>NC_133419.1:99097500-101597500 GCF_049350105.2 Macaca mulatta | reverse complement strand
TAATCAACCTCATTCTAGGAAGTCTACACAACATGCTAAAAGAGTTGTCACAATGACATTTGTCTTCACATACGAAGTTTCAGAAGTGGTTCCAGTATGAAGTGGTTAATGACCACCTGTAGACTTCAGCCTCTCCAAACACTAGTTTGACACAACTTCCTGTAAGTTCTGTCATTTAATGAGCACTTACTAAAAATACATCATGTGTCCATCTTCTGAGTCCCAAAGATTTAGTGCCTACTCTTATGCAGCTAACTTTCTAGAGAGAGAAACAGAGAAGTAATCAAATCATCCAGGCAAGATACAATGAAAACCATTTTACATACAAAATCATAAAATCTCAGATGAGGAAAGGTCCTTAAAAAGTGAGCTAACTCTGGGCATGGTGGCATGCGCCTGTAGTCCCAGCTACTCAGGAGGCTGAGGCAGGAGAATCGCTTGAAACTGGGAGGCAGAGGTTGCAGTGAGCCAAGATGGCTCCATTGCACTCCAGCCTGGTGACAGAGCGAGACTCCGTCTCAAAAAAAGAAAAAAGTTAACTATTCCACAGTACAGGTGCACTCCCACCGCAAGGCACATTCAGTAGACTAAGCAATGATACATGGTCTACAGCTCTTACATCAACGTTAAACATAATGCCAGGCATGGTGACGCCTATAATCCCAGCACTCTGGCAGGCCAAAGTGGGAGGACCACTTGAGACCAGCTGTTTGAGACCAGGCTGGGCAACACACGGAGACCCTGACTCTAAAAAATAAAATAAAAAATAATTAAATAGGCCGGGCGCGGTGGCTCACGCCTGTAATCCCAACACTTTGGGAGGCTGAGACAGGCAGATGACGAGGTCAGATCGAGACCATCCTGGCTAACATGGTGAAACCCCGTCTCTACTAAAAAAATTTAAAAAATTAGTCGGGCGAGGTGGCGGGTGCCTGTAGTCCCAGCTACTTGGGAGGCTGAGGTAGGAAAATGGCGTGAACCTGGGAGGCGGAGTTTGCAGTGAGATGAGGTTGCGCCACTGCACTACAGCCTGGGCAACAGAGTGAAACTCCATCTCAAAATAATAATAATAATAATATATAATGCATGTGTCCAGGTAAGGTAAAGATATTGCTCAGAAAAATCACCTCACATCCTCTTTTGAATGAAATATGGTGGTGGTAATTTATAACTCTCGTCTAATTTCTATCTAGTCTTAACATTAGCTGCAGATGAACAAGGTGAGAAAACTAACATTAATACCAAGTACCATAAATTGTACTAGATACTTTACATGTCTTATCTCAATGAATCCCAAAAATATGCTGATAAAGTAAGTATCACTCTCATATTATGGACAAAGAAAAAACTCACAAAAGAAGCCAGGTGATGTGCTCACAATCAAGCCGCTAACAAGCAGCAGACCTAGAATTGAAAATCATTTGTCTGACTCCAAAGCTCAGTCTCTTGCTACTATTCTAGGCTGACGACTGTTAAGGCTAAATCTTCAATGATCCTGCTTAACATTAAAATGTTCTAATGATTAAAGCTGAAATGTTATTAGCACTGCACATGTGTGAGTGATAACACTAAGCTTAGCTAAAGCGCCACCCCTGTTTTAGTCAGATTTCATATTCAGATTATTTGGTTAAATTTGGATTAGTCTGAGTCAATACATATCCTGACAGAAGTACAAAGCACAATCTCAAAGATACAAATCCAAGCCATAACCTAAGGACTTCAAGCGGGGACAATGTCTTTCTTTTTCTTTCCTTCTTTTTTTTTTTTTTTTTTTTTGGTGGTGGTGGTGGTGGTGTGGTGGTGGTGGTGGTGGTTGTTGTTGTTGTTGTTGTTGTTGTTGTTTCGCTCACCCAGGCTCACCCAGGCTGCAGCGCAGTGGCTTGATCATAGCTCAGTCCAACCTCAACCTTCTGGGCTCAAGCGATCCTCCTGCCTCAGCCTCCTGCCACCACACCTGGTGTGCATGCCACCACACCTGGCTTAATTTTTTATTTTTGTACAGACAAGGAGTGGGCGGGTAGGGGGAGGAACGGGACTTGCTTAGCCCAGACTGGTCTCCATCTCCTAGCTTCAAGAGATCCTCCCTCCTTGGCCTCCCAAAGTGCTGGGATTACAGGCATGAGCCACCATACCTGATCTGAGAGTATCTTTCAATTGACATCTTGCTTCTGCACCCTTGTTTCATCCTCTCATCCCCTCTTACCGGTGGGTATCACAAAACATCATACTCAGCCAGCCATGAATACTCACAAATTTCTAATTTCTTTTTTTTTTTTTTCGAGACAGAGTTTCACTCTTGTTGCCCAGGCTGGAGTGCAATGGCACGATCTCGGCTCACCGCAACCTCCGCCTCCCAGGTTCAAGCGATTCTCCTGCCTCAGTCTCTCTAGTAGCTGGGATTATAGGCATGGGCCACCACGCCCGGCCAATTTTGTATTTTTAGTAAAGACAGGGTTTCTCCATGTTGGTGAGGCTAGTCTCGAACTCCTGACCTCAGGTGATCCGCCTGCCTCAGCCTCCCAAAGTGCTGGGATTACAGGCGTGAGACATCGCGCCCGGCCCAAATTTCTAATTTCCATTAGAGCAGTATGAGGAATGAAGGCAATCCTGGGAAGAAAAGGTTGTGCACCCAAGAGAGTTTAAACTTGACAAACCTGGACACCATCACTGTCACGCACTGACTTTCCCTGTTCAGGATTATTCGGGATCTGTATTCTCTTTTTTTTTTTTTTTTTTTTTTTTTTTTTGAGACGGAGTCTTGCTTTGTCGCCCAGGCTGGAGTGCAGTGGCCGGATCTCAGCTCACTGCAAGCTCCGCCTCCCGGGTTTACGCCATTCTCCTGCCTCAGCCTCCCGAGTAGCTGGGACTACAGGCGCCCACCACCTCGCCCGGCTAGTTTTTTGTATTTTTAGTAGAGACGGGGTTTCACCATATTAGCCAGGATGGTCTCGATCTCCTGACCTCGTGATCCGCCCGTCTCGGCCTCCCAAAGTGCTGGGATTACAGGCTTGAGCCACCGCGCCCGGCCTGTATTCTCTTTCTTTAACCTCCGAGGCTGGCCTTTTCCAGCCTGTTCTTCACTTTCTAAGCTGTCCCAAAAGCTAAGATTTCCTGTCCCTTGTTCCCTAATTCCCTCAACCCCAGGCCTGAGCTCCTTTCTAACTCACAGATCCAATAAGAAATATCTTTCCTTCTTTGTTCTTTTAAATACTGTTTTGTTGTTAGGGCACCATCCACATATCCTCTCCTGGTGATTCTGACACAAAGTTAACTGCACCACCTTTCCTGGATCAACTAGCTAAAAGGCTCAATTCAATGTTCTCACTGAGCCAACTGAATCTTCCTCTTCAATTCTTAACTGAATGTCCCTTTTGTCTCTAATTAACACACTCAGCCCCTCCAGCAATGCCCTATCAATTTCATCATGTTTGTTTCTCACCAGTAACTGCCTGGATGAGCTCACCTTCAGCATAATTACATTTACAAAACATCTGTGTATCACAAGAGACACCTAGGAAAGCACTTTTCTAAGCCATTGTCTGTCTTCAGTGCAGAAACTGACATGGGAAAGAGTTCTCTCATCCACAGTTTGGCCGGCTAATTTTGTAAAATTGCCCAATTATTGATTTCACTTCTGAGAAGTGCAAATTGTGATCATCATTTTAAATAATTTGTGTACACCACTGACTTGAACCAGAAGAACTAAAGCATCAGCAGATATGTCTTTGTCTCAAAACCTATATTGCCTGTTCATTAAGCCCTAAATGCCAACCTAATTCTTTCTTAGTTCTCAAATCAAGATAGATAATTATTTTTTAAAAGGTAAATCAAAACGATATCATATCTTATAATCATTTCCTATTAAGCAGATCTAATTTGAGTGGGACAAGGCCATGCTTTAACATCTAAGAGAAGCATCATCATTTCAATAATTTCTCATTTTTAGGGACTATGATAATAACATTGACAAGAATCTGTTAAAGTTAAATCTTGTAAAAAGCTGAAATAATTCGAGTTACAATGATCCTGCCAAAAGCAAGTGAAAAAAAAAATGCTACATCTTCATATTATGTTATTATGCATTCTTTCCATTGGCCCACACAAAAATCCTACAAGGAATATAAGGTAAATGTTATTGTCATTTTTGATGAAAATAGAGTATGGGGCCAATGGCTTGGACCCATAATACTGGTTAGTGGCAATGCCAACACTGGAACAAAGCTCTAACTCCTGATGATGTTCCCCCAGATTATCTGGTCTGAAAAGTTAGCACAGAGAAGCTAGCACAGTTGCACGTAAAACCTGCTGAAAATACTACGAAACAGTATATTCATAGTCCCCATTCTCTGGCTCATTTACTACACAGATATTCAAAATCCTCCTCCATCTCATGCCCTTAGTAAAATGCAAACTGGTTGATGTTCAGTAGTTACTGAGCATCCACAATATGGTAAGAGCTAATTAGAACACAAAGATCCAAGGCTGGGCGCAGTGGCTTATGCCTGTAATCCCAGCATTTTGGGAGGCCGAGGTGGGCAGATCACCTGAGGTCAGGAGTTCGAGACTAGTCTGGCCAACATGGCGAAACCCCATCTCTACTAAAAACACAAAAATTATCCATGCGTGGTGACACGTGCCTGTAATCCCAGCTACTCAGGAGGCTGAGGCAGTAGAATCGCTTGAACTCGGGAGGTGGAGGTTGCAGTGAGCCGAGATTGTGCCATTGCACTCCAGCCTGGGCAACAAGAGCAAAACTTCCATGTCAAAAAAAAAAAAAAAACCCACAAAATATTCTAGGCACCTAGATGTTTCTATTCAAATTGAAAGACTAACTAAAATACAGGCAAACCTCATTTTATTGCACTTAGCAGATATTTTCTACAAACTGAAGGTTTTTTACAACACCGCATCAAGCAAGCCTATTGATACCACTTTGCCCAAAGCATGTGCTCGTTTCCTGTCTCCATCACATTTTGGCGATTCTCACAATATTACAATTTCTTCATTATTGCTACATCTTTATCATGACCTGTGACCAGTGCTCTTTGATGTTACCATTGTAACTATTTTGGGATGCCATGCACAGTGTCTGTATAAGCCAGTGAACCTAGTCAATAAATGTTGTCTGTGTTTTAACTGTTCCACCAATCAGGCAGTCCTCCATCTCTGTTTTTCTTTTTGTGCCTCCCTATTCTCTGAGACACAACAATATTAAAATTAGGCCAACTAATAACCCTACAATGGCCTCCAAGTATTCAAATGAAAGGAAGAGTTGCATGTCCCTTACTTTATTATTTTTTATTTTTTAATTTTTATATACTATATTATTATTATTATTATTATTATTATTTTGAGACAGGGTCTTGCCATGTTGACCAGGCAGGTCTCAATCTCCTAAGCTCAAGCAATCTGCCCACCTTCGCCTCCCAAAGTGCTCGGATTACAGGTGCGAGCCACCGTGCCCAATCATCCCTCACTTTAAAGATAAAATGATCAAACTTCATGAGGCAGGCACAACAAAAGCCAAGACAGTCTGAAAGCTAGGCCTCTGTTGTCAGTCAAGTTATGAATGCAAAGGAAAAGTTCTTGAAGGAAATTAAAAGTGCTACTCCATTTCTCCTAGTTCCATGAGGTAGGAAAAAAAAAAAAAAAAGATGCCACTTCAGTGAACACACAAATGACAAGAAAGCAAAATAGTCTTATTGCTGATATGGAGAAAGTCTGAGTGATCTGTAGATAAGATCAAACCAGCCACAATATTGCATTAAGCTAAAGCCTCATCCAGACCAAGGTCCTAACTCTCTTCAATACTATGATTTCTATAAGACAGGTGAGGAAGCTGCAGAAGAAAAGTTTGAAGCAAGCAGAGGTTGGTTCAAGAGGTACAAGAAAAGAAGCCATCCCCATATGATAAACGAGCAAGGTGAAACAGCAAGTGCTGATGTAGAAGCTGCAGCAAGCTCTCCAGAAGATCTAGCTAAGAGCATGGATGAAGGTGGCTACAATAAACAAGAGACTTTCAATGTGGTCATGAAGCCACCTTCTATTGGAAGAAGACATCTATAGGACTTTCCTAGCTACAGAGGAGAAGTCAACACTTGGCTTCAAAGCTTCAGGCTGACTCTCCTGTCAGGTGCCCAAGCAGCTGGTGACACTGAGTTGAAGCCAATGCTCATTTACCATTCTGAAAATCCTAGAGTCCTTAAGAAGCATGCTAAATCCACTCTTCCCATGCACTAGAAATGGAACAAAGCCTGAATGACAGTACCTCTGTTTACTGAATATTTTAATCCACTGTGTGGTTAGAGGCCTATTGCTCAGGGAAAAAAAAAAAAAAAAAAAAAGGTTCATTTTAAACTATTACTGCTCACTGACAATGTACTTGGTCACCCAAGAGCTATGATGGGGATGTACAAAAAGATTAATATTGCTTTCATGCCAACGAACACAATATCCATTCTGTAGCCCATGGATCAAGAAGTAATTTCAACTTTCTAATCTTATGATTTAAGAGATACATTTTGTAAGGCCATAGCCGCCATAGATAGCAATTCCTCTGACGGATCTCAGCAAAGTACATTGAAAACCTTCTGGAAAGGATTCACCATTCTAAATATCATTGAAAACATTTGTAATTCATGAGAGGAGGTTAAAATATCGTTAATAGAAGTCTGGAAAAAGTTGATTTTAACACTTATGTATGACTTGAAGGGGTTTAAGACTTCAGTGGAGGAAGCAAATGCAGATGTAATGGCAATAGCAAGAGAAGCGGCATTAGCAGTAGAGCCTAAAGATGTGACTGAATTGCTGCAATCTCAAACTTAAACAAATGAAGAGGTGCTTCTTACAGATGAGCAAAGAAATTGGTTTCTCCATGTGGAATCAACTGCTGGTGAAGATGCTGTGAACATTGTTAAAATGACAGCAAAGGATTTAGAATATTATATAAACTTTAAAAAAGCAGCATCAGAGTTTGAGAGGATAGATTCCAATTTTGAAAGAAGTTCTACTATGGGTGAAATGTTATCAAACAGCATTTCATGGTATAGAGAAATCTTTTGCACAAGGAAGAGTCAATCTGTGGACAAACCCCACTGTTGTCTTATTTTAAGAAATTGCTACAAGAACTCCAGCCTTCACCAACCACCACCCTGATCAGTCAGCAGCTGTGAACATCCAGGAAAGACCCTTCACCAACAAAAAAGATTATGACTTGCTGAAGGCTCTGATGATTGTTAGCATTTTTCAACAATAAAGTATCTTGTAATTAAGGTTTGCACATTTTTTAGACACAGTGTTATCGCACATTTAATAGACTATGTATAGTGTAAACATAAGCTTTACATACACTGGGAAACAAAAAAATGTACGTAACTCACTGCATTGTGATATTCACTTTATTGCAGCTGTCTGCAACGAAACCTGCAATATCTCTGACATCTGCCTGTATAATAAACAGAGACACATAGGGAGAATAACATGTGACAGTAGAGGCAGAGACTGGAGTGATGCATCTACAAGCCAAGAATACCCTGGATGGCTGGCAACCACCAGAAGCTAGAAAGGGCAAGGAAGGGTCCTCCCACAGAGACCTCAGACAGAGCATGGCATTGCCGGCACTTTTATTTCAAATTTCTTTTTTTTTTTTTTTTTAAATTTATTTATTATTATTATACTTTAAGTTGTAGGGTACATGTGCATAACGTGAAGGTTTGTTACATATGTATACTTGTGGCATGTTGCTGTGCTGCACCCATCAACTCGTCATTTACATCAGGTATAACTCCCAATGCAATCCCTCCCCCCTCCCCCCTCCCCATGATAGGCCCCGGTGTGTGATGTTCCCCCTCCTGAGTCCAAGTGATCTCATTGTTCAGTTCCCACCTATGAGTGAGAACATGCGGTGTTTGGTTTTTATTTCAAATTTCTAACCTCAAGAATTATAAGAGAATCACCAAGCACGGTGGCTCACACCTGTAATCCCAGCACTTTGTGAGTCCAAGGCAGGTGGATCACCTGAGGTCAGGAGTTAGAGACCAGCCTGGCCAACATGGTGAAACCCCATATGTACTAAAAATACAAAAATTAGCTGGGCATGGTGGCGCACCCCTGTAATCCCAGCTGCTCGGGAGGCTGAGGCAGGAGAATCCCTTGAACCCAGGAGGCAAAGGTTGCAGTGAGCCGGGATCACGCTATATATATATGAATAAACTTCTGTTTTAAGCTAAGAAAAAAATCATTAATCTCTCTATATATAAACTAAATATATTAATGCAGACAGAGAAAATCAAATTTGAAATATTTTCGATATAGAATTATAGGGCTAACAAAATGGATGGGGTGAAAAATGGGAAGAGTTAGAAGGACTCAGTGTTTCCTGAGAAGATTACCAGATGCATGATGTTATAACTGAACAAAAAGGAATATAAAGAGAGCAAGCTGGAGGAAAAGAAAAACTTATTTTTTGACAGATTGAGTCTGATTTGCCTAAAGCACATCGGCATCAGGGTAGTTATATCTCCTAGGCTGGTAAAAATCAGGCCCAAAGTTTAGGAAAATTAGGTCAGGGCTGGAACCCTGGGAGCAGATGTTATCACACAAGGAAAGCAAACAGTCAAAGAGCTGAGAAGGCACCACCAATATTTAAGAGAAAGGAAGAAGAAATAAAATGAAAATGGAAGAGGAGCTCTGAAACATCACAGACTGAGAAACAGGTTCAGTGATGGAGCTGGAACTACAAGAAGTAATAACCTTAGCAAAAGTCACCCCTAAGGAAAACCAGAATTGCTTTTAAAAACTCCCTCCTTAGCTCATATGTCAACATCATTATTTCATGGTACACAGCTTTCCCAAATCTCCCACAAACAGTGTGCCTCTAAAAAAGTCACCTCGATTATCTCTAAAGTCGACGATTTTTAAAGAGAATGTTGTTCCTTAAGTTTTCCACAACCAACTTAAAAAAAAAAAAAAAAAAAAAAAAAAAAAGGACCTTTTTTTTTTTTCAGACAGAATTTCACTCTTGTTGCCCAGGCTAGAGTACAATGGTGCAATTTCGGCTCACTGCAACTTCCTCCTCCCGGGTTCAAGCGAGTCTCCTGCCTCAGCCTTCCCTTCCCGAGTAGCTAGAATTACAGGCATTTGCCACTACTCCGGGCTAATTTTGTATTTTTAGTAGAAACGGGGAACGGGGTTTCTCCATTTTGGAAAATGACCTTTTTTTTAAGACAGGGTCTTGCTCTGTGGCCCAGGCTGGAGTACAGTGACGTGATCATGGCTCACGGCAGCACTGACCTCCTGGGCTCAAGTGATCCTCTTGCCTCAGCCTCCCAAGTAGCTGGGACTACAGGTGCACACCACCACACCCAGATAATTTTCTTTTTTTCCTATAGGGACAGGTCTCACTGTGTTGCCCAGACCAGTCTTGAACTCCTGGCCTCAAATGATCCTCCCACCTCAGCTGCCCAAAGTAATGGGATTACAACCAACTTTTAAAACAGTTGGAAGCCTGGGTGTGGTGGCTTGTGCCTGTAATCCCAACACTTTGGGAGGCTGAGGTGGGAGGATGGCTTGAGGCTAGGAGTTGGAGACAAGCCAAGGCAGCATAGCAAGACCCTATCTCTACAAATAATTAATTTTTAATTAAAATATGTTTTAAAATAAATTAACAAAACAGTTGGAAGGCTAGTCTTAGAGTCTTTTGATTCTCTAGTATTATAGAGTAACTTTTTCATAGAAAGAAAAGAAAGTCTAATACAAGTTCCAAAACCATAATGCGTAAATTGTTTTCACAACTGACTTTAATTTGCTTCCCCTTGCTATCCACTCCCACCCTCACCCCTTTTGGGCCCTATCTTTCATTCAGACATTTTAAGGAATAAGGAAATTAAATAAATGAAGAAGACAAAATTCTCACAACAGCGAACTAAACCAATTTACATAGCTCTCATTTGAAAGGGATAATACACTACACAGAATACTTATTTCTATTAGTGCCTTATCACTCCCGTCCACACACAGACACAGACCAGTCTTCCAAATTAAATCATCACTTTTCCTGTATATAAAAGAGAAAACTGAACCTGGGTCTTTCATTTGGATAAGCTCCAGTATATATTTACACACGAGGGAACGCTATTTGGCATGTCTTTCATAGAGCAGTAGGCAATATGGCTTTTTAGATTTGCATGAGGAAATATCATAGAAATTCCACTACTGATGAATGCGCCTAACTTCCAAATAAAGGGATGTCATTCCATGTCTACCTACTTTTTTCCAGAGTAAAGCCAAGATTCAGGGATAGTACTATAATTAATCTAACAAGTTTATATACAGGCAGCAGTTTTCCAATTTTTTTTTTACATATTACCTGACATTGACAACCTCCTGGGATGGTTCCCCATTCTTAACAAAATAGAAGATCCTCTCCAGTATACCCAGAGATGATCACCAAGTCAGATAAACCAACATTTTAGAATGTCATGTTCGGCATTTTAAAAACACCTTTAAAAATTAAGACTTTTTGAGATGAGTGCAGTGGCATGCTCCTATAGTTCCAGCTCCACAGGAGGCTGAGGTGGGAGAACTGATTGAGGCCAGGAGTTTGAGGCGGTAGTGCACTACGATCTTGCCTCTGAATAGCCACTGCACTCCAGCCTGGGAAACACAGCAAGACCCTGTCTCTAAAAATTAAAATAAAATTAAAAATTAGGGGACCGGGCACAGTGACTCACACCCGTAATCTCAGCACTTTGGGAGGCTGAGGCGGGTGGATCATACGAGGTCAGGAGTTCCAGACCAGCTTGACCAACATGGTGAAACCCCATCTCTACTAAAAAGACAAAAAATTAGCTGGGTGTGGTGGTGCACGCCTGTAATCCCAGCTATTCAGGAGGGTAAGACAGGAGGATCGCTTGAACCCGGGAGGTGGAGGTTGCAGTCAGCCAAGATCACGCCATTGCACTCCAGCCTGGGTGACAAGAGAGAAACTCTGCTTCAAAAAAAATAAATAAATAAAATAAAAAAATAAAAATAAATAGACTTTTACCATAGAATCTAAAAATTGGAACTGAAAATCTGTCATAATTGATTTTACATAAAATAATCTACAACGTGTTTTATTATTATTTTTTGTTGTTGTTGTTGTTTTGACACAGGGTCTTGCTCTGTTGTCCAGGCTAAAGTGGAGTGGCACGATCATGGTTCACTGCATCCTCAACCTCCCAATCTTCAATCGATCTTTCCACCTCAGCCTCCCAAGGAGCTGGGACTATAGGCACACATCACCACACCAGTTAATTTTTTGTATACTTTGTCGAGATGGGTTTTCATCATGTTGCCCAGGCTGGTCTCCAACTCGAACTCAAACAATCCATCTGCCTCGGCCTCCCCAAGCACTGGGATTACAGCTGTGAGCCATCACGCCCAGCCACTATCAGCTTTATCCTAGCTTTTCCCCACTATATTTCACGTAAAAATTAAATTAGAAGAACTATTCTCAAAATCCTAGAAACTTCAGGCTTATTTTTCCTCTTTTATGTGTTCCCAAAAAGGAAAAAGGTTGGGACGACTGACAGATTATTAGCTACTATAAGATACCTTACTATTCCACAGTTCACATTCCTTACACACAGTGTTCTATCTGTGTTCCACCAAAACATTTTCTTTAGTATTATAACTGGATTCTTGATAACAGAATCAGAATACTGCAGATATAAAGAATGGAGTATTCTGATTAACCAAATATTCTGGTTAAATGAATCCTAGAGGCCAGGTGCGGTGGCTCACCCCTGTAATCCCAGCACTTTGGGAGGCCGAGGAGGGTGGACTGCCTGAGGTCAGGAGTTTGAGACCAGCCTGGCTAACGTGATGAAACCCCATCTCTACTAAAAACACAAAAAAATTAGCTATGCGTGATAACGGCCACCTATCATCCCAGCTCCTTGGGAGGCTGAGGCAGGAGAATCACTTGAAACCAGGAGGTGGAGGTTGCGGTGAGTCAAGATCGCGCTATTGCATTCCAGCCCAAGCATCAAGAGCAAATGAATCATAGAGAGAAGAATCTACCTTACCAGAAATATCCAGACTGATGTTTAAATTCACCTAGCCAAAGACAAAATAATTAAAATAATTACATTTCCATTGACTGTCCTGGTATCATCCTGCCTCTTTTCCTTTGCTTCAAGGGCCATTAAGGTGAACAAATGTTATGTAAGTTGCTATGCTTATACAAAAACCAGCCATTATAACTCAGAACATGGCAGTAAAACATGGAGTACAGGCCCTGTGCCTTACAGATCCAGGTACTCAGCAAGGGTTTTTATTATTTACTACTTCTTTTCGAGACTGAGTCTCACTCTGTCACCCAGGCTGGAGTGCAGTGGCGCAATCTCTGCTCACTGCAACCTCTGCCTCCTGGGTTCAAGTTATTCTACTGCCTCAGCCTCCTGAGTAGCTGTGATTACAAGTGTGCACCACCATGCCCAGCTGATTTTTTGTATTTTTAGTAGGGACAGAGTTTCACCATGTTGTCCAGGCGGGTCTCGAATTCCTGACCTCAAGTGATCCACCCACCTCAGCTTCCCAAAGTGCTGGGATTACAGCCGTGAGCCACCGCGCCTGACCTCAGCACGTGATTTTAATTTTCAGGATGAAAGTCAGCAAGAAGCAGCCCATGGTTGATGAGGCCTGAATCACTGGAGATATACTATAAGGATTATCAGATGCTGGGCAGAGATTCAGCAGGCTAGAGGAAAAGGAAGACTGGAAGAGCTGCAAGGTGAAATTGGTGGGTGGCAGGTAGAGCTGCAGGGAGGCTGGCACCTGCCTAGAAGGCTGAAATGAGCAGAAATTACCATTTATACTGCAGACATGGCTGGGACAGAAAAGGTGGCAATCACGGCTCTGGCAAGAAATCAATATTCATGAAAGTGATTTAAGACTAAATAACCCCCCTTTCCTTCAACCTTTCTTATCTATCTAAAATAAACATTTCAGTGTTGCTTATCATTTACTTAATGCAGCTTAATCTCCTCATTTTAAAATATTAGGATATTATTTCTGTTCATGAATCTAGAGAAAAGATTTGCCATTCTCCATATACACATTAATAAAACTGCACTTGACACCAAAGCAATCCCGGCCAGGTGCTATGGATCACGCCTGCAATCCCAGCATTCTGGGAGGCCGAGGTGGGTGGATCACTTGAGGTCAGGAGTTTGAGACCCGCCTGGCCAACATGGTGAAACCGCATGTCTACTAAAAATACAAAAAATTAGCCGGGAATGGTGGCACACGCCTGTAATCCCAGTTACTTGGGAGGCTGAGACAAGACCTGCTTGAACCAGGGAGGCAGAGGTTGCAGCAAGCCAAGATCATGCCACACTGCACTCCAGCCTGGGGACAGAGCAAGACTCCATCAAAAAAAAAAAAAAAAAAAAAGGAACCAATCCTAATGTAAGCTTTATCGTTTTCATCTTATATAATCTGAATAATTCTTAAACACCATCATTAACACAATCAGCACTGTACTCTAAGAAATGTTAATAAATGAATGGAGACTTGCTAAATCAGCTCTTCAATGACTTAAAATGTAGTGGTTACCTGAGTTTCCTGCACTATGAAAGTACCTTGATCATAACTGTAATAGGCAGTGCAAAAGGCAGTTATTGCTAAGCCAGTCTCCACTAGACAGGAACTGTTTTTTGTTCCAACAGCAACCCATTCTCTGACCTAACTCAGAAGAGGCCTTTAATTACAACCGGCAGAAAAAAGAAATCTAGGAGAAATAAAGATACTGTTAAAGGGCACCTATTAAGCTCATGGAGATCATGAGAAGAGAGGTAAGATGGAAGTAAATAGCCAGCCCAATTTAATTTCACTCTAATGAGCGCCAAGGCTCACATTTAAATTAACACAAGTATAACTGCTTTTACTTGCAACAGGTCTCTGGAAACAGAACCTTAAAGCACCACATTCCTAATCTACTAGTTCCTAAAATTAATTACAGCTCATCTGAAAGATGCAATTACTTCTGCTCATTTAACTTAAATTCTAATGATTATAAGAAGTAAATGAATGGTTGAAGTAATTACACCTCCACACCTCTGATTAGGCTGCCCAACTACACAAGCAAACAACCTTAGTGGAATAAGGGACTCTTTGCCGAATAAACAGGAGTCCACGATGAGTTCCAATTAAAAAAAAAAAAAACCCAACTACGTGCAAATTTAAATAACCAAAAAGAGCCTAAAACCATGGCAGTTCTTACCAAAAGCTAAAGGATGACCAAGTAAACAGGGCAGTAACTATGGGAAGTCTCCAATTTTGTAAACTTGCCTTTTCCCCCCCTTTTAATCTTTCCTTGTGCCACCAAAAATTCTAGTAGTAAAGTGGGCCCAGAACACACACACAAAATCAAAGCTGGCTTAAAAAGTAAAACACTAAGTGAAAAAAGGCTAAGCTGAGTTAGTGAAACACAGAAAATGAAAGGCAGAGGTACCTCATCTTGCCTAAGACATTTCCACCCGCTGTTTGCACTTAGGGTTTTCCTTTACTAAAAACACCTACTTAATTCCCAAATCAAAAATATATCATAGCAGTGTATCTCAAACTGAGGTCTGTGGACACTCAGGGTAGACACCTTTAAGAAACTGTGCTCTCCTCTGGCTAATGCCTTAATTAACTGCGCTGTCCACATCATCAACATAATCGGTGCCATGTTCATTTGGGTCATGGATCACTAGTGCCAGGAACAACTGCTACCAGAACAAAGGCAATATGACCGAGTAATAAACAAATAAAGCTTCTGATGGAAGGAAGGCCATCATCAGGGCAAGAAGATTCTCAAGAACTGCAGGTTGCAACTAGGAAAAGTAGTGAGAAAATGAATCACCAACAACACACCAGATATTATCAGCAACCTCTGAGAAGAAAATTAACTTCAGCACAATAACATCGTCCATTAGATTAACTAAATGTTGCTGACAAGTTTTGTATTGGTTTCACAATATTGTTTTTATTTACTTTGTAAACTGATTTTAAGATTGCATGAATGTTATAAGCATAGAATTATAGTTCCATGCTTGTGTATATTTAATTATCACAAGAAATAATTAAATGTATACAAGAGTCCTTTATCTTTTTTTTCCTTTGATCAATACTAAACGTATAAGTTTAGAAACATTTTCCAAAAAGTAGACCAAACAGCAGGCCAGTTCCAGCTTAAGGGAACTAGAAGAAGACTGAAATAAGGGAGAAAGGACAGTCAAGATGCTGCAGGCTAGGGTGGAGAAGGAAAGATGATAATGCTCTCCCCACCCAATCAATTCAACTCAATGAGTATAACTCTTGCTATTTATTTCTTTTTTAATTTTTTATTGACAAACAAAAGTGGTATGTATTTATGGTATACAATATAATGTTTTGATAGACATAACATGATGTTATATATATTTCACACATTGTAGAATGGCTAAATCATGCTGATATGATCATTACCCCATAAACTTATCACTTTTGTGTCTGTGGTTAGAACACTTAAAATCTTGTGGCACTGGGTGTGATGGCTCATGCCTATAATTTCAGCACTTTGGGAGGTGGAGACAGGCAGATCGCTTGAACCCAGGGGTTTGATGAGACCAGCTCGGACAACATGGTATAAACCTTGACTCTACAAAAAATATCAAAAATGAGCCTGGCCTGGTGGTGCATTTCTATGGTCCCAGCTACTGGGGAGGCTGAGGTGGGAGGATCACCTAAGCCTGGGAGGGAGAGGCTGCAGTGAGCCATGTTTGCACCACTGCACTCTGGCCTGGATGACAGAGTGACCCTGTCTCAAAAACATAAATAAATAAAAATCTCCTTGCTACTCAAGTTTCCATTCTGTCTATTTCTGTCTATTCTCTTTTTGTCTCTTTTTGGGGGTCTGTGTATTCTTACAAGGAGAAAGCTCATTTTACTTAAAGATGACTCTTTGAATTCAAAAGTATAAAGACAAGAAAAAGTAAAGGGTAAATTATATAAAAAATCAATTTTGAAATGTTTCTTTGAATGTAATTCCTAAAAGGAAAAAAAAGTTAATAAGCAAAAGTAACCAACTCTTTCACAGCTCAAATTTTGAGACTGACACCTGTTAAAAGGATACAGTTCAAAGAATTATATTTGATGAAAAGGGTAGAGATGTTCAATCATACACCATTAACTAAAACTATTCACCAGTAAGAATATTTTCAAACATCACTCACAAAATATCTATGTGGCATATAACAAAATGACCAAACAATCCTGATGGTAAGATTGTTATAGATTTTCCTCACTTCACAGGAAAGTTAGGACTAAGAGAGGTTAACTTACTTGCCAACTATCACACTGTACTTGATGACACCAAAATTCAAATCCAACTCTAGGTCAATACACTTAATTAACTATTATCCTTTTTCTCCAAGTGCACATGAATCTTAAATGTAATAATAGATGTTTAAACACACGTTAAGTATCTTATATGTATTACTTAAAATTGAAATCATCTAGTTCAATTGAAATCTTCTAGTTCAATTTAAAGGAGCCTTCCAAATAGTCTACTGAAGAAATTACAACTTGAACCACAGAGCAAGGAGCATGTGTGACTTATCAGAATGGTCAGGTGTGTATTAACTAAGAGAGTGCAAGCCAAAACTCTCACGGGAAAAGTTAATAACAGGGATAAAAATAATATAATATGCTTAGAAATACATGGTTGATTGTCTGCTAAACATTTTACATTAAGAATGCATTAATTGGCCGGGAGCGGTGGCTCAAGCCTGTAATCCCAGCACTTTGGGAGGCCGAGACGGGCGGATCACGAGGTCAGGAGATCGAGACCATCCTGGCTAACACAGTGAAACCCCGTCTCTACTAAAAAATACAAAAAACTAGCCGGGCAAGGTGGCGGGCGCCTGTAGTCCCAGTGACTTGGGAGGCTGAGGCAGGAGAATGGCCCAAACCCGGGAGGCGGAGCTTGCAGTGAGCTGAGATCCGGCCACTGCACTCCAGCCTGGGCGACAGCGTGAGACTCCCTCTCCAAAAAAAAAAAAAAAAAAAAAAAAGAATGCATTAATTATTAACAAAAATAACAGTGCAGTGCTTAAAAAAAAAAAAAAAAACTGAAATGGATAACGGATACATCTATTGAAATAGTCTGTATAAAGTTAGGGAAGGTGAAGTCCTCACCAGGCAGGAAAGAAAAACAGAAAGGACAGACTGGGGGAAGAAGAGCTCCCTCAGTGGAGTGGGCAGACTCATGGTACAGGGAGGCTCCCACAGTGGAATGGGCAGCCCCATGGTACTCTGCCAGGGGACATGTCTGGGCTAGTGGTCAGGGCAGGGGCAGCCAGTGACAGAACCAAGCAGGCCTCGAATCCTTTTGACATACTCCTCCTATTATCCAAGTAGCTGCAGCCCAGCCTCAGAGCATCCTCCCTAACGGACAAAAGGTGGCTTGGTAGGAAAAAAATCAGTGCAATAGTGTGACTTCAAGGGTTCCTTTGCTCCAAAATTCCTCCTATTTGGCAGCTGCTGTTAGGAATTATTTTACCAAGGAATAAAATATTTTCCTTTTCACAATGAAAGAAGTAATAATCAAATGTTAGTTACAGCAATACACTCTCACCACAAACTTAAGAATCCTAGAAAGACAGCAGGTTGTATATTTAAGTACATAAGCCAAATTAATGATGCAGGGCCTATATCTTCAAAGAGCCTACACTCCCAAGATTTCTTCACTTATGAATGGAAGAACAAACTATAATGATGGGAATCACCTGACTTTTTACAAAGCTAGATTCAACCATCATAATAAAGTATGTAATGTCACTTGTAATATAATGTACCTGTCAGAGCATTTATCACAGGTATGTAAGTATTTTCAACTTCTAAAACACTAAAGTTTATCTCAAGCAGAGCGGGGAGAAAAATGTAGAACATCTGGCACCTCCAACAAGAATTGGCTTGGCATTTGGCACTCTGAGATGCAGCTCTTTTTGAAGAGGCATCATGCTGTCTTAGATGCAAAGAGGTTAGTCCCGTGAGACTTTAACCAGGATTTGCAAGCCAGAGGAAGGACAGTCCACATTAGTGTTTACGCAGGGTGACAAGAATTGCAGACAAACTATATTTTTCACAAATCACAGTAAATGCCATTATCAGTAGTAGCCTCGAATTCAGAAATTAAGTGAATATGGGCATAAAATATATTATCTTTACCTTGGTTAAGTAACATAGGTGGTTAAGTAAATGTTTTAACATTTGGGATGGTTAAAATAAAAGATATTTTGGAGCACACTAATTTCAAGACATCTTGCTAAGCTCCCTCCTTACTGCTAATACGTGTTTCAAAATATAGATCCGATGCTAGCATGGTCTCAGTTTTAGGCACACACATCCCTACCATGTTATACAAAGATGATGCCCCCATATATGTCCTGAGGATTACTAGATCACCCAAAGGTCTCTCTACCTTTTTAAAGTATCTCATTCACCCAGCTTTAAGTGACCAGAGATTCCAGGGCTTCATTTCAGTAGTTAAAACGTCCAGAAACCTCTATTAAGATGCAAATACTTTTCACAGGCTCCTTTGAAGATGGAAAAAAAAAAGAAAAAGAAATAAATAATTTTTTTTTTTTTTAAGATGCAGATACCTCCTGGGAAAGGTAACAAGCCATATCATCATGTAGCTGTGCTCAATTCTCTGTAAGAGAAACTCCTGAGTTTCAGATACTCTTAGGTTCTTAGTAATTGAAAGCAAAGATCCAGAGGATACAAGAAGGAGGCAGGAAAATTTGGTCAGGAGGTGTATGGGAAAGGAGGTGGAAGAAGCCCTATATTATACACTATAACAGTCTTTATATTCTATAGCTCTTCAAAAGTTCTGATTGGCCTTTAATTCCTGAACTTTCATCCCAATGACACACCCAACACCCACACAATGCAAACCAAAACTAAGACGCACAGAAAACTTGCAGAGTTAAAATGCACTGGTGTCATGCTGTCTTTGATTATCTTACAAAATGGCAAAACTGCAAATGTCTGCTTTTTAAAAAGCCAACTCAATGACTGTGTCCAATGAAGAGCTACTGATGTACGGGAGAAATTAATAACTTTCTTTGAATATCACTAAACTAGCCTAATTTTATCCTTAAGACAAACTCTTGATTACCCCCTTAAGGGCTTTTTTAGTTCAAACTATTAATAGACACAACAATGTTTTTTAAAAAATTTAAAGTCCCCAACATCTTTCTAGGAGCATTACACAACAAGATGACTTTGAACGACTTTCCTCAGGCTATGTTCCAGTGCCCTGTAGAGAACTTTCCCTTCCCTGTAGATATGTAAGTAAATAAGTAAAGAACACCTAAGAACAAACTTTGTTGGCCACCAGCAGGGGAGCTCTTCAGCTTTTGTCCCCAAATCCATTCAAACAAAAGAAGCTCCGACTCTTCCAACCCACCCTTCGGACCCGCACCCCGCGGGGACGCTCTGGATCCGGGTGCCCACTCCCCCGCCAGTCCTACTTACTCCTCAACGCCCCAATGAGCAGAGAGCCGTCCTTAATGAGCTCCTTGATGAACTTGTTGGTTCGCTCCAGCTCAATCTCGTGACACTGCAAGCGCTCCCTGAAATCCGGGCTGTCCAAGTAGGAATCGCTGAACTCCAGAGTGGGCAGCCCCATGGCACAGGCGCTGCCAGCGGCGGCCGCGGGAACGTCCGGTCCGGCGGTCAGGGCGGGGGCAGCCGGCGGCCGCGGCGGGCGCTGGGGACGCGCGATCGCGGGGAAGGCGCCGGGACGTGAGGGGACTGATTGCACGAAGGAAACGGGCCCCGAGCCCCGAACCGCCTGCGCGGGGCTCAGTCTTCCTCTCCCGAGGCAAGGCGAGCGCAGGCGCGGGCGGCGGGCCGAGGCGCGGGTCCGCTCAGGTTGTTGTCAACGGGACGCATCGTCGTTCGGAGCGCTGGGGCGGCGAGCCTCCGGGCCGCGGCCGGAGCAGGAAAGTTTCTCTCACTGCGCGCAGAGACTTCCGGCAGTTCCACTCCCCAACTCTCTTGACAGTCGTCGGCGTTGTGAGCCAGAAGCAGCGCACAGCCGCAACTCCGGCCCTGCTGGGGAAACCCTCCCCCTCGGCGGACGCAGGCTCAGAGCGCTTGCAAATCGGACTCGGGCTCCCAGACCCTCCTCCCCGCCGCCGCGCTCCCACCCCGCGCCACCCCGCCCCTTCGCCCCTTTACCCTCCTGCCCCAACCGCCCTCCCGCACTTGGCTCCAGGGCTCCCTGCGCTACAGCCGCGCGCTTGGGCTCCGGCCTTGGCTGGGGTGTTAACCCTGTCCCCTCTTGGGCCCCTGGTTTCGGCTAGCCCTTGGTGACGCTTCGGGGTCCCCCGCTCCACAAAAGGATCTGACTCCCAATATACCTCCCCTAACAGTCGTCCCCTCCACCCACTCCCTAGAATTCTCTGGGAGAAAAACCAACGTTAAGTTTCCCTAAAGTTTGAGTGTTTCGAAGCGTAGATGGAACATACTACTGTCTAGAGTTCGTTTAGATTTTACTTCACACGTTCACACTGAATGCATTTGAATTCCACGTTGAGAAGTTGTCCCGTCGCTCTCCCACTCCTCAGTTTCCTTGATTCAGCCTGGTGGTGTTTCTTCCCCCCGCCCCCACTCCATAGCTGGGAAGGTGGGATGATTCTTCAAGTCATCCTCACTCTACTTACCTGCTCGTACTTCTAGAAGAATACCTATTTGCATCACAAGAGCAGTATCTCCTATTGGCACCTGGATGGACTTGTCCTAGGAGCGGGGAGATTTTCAAATTGTTGAAGTGGACTGGAGTTTGAAATAAATAGTTAACTCCTACCCACAGGCATTATCCTTCCTCCATTGGAGGTTCACCTAATAAATTTCTGTTCCCTTAAAACCTTGACAGCAAAAGAAACGACTGCTTTACATCTCCTCCTGACATCATCTATAGGATTTCTGAGAACTCAGATATTGTTCTTAAGGATCTGCTTTTAATTTCTACATTTTCATTGCTTTGTCCATATGAACCATCTGTTTAAAAACTATTCTACAGATCATGGGAAAAATTCCACTAAAGTGCTTTACATTTTTCCCAATTAAGTGTCAGAGCCAGTCAAGATTTTTGGTTTCAATTTTTTTAATGTACATGAACATTAAAAATAACAGGTAAACCTAAAACAGGATAAGATCATGTAAACAGTATGGGCCAGGCGCAGTGACTTATGCCTGTAATACCAACATTCTGGGAGGCTGAGGCAGGGGAATCACTTGAGGTCAGGAGTTGGACACCATCCTGGCCAACACGATGAAACCCAGTTTCTACTAAAAATACAAAAATTAACTGGGGCTGGTGGAGCGCACACCTGTAGTCCCAGCTACTCGGGAGGCTGAGGCGGGAGAGTCACTTGGAGGCAGGAGAGTGACTTGAATCTGGGAGGCGGAGATTGCTGTGAGCCCAGATTGCTCCCCTTCACTCCAGCCTGGGAGACAGAACGACTCCATCTCAAAACACCTTCCATCCATATGTACATCTTTGGCCCTCAACATATTGGCAAAATGGCCAGTCACCATTAGAGCCATTTCAACTCCAAGTGTTGAATTTTTGTCAACTAAATACTCTTCAATTTTTTTTTTTTTCTTTTGCAGGGTTGGGGAAGGGAGAGGCAGTAATTCTGTTTGTCAGTTAATGAAATGACATGACATAAACAGCAGTGGACTGTGTTTCACCTGAGGTGATTTTATATTTACTTATTACTCTTCCTGAAAGACAAAAAACCACCCATGCCAAACAGTTTCCTTTCAACTTTTGCCATGTTGCTGTTCCTAACAACTGAATCCAGTGCCAAACTGCTGAGATATGAAACGATAAAATATAACATTCTCTTCCTGTTTTTCATTAAATCATCGTACTGTGATTAAGTCTTTAAAAATGCATCAGTGGTGTTTCATAAGTTGCATTTAATATGTTGGATGTCAATATTTAGTTTTCTTTAAACGTCTTACATGCCAGGGCAGATGTGTTGTAGATTCTATGATATGGGTTATCATTTGCCCATTCATGTATGTAATTATATGTTTTATGTCTACTGTCTACATGACTAAGGTCTGGGTGGGGAAGTGATTTCCATAAAAAGATAGAAGCAGCATTATCCATGACCTCAAGCAGTTCTCAGAAAAAGGAAACGCAGAGAATAAGTACCCATATAACATAAGGCAGAAGATGCTATGTTCCACAGCCTCACACAGATGCTATGCTAATAATACACTGATGCTACTGTTTATCAATATGTTTCCACTCAGGCCCATCATTGCATTTACATGGAATTAGGATTTTTTCCCCTACCCTTCACTCATGAGTCCCTAAAGTTTATCATGTTATAATGGGCTTATTTCTTGTAGGTGTTTTCATAGTTACTCATGCCCTATTCCTGTGATTCATACTTTAATTATACCTGCTAGTCAGGCTTTCTCTTATGCCACATTAACACAACTACTTGAGAAAAACCAGAAATGCTTTTGCTTTGAGGTGGATTTACTGTCAGTTTTAAACTGTTGTTTCCATGCATTATTCTCTCCATCATAATTAACTGAACCAGATTCTTTCCAAGAGAATAGACTTTCTGTATAAAAGATCAGCAATACCTGAAAGCTTGTTTTCATAAACAAATGTAATGGATTGAAATATAGCCTGTCCAGAAATCTCCGCTTCATAACACATGACACTGTAAGCTGCATGGTAAGCTTCGCATATATTATTGGCTGACAAGCTCTTTGGCACAGAGAAATGTTTCTGTTTGTTTTCCTGATTCTGGAATAGGATGTGTGGGCTTTGTTTACTGGTTTTTGAGAGCAAATATATAGTACAGGATAGTAAACTAATATGGCATTTGTAAATCTGCCTAAAACTTTTTCTTGACGTAACTCATGTCTGACATTTAAGCCTGGCACTTCCTATGTACTCAGTAAGTGTTACTGTCAAGCTATTATTACTTTTCAATTAATTATGTAGATTTAGACCACCCAGACTCGGATAATCTGAGGTTAAGCTCAAGCCTGGTAAGCGATGACTAAACAGAAACCAAGTGTTTCTTCTTGGTTTCCCCTCCTCCCAGCTCCTGGTAACCATTCTACTTTCTGTCTCTATGAATTTGACAATGTAGGTATCTCATATAAATGAAATTATACAATATTTGCACTATGTGTCTGTCTTATTTCACTTAGATGATTCAGTCATCAAAAAGAGAAGCAAAGAAGAAATAAGAATTAGATATACATTTAAAACACATATGAGGGGCCATGCCAGGTGGCTCAGCCTGTAATCTCAGCACTTTGGGAGGCCCAGGTGGGCGTATCACCTGGAGTTCGAGACCAGCCTGGCCAACATGGTAAAACCCCATCTCTACTAAAAATAGAAAAATTAGCTGGGTGTGGTGGCGTGCACCTGTAATCCCAGCAGCTACTAGGGAGGCTGAGGCATGAGAATCGTTTGAAGCCAGGAGGCGGAGGTTGCAGTGACCCAAGGTTGTGCCACTGCACTCCAGCCTGGGCAACGGAACAAGACTCTGTCATCTCAAACAAATAAAAATTTTAAAAAACCCAAAACAAATAAACAAAAAGAAACAAGCATTTGAACCTACTTAATTTTTGACTTAACAATTTCTAAAATACTCTTCTGCCAGCCAAAAAAGGAAGTTCAGATTAAGCCCTTAGATAGCAAGATCTTTTTATTCTGCCTTATTAAAAGTATTATTGTTGTCACACACAATGCTCTTAACATCACTATTTCTCATAAAATTAGTTGGTGTATGACATTGTATTTCTGATGGGCAAAGGTACACATCATTAGTGACAGTAGCCTATGTGACTTAGTAACATTGTCTTTTCCAGTTAAAAAAAAATGCTCTCACAAATTGTAGAGCCCCTCTCAAATCCATACAGCTCTCCCTGCTTCCTCTCCATGGTTGTCATAAAACACAGACAAGTGCTAAATGTAGTCCGGGTTGAAAAAGAAACTTTGCTTTGTCCAGGGGTAGGAAATGGGAGTCTCACAGGAAGAGTACAGAACATAGCCCACATTGTATGAGTCTATGGATTTCAAGAGTTCATTACCCAATAGATGGACTCAAGAGCAATGATTGGAAGACCAAAAAGTCAAATGATTGAGAGATGAGAAAAGAGAATTTAGATGGGATAAGTACACATGAGATTGGGCAACAGATGGGCAGTAAGCAGATTAAATAAAGGAAGGAAATAGAGTGTGATTTTTGTGGATGAGGTAAGAATCCAACATGACTCTGAGATTTAAGCCTATACAACTCAGAAGTGTTATTTATTTTTTTTTTTTAGAAGAGATATACATAGGTTTAGGTTTCGTCTCCTATGCTGAGTTTGAGGTAAAGTTAGAATAATTAAGAGGCACTTTCTTAGAAAGAAAAGTGCAGCACAAACACTCAGGGCTGTTGGGTTAGCTTAACAGAAGAGAAACAGAAGCAGAAGTCGAGGTCAACTAGAGGGGAAGAATAGCTGCAGAGAGTGGAATTTGTTCTATGTGACAATATGACTTTTTTTTTTTAAGAGATGGTGTCTGGATATGTTGCCCAGGCTGGTCTTGAAGTCCTAAGCTCCAGCAATCCTCCTGCCTCAGCCTCCCGGAGTGCTAGGATTACAGGTGTGAGCCACTGCACAGTATAACTTCTAAAGTCCCAGCCAAATCTAGATTTTATTATGATGACAGATTTCAGATGAACAGGATGAAGGAAAAGAACAGAAATCTAAGCAAGAAACACTCAACAACTAACTACATTTATGAGGGGTGGGGAGAAAGAAAAAGGAGAGGGGGAGATGGGGAGAGAGGTAATGACTTAATTTAGGAATAGACTTTTTTTTTAGCACAGATTTTGATTTCAATTTAGTATTGCCCTCTTGTGGCAAACCATGATGTTTGCTAACTCTGACAGAAAACCTCATAAAGAGCACAGGAAAAGGAGACAAAATGAAAAGGAGCACCCTCCACCAGTACTGGGCATGACAGTTTTTGCATGTATTGCCCCATTTAAGCTTATCCACAAGCATGTGAAATAGGTATTAAGTTTGATTAGCCCCACTTTAAATTTTTTATTTATTTTGAGATGGAGTTTCGCTCTTGTTCCCTAGGCTGGAGTGCAATGGCGCCATCTCGGCTCACTGCAACCTCCGCCTCCCAGGTTCCAGTGATTCTTCTGCCTCAGCCTCCCCAATAGCTGGGATTACAGGCACGTGCCACCACGCCCGGCTAATTTTTGTATTTTTAGTAGAGACGGGGTTTTGCAATGTTGGCCAGGCTGGTCTCGAACTCCTGATCTCAGGTGATCTGCCTGCCTCGACCTCCCAAAGTGCTGGGATTACAGGCGTGAGCCACCGCACCCAGCCTGATTAGCCCCATTTTTAACAGGTGGGAAAGTTATAACTGAAAGTGATTAACTTGCCTAAATTTATGTATAATAGTTAGAAGGTACTTGAGTCGGGATTTCCATCCAGGTCTTCCTTGGTAAAAAGGCCATGCTAAACACACACACACACACACACACGCTCAACAAATATTCATAAGTATCTGTTATATTTCTGTGCTGCTGTAGATGCTGGAAATACAAGAAGAGTAATTTTGAGTAAATTTACCTCAATCCTGACCTAATCAAATTTTCAATCTAATAAATTATAGCAGCAATATTAATCAAATGGTCACCCAAAGGCCATTTATGAACTGTGGGACTTGGGATAATTTACGTTTAGGTTTTACACCTTTCCTGAGTATAAAACTAAGGATGATAGTGATAACGATAATGACTATCATTTATTAAATCCTTACCATGTGCCAGACACTGTCCTATGCTAATAATGAAATAACATCCATTGTTTCACTTGGGTTATTTTTAGCTCTAGACGTGAGACATTTCTATACCTCTATGACTCAAAATTAGAACAAGAAATCTCCTCCAACCGATAATGACAATCAGTTATAGCTAGAGTGTTGTTGACACTCCACCCCTGTGTGCTTGGAGGCTTGTAGCTGCATTAGAAGAGGAAGTGCTGTTCCTCTCTTACCTCTCACTGAAACCCTGATGGGTGTGGCCTCCTCTGGATTTCAAAGCAGCCACTGACCACACAGAAAGGAAGCAAATGTTTACTGAGCAACCACACTGTCCGGGGTCCCACGAGGCCTACAAATCCTCACACTAACCCTGGAGGTAGGAATTTTATAATGAGGATGAGATTGTTGAAGACCCAAAATGCAAAAACAAAAACCAAGAACCACAAGCCAACAAAAATACCCAGATAACTTGCCCCAGGATAAACAGTGAAGTATCTGACTCCAAGACCATACCACAATGAATACGTTGGGACACATGATATGCAATATGTATGTATTGCATGCATACATACATACATACATATATATATATATATAGTTGTTGTTGTTGTTGTTGCCATGGCTGGAGTGCAATGGCGCAATCTCTGCTCACTACAGCCTCCGCCTCCCAGGTTCAAGCGATTCTCCTACCTCAGCCTCCTGAGTAGCTGAGATTACAGGCGCCTACCAATACACCTGGCTAATTTTCTGTATTTTTAGTAGAGATGGGGTTTCACTATGTTGGCCAGGCTGGTCTCCAACTCCTGACCTCGTGATCCACTCACCTCGGCCTCCCAAAGTGCTGGGATTACAGGCGTGAGCCACTGTACCCGGCCTATTTTTATATAGCTTTTTCCACATTTACATTTTTTTGCGTCTAGACTCTAAGCTTTTAGATTAAATCTTATTTCTTTGTATCTCGTGCACTTTGCACGCTATCAGCCCATAGATGATACCTAACAAATGTTGTTTTGAATACTTGAGTGCCTTACAATCTTCTAACAATCATTCTTCAGCTTCTGTGGTAGAGGTGTCTGCACAGATTTGTAGAGAAAGCCTTCTCCCATTTGGCACGGAGGTCTCCACGTGTTGCTTGAGCTCTACTGAGCATGAAAGGAGCGGAGCTCATTATCCGTGCTTCCAGGCGATGAGTACATCTGCGCTAGAACTGCTGCCATCCAGCACACTGTAACAGGCCCTGGCAAAGGCAGTGAAAGACGTGATGAGGAAAATAACTAGCTCAGAAGGAGCTTAAGGAAACTAACTAAAACAAATGGCTCCACACCCAGCAAGGAGAAGTCATAACTCGATCACAGTGAAGCACCGTAATGAATGTGATAAGAAGGATCGTTGAAAAAGAACAGACCCACAGTCTCTACTGTTTGAACATTTCAGATGGAAAAAAAGAAAAAAGAAAAAAGAACAAATCTGAAAGAATCTGTAACCCATAGCACAGCGGCAACTTCCTTTACAAGGAATAAAGATACATAGTATCATCCTTTAAAAGGTATATTATCTTACATTCTGTCAGTGTGAATTTTATTTGCTAATGGAATTAGAAAATTGCACAAAATTTGTCAGGTTTTACAAAACTAGGTATAAGAACAATTTAAAAAAAAAAAGAACAATTTTTTTTTTCAGAAGAGTAAAGTTCTTATTTTTACACTTGTTAGTCATTTTTTTCCCCAGCTGCCAGTTTGTTGAAATTTTATTGTGAGACAAAAGTGGATTACTGAGATTACACTTTAGTTTACTAGATAAATAAAAGTAGAAGTAGTCCCAGTTCCATTTAATGTTGCAGTGTATTTCACCCTTATGATTTTTTTGTGATCTTTCAAAGATTGCTTCAAAGATTTGTGGAGTCTCTGAACTCTATTACATTATGTGGTCAAGTAGAACAACATTTTACCATATGGTGAAAATCTTGTTGGTACTGAAAATGAATATTTAATGAATCATTATAAATCTTCTAAACCTGCTTTTCCCTCGATTTTGTATCATGAAAATTTTCAAACAGACAGAAAAGCTGGAAAAAATAAGGCAATGGATAGCTACATGCTTTCTACTTGGATTCAACAAATGTCAACATTTTGTCACTCCTCATTTTATTTATATATATATATATACACACATGCATATGTATATATAAAAGTTTTTTTGTTTTGTTTTGGTTTGTTGTTGTTGTTGTTTCTAAGACAAAGCCTCACTCTGTTGCCCAGGCTGAAGTGGTGCAGTGGCGCAATCTCAGCTCACTGCAATGCTCCGCCTTCTGGGTTGCCTCCCAAGTAGCTGGAACTATAGGCGCGGGCCACCATGCTCGGCTAATTTTTGGTATTTGTAATAGAGACAGGATTTTGCCACGTTGCCCAGGCTCGTCTCGAACTTCTGAGCTCAGGCAATCCTCCCGCCTTGGCCTCCCGAAGTGCTGGGATTACAGGCATATAAGCCACCACGCCTGGCCTCCATGAAACATTTAAAGTAAATTTTAGTCGGGCTCGGTAATCCCAGCATGTCAGGAGGCCGAGCGGGCGGATCACAAAGTCAGGAGTTTGAGACCTGCCTGGCCAACATGGTGAAACCCGGTCTCTACCACCAAAAATACAAAAATTAGCTGGGTGTGGTGACGGGTGCCTGTAATCCCAGCTCCTCGGGAGGCTGAGGCAAGAGAATCACTTGAAACCGGAAGGTGGAGGTTGCAGTGAGCTGAGATGGTACCACTGCACTCCAGCCTGGGTGGAAGAGCGAAATTCTGTCTCAAAAATAAACAAATAAATATAGTAAATTTTAGATATTTTTGACACATAATCTCTAAATATTTTAACATGTATCACCAAAGAATAAGGAAATTCTCCAACATAACTAAAACTTAAAGAAAATTAATATATGATAAAAATATCATCAAATAGCAAATTGTTACAAAAATGACTTTTATAGCTAAAAAAAAACAAACAAAAACAAGATCTAACCAAGATCTTTACTGAGTCTAATCAATAGCCTATATAACTCCAAATTTCTATTTTGGAGGGCAAGAAAAAAAAAAAAAAGGCCATTAATCATCATTCCATTCACTAATTAAGATTTTTGGAATAATTGAGCCTAGATTAGTATGAGGCTTCCTTTACTACTGTCCTGAATAAACATTTGCTAATCAAACTAATGGAAGAAGAACTGTTTTAAGTAGAAGTATTCCCAAATCCTTAAGCACTTGAATTTGTCATTGGTAGCTTCTAGGAAAAGACTGCTCTAGAGAAAGAGAATGCTGTGCAAAATGGACGTCTGGCATATAGTGTGTGGTCAGTAAATATTTTTTGACAAAATTAATGAATAAAATACTGAGGACCTAAAGATAAACAACATCAGCATCATCTGGAAAGTGGTTAAAATTGCAAAATCTTGGGCTCCACCTTCTACCTAGAGAATTAAAAATTCACAGGAGGGGCCTAGCATCTGTGTTTTAATAAATCTTCTAGGTAATCCTCATGCTGGATAAAGTTTGAGAACAGCTGACCTAGAACATTTCTTAGTAGACACCAAGATTGAAGAGCAGTCTTAGAAAAGGAAATTGAGAATACAGCTTTGAGATTAGGCAAGAGGAAAAATGATAGGTAGAATGGCCGA
This sequence comes from Macaca mulatta, assembly GCF_049350105.2. NCBI lineage: Eukaryota > Metazoa > Chordata > Mammalia > Primates > Cercopithecidae > Macaca > Macaca mulatta. The sequence goes on along the minus strand of NC_133419.1, from coordinate 101,567,949 downwards.
CAGAAGCTTAGCTAGATGCCAATGTCAGGGGGAGCCAGCCTGCAGGCAGAGCCTCTGCTAGGGAAATGACAATAGGAACACCACCCTTCAATTACATCATTACATATCTAATGTTCTTACTCTCACTGTTTAGGTGCACTTGATAGCCTTTATCTTCAGAAAAGACTATCAGAATGTCTTACTTGGACAGGCGCGGTGGCTCACGCCTGTAATCCCAGCACTTTGGGAGGCCGAGGTGGGTGGATCACAAGGTCAGGAGTTCGAGACCAGACTGGCCAACATGGTGAAACCCCATCTCTACTAAAAAAAAAATACAAAAATTAGCCAGGCATGGGTGGCGGGTGCCTGTAATCCCAGCTACTTGGGAGGCTGAGGCAGAAGAATTGCTTGAACTCGGGAGGTGGAGGTTGCAGTGAGCTAATATTGCACCACTGCACTCCAGCCTGGGCGACAGAGAAATACTCTGTCTTAAAAAAAAAAAAAAAAAAAAAAAAAAAAAAAAAAAGGTCTTATTTAAATTTAATAACTGACACTACTGAGCAATAATTTTTCTTTTTAGTTTTATCCTAGGCCTCTGGGTTCAACTCACACAGAGAAGACGGGACTGGGACTGGGACTGGGCAGGAGTGACAGGTATAGGTGGGTTGTCACCTGACACAGTCTCTTCCCTTGGAAAGGAACTTTTGTTACCACAATGACTCCCTGGTGTTAGCTTCCAAAGTCAGTTTCACAATGAAATAGGTATGCTGGGATCTTGTCTAATAGGTTTCCTCAGTCAGAAGGCTTAAGGATGACTCAGGACCGGAAATGATTTGACTTTTCCTTTCATGCTGGAGATAGAGACAGTTGAAGAGGGAAGGAAACAATAATAAAAATATTGAATGAGGTTGTTTGACAGGGAGGAGCAGAAAGAGTAGGGATTTCCAGGTTATCCTTCCATCTCTAGTGAACTCCATGTGACAGATGACTCAACGGGAAACATGAAAAACTGTCTTTTTCCAGTTTTGTAAACCATTCACATGCCTAATGATCTATTAGTGAGATTTTCTTTCTGATAATGATTGATTTCTGCCATTCCAGACAATAAGAAATAACTATGGAGTTATGTGTAAAAAGGAGACTGCTACTGTCTAGCCTTCTCTAGACAGAAAAAAAAGGGTTACCTAACCATAAAATATTTTCTTCTCAAATAAGAAAAAAAAAAACCCACAGTTCTCTTCTAAGCTTTTTCAGGGCATCTTCAAAAATTAGAAAAATAATTGCTAGCTAAATTATTTCTACAACAATGTGATTAGGTCGGGTGCAGTGACTCACACTTGTAATCCCAGCACTTTGGGAGGCCGAGGCGGGTGGATCACGAGGTCAGGAGTTCAAGACCAGCCTGGCCAACATGGTTAAACCCCGTCTCTACTAAAACTACAAAAATTACCCAGGCGCAGTGGCAGGCGCCTGTAGTCCCAGCTACTGGGAGGCAGGAGACTCGCTTGAACCTGGGCAGTGGATGTTGCAGTGAGCCGAGATTACGCCACTGCACTCCAACCTGGGCAATAGAGTGAGACTCTGTCTCAAAATAAATAAATAAATAAATAAATAAATAAAACAATGTGATTACTCCTGTTAACATAGTAGGATTCTTAACTATGACAATATATAAATATAAAATTTTGGTCAAAAGTAGACATTTCATAAACACCAGGAACCCCATTTAACTGTGTAGATTATTTATCAAGGTAAGGTGATTAATTCCACATTTTCTCCATGGGTTATTCTCTGATGATTTTTTTTTTTTTTTTTTTGAGACGAAATCTCTCTTGTACCCCAGGAGTGCAATGGTGCGATCTCAGCTCACTGCAACCTCTGCCTCCCAGGTTCAAGCGATTCTCCTGCCTCAGCCTCCCAAGTAGCTGGGATTACAGGCGCCTGCCACCATGCCCGGCTAATTTTTGTATTTTTAGTAGAGACAGGGTTTCACCATGTTGGCCAGGCTGGTCTCGAACTCCTCACCTCAGGTGATCCGCTCACCTCAGCCTCCCAAAGTGCTGGGATTACAGGCATGAGCCATTGCACCCAGCCTCTCTGATGACTCTTATTGCAATCTCTTTCACTGTTCCAAAATCTGTATCTCCGGGCAGACCCTTGCAGCAGCTGCCCACTGGACATCTCCACAATGGATATGTCAAAGGTACCACAAGCTCAGCATGTACACTTTGGTACACTTATCCTTTTTCCTAAACCTGCCCTTCAAATTGCATTTTCTACCTAAGTTGGATATCTAGGAAACTTGACATGCAATCAGTCACCAAACTACCTTTTTGCTGTCTCCTCTCTAACCTCAGCTTCAGCACTAGGTCAGTCCTCACTGCCCAGGCAATTAAAATAAGTCCTTAGCTTGTCTCCCTGGCTCCAGTCAGCAGTTCTCTAATCCATGATTACAGCCAGAATAATCTTTCTAAAAAAAGCAAATCTCATTATTCTCTCTAGGGCTTAAAATCCTTCAGTGGCTCCTCATTGATTAGGGGATAGAGTCCATACTCTTTCGTGTGCCAAACCAGTCTCTGTTATGTCTCCAACATTATTGATTGCCTTATCTTCTACGTCTGAAATTATGCTTCAGTCCAGTTGAATTTCTTTAAATTCCCCTAATGAGTTAGCGAGAGGGATCATCAGAAGTTCCAGAGGCATCTATGAGAAATTTTATGTTTTAATTTTGATTGAAAAATTTAAAAATAATATAAGCCTACTTTGAATCATCTACATCAGTGCTTTTCAAACTTCCGTGTGCATAGGAATCACCTGGATATTTTGTTAAGGCACTGAGTACGAACCAGTAAGTCCTGTATGGCCCAATATATTTCTAACAAGCTCCAGGTGATGCCAGTGCTGCTACTCCCTGGAGCACTTTTTGAGTATTAAGGGTCTAGGATGATGACTACTTCCTATTTTATTTTTGAGGTGGGGTATTCCTCTGTTGCCCAGGCTGGAATGCAGTGGTGTGATCTTGGCTCACTGCAACCTCTGCCTCCCAGGCTCAAGAAATCCTACCACCTCAGCCTCCTAAGTAGCTAGGACTATAGGCACATGCCACCATGCCCAGCTAATTTATAGATCGATAGATAGATAGATAATATATATTTTAATATTTTATGTGTGTGTGTGTGTGTGTGTGTATAATTTTTTTTTTTTTTTTTTTGTAGAGACAGGATTTCGCCCTTTGCCCAGGCTGGTCTGGAACTCCTGAGCTCAAGCGATCCACCTGCCTCAGCCTCTCGAAGTGTCGGGATTACAGGCACAAGCCACGGCCCCCTGCAGCAATGACCACTTTCTCACTAATACCACAAACTTGCCTTACCGTCATGGACTAATGAAGATGGAGAAGACAGTATTTCAATATTTCAAATGATAGACTGTTTTACAAATGAAGACCAAGTGATGTCACGGCTTGCTGCACAAAGATTTGGCAATGGTTCTAGTTTTAAAAAAAGATGAAATAATTGAATCATCACTTAGGACAACGTAGTACAGGCGTGTCAATTTCAAAAGATTCATAGCAACCAAGACAATATTGTTTTAGCAAAAATTATCAGTCATACCATTAAACTGATATTATTTAAATGATACTAGTTTTATGTTTTTCTTTATGATTAATTTGTTCATCTGTTTGGTTTTATAATTATGTAACAGCTATAAGCATTAGGGTTTATACTTAGTGTTGTGTTTCTTTGCATATAATCTAAATTGACTCCAGGATACATGAGAAATATATTCCTTTATAAGAGATCTAAATACTACACAAATCTGAGAAATACTGGACTAAGCCTACTCATGTATCTTTGCCTTTGCTCCTGTTGTGACTGCTGGAGTACCCGTCCCTAATCCCTTGTCAACCTCACCATTCTGCCATGTCTCAACAGTACTTGGCAAACATGTACTGTTCCCTATGATGATGGCTCCTTTTCTGAGACCCATAGTCAACTTCATACGACAACTGTGTCCTGTCCTAATTTCTTTCATAATGTCTGTAATGCTTTGCTGCACACTTAAATGCACATGTTTGCTTACTTTATTCACTACCTCTTCTGTCCAAGGACAAAGGCCTTGTCCTGCTTATTTGTAATTATTTGACACACCACAGCTGCTCAATAAATATTTTCTGGAAAGCTAAATGAAGGCAAAACATGGTTTGCTCCTTTACAGCACAGACAAAAAAGAGTGTGCTGACCTAGCATGTGTTCACATTTATGAGTGAAAAAAATTAAAACTATAAAATAATTGTAACGTTCTTCTATATGTAATCTGATTCTAATAAGGTAATTCAAAATCCTATTTTCTCCTAGAGAATCTGCTGAAAAGTTCATATTTTCCCTAATTTTCTGGAGGTCTGATTGTTTAGGTTAAGCGTAGAGCGTTTTCAAATAATGCAACAAGAACATTATGATTATATTTTGGTTGATACATCATGAGAACTAAAAATAGAGTGGAAAGACTGAAAACCTTTACTTGAATCTTCAGCCAAAGTATGGTTAAACATTATGGATGAGCAGGAATTGTGGCTTTTAACTTTCAATTACACAGGATAAATTCCACAGCCTGTAGATTGTCCTGGTTCAACTTCCCAGCATTTTGGCTTTGCCATTCAATTATGGTTACACCTTCACTGGTGCTGGAAGAGAGAGTGAAACTTAGTTTACCTTGAAGGACAAGACAAACCTGAAATAGAATATTTGGCTTTATTTGTGGAGACTGATTTTTTGGCCTCAGAAAGTAGTCTACTTTCTAATGAGGAAGACTCTCTCTTAATTAACCAGGACGATGGACAGTGTGAGGTTGGGATTGGGATAAAGAACTGGAAACCAGAAATGGGTTCCATCTAATTCTGACCTTGATGTGTAAATATGACTGTAGTGCTGTGCAAATACTGTTTGAGAGAATGGCTTTGATGGAACAAAGCGAAGTTGGCAAAGTACAGACCTAGATTTTTATTTTATGTTAATAGTTGCTTCCACTTCACTATGAGAACAAGATCCCCTTAGCCCTAGAAGCCATAGAAACTTGCACAGTTTAGCGGTTTTTGAAGATTAATTAATTCATTTATGGCTTCAACCAAGCGTTTCCCTGCTTAAATTAGAATAAATAATTTAGGAAGGGGATATTTTTCAATATCTTACACAGATTACTTCCATCAGGAAGCTTCCCAGCCATGCTCAGTGACAGTTACCCACTATTTCCTTTGAGCTAGGTTTATTTCTCCTACAGGATTCATGGAGTACGTAATACACATTCTATTTGTTGACCTGATGTAAACAGGGTGGGAACAGATAAACATAGACATGTGGAATCTTGAACCTGTGATACAGTGGATAGAACACCTGATCAGGAGTCAAAATGCGTGGTTTCAAACCCTCTTTATCCATATGACCAAGTAGAGAAATTTCTCTCTTGTACATTTTGTAGACTGGGCTTTTACATTTTACTTTTCTACTTGAGATTGAGTATTAATCAGTTCATATGCCCGCTCTTTTGCTCAGTCTCGGTCGCACAATGTGTGCTCAAATAGTCATTATATTGAGCTAAATTAAATGTGGCATTCTTGGTTTTCACTAACATGGCCTTCTGTGTTTCACAAACAGGATCTTGGTGCAAAATTGCAGGCTTTTTTTTCCCATTTGCTACAGAGGAAAACACACAGACTAAAAACATATTTGCCCTATTTATTTTCTGATGCGTCAGAAAATTGTCTGCCCACATGTCACAGAGTTCAATTAACATTATTGTGTATTTTACTGTCTAACATTGTGCTTATAAAGGAATTGAGCTAGTCCTCCAGATTTTATTTCTCCTTGATGTCTTTGCTCTACCTGTACACTGTGTTAATTTCTAAATGGGCTCTTATCCTGGGAATCCCATTTTTGAGACAGATAACTAAACCACAATCTGCTTTCTGAATGTCTTAAATGCCTACGCACTAACCGCAGCTGTTTGTTTATTCCCTGTTTCAACAGGGACAAATATAGTCACTAATTTTTGCCTTTTAAGGTAACAATCCAATTTAGTACTGAAGGTGGGGGGAGGTAGAAGACAGAGGAGAAATCATCATAGTCATAGAAGACACAAAAATACAAAATATCACAAGTCTCTGTTCTTTGAACATTCACATAGAAGACATAAACAGAGTGTGTACAATGTAATTTAACAGAATAGGTTCAATTCTGTGGTATTTTGACAGTATCTCTAAATGATTTGTGCTTTTAGGCAATTTTTGAAACTTCATCATGTAGTATGGCCCATAAGAACTCAGTTTGTACTGTCTTATACATATCTTGTTCTGTAGAAATTCAGGTTATGCTGGGCGTAGTGTCTCACTCTTGTAATCCTAGCACTTTGGGAGGCTGAGGTGGGCAGATCACCTGAGGTCAGGAGTTCAAGACCAGCCTGACCAACATGGTGAAACCCCATCTCTACTAAAAATATAAAAATTATTTTTATATTTTTATATGTACTGCCAGGTGTGGTGGTACATGCCTGTAATCCCAGCTACTCGAGAGGTTGAGGCAGGAGAATCGTCTGAACCCAGGAGACAGAGGTTGCAATAAGTCGAGGTCACGTCACTGTACTCCAGCCTGGGCGACAGGTGAGATTCCATCTCAAAAAAAAAAAAAAAAAAAAAAAAGAGAGAGAGAGAGAGAAATTCAGGGTATACTTCAGGAGTAAAGTGTCCCGTAAATTTTGGATATGGATTGTATGGGACATAATTGGAGGTCATGTCATTAGTACACCACAGTCATATTTATCAAGTGATCCCACATCATACAGTCCTGACTCTATTTCTCTGATACTAATTTTTATTCATAATAAATGTAGGGGTGTGGCATGGCATTCCCTGGGAGTGATAGTTGCACCTCATCTTTGCACATGTCTTTATACTTCACATACTTTGTCTCATTTAACCCTCTCTATTACTCAGAGCCCTTTAAGTTGCAAGTGGCACAAACCAACTTGAACTAGTGTAAGCATTGAAGGGGAGGGAATCCTTCGGGGGGTGGGGCGGTGGTAAAGGCTTAATTTAAAATTTCAGGAGCATCTCGAACTCTGTCCCAAACTCTCACGTCAGATTTTCTCTCCACCTGGCTTTGGCTTCACATATTTCTCAGTGTTTGCTGTCCTAGAGGAGAGATTCTGTGCGTTCATATAGCAAAACTCAAAGAGAGACTTCAATTGGCCCTTTTGGGTCATGTGCCCATATCTGGGAGCAATTATAGTACAAAGAGAGGGTTGCAGTATTCTGCTTGGCTAGGTCTGTGTCACTTGCTAAACCTTGTGGTCAGGAGACTGATGGGGCTCTCAGAATTAACCAACCATTGTATCAGAACTACACGAGGTAGGAAGGCGCTGTTCCCAGAGGGAAAAAGAATGCTGGGAATTTGACAGCAATAGATGGTCACTGTGTTTCAAAACACTAGGAGGGGTATTGCTTTTCCTATTTTAGAGACTTAGAGAGATTGATTTGCCAAAATTCACATTGCTAGCAAATAGCTAAACTAAATCTGCTAAAGTAGTTAATTCCTTTTGCTGATCTTCAGATAGAACACATTAACCACTTACAAAAATCCTTCTTTCTTGGTTAAGTGCGGAGGCTCACGCCTGTAATCCCAACACTTTGGGAGGCTGAGGTGGGTGGGTCACCTGAGATCAGGAGTTTGATACCAGCCTAGACAACATAATGAAACCCCATCTCTACTAAAAATACACAAATTAGCCAGGCATGGGTGGCACATGCCTGTAATCCCAGCTACTAGGGAGGTTGAGGCAGGAAAGCTTGAACCCAGGAGAAGGAAGCTGCGGTGAGCCCAGATTGTACCACTGCACTCCAGCCCGGGTGACAGAGCAAGACTCCAACTACAAACATAAAAATAAAATTAAATAATGAATTCTTCCTTCTCTATGGAAAGGGCATGCAGATAGGACCATAAAGTTACCATTTCAAAGTGATAGTAATGTGGTGCACTTGACGACCTGGGAAGAAATCAGGGATGTTTTGCAAGTGGTTACAAACAACAAGAAGTTATTTTAAATATAGTACAGCACTGCAAGAAAGAAACACCAATATTGCTATCGAACTTGGCACAGTGGCTCATGCCCATATTTCCAGGTACTTGGGAGGCTGAGGCAGGAGGATCAACTGAGCCCAATAGTTGAAGAGCAACCTGGAAAAATAGTGAGACTCTGACTTAGGAAAATAAAATACCAAACTGTATAGATCTAATTTTCCCTTAAGTATTCTTCTGAGATGCTGCAGTGGGGTGGCAGAGAAAATTTGGTTAAAATGACACAGGGGTAGAATCAGGTAAACTAAGAAGCTTTTTTTGTTTAAAAGTGGTTTCATGCAGGTTGCTGTCAGAGGCAGCTGGTCTAAGAGAACTGGGGCAGGAATAGAGGTCAGAGAGTGTCTGGTCAAAAGGCTACATGTACATACCTAATTTGTATTGTCTGCTCCTAGAGACAAGAAGGAATCCAATGGATAGTTCTTCCCCAACTCCTGGAATCCCCAAAGCCTCTTTATCAACAAATATTTAGCTATTCAAATTTAACTCACTATTGCATAATTTTTTTTTTTTTTTTTGAGACGGAGTCTCGCTCTGTCGCCCAGGCTGGAGTCCAGTGGCCGGATCTCAGCTCACTGCAAGCTCCGCCTCCCGGGTTCCCGCCATTCTCCTGCCTCAGCCTACCGAGTAGCTGGGACTACAGGCCCCTGCCACCTCGCCTGGCTAGTTTTTTGGATTTTTTAGTAGAGACGGGGTTTCACCGGGACTATTGCATAATTTTAACATTAACTTTCCTTCCTATACTTCCTAATAAACTTCAGATGCATCAAGATATCATCTCAAGAAATTTAGTAGAAAGTTAAAATTAAAAACAGAAGTCATTGACAGAAGTTTTGTGAAGAAAATAACAGACAAGAACACCAGTTTTAGATTGGACTGAAAAAAATGCAATCCCTAAAGAAAAATGAGTTAGATTTTATGGAAAACTTCATTAAATAAACAAACCAAGAGAAAATGTAAGCATATAGTTTTAGGGAAACAAATTTATGTATCATGTATCTTGAGGTCTGATTGGGCGGGTAGTGGGGAAAGACCATAACTTAGAACTACTCTGTAAGCAATAAAAGCATTTTAACCACATAATTTAGAGGTTTTTAAGGAAGATAGCCTAGTACTTAAAATAGTCTTGTGACTTTTTAGTGTGAAGATGGGACAATATTTTTGGTGTTAAGGAAAATGGGGATGTGACAATTGAAAATGCCATAGATGTTTAAAGCAAATAAACACTATTTTCAAAATTTATTGGAAAATATACACTGACCCTATGTTGTCTATAGAGATTTGACTATGTCTATAACTTCATATTTGACAATAAATAGTACATGTGTTGATTTAAATGCTTTCAAATGCTTTTCAAATTTCCATGAATATAACCTAACTTTATTATTATTATTATTATTATTAATTTATTTATTTATTTTGAGATGGAGTCTCGCTCTGTCGCCCAGGCTGGAATGCAATGCTGTGATCTTGGCTCACTGCAAACTCTGCCTCCCGGGTTCAAACAATTCTCCTGCCTCAGCCTCCTGAGTAGCTGGGATTACAGGCATGCACCATCACGCCTGGCTAATTTTTGTATTTTTAGTAGAGACAGAGTTTCCCCATGTTGGCCAGGCTGGTTTCAAGCTCCTGACCTCGAGTGATCCACCCGCCTTGGCCTCCCAAAGTGCAGGGATTATAGGCGCGAGCCACTGTGCCTGGCCAAGTACAACTTTACTTTAAATAAGGAATGGACATTTTATACTAATCTTGATTAATTTAGCCTTTGTTCATCAGTCTTTCTAAACTATATCTGAAATATCTTACTGTTTAGTAGCTTATGGTACTCTAAACCAAATCTTCTTGTAGAAGGCAGATCAATTTTTGTTTTCAAGGTCAGAAGGGAGAAAAACGAACAGTGACAGAGTTGAAAGAAAAAAAAAGTGTATCAACTCACGTTTGAATTCTGCTATGGCTAGAGAGTTATTTGCTGTCTAAAACCATGCTATGTACTCAGATACCAAGGTCCTGGGTGACAAATACAAAAGAGCCGTGCTCCTGGAAAAGGCCAAAGGGAAAAGCATTGGCAGAAAGATCCTAACAAATACTCTTACCTGTTGCTCAGTGCCTCCCCTCTATTTATAAACTTTCAACACACTGATTTTCGTAGTTATGCAAGGAAGAACTCTGACCCCTACTCGTTTATACTCACTTGTCCAAATGACTAGCAAAAACACTCTCACAGCTTCTTGGTATTTCACCCGTTTTGAAAATAAAGGAGCTTCTCTATTTTCCCAGGAATACAGGGAGAACTTACTGAAGAAGAAATTTGAAGAACTAGGAAGTTGTGTGGCAGCCATACCATCCCTATTCACTCTATAAACTAACTTAAAGCTACATTAAGAAGATTACATTTAATTTTATAAAATTGAAACATCTTTCAAACTTGTAGCTTGTAATTGAACATATTGATGTTGGCACTGATTTCCAGCACAGATGGAAACTTAGGTGAAAACTCGCGGTGACTCTGACTCCTTGATCAGTAGAAGCAGTTATTTTATTTTATTTTTAAAATTTTTTTTTTAGTTTTTACTTCATAATAATAAACTTAACACTGCAATCCAGCTAGGCATGGAAGGGAACAAGGAAAACATGGAACTCAAAGGGAACTGCAGCGAGAGCACAAAAATGATAGGATACTGCGAGCAAATGGGGTGGAAAGGTGCTCTCCCCAGCTACAGAATGAATGGTCTGGGGGTTAAGATAAAACACAAGTCAAACATATTAGAGTTGTCCACAGTCAGCAATGTTGATCTTCTTGCTGGTCTTGCCATTCCTGGACCCAAAGCACTCCATGGCCTCCACAATATTCATGCCTTCTTTCACCTTGCCAAAGACCACAGGTTTGCCATCCAACCACTTGGCATTGGCAGTGCAGATGAAAAACTGGGAACCGTTTGTGTTGGGTCCAGCATTTGCCATGGACAAGATGCCAGGACCTGTATGCTTTAGGATGAAGTTCTCATCTTCAAATTTCTTCCCGTAGATGGACTTGCCACCATTGCCATTATGGCATGTGAAGTCACCACGCTGACACATAAAGCCTGGAATATTTCTGTGGAAGCGGGAACCCTTATAACCAAATTCTTTCTCTCCAGTGCTCAGAGCATGAAAGTTTTCTTCTGTCTTTGGAAGCTTGTCTGCAAACAGCTCCAAGGAGATGCAGCCCAAGGGCTCACCGTCAAAGGCGATGTCGGAGAACGCGGTGGGGTAGACCACGGCTGATAGTACAGGGCTCCCGGTGGTGGCGTCTGCAAGGCCGAAGCCGTTATTTTAAGAACAAAGACCTGCTAGTTTTTGCAAAGCAAGTTTATGCTGATTGCTATCAACTAGAGCTTACAGCTTGTTTCTTTATTGTTTTGTTTGGTAAGTGGGTCTTGCCTCAATTATGATTCTCTATCTTTGTGCCAGGTTGGGATCAAGGAAAACCATGCTTTGTTTCTAGCTGTGTGTGCTCTCTATCTCTTTGTACTTCCATTTCCCCATCCATAAAAACATTTCAACTTTTCATGGCAGTTAACCTATTTCAAATATCTCTCAGGGCTCAGACTAAAGGAATGATATACACTTTAATTTATTTGTATGGGCTTTGCCATTCGGCGCTCTTTAATTTTAGCAATTTTCATGAGCACTTAAATGTAATAATGCATTTCATGTAATAATAACACTTAATTATTATTATCTATTATTTATCCAATGATCTCATGGTAGCTTATAAACACTAATTAATTGAGATTTACAAAACCCTGTGAAGTTTAAGTAAAATGGCCATGTTGCATTTACCCACTTATTCCTCTAAATACTGCTTTGAAGTCTTTAAATATTTAATTAGTGATTATAACTCAAGCTGCTATCTGGGAAACCTAAAGTAGACCCATTTTTAATCTTTGTGTGTGTGTGTGGTTTTCAAATAAAGTTAGTAATGACTTCTGGATACAAAAAACCCCAGAAATTTTACTAAGTAATTTTGACTTAGGGTTGAAACTACATTCTTAGAAGTATTCAGGTAAGAGAAAAAGCTATGCTGACTGTCTACTGAAGACGGTAATAGTGAAATAGCTCGTTATTCCACTACAGCATTCTCCACAGTGGTTGGGGACGCACTGACTTCATAAAGATTTTATTATGAGCCTAATACCTATTTTTCACACTTTCTCTGATTATCTCTTTTGACTTTTACCTCAAATTTTAAGAATAGACTGTTTTATAATGGGAGAGAGCTATGGGCTGGTAATCCTGAGGTCTGAGCTCTTCTACATCTGTGTTTTAAACTATTTATTTCACTTTGTTAAATTTTTTTCTATAAAGTTGAGACAAAATAATGCATACTCTACTATCTAAACATTGTAGCCATCATAAAGTGAGATAATATATATAGTTCTTTCTCTGGGTCCCTACTAGGCTCATATTCAATCAACAAATATTTATTTAATGCCTATTGTGTGCCAGTCTCTGTTCAAAGGCCTTGGAATACAGCAGTACATAAATAAATAAATGAAAGAAGGAATGAATGAAGAACTTGTTCTCATGAAGCTTGTAATCCAGTGGGTAGAGGGAGATAAATAAGTAAAAAATATATAATGTATTAGACAGTGCTGTGGTTTGAATGTCTGTCCCTTCCAAAACTCATGTTGAAATTTAATTTCCATTATAACAGTATTAAGAGGTGACCCCTTTAAGAGGTTGATTAGGCCATGAGGACTCTGTCCTCATGGGTGGGATTTATAACTTTATAAAAGGGTAAATTGGGGCCCCCTTTTGTCTCTTTGTTCTGCCTTCTGCCATGTGAGGACAAAGTGTTCCTCCCCTCCAGAGGATGCATCATTCAAGGCACCATCTTGGAATCAGAATTGCCAAACCTGCTGGCACCTTGTTATTAAGAGTTCCCAGCCTCCAGAACTGTGAGCCAATAAATTTATGTTCATTATAAATTACTCACTCTGTGGCATTTTGTTATAGTAGCACAAATGAACTAATAAATAAGATGATAAATATTATGGAAAATTCTGATTCAGTAGAAGTTCTACCACTTATGAGCTATGTAGCCTTGAGAAAATTACCTATACCTCAGTTTTCCAAGCTGAGATATGGGAAAAATTATACTACTAACATGTCAGAGTTGTTTTGAGAATTTGTATCTATCTAATCACAAATAGTCCAGTTTGCTATTGTAGTAAGATTTAGTGAATTGCAATCTATTTATATAGTCACTATGATAACGAGAAAGTAAAGGGACTTTCTATGACATGCTGGTCTTCTCAGAAATAAGATTTCAACCCAGGCAGCCTGATTTATGGTTTCTGCACTTAACTACTGGCCTACATTACTTCCCACCAATAATTACAGTTAGAGCTTCACATGCATAATCTCATTTAATCTACATAAGAACCTTATAAAATAGGAAACATTAATGTCCCCACTTCATAGACTCCTCCTTTGACCTTCCGAAGCACCATCACCATCCTTCTTCAGAGATCATCCCAGCTCTGGAGGGCCTCTCCAAGTTTCAGGTGCTAATTTCTCTAACCTTTTCTCTTTGTGCTTCTCATCGTTGAGGTGATAGGGCTTCATGCAGTTGCAAGCTATGTGTCGTTTTAGTATCCTCTTCCCATTTTTCAAGATACTTTGTTCTAACGGTTTCGACAAAGCTATGTGTTACTTCAGTGTCCTCATTTTTTAATTTGCCAATACTATTCGATCAGTTCCTTTTAATAAAATTTGTCTGTTGAAATGCCTACTGGGATTTTTGCTTTCCTACTTCGACCCAAAATGATTCTGTACTTAGTACTAAAAGTGATCCCTCGCTAAAAATACACCACAGTGATGAACTATTGGGATTGGCTTAGTCATGTTCTTGGCCTTGAATGAAGCACTAAATGTATGCTGATCAGAAGGGGAGTACTAGTAATCCATAGCATGCAGTGTCAAGACACATCACAATTGAGTTAAGCCCTGTATTTGATTGTGATCAGTTGCTAACTCAAGCAAACACCTCACACTTTCTAATGTAATAGTCCTTTGCATAGATGGCTAATGGTTTATTTAATCAGTCCTCTGTAGATGAAGTAGTTCTCAATTTTTCACTAGGATAATGCCATTGTAAACATATATAATATATATAAGTATAACTATTGCTTTAGGATAGTATTTAAAAAGTCACGTTTAATAATGTTGTGAGAGGTTATTTCCGGCAATGGAATTGTAGGTGATCTTTAGTTTCTTCTTTAGAATATTCTGCATTTCTAATTTCTTTTCCAATGAGAATTTTTTACATTTATGATAAGAAAAAAATGAAGTTATCTCCTCCCCTCCAATTAATGACTATTAATTTTACTACTATGTCAATATAAGTGTACTTTTCTGTGATTTAATGAGATTTCCAGCAACTGTGAACTCTGCAATAATGAGGGTAAGTACTAAGTCAGTTTAACTGATTGCTATGGCTCATGTTGATCAATTCTTTTCCTCAGGGTGAAAATACTTTTCAGTTAACCTGAAAATAATTCATGAAATCATAGAATCTCTAGGTTGAAAGGCACTACAAATGTCCTAAAGAAGACCAAGAAAAATTGTCTAACTAAATAAATGTTTAAGAGATAGACATAGAGATTTAGAGATGACTGGAAGAAACTTCAGGAGCCAGGTGGCTTATGACCTCTTCATCTGAGAACCAGAGAGGCTGACTGATCTTTGGTAACCAGGATAGTGGCTGAGACGAGACTAGAACTGAGGTACCAAATCCTGACTCCTGGCTTAACATTCTTTCCATTTAACTATAAGCTCCACACCCTTGTCCATATTGTCTGGTATCGTACCATACTTTGAAAGTTACACATGGCACTGTTATTATAGTAGACCCTCTTATCCATGGTTTCACTTTCCACAGTTTCAGTTACCCATGGTCAACTATAGTCTAAAAACATTAAGATATTTTGAGAGAGAGAAAGACAGAGAGACCACATTCACCACTTTAATTACAGTATATTGTTCTATTTTATTACTAGTTATTTTTGTTAATCTCATACTGTGCCTAACTTAGAAATTAAACTTTATCAGAAGAATGTAAGTATAGGTAAAAGCTTAGTGTAGATAAAATTTGGTTCTATTTGTGGTTTCAGGCATCCACTGGAGATCTTGGAACATAACTCCCGTGGATAAGGAGGGACTACGGTATCTTTGTTTTTAATTTTTCATTGCAATTATAATATAAAAATATATATGATGCCTATACTTTAATAAGTGAATATTTTACCTGTTAAATACTGGGAGATCCTCATGGCTCCCTAGTCTTCTCACTACAATTTTTCCTAGACAAATTCATCCAAAACAAAAGCTTGAATTATCGACTATAAAGCCGGCATTACTCAAAATTTTATCTGCAGCCCATCATTCTCTGATCCCCAGAGAGGTGTTTGAAAAATCAAGAGTAAAGGTATGAATTAGAGAGAGCAGGGCACAGGTTTTATGTAATAGAACTGGACAAAGATTAGAGACCAAAAATACCACTTGAAGTTCAAGCCCATGCAGGAGTAGAAGAGGATGCCTAGGTTGAGAGTAGAGCAGAGGTAGGGAACAGAATGTGATTTCAGACGTGGTGAGGGCAATAGATCTAATTTAATGTACATAATGATTGGGTGTGTGGTGGAGCATCAGGTGGAGCGCTCTAGATAAGCACATTGCCTAACACATTGGTGAACAGCAACAGTAAGCCACTGGGAAGCCAAATCGAAGCACAGAAACCAGTCAATGCCTGTGGACCAGCATCTACATTTAAGTAAGTCCTGTGTATTTGTCAGGAGGAATCACATTGGCTGTTTCTTCTTCCCACTTTATAAAAAATCCAGAGTCCTCAAACACGTCAAACCAGCAGTGAATATTGAAATGGAAAGCCCCAGCACCAGAACTTGAGGAGCAGGAATAGAGTGGGAAACCCTTCTCAGAATATTCCTCACTTCAGTACTGAACATCTGGTTGGACAAGCCAAAAAATTAATAATCACCTTTAACATTTTTAACTTTTGAAATAATTTCAGGCTAACAGAAAACTTGTAAGAATACTACAGGCTGGGTGCAGTGGCTCATGTCTGTAATCCCAGCACTTTGGGAGGCCGAGGTGTGCGGATCACCTTAGGTCAGGAGTTTGAGACCAGCCTGACCATCATGGTGAAATCCTGTCTCTACTAAAAATACAAAACAGTCAGGTGTGGTGGTGCATGCCTGTAATCCCAACTACTTGGGAGGCTGATGCAGGAGAATTGCTTAAAGACAGGAGGTGGAGGTTGCAGTGAACCCAGATGGCGCCATTGCACTCCAGCCTGGGCAACAAGAGTGAAACTCTGACTCAAAAAAAAAAAAAAAAAAAAAAAAAAAAAGCTAGGCACGGTGACACACGCCTGCAATCCCAGCACTTTGGGAGGCAGGGGCAGGTGGATCACAAGGTCAGGAGTTCGAGACCATCCTGGCCAATATGGTGAAACCCTGTCTCTACTAAAAATACAAAAATCAGCCAGCTGTGGTGGCTGGTGCCTGTAGCGCCAGTTACTCAGGAGGCTGAGGCGGGAGAATTGCTTGAACCTGGGAGGTGGAGGTTGCCGTGAGCCGATATCACACCACTGCACTCCAGCCTGGGCTACAGAGTGAGACTCCATCTCAAAAAAAAAAAAAAAAAAAAAAAAAAAAAAAAAGGCTGGGCATGGTGGCCCACGTCTGTAATCCCAGCACTTTGGGAGGCCAGGGTGGGTGGATCACCTGAGGTTGGGAGTTCGAGACCAGCCTGACCAACACGGAGAAAACCCACCACTACTAAAAAAAAAAAAATACAAAATTAGCTGGGCATGGTGGCACATGCCTGTAATCCCAGCTTCTCAGGAGGCTGAGGCAGGAGAATCACTTGAACCCGGGAGCTGGAGGTTGTGGTGAGCAGAGATAGTGCCATTGCACTCCAGCCTGGGCAACAAGAGTGACACTCGATCTCAAAGAAAAAAAAAAAAGAAAGAAAATAAAAGAATACTACAAAAAACTTTCTGGATATCCATTACTCATATTCCCCAAATGTTAACAATTTATTTGCTCTATCTCTTTCTCTGAACACACACACACATGCACACACACGAGTTTTGTGTGTGCATGTGTATTCTTTAAGGGTAAGTTTTAAATTGGATGCCTGTTTACTCCTAAATACTTCACTCATTTTTTCCTAAAATTACAGAAATTCTTTCACATGAAAGTAGTATATTATCAAAATCAGGAAATTACCATTGATACAATATCCTTATCTAATCCACAGGCCTTATTCAGACTTCCTCTAAGGCCTTAACAAAGTCCTTTGTAAAAAGAAAATCCAGTATCATGCATTGTATTCAGTTGTCATTTCTCTTTAGTGTCCTTTATTCTGGAATAATTCCTGAGTCTTAGGATTTCATGACATTGAATTATTTATTTATGTATTTATTTATTTCTCATCACACTGAATTTTTATTTATTTACATTTTTAATGTTTTGAATTTCAGTAGGTTCTTGGGGAACAAGTGCTGTTTTGTTACATAGATAAGTACTTTAGGTGCGATTTCTGATATTTTGGTGCACCCGTCATCTGAGCAGTGTACACTGTACCCAGTGTGTAGTCTTTTATCTTTCACACCCTTCCCAACCTTCCCCACAAGGCCCCAAAGTGCATTGTATCATTCTTATGCCTTTGCATCCTCATAGTTTAGGTCCCACTTATAAGTGAGAACATATGATGTTTGGTTTTCCATTCCTGAATTACTTCACTTAGAATAATGATCTCCAACTCCAACCAGGTTCCTGTGAATGCCATTATTTTGTTCCTTTTTATGGCTGAGTAGTATTCCATGGTATATATATATATACCATATTTTTTTTATCTATTTGTTGATTGATGGGCATTTGGGCTGGTTCCATATTTTTGCAATTGAGAATTGTGCTGCTATAAACATGCATGTGCAAGTGTCCTTTTCATACAATAATTTCTTGTCCTCTGGGTAGATATTCTGTTGTGGGATTGCTGGATCAAATGATAGTTCAACTTTTCGTTCTTTAAGGAATCTCTACATTGTTTTCCATAGTGGTTGTACTAGTTTACATTCTCACCAGCAGTGTAATAGTGTTCTCTTTTCACCATGTCCATACCAACATCTACTGGTTTTTGATTTTTAAATTATGGTCATTCTTACAGGAGTAAGGTGTTATTGCATTGTGGTTTTGATTTGCATTTCCCTGATCATTAGTGATGCTGAGCATTTTTTCATATGTGTGTTGGCCATTTGTGTATCTTCTTTTGAGAATTTGCTATTCATGTCCTTTGCCCACTTTTTGATGGGCTTATTTGTTTTTTTTCTTGCTGGTTTGTTTGAGTTCCTTGTAGATTCTGGTTATTAGTCCTTTGTTGGATGTATAGTTTGCAAAGATTTTCTCCCCTTCTGTGGGTTGTCTGTTTACTCTGCTGATTATTTCTTTTGCTCTGCAGAAGCTTTTTAGTTTAATTAAGTCTCATCTATTCATCTTTATTCTTGTTGCATTTTCTTTTGGGCTCTTGGTCATGAACTCTTTGCCTAAGCCAATTTCTAGAAGGGTTTTTCTGATGTTACCTTCTAGAATTTTTATAGTTTCAGGTCTTAGATTAAGTCTTTGATCCATCTTGAGTTGATTTTTGTATAAGGTGAGAGATGAGGATCTAGTTTCATTCTTCTACATGTGGCTTGCCATTTATCCCACCACCATTTGTTGAATAGGGTGTCCTTTCTTCATTATACGCTTTTTTTTTTTTTTTTTTTTTTTGAGACGGAGTCTTGCTCTGTGCCCCAGGCTGGAGTGCAGTGGTGCACTGCAAGCTCCGCCCCCCTGGGTTGACGCAGTTCTCCTGCCTCAGCCTCCTGAGTAGCTGGGACTACAGGCGCCCGCCACCTTGCCCGGCTAATTTTCTTGTATTTTTAGTAGAGACAAGGTTTCACCATGTTTGCCAGGATGGTCTCGATCTCCTGACCTCGTGATCCGCCCATCTCGGCCTCCCAAAGTGCTGGGATTACAGGCTTGAGCCACCGCACCCAGCCTTCACTATATGTTTTTGTGTACTTTGTTGAAGACCAGTTGACTGTCAGCATTTGGCTTCATTTCTGGGTTCTCTATTCTGTTCCAGTAGTCTGTTTGTCTATTGTTATACCAGTACCATGCTGTTTTGGTGACTAGTGACTATAGACTTAAATTAATAGTCTAGTTTGAAGTTGGGTAATGTGATGACTCCAGGTTTGTACTTTTTGCTTAATCTTGCTATGGCTTTTTGGGTTCCATGTGATTTAGGATTTTTTTTTTCTAGTTCTGTGAAGAATGATGGTAGTATTTTGATGGGAATTGCATCAAATTTGTAGATTTCTCTTGGCAGTATGATCATTTTCACAATATTGATTCTACCCATCCATGAGCATAGGATATGCTTTCATTTGTTTGTGTCTTCTGTGATTTATTTCAGCAGTGTTTTGTAGTTTTCCTTGCAAAAGTCTTTAACCTCCTTGGTTAGGTATATTTCTAAGTTTTTGTTGTTTGTTTGTTTTTTGGAAGCTATTGTAAAATGAGATTCATTCTTAATTTGGTTCTCAGCTTGGTTGCTGTTGGTGTATGGCGGTGCTAC
The DNA here is from genome assembly GCF_049350105.2 of Macaca mulatta. Classification (NCBI taxonomy): domain Eukaryota; kingdom Metazoa; phylum Chordata; class Mammalia; order Primates; family Cercopithecidae; genus Macaca; species Macaca mulatta. The sequence continues at coordinate 101,548,168 of NC_133419.1, read as the reverse complement.
TGATTTGTGTACATTGATTTTTGTATCCTGAAAGTTTATGGAATTTATTTATCAAATCCAGGAGCCTTTGAGATGCATCTTTTGTGTTTTCCAGGTATATGATCATCTCATCAGTGAATAGCGACAATTTGACTTCCTCTTTACCTATTTGGATGCACTTGATTTCTTTTTCTTGTCTGATCATTCTGGCTAGGACTTCAGGACTAGGTTTAATAGAAGTGGTGAAAGTGGGCATCCTTGTTTTGTTCCAGTTCTCAGGGGAAATGCCTTCAACTTTTTCCTGTCCTGCATAATGTTGGCGGTGGGTATGTCCTAGATGACTTTTATGACCACAAGATATGTCCCTTCAATGCCAATTTTGCTGAGCGTTTTAATCATACAGACAAGCTAGATTTTGTCAAATGATTTTTCTGCATCTATTGATAGGATTATGTGAACTGTGTTTTTAATTCTGTTTAGGTAGCATATCACATGTATTGACTTGCATATGTTAAACCATCCCTGCATCTGTGATATGAAACCCACTTGATTATAGTGGATTATCTTTTTGATATGCTGTTCGATTCTGTTAGCTAGTATTTTGTTAAGAATTTTTGCATCTACGTTCATCAGGGATATCGGTCTACAGTTTTATTTTTTGGTTATGTCCTTTCCTTGTTCTGGTATTAGGGTGATACTGGCTTCACAGAATAATTTAGGGAGGATTCTCTCTTTCTCTCTCTTTTGGAATAGTGTCAAGAATATTGGTACAAATTCTTACTCAAATGTCTGATAGAATTCAGCTGTGAATCTAGCTGGTCCTGGACTTTTTTTGTTGTTGTTAGCAATCTTCTTATTGCCATTTCAATCTCGCTGCTTGTTATTGGTCTATTCAGAGTTTCTGTTTCTTCCTGTTTTAATCTATGAGAGTTGTATATTTCCAGGAATTTATCCATCTCCTCTAGGTTTTCTAGTTTGCATGTGTAAAAGTGTTCATAGTAGCCTTGAGTGTTCTTTTGTATTTCTGTAGACTTGGTTGTAATACCTCCCATTTCATTTCTAATTGAGCTTATTTGGATCTTCTCTCTTCTTTTCTTGATTAATCTTGCTAATGGTCTATTGATTTTGCTTAGCTTTTCAAAGAAACAACTGTTTGTTTCATTTGTCTTTTGTATTTTTTTCCTATTGTTGCTGTTTCAATTTTATTAAGTTCTGCTCTGATTTTTGTTATTTCTTTTCTTCTGCTGAATTTGGGTTTGGTTCTTTCCTGTTTCTCTAATTCCTTGAGATGTGACCTTAGATTGTCTGTTTGTGATCTTTCAGACTTTTTGATGCAGGCATTTAATGCTATGAACTTTCCTCTTAGCACTGCTTTCGCTGTATTCCAGAAGTTTTGATAGGTTGTGTCACTATTATTGTTCAGTTCAAATAATTTTTTAATTTCCATCTTGATTTCACTGTTGACTCAACAATCATTCAGGAGCAGATTGTTTAATTTCCATGTATTTGCATCCTTTTGAGCTAATTTCCAATTTTCTTCCACTGTGGTCTGAGAGAGTATTTGATATAATAATTTTGATTTTCTTAAATTTATTGAGACTTGTTTTGTTGTCTGTCATATGGTCTATCTTGGAGAATGTTCCATGTGCTGATGAATAAAATATATACTCTGCAGTTGCTGGGTAGAATGTTCCATAAATAGCTCTCAAGTTAATTTATTCTAGGTTATAGTTTAAGTCTATTGTTTCTTTGTTGACTATCTGTCTTGATGACTTGTCTAGTGTTGTCAGTGGGGTATTGATTCCCCTGTTATTATTGTGTTGCCATTTATCTCATTTCTTAGGCCTAGTAGTTGCTTTATAAATTTGGGAGCTCCAGTGTTAGGTGCATATATATGTAGGACTGTGATAATTTCCTGTTGAACTAGTCCTTTTTCATTATATAATGTCACTCTTTGTCTTTTTTAACTGTTGTTGCTTTAAAGTCTGTTTTGTGTCTTATAAGGGTAGTTACTCCTGCTTTTATTTATTTATTTAGAGATGGAGTCTCACTCTGTCACCCAGGCTAGAGTGCAATGGCATGATCTCAGTTCATTGCAACCTCTGCCTCCACAGTTCAAGCAATTCTTGTGTCTCAGCCTCCCAAGTAGCTGGGATTATAGACACATGCCACCATGCCCAGCTAATTTTTGTATTATTAGTAGAGATGGGGTTTCACCATATTGGCCAGGCTTGTCTTGAACTCCTGACCTCAGGTGATCTGCCCTCCTCGGCCTCCCAAAGTGCTGTGATTACAGGATGAACCACCGTGCTTAGCCATTCTGCTTGCTTTTCGTGTCCATTTGCATGGAATATCTTTTCCCACTCCTCTACCTTAAGTTTATGTGAGTCCTTATATGTTGGGTGAGTCTCTTGAAGACAGCAGATACTCGATTGGTGAATTCTTATCCATCCTGCCATTCTATATCTTTTAAGTGGAGCATTCAGGCTATTTACATTCAATGTTAGTGTTGAAATGTGAGGTACTATTCTATTCATTGTGCTAGTTATTGCCTGAATACCTTGTTTTTTTCATTGTGTTATTGTTTCATAAGCCTTGTGAGATTTATGATTTAAGAAGGTTCTATTTTGGTGTATTTTGAGGTTTTCTTTCAAAGTTTAGGATTCCTTTTAGCATTTACTATATTGATGGCTTGGCAGTGGTGAATTCTCTCAGCCTTCGTTTGTCTGTAAAAGACTCTTTCCTTCATTTATGAGGCTTAGCTTCACTGGATACAAAGTTCTTGACTGAAAATTGTTTTGTTTAAGGAGTCTAACGGTAGAACCCCAGTCTCTTCTAGCTTGTAGGATTTCTGCTGAGAAATCTGCTGTTAATCTGATAGATTTTTCTTTTTAGGTTTCATGATGCTTTTGCCTCACAGCTCTTAAGATTCTTTCCTTCATCTTGACTTTAGGTAACCTAATGACTGTGTGCCTAGATGATTATCTTTTGTGATGAATTTCCAGGGTGTATTAGTCGTTCTCATGCTGCTAATAAACACATACCCGAGACTGGGTAATTTATAAATTTATAAAAAGAGGTTTAATGGACTCCGTTTCACATGGCTGGGAGGTCTAACAATCATGGCAGAAGACAAAGGAGGAGCAAAGGTACCTCTTACATGGCAGAAGGCAAGGGAGCGTGTGTAGGGGAACTTTATAAAACCACCAGATCTCTTGAGACTTACTCTCTATCATGAGAACAACATGGGAAAAACCCACCCCCATGATTCAATTACCCCTCACTGGGTCCCTCCCATGACACGTGGGGATTATGGAAGCTACAGTTCAAGATGAGATTTTGGTAGGGACACAGCCAAAGCATATCACCAGGTGATCTTTGAGCTTCTTGTATTTGGATGTCTAGATCTCTAGCAAAACCGGGAAAGTTTTCATCAATTATTCCCTCAAATACGTTTTCCAAACTTTTTTAGATTTCTCTTCTTCCTCTGGAACACCAATTATTCTTAGGTTTGGTTGATTAACATAATCCCAAGCTTCTTAGAGGATTTATTCATTTTTAAAAATCCTTTTTTCTTTGCTTTGTCTAATTGAGTTAAGCTAGAAGCCTTGTCTTCAAGCTCTGAAATTCTTTCTTCTACTTGCTCAATTCTATTGTGGAAACCTTCCAGTATATTTTGCATGTCTCTAAGCATGTCTTTCATTTCCAGAAGCTGTGATTATTTTTTATTTGTGATATTTATTTCTCTGAAAATCTTTCCATCCATATCCTGTATTATTTTTTAAGTTTCTTTACGTTGGTTTTCACCTTTCTCTGGTGCTTAATAATCCTTGAGTAGCTTAATAATCAACCTTCTGAATTCTTTTTCTGGCAATTCAGAGATTTCTTCTTGGTTTGGATTCGTTGCTAATGAGCTAGTGTGATCTTTTGCGGGTGATGGAGAACCTTTCTTTGTCATATTATCAGAATTGTTTTTCTGGTAATTTCTCATTTGGGTAGACTGTGTCCGAGGAAAGATCTGGGGCTTGCTGTTCAGATTCTTTTGTCCCATGGGGTGCTCCCTTGATGTGGTGGGCTCCCCCTTCCCCTAAAGATAGAGCTTCTTGAGAACTGGACTGCAGTGATTGTTATTGTTCTTCTGGGTCTAGCCATCCAGCAGATATACTGGGCTCCAGGGTGGTACTAGAGAGTACCTGCAAGGAGTCCTGTGATGTGATCCATCTTCAGGTCTCTCAACCGTGGATACCAGCACCTGCTCCAGTGGAGTTAGCAGGGGAGTAAACTCTGTGATCGTCCTTGGTTGTAGTTTTGTTTAGTGTGCTGACTTTCTCAAATACTGGTTGTGCTAGCAGTGAAGTTGTCACGTGGACTGACTCAGGACCTGTGGTTATCCAGGATGTTGCAGGTGGTGAAATTAGCTGTTGTTTTCTCCTTTTTGGAGCAGGGTTTTTATTTTATGAGTTGCTGTAATGACTTGAGTTGTTTGGCCACCAGTAAAGGTCGCACTTTCAAGAAAGCATCAGTTGCAGTAGTATACAGGGAGCTACAAGCTTGCCCTAAGGTCATTTGGATAAGTATTTGGGTTTCTGAGGCAATGAGTGGGGCCATAGAGCTCCCAGGGAATTATATCTTCTGGGCAGTTAGAGAAAGACCATGCGGTGGGGGCAGGGTTGGGTGTTTCTGAGCTCAGACTCTCCTTGGCGGTGGCTTGCTGCAGCCTCTGTGGGGGATGGGGGTGTGGTTCTCAGGCCAATGGACTTATGTTCTCAGGAGCATTATGGCTGCCTCTGCTGTGTTATACAGGTCTCCAGGGAAGTGGGGGAAAGCCAGCAGTGACAGGCCTCACTCAGCTCCCACACAGTTAGCAAAGGCAGTCTCACTCCCACCATGCCCCACCAACACCACCAAATTTATATCAAGGCAGCCAGTGAACCGGGCGGAGATCTTGCCCCAGGCAACAAGGCTTGTGATTGTGAAAGTAAACAGGGCTTTCAGGCTTTGTCCCTCCCCACCTGTTGCAGCTTCTGTGCTGGTATCTGCAATTCCTATTTGCCCCTACCCCCAGATTCTGCCCTGGATAATTTGCGCTTGGTCAAAATTATTACAAAATTTGGCTGGAAGTTTCCTTCTCCCTGTAGTCTTTCCCCAATTTTACTGGCAGCCCTCCCAAGGACCCCTGTAAAATAAAGTTAGAAATAGCTTCCCTGGGGTCTGGGAGTGCCTACAGGGCTCTTCCTGTTGCTTCTTCTACCTTTGTATTTTACTTGGTTCTCAAAAGTCACTTCAGCTCTTGGTAAGGTTAAATCCTTATCCCATGATTTGGATTTTCAGGTTCTGTAGTGGGGATGTGTGTTCAGGGTGGACTTGGACTTCACCCCTCTCACACTTTGAGCACTCACAGTTTTTCAACTGTCTCATTGAGTTTGCAGCGACAAGCCACTTCTTTCAAAGGGTCTATGAATTCTTTTGATTTCCCTGTTATGTTCCTGTGGTAGTGCTTGGAGCAAAAGTTCATGATGCCAGTCCCGGCACGCTGTTCTGTCCATCCAAGTGGGAGAGCTACAAGTTAGTTCAAGTCGACATTAATAGTTTGGAAGACTGTTGATCAGCTATTTTTTTTTTTTTTTTTTTTGAGACGGAGTCTCACTGTGTCACCCAGGGTGGAGTGCAGTGGCACGATCTTGGCTCACTGCAAGCTCCGCCTCCCGGGTTGGCACCATTCTCCTGCCTCAGCCTCCCGAGTAGCTGGGACTACAGGTGCCCGCCGGCTAATTTTTGTATTTTTAGTAGAGAAGGGGTTTCACCATGTTAGCCACGATGGTCTCAATCTCCTGACCTCATGATCTGCCTGCCTCGGCCTCCCAAAGTGCTGGGATTATAGGCGAGAGCCTCAGCACCCGGCCAGATCAGCTATTTTTTAAATTTTTGTAAATATCTCATAATATAAAATTTGCCATTTAAAAATGTACAGTTCAGTAGTGTTAAGAATATTCACATTATAATCCAACTCATCTCTAGAAATTTTTCATCTTGCAAAACAGAATCTTTATACCCATCAACCACTAATTTCCCTTCTCTCTAGTTCCTGGAAACCACTGTTTTACTTTCTGTTTCTATGATTTTGATTACAGTAGGTACTTTATATGCATGGAATCATATAGTGTTTTTCTTTTCGTGACTGGCTTATCTCACTTTGCATAATGTCCTCAAGTTTTATTCATGTTGTATAGCATGTGATAGGATTTCTTTCTTTTTCAAGGAGGCATAATATTCCATTACAGGTATACCCCACATTTTCTTTTCCTTCCTTCCTTCCTTATTTCCTTCCTTCCTTATTTCCTTCCTTCCTTCCTTCCTTCCTTCCTTCCTTCCTTCCTTCCTTCCTTCCTTCCTTCCTTCCTTCTCTTTCTTTTTGTTTCTTTGTGATAGGGATACCGGCTGAAGTGCAGTGGCATGAACACAGCTCACGGTAGCCTCGACCTCCTGGCCTCAAGTGAACCTCCCACTTCAGTGTCCTGAGTAGCTGGGACCACAGGCATGTGCCACTAAGCCCAGCTAATTTGTATTATTTTTTTTGTAGAGACAAGGTCTCACTATGTTGCCCAGGCTGGTCTCAGACCCTTGGACTCAAGTGACTTTCTTGCCTCAGCCTACTAAAGCGTGGAATTACAGATGTAGCCACCATGCCCAGCCATACCACATTTTCTTTATCCATACATATCCATACATTTATTATCAATGGACATTTGAATGCTTCCATCTCTTGACTATTGTGAACAATGCTGCAATGAACATGGGGTGTGCAAATATTTCTTTGAGATCCTGCTTTTAATTCTTTTGGCTATATATCTAGAAATGGGGTTACTAGATTGTATAGTAGTTCTATTCTTAATTGTTTCAAGAACCTCCATACTGTTTTCCAGAATGGCCACACTAATCAACATTCCCACTAACAGTGCACAAGAGTTCCCTTTTCTCCATATCCTCCTTAACACTTGTTATTTTTTGTTCTTTTGATAGTGGGCATCCTATTGAAGGTGAGGGCATATCTTATTGTGGCATTGACTTGCATTTCTCTTATGATTTATATGATATTGAGCATATTTTCATATACTTGTTGGCAATTTGTATATCTTTGCAGAATTGCCTATTCAAAATAAAGCCGTATGCCCATTTTTTAAATTGGGTTGTTTTCTGTTGTCAAATTGTAGAAACTCCATATATATTGTGGATATTAACCTCTTATGAGCAATATAATTTGCAGATCTCTTCTGCCATTCTGCCCGTTGATTTTTCACTCTTTTGATTGTTTATTTTGATGTACAAAAGTTTTCAAGTTTGATGTAGTCTCATATTTCTATTTTTGACTTTTTGCTTGTGCTTTTTTTTTTTTTTTTTTTTGAGACGGAGTCTCGCTCTGCTGCCCAGGCTGGAGTGCAGTGGCCGGATCTCAGCTCACTGCAAGCTCCGCCTCCCGGGTTCACGCCATTCTCCTGCCTCAGCCTCCCAAGTAGTTGGGACTACAGGCGCCCGCCACCGCGCCCGGCTAGTTTTCTGTATTTTTTAGTAGAGACGGGGTTTCACCGTGTTAGCCAGGATGGTCTCGATCTCCTGACCTCGTGATCCGCCCGTCTCAGCCTCCCAAAGTGCTGGGATTACAGGCTTGAGCCACCGCGCCCGGCCTTGCTTGTGCTTTTGATATCATATCCAAGAAATCATTGCCAAATCCAATGTCCTGAAGTTTTTCTCTCTGTTTTCTTCTAGAAGTTTTATAGTTTGTCTTTAATCCATTTGGAGTTGATTTTTTTGCATATGGTCTAAGATAATGGTCCAAATCCATTATTTTGCATATGAATATCAAGTTTCCTCAACGTAATTTGTTGAAAAGACTGCTCTTTCCTCACTGTGTAGTCTTGGCATCTTTGTCAAAGATTATTTTACCAAAAACATAGGATTTGCTTCTGGCCTGTCTATTCTGTTCCATTGTTCTATACATGGATCATTTTGGTAGAACCACACCATTTTAATTACTGTTGCTTTGCAGTATGCTTTGAAATCAGTAAGTGTGTGGTTTCCCATTTTACTCCTTTTCAAGATCGTTTTGACTCTTCAGTATATATGGATTTCGTAGACTGTCCTTCTGTTAAGGATTGTTTGATATCTTCTTATGATTAGATTCTAGTTATGCACTTTCCAGAGAAATGACAGAGAAGTGATGTTGGCTTCTTCTCAGGGCATCACATGCTGTCAATTGGTTCATTTCTGATGGTGTTAAGTTTGATCATTTGAGTAAGGTAGTGTCTGCCAGGTTTTAGGAGTCATCATTTCCCAATTCATGTTTTTTTCCTATCCTTATCCAGTCATGACTTCTTGTGGATTTTACTAGCTAAATATTTCTCAAATCCGTCTGCCTTTCTTCTGTGTCTTTGATCTAGTCTTGATGACCTTTCACTGCCCCAAACATGCTGTTCTCTTGTTGGGAACACTTCCTCACCCTCTTGGTTTTCTGTCTCTTACTCTTTTTTCCAATCTCAGCTCAAACATCACCTCCTCCAGGAGGCCTCCCCTGACCTTTTAGAAAAACCCAAGTCCCTTGTTTCACATTCTCACAGCACTGCGTGTCTTTCATTCCTGGGACTTATGACTGATAAATTTGGATTTGTTTGTGTGATTTTTGGATCTACATCTACCACCTCAGTAAGCTCTATGGCAGCAAAAATTACTGCTTCCATTTGTGCTAAACCAAAGTTTTCAGCTCAAAGCATTAATAAATAATTGTCTAAAAACAGTAATAACAATAACAGCATCAATTCTGAGTGCTTATTATTTGCAGGTAACTCTCCTAAGTTCTTATTATCTTTGTATTACCTCAGAAAAGCAAGTATGAATGAAATATAGTTTATGAAAACAATTTTTTGTGTGTCATTGAATTTTCCAGTTGTGCAATCTTTTGTAAATTATTTAATTGCATATTTGCTTTTGGTAACTTATTGCCTAAAATGTGTTATTAACTGCAATAAGGAATCTACAGTAAAAAATAGATATATCTTTACAAACAAGACCTTATAAATAGTAGCCAACGACTCTTTTAAATAATCTTTGTGTCAAGACACATTCTTTCTGCATTTGTAAGCTTACTCAACTCAATTGCTTGAATAACTCTTTTTACAGAGTGATCTGGCACTGTTAGAAACAAAGTCCACAAAGAGAAATTTATAAATTCACAATTAAAGCACACCAGGCTCCATAGCTTTAAATGAATGAAGTTGGAGAAAGAAAAAGACCATTTCCATTTGACACCATGGTTCAAATGTCATTTTTTTCTTTCAAAAATGACCTACTAGTAGTTATTGGCCAAACCCTGTTTTGAAGTCTTTGACTCCCATCACCAGTAGCAGACACACTCTGGTTTTAACTCTTTTGACTATGGTTTTGTCTTCTAAAGGTCAATAGGAGAATTTTTGCTTTGGATAAGCTTTAAAAAGATTAACAGACTAGATTTGCTTCATCTGCCTTTTAATTACAAATTGTATACATATAAGTTTGAGATCTTCAAGAACATCCACAGGGGCTCCCAGAAGAAGGGCACGTCATTTTCCTACTTTAGAATTTGTTTGCAGTAGTTGTCATTAAATTGCAATTTAATTAATGGTGTGTGTTGCCTGGGTTGAGGGAGTAAGGAGTTAATTTTTTAGTATAAGTTGTGATATGAGGATGAAGAGTTAAAATTTGCTCAAATACCTATAACTTATATATCGTAACATATATCAATGAATCAGTCAATCAATCAAGAGGTATTGTAAAGTTCAAATGTCTAAACATCAGGGTATTTGTAAGATCCCATTGATAGAATTTCTTCATTACCAGAAAAAAAGAAGACAATCCACGTTTTAGAGACACAGAGGATAGTTTGGCCATCTACATAAACTAAGAACTGCCTGAATTTGGATAGTGTCAAAATAAGACATTATTTTGGAATTTGGTTTAACCTCCTCATCCTTCTTGAAAGGACAGATGAGAAGACCTTGGAAATATCAGGCACAGCCCTGAGCTCTGGGAACCAAACTTTCGTGTAGGATGTGTGTATAAACTAGCTTATGACATGAAGGGGAAAATATTCTTTTATTTATAAACCCCACTGAATAAAATTTTATAATTAGCCAGACCATGAAGGAGAGTGCCGAAGTGCAGTTATTTGGTTGAAAATAGAAGTAGTGCTGTAGCTCAGTTCCTGAAAGTAGAAAACTATCTAAGAAGATTCTCTATAGTATACAAAAGATAACCTGAAAAAAAGAAGCATAGTGTGCTACATGTTTGAATTACGGAGTGAAGAAAAAGTTGAAACCTTGTTTTTTTTCTCATCATAAAAGTAGAGTCATAAATATGTTACAGAAAAGACAGAGAAGAAAAAACCCACCTACATGTATGTCATATGTTTTTCCAGTTCTTTTACATACCACACACTCATACGTGTTCTTTTAATAAACAAAGTGAGATCCAACGACATGCTTGAAATTGCTTTAGTCATTAAACATTATGTCACTAATTAGTTTCCGCAATTTAAGTATTCAGCTAAGAGATTTGTCTTAAACTAATTTTTAAAAGCAGCATAAATATCTTACCCATTATGTAGTCAGGTTTTGCATCATATTTTGAAAAATGCATAAGTGTTCTGATTCTATTATGGCAGCACTATAGCTCCAGGGCACTCATGCAAGTTCCTACAGCACATTCCCCACATCATTTCAAATGGCTGCAGAGTATCCCACAATATTCCTACATTATAATTTATCTAGCAGCTGGTGTGGTAGTGCCCACCTGTAATCCCAGGTACTCAGGAGGCTGAAGCAGGAGGATCACCTGAGTCCAGAAGTTCTAGGCTGTGGTGCACTATGCCAATCAGGTGTCCACACTAAAATTGGCATCCACATGGCGATCTTCCAGGAGCAGGGGACCACAGGGTTGCCTAAAGAGGGGTGAATCAGCTCAGGTCAACAATGGAACATGTTGAAACTCTTGTGCTGGTCGGTATTGGGAATGTGCCTGTGAATAGCCACTGCACTCTATCCTGAGCAACATAGTGAGACCACCGTCTCTGGAAAAAAAAAAAAATTACCTAACACATCCACTATCGTTGAGAATCACGTTGTGGAAATATTTTCTTATCACATACAGCACTGCAAATAATACCTTTGCAGGCCAATTTATGAGCATATCTATGACTGCTTCTTTGGGGTAATTTCCTGAAAGTGAATTCTTGGGTGAAACGTTATATATTTTTTAAAAGTTTTAAATATGAATTGCCAAATTGTCCCCTAGAAAGGACTTACTAAAAAATCAATATACTGTCGCAAGCATAATGTTGGAGATCTCAGTTTTGCCAGAACATTGTCAAAACTTCACTAGAGCTACGAAAAGGAATGAGGTGCTGATACATGGTACAACACGGACAAACATCGAAAACACCAGGCTTGGTGAAAGAAGTTAGTCACAAAAGACCATCTCTTGTACGATTTCATTTATAGGAAATGTCCAAAATAGTTAAATTTATAGAGACAGTAGATTAGTGGTTACCAGGGGCAGTCAGGGGATGGGGGAATGGAAAGTGACTGCTAATGGAAATGGGGTTTCTTTTAGGGGAAACAAAAATATTCTAAAATTAGATAGTGGTGAGGGTTGCACAATAACAGATATTTAATATATCTTTAATATATTAAACCGCTTTTATATCAACAAAGCCGTTACAAAAGCACTTTATTGGAAAACTTGACCACTGAAAGGAAAATTAGTAGCTATAGTAATTTGCCTTTAATTAATAGTGATACTGCACTTTTCTTGTTCCATATGTATTGGTCATTTCTATTTCCTTAGTGAGGTATATTTGTCATTTCTCTCACTCCTTTGAAGAGTATTCATGCTTTTCTTAATGATTTGTATACTTCCTTATCAAATAGGATAATACATACCTCTTAATATGTGTCTTTCTATATACAAAGGCAAAAAAAATCTTTATAAAGTACTTATAATATTTTAATTCAACATTCTAGGCAATATAATGCCTTTTTATATCAATAAGAAGCTAGAATGGAGTCTTAATACCTTAATTTATTTCTAGAATACCAATAATTTTGATAATTCTCTGGAGAATGAGAAGCAGAGGATATTGACTCTAACTAAATTAGTTTCAATGTTATAGGCAGTCGTAGCCTGCAGCTGCTGGCATTTGTTCAACCCCTAAATTAAACAACATGTTAAATGCAGCTCTGAAAGGAATCCAACCTGGCAAGTGCCCTAACAAGATATGTTAGTTCATAACACACTTTGGAAAATTAGAAAATGCAGAAGACAATTGGTGACACTGAACAAATGATGTGTCATTGGTTATTTTACGATGCATTGACATTTAATTCAAGAGTTTAGGGTAAATTAATCAAGGACTAAGATTCATGATTTTTTCTATTGTTGAGTAAAATATTCACTGGGTAGAGTGAAAAACAAAAAAAAATGTAGCATTCTTTCAAAATACTATTTTGACATGCAGAAATCCAAATTTTATATCAATTTGTTGATGCTACAACTCCATTGATTGCAGGAAACACCACTAATGCTTGAGGAAAAAAAATCAGCACTTCCCCATTAAATGTATGCATCAATTGTGAAATTTATCACAATTTTACAATGCTAAACAGTGAAGAGTATGCCTTAGTATTGTGGTTATGTGGTAATTCAATACCGTTTAATTTCAAGGAAACTGTGAGCATCCAACTACTGGGAGACTTTGGTTCCCTAAACCAACTTTAGATGCTTTCATCTCGTAGTGTATAAAAGTTTACTTTTAGTAGTGGAACCCAGAAAATGGTTCATCACATGAAAATATTGATTATAACTAAGGAAAGAGTGGAACCATAAGGACCAGATTATAATCTGTATTGTGACATTTATTGGGAACTTCATTATCTGGCCAAACCAATGCCTCCAAATTCAATCCAAGAGCTGATTAAACATAAGCTACCACTTGCAAATCACTGGGGAAAGAATTTTTGAGATGTAAAGCTGAACAAGATCTTATTCATTGTTTCTGCCCTAGAGGAGCTTGATGAAACTGTTTTTTAATTTTAGTTTGGGAGGCTGGGGCGGGCTGGGGAGATTAGAGAAGAATGGGAGAGCCTAGGGGTACTTAATTTCCACTCATTTTGACAGGTGAGAAGAGAGGCAATGTCTTGATAGCATAATTAAAATTAGAGATTTAACGTACAACATGACAATGCTAATTGTAACATTATATTGTACACTGGAAACCTTCTAAGGCAGTAGATTTTGGGTGCTCTTTCCACACTCACAAAAAGAGTGACTATGCGAGATGATGGTCAAATGAATTTGCTTCACTGTCGTAACCGTTTCACTAGGTATATAAAAAAAATCACACTGTATACCTTAAATACATACAGTAAAAAATAAAGGTGAATCAAGCAGAGAGACAAACAGTAGGGAGGTTTGGGACTAAAGAAACAACCAGTACAGGGGAGGAAGGAGGCAAGACAGGAAGTCAAAGAAAACAGAAGAGCAAATGTTGCAGTTAGGAGAAGCTGGGGAGGCGGCCATTTGTGGACCTCTGGGTCAGAGCAGTCCAGTGATCTCTGATTCACATGAGAGCAGAGCCGCCTTGGCAGTGGGAAAATGGATGATGCACCACAGCATAAACAAACAAGCTTCTCAAAGAATGGGTCACATGTCAAGAGAGCTGAAAAACAAGAGCGGGCAGGCTCTGAAGAAAGTCCTGTGAAGAATTTTCTGATGAAGAGAGAGGCTGCTTCCTGGAAAGCAGGCAGGATTGTACAGAAAGTTTGTAAGGAAACAAATTTTTCAGGCTCAGCTGAAAACGTGTTTATGTAACACCTCTCATCTAAGGTCCGAGGAATGCTTTACAGACGTTTACATTTCTAGCTTGCTTGTTTTCCATGAGACAGGAATAAAATTGAAATGTGTTTGTGATCTGTTCCTTGTCCTGTAATTCCTATGAATTTATTTCCCTGAAGACAGAGGTAATCTGGACTCGAGGGTTATGTTAACAATAGAGGGAATGGAATTTTAGATTCTTTGTAATCCCCAATTGCAAAAGATATTAGGCCATGACCAGGTTGGATGACTTTTAGATAGTGGCACATCTAACACAGGGAGAACAACCATGTGTATGGGGACTCCGTGAGGTTATGCCGAAGGTTAGTGACACTGTAACCTACACTGCACTTTGCATTTCTCAAATGTGGTTTAGAGTATTCTTGTATAATTACTGCATAGTTTTAGTTTTTTACAGAACTAAAATAAATATGAAATAAAATGAGGCATGCGTTTCTAAGATCAAAATTTGGTCCATTCTTTCTGGACACAATTTATCCTAGATTTCTCACATTTCCTCTACCTGTTGGTTTGCTTTTTATTTTTCTCTCTTCTTGTTACTTCTCAGAAACAAATCTTACAATTAATATAGGAGTTTTAGCAAATGTCTTAGCAATTGGGATGTGAAAATAAACAATAAATAGTTAATAATATGTACGAGTCTGGGAAAATATTCACAAAGTTTTTTCTTTTCCTGCTTATGTACAACTCTTAACTGGGACTGTTTACTTCTAATATCATAAACACCATAAAGAGGAAGTATTGAGATTGTCAGAATACAATCCTGATGGAAGAACACATTTGTAACTTTTTTTTTTTCTTTTTTTAGATGGAGTCTCTCTGTCACCAGGCTGGAGTACAGTGTTGCGATCTCGGTTCACTGCAACCTCCACCTCCTGGGTTCAAGCGCTTCTCCTGCCTCAGCCTTCCGAGGAACTGGGACTACAGGCGCCCACCACCATGCCCAGCTAATTTTTGTATTTTTAGTAGGGACGGGGTTTCATCATGTTGGCCATGATGGTCTCGATCTCCTGACCTCACTTGTCTCAGCCTCCCAAAGGGCTGGGATTACAGGCGTGAGCCACTGTGCCTGGCCATTTGTAACTTTTTTTATTAACAAAACATCCTTCCTATGAAGAGCTTCATCTCATATAGGAGAAACTTCCCGGGTTAAAACGCATTCTTGCGCTATCAGGACATCTGAAAACAACAGATGGTGCCAGAACAGTGGGAGCGAACAGATGGGATAAAGCAGAGGGAGAGGAGGAGTAGGAAAGCACAAACATGAGAAACTCAGCTGGCAGCCAGTGAGCAGAGAGGTCCAAGTGCATGCCCGCAGGAGGCAATGAGGACATGGAATCTGATGGAATTTCAAAGACAATTCCATTCAAACCCTGACTTTTTTTTTTGTGAGGAAACTGCAGGCCAGAGAGTTAAGAGATCAGACCAAATCACAGAGCTTGTTTTGTGTTTCAGCGTTGAGTCTTCTAATTCCCAGTCTAGCAATTGTTCTCATGCATCATGTGGACCTCTGCTGATCTAAACTTGTAACAGGACCCCTTCCCTATTCTAGCATTAAATAACAATCCTGAACTGTACTCTTTTCTTTCTCTGAAACAATTGAGAAGAAACACCGTTTAGAAAACCTATAAATGACGAAATCCCGAATATGGAAGATGGGTATCCTATAGAGCTTCACTCCCTTATCTATTTCTCTTGTGCCTGATGCTTCAGCCCCTTAGCTCATTGTTTATCTCATTTTGTTTCTTCATTAAAAGGAAGTATTGCATTGTGATACAGTGTGTGGACTTTGATTACCCGGGTTGGAATCCTGGACCCTAGAAATTACGTATGTGACCTTGAGTATGTTACTTAATACCTTTGTGTCTCAATTGCTCCATCTGCAAAACTAAAATAGTACTGACCTCCTGTTGTAGTCAATCAGTTTCTGTAAGAGTACCACAGACAGGGTGGTTTATAAGCATCAGAAGTTTATTCCTCACAATTCGGAAGGCTGGAAGTCTGAGATCAGGGTGCCAGTGTGGAGGCCCTTTTCTGGTTTGCAGACTGCCATCTACATAAAGAACAAAAGAGCACTCTGGGGTCTCTTTTATAAGGGCACTAATCCCATTCATGAGAGCACCACCCTTATGATTTAATTACTTCCCAAAGGCCCCATCTCCTAATACAATTATACTGGGGGGTAGTATTTCAATGTACAAATTTCAGAGGGACATAAACATTCAGTACATTGCATTTCTCATGGTGGCTGAGAGGATTAAAAGGTTTTAACTCAAGCAAAATGCTTAGAGCAGGGCTGATATTTGGAATGCTCAAAATGTAGCCATGGTTATTATTCTTATTTCAACCAAACTCTTGAAATACTCTTGCCTCTGCCACAAAAGGCCAATTCACCATTCATATCCTAGCTCCTCTGGAAGTTTCTCCAGACCTCCACAGGATGACTTGAATAACTTCTTTATGCTCCCTTGAACATACACTTTTGTCCATAAGCTGTTATACATAGTAGCATAATAGAGAAAATACAATAAACTTATTATTTAAAACCTAAAATGTTCTAGAGCCACTTCTGCTTAATGACTTTTTTTTTTTTTTTTTTGGACAGAGTTTTGCTCTTGTTGCCAGGCTACAGCACAATGATGTGATCTCGGCTCACCACAACCTCTGCCTTCTGGGTTCAAGTGATTCTCCTGCCTCAGCCTCCTGAGTAGCTGGGATTACAGGCATGTGCCACCATGCCTGGCTAATTTTGTATTACAGACAGGGTTTCTCCATGTTGGTCAGGCTGGTCTTGAACTCCCAACCTCAGGTGATCTGCCCACATCAGCCTCCCAAAGTGCTGGGATTACAGGCATGAGCTACTGTTCCCAGCCTGCTTAAGGACTTTTACTGAGTTTAGTAGATCAAATGAGTAAGTAAACATCCATGCTATTTTTCTCTTGTAAAGAAGCTCAGGACAAAAATGTCAAGACCTTCAACAGATTTTCTGGACTGTTAAAGGGCGGAGGTCCATAGTTGGGCAGGGTTTTTAATTACAGGGTCCCTGGATTTGCAAAGGTAGAACCTGAGACAGGAGATAGTGGTTGTGGTGGCAGGGAGGGGTTAGAGAGTCACATTGCTTTGCTTTTGGTGGCCAAACTGGGTATGAGGGGAGGAGCCTGTCTACAAGAGTCCAGGATAAGGGAGAAATCAACAACTTTTAAGATGAGTGGGATCTGAGCAGTATTAGGACATAAAACACAAACCTAGCGATGTCAGCTATAGATATAAACACCATGTATTCATGATGTGTGCTTGTGAATGAAGGAAGAAGAGTTCTCAGTTCTATGGCTGGATTGGTGCTGTTGAATACTGGGCCCCCAAATATCACTAACACAACCTCTTAATAAGACATGGTGTATCACTTACCATGGTGAGGGAGCCCACCATCTCAATAGAACTTTGGTGCCATCTTGGAGTAGGGAAAGCAAGGTCAGAATTAATTGAGAGTTGAAAGTTTGGTTCAGTGTGAGGTATGCACAAGACAATGAAAATATCTATAAATTGAGCTAATTCATCCTAAGTGAGACCTCAGGGCTAGAAGTTACTAGGAAGCACGTAAGCCACCCTCAGAACTCTGGAAGGACTGGAAGAAACATGGGATTGAGCATATGGTATGGGATTTAAGTCATTTAATCTTCAGCCTTCAGCAATAAGTCTTTCATTTTGCCACTGGCAAAGGTCAACAATGACTCAGCAATTTTCACACCCAATGGGCTCTCCAATGGGCTTTTTTCAGGGGTCCTCTGATTGCTACCCTTATTGTTGTTGCTCTGGCAGTCTTAGGAGACCCTCCGCTCTCACCTGAATTTCTGCTGTAGTTGTTGCTTGGTGACCCTTGGCCCTTACTTGTCTCTCCAGCCTCCTCAATTGCTGAGCTCTGTTCCTTGACACTGTGTTCCAGCTGCAAAGAACACCTCCAGACCCTCTGCTTGGAAAGTGCTGTTCTAGACCTCCCTGCTGCCTGGCTGATGACACTGAGCAGTCAGCACTCTGCTTGGGTGTTCCTTCTCTGACACCTTTCCTGACAGCATGCAAGTGAAATCAGGGTGATACTCAAAATAGTAAATACAACAACTAGTACAACATAGGCATTAGCCAATCAGAACACACACCAGGATGAAACAACCTGATGTTCAATGTAACACATGTTAGTTCTGAGTAGATTTGACCATCTTTGAGTGACGTAGCCACTGGTGCCAGCACACATACTCTTGCACTTGCCTGTACACCAAGGCCATCTTTCTCTGAGAGTGTAAGCCTCATGACAGCATGGACTACATTTATTCATCTCTTTATCTCTACAATGTAGACATAATATAGGCACACAGTTTCTTAACACTTATTAATATTAAATGTAAGAAATCTCAGATTTTCTTACATTTAAGAAATGTAAACAGGCTTGGCAGAAATACAAATAGAGGAGGATATTTAAACTTCTTACCAGCTAAGGAAACTGAGTATGACAGAGGTTAAGTAATTTGCCTATATTCCCACAGGTAGTATGTAGATTCAGAACCCAGACTGCTTATCTCACTCTTGGAGTCTTGGAGTCTCCATCCACTCTTGCATTGGGTGGAGTTCAGGGAATGTGACTGGGAGGAGTATGGGTTACCACCGTCTCCTGTCCCCAACACACTGTGGCGTTCTGACTAAATAATCTGGATCCTTCACTTACAAGTTCAGCCCACTCATTTCATCCTTTGTCCATTGTTCTTTCATTCCTTCATCTCTCCTGTCTTTTATTTTTTCATTTCTTAACTATCGTTTGAAACAAATTTACACAAAATAGTGCTTGCAGATATGTTAAAGAAAAAGGTGAATGTAGGAATTCAAACAAATACTTAGGCACCAGTGTTCATAGCATTATTCACAGTAGCCAAAAACTGGAAATAACCCAAATGTCCATCAACGGATGAAGAAGCAAAATGTGTACATTCAATGGAATGTTATTTAACCATAAAAGACATGAAATTCTGATGTATACTACAATATGGATGAACCCTGGAAACATTATGCTAAGAGAAATAAGCCAAACACAAAGGGACAAATACTGTATGATTCCACTTATATGAGGTGCCTAGGATAGGCAAATTGACAGAGACAGAAGTAAATAGAGGCTACCAAGAACTGGGGAAAGGCAGGTGCGGAGAGTTATTTAATGGGTGGAGTATAGAGCTTCTGTTTAGTTTGATGAAAAAGTTCCGGAAACGGATAGTGGTGATGCTTGCATAGGAATATGAATGTACTTCACACCAATGAATTGCACACTTAAAATGGTAAATTCTATGTTGTGTGTATTTTGCCACAATTAAAATATAGTACTATGTGGAATATAATAAAACTAGCAGCCTCTCGCAAACACGTTTCCCTCTTCTAATTTCACTATCTAGAGGTAACTAATTTTTGTTGTGTTTCCTTCTCGCATTCATCTATGTATCTATGAATATTTTTATTTCGAATTCTTGGTCTATCACTCTTTGACAATGTCTAGTTATTTTCTGTTACTAAAAACAAGCCCTTGGCTCCTCCTCCCCCCATCTCTGAGCCCCATCCTCTCAGTATTGTTTCTCTGTGTTTCTTTTTTCCGGTGTCATTTGGCCATTCTTCTCATGTTGGAACTTAAATTCTGCTGTTCAAGAACCAGTGTCACGTGTTCTTGAGGGGCCAGTTAGCCCTAGGTGCCCACTCAGTGAATGTGGCACAGGTGACTTTGTTTTCTACTGAGTACATTTGTCCCTGGTTGGAATGCAACACTGTCCCAAATATCAACACACTTATCTGGGGCCCTGGCAGAGTGCCAAGCTCAGAGAAATTCCCGGTCTTTCATAGCTAGACTTGAATGTGTGTATTTCCAACTGCTGGTTCTGGCTGGAGTCCTGCTTCCAACAGACTCATCTCTGAAACTCTCATGCTGCAGCCATGTGACTTCATTTGGTCTCACTACCTTGCCTGCTGCTGCGGTCTCCTCCCCGGAGTGAGCCCTCACGGATATGGACAGTAGATAGAATCAAGGACAAGTTCACCATGTCTCTTCGTACTCTGTAATTAGGTTTATTGCTTTTCCAGCCTTCACTTCCCTAGTGCTTTCTGCCTTCCCTTTGGACTAATGACACTGAAGTTCCAAAATAGCTCATAGCCAAGCCTTCCAATGTTTATGACAGAGAAACCTTTGGAACCAAGCCAAAATAAAGCAAAACAAAACAAAATCTTTTTCCAGAGATCTGAAGGGCAAAACTGAGAACTTGGATGAGGCTTGGGAGAGAAAATCATACATTTTCAAGAAAACACCGTGCCCTGAAGGTTAGGCACTTGGAGGAAGTAGTTGACCACAACACGACAAAAGCAGGTGCTAGCTAGAAGAAAAAAATGGACAAAAATTCTGGATTTGAATCCTTGTCCTAAACTCTTTGGACTTCAGCTTTTTTTCCTCTGTAAAATAGTGATAATAATAACGTCTGCTATACTTTTCTCACAGGGTTACTGTAAAGAGCAAGTTAAATAATATATGTGAAAGTATAGTAGCGGGTTTGAATCTCAGTCCCAAATGTCAGGGAGCAGAGAAATACAACTTCATTTATTCACTGCAAGCTCCATTCTCTTCCTTCTTTCCTTTGGTTGCACCTGCGTTCTTTGGAATTTATGTAATGAAATGCATTCGGTATCTGGCTTGTTTGGTTCACTTAACAAATATCTGAAGACCTATTATGTGTAAGGCACTTAAAAGATTTGCTCTTTTTCACAAGGAAGGATAGAATCCAGGGCTTTGCTCTTCTTTTTGACTATACCTTAAATCCTTTAAACCTCATCAAAACATCCAATTTCCTTTTGTAGAAAATTTCCCATGTTTTATCCTGCAGGCTGTGCACTTCATAAGTATGCACTTCATAAGTATGCACTTCATACATACAGTGGGATGTGAATGGGAATTCAGACTTGTTAACTTTCTGCTTTTGTCATTCATATGAGGTCAATCTGTTTGAGACCCATTTTATTTTTTAATGATCATTATGCTCCTTATGCATCTCAACAGAGGTGCGATCTTTTGATATATGAATGTACTTCACATGTATATATGGGAGAATTTCACAAATATATTTGTGATTTGTTAAGGCTGCCGTTATAAAGAAAGGAATATACATTAACAAATAAAGTCATACAGAAGCACGATTTCCAGGCAGTTCTTGAATTTTAGCAGTTTCCTATGGCTAGCAAGGGGCTTGTGTACTGGGGTGACATTAAATATTCAATAAATGTACATTGAATGCATGAATGAATAAAAGAAAAAAAAGAAGCTGAGGTGAAATTCATATCAGTTAACTTGGCTATTTGCTACTTTGATGGCAAGCGCCAGTTTTAAATGATTCATCTTATGCCTGCCATCTTCCTCCCCACCCCCATGAAAAGTTGGCTCTCTTCAGAGTATATATTTATGATTTGTAAAGGCTGCCATTATAAAGAAAGGAATATACATTAACAAATAAAGTCATACAGAAGCACGATTTCCAGGCAGTTCTCGAATTTTAGCAGTTTCCTATGGCTAGTGAGGGGTTTGTGTTCTGGGATGACATTAAACATTCAATAAATGTACATTGAATGCATGAATGAATAAAAGAAAAAGATAAAAAGGAGGTGAGGTGAAATTCGTTATCAGTTAACTTGGCTATTTGCTAGTTTGACGGCAAGTGCCAGTTTTAAATGATTCATCTTATGCCTGCCGTCTTCCTCCCCACCCCTCATGAAAAGTTGGCTCTCTTCAGAGTATCTGCTGAGTTCATTGTCTGAGACATAGCACTATTTTCTCCCTCTTCTGATCTGTATTCCAGCCTGGACCACCTGCCTGGAAAACCTTCCCGTCTTCTGCTCCACAGACAGCCTGCCCTATTCCTCAGCGAGTTCTTGGAATTGCACTGCACTAAAGGGGTGAAAATGCCTACAGTGGCATTCCAGAAAGGGGAGGGTCCTAGGGTCCTAGGAGACAGCGAGGAGACCTTAATTTCACACCTAAGGTGAGTAGAGAGAGCAGCGCTGGGGATTTGAGGGGAATGGAGAGTGTGATGGGCAAGTTACTGAAGCTCCTTATGCAGAACAAGAGGCTTTATCATTTAATCCACAGGTGACTGGGAATTTCCTGTAAGTTCATGGAAACAGTCCCGTTGTGTGGGTTACTGTCTGCTTTATCTCTCACATGAGAAACAGGAGCCTGGCTACAGCTGCTCTCTCTTTTTCTCTTGTTTGTTATCCCACTGACCTTCTCATTTGTACATGTTACTGTCTGGATCAAAACATCAGTAATAGCCCTCCGTTCCCTAAATGCTATGGGTGTTGTGCATTCATAGCGCTGCTGAACCTGGTCATTCCTAATCAGTGTGTCTTTATCTACCTACAGAACATGTGGGTGTTGCCAGTTAACACAGCGATCCTTTGGCCTGCCAGGCAGAACCTTGCCTCTGTGGCCGTGGTTCCTGCTGTTTAATCGACTGAACACTTCCTCTTCTCAGTTTTCCACTTGTGAAATTTTCCCTTCCCTTAAAACTTTCTCTCAAATTTGCCTACTCCCCAAATCTTGGTGATTTGTTTTCTGGGCTGGGCCATCTGCTTGGAACACCTTCAAACCAAATATCCTTGCACCTACCCTATTTAATTACCTAAGTCCTGGTACCTATGGTAATGGCTTTCAAATTTTTTGAGTAAAACATTTTTTCCTTATTATAATAGTATCATATGCTTATTTTAGAAAAATTAGAAAATGAAGTCAAGTGAAAAGAAGAAAATTATAACACCTTTAATTCCATTCTTTTATAACCTTTCTTCTCACGTAAGAACATTTCATGGATTCCCCAGAAAACAGTTGCACTTTTAGCATTTTGATTTAAAAATTGCATAATAAACACAAAGCTACTGTGGTATCAGTAATGCTTTTAAATGAATTTATACTTTATTGTCATGATAATATCACCCTACTTTTGAAAAATAGTATGGGAATTCATATATGACAAGGTAGCTTTTCTGGATTGCATTTGAGTTTGGTAACACCCATTTCCGGGGCGCTCTTTGTGTTCCGAGTAGACAAGCTTCCTTCTTTTTTAATGGAACACTGTCATTGAACTAGAAATCTGTAAATTCAAAAAAAGACTAGATATTTAAATATACACATCTGTATAACATTTGCATAGCCATGCTTATATTTATAAAATTTTAATGGCATATAATGTATATTATATATGCCATATTTATGTAATCTGTGTACAAACCATGAGACAATCTGTTAACATTTTTGCATGCCCAGCAATAGAGTAGGAGAAGATGGTTAAAAAAAATTTAATATTTTTTTGCAAGGAATGTCTTGCATACTAAAAAGTGTTTATTCTGTTTTCCCTTGTCTCTGGCAGGCTGTGAAGCACTGTTCAAAATGCTCTTTTTTGGTGAAGTTTGGCCTATAGTCAGCTTAATCTCTCCATGGCAACCCACTGGGGACAGGCTGGGTCAGAGGCAGGCACCCAGGCGTCATGTCCATCTGAGTCATCCAAGGGAGCTGAAAGGCAAGGAAGATAGGCCTATGGCTCTGATGCTTTTCTTGGAGTGAATGGGAGACCCAGTGGAAGAGCAAAGAATGAAAATTTTTTTCATTGAAAATGAAAATTCAGCCCAAACTTTGACTTTGGGGACATCATGACCACACTACCAAAGGTCAATCTGTGCTGCTGCCTCAGGTTCTTCATGTTTGGCTACTTTTTGGAGTTGTGTAGATCAATTTGAATGTCAGTAGGATAATAGAATAGTTACAGATATTAAAATAAAAGTCTGTTATAATAGCAACCTAATGTCTCTCCACCTATTGCCTATTGGGTTGTGGATAACAGTAAGAAAAAGCAAGTGAGAAAGTAAGAGAAGATGAATGTTAAACAGTGCTCTTAGCTCTGGGAAGGTAATCCGTAAAGCATATAATAGAGTTTAGTCTAATCCCTTACAGAGCTGCCTTCTTTCAGGTTTTCCCATTGCACGAAGCGCTCAACAGGATTAAACTAATCACTTTTACAGTTCTATTAACATATTCAATATGTGAAGTCGCTATTGAAGCCCTAAGGAAGAGCCTACTCAATTGTTAAGTTCTAACTGCAGAAAAATCAATAATGAAGTTACCAAAGGCCCTTAACATTGGCATAAATAACACATGATTATGTTTAGAGGATCTGTTTAATTAATGCCAGTTTACCTTCTCTAACAGACAGAATTTTGGGTTTTTGAGACACATGGAGACCACCAAGAACAAAACTCTTCTTTTCATTGGAAAAATTCTTCTCTCTTCTCCCTCTAGGCACAGTATTATTTTGGTTCTCTTGAGTAACTCAATGTCTTCAAAAGAAGTTTATTCCATAGAAAATTAATTCCATAAGGTGATCTTTGAAAAATATTTTCTTTATCAAATGAATTTAGTAAATGCTGCATACTATATCCCTGTCTTAGAAATTTACAGTGTATATGAATCTTTAATTTTTTCTAAGTTAAAGAAATCTGTTCAACTTTGTTTACTAGCTCATTTCCAAAACTTACATAATGAGATCATACCAAAAATATTTTAAAGAATTTCCTACACCTGTAAATATGGTTGCCCCAGGGTTCCTACCTTTTTCTTTCTTTCTTTTCTTTTCTTCTTTTTTTTGAGACAGAGTCTCTCTGTCATTCAGGCTGGAGTGCAGTGGCACAATCTTGGCTCACTGCAACCTCTGCCTCCCAGGTTCAAGCAATTCTCCTGCCTCAGCCTCCCAAGTAGCTGGGATTACAGTCACCTACTACCATGCCCAGCTAATTTTTGTATTTTTAGTAGAGACGGGGTTTCACCATGTTGGCCAGGCTGGTCTCGAACTCGTGACCTCATGATCTGCCTGCCTCAACCTCCCAAAGTGCTGGGATTACAAGCATGAGCTACCATACCAGATTTCAAAACTCTTTTGAAGCAATGAGTTTTGGTGCATTAAGGGAAGGGTGGTGCAAACTAGAATGATAAAGACATTACTCAGTTTTGACTGCTAAATAATATTTTCTTTTGGCCCCTCGGAAGGCAATAGACTTGAGCAGCAGGCTTTGTTGAAAGTTGAGATTATTATATGCCATAGTAGAGACATCTAAAGAGATGGTGGAAGGTAGTCTTGGCCTTAGGAAGGAAAGTCTGACCCTTCTGGATCGAGGAGTGGGAAGAAGATAGTTAAAGGGAAGAGGACAGATGGCCAGACATATGTGGAATGGTTTCACTTTTAGCCTCAGAGCTTGTGGCAAAGGATTACTAGATGGATAGGAGATGAGGAAAAGTCAAAGGAGCGGGTCTTTTGCCCCATTTTCTGGTCAGAACTCTGGGAGACCATCAATATGCTACTGTACCAACTAGAGAAGGGGTGGCATCAGAATAAAAATGGAAGCATGGAGTGTTTGGGCAGACAGAGACTAAGTTAGCAATTGTGAACCTCTTTTAGTTTCCAAATGGCATAGACAAGTCCTAGGAATTTTTGTAAGACCTATGGGAGAGGGGGGAAATAGAAGAGTAGAGAGCCAGCAGGCCTCCTGCTGAAGATGAATGAAGCAGGTAACTGCAGAAGGCCGAGGCAGGAGACTCTCCATCAAGAGGTCCTAATGAGGTGGGTGAGGGTGATCTCAGAGTGGTCTTTACCACTGATGAGAGCAAGACGAGGTTGAGTCAGCAAGAAAGGACCTTGAGCTCTGCCTAAGCCAAGAGACTGGGTCTTGCACTGACCGGCTGCAGACATCCTCAGTGGCCGTTAGCAAGCTAACCAGTGCCCAGGCAGATGAGGCACAGCTCTGAGATCAGAGAACCTGAAGGACAGTAAGAGCATCTCATGTTTCTCACTGCCATTAGGCATATAAAGAGTGGTGTACTGCTAAATGTGTAACCAGCTCTCTTTCTCTCATTCTTTCTCTCCTCCTCTCACAAAACAAAGTTCTGACTTAGAGCATATGATAATTGCTATGGAGTCAGTACTGACACCATGCTTGTTTTCTGGTTATCAGCACGTTAGTGAACACAGAGTTGGGAAGAGACGTGCGTAAATGTCTCAGACTTCACGTAAACCCCAGTTTTTCACGAAACTTATACCTGGGTGTCAAATTAAGAAGGGATGAGGGAGGGAAAAAAAAGTCCAAAAGACTCAGATACATGCTAGTTAATGTTACTCTTTCCGTCCCTACTTCTCCCAATGTTCTTAGTTGAATGGAAGTTTATAAAAAAGTTATATTGGAAAAACAAGTCTACATTGACTTTGCATTATCTGTGTGTAAATTTTTTTAACCTACTCCATTATTTAAGCACAGAACTGTTTTCCCCTCTGGGTTACCAATTTATGAATTACGACTTTAATAACTCTTTATCCTTCATTGATTTCTCTTCTACTTACAAATTTGGGAACTCCTCAGGGCTCAGATTTTCTTTCTTTTTTCTGTTTTCCTTAGGTCTCTATTATTGGTCTTCAACTATATGTTTTATTTTTTATAAATTTGTGAGCCTATATCTCCAGTCTGACATCACCTTTAATGCTCAAATTCTCTCTTTTATATTTCTGTACAATTCTCTGTCTTATACATTTCTTATACAATTCTTTGTCATCCAATTAAACCAATATGTTCAGAATCAAATCTAGTTACCACTCTCAAATCAGTCCCCACTTTCCTAACTTAACCTTTTCACTATTCTTGGAATCATCCTTGTTCCCTCTTTTCACACTCACTTCTAAGCAATGTGTCTCTCACATTTTACCCTTATTTTCCATTCTCATTGCCTCAGCCGCAGTTTAAACATTCATGACCCCATGTCTAAATAATCATATTAGACTCTGTGTATAATAATTTTTATTTTATTTAAAAGGATGTCTGCCAGGCGCAGTGGCTCACGCCTGTAATCCCAGCACTTTGGGAGGCCAAGGCAGGCGGGTTACCTGAGGTCGGGAGTTCGAGACCAGCCTGACCAACGTGGAGAGACCCCCATCTCTACTAAAAATACAAAATTAGCTGGGCATGGTGGCACATGCCTGTAGTCCCAGCTACTCGGGAGGCTGAGGCAGGAGAGCTGCTTGAACTGGGGAGGCGGAGGTTGCAGTGAGCTGAGATCACACCACTGCACTCCAGCCTGGGTGACAGAGCAAGACTCTGTCTCAAAAATAAATAAATAAAAATAAAAGAATATCTATCTTTTGTAAATAATAAAAATAGTTTATTACAAAAAATAGAAAATAGAGTTAGGACAAAACCAAAACCACCCAAACAAAAAAGCCAAAAATAAACAGAAATCCCACTGCCCACACATAACACTGCTGTTAATCTCTTAGTCAGTCTTAGTCCAGGTATTTTGAGTGTGTGTGTGTGTGTGTGTGTGTGTGTGTGTGAGAGAGAGAGAGAGAGAGAGAGAGACAGAGAGAGAGAAGGAAGGAGAGAGAGAAGGAGAAAGTATGTATGAGCACATATTAATCACTTATAAAATATAATCCACATAGCACAACCATGGGATTATATTGCACATACTATAGTTAACCAACTTCTAAATTTAACAGGATAATGTGTCTATTTTTCATGTTAAATATGCATTTAACAAACTTTGGAACATATTATGTATATTATAGTTAACCTTTTAAATTTAATAATATAATGGTGAATATTTTTTCATATCAAATTTATATTTAAGATTTTAACATCATATTCCACTAAATGGCCATACCATGTAACATATTACATTTACTAATTCTTCATTAATGAATATTTAGCTGTTTTCAGTTTTGCACTGTGAAACACACGCATATATATATATATACACACACACACACACACACACCTTTTTGGATGATGGAATTTTACACATACCTATATATACACACACACATCTTTTTTGGTGATGCAATTTTTTATGCTTAGGTAAAATTTTCAATATTGAACCCACATATACAAAGTCCCACATAGTGTGAGATGGAGTCAAGGGTGAAAAGACAGTGAGGGCAAGCCCTGAGCTGCAGATCTGAGTGTGGGAGCTTGGTGTCAGGTTTCATGCGGCTGTGTTCCAGCACAGACCACAGAGGGGAATGAGAATTTGAAATTACAACTTGGCCTTTTATGTCCCCACAAGGTTATATTTTAAAAGGTTAAAAAGAAGAATAAGAAGGAGGAGGAGGAGAAAGAAAAAACAATACTAGCCTAGAGGTTGCCTAATCTGTGCTTGAACACTTGCAATAGCAAGGAGTTCACAATTTTTCCAAAATTTTCCATTCTGTTTGTGTCTCTCCTTAACATTTGCAGGGCCCAGGGCAAGAGGCCCACGTATTCACATACTATGTGCCTAAATATTTACAATACATTCTTCAAGCTAAAAAAAAAGTTATGTTTTCTTTCAACTCTTGGCTCCATCCCATACTACAAAGTACCTTGCACATATGTATGTGGCTGTCTCGGCCCATAAGTCTGGGCTCTGTATATTCCTCTGTTGGGGACCCCCAGGCCTGGATGCCCATGTGTATTAGAAATGATACTGGGAGACATGGTTTGGGGGTTCATACCAGGAAAAAACTATTTCCAACTAGTGGGATAGTTTCATGAAAGAAGGGCATTTAAAGTAGTGACTCCCACAGGTGAAAATGGGGAAGAAGGGAGAAAGTTTGTGTGAGGTGTGGGCAGAAGCAAAGAAACAAATGAGTTCTGGTACGAATGAGAGAATTGTGAGTGGGATGAGAAAGCTGGTAGGAATTTTGTGAGACAAGGATCATGTATGAGTCCATTTTCACACTGTTCTAAAGAACTGAGACTGAGTAATTTATAAAGAAAAGAGGTTTGACTCACAGTTCTGTATGGCTGGGGAGGCCTCAGGAAACTTACAATCATGGCAGAGGGGGAAGTAAGCACCTTCTTCACAGGGCGCAGGAGAGAGAGAAAGAGAGAAACCATTAGATCTTGTGAAAACTCATCACTATCAAGAGAACAGCATGGAGTGGGGAATTGCCCCCATGATCCAATCGCCCCCCACCAGGTCCCTCCCTCAAGACCTGGGGATTACAATTCTAGATGAGATTTGGGTGGAGATATAGACCCAAACCATATCAGACCATAAGGACCATGGTAGGCCTGGGGGATCTAAAATGATGTGTAAGGAGATGGAACATTATCCTTCAAATAATGGGGAATAATTGAAAGTTTTTGAGCATAAAAAATGATTGATTACATCTACGTTTTAGGCAGCTAAATTTGGTAGCAAAATTAAAGGTGAATTGTAGGTGGTCGTGGACTGGTGAAGAAACAGAATAGTCCTTCAAATTTCCTGTCTCTAATCTTTTCCTTACAATGTTCTCTCACAGTGCTGAGATGGAAGCTATTAGTTCCTAGCCACTCTATAATGCACTGTGGGAAGACAGTGCATTATAGACAAGTTTAATGTTGGCTCCTAGATTTACCATCTTATAGCACATGTAGCAGAGAATTAGCAGTGAAATCACCAAAGACACTTGAAAGATGTCCAGGGTTTGTTAGCATAGAACTCAAACAATGTCTTAAACAATTTTCAGTTTTAAGTAATCTTGGCAATAGATTTGTTAGCAAATGTTTATGTATGTGTGTATGTGTGTGTGACGTTGAGTACACAGATTTTGAAAATCTGAACTCTGTTTGCTATTTACCATATTTACAGGGGGCAAGGAACACTTTTTTATTTTTCTGGGTCCTGTAGGAGCTGATTGAAGGCAGAAAGAGAGATTGCCTTTGGGATCTGATATAGTTTGGGTATGTGTCTTCCCTAAATCTCATGTTGAAATGAAATCCCCAATGTTGGAGGTGGGGCCTGGTAGGATCATGAGGGTGGATCCCTCATGGCTGGGTGCTGTCTTTGTGTAGTGACTGTGTCCTTGTGAGATCTGGTTGTTTAGAGTGTGTGGCATCTCCCCCTACACTCTCTCTCTCCTGCACGCACTCCCATCATGTGAGACACCTGCTCTCCCTTTGCCTTGCACTGTGATTGTAGGCTTCCTGATGCCTCCCTAGAAGCTGAGAAGATACTGGTGCTATGTTTCCTATATAACCTGCAGAACTATGAGCCAATTAAACCTCTTTTTTTTTTTTTTTAAATAAATTACCCAGTTTCAGGTATTCGTTTATAGCAATGAGAGAATGACCTAATACAGAAAATTGGTACCAGGAGTGGGGCATTGCTATAAAGATACTTGAAAATGTGAAAGCAACTTTGGAACTGGGTAACAGGTAGAAGTTGGAAGAGTTTGGAGGGCTCAGAAGAAGACAGGAGGATGAGAGAAAGTTTGGAACTTCTTAGAGACTGGTTAAATTGTTGTGACCAAAACGCTAATAGTAATATGGACAGTGAAGTTCAGGGTGATGAGGTGTTAGATGCAAATGTGGAAATTATTGGGAATTGGAGCAAAGGTCACACATGTTATCATGCATGTTATGCCTTAGCAAAGAGCTTGGCTGCATTCTGTTCATGCCTTAGGGATGTGTGGAGGTTTGAACTTCAGATGATTTATGGTGTCTAGTGGAAAAAATGTCTAAGCAGCAAAGCATTCAATAAGTGGTGTGGCTGCTTCTGGCAATCTTCCCTCACTTGTAGGAGCAAAGCAATGACTTAAAGTTGGAAGTTATGTTTAAAGGAGAATCAGATTTTCAAGTCTGGAAAATTTGCAGCATGGCCATGTGGCAGAAAAGAAAAACCCCTGTTTTCAGGGAAAGAATCCAAGTAGGCTTTGGTGCAACTACTTGCTAGAGAAATTTGCATAACTAAAAGACCCAAGTGCTGATAGCCATACCTATGAGAAAAAATCCTCAAAGGCATTTCAGAGTGTTTCCAGGAAGTTCCTCTTATCAAAGACTCAGAGGCCCAGGAGGATTGAATGGGTCCAGAGCAAAGCCCAGGGTGCCACTGCCCTGCACCACCCCAAGAGGCTGCTCCTCACATGCAGGTTGTTCTGGCTCCACCCTTAGCTCAAAAAAGCCCAGGTACAGCTTAGGCAGCCACTTCAAAAGGTGCACACCATAAGCCACCATGTAGTGGCTTCCACATTGTATTAAGCCTGCACTGCAGGCACACAGAAAGCAAGAATGAGGGAAGTTTGGCAGCCTCCACCTTGATTTCAGAGGATGTAGAGAAAAGCCTGGGTACCCAGGCAGAAGCTTGCTGCAGGGAAAGAGCTCCTACGGAGAACCTCAACTAGGAGGTGCAGAAGTGAGGCCTTACACAAAATTTCCAACTGGGGCACAGTCTAGTGGAGCTGTAGGAAACCAGACACTGCCCCCCAAACCCAGAACAGTAGATTCTCTGGAGGCTTGCAACCTGTGCCTGGAAATGCTGCAGACACTCAACTCCAACTACTAGAGAGCAACCACAGGGGCTGCATCCTTCAGAGACACAGGAATAGAGCTGCCCAAGGCCTTGGGAACCCACCTCTTGCAGCAGTGTATCCTGGATATGGGACATGGAGTCAAAGGAGATTATACTGGAGCTTTAAGATTTAATGACTGCCCTGCTGGGTTTTGAATTCGCATGAGGTCTGTAGCTCCTTTCTTTTGGCCAATTTCTCCCTTTTGGAATGAGAATGTTTACCCAATGCTTGTACCCCCATCGTATCTTGGAAGAAATAACTTGTTCTGATTTTACAGGCTTATGGGGGAAGGAGCTCATTTCCAGAAGATACTTGGAACTTTGGACTTTTGAGTGATGCTGAAACAAGTTGAGACTTTTGGGGGACTATTGAGAAGGGATGATTGTATTTTGAAATTTGAGAAGAGCAGGAGATTTGAGGAGCAAGGGAGGAATGATGTAGTTTAAATAGTTGTCCCCTCTAAATCTCATATTAAAATGTAATCCCCAATGTTAAAGGTAGAGCCTTGTGGGAGGTGATTGGATCATAAGGGCAGATCCCTCACGATTTGGTGCTGTCCTTGTGATAGTGAGTGAGTTCTTGTGAGATATGGTTGTTTAAAGTGTGTGGCACCTCCCTTCTACTATCTCTCCTTCACTCCCACTCCTGCCATGTGTGATGCCTACTCCCTTTCACCTTCCGCCATGATCGTAAGCTTCCTGAGGCCTCCCCACAAACTGATGCCAGAGATACACTTTCTGTACAGCCTGCAGAATGGAGCCAATGAAACCTCTTTAAAAAAATAATAAATTATCCAGTCTTAGGTATCCCTTTATAGCAATGCAAGAATAGCCCAATACTGGATCTAATTTGGGAATCAGATGAACTTTGCAAAACAAAGTCTGTATACACATGGGGAAAGTGAAACAAAATATCTAGTGATTATATTGTGTTACTGTAGGCATAACTGTGAACTTTAAAAAGTATATATCATTTATAAGGAACACTATAATTATAATATATCTATGAAATACATTATTTCCTGGGCTACCTCTAATAGTCCCTTCGAGGTCATCTGCGGAAGGTCAAATTATTGACCTAATTTTGGCCTATTGATCACAGCACAAAGCTGAGTATCAGTAGCATTTATCACTGGCTGTCAAATATGCACAGTCACATGACATGAGGAAATGTCTAGGCAGTTTTTAGGATGAAGTTTACATACTGCATATAAAGCTTTTCAAATTTAAAAAGGCATTTTATTTGGATTCACTTTCTTTTGCCTATTTATTTTGTGAAATTGTGTGCAGAGCTGTTGGACATTTGGAAATTGCCCTGCTTGAAATTCTATTCTTATACTTAACCTAAGTGACACCATCTCCTTTCTTCTTGTTCTGACTCTCTGGCCTCTCACTCTGTCTCAGCATTTCCTGCTGAGCTGTCCTGCATACCTCTCTGTTCTCCATCGTTTGTCATGCTTCCTGCCTACTCTCAGAGGAAGAACAAGAAAGCAGAAGGTTGAGAGTCAAGAGATACGGGTTTTCACAACTCCTGCTTTGTCACTCACTAGCTGCATAATTTTGAGAAAGCCTTTTTCACCTTCCTTGGCCTTAGTTTTCTTCATCAGTGGAGTAGGTAATAGATGACCTCCAAGGTACTCTTCAACACTAACATTTATGACTCTAACAAACGAGCAACATAATTATTACAATAACAGTAGTGAGATACATAATTAAAGGAAAGCTGCCTCAAAATATGAAGTGTTTTGTGGTAATGCTCTAGTGATGTCATGAATGCTGAATACACTCCACGTGAATGATTTCTTACATTTTTTAGGAGGCTCTTTTCTCTCCATCTCTCCTAAAGCTGTTTGTCAATGGAGTGATTTAATTTTTTTCTTCTTTAAACACCGTGCACTGCTGTATTTAGAGTTGAGCCCACTCTGACCACAAGCAATGTGTTAACACTTCTTGTGAAGGGATATTCTGAGATCTAGTTGGTATTGCAGTCACTAAATCTCCATGAATGGGATCCATGACATATTTGCTTTATAGCAGACTCTGTTCTGTGTCAAATAATAGAAGAATCAGGAGGAGTTATCTTCAAATCAAATATTTAGAAGGACATAGCTTACTGCAAAGATACTGGGATTTTGAACCAGAGACCTATATTTAAGTCCTGGATTCAACAATTAATAGTTCATACCCAGTTCCAATGAACTTGTGACCCAGGATCTTAGCATTGTATTTATTACCTTCCCCCGAAAAATTCTTAAAGAAAAGCGTGATGTAATTTCTGGCTGAGAAATAGAGTAATCGTAGTATTCATGAAAAGCAAAAGGTATTTTAGAAAAATGTTGAAGCAAAAATATAAAGGACAAATTGGATTTGTAGTCAGGGAGTTATATTTGACAGAGACAACTCCTGGTTAATAAGGCTTGGGCCTGAACAATTGGGAGCAGAAATAAAAATAGTCAGAAGTCATTGGCAGGTGGTAAAAGGAATAATGGGCATTGTACTGGAATACATACTGACTTCGAGGTAGTAGCCAAAAAATTGGTGGACATGCCTAATAGTCGATTAAAAATAGGGCCTGGAGGTACAGGCTTAGGGATCATTTGTGAAGAAACTGTAACTGAAGCCTCATTAGTTTATCTCCGAGAGAGGGCATAGAGTACAGATTTTCAGACTTTAGTGTGAAAGAGAGTATCTTGTAGTGGCTGGCCCTGACCTCAGAGACTCTAATTCAACGAGTTTAGGATGGGGCCCAAGAATTTGTATATTCCACCAGCACGCCAGTGATTTTGATGCAGGTGGTCTGTGTTTCATACGTTAGAACAGTAATTCTCAGTACTTAACATGCATTACAATCACCTGGAGGGCTTGTTAAAACACAGATGGCTGGACCCCACACCCATGGTTTTTGGTGCTGTCGGTCTGATGTTGGGCCAGATAATTTTTTTTTTTTTTTTTTTTTTTCTAATAAGGCAAGTACTAATGCTGCTTGTCTGGGGACCACACTTTGAAAAGCCCTGCTTTGGGACACACTGACTTCACAGACACAAAGACGCTAGGAAAGATTCAAGGACAGATGCCTGGAGGAAAATCACATTCAGGAGAGCAGAAAAAAGAACCAGTGACAGCCACAAAGAAGCAATTACAAAGGTAAAAGAAGAATCAGTATGAAGATATGATTGAAGGGGATTAAATATGTTTAAAGAGAAATTTTTCTTTTTATAAAAGGCAGAATGAAAAAAGTCACCTCTTATCTCACCACTGCTAGGATGAAATAAAAATAATAATACTATTCTTATAGAATTGTCAAAGAATTAACTGAGATACAGTGTCTAAACTGCTTATTGAAGTCTGTAGTAAGTGCCCAAAATGTATTACTAATATTATTTTAGTGACAAAAATCACAAAAGCAGTAAGTAGCAGAGATGAGGCTCTTCCACATTAAGCTCCTAAGGGAGAGAGGATTTAGAGGAGAAAGTGATAGTAACAATACTGAAGGTCGGTCCATCTCCCAATTCAAAGTAAGGCAAAAATAGAGAAGAAGCCCTTGGGTTTGATGATCACGTAGGATAATTAGGGCAGAACCAGATTGTAAAAGGGTTTGGCGCTCAGGTGAAGACAACAGGTGTTGCAGATTCATTTGAGAAACCTGACAATAAAGGAAAGGTGTGGAATAAGATGGTGGATAGAGAAGGCAACAAGGTAAAGGCTTTTTGTTTCCACTGGGATGGGGAAAAGCTGCACACATTTATAAACCCAGAGAAAAGCACCGTAAGAGTTGGCTGGCTGAAATATGCAAAAGAGTGAGAGGGTAACAAAGGGTGGTCTGTGCAGTGGTATGGAGCAGGCTCAATGGATGAGGCAAAGTTGCAGGACGGGTGAGCCTTTGAAACGAAACCATATCTACTTAGCAGAATGTCAAAAAAAAGGGTAAGTCTGGATAAGAGGTTTGTTAAAAAGAGAGGGGAGAAAACTTCAGCTACTCATTTAATTGCTAACTCCTTGCTTTCTTAACTTTTTGTGTTGCGTTAGCCCTGCTAAATCCTATTACGTGTTTGTTCAGCTTCTATACATGGCTGTTTAGTGCAGCAAATTAACTTAAATATTATCATAATAAAGATATTAAACACCATATGTTGTCCTTCTACTTTTCCATGCTGAGCTCTCTCACATTGCTCATATTCTCCAAAACCCATTTTCAACTTGTCCAGTTTCCTTGGGCCTTCTCTTCCACTACATCTCTTGCATACTCTCAGCAGATAACTTGACTCCCTCTTTTGATGTCTTAAATCTCAATTCTTTCCAGTGTACAGAGTAATTATTTTCCTGGGATTCTCCAAAAGTGAGCACTGAAATTGTATTTAGTATGATTATGGACTCATGGATTTAAAAATGTTTGATTGTTTTAATCCATTAAAGTTATTATTTTTGATGTTCAAATTGTCCCATTCTCAGCCAGTAGAAAATGCTTCAAGTTGAACCCTTATACTGCTGCTATAACCCCAGTTATTACTAATAGCATATTTTTTGTGTTTTTTTTTTTTTCTTTTGACATGGAGTCTCACTCTGTCGCTCAGGCTGGAGTGCAGTGGTACAGTTTTGGCTTACTGCAACCTCCACTTCCAGGGTTCAAGCGATTCTCCTGCCTCAGCCTCCTGGCTAGCTGAGACTGTAGGCCTGCACCACCGCATCTGGGTAATTTTTGTATTTTTAGTAGAGACAGGGTTTCACCATGTTGGCCAGGCTGGTCTTGAACTCCTGACCTCAGGTGATCCGCCCACCTAGACCTCCCAAAGTGCTAGAAACTGATAGCTTTCTTGGTTTCCAATGAAACAAAACATTCCAGGTCCATACTGTGCATTCGTTGTCTGCATTTAGGTATTTGTCCAAGAAGACTTTACAAATTTTTATTTTTACATATATATTTTTAGAGGTTACAGTCCTGGGATTACAGGATGTGCAGAATTAGAGGACGCTTTTCTATTCTGTTATTGAAGTATTCTCCTTTGGTTTCTAATACATGAACCTCTTGTGAATTTTTTTTTTTTTCTAATTTATCTGGATGTTTCTTCTCCGTCTTTATAAATGCTGATTTTCCCCACAATCTCAATTTTTACACTTTCTCTGGGTGAACATACCCATTTCCCTGGGATAAACTACATCCATATGCCAGTATCTCCCAATCTAAGTTACCAGCAGAGGTTGTTCCTAATAAGCTCTATAATCCTGATCATGCCTCTTATTTCTTTTATATTTATTTATTTAAATAGTTTTTGGGGAACAGGTGGTTTTTGGTTACCTGGATAAGTTCTTTAATGGTAATTACTGAGATTTTGGTTCACCCATCACCCGAGAGTGCACGCTACTGAAATTGTAGTCTTTTATCCCTCACACTCCTTTCTTCTGACTTCCCAAAGTCAATTATAACATTCTTATGCTTTTTCGTCCCCACAGCTTAGCTCTCACTTGTAAGTGAGAACATAGGATATTTGGTTTTCCATTTCTGAGTTACTTCCCTTAGAATAATGGTCTTCAACTCCATCCAGGTTGCTGTGAAGGGCATTATTTCATTTCTTTTCATGGCTGAGTGGTATTCCATGGTATATATATACCACATTTTCTTCATTCACTCATTGGTCAATGGGCGTTTAGGCTGCTTCCATATTTTTGTAATTGCTAATTGTGCTACTATCTATATGCATGTGCAAATATTTCTAATAGCTCTCTTAGCAGTTTTCCCATGCATATGGAATTGATTGCAAATGTTTTCTAAATGAGAGAATGAATACTAGATAAAGCTGAGTAAATTAATTTGCTTATTCCTCAACTTGTTGATACAGGGATGAAGTTAATAACCAGGAGTAAATGGAGGGGAAAGACAAAGGGAGGACTTGAAGGTAGAGAATGCTTAGCATAATTGCCACAGTTTGAGTGCTAGGAAATGCAGGGAACATCATCTAGAAAAGACCTGGCATGCTCTCTGTCAATCTTACACAAATATCAAACTTCATTTGTTTATTTATATTTATGTTTTATGTATTATTATTTTTTCTTTAGGAATAGGGTCTCCCTCTGTCCCCCAGGTAGGAGTGCAGTGGTGCAATCACAGCTCACTGTAACCCTAAACTCCTGGACTCCACCAATCCTTCTGCCTCAGCCTCTGAATTAGTTGGGACTACAGGGATGCCTCACCATGGCCAGCTAATTTTGTAAAACATTTTTTGCAGAGATGGGGGAGTGGGTCTCACTATGTTGCCCAGGCTGGTCTTGAACTCCTGGCCTCAAGGGATCCTCCTGCCTCAGCCTTCCAAAGTACTGGGATTACAAGTGTGAGCCACCACATCTGGTGATATTAAACTTTAAATTGTTGGCAATAATAGGAACATACGATATTTAGAAAATGTAGCTCAGGCAGTTTTGAATGATGTGGAGAAATGCTACAAAAATGCCTATGCTCCTAATAGTGTGTCAGATTTTCACTTGTATATTTCTGGATGTGAGAGCTGAACATTTATGAAAAGAAATATTAAAAATACCATCTTTTATATGGATGATACTGTGTGGATAACATAAATAATTGATTTTTCTTGGCTAACATCACAACAGTGTTTTCAGTTATTTTTCTAGCACTGAAAGATTTTGTTCTATTGTCGTTGGGTCTCCATTGTCTCTGATAAGAAATTAGTAGATATTCAAATTCTTGTCCCTAGAATGTAATTTCTAGATGTGTTCATGATATTCTCTTTATTATTTATTTTAATTTTTAAAATCAGTTTGTCCATGATGTGCCTGAGCATTTAGTTTTCTTTGCATTTATTCTACTTGGGGTCATTGAGCTTCCTGAATCTATAAATGTATATCATTATCATTTACCAAATTTAAATTTTTTTTTTTTTGAGACATAATCTCACTCTATCTCCAGACTGGAGACATAGTCTCACTCTCACTCCAGACTGGAGTACACTGGTGTGATCTTGGCTCACTGCAACCTCTGCCTCCTGGGTTCAAGAAATTATTGTGCCTCAGGCTCCTGAAGAGCTGGGAATACAGGTGTGTGCCACCATGCCTGGCTAATTTTTGTATGTTTAGTACAGACATTGTTTTGCCATGTTGGCCAGGCTGGTCTCTAACTCCTGGCCTCAAGTGATCTGCCTGCCTCAGCCTTCCAAAGTACTGGGATTACAGGCAGTACTGGGATTACAGGCTGAAAATTTTTTAGTCATTTGTTCCTCTCCTCTTCTTTTGGGGCTTCAGTTACTTGTATGTTAGACCCTTTGCTATTTTCCCACATATTCCTGTTCATTTAGTTTCAATCTCATTTCTGTCTCTTATTCAGATTGGATAATTTCCATTTATCTATCTTCAAATTCATTGACTCTTTCCATTTCCATTTTGTTTTTATCCCACCTAGTATTTTTTTTCAGATAGTGCATTTTTCATTTGAGAATTTCCATTTATTTTATGGTTCTTGTTTCTCTGCTGAGATTTTTTTTGTTTTGTTTTTGTATTCATCACAAGCATATTTTCTTTTATGTCATTGAGCAGAGTTATAACAGTGGCTATAAAATCTTTGTCTACTAATTCCAACACCTAGATTATCTTGGGGTTGGTCTCTGTTGATTGTCTTTTCTATTAAGGAGTCCTATGTTTCCTTGTATGTGAAGTATTTTTGTATTATGTTCTGGACATTTTGAACATTATGTTGTGGAAATTCTGGATTCTGTTTTATTCTTCTACACTTGATCTTAGCCAATAGGTTATGAAGTGATTAGATTCTGTTACATTCTTCTGAAGAGTATTAATTATTTTGTTTAAGCCAACAATTAACTTGTTTGAACTAACACTAAAAATTTTTCTCAGGTGGAAGCTCAAATCTCAATTCTGTTCTCTGATCCCTTGCTGCAGTTTTTTTGGTTGCACCGTTCTGGAGTCAGCCAGAGATTTCAGCATAGTTTATATACAAAAGCTGAAGTTCTTCTCTAAGTACTTCTCTTTTCTGGAACTCCCCCTCACTTTGCAGTTACTGTAGTTTCTCAAACTTCCTCTTCTTCAGTTTAGAAGGACCATGTATAGGCTTTCTATAAGAAGTTTTAGCAGTTCCAATAGGCATTGCCTGCCTGCAGCCTCAGGCTAAAAGCCATAAAAACAGAAAACATATTCCTGAAGTTTCCTTTTCCTTTATCCAAATGTTGACTTCCCTCTTTCTTTTCATTACTCTCTAGTAACTTCAGGGAGCTTTTTGTCTTTTTTTTTTTTTTTTTTGTTTTGTATTTTGTGCAGAGTTTACAGTTGGTGTCTGCAGGAGACTCAATGTAATAGAGACTTATCTAGCTATACTGGAAGGTGTCAGGGAATATTCTTTTGGGAATAAAGTTTAAATGAAATTGAAGTTTTCATGATCTCTAAGTACTAAAAATATTTTGATAACAGAAAATAAATAATGTTTATTGTTATCCAGAATCAAAGTTTTTTAATCCTTTAACACTTTTCTTGGATGTTTTAAAAATTAAAGATGATAGGATAGTTTCATAGTTTATTCTTTTCTCCAACTTATTAAATACGCTGTTCATTAAACTGATTTATTAAAGTATTATTCAGTGACTCCTATACATAGGTATTACTTTTGCTTCTGGAGATACACTGTTGGGTAAACTGGAGTATGCGCCCTTAAAAAGTTCTGTCTTATGGAGGAGACAAACACATAAATAAGTATTGTATCACAGATATGGTCCGTTTTGGTGCATGTTCCAATGGGTGCTTGAAAAGAATGTGTTTGCTGTTGTTGGGTGCAGCAACAACACATTAGATCCTGTTAGCTGATGGCATTGTTGAGTACTTTTATATCCTTGTTGATTCTGTCTAGTTTTTCTATCAGTTGTTGAGAGAGGGGTGTTGAAGTCCCTAACTATAATTGTGATTTTTCTATTTCTCCTTTCAGTTATATCAGTGTTTGCTTTACATATTTTACCACTCTGACTTTTGGTGCATACACATTCAGGATTGCTATGTCTTCTTGGTGTATTGACTCTTTTATCATTAGGCAATATCTCTGTTTTTGGTAATGTCCTTTGCTTTGAAATATACTTTATCTGATATTAATATAGCCACTTCTGATTTTTTTTGATTAATGTTGGCATAGCATATTGTTTTCCATTCTTAACTTTCAACCCATATATATATATATATATATATAATTATATGAAGTAAATTTTGTAGACAGCATGTAATTGTGTTATGTTATTCTTATCCACTCTCCCAATTTCTTTTAATTGGCCTATTTAGACTATTTATGTTTAATGTAGTTATTGATGCGTTCAATGTAAATCTCTCATTTTATTTTTATTTTCCATTTGTTCTTTCCAGTTTTTGTTCCTCTGTTTACTTTTGTTTCCATCTTCCTGTGGGCTACTTGAACATTGTTTTTAGAATTCCATTTTGATTGACCTATGGTGTATAGAGTATATCTTATTGTATATCATTTTAGTTCTTTCTCTGGGTATTATGTTATATAAACATAACTTAGCCAAGTCTACCAGGGTTGGCATTTTACTAATTTTAGTAAAGTATAGAAATTGTACTTTTATTCTCATTCCCTCAATCTTTTAATACAATAGTCTTCAATATTTTGGTAGTAACTGTTATATTTATTGTTTCAAATATCACAAATAATGTCAAAAACTCCAAAAGATAATGAGAATATATTGAATTTACCCGTATTTTTGCTTTTTGTGTGTTCTTTTTCCTTTCTTGATATTCTAAGATACTTACTTTGATTTTTTTTTTTTTTTTCTGTTTAGAGAACTTCCTTACAATGTTCATTTAGGATAGTTCTACTGGTGACAAAGAGTTTTCTTTCATCTGAGAATGCTCTGATTTTTCTTTGATTTTTAAGAGATAGTTGAATTAGATATAGAATTCTGGGTTGCCAGTCCTTTTCTTTCAGCACTTCAAAAACTACTGTGACATAGCTTTCAGGGCCCCATGGTTACTAGTGAAAACATTCACTGGAATGTTTTCCCCTTATCCCCTTATGATATGATGCATTGTTTCTCTTTTTCTGCTTTCAAGGTTTTTAGTTTTCAGAAGGTTGACTTTGATGTATTTGGTGTGGGTTTATTTAGGTTTTATTCTGTATGAGATTTGTTCAGCCTCTTGAATCTGTAGGTTTATGTCTCTTGCCAAATTTGGAAAAATTTTTATCATTGTTTCTTTGAATACTTTTTTAGCACTACTTTCTTTCTCTTCTTTTTCTTGAACTTGATGACATAAATGTTAAATCTTTTCTTATAGCCCCACAGGCTTCTGAAGTTCTAATTATTCATTTTTCAGCTTATTTTCTTTCTGCTTTTTTTATATTGGACAATTTCTGTTGTTCTATCTTTAATTTCACTGATTTTCATTTCCTCTCCATTATGCTATTGAGCTCATCTATTGTGTGTGTGATTTTTTAAACTGTATTACTGTCTTTGTTACCTTTAAAATTTCCATTTTGTTCTTTTAAAATGTATTTTATTTCTTTTCTAACACTTTCTATGTTTAGACTCATTTTTTTCCTTTGTTTCAAGCATGCTCGTGATTGCTCATGAAGCATGTTTATGATGTCTGCTTTAAAATGCTTACCAGATAATTCTAACATTACCATCATCATGGTGTTGGTGCCTTTTGGTCATTTTTTCCAGTTCGCTTTGTGATCTTCCTGGTTGTTGGTGTGATGAGTAATTTTCTAATTGAAATATGTATATTTGAGGTGTTATGTTTTACATCTCGGGATCTTATTTTATTATTTTTTATTTCCTATTTCTATTTTAAGTTCAGAGGTACATGTGCAGAATGTGCAGGGTTGTTACATAGGTAAATGTGTGCCATGGTGATTTGCTACACAGATCATTCCATCACCTAGGTATTAAGCCCAGCATCCACTAGCTATTCTTCTTGATCCCCTCTCTCCTTCTACCACCTCCCTCCAACAGGCCCCAGTGTGTGTTGTTCCCCCCATGTGCCCATGTGTTCTTATCATTTAGCACCCACTTATAAGTGAGAACATTAAGTATTTGATTTTCTATTTCTGCATTAGTTTGCTAAGGACAATGGCCTCCAACTCCCTCCATGTTCCTGCAAAGGACATGATCTTGTTGCTTTTTATGGCTGTATAGTTTTCCATGGTTTAGATGTACCACATTTTCTTTATCTAGTCTATCATTGATGGGCATTTAGGTTGAGTCCATGTCTTTACTATTGTGAATAGTGCTGCAAATGAACATATGCATGCATGTGTCTTTATAATAGAACAATTTATATTCCTTTCAGTACATACCTAGTAATGGAACTGCTGGGTTGAATGGTATTTCTGCCTCTAGGTCTTTGAGAAATTGCCACACTGTCTTCCACATGTTTGAACTAATCTGTACTCCCACCACTAGTGTAAAAGTGTTTTTTTGTTCTCTACAACCTCACCAGCATCTGTTGTT
Organism: Macaca mulatta; assembly: GCF_049350105.2. NCBI lineage: Eukaryota > Metazoa > Chordata > Mammalia > Primates > Cercopithecidae > Macaca > Macaca mulatta. Next base: position 101,505,403 of record NC_133419.1, on the reverse strand, counting down.
TTTTTAACTTTTTAATAGTAGCCATTCTGACTGGTGTGAGATGGTATCTCATTGTGATTTTGATTTGCATTTCTCTCATGATCAGTGATGTTTGTTGGCCGCATGTATATCTCCTTTTGAAAAGTGTCTGTTCATGTTCTTTGTCCACTTGTTAATGAGGTTGTTTGTCTATTTTCTTGTAAATTTGTTTAAGTTCCTTATAAATGCTGGACATTAGACCTTTGTCAGATGCATAGACTGCAAAATTTTCTCTCATTCTGGAGCTTGTCTGTTTACTCTGTTGATAGTTTCTTTTGCCATGCCGAAGCTTTTGAGTTTAATTAGATCCCATTTGTCAATTTTTGCTTTCGTTGCAATTGCTTCTGGTGTCTTCATCATGAAATTTTTGCCGTGCCTATGTCCTGAATAGTATTGCCTAAGTTTTCTTCTAGGGTTTTTATAGTTTGGGGTTTCACATTTAAGTCTTAAAGCATCCTGAGTTGATTTTTGGGTATGGGGTAAGGAAGGGATCCAGTTTCAATTTTCTGCATGTGGCTAGCCAGTTCTCCCACTGCCATTTATTAAATAGGGATTTTTTTCCCCATTGCTTGTTTTTGTCAGGTTTGTTAAAGATTAGACAGTTGTAGGTGTGTGGTCTTATTTCTGCGTTCTCTATTCTGTTCCACTGGTCTATGTGTCTGTTTTTGTACCAGTACCATGCTGTTTGGTTACTGTAGCCCTGCATTATAGTTTGAAGTCAGGTAGCATGATGCCTCCAGCTTTGTTCCTTTTCCTTAGGATAGCCTTAGCTATTCAGGCTTGTTTTTGGTGCTATATAAATTTTGAAATAGTTTTTTCTAATTCTATTGAACAATGTCAATGGTAGTTTAATGGGAATAGAATTGAATTTATAAACTACTTTGGGTAGTATGGCCATTTTCACGATACTGATTCTTTTTATCCATGAGCATGGAATGTTTTTCCATTTGTATGTGTCACCTTTGATTTCTTTGAGTAGTGGTTTGTAGTTCTCTTTGAAAAGGTCCTTCACTTCCTTTGTTGTATTCCTAAGTATTTTATTCTTTTTCTGGTAATCGTGAATGGGAGTTCATTTGAGATTTGACTCGGCTTACTTGTTGTTGATTTATGGGAATGTTAGCAATTTTTGCACATTGATTTTGTGTCATGAGACTTTGCTGAAGTTGCTTATCAGCTTAAGAAGCTTGTGGGCTTAGACTAGGGGGTTTTCTAGACACAGGATCATGTCATCTGCAAACAAAGACAGTTTGACTTCCTCTCTTCCTACATGGATGCCCTTTATTTCTTTCTCTTACCTGATTTCCCTGACCAGAACTTCCAATACTATGTTGAATAGGAGTTGTGATAGAGGGCATCCTTGTCTTGTGCTGGTTTTCAAGGGTAATGCTTCCAGCTATTGTCCATTCAGTATAATACTGACTGTGGGTTTGCTATATATGGCTCTTATTATTTTGAGGTATATTACTTCAATAGCTAGTTTATTGAGAGTTTTTAGCTTGAAGGGATGTTGAGTTTTATCAAAGGCCTTTTCTGCATCTATTGAGATAATCATGTGGGTTTTGTCTTCAGTTCTGTTTATGTGATGAATCTCAATTATTGATTTGCTGATGATGAACCAACCTTGCATCCCAGGAATGAAGCCAACTTGATCGTGGTGGATAAGCTTTTTGATGTGCTGCTGGATTCAATTTGCCAGTATTTTGTTGAGAATTTTTACATCAATGGTCATCAAGGGTATTGGCCTGAAGTTTTCGTTTTTGGTTGTATCTCTGCCAGTTTTGGCAGGATAATGCTGGCCTTATAGAATGAGAGAGGAGTCCCCCTTTTTAAATTTTTTGGAATAGTTTCAGTATTAATGGTAACAGCTCTTCTTTGTATGTCTGGCAGAATTCAGCTGTGAATCCATCTGGTCCTGGGCTTTTTTTGGTTGGCAGGCTATTACTGCCTCAATTTCAGAACTCATTATTGGTCTATTCAGGAATTCTATTTCTTCCTGGTTATAAAAAAGAGTGTATGTGTCCAGTAATTTATCTATTTCTTCTAGATTTTCTAGTTTATGTGTATAGAGGTGTTGATAATATTCTCTGATGCTTGTTAGCATTTCTGTGGGGTCAATGGTAATATTCCCTTTAACATTTCTGCTTGTGGTTTGTTGTTGTTGCTGCTGTTTTTTGAGACAGAGTCTTGCTCTGTCACCCAGGCTGGCGGTCAGAGTCCCCATCTCTGCTCATTTCAACCCTGCCTCCTGAGTTTAAACAATTCTTCCACCTCAGCCTCCTAAGTAGCTGGGATTACAGGTGTGTACCATCATACCAAGCTAATTTTTGTATTTTTAGTAGAGATGGGGTTTCACCATGTTGGCCAGGCTGGTCTCAAACTCCTGACCTCAGGTGACCCGCCCACCTCAGCTTCCCAAAGTATTGGGATTACAGGCGTGAGCCACCACACCCAGCCTTAATTTCATTATTTACCCCAAAGTCACTCAGGAGCAGGTCATTGAATTTCCAAGTAATTGCATGGTTTTCAGTGAATTTTTTAATCTTGAGTTCTAATTTGATTGCACTGTGGTCTGAGAGACTTATAATTTCAGTTCTTTTGCATTTGTTGAAGAGTGTTTTACTTCTGATTATGCAATCAATTTTAGAGTAAGTGCCATGTGGTGATGAGAAGAATGTATATTACATTGTTTTGGAGTGGAGACTTCGATAGATATCTATCAGGTTCATTTGATCCAGAGCTGAGTTCAGGTCCTGAATATCTTTGTTAATTATCTGTCTTGATGATCTAATATTGTCGATGGGGTGTTAAAGTCTCTCACTATTGTTGTTTGGAAGTCTAAGTCCCTTTGATGGTCTCTAAGAGCTTGCTGTATGAATCTGGGTGGTCCTGTATTGGCTGCATATATATTTAGGATAGTTAGCTATTCTTATTGAATTGAACCCTTTACCATTATGTAATGCCCTTCTTTATCTATTTTGATCTTTGTTGGTTTAAAGTCTTTTTTTGTCAGAAACTAGGATCAAAACACCTGCTGTTTTCTGTTTTTCATTTTCTTGGTACATTTTCCTCCATCCCTTTATTTAGAGTGTGCGTGTCCTTGCATGTGAGAGGGGTCTCTCGAAGACAGTATACCAATGGGTTTTGGATTTTTATCCAAGTTGCCATTCTGTGTTTTTTAAATTGGGGCATTAAGCCCATTTACATTTAGGGTTAGCACTGTTATGTGTGGATATGATCCTGTCATCATGACGCTAGCTGGTTATTTTGCAGACTTGTTCATGTGGTAGCTTCATAGTTTCACTGGTCTGTGTTCTTCAGTGTATTTTTGTGGTGGATGGTAATGGTTTTTCCTTTCTGTATTTAGTGCTTCTTTCAGGAGCTCTTGTAAGGTAGGTCTGGTGGTAACGACTTCCCTCAGCATTTGCTTGTCTGAAAAGGATCTTATTTCTCCTTTGCTTATGAAGCTTAGTTTGGCTGGATACAAAATTCTGACTTGGAATTTGTTTTTCTTAAGAACGTTGAATATTGGCCCTCAATTTCTTCTGGCTTTTGGGGTTTCCACTGAGAAGTCCACTGTTAGCCTGACGGGCTTCGCTTTGTAGGTGAACTGGCCTTTCTCTCTGATTGCCCTTATTTTTTCTTTCATTTTGACCTTGAAGAATCTGATGATTATGTGTCTTGGATATGACCTTCTTGTGGAGTATCTTACTGGGTTCTCTGGATTTCCTGAATTTGAATGTTGGCCTGTCTAGCTAGGTTGGGGAAGTTTTCCTGGATAATATTTTTCTAAATTAGTTCCATTCTCTCTGTCTCTTTCTGGTACCCTAATCTGTTGTTACTTCAGTGTCTTTACATAATCCCATATTTCTTGTAGGTTTTCTTTTTCATCTTTTTTTCTGTATTCTTGTCTGCCTGTCTTATTTCAGAAAGACAGTCTTTAAGCTCTGAGATTCTTTCCTCTGCTTCATCTATTCTGCTATTAATAGTAGTGATTGCGTTGTGAAGTTCTTGTAGTGTGTTTTTTAGCTCTATCAGGTTGGTTATGTTCCTCTGTATACTGGCTATTTTGGCTGTCAGCTCCTGTATTGTTTTATCATGATTCTTAGCTTCCTTGCTTGGGGATACAGTGTGCTCTTTTAACTCAGCAAAGTTCATTTTTATCCATGTTCTGAAGACTACTTATGTCATTTCAGCCATCTCAGCTTCAGCCCAGTTCTGTGTCCTTGCTGGAGAGGTGTTGCAGTCATTTGGAGGAAAGGGGGCAAGCTGGCTTTTTGAGCTTTCAGTGTTTTTGTGCTGATTATTTCTCATATTTCTGGGTGAATCTACCTTCAATCTTTGAGACTGTTTACCTTTGGATGGAGTTTTTGTGTTTTTGTTTGTTTTTTCTTTTAATACTCAGGCCACTCTTTGGTGTGGCTGCTGCAGTTTGCTGGGTGTCCGTTCCAGACCCTAGTCACTTCAGGTTTTCTAATACCTGTAGGAATCACCAGTGTAGCCTGCAAAACAGCAAAGATGTCAGCCTACCTCTTCCTCTGAAAGTTCTGTCACAGGAGGTGCTGACCTGTTGTTGGCCCTAACGCCCCTGTAGGAGGAGGCTGGAGACCCCAGTTGGGAGATCTCACCCATGCAGAAAGCACTGGATCAGAGATCTCTTTAAAGAGGCATTCTGGCTGCATTTGGGTAGAGCAGCTGTCCGATGTTGGGGATCCCTTCAGCCCTTGATCCGTTTGGGCTCTCTAAGGCCCCCAGGCTAGACTGGCTGAGATGCCCAAACAGCAAAGGTGGTGGCACTCTGTCCCAGGGAGAAATTAGAACTCTGATGGCCCTCAAACACAGGCAGGGGTGGCCAGGTGCCCCAGCTGGGAGGACCCGCCCAGGGAGAAGAAGTGGATCAGGGTCCCGTTTAAAGAAGCAGTCCGGTCACAACTTGACAAAAGAGCTGTGCCATGCTGGGGAACCACCTCTGCCTGGGTTGGCTTGGACTCCCCAGATCCTGCAGGCTGGAACAGCTGAGTGAGTCGTCTAAACAACAAAGGGGGCAGCTTGCCCCTCCCACCAGGCACTTCATCCCAGGGAGAAATCAGAACTCTGTTCTTAGAATACAGTTAGGGGTGGCCGGAGGCCCCAGCCGGGAGGACCTGCTCTAAGAGGAGGACTGGATCAGGGTCCCATTTAAAGAGGCAGTCTGGCCACACCTCGATCAAAAAATTCATGCTGTGCTGGGAAACTGCCTCTGCCCCTGTTGGCTTGGACTCTCCAAAGCCCACAGGCTGGAACAGCTGAGTTGTCCAAGCAACAAAGCTGGTGACCGGACCCTGGCCCCCAGCACTCTGTCCCAGGGCGAGATCAGAGCTCTGGTGGGTGGTGGTGCCTGGAGGCCCCAGCTGGGAGGTCCTGCCCAGTGAGGAGGAATGGATAGGGGTCGTGCTTAAAGAAGCAGTCTGGCCACTTTCTGGCAAAGTAGCTGTGGAGACCCATCTTTGTCTGGACCATTTGGACTCTCCAAAGCCTGCAGGCTGGAACGCCTGATTTGACCAAACAGCAAAGATGGCGGCCCGCCCTTTCCCGAAGGGGCTTTATCTCTTCTCAGGCAGGCTCCACCCTGTTACTGGTGGCTGGCTGGAATTCCAAGCCAGTAGGTCTGGTCTTGTGAGCTGCTGTGGACGTGGGGCCTGCAGACAGATGCTGCTTGGCCCACTGGATTCAATCACCTTCCTAGGGGTATGTGTAGACTTCTGCGTTGCCTGAGTTACAGTTACTTTTGTTAGGAATCCTGGGACTGGAGTATGTCAAGCTCCTAAGTCTCTGTGTGTGCCTCAGTAGCTGCTCTTTGGGAGAGCTGTGAGACTCCACACAGCTCTGTGTGTCAGACCCAAGGCCCAGGTGGAGTGGGCTCATGAGGGGATCTCCTGACCCAAGGGTTGCAAAGATCCGTGGGAGAAGCGTGGTTTCCCAGGGTTGCACATTCACTCACTGCTTCTCTTGGCTGGGGGTGAGGGTTCCCTCGGCTCTGTGTGGCTTCTGGGGAGTCATTGCCCACCCTGCTTTTCTAGGTTCTCTAGGAGTCAAATTGTTTCCCTGATCAATTCCAATGCAAGTACCTGGATATTTCAGTGAAAGATACTGTGTTCACTCCTCCTTTTTATTACTTTCCAAGAGTGTCACACACTGCAGCTACTTCTCATCAGCCATCCTGACCCCATCTATGGATCTTACTTTAAATCTTGTGTTTTAGCAAGTTTTCCTGACACCCCTCTGGGAGGAGGATGCTATCTTGTTATTGCCAGGTGGGGGTAGAAGTCTAGGTCTTTATTGACACAGGGGAGGAGGAACTTTTTGTTATTGCTGAATGGGTATGGTGGTTCAAGCTTCTCATTAGGTCATTGCTGATTTCACCCTGGCTTGGAGGAAGAGAGGCATCTCATCACTACTCACTACAAATCATCCATTGCACACAAACGGAGGTGAGGAGGGATGCAGTTTTGTTACCACGAATTGCTGATGAACGTCCTAACACTTCACTCTGCCTCCTCTGACACCACCCCAGCAAGGAGGGGTGGGGGTGCCCTGTTTCCATTGTGTGGGTGTAGAAGTCCAGGCTTTCCAATGGCCTCCACCTTAAGTGATGTGCCTTCTTCTCTCCATTTTCCATGGTGGTTTTAGAATGTCCAGAGTTTTCACTTGTACTTAATAGGAGGAATTGGGAAAAGCACATTTACTCTATTTTTGTAGAAGCTGAATTCTGAGAATTTTCAAATTCATTTTTGAATAGATAGTACATTTACATGATATAAAACCCAGCAAAATATATAAGCTATATAGTAAAATGTCACTCATTTTTTTCTTGTTCATTTTCTGCCCTATTTCTACCATGCCCCTCACCACTAGTTTCTTTTTCTTTTTCTTTTTTCTTTCTTTCTTTCTTTTTTTTTTTTTTTTGAGACAGAGTCTCACTCTGTCACCCAGGCTGGAGTGCAATGGTGCCATCTTGGCTTACTGCAACCTCCACCTCCCGGGTTCACACCGTTCTCCTGCCTCAGCCTCTGAGTAGCTGGGACTACAGGCACCTGCCACCATGCCCGGCTAATTTTTTTTTTTTTTTTTTTTTTTTTTTTTGTATTTTTAGTAGAGACGGGGTTTCACTGTGTTAGCCAGGGTGGTCTCAATCTCATGACCTTGTGATCCGCCCGCCTTGGCCTCCCAAAGTGCTGGGATTACAGGCGTTAGCCACTGTGCCTGGCCTCTTTTTTTTAAAATCCCGTCTGAGTTATTTTATACATACATAAGAAAATGATGAAAACAGATAATGTTTTACAAATGGTGTCATAATATACACACTGTACTGATCTCCCTTCCTCTCTCCATTTGCTATATATTTAGAGACCTTACCATATCAAGGACATTAAAAGCTTTCTTGGTTTTTGTTTTTGCAAAATAGCTCTATAAGTTTTCACTGTATGAATAGAAGACATTATTTTAATGGAATTTTATAAGTTGTGTTGCTGAATTGTAAATTTCCTCAGAAGTACTAGTATCTTTTTACAATATATAGTCTATCAGTAGTTACTCTCACTTAAATTGTAAGATGTTTGGGGAAACTGGGATCCAGCTTGTGTGTTTTTCCTTCTCAAATGGTTTACATGTAATATGTTTATTTCGAAGATAAAGAACATTTGTCATATTCTGTTTGTGTATTGTTTTCCAGATGATCTCAGGAATTCCACGATTCTGACATTTTATGAGAAAAAGAAACATGCCAAGTCTAATTATAGGAGTTAGAGAAGTGTTTTGTGTTTTTAATTGCAAGACATAGCTATGCAATACACTTTTGGATGGTCTCTTTCCACTTGCAAACTAATGCTTGTAAGCATAGGCTTTTCCTAGACTCCTGCCATAATAATTCTGTTCTCTCTTCCCTGTTCCAAGGGCATGTCTCATGAAACCTGCAGTCAAATGTCTCATGAAACCTAAGGTTTCTGGCAAAAAAATTTTTATAAGATTTGCCAGCCTGCATAAATTAATCCAACGTAACCAACTGATGATAACAGATTGGAAACTTTTGGTTGAAACACAGAAAAAGTAGTTCACTTGCCACAGATGGAAAGCCTGCAAAGAGAGAAAGTCAAAGATGTTTCGAGTTTTTTTAGAAGACAAGAAAAAGCTGTTTGTATCTTCCTTGACATCATTATTGAGGAGAGACTTTCTTGAGATTTCTGCATGTGAAACTAGCTACCTGGTGCAAGAAAGGAAGGAATCAGGATTGTAATCTTTCCTTCTATTTTTGTATGTGATCATAAGGAATTTATGATAGAATTGGAAGTAGCCGAATTAGAAAATAAGGACTTGGTTTATTTTAATGCTATGATATTGTTAGGTAAAGTGGTTAGTAGAGAGTATGACACAAAGTAGTCTTTTAGTAAACACTAGTAAATAACTAATATCAAGGAAATCAACCAAGCTGCTTTGAGAGTCTCAACTTCCTAAATCTTGATGGGCTCCATTGATCTGTCAAGACACTTGACATCCAAAGAGACCATCCAAAAGTGTATTGCATAGCTGTGTCTTGCAATTAAAAACACAAAACACTTCTCTAACTCCTATAACTGACACACATACTTTTCACACTTTTGTTGTTGTTAATGAAATCAATAGTTTGCTCAGAGAAGGTGATCATATCCCCAACTCAGGAATAAATCCTAATTAGCCTAAGCCAGTTTGCTACTCTCATTCCCCTTGCCAGTGTTTGTTTTACGAATTGGTGGTGATACAATTTTGGCCAGTGAGATATATTAAAAAAAGGAGTATTGTTGGCTTTTTATTTTCAAAAGATGTTTTCACATAAGAAGAAACCCTGAGGAAGAAACAGGCTTTTCCTCTCCTGAAAATGTGGTAGCTAGCTTGACTGGGTTAGACTGCAGACAGGGCCAATTTTCTGAGGATGGCAAAATGGAAAATGGGAAGAACTTAAGCAATCAATGATAATATCAAGCCCAGAAATTGCTAATTCTAGAGCCTTGGTATATATCGTTTATGTGACATAATAAGTTCTCTGTATTGTTTAAGTTGTTGTGATTTGGGTTTTCTTTCATTTGCAGCCAAAAGTTTCTGATACAAGATGTTAACATGCTAGATTTGAAAAAAATTGAAAGCACTAATAATTTATTGACAAACATCCATATATTCAAACAAAATTTGGATAGGTATATTTGGAAAAAATGGCAGTTAGAGACTATATTTAATTTTCATTTGATAAGTCCCCCAGGCTGAGTAGAAATATACATTTGTAACTAGTGTAGAATAATTCAATGAATATAATGTTTTAATTTTAGAAATCATTCACAAATTTTAGGCTGGGTGCGATGGCTTATGCCTGTAATCCCAGTACTTTGGGAGGCTGAGGCAGGTGGATCACTTGAGGTCAGGAGTTTGAGACCAGCCTGAGCAACATAGTGAAACCCCGTCTCTACCAAAAAATACAAAAATTAGCCAGGCATGGTGGCATGCACCTGTAATACTCCCAGCTACTTGGGAGGCTGAGACATGAGAATCACTTGAACCTGGGAGGTGGTGGTTGCAGTGAGCTAAGATTATGCCACTGCACCCCAGCCTGGAAAGAAAGAGTGAGACACTGTGTTAAAAAAAAAAAAAAAAAAGAAAGAAAGAAAGAAAAAAAGAAAGAAAGAAATTATTCACAGATTTTGAAGAATGCAAGGTACACCAACTAGATTATTTTTGCATCCTCAAGATATTTATGAATTACCATGCATCTTTACAAACAAGAAAAGCTTTCAAGGAAAGCTGGAAGAGTTGAAGGAAAGAACTCTGTTCATTAAGCAGAAGCAGCTTCCATAAAATTTTAGGGCCGAGTTCATGAATTCATGGACAAAGCTGGAATTTATGACTGTGTGATAAAATTCTGAGATATGTTTGGGCTACTTTACTATGGAAAAGTATATAGGTACTCTTTGACATGATAGGGTTATAAACCCATCATAAGTTGAAAATATCATTAAATTGAAAATACACTTAATGTGTCTAACCTATCAAACATCATAGCTTAGCTTGTCCTACTTTAAATGTACTTAGAAGACTTTCAATACAGTATTCAATACATGACATGAGGTAGTCAACATTTCGTTACAAAATGGGCTTCATGTTAGGTGATTTCGTGCAGCCTAATGAATTCATATTGTGTATCACTAGCCCAGGAAAAGATAAAAAATTCAAAATTTGAAGTTTGATTTTTACTACTGAATGATTATGGCTGTCACACCATCGTAATGTTGAAAAAAGGTAGGGCAAACTCATTGTAAGTTGAAGGCCGTCTTCTCTGAATTTACGGAACGCAAGCTGAGAGTTTATTTCTAGTGATATAAATCTATAGTCAGAATTGAGTTCTGACCCGTGAACACTTGCATAATTCTTCAGAGGAATTTAGTTCAGTCTGTTAAATATCACCATTCTTATTGATTAATCACAAGTGACCAGTAATTAGCACTAGGCCTATAACTGTGGCAACAATTCTTTCCTGATTGGGCAAGTTGTCCTGGTTGGAATTTTAGCGTATTGCTTCTATGTTAATATGCTTTTTCATCAGTCTTGAAAAATTCACTTCCATTGTAATTGAATTATGATTTTCTCCTAAAGATGATTATTTTGAAAAGCTAAAATTAAGGAAGCATCAGTCAAATCCAAGATAAAGAATTGGGCAGGCAATAGACATTTGCATGGAGGGCCGGAGACAGGAAATAATGCCTCTGAGTCATGATATTATTTGTTTTAAAATGCCATGAACTTACAAGCATGTTATTGATATTGGAAGGAGAACTTCGTAAAATTTCTTGATAACAATAGGATGATAAACATTCGTTTTATTATTTTTATTGCTAGTAATTATGTCTAAAACATCATCAATATTTTACTCAATATATTGTCTGAATTTATTTGAATAAATAATATCATATTTGCATGTTTATAAGTCACTAATAAAATGAGTTTTGATTTCAGTTTCTTTAACTCTGTTTTTTCCAGTTTTCGTCTTCTTCAAAATTGAGGTTTTCAGAAATCTGAGTTTTCTAATTTGGAAGTTTCTGTTCTATCTGAAAAGTTTTGGGGGTAAGTTTTTGTAATACTGCCAAAAATTTGTTTTTGAATAGTTTTAAATATGAAAAATGTCCATAGAGTATGTACATATACATGCGTTCCACACTTAAAAGCCTGGATTCTTCGTCTTTTTGCTGTCAGAGATCTCACCACATCCAGGACTTTGCGTATTATCTCTTAGCAAATGTCATTTGAATACCTATCTCTGACATTTTTACCTGAATATTTTGTTGGCATCGCCAATATTTCTATAGCCAAAGCCACCCCTTGTATATCCAAAACCATCCTTTCTATAACTGAAAACAACCCCTCTCTCTCATATTTCTGTTTGATGTCAGTATCCTTCTCATGGTGATTCAGGTTTGAAACTTCAAAACCATTTGTGAATTTATTTTCTCCTTTCCCTCCAGTGTATATAATCTGCTGCCAAAATGCGTTTTCTGCTTCAGGGGCTACTAGAAGAGAATCAGACGCTAAGCATTTGTTAGCCCTCTCCATATGCTCATTACCATGCTAGCTACAGCGGGGGACACACAAGAAACTTTACATTTGATGCAAGAAAAGCACAGAAGATCACGCCTAGGTGGTCTCTCCAATTTCCTTGTCTGTCAAAATAAAAAGTACCAACACTAGCTTGTTCAGCAAGTAGTTAGCATATACAAACATATGACATTATTTCTATTCAGTAGGGCCTATGAAGTAGATGCCTAATTTGTAGAAGAAAACTAGTACCAGAATCTCAACAGTTTGAAATGGGCATAAAGGATAATAACAAGACATCACAGATCCAAGTAACTCATACAGGATGATCCATTACTACTTGAAATATGTACTAATTTTCTGGTAAAGTCTAAATCTTAGGTCAGGTCTTCTTTGCTCTCCTGAAAAGATAATCATAGATATGGATATGGATACTCTCTCTCTCCTTCCCTCCTTGAAAGAGCTTGGGTCGGTTAGATGGAATAGCTTAATTTTTACACCTCATAACAATGACAGGCCATGATTTCAAAATGATCGCTCACCAAATCTCTTTTCCAATTTGTTTTTAGAAACAGGGTCTGACTCTGCTACTCAGGCTAGTGTGCAGTGGTCTGATCATAGCTCACTGCAGTCAAACTCCTGGGCTTAAGTAATCCTCCTGCCTTAGCCTCTTGAGTAGTTAGGACTACAGGCAGAAGCCACCATGCCCAGTAAATAATTTAAATTTTTTTGTGTGTGAGAAGATGGAATCTCACTGTGTTGCCCAGGCTAGTTTTGAACTCCTAGTCTCAAATGATCTTCCCGCCAATGCTTTGCAAAGTGCTAGGATTACAAAATCTCTTTTAAAATTAATTTTTGGGGCCAGGCACAGTGGCTCACATTTGTAATCCCAACACTTTGGGAGGCCGAGATGAATTCAGGAGTTCGAGACCAGCTTGGCCAAAATGATGAAACCCCATCTCTACCAAACATACAAAAGAAAAATAAAAAAGCTGGGTGTGGTGATACATGCCTGTAATCCCAGGTACTTGGGAGCTTGAGGCAGGAGAATTGCTTGAACCCGGGAGGTGGAGGTTGCAGTGAGCCCAGATCACACCACTGCATTCCAGCCTGGGCAACAGAGTGAGACTCCATCTCCAAAAAAAATATTAAATTTTCTCATTCTTACAAATTACTGATGCCATTTACTGCCAGAAATTGGGGGGTGTGGGAGGTGATGATTCCTAGAATTACGATATCCTGTGAGATCCATGAGAGTACACAGGACTGCCACCTCCCCTTTGAGGCGCTGGGATCGTGGGGTGGTGATTTGACAAAACAAGTTGAACTGACTCTTGCAAGTAGGAATCACACAGTGGAAATAAATTGTGGAGAGAAATTCAGGCAGAGAAAATAGGATGTGTAAAGACTTGGAGATACAATAGAGTGTGGTCCTTTCAGATAACTATAAATTCAGACATGGAACATAGTATATGAAGTGTGGGAGAGGGAATATAAATTAGACTGAACTGAACTAAGTATCATGGACCAGAACATGAAGTTCCTGTTTTGCCATCCTTTAGAGTTCCTGAGGTCTATAAGAAATACAGATTTTCTAAAGGATTTAATGGAGGGATATGACATGATCCTAATTGTCCAAAGAATATTGCAGGAGTCTTTAAGATAATGGATTATCAGAGGTGAAGACAAGAAGCTGAAGTGTAATTAGGAGGCTGTTACAATAATGTAAGCAAAAAAACGAGTGTTAAATAACTGTAGTGTCATCGAGAATGGAGGTTTTCAAGAAACAGAAAGCCCATTCATAGGATCAACAGATTTTGGTGGTTCAAGGACTAGAAGGAGTGAGAGATAGCAGGTTTCTGGCCTTGGCAACTGAGAAAATAGTGTCACAACTCAGACTACAAATAAGTGACCATGAGCCCTGCTCAATTCAGCCTGGTCAGATTTTCAGTGGGGTGGCCAAGGAAAATGATGAGATAAAGCCCCTGGATTTGGTGGCCACTAGAGAATTTTAAGAGTGATCTCGGTGAGAAATGTAGGCCAAATTAGAAGGACTTTAAGAAGTAAGAGTGAGGAATTGAAAAAATTGGGTTTAGACCTGTTGCAGAAAGTCAGGGACCCCGAATGGAGGTACCGGCTGAAGCCGTGGCAGAACATAAATTGTGAAGATTTCATGGATAATTATTAGTTCCCCAAATTAATACTTTTATAATTTCTGTCTTTACTGCAATTTCTGAACATAAATTGTGAAGATTTCATGGACACTTATTCCTTCCCCAATCAATACCCTTGTGATTTCCTATGCCTGTCTTTCTTTAATCTCTTAATCCCGTCATCTTCGTAAACTGAGGAAGATGAATGTCACCTCAGGACCCTGTAATGATTGTGTTAACTGCACAAATTGTTTGTAGAGCATCTGTGTTTGAACAATATGAAATCTGGGCACCTTGAAAAAAGAACAATATAACAGCAATATTCAGGGAACAAGGGAGGTAACCTTAAACTGACTGCGCCAGTGAGCCGGATGGAACAGAGCCATATTTCTCTTCTTTCAAAGGCAAATAGGAGAAATATTGCTGAATTCTTTTTCTCAGCAAGGAACATCCTTGGGAAAGAGAATGTGCCCCTGAGGGTAGACCTATGAACAGCCCCCATGGGGGTAGACACCTTTTACAGTCGAAGTCGAAGGGATGAAATAAGCCCTGGTCTTCTGTAGTGCTCCCAGGCTTATTAGGATGAGGAAATTCCCTCCTAATAAATTTTGGTCAGACAGGTTGTCTGCTCTCAAACTCTGTCTCCTGATAAGATGTTATCAATGACAATGTGTGCCTGAAACCTCGTTAGCAATTTTAATTTCACCCCATCCTGTGGTCCTGTGATCTCACCCTGCCTCCACTTGCTTTGCGATATTTTATCACCTTGTGAAGCATGTGATCTCTGTGACCCACACCCTATTCATGCACTCCCTCCCCTTTTGAAAATCGCTAATAAAAAATGGCTGGTTTTACGGCTTGGGGAGCATCACAGAACCTGCCGACGTGTGATGTCTCCCCCGGACACCCAGTTTTAAAATTTCTGTCTCTTGTACTCTTTCCCTTTATTTCTCAAACCAGCCGAGACACTTAGGGAATAGAAAAGAACCCACAATAATAAATATTTGGGGTGGGGTTTTCCCCCAATATAGACTAGTTTTATTCTAAGACTTTTGACAGAGGAAAGTGGAACATGATGGCTGACGGAAGAAATAACAAGGTAAAGGGAATTTGTAAATGTACTTTATATAATAAAATTAATAAATACATTTTTATTTTAATAACATTAACAAGATGATAAATTTTAAAAATTATATATGAGACTTAGGATGTTTGTAGACTAAGAGGAAGTAGAAAGGGAGAGATTGGGGACCAAAGAGGAATTAGAACAATTAAAGAAACAGGCCAAGCAGAGCTAGGAAGGGATAGAGATAATCATAGAAATGATAGGTTTAGACTTGGGAAAAATGACTATGAATGAACCCATTGCTCTAAGACAAGAGGGAAGGAAAAGATCATGTGAGAAGAATGAGAAGGATTTTATATGGAAAGGAGGGTATGACTACGGAAGGGTTCTGAGGTAGAGAGACAAGATGTCAAAGCAGTTCATGTGAACAGTGTCCATCTCCCAGAAATAATGATTTTATGCTCATAGAAGTGGTTTGGATTAGCAGTTGAGGGTATATGATAAGGAATCAGTAACTGATGACTGACAGTATTGTTGCCCATGATTGGGTGGATTGCTTGAGGTCAGGAGTTCGAGACCAGCCTGGCCAACGTGGTGAAACCCTATCTCTACTAAAATTACAAAAAAGTAGCTGAGTGTGGTGATGGGCACCTGTAATCCTAGCTACTTGGGATGCTGAGGTGAGAGAATCGCTTGAACCTGGGAGGTAGAGGTTGCAGTGAGCTGAGATCGTGTTACTACACTCCAGCCCGGGTGACAGAGCAAGACTCTATCTTGAGGGGAGTAGGGGAAGGGAAAAAAAGATTCATAGGGGACCAGTTATTATGAATTCCTGGATGACCTCTTAGCATAATTAAGAAAACCTTTTTCAGGTTTCACCTACCTGTTAGAAACTCTCGAGAAAGACAAAGGGAAGACCAAGAAAGTGGTGTGACTATAGTCTCCTTACCTCCCATTTCTTAAGGTTTGCATCCACCCTACATAATGTCTGTGTCTCAACTCATTTATGTTTTCCAAGTGTATCAGCAGCTATGTCTCAGTGCTTACCAGTTGAGTGCATTTATGAAAGAAATATACACACACATAGCAGCAGAGGGGTAGTAGGTGAGTCCAGATAGTGCCAGATAAGAAATCTTTTTCCACATTCCAGCCACACCAATGCCTTGATGCTTCCTGGATGGAAAACATTTGCTTTTTCCTGCCTTTGCACTTTTGCCTATGCCTGTACAATAATTCCCTTCTTTTCAATATCTGAACATATAAGGCTCAGCTCCAATGCTACCTGTTGGGAGGCTTCTGTTGTCACTTCCCCTAGAATAGATCTTTCTCACTTCTGAATGTCTCTAGTACTATCTATGCACAGCTTTTATGGGCGTCATCATATTTTAAATTATTTTATTGTTTGTTTGTATGTCTACCATCCTTGTTTAATTTGTGAGATCCTTGGTGATAGGAACCATGTTTTAAATTTCTGTGTATCTTAAACTAGAGACCATCACATAGTAAATGGTCAGTAATACTTGACAAATAATATACAAAATAAACAATGGAGAACTTTGTTTATTTTGATAAACAATGATAAATTTGGTTTGTTTTGATAAACCAAATGATAAGTATCTTTAAGAGGCAATGATAGGGTGAAAAAACCCATGGGCTTTGAAATTAGCAGCCCTGAATTCAAATCCTAGCTTGTAATCAGATTACTAGATGTTCGATCTTCGACTAGCTACTTAACTTCTCTGAGCTCCCATTTACTTAACTATAAAATGGGAATAATTATAATTACTTTGCAGACTGGTTAGGAAGATTAGAAATAATATGAATTATTTAGAAAAACGCTTGGCATGTAGTAAATAATAAATAATAGCAATTGTTATTATTATTTGCTTTATTTTATTTTATACTTAAAATGTAGCAGAGTTACAAAAACCCAAATATGCACCTTATAGCTTAAATAGTAACGAGAAGAGGCCAAATCCAAACTATTGACATGCTTTAAACTGTACTGGAAGAAACCCAAGACATTCTGTTTATAATTTGGCCTTGGATCCAGTGAGCAACTGACCACAGCTGCTGGATGAATGTACTGTGAGTATGTCAGGTGCTACTAACGTCACTGCTCAATGCAAATGCTTATCCAGGGGTCTATGCAGTACTAACCACTTAGAAATGGCTCCATGCACAGATGGTCTGGGTTTCACTTCATTCAGTTTGTATAGCTTAGCATGGCCAATCTGTCACAGGGAATAATCCTACCCTAACCAGATGGAGGGATCAGGTCACCAAGTATTGTCTCATTCCCATTTCTAATGACTATAATTACATGAAGCATTTTTTTTTTTTAATCAAGCAAACATTTTACACTAAAAATAAAGCTCATAGTTAATTTGAAGGAATTCTTTGCCCAGGAGTTCTGGAATTAGTGAATGTCTTGTTGAGTGAGCAGCAGGGAACTGAGGACCTGCCACCCAAAGTGAAAACAGGCCAGAGTACAATAGCAACCACTTGGGTAATTGGATGTGTGTGTATTCAGGGAAACCACAAGGTTGCCAAGGAGAAGTGCACTGTGATGGGCTGTTTAAAATAGAGCAAGTATTTTAGGGAGAGTAAAAAATATCCAATTCTATGTTGCCAGACATCATTTGTAAATATCTTTCTATCCCGGGAAGAAAGATTATATGCAAGCAAGTATGCCAATAACTCTTTTCAAAAAACACTTCTCAAGACGGCTAAGAGACCTAACATTGTCAGGGAAGCTGCTCCAAATGATGTGCTTCACTTTGTTAATATCAAACAGTTCTAGGGTTGCTAAATGGTGCTCTCCTCAGAACCACTTTCTTGGAAGGTGTGTGAGTATTGATGTGGGTGCAACAAGTCCTCTGACTAGATTACCAGAGCTGGCAATAATAACCTGGAAGACATAGGTGTAGCAGGTGCTGAAGGTGTGTTAGGCATGGGCAGCAGGTCATCCCCTAGGCTCCCTCCTTCCTATGTTCATTTCTTCACCCTTCCCTTTGCACACTCTCTGCTTCAGTTATTCTCTGCTGCTTGCAGTATCTACAATAAGTCATGTTCCCTGTTTTTTGTTTCCAGCTCCCTTCTGCATGTTCTTTCCTCTGCCTGAACACACCTGCTGAACTTTCCTCCTGGATAATTCCTTGTTTCCCTTCAGGTCTTGTTTTTCCTGAACACATCCTAAGATGCCTCCCCTCTGTTCTTCCATACCACCTGGTATTCCTGCAGATAATTACTTGTCACATTGTCTATTACCTGCTTATTTTTCTGTCTCCTTATTAGCCTGAAACTCTTTGAAGGCAGGTGCTGGATTTTTTTTTTCAGTTAGATCCTTAATGCAGCAAGTTACTTAAGACCTAATGAGTAATCAATAAGTGTTTGTTTAATAGATGAATGAATAGATCAATAAGGGTGCTCCCTTGTAGCCTAAGAATACAAAAAAAACATTGACGTGTCATATCAGCATGATACTAAAGAAATCAGACATGCTGGAAGTCAGACAAAAAGACTGAGTGAAAAAGGTTCGCTGTAGGAAATCATTTGTTTCAAAATAATCTTAACATATAAAGTGTTTCAAGAGTAATATAAAGAACTTTTAGTTCTTGAGACATGTGGGACTAAGTTTCTGACAGGATGTCTCATCACCTCCAAATACTTTATTCTGTATTTCCAAAAAACAAGGGTCTTTTCTAGTATGACACAATCCAGAGAATCAGAAAGTTAATTGGATCACTATCTCATCCACAGGCCCAATTCCAGTTTTGCCAGTTTTACCAGTAAGGGTCATTTATAGGAAATAGTCCAACCCAGAATTAGGAGTTGCATTTAGTTAGTGTCTTTCCTTAGTTGCCTTCAATCTGGAACAGCTCTGCAATCTTTACTTGACTTACATGACCTTGACACTTTTGACAGGCTTTTGTTTTTGTAGAATATTCCTTATTCTAGAATTTGTCAGATTTTTTCTTGATTAGGTTAGGAGTAGACTAAATTGGAACATCACAGGAATGATGTTGAATTTTATCTTTGCATTATATTAGATGGCACATGGTTTTGATTTGCTTTATTATTGTTTCTGTTAGCATTTATTACTTGAGCAAGGTGATACCTGCCAACCTTCTCTGCTGCAAAGTTATTCTTTTGTTCCTCTGTCTTAGAATGTTCTTGCTACTATAAAAAAATACCTTAAACTTGGCAATTTATAAACAACAGAAATTCATTGCTTACAATTCAAGATTAAGGCACCAGTATGTCACATGCAAAGATACACATAGGCTCAAAGACAAGGGATGGAGGCAAATGTACCAAGAAAATGGAAAACAAAAGAAGCAGGGTTTGCAATCCTAGTTTTTGACAAAACAGACTTTAGACCAACAAAGATCGAAAAACACAAAGAAGGGCATTATATAATGGTAAATGGTTCAATTCAACAAGAAGATCTAACTATCATAAATATATATATGCAGCCAGTACAGGAACACCCAGATTCATAAAGCAAGTTCTTAGAGACCTTGAAAGAGACTTAGAACCCCACACAATAATGGTGGGAGACTTTAATACCCCACTGACAATATTAGACAGATCATTGAGACAACAAATTAACAAAGATATTCAGGACCTGAACTCAGCTCTGGATCAGGCAGACCTAATAGATATCTACTGAACTCTCCACCCCCAAGCAACAGAATATACATTCTTCTGATTGCCACATGGTACTTACTCTAAAATTGATCTCACAATTGGAAGTTAGACACTCCTCAACAAATGCAAAACACTGAAATTATAGCAGTCTCTCAGATCACTGTGTAATCAAATTAGAATTCAAGATTAAAAAGTTCACTCAAAACCATACAACTACATGAAATTGAACAACCTGCTCCTGAGTGTCTTTTGGGTAAATGATGAAATTAAGGCAGATATCAAGTTCTTTGAAACTAATGAGAACAAAGATATAATGTACCAGAATCTCTGGGAAGCAGCTAAAACAGTGTTAAGAGGGGGAATTTATAGCACTAAATGCCCACATTAAAGAGCTAGAAAGATCCCAAGTTAACAAGCTAACATCATAACTAAAAGAACTAGAGAACCAAGAACACACCAATCCCAAAGGTAGCAGAAGAGAAGACATAACCAAGATCAGAGATGAGCTAAAGGAAATGGAGATGTGAGAAACCCTTCAAAAGATCAACAAATCCAGGAACTGGTTTTTTTTTTTTTTGTTGGTTTGTTTTGTTTTTGCAAAAGCTAATAAAATAGATGGATTGCCAGCTAACTAATAAAGAAGAAAAGAGAGAAGATTCAAATAAACACAATTAGAAATATTAAGGGGGATATTACCACTGATCCCACAGTAATACAAACAAGCATCAGAGAATACTTTCAACACATATATGCACATAAACTAGAAAATCTAGAGGAAATGAGTAAATTCCTTGACACATACACCCTTCCAAGACTGAATAAGAAAGATTGAATCCTTGAATAGACCAATAATGTGTTCTGAAATTGAAGCAGTAATAAATAGCCTACCAACCAAAAAAAGCCCAGGACCAGATGGATTTACAGCTGAATTCTGCCAGATGTACAAAGAAGAGCTGGTACCATTAATACTGAAACTATACCAAAAAACTAAAAAGGAGGGAATCTTCATGCTAAAAACTCTCAATAAGCTAGGTATTGATGGAACATATCTCAAAATAATAAGAGCTATTTATGACAAACCCACAGCCAATATCATACTGAATGGGCAAAAACTGGAAGCATTCCCTTTGAAAACTGGCACAAGACAGGGATGCCCTCTCTCACCACTCCTATTCAACATAGTGTTGGAAGTTCTGGCCAGGGCAATCAGGCAAGAGAAAGAAATAAAGGTATTCAGTTAGGAAAAGAGGAAGTCAAATTGTCCTTATTTGCAGATGACATGATTGTATATTTAGAAAACCCCATTGTCTCAGCCCAAAATCTCCTTAAGCTGATAAGCAACTTCAGCAAAGTCTCAGGATACAAAATCCATGTGCAAAAATCACAAGCATTCCTATACACCAGTAACAGACAAACAGAGAGCCAAATCATGAGTGAACTCCCATTCACAATTGCTACTAAGAGAAAATACCTAGGGATACAACTTACAAGGGATGTAAAGGACCTCTTCAAGGAGAACTACAAACCAATGCTCATCGAAATAAAAGAGGACACAAACAAATGGAAGAACATTCCATGCTCATGGATAGGAAGAATACACACAAAAATAACCAGGTACGGTGGCACGCACCTGTGGTCCAAGATACTCGGGAGGCTGAGGCAGGAAAATTGCTTGAACCTGGGAAGTGGAGGTTGCAGGGAGCCAAGGTCGTGCCACTGCACTCCAGCCTGGGCAACAGAGTGAGACGCTGTCTCAAAAAAAAAAAAAAAAAAAAAAGGTGTCAATGAATTCTCCAACACTATTCAAAAGGTGGAGACAATTTACTCTCACCTTGGGTGTGGACTGAACATAGAGACTTGCTTCTCGTGAATAGAATATGGTGGAAGTGGTGATGTGTGATTTCTGAGACTACAAAATAATAGGCATTGTGGCCTTCTCCTAGCCCTATGTTTAGGTCACTAGTTCATGAGTCATGAGGACACTCAAGCAGCCTTATGGAGAGGTCCATATGGCAAGGAACAGAGCCCACAGGCCAACAGCCAGCAAGCATCTGAGGCCTCCTGTCAACATGTGACTGAACCATCT
The DNA here is from genome assembly GCF_049350105.2 of Macaca mulatta. Taxonomy (NCBI): domain Eukaryota; kingdom Metazoa; phylum Chordata; class Mammalia; order Primates; family Cercopithecidae; genus Macaca; species Macaca mulatta. The sequence continues at coordinate 101,483,841 of NC_133419.1, read as the reverse complement.
TGGAAGCAGATCTTGCAGTTGCAGTCAAGTCTTCAGATAACTGCAGCTCTGACCAACATCTTGGCTGCACCCTTGTGAGAGGTTCTCATGCAGAAACCCAGAGTTAAGTTGCTCTCAAATTCCTGACCCTGAGAAACTGTGAAATAATATATATATATTTTTTTTAGTCACTAAATTTTGGGGTAATTTGTTCTGCAGCAATAGATAACAAGTGTGCCTGCCAACCCAGAGATGGACTCTCAGTCTTGCTTTAAAAAACTTGGTGAAATAAAGGAATATGACTGTACGTACTTCTGAATACTGTGTTGCATATCACATGGATCTAGAATGACAGGGACATTCTACGTGATCAGAGGTAATAACACGTATCCCAGCTGATGGGCTCCGTAGGCTAGGACATTCCCAAGCATTTCCTCTTCTTTCCTGCTCAACGCACATTGGTAGTCTGGTCTCTGAGGACTTAAATTCTGAGGAAATACATTTTTCAACCACAAATGATCCCAAAACAATGTAAGATATTTCTGATGAATGAAAACATCCCTGGAGTTTCTCATCTAAATTTCAACAAATGGTAAATATTTGAGATGTGATAATATTAATATGAATTGCCTCAAAACATTTCAGGTACCTAATCTGCAATTAAAAGTAAAATGCAGGAAGACAAAAAAAGAATTAGCTGCTTTAGACTGAGAATAAAAATCCTACGTATAGTTTCTCTGGGAATGGATAGCTCTGTATGCCTTTGAGGTGTGCCTCATTGGTTCCTGACCTTTAGGTGGGGAGGATGTTACTTTGCAAATGCAAAGTGGCTTAGACAGACATTCGCTGGTAATCTTCCAGATAAAAGCACCCCTTATGTGGAAATTCAACATAACTGAAGTTACTGTTCAAAAATCGTTATTTGCGGGATGAAAAATCTTGCCTGTACCACCCTCATTCCAATACATGCTGTGATTTCTGAAAGGTTTTGTTTACTGATTCAATCTTGACCTTATTCAGGCCCCTGGGAATTCCCCATTGGCAGCTTTATTTGCAAATTCAATTTTAGTTCAGAAATGATTTGAATAAAAACTGATCAGGTAGTGAGCACTATGAAAACATAGAGGAGGCCGGGCGCGGTGGCTCGAGCCTGTAATCCCAGCACTTTGGGAGGCCGAGATGGGCGGATCACGAGGTCAGGAGATCGAGACTATCCTGGCTAACACGGTGAAACCCCGTCTCTACTAAAAAATACAAAAAACTAGCCGGGCGCAGTGGCGGGCGCCTGTAGTCCCAGCTACTCCGGAGGCTGAGGCAGGAGAATGGCGTGAACCCGGGAGGCGGAGCGTGCAGTGAGCTGAGATCCGGCCACTGCACTCCAGCCTGGGCAGCAGAGCGAGACTCCGTCTCAAAAAAAAAAAAAAAAAAAGAAAACATAGAGGAGAAACACACACACACACACACACACTCAGTGGTCAAGACTTTAGTAGGAAAACATTGCTGCATTTTGGGTAAGTTTATTTAAAAGTATTTTTTCTGCCCCAAATGCCCAAGACTGAGAGGAATTTCACAGAATACCCACTGGACAATATATTTTTTAAAAATTCCAAGATGTAGATTTTATAGATCAGAGCAGAGATGGGAAGCCAAAGACCATCCATCAATTGATCTCTTTCTCAAAATGTTAAGGAATCTCTTTGGAAGTTCTCAATGACGTGGTTTGATTTCCCCCCAGGACGCTTGGGGTCATTTGGAATGCTGAGTAGATGTGTGAGTTTTGCACTTTTGGAGATCTGGGTGGGATGGAAGAACACAGTGGCACGTGGGGCTTGGCAAAACCTCTTAAATTATTTTTCAAACACTTTAGGTTTGGCAAAGGCAGATTGAATTTTGCCAAACACCATTTTCCTTACTTTAGAACCCTAGCATCCTTCAAGAAAAAATTAATACATATGCTTTTGATTTACTTATTCTTAAGTCCTCAAATTATTGTCTTGAAACCATTGATTAATGCCAAAGGAAGTCTTTTGAACCATTTAATGAAATCGTTGTAAAGTCCTCCCTGCATCTCATTCTACTTCCTTTGCCCCTAATGCCAAAGTCATATGATGCCAATATCAAATCGAGTCAAGATTTTTGAAATGTTGCATTTTGTTTCCTATTTAGAACTTTGTGAGAAGGAAGTGGTTCAAAGATTAGCTAAAAATACAACTTATTGTTACTGGATAATGTAATTGTAAGATCATAAAATTTTTGAGTTCTATCTTTTCTTCAGCATAAGATTCCTCTTTTTATCCTTCTGGGCGTCACCTACTCTCACCTATGAAATGGTTCCCTTCATTACTGAATAATAGGTTTACCCCTAAGTTGTGATTAAGTTCACAGTAGGCAATGTGGTTATTATCCAGGGTTATTATGCAATGGTGACATGGAAAAGGTCAGCTTCCTTGGAGTCAACCATTTCCTGCTATCTGCTGATAGGTGAGAGTAGGTGACGCCCAGAAGTCAAGGCTAATTGCTAGGCTTTTTGCTTGGTTTGGGCATCCCAAGGTCATTGCAAATCCCAAATGCCATAAACTGATTTTATCATTTCCACATCCAAACCTTCTTTTTATTCCTATCCTTTCTAACTTGGAGAATGGTACCAGACTCCCTCACCCCCTCATCTGAAACTTCTTCCTGAAAAACCTACCCTTTACATTGTATATCCAGGGGACTACTTATTCAACAAACATTTACTGAGTGCCTAATCTCATTAGCAAATGAAAAGTGCTGAAGCCCCACCCCCCACGCAAAAGAAGGCAGAAGTCAAATGGGTATTGAATGGTTATACCAAGTTACGATGTTATTCTGGGCTTAAATGGTAAAGTGAGATTGGATAGAGCTGTGTGGTAGGGTTACTTCTTGGTGCTTGCCTTTGGCCAAGCAGAGGCAGAGAGAGGATGGCCACAGATAGAAGCCCTTGGATAAGAACAGTGTCAGCATGATGATGATTTCATGCCCTCCACTGACCCAGAGGCTCCCAGGGGGCAGAAACTTCTCGGAATATATGAAAAGGACTCCACTTTCAGGAAAGTGCCATTTGTAAATTGGCTACACGTGTAGGGGCATAGCAAAGAGTTGTAGGGGGACTGGCTTGGGATGGAGCTGCTGGCCTAATCTGGGGACTAGCACAAAGTAGGGGTGAATGGGCAACCTGGGTGAAGAGCACCAGGACATGAGGCTGGTTCATCTGCTGGCTATTCAGAAGAGACACCTCTAGTCATGAAATCAAGACCCTTGCATGAGCATACAACACACAGTTTAAAAATAAACCTGTCCTCATGCTGGCATTTAAGAGCTTTGTATTATTTCCTACAATGTCCCGATGTCTGGGTCAATCACCATGTTATGGGACCTTGGTAGTAAGAACTATGTGACAGATATGTGTATCTTTATAATTTTCCCTTAAACATTCAAGAAAGCAGATGATACAATAATCCTTGCAGTATAAGCATGGACAGAATACAATGGATCCTCCCAGTAGAGGTGATGGAGATTAGAATAACTGGGCAAGTCTTCCCAGAGAAAGTGACAGCTGATTTGAGTTTGAAAAGACAGCTGGCAGTGATCCCAGTGAGGAAATGGAGTGGGGTAGAAAGGAAGGGCATTTCTGGCAGAAGTATCACCATGGGTCATGGAGACAAGAAAGCAGGGCTCATTCAAAAAACTATTGAGTTCATTGTAGAATATGAGGAAGGAATGGTGAGAGATGATTTAAGCGGGTTTTGTATTTCATGTTAAGGAATTTGGACTTTATCATGTAGATAATGGGGTATTATTAAAGAGTCCAAGCTGGGGAGTTACATGATTAGATTTACTCTTCAGAAAATTTACGAGGCTGGCTGCTTGGCTGTTTAGAGGGGGCAGTCTGGAGATAATGAGATCAGCTTGGAGGCGGTTTTAGTGATTCAGTAAAGGCATTTTGTGAGGCTTAAGAGAAGGAACTAAATATTTGAGAGCAAATTAGACACAACTTGATGACTAATGATATCTAGATGGTGAAGGACAGGGAAGGGCCGAGAGTGACTCTTAAGTTTCTGTAACTGAAACATGATGTTGCCATTTACTGACAGGGGGAATTCAGTGTAAGGAAAGAGAGTATGTTAAGGTTTGGACATTCTAGACCATGGAACATCCAAATGGAAACATCCTGATATAGGTCTCCAGTTCAGAACACAGACATTTAGGTCAAGGAATCATCAACACATAAGAGGCTGTTGCCATCGTAAAAACAGATGTCTTCTTTCTAGAAGACTTTATATAATGGGAAGAGGGTTGAGGACACAGTTCAGTGGCAGAGCTTCCTGCCTGGCATAACATGGTCCCAATTTTCTGTGAGATAGTGATCCCTTCAAATTTAGGAAAGTTTGATAGGACTAACGGTATCCAGGGTCCCTGGGCAGATTGTCTGCAGGTGTGGCAGCTGTTTCCAGGGATACTCAGTGGGATGTTGGAATATAGTGCTTCTAACAGCTTATGTGGCTGTCTTTGAAATTGGCTAGCATGATGAAGGTCTTCTAGCCCTTGCTTTGCTGCAAAACTCAGAAATAATCGAGGAAACAATCTACCATTTCAACATCTATTGCAGACATTTTCCTCAGAGTGGAAGTTGCCAACTGTAGTGTTGCTGGGGGATTGATGGTCTAGGTACCTAAGTAGCCCTGGGTATGGTCAGTTGAGAGAGATGGAAGGTGAGAGGGTGGTAGGGAGGCCAGACAGGGAGGTAGGTGTCACTCCTGGTGGCTGCCCCAAGTCTCTGACTTCACACACACTGGATAATTCAGTCAGTGTGTGGCCAGTGTGAAATCCAAATTGTCTGGAGTACTGCAAGTACTTCAGATGAGAATGCCACCATTTTGGAATCCTTGATAAGAAACAGATCAGTCAGATTAGAAATTCACTTTTGCATAAGAAATTTTAATATTACATTTGTCAATGAAAGAAAAGGAAGAGCTATTCAATTCTTGAAATATAATAACTGTTGCAAAGATCTGAATGGTTGTCAAAGGTTAAAAATATATTTAATCACCTACTGTGACAAAGTTTCTTGTTGATGTTTACTATTCAGTGAAAAAATTATGATGATAAAGTGTTGACAAGGAATTGTTAATAGCCATTTCAAGAATAAAAAGATTTAAAAGTATTTGGGAATTTCAAACAAATTTAACATTTAAAAACTTTTCTAGTTCTATTTTATTTTTTCCTACCATAAATAATACAATATAAAAAGAAGGTAATTCCTTTTTTTTTCACCCTGCACCCTTTAGATACCACCAAAGAGTGTCCAGTTTATCCCTGAATGTTATATAAATACTTTCATTATCTATGTACACTACAAAGTAAAAAAGATTGGGAGCCACTGACCTGGGGAACACCAACATTTAAGGGGTGAATCGAAAGAGAGTAGTCCTTGAAGGAAATTGGAAAAGATCAGTCAGAGGGAAGGTATCAAGTAAGGATAGAGCAACAGCAAGGAATCCAAGAGAGGTGGAGGAAGGGAATGGTTAACAGAGTCATAAGGCATGGAGAGGCTGAGGAAGATGACTGAGAAAAGCCTTCGGTGCCTAGCACCTAGAAGATGATCGATGATCTCGCTGAGGGCAGTGTCAGTGGGGTGCTGGGGGTAGGATATTGTTTGCTGTAGGCTAAGGAGTGAAGAGGTGTTAGGATGTGGAAGCAATGAAGTATAAATCTACTCTTTCAAGAAACTCTATTTCAAGGGATAAAATGGATGACATCTAGAGGGAAAATCATATACAATTAATAAGAATTGTGTGGTTCCTCCACAGAATTGGAGAATAGAATATATTCATGGGTTGGCATAAAAGAGCCAGTTGAGAGAGAATTGTTATAGCTATAGGAGAAAGGGGAGAATATACATCATGAAGCAACCTCTTAGGAGATAGAAGGGAAGATCAGAGTAAAGGGAAACAGGTTAGTCTAGAGCAAAAGGGACACCCTTTTGGAGATGAATGTGAGGTTCTGATACCAACATACTGCAGTGCAGCTACAGGTAACTGAGGGCATATAAATCTTATAGTCTGGATTTTTCTTAGTGTACTAGAAGGTCAAATTAACCTAAAAGGAAGCTTGAAAGAGGGAGAAGGGAAAAGGGGAGCTTAAGAAAATGGTCAAGGTTGACGTTTGGAGAGACTTGATATTGTAATCGTGCTCACCTGAACAGGTCGGTGACTTTTCTGCAACCATATTCAGTAAGTGTAAGAGTAGAGAAGACAAATAGGTGGAGAAGCTAGGTGGCCGGAACGATGAGAGCGCTGGAAGAATGACTGACGAAACACTATAGGGTTTGGGCAACATGGGGAGGGAAGTGAACTGCTTAATGTCTCCCAGGATACAGTGGGTCTAGGAGTAAATCAGATGTCAGAGTTATCAAAGAATGAAGGGGGAGAAGACCATATTTTGTGCAGTGTTTGAGAGGGTGTTGGGAATTTTGTTTATAATGAAAGATGGTTTTGCAGGCTCACAGGGGGAAAACTTAGGAAAGATAAAGGGCAATGAAGAGAAAATTCAGGAGAGAGGGAGCACAGAGCAGTAAGGAAAGAGAAGAGAGAATCACAAAGGCTGGCATTTTGATTAGAGTTTGAACCATGTTAAGATTGCAGGAATGGGAGGCATTAGTGGGGTCAATAGGCCTTGATGTCCTGGGGGAAATGCAGGCTCAATGCCACACGGTAAAAGGACCCTCATGAGGCTGGTGGGGGCCTTCCTCAAGGTCATAAACAGGAAATGGTGAGAAAACATTCACTGTCCTCCGAAAGCTGGAAGTGCTTCAAGCCTCAATTCCAACTGCGACTTCTCCAGGATGCTCTGTCTCACATGTCCCGGCAGTAAGCAAACATTTGGTCCATAAGGAGGCTGCGCAAAGCAATGTGATGTGGTAACATGGTTGATTGGGAAGTAGTTCCACTTTTGTGTCTCAGTTTCACATTTAAGGAAGTGTTCTGGGCAGGAGGCCCCTGAATCAGTCAGCAGGTCAGGCTGGAGTTCCACACAATACCAGGAATGGTGCCCTGTGGAAACCTAGTGACTCTTACAGATTCCAACCCTTTGCCTCTGGGTCAGTCCAACTAAAACAACAATTTTGGCTCAAAACAAAAGAGCATGTTACCACCTACCTTTGCTAGTTGAAATGAAACTAGAAAAACAGCCTCAAAACACAGAGAATTCTTGATTCATCTTTTTTTTTTTTTTCCCCCTGAAGGAATTAGGGTTTTAATAACTATATTATTTCTGTCCTTCTAAATGGGATATAATAAAGCTATATGATTTTTTGATTATTTAAGGTTCTGATGCTGTATGTATCCTTCATTTTGCTACAGTTGTCTGAGGTGCTTTGGTGAGGTACTATCTGTTGGGGAGTGCTATTTGAAGCATCTTTTTTTTCAGGAACAGGTAAAACTGTAATGACATTATAAAACTTCTTTTTTAAAAGCCACCTGCCATAAGCATAAGAAAATGTCAATGCTTTTAAGTATATGCTCTTAAAAATATTTGGTATGTAAAAATAAAATTTTATGTTAGATGTTTTTCTTAAAATTTTTTTAACAGCTGACAACACTAAAAAACAGAGGGAGAAAAGAAGGGGTACATTTAGTATTAGTTGTGATACTATGTATCTAAATGATAGCTCCACCATAAACTTCCTTCCATCTCTTTGACTCTGCACCATATGTTCATCACTACATAAGGCTCTCTTCCTTATACTCCATAGGACAAGGAACATATCTGGTGTTTTGTGGTATGCGTTTCCTATACACCACGAAAGACATTGCCCACCCCCCAAAAATGTTCATCTCACACACACACACACGCATTGAGGAGATTCATGCCTTGTGTCATCATTCTGTCCGCTCAAATCCCATCCTTAAGCTCCCACGTTAAGTGCCCCTATTCTATAAGCAGGCATTCACCGTAGAACACCAGCCAATGTGAGGGACTGCTTTCATATCTTTGCATCCCTGCAATGCTTAATGCCCAGCCTGGGATGGAGAAGGCATTCAATCATATTTGATGAGCTATACTGCCTGAAAGATGTATAACTTTAAGGGTGTGTAGGGAAGAAGGTAGGAGTCTTAGGCAGTGGGTTGGTGGGGGAATGGTGGATGAGGTGAGAACTGTTTAAGTAAAGGCAGAATGATTATATATAGAAGTTTAGAAGTTGTTTTCTCTAAGATCTCAGTCAACTGGAAAGACTAAGAAAGAAGCTTTTTTTTTTCTTTTTCTTTTTTTGTTGAAGAAAGAAATTCTGAATTTCTGAAGCTCAACCCTGCTTGTGATAGCTAATTTTATGTGAAAATTTGACTGGGCTAAGGGATGTCCAGATAGCTGGTAAAATATTATTTCTTGGTGTGTCTGTGAGGGTGTTTCTGGAAGAGATTAGCATTTGAGTCAGTAGACTGAGTAAAGAAGATCCACTCTCACCAATGTGGTTGTGTACCTTCCACTCCCTTGAGGGTCAACATTGAGCAAAAAGGTGGAGGAATTGTGAGTTTTCACTTTCTCCTCTGGAGCTGAGACATTAATCCCCCTGCCCTCAAACATCAGACTCCAGGACTTAAGCCAGTGACCCCTCCACTCCTGGTTCTCAGGCCTTTGGACTTGGACTGAATTATACCACTGGCTTTCCTGGTTCTGCAGCTTGCAGATGGCATATCATAGGACTTCTTGGGTCCCAAATTGTGTGAGACAATTTTCATAATAAATTTCCTCATCTCTCTCATGTGCGCTCTCTCTCTCTCTGTCATATATATATACACACACACACATATATGCATCTCTCTCTCTCTCTCTCTCTCTCTCTCTCCCCCCCTCTCTCCCCCCTATGGTTTTGTTTCTTTGGAGAGCCTTAACTAATATACTGCTGATCATAGGAAAAGATTGTATCAGCTCAGAAACCAAAGGCATGTCTATAGAGTGATGTGAGTGAAAGAAATATTTCAAAGAGTATTGAGACATAGAGTAAACCACAGAAGTGTCAGGACAATGACTACTGCCTCAAGCAGTTACCATGTGAAAGTGGGTCCCCTCATTGTTTTATAGAGCAAGGCAAGGCTTCGAGGTAGTGGGTCCAGGATGCAGGTAATGCAGGTATCATTTCTTCCTAGGCAATGGTACCAGGTGCACTCACTCCATGGCCCTCTCTGGTATTCCCTGGAGGAACAAAAACATGCTGCATCTGTGTCGAATTTCCATCCAGAGTATTTCAGTTGAATCACTATCAAGGTTAGGGGGAGCACTGACCTTCTTTCTCTGCAGCCCATCTCAACAGGAGCTAGTATGCTCAACGCGTGCCAAAAAATGAATTCGTGATGTAGATGACTAAAATAAAACTGCTTGTGAAAAGCTAGTTTATATACTGAGACAGAAACATAGTCTTAGCTGCAATTGTATTTACAGGGAAAAAATAAACAACAGAATAAATCATCAAATAACACTTGCTCCTTCTTTTTTCTCTACCCAGCTTTCCTTCTCTTTCATGCTCAACCCATGAACTCTTTGTGAGTAGTTTATTTTACCAAAGAAGTTGTTTGATCAACTTGGAGTAGATTAGCTGAAAATAAATTGATTTGATCAGGAGATGAGTGTCAAGAACCCTTTAATTTAAAAAAAGGAGGTTGGGTTGGTGTTGACCATGGGGAGGGAGGAAAGACGTCATAATTTTGAGATATTCACTTGGCTTCCATTGAAAATAAAGTTAGTCCGTCATTCTCACACCAGTTGAAGGGTAAAAATCACTCCAGATTTTTTGCTGCTTCCCAAATATAGCCTAGATATGTCAGCTGAAAGGCAAAATAGGGTCAGAACTTCTTATGGGTTCTTCTCCTCTAGGAGATTATGAAGGAGAAATCTATTTTGTAACTCCCTATGTAAGGCAGGGGATACATGATACCGATCTAGTAAAGCAGGCAATTTTAAATCTGCAAGGAAAATAGATATAACTTCTCCACCCTAATTTGTGGGATTATTTCATCCTTTGTCATGATACAAATATCTATGATGTTAGAGAGGGAAGCTTGGTCTGAGTTGTTATTCTCCTATCAAAATATGACTCATCATCATTGAATCATAAGTTGATAAAATGTGATCTAAATAGTTGTTAAAATCAGAATTTAGTTTTCCTTTGGCTTAGTTTTTCCCATCTGGTTTTGGTTTTATGGTCACCTTTCCAGCTCTGAGCAAATGCTTAAAAAAAAAAAAAAAAAAAAAGATTAAGAAAATAAAAACACTTTTACTTGTGAAATATTGTTCAATCTTCTAAATATACAGATTGTTCAGGAAATTGAGACTGAAGTTTGATATTATGCTAGAGACATATGCATTAAATACCAAAGCAGCACACAGACATAAAATGAACACATTTCATTCCTGAATGCCTGTTAAAGAAAACAAAATGATGATTCCCTCCCACACTGATACTCTGCAACAGTAAGAGTGAGAGAGAAAGATAGGGAGAGAGAGAGACAGAAACAGAGAGAGAGAGAAAGAGGAAGAATACTCAAATTTACCGGTTAGAATGGCCAAGAGATTGGAGCCAAGTTCTTGTGGGTAACCATCAATTCCTTTATTTCCAAAGGATCATCCTGTTCTCCTTCATCAGATCTCATCTACCATAAAACAATAAAAGTAACTGATTTCTGTGTCCACCTTGGTTGCCTCCAACTTGGGACCATGGAGTGTATTCCAGGTCTATTGGTCAATACATGAAATTGATAATAGTAATACATGGTAGTGAACATCTACTAAGTGCCAGCAGCTGTTGCGTTAAGTGCATTGTAGACATTATCTTTGGTATGCACAGCAGTCTTCTGTGGTAGTTTGCATTATCATTGCTGCTTCATTTAGAGGAAATCAAAGTTGGGGAGCTAAAAGACTTGCTTTAGGTCGCAGAGTTAGCAAAAGGGTGGAACAGGATTTGAAACCACATTTGTATGTCAGCATTTATTCTTTAGCCTCTATCTTTATAGTCTGAGGCAGGCAACTACCAGGAAAAGAAAACTACCTGGAAGGGCTGCAGCATTTCCTCTATGTTCTGACTCCCCCCTCGTTCTGTGCACACCCCATCATCACTGTGCTGTTTATTATGGACCATTTCCTTATCTGTCTACCTGTCTCTCCCTTCTCCTAGGCTGAGCTTCTTGATGGTGAATCCAGAACATTGATGTATCCTGACACACAGTAGGCACTTAATACATCATAATTGGGTGACCTATGCTAAAAAAATGACAGGCTGGGTATTTATAATAATTAAGACCATAGCCTTGCCCAGCTAATTCTGTATTCATTCTCAGATGTTCAATAGTTTGCAACTGCACATCGACTTTTTAAATGTAGACAGGTGCAGCTGAAAATACAATATGATGCATAATTGCCATTACTATACTTGGCATTTGTAAATTTAATTATAATTACAGAATTAGCTATTGCACTGTATCAAAAAGGAGTGTTTTAATTTAACGTTTTAATAGGAAGCGTATGCATATTTACTAATTTCATTATAAAACTATCACCAAGTAATTTTTGAATATCTATGCCACAAAACATAATTAGCTCTGTTGATGGAAGATGTTGTAGTTTTATTTTAACAGAGACTTGTTTTACTCACAGTAATACATTGTACTTAGCCCAGTCCTCAGATGCCCTCTAGTGTTGATGCATAGTAAGTGAGTAATAGAGTAAGGGAAAATAAAATAAATATATCCAGCAGTGGCCCTTTTGTAATCGATGATCACATCTCTTCTGACTTACCAGACACATCAAATATAAGGAAAATAGTTTGAATGTTTGCTTTGTCATCTTGAGTTAATGTAACTTTTTAGAATGTTTCATGGTATTAAAAATAACAGTAAAATAACACAAGTGAATGCGTATAGATATTCACATATTCATTATAGATAACAGTGCAACAAACATCTATGTACCAAAGTTCTGGCTTAAGAAATATAAAAGACAATGAAACAATAGAAGTAGAAAAGAAAAACATTCAGTTTTTGTTTCACTTAAAAGGTCATTAAAAAATGATGTCATATTACCCACAGAAAAATAGAATAAGAAAACTCATCCCCACATGAATAAAATTAATCCTCAGCCTTGTTAACAAACATGTTCTAGTCAGTTTATCAAACCAGTAAATCTTACTAAGAAAAAAGATTAAAGATTTCCATAATTCTTTGTACATAGTGAGCCCTCAATAGATAATTATTTATTTTGTACTCAGTAAATAATCTTATGCTAATAAGTCTTGATTGATTGAGACTTTTTTTTTTCTTTTTTTTTTTTGAGACGGAGTCTCGGTCTGTCGCCCAGGCTGGAGTGCAGTGGCCAGATCTCAGCTCACTGCAAGCTCTGCCTCCCGGGTTCACTCCATTCTCCTGCCTCAGCCTCCCGAGTAGCTGGGACTACAGGCACCCGCCACCTCGCCCGGCTAGTTTTTTTGTATTTTTAAGTAGAGACGGGGTTTCACCGGGTTAGCCAGGATGGTCTCGATCTCCTGACCTCGTGATCCGCCCATCTCAGCCTCCCAAAGTGCTGGGATTACAGGCTTGAGCCACCGCGCCCGGCCTGTTTGAGACTTTTAAAAGATATCATGGGGGGAATAAGAGTTTCTATAATGTTGAAAAATTCATATCATCTATCTGTTTGGAAATTAAATTATTTCAAGGTCATTTGCAAAGGAAATTATTTCATTCACTTTCTAAAAACAGAAACAATAACTATTTTAAAAATTTACTGATTTAAAACTCTTTCTATCATGATTGTTTCTCATAACTTCAATTTAGACTACTTATGTTTCAGAAATATTTTATTACTTTATTGAAAATTGGTATTACAAACCCATTGTCTTAAATTTGTGTAAGACTCTATGTTAATGGCCAACATCTCAAATTCACAGTCAGATGAGAGTTTCCACTTTGTCAATTAAAAAAAAGAGTTTTGTAATACTCAAAAACACACAGAAACAACTCAACGTGCTTTTCCCACAAGATGTCACTATGGTACTTATGAAATACAGTCATAGATGTATTTATCTGTCTGTGACCTTATTTTTTAAGAAATGATCAATTAAAAAGATTCATATATGGATAGACGATCCTGAAATTAAATACACATGAAATAAGTGAATTTATAGACGTTCAATATCTACTACTTATGCATGACAGCAAACATATTTATTTGGATATATATTGAAATCTTAATTATATGCATCCAAAGGGAATATAAAACTGGCAATCTAAGAATACATGCAAGGTTGTAGTCAAAATTATTCATTCTTAGACAAATACCCTAAAATATGACATGTCACTCACAGTGAGACTCACCTCACTAAGTATGTGATACACTTATGGGTGGTTACAGATTGTCTAGATATTTAATATGCATGATTTTTGATTGACTAACAACTGGCAAATTTGCCTGTCCTTGCTTTCTGTTTTAAGTGAGCTGGAAGTTAAAAGCCAAGAAGTCAGATAGACCAGAGTTCAAAATACAGCTTAGCCACCTGTATAACCTCTGGCAAGTTAATTAAACTCCCTGAGTCTGATTTCTAATTTATAAAATGGGGATGGTAATATCTATCTCATTGCAGTTGCTGGGAGAGTAAATCGAGACAATGCGTGTAAGGCACCCAGCACAGAAGAGATACTCAATAAATAATTGTTGTCATTATTAATTCCAAGAGGGAAATGTTAATTAGAATCACATTTTAATGTTTGATCACAGGCCTTAGCATATGAAATGCCTGAGTTTGGTTTACAGATATGGAATTCCTGTGTAATATAATTCAAGCATATACAAAAATGTAAACACAATAATTGATATTATATAATGACCTCTAATCAAGGTTTTTTTCTTTTCTTTTTTCCTTTTCTTTTTTTTTTTTTTTTTGAGACAGAGTCTCCCTCTGTTGCCCAGGCTGGAGTGCAATGGCACAATCTCAGCTCACTGCAACCTCCGTCTCCTAGGCTCAAGCAATTCTCCTGCCTCAGCTTCCCGAGTAGCTGGGATTACAGACGTGTGCCACCATACCTGGCTAATTTTTGTATTTTTAGTAGAGACGGGTTTTCACCATGTTGGCCAGGCTGGTCTCGTACTCCTAATCTCAGGTGATTTGCCTGCCTTGGCCTTCCAAAGTGTTGGGATTACAGGCATGAGCTACCACTCCTGGCTTTCTTTTCTTTTCTTTTCTTTTCTTTTTTTTTTTTGTAAAATCAAGTATTTGTTTGAAGAGTAAACACAAGTCTGACCTTGCTTTTTGGAATGATTCTCTTCTGCTGGTTACTGTAAGTGAAATTTGACTTAAGTTTGGCAGCTGCACATAGTTAAATATCATTTAGCCAATTGTTGGGCAAACTGGGGGATTTCCTCTCATCCTCTTGTGTTAATCCCTTTAGGTTGTACTGCATTGTTCTCCTATTTTTAAGCCTTCAATAGCTCCCCAAGGCTTTGAGGATGAAGTACAAATATGGCAGACATCTGCAGCTTGCCTAGTCAGTGTAATCAGCCTCAGATGTCACAGCCGGAATGTTCTTGCCACCAGCGCATGAGCTACTCTTAAAAAATGAGGAATCTGAATGCCGGGAGCCTATACTAACTTGCCCAAAGTCATGCTGCTCCTAAATGACAGTGCTAAGACTAGAGTCCAAGTGTTCTCACTCACTGGCTCTAGCCCTAAATGAGGAGGACACCTTAATCCCCGAATAAAGGGTTATTTTCTTCAACTCAACTTCTGTTAAAGACCAAAACCAGATTGGGGAAATGAAGAACTGCAGAGTAGTACTTGCTCATCTACCAAGCAGCAAGATGTTTCAAAAGTCATAAGAAATCCTTTTTGTTTGATATGTCCCATCTATTAAAATTAAAATTTTATTTTTTTCTCACAAGTTTTGAATGGGACAACTAAGTAAAATAAAATAGTATAACATTGCTCATCATTTCTACATCGTGAGTTGGTTTGTGGGCCACTCGGAGGTCTAAAGTCCTTTCATGCTGATGGGGACTCTGTGCTACACTAGAAGCAGCAGGGATGTGTCGCACTAGACCTTTGCTTCTCAAAATTGTGATCTGCAGGCCAACAGCATTCGTTTCACCTGACAGCTCATTAGAAATGCAGAATCCCAGGCTTCACCCAGACTTCTTTTTTTTTTTTTTTTTTTTGAGATAGAGTCTCTCTCTGTCACCCAGGCTGGGGTGCAGTGGCGCGATCTCAGCTCACTGCAATCTCCGCCTCCTGGGTTCCAGCGATTCTCCTGCCTCAGCCTCCCCAGTAGCTGAGATTACAGCCATGTGCCACCACGCCTGGCTGATTTTTGTATTTTTAGTAGAGACGGGGTTTTACCACGTTGGCCAGGCTGGTCCTAACTACTGACCTCAGGTGATCAATCTGCATCGGACTCCCAAAATGCTGGGGTTACAGGCGTGAGCCACCGCGCCTGGCCCTCACCCAGACTTCTTAAATTAGAAGCTGTAGTTTAACAAGATTCCTAAGGGATTTGTGTGAACACTGAAGTTTAAGGAGCACCATCTTAAGCACTACATGAAAGAGCCCCATGAAAGGAGAATGCTGTTTGGATCCCGTCTTGATGCTCTGGCTGATTTTGCCCCAGGAAACATGCAAACTCCTTGGCACAGCTATTTACATTAATTTGGAACTCTAGAAATGATAGATTTCTGTTCCTTTCTTGGAAAATTATTGATGATACCTTGTTTAACAAGGAAATAGTTAAAAAGTAACTGGACAAAAATGTTTCATTGCATTTTTAAAAATGGTAAACTTACATCCATTGAGGAAAATTTAGCTGGTACCTGTAGAAAGAAGAAAAACCATTTGTCAATACAGACTGATGGCCACTATTCTTACATCTTTGTGCATTACCTTTCTGTTACACATGCACACACACATGTATTTACTTAATATTTTCTTTTCTTTTTCTTTTTTTTTTTTAAGACACAGTCTTACTCTATCACCCATGCTGGAGTGTAGTGGCGCAATCACGGCTCACTGCAGCAGCTTCGACCTCCTGGGCTCAGGGGATCCTCCCACCTTAGCTTCCCTAGTAGCTGGGACTACAGGTGTGCACCACCACACCCAGCTAATTGTTTTGTGTTTTTTGAGGAGACAAGGTTTCGCCATGTTGCTCAAGTTGGTCTTGAACACCTGGGCTCATGTCCTCTGCTTGCTTGAGCCTCTCAAAGTGCTGGGATTATAGGTGTGAGCCACTGTGCCTGGCCTTATTTAATATTAATATCAATAAGTAATACATTCACATGGTTCAAAAAAAAACAAGGTATGAAGTTTTTTGTCCATTTCTGTACCCCACTGCTCAGTTTTACCTTCAACTCCAATAGACAACGACTTTATTTTGTATATCATTTTGAAGATAATTTTATACATCATGAAGTAAGTATGAATATTTATACTTTCCCCATTTTAACACAAGTGCTAGCTTTATTCTACACAGTTTCTCATCACATATATATCTTTTTATGACTATTAAAAGGTCTACAACTATATGTTATGTAAATTGCTTTTTCACTTTTTATTTTACCATAAGCATTTCTCATGCTTTTACAGAGTTTTCATAAATGTCATTTGAAATGACCAGATAATATTATATTGTGCATATTTACAATAATGTACTTAAACAGTAGAGGTTACTTTTGTACACTGTAACTCTGTCACTCTTCTCCTTACACTGCTGGACTGGAGGTATGACCTTTTAATACTTGTAAAAAGATATACGTGTGGTGAGACACTGTGTAGAAACCGCAGTGTAAGGAGATGAGAAAAGATTAGGTTCAGTCAGAGTTGCAGAAATACGTAGAGAAGAACATTGTCTTGAAAGAGTTGGAGAGTGTCCATTTTTGAGAGGGAGTGGGTGAGGATAGCAAGAACCAATGATCTTCCTCTCACTGTCTTCCAATCCAGTCCAACACTAAATTCAGTGTTGGAAAGCCAGTTAACCGGGCGTTAAAGGGAAATTGAAGCTCAGATTATAATGTGATAGATACTAACTGGAAGAGTGCCTCAGAAAGGACCTCAGAAAGGGGATGGGATATATATGTATATCTATCAAATATCGAGCTAAAATAAAAAAACTTGAAGGATGCAGTTATAAAGAAATATAATTGTGCTCTCTCACTCTCTCGCATGGTCCATAGCAAATCTGCAACTCTGACCCATTGTAAGTGGGAGTTGACTTACTCTCAAAGTATTTCCAGAGACTCTACTGCTGTAGATAATCCAGTCAGTATCTCATTCTTTAGATTTCTCCGTTATTAGTAAGACACCAGCATGCAATGTCCACCAAACTCAAGAAGACAATGTAGTTAGCCCAGAAGCCATTCTTTACAGGGCTTCAGGGAAAAAAGGAGCGTCTTATCCCCACCATGGGTAGATGAAAGTTTTCTCAAAATCTTTTCTCACCCCTTACTCCAACTCTTGGCCACTCCCAACTCATTTATAGACTGGAGGTCTATGGTTAGTTACAGGGTATAAAACTAATTCTTGGCCACTTGTTTTACAATTCATAGTTTGATGGTCTTGCACAAATACTTTCATATGCAGATGTGATCAAAATAAAGTTAAATTCATCATTTTTGATAATTGCCAGGTACATGCATGTATAACTAGTACACATTCAAATTTGTATCAGTTTTAATATAGTTGCTTTTTAGTACCTCAAATACTGAGAAACTTGTATGATGTGTTATTCTAGGAGCAGTACTAGCCCGGAAGGGTCTTGAATTTCCTTGAATTTTATTTTTATGTCAAAGGATTTGCAGTTTCTTGGGGATTTAAAATTTCAGTTTGGAGGTGTATTTTTTTTTTCCCCTCAGAGAAAACCATATGTATTGTTTTCTAGAGAAATAAGGAAATGAAATGCCACAAGTGAGAAACCAATTTAGGTTGGAGATTTTGTATGTATGTGTACATTGTCGTCTGTCTATGAGATAAATCTATGTGGAAAATGTCATTTTGGAATTACCTTTTTATGCTATGAAAGAGTGAGAAGGAGAAAGACAAATAATTGACCATTGCCATTTTCAGTTTCTGTTGCTTTCTCTTGCAAGCAGATACAATGCATAAATACTAAATGTTTATACTAAAGCTGCTTCTTGGCAGATGTGGATTATATTCTAATGGGGCACATTCAAAGAACATCCCCCACATCACTCATTTATTCTGCATCTCCTAAGCATGTCTCAGTGCAGCTCCACTGCACTGTCATGTGCAGGTTCACTCAGCTCTCTGTAATTGCTCGTTTGCTGTTTTAGCCCGGGCTGAACCACACATTGAGCAAATCTCCTATACAATGCAGCTTGAACAAATTTATAACTTAAGCTTGGAGTATTCGTTGTCTAACATAAAGTAACCCTTTGGTTTACCAACAGTTATCATGAATGTCCTTTAATATTAAATCTTCCTTTGTGTAGTTTTAAAAATTAAATACATACGAAATTGATCCAAACACACGTTTTCAGTGGTGGGTTTTCCTCAGAGCATGCCAGTGGTGGATACAGAGTTAAGTTACCTCAAGTAACTTACGGGGAGTGGGGGAGTCCAGAAGCGGGGAACATTAGCAGTCCTCTTCCTGAACAAATGTGAGTCTAGCCTTGTCTTTGAGGATTTGCAGAAGTAGCCAGGAGGAGCTTTCGGGGTCCCACAGGAGCAGGTAGGAGACATGAATAGACAATGTTTGAATTAGTTCAGCTCTTGTGAAAAGCAATTTGGAGGTTTCTCAAAGAACTAAAAGTAGAACTAGCATTTGACCCAGTAATCGTATCACTGGGTATATATCCAATGGAAAATAAATTGTTCTACCAAAAAGACACTTGAACTCAAATGTTTATTGCAGCTCTAGTCACAATAGCGAAGACATGGAATCAACTCAGGTGTCCATCAATCCCAGGTGGATTGGATAAAGAAAATATGATATGTATACACCATAGAATACTACATAGCCATAAAACAGAATGAAATCATGTCCTTTGCAGCAACAGGCATGCAGCTGAAGGCCATTATCTTAAATGAATTAATGCAGAAACCGGACACTGCATATTCTTCCTAATAAGTGGGAGCTGAACATTGGGTCACACAGATACAAAAATGGGAACAATAAACTCCGGGGATTCCAAAAAGGGGAGGGAGGCAAGGGGGCAAGGGTTGAAAAACTACCTATTGGGTACTGTGTTTAATATTTGGGTAACAGGGTTATTACATGCTTAAACTTCAGCATCAGGTAATATACCCATGTTACAAACCTGCACATGTACTTCCTGAATCTAAAATAAAATGAAAATCAAGTCAAAAATTAAAAAAAGTCTGAATCGGTAAAAAAATAAAAACAAAAATATTTGCTACTTAATGTTATGATTCTCTCACCTTTCTACATATGTGAGTGAGGAGGAGGAACTGGGCTATTTAGGACACGTGTCTTAAAGATTTTCTTTCCCTTTCATTCTTATTTCTCTACCAGAATAAGTTGCTTTTAAAAACATGTCCAGATCTTGCAGCTTCGTTGGGCTCTATAGAATAGAGTTATAGAGAAAAAATGCCATCACATAAAGCACACGGAGTCCCAGAAGAACAAGCCATGTCTTGATCTAGTATGAAAAGTGAGGGAAAGAGTTAATGCTCCTTTAGGCTTCTTAAAGTCAGTGACAATATCCTATTTGAATTTTTATCCTCACAAGTGGCCCTTCAGTAAATGCTGCTTAATAAAGAATGACTAGAATAAAAGGGCACACAGCAGACAGTCTGATACGATTCTAGGTCTCTGATGTATAACATTGGTTTCTCAGACTATGATCTCCTGTAGGGCCAAGAGCACCGTCATTTCTTTCTAGCCCATATTTCTCCTCCCTGCCTATGGTGCCTCCCTCCTACCCTCAAGTACCTAGGAAGGATTGTATGCCCACTCAGAGGTTGCTAAATGATTGTCTAGGATGATCAGTTTAGAGTCACTTATTTATAACTATTATAAATGTTGGTACCATTTTACTTTTGAATTTTAAAAATTTCATAAGACGTATATGTTCAATTTAGCAGAGTAGAAAATAGATAAAAAGACAATGATTCACTGTGGCACTAATTAGAGATAGCAAGGTAGAGATCTCTACAAAAATGGGATCACACTGTACATACATATTGTTTGTGTCCTGTTTTCTCTCTTTGTGACAGACTACAAACATCTTTCTTTGTGATGCGATTTTAGTAATGATCTATTAATGTAATGTCTTTCTCATGTGCTCTACTCTAACCAAGATTAATCAGCTACAAATTTAATTTAAAAAAAATAATATGGATGCTTCTAATGAATCACTACCGTTTATTATGCCTCCAGGATTCATCAAACAGTGTCAGTTCTGCACGTGATATAGAAAAGGAATGGGTTCACCTCAAGAGGGAAATTAAGTTTTAAAATCCAGCTAAAAGTACATGAAAAAGTAGCAAAACCTCAAGGGAAAGCTGAGCATTAGCAGTGAGAAAGTGACACATGGAGAAAGAGGGCAGGTACAGCCATCATTCTCCCTTGCCCCTGAGCACCTGGGGAAGGTGCAGAGAGGCCCTCGTTGTGCTCCTCTCCTGTGTAGAGAAAGATCAGGAGCAGGAAAGAAGCAGCTCCTCCCAAAATTCACTAAGGGAGATTATTTGAGTTTCAAGAAATTTGTGGCTATTGCCCTCATAGCACTCAAAATTAGGACCAGTCTGATATAAGTTTATTAACCCACAGAAGGTGGTGCTCTACAGAGAGCTGGGCCTTGCAGGGCTTCGTAGAGCTGAAGCAGAGATGCTCCTCAGGGACAGCCAGCTATGGACTTGGTTTTTTCCCTCCAACCCCCACGAGGGGATGTGGCTTCACTGGTGGGATTTTGGTTTAGTAAACAGGCATTTTTAAGTGCATATTTTGGTGTATTTGCAACCACCACCACTATCTAATTTCAGAACATTTTCATCACCCTCAAAAGAAGCCCTGCACCTAGTAGCATTCACTGCTTATTCCTCTCTGTCTGCAACACTGGCAACAACTAATCTATAGATTTGTCTATTCTGGGTATTTCATATAAGTGGCATCATATAACGCGGCCTTCTGTGACAGACATCTTTCACGTGGCATAACGTTTTTAAGGGTCTTCCATGTTATAGCATGTAGCAGCGCTTCATTCTTTCTTATGGCTGAACAATATGTGGATATATCCCATTTTGTTTATCCATTCATCAGTTGATGGGCATTTGAGTTGATTCTACCTGCTGGCTCTTATGGATGATGCTACTATGCACATTCGTGTACGCATTTCCATGTGAATATATATTTTCAATTCTCTTGGAGAATCTGATGTGTTTGAATATTTCTTTAAGCAAAAATCCATGAATTTGGGAGCTTCACATTTTCTGCTCAATTTTTCTGTGAACCTAAGGCTACTGTAAAAGTCAAACCTATTTATTAGTTATTTTAAGTGCACAGATTATTAGCTTTTAGTGTGAATGGTGATTTAAGCATGCTTGTGAAGGACAATGGCATGCCAGGAATTTGGCTTTCTCAATGCCAATCAGAGTGACCACCCGCCCCATGGTGAAAGCAGGCATGAAAAAAAAAAAAAAAAAAAAAAAGCCAGGCCAGGAAAGTGCATTTCCTTCTGGTCTATGTGGCACCTGGCCTCCATTAAGTTCTTATCCTTGGCTAAATAAAATGGAGCATTCAGTGAGTATAGGAAGGGGTATGATCTCTTGCCCCATATGGTAACCTGGAATGCTGCAGGTAACATTCTTTCCTTTAAAATAATATAAATGA
Organism: Macaca mulatta; assembly: GCF_049350105.2. Taxonomy (NCBI): domain Eukaryota; kingdom Metazoa; phylum Chordata; class Mammalia; order Primates; family Cercopithecidae; genus Macaca; species Macaca mulatta. The sequence goes on along the minus strand of NC_133419.1, from coordinate 101,462,011 downwards.
TAAAATAATACAGGTTGATTTGATGAAATTAGGAAACATAGATGAGCATAAAGGAGAAATTAAAGTATTTTCATATAAATTACAGATAACATTGTTAACTTTTTTCAAAACATAAAATCAGACAGTATAGTTTGTGTTCTTTTTTTTCTCTAATCAATGAACTGTGAATATATTTTAGAGACATCTATTTAGAAATATCTATTAATGTGATATTTTTCATTTTTTATGTTCTGCTGTAACCAAGTTTAATCATATTAAGGTTTTTTTTTTTTTTTCTTAAAAAAATAAGAATGATTTGCTTTCTGGTCCAAAGTAGGCATTTCCATTTATTTTATCCTAGGCTCAAACAGTGCCAACCATACGTGAAGCATAGAGAATTGGACCTAACCGAAAGGGACACGCTGACACTTAAAAATAATGGTAGGTCTGCCTGGAAACGGTAGGGAAAACTCATGAAGAAATGGAAAACCTGGAAGGGAGAGTTTGGTTTTATTACAGAATGAAAAGAGGTAGAAAAAGGGTGTCTAGGGTTTTACTGTGGTGAGAGAAGCCTGGACATTTTGAAAGCTGAAAAAAGGAAAGTCCAGAGGAGGGGCTTATGGCAAGGGATTTCCAGGTCCCACTGCTGAGAACACCCAGGCACCCAGACTGTGCCAGTGACCAGAGGTTTATGGATGCCCGCTGGCATCAACAGAGAATTTATTTGTGATCACAATTATTACCAGATTTGAGGTGCTGTTTCAGAGGTAATATTTTACCATCAAAATTTGAAAATTATCCATAACGTATGTTCATTTGAGAGTAATTAATAAAAATAATCAAAATGATAATAAATATCTTTTATTTTGTATCTTAAGGAAGTGTGAAGAGATCTCTTTTTATAAAAATGAGATGATAAATTCTTACATTGGTGTACTGGCTTTTCTCCTATAAATAATCTATAAACATCTTTTTGGTAGCATGAATTTTGGGATGCGGACTATCAATTTGGTAATATGTCTGTTTACTTTCAGTTCCAACCATAGGTAATCAAATCAGGATGTTGTCTGAATAGGCTAAGGAGACACAATTCCTCTCCATGCCTTTGGTAACTCACTACCACTCAATGTGCCCTCAGGATCCAGTAAAGCATTGGTTCTTCATAGAGAAAGAACAGAACCACCTAAAGGAGCATACAGAAACTAGGAAAAAACAGAGCTGTAAAGGCAGGGAATTGTAGAAGAATATTCTAGAATTGGAATGCTGAATGGGAGGTGGGAATTAGAACTTGCTGTGCTAGGAAGGAGAAATAACAAGGAAAAAGGGGCTTTCTGTTTAATAGTAACAGTTACTGAAGCTCAGAAATTTAAAAAAAAAATAAGGAAAAGCATAATATTTCAGATGAGTACATGGGAAAAGATCATTGTATCATTTTTTTCTTTCTGTCCCTGCAGCACCCAGTGTAGGAAGCACTGCTCATTTCCTGAGGTAGGGGTGCCTTCCAAGCACCATGAAGATAGCCTTATATTGAATGAGTTTATTTATAAATAATGACTCAGTTAATAGCAGAGTTTATATCAAATTCACTTTGAAAGGTATGATTTTATCTCAGGTTACTCTTACCCTTCACTTACCCTTCTTCCCCCACAGGTCACAATACCTGGGATGACCAGCCTCTGATCTCCCTTCTTGCTGTGGTTTGGGTATGGTTGGTTTGTCCCCACTAAATCTCATGTTGAAATTTGATCTCCAGTGAAGTGGGGTTTGTGCTCTCTTCACGTGTGCTGCTTCCCCTTTGACCTTCTCCGCTGTTAGATACAGCACAAATGCCCTCACCAGAAGCTGCGCAGATGCAGGCACCATGCTTCTTGTATAGCCTGAAGAACTTTGAGCCAAATAAAGCTCTTTTCTTTAGAAATTACCCAGCCTCACGTATTCCTGTACAGCAACACAAAACAGACTAAAATGTTGCCTTCCTCCTCCCCTGAAGACCTCCATGTGATAGGTGTCCTACCTTATACCCTGAAGGAAGGAATGCCTCAGGGATGCCAAGAAGAATCTGAATAAACAGGCCTTGCTAAATTTATTTTATCCCAGTTTATTGCCATTAGATATAAAACTTATCCCACTTTATTGCCATTAGATTATACCCTTGTGTCCTTTAATCACACTCCTGCATGACTGTCCATAAAAACACACAGATTTCCCCATTTCTTTGAGCCTTCATTTCTGACATCTCCTGTGTCACACAAAAATTAGATTAAAGAAATTTGCATGATTGTCCCTTGTTACTCTATCTTTCGTTACAGGGCTCTTAGCCATGAACCTGTTAATGAATAAGAAAAAGACATTACTTTTTCCCCTCTACAATCATAAAAGCATAGGTATTTGTTTTTACATATAAGGAGAAGCTGTAAGCACGCTGTTGGTGACCTCACTCTGGAGGACCACTGTGCCTGTGGTAGTGTTTCTTTAACCACTAGTAATTAGCTCAAGACATTTTTCATGAATTGAGCAGGCAGCCATACTTTTGCTTCTCAGCTGCAGACAATCAGTACCATTCCCCCCCATCCTCAGGTGAATGCAGAGTACTGTCAGCTGTGTATGTGGTGAGGCAAGGACTGTTCTGTCTTCAAGGGGCATGCTGAATTTCAAAACCCAGCTGGAGTGTCCTAAAAAAGTAGAAGAACACTAAAGCGAATGGAACACTAGAAAGAAGAGTCAGGTCAGGAAGCACGGTAGATAAAGAAAATCCTGGGCTTCCACTGCGGGTACTGAAGGTTACCCCAAATTATAAAGTCCTCCAAAAGCTAAGGCAAGAGCTGGTTCACAGAGGTCATTTATTTATGATGTGTTCACAGAGGTCATTTATTTATAACTCCACAACAGAGAGATGTTTTACTTTCAAACTTCTAAAATCATACGAGTAATACATGTTAATGCCACAGTCATTAGGCCCCATCCTTGTCTAGTAAAGTATTACTTGTCTAGTATAGTAGAGTAGTGCTTTCTCTGAGATTAATGAAACACATAGATTGAGTAGGATAATGGTAAGTTTAAAAATATTATCTGTATTTATAAATGACCACAATGAACTCTAGCGGGAGGCTGGATCTCAGTTTCAGTGCTACTGTGGGAAAAGGATTTCTGAACGATATCCTACAACTACCATAACGATCAGAGTCAAACCAAGTATGGCAGTGGTGCAGCAGTCATTTACCTTTGAAATTTTTTTCCCCAGCTCTGTGAGGATTCTCTCTGGCCAGTGAGCTGCATACCCTGTAGGGGAGTCAGGGGTGAGGAAAAGCCAGGCCGAGGTGGGCTGCATTTGCTCCAGCTCTGTGCAGCTACCTCACTTCCACTGTTTCTGAAATCTTGGCCGGCAAATTGGGAAGATACAGCAGGGCGTTCGTGTGTATGTAGTCTCTTCCTGCCAATATGTAACCCACCGCAGTTATCATTTTACCTATTTAATGTTTAAAATAAGTCACACAGGTTTATTTAAGGGGAAAAAACAATCAGGAAATAATGATTAGCAAAAAGAAAAATTTATTTGTGGTGACCCGAATTAAAGATAGTAATATAGGCATATTTTTACAAATTGAATCATCTTGTATATATGTTTATATTCTGCTTTTTCTGGTAGTGTGTATTGAGAATCTCTTATGTCTGACATTATATTTGAATTATACTCAAAACATGGTGTTGTTTCTTCTTTATGCTGTTCTGTAACCAATATTACCCACTGCAAAATTTTATTTTCCTGTTGAGGCAGTCGTAATTCCCTTTCCTGTTCCATGAAAGGTAATAACACCCACAGGCTTCAAGATCCAAAAAAAATGATGTTAGACAAAGAATGAGATCTTCTAGAACTGAGTTCCAGAGGGAACTGCATGAAAAGGGTAGCAGGATAACAGAAGGAAATAGAGAGCTGGAAGAGCCAGTTCTTCCTGCAACAGTCTAGAGAGGCAGAGAGAAAAGACCAGACCTTCTCTGGGATATTGAAGTTTATTCAAATCCCACACAATGCAAAAACTGCAGAGAGGCAACACATTGCAGAGGAATGTGTTGGGCCACCAGCCAGAAGTTAGTAAACACTAATGGATGGTTCTGATGAATGATGTGTTCACAGAGGTCATTTATTTATAACTCCACAGCAGACAGATATTTTACTTTCAAACTTCTAAAATCACACGAGTAATACATGTTAATTTGAGAATAGATAAACGCAATGAAGAAAATCACTATTCTAACATGTGATCCATTATGATAATACTATACCTTATTTCTTTTTCAAAACTGGGATTATATTGTATATTGTATCTATAGCCTGTTTTCTCTATGTATCTATTTATTTTTCAGTTGCATTATAACTCATTTTTCTATTTGATCTGAAAAGATGATAATTGGAAGTCCATAAACTCCAGGTGCTTCAATATCCCCAGCTGCCCTCTTTCCTTAACTTACGGAGTCTTGACTGCTTCATCATTCCCTCAATTCTATGAGATACCCCAAACTTTTCAATATAATCTTCCTCCTATTTGAAGTCTGCAGAGTCACTTTGTGGTGTTTGATACCAAATTTTAAGCAACATATACAAGAATTATGGGAAAGATAAAGAAAAACAGAGGAAGGCACTCAGGCCTAGTGAAAACTGTTGCTCTGCATGGGGGCAAGATAAAGTTAAAAAGCAAACAGACCTTCATCTGAAGTTGCGTAAAAAGGAAAGATAAACTTACCAAAAAACAGAACACTGTTAAAAGGAGAAGCAGATCCGCCTGCAGTTGGAAAAGAAATTAGAAAATGGGGAGTCTGCAATTTCATTAACTTAGTGAATTAACTTAGAGTTTAAAAACTTCAGAGCTTAAAAGTTTTTGTTTGTTTGTTTTTTTTTTTTAAAGGCAAGATTTTGAGAGGAGTATAAAGTCTGGGACTCACTGAGGATATTAGTGTGGGAAGAACCAAACAACAGTAACCTTAGATCAGAAAATCTCTGAATATTTTCCAGCTGGAAAAACTTCCCTTGTAAGAGAACATTTACTGGATAAAATACTAGGGAAGAGGCAGAGCGTTGGTCAATGAAGCAACAGAGATAAGTTAAGAATAAGAATCATTTCCCAAAGAATATTTAAAAAAAAACTGTATTTTGCAGATATTCTAAATTAAGCATAAACAGAGCAGGAGGCTCTATTTCCTTTAAAATAAAGTACAAGTTTTTATTAAAGTATAAAAGCTCACTAAAAATTAATTTAAAATGGCCACTTCAGAAGGAAGAGCTTGTAAACGTATTAGCCCTTTTTATGAGACTTGTCATATTTCTCATTTAATTTTGTTAAAGGAACAGGGAGACCACTTTGAATTAAACTAATATTTATATGCAGATAAAATTGAATGTAGTCTCTAGGGTGAGTCCATCTTCTCCTAAGAAAAAAAAATTTCTGGGGGAAAAGACCCTATTTGGATCTTTTACATTGTGTATGCCAGGCTGGGAACCTAAATTTGTCCCTTGTCTCTTATACTGCCCTCAAATTAGGTTTTGTATGACTGCCTGTGGTTGGCCTGTGTCCCATTCTATCAAGTTTCATGCTTGCTACTGTATTTACTGCCAATCAATGTTCAGAGTGTACTAGGGCGCTAATGGATCTTGATCAGTGATCTCGATTTCTCAACCTTCTCAGCCATTATATGCTATACTTTTAGAAACAGGTATTTATATTTCCAAGCTGGCATACAGGAAGGCACATTCATTGATAATAAGGAGTCAAGGAGAAGTTAAAATAGACTTTTGACTGTCTTTTGCTTATCAGAAGCAATTACTATCATTGGACTCAATTCTGCCAGTAGACAGAGTTAAGTTAGTTTTAGAATAGCAGTTGAGTAGGCAGTTAAATGTCTGGACTGTGCCTTTACTTTTTGTTCCCCCTCTAAGATACAGCAGGTACAAAAATGAGAGTAATTAATCTACTGGCTTCCTTTGAACACATTAACTTTCAAATGGGAGGAAGAGAGGTGAACGGTCACTGGAGCCTCTTTGAAGCTTCATGCTAGAGCAAAGATAGGAGGTGGACAAAGAAGTGGGAAAGGGGGAAGGATAAGGTTGAAGAAAAGGTGATTGATTTTATTTTTTCCAGGCATGGTTCCCCAGTGATACATGAGGAAAAGAAAAAAAAAAAAAAAACCTTTAATTCCCATGAGCAGAATCCCCCAATAATATGGAAGGATTCTTAATTAGCTTAAGTTAATTAAAGCCACACCAGAAATTGACTATACTTTCTAAATATTCTTCGATATGATGTTGTGGATTTTCTTTTACTTTACAGTATATGTTCCACTGAAAAGCTCCTACCTTGTTTCAGCCAAGGTAAAAGGAAAAGATGACTTTCTATTCATTCAAGCGTCATGATTTTAAGCTGTTCATGACAAACCTGCCAACAGATCCAAGGTGCTCAGTTAGGAATTCCAGGTTAGGTAAAAATCTTGGAGACAGTTAAATACAAAAACAGATTCTGAGGCAAGAAGCAAGATAGAAATGGAATGAAAAGCCCAATTTTTCCTGAGAATAGGATTGGGATGCCCAGAACTCCTTTGTATCAGGTGCTACTGCCCAGCTGTCTGCGTTCCATTGTACACAAAGTTACTTTTGGAGTAAATTTATAGCCTCGCCTGAGGTTACTTCTGTGGGTCATCTGTGGGATGAGGTGGCATGATATTCTGTTTATGCTCCCATTTTTTCTTTGCTTCTTAGCTTTCATAAAAGAAGGCCAACTCTACCCCCAACATGGTCAATTATTAGTATACTTTGCTCCATACCTAATTGACACCAAAAACTAAGGACTTCAAGAACTGGTCAAGGAATATAACTTTAAATACAGAGTTGCCAGATAGCTACTAAGCAACTACCCCAAGAGAATATTTCTCTAGAAAAATGAACCTTTGATATACTATTTACTATTGATTAGGGCTTGAATTCTGCATAGTAAGAAGACTGATAAATTATACATGATTTTTATCAATAGAGATGTAAATTTATTCTCTCAGTAGAAAAACATAGACCCCAAGATTGTGGTTTCATTGCCCTATAGGTCATTAACCAGTTTTTATAATAAAAGTCAAATTTATCAAACCTGTTTCATCACTACCTTCCTTTTATTTATTTATCTTTTTTGAGACGGAGTCTCGTTCCATTGCCCAGGCTGGAGTGTAGTGGAGCGATCTCGGCTCATGGCAGCCTCTGCCTCTTAGGCTCAACCAATTATCCTCCCTCAGCCTCCCAAGTAGCTGAGACTACAGGTATGCATCATGTCTGGCTATTTTTTTTTTTTAAATATTTTTAGTAGAGGTGGGGTTTGCCATATTGGCCAGGCTGCTCTTGAGCTCCTGACCTCAAGTGATCTGCCCGCCTCGGCCTACCAAAGTGCTGGGATTACAGGTGTGAGCCACCACACCCAGCCCATCATTGCCTTCCTAAATGCCTATATAAACCTCTGTTCTGCAAATGCTCTTTGAACCAGCTTTACCATCCTGCTGGTCCCGTCTCTGATGCATTAAACAAATCTTTGATACATTCACCAAATGTTTGAATGAGAGTTAACATTTTGAAAGGTGTACTTTGACAATGCCTTTCCCTACCTGCTCTGTGAAGGCTCATCTTACACTGTTTCAGGGTTTTCTTTGTCTCTCTTCTAGAGCTCTCTGTTCTTGGATCTCTATAAACCATATTCTTGCTTCTGAGGAATTTTATGAAAGGCAGGATGGTGTCATGGGAGAGAATCAAATTTTAGAGTCAGACAGATTCGAACTGATGTCATGGTTTCCTGACACATTTGCTTTTCAATCCTGAACAGATCACTTCTCTGGTCATATTTTTCTCTATGATAGAATTAATCACATCTACTTGGCAAAGGAATTGCTCAGTTGATTCATTTGTGAAGTGAGGAAGTCAAATTGGTTAACCTCCAAGGTCCTCTTCAGTTCTAAGATTCTGATTCCAACATTTAAGAACTTCTTATTCCCAATTAACTTTTAAGAGTCAAACATTTAAATATGCAACGTTCATTTCTCTTGGTTCGATACTTGGTTATAGAGCAGCCACAGCAGATAGGGCACGGAAGACTCAAATACCCTCCACAAATCAGGCTTGTAAATTCCCAGGATGCCTGGTCACCATAGGAGCTCCAGATCACTTTCAGTTCCACTCATAAAAGCACCAGTTGCTTTGTTGTAGTTTAAATCTAAGTATCTAACAAGTCAGCAGTTTGTCACCCAACATTAATATAAACATAACTTATAAGTAAAATTAATTTTTACAACTAGTGCCAAAGTCCACTGTGGCAGGGGCAGTGGTTGGGAACAAACAAACCAATCCAGATGAGGCTAGTTTATTCCTGGGGCCATGATATCATCTTCAAGTATACCTTGGCAGATGGTCATGTTTTAGGAATTTACACAAAAATGAGACTCTGTTAAGAAATTTTCTCTATTCCTTTAGATTCATAAAAATACTTTTAAGATTATCATATACAAAGCCCTAAAAATAAAAAATATTTCATCATGTTTGTGGGCTTAAAGCCTGTCCCTATTTTAATTTTTACATTAACACCAAAATATATTTTAATAATGCTATTTGATATTGGCATGGTGTTATTCCAATAATATTTCTCACTTTGGTTAACCTAGTTCCATTTTTTAAGTAATTTTAAACATGTATAGTAAAGTAGAATAAAAATTGTAATAACCTAAATATTTTCAAGGACTTAGTTATATTTTTACAATAACTGGCTGGGCGCAGTGGCTCATGGATGTAATCCCAGCACTTTGGGAGGCTGAGGTGGGTGGATCTCTCCAGGCCAGGAGATGAAGATCAGCCTGGCCAACATGTTGAAACTCTGTTTCTACTAAAAATACAAAAATTAGCTGGGCATGTTGGTGTACGCTTATAATCCCAGCTACTCGGGAGGCTGAGACATGAGAATCGCTCGAACCCGAGAGGTGAGGTTACCTGGGAGCTGAGATTGTGCCACTGCACTCCAGCCTGGGCGACAGAGCAAGGTTCTGTCTCAAAAAAAAACCCAACAGCTAATAATTTCCTGCATGTAAGTCATATGTGAATGATACATCTATTTTCATGTTTTAATAGTTTGCTTGAACTAAACAGTTGTGCAATTCATCTTACGTAATGAAGTTATGAAATGATATTCCATTATTTTTGCCACATCCTATTGGTTAGAAAGAAGTCATAGGTCCCACTTACATTCAAGAGGAGGAGATTGTCCAGGGACATGAGGCAGGATCACCGGGGGCCATTTTAGAGTCTCTTCATCACAATTCATAAACAAAAAGTGTCGCAAAGCTAAGGCTGTGATTAAATTGCAGAGGTACAGATAACATGCATAATAGTCGATCAGAGGCCGGAGAAAGCACTGTGCCCAAGCAGATGAAAAACTATTTGCATGACAGCCCAAATTGCTTTACCTCCCTGTACTTGTTTCTGTGTATGTAGAAACAGATAACCGGACTAGAGGACATCTAAGGTCCTAAATGTCTATGGTTGCAAAACTATGTAACTACTGAGCCTCAGTCTTCATAGCTATAAAGTTTTATTTAGTATTATTATCTTTCAGGGTGAATTCAAAGTCAGAGAACCTGCAAATTCTATTTTCCTTCCAGGAGCTCATCAGCTTTAAGATAGTCTCATTCCCAACAGGCATTAAAAATATTCACATTGTGACTAACAAATAATGTTTTGTTTGTGACATGTAGGATATTGACCTAAAGTTGTCTTTTACGAAGTATCTCCTACTCTTTCTAGAATACAAACGCAGATCTCTGAGCAATGGAAAGCCACTTTAATACAGGCTATTGACCTGAGTTTATGAATACTGAATTCCGTGCCAGAGAATGGAGGAAAAATATTAGGTAAAATTTTTTTCTATCTGTTTCACCCAGAAAACAAAACAAAACAAAGAAAACCCTGCTCCTTGGGTATAGGTACCTGAATATTTCCAAACTGAGGATATAGAAAATGGGTCCCAGTGAGATTTAAAGGGCCATACATAGGCAGAATCATAATCAGGAGATTCATTAGCAACCAGTGTAAAGCAACAGCATTTGAATTAGAAAGGCAGCAAAGACAAAAAGCATGCTTTGCCTTGGCACATCCTGAAGAGTGAGGAACATTGGAATCCATCAAAACAACAGAAGAGATTGCTCACACAATGCCTGAATAAGCAAGTGGAACGAAATCTGCCTAAAAAGGGAGCAAAAACAAGTTGAAATCATCCTAGCAGGGTATTTTAACACATACTTTTTGGATGAATTCTTAAACTTGGGGCTGTTGGGAAAGAATGCATAAAAATAATTCTAAGAAACAAATTCCACTTTCAAATCATCACCCTTTTACAAATTGCCTGTTTCCCTTCATGTCATTTTCTGGGAAGTCATGTTGACCTTCCCATTATGTCAATCAAAGTAATTATATTCTGAATTTTAGTTTTGCTTGCATTCTCTCTGTTAATGTTTCCTTATTTGAACTCTAGAGGGAGAAAGACTTTTCTTATGTCCTCATAGTTCAACAGCTGGGTCTATAAAATAAATGAACAACAGGCAGATTAACAGGGCATAAGGTATGCAATTTTATTCCTGTTTAATATTACATACATGGGGCATCATAGAAAAAAAAGCGAGTATCAAAAAATATGGGGAGACATGAGAGCTGCAGGACAGAAAAAGTGTAATACCTTCTCTCACTCATTGCAAGGTTCACGGCAGAGACACCTATAACAAAAGAAAGGTCAATAAGAGAAAAGCATACACATCTATTTAATGTAAGTTTTACAGAACAAGGGAGCCTTCAGAAATGAAGATCCAAAGAGACAGGGAAGCCTGCGTATTTTTATGCTGAATTTGAAGAAGATGTGGATGGTTGTGGAGAAGTACTGTTGGACGAAGGGGACACAACCTAATGGTAATAAATGAGAGGGAGCTTAGTAAGACCTGTTTGTTCAGATTCTTCTGTATGTCCCCGTGTCTTCAGAGATGAGGCTATTTCTTTCCTCTGGGTGTACGGAGGGCATCTCTGGAATGAGGGTCTTATGATCTGCTTCAGTAGGAAGGGGTGAGGGGAAGGTAAAAGTGCCCTTCCTTCTGCTGTTTGCTCAAATGCCAAGGTATCGTAAGTTGTGACTAGTATGTTCTGAACCCCATCGGCTTATATTTTGTCTTAACAGAAGAAGGGGAAGGAGTGTAGGCCACTTGGGGGAGAGTAAATTTTTTTTTTTTTTTTTTTGAGACGGAGTCTCGCTCTGTTTCCCAGGTTGGAGTGCAATGGCTCCATCTCAGCTCACTGCAAACTCAGCCTCCAGGGTTCATGCCATTCTCCTGCCTCAGCCTCCCGAATAGCTGGGACTACAGGCGCCCGCCACCTCGCCCGACTAATTTTTTGTATTTTTAGTAGAGACGGGGTTTCACCGTGTTAGCCAGGATGGTCTTGATCTTCTGACCTCCTGATCTGCCAGCCTCGGTCTCCCAAAGTGCTGGGATTACAGGTGTGAGCCACTGCTCCTGGCCAGTAAATGATTTTTAGGAAAGATGAATGAGCCCTGAGAAGAATACATGGGAGAAACGATAGTTTATGACAAGGTTTGTCTGGTTGTGGTGCCAAATTTAGTCTCCTCTACTATGATAAGGGTCAATTTTACCAGGTTGATGAAACTCCTGGGGAGGAGATTGACTACAATTGTGTTCCTTTTGAAGCATCTGACCTTAGGCAGATAAGGGGAATTCAGAGAAAGCCTCTCTCTCCATTTGCTGTTTTGCAAATGCTTTCAGTTCACAATAATATACCTGTCATTCAAGAGACCACCTGGATGGTGAAATAGTAGGAAGCTGAACTTTTATTGGTAATTTCAATTTGCAAGCTGACTAGAGAGTCTCAGGCACGTGCTAAAGGTGGTCTGTCTCCAAAGAGGGGAAGGGCAGGTTGGATTTTATGCCTCACAGGGTCCGCATTACGCAGCAGAGTCTTACATATTCAGCAGGTTTGGGGGAAAAGCTATACTTGTTTATGAGGGGAGCTGAGTGCGTGCACAAGGGTAAGCATACATGTAATGTACATCCCGTGTTCATTTTTTTTTTTTGCAGGGTTTTAGCATTAAAATGGGGTGAAATTTAGCTCTTTTTGTTAAAAGGTGAACTACAGGAAACAGAGAGTTTGTGCACAGCCTCTACAAGCTGGCTGGAACTGGCTAAAGGTCTGCAGTAAGAGAATGTTTAGGCTGGATGCGGTGACTCATGCTTGTAATCCCAGCACTTTGGGAGGCTGAGGCAGGTGGATCACAAGGTCAGGTGTTCAAGACCAGCCTGGCCAACATGGTGAAACCCCATCTCTACTAAAAATACAAAAATTAGTCGGGTGTGGTGGCAGGCACCTATAATCCCAGCTACTTGGGAGAGTGAGGCAGAGAATTGCTTGAACCCGGGAAGTGGAGGTTGCAATGAGCCGAGATGGCCCCACTGCACTCTAGTCTGGGCAACATAGTGAGACTCAGTCTCAAAAAAACAAAACAAAAAAACTTTTAGAAGGCCAGTCCTCTGTCCAATCAGAGCTGTAGTGGTCTGGGTTGTAAATCAGAGTTAGGAGGAGTCTGATAATTTTCCTGATAGTGCCTGTTGTTTGGGAACTTAAGGGTGTAGTTTTTCTTGTAGCCCTAGGAATTTAAAAATTTGCCAGGCCAGCTGGGCCCTCTGCCTTTGATCTGTTAAGCAACTTTGTTTGTTTAACCTTAGGGACCATCTTAGTTGATAAAGGCACATCTATTTTGGTCTTTCAGATCACCTATGTGCCAAAACAATACATTCTGGGGTGGCATGTCCTGAAGTCCTTCAATACCTCTGGGTAATAAATCTGCCATCTCCTCCTGTGTGTGAGGTTTTAAACTCCCTTTCTCCTCTTTCCCCTGAGTTTTGCCATCTTAATTTATTGAAAGGTATTTGACATGACATCTTGAACTTTTGTACTCTACAAATGATTCCGTGTGAACTTCTCTGCATGTCAGGGGAAGCCCATTCTCCCCGGGGGGCTGAAGAGGTAACAAGAGAGTAGAAGGGAACTTCCTGTGCTCGGTGCCCAGGGCTCTGCCTGGACTGACCCTGCAAAGGGGAATCGTTGTCTTCAAGTCAGGGACTGTGCAGACAACAATTTTGATGCCATCTTCATGTCTCCAAATTGAAGGCAGCACGATTGGATGGAGAAACTGTTATGAAACAGTATTTCCTTGAGAAGTTTCCTGAATCTGAACAGCCCCAGACAAGCCACTCGCACGTAGGAGGTGGCTTTCAATCTACGTCCACACAGGCTCATTAGAGTCAGATTTTGTCATTTCTCGGATCATCTGTAGATCTTGTTACCACACAAAGTCTGATACAGTGGGTCAGGTTGAGGTAGCATTTCTGCATTTCTAACAGGATCCAGGCTGACCACACTTGAAGCAGCAGGGTCCTAGCTTAACCCCTTACTTTACAGGTAGGTGAGAGCTGTACAATTACCCGGCATAGCAAATTACCTGGAGTCAGGCAGGTAGTTAGCAGCAGGGCCGGGACTAGAAGCCAGATTTCCTGATTCTCAGTGAAACACTCTTAGCCAAATATTTTATAACACTGCCTCTTCTCTCATAACATCCCCAATATTTAGCATCGTTGGGTCTTAATGTATGCATATTTTAATGATATCCAATTTACTACTTACTATTGGGGTATAAATTTTACTTTTTGGATAATTTTACTTCAATATTGTGTGTACACACACACACACACACACACACACACATATATATATACACATTTTCTTAAAAGGTTGAATTGAGTTTAAATTTTTTTTTCTTAACCAAAAGGTGCTTGATTGTTCTGGAATCAATTAATTAGTGGATTACTATGAAGCATGGGAAAAATTTTGAGAAAAGATACATCATATCTGCATAACTGAGATCTTTAGCAAAACCATAAAGCTGGGAAGAAACCCATGTTTTATTTACATCAAGGTCTGCCTCTTCTACGCTAACCTTGATACAGAAGCAAAAGAAACAATAGTCAGAAAGAGAGGACTGGAACGAAACAGGCAAGGCTGTGAGCTAGAACTTCTCTATCTCAACAAATGAACACACAGAGGTGAAAGGCTTTGTAAAACATACATTCAAATGCCAGATATAAAGCAGAAAAAAAGATAAAACAGTGGTCATATCTGGGTGTGGAATCACATATCCATTCTTAAAAACAACAGAGTTGATCTGAATTATTTGGCTTAAAGTGCACTGGCTATTGAAAAATTCAGCAATTTAACTATTTGCATATCGAGCATTGCCCAGAAGCAAGACTGAAAGTTCTTTTCAGAAAAGGATGGTTTGCTTTCTCCCACATGGTGACCAGTACAATTCCTCTAAAGGAGCTCACATTGATGAAGTATTGCAAGTAATTTTCTGGGTCAAGCTCTGCATTACAACAAATAGGGAAGCACCAGAAAAGTAAGCCTTGCTTACTCTTTCTTGAAACTGCAGTTCCTTTTGCTGCCGCCTAGATTGTTACACAAGCAAATAAATCCTTTTAATTGGCCCACCCCTGGGGGCAAACAGCCCACCCTAGTAAGTAATCATATGGAAGAGTGGAGGCTGGTAAGGTGGGGTGTATCCTGCTGAACAATTTTTGCTTTTATTTTACCAACCGATTTTAAAAGGCAGCATTGTAACTTGGCATTAAATATTTAAGAATGATATTAAGGTAAGATTGATTCATTTAACAGGCATAATGGAGTGGGGAAGCCGCATGGAGTGACTAAAGGGCTTCACAGTGGGAAATCTATGCTAGCAGGCATCAGTCTGCACCTGGTAATGACCATGAATAAACTCGCCTTCTTGCTATTCAAATAAATTGATGTGCAATTCATCTGCTGTTTAGAGCCATTGGAAATGCACTGCACTAACTCTATTCCTTGGCAAGCATCCCAATTAAGTGCCTGGGCCATTTATCAGAGTGCCAAGTGTAGTTCAAGTTGTTACCAAGCATCTACCATTTACCAAAATGGCAATTTGTTCTAAAAGGGGGTATAGGGTATGGGAAAAGCAGCAGGGTGTGGTGGAAAAGATACTGGACTCAGACAACTGCAGTTCAAGGTCTGACTTCCCACTAGAGCACGCATCATTGAAACTCCCCAAAATTGTTTCTTTACCTCTATAATGGAAAGAATAATGTACCTGCTTTTCTTACTTGTGAGGCAAAAACAGAGTAATAAAAGTGAAAGCACATTTCACTTTAAAAAGTACTATTCAAATTATGAGTTATCACTAAGAGCATAATTCGTGCAGAGGCACCATAATGCCCACCATTTATTTCCGCTAGTGTTTCACACTGTTCCCTCTCTTCCCTTTTTTTGTCTTGATCAGACAATCTCAGAGCAGGGTAGAGAATAAAAGTGTCAACCTTTTAAAAGGCGCACACCTTATGAGATACATAGGTTTGTATTTCTTGGTGCTAAAATGTTCAGACTAGTCTTTTAGTTTTATTAGGCACTTCTTGGAGATATATAAATCAATAAGAGAGCACTTTAAAAGCACTTAAAATAGGTATGATCATAAAGAGCGGCTAGCTAATTTGAGAATTTTATTTATTTTATGATAAGAATTTTAATAGATTCCTGTTGATTCCAGTCATTCTAAAACATGCCATTTACCCTTCAGTCTTTCCTAGTTGGATGTGTTTGGCAGATTGGTTGTGAAATGTAGAAATATGATTTATGCCTTTTAATTTTAGAGAAATATAACTTAGAACAAATTACGTCCATGCTCTGCATTGAAATGGGAGTTCAGGAAAACAAAGTGCTTACCTTTCAATAATGAATTATCTCCTCCTGAAAAGTTAGAAACAAGCAATAGGATGGGTTATAATAATCTGCGGACCATGTGTCTCTACTGATTCAATTAAGTGAAGTACACAGTAGCCCACTAAAAATGCATTGATAGAGTGTGTGTATTAGGAATTGTGTTGACTTAAGTTATTTACCATTCTGATCCCTTTGTTGTTTGCTTTTCTCATTATCTTCTACACATTATTAAATACAATCATTAATGATGGCTGACTGTAGTTTGCTGATATTATTTAATCATTAATATCTAATATACTTCAGTATCCTGTATGATTAAACCTGATGGTTGACTTAGTCAAATGAAGATATTTCCATTAAGGGCAAACAGTGTAACCATAACTCAACTACATCCCATAAGATCCTAGGCAGGATCTCTTTTTATGTAGCAAGGTGATATTTTCCAACCCCTCTGACTATATTCTGGCAATTGCCATTATATAGGCTATAACTCATTTGTCTACTCAGCTTTCTTCTATTGATTTTTATCTTTCCTGCCTAACTGTGATGAGAATAATGGTTCCAACAAGAATCTAGTTGGTATCAAGCTGTTTTTCACAGGAAGCAGCATTTGCAAAGAAGAACTTTACTATAACCAGTGTGTGCAAAAAAGAACCCTACTATGTCGGTAAAATTTAGAGAATAAACTTCTGGCCACTCTCTTCCCAGATTTGCTTGAAACATAATTTCCAGTAGTTTTTCTTTCTTTCTTTTTCTTTTTTTTTTGAGACAAGATCTCACTCTGTCGCCCAGACTGGAGTGCAGTGGCGTGATCTCAGCTCACTGCAACCTCCGCTTCCTGGGCTCAAGTGATTCTCCCATCTCAGTGTCCCAGGTGGCTGGAGTCACTGGAGTGTCACCACTACACCTGGCTACTTCTTGTATTTTTCTGTAGAGAAGGGGTTTGCTATGTTGCCCAGTCTTGTCTTGAACTCCTGAGCTCAAGCGATCTGCCTGCCTTAGCCTCCCAAAGAGCTGGGATTACAGGCATGAGCCACCACTTCTGTCCTAGTTTTTTTTAATGGAACATTCTTCACAAGATATTAAGAAAGGAATAGTGGTAGTAGATTGTTACGAACTGCCTGTTTGTGCCCCTCCAACCCCCAGATTCATATGTAAAAGCCTAACTTCCAATGGGATGATATTAGGAGGTGAGAGCCCTTTGGGAGTTAATTAGTGTTCTTCTAAAAAGAGGAAACTAGAACTTTTCCCCTTTTCCCACCGTGTGAGGATACAGCCAGAAAGTGGCTGTCTGTAAACAAGGAAGGTGGCCTTCATCAGATACTGATTTTGCTGGCACCTTGATCTTGAACTTCACATCTTCCAGAATTGTAAGAAATAAATTTCTGTTTTTTAAGCCCCCCAGTCTGTGGTATTTTTGTTATAGCAGTCCAAACTGCCTAAGGCATATTCAGAATACATTTTCCCAAACCACAAAGACATACAATGGATAATAACTTTAAAATCATGAGGGAAAATAAATCCTTCTTTTTTTTTTTTTTTTTTTTTTGAGGCGGAGTCTTCACTCTGTCGCCCAGGCTGGAGTGCAGTGGCACCATCTCGGCTCACTGCAAGCTCCGCCTCCCGGGTTCGCGCCATTCTCCTGCCTCAGCCTCCCGAGTAGCTGGGACTACAGGCGCCCGCCACCGCGCCCGGCTAATTTTTTTTTTTTTTTGTATTTTAGTAGAGACGGGGTTTCACCGTGTTAGCCAGGATGATCTCGATCTCCTGACCTCGTGATCCGCCCATCTCGGCCTCCCAAAGTGCAGGGATTACAGGCGTGAGCCACCGCGCCCGGCCAATAAATCCTTCTAACCAGGTAAACATGGTGCCTGCAGGAATCAACACTGCAATCTTAGAAAATAACTGGTACTGGTACAGTGACTTCAAGGGTGCACTCCTCTGTTCAGGGCAGAAATACTTCAAGAATTGCCTTGCTTTGTCATTTAAGGTTAAAAAATAGGAGAAAAAGGTTAAGTTTTAAAACTAGTTGAAAATTTACCAAAATCTTTCTTAGTTCACTAAAAAAGTAAAATTTAACTCTGTGCTGAGTAGTCTACATTAGAGGAATTATCCAATTTTTACTGTAGGGCTATTATAAAAAGTTTAGGTTGTGGCAATTTGTGACTTATGACACTAAATATTGAGATTTTAAAAAAATTCCATTTTCAAAATTTTTGAGTGAATTCATAAGATGTATAAAGAAAATAATTTTTGGTGAAAAGTGATTGTTTTGAAATGCCGTCTAAAATTATGATAACAGAAAATTGATCTGTAGTTTGCTTATATAAGCTTGTTAAAATAGATGTTTTCAGCTCAGATAGCTTCTTAATATGATGAATGTTGGTAAAAGTATAATACGAAAAAATTATAAATGAGTTCTATTATTTCCATTACCTGTTTTCTACAAATAATAGAGTAGATGTGGTAAATAGTTCTTTCGTTATTTCTAATTGTATGTACACATTATAAAACATTTGGAGCCAGTGATACTTTCTATATAGTCCTCCTTATTTGAGCTCTTTGTGTGCCTCAGTTTCCTCATTCCTAAATTAAAAAAAATATTTGATACTTTTCTCATTGGGCTGCTATGAGGATCAAATAAATGAATACATACAAAGTTTAGGTCCTGGAACACAGTAAGTGCTCAATAAATAAATCTGTTATTATCACTATTAATATTATTGGCTGCTCTATTGAAATCCATTTGTGTACCAGCCTCACCTAGATCATGCTTATTCCTCCCAATTTTCCTTCTTTCCCTCTGTCTATGCAGAAGTTAGCCTCACACTGCTATGAAGTAATACCGGAGACTGGGTAATTTATAAAGAAAGGAGGCTTAATCGGCTCATGGTTCTGCAGGCTATATAGGAAGCATGGCAGCATCTGCTTGTGGCGAGGCCTCAGGGAGCTTTTTACTCATGGTGGAAGGCAAGGCAGGAGCAGGCATCTTCACATGGCCAGAGCCATCTTCACAGGAGGTGAGAGAGCAGAGAGGTGCTACACACTTTTAAACAACCAGATCTTATGAAAACTTACACTCACGAGAACAGTACCCAGGGGATAATGCGAACCCATTTAGAAGAACTCTGCCCACATGATCCAGTCACCTCTCACCAGGCCCCATCTATAACACTGGATACATATAATTCAACAGCAGACTTAGTGGGAACATAGATCCAAACCATGTTAGCCTCCTTTCAAGATTCTTTCCTCAGAGTTGTGAAACCTTTTCTGAGCCAAGTCTTTCCTTTTATGGTGCTGCAGGTTGTATTTGGCAAAACGCCAGGGAGCACGCTTTACATTGCAGTCATCATATTTGAAGGGTTGTTAGGATTGTATTCTTGTAGATATCCTCAAAGTGTCTCTGTCAATGGTGTTAATACCAATTTGTACCAGGTCAACTTTGGGGCTAGGGAGGGGCAATTATTATTCACCATTGAGCTTTCAGTAATTTCCAAGCATAGTGTAGCAGACAGAAAGATAGACTTGGTATATGTGCTCCTTGAGAAAAAGAAAAGTAGGTAGCCAAGAAGTATTTGTCAAATAATTAAAATCAAGTGGCCTTTAATCCAAGAAACAAATTATATCAAACTTTGGTATGAATTTTAGGGTAGAAGATCTTAGATCCCATTGGTTGTGCTTGCTGAAAGCGATGCCTGAGATCTTGGTCTGCAACCACAGGAATTAAATGGTCTCCACGAAACAATGAGACCTTATTATACCTCTTAGTTATCAGCTTTCTCATTTTAAAATTAGACCAAGAGGACTTGCCTAATTCTGAAAATTAAAAAAAAAAAAAAAGATCATCTCTGGGAAAGTGATCTATAAGTGTAAGATTAATATATTTTGTTCCACATATCTTGGCAGGCATTTCTTTTTCTTAAGATAATCATTTTTTTCATCTGCCTTTCTTCTACTTTCTTCTGGAAGGTTGATATGTGCCATGAGTTGAGCAGGTGATGGTTCTTGTTTGCAGTCCAAGGTACCAAAGCAGCTGTAAACAGAAGCTGTATCTCAGGAAAGGGCTTGATCAGATTTCATTTCATTTGAGCCCACTGAAAGGGGATTTGGGCTCAATGAGACGTGCAAACAAATGAAACACAGAAGGCTGATTAGTGGCATTGCAGAATACTGAAAGTGGGTTTGCAGAGGACAGTGGGAAGTGGCCCCTGGAGTAATCTGTGAGCCAAAGAGTCACTCTTTAGAGGGAGTCACTTTTCTTGTTATGTGGTTATTCTTATGACTGTAGACTCGAATGGCCAAGAGCTCTTAGAGGCACACTCTAAGTAGACACAATCCATGAGATTTAAGATCATGCACGCTAAAATTAAAACTGACACTTGAGGAATCTTTACATTTGGCTCTTGGATTAAAAGAAACAGCTTGCTCCTTTTCATGAACACATGGTATCTCAGATGAAAGACTGAGCAACCCTGAATTTAGTAAGCAAGACCTAAAGTGGAACATAAGCTGAGGCTTTAATAGAATGAGAACGGATGCTCCTGGTTCCCATAAACCTTCATTTTTTTCCAGCTCATGCGTACCTTTTCTCAGGGATGAAATCAATCTTTTTGAAATGAGGAAATGAACTGTGTCACTAGCCCTCAGAGTTATGAGTGAAAAATATGGTGGATGTTCAGCCTCACATAGATGCAGCAAATAATTCAGCATATTGAAAGTGTCATGTTGATTCCCGAGATGATTTAGCCAACATTTCCTAAAAATCTTACTAAATTTGAATTCTTTAAATTTTCAACTTATCCCATCCATGTTTAAAATTCTCTTTTTAAAAAATGTATGAATAATTAATGCTATGCATGCCTTTAAAAAAAAATACAGATCTTTATAGCCAGAAGGGACTTCAAACACCATGCAGTCAAATCCTTTCAATTTAAAGGTAAGATGCCGAGGCTTAAAGAGGAGAAATGTTTGCCCAAGAGTGTAAAGTTATAGAGATGGGGCTCACATCAAGGTCTCCTCCTTCTCTTCCTTCTACACTAAGCTATACTTCAAGAAAAGAATAAATAAGGCAGTTTCTATTCATCAAGGCAATATAAACATTTGGTTACAAGCTTTCTGTGACTCTCAGCTACATACAGCATAATAGTTAAGAGCATAGGATTGATATCTGACTTAGTCTCCTTTCCAGTTTTTTCATGTCTGTGGCTTTGGGCAAATGACTTAAACTTTCGGTTTCATTTTCCTGATTCATAAAAAATTTGAAAATGTATATAAAATTTATTCTGTATTTGGCTTGGTGCTATATACTTGACATGAATTATTTTATAAGTGAAATATTACATAAAATAATTCATGTCAAGTATATAGCACCAAGCCAAATATAGAATAAATGCGTAATAAACATTAGATACTATTTTTTATGTCTATATCTGAAAAACAATTTTTTAAGGAAATTTTTTGTAGCTAAACCCTTCTGCAGTTAAACAATGTTACAAACAATGATCTTTGGGCTCTAAGTAATTCTGAAATCTTGATGAGCAAATTGAGGTGTTTAAAAGTCAAACGTTATTGACATATCTTTCAATTTCTTTTAGAAAGATCTGCCCTCTCAGGAGTTTCCACATCAATCAATTTCAGTTATTTTCCATTTGGATAGCGAGTATAAGAGCTTTACCAACAAGAAGAAAATTGTCAAACCAGCTTCTCTGCCTTGCCTAGGGTGCCCCTCAGCTTGGAATGTCATTCTCTTTTTATGTACGTCCAGATTCTAGTCATCCTTTTGTCACGTTGGCTCAAATGCAGCAGGGATCCCGCATGAGCCCCCTATACCTACCTTTCAAAAAATATTTTTCTCTGTGTCATTAACAAGTGTCAACGTGGATGTCATTCTTTCAGGTAAAAGGATAATCATGATACTGTGAGATAATAATAATAGCTAACCAATATTTATGTGTTTAAATTAATTTGGCATCCCTTCCACTTCTAGATCAGTTCTCATGTCTGAGCACCACAGCCCCTGTCACAGAACTTGCATTAGTGATATCCTTTTGGCTAGAGCACAGGTCCTGGCACCAGATTTCCAATTTTAGCTTTGCATTTTCTTGGATATTTAATTTTGGATCAGGTATACACTCTTTCTGCAACTGTTTTCCTCTTTCTAAACTGGAGCTTTAAATAGTTCCTTTCTCAGCTGGTCATTATGAGAATTAAATGGGTTAATTTATTTAAACCCCTTCTGATTGGTCATTATATTCTCTAAGACCAAGCAAAATATTCACTGAGAGAATGCAAGTAAAGACTGTGAGATCTTGAAGGGCAAGAGCTGTATTTTATAAATCTCTGTATACAGTCAGTGTCTAATATAGGCCTGGCTCATTATTTATGCTCAATAAATGTTTAATGAATGAGCAAATGAATGTACATTCTTTCAAAAGCCTTTTTTCTGCCAACCTTGGAAATTTAATTGCTAATTCCTTTGTGCTCCTGGATTCCCACAGCACTTAGCTGGTTCCTTCCCTATAGCACTCATGCATGACTTCTTTGCATTATACTTGCTTGCACTTCTACTTCCCTGACCAGTTTTTGAACTTCTTGAAGGTGAGATCTGGTGTTCATTCTGTACCCCTTCAGCACTTAGCACAGTATAAGTGCCCAACTCATGTTTGCTGGAAAATAAAACCAAAAAAACAATGACTTTAGTCAAGTGTGATACGGAGCATGTTGAAAATCTTATTGATCACTGAGTCCCTGGTTCCATTATGAGTTTACTTCAAAACTGTAAAAAAAAATGAGCTTCCTGAGAAGAAATAGGAAACTTATTTTTAAAAAGTGTCAAGTAGCCAGTCTCATAAAAAATTCCAGCAGATGTGTTCTATTTACTCCGAACTCCATATTCTATTATTTAAAACTAAATGTTTTGTTTTTCTTTTTTTTTCCCTTCATGCTATGTTAAGCTTTAGATCTTATTTAAAAGAAAACAAGTACTTTATCTTAATTTAAGGCACTGAACTTTCACAGTACACTCTGGAGGCACCAGACCAGCTTGTTACAATATGGACGTTGAGATCAAGTTGAATCAGCAACATCTAGGAAATGCACGTTGTAGCTGAACACAGAGTCCAGTGTTGTCTGTGTTTTATTTCCATAACACTAATGTCAGGGGTAGAGCACACATTCTTTTCCTGGTCTGTTAATTCTGCCAAAATGTCGTTCTTGTCAAAATGTCTTCAGAGGTTCCACAGTAGATGTTAAAAATGTAGCCTTGTAGAAAATTGCTGTTAATATGATTTAGCTTTTGCAGTCAAGATCCCTTCCTTATAAGCATTTTGGTTTTTATCATACCTCAGCATGAACACTTCTAAGTGTGTTTGCATTTCGTACAGAAACTAATTTGTTGAAATATCATCACACAACCAGTAATTAGGCATTAAAATTATCCCCAAATTCTGCCAGAGCACTAAGGGTCACATAGGTTTATATACACCTAGCTAATGAGTCAGGCTCATTTAAAAAATTCATTTGTCATGCTTATTAGAATGAACCTGTATTCCTTTATTACCCAGTACAAATCCTTTGCATATCAAGCCTAGAGCATAAAATTAAAATTGCATGAAACTTTGATCTCCTTCTTCATTAATCATGCTAGATAATTATACACAGGTGTCATCGTTTGTCTAATGGTAGATGCTTTCTGATCCCCAGTGCTGAATATTTGCTGTGTACACTTAAAAGGGGACTGAGATGTGTACAATACAAACCATATCCTTTTTATTATACCATGAGTTGAAAAATTCTACCTGTACTATACTTAGAGATTACTTTAATTAGGAATATCTGACAGCTAATCCAATGATAATGAATTTAGGGGCCTAAATGAACAAAAGAATAAGAAAGTATAAAAATAGGTCAAATTAATTTTTACAAAATTAAGCAATGTATTCATTTAGATAATGTCAAGATCTTAATTTAAATTTCTTTGTTTAAGCTTACTTAATATGTTATCTGAAATAAGTAGCCAAATAGTGGTTATTCTGTAATTGCATAAACACAGAGTATTGCATTTCGTAAAATATACAGTATACAATGACCTATTGAAAACTGTTATATGGTGACCACTAATAAAATACTGTGCAATCAACAATAGACTGATACAAGAGTAAGTCTGCAATCCATTGACATCCCTTTGGTGTAATTTAAATGTCTATTCCCATTTAACTTTCAATCAGCTTACCCAAGGGTGTAAGATTGTAGTAAGGTATAGTGTAACATATGAGTTATGCCAATATGTGCTTCATTTACTGTTTTGTTTTTCTGTGAATGCCAAAATGCAGAACCTTGTTACTGACATCAAAGATAAATCACAGCCTCCAGATACTTAGACTGATACGAGAATAGTGTTCTCAGGGGAAACAAATATCAAAATGTTAACCTAGTCAGTGAGTTTAGAATTGATCAACAAAACTTATTATCTTGATTTTAATTTGCTTGACACAAATATCCAGTGTGCTAGATACATAATATAGACATTGACATCTTTTTAGATACTATAAATTATGATTATACATTAACTCAAGAATTGTTTGCTGAACCTTAACAATTTGTAGATTACTGTGCTAGGTCTTGAGGATGCAGAGATGAAAGAGAATTCCTGATATCAAGGTGCTGACAGACTTTTGGGGAAGAGAGCTTAACAAACCAATAATTTTAACAGTGAGGGTTGTGTGTAGTGCTGTAGCTACTCAGAAAAGAGATTCCCAATCACAGATGAGGAGAAGTAAAGAAGAATTTCCTGTAAGAGTGATCCCAGAGGAAAGTCTAAAAGAGCAAGTTAGTTCAACATAAGAAGATTGGAGGGAAAAGAGTTCCAGATAGAGGGAACAGCATGCATTAAGGCAGGAAGACTTGGAATACTGCATCATATTCTTGTCTAGTTATGACTTTGGGGTAGAGTATATGCTGAGGAATAGTAAGAGATGAGTGGGGAGAAGGCAAGGTCCAAATCCCAGTCTCATGTGCCATGCTAGGGAGTTTGAATTCACTCCTGAAAGCAGTCAAGATGTTCCAAACCATTTCAGGCAGTCCAGTGACATGGTATCATTTGATTTTTTGTTGTCATTAGGAACCCACTCTGATAGTAATGGGGAAGGAGGCTGGGCTCAGTGGTTTTTGTAGTATGAAATGATAGTCCTGAACTAATAGAGTAGCAGTGGAATGAAGAAGAGTGAAGAGAATGGAGATGATGAGAATCAACAGAACTCAGTTATATGTACCCATATTAAGTCAGATTGGGTCAATAAGTGATATTGTTTTTTATCCCTGTATGGATTTTCCTTTCCCTTGTTTCCTGTCAAGCAGGTTTCATTGTGTCTTAGTTGCCTCAGGGAGGCAGGGGGTAAAAAGTGAGAAGAAGGAGCCAATATACTTTTTGGTCATGTTTTTTTTTTCAAAGGACTAACGTTAGGAGAATTTGGGAAAGTCTGCAGAGCTGGTAAAAAGGAGTAAAATGCATGGGAAAAATGGCTGGATATTTTTAAAACATGGAGATTTTCCCCTGGATTAAAAAGAGATTCCCCTTTAACTGAAAGGAAGAGCTTAGATAGCACTTAGCTGAGTGTTCTGGCTCTAGGTCCTTCATAAAATTGTAGTCAAGGTGTCATCCAGGGCTGCAGTCATATATTAGCTTGACTGAGAAGGAGCATCCACTTTTAGGTTCTCTGTATGATCAGAGAGAGAAATGGTTACAGAAAGGCTTCTGGCAGATGGAACTAAGAGCAGTTTTGAGACAGGATGTCTATATCCAAGTATGGTCCAGAAGCAACAGAGATCTACAGGATCTGAGGAGATCACATGGACAGGAATGCAAATATTCTAGGGGAAATTCAGATAAATTGATGTCCCAATCACCAGAGAGTGTCCATCACTCCATTTTGACAATACGTAAGACTTTGGGAACCTTGAGATGACATTGAAAGGGAAACCCTGAAAATGAATAAGGTTAAGTTGACCACTAGCTCTGTGAAAGGGGAATAGGAGATAAAAATATGAGTTGGATCACTTTATAGAAAAGGAAATGTTTTATTTCCCCCATCTATATTTGTAAACTAGGCTTTTAATTTACTATGTGTGCTTTTGAGGTTTAAAAAATTATATTCCCCATATGCTTCCTTTTGGTTTTGGGGAAAAGAGAGTGCAAGAAGTGTAAGAATAAATGGAGAAAAGACTAAAGCCAAAAGTTGGTAGAAATTAAGAAAAATGAGAAGAAAATAGGGACATTAGGAAGATTCTTTAGCAAAGACCAAGAGTATTACTAGAAACTTATTCTCATCTGACAAATGTTTTTATGTTTCTCTAAATTATCCACCAGACCTATGTAAAATGTTTTGTATTTTAGCCTCCTCAGAGACTTTGGAAATAATAGTATCTTTTTTTGTTTGTTTGTTTTTGTATCAGTGACTGGAACCTTTTCTTTATAAGTGAGTAATTCATGATAAAAATAATCTTTGCATTTTCTGCCCTATGTAAGATCCTGTGCTCTGCGTCTGGTGTTTTATCTAAGTCTGAAAGTGGTGGGAGGATCTAGGAAGTCTCTAAGATAAGTCAGCCATATTGTTTTGATTTGGCCAGAATAGGAAGGGGCTAGGAAATCCAGGGAAAGTAGCTTGTTGGCCCCAGGTGCACAAGGAGTGATGGCCAAGGTAGAGTGATGCTCTCTGCTCTGGTGTGGTCTTGTTCCATCAGGAAGACACAGGGAATCAGGTGGCATTTTCTCTAGTCAGCAGTGATGAGGGCTTCCTAGGATTGCTGAAGTTGTAGGGTCACGGTTATATACACCACAAGAAGGGCTTTGGAGATCCTATTACACGTTCTTTAGTGTCATCATTGCCCTCTCATAGTGTGACTTTGCTGTAAATGATAACACCAATTTTGCACAAACTCTTCAAAATATGGGGGTAAATTCTCTTGTTTTGCTTCTGTCATCTCTTTTTCCCTAGTTTTCCTTCAAATGTAAGTTCTTTATCAAAAAAATAATTTCTGAAAGTTTTATTTTGTCTGTGATACTCCTAAAGACACCGGTCAAGGCATCTTCCTACTTCCACAATGTCTATAAGCTTGTGGCTTTGGTGGAACTCATTATAGGGGAGGCCTAGAAGACAGCCAGGCTGATTGGCTCCCACAGGTATTGAGCATCTTATCTGAAAGGACTGGAAGCATGTGGGCTGCTTCTTCAACCAACAGCAGGAAAGTTTGCACACCAAAGTGCAGTTCTGCTGTCTATTCCTGTCATGTCACCCTGGTTTCTCTTTGGATTCTTGATTACCTTTGTGGAAAACCCTCCTTATGCCTATAAACGAGCATATGATAAACAACAATAAAACATTTTTGAATTAGTTTTAAGTGTAAATTTACTATTGATTTGTATCTTATAGCTGATGGAATACTCTTAACATTTTTACAGACTTTTACAAAATTTAATTTATACCCTATGAGTGTTTTCAGCTCAGTCGGTGATTTTCTGTTTATTTTTATTTTTGTAGAGATAAGGTCTCGCTATATTGCGCAGGTTGGTCTCAAACTCCTGACCTCAAGTGATCCTCCCACTTTGGCCTCCCAAAGTACTGGGATTATAGGTGTGAGCCTCTGCATCCGGCTAGTTTAAAAAATGTCTCTGCAGAATTCTGGAGTTTCATCTGAAGGCCTTGTGCACCCAGCTCAAGGAGGAGGTGATCATTGATTGATTAGTTCATTCATTGAAAAATATTTATTGAGCACCTCCTATATCCGGGTGCTTTTGTAGGAACCTAGGATACAGTGCTGAGTGAGGTAGGCTAAGTCTTTTCCCTCGTGGAACTTACGCTGCCATATGAAAGATAGACAATATACAATGGGATTAAGCAATATGCCTGTAAAGGACTTACCGCAGGGCCTAGCACGTAAGTGCTCAATAAATATTATTATTATTATTTATCTTGGATGCTTTTGTTATCAGATGGGTGCATTAGCCTGTCCCTTTGGACTTTCACTATGTTGCCTTGGGATCTGGGCTTTCTGTAACTGTATTTTCGATCAGGTCATTATGTTTGTCAACTTCAGAAGTTGTCTGGGTGTCTGGCAACAGGTGAACCTGTTTTGGAAAAGTCCTGTCCTGCTTGTGTGCCCTCAATCTGAAGTAAAGGAGGCATTGCCAATAATCACTTCCCAATGCCCTGCAGCCATATTGTCATCTTCTAGAATGAATGCATCATTAAAACTTTTTCTTCACTCTTTCTCTCCATCATTAGTGTGATATGTCAACACAGGATGCAGCGTATCAATCATTTCTTGAAGGATTTCAGTAGCAGTTTTTGTGGGTAATGAAAGTGATTACCAGGTTGTTAGTGAATTTACTATTGACAATCTGATACGACAGTTCTCTCACACACAATAGCAAGTGTTAAATGAACCTAAAAGAAAAACTGAGATGCCAGAATAAGTAGCAATGAAGGGCTAGAGCTTACTCATGAATCTGGATGCCTGATAAAACATTTTCACACTAGGAAGTACCTAAGGAATGAGATGGGAAAATGTCAACGCACACTTTCTGGAATAGACTGGAACCCAGAGTCTTATCTCTTAGTCATGAATGTTAATTTTAAGGAAAAGAGACCCTGTAGGGTTTACTTGATTTCTCAACTTTTATGTCAGTTTTACTTTAATTGTATTAATTTATTTGTTTATTCAATGAGTAAGACATATGCATGACCTTTATTATGTTCCATAATTAACAACTGTTTCTGGAGTTTAGATTTCACAGAACTATAAGTTAGAAAAAGTATGGGAATCATTGTAGGATTATCATTTCTTATATAGCCAAGAAAGGAGAATTAAAAAGTGTTTTTGTCTAGTAGTATTATTATTATTTAATAGAAGAAAGGGCATGTTAAATACCAAAGGGTAGAAAGGCCATCATCTCAGAATAAAGGACAGTTCTACAAATAAAGTTAATTTTAGACAAAACTTGCTATTCATTTTTCTCATTTTTTCTAGGCACCCTGGGGCAAGCTGTCACAGGTTGGTACTAATCAGCTGTTATTCTTTAACTAAAGATGAACATATTTAGTTATTTCATGATGAACAATATTTCATGATGAACATATTGTACCTTTCGAGCATGCTCTGTGAGGGCCTTCACCATAGCAAATCCTTCTCAATCTCCCTGGCAGTCCCCACCTGCACTGAACTCGGAGGAAAGGCTGGATCAGTTCTTTTTACCACTAGGATAAAATTGTAGAGGCATTCAGCAAACCATGGACACTGGAGTTAGAAGAATCGTCTGGTTCCCTATTTCCAAACTTCATTCATTCTACAGCAGTTTTGGTCATATCTGCATACAATCTGTACTGACTTATTTAGCATTTTCTCGAAATTTGCTCTAATTTTTTAATTTAAAAATTACGTTAAAAGGAAAACTTACTAAGATTGTAGTAGGTTATAGTTCACTCTAAGAATATTCTATTAATGTTAAGTGTGTCAAATTGGTGAGGATTGTGTGTCTATCATTAAGTTGCATGTCACTAGAGTTCTTCAAGCAGAGGCTGAGTGACTTGTTAGGGAGGTTTGTAAAGGACATTTTCATAGCAGCATGGGGCTGCTATGAAATTTTCCAATTTATATTTACATCAACAGTGTAGAAGGATTCACTTTTTTCCACATCCTTGCCAATTATTATTGTCTTTTATCTTTTTTCTGATAGCAATTCTAACAGGTGTAAGGTAATTTTGATTTGCATTTTCCTGGTGGTTAGTGATGTTGAACTCCTTTTCATATACCTGCTGGACATTTTTGGTCAGCATATATAGTTTCCAGAGAATTTTTCTAGAGAATAGTCCCCAAGGCAAGGGTTAATGCATTAATGCTTTTTGTACGAGATGCCAAACCTAGGGCAGAAAGAGTGAGGAAATAGACAAGTGAAGCAAGGAAGGCTGTGAGGCAGTGATAAACGATGTAATACTTCATAACAGACCACAAAAAGACACAGTAGGGCATTTAGCACATGAGTTCTTTTTGCATAAGAAACTTTTCAGAATGGGCTGTAAGGAGAAACTGTGCCAGGATTAGTTTGTGGGAGCAAAAAGTAGAGAAATTATGTATCAGCTTTTGCCCTGTGGATTGTTCACTTACTGCAATTCTGAGTTTTATCGTCTAGCATCTTCAAAGGCTGCCCTATGTAAGATCCTGTGCTCTGCGTCTGTTGTTTTATCTAAGTCTGAAAGTGGTGGGAGGATCTAGGAAGTCTCTAAGATAAGTCAGCCATGTTGTTTTGATTTGGCCAGAATAGGAAGGAGCTAGGAAATCCAGGGAAAGCGGCTTGTTGGCCCCAGGTGCACAAGGAGTGATGGCCAAGGAAGACAGAGCAGCTGAGGGCCTAGGGACAGGTGGTTCCAAGGGAATCCAGGGATGCAAATAAAATTTGTGTTGAAATAATATTCATTTGTAGAGAGTTCAACCAGACCAATGTTTTCCAAAGTCTATTACAAGTACCACTTGTGGTATACAAGATAATTTTAGGTGACTATGAATGAATACTATTTAAATGTTTGGTGTTTGTTTTAATGTGTCTTAGGACAAAATAACTACTATATAACAATGTTATATGCTATCTTCAACACAATGTAAGTTTTCTATTGGATGTAACTTTTAAATAAAAAAATAGAGTCAATATGAAGAAAATATGAAATAAATCAGAGTACAGATTGCATGCAGTTATGATAAAAATTACTGTGGGATGATTGAAGTTTACAAATAGGGAACAAGATGATTCTTCTAACTCCAGTGGCCGTGATTTGCCAAATACCTCTACAACTTTATCCTAGTGGTGAAAAGAGCTACAAAGACGTAGTAACACAGGACCCCTGTTCGCTAGTGGGTGAATTTCTTTGTCTCGGATTTGATTTTAGAATCCTATACTTTTTCTCAATAAAGCTCTGCTAGCCTCCCAGTTTGATTTTACAGTGCCTCATTTTTTCTTTCATTAAATATTTATTTGCTCCAGTCCCTTAACGCGAGAAAAAAAGAGGAAAACCTAACAGTCATTTGTAGGGGTACTTATTCTCTCTCTCCATCCTGAAGCATTTCCACTAACCAAGACGATTCATCTTCATCCTTCATTAGAGTGTGTTATTCACTGAAGTGGTTTATGGCCAAATAGAGCTGCTGGCTTTGCAGATTCTGTTTGGGGGAGTACTGAATCAAATGTGTTCTTTATGTCTAGATAAACCATTCCTTAGATTTTCTTGGTTGAATCTGTGTTAATTTTCAAAACTAACTGTCAAAGAGATGACAACCTTACTAGCAAAACCTGTTAGAGTGTGGCCACTTTAATTCAGATGGCCCTATTAAATACACTGTACCTTGCATGCATATATTAAATTAAGAATTAAAATATTTTATTCTTTTTGACAAAGCTAAAAACCAAAATATATAAAGAGATGAAGGCACGGTTTTGATAACAGTACTTTACAAACTCTTTACAGGCAAGTAAGATGATACAGAATAATACTACCAGGATGGGCAGTTAAACAATCCACAAGAATTGGATCTGGGATATTTTTGCCAAGCTGTATTCCTCCAAACAGACTATAGGAGGTGCTTCTTTCTTTTTCTAGCTTTTTTGAGAAAGAATTGACAAATACAATTTATATAGATTTAAGGTATACAGCATGATGTTTTGGTGTGCATATACATGTGAAATAATCAACACAATCAAGTTAAGATTATATTCATCACCTCACATAGCTACTGTACCCTCCTTCCCTTTTTGGTGATGAGAACACTTAAGATCTACTCTCTTAGCAGGTTTTGAGTACATTGATATGCTATATAACAAGGTTTTTGTCAATGGCAGGCTGTGTACACAATGATAGTCCCATAATACTGTATTTTTTATCGTGTCTTTTCTGTGTTTAGATATGCAAATACCATTGTGCTGCAGTTGCCTACAGTATTCAGTACAGTAGCATGCTGTATAGATTTGTAGCCTATGAGAGGTAGGATATATATATATAGCCTAGGTGTGTGTATATTATGCCATCTAGGTTTATGTAAGTATACAATGTTTGCATAATGATGAAATTGTCTAATGATGCATTTCTCAGAGCATATTTCCATCATTAAGAGATGCATGACTGTATACATTATTAACTGTAGTCACCATGTTGTAGATTAGATATCTAGAACTTATCCAACATAACTGAAACATTGTACCCTGTCTTAGTGCATGGGGTGCTATGAAATTCTCCCATTTATATTTCCATCAACAGTGTAAAGGGATTCACTTTCTTCCACATCCTTGCCAACTCTTGTTATCTTTTATCTTTTTTATGATAGCAGTTCTAACAGGTGTGAGGTAATACCTGATTGTGATTTTGATTTGCATTTTCCTGGTGGTTAGTGATGTTGAACTCCTTTTCATATACCTGCTGGCCATTTTTGGTCAGCCTGTATATAAACTGTAGTCATTTTCACATGTTTTCTTTGAAAAAATGTCTATTTGGGTTCTTCACCTGTTTTAAACTAGGTTATTTTAAAATTTCTTTCTTTCTTTTTTTTTAAGAGACAAGATCTTGCTCTGTCACATTGGGCTGGAGTGCAGTGGTGTGATCCTAGCTCACTGCAGCCTTGAAATTCTGGACTCAAACCTGAAAATTCCCACCTCAGTCTCTTAAGTAGTTAGGACTACAGGCATGTGCCACCATACCTGGATAATTTTTTTTTTTTTTTGGTAGAGATGGGGTCTAGTTATGTTGCCTAGGTGGGTCTTGAACTCCTGGCCTCAAGTAATCCTCCTGCCTTGATCTCCCAAAGTGCTGGGATTACAGGTGTGAACCACCATGCCTAGCCTTATTTTTAAATTTCTGTCTTTTTTTTTTTTTTTTTTTTTTGCTATTGCATAGTTTGAGTTTCTTATATATTTTGGATAACAATTACTTCTTAGATAGTTTGCAAATATTTTATTCAATTCTTAGGGTGTCTCTGCACTCTGTTGATTGTTTCCCTTGCTGGGCAGAAGCTTTTAAGTTTTGAAAGTATTTGCCTTGCGTCCTCACAGCTTAGCTCCCACATATCAGTGAGAACATACAACATTTGGTTTTCCATTCCTGACTTATTTCACTTAGAATAATAGTCTCCAATCTCATGCAGGTCACTGCAAATGCTGGTAATTAATTCCTTTTTATGGCTGAGTAGCATTCCATCTCATATATATATATATGTATATCTCATATATATATATAACAGTTTCTTTGTTCACTCATCAATTGATGGGCATTTGGATTAGTTCCATGATTTTGCAATTGTGAGTTTTGCTGGTATATACATGCATGTGCAAGTATCTTTTGTGTATAATGACTTTCTTCCTCTGGGTAGATATCCAGTAGTGGGATTGCTGGATCAAATGGTAGTTCTACTTTCAGTTCTTTAAGGAATCTTCACACTGTTTTCCACAGTGGCTCTACTAGTTTACATTCCCACCAGCAGTGTAGAAGTGTTCCCTGATCACCACATCCATGACAACATCTACTATTTTTTGAGCTTTGATTATGGCCATTCTTGCAGGAGTAAAGTGGTATCACATTGTGCTTTGATTTGCATTTCTCTGACCATTAGTGATGTTGAGCATTTTTTCATATGTTTGTTGGCCATTTGGATATCCTTTTTTGAGAATTGTCTATTCATGTCTTTAGCCCACTTTTTGATGGGATTGTTTGTATTTTTCTTACTGATTTGTTTGAGTGAGTTGTAGATTCTGGATATGAGTCCTTTGCCAAATATATAGATTGTGAAGATTTTCTCCCATTCTTTGTGTTGTCTGTTTGCTCTGCTGACTGTTCCTTTTGCTGTGTGAAAGCTCTTTAGTTTAATAAAGTTTCAACTATTTATATTTGTTTTCATTGCAAGTGCTTTTGTGTTCTTGGTCATGAAATCCTTGCCTAAGCTAATGTCTAGAAGAGTTTTTCCAATGTTATCTTCTGGAACTTTTATAGTTTCAGGCCTTAGATTTAAGTCCTTAATCCATCTCGAGTTAATTTTTGTATAAGGTGAGAGATGAGGATCCAGTTTCATTCTTCTACATGTGGCTAACCAATTATCTCAGCACCATTTGTGGAAAATGGTGTCCTTTCCCCAGTTTATATTTTTGTTTGCTTTGTTGAAGATCAGTTGGCTTTAAGTATTTGGGTTTATTTCTGAGTTCTCTATTCTGTTCCATTGGTCCATGTGCCTACTTTTATGCCAGTACCATGCTGTGTTGGTGACAATGGCCTTATAGTATAGCTTGAAATCAGGTCGTGTGATGCCTCCAGATTTGTTCTTTTTTTTAGTCTTGCTTTAGCTATGTGGGCTCTTTTTTGGTTCTGTGTGAATTTTAGAATTGTTTTTTCTAATGCTGTGAAGAATGGTTGTGATATTTTGATGGCAATTGCATTGAATTTGTAGATTGCTTTTGGTAGTATGGTCATTTTTGCAATATTGATTCTTCCCATCCATGAACATGGGACGTGTTTCCATACGTTTGCGTTGTCTGCGATTTCTCCCAGCAGTGTTTTGTAGTTTCCCTTGTAGAGGTCTTTTGACTCCTTGATTAGGTATATTCCTAAGTATTTTATTTTATTTTATTTTTTCAGCTACTGTAAAAGAGGTTGAATTCTTGATTTGATTCTCTGTTTGGTTGCAGTTGATATATAGAAGAGCAACTGATTTGTGTACATTAATTTTGTATCCAGAAACTTTGCTGAATTCTTTTATCAGTTCTAGGAGATTTTTGGAGGAGTCTTTAGGATTTTCTAGGTATACAATCATATAATCAGTAAACAGTGACAGTTTGACTTCCTCTGTACTGATTTGGATGCCCTTTCTTTCTTTCTCTTGTCTGATTGCTCTGGCTAGGACTTCCAGTACTATGTTGAAGTGGAGTGCTAAGAGTAGGCATCTTTGTCTTATTCCAGTTCTCACAAGGAATGCATTCACGTTTTCCGCATTCAGTATTATGTTGGCTGCTGGTTTTTCATAGATGGCTTTTATTACATTAAGATATGTCCCTTGTATGCTAATTTTGCTGAGAGTTTCAATCATAAAGTGATGCTGGATTTTGTCGAATGCTTTTTCTGAATCTATTGGATAATCATGTGATTTTTGTTTTGAATTCTGTTTATGTGGTGTATCACATTTATTGACTTGCATAAGTTAAACCATCCCTGCATGCTTGGCATGAAACCCACTTGATTGTATAATGTCTCTCTTTGTCTCTTTTAACTGCTGTTGCCTTAATGTTTGTTTTGTCTGATGTAAGAATAGCTACCCTTGCTATTTTTGGTTTCCATTTACATGAAATGACCTTTTCACCTGTTTACTTTATGTGAGTCCTTATGTGTTAGGTGAATCTCCTGAAGGCAGCAGATTGTTGGTTGTTGAGTTGTTATCCATTCAGCAGTTCTGTATCTTTTAAGTGGAGCATTTGGGCCATTTACATTCGATGTTAGTATTTAGATGTGAGGTACCTTTGTGTTCATCATGGCAGTTTTTGTTGTTGCCTGTGTACTTTTGTTTATTTTGTTTTTTTCTTTGTTTTTGCTTTTTAACTTGTATTTTTGTTCTATAAGTCTTATGTGATTTAAGCCTTAAAGAGGTTCTGTTTTGATGTGTTTCCAGGGTTTGTTTCAAGATTTAGAGCTCCTTTTAGCAGTTCTTGTAGTAGTGGCTTGGTAGTAGTGAATTCTCTCAGCATTTGTTTGTCTGAAAAAGACTGTATCTTTCCTTTATATATGATGCATAGTTTCACTGGATACAAAATTCTTGGCTGATAATTGTTTTGTTTGAGGAGGCTGAAGATAGGGCCCCAAACTCTTGTAGAGTTTCTGCTGAGAAATCTGCTGTTAATCTGCTAGGTTTTCCTCTATAGGTTACATGATGCTTCTGTCTCACAGCTCTTAAGATTCTTTCCTTCATCTTAATTTCTGATAACCTGATGCCAATGTGTCTAGGTGATGGTCTTTTTGCGATGAATTTCCCAGGTATTCTTTGTGTCTTGTATTTGGGTGTCTAGGTCTCTAGCAAGGCTGGGGAAGTTTCCTTGATTATTCCCCCAAATATGTTCTCCAAGCTTTAGAATTCTCTTCTTCCTCAGGAACACTGAATATTCTTAGGTTTGGTTGTTTAACATAATCACAGGCTTCTTTGAGGCTTTGTTCATATTTTCTTTTTCTTCTTTCTTTGTCTTTGCTGGATTGGGCTAATTTGAAAACCTGGTGCTCGAGCTCTGAATTTCTTTCTTCTGCTTGTTCAATTCCATTGCTGAGACTTTCCAGAGCATTTTGCACTTCTGTAAGTGTGTCCAATGTTTCCTGAATTTTTGATTTTTTTTTCTTTAAGCTATCTATTTCCTTGAATATTTTTCCATTCACTTCTTGTATTGTTTTTTTGGATTTCCTTGTACTGGGCTTTGCCTTTCTCTGGTGCCTCCCTGATTAGCTTAATAACTAACCACCTGAATTATTTTTCAGGGATTTCTTCTTGATTTGGATCCATTGCTGGTGAAGTAGTGTGATTTTTTTGTGGATGTTAAAGAGCCTTATTTTGTCATATTACCAGAGTTGGTTTTCTGGTTCCTTCTCATTTGGACAGGCTCTGTCAAAGGAAGGCTCCAGGGTTGAGGGCTGTTGTTCAGATTGTTTTGTCCCATGGGGTGTTCCTTTGATGTATTATTCTCCCTATTTTCCTATGGATATGGCTTCCTGCACAAGCTGCACTGCACAAGTTGCAGTGATTGTTGTCTCTCTTCTGGGTCTAGCCACCCAGCAAGTCTACCTGACTCTGGGCTGGTACTGGGAGTTGTCTCCATAGAGTCTTGTGATGTGAACTGTCTCTGGGTCTCTCAGCCATGGATACCAGCACCTGTTTCGGTGGAGGTAGTAGGAGGGTACAATGGACTCTGTGAAGGTTCATAGCTTTTGTGATTTAATGTTCTATTTTTGTGCTGGTTGGCCTCCTACCAGGACGTGGCGCTTTCCAGAGAGCATCAACTCTGGTAGTACAGAGAGGAAACGGTGGTGGGCGGGGTCTTAGAACTCCCAAGATTATATGCCCTTTGTCTTCAGCTACCAGGGGGGTAGGGAAGGACCACCAGGTGGGAGCAGTGCTAGGTGTGTCTGAGCTCTGATTTTCCTTGGGCAGATCTTGGTGCAGCTGCTGTAGGGGGTGGAGATGTGGTTTCCAGTTCAATGGAGTTGTGTACCTAGGAGGATTATTGCTGCCTTTTCGGAGTCATGCAGGTTGTCAGGGAAGTTGGGGAATACTGGCAGTCATAGGCCTCACCCAGTTCCCACACAAACCGAAGGGCTGGTCCCATTCCCACCGTGCCCCACTATCAGCCCTGAGTCTGTTTCCTGGTAGTGTGGAAGCCGGGCTTGAGAACTTGCCCCAGGCTACCTGCCTCCCAGCTGTGAAAGAAAAGGGCTTGGTTCCTCCCCTGCCTGTAGAGTCTGCACACTGGATTAGCGCCCTCCTCTGAGCTCTGGCCAGGAAGCTTCTTGCCCCACTGAAATTGCTACAAAGTTCAGCTGGAAATTACCTTCTCCCTGTGGTGTTTTCCCCCATTCCTCTGGCTTCCCTCCTGATGGATCCTTGTGGTGCCAGGCAGGAATGGCCTGCTTGGGGACCCATTGAGCTCCCAGGGCCTTTCTGATGCTTCCTCTACCCCTGTATTTCTCTCGGCTCTCTAAATTGACTCAGCTCCAGGTAAGGTTGGAAATTTCTCCCACAAACAGGCCTTCAGTTTCCTCAGGGGGAGTGTGTGTTCAGGAGGGGAGGCTCTCCCTTTCCCACTTCCGCAGTTGGGGCACTTAACAGTATTTGGAGTGTCCCCCAGGTCCTGGAGGAGCAGTCAGCTTCTTTCAGAGGGTCTGTGGGTCCTCTTGGGATTGCCGGTTTGTTCTTGCAGTTGATTTGGAGCTACAATTCACAATGTGAGCTTCCACACGCTGCTCTGTTCATCTGAGTTGAAGCTGCAATCTAGTTCTGCGTCCTGTCAGCCATGATGATTCTTTCTTTTTAATTGAATGCCTTTTATTTGTTTTTTCTTGTCCCCATATTTTGTTATTGATTTCCAATTTGCATGTTTTTATATTGTGTATCCACTAATATATGATTGTAGCTATGGTTATTTTAATACTTTTATCTTTGAACTTTTCTACTAGAGGTGAAAGTGCATCACCATAGAGTACTCTGAATTTGACTATATGCTTTTATCAGCAAGTGTTAATCAGCATCCTTTCATTTCAACTTGAACAATGTCCTTTAGCATGTCTTGTAATGCAGGTCTAGTGATGATAAACTTCCTTAACTATAGTTTGCCTGAGAAAATTTTTATTTCTTCTTCTTTTCTGAGGTATAGCTTTGCCAGATATAGTATTCTTGGTTAGCAGGTTTTTCAGTTTTTCTTTTGTCAGTTTAAATATATCATCCCTCTCTCTCCTGGCCAGTAAAATTTCTTCTGAGAAATCAGCTGACACTTTCATAGAAACTAACTTGTATGTGATAAGTCAATTTTCTCTTGCTGATTTCAAAATTCTCTTATTTTCTTTGACTTTTGATAATTTGATTATGGTATTTCTCAATGTAATCTTCTTTGGATTAATCCAATTGAGGACTTTTGAACTTCATGAATTTGGATGTTCATGTCCTTCCCAAGATTTGGGATGTTTTCTGCCATTATTTCTTTTAATAATCATCTTGAGCCTTTGTCTTTCTCTTCTCCTTCTGGACTTCTGTAACACATAATTTGATTCACTTTATGATGTCTCATAATTCCTGTAGGCTTTCTTTATTCTTAATCGTTCCTTTTTTTCTCATCTGACTGGCTAATTTCAAATGATCTCTCTCAAATTCACAGTTTTAATTTTAAAATTTCATTCATTGTATTTTTCAGCTCTAGAATTTCTGTGTTTTATAATTTCTGTTTCTCTGTTGAACTTCTCATTTTTTTCATTTCTGATTTTTTGGATTTTGTTTTATTGTCTATCTGTGTTCTCTTGTATCTCACTGAATTTACTTCCTTAGAATGATTATTTGGAATGCTTTGCAAGGCAATTCATAGATTTTTATTCATTTGAGCCCAGTTACTGGAAAACTATTTTGTTTTTCTAGTGGTGTAATGTTTTCCTGATTTTTCATGTTTCTTGAGGTTTTGGATTACTGCTTTGCTTTTGAAAAAGATCACCTCCTCCAGTCTGTACTGCATGGCCGAAGGAGAAAAATACATTCCTCGTTCAACCTGGCTAGTTACCCTGGGTTTTCCATAGACCTTTTTATGGATGTTCCCATTCCATTCCTTTTGTTCCCTCTTGGGAGAGAAAATCTAAGGATTGTATTGCTTCTCTCGATCCTGTACAGTCAGGCTGAATGTTGAGAGTCTCCCATTTATTTGCCAAAGGGTACCCTAAAATATTAAAAGTTAAGAACCTTTTTTCAATCTAAAAGAGTTGAACCAGCTTTCTGAGATGTACTGCCTTGGGGGTAGGGTAGGAGTGATGCGGATAAAGTAAAACTGTTTTTCTTACTCTCTTAAATTCATTGATTCTCAGTTTTTCTTTTTACTCCAAGGAGGGGCTGGCACCTGACTGCTGGACTCCTGGGTTCCCACAAAGGTACTTGTGTTCATGGATGTTTTTGGGTAGGGTTGGTATGAGGGCTAAAATATCTCTCTACCATCTTTCTGACATCACTCCAGCCAGAACTTCTTGATATGATCTTTAAAATGGTTTCAGGGCTCTCATCCAGTTACTTTAAAAGTGATTATTATTTATTCCCTAAAGCAGTTTTGACAGAAAGTTCTCCTAATGACAATATTGCCAGGGTAATAATAATAGCAGGAAAAAGTACTTAAGGAAAAATTAATGAATTATTTCTTAAATACTTACTCACTTTCTGTTAAGGAAGATATGTCCTTGAAGAAGCCCTGTGCTGTGGTTTGAATGCCTGACTCTCCCCCAAAATTTACATTGGAATTTAGTCCCCAATGTGATAGTATAAAGAGGTCGGGCCTTTATGAAGGAACTAAATTATGAGGGCAGAGCCCTCATGAGTAAGAGTAGCAACTGATATGGTTTGGCTGTGTCCCCATCCAAATCTCATCTTGAATTGAAGCTCCCATAATCTCTATATGTTGTGGGGGGGACCCAATGGAGATAATTGAATCATGGGGGTGGGTTTCTCCCATGCGATTCTCATGATGGTTTTATAAATGGCAGTTTCCCTGAACACACTCTCTTGCCTGCCATCATGTAAGACATGCCTTTGCTCCTCCTTCGCCTTCTGCCATGGTTGTGAGGCCTCTCTAGCCATGTGAAACTGTAAGTTCATTAAATCTCTTTTCTTTATAAATTACCCATTCTCAGGTATTTCTTCATAGCAGTATGAGAACAGATCAATACAGCAACCTTATAAAAGGGATCGAGGAAACTATTTAGCTCTCTTTTTATGTCCTTCTGCCTTTTGCCACATGAGGATATGACCTAGATTCCGCCTTTCTGCCATGTGTGGTTAGAGTAAGAAAGTCTTCACCAGCTACTCAATGTCAGCGTCTTGATCTTGAACTTTCTAGCCTCCAAAATCTGTGAGAAAAAATTTTTTAATACCCTGACTTGGAACTCCTATGAAAAATAAATTACCCTGTCTCAAGTATTTTGTTATAGCAGCACTAACAGATTAAGGCATTTTGGATCCAGAAATTAATGATGGACCCAATTTTTCTTCACTGCTTTTCTTATGGCTTTATAAAAAACTTGATCTACTAAGCTTTTATAAGAAGTCGAGATCATATCAATATTGAGAAAAATGGTAGAATCAGAAGAGTCCTAGGAAGGATGGGTGGGAAGAATAGATTTTGCTGGGAACAAATCCTAAGGAAAGATACTAATATTAACAGGTCCAAATTCAGATTAGTAGACCCAGATATTTAAATACCTTTGTTGTAATAGTGGGAAAGGTAAATGGCAGTAATTACTGAGGTAATTCCTGCTCAGGCAGGAGTTGGAGAAACTGTTTTTGGAAAAGTGAATTGGAAAGATAAAAGGTTAGAATGTATAATCATCATTCTGTTTATATGCCTTGGGCTTAGTTGATTTACCTGATGCTCTAATCACACTCACTTTAGTCTAAATATAGAGAATATCAATAATAAATAATGTGATAACTTTCATACTGTGGAATTCCTTCCTTTAAGAAGGTGGCTCTGTTACTGGGGCAGCAGAAATAGGGTAACAGAAAGCATAGAGGGTATGAGATTAGTTTGATTCCCAGGTAGGCCAGGATCTTTTCAGGGAAGTGATGGGCTTATTTTCAGCACCATAGTTAGGACTTCTTTGTTGTTGTTGTTGTTGTTGAGATGGAGTCTCACTCTGTTACGCAGGCTGGGGTGAAATGACATGATCTCAGTTCACTGAAACCTCTGCCTCCTGGGTTCAAGCGATTCTCCTGCCTCAGCCTCTTGAGTAGCTGGGATTGCTGGTGCCCACCACCATGCCCAGCTGATTTTTGTATTTTTAGTAAAGATGGAGTTTTACCATGTTGGCCGGGCTGGTCTTGAACTCCTAACCTCAGGTGATCCACCCCCCTTGGTCTCCCAAATTTCTGGGATTACAGGCTTGAGCCATTGCACCTGGACATAGTTAGGACTTCTAATTGACACTGAAATTTTATCCTGGAAGTTGAGTGTAAGGGTATGGAGGAAGCCCTATGGATTGTGGCAACAGGATGCCAGATACTTTTTTTTCACGATACCAAGTTATAGCTCATCCATAGATTCAGGCTTATTGAATGCACTGTTTCTCAAAGTATGGTCCTTGGTCCAACTGCACCAGAATCTCCTAAGGGTATTCATTACAATTACAGATTTTTTGATCTCACCTCTTGAGGCCCTTTAGAGTTTCTTGAACTGAGACAAAAGGAACAGGTCTTTGTATTCTTGTATTGAGAAATTTTTGAATATGATTGAGGTGGGAGTGTGACCTTGGATTAGGCAGTTTCCTTTAGCTAAAGACAATTATAATCATCCACATCAGTAGTTAACATACCCCATGGCTGGAGGAATGAGTGCCTCTGTCCGAAGCAATGACTATAGTCCAACCCTTGCACTAGTTGGGTATACTTGTTTTAACCAGCAAGTTCATCTCATTGGTAAAATCTGCCCAGGATTCTGAGTGGTCTGTGTTCTGGAGAAACTTTTGAGAGGAAGGTAGTAAGATAAATTATAGTCCCAGTTACTGAAACTACTCTTGAGAATGCAATGAGTACTCAGTTTCTCCCTCCTCTATCATCTACTCTAGATTCCTCTTATTTTGGCTAGTACCTTTGCTGGTCTAGGAGGATTACTTGTTTGAGTAAACCAAACCCTCATTCCAAAGGGGTGCGAGTCTCTGGTAAGTATGTTTTTCTTAGACTGTGGTTGTTGCACTTATTCGTTTACCAACAAAATTGGGAAGGGAAATCCCAACAGAGACCCTGATAGACCACCTGGGTGCCAGATGTATTCTTTCCTGTGGTCATTGTGTAATAGCATCCTTGCCTCTTCCTGAGGATCAGGGTTGATTGCACCTGCAGATATGATCATTCTTTTCCTTGCAACCTGTTATCTGTGATGAAGAAACTTAAATAACGGCAGGGCATCAGCCATTTCTTAAAGTTCAATAGGACTTTTACTGTGTCCTCTGTTGGAAGATTTTCTATTCTGGGAAACCATGCCCTCTAGAATTACAGACTTTAAAGTTGTAGGTCAAGAAGTGATGCTACTTTGACTTCTATCCTTTAGTTCCTAGATCTATGTATTCTACTTACTGAGGACGAAGTACCATACAATAGGGATTAATTTAGGATGTATTTTGCCCTGTAAAGGATGGTGCCTCTCAGGGTAGCATCTTCGAGCTGATATCTCAGTTTCACCTTAAAAAACTCCTTTACCACTCTCTCAGGCTGATAGCCATTGAGTAACATGGACAGCAAGTGCCAGTAGATCTCATCATTATGTGCCCACTGCTCTGTCTCCTCTGCTTCAAAGTGAGTTCATTAGTCTGAGGCTATATTTTGCAGAAAACTGTGTTGCTGGTTCTTTTTTTTTTTTTTTTTTTTTTGAGACGGAGTCTCGCTCTGTCGCCCAGGCTGGAGTGCAGTGGCCGGATCTCAGCTCACTGCAAGCTCCGCCTCCCGGGTTCCCGCCATTCTCCTGCCTCAGCCTCCCGAGTAGCTGGGACTACAGGCGCACGCCACCTCGCCCGACTAGTTTTTTTTGTATTTTTTAGTAGAGACGGGGTTTCACTGTGTTAGCCAGGATGGTCTCGATCTCCTGACCTCGTGATCCACCCGTCTCGGCCTCCCAAAGTGCTAGGATTACAGGCTTGAGCCACCGCGCCCGGCCACTGGTTCTTAAACTCTATAAGCCAACATATAGTGGGGTCGGCTGAGGTTTTGCTGGTATG
Organism: Macaca mulatta; assembly: GCF_049350105.2. Classification (NCBI taxonomy): domain Eukaryota; kingdom Metazoa; phylum Chordata; class Mammalia; order Primates; family Cercopithecidae; genus Macaca; species Macaca mulatta. The sequence continues at coordinate 101,418,667 of NC_133419.1, read as the reverse complement.
ATAGGCAAATTCATATCTACAGTATGGTCATTTCCATTTAAGATTGCTGTAGTTTGTTTATTTCCCCAAAAATCTCATGTTGAAATTTGGTCCCCAATGTTGGAGGTGGTGCCCGGCGGGAAGTGTTTTGGTTATAGGAGTGCACCCTTCATGAATAGACTAAATGCCCTCTCTGTAAAGGGTGAGTTTCTACTCTGTTAGTTTCCACAAGAGCTGGTTGTTAAAAAGAACCTGGTATTCCCTGTTTCAGTCTCTCTTACTTCCTTTTAGCTGTGTGATCTCTGTATACTTTGGCTCCCCTCACCTTTTGCCATGACAGGAGGCATCCTGGTGCTGGCATTATGCTTCTGGCATTATGCTTCTTGTATAGTCTAAATAGCCATTAACAAAAATCCCCCACCACTTTAAGCAAAAAATAAATTACCCTGACTCAGGTATTCCTTTGTAGCAATACTGAATGGACTACGAGAAAATTGGCACTGAGGAGTGGGGTGTTGCTACAAAGATACCTGAAAATATGAAAGATACGTTGGAACTGGGTTATGGGCAGATGTTTGAAGAGTCTAGAGGACTCAGAAGAAGATGGGAATATGAAGGAAAGTTTGGAACTTCTTAGAAACTGGTTATGATCAGTCTGGTCACTGGTTATAATAAAAATGTTGATAGAATATAGGCAGTAAACTCCATGTCAAGGAAGTCTCAGATGAAAATGAGAAAATGATTGAGAACTACAACAAAGGTCATTCATGTTACACCTTAATAAAGACCTTGATTGCCTTGTGTCTGTGACCTAGGGCTTTGTGGAAAGCTGAAATTAAGACTGATGACCAAGATTATCTGGTGGAAGAAGTTTTTAAGCAGTAAAGCATTCAAAAGATGGTGTGGCTGCTTTTAATAGCTTAGAATCAGATACAGATGCTGCAGCAGAGGAATAATCTAAAGGTGGAATTTATAATTTAAAAGGAAGCAGAGTGTAAGTATTTGGAAAATTCACAACCTGGATGTATTAGAGAAGGAAACAGCATTTTCAGGAGAGATAAATCTAAGAGTGTTATGGAGCAACCACTTGCAGAAGAGATTAACATGACTAAAGGGAGCCAGGTGCAAATAGAATAATGGGAAAATGGCCGTGAACACATTTCAGAGATCTTTGAGGCAGCAACTCTTATCATAGGCCCAGAGGCACAGGAGAACAGAATGGTTTCAGGGGAACAGCCCACAGTACCACTGCCCTGAGCCACCTTGGGATGCTGCTTCCTGCATCCCAGCTGCTCCACCACCAGCCAAGGCTCAATTGGACAAAAGTACTGCTCAGGTCACTGCTCTGAAGGGCCTACGCCATAAGCCTTTGCAACATTTGCATGATATTAAGACTGCAGGGGCCAAGGACACAAAAGCCATGGAGGCTTGGCAGCTTCCACCTGGATTTCAGGAATATATTGAGTACCCAGGCAGAAGTCTGATGCAGAGGTGAAGACACTGCAGAGAGCCTCTATGATAGCAGTGCCTAGTGGAGTCATGGGAGTACAAGTACCACCCTCCAGACCCTAGAATTAGAGAGCCATTGGCAGTCTGCAACCTCACCCTAAAAAAGCTGCAGGCATTGGACTCCAACTCATTACAACAGTCACATGGGCTGTACCCAGAAAAGCCATGGGGTTGGGGCTGCCCAAGGTCTTGGGAGCCCACTACTGGCACCAGTGTGCCTAGAATGTGGGACATGAAGTCAAGGGAGATTATTTTGAAGATTTAAGATTTAATGTCTGTTCTGCTGGGTTTGGGTTGCAAAAGGCAAGACCCCCTTTCTTTGGGTCTATTTCTTCCTTTTGGAATGGGAAAGTTTACCCAATGCCTGAACCACGATTGTGGCTTGGAAGTAAATAACTTGACTTTGATTTTACAAACTCACAGCTTTAAGAAAGTTGCCTTGAGTCTCAGATAACACTTTGGAATTTAAGTCTGTGCCCAAACAAATTAATATTCTTAGGACTATTGGGAGAGGATAATGGCATTTTGCAATGTGAGAAGAACGATATGAAATTTTGGGGGCCAGGGGCAGAATGCTGTAAGTTTGAAGGCCTGTATCCCCCACAGCTTGTGTTAAGATTTGATCCCCAGTGTTTGAAGTGGTGCCTAGTGGGAAGTGTTTGCATCATGGAGGCAAATCCCTCATAAATAGACTAATGTCGTCCATGGTGGAGGGGACATGAGTGATTTCTCACTGTATTAGTTCCTGTGAAATCTGGTTGGTAAAAAGAGCCTGGAACCTCCTCTCTCACTCTCTCTTGCTTCCTCTCTTGCCATGTGATCTCTGCATACCTCGGCTCCCCTTCACCTTGTGCCCAGAGTGGAAGCAGCCTGAGGCCCTCACCAGAAGCAGTTTCTCATGTCATTTTTCTTGCAGAGCCTGAAGAACTGTGAGCCAAATAACCCTCTTTCCTTTATAAATTGCCCAGCCTCAGGTATTCCTTTATAGCAATATTAAACAGACTAAGACAAACATAAATTGCTGCTCCTTACAGAGTATAAAGGGTCCAGTTTAATAAACTTGCAATCAAGAGGTTGGTCAGTCTCTGTAAGAGATGGTGCCATATCAGGGCCTCAATGTTGGATTCTGTTTCTCACAGGAAGGACATTTAGCAATGCCTGTAGCTAGATCAAGCCTTGATGAAAGTTAAATAATGATACTGAGCTGTGGTCTCCATTATCTCCATTGCTTTAACAATGGCAGTAAGGTAGCTGATGACAGAGTCTGACTGATGTCAGCTGGTTGACTTATTTGGTCTACTTAATTGTTGTCTGTTGTCCATTGTCATGTACTTGATTGGATGCTCTCCGGTGGGCATTTCTGTGAAATGTAATGATTATCACACTTTTGTGCCCACTTTTATAGGTTCTCCTAGACTTCTCTCTGATACTCAAATATTTTTCCTTCTAGGTCCCTGATCAACCAGTCAAACCATTCACCACTGCTCATGAGTTCCCTTATATTCTTTCCTTGGCCACATGTCTTTCAACAAAATGACTGACTAGGCACATTCCCAAAGTCTACTTATTGAGAGACGATCCATCACTGCTGTCTTTAAGGCCATCCCTGAGTGGGGTTATAATGCAGCAGCTTAGCTGTACATCTGTGGCTTGCACACACATACTGAGAAGACCCATTTGTCAACCAAGCTCAGTATTTTTCCTTCCCCATAAACAAAAAGCTGATCATATAGGCTCCATCTCCAACTTCACCCCCAGCAACAGGTGTGAGCTGTTGGAGAGGCACAAATAAAAGTGGGGATGACATGGAAGTCTGAATCACTTGCTTGCACAGCTTACTTGCACCCTCTAATCTCATTCATGCCAGTTCTAATGACTTGTTCTCTCTAAAGGTATTTTGTTATTGCATTAACTTGTAACTTGGTAAATCTAACTGTATACAACTTACAACAGGCAGTTGTAGGACCTGTTGATTTCTTAAGGTCAGATACTACATATCCACTAGGTCCAGCAACATGCCAGATGTTGTTGAAAGGTGTATAGTTCTTTGCTGCAGGTGGCATGGTCTTGTACCAGATCCCTAGAGGGTCTATATTGTGATTCTTCTGCTGGATCTTGCCATAAGCTTCACATAGCATTTTTTTTCTCATTATAGATACCTCTAGTGCCATAGGCTCTGAGATGAATTGTGTCCCATGTAGCAGGACTGTTTATACCACAGCCTAGGCCTAATGCTTAACTATTTCTTGTTCTGAGTTCAATTCAAAGTGGTTTGCTTCTATGTAAGAAGTACAAATTGGTCAGATGGGTCAGAATAGTATTCTCAAGTGTCAAATATGTGGTCTTCAGAACATGCAGAGCCCTGACAGATGATTAAACATTTGTATATCACTTGCCTGATGATAAAATTCTGAGGAGTAATAATTTTTCCTTTATTCTTGAAGCATGTCTCAGTATGTCTCAGATCACTGGACCCCTGGAACCTTAATGGGTGTGGTAGGCCCCTAAATCTTCTTAGTTTATCTTCCTCATTCTGGAGTGAGTATTTCTTATCAAGGAATCAATCATACATGCCACTTCTTGCTCATCTGATCCAATTACTATGATCTCATGAATATAATGCACCAATTAAATGTCCTGTGGAATGTTCATATGGTCCAGGTCTGTTTGAATTACATTGTGATGGAAGATGAGAGAGTTAACATAGCCCTTGGGCAATACCTTATTGTAAATTGTTATTCATCTCATAGGAATGCAGAGTGACTCTGATACTCTTTTTTGATAGGAATGGAAAAGATTGCATTTGCCAAATCAAAGGTGGCTATGCTTGTATTCTGTAGCAGAAATACCACATTTGGCAAAGCAACTGCAATTGGGACTACTACTTGTTGAGTTTACATTAGGTTGCTGTCATTTGCTAGCATCCAAGGCTGTAACCTTGGTTCAGTCAACTCCCTTTGGCGGAAGGAATGCCTGGAGTTTTTAGCTATGAGTTTTCAGCAGTCAATACTACCAGCAGCTGGAAGAAAGAATGCATTGGTCTTGTGGGTGGGATCTGGGCAATATACCACAGCATATGCTACAAATGGGTTCTTTTAATAATTCTTATGCATACTTAAGTTTGAGTACTGTCTTTAGGGAGGATGCCCTATGTTCCTCAGCTGGGAATTTAAATATTTTTACTTTGAATCACAAAAAAAGTCTAGTTTTGGTTCACATTCCTCTTTCAGTTTATTTTAGCCATTAATTTGTGTCTCAGTGTTTTTGAAATGTATTAAATTGTCTTTATAGAACTATTTTGTTTCAAACATCAGTCATAGTTTTATTCACTAGAATTGTGTAGGGGTTAAAAGTGAGTACAATTGAAATAGACAAATTGTTTTTTTCTGCTTTCAGAAGACATATTGTGATTCTTACCCTTCACACAAACACACACACACACACACACACACACACACACACACTCTCTATATGTACATGTCATTACTTTTCCAAACCATATCTAGTCTAGATAAAACAAAGGATTTAAAAGAGCTGCAAGACCTTTTTGAGGTTGTAGACAGCTATGATTACATGTAATGGTACAGATGTAGTTACTGTCAGCTAGCTTCTGTGAAAGTGAAAGGGGCAACTCAGCACAGCACAGCGGTTACTAGCATGTCCATCAAATCCAGATTTCCTGGAGTATGACCACCAACTACAACTCTACCTTTTTCTCTCTATTTTAACCAAAAGAGCTTTTCTGCAGGCAAGGAAGCAAACAAGAAGAAGACATTATTTTGAATTAACTTTGAATCATCTTTAAGTATAACAACAATCAACTATTTAAAAATAATAACTATTTCAAAATTTCTTAAATTACTAGTAGTAATCCATTAATTATGACACCTGGTCTGAACATGCCAAAGTGAAGAAATATTGAATTTTAAAAAGCAAACTAACACAGGACAGATAACTAAACACTACACATTCTCACTCATAAGTGGTAGTTGAACAATGAGAACACATGGACAGAGGGAGGGGATCAACACAGACTAGAGCCTTTCATGGGGTGGAGGGCAAGGGGAGGGAGAGCATTAGGACAAATAACTAATGCACGTGGGGCTTAATACCTAGATGATGGGTTGATGGGTGCAGCAAACCACCATGGCACAGGTATACCTATGGAACAAACCTACATATTCTCCACATGTATCCCAGAACTTAAAATAGAAAAAAAGAAAATGACGCTTTAGTTCACTAAACTCTTCAAATTTGGCTTTGTATCAGAATCATCTGGTGTACCAAAATAGTCCTGAATCTATGCCCTTTGTTTTTCATGGAATCAAAATGTAGAATATGTCCATTACCTCCAAAAATTTCCCCATGTCCCTCTGTGGTCAACTACTCTCCACATGTCTAGATCCTGGAAAACACTGACTTCTTGTCTGTCCCCTGTTTTCGTCTGTTTTGCCTCTTCTAGAATGTCATTTAAAAGAAATAATGAATACACAGACTTTCAAGCCTGGTTTCTCTCACTTAACAAAATACATTTGAGATTCATCCGTGTTATTGCACATATCAGTAGTTCATTTTTTTTTTTTTTTTACTGCTGAGTAGAATTCCATTCCATGAACAGACCCCAGTTTATTCACCAGTTGAAGGATAATTGAGTTGTTTCTAGTTCTTGGTGATTAGGGATAAAGGTAATATAAATATTTGGGTATGGAATTTTCATGAATATATGTTTTAATTTCCTTGGATAAGTGCCTAGGGATGGAATTACTGGGTTATATGGTAAAGGCATACTTTATAATAAACTGCCCAACTACTTTCCAAAGTGACTATGTCATTTTGCACACTGCCTCTGGCTCCAGCAATGAGTGAGAGTTCTGGTTTTCATGTACTTTGCCATCACTTGATAGTGTATTTTAATTGTACCAATTCTAATAGTTGTGTAATGGTATCTCAGTATGGCTTTCACTTGCATTTTTCTTACAGATGAGGATCTTACTGAACAATTTGGTTTGAGAACCTGACTTTAAATCCTTGTTCTGCCACTTTCTACTTGAATCACCTTAAATAGGTTACTTAATCTCTCTGAGCTTTAGTTTTATCTTATTTCTTTTTTTAAATTATCAGAACGGTACCATCTCTCTTTTTTTAAAAATTATACTTTAAGTTCTAGGGTACATATGCACAACGTGCAGGTTTGTTACTTACGTATACATGTGCCATGTTGGTGTCCTGGACCCATTAACTCATCATTTACATTAGGTATATCTCCTAATGCTGACCCTACTCCCACCCCACGACAGGCCCCGATGTGTGATGTTCCCCTTCCTGTGTCCAAGTGTTCTTATTGTTCAATTCCTACCTATGAGTGAGAACATAAGGTGTTTGGTTTTTTGCCCTTGCCATAGTTTGCTGAGAATGATGATTTCCAGCTTCATCCATGTCCCTACAAAGGACATGAACTCATCCTTTTTTATAGCTGCATAGTATTCCATGGTGTATATGTGCCACATTTTCTTAATCCAGTATATCATTCATGGACATTTGGGTTGGTTCCAAGTCTTTGCTATTGTGAATAGTGCTGCAATAAACATATGTGTGCATGTGTCTTTATAGCAGCATGATTTATAATCCTTTGGGTATATACCCAGTAATGGGATGGCTGGGTTAAATGGTATTTCTAGTTCTAGATCCTTGGGGAATTGCCACACTGTCTTCCACAATGATTGAACTAGTTTACAGTCCCACCAACAGTGTAAAAGTGTTCCTATTTCTCCACATCCTCTCCAGCACCTGCCGTTTCCTGACTTTTTAATGATCGCCATTCTAACTGGTGTGAGATGGTATCTCATTGTGGTTTTGATTTGCATTTCTCTGATGGCCAGTGCTGATGAGCAATTTTTCATGTGTCTGTTGGCTGCATAAATGTCTTCTTTTGAGAAGTGTCTGTTCATATCCTTTGCCCAGTTTTTGATGGGGTTGTTTGATTTTTACTTGTAAGTTTGTTTGAGTTCTTTGTAGATTCTGGATATTAGCCCTTTGTCAGATGAGTAGATTGCAAAAATGTTCTCCCATTCTGTAGGTTGCCTATTCACTCTGATGGCGGTTTCTTTTGCTGTGCAGAAGCTCTTTAGTTTAATTAGATCGCATTTGTCAATTTTGACTTTCGTTGCCATTGTTTTTGGTGTTTTAGACATGAAGTCCTTGCCCATGCCTATGTCCTGAAGGGTATTGCCTAGGTTTTCTTCGAGGGTTTTTATGGTTTTAGGTCTAACATTTAAGTCTTTAATCCATCCTGACTTCATTTTTGTATAAGGTGTAAGGAAGGGATCGAGTTTCAGCTTTCTACATATGGCTAGCCAGTTTTTCTAGCACCATTTATTAAATAGGGAATCCTTTCCCCATTTCTTGTTTTTGTCAGGTTTGTCAAAGATCAGATGGTTGTAGATGTGTGGTATTATTTCTGAGGACTCTGTTCTGTTCCATTGGTCTATATCTCTATTTTGGTACCAGTAGCATGCTGTTTTGCTTACTGTAGCCCTGTAGTATAGTTTGAAGTCAGGTAGTGTGATGCCTCCAGCTTTGTTCTTTTGGTTTAGGATTATCTTGGCAATGCGGGCTCTTTTTTGGTTCCATGTGAAATTTAAAGTAGTTTTTTCCCAATTTTGTGAAGAAAGTCATTGGTAACTTGATGGTGTTGGCATTGAATCTTTAAATTACCTTGGGCAGTATGGCCATTTTCATGATATTGATTCTTCTATCCATGAGCATGGAATGTTCTTCCATTTGTTTATGTCCTCTTTTATTTCTTTGAACAGTTGTTTGTAGCTCTCCTTGAAGACGTCCTTCACATACCTTGTAAGTTGAATTCCTAGGTATTTTATTCTCTCTGAAGCAATTGTGAATGGGAGTTCACTCATGTTTTGGCTCTCTGTTTGTCTGTTATTGGTGTATAAGAATGGTTGTGATTTTTACACATTGATTTTGTATCCTCCGACTTTGCTGAAGTTGCTTATCAGCTTAAGGAGATTTTGGGCTGAGACAATGGAGTTTTCTAAATATACAATCATGTCATCTGCAAACAGGGACAATTTGACTTCCTCTTTTCCTAATTGAATGCCCTTTATTTCTTTCTCCTGCCTGATTGTCCTGGCCAGAACTTCCAACACTATGTTGAATAGGAGTGGTGAGAGAGGGCATCCCTGTCTTGTGCCAGTTTTCAAAGGGAATGCTTCCAGTTTTTGCCCATTCAGTATGATATTGGCTGTGGGTTTGTCATAAATAGCTCTTATTATTTTGAGATACATCTCATCAATACCGAATTTATTGAGCGTTTTTAGCATGAAGGGCTGTTGAATTTTGTCAAAGGCCTTTTCTGCATCTATTGAGATAATCATGTGGTTTTTTTCTTTGGTTCTGTTTATATGCTGGATTACGTTTATTGATTTGTGTATGTTGAACCAACCTTGCATCCCAGGGATGAAGCCCACTTGATCATGGTGGATAAGCTTTTTGATGTGCTGCTGCTGGATTCGGTTTGCCAGTATTTTATTGAGGATTTTTGCATCGATGTTCATCAGGGATATTGGTCTAAAATTCTCTTTTTTTGTTGTGTCTCTGTCAGGTTTTGGTATCAGGATGATGTTGGCCTCATAAAATGAGTGAGAGAGGATTCCCTCTTTTTCTATTGATTGGAATAGTTTCAGAAGGAATGGTACCAGGTCCTCTTTGTACCTCTGGTAGAATTTGGCTGTGAATCCATCTGGTCCTGGACTTTTTTTGGTTGGTAGGGTATTAATTATTGTCTCAATTTCAGAACCTGTTATTGGTCTATTCAGGGATTCAACTTCTTCCTGGTTTAGTCTTGGGAGGGTGTATGTGTCCAGGAATTTATCCATTTCTTCTAGATTTTCTAGTTTATTTGCATAGAGGTGTTTATAGTATTCTCTGATGGTAGTTTGTATTTCTGTGGGATCGGTGGTGATATCCCCTTTATCATTTTTTATTGTGTCTATTTGATTCTTCTCTCTTTTCTTCTCTATTAGTCTTGCTAGTGGTCTATCAATTTTGTTGATCTTTTCAAAAAACCAGCTCCTGGATTCATTGATTTTTTGGAGGGTTTTTTGTGTCTCTGTCTCCTTCAGTTCTGCTCTGATCTTAGCTATTTCTTGCCTTCTGCTCACTTTTGAATGTGTTTGTTCTTGCTTCTCTAGTTCTTTTAATTGTGATGTTAGGGTGTCAATTTTAGATCTTTCCAGCTTTCTCTTGTGGGCATTTAGTGCTATAAATTTCCCTCTACACACTGCTTTAAATGTGTCCCAGAGATTCTGGTATGTTGTGTCTTTGTTCTCATTGTTTCAAAGAACATCTTTATTTCTGCCTTCATTTCATTATGTACCCAGTAGTCATTCAGGAGCAGGTTGTTCAGTTTCCATGGAGTTGAGCGGTTTTGATTGAGTTTCTTAATCCTGAGTTCTAGTTTGATTGCACTGTGGTCTGAGAGACAGTTTGTTATAATTTCTGTTATTTTTACATTTGCTAAGGAGTGCTTTACTTCAAACTATGTAGTCAGTTTTGGAATAAGTGTGATGTGGTGCTGAGAAGAATGTATATTCTGTTGATTTGGAGTGGAGAGTTCTGTAGATGTCTATTAGGTTCGCTTGGTGCAGAGTTGAGTTCAATTCCTGGATATCCTTGTTAACTTTCTGTCTCGTTGATCTAATATTGACAATGGGGTGTTGAAGTCTCCCATTATTATTGTGTAGGAGTCTAAGTCTCTTTGTAAGTCTCTAAGGACTTGCTTTATGAATCTGGGTGCTCCTGTATTGGGTGCATATATATTTAGGATAGTTAGCTCTTCTTGTTGAATTGATTCCTTTACCATTATGTAATGGCCTTCTTTGTCTCTTTTGATCTTTGTTGGTTTAAAGTCTCTTTTCTCAGAGACTTGGATTGCAACCCCTGCCTTTTTTGTTTTCCATTTGCTGGTAAATCTTCCTCCATCCCTTTATTTTGAGCCTATGTGTGTCTCTGCACATGAGATGGGTCTCCTGAATATAGCACACTGATAGGTCTTGACTTTTTATCCAGTTTGCCAGTTTGTGTCTTTTAATTGGAGCATTTAGCCCATTTATATTTACGGTTAGTATTGTTATATGTGAATTTGATCCTGTCATTATGCTGTTAGCTGGTTATTTTGCTCATTAGTTGATACAGTTTCTTCCTAGTATTGATGGTCTTTACAATTTGGCATGTTTTTGCAGTGGCTGGTACCAGTTGTTCCTTTCCATGTTTAGTGCTTCCTTCAGGAACTCTTATAGGGCAGGCCTGGTGGTAACAAAATCTCTCAGCATTTGCTTGTCTGTATAGGATTTTATTTCTCCTTTACTTATGAAGCTTAGTTTGGCTAGATATGAAATTCTGGGTTTAAAATTCTTTTCTTTAAGAATGTTGAATATTGGCCCCCACTCTCTTCTGGCTTGTAGAGTTTCTGCTGAGAGATCCACTGTTAGTCTGATGGGCTTCCCTTTGTGGGTAACCTTTCTCTCTGGCTGCCCTTAACATTTTTTTCTTCATTTCAAGTTTGGTGAATCTGACAATTATGTGTCTTCGAGTTGCTCTTCTCAAAGAGTATCTTTGTGTTATTCTCTGTATTTCCTGAATTTGAATGTTGGCCTGCCTTGCTAGGTTGGGGATGTTCTCCTGGATAATATCCTGTAGAGTGTTTTCCAACTTGGTTCCATTCTCCTCATCACTTTCAGGTACACCAGTCAGATGTAGATTTGGTCTTTTCACATAGTCCCATATTTCTTGGAGGCGCTGTTCATTTCTTTTTACTCTTTTTTCTCTAAACTTCTCTTCTTGCTTCATTTCATTCATTTGATCTTCAGTCACTGATACCCTTTCTTCCAGTTGATCGAATTGGCTACTGAAGCTTGTGCATGCATCATATAGTTCTTGGGCCGTGGTTTTTAGCTCCATCAGGTCATATAAGGACTTCTCTACACTGGTTATTCTAGTTAGCCATTCGTCTGATCTTTTTTGGGTTTTCATTTTCTTTGCGATGGGTTTGAACTTCCTCCTTTAGCTCGGTGAAGTTTGATCATCTGAAGCCTTCTTCTCTCAAGTCGTCAAAGTCATTGTCTGTCCAGCTTTGTTCCCTTGCTGGCGAGGAGCTGTGTTCCTTTGGAGGGGGAGAGGCGCTCTGATTTTTAGCATTTTCAGCTTTTCTGCTCTGTTTTTTCCCCATCTTTGTTGTTTTATCTACCTTTGGTCTTTGATGATGGTGATGTACAGATGGGGTTTTGGTGTGGATGTCCTTTCTGTTTGTTAGTTTTCCTTCTAACAGTCAGGACCCTCAGCTGCAGGTCTGTTGGAGTTTGCTGGAGGTCCACTTCAGACCCTGTTTGCCTGAGTATCAGCAGCGGAGGCTGCAGAACAGCAAATATTGCTGAACAGCAAAAGTTTTTGCCTGATAGTACCTCCAGAAGCCTTGTCTCAGAGGGATACTCAGCCATGTGGGGTGTCAGTCTGCCCCTGCTGGGGGGTGCCTCCCAGTTAGGCTACTCAGGGGTCAGGGACCCACTTCAGGAGGCAGTCTGTCTGTTCTCAGATCTCAAACTCCATGCTAGGAGAACCACTACTCTCTTCAAAGCTATCAGATAGGGACATTTAAGTCTGCAGAGGTTTCTGCTGCCTTTTGTTTGGCTATGCAGTGCCCCCAGAGGTGGAATCCACAGAAGCAGGCAGGCCTCCTTGAGCTGAGGGGAGCTCCACCCAGTTTGAGCTTCCCAGCCACTTTGTTTACCTACTCAAGCCTCAGAAATGGCGGATGCCCCTCCCCCAGCCTTGCTGCCACCTTGCAGTTAGATCTCAGACTGCTGTGCTAGCAATGAGCAAGGCTCTGTTGGCATGGTACCCTGCGAACCAGGCACAGGATATAATTTCCTGGTGTGCCCTTTTCTAAGACCATTGGAAAAGCACAGTATTAAGGTGGGAGTGACCCGATTTTCCAGGTGCCGTCTGTCACAGCTTCTCTTGGCTAGGAAAGGGAATTCCCTGACCCCTTATGCTTCCCCAGGTGAGGTGATGCCTCGCCCTGCTTTGGTTCACGCTCAGTGGGCTACACCCCGTCCTGCACCCACTGTCTGACAAGCCCCAGTGAGATGAACCCCATACCTCAGTTGGAAATGCAGAAATCACCTGTCTTCTGCGTCGCTCACGCTGGGAGCTGTAGACTGGAGCTGTTCCTGTTCGGCCATCTTGGAACAATAGATGCTTTAATAGATTTAATATCTAATGCTTCAATAGATATTGCCTGGGCCTTGGTGTCTGTACTGCCCCTGTATCTCCCCATTTCTGTCAAATTCAAAGGAGTGATATTCAGTTAAATGCAAGAAGGTATGTATAAGACTAAGAGTTCTGGCATAGAACATAAATGTGGGTACTCATGAGTCTTCTGAATGACTTTGGTTGTTCTAAAAATTCCATGTTTAAAAAAAAACACCTTCAGATACTGTAAAATACATCCAGATCCATGTAGACCCAGTCAGCCATTTGGTCATGTCCTGACAAGTTTTCCGGGCCACCAATTACACAGGCATATATTGCCCAGTAGACTTCCAGTTTCAAGTGCAAGAGAAAGCACTGGCACACAATATGAGTCAGTTTATGCCATACCTGGAGCATTACACGTTCTGCTTTTGTCTTGCTGGATAATGAAAGATACATTAATGGTACCAATTACCAAGTGTGAATTTGATTTATAGTTCTTTGTTACTTTCTCTGGCAGTCACCATGCAATAGGAAAATCCACACACAGCAAACTAAAGACAATTTAGACTCAAATGGTTCTTTGCAATTTAGGCATTTAATTAGGGGTTTTAAAGCTTAATTAAAAAGTTAAATCATTTGTCTTTATTTCTGAAGCAATGCTATTGTAGATGGTTCAATTATGTAAAATAAAACATAATAAGATATATATTTCTTTTTCTGACATTATGCCATCATTCACACATAACAGCACAGCCTCATAAAATGTATTTGAGAGGACAGAACAAAATTGAAATGTAGAGCCATTAAATATGGTATTGAAGAACTTCTGGTCTGTGAAGTTGTTTTTCTGTCCTTTGTTTCATGATCCTTGCAACACATGGATTTTTCCTCCAAAAAATGTAAATGATGAGAAAAAAGATTTTAAGTATAGTACCTGCAATTCTATCCAAACTGGACATGGACACACAAACAAAAACTGGAATGAAACTTCTCATCAATCTTCAGTTATTTAGCACTAGGAAAGAAACTGCATTGCTTATTTCTGAATAATCAGAAACTTCCTTCAGGTGCACAGACGTCCTTTCTAATTCTTAAGTAATGATCTAAAAGATTTTCCATTTCTCTACAAAGAGATTTATTATAAGGTATTGGCTCATGCAATGATGGAGGCTGAGAAGTTCCACAATTTGCCATCTGCAAACTGGAGACCCAGGAAGGTCAGTGATGTAATTTCAAGACCTGAGAGCTGAAGAGTGTGGTATAGAATCCAGTTCGAGTTCAAAGGCTTGACAACCAGGAGTGACCAGGGCAGGAAAACAATGACAACTCAGATAGTCAGACTGAGGGTGAATTCAATACGTCTCTGCCTTTTATTTCCATTTAGGCACTCGAAGGATTAGATAATGTTCATCCATATTGGGTGGTTTTACTCAGTTCATCAATTCAAATGCTAATCATTTCCCTAAACATCTATACACACATACTCAGAAATGGTGTTTAATCAGCCCTTTGTGCGTCCTGTGACCCAGTGAAGTTGACACATAAAAATAACCATCACAGCCTCCCCTTAGCATAGCCATTGTACCCCTCTGTCAGATTCAAAGTTCATCTCTCCTTTTCCACATGTTTTGGGGAGTTTGACCTGTCACCCTTTCTTCTCAAATCTGCCTTGATTTTGTAAAGTGTCTTTTCAAAAAGAGACTGTGAAATATGTAAAAAAAAGTTAATAAGAATAAATAGCTGGGTTGTAAAAATCTTGCTATTTTATTCAACTGAGACATATTGGAAGATCTGTGGTATCCGAATATTCTTGAATTTGGTGGGTTATATGATAAACGATGATCATATTACATTAGACCTGTACAAGACTGAAGTAGCAGATACCAGACGGCAGCTTACACTGGAAAAAAGCTGGACTTATTCAGGCGATAGACGTGTATACTAAGATCATTTTGATTATATCCGTGTGGCCACACCTGAGCTCCTAGGATATCCTGAGCTCCTAGGATATCAACCCTGCAGGTCTAGGTGTATCATGGGCTAATGGAACATTAATATAAAGAAAATGCTTTGTAAGCATTTCTTATTGGAGGATGTTGCTATTAGGAATTTTCAAATGGTACAGAATGCATCTGTGAATTGTGGAAGTTAGATTTGATGGGAATAATAAACAGGGATACCAGAAATTGATGAGACTAATGCCATCTTAATGCTGTAGAAGAGGCTGGTTCCTACAAAGGTGTGATTGTCCTCAGATAATGAAAGGGATCACAGCCTAAGGTTGTGTTGATTTGTCTTCAATAGATATTGCCTGGGTCTATGTGTCTGTACTGCATGAAGGGAGTGCCTAGGGGAGAGCTGAAAGTAAAACATAGTTTCTTTACTTTCTCACTTCTAAGGAACCCTGCAAATGGGCCCTTTGTGTGACAGTGGATCCTGTGGTGAGTCACTAGAGTTCTTTTTCAGAACTGAGCCCCTAACTCGCCCAGCTTCTGGGATTATTGGTGCAGATATTTCTCATCTGGCTCCTCTCTGAGAATTGGCCTCAGTGTAATAGAGTATCCTCATCCAAGATCACAGCCTCTCGCTGGGAACTATCTGTGCGCAAAGACTGATCAAAGAAAAAGTACAAAGTCCTATTCTCTTTTCTCCATTCACGACAACTGTGAGGGATCATTTCAATGACAGAGTGCCCCATAGGATTGATAGAGGTTATAAAATCTGAGGGTTAGTACATTTTGTTAAAGAATGGAGGTTTAAATAAGAATACCAACCCTACTAGATATAATAAGACCTTAAATTAGTTTCCATCTTTTGGACATAGAAAACTATTTCAGAATAATAGTATGTAACTACTTTTCAGTACTTACAATTGCTTTACGTGTATTAGCTCAATCTCATGAGATTCTTATAAGATGTGCACTTACAGTTGAGGATTAAGCGATTCCAGATTCATTGTTTATGTTCTTATCTTTGGTCGTATTTTTCCTTTATTATCAAAAGCTTTTTAATGGGAAACTTAGAATGTGAGTTACTTTTTCTATTAATAAGTATCAATTTACACTGATGGTTTTGCAATCATTCATAGTTATAAAGCTAGACAGTAATAGAATCACAATAAAATAATATCTGGGTTATTGAGGGAAAATCCCCATTACTTGGTTACTCTTTTACCAGAGTCTGAAATGGATGTGTGTCCCTGCTGCTTCTTCAGGGCTGGTCTAGCTAAGTACCCTAGGTTTAATCTTACTCACTCCAATGAATTATGCCAGACACTACTGTATGTATTCTTTGTTTAGAAAGATGCTTGAAGTTTTTATTGAGATACTCCACTCCTTCAAATGAAAATTTATTGAATTCAGAATTTTTTTTTGGTTGTGGGTGTTTGGTGAAAACCACCTTCTCTCATTTTTATTATTTTGCTTCTGTCTTCCTTCCTTTCCTCCCTTATCCTCATGTTCCATGTTCACCTCCTTCTCTCCCTGTTTGTAGTGGTATTTTCCTCATTTTAGTCTCCTGTTTATCTTTTCTGATTTTTTCTACCTGTTTTTTTTTCAAATGTGCTTTGATCCTCCATTCATTTATTCATTCACTTCATTAAACAACATCATTGTCCTCTAAGTCAATCAGAAAAGAAACTCCAGAATCATTGCTGACTCCTTTCTCTCCTTTATACTAATAGAAAAGACTTCGAGATCACATCTGGAATCAAATTCCAGTTCCAATTCTTCTACTGATCCTGATTGCAAGTGCTTTATTAAAGATAGAGTTGGAGAGCTAGATCCAATGTGGCCTCCCATTGTCTTAAATATCTAAGCAAAGACTCTACATTTTAGTTTGTAAGTAGAACTAATTTTATGGTTATAAAAGCGCAAACTTTTATTTTAAAATTTATCTTATTTTTGTCAGACTCTGTACTCTTTGAGGATATAGTGTGTGTCTTATTTATTTTGTATGATTGTAACTCTAGTGCATAAGATAGACCTTTAATAAATATTTACTGAATGAAAGTAGTAGGCTTGGCGCAGTGACCCATGCCTGTAATCTCAGCACTCTGGGAGGCCGAGGTGAGTGGATCATTTGAGGCCAGGAGTTTGAAACCAACCTGGCCAACATGGCATAACCCCATTGCTACTAAAAATACAAAAATCGGTCGGGTATTGTGGCGCGTGCCTTTAATCCCAACTACTCGGGAGGCTGAGGCCCATAAATCGCTTGAACCTGGGAGGTGGAGGTTGCAGTGAGTCAAGATTGTGTCACTGCATTCCAGCCTGGGTGACAATGTGAGATTCTGTCAAAAACAAAAACAAAAGGCAGGGAGAGAGGGAAGACAGTGGGCATAAATTATTTTATTAGAGAAGTTTGATCCTGAATGGAAGAATAAAATGTAATGCTGCTGTCACTGTGTTGATGGTGGTGGTAGAACTTTTATGAAATAGAAGAGATTTACATATGTTTGAAACTGGTAGGGAAATTGCTTAAATACACATAAAAATGAGATTGATGATAGAAAAGAGGATGAGAAAAAAGTAGCAAGTGAGTTCCTAGAAAAGGTGAGCTGGAGTGGAGCCAAGGACACAGGTGTGGTTAGTCTTGAAAATGAATAGGGGTATGTCTTCTGTGAAAAGAAGAAAGTTTAAGTTGAAGTAGAAAGAAATCATTAACGTGTATGTGTGTGTATGTGGAGAAGGGGGTTAAAAGTTAGATAATTTGGTATCAAATGGCCTCGGTGAGTGGTTCTTAGGATCACGTGGGGATATTAAAAAATATACCGCTATATAGATTCCAGGTCAGGCCAAATTAAACCAGAGTCTCTAGGAGGGTAGCCCACATCCTAGTATTTTTAAATGCTCCCAAGGTGGGTCTACTGTGCTGCCACAGTTGAAAGCGACTGGCCCTTATCTTCCTAGTAACATGGCAGCAATGTTCTTGCGGTTAGCAAAGGAAGTAGCTTGAGAATAAAACAAAGTTCAGAAGAGGGGTAAGTTAAGTGGCTGGGAAAACTCTGTGGAAAGTCAAAAAACTACACTAAAAATGTTCTGAGGTGTCCAGGGGGCCTAGATGATATTAAATAGTTTGACACAAAGAGGATATGGCAATCTGGTGTTCTCTAGCCATGCTTGGTAGTAAAGGAGTGTGGAAAATGATTGTTAGGGTCATTCAAAGTAGAGAACTGGCATTGTTAATAGTTCCTAAATCAGGCTGGGCATCAGAATAACCTGAGAAGATTATGAAAAGTGCAAATTCCAGGACCCCACCTCCAATGAGCCTCTTTAGTAGATGTCGGTTGACAATCTGTATTTTTCACAAGCACCCCTGATTAGTGCCTCAGCCAGTCCACACTGGAGTTTGGGAACTACTGACGTAGAGGGCAGTCAGAATGTCCAGGAAGCAGGAACAGATTCTGTGATTCTAGTAAAACCATGGCTGAAATAGCAGATGTTGAGATTTAATTAGATAGGGAGACAAATAAAGTTAGAAGAATATAGAATTAGAGGCTGAAGAGAAGGTGAAGGGGTGGCTGGGCGCGGTGGCTCATGCCTGTAATCCCAGCACTTTGGGAGGCCGAGGTGGGTGGATCACGAGGTCAGAAGTTCCAGACCATGGTGAAACCTCGTCTCTATTAAAAATAAAAAAAAATTAGCCGGGTGTGGTGGTGGGTGCCTGCAGTCCCAGCTACTCGGGAGACTGAGGCCGGAGAATGGCGTCAACCTGGAAGACAGAGCTTGCAGTGACCCGAGATTGCACCACTGCACTCCAGCCTGGGCGACAGAGCGAGACTCAGTCTCAAAAAAAAAAAAAAAAAAAAAAAGAAGGTGAAGGGGTAAATTACTTTGGATTACTTTGGGTCACAGAGAAAGACTCTTGGCAGAAGGGAGGGGAGGAGTTAGAGATAATGAGGTGTTCTGGCAAAAACAGTTTGTCAAGGCTGTGATCAGAAAGGGAAAATGCGAAATGTCTGATGTTGAATTTTCTCTCTCTTCCATTTCCTTGTTTCAGAACTGCTCCTGGCCTTCCTCTCCCTCTCCTTCCAGCAACCCCCACCACAGCCTGAGATAGAATAAACAAAACAAAACAAAAACACTCAAGAAAACAGAGGAGAACACTTTATTAGTTTGCTAGGGCTGCTATAATAAATACCACAGACTCAGTAGTTTAAATAACAAAAATTTACTTCCTCATAGTTCTGAAAGCTGGAAGTCCAAGGTCAAGGTGTCAGCAGGGCTGGTTTCCTCTAAGACCTCTCTCCTTGTATTGTCAATGGCTGTGTTTTCCTTGTGTTTTTCTATGGTGTTCTCTCTGTGTATGTTGTCCTGTTCTAATCTCCTCTTCTTATAAGGATACTTGTCGTATTAGATTTGGACCCATCCATATGACCTCATTTTGCCTTAATTACTTTAATGGCTCTCTCTCCAAATATAGTCACATTTTGAGGTACTGCAGGTTAGAACTTCAATTTTGGGGGGATACAGTCAGCCTGTAATAGGTACCAAAGCTAGGCATATGGCACTGAAATTCTGTACCAAGAGAAAATTTTTGTGTTTTTCAACACAAAAATGATTTTTCATCAGCTGTTTAGAAATCAAGACAAATCCCCCAAACTTCATATAATTTAAACCTAGCTTAGAGAAGGTGGGAGCAGGTGCTAAAAAAGCTTCTTTAAGCAGTTCTGCTATAATTACTAGTTCTTTTTATTTATTTATTTATTTTGAAACAGAGTCTCATTCTGCCGCCCAGGCTGGAGTGCAGTGGTGCAGTCTCGGCTCACTGCAACCTCTGCCTCCGGGTTCATACGATTCTCCTGCCTCAGTCTTCCAAGTAGCTGGGATTAGAGGCCCATGCCACCTAATTTGACAGAGTTTCACCATGTTGGCCAGGGTGGTCTTGAACTTCTGACCTCAGGTGATCCACCTGCCTTGGCCTCCCAAAGTGTTGGGATTACAGACTTGAGCTACCACACCTGGCCACTAGTTCTTGATATGAGGAACTAAGTCCTTCTCTAGCTGGCACTGCTCTCTGTGTGCCATGTCTGCTGACTTTATTAGGAATGAGGGGCCTGGCTTGATAACACAAACCAATTTCTTTTCTGAACCTGTGTGGGGAAATAAATTTGAATCAGCAGACTTAAAAGGCTTAAAGCATGATGTTTATTTATTCCATGCGGTATTTATTCTATATTATATTTAGAATACAAATGAGAATTATAACAGAGAAATTATAACATGTCATTTATTGATTGGATATACTTATCAAAACTGCCTAATGATTAATATAAGAGAGGAACAGAGATTTGTAGGGATCTACAAATCTGTTAAGTGCTATTTTAGTGACTTAGATTTGATATTAGTTATTATCCTGCTTGTTTCTTGGATACTGAGGGGAGAAGAACATTTTCATTATCACCTTCCAGAATTTATCTTAGAAGCCTCCTGGAACCACAGCTGTGTAGAGATTTGATGTAGGCTCAGAGGTGCCAAGGTTTTACCTTAAAATCTTCTTCTTTTTAAAACCCAACTCTATTAAAGTATAATTTGCATGCCATAAAATTCACTCATTTTAGGTGTGCAATTCAATAATTTTTAGTAAATTTACTGAGTTGTGTGGCCATTATCCCAATGTAGTTTAAGAATATTTCCATCACCCTGTAACATCCTTAATGACCTTTCACAGTTAATCCCTGTTCCTATTCCCAGCCCTAGGCAACAAACAATGAACCTGCTTTCTGTCTCTACAGATTTATCAAAAGGCATTTTTTATTTGTAAAAATTGTTTTCGGCTTTATTGAGGTATAATTGACAAATAAAAAATTGTGTATATTTAAGGGGTACAATGTGATATTTTTATATACATGTACATTGTGAAATGATTACTACAATCAAGCAAATTACTATATCCATCACCTCACGTAGTTATCTTTTTTTGTGTGTTGAGGCCACTTAAGTCTACTTTCTTAGCAAATTTCAAGTGTGTAACATTTGTTAAAGATAGTCACGGTGCTCCACATTAGATCACCAGAACTCATTCATCTTATAACCAAGTTTCTAGCCTTTGACCAACATTTCCCTACTTCCCCCCCAACCCTCCACCCAGCCCCTGGTAACCACAATTCTACTCTGAATTTCTATGAATTAGATTTTTCAGAGTGCACATATAAGTGATATCAAGTAGTATCTATCTTTCTGTGTCTGGCTTATTTCACTTAGCATAATGTCATCTAGGTTCCTCCATGTTGTTGCAAATGGCAATATTTTCTTCTTTTTTAAGGTTGGATAATATTCCATTGTGTGTGTGTACATGTGTGTATGTGTGTATGAAAAGTTTTCTTTATTCATTCATCCGTTGATAGGTACTGAGTACTGAGGTTGAATGATGCTGCAATGAACATGGGAGTATAGATATCTCCTTTTCAACATACAGATTTCATTTCCTTTGGATATATATTCAGCAGTGAAATTACTGGATTGTATCATAGTTTTATTTTTAATTTTTTGAGGAGCTTTTATACTGTTTTCCATGGCTGCTGCACCAATTTACATTCCAATCAAAAGTGTACAAGGGTTTCCTTCTCTCTACAACTTTGCCAAAACTTGTTATCTCTTGTTTCTTTGGTTATAGGCATCCTAACAGGTATGAGGTGATATCTCATTATGGTTTTGATTTGCATTTCACTGATGATTAGTGAGTGATGTTGAACACTTTTTCATATACCTGTTGGCCATTTAAAATGTCTTCTTTTGAGAAATGTCTTTACTTTTGCCTATTTCCTTTGCCCATTTTTAATTGGGTTATTTGTTTACTTGCTTTTGAGTTGTTTGAGTTCCTAGTGTATTTTGAATATTAGCTCATCAGATGTATGGTTTGCCAATATTTTCTCTGATTCTTTAGCTTGCCTTTTCAGTCTGTTGACTGTTTCCTTTGCTATGAAGGACCTTTTCTGTGTGAAGTAAATTCCACTTGATTATTTTTGTTTCTGTTGCCTGTGCTTTTGGGGTGGTATCCAAAAAGTTATTACAAGGCCAATGTCATGGAATGTTCATATTGTCTTCTAGGAGTTTTAGAGTTTCAGCTCTTATGTTTAAGTCTTTATTCCATTTTGTGTTAATTTTTGTATATGGTGTAATATACGTATTCAACTTCATGAATATCGTATGAATATTCATTTCAACTAATGCCATTTATTGAAGAGCATATCCTTTCCCTGTTTTGTATTCTTGGTGTTTTTATCAAAGACTAGTTGACTGTATATGAGTGGGTTTATTTCTGGCCTCTCTGTTCCATTATATTGGTCTCTGTGTCTTTTTTAAAGTAAGCGCCATACTATTTTGATCTATAGCTTTGTGCCTAATGGCTTTTGTTGTTCTGAGGTCTTGTAGACGTACACTGTAATGGCTGAGGGCTAAATTATTCTAGAATTGTTGAGGCACTGTAGAAAATACAGAGGTGCAAAAGTATCTCCTA
The DNA here is from genome assembly GCF_049350105.2 of Macaca mulatta. Taxonomy (NCBI): domain Eukaryota; kingdom Metazoa; phylum Chordata; class Mammalia; order Primates; family Cercopithecidae; genus Macaca; species Macaca mulatta. Next base: position 101,396,452 of record NC_133419.1, on the reverse strand, counting down.
GTCTAAATGTAAAATGTGCTTTCTACTAGGTTTCAGACAATTCTGGTGGGGCAGGACTGCTAGGCATCTTCTGGCAAGAAATGAAAAGTTATCATAGGAAAAAAAGTGATTCTGACTCATGATTCCATGACCATCACAATTTCTACTTCTCACATTTTCCTACTGCCTCAGTTCCTCCCTGCACTCATGTAAAACTGAATTACCTTGATTATTTGAATAACGTAAGGGGGTATCAAAATATAAAATTACAAATAGTCTACATTCTACCCAACTTCCCTTGTCCCCTTCAAGTTATGTGATGTGCAATTCAAAATTTTTATTTCCTGCACAAGTGTGAGTAATATAAAATGCGAATATGATGGCCTTTTCCTCAAATCTCCTAAGCTATGTTCCTGGGTTAATTCTAGTTGTAATGGCTTTTAAAGTGAATTTGATCATCAGTTCAATTTAATAATATTTGAAAAAAAAAAGTCTAATAGTCTACTTTATTCTGATCTATTCCACCTACTGCTAAAGGTTAAGACAGGAATTTACTTAACTGACTAGCTTGTCCATTGTTTTATAGATAATTATTACTTTATCTAGCCTTGATGTAGTCGAGAGTGTCCGATGATATAAAGAAAGTCTGGCAAAATCTACTTCTTAAAAGTGAATTATCACTTCTTATTTTTAAGAACTGACAACCTCTTATTATTGCTAACATTTATAAGGGGACAAATGAGTAGTCTACGAAAATTCATTTTATTACTTTGGAAATGGAAGCTCATTATTTTTATTTCAGCAAGTTTACCAAATGGTCATCACATTTAAATTTTTTTTTTTCTAAGAGAGTACTTTCTGTCTGTTCCTTTATATTCTCCACTGAAAGAAGATGATGTAGTTTATTACAAGAATGATATGTGAAAATGCTGAGGTAATGCTGTGGTTTGAAAGGACATGAGCTTTTCTTTACTGTAGAATTGAAACATAAACCAGTAAACATGAATCATACATTTAATTGTATGCTGTCAAAATAGGGCTGAAAATGTTATTTAGAATATTCTTTTATCTATTCTTTAAGTACTTCTAAGGGATTGTGGCCACACGTAGTTTGTAGTCTTTTTGTTTTTTGTTTTCTACTTTCCACACAGGTTAATTATATTCATGTAGTATTTCCATGTTGTTTATCAGAATGTTTCTGATTATATCATCCACATCAGCATTTACAGCTCACAAAGCCATGATAAGTACAATACTTGTGAATAAAAAAATTATTGAAAACCTTAGCACTGTATATGCACCCATGAATCACTGTAGACAGATTTTTCTGTGTATATACTAAGTTAAGCAATGCAGGGGGCAAACTGCTTCTCTTTGGATAGCTGATTAAAATTCAGATTCATGAGTGGAATTTCATAATAAATAAGATACCCTATGTCTATCAGTACCAGGACTTCATTAGGTTCTTTGTATTATATTATAAATCAGTGTCAGACGTTACGTATATCCCATGAAATTTACTTGTTTAATTTCTTAATCTAGTTAAGCAGGGATCAGAAACTATCCAGTGATTTATGATCAATGGTTTTATCAAATGAGGTTAAAAAAAAAAAAAGACTGTACTCAGTTATAGATCAATTGTAGCACTATAAGAAGGGTGAAGATTTGACTAGGTCTACCCTGTCTTATGGCAGATAAGGATTTTTATTCCCTTTTTGTAGATAAAGTAACTGAAGCCAAAAAAAGTTAACAATTTGTTGACTTAATGCAACATCCTTGATTTGAATCAGTACTGTAAGTGTTTTACTTACTTTATGTATACACTTTGGGTCTGAGCTAACTAAGATGAGAAGGTTGGTGATTAGGAAGGAGGTGGTGAAAGTAAGGAGGGAGAAGTGATTTTCAGAGAACTATGCAGAAAAATTCAAATTTCTGCAAGGAAAATTCAGCAGGATCTACACGTGAATAAGATCAAGTCCCACATGTCAAACAGAAACTATTTGCCCTATGCTCCCTGTTATGTTGTAGTCCTAGTGCTACAGGTTAGAAGACTAAAGAAAACTTGACTGTGATTAAGGCACAGATAAGAAATCCGGGCTTAAATTTCAACCTAGTTGAAATATAAAGAATTAAAGCATTTTTTTCCCATCTTTTTTCTTTTTCCTGATCTTTAGTTCTGATCCCTGACTTTTGGGATGCAACTTCTATTAGTGCTGAATCAAGTTTAACTTAATCATGTGAAAGAAGTTTCCAAAATGCAGGACAATAATTTAACTCATAAGATAAAGTTAAGTTTAGGAAGTTAGTTTCTGTCTAGAAGATTGGTGAATTGTGCTTGTGAAGGTAGAATGTTTCTGTAATATTTTAGTAAACTCTATTAATAGCCCATGCCATAAAATTGGGAGTCATTTGGCCACTAAATTCTGTGGATGCTTTTCCATCGCCACCGTATTAGCTGAAGTCCAGGCCATCTCTATATAGTTCTTAAATTGTTTAGCTTCCTAACTGGTCTGCTAGCCTCCAAACCATTCTTCAAAAATGAGAATGATCCTTCTAAAATGAAAATCCAGTCATGTTACTTTTCTATTTAAAGTCCTTCAGTGATGCCACAGCATTCTCAGGGTAAAAATCCCTACTATTTGCCGTGTCATATCAGTTTTTATTGTGATCTAACTCATGAACCTCTCAAATTGCATTTATCTCCACTGTCTCATACACAGCCTATTCTCCTGCTGCTCAGTGCTACTCTATGATTTTGCTCGGCAACATGCTTTTGCGTATATAATTGCTTCTCTGTAATTGCTTTTGTTCACCTTATTTTTCTCATAAGCATTCACTTGTCTTTAAAATTCCACTAATTTCTTCTTAGGAAGACAGGTTGTCCACTTCACTTGAGATATTTAACAATTTGGTTTTGCTTTATCACTTGTTTTATTCTCCTATTTATCTTCCTACCAGATCGGGAACCCCTCAAGAGCAGGTAGCAGTGTTTGGTACACAATAAATGCTTACTAGATGTTTGTTTATTGGATAAATGGAAATACCTATCTATAAGTAGTTATAAGTCTAGCTACCTTTTAAAGAGTACTAAGCACTGGGCTTTGATATAAGCATTTTTATTTTAGCACTTTAAAAATAGTTTCTGCCTCTCATTGCTTCTGATAAGTCAGCATTACTTCTTTTATGTGTCCCTCTTAATCTAACCCTTCTTTTCTCTCTGGCTGCTTTTAGAAATTTCTCTTTATGACTAGCTTTCATTGATTTTATTATAATATTCTTGTGTATAGTTAATTTTATCTTGCTTGGTGAGTTCATTCAGCTTCTTTCATCTGTGGATTCAGAGTTTTCATCCAATTTGCAAAATTTTCAGTTATTACTTCTTTAAATGTTTTTTCTCTCCTCTTTCTCTTTGCTTTTCTCATGAGCCTCCAAACAAGTATATGTTAAACCATGGAATGCCTCACTGGTCATTTAGAATTTTTTGTTTGTTTGTTTTACTCTCTGTGCTTCAGTGTATTTATTTATATATATTTCAATAGCTTTGGGGCTACAAGTGGTTTTTAGTTACATGGATGAATTGTATAGTGGTGAAGTCTGGGCTTTTAGTGTATCCATCTCACAAATAGCATAAATTGTACCCAATAGGTAATTTTCTATCCCTCTCTCTTCTTTATACCTTCCCCCATCTGAGTCGATAATGTACATTATGCCACTCTGCATGCATTTGTGTACCCACAGCTCACCTCTCACCTACAAGCAAGAACATGCGGTATTTGGTTTTCCATTCCTTAGTTACTTCACTTGGGATAATGGCCTAAAGTTCAATCTCAGTTGCTGTGAAATACAATATATTGTTCCTTTTTATGGCTGAGTAGTATTTCATGATATATATATATACACACACACACACACGCGCACACACACATACACCATGTGACATATATATCACATTTATATGTATATAAGATATCATGTATATGTGATATATACATAAATGTGATATATATGATATACAGATCACTTTTTTAGTTCAGTCATTGGTTGATGGGTACTTAGGTTGATTCTACATCTGTGCAGTTGTGAATTGTGCTGCAATAAACATAGGTGCAAATGTCTTTTTGATATAATGACTTCTTTACTTTGGGTAGATACCTAGTAGTAGGATTGCTGGATCAAATGGTAGATCTACTTTCAGTTCTTTGAGAAATTTCCATACTGTTTTCCATAGATGTTGTACTAATTTACATTTCTATCAACAGTGTATAAGTGTTCTCTTTTAACCATATTTGCACCAACATCTACTGATTTTTTAAAAAATACTTTTTATAGTGGCCATCCTGACTGGAGTAAGGTGATATCTTATTGTGGTTTTAATTTTCATTTCCCTGATGTTTAGTGATGTACAGCATTTTTTTTTGCATATGTTTGTTGGCCATTTGTATATCTTCTTTAGAAAAATGTCTGTTCATGTCATTTGCCCATTTCTTATTTGAGATTATTTGTTTTTTTTTTGCTTGCTGATTTGAGTTCATTGTAGATTCTGGATATTAGTCCTTTGTCAGATGTATAGTTTGTGAAGATTTTTTTCCCACTCTTGTCTGTTTACTCTACTGATTATTTATTTTGCTGTGGAGAAGCTTTTTAGTTTAACCAAGTCCTATTTATTTTTGTTTGCTTCTGGAGTCTGTCATAAATTCTTTGCCTAGGTCAATGTCCAGAAAAATTTTTCTTAGGTTTCCTTCTAGAATGTTTATGGTTTCACATTTTGCATCTAAGTCTTTAATCCATCTTGAACTAATTTTTGTATGTGGTGAGAGAGATAAGGATCCAGTTTCATTCTTCTGCATGTGGATGTCCAATTCTCCCAGGACCATTTAATGAGTAGGTTTTTCTCCCCGCAGTGTGTGTTTTTGCTTACTTTGTCAGAGATCAGTTGGTTATAGGCATTTGGCTTTATTTCTGGATACTCTATGCTCTTCCATTGGTCTGTGTGTCTAGTTTTGTGCCAGTATTATGCTGTTTTGGTTACTATAACCTTGTAGTATAATTTGAAGTCAGGTAATGTGGTGCCTCCAGCTTTGTTCTTTTTGCTTAGGATTGCCTTGTCTATTTGGGCTCCTTTTTGGTTCCATATGAATTTTATAATTTTTTTCTAATTCTTTGATAAATGATGTTGATATTTTGTCAGGAATTGCATTGAATCTGAAGATTGCTTACTCTGTTTACTCTGCTGATTATTTCTTTTGCTGTGCAGAAGCTCTTTAGCTTAATTAACTTCTGTATATTTATCTTTATTTTTGTTGCATTTACTTTTGGGTTCTTGGTCATGAAGTCTTTGCCTAAGTCAATGTCTAGAAGGGTTTTTCTGATATTACCTTCTATGATTTTTATGGTTTCAGGTCTTAGATTTAAGTCTTTGATTCATCATGAGTTGATTTTTGAGTAAGGTGAGAGATGAGGATCCAGTTTCATTCTTCTACGTGTGGCCTGACAATTATCCCAGCATCATTTATTGAATATGGTGTCCTTTTCCTACTTTACGTTTTTGTTTGCTTTGTTAAAGTTCAGTTGACTAAGTATTTGGCTTTATTTCTGGGTTCTCTATGCTGTTCCATTAGTCCATTTACCTATTTGTATACCAGTACCATGTTGTTTTGGTGACTATGTCCTTATAATATAGTTTGAATTTAGGTAATGTAATGCCTCCAGATTGTTCTTTTTGTTTAGTCTTTCTTTGGTTAGGTGGGCTATTTCTTGGTTCCATATGAATTTTAGGATTTTTTTTCTTGTTCTTTGAAGAATGATGGTGGTATTTTAATGGAAATTGCATTGAATTTGTAGATTGCTTTTGGCAGTATGGTCATTTTCACAATATTGCTTCTATCCATCCATGAACATAGGATGTTTTTCCATTTGTTTGTGTCCTCTATGATTTCTTTCAGCAGCGTTCTGTAGTTTTCCTTGTAGAGGTCTTTCATCTCCTTGGTTAGGTATATTCCTAAGTATTTTATTTTCTTTTTTGCAGCTATTGTAAAAGGTGTTGAGTTCTTGATTTAAATCTCAGTTTGGTCGCTGTTGGTATATAGCAGAACTACTGATTTGTGTACATTAATTTTATATCCTGAAACTTTGCTGAATTTATCAGTTCTATGAGCTTTCTGGAGGAGTCTTTAGGATTTTTTAGGTAAACAGTTATATCATCAGCAAGCAATGATTGTTTGACTTCCTCTTTATGGATTTGGATGCCTTTTATTTCTTTCTCTTGTTTGATTGTTCTGGCTAGGACTTCCATTATTATGTTAAATAGAAGTGGTGAGAGCAAGGATCCTTGTCTTATTACAGTTCTCAGCAGGAATTCTTTCATCTTTTCCCCATTCAGTATTTTGTTGGTTGTGGGTTTCTCATAGATGGCTTTTATTACCTCAAGGTATGTCCTGTCTCTGCTCATTTTGTTGTGGGTTTCAATCATAAAGGGTTGCTGGATTTTTTCAGATGATTTTTCTGCATCTATTGAGATGATCATGTGATTTAAAAAATATGCATATGTGGTGTATCACATTTCTTGACTTGCATATGTTAAACCATCCCTGCATGCTTGGTATGAAATCCACTTGATCTTGGTGGATTATCTTTTTGATATGCTGTTGGATTTGTTTAGCTGGTATTTTGTTAGGGACTTTTGCATCTATGTTAATCAGGGGTATTGGTCTATAGTTTTGTTGTTGTTGTTGTTATGTCATTTTCTGGTTTTGGCATTAGGGTAATATTGGCTTCATAGAGTAATTTAGGGAGGATTCCCTCTTTCTCTATCTTGTGGGATAGTGGCCGTAGGATCGGTATCAATTCTTTTAATGTCTGATAGAATTCAGCTGTGAATCTACCTGGTCTTGGACTTTTTTTGTTGGTAATTTTTTTTTATTACCATTTCAATCTTGCGGCTTGTCATTGGTTTGTTCAGGGTTTCTAATTATTCCTGATTTAAACTGGGAAGGTTGTATATTTCCAGGAATTTATCCATCTTTTGTAGGTTTACTAGTTTATGCATTTAAAGGTGTTCATAGTAACCTTGAATGATCTTTTGTATTTCTGTGGTATCAGTTTAATATCTCCCGTTTCATTTCTAATTGAGCTTATTTGTATCTTTTCTCTTCTTTTCTTGGTTAATCTTGCTAATGGTCTATTAATTTTATTTATCTTTTGTATTTTTTTGTTGTTATTTCAGTTTCAGTTAGTCCTGCTTTGATCTTGGTTATTTCTTTTCTTCTGTTGGGTTTGGGTTTGGTTTGTTTTTGTTTCTCTAGTTCCTTAAGATGTGACCTTAGAATGTCAGTTTGTGCTCTTTCTGTCTTTTTGATGTAGGCATTTAAGGCTTTGAACTTTCCTCTTAGCACCGCCTTTGGTGTGTTCCAGAGATTTTGATAGGTTCCGTTTGAAGAATTTTTAAATTTCCTTCTTGATTTCATTGTTGACCCAATTATAATTCAGAAGCAGGTTATTTAATTTCCATATAGTTGTGTAATTTCAAAGATTCTTTTTTGAGTTGATTTCCAATTTTATTCCACCATGGTCTGAGAGAGAACTTGATATAATTTCAACTTTATTAAATTTATTGAGACTTTTTTTGTGTCCTATTATATGGTCTATCTTGGAGAAAGTTCTATGTGCTGATGAATAGAACGTATATTCTGTGCTTGTTGGGTAGAGTGTTTTGTTAATATCTGTTAAGTTCATTTGGTCTAGGGTATAGTTTAAATCCATTGTTTCTTTGTTGACTTTCTGTCTTGATGACCTGACTAGTGCTGTCAGTGGAGTATTGAAGTCCCCCATCTTTACTGTGTTGCTCTCTGTTTCATTTCTTAGGTCTAGTAGTAATTATTTTATAAATTTGGAAGCTCCAGTGTTAAGTGCATATATATTTAGGATTGTGATATTTTTCTATTGAACTAGTCCTTTTATTATTACATAGTGTCCCTTTTTGTCTTTTTAAACTGTTGTAACTTCAAAGTTTGTTTTGTCTTATATAAGAATAGCTTTTCCTACCCACTTTTGGTGTCCATTTGCATGGAATATCTTTTTCCACTCCTTTACCTTAAGTTTATGTGAGTCCTTATATGCTAGGTGAGTCTCTTGAAGGCAGCAGATATTTGGCTGTTCAATTCTTCTCCATTCTAAAATTATGTTTCTTTTAAGTGGCACATTTAAGTTATTTACATTCAATGTTAGTATTGAGATATGAGGTGCTATTCCATTCATTGTAATATTTGTTGCCTGTATACCTTGTTTGGTTTTTTTAAATTGTATTTTTGTTTTATAGGTCCTGTGAGATTTATGCATTAAAGAGGTTCTCTTTTGGTATGTTTCCAGGATTTGTTTCAAGATTTAGAGCTCCTTTTTAGCAGTGCTTGTAGTGCTGTCTTTGTAGTGACAAATTCTCTCAGCATTTGTTAGTGTGAAAAAAACTGTATCCTTCCTTCATTTATAAAGCTCACTTTCACTGGATACAAAATTCTTGGCTGATAATTTTTTCGTTTAAGGAGGCCAAAGATAAGGCCTCAATCCCCTCTAGCTTGTAGGATGTCTTGTGGGAAACCTGATGTTACTCTAATAGGTTTTCCTCTATAGGTTACCTTATGCTTTTGCCTCTCACCTCTTAAGATTCTTTCCTTTGTCTAGACTTTAGATAACCTGATAACTATGTGCCTAGGTGATGATCTTTTTGCAATGAATTTCCTAGGTGTTCCTTCAGCTTCTTGCATTTGGATGTCAGGTCACTAGCAAGGTTGGGGAAATTTTTCTTGATTATTCCCCCAAATATGTTTTCCAAACTTTTAGATTTCTCTTCTTCCTCAGGAATGCCAATTATTCTTAGGTTTGGTAATTTAACATAATCCCAAACTTCTTGGAGGCTTTATTCATTTTTTAAAGTTCTTTTTTTCTTTGTCTTTGTTGGATTGGGTTAATTCTAAAACCTTGTTTTTGAATTCTGAAGTTCTTTCTTCTGCTTGTTTGATTCTATTGTTGAGACTTTCCAGTACATTCTGCATTTCTCTAAGTGTGTCCTTTATTTCTTGAAGTTGTGATTGTTTTGTGTTTATGCTATCTATTTTACTGAAGAGTTCTCTCCTCATGTGTTGTATCTTTTTTTTTTTTTTTATCCTTAAGTTGGACTTCACCTTTCTCTGGTACCTCCTTGATTAGCTTAATAATCAATTTTCTGAATTCTTTTTCAGGCAATTCAGGGATTTCTTCTCGGTTTGGATCCATTGCTGGTGAGCTGAGCTACTGTGATTTTTTAGGGGTGTTAAAGAACCTTGTTTTGTCATATTACCAGAACTTTTTTTCTGATTTTTTCTCATTTGAGTAGGCCATGTCAGTGATGGAAGATTTGGGGCTCAAGGCTGCTGTTCAGATTCTTTTGTCTCACAGGGTGTTCCCTTGGTGTAGTACTCACTGCCTTTTCCTAGGGATGTGTCTTCTTGATAGCTGAACTGCAGTGATTGTTATTTCTCTTCTGCATCTAGCCACTCACCAGGGCTACCAGCCTCCAGGCTGGTACTGAGGGTTGTCTGCAGAGTCCTGTGATGTGCACAGTCTTTGGGTCTTGCAGGTGTGGATGCCAGCACCTGCTCCAGTGGAAGTGGTAAGGGGAGGTGAAATGGACTCTGTAGGGATCCGCAGTTGTAGTTGTTTGATTCACTAGTTTTGTGCTGGTTGGCCTCCTGCTGGGAGGTGCTGCTTTCAAGAGAGCATTAGTTGTAGTAGCATAGGTTGGATAGGTGATGTGTGGGACCCTGGAACTCCCAAAAGAATATGACCTTTATATTCAGCTATCAGAGTGAATGGGAAGAACCATCAGGTGGGAGCAGGGTTAGGCATATCTGATCTGAGACTCTCCATGGGTGGGGCTTGCTGTGGCTGCTCTGGGGGATGGGGGTGTGGTTCCTAGGTCAATGGAGTTATGTTCCCAGGAGGATGATGGCTGCCTGTGCTGGGTCATACAGGTTTTCAGGGAAGTGGGGGAAAGCTGGCAGTTACAGGCTTCACTCAACTCCCATGCAACCTGAAATGCTGGTCTCACTTCCACCATACCCCCAAACAGCACCCAGTTTGTTTCCAGCAATGGGTGAGCAGGACTGAAAACTTACCCAGCTACCAGCCACCTGGCTGAGAAAGTGAGCTGGGCTTTTGTGCCTCCCTGTCTGTCGAGTCTGCACACCCTCCCCTGAGTTCTGGCCAGGGGATTTCATGTTCAGTTGGAATTATTACAAAGTTCAGATGGAGGTTCCCTTCTCCCTGTGGTCTTTTCCCACTTTCTCTGGCAGCCCTCCCCGAGGACCCCTGTGAGACAAGTCAGAAATGGCTTCCCTGGGGACCCAGAGAACTCACAGGGCTTTTTCTACTTCTTCCTCTTCTCCTGTATTTTGCTTGGCTCTCTAAATTGGCTCAGCTCCAGGTAAGGTCAAATCCTTCTCCCACGATCTATGCCTTCAGGTTCCCCAGTGAAGGTGTGTGTTCAGGGGCAAATGATCCCCCTTTCTCATTTTCACAGTTTGGGTACTCACAGTATTTGAGCTGTCTTTTGGGTCCTGCAGGAGCCATCCATTTCCTTCAGAGGGTCTGTGGATTTTCTCAGCTTTTCTGGTACATTCCTGCAGTAGTTCTTGAAGCAAAAGTTCATGATGTGGGTCTCCATATGCTGCTCTGTCTGTCTGAGTAGTGGCCGTAATTTAGTCCTCTCTCCTATCTGCCATTTTCCCTACAAAATCCATACCTTGCTAATTTTAAAGAAATATTTGTAGAGATGAACTCTCCCTGTTTAAAGTTCTTATGTGATAATTTCATCATCTCTTTCATTTCTAAATCTTTTCCTGTTGATTGGGTATTATTTTAGTTATGACTCACAATTTTCTGCTTCTTTTTATGTCTGGTAATTTTTTATCAAATGCTGGACATTGTGAGTTATGATCATATGAGTGTTTGAATTTGGGGACTTTGTTTAAATAATTTCAAAGTTTGTTTTATAGACAATTAAATTTCTTGATAACCAGTTTGATGATTTTGAGGTTTGTTTTGAAGTTTTGTAAGAGTACATCTAGAGTGGCCTTTATTATAGGATTGCTTTTTCATTACTACTAAAGTGTTATCCTTGTGTCTCTACTGAATAACCCAGGATACCAGTGAAGTCTCTCTACCCTGTCTGATTGGAACTTGTGAACCCTGGGAAATGCGTTTTCATCTCCTTGGTAATATACAGTGTCAGACCTTGTGGAGTATCACTCTATGCATGCACCTCTTATTCAGAAAAAGAGTCAAGGAGAACCAATAAAGATTTCTTTGCACTCCTTTTCTGTGTAGTACCCTTTTCTCTGATTCTCTGCTTTGCAAATTCCAGCTAGTTTAGCTCCCTCGTATTTATATCTCTCTTTCCTCAACTTAACAAAACTGTTGTTTTTTGGACTTTCCTATCTGTTCTGTAGTTGAGAAATTACCTCCAGGTAGAAAGGTGAAGTAACTATGGCTTATATGTTTTATTTCCAGTCTCCTAGGAATCTCAGTCCTATGCATTGTCTGGAAACAGGTTCTCCCCACTACTCTGGTATTTTTTTCCATCTTTCTAGTTATTTATGGTAGGAGGACTCATCTAGGACTTGTTACTTCATCATAATTGGAGGAAAAAATTCTCTAAGTGTTTTAAATGCATTAACTTAATTTTTTTGCTCCAATGTTTTAATTTTATAAATAGGTGCAAATAAGTTTCTGATCACCAGTTTATTAAGAAACTCATGAAAATATTACCCAGACAGGCAGAATAGGCATAGTTGACTGAAGATAAACCAGATCTTAAAAAATAACTTGAAACAATATTAAACTTACAGAGAAGCTTTAAGAAGAGAAGAAAACCATTTACTTTTCCTGAGCTATTGAAAATAAGTTGCTGACATAGTGCTTCAACATCCCTGAATGCTTTAGTGCATATTTTCTACAAATAAGAATATTCTTCTATATAACTAAATTAAAACCATCAAATTAATATTGGTATGTTGCTCCCATCTTAACCTCAGACCCCATTTAAGTTTTACTAATTGTCCCAATAATACTCTTTATGACAAAAGGATCCAGTTCATTGCAGCACGTCTCTTTTTTCTTTGTGTGCCTGGCAAGTTTCTCAGTCTTTCCTTGACTTTCTTGATGTGATAATTTTGAAGATTACTATCCAGTCAGTTATTTCAGAAAATGTCCTGCAATTTCAGTTTATTTTCTATTTCCTCATGATTAGATTTGATTATGCATTTTGGCAGAAATATGACAAAAGTGATACTGTGCTCTTACTATAATGAGTTGTACATCATTTCAATTTATCTAATTACTGGTAATGTTAATTTTGATAATTTGATCAAGGTGGCATCTGATAGGTTTTTCTGCTAGAAAGTTATACTTTCTTGATTTGTAATTAAGTAATTTGTGGGGGAGTACGTTGAGACAATGTAAGTGTCCTGTTTCTCACAAAACTTTCACCTGCATGCTAATTTAGCCAAATTAATTATTAATATGATGCCAAATGGTGATTTTTCCAATTCCATAATTTCTTCCATACTTATTAGCCTCTTTGTACCTTAGGAAATGTCTTCTTCTTTTCCACAATTATTTACTCATTCATGTTAGTATGGATTCATAGGATGCTTTTGTGATTCAGTAAATAATATATGTTTTGACCATTGTTTATTTGATGCTCAGGTTGCCCCAGATTTGGCTAGTGAAAACCCCTTTAGGTTTTTAATTTCTTTTAAGCAATTCCATTTGGAGGATGTAGAAACTGAGGTATAGAGAAATTAAGTCAATTTTTTAAGTTCACACAGCCATCATCTTAGTAGGATTTCATTAGATGCAGATTCTCAGAGAAGAGAATTCAAGAGTAAATAATTTAATAGGAGATTAAAAAAATACTATACCCTACTGGTGGAAAAGTGAGATAAAGAAGGGAAAGCAACCAGTAGAGAGTGAATTATTAAGCTAGTTCCATGTAGGCAATTAGATTTTAATCTTGCCAAAGAAATTCAGGGAGCCCATATGGAAACACACCTTAGTTTTCCTACTCGAGGAGCAGTGGAGCTGGGATATTTTTTATAGCAACTCATGCCAGTCATATATTGAAGAATAATATCTGGGGGAGAGTACTTCCAGTATGCAGGGTGGGTGGGCAAAGTAGGGTTCGCCAGGAAGAGAAAGCCCTCAGACAAAGAGTGAAAAGAGGAAGAGGCAGGGCAGATAACAACTAGCTGGTGATTGTATAAATCTTTCTTACCCAAAGTCTGTGCTTACAGCCATCCTGCTGCTGTGCACAAATGCTCACAGCCCTGTAAATCCTGCCAATGTAAGATTTTTAAGCCATCACCACCAACACAGAGTCCACATGATGTTTGTATAAAAATAAAATAAGGATTCCATTTGCACCTAACACTGTGGGCATACACACTGTATTTAGCCCGACAAATCAAAAGGTTTTCTATCTTTCCATATTTTAAGTTTACTATGAGAAAAACTAAACCCAAGCACATCCCTTGAATGTCTCATAAGTAAACACCCATCTTTCAAAACATAGGACAACTTAGCTTAACCAAACTTTGTTATACAATAACCATTTTAAACATCTTAATCCTGAGAGAAGATATTAAAAGCAGCTGTTTTGTTGGTTATGAAAGTCCTGAGTAGGAGGAGAATAAATTATGTCAGTGGAAAGACTTGAGAGAGAGGTAAACCATAGCCAGTGTCACTTTGAAAATGAAGAGAAGGAAAGTGTAGTTGTTAAAATAAAGAAGTTCTGGAGGCAGTTGTCTGTGTGCCAATTCCTGGATGCTCTACCGACCAAGGTGTTATGGGTGGAATTATGTCCCTCCAGGAGATGTTATAGTCCTAACCTTCAGTATCTGTGATATGATCTTAATGGAAACAGTGTCTTTGCATATTAATAAGTTAAGATGATGCCATTAGGGTGGGCCTAATCCAATATGACTTGTGTCCTTATAAGAAGGGGAAATTTTAACACAGAGACACACAGGCAGAGGAGAATATAATGTGAAGATGAAGGCAGAGACTGGGGTCATGCATTAATCAAAGGAATGCCAAATATTGCCAGAAATCCACCAGAAACTAGGAGAGAGGCATGGCACAGAATCTCTCCCCTATCCCTAAGAAGACGTACCCCTTCTGACATCTTTATCTTGAAATTTTCACCTCCAAATAGTCAGACAATAAATTTTGGTCTAAACCACCCAGTTGCAGTACTTGGTTATGATAGTCCTAGCAAATCCATATGGAAGTTTTAAATTAACCTCTCTGGGTCACAGTTTCTTCATTCATAAAGTGACAGTGATAATTTTTCCCTTCTAGGTTTTTGTGAAGATTAGATGAGTTAGTATGATGTGTTTAGAATTGTGCCTGCCACACAGAGGCATAGGGGAGATATTGCTGGTTGGTTGACTCAACAACCATTTCCTAGTTCTTCTCTTTTGCTGAATACTAAATAGCATTATGTCTATAAGTTGGACTTTCTGCTTACTTGCTGATCATTAGTTCTCTACGGATACAAGGGAATAGAAAACAAATATTTTGGCTTAATCTGGTGGAATTCACAGGTTGTAAGAAAGAAGATAATGTAAATCAAAGTGACTAGTTTTAGAAGGCTAGAGTTTTTGTTTTTTTTTCCCAGGAGGTCAGTGTTGTCATAGAGAGAATAATAATTCAAAGGGCCTAAGAGGCCATATGCCAATATTTTTATAAAAGGAGCAGAGTTGTTAGTCATCTGTGTGGTGTAAGCCAAAGGATGAAATGCTTTCTAGATACCACCCATCCTTCATCCCCTATGACCATGGGGGCTTTGGGCTAAGATATTGGTTTTTATGAAGTCATTTTTAAATGAAAATGTTACATAACTGTGTGCTAGCGATTTCTAAATTAGCACATCAGTTTATCTTATTAATAGAACATTGAACAGGCTGTGGAGAATGAAGTACTACTTAAGAGTCGTTTTGACAGGAAGTAGATCAGTGGTCAAGACTGCAGTTAGATTCAGTACATATGGACACAAAGAAAGGAGCAGCAGACACTGGGGCCTGCTTGAGGGTGGAGGGTGGGAGAAGGGTGAGGATTAAAAAACTACCTTTTGGGTACCATGCTTATCACCTGGGTGAAGAAGTAATCTGTACACCAACCTCCCTGACATGCAATTTACCTGAATAACAAACCTGCATATGTACCCCTGAACCTAAAATAAAATTTAAAAAAAAGAAGATAGCAGTTTGTCAGAGTCAGGGGAGAATTAGGCAATCTAGGGAAGACTGCTGGGTAGTTAAGGATTAAGGGTATAGTGGGGCATGAGGGTTGGAGGAAAAGGAAAAGAGAGAAAACATGTAATGCAGTCTATGCCACTTATAAGTTCTGTTATCTAGGATAAGTTATTTAATATCTTGAGCATTCGTGTATTAATTTGCTAGGGTTGCTATAACAAATTAACACAAACTACATGGCTTAAAACAGCAGAAATGTATTCTCTCACAATCATGGAGGACAGAAGTCAAAAATCAAAGTATTAGCATGGCCATGCTCTCTCTGAGGCTGTAAGGGAGCTCTGTCCTTGCCTCTTCCTAGCTTCTGGCACTTACTTAGTAGAGGCATCATTCCAATCTCTGCCTCAGTTTTCAAATGGCATTCTCCCTCTTCCTCTATCTGTGTCCAGAATTTCCTCTCTTAGGAACCCAAATTATGAGATTAGGGTTTTCCCTAATTCAGGGTGACCTCAACTTGATTACATTGGCAAAAGTCCTGTTTCTAAAGAAGGTGTCTTTCACAGATTCTGGATGGATATGAGTTTTTGGGAGGCACTATTCAACCCAGTACTCTCAGCTTTGTCACCATAAAAGTAGAGAATTATCATGTAGACTTTTGCTTCACTTTCCTAATGCATAAAACGGAGAAGATAATGGTTTCAACCTGGAGGTTATTGTGCGAAGATATTTGTCATTCTTTGATCTCCCATTTTATTTCTCTTGTAATATCCTGATTTCCTTGGATGGAATTATTGCTTTCTCAGTGGACTGGTAATCAACCTTTCCTGAGATAATGGGAATATGTGTCACCCCGTGAATACCAACTGGATAGGCCCTTTGGAGTCTGAACTTGACCAGAGAAATAAAATGACTAAAATGGATGAAATTATAGTATGGTGGTTAAAGGCACAGATTCTAGAGATATACCATGCACTGCAACTGCATGACTTTGGGAATTATTGAGCCCTGCTGTGCATGTTTCCTCATGTGTAAAATGGGAGTGTTAAGGGTACCTATCTTATCCTATATGCCAACTACTCCTTGGCATTAGGTATGCATCAGTAAATACAATACACATGGTTTCTGTCCACATGGAGCTTTCACGCTTTGAGATAGACAGACACCAAACAGAGAAAAATGGATATCTACTGTACATTGTGATACATGCATATGTGTTATGTGAAATGCTTAGAACAGTATGTAGCACATAATTAGCAACATGTAAGTGTTAGCATTTACTTGTTGATTGTAGTATAGCTCTGATCACACATTATCCCTATAATTTTGGATTCCTAGCTCTTTGGCGATGCCTTAGCTTCTGTTCGTTTCTAAGCTTGGCTTTCTACCCTTCCCATTGGTAACGAGAACTCCAGTATTTTTCCAGTAAGTTTCCTTTTGCTTAATTTAGCTAAAGTTGGATTCCATTGCTTGCAATCTGAGAACTCTGATATGACAGTTTATAGGGTTGTTGTAAGGATTACATAAGATTATGTATATTAAGCATGTACATGCTCCATTAATATTAATTATGAGAGGGGCAAACCAGGCATACTGAGTGGAAAGGATAGCATTAGGTGACTGTGAGCTGATAAACAGAAGTAAATAGAAAATTATTAGCAAATGTATTCAGTGTTGGGGAGACTAAGAGGACTTGGCATAGTGATAAAGGAGGGCCAGCTTTCATTTACAGGGTTGAAAGTTTGAGAGTGACTGACAGGTTAATTGGAAAAACTCACAGAATTGAGATCTTGAATGAAATAAAGGTATTGTTTACTGTTGACAGTAGTGCTCAGGGGATTTAATCCAGTGTATACAGTCCTATTCAGAGGCAAGCTCTCTCTCTCTCTCTTTTTTTTTAATCACCCGAGAAAGCATTGTATAAAAACAACCTTCAAAGAATATGGTGTTTGTTCTTGGCATAAAGGACTATGAAAGGAAAACTAATAAAGAATGTAAGAACCGTTTGTTTGACACCAATCCATATAGACTAACTATTTTAAAGTGCAGAAGGTATACATTTTAAACCCAGGAGGAAAGGTAATATTGTGCTGATGGATGCAATATCATAAATATGCACATGCATATTCATATGTTGCCAATTATTCTTTTGAAGCTGTATAAATTACGCATTTGAGAACTAAGAACTGAAAACATGATACATATGGAAAACCCTTCAGCATTCTGAGATAAAAATGGCATAAAAGAGGATTACTGCAAAAGCTCTTTTCCTGTCAATTTTCTTCTATTTCACTTCTAATCACCAAATTCTACTCAGTCCTTTTAACTACTCCCGTAACCCAATTATTCTTTAAGCATCAGGGAACAAGAAGTACTGCAACCCTTTTCTGGTCCTAGTGCCAAGCTCAGACTTGGTTTTTGAAGATAAGCTCCTAGCTCCTGTTCTGAATTAAAGGGCCAAAACTACAGTCAGCTCCAACACTTTGCAGCATGTCATCAACATTCATTGAATCATTCTACCAGTATTGGTGAAGTCTATACTGCTTTCGTCAAATACTGTTCTGTATTTTTGTCATGATGGCGAATAAATACAGTTACTGTCATATGGAGCTCTCAAGCTAGTGAGGAAGACAGACAGTAAAAAGGGAAACAAAGGAATACATACATATTTTCAAGTCGTGGTGTGTGTTATTAAGAAAATGAACCGGGGTTAAGTAGAGTGGTAGAACAGGGGGACGTGTGGTACTAGGGAGGGTGGGCTCATTTAGATGGGGACTACACAGTGCTAAGGGCTTCTGTGTAAGGTGAGTGATGCAAATATGAGTGATAACTGGTTCCAGATATCAGGAAGATCATTCTTAGGAGGTGGAGAGGCAATTATGGTACTTGCGGCTATGGCGCTGAGGTCACAGTCACATTATGGGTGTGTATTTGAGCTGTTTTTGTGGTTGGTGGCTCCTGTGCATTTTGTTTTTAACAGTTCTTCAGTCTTCTTTTTTGTATGAGGGGATGTCTTGAAGTTTGTGAAGTCAGGATAAGGTTGGGATTTAGTGTCTGGTCTTGAATGACTGGGTTTCTTGTGGGGAGGTAGCGGTGGGGGGTGTTGCCCTAACTGGATACCCTGTGGCCAACCATCTGGATTCTCTGAGGTCCATGTTCTTTGTCTCCTGACTCTTCCTTGCTTTGTCCCGGGCTCCAGACAGAATGAACTGTAAACCTTTCTGTGGGAAGCTCTTTCTCCTTTCCTTGTCGCTCTTAGGCATTCCAGGCATAACCTTATTGTCCCCTGAATTGTCCCACTCATGTCTTTTCCCTATGCCAGTACTCTGTTTGTCCTGTTCATCTTCATTTAAACGAAAGTAAAAAATATTTAAAAAGTTAAAAAAAAATTGGATAGAAAATACTATCAGTTATTAGTGAAAACTTACAGGCAGAGGACACAAAAAGCATCTACAGAAACTGTCAGGGCTGTAAAATAACAATTCCAATATCTGGAGGTAAGCATCAGGGAGCCTTTTCTCAGATATACCCTTGTCCTCTATATCCTGTGCAGAGGGATCCTAGCTAGTAGGCTCCTTACGCCTGATCTTGGTTCTCTATTTCTATAGAACCAGCAGAGACCTTATCTAGGGTGAGGAATAAGCCCACTAGGGATGCTAGAGAAGTAGCAGGAAGATGGGGAAAGGATATTTGTTATGAGCTCTCTTAGGTTGGGCACCGTAGAGGCAGAGCTTGAGACAGAGATTGAGATGTGGGACTTACTGCTAGAGTGCTCTTCTGAAAGATCAGTTAGGGAGAGAGCAGAGGAGGAAAGGCAAGGACAATGAGCTGAGTAAGGATGTGCTCTCAGATCAAGTCTAACCTTGGTTTGAACTAGGGATTGGGGCTGGAGACTGTGGTCCATAAACTTCACCAAGCCATCAAGGAACTAGCTTTTCTATCCCTACATAAGCCAGTCATTGGTTATGGGATAACTCCACACACCATGGGGTAGGGATATGTGTAAATCCTCAGAGTGGCAGCTCCATCAGCTGGAAGCAGCTCTCCAGTACTTATAGCAGCTAGGGATGGGAGTACAGGTCTAATCAAGGGAATCTGAGGGGCATGCATCACCCAACATTGACCTCAGGGAGGCTTAAAAGTTGGCACAATCTTTAAAAATAATTGTAATTTCTTAAATTGTGGTACATTGAAAAAGAGCCTTCAGTAACTCTCCTGTATCTCTCCTGCCCTTCGTAACTCTGATACAAATGAAACTTTAGGTGGAGACAAATTAGATAGAGGAACTTTAACACATCAAGTCTCTTTTTCCACCACATTCAAGTTCAAGGTCTAATAGCTAAAGTCGCAGTGAAGAGGAAGGACCCACAAAAATATAGATGGATAGGCAGCAATGGAACATACACAGAAGTGAAGTACTCTCCGAGGAAGGTTGCCCTGCACCAGGAACTTGATTTGTCCCCTTTTATGGTGGATAAATCTGTAACACGAGAAAGATCCATAAGCTTGGCCTCCACCCATACATACTAACCTCACTTCACCAACTCCTTTAACTCGGATTCTGTGCTCACTAAGCAATTGTGTGACTGTAATTTGGTTTCCCAAACAGATCTTCCTGTGGTGAGAGAATGTTTTGTCATACTGACAGATACATTTCAGATGAACATAAGAGTTATATTTCTCATGGTAAATGAGCAAATTGGGTCCCTGTTTGTACTTCAGTCAGTTGTGAGTTTGGTTTACTGGAGTCATTTTCCCCACGCCTAATCAATCCTGTGACAAGGATATAATAAATCGCTTTCAAAACTGAGAATTAGAACTGGAGCCATGGTAACCTCCCTTAGTTTCTGTGCCCTCCTTGTGGTACATATCTTTTTAGTTTCAACACATAGATGTTCAGAGGATGATGGAAAAGTCTTTGAAACTTTGGTTATTTGCAGAGAAGACAGAAATTCACTTTGGTCTTTCTGAGTGCCTGTGTCGGGGAAGCATGCCCACCTCATAGAGGATGGTGTGGAATAAATCTGCCACCATGCCATAGGCACTGAAAGCAGGTAATGAGACAATGGATGAAGGTAAGAACTTAAATCTCACAGCACAGGAAAGGAATGTAAATGATTGTTCCTCTGCCTGTAAGTCCCACAGGGAGAGGCAATGAACCCAGATGGAAGCAGTGCCTGTGGTAGGTCGAGTTGTTTTTAAAGTTTGGCACACTCAGCAATAATGTGCATGGATTCTCAGGGTCGCTGGAGGATGGCCTTTCCCAACAGCGCAGATTTCAGAGAGTTAGGATAGAGGAAGGTATTTCAAGAAGGGGAACAGCTGTGTAACTCATGTGAAGTAGAATTAGTTTGGCTGCAGAGGAAGTTCACTCAGAGGAGTCAGAGAGACATAGACAGACAGGAAGCTTAGGACCAGATTTCAAGGGACCACAAGCATCTAAAGAGTTCTGCTTGTTCAAAGAGTACTAGAGATTCATATTATGGAGTCTTAAAAGCAGATTTTAGAGGACTTTTACTCCAATCCCCTTATTTTACAGAGAGG
Organism: Macaca mulatta; assembly: GCF_049350105.2. Taxonomy (NCBI): domain Eukaryota; kingdom Metazoa; phylum Chordata; class Mammalia; order Primates; family Cercopithecidae; genus Macaca; species Macaca mulatta. The sequence goes on along the minus strand of NC_133419.1, from coordinate 101,375,648 downwards.
TAATGGGCACAGGGAGATCTATGACTTTGCTATGATCACATAACCAATTAATTAGTGGCAGGACTGGAAGCAATTATAATTCCTGAACCAAAATAATTGGTTAATTCATAGCAGCTATTACTTATTTTCTTCTTTTTTTCCAACTTTTATTTTAAGTTTAGGTGTACATGTGTAGGGTTAATACATAGGTAAATGTGTGCCATGGTGGTTTGCTACACAGATCATCTCATCACCTAGGTATTAAACCCAGCATCCATTAGCTACTCTTCCTGAAGCAGCTATTATTTTCAATAACATGAATTTTTCAAAATGAATGCCCTACGTCCACATAGTTAAAGATTTAGAACTTGAGAATCTGTAGAGGTTCTAGGAAATGGACATTTTAATTCCCCTTCTCCTCAACTGTAAGTCCCAGGACTGGTTACATGTCTCTCCTAAGGCAAGCCACACTCAGACTTGCAATAATTTTGTGTGGATAAAACATCAGGCTATGTTGAGGTCTTTGCAAAGAGAATTGAATTGGTTTCCCCAACCTCAGTCTTCCACAAATGGGTAGACAACATGACAAGCAGTGATGGAGCCTAGGGATGAGGACTGAGTAGGCAGAGGATGAGTATGCTGGGTCTCCTGACCCCAGGAGGTGGTCAAAAGCCTGTTATTACACCTTTGGATCATTAGACAAGAAACTTTTCCAAGTCTGACCACCTTAAGATTCCAACACCAGACCTGAATTCTAATGAGAAAAAATGGCCTGCCCATCTGAGTGGCCCCCAACCAGAGAGCTCAGAATTAGAGTAAACAAGAAGAACATGTGCCAGTGAAATAGGATTACCAGAGAATTAAAAGAACATAGGATATATAAGGAGCAATAATAAGGTGTAAACATCTTCTAGTATTCTCTTTATGTCTACTGAAATGTAAGCAATCTGATTATAAGAAATGTCCCATGAACAGTGGGACTAATTTCTTGCCTGTGTGTCCCAGTAGGGCGAAACCTCCATTATGGCAGGGATGTGTCTCTGTCATTCACCAACATATCCCCCAAGCATCAAGCATATTGCCTGGCACATAGTAAGTAGTAACTGGAAGGTGTTGAGTACATAAACAAATGAATGGACCATCACTTTCTCTTGGCTACTTTCTCTCTGCTACTTTCTCTTTCTCTCTGATGCCTCATGTCTTCTTGTATTTATTTAGAACTTCCACACCTTATTAGATACCTTGCTCTCCATCTACAATGGGTTTTCTTAGAAAAATAATTCCAACACTTTAGATTTCACTATTACATTTCATGGCACCTTAAACAAATTCTAAGAAACACTGACAAAATTTCTGGAAACTACGTATGTCAACCTGAATGTCCGAGCTTATCTTTCTTATGGAGGGGATTAGCAAATCTTGTGAAATCTGCAAAATCTCCATTACAAATGAAACTGGTCTGGCCAGAGGGACCTGAAAAGCACAGGAACAACCTATGAGAATTTTTAAAAACTTTAGCTATCATGTCTGTCTTCTAAGCAGACAAGATGTATGGACATTGAGCTGTTACCTTAAGATGTCTTAGAGATTGCAGAAAATTGACTGGTTTGATTGGATCAATAATTCCATTTAAAGTTATATAGAAAGTATACATTTGGCTTCAAGGCAAAACTTTAGGAATAAATTAAAAGCTTTTCAGGAAGAAATAAGAAACAGAGATACAGGCCTTGGCAATCAGAGTCTTGGACGTTTAAGTAACAGGATGTATCTGAGTCACCTTTTATACTCTTAAGATATTCCTTTTTTCAGCAGGAATTCAACCTTCTGTGGGATTCAGTTCTCCACTATTTTTCTCTTGATTTGGTCCCAGTCTCTATTAAAGGTCTTTTATGACATATAACTTACAATAGTAATTTCAGAATGATACTTCGATCCACCATGCTTGGCTAAGTTTTGCATTTTTTGTAGAGATGTGGTCTTGCTGTGTTGCCTAGGCTGGTCTCAAACTCCTGGCCTCAAGTGATCCCCCTACCTTAACCTCCTAAAGTGCTGAGATTACAGGCATGAGCCACTGCACCCGGCCTAGACTTAAATTCATCTAACATTTATTGAAGCATCTTTTAGGTGGCAGGCATCTGCTTAGGATTAGGGATTAAAATATGAATAAGACAGGCATGATTCTTGTCCCCAAGAATTTATAGTTTAGTAAGAATATGACAAACTCACAATCATATACTGTGATACGGTCTGAGATAATAAAGTGCAGGGTTCCGTGAAAGCACAATAGAGGGATATGCATGACTGCCACTTACAAATTGAAAGTGAAGAAGATTTAGATGAAGGAGGAGGGCTAGGAGTGAGGCGAGCGGGCAGGGCGGGGGACCATAAATAGGGAAATCCTACTTACAAATTCAGATGCAAAAGTGGCAAGTTTGGGGAATGGGTTCAGGAGATTGGGTGGATAGGCATAGCCACTGCACGTCTTTATGGCAGCTGTGTTCTCTGGCATAAGGTTGCATCTGCTGAGAGAAAGGGGTGTCTTTTCTAATTTGCACAGAAGTGTTATTTTGGCTAGGTGTGGCTCTGTGAAGAGGTGAACTGGAATCAAATTATGAAGTACTTGTAAATTTTGAGTTGAGTCCTGAGAGATTACATTTCACTGGGGAGCCCACCAGTACTTTCAGCAGGAGAATGACAGATCATATGTGCATTTTAGACAGATCACTAATGAGACTGTGGAAGGTAGATTACATGTGGGGTAGAGAGATAGATGGGGAGAGTGTAGTAGTAACCCAGAGGATAGATAAGGGAGGCCATATGGAGAAATTGGTGAATCATTGGGATTATGGAGGTATGAGTACAGGTTGATTGAGAAAACATGCACAATTGTTACAAAGAAAATAAAAGACATAGGAATACAACTTACAAGGGATGTGAAGGACTTCTTCAAGGTAGCTACAAACTACTCCTCAAGGAAATAAGAGAGGACACAAACAGATGGAAAAACATTCTGTGCTCATGGATAGGAAGAATCAATATCATGAAAATGGCCATACTGCCCAAAGTAATTTAGAGATTCAATGTTATTCCCATCAAGCTACCATTGACTTTCTTCACAGAACTAGAAAAAACTGCTTTAAATTTCATATGGAACCAAAAAAGAGCCTGTATAGCCAAGACGATCCTAAATGAGAAGAACAAACTGGAGGCATCCTGCTACCTGACTTCAAACTATACTACAAGGCAACAGTAACCAAAACAGCACGGTACTGGTATCAAAACAGATGTATAGTCCAATAGAACAGAATGGAGGCCTCAGAAATAACATCACACATCTATAACCATCTGATATTTGACAAACCTGACAAAAACAAGCAATGGGGTAAGGATTCCCTATTTAATAAATGGTGCTAAGAAAACAGGCTAGCCATATGCAGAAAACAGAAACTGGACCCCTTCCTTATACCTTATACAAAAATCAATTTAAGATGGATTAAATACTTAAAACCTAAAACCATAAAAACCCTGAAAGAAAACCTAGGTAATACCATTCAGAACATAAGCATGGGCAAAGACTTCACAACTAAAACACCAAAAGCAATTGCAACAAAAGCTAATGTTGACAAATGGGATCTAAATTAAACTGAAGAGCTTCTGCACAGCAAAAGAAACTATCATCAGAGTGAACATGCGGCCTACAGAATGGGAGAAAATGTTTGCAATCTCTCCATCTGACAAAGGGCTAATATCCAGAATCTACAAGGAGCTTAAACAAATTTACAAAAAAAAAAAAAAAATCAAACAACCCCATCAAAAAGTGGGCAAAGAACATGAACAGAGACTTCTCAAAAGTGGCCAACAAACATATGAAAAAAAGCTCATCATCACTGGTCATTAGAGAAATACAAATCGAAACCATAATGAGATACCATCTCATGCCAGTTAGAATGGTGATCATTAAAAAGTCAGGAAACAACAGACGCTACAGAGGATTTGGAGAAATAGGAATGCTTTTACACTGTTGGTGGGAGTGTAAATTAGTTCAACCATTGTGGAAGACAGTGTGGCGATTCCTCAAGGATCTAGAATCAGAAATACTATTTGACCCAACATTGACTTCAGCTTTGGATGTGCTTCAATTTTTATAGTGATGGTGAGTCAAAGTGGAGAGAGCTACAGGTAGTTTTATATGTGAGTCCACAGCTCAGGAAAAGATTGGGCTGAAGATACACATCAGGGTGTTATCAAAATATAGATGAAAAATTCATAGGAATAGATGAGATTACACAGAGGAAGTCTGAAAAGTTAAAAGAGAAGTGGACACAGAATGGACTCTTGAGAGATTCTAGTGTTTAAAAGATGGATGGGGAAAGAATTGCCATCAAAGGATACTGAAACATAGTAGCTAGAGATGCTAGTAGGCTCGTTGGTCTAAAAGGGGAAATCCCACTTTCTTTGCTAGTGAATGGTTCCGGAGTGAGGATGTGACCCTATTCAGGCTAATGACTTGAGGAGAGAGTTCACTCTCCAAGACCCAGGGAGAAATAGAAGAAATAGAAGAAATAGAGAAATAGAAGAATAAACATCATAAAGAAAATAGGGATTAAAGCAAAACTTATAGAAAATTGTAAATGTCTATGTATAAAAATGTCTCTTTAATGCTGTTTGTTTGTTTTTTCTTTTTAAAGAGATGAAAGTCTCACTTTGTTGCCCCCATCAGTGAGGGGATCATAGCTCACTGCAGACTCAAACTCCTGGGATCAAGTTATCCTCCTGCCCCAGGCCCCTGAGTAGTTGGGGCCAGAGGAACATGTATTTTTTTGGTGTATATTTTTATTTAATTATATAAAATAATAAAAATAAATTTATTTTCTCTGTATATTTTTATCTAATCTCTTTAAATATAGTAAGTCATTGGTATCATTTGTAAATTAAAATGCAATTGACATATAGAATATGATCCTATTACAAAAGATAATTCCAAACTTTGCCATCAGCTTGGAATTTGTTCTCTACTTTTCCCCTTTGAAAGGAAACTTGTCAAAAGGTTATGTCAAGTCCTCGCTTTCTCATCTTGTCTGTACTGTGCTCCCAGCTTTTAGTTGAAGCAGGGCCATTCCTTGGGCTCGTAGTCAGAGATGACTACCCTTCTGTCAGATGTAAACTATCTTCTGGTCCAGGATATCATAACTGAGAAGGCTCTGTTAATAAAAGTCTTTAGTTTAGCCTGTTATTGCTGAATGATTTTTTCATGGAGTACTTATTCTCCGCGTTCACGAAATCAGTAACATTGTCATTTTAATAGCTTCTTTTTATGGCAGATGCCATAAGCATATTTCCTTCCCCTTCCAGCACACTGCCTATTATGCAGATACAACTTTAACCAAGCAAAGTTGTAAGAGGTATAAATAAATAATTTTGCATTTTCCTCGTAGGACAAATGACTAAATGCTAATTTGGAACCTGGCAAACTTGGCTTGCTTGTTAGAAAATTTTAGAATAATGTGCCCCCTTACTGCAATTCATGCCGTATATCCTCTTTTATATGGCGAATCCCCAAATGAATAAAATGAATTGTGCTTCTCCTAATGCTATTTTCTGGAAGACAGGAAACTTATGTGTGGCAGAGGCAGAAATTTAGTGTTGCTTCCACTGACCGAATCCTATTTTTCATTTATATATTCCTACCATCTTAGGGTGAAATGATGTTATTTCTGTAAGTTTATCTATATGATGACCCAAAATATCACCTCTGATGTTTCAGGAACCACTTTATTTCCTGAGGTTTAAAGTGTCTGTATTTTTAGCAGGTACAGAAAGACATGGATTTCTGTTGATGCTGACAATTCTGTGCATACTAGGATGCCTACATTAAATTCAGTCTCTTTTTAAAGTTAGTAGAATTCTGTTTTTCTCTGATTCATTTAAAATTCTTGAAGAACTACTTAGTATTCAAAACCTAAGTAGCACAAAGTGATAATGTTGCAGTTCGACCTCTAAAAACTTCTGCTTTTGATCCAAAGTTACTTTTCAACAAATATTTGCTGAGTACCAGTTATTTATTGGGCACTAATGTAGAGTCTGAGATAACACCATTGAAAAGAACCAAGTTAGTGCTCATGTAGCTTATATTCTAGTCAAAAGAGAAAGGCAATACACAAGTAAACTCATAAATGTATTACATACCATATATGCTTTAGAGAAGGTAAAAATTAGACAGTGAATTGTTGGGGGGTATTGTTAATATATATGGACTGGTCAGAAATGGCCTCTCTGATAAAGGGACATGTAAAATGAAGAACAAGAAGTAGATTTAGCAACTAAGAGGCCAGGTGACTGTAGATTTGGCAACTAAGAAGCCAGGTGACTGGAAAAACCATCTACATGAAAGACTGATAGTCAGCTAGTATATAGTCATTAACTAATGGTTGGTTTCTGTCTCATACTAGTTATTAAATGTTTTGAATATCTTCCCTATCCATGATGGCAACAGATTTTGACAAGAATATTTCTGTAGAAGGACACAGTAAAACACGTGCTAAGTTCTTTGAGGAACAAGGCGGAATGAGCTGGAGGTGTGGATATGAATGTAACAGGGAGGGACGACAGGTGATGGTATGGCTTAATGGCTTGAGCTTCCAAATTGCCGAAGGGTTTTAGGGAGGAGGCAGAGATAACAGTCCTTGAGCACCAGTGAGGAATAAGGTGGGCAGCCTCATCCCCTCCACACCCAGTGAAACAAGTAGTGTGGGAGAGAAAGACGCCACTTGAGTTGGCTACATGTAAAGCAACATCCTCAGAAGACAGCCAGATTTCAGTTAGACAGAAGTAGAGGAAATATTCAGAGAATAAATTAAGGATAAAGGGTGTTTTGTCAATGACAGGTGGCAATTCTCAGAGGGTATAGTAGAAGGTCAGAGAGGTCAACTGTCAGTGGAAGCTCAAGTCAGATTATGTACAGACCTATATGGTGATAAGAGCCCGGGGGGTGGGGGATCATCAAAGGAGCACTCAGGTAGGGCAGGGTGTGATATGTACTGAAGGCTTGTCACAGTGAGCATGAGGAAGATGGATGTGGTATCTTTCTGGTGCAGGCATAGCTCCCTGGGTGGTTCAGTCATAGTGATGGTGGAGTCGAGGCAGCTAAGGCACTGTGACATCTGTAGGGATGTGTGACTCCATGGGCACTCTCTGTGAGCTCTGCCTCATGCCACGTGGTGGACACCCCATATCCAATTAATCAGGTAAGTGCCACAGCTCTGCTTCAACTATACACATGACATCAAAACATCTGAGTCCAAATGGAAAACTTCATGTAATTATCGAGATAGTTTTTAAATATTCAGATAAGGTTTCATTATATTGGGAAAAAAAAAAAAAAAAAAACCTTTGTATGACTCTCAGAAAATTTAACTTTTGATCTCTCACACTTTTAAATGTGCTTCTTTGTCTGTTTTGGCGAAAATTACCTACATCTGATATTCTGTAGCTGTAGAGCCACTTCTTTACAAAGGAGGGGCGGCAGATCCTATATGAAGTTAAGTCCTGGGTTTGATTAAAACTCATCAACATATATAATTTCTTTTTCAAATAGAACAACATAGAACTTCTGAAAGAGCTGATCTCTGGATTCACCTTTTCTGGACAGTGAAGTTTCTCATCCAGCACTTTGCTTTATACATCAGGTTTAAGAGCATTTTGCAAAAAGAAGAAAGCATTGTAGAATTCTAGAGTCACTGGTTTGGATTTTCACTCCTGCTGTGGCTTCTCAGGCTAACCAGTCCGTGCACAGATGAGGAAATAGACATGGTCAAGGCCCCAAATTACATTAGTGGCACATGAGGGAACAGATCCCAGAGACCTGGACTGTTGCATTTTGTTTTTCTTTGACATCTGGAGCAACAATCTCTCTGTAACTTTGTCAAAGAACTCCCGTTTCTCTTCAAGCTATTTCTGTTATCACACAAGGGTAAAACCACAGAGGCTGAGAAGGCCGAGTCTCACAGTACTCAAATGAACCTATCAACAGATTTGGGTCTCTCTACTCTCAGTGAACTCTGCTCTGAGCACTGGAATGACAGCCAGGAAATTGAGGAATACATTGGCATTTGCTTAGTAGATACTATATTTCTTTCGTTAGTTTCCTCAAGCATAAAATGAATACATAGGAGCCGATAATCTCCAAGGGCTTTTAAAACCCAAACTATAGATAACCCTATGAAAGTCTTAGCAATCTGAGTTTTGCAGAGGTGGACCTTAAGGATTTCTGAAATATTTTACTGAAAATAAGTCTTTAGCTGCAGCCTGTGAAGAAGATAATTGTTGAACTGTTACACATTTGTTGAAATTTTGTTAATACATAGGCACCAACACAACCAGTTTGTATGCACCTTAGGAATAAGAAACACATCCCTTATGGGTTTAACTTTTTTAGTTTTATTTCCACAAAGGAGACAAAGGCAGTTTACTTATTCTGCAGTTACCGTAGGTGGAAAGCTATCAATAAAATCCCATGGTTTCCCCAGTGGTTATGCAATCCTAATAATTAAATCTACACATCTGCTAAATAACAGCAGATTCAAAGTCTAGCAATTTACATGGAAGAAAACAGATGTCATTTCAGTATAATCTCTTCACTTTCACCATGAGTGCTGTGAACGCTGCATACCCCACAGTGATTAATCTATCAAAATACTCTACTCCATTTATTCCATTTTATTACATCCTGTGTCACAGGAGATGGAGCAGCTGTTTCTGGATAGAAAGCAAAGAACTGGTACAAAATAAAGCATTCTCTGAATAGGTGCAGCAAACCGATTTCTTGAATTATTAAAAAAGAGAGATCAAGTGTCTACAATAGGGTGATTTTCAGAAACTCTGGTGGAACTCCTGTCTCAATCAACAGCAAAAATGGAGAATGATCTGAAGCATACAATGAATAGTGCATTTTCCCTTCACAGAGAAATGCTCTGCAATGCAATTCCATCCTTCTGAGTTGAAAACCCAGGTCATATCCTCTGTTAAGCACAGCAATTCGATTTGAAGAGCAGGTTCTTTCTTGATTTAGTTGCCATTAAATAAAACCCCATCTTAAGGGAAAAATAATATGTGAGATAATCTGAAATTCTGAAAATTTATGCTGAGAAGTTTAGAAAGAAAAAATTAGGGTTTGTTATTCTAGGCAAATGTATTTGGTTATGAAAAGTGTTATCAAAAAGGACATTGAATATTTGCTGGGGAGTTACCAAATAAATTTTCATTGATGCAAATGGGATTAAAAGAAAAGAAGGTGGAGAAATTTAAAAATATATATATTTAATGTATTAGAAAGAAGCATTGTATTTTATTAGATGAACAACTGAAACTTTGGTTCACATAAGAATTTCTTGGAGTGCTAAAACCCCCAGATATTTTGATTCAGTGAATCCTGGATGAAGTTCAGGAATCTGAATTTTTAAGATGCCTGCTAGTTAATTCTGATGCAAGTCATCCTTGGATGATTCTGAGAAATGTGGTCTAAATCATAGTTCAGATAAATGTGTATTGGTACTCTCATGTAGTATGTATACATTGTAGGGACTCAACACATATTTGCCAAAAGCATGGGACAATTAAGAACTCTTATCTTTGGAGTCAGACATCTGTGTTTAGGTTGTAGTTCTTCCTTTTGCTAGCATTTTCATTTTTGGCTAAATTTTTATTCTTTCTCAACCTTAGTCTTATCATCTGTAAAATGAGTGCACACAAACTTACCTTCTAGAGTGATTTTGAAAATTTGTAATTAATAATTAGCTCCTTGCAGGATCAGTCTACAATGATCGCCTTTCATTCTTTTCCTCCCCATTCTCTTTTCAACTCACTCATATCAGGCTTCTGCCCCCACAGAACCAAAAACCATCAACACTGCTCTCATTGTGGTCACAAATGACCTCCACCTTGTTGAATCCAATGGCCAGGGCTTAGTCTTCATCTTATTTGACCTGTTAGCAGTATTCATATAATTGTGCCTTTTTCTTCAATAGAATTTCTTTGCATACCTCCTGAGAATCAAATTTTCGTGGCTTTCCTCGCACCTTGCTTGTTGCTCCTTCTTGGTCTCCTTTGCTGGCTCCTCCTCCTCTCATGGCCGATCAGTGTTTGAGTGCTCCAGGACTCTGTCCTTGGTCCTCTTCTCTATCTACATTCACTCTCTGGTTTTAGATACCACATATGATGGCTACCAAATTTATATCTCTAGTATAGATTTTTTTTCCCCCGAGCATACCAGAATCATGTATCAAACTATCCCTTTGCTATCTCTACTTGGATGTCTACTAGACATTTTGAATTGAACACAGCCAAAACTCAACAACTGATTTTTCCTCTACTTCCCCAAACCTGCTGTAAGTATGACTTTCTCCATCTCAGCCGATGACAAATTCATCCTTCCAGTTGCTCAGGACAAAATCTTGGAATCATGCTTGATGCTTCTCTTAATCTCATACTCCCTATCCAATCCCTCAGGAAATTCTTATGACTCTTCCATATTTTCCCACCTCCATGGCTATCATTCTGATGAGAGCCACCATGATCTTTTTCCTGAAATAGTCCAAATTGCCTCAAGAATTTCCCTGATTTCACCTTTGCCTCTCTGCAGTCTATCCTTTGCAAAGAAAGCAGAAAAATCCTTTTAAAGTGTGAGTCAGATCATGTTACTCCACTACTAAAAACTATTCAATGACTTTCTACGTCACTCAGTAGAAAAAGCCAAGTTCTCATTATGACCTACCAGTTCCTATGATATACTCCCCATTTTGTCTTTAACCTTATTTCCTCATCTCCATTGTCCTCCAGCCAAACTGACTTCTGCTATTCCTGAGTCTAGCGTGACTGCACTGACATTTCAACCTACCTGTAATATTCTACTCCAGGCATTCTCATGGCTTTCTCCCTCACCTTCTTCAAGTCTTTGCTCAAAAGTTACCTTCTCAGTGAGTCCTCCCCTGAACACCCTACTTAAAACTACACCCTCTACCCTCTCTTTGACCCTTCTCATCTCCTTCCTCATTTATTTTTATACATAATATATATCATTTTCTATATTATATAATCTATTTATTTTTATTACTAGTTGACTGTAAGCTCTATGATGACAGGGATTTATTTTCTTTTTTTATTCACTGTTGTGTCCCTAGTACCCAAAACATTGCCTGACACATGGTAGATGCTCAATAAATATTTAGTGAAAAAAGTAATGAATGCCCCTGATTTTTATTAATATAATCCATTAATGCATTAAATACTTTTATAGATATTGAGATAGTCTTCCTGAAATAAAACTGGTTTTAAAATGATTTCATTTGATATATAACTCATATGCTTCTTTTTAAAAATTGATCATAATAGATGACAGGTAGAAGGACTTAGAGTGTGCAAAATGTTCTACATGCCTTACGTACATCCCCTCATTTAACACTTATAAATGACCATGAAGATGACATTATAATTATTATCTCTATTTTGCAGATGAGGAAAGTGATGAATAGAGAGGTCAAGTGATTTGCTCAAGGTTACACAGCTATTAAGCTTCAGAGCTTGGATTCAAGAGTTGGGAGCCTTCTCCAGACTCTGCTTTGACAACATCCTGGGTAAATAGCCACATGGGGCCACAGAATAACTCAGTGACTAGTTTTGTTCAAAACACTGGCTGTTTGATGGTTTAAAATTACTTTTCAACAGTTGTGTGTCAGATGTAGTCGGCCTTTGATTCACCTTTTGGATAGTCCCTGTTGCTTTGTTCTTAAGACTTAGATCTGTAAATTGCTAAGCATTTATCTCAATTTCTTGCATTTTTGACTGCTAGAGGCTAATCAAGTACATGCCCTATCTGAAAAAAAATTTTATAAGTATATGTTATAGGCCTATTGGGTATTCCTAACTTGGTCCATTTTCTTTTCTTTTATAGAAATAACAGCTTGGCCTCAAACAAGCTTTCAAGGAGACCCAGATGGTGAATAATAATTTTAATAGATCCATTGTTCAGTTTTAAAAAAATATCAGTCTAGTCATTAATGAAAGCCAGGAAATTGCTTTACTGTAGTAAAGTACTGTCAAAAGACCATTTATAAATTGTGAGGATATTACTTTTTCAATTAAATATACATATGATAATGAATGAAGACAGAGTTGTACCAGTTCATAATTAGAGGAACTTGTATAAACAGAAAGTGAGAAAAAACGTGAAGATTATCACAGTACTTATAATTTCTATGAGCAGAAGCGTCAAGAGCTCTACCTAAGGGGTCAGTGCTAAATGACTGCTATTATATTTTAACCTAGTTTGCTTGGGTTATTTTTAAACATTTGACTTTTATTGTAGAGGTGTGTTATCTACTAGAGACCAAATCTTTTACTGAGTTCAAATTCTGATTGAGGTCATCAGTGATTATGGGAGAACTCATAAATAATATCCCTTACCTTCTGGGTAGAGATTGTGATTTCAAGAGCCCATTAATAATGGTTATTCTTTACTATTGTCTATAGTTGGATAGAAGCAAGGTTAGACTGCCCTGAGGAAACAGAAAAAAAAGTTTATGCATGAACTTTCTGATAACCCGGAGAAAGGTAACTGAAAAACTATGGTCAAAGTGCTAAAAGTAGCAAATAATTTCCTATAAAACTTTAGACTTCTTTTGGTTTTCAGTTGAAAATGACAATGCTTTGGCTTTAGAAATTTATTTTATAACTTGAAGTCATTTTTGCAAGTATATAATTGCATTCTGAGGCATGGCATATGAAATCTGATGGCTTTTTATTGATACATTAATATATATATAAACATTCTTAGGCAGTTATTGTTCTTTTGAAAGTTATTCAGTATTTTCTGCAAACTGGGGGACTTAATGAATCCCAGAACATGAATTCATAGATAAAATTGGATCTTAATGAGAGTTAGATATACTACTGTGCAGTGGATAATGTTGTTACCCAGCTGGTATGTATTCCCCTTTTCCTGTTTTCTGACAGAAGCTAAATTCAGATATCCACCTTAGCCTTCTAGTCCTGGGAAAGCTGACTCCACTGCAGAGGAGGCAGAACTTGATTAGTTTAAGCTATTTAACATAAGACCTTCCTTTGAAGACTACTATTGGATCAGGGTTGATACATGACTTATTTTGACAATTCAGATTGTAGGAAAGGACATATACTCCATGAGTGTGGGAGAGGTTTTTCTTTCTCTTTTCTGTTTGGTATAAAAAGAAAGGATGAAGTTCTAATGTCCAAAGATGGTTAACTTGAAGTAATTAGAGATCACTGTTAGGATGAAACTGATACTAAGGATTGCTGAGTAGAGGGGAAGAAAGAACTTCAAGCCTTCATAGCATAATTGAACTCTCTGATTGAACTGAACATAGAGTTCTCACACTTTTGGGCTTCCCTTAATGGTAGATATTCAATATCCTATTATTGTAACTACTTTGAGACCATACCTCATAATGAAATACAATAGGCTGGGTGGCTTCAGCTACAGACATTTATTTCTCATACGTCTAAAGGTTGGAAAGCCAAGATCAAGGTTCCAGCAGATTTGGTTCTTGGGGAAAGGCATTCTTTATGGGTTGTAGATGGCCACCTTCTTGCTGTATCCTCACATAGCAGGAAGAGGAAGCTCTGATGTCTCTTTCTCTTATAAGGGCGTTATTCCTATCATGTGGATTCTACCCTCATGATCTCATCCACACCGAATTACCTCCTAAATGCACTACCTCCTAATAACTTACATTGGGAGTTAAGACTTCAACATGTGAGTTTGGGGGGAACACAAACATTTAGTCTATAACATTCTAACTGGGTCCCCCAAAATTCATGCCTTTCTCACATGCAAAATACATTGATTCCATCCCAACAGTCCCAAATGTCTTAATTGTTTCAGCATCAACTCTAAAGTCTAAAGTTTCATCTATCATTATCTACATTAGACAAGAATGAGGCTTACCACTCATCCTGAGGGAAAATTCCTCTCTAATTGCAAACCTTCAAATCCAGATAAATTATGTGCTTGCAAAATGTGATGGTAGGACAAGTAAAAAACAGACGTTTCTATTCCAAAAGGGAGAAATTGGAAGGAAAAAAGGAACAAGTTCCAAGCAAGTCCCAAGCCTATCTTGACAAATTCCACTAGATCTCAAGGCTCCAGGATAATCCTCTCTGGTTTGATGCTCTGTCTTTTGGACCCACTGGGGATGCGGTCTCATTTCTACAGTAATGTTTTGTGGAGGGTTGCGCCCTCAGGACTCTGCTAGATGGAGGTTGGGTAACAAAGGCTCAGGGAGCCTGCCTCCACAGTTCTGGGTGGCTGCCTTCTGGCCTGATGAAATTCAGGCAATAGCCCTACCATAGTGAAACTGAAACATTTCAGAGATGTCTGATGATTTCTGAATCATCTTCAGGGTTGTTTTTCCCTTGTCTCAAAGATCAGCGCTCATTCACAACCATATAGCCTTATGATACAGTTCCGAAGGACCTAAGAAGTCCAATAGCTTTCTTTCATTTTATCTCATCTGTATTCTCTTCAGTTATAAATGGCAGTGTTTACCCTCTGGTGGTTGATTATGTCTGTGGCTCACACTCACACTAATCTCCTTATCAAACAGTTGTTCAGCCCCACTCTTGGTATTCTCTGCAATATGGATAGACTGAGAATTTTACAAATCTTTAAGTTCTTGTCCTTTTCTTCTTAACAATTCCTTCTTCAATTTATATCTTTTCCTGTGTTTTATGATAAGCAGTCAGGAGTAACCAAGCTGCATGTTCAATACTTTGCTTAAAAATCTCTTTGGCTAAATATCCAATTTCACTGCTCATAAGTTCTACCTTTCTCAAAACATTAGAACACAAACACAATTCAGCCACGTTCTCTGCCACTTTATAACTAGGATCATTCTTTGTCCAATAATAGGTTCCTCATTTCCATCTGAGGCCTCACCAGAATGGCCTTTATCATCTATAGTTCTACCAACATTATGTTCATGATTATTTATGTATTCTCTTAGAAGATGGACACTTTTTCTGTAGCTCTGCTTTTCTTTCTGAGTCCTCACCAGAATCAACTGTAACACTCTCTTGGCCTTTTCTAGCACACACCCAAAAACTCTTCCAACCTCTACCCATTACCCAGTTCCAAAGCGACTTCCACACTTTTAGCTCTTTGTTACAGTGCACCTCACTTCTTGGCATCAATTTCTATCTTAGTCAGCTTGGA
Organism: Macaca mulatta; assembly: GCF_049350105.2. Taxonomy (NCBI): domain Eukaryota; kingdom Metazoa; phylum Chordata; class Mammalia; order Primates; family Cercopithecidae; genus Macaca; species Macaca mulatta. The sequence goes on along the minus strand of NC_133419.1, from coordinate 101,360,428 downwards.
CTGCTATAATAAAATACCAAAGATTGGGTGGCATAAATAACACTCATTTTTTCACAGTTCTGGAGGCTGGGACTCCAAGATCAATGTGCTAGCATGGTTAGGTTCCAGACTGCCACTTTCTCACTATATGTTCACATGGCCTTTCCTTGGTGTGTGCATGTAGGGGAGAGAAAGATAGATGGAGAGAGAGAGAGAGAGAGAGAGAGAGAGAGAGAAGAAAGAAAGAGAGATCTTCCTCTTCTTATAAGGGCAGTAATCTTATCCTGGGGGGCTCTATTGTCAAGAGCTCATTTATACCCAATTACTTCCCAAAGGCCCCACCTCCTAATACCATGGGGGTTAGGGCTTCTCCTCCTTGGAGGAGAATAAACTTTCAGTCCATAGCAGAGGGCTTATAATTTTATTTGAGACTTGGAGTTTCAGAGCCACCTACCATTGTCTGCGTGGTCTGAGATGTAATGGCCATAATCAATCATCCTGCTGGAATGTCCTTCACACTTGGGAAAAGTTCTCCTTGGGCAGGGGTAGGGAAGTACGAAACAAACCCTGAAGCAAGACCAACCCTTATTTGTCTTCCAGTTTTCCTGGAAGGTAGAAAAGAACCTGCATAGGGGAAGTTAGATTAAGAAAACTCTTAAGAAAGAGGCAAAAAGCTGGGAGCAGAAAGTAGTTTGTGTCTTTATAGGCATACCTAGTAGTATTGTAGAGAATAAAAGGGCGGGACACTGCACATTGACCTATCTGCTGCACTATAGAGAGAGAGTGATTTCTACATAGGAGTCAGAGTCTGAGACTTTTGGATTAAGAGCAGCAGCAGATGCACAGGGCTTCATGGCAGAGCTAAAAGAAATTTCTCTTCAGGAGAAGCTTGTGAGCAGACAGCTTGGGAAATATAAGAAAAGCTTCATTTTTCAAAGTATGTTAGAGGAAACTGACCCATGAAATGGGGATTGAGGTGGCACTGGATATTGACGATTATGTTACATTTTTATGTAACACAACTGAAGTAGCAAGCCTCTCTTCCGTTTTTGTTCCTGAAGGAGAGAATCTTTGCTAGCCTTTATTGTGACCAGCACTCAAAATCTATTTTGCAACCTTCAAAGAAGGGAGGGAATATGTCAGACCATTGCAATTGTAACACAGCTCCTTCCATTGAAATTTCACAATTTTAACTGGAAGTATTGCAAACTTGAGTGCCACCTGAGCACACCAGGAATCTCTCCATTAGAGCAGGGTTTGGCAAATCTTTTTGTGAAAAATATCAAGGAGAAAAAAATTTAGGCTTGGGGGGCCACATGCTTTCTGTTGCATCTACCCAGCTCCACCATTGAGGCAGAAAGCAGCCACAGACAATACATAAATAAATGAGTATGGCTGTGCTTCAATAAAATCTTATTTATGGTCACTGAAATCTAAATTTTATGTAATTTTCAAGCGTCACATTATATGTCACATATTTTTTTTAATTGTGTTTTTCTACTATATAAAACCGTAAAAACTATTTTTAGCTTGTGAACCACATAAAAACAGGTGGTAGGTTTGACTTGGCCTGTGGGCCATAGTTTGCTGCCTCCTGCACTAGACAGTAGCCAGCCATAGAGGGCAATGGGCCTCTTTCTCATAAAGAAGGATGAATGCCAGTCTCTTAATACCAGCTCAGCCTCTTCACCTCTGAGAGCAGTTTCCCTTCAATAAATCACCTGTAAAGTACATCCTTCTCACAAAGACAAGCATTAATTTTCCTCTGAGAAAATGCAGGCTTGCCTGTAATGAGGAAAGGACATTTTTCCTATCAGCTTGGGTTTTGTGTTTTGTCCTTTGTGAACAACAAACTGCTCTATTGCTATGCTGAGAAGCATTTGGCTCTTTTTTGCCAGACCTGAAACTTGGCTGAGTCACAAGAACAACCACACTGGTTGTCAATGACTGTTCTTTTTGGTGCCAGAAGGAATGGTGCCAACTATGATTAAATTCTTTTGATTTCTGGCCTCCTGCTGATGTGGACAGTAAGAGGAGGTACTTGCCAGTTCTCCCCACACATATATACAGTTTTAAAAGCAAAAATACCACTATATTGTGCATGTTGTTTCTCTTTAAGAAAACACAACACAGCCAACATTTTTCCATATTATCTATCACATTATTGTAAATAGCCATTCACTATTTCATCATACATTATAAAATGACTTGACTAAGTTCTCCATTTTTGATATTTAAGTAGTTGCTAATTTTAAAATCTTATAAAATTGTGTGATGAAATTTCTTTAAGATATATCTTTATGCTGATTCATAGTTGTTTCAGGCTGAGTTCCTAGAAATGAAATTGTTGGAGTAAGCATGTATTAAAGGCTTTTGATAAGTGTCACAAAAATACACTCTAGATTTAGCTCAATCAGTTTATATTCCCATCAGCAATACATGAAAGTTTCAATTTCTCTGTACTCTTGTCATTAAAAATTTAATTTGTTAGGAAAGTACAAAGTTAAATGTACTTTTAAGTAAAATGTTGTATTTCTATATATCTTTCTCAATATTGTGAATATTTAATGGGGCAAGGACACTGTCTTTTTGATTGTTAATTCTGGGTTCCTAGTACAATGCCTGGCATATAGTAGCTATTCAATAAATTTGGTTTGAATTAAAAATGAAAGAAAAAGGAGACAATATTGCTTATATCTAGATAAGCACTTTACAGATTTTCCTCAATTTTTCAGACCAGTTATTTTGTTATAAATATGATCTGATTAAATTTATTGAAGTCTGCTTTTTGTAAGCTATGCTTACTAATATACTTTTCAAAAATATGACTTAGAATGTTGAATGGAGGTCGGGCACGATGGCTCACTCCTGTAATCCCAGCACTTTGGGAGGCCGAGGCGGGTGGATCATAAGGTCGGGAGATCGAAATCATCCTGGCTAACATGGTGGAACCCCGTCTCTACTAAAAATATAAAAAAATTAGCCAGGCGTGGTGGTGGACACCTGTAATCCCAGCTACTTGGGAGGCTGAGGCCAGAGAATGGCATGAACCTGGGAGGTGGAGCTTGCAGTGAACCCCGATAGTGTGACTGCACTCCAGCCTATGCAACAGAGCGAGACTCCATCTCAAAAAAAAAAAAAAAAAAAAAAAAAAAAGGAGAATAGAAGACAGAATGATTGTAGTAGATAGCTATGTGAATCTCTGATTTTGATCTTTATAGGAAATCTATTGTTTCTATAACTTTATACTGCTGGTAAGCTTTCCATCTGTCTCTCTCTGTTTCAAATCCAATTATGTAATTCACTGCATCAGGGGTAAACATCTTTTATTTGGGATGTGTATATATCCAAAGACTGAGAAAGTTTGTGGATACTTACACAGATTTGATAAAGCAAAAATAAATAGCCTTGGACAAGACATAAATGGAAATCTCCTTGTCACTTGAGTGCAACTAGGATTTTGCTACCGTAACAGTAGTTGCCCCTGTACATTCAAATGAAGAAATGCCTGCAAGGGCAAGATTCTCTCTTCAGATTAATATCCTACTGTTACTTGACTGTCTCAGTTGACTTATAGACTTTGTAGTGTTGGGTAAAATAGTTGTCTATTTACAGAGACAAAGTAATTTCTAACTCCAAGGTCATTTGCCGTTTATAGAAAAGAGAACTTTTGAAGTTTTATAGAAATAGCACTCAGGTGACAGGCGTGGAAAAAGTAACAGATTCTCTGGGCACAACACTTTCAGGAGCTCTTGCCTCTTCATCGTGAGTTTTGTAGACTTAAAATGTTAACTCATGAGGGGATGCATCGTTGTTTCTTGTTCACTAATATACTACAAGAATCATGATCGATGCCTAGTACACATCAAAACCTCAATAAATATTTGTTAACTGGTGAGATTTTGTATATTTCCTTTCTCTTTTTTTTTTGAGATGGAGTCTCACTCTGTCACCCAGGCAGGAGTGCAGTGACGCAATCTCGGCTCACTGCAACCTCCGCCTCCCAGGTTCATGCCATTCTCCTGCCTCAGTCTCCCGAGTAGCTGGGACTACAGGCGCCCGCCACCACACCTGGCTAATTTTTTTTTTTTTTGTATTTTTAGTAGAGACGGGGTTTCACTGTGTTAGGCAGGATGGTCTTGATCTCCTGTCCTGGTGATGCACCCGCTTCGGCCTCCCAAAGTGCTGGGATTACAGGCGTGAGTCACCGCACCCTGCCATATTTTCTTTTTTTAAATTCTTTTTTCCTTTTTTCTGAGCATTCACAAAATTCCTTCTTTCTCAACATTTACAAAACGCTTGGTGCTTTGCAGTTACACAGTTTGTCTTCAGGGAGCTTATAGTCCAATTGGAGGGACAAAACCCCAACACACTGGAAGTTTACTAGTTAAGATTGATTCAATATCTTAGCCAAAGTTTACTAGTTGAGATTGCTTCAACATCTTAGCCACAAATAACCATCTTTTCAACCCCCTCTGGAAGAAGCCACTTAAAACATAAAAAGTAAAAATTCTGTGATAATGAGTGACTGGGCTTCCTTCCTACAATTTTCTTCCTTCTCATATTCTGTTTCAGACTGGTATAACTCATACTAGTATGTCTCTCTCTCTATATAAATATCTTTCAGTAGCTCCCATTTACTGCAAAGTAGAATTCAAATTCTATCTGTTGGCTGTGATAGATCAATGATGATTGCCAAGGCTCTGATATTTCTCTCATTGAGAGGTGGTGTCTATGTCTTCTCCCCTTGAATCTGGGCAGAATCCATGACTACTTTTGCCAGTAGATATGGTAGAAGTGATACTTCACCAGTTTTAAGACCCAGGCCTTAAGAAACTGACAGCATCTACTTCCTGTCTTTTGGAACACCTACTCTTGGAACCTGAGCTGCCAGATAAGAAGTTCAACTATCTTGCTGGATAATCTGTGTGGAGAAACCCTGAAACAACCAGAAGAGGGAGAGTGGCCCAGCTAAGCCCTGCTTTGTAGCCTTCCCAACCAAGGTACCAGATATATAAAAGAAACAGCCTTTGATCCTCTATTGCAGCCTAGCTACCAGCTGAATATCACCATGTGACTTTGAGCCAGTTGAGCCTTGCCCATTTTATAACCCAGAGATTGTGAAATAACTTTGCTTCCATGACATCAAGTTTGGAGTGGTTGGTTACATAGAAACAAGCGACCATAACAATAGCTTATGAAGCTTCTTATATACCAACACCAATCTCTTTCTTCATCATTTTCCTCCACTTAAAAAAATTAATAGACTTTATTAATTTTTTGAGCAGGTTTTGGTTTATAGAAAAATTGAGTAAAAACTATAGAGAGTGCTTCATATACCCCACTTCCCCCACCAATACTGCCTATTTTTAATATCTTGCATTAGTATGGTATGTATGTTACAATTGATGAGCCAGTATTGACATATTATTAATTGAATTTCATCATTCACATTAGGATTTATTCTTTCTGTTTGCATTCTATGGAATTTGACAAATATATAATGACATGTATCCACCATTATAGTGTCATACAGAATTACAGTTTCACTGCCCTTAAGTATCATTATCCTTCCTCTCCACAAACCCCAACAACCACTGATACAACTATCTCCATAGTTTTGGCTTTTCCAGAAGGTCATATAGTTGGAATCATATGATAGAAAGCTTTCAGATTGGCTTTTTTTTACTTAGCAATATGTATTTAAGGTTGTTCCATGTCCTTTGGTGGCATGATAGCTCATCTCTCTTTAATCATTGAATAATAATCCATTGTGTGGATATACAAGTTTTTAAATTTATTTTCCTATTGAAGGACATCTTGGTTGCTTCCAAGTTTTGGCAATCATGAATAAAGTTGGTATAAAAATTCATGTGCAGATTTTGGAGTGTATGTACATTTTCAGCTCATGTGGATACATACCAAGGAGTATGATTGGATCATATGGTAAGGTTATGTTTCATTTTGTAAGAAACTGCTATAGTATCTTCCAAAGTGGCTGTACTTCTCATATTTCCATAAGCAATGAGTAAAAGTTCCTTTTGCTCCACATCCTTGTCAGCATTTGGTGTTGTCAGTGTTTGGATTTCAGCCATTCTAATAGGTGTCGTGGTATCTTGTTGTTTTAATTTGCATTTTTAGTGACATATGATGTTGAGTATCTTTCCATATGCTTATGTGCCATCTGTGTGTCTTCTCTGATGAGGCATCTATTTAGATCCTTTGCTCATTTTTAAATTGAGTTGCTTGTTTTCTTTAGTTGAATTTTAACTATTCTTTATATATTTTAGATACCATTTCTTTATCTGATTTGTGTTTTGTAAAGATTTTATACCACTTTCCTCCACTTTTAGCCTTCATTCTCCCTCAAACACACACTCATTAGAATCAAATCACACAAAAAATGACTTGCTTTCTCTTCATGTCATGCTGTCTCTAATTTCCATACCTTCGCACCCGCTATTTCCCTGCCATCTGACTCAAGATAGAGGAAACTTATACTTGAAGTACAGGAAGATTAGTAATATGACTATGTCCTATTCTCTATGAAACCTTCCTGCATTCTGGACAAATTTAAAACCTCCATTATATGTGCTCAGAGGTATATAATTGTATATACCTCAATTAAAACAGTTAGTACCCTGTATTTTAACTCTTGATTTATAAGTCTATCAACTCAAATGGATTATGGACATCACAAGGACAGGGCCCATGCTTTTTACATTTTTATATAAGTGTCCAGTGTTCCATATAAGGAAAAGGAGACACAATAGACACTAACTGTATGAGGGAGTACACAGACGAAATCTATGTGGTGAGGTGCGGGAGGAAAGATCATGAGTTATGCTGCTATGTATTTCATGGTAGACACCATAGTCTTCAATATTAAGAAATAAATAATAACATTTGCCTAGAAATGGATGATAAAGTTCAGTGGGGAAACACCTATTTTTGGCAAAATTTTTATTCTAGAGTTTTCTCTTCCTCTTGTTTCATTACAATAGTCAATATGTAGCATGAAAGTATACTTTCATGTTGTAAAAATTTTAGAAAATATAAAAAAGACTGAGGATAAAATAAACTTACCTATAACATCACAATTTCATACATTATAGTTAATATTGTTGTCAATTCATCCAGACTTTTTCTAGTTGTTTATTTTCAGTGTTCTTTTTGTAGCAAAGTAAATTTTCTCTAAAAAATTATATTAAATCATCAGTCTTAAGAAAAAGAGAGAAAGAAGGATTCATTATATGCACAAAAACAATATTTAATTCTTACTGCTCTAGTTCAAATTTCCTTTCTCACAAGTTCCATGCTCAGGAATTTAGCTGCATACTATTACAAACTTTAGTTATGTATCTGTTGCTTTCTATTACTGTGTTCCTTCCCAGGATAACTTCCTCAGTGATATCAAATATAATATTGACTGGTTTCATATCAGAAAAAAAAATAAGTGGGAGAAAGTTGCAAATTATCTGGAGAATAGTCTCATCACAATATGATTGTCCTTGTTCTACATGAAGAAATAAAAGGAGTTACTTTATTTAACCATGAAGAAGTGGTATATAATAGGTATTTTTTTTTAAAACCAGAGAGTGAGATCTCTTAAACAAAGACTGTGTCTAAATATTTACTGAGTTCCAGAATTCTCTGTCCACCTCTAAGATGACTTTCAAATAATCCCCAGCTCCTAATATTCCCACCCTTGTATAATCTCTACTTTTTTTGAGTGTGGCAGGATGTTCTGATGTACACTTAAAAAACAAAATGGCAAAGGTAATGAGAGGTTGCCTCAAAGTGTTTAAGTTTCAAAAGGAGAAAAAACCAAATGGCTTCCCATTTGAGGCCTGCTGTCTCTCACTCTTGGGTCACTAGCTCTGCGGGAAGCCAGCTGCTGTGTTGTGAGGCAACTGTGAAATGTTTCAAGTGGTGAGGACCGAGGCCTTCCAATACCCATGTGATTGAACTCGGAAGTAGATACCTCACCCCCTCAGTCAGCCTGCCTCAGATCTTCAGAAGAGGCTGCAACCCCAGCTGGCAGCTTGATTGTAGACTGGTGAGAGAATTCAAGAGGTACCCAGCTGAGCAACACACACACACATATTCCTGACCCATAGAAACTGTAACATATTAAGTATTTGTCATTTTTAGCTGCTAAATTTCAAAGTACAATTGTTATATAGCAATAGATAACTATAGCTAATTTAGTTCACAACTCTGTGAAAGAGTTTTTGATTCATTCCACCATCAAATGGTGCTACATATCAATGTGATCATGCTTTCCATGCTGTTTATTAACAGTTATTTTCACTGAACTGTACTTGTTGTGCAGAGTGGGTTATTGGTGCCATGGTTATAATTAAATGTTCTGACTAAAGAGAAGGAAAGGGAGAGCCTGACTAGAAGTTCTGAGTGGTACAGGTCACTTCCTGAGAGACCAGACACAACCAAGTCATTAGAGGCCACTCTTTCTAGTAATTAGCGCCATTCAGGAAGTCTTATATTCTAGTATTGGTCTCCTAGAGGTCATAACTTTCCACTAGATCACTTTCTTTGGTTTAGGCCTAAGGAATACTGGAACATGTTCACAGTTTAAATACAAAAGCTGAAAGGATTTTCTTAAGTGTGTGGCACACCTGTTTTACATCAAAGTTATTCCATTCCGATATGAGGCTGTTTATAGTCTTTAGTCACTCCCATACTCCAAATGTGACCCTTCTGAATTCCCTAAGCTACTAAGACTTTCAAAGCACATGGTACTGGTATTGGCTACTTCTAAAGCAAAGATGTGTTTGACATCAGGTGGATACCTGGGGAGTGAAGTTAGGTTTAGGGTACCATCCAGAATAGTTCTCAGTTGTTGGAACACACCACCACATCCCCGGAGTCTGAGACTATTTTTATGTAGCCTTTTCCTTTTCTTTCTTTCTAGAAGCAAGGAGTGGTTCATTGTCCCCAAGGTTAATTCAGGGAAAATTTATTGATTTCATTTACTCCCATGGCCCAGACAATAGAATTGCACAGTCTCTTCTGATTGGCTTAAATATTAATCCAGCTCTCAAAACATTAAATTGAGATTAACATCTCCAATTCAATGAATCAAAATCATACAGGCACAGGAAATATTACCAGCATAACAGTTGGTATTTCAAGGAAATAATGACAACAGTTTTTACAAAGTTATGTTAGTTTTCACACCTTAATTTTTCCTTCTGTAAAATGGTGTGATCATTCTCCTTCAAGTTGTTAAAAGTTTAAATGAATTAATACATGTAAGGCACTTGTAATAATGCCTGGCACATGTGAATGATGCTGGCTCTTTTTTCTTACATCTTCCAAACTTGTCAGATTTGTCCTCAGCCTAAATTTACTTCTACCTTGTCCTTATACTATGAGATGACCTTTCATCATTGCTATAACTTAATATATTATTTTATTTTTATAATAAATAACTTCTTCCTGTTGTCCAACTGAACTTTTTCTTGGTCCGAGCTAATTTTTTTCTTGTCTTACTTCAGTTATTATTAGTTCATTCCTTCTTGTATTTCAATTAAATACATTTATCTTGTTTATTCCAGGGTGTTCTGGATTCAGCTTTATTATCGAAAATATTTTCACATTTTCATTTTGATCTTATTTCTAATTACAGAATAAGAGGTTTCTCCTTCCTTCCTTCCCTTTCCCTTTGCCTTCCCTTTCCTTCCCCCTTTCCTTTCTCTTTTAATGTCCTTTCTCTTTTCCTTTCTCCTTGCCTTCAAGTGAAGGACTTTATGTCATTAGTAAGCAGTAATTTGTTCATAGTATTTTGGGGATAAAAGTACTTTTTTGAGGTTCCTGAAGTCATATCTTATTGTGTCAGTGGGTAAAGTTTGCTCCAACTAGGGAACTAGGGAATTGTACTTTTTTTTTTTTTCCACCACTTAACTCAGGTGACAGCTGTGGCTCTTGCCTCTTATATTTGTGTATTGATACTTGATTTACACAGTTTCATATATGTAATCCCATGCAATATTTACTGCACTGTAAGTGGAAGATCCAGTTTTGAGTTGGGACAGATAGGTTGAGCAATTTGCCTAAATGAAACCACTCAGACATAGAATCTGGAGTGCCCCAGCCTTTTGACTCCCAAGTCCCAGGGTATGCATCATTTTCTCAATTCTCTCTTTGCAAAAAAGGATGAATGTTGATAGATGCTAATCACCTAAAGCATGAAGAGGTTGTGGTGTACTAATGTACCTTGAAAAAAGTTCTGTACACCTTTCTAAGTGAATTCCTATATTAGAAATTTATAGTTCTTCTATCAAAGCCATCATGGGAGGGAAGAGTGTTTTTGTTATGCAAAAAATGAAACTACCAAAGACAATGTAAAGCAGGTTGGTGAGCACTGATCTGATAGCTCCATTAATCAATTCCAGTCTTTTGGTAAACTTTTTTTCAATCTGAGGGGAAGAAGAGTTTTTTCTTGCAGAACCATTTTTTTTGAAATTTATATTATTGATTTTTCTTTTAGTCACAAAACAAGTCTAAGAAACATCTCATAAAACAGAATTTATGTATGTAGATAAACTATGGAGTTTTGCCACCTATGCCTGTGCTCAGAGGAAAAGGTATTTTAAAATTGTTTTTCTTTTTTTTCAGGTTATAGAACAACATTAAAATATGTATTTTATTTTGAGAAGTTCAAGTAGTCTCTCCAAGCTTGCTTTTTTTTAAAATGGCAAGGAATGTTATCAACATAACTTGATAATGATGTTAATGTAAAACAAGTAGTAATCAGTGAGTATTTTAAAGAGTTATTTGAGATTTTCAGTATACAAATATAATCAATTACAGGTATTTTGTTAACAAAACCTTAGTATTAATATAGAATGTGCTAAACTAACAGGCAAACAGGAACACATAAAACTGTAATTCTTCTCCCTTTCTCCCATAATCAGTACTAGAGACTGGTCATTATTTTAATAAGGAACAGATTGTATGCCCATTCATTTGCACATGGACTTTTGATGAAATTGTTAACAAGAATTTACAAACTACTTGCCCTTAGCAATTCCAGCACATCAGTTCAGCCTAGCAGTGCCTGGTGAAATAAGGTACCTGCAATGGAACGTTTTGCATTACACCCAGCTAGCCTTTACCCAAGGATTGCTCAAATAGGCTGCTGTTTCTGTTACTGTGTTATAGAATCTTTACTGAAGGAAACTCAAAATTCTACTTAGGTATGTAGCTTTGAAAACAGAGAATGAAAGTATTACCAATGTGGAAAGATTTAAGTTGTGGATATGACATCAAGATGAGCTAACTGAAATGTGTAAAACTCACATTATTTGGGGCCACTCTGGTGTAATTTTTGCTTATTAAGCTAACTCCGCAACTCAATTATTAATTCTTTGAGGAAAGTCATTGAGTTTTATTGATCTCTGTATTCACAGATCCTAGCACAGAGCCTGGAACAGACCAAATAACTCAGGAAACACGTGCCAAATAGATTAGTCCAAAAAGCCTCCAGAATTTGATAAATCTTTTTCTTGTATTATTTTGCTCCAAGGGAAAAAGATTATAGTATGACTTTTTTTGTTGTTCAGCAAAGAATGCAAAATCAGTGTCTGCAGAAGGCATGGCAAGAGACTGAAATATTGATTAGAGGTACATGCAGGGCTCAGCTGGGTCACAGAGAAGTATTTAACCTAGCTTGCACAGACAGAGGTGCCTGAGATGAGTTTTGAATGATATAGAGACATTAGCCAGGTACAGAAAATAGAAAGGTATTTCTCATGGTGGAAACAGCAAAAACACAGAAGCATGGGATAGCACAATAAATGCGGAGGGGGCCTGTCTGCGCATGCTTCATTGTGATTTCTGTACCTCCCCTTTCTAATGTTTTCTCATCTATTCATCTAATGATAAAGCATTTTGTATGCATTTTATCACAGACATTTCTCCAGTCTTTTTTATTTGAGTGTTATTTTTATCACAAATTCATATTTTGTAATCCTTAATTCCATCTTTACTTTTCATCTTACAGGTTTTAGATTTTAACAATAACCTTTCCTGTCCTTTACTTTTATGGTCCTTGACCTACTTATCCTGTTTACCTTTATCTTTAATTTTACCTGTTTTTTATTATTTAGAAACTCTTATATCTTTATTTGCATTTATGTGTTCATTCTTAATTTCCACTTGATGTTTTTCTCCTGTTCCACTCTCAATTTCAAAGTTTTAATCTTTCTCTTTTAACTCACTCTCTATTTTTAGAAAGTATTGTTTCTCCTTCTCTCTTCCAGACTGTTAGGCCAAAGGTCGGGTTCCAGCCCATGCAGAGGTCCAAGGAGAGTGGGTGGATGGGCATCGAATAGCTGAAAGAACACCTGGGGGGCTGTAGGCAGGTAAAATACGGTTTTGTTCAGCACCTTTCTCATCAACACCTCTCTTAAAGTGTTCGCCTTTATCTTGGCTGCCTGCTCTGACTGCAGTCCCTCTCAGCAGTCAGCTCTGTGGCTCCCGACGCTCCTATGCTTACAGCTACACTCCCTGGCTTGTAACGCAGCCGGCTTTCCTTTACAGGGCCAGTAGCTTCGCTCTTTCCCTCTGGACACAAGTCATATGTACAGCATCAGCAGGGCAGTTATACCTTTTACAGACAAGAGGGGCACCAAGCCAAATATGAGCTTACACAAACAGGTTATATAACAAGTGAAGTTGTGCGCCAATGGGAAGCCAATATTCGGTGGGAGAAGTGGAGTGTGTGTTCCAAGATGGTGTTCCTTATGGCTCAGAGCTTAAATGGAGAAGGATGCCCAGGGTGGAATTCAGCTGTGTCATCCTGAGAATTCTAGAATGAAGCAATTGACCCCACAGCTCAGGTGTCTCGCATCAGCTCATGGCCTGTGTGTGCTGCTCCACGATGTGTTGATGGTAGAGCAGGGAGAGGACTAGAATAAAAAAGACCATGCATTCTACCCCTATGGGTCTAACTTCTTGTGCCTAGATTTGTCATTTTTGCTTTTATAAAAGGCATTTTCCTTATAAAGCCAACTTTCTTAGAATTCCTTGCTTTGTGAAGTTCTGCATAGAAACTAAACAAAGTCTAAACTGTTACTTGTGCTGTGCATGAGTTTTTCTGTAAGTATGTCTAAAAAGGTCTGTGGCCTGGATAGGTGTAAACATTCATATTAGATTATAATGTAGTTTATATTTATATACCGTTTCACATGAATAAAAAACAAATCCAGTCAATAGTGGCTTATTTAAAATACTGTGTGGATTCGTTTCCTAGGGTTTTGGTAATGAATGACCACAAATGAAGTGGCTTCATTTATTCATGCTTTCACAGTTCAGGTGTCTACAAATCTGAAATCAGGGTTTTGGCTGGGTTGGTTCTCTCAGGAGGCACTGGGAGAGAATTCACTTCATTACTCTGTAAAAGTTGCAAATACCGGGATAAAATAACTTTTTTCAAACCCAAACAAATTGGAGCTGGGAAAGCAAGAAGGAGGAGGAGAATTCATGTTTACCTCTCTAAGGTAAGAACTGTCTCAAGGACTGTCTAAAATAACCCTGCAAAAAAATTATTTTTTAAGACTGCAGCAATTCAGATAAGATGCTCTGAAAAGACCACTTGCCCCCTGATGGCATCTCCACCAATGAACTAATGCCAACTGTATCTTTGACCCTCTAGGACCAATGAACTCTGTCTCTAAGCACCTTTCATGAATGTCTCCTTTTTGCCAGTGAAAGCTTCTTTTTACCCTCCCCTTTTCAGATGTGCCTATGGCTTGCCACAGCTGTACCTCCTGTACCTCCTGTACCTCCTGAATTATAATCCTTTTTGCTTATTTCTGAATAAACTCATTCTATTAGGAGAAATTGTTGTCTATTTTTTTTTAGTTTGACACCTCTATTCTAGCTTCTGGTGGCCTCAGGCATTTCTTGGTTTGTGCAGCATTGCTCCAATCTCTGCGTCCCTCTTCGTGTGGCCTTCTGTGTGTTTCTTTGTGTCTCTAACCTCCCTCTCTCTCTTATATAGACACCACTCATTGGCTTTAGGACCCACGCTAAATCCAGGATATTCTCATTTTAAGATCCTTAACTTAATTACAACTGTAAAGACCCGTTTTTCAAACAAGGTCAACTTTGCAGGTTTTATGTATTGGAACTGATCACATCTTTTTGGAGGCTAGTGCTCGACACACTGCACTGTTAGTGTCATAGCTTTCTTAATTTTTTTCTTTGCTGATGTTGCTAAGCAGGTGTGATGTCTGACTCCTATTAACTTCAATAGGGATGGCACGAGGTTTAAGAGATCAAAGAAGAGGCCCAGAGCCAGCAAATGAAACATGGGGTTTATTTGGGGGCACTTACTTACTGGACAGTCCCATGGAAGTGTGCTGGACAGGAGAACTGAACCACTTGTAAAAAGTATACAGTTTACATAGCATTTTCACATGGCACCCTCCCCCGGCAACCTCCACCTGGCAAACTTCATTTAATTCAAAACAATGAGCCTTGATTTCCTGTATGGCCTGCATTCCACAGGATGGGCCGAAAGTTCAGATGTTCCTTATAAATAAGGAATGAATCTCTCGATTGGTCACTCCTGGATTCCTTATCTCAAAGTCTGAACACATATTATTCTTAGATCACAGGTTCATTCTCAGGGGTATGCTTAAGTTATTGCTGTCAAGAGTGTCTCCGTCATATAGCAGGGGTGAATAAAGCAGGGGTGCACTGGGTATTTTTGCGTTATTTAAGAATCCATGCCTACTCCAAAATGACAGAGATAATTTATATTTTCTTCCAAAAGGTGTAAATTTGTAAAGTGACAACTTCACAGAAAGCCCTTATGCCAAAACCAGCATCCTAATAAGGAAGAAGTGGGACCTGCTCACACTTAGGATGTCTGAATAGAGGCACTTGGAAACCAGAAATCTCTAAATTCCCCGAATCCTTTGGACCTGCAGAAATAGCCCACACATCCTTGTAGAAAATACAGGCCCTCTCCTTGATTGAAGACTATGCAAATTCCTTAAATGAGGACAATACCTTGCAAGACAATTCCTCTCCTCCCTCTTTCACAAACTGACTTCACTTCACCTCTGGCTACCAGATCATATGAAGTCTTAGCATAAGCTAATTAGGGGAGTGCTGGGACTGCAAAGAGAGAGATTATACACCCCCAAAATCCTATAGTACCTGTTTAATATAAGCTAGGAAGAAGGAGGAGTTAACCCTGAGAATGTTGGATGGAAGCAGAATATAAAGTTGGCTAAGAGAGAGTGATAATACAAGAGCTTTCTTCTGTGATAGGATTCAACACTCTGGCCTGGGCCCAGGTTTATTGCTTTTAATATGCCGCTGAGATGGTTCTTGAGTATTTTGAAGAAGCGCCAGTTCTCATAAATGAAACGGAGATGACAAAACTGTCATGAATAATTGTGGAGGAAGCAATCAAAAAAGGCTCAAGGTAATGGGCATGGTCTCAGGTGGGCCCATTAGCTGACAGTGTTCACTGAGAGGCTCCAATGATTACTCTATTTTCCAAGGTGATAAGGGGATCAACAGGTTGCTGAAAGGCTTGGGAGTGGTTCATGTGGCAGGAGATGCTATTCCAGTAGTGGGCTCTTTATGAACAAATGGAGGTGCTAGGATCCTGGAATAGCAGAGGGCAAGTGGCAGCATTTTATTTTCATAATCAAGGTGTGTAGAATTCCTATAATAGGCAGCAAGTTCTTCCTTGCCTTTTTCCCAGTTAAATTGTTCTTCCTCCCTCATCCCATTTTTGCTTCTGTACTACTTTGGGAACTATAAACTCTATATTGTTTTAGCAGTTAGCTTAGAAATTTTAGTACGTACGCGTTAAAATGTCTAAATATTTTTGCCTTCTTCGCAAAAGAATTTAGAACATTTCAACTCATCTCTCTCTTTCAAATTATATTTCTTTTACCCCTAGGATTTTAATTATATATATTTTAAAGTCCAATATGAATATCCATTTAGATTTTTCCATGTTTTTCACTTTCTTGTTTATTATCCCTTATTCATCTTTGACCTCCTTTCTGTAACAGTTATTTTCTTTCTTTTAGAAGTACAATTTAAAAAGTTTCTTTAGGGAGCATTTGTTCATAGTAAACATTTAGTTTTGTCTACAGATGTTCTTGTTCTCGGACCGTGTATTTGCTGGGTATCTAATTTTGTGTGTGCACGCAACACAACTCACACAGTTTTTTAATCCTTTATTTTTATTTAGCACAAAAATATGATATGAACATTATAAGAGATCTCAAATAATCTCAAAAATGATTTAGTGGCTGGTTAATATTCCATTTATGGATAAATTATGATTTATTTAAATCATTTTCACATATTTATTACATAGGTAGTTTCCAACTTTTTACTACTATAATTAATACTGTAGCAAACATCCTTGTACATAAATCTTTGTCCTCATTTCTGAATCTTTTCCTTTAGGGAGTATTACTAGAAGAGGAATTTCTGGGTCAGACTATCCAGTCTTGTAAATTTAATTTAACTTTACTCTTCTCCCCACTGTACACCTCTGACCAAAGCTCTGGAATCACTGTTTAAATGACAATTTTTACTTACATCAAAGTAAAGACTGTACATGAATTTTTTTTTTTTTTTTGTAAATCAAACAGTATGGAAGGATTTAAAATGAGAAGGAACAGGCCATTGTTTTATTTCTCCCCTTTCTATGTCCCACTCCCCACTGGAAGGGCTTTGAATTTTTTTTTTTTTTTTGTCAGATTCTTCTTGTTATATCCATACTTCAATTAGTTTCCTTTTTCTAACGTAGTGCTGTTTTATTTCTTCCCACTTTGTAAATGCAACTTTTAGCATCTTCAGTCTTTTCTCCCTTTCTTTCCTGTCCATCTTCCACTGTCTACCTGCTATAAATTGGCACTTATACTTTCAAGATTAATAAGCTATATATTGTCTTGTAACCATAGTCAAAGATTCTAGAAGCTGATTTTGAATGTTGGAAAAAGTAAGCCTTCCAGGATCATGACTATGTAAGTGTAGCTCCCTGTAGAGCTAAGCAGGGTACTGTGATTACACTGCTTCCCTCTGCTTTTCCACCTCTTCCACTGGCCCTTCCTTCTCCATGATTTTCACTGACTCTTCCTCATTTATCTTATGTGTAAATATTGGAGGTACCTCGGAATTTGTTAATCTAATGGGATTAGGAAGACAAGAGAAAAAGTAAGTTTAGTGGAAAAAATAATTTTTGGCATACAGAGTTTGAGATGTCTGAGGGTGAGATATAATATTTAGAGATGTTCAAAAAAGAGATGAAAATTTGGTTCTAGAGGTCAAGAGAGGGTTCTCAGTTGGAGAAACATTTGTGAAGGTTCAAGGTATTTTAATGCTTTGCTGTTATTCAGAATTGGAATATAATTATTCTACATGGGATAATTGTTTTAAAGTATAAATATTGTGAAAATTATTTTTGCATCTTTTCTACTTCATTAACTTTTCATTTGTGGAGATACAGAAATGCGATAGAGAGAGGGATAGAAGGGGGAGAGAGAGACACACACACAGAGATCTGTTGAGGTAAATCATAGATTTCTTTTGTTAGGCATTCATACCTTTGGCTAAGGAAGATTCTGAAATAATTAGAAAATACCTTCCAATTTCTACTCGGAAATTATCCTTCTCCTCAGTTTTATTCCAATCATAATTGCACAAGGAAAACCTTTTAGTCTAAATGCTATGGCTAATGATAAGTGCTAAATCACTATAAAAGTGATAAGAAAGTGTAGCAGAGGACTTGAACTTCCCTTAGACTTGGACTCCCTAAAACAAAATCACAGATATTATAGCAATACAGAACACTAGAACATCCAGGTATTTTACAAATAAATCCTTCTAAAGACTTGCAACTACATTTAGAATCAAACTAATTTTTTATTTATTTTTTTATTTTTTATTTATTTATTTTTTTTACCGTATTCTCCATGTCCTGGCATAATCTGAATCCTACTGAATTTTTAAATCTCATCTCTAACCATGATAATTTTGGCTCACAATGGTACTTTAAAAATATACCTTTTTAAAGAGTAGTTTTAGGTTGACAGCAAAATTGAATGGAAGATGTAGAGATTTCCCATATACTTTCTGCCCCCATGCATGCATAATCTCCCCCATTATCAATATCAGCCAATCACAGGTACATTTATTACGATTGATGAATCCACATTAACCTATCATTGTCACCCAATCACTGTAGTTTACGCTAGGATTCACTCCTGGTGTTGTACATTCTATGGCTTTGTACACACGCATAGTGACAAGTGCCTACAATAGCATTATTATACAGAGTAATTTTACTGTCCTAAAAATGTTTTGTGCTCTCTTTATCCCTCCCCTTCTCCAGTTCCTGACAACCAATGATCTTTTACTGTCTCCATAGTTTTGCCTTTTTCAGAATGTCATATTGTTGAAACCATACGTATATAGACTTTTTGGATTGCCTTATTTCATTTAGTAATATGCATTCAATTTTCCTCTTGTCTTTTTATGGCTTGACAGTTCATTTCTTTTAGCACTGCATAATATTCCATTGTCTGGATGTACACAGTTTATCCATTTACCTGCTGAAGAACATCTTGTTTGATTCTAAAATTTGTTAATTATGAATAAGGCTTCTGTAAACATTTATGTGCATATTATATGTGGACATAAGCTTTCAACTCCATTGGGTAAATAACAAGGTGTGCAACTGCTGAATTATACTCCCTGTAATAAACTATAATTATGCTCCCAATCGAGTTGAAAACAGTATGTTTAGTTTTGTAGGAAACTGCCAAACTGTTTTACAAAGCAGCTATACCATTTCTCAGTGTCAGCGCCAATGAAGTAGAGTTTCTGTTGCTCCACATCCTCAGTAGCATATGGTGTTGTCAGTGCTTTGGATTTTGGCCATTCTAATGGATATGTAGTAGTACCTCATTATTTTAATTTGCATTTTCTTGATGACATGTGATGTTGAGAATCTCTTCATATGCGTATTTACCATCTGTATACCTTCTTTGGTGAGGTGTCTGTTAAGGTCTTTGAGTCATTTTAATGCTTTTTGTTAGGGGTAGATACATGTTAAGGATTGTATGTCTTCTTGGAGAGTTGACTCCTTTATAATCCTCTTTGTTCCTTATAACTTGCGTTGCTGTGAAATTTGCTCTTTCTGAAATTAGCAGAGTTGACCCTTGAATGACATGGAGGTTAGGGGCACAATTGAAAATCTGTATGTAACTTTTTGTTCCTCTATAACTTAACTATTAATAGCCTGCTTAAAAAAAAATTAAGTTCCAGGATACAAATGCAGAAAGTGCAGGTTTGTTACATAGGTATACACGTGCTACAATGATTTGCTGCACTTATCAACGTGTCATCTAGGTTTTAAGCCCCACATGCATTAGCTATTTATCCTGTGCTTTGCCTCCCCTTGCTCCTCACCCCCTAGACTGGCCCCCGTGTGTGTTGTTCCCCTCCCGTGTCCATGTGTTCTCATTGTTCAACTCCCACTTAGGAGTGAGAACATGCGATATTTGGTTTTCTGTTCCTGTGTTAGTTTGCTGAGGATGATGGCTTCTAGCTTCATCTATGTCCCTGCAAAGGACAAGATCTCATTCCTTTTTATGGCTGCATGGTATTCCATGGTGTATATGTACCACATTTTCTTTATCTGTTTATCATTGATGGGCATTTGAGTTGGTTCCATGTCTTTGCTATTGTGAACAGTGCTGCAATAAACATATGTGTGCATGTGTCTTTAAAGTAGAATGATGTATATTCCTTTGGGTATATATCCAGTAATTGGATTGCTGGGTCAAATGGTATTTCTGGTTCTAGATCCTTGAGGAATTGCCACACTGTCTTCCACAATGGTTGAAGTAGTTTACAGTCCCACCAACAGTGTAAAAGTGTTCCTATTTCTCCACATCCTCTCCAGCACTTGTCGTTTCTTGACTTTTTAATGATCGCCATTCTAACTGGTGTGAGATGATATCTCATTGTGGTTTTGATTTGGTTTTGAAGAGGGTATCCTTTCCCCAATGTATGTTCTTCATGCTTTTGTCAAAAATTAGTTGGCTATAAATGCATGGATTTATTTCTGAGTTCTCTTTTCTATTCCATTGATATATGTATCTGTTTTTATATCAGTACTTTGCTTTTTTAATTATAATAGCCTTATGGTATATTTTGAAGTCAGGTAGTGTGATGCCTTGAGCTTTCTTCATTTTGTTCAAAATTGTTTGGCTGTTCAGGCTTTTTTTTGTGGTTGCATATGAAGTTTTTGGATTGTTTTATTTCTGTGAAGAATATCATTGATATTTTGATAGGAACTGCATTGAATCTATAGATTGCTTTGGGTAGTATGGTCATTTTAACAATATTAATTCTTCTGATTCATGAACATGTAATATCTATGCATTTGTGTCCTCTTCAACATATTTCATCAGTGTTCTGTAGTTTTTCTTGTAGAGATATTTCACCTCCTTGGCTAAATTTATTCCCAGGGTTTTTTTTTTTTTTGTAATTATTGTAAATTGGTTTGCCTTATTGAAATATTTTTTGGTTATTTCCTTATTGGTATATAGAAATGCTACTGATTTATATGTTGACTTTGTATCCTGGATCTTTACTGATTTTATTTATCAGTTCTAAGAGTCTTTTGGTGGAGTCATTATGTTTTACTAGATATAAGATCATGTAATTGCAGAAGGACAATTTGACTTCCTCTTTTCCAATTTGAATGCCATTAATTTCTTTCTCTTTCCATGTCTGGATAGTATTTCCAGTATTACGTTGAATAAGATTGGTGAAAGTGAACATCCTTGTCTTCTTTCAGTTTCAGAGGAAGGGTTTGCAGCTTTTCTGCATTCAGTATGTAAGCCTTTCTATGAGCCTTTAAATTTGTTGAAGTATGCTTCATCTATGCCTAATTTATTGAGAGTTTTTATCATGAAGGGATGTTGAATTTTATCAAATGCTTTTTTTGCATCTATTGAGATTATCATATGGTTTTTGTCTTTCATTCGGTTGATATGATATATGACATTTATTGATTTCTATATGTTAAATCATCCTTGCATCCCTGGAATAAATCCCATTTGATTGAGATTTATTATCTTTGATGTGTTTTTAGATGTGGTTTGCTATTATTTTGTTAAGGATTTTTTCATCTATGTTCATCAGGGATATTGGCCTGTAGTTTTCTTTTTTATTGTTGTGTTTTTTTTTTTTATCTGGTTTTAGTATCAGGGTAATGTTAGCCTTATATTATAGATGGAGTTAGAAAGAGTTCCCTCATCTTCAATGTTTTCAAATAGTTTGAGAAAAAAGTGGTGTTAGTTCTTCTTTATGCATTTGGTAGAACTCAGCAGTAAAGCCATTCTACCCTGGACTTTTATTTTTTGGGAGACTTTTTATTATTAATTTAATCTTCTTACTCCTAATTGGAATGCTCAGGTTTTCTATTTCTTCCTGGTTCACTCTTGGTAGGTTGTATGTGTTCTGAGATTTATTCATTTCCTCATTTCCTTTTATTCTATTCATTTATTCATTATTTGTTTTCCAAGTTATTAGTATACGATTGTTCATAATTATCTCTGATTTTTTTTGTGTTTCTGTGAAATCAGTTATAATGACTCCTTTTTCATTTTTGATTTAACTTTTTACTCTTTTTTTCTTGGTTAGTCTGCCTAGTGGTTTATGGATTTAGTTTATCTTTTTAAAAAACAAACTTTTTATTTCATCGATTCATTGTATTGTTTTTTTAAGTCTCTTCATTTAGTTATACTCTTGTCTTTATTATTTCTTTCCTTCTAATACTTTTGGATTTGGTGTGTCCTTGCTTTTTCATTTCTTTGAGGTACGTTTTTAGGTTGTTTATTTAAAATCTTTCTACTTTTCAAGTATAGGCATTTATTACTATAAATTTCCCTCTTAGCTGCTGCTTTTACTCTCTCATAGGTTTTGGCATGTTGTGTTTCAATTTTCATTTGCTTCAAGAAAATGTATTTTTATTTCATCCTTAATTTCTTGATTCAGTGATCATTGAGGAGCATGTTTAATTTATATGTATTTGTACAATTTCCAGAGTTCCTATTGCTATTAATTTCTAGTGGTAGTCCATTGTGGTCTTAGAAGATACTTGATACAATTTTGATTTTTAAAAATTTGATGTGACTTGCTTTGTGGCCTAACATACAGTCTTTCTTGGAGAATGTTCCATGTGCTGATGAGAAGAAAGTATATTTTGCGGTTGTTGGCTGAAATATTCTGCCAGTGTATTTTAGGTCCATTTGTTCTATAATGCAGATTAAGTCTGACATTTCTTTATTGATTTTCTTTCTAGGTAATCTGTCCAATGCTGAAAGTAGGGTGTTGAAGTCCCCCTCTCTTATTATATTTGGGTATATCTCTCTTTTTAACTTTAGTAAGATTTGCATTGTATATTTGGGTGCTCCAGTGTTGTATGCATATGCTTAGAATTGTTATATGCTCTTCATGAATTGATCCCTTTGTCATTATATAATGACCTTCTTTGTCTCTTTGCATTTTTTTTTGTCTTAAAGTCTGTTTTATATAATATAACTACTCCTGCATGCTCTTGGTTTCTGTTTGTGTTGAATGTTTTTCTTTCCATTCCTTCACATGTAGTCTATGTTTCTTTACAGGTGAAGTGAGTTTATTGTAGGCAGCATATAGTTGGGTCTTGTTTTTAATTCATTTAGTCAGTAGATAGCTTTTAATTGGGTGAATTTAAACCATTTATTTTTAATGTTATTATTGGTGGATGAGGACTTCTGTGATTTTTTAAATTGTTTTCTGATTCTTTTGTTTCTCCTTTTTTTCCTTTCTTTCTCTTACTGTTTACCTTTATGACTTGGTGTGTTTTTATTTTTTTTGGAAGTGATAATATTTGACTCTTTTCTCATTCCCATTTGTGTGTCTTCTCTACTAGTAAGTTTTATAATTTCATGTATTTTTATGACAGTAGATATTGTCCTTTTGCTTCCAAATATAGGACATTATATAATGTCCCTTTTTGTCTTTTCTAACTGCTTTAAAGTTACTTTAAAGTTTGTTTTGTTTGATACAAGAATAGCTAGTTCTGCTTGTTTTTGGTGTCCATTTGCATGGAATATCTTTTTTCACTCTTTTACCTTAAGTTTATGGGAGTATTTATGTGTTAGGTGAGTCTCTTAAAGACAGCAGATACTTGGTTGGTGAATTCTTATCCATTCTGCCATTTTGTTTCTTATAAGTGGAGCGTTTAGGTCATTTGCATTCAATGTTAGTATTGAGATGAGAGGTACTATTCTATTTGTTGTGCTATTTGTTGCCTGAGTAACTTGTGTGCGTTTTATTTTTTTTTCTGTGTTATTGTTTTACAGGTCCTGTGAGATTTATGCTTTAAAGAGATTATATTTTGATGTATTTTGAGAATTTGTTTCAAGATTTAGAGCTCCTTTTAGTAGCTCTTACAGTGCTGATTTGGTTGTGGCAATGTCTCTTGGCATTTGTTTTTCTGGAAAAGACTCTATCTTTCCTTCATTTATGAAGCTTAGTTTTACTGAATACAAAAATACTGGCTGATAATTGTTTTGTTTAAGGAGGCTTAGAATAAGAACCCTATCCCTTCTAGTTTGTAGGGTTTCTGCTGAGAGATCTGCTGTTAATCTGATAGGTGTTCCTTTATAGGTCACCGGATACTTTTGACTCACAGCTTTTAAGATTTTTTTCTTTTGTCTTGACTTTAGATAACTGGATAACTATGTGCCTAGGCAATAATCTTTTTGCAATGAATTTTCTAGGTGTTCTTAGAGCTTCTTGTATTTGGGTGTCTAGATCTCAAGGAAGGTTGGGCAAGTTTTCCTTGATTATTCCCTCAAATATGTTTTCCAAACTTTTAGATTTATATTTTTCCTCAGGAACACCAGTTATTCTTAGGTTTGGTTGTTTAACATAATCCCAAATTTTTTGGAGGCTATGTTCATTTAAAAAATTCGTTTTTCTTTGTCTTTGTCAGATTGGGTTAATTCAAAAACCTTGTTTCTGAGCCCTGAAGTACTTTCTTCTACTTGTTTAATTCTGTTGCTGAGACTTACCAGTGTATTTTTCATTTCTCTAACTGTATCTTTCATCTCCAGAAGTTGTGATTGTTTTTTATCTATTTCTCTGGAGATTTTTTCCTTTCATATCCTATATCTTTTTTTTTTTTATTTATTTAAGTTGAACATCACCTTTCTCTGGTGCCTCCTTGATTAGCTTAATAATTGACCTTCTGAATTCTTTTTCTGGCAGTTCAGATAATTCATCTTGGTTTGGATCCATTACTGGTAAGTTAGTGTGACCTTTCGGGGCTGTTAAAGAATCTTGTTTTGTCATATTTCCAGAATAATTTTGTGTTTCCTTCTCATTTGGGTAGGCTCTTTCATTGGAAAGATCTGGAGTTCAAGGGCTGCTGTTTATATTCTTTTGTCCCATGGGGTGATCCCTTGATGTGGTATTCCCCCCTTTCCCTAGGGATGGGGCTTCCTGAGAGCTGAACTTCGGTGATTGTCATTTCTCTTCCAGATCTAGCCACCCAGCAAAACTGCCAGGCTCTGGGCTGGCACTGGAGAGCATCCACAAAGAGGCACATGATGGTGATCCATTTTCAGGTTTCTCAGCCATGGATACCAGCACCTGCTGTGGTGGAGATAGCAGGGGAGTGAAGTAGACTCTGTGAACATCCTTGGTTGTATTTTTGTTAAGTGTGCTTGTTTTGTATTAGTTGGCCTCCAGCCAGGAAGTGGCACTTTCAAGAGCACATCTGCTGTGGTAGCATAGGGAGGATATAAGCTTTCCCTGGGGTTGCCATTGAATAAATATTCAGGTTTCTTAGGCAGTGGGCAGGGCCATAGAGCTCCCAAGAGATTATCTCCTTTGTCTTTGGCAACCAGGGTGGGTAGAGAAAGACCATCGGGCGAGTTCAGGGTTAGGTGTGTCTGAGCCCAGACTCTCCTTGGGTGCAGCTTGCTGTGGCTGCTGTGGGGGATGGGGTTATGGTTCCCAGGCCAATGGATTTATGTTCCCAGGGTGATTACGGCTACCTCTGTAGTATTACTTAGGTTGCCAAGGAATTGGGGGAAAACAACAACCACAGTCTCACCCAGCTTTCACAGAGCCTACAGCCTGAAAGGCCGGCCTCACTCCAACTGTGACCCCATAACAGCATGGAGTTTATTTCAAGGCAGTTGGTGAGCAGGGCTGAGAACTTGCCCCACAGGCTACAACCCTCCCAGCTTAGAAAGCAAGCCGACTCACAGTTCCTTGGGTGTCCCATGGAGCCTGCAGTGGCCCTCTACCTCCTTCAAAGGGCCTGTGGATTTTCTCAGCTTTCCTGGTATATTCCTGTAGTAGTTCTTTGAGCAAAAGTTCACAATGTGAGTTTCCACACACTGCTCTGTCTGAGTGGGAGCCCCAAGTCAGTCCTACGTCCTATCCCTACCTCACTTTTTAAACATCGTACTGTTATTATTTTGAATAAACTCTTATCTGTTAGATCAATTAAGAATAAGAAAAATAAGTTTATATTTTGCCTTTACTTATTCTTTCTTCGATGCTTTTCCCTCCTTTATGTATATCCAAGTTTCTGACGTATATCATTTTCCTTCTCGCTACACTATTTATTTTAACATTTCTTGCAAAACATGTTTACTGGCAACAGATTTTATTGATTTTTGTTTGTTCAAGAAACTCTGCATTTCTCCTTTACGTTTTAAGGATATAATTTTTCAGAGTACAAAATTCTAAGTTTTTTTTTTCTCAACACTTTGAATATTTCACTCCACTTTATTGATTTGTACTGTTTCTGGGAAGTCACATGTAATTTTTATTTTTGCTTTTCTCTAGGTAAGGTGTTTTTTCCTTTGGCCTCATTCAAGATTTTAGCATTCTTCAATTTGAAGATAATATGCTTAGATGTATTTTTTTTTTTCTAGCATTTATCCTGCTTAGTGTTCTCTGAGCTTTCTGGATCTGTGGTATGGTGTCTGACATTAATTTGGAGAAATTCTCAGTCATTATTACCTCAAATATTTCTTCTGTCTTTTCTCTTTTTATTCTTCTAGTATCCTTGTTACATTTATTTATGACTTATGTTGTTGTCACACAGTTCTTGGATAGGTTTTTTGTTTTCAGTCTTTTTTCTCTTTGCTTTCTAGTGTCTTTGAGGTTTCTATTGAAATATTCTCAAGCTCAGAGATTCTTTTGTTAGCCATGTTGAGTCTACTAATGAGCCCATCGAAGACATTCTTCATTTGAGCTTTAGCATTTCTTTTTGGTTCTTTCTTTGATTTCCATCTCTCTGCTTACATTGCCCACCTGTTGGTGCACGCTGTCTACTTTATCCATCAATTAGAGCCCTTAATTCTAGTACTTGCTCTCTTTTCAACCCATGCTTTTGCTTTTTTTTTTTAGTATGCTTTGTGAATTTTTCCTTAGTAGACTGGCATAATATACTGGGTGAAAAGAACTGCCGTAAGTAAGCCTTTCTATCATAGTGGTAAGGTGTGAGGGGAGCCAGGGAAGCATTCTATAGTTCTGGAATTAGGTCTCAGTCTTTTAATTAGCTGGTGACCTTCTGAACTGTGAATTTTACAAATGGGGTAGGATGGCTGGAGGTAGGGGACTGGAGTTGGGTATGTCCCTTCTCCCATGGAGAAGTCTAGAGGGAACTGGAGCTGGATATTTGCTTTTTCCCAGATCAGTTAGACCCTGATAAAATCCAGCAGGTGTGGCTCTGGTTAAATAGTTTCATCTGAGGGCAGACCTTGTTAAGGAGAACAGAATGATCTGGTTTATTTGAAAATTGGTCCTTCTCCCCTCTCCCAGGAAGTGCAAGGGGATTTTTTGTAATACTTCCAATGAGAATGTGGTAGAGCTCCAGCTGGGAGAATTTGCAAAAGCGAGACTTCCCTTCTCCTTTCTTGACTGTATTCATCTGGAGTTTGTACGCACTCAGAGGCGTCCATACTGAGCCTCCAGCAATACATAAATTATAGTTTAGATTTTCCTACCCCAGCACTTGTTCTCGCGGAGGTTTCTGCTCTGGTGAGTTGTGATTCTCTATATTCACCTCTCTGTCTTCCCAGTTTTGGAGGTAGTGTGTTGCACCGTGACCTCATTTCTCTGACAGCTAAGAGTTGTTGAGTTTTTAGTCTGTTGAGCATTTTATTTGTTAGGATGGAATGATAACTTCCAAACTCCTTACATGCCTGGCCAGAAACTAGAAGTCCTCACAATGCTATTTTTTTCCCTTAAAATGTATCAACCTTGTTCCTGCCTCAGAGCCTTTGTGCTCGCTGTTGCTTTGTGTGGAATGCTTTCTTCTGATTTTTTTAAAAATGGTCTAGATTGCCCTGATCAGTCTCATTTCAAATGTCACCTCTGCATACCAGCTTTTCTTCATTTCTAAAGCGTATCATCCTCATCTTGCTCTTACAGAGCACTCTATTCATTACCCTTGTCAGTATGCAAAAAATTATCTTCTTTAGTTATATACTTGTTTACTTTTATGTTGTCTGTTTTATTTATTGATGTATTGCATGCCCCAAGATCTCTTTCTGGTTAATGCTCAATAATTATTTATGAATTTGTTGAATGGACAAATGTATGAGTGCATCCTAGGGACGCTAGCTCACCTGATCTAGGTTGTTAGACTGTCTTGTGATCAGGAGCATGAGGTTAGCTAAACGGTGCTCAAAGGGACTTGTATAATGATTAACAACCTAGAAATTCAACCTCCCCTTTCATTCATGCATAGTGGGATTATAGAATTGCTCAAGAAAATGAATGAAAACTCGAAAAAACATAAGAAAAGCGTGTATAAGTCACAGGCAACCTTTGTTGAGTGCTCACCTAGCGTCTGGCAGTGTGTTGAGTACTTCACCTGCAGCATATCTAATTTCATGCTCTCAGCCACAGGTGAGGCAAGGACT
The DNA here is from genome assembly GCF_049350105.2 of Macaca mulatta. Taxonomy (NCBI): domain Eukaryota; kingdom Metazoa; phylum Chordata; class Mammalia; order Primates; family Cercopithecidae; genus Macaca; species Macaca mulatta. Next base: position 101,332,433 of record NC_133419.1, on the reverse strand, counting down.
GTTAACCCTCCTTTACTTATGAAATACCAGGCTTGAGGATGTTGAGTAATTTGCCAAATGGTAACTATTTCTAATAAAGGTAGCACTGGGAATTAAATTCTGTTTGGTTTTATTCCAGAGTTTCGGATCTTAACGCTAGAATACTGCATATAATTTATTGAAAACATAAAACAGAAATTATACTTTTGGGTTTGTAGAGAGCAAATGTCCCTGAATTCTGCCTTTTAAGAAATCCGTTTTGCATCAGTTTATAGTGAGCATTTGGCTCCTGAGCTCTAAAATGGAAATTATATTTTTGAAGAACAATAAAAACTACTCTCCAGATAGTTGGCTAGTCAAAAATTATACCCATCCTTAGATTAGGTGCAAGCAAACATACACTGCTTACATCTCTTCTGAATATCCCCACACAATAGGTTTCAAGTCTTGTAGTGGAGAAGATCTGGGTTTTAGTCTCTACACAGTAACTCCTCATCTGACTTCCTCCTCTGGGCACTGATTATACCTGGCTCATCGCTGCAAGCTTAGAAGACTTTTCAAATAGTATTGTATTGGGTTGTTATAGCTTTCTTTCCTTCACTGCACTGTCAGCTCCATGAGAGCAGGAACTTCAAGACTAAGTGACTATCTGACACGTCGTATACGGAAAAGACCGCAAAAGGTGATAGACAAAGCTTTTAACCATGATACTTGACCTAAGTTTTCTCTATTGTAAAGTGGAAAAATTGGATTAGATATTTAGATTCAACCCCAAATCTTTTAAAGTTACATTTTTATATAATTCTGTTGAGTAAGAAAATACAAATTTAAAAAATTGTAGGACTTGAATTTTCATGTCTTTAACTGGATGTCAACAATTTCCCTGATTTTACATTTGACCTGTGAGCCCACTCTGACACATGCCAAGTAGAGGAACTGCCACTATATGTTGTGGGTTAATGAAGAGCATCAATTTTGACAATCTGGGGGTTGAAACCAGACTTTGCTATTTATGATATTGTGTCTTTGGGAAAGATATTTAATTTCTTTGACTCTTAGCTTTCCTGTGTATAAAATGAGATCAATAACAACTTTTGTATGGCTAGATATAAAACATTTAGCAAACAAATATATTCTTAATATACTTTCCCTTTTCTTTTCCTCATGAGTTCTAAATTAACATTTTCCTCCTCCAGTTGCTCTTTAGTTAGGACCAGGTCATGATAGAAGCTATTAATTGTCCTCTGATATTGATTTTCTCTTCTTCTTTTTACTAATAGAACTCCCCAAGCTTTTTTTGTTTGTTTGTTTGTTTTTCTTTTTCCTGGCACATTTGATTCAGATAGAACTTACCTTTTCCAGTGTTGCTTATTCCCAGGTGTTACATATGACTAAGTTTGGGTCAGTGATATGAGAGTAGAACTGGTATTGTAGACCAAAATGTATATAAAGTAGATAACATTCATGAAGGTTGCGAATGCTATAAATACCAAGAATTTAGGTAAAGGTCAAAATTCTAAGAAAAAATTTATCAACTAATATAAAAAGAATCCTTCACATAAATTGATAGAAGTGTATGGAAATTAGCATAAAGTCTCCATCCAGCATGGAAAACAGTTATATCATCTTTGTGTAGACTATCACAGCATCTTGGGTCCCTGTCTTATGCCCATCTATATAAATATTATCAATGTAAAATTATTTTAATTATGATTAAATATGTTAAACATTGGATTATGGACATTAGGCCTAGGATTGTTATTAGACCATTGGAAAAGATACCCTTCTCTTGATGTAGGAATTATAAGTCAATAGGTTTACTACAAATTGAATGGTTTTCAGAGGCCACTATGTAGAGATAGTGAGTTTTGCCCCCTGTGGGATGTTTGGTAGTGCTGAAGGCATTTTGGGTTGTTACAGTTTGGGAGAGGGTGCCACTGGTATCTGGTGGGTAGAGGTCTGAGGTGCTGCTGGGCATCCTATACCAAACAACTCATCACAATAAGAAATCATCTTTCCCAAAGTGTTGGCAGTGCTGAGATTGAGAAACCTTCAGTATACCCATCACAGAGAATTGCAGGGAAAAGAAATGGGAGAGAGATGTAATGAGAGCTAATCAGCTGCTAGATCCAGCTATTCTCAAGTCTTTAATCTTTTACTTATATAAGCCAATAAATATCATCACTGCTCCCTGTTCCCCTCACCATATAAGCCAATGTAAATTGGGTTTCTATCAGTTGATGTCAAAGGAGTTCAGATTAATTTTCTTGAACTAATACTTTGCAATTGTTTTCCTCATTTCCAATTTTGGTCACTCGAAGGGCTTTTTTCATAAGAAGGTAATTTTGCTGGGTGAATGATCAGTTTCGATCCTCTGGAGAATTGCTAATAAGTAGATTTTTACTCTGAGTTGAGATGAGTTTCCCTTGATTATCTGAAATATCTATTCACCAACTGTTAATCATTACCAATATGTCTATCAAATAAGAATCCTATGAGTGACCACACTTTGGGGTTGCTGAGGCTCAAAAAATGTGATAGAAGCTTCTGGGACAGGGGAAACTGAAATCTCTGGAAATTGCTAGTCTTAAGATGTAAGGAAAGTTTCTGGCTTGAATTGTGTTCCCTCTAAAAGAGGTTGAAGTCATAGCCCCAAGTACCTTGAATGTGACCTTATTTGAAAACAGAATATTTGCAGATAATCAAGCTAGATGAGGTCATTAACATAGGATCTAATTCAGTGTGAATTTGTCCTTATAATAAGGGACAATTTGGACACTGAGATAGATAAACAGGGAAAATGCCATGTGAAGATGGAAGCAGGGAGTGAGGTGATGCATACACAAGCCAAGGCATATTCAGGTTTGCCAGCAAACCACCAGAAGTTAGGAAAAATACATGGAGCAGATTTCTCCTCACAGCTCTTAGAAGGAAGTAATCCTGACTACATCTTGATCTCAGACTTCTAGAACCCATAGATGAGGCAATACGTTTCTATTGTTTAAGCCATTCAGTTTCTGGTGTTTTGGTATGAGAGCCATAGCAAATGCAAAGATTTTAGGGAGAAAGCCTATTATCTTATACTAAGAAGACACTAGCACGTAGCTCCTCTGAGAATGAAGGATTCAATCAGGCTGAAAACTAAGTGAACTTGAAGCAGTCCTAGAGAAAATTACGTTTTTAATTCTAAGGAAGATTTGCTATGGTCATACATTAGAAGTAGACATTTGTACTTAGTTTTTTTTAATATTTAAATAAGTTCTTTAGCTTTTAATACACACAAAAGGCCATTACAGGCATAACTCTCTCATTTTATCATGACTTGCTTTATTGCACTTTGCAGATACTGCATTCTTTACAAATTGAAGGTTTGTGGCAACCCTGTAGTGAAAAAGTTAGTTGGTACCAATTTTCCAACATGTGCTCACATTGTATCTTTCTGTCACATTTCAGTGATTCTCACAGTATTTCAAACTTTTTCATTATTATTATATCTGTTATGGTGATCAGTGATCTTTGATGTTACTATTGTAACTATTTTGGGTTGCCACTAACAAATCCCATGAAAGACAGCAAAACTGATAGATAAATGATGTTTGTATTCTGACTGTTCCCTGAGAAGCCTCCCTGGCTCTCTCTTTCTCCTTGGCCTTGTATTGCCTGTAATACAACAATGGAAATTAGACCAATATTGAATGTCAATTGCGCCAATATTAAAATTAATAACACTACAATGGTCTCTAAATGTTCAAGTGAGTTACATGTTTCTCACTTTAAATAAAAAAATAGAAATTATTAAAATTAGCAAGGAAAGCATGATGAAAGCATTAAAAGTACTATTTCATGAATGACAAGAAAGCAAAACAGCCCTACTTCCAAAACAGAGAAAGTTTTTGTGGTCTGCATTGAAGATCAGTCCAGCCACAACCTTCCCTTAAACCAAAGCCTAATCCGTAAGATCCTAATTCTCTTCAATTTTATGAAGGCTGAGATAGGTGAGAAAGCTGCAGAAAAAAACTTTGAAGGTAGCAGAGTTTGGCTTGTGAGGTTTAAGGAAAGAAGCCATCACCACAACATGGAAGTGCAAGGTGAAGCAGCAAGTGCTGATAGAGAAGCTGAAGCAAGTAATCCAGAACATCCAGCTAAGAGTATTGATGAAAATGGCTGCACTAAACCACAGATTGTTCAATGCAGACAAAACAGCCTTATATTGGAAGAAGATGCCATCTGGGACATGTAGAGAGAGAAGATGTCAATGACTGGCTATAGGCTTCAAAGTTAACCTGACGCTCCTGTTAAGTGCCATTGTAGCTGGTGACTTTAAGTTGAATCCAATGCTCATTTATCATTTTGAAAATCTTAGTGCTCTAAAAGATAATGTTAAATCTACTCTGCCTTTGCTCTAGAAATGGAGCAACAAAGCCTAGAGGACAGCACATCTGTTTACTGAATATTTGGCATGTTTTCCTGAATGTTTTAAGCCCATCATTGAGACCTACTGCTCAGAAAAAAGATTCCTTTCAAAATAATGTTGCTCCTTGAGAAAGCATCTAGCTATCCAGGAGCTCTGATGGAGAACTATAAAGACAATATAATGTTTTCATGCCTATTAACACAGTATTTGTTCTGCAGCTCACGGATCTAGGAGTAATTCTAACTTTCAAGTCTTACGATTTAAGAAATACAGTTTGTAAGGCTGTAACTGTCAGAGACAGTAATTCCCCTGATGGATCTGACCAAGGTAAATTGAAAACCTTCTGAAAAGGCTTCACCATTGTAGCTGCCATTAAGAACATTTGTGATTCATGGGAAGAGGTCAAAATAGCAACATTTATCGGACTTTGGAAGAAGTTGATTCCAGACCTCATGGAGGATGGCTTGGAGGTTCAAGACGTCAGTGGAGGAAGTAACTGCAGATGTGGTGAATATAGTAAGAGAACTAGAATTAGAAGTAAAGCCTTAAGATGGAACTGAGTTGCTGCAATTTCACGATAAAACTTGAATGAATGAGGGATTGATTCTTATGGATGAGCAAATGAAGTGGTTTCTTCATGTGGAATTGACTCCTAGTGAAGATGCTGTGAATATTGTTGAAATGACAACAAAGGATTTAGACGAGTGCATAAACTTAGTTGATAAAGCAGTGGTAGGGTTTGAGAGAAATGACCCCAAATTTGAAAAAAGTTCCACTGTGGATAAAATGCTGTCAAATAGCATTGTATGCTACTGAAGAATCTTTCATGAAAGGAAGTGTCAATCTATGCAGCAAACTCTCTTGTTGTTTTATTTTAAGAAATTCCTGGTCGGTGACGGTGGTTCACACCTGTAATCCCAGCACTTTGGGAGGCCAAGGTGGGCAGATCACGAGGTCAGGAGATCAAGACCATCCTGGCTAACATGGTGAAACCCCATCCCTACTAAAAATACAAAAAAAAAAAAAAAAAAAAATTAGCCAGGTGTGGTGATGGGCTCCTGTAGTCTCAGCTACTTGGGAGGCTGAGGTGGGAGAATGGTGTGAACCTGGGAGGTGGAGCTTGCAGGGAGCTGAGATTGTGCCACTGCACTCCAGCATGGGCGACAGAGCGAGACTCCATCTCAACAACAAAAAAAAAAGAAAAAGAAAAAAAAAATTCCCACAGCCACCCCAACCTTCAGCAGCCACCATCCTGTTCAAGCAGCAGTCTTCAATATCAAGGCAAGACCTTCCACCCCCAAAAGATTACATGTTGCTGAAGGCTCAGATGATTATTAGCATTTTTATCAATAAAGTATTTTTACATTAAGATATGCACATTATTTTTCTAGAGAAAAGTTATTGCACACTTAATAGACTGCAGAATAGTGTAAATATAACATTCATATGCACTGGGAAACAAATTTGTGACTTGCTTTATTGCAGTATTTATGGCAGAGGTCTAGAAACAAGTCTGCAATATCTCTGTGTTATATTTGTATATATTTTTCTTTTATTTATTTCATCTGTGTTATAATAATCATGTACTATGCTTTGATTGAAAGTTTTGTTAAGTTAGAACCATTCAATAAGTTGCTAATTTAATTTAGATGACGTGTGTAACATGTGGGAAGGCCATAAGATGTACAGAAACAAAACCATTTATCTTCAGTTTATTAGATCGGTAAATTTGCTTTTCTAGGTTAAAAAATCTTAGCCAGATAAAATCTACAGTTATTGTTCAAGTAATTTCTTTGCTTGAAGCATTCAGTCCTCAGGCTTAGTAGGTGTTTACGCTTTAGTTGCGGTGCCAGTTATCAATCTAATGCCTGTCAGCTCCACAGTCTTCAAAACTTGCTCTGCAATAATGAATGGAGTTCCTTTAAACATTTCTCCTTTACAGCGAGCACTCTGTTAAGCCTCCTCAGTAGAGGGGACTACAGGGATATTGCCAGAAGATGGGGCATATCCTACTGTTTCTTGAGGCCAAAAGCTTTGTCAGCCATGGGAACATAAAGATAGGCAGTGGTGCTCTGTCCCAGGGAACAGATGGGCCTTCTGACATTGTAGCCCTGGTCTGGCCTGGCAGTCACTTTTCTGTGACTCTCCCAACATGGATATCCTGTGTTCCAGGGTTCCTGCCATGGTGTCACATTGACTCCCTCCGCTCCTATGGATGCTAGCCCACTGGCAGGAGCTCCTCCGTGCCACAGAGGTTTGTGCCTTTCTTGTGCAGTTACAGTGGAGCAGCTCTGATTTGGAACACACAGATAACTTTTCTCCCATCCAGTGAATTGTAACACACCTCCAACAAAGTCTGAATCCTGTCCTTGCGAGGATACCTTCTATTCTGGTTTATCCTTCCTTAGATAACATTCTATCATTCCTAGGGTAACCTATAGAGTTTTCTATGCATCTTATAGTATCTCTTTTATTATTGCTTAATGAGGCTTTATAATAAACTTTCCTTTACATTATGTTGTGGTTTTTGCCTCCTGTTCAGACCCAGATTGAAACAGTAGAAAAGAAAACTATAAGGATGCTGTACAGAATATTCAAGCATTAGATTCTTTGGGAAAAGATGTGATTTGAATGGTTTCTTCCCAAACAAACCTATATGCTTTTTGGAGTCTTTTAAAATAATGAAGACCAAAGTTTGCTTTGAGGGAACCTCTACTGGCAGTTGATAATAGTTTTATTTACTGTGGCCACAGCAAACATTTGCACTAATGATAATTAATTTAGGAGAATTAGAGGATTGATTCATTTTATGGACCTGCAGGTAACTGTGAATCTCTTTACTAAGAATATCAGGGAAATAAGATCTGTTAACAATTAAAATAATTTGTAATGGACAGGTACATCCTTTAGAAGAATAAAATCCTATATTATCATCAATTCCCCTATATTTGAAATGAATGGTTTAGTTTATCACTTTCTTCTAATTAGTCGAAGCATATCTACACTTGTGATGAGTGTAAATTGGCATGGGATTTATTTGTTCACTTTGGCCTTCTTCAAAACATAGAATTGTGGAAGCTGAGTTTAAATTAATGAAGTTGCAACTATGTGTCAGGTGACTGTGTATTTTATTTGATACTTGCATTGGCTATTCATTGGCATGATAATGCTCATAACATGCTCTCCCCCAAATCAGTGGTTTATAGCCATAAGTATATATTTAGGTCACAGGTCCATTGTTGGCACTTTTGCCTGAACTCAGCTAAGTGTGGTCTTGCCTGTTCCTGGTCATTTATCTGGTGGTTGACTAGCTGTTGGATGACCTAGGATAGATTTAGCTGTGGTTACTCAGCTCTGTTCTATTTGTTTTTCATTCTTCTAAAGGGTAACTGGGCATGTTATTACAGTGATGGTGAGAACAAGCATGAGGGCAAGTGGAAAGATATAAGTGTTTTTCCAGTTTCTGTTTGCATTACATATACTAACATCACATTGTTGGAGCAAGTTACATAATGTATTGGTCTGCCAGGGCTGCTATAACAAAATACCTCAGACTGGGTGGTTTAAACAACATAAATTTATTTACTCATAGTTCTGGAGACTAGAAGTCCAAAATTTGGTTTCATCTGAGGGCTCTCTCAATGGCTTGTAGATGGCTGCCTTCTTGTGTCTGCACATGGTCTTTCTTCTCTATGCCTGTATCCCTGGTATCTCTCTGTGTCCACATTTCTTCTTCTTATAAGGACACCAGTCAGATTAGATTAGGGCCCACCCTAACAATCTCATTTTAACTTACTCATCCCATCAAAGGCCTTATCTCAAAATACAGGCAGATATTAAGGTACTGGGGATTAGGACTTCAGCATAGGAGTTTGCAGGGAGGGGCAGACACAGTTCAGCTTATAATACACAGCCGCACTGAGTGAGAAGGCATGGACATAGGGGAAATGAAAAGAATTGGGGCCATTACTTCCATCTATTTTCTATGATGCTGGCAAAAATATCTCAGTGACATTTTTATTATTTTCATAATTTTACAGATGAGGAAAAATGAGGCTCAGCTAGATTTTATTTCTCCCTTGTGTATGTTTTTTTCTTCTATGAAACATTGACGAACTAAAGTAAGAGGTCAAGAAAAATCTTTTTACTTTTAGTTTTTACATATTTCAATTAGATGCAACCTTATATAGTGACTAAGAGTGTGAGGTCTTGGCAACCGCCTGCCTTAATCCAAATCTGAGCTTTAGCGTTAGCTTGGCTGTGTTACCTTGGGTGAGTGATTTAACCCTTAAGTATCTTAACTTCCTGTAATGTGGGAATAAGAGAATTACCTACCTCATAGAGTTATTAAAAAATTAAATCTCTTAATATATGCAAAGCTTAGAACACTATGTCTAGTAAACACTATGAACTGTCCACTATAACAACAAATTTATAGCCCTTTCTCATTAGATGAGTGATATCTATTAAGCACAATGTAATTGCTCTTTGATCAGGGTCACATTATCCAGTGATCAGAATGATGAGCAAGTTAAACAGTTTGGTTGAAAGCCCGACACTTAACTGGTACTCTGTAGGAGATTAAATACTCCATTAAGAAATTCTTAAGTATTGATTCATTTACATGTTTTGTAAATTGCAGTATTTCAAGTCTTGATTTTCTATACATACATGTTTGTGAGGATGTGGTCCTACAGTATCAATTTGATAGGGACAGGAGGCAGAGAAATTCTAGGTAGAAAAGGGCAGGGTCCCTGGCAAAGTTACCACCCTGAATCCTGGAACTGTGGCCCAAAGTGAGAACTTTACATCCCTGGTTTCCCACTTGAATGTTGCCTTTTCTAAAATTACCCATGGCCTGCCCTGCCCCCCATCCTGTATCCATAAAAGTCCCTGACCCAGCTGGCAGGGAAGAAGAAGCCACCAAATATCAAAAGGAGAAGCAGCAGCTGAATGTTGGAGAGGAGCAGCTTGACTTCAGACGGACAGCTTGAGGGTGGGACTTTGGAGAAGAGTCTGGCTGGAGATGGCCAGAATTCAGGGGAAGAACACCTTCCTGTTCCATCCCCTTTCCAGCTCCCCTTCCCACTGAGAGTCACTTCCATTGGCAATAAAATCCTTGCATTTACTATCCTTCAGTTCATTTACTATCCTTCAATTCATTCGTGCAACCTGATTTTTCCTGATGCCGGACAAAAGCTCGAGATACAGAAGGCTTTCACGTTGACCCTCTGCCCTCGCTGGCAGAAAGCAACTGCCTCACAAAAAGGCAGAGGGCCCATTGAGCTGTTTAACACTTAAGCCATCCTGGGACAGCAAAAGCTAAAAGAGCTTTTGCTAAAGAGCTAAAAGAGCACTCACTTTAACACCCCTTCTGGGGCTTTGGGGGTCGCGGGTACCCCCACTAGATGCTGTTCTGGAGCCTACGTGGAGTGTTGCTCCTCCCAGTGCCCAAAAACATTTGCCCTGGCTCCTGCACTTGTGCACCTGTGTGCTCTCCCCTGCGAGGGGTTGAGCACAATGGGTTTGAGTGAGTGGAGTTTGCCCCGTAGCGCTGAAGCGCCAGCTAGTTCCAGCACCCGTGCACTCCAGTTCCTGCCTGCAAAGGGGAGAGGGGAAATTTCCTGCTTCAAATTAAAACGCGTAACTTCAAAGTAATTTTTCAGTTTCTACTTTCTCCCTTCTCCAAATTATTTAACATACTGAGGTCAGATCCAGATTCTGAAAAACATTGGTTTCATCATGTTACTCCTCTATTCAAGCCTTCAGTGGCTCTCTAGGACTTAGGGGATAATATTAAAACCTTTTATTAGAGCATGCAAGACAGTCCACAGAATGGTTGCCTCGCCTTCCACAATTCCCTGTGTGAGCACTTGATGTTGAGTAACAGATGCCACTAGTCACTTTCCCATCATAAGTTTTGTGTCACCACCAGCACCTGCATTTTATTCACATCGTTTCCTAACTTTCTTTTGTCTTCCTATTTTCTCCACTTAAGGAATCTTTCCCTAATGTTAGCCTTGGGATTTTGTGTCTGTAGTTGTCTGTTTTTTGATTCATCAGTTTTCCACGCCACCTATTGATTTGCTGTGAGGAAAATACAAACTTGGTTTCTAATATAGTTTTATTATAATTATTGGTTAAATTGATAATCACTTATTCAGACTTTATACTATGCTTATACAAATGCTACTCACAGCTGAGTAGGTTATGCTTCCTTTCCCTGAAGGTAATAATGATTTTCTTTTTCATTTGCGTAGCTTACTTTGTACCTATTTCTAATTCTTCCCATACCTTTCGAGAGCTTCTTAGTATAATTTTCCACAAGGTAAATAACTTATGATCCTCAATCAGTTCCAATTTATTTTTTCCTCCAAAACAAGCCCTTGACTCTGTAGTCTGGGAGGATTTTTCCCTGGGCCTGCTACACTGCTTTCATCTTAGGACTTCTCTTTGTTGTCATTCTTCAAATCTCTTTTGCCTTTCTTCTAGATAAGGTCTTGGTCATCAAGATCCTGACTAATTTGTTTGTTTTTCTAGGCTTCTTTAGCATAAACATTGAAAGTGAACAAAATTTTGAGGAATGTTGAGAATCCTCAGTTGTTAAATTTTGGTAAAGATTTTACTGCAGTAAAATTTAATGTATTTCATGAGAAATAAGTAAAAAGGGATAAGAAAATAAGGAGATAAGGAAAAATGTCTGATCTTCAGTGTGCAAGTCTGTTGAGACAATAATGTTTTTTATTTTCCCAAGCATTTGTTGAGGTTCAAGTAAGTGGCAGTAAAAAAGTTTTTTTCTTGCAAAGAATTGACATTCAAATCTTATGAAAATTAAAATGTTGATGTCCCATTATAGACTTTCATTCACCGTGCATTTTTCCTTTGTAGTGTTTAGTACAACTTATTAAACATTTCCTTGTGTGTACCTTTGCTAAGCTCTAAGTTCCCTGAGGGAAAATATTGAATCTCTGGTCCCTTAGTTAGTTTCTAAGATTCAGCACAGTGGCTGGCACCTAGTAGAGCACAGCAAAGAGTCATTCATTGCATGAATGAATGATGCAAATAAAATGAAAACCTGAACCCACAGGGAAAATTAAGAGGATGTTTGATTATTTTAGTCGTTGTAAAAAGAACAATCAAAGATTTTGTGGAAATAAATGGAGAGTATTCATATGAGAACAAAATAGTCTTTTTATTCAAAGCTCGGAAGGGCATCACAGAGCAGGAGGCATACAGGAGAGGGGGAAATCTTTATAGTAAAAGAAAAGAAAAAAGCTGCAGGTATCCCCTGATTGGAGGTCCTGACATGAGGAAGCTGCAGGGGTCTGCATAGAAGCAGATTATCTTTTCTAATTGGTTTGGGAGTATATTTGGCTTTCTCTGGTTGATCTTGAATTGGGAGAGGAGGCAAAAATAATGAAAGCTGAAAGACACTGACAAAGTCCTTACCATTCTAGGCCAATCGCTGCAGAGGTTATGGTCTGGCTTCTCTCACTGGTTGCTTGCTGCGAGAGGTTGTGGGTGAAAGTTTTATGATCATATATGGTCTTGCCATTGCCTATTTGTATATTCAATATCTCCATCCATATAGTATTCTTCAAATGAGAGAGTTTGAGGTCCTCACTTGATTTTTCCCGAAAATTTTATCTTCAGTATCAGATACAGGGTGGGTGCTTAATAGATATTTGTGTGACAGTGAGGAATGAGAAGAGGGTGAAGTCTTCCTTCCCTCTGTTGTAGAGAATATACCATCTAGTGAAATAGCCACCAGTCACCTGTAGCTGGTGGACACCTGTGTAGTCAGTCTGAACTGAAACATGTTGTAAGTGTAAAATACACACCAAATGGCTAAGACTTAAAATGAATGAAATAATGTAAAATATCTCATTAGCAATTAAAATGCACTTATTACATATTGAAATGATAATAGTTTAGACATTGGAAGAAATATTGAAATTAAACACAAAAAATAATATATTTCAAAAATTGTAAATATAAGCTCCATTAAAAAGAAGGACATTAGTTGAAACTGAGTTTTAAACATTTCATTAAATGCAAGAAATTGGGCCTCATAATTCTTCAGCACTGTTAAATGAAAAAAGGAACTTGTTTTCTGTAAACTTTTGTTCTCATAGAACTTTCTTCATGGTAGAAGATGAGATAAATTCTGTATTTACTTATGACTAGTTGCTCAAAGAAGCAACTATAATATCCAATAAGCAAAGGCAAGATTATTTTGTGAAAATTTCATCTCCAGATCATTTAAACAGATTAATAAAATAATATTTACTACCTACAGTTGTATCACCTTAGTCATGGATGGGCTGACTTTAACTTTTTATGATAGTACAACATTCATTTTTTACCTTTAAGTCCCCTTAAGTGGTCCCCATTGTACAATGAAATAGCTGAGGGATAAAATGTGTTTGGAATCTTTATTTGTACATACAAGTGTTGTATGAGAAAATATTAAATAACTGAAGTACTTTTAAATGGTTTAGGTGCCTGATCATTATTTCGCATATTTTATCAGTTTTCAACAGCAGATCTCTAAGGGTAATGTGTGCTTGAGGAGAAAGTATAGCAAGCAAATGATTTTCCTTTCAAATCAAAATCAGTATTATTTCATCTTCTGTGTAGTGTGCTGAGATATTTTAATCCTATAAAGAGAACTTTAAAGCAAAACTTTGAAGAAGTAATTCTTATGTTTTCTATTTCCTGGTCTGTGATAAACCAGCACCATTTTATGTTTTTCCTCTTCCCCCTACTCTCTCTCCCTCTCTTCTTTCCTCTGCCATTTTTTTTTCACTTAACAAATTGTTGAAGATCTACCACCTGGCAGGTGATAGTCCATATTAGGCATGTATTAATAATAGCAAAAGGAAGCCACTGACTCCACAATATTTATGTTCCATTAAAGGCAAGATGGAAGATTTAGGTGGTCAAGGTTGACAGAAACTGGCCAATTTCTTTTAAAACAAAAATAGTAACGGTCATCATCTGGACACATTAAAATTTATATGGAACCACTAAATAGCCACACAAACCCTAAAAGAAATAAAGTTGTGGTATTCTACTTCCTAATCTTAAGTTATATTACAAAGGAATAGTAATCAAAACTGGATGGCATAAAAACAGGCACATAAAGCAATGGAACAGAATTTAGAAGCTAGAAATAAACCTAAACTTATACAGCCGACTAATTTTGACAAGTACCACAGGAGGACACAATGGAGAAAGGGTAGTCTCTCCAATAAATGGTGTTGGGAAAATGAGATGTTCACATACAAAAGAAAATAACCATACCCTTATTCTATATCATACACAAAAATCAATTAATAATTGAGTAAAGACCTAAATATAAAACCTGAAACCATAAAACTTCTGGGAGAAAACGGTGGAAAAGCTCCTGGACACTGGTCTTGGCAATGAGTTTTTTGACTAGGACACCAAAAGCATAGGCAAAAAAAGCAAAAGTAAACACATGGGACTTTATAGAACTAAACACATCTACAGAACAAAGAATACAAGCAACAAAATGAAGAGGCTGCCTACAGACTTAGAGAAGGTATACATGAAACACGTATCCATTAGGGGTTAATATATAATATATATAAGGAACATAACTCAATAGCAAAATAACTGAATAACCTGATTAAAAAATGGACAGAGAACCTGAATAGACATTTCTCCAAAGAAGACATACAAATGGCTAACAGATATATGAAACAGTGCACATCACTAGCCATCAGGGAGATGCAAATAAAAACCACAATGAGATGTGACCTCACATGTGTTAGGATGGCTATTATCAAAGTAACACAAAATAAGCATTGGCAAAGGTGTAAAGAAAAGGGAACACATGTACACTGTTGGTGGGAATGTAAACTGGTACAGCCATTATAAAAAATAGTATGGAAGTTCCTAAAAAAAATTAAACATAGACCTTATGACATATATTGGGGGAACCTGCCCCCAACATTTCACTGTAGGTTCTTTCTATTTTCTGTAAGTGTCAGCTAGCTGAGAAATAAAAAGAGTAGAAAGAGAGGAATTTTACAGCATGGCCACTGGGGGTGACATCACATATTGGTAGGACCGTGATGCCTGCTTGAGTCTCAGACCAGCAAGTTTTTATTAAGGGTTTCAAAAAGGGAGGGAGTGTAAGAACAGGGAGTAGATGCAAAGATCACATGCTTCAAAGGGGAAAAAGCAGAACAAAGATCACATGCCTCTGAGGGAACAGGACAAAAGCAAAACAGAACTACTGATAAGGGTCTATGTTCAGCTGTGCACGTATTGTCTTGATAAACATCTTAAACAACAGAAAACAGGGTTTGAGAGCAGAGAACCATTCTGAACACAAATTTACAAGGGTGGAGATTTTCCTCACCCTAATACGCCTGAGGGTACTGCAAGAGACCAGGGCATATTTCAGTTCGTATCTCAAGTGCATAAGACAGACACTCCCAGAGCAGTCGTTTATAGACCTCCCCCCAGGAATGCATTTGTTTCCCAGGGTATTAATATTAATATTCCCCTTGCTAGGAAAAGAATTTAGCGATCTCTCTCCTACTTGCACGTCCATTTATAGGCTCTCTGCAAGAAGAAAAATATGGCTCTTTTTGCCCGGCCCCGCAGGCAGTTAGACCTTATGGTTGTCTTCCTTTGTTCTCTAAAAATTGCTGTTATTCTGTTCTTTTTCAAGATGCACTGATTTCATATTGTTCAAACACACATGTTTTACAATCAATTTGTACAGTTAACACAATTATCACAATGTTATGAGATGACATACATTCTCAGCTTATGAAGATAACAGGATTAAGAGATTAATGTAAAGACGGGCTTATGAAATTATTAAAGTATCATTTGGGAACTGATAAATGTCCATGGAATCTTCACAATTCATGTTCCTCTGCCACGGCTCCAGCTGGTCCCTCCATTCAGGGTCCCTGACTTCCTGCAACAGACCTAGTAATTTTCTAGGGTATATACCTCCCAAAAAATGAAAAAAGCACCTCATAGAGATAACTGCCCTCCCATGATCATTACAGCATTATTCACAATTGCCAATGGCAATCTAATTGACCATTGGTGAATGAAAGGGTAAAGAA
This sequence comes from Macaca mulatta, assembly GCF_049350105.2. Lineage (NCBI taxonomy): Eukaryota > Metazoa > Chordata > Mammalia > Primates > Cercopithecidae > Macaca > Macaca mulatta. The sequence continues at coordinate 101,316,923 of NC_133419.1, read as the reverse complement.
AATGTGGTATGTGTGTGTGTGTGTGTGTATATATATATATAGTATGAGGAGTATCTTTAAAAATACTACATTCTGGAAATTCTGTAAGATTTTGGATGCTCTTAATGCAAATAAAAAAGGTCTGTGAGATGATGGTTATGTTAAATTGCTTATCTGTAGTAATTATTTCACTGTATATATGTCTATCAAAATATCTTACTGAACACCAACTTAACTTTATACAGTAAAAAACAGTATTTCCTGAAAGTAGTCTTCTGATAATTGAGAAATTCTTTGAAGTTTCCTCTTCCTTCACATAGATGATATTAAAATGCCCCATTCTCTTGTGATCCAGTTGACTCCAAGGGATAAGTCTGAGCCTTTTGATCTCTTGCTCTGTGTGCTTTCAGATGAATCATCACACACTTAACATAATTACACAGAGGCTTATCATTTTTCCCTTAAACTAGCATTTCTTCCAGCGTTCCCCATTTTTGCTGTTCCTTCTGATCACTGAGTCTTGAAATTCTTAGCAGTTTCACTAGAATTATCCTTGATTCTCCATTTGCCTTTTACTATTCATTTCCATTCATTCACCGAACCCTGATTGTTTTTCTTCATTTGCATCTTCTTCATCTATCACATCACATTGACAGTCCCTCCATAATGGCCTTTAATTGGTATGTGTCTGCATCCAATTGGCCTCCTCCTACTTCTGAGTGCTGGCAAAAATGCCTCCTGCCTAAAGAACTCCTCCAAGTCTACTTGTATTTAACCTCAAGATCTTATCACTGGGCTGTGTTCTTCCAGTTTTGATTTCAGACAGTCCCAGTGATTTTTGTCTTTTAGTATTTGTCAACTCAAATATTGACATATATTAACCTATCCCCCCAGTAAGCAAATTCTGGCCACGCATCTAAGATTAGCCTACGCTCTCAACTTTCTGAATCTCTGAGATGTCTATGAATTTCAGCTTGCCATCCTCTTTATTGACTTGGCATTAACTATTAATTCTATTCTTGGTCAATGAAAATAGAAGCTGCATGTCTTATGGGGAGATACGGTTTTTGATCCCAAGAGTACACACTCCAAGGGCTTGCCATGCTGGTAAGTTAGGGAGTAATTCAAAATGGCTTTGTCCTTTAGTAAATTGCAGATTTGCAGAAATAAGTATGAGTGTTATAGTTATGATGTATATGAGCCGTTACAATTCAAACAGTAGTATTCTCCTAGGTATAGTGTAGAAGGCACTTATGACTGTGACCTGATCAATGTGCCTTTCCCACAGAGAAAAATCATTTACTCATGAATTTATTTACTTACCTGCTATATACTATGTGCCAAGCACTGTGGAAGAGGTTTGAATTATAGATGAACAAGGCTTATTCTCTTATTTTAAGCATCCTAATATCAAGGAGAAGAGGAGAGAGACATGCATATTTAATTATATATATAATTTTAAAATATACTCAGAAGATTTTTTGAAGAATAAATACCTAATGTATTTAAAGGGTTTAAAGTAGTGCCTGGCAAATAGAACATACCGTATAAATGTTTGCTATTAATTTTACAATGAGCTTTAATTATGTTCACATGGTAGGGCACTATAGAGTTTGCTTTGCATATAAATGTTGTTTGTCCAATCATGGGCTCTCATGAGGCCCCAAGTATGACTTTATACCACTGGCTCTTGTTCATTCATTCATTCAAAAAATACTTATTTAGCATCTTTTATATATTCCGACTTTGTGGGGTACAAAGGAACAGATAAAAATAAGATGAAGTTCTCAGCCTCAAGGTGCTCTCACATTTTATTTACCCAGCATTTGAGTAATGGAAGAATTCTAATAACTGAACTCCCTATGCTCCCTGTGTTTGTGGTCGATGATAAATAAATATGGGCAATTTGGATTTTTTTTTTAAATAAAGAAAATGCAATCAAATTACTAGGGACTGTTCTGGGCCTGTACGGATTTAGATTAAGCATTCTGCACTGTCTGTAGCAACAGAACTGCAGCAGTATAAACCATGTTCCAAATTTAATGTTAAGCTCCAAAAGAGCCAGTTCATCAGAGAGGATATATTTGCAATTATCACAGATTTTATTATTAAATATATTTTTCTAAATCCTTGGAAAATTGGTGACCCATAAATGGCTAATTTTAATTAAGTAGAATATTCTAATTTAATTCATAAGATACAGAGGAAAGAGCACTAGATCTGAAATTAGAAGACAAAGGGTTGATCCTGGTTTTATTTTCTGGCCATATCACTTTGAGTAAATCATTTACATTCTTCATTTGTGAAGTAATATGAATAAATACCATACAGGGTTGATAAAAAGATTGTAAGAGGTATTATATTCAAGAACTCTAACCAAAATATCTTGGACATAGTAAGTGCGAGCCATGTTTTAAATGGAAGTAGTAGTATATGTGCATATGTATATATATATATAGCCAGGCTGTGTATATATATGTATATATGACCCTTGTTTATTTGTATTATTTTACCTGACTCCACAGAGGATTCGAGTGTACTATTTCCTTTAATATGTCACAAACTTTTTATAAATTTTTTTTGTGTTGGTTACTAGGGGCTAAGTCCACTTTCTTTTTTATGATGTGAATTACAGAGAAAGCCATGTTCATGTGTACTCAGTGGATACTCATAAGCACAGATAAAAGCACAGATCTTTTCTCCTAAGTTAGTGTAAGCTATACAGTTCCTGCCTGGTTAAGAGATGCTCTGTTCTCTTCTTCCCAATGTGCTAAATTCATACAGGGCCTGAATTCATGAATACAGTGTCATGTCCAGCATATTGTAAAATTCCAGTGGTTTCTGAATAACTCATCTGGGCTAAATATTAATACACTTCAGCTTCTTGGAGGTCAGTCATCTATTACAATGACCATGAAGTATTCCATAATCTCTATTTTATGCAAGCTTACTTAATACCCTTGCAACAGCAGATTGTCATGTAACATGCTCTAGGAGAGATTAGATATCAATTTGCAAAGCATGATTTATGAATAATGAAATTCATTTACCCAAGATATGGTGGTGAGGACGGCAAGCAATAGATGAGGTGTTTTGCTAGAGATTCCTTCTAACTCCACTTATTCCTTGACTTACTAAACAAGGACATTTCCTCTGGGAATTATATTGAAGGCTGGCTCTTCTCTTAGAGGCTGTAGGACTTTCGTCAAAATAATTTAATGATGAAAATGAAGCTGGTCTAATTGAATTCAGTATGAACTAAGAGTCATCACCTTAGGGTGAGTTTAGCCCTTAGCACTTAATATTCTGCTCAGCAGCTCTGCTTTGTTGTCATTGCAGGCTTCAAGCTTAGGAGGATATCTTTCTCTTTAATATAGAAAATGGGAAGCTGAGAATGTGCCTGGAATTGTGATAAATGTAGGCACTCACCTTGACCACTTAGGCGCTTTTAAAACCTGACACCTCATCAGCAAGTAAAAATCAACTCAGCACGTCTAAATAAAGCTGATTTAGAAAACTAAAAGTCAGTTTTTTGCTTCTTTTCAAAGGTTCATGTTCTTTATTTAAAGAACTCAACCAAACTCTTACCCTGTCCGCCTTAGGAAGCGGTTTTAATGAGTATCTGTAGGATTCCCACGCCTCTGACATCAAATTTACTTGCAAATTGACTTTTAAAAATTGGGTTGGAAGCTCTAAGGACAGAATTCCCTAACTCACCCTGCTGTGAAATACTATACTTAACCTCCCTATTGTGTGATCTTGCTTCATTTAACCAGTGATGTTTTAAGGGCTAAGATTCAGCCTTCCATTTCATTTCACTGGGTCTCTGAAAGACAATCTAATGTTAAAATTGGCCCATTTTTTAGACCCGTTTAATTTGTGCCTTAAAATGACTTTGGAAATAAGTTTTGATTAAAAAGTTACACCAGTGATGCATTTTCAGTATCACAAAGCAAAACCTATTTGAAGAAGCTTTTCCTACATGCCAGATTGAGCAGAAGTCTTAATTCCCCTCAGTAACTGTGTAGGCAAAAAGAAGTTAGGAGGCCGGTGAATAAACAGGAAGCCATAAAAATCACAGACATCTTAGTTATCTATCTTGTTTTTCCATTGAATGGATTGTGCAGTCAAAAATTACAACCAAAATTGAATGTAAAGTATTTTAAGAATGAATACACACATATTTTCCTTTTTGAAACAACTATTAACAACCAAGAAACATATGCTTCAGTGAATACTTTTAGTTGAATCATAAACCACATTTCCAACAACTGTCTTTTTGAAGCCAGTTGAGACAGCTACACAAGAGGATGTTAAAGCAAATCAAGCTCTCACAGAGCCCATCTGTGTCTTTCCTGCAAGTTTCCAGCTACTTCTTTTCTCCTAAGTTAGTGTAAGCTATACAGTTCCTGCCTGGTTAAGAGATGCTCTGTTCTCTTCTTCCCAATGTGCAGCTTAGCCCTCTAAAAATTGAGGAGAAAATTAAGACCTTTCTTTGCTGTTGGGAAACTAAGTGAAAGGAGTGTAGTTCATCATGGAGAATTTGCCAAAGATAATGAAATTTGCAAAAACATAGTTTTTCCTATTATTGGTTGTTTGCTATGTCAGGACTTCTAGGTAACTGAGGTACCTAGGGAGGTGAGGCATCAACAGCGATGATAGGGAAATAATAAAACTGAAAAAAGGATGTGGTGTTGGTATTGAATGCTGGGTATAAATGAAAAGGACATGAGAGCCCGTGTAGCACTCCAAAGCTTCGTATTCAAAGTTAAAGCAGAGTTCAGAGGCAGCTACAGCAAGGTATCAATTCACTGTGGCAGTGCCAAAGCCAAAGATTTGAGTCCTAAAACAATGCCAAAATTAAATCTCTCAAGCAGGTAGGAAAATGTTCGTTTCATTAAAATTCGTTCACTCATGCCGTTATGATAAGGCATCTTCTGAAAGTCCATGGGTAAGTAGACTTCCTACCATATTGGAGGTCTAGGGTTCTTACAAAATTTTAAAGGTTGAAGACTGCTTTCTTGAAGGTGCAGGAGAGGCAATTAATACAATTCAGCATGAGAGCTAGTAAGAAATAATAAGACTTTAATTTTAGTACAAATATCTATGATAACATATACAAGAATCTGGTATTTCTTACAATTAAGAAAATTACGTGTTGAGAACTCCCTACAAACTCACCCCTGACATTTGTATGGGTAAAGGTACAAATAGAAGCTGCTACCTGTAACCTGTGGTTCTCCCTTACCCTGTTCCTGCTTCTCTTTGCACCCAGCTCTGCTCCCACTCAGATATCCAGGCTTTATCTATAACCCAACCTCTGGCCAACAGCAGCCCCTGGCCTTCTCTCCATCCTTAGAGGAAACACACCAGCAGTGAGGTCTGTGCTTGGGAAAATGGAGTTGGGGAAGAAACCGTCTCAAACTCTGGAAGCGGATTTGAGGGCATCCAGGTAACTCCATCTGGGGTTAAGAGTAATTACCTGGAGTATAGTTTAGAACAGTGGGCTGGAAGGGGTTTATGGGAGTTAGGAAGGGAAGACGAAGGGGGAAAGGTTGGGGGAAAGGCTCCAGGTGGGCATGTTCAGTTGGTCCCACAGACTTCTTGTGCTGTAGTGAGAGGAACAACTGGACAAGAACCAGAGAGGACTTTCTGAAGGCTGGTTTTGGAGCAGGGGTTGCCTTTGCTTTGGTTTCTGGGTAGGATTGCCTCCTTGTTAATTTCTTACTGTTAACTGGTAACTTGGCAAAGGAAATCTTTCACCATCCAGCCTTGTCTCCAGTGTCATCTTTCTAGTGTCCACTTCATCTCAATTTCCAATGACCTCCAAATTCTTGCCATTCCACCAAATCACTATGGTCTTTCATAGTTTGTATCACGTCCTGTTGTCTAACCTGAGAAGATCCTGGCAACTCTTGAAAACTAAGCTCACATATTCAAATTCTGTGAAAACTCCCCTGGCTTACTCTGAAGTTCATTGCGTTGTTCTTTTGGTGCCATAGTCCTTTGTCTGCGTCGTTATGATTTTAATTCTTGGTTTCCACTTTTTCTTGTTTTCTTTCTGCTTGAGTCCTCAGTATCCAGCAAAGAACCTGGCTCATAACAAGTAGCCAATATTATTTGTGGAGTTGGTTAGATCTTTGGACTGACCTGTCTCCTACCCTGATGGGAAATATACTTAGATTTCCTTACAGCATGTCTCACCCTAGTTTTCATCGCTCTCTTTCCACTTCGTTGGCATCTTGTTTCCTAACTTTTATACCTCTCCCAGCCTCCCCTTGATATTTATTTTCTACTATGCTCCTGCATTTTGTTTAGTGTTCCAACTAAGTCTTTGACTTACTGATTTATATGACCCTGCTATTTGTCTTTCTACGAGAAATGATAGGATTGAATTTGTAATGTCAGGTCTGTTGATGGAAGACATTTGAATGGTCTAGCAGATGAGTATATTATAATAGGGAGATAACATGGTAAAGAGGTATTTTAGAAAGGTTGATTTGACTGGTTAGTCTTGACACTAGTTGATGTAGCCAAAGGATCCACAGGTACCCTTCTGGTTCCTTCTGGTGGCTAAGAACAGCAGTCACCTCCCAGAACAAAAGAAATTCAGAGCTAATGGGGCTTTAAAACTCATCTATTCCTATGTTCTTATTTAATAGTCGAGAAAACTAAAGCACCAAAATGACAATAGTGGGTCGTGATTGAGTCACAATTAAGACTCAGGTCAATTGTTCCCATTTAGTTATCTTTCCACTTTTCAGTGATGTCTAGCTCCAAATGTATTTGTACTCTATCTGATTTAATACATTGATTTGAGTCTTCTTTGTCCGAGCCTGAATCTACATGCACAGTTCACTCATTTACTTATTATCTTTGTTAAATTAGTGGTGAGGCCAATGACAGGTGTTATACTAGGCTCTGAGGACACAAAGGCTAACAAAAACTTGTCCTTGTTCTGAAGAAATTCAGTATGTTGGGTGTGTGGGGTGTAGTCATACAATGGTGGGAATGACAGTACCTACCTCAGCCTAGAAGATTGTTAATGAGGTGGGTTTCTATGAGGATATGACATTGGCCTTTGGGGTGTTTTTTTTTAATTCTTTCTTTCTTTCTTTCTTTCTGTCTGTCTGTCTGTCTGTCTGTCTGTCTGTCTCTCTCTCTCTCTCTCTCTCTCTTTCTCTCTTTCTTTTTTTGAGAGAGGGTCTCACTCTGTCACTGAGGCTGGAGAGCAGAGGTGTGATCATGGCTGCAGCCTTGACCTCCTAAGCTCAAGCAATCCTCCCTAGTAGCTGACACTACATACATGCCTCACCATGCCCAGCTAATTATATATATATATATATATATATATATATATATATATTTTTTTTTTTTTGGTAGAGACAGAGTCCCACTATGTTGTTTAGGTTGGTCTTGAACTCCTCGATTCAAGTGATCCTCCTGCCTTGGCTTCCCAAAGTGCTGGCATTATAGGTGTGAGCCGCCACACCTGGCCCAATCTTGATTTTGAAGGATGCTTACATTTTAAGTGCTAAAGAGGATGGACATTGATTAATGAAAATGAGAACACCTGTACTAAACAGTGTGATCTTTTCATGGCTAGCCCCTGTATTGAAGACAAGTGACATATTAGTTAGAAGATAGAGGAAAGGCACTGTCAGCTAGCTGACAGGCATGGGTTTAAATCCTTGCTCTGATCAATCGACTTAGGTTATCTGAGTCTTAGTTTCATCATCTGTTAAATGACAATAATAATTCTTACTGGGCAGGGTTCTTATAGGGATTAAATAGGATAAAGCAAGTTAAATCCTCTGCTTACAGATTTCTGGTTTCCTTTCCAGAGAACGTTATACTCTCATCAGTAGAATTATGAGGGAAACTCTCAGGCAGGTGTTGGCACTGGAGGCTGACATCAGTCCCTCTGCTCTGTCCCACAGTTTCTGACCCATGTAAGAAATAGGAAATACACACAGAAGTTAGGAACAAATTGAGATATCAGCTTTACTACTGGTAAAACTGGATTGGAAAGCTCTGTGGCAGAGCATCTGGAAAGCTGCAATTTATCTCTCTAGATTAGGAGCCTAAAAACAGCATATTTAAATTTTAGTGGAGTTAAAGATAATATTTCGAAATGGAAATAATGAGGCAGGACAGCAAAGGATATATATGCACATTTTGGAATAAATTGGCCACTTGGTAATTATGGGAGCTTGTAGTATCATAAGATAAATATTTCATTTTCTTTCCCTGCAGTGCCCTCCCTTGAGGGAGTTTTATATATTTCTGTCTTATTGAACTCAGGAGTGAGCATATGTTGGATCACGAAGTGTAATGGAAGAGGCACAAATTTCTTGCAGGGAAAACTTTAAGAGCCAGGGTGTGTTTGTCATGCCTCTCTTCTCTCTGCCACCCCGATAAGCAATATTCCAGATAGAAGCTGCTCCATAAGCTTGAGTCCTGGGGTGAATTTAACGTAAAGCAGAGTAGTGGCTGGCCTATGATAGACATACAGTCTGACCAGAAACTTGTATGTTATAAGCCTCTAAGATCTCTGGGTTGTTTGTTACTGTAGCAAAACCTAGCCTGACTTGACTGATGACTAGTTGTTAAATTATACCATGCAAATGATTATTATTTAACTCAAGAGATCAAGTCTGTCCATTAAGTCTATATTTGTCTAGATTTGGTGGTTTGGGAAGAAGTTCCATATGAGGTTGTTCAATTCATTTTTAACTTGTCCCCAAGATTCTGAAATCATCAGGGATTTCGCATGGCTACTACCATCTATCAAATCAATAAGCCATAACGAGAAGGTACATCTGATTTTTTTCTACAACATCTATTGTTTTGCAATATGGTTTTTATACTTTTTGTGTTTGAATCTTCTACCCTAATATGGAACATATAATTTTGTGTTATTTATGTTATAGATTAATCTTTACCTATGACCTGTCACTCATCAAAGACAAGGATCACATCTATGTGCTATATTCTTGTCTATGTTAAATCTAAGTAACTTCTAGGAAATGAAAGATGTAGCCAAATGACAAAATCAGCACCTATAGGGTGCTTCTAGAAAAAAGTTCCGATTTTAGAATTTTGAATGTAGTTGCCATGTTAATATTATAGTCAAGTTATTTAATGTAAATATATACAAGTAATAAGGATAATACAGATTAGCTTTTATAACCCGTTTGGGTTAGAAAGAAGAACAGAGATAGGATCCTATCATCTTCAAACACTACAGAAGCACATTTTTATATAATTTTTTTTATTATACTTTAAGTTCTAGGGTACATGTGCATAACGTGCAGGTTTGTTACATGTGTATACTTGTGCCATGTTGGTGTGCTGCACCCATCAACTTGTCAGCACCCATTAACTCGTCATTTACATCAGGTATAACTCCCAATGCAATCCCTCCCTCCTGCCCCCTCCCCATAATAGGCCCCGGTGTGTGATATTCTCCTTCCCGAGTCCAAGTGATCTCACTGTTCAGTTCCCACCTATGAGTGAGAACATGCAGTGTTTGGTTTTCTGTTCTTGCGATAGTTTGCTGAGAATGATGGTTTCCAGCTGCTTCCATGTCCCTACAAAGGATACAAACTCATCCTTTTTTTATGGCTGCATAGTATTCCATGGTGTATATGTGCCACATTTTCTTAATTCAGTCTGTCACTGATGGACATTTGGGTTGATTCCAAGTCTTTGCTATTGTGAATAGTGCCGCAATGAACATACGTGTGTATGTGTCTTTATAGCAGCATAATTTATAATCCTTTGGGGATATACCCAGTAATGGGATGGCTGGTTCATATGGTACTTCTAGTTCTAGATCCTTGAGGAATTGCCATACTGTTTTCCATAATGGTTGAACTAGTTTACAATCCCACTAACAGTGTAATTGAACTAGTTTACAATCCCACTAACAGTGTCAAAGTGTTCCTATTTCTCCACATCCTCTCCAGCACCTGTTGTTTCCTTTTTTTTTTTTTTTTGGAGACGGAGTCTCACTTTGTCGCCCAGGCTGGAGTGCAGTGGCCGGATCTCAGCTCACTGCAAGCTCCGCCTCCCGGGTTTATGCCATTCTCCTGCCTCAGCCTCCCGAGTAGCTGGGACTACAGGCGCCCGCCACCTCACCTGGCTATTTTTTTGTATTTTTTAGTAGAGATGGGGTTTCACCATGTTAGCCAGGATGGTCTCGATCTCCTGACCTCATGTTCCGCCCGTCTCAGCCTCCCAAAGTGCTGGGATTACAGGCTTGAGCCACCGTGCCCGGCCTGTTTCCTGACTTTTTAATGATTGCCATTCTAACTGGTGTGAGATGGTATCTCATTGTGGTTTTGATTTGCTTTTCTCTTATAGTTTATAATATTTTCAGCCAATGGAGCCTGTGTTTGGTAAATGAGTCCATCCTCCAACCAATAACAGTAATTGATATCAAGTTTTCTCTTTTTAAATTTTCAACTTTTAAGTTCAGGGGTATATGTGCAGGATGTGCAGGCTTGTTAAATAGGTAAACATGTGCCATGGTGATTTGCTGCACAGATCATCCAGTCACACAGGTATTAAGCCCAGAATCCACTAGCTATTCTTCCTGATCCTCTCCCTCCTCCCACCCCCCACCCTCTGACAGCCCCAGTGTGTGTTGTTCCCCTCAATGTTTCCATGTGTTCTCATCATTTGGCTCCCACTCATAACTAAGAACATGCAGTATTTGGTTTTCTGTTCCTGCATTAGTTTGCTAAGGATAATGGCTTCCAGCTCCCCCCATGTCCCTGCAAAAAACATGATCTTGTTCCTTTTATGGCCGCATAGTATTCCATGGTGTATATGCACATGTTTTCTTTATCCAGTCTATCATTGATGGGCCTTCAGGATGATTCCATGTCTTTGCTATTGTGAATACTGCTGCAGTAAACATACACATGCACGTGTCTTTATAATAGAACAGTTTATATTCCTTTGGGTATATACCCAGTAATGGAATTGCTGGGTCAAAGGGTACTTATGCATCTAGGTCTTTGAGGCACACTCTCTTTGTCACAGTAGGTCTTTGCCACACTGTCTTCTGTGTTGAACCATTTTACACTCCCACTAACAGTGTAAAAATTCCCTTTTCTCCAATACCTTGCCAGCATTTGTTTTTTTAGGCTTTTTTGTTTGTTTGTTTGTTTGTTTTTCTGAGACACAGTCTTGCTCTGTTGCTCAGGCTAAAGTGCGGTGGCACAATCTCGGCTCACTGCAACCTCTGCTTCCTGGGTTCAAGCGATTTTCAAGCCTCAGCCTCCCAAGTGGCTGAGATTACAGGTGTGCGCCAACATGCCCATCTACTTTTTGTATTCTCAGTAGAGATGGGGTTTTGCCATATTGACCAGGCTGGTCTTGAACTCCTGGTCTCAAGTGATCTGCCCACCTCGGGCTTCCAAAGTGCTGGGATTGCAGGTGTGATGTTTTTTGACTTTTTCATAATAGCCATTTGGACTGGTGTGAGATGGTATCTCATTGTGGTTTCAATTTGCATTTCTCTAATGATCAGTGCTATTGAGCTTTTTTACATATGATTGTTTGCTGACCACATGTATGTCTTCTTTGGAGAAGTATGTGTTCATATCCTCAGCCCACTTTTTAATGTTTTTTTTTTTCTTGTAAGTTTAAGTTCCTTATAGATGCTGGATATTAGACTTTTGTCAGATGCATAGATTACAAAAATTTTCTCCCGGTTCTGTAGATTATCTATTTACTCTGTTAATAGGTTCATTTGCTGTGCAGAAGCTTTTTAGTTTAATTAGACCCCATTTGTCAATTTTTACTTTTGTTGCAATTGCTTTTGGCATCTTCATCATGAAATCTTTGTCTGTGCCTAAGTCCTGAATAGTATTGCCTAGGTTTTCTTCTAGGGGTTTTATAATTTTGGGTTTTCACTTAAGTCTTTAATCCATCTTGAGTTGATTTTTGTATGTCGTGTAAGAAAAGGGTCTAGTTTCAATTTTCTGCATATGGCTAGCCAGTTCTCCCAGCATGATTGATTAAATAGGAAATCCTTTCCCCCTGCTTGTTTTTGTCAGGTTTGTTGAAGATCAGATGGTTATAGGTGTGTGTTCTTATTTCTAGGTTCTCTATTCTGTTCCATCAGTCTATGTGCCTGTTTTGTACCAGTATTATGATGTTTTGGTTACTGTAACTCAGTAGTATAGTTTGAAGTCAGGTAGTGTGATACTTCCAGATTTGTTGTTTTTGCTTAGGATTGCCTTGGTATTTGGGCTTTTTTATGGTTTTATATAAATTTTAAAATAGTTTTTTTTTCTAATTCTGGGAGAATGTCAATGGTAGTTTAATGGAAACAGCACTGAATCTATAAATTGCTTTGGGCAGTATGGCCATTTTCATGGTATTGATTCTTTCTATCCATGAGCATGGAATGTTTTTCCACTTGTTTGTGTCCTCTCTTATTTCCTTGAGCAGTGGTTTGTAGTTCTCCTGGAAGGGGTCCTTCACATCCCTTATTAGCTGTATTCCTAGGTATTTTATTCTTTTTGTGGCAATTGTGAATGGAAGTTCATTCGTGATTTGACTATTGATTTGCTTGTTACTGGTATATAGAAATGCTAGCAAATTTGCAAATTGATTTTGTATCCCTAGGCTTTGCTCCAGTTGCTTATCAGCTTAAGAAACTTTTGGGGCTGAGACTATGGAGTTTTGTAGATTTAGAATTATGTCATCTGTAAACAAAGATAATTTGCTTCCTCTCTTCCTGTTTGAATACCCTTTATGTTATTCTCTCGCCTGATTGCCCTGGCCAGAAGTTCCAATACTATGATGTATAAGAGTGGTAAGAGAGCAACCTTGTTTTTGTGCCAATTTTCAAGGGAAATGCTTCCAGCTTTTGCCTATTCATTATGATGTTGGCTGTTGGTTTGTCATAGACGACTCTTATTATTTTGAGGTATGTTCCTTCAATACCTAGTTTATTGAGAGTTTCTTAACATGTAAGGATTTTGACTTATATTGAAGGTCTTTTCTGCACCTATTGACATAATCATGTGGATTTGTCTTTAGTTCTGTTTATGTGATGAATCACATTTATTGATTTGCATATGTTAAACCAACCTTGCATCCTGGGGATGAAGCCTACTTGATCATGATAGATACGCTTTTTGATGTGCTGCTGGATCCAGCTTGCTAATATTTTATTAACGATTTTTGCATCGATGTTCATCAAGGATATTGGCCTCAAGTTTTTTTGTTGTCGTTGTTATATCTCTGCCACGTTTTGGTATCAGGATAATGCTGGCCTCATAGAATGAGTTAGGGAGGAGTCTCTCCAATTTTTTGGAATAGTTTTAATAGCAATGGTACCAGCTCTTCTTTGTACTTCTGGTGGAATTCAGCTGCGAATCTGTTCCTGGGCTTTTTTTGGTTGGTAGGCTATTTATCACTGCTTCAAATTCAGAACTCATTATTAGTCTATTCAGGAATTCAATTTATTTTTTTTCCAGTCTTTGGAGGATTTATGTGTCCAGGAATTTATCCATTTCTTCTGGATTTTCTAGTTTATGTGCATAGAGGTGTTTATAATATTATCTTGTGGTTATCTGCATTTCTGTGGGGTCAGTGTTAATATTCTCCTTATCATTTCTGATTGTATTTGAATCTTATCTCTTCTTTATTAGTCTAGCTAGTGTTCTATTTTATTAATTTTTGTATAAAGCAACTCCTGGATTTGTTGATTTTTTTAAAGGTTTGTGTGTGTGTGTGTGTGTGTGTGTGTGTCTGTCTGTCTGTCTCCTTCAGTTCACCTCTAATCTTGGTTATCTCTTCCTTCTTTCTTTTTTTTTGAGACGGAGTTTCAGTCTTCTCACCCAGGCTAGAGTGCAATGGCGTGATTTCAGCTCACTGCAACCTCTGCCTCTGGGTTCAAGTGATTCTACTGCCTCAGCCTCCTGAGTAGCTGGGATTACAGGTGCCCACCACCACTCCCAGCTAATTTTTGTATTTTTTGTAGAGACAGGGTTTCACTGTATTGGCCAGGCTGGTCTCGAACTCCTGACCTCATGATCTGCTTCCCTCAGCCTCCCAAACTGCTAGGATTTCAAGCATGAGCCACTGCACCTGGCCAGTTCTTTCTTATCTTCTGCTAGCTTTGGGGTTTGTTTGCTTTTAGTTCTCTAGTTCTTTTAGTTGTGATGTAAGGTTAACTTGAGATTTTTCTAGCTTTTTGATTTGGGCACTCAGTGCTATAAATTTCCCTTTGAACACTGCTGATATGGTTTGGCTCTGTGTTCCCTCCTAAATCTCATCTCAAATTTTAATCCTCATAATCCCCACATGTTGAGGGAGGAACTCAGTGGGAAGTCATTGGATCATGGGGGAAGTTTCATCCATGCTGTTCTTGTGATAGTGAGTATGTTAGTCCATTTTTCACACTGCTAATAAAGACATACCCAAGACTGGGTAACTTATAAGGAAAAACGGGATTAATGGACTCACAGTTCCATGTGGCAGAGGAGGCCTCACAAATCTCACATGGCGGCAGACAAGAGAAGAGAACTTGTACAGGGAAACTCCCCTTTATAAAATCATTAAATATTGTGAGACTTATTCACTATCACAAGAACAGCAATGGGAAAACCTGCCCCCCATGATTCAGTTATCTCCCACTGGGACCCTCTCACAACATGGGGAATCAGGGGAGTTAGCATTCAACATGAGACTTGGGTGGGGACACAGCCCAACCATATCAGTGAGTGAGTTCTCACAAAATCTGATGGTTTAACAAGTGTTTTGTAGTTCTTTCTACACACTTCTCTTCTCTCCTGCTGCCTGTGAAGAAGATGCCTGCTTCACCTTTCACCATAATTATAAGTTTCCTGAGGCCTCCCTGCCAGGTGGAACTGTGAGTCAACTAAACCTCCTTTGTTTATAGATTACCCAGTCTCAGGTGGTATCTTTATCACGATGTGAAAACAGTCTAACACAATTGCTTTAGCTGCATCCCAGAGATTCTGGTACATTGCATCTTTGTTCTCATTAATTTCAAAGAACTTCTTGATTTCTGCCTGAATTTCATTTACCCAAAAGTCATTCAAGAGCAGGTCATTCAGTTTCCATGTAGTTGTATGGTTTTGAGTGCATTTCTTAATTTTGGTTTTTAATTTGATTGTACTATAGTCTGAGAATTTGTTATGATTTCAGTTATTTTACATTTACTGAGGAGTGTTTTACTTCCAATTATGTGATCAATTTTAGAGTTAGTGCTGTGTTGTGATGGGAAGAATGTACATTCTGTTGTTTTTGGGTGGAGAGTTCTGTAGATATCTGTCAGGTCCACTTGATTCAGAGGTGAGTTTGGGTCCTGAATTTCTTTGTTAATTTTCTGTCTCTATGATCTAATATTGTCAGTGGAGTGCTAAAGTCTTTCACTATTGTGTGGGAGTCTAAGTGTCTCTGAAGGTATCTGAGAACTTGCTTTGTGAATATGAATATTCCATATTTGGTGTATATATATGTATAATAGTTAGCTCTTCTTGTTGAATTGAATTCTTTACCTCTATGTAAGGCCCTTCTTTGTCTTTCTTGATTTTTGTTGGTTTAAAGTCTGTTTTCTTCAGAAACTGGAATTACAACCTCTGCTGTTTTCTGTTTTCTGTTTTCCTTTGCTTGGTAAATTTTACTTCATTCCTTTATTTTGAGCCTGTGTGTGTCTTTGCATGTGAGATGGGTCTCATGAAGACAGCATACCAATGAGTCTTGACTCTATCCAGCTTGCCATTCTGTGTCTTAATTGGGGCATTTACCCCATTTACATTTAAGTTTAGTATTGTTTATGAAGTTTAGTTTGGCTGGATATAAAATTCTGGGTTGGAATTTCTTTCCTAGAATAATGTTGAATATTGGCCTCCAATCTCTGCTGGCTTGTAGGGTTTCAGCTGAAAGGTCCACTGTGGGTCGGATGGGCTTCCCTTTGTAGGTGACATGCATTTTCTTTCTGGCTGCCCTTAACATTTTTTCTTACATTTTGATCTTGGAGAATCTGATTATTATGTGTCTTGGGGATGATCTTCTCATGGAGTATCTTTCTGGGGGTTCTCTGCATTTTATGAATTTGAATTTTGGTTTCTCTGGCTGGGTTGGGGAAGTTCTCCTGGATGATATTCTGAATTATGTTTTCCTAATTGGTTCCATTCTCCTCTTCTCTTTCAGGTACCCCCAATTAGTTGTGGATTCAGCATCTTTTCATAATCCCTTATTTCTCAGAGGTTTTGTTCATTCATTTTCATTATTTTTCCTCTATTTTTGTCTGCCTGTCTTATTTCACAAAGGCGGTCTTTAAACTCTGAGATTCTCTCCTCTGCTTGGTCTATTCTACTATTGATACCTGTGATTGCATTGTGAATTTCTTTTAGTGTTTTTTAGCTCTATCAGTTCGGTTATGTTACTCTCTATACTGGCTATTTTGGTTGTCAGCTCCTGTGTTGTTTTATCATGACTCTTAGCTTCCTTGCATTGGGTTGCTCCTTTAGCTCAGCAAAGTTTGTTTTTTAATCCACATTCTGAAGACTACCTTTGTCATTTCAGCAATCTCAGCCTCAGCCAGTTGTGAACCCTTGCTGGAGAAGTGTTGCAGTCATTTGGATGAAAGGGGGAACTTTGGGTTTTTGAGTTTTCATTATTTTTGAGTTGTTTCTTTCTCATCTCTGTGGGCTTACTTACCTTTGATCTTTGAGGTTGCTGTCCTTCAGCTGGCTGTGTGTGTGTGTGTGTGTGTTTTGTTTGTTTTTCTTTTATAAGTCTGGCCACTCTTCCATAGGCCTGATGCAGTTTTCTGGGGTTCTTCTCTAGACCCTAGTCACCTCAGTTTTTCTAGCACCTGGAAGTATCACTAGTGAAGGCTGTGAAACAGCAAAGATGACAGCCTCCCCCTTTCTCTAGTAGTTCCATCCCAGGAGGATACGGACTTGTTGCTGACTTGAACACACCTGTAGGAGGTGTCTGAGGACCCCAGTTGTGAAGTCGCACCCAGACAGGAGGAATGGGATCAGAGATTTGCTTAAAGAAGCAGTTTGGCTGCATTTCGGTAGAGCAGCTGTGCTGTGTTGGGTGTCCCTTCAGCCCCTGATCAGCTTTGGCTCTCCAAGGCCCATAGTCTGAACCAGCTGAGATGCCCAAACAGCAAACGTGGCAGCCCATCCCGCCTCCCAGGGCACTTCATTCCAGGGAGAAGTAGAACTCTTCTGGGATAGAATATGGGTAGGGGTGGCCAGAGGCCCTGGCTAGGAGGACCCACCTATTGAGGAGGAATGAATCGCGGTCCCACTTAAAGAAGCAGTCTGGCCACACCTTGACAAAACAGTCATGCTGTGCTGGGGAACTGCCTCTGCCCTGGTCTGCTTGGACTCTCCATAGCCTGCAGGCTGGAATGGTCAAGTTATCCAAATAACAAAGGTGGAGGCCCATCCCTTTCCCTGGACACTCCCTCCCAGGGAGAGATCAGAGTGCTGTCTGTAGAATACAGACAAGGGTTGCTGTAGGTCCTGGCTGGGACATCATGTCCAGTGAAGAGAAATGGATTGGGGTTCTGCTTAAAGAAGCAGTCTTGTCACATTTTGGTAAAACAGCTATGCTGTACTAGGACGAGGTCCCTTCCTCATCTGAACCATTTGGACTCTCTAAAGGCTGCAGGTTGGAATGAGTGAATCATCCAAACAGCAAAGATGGTGGCCCACCCCTCCGCGGGAGGGTTCCGTCCTATCCCAGACAGATTCTGCCCTGTTGCTGGTGGCTGGCTGGAATTCCAACCCAGTGGGTCTTATGAGCTGCCATGTAAGTAGGACCTGCAGACCAACACGGCTCCGCCGCCCATATTCACCCCCGTCCTAGGGTTATGTACAGACCTCTGGCCTTGCCTGAGTTGCAGTCACCTTTGTCAGGGAACACTGGGGTTGGAGTATGTAAAGCTCCTGGGTCTCTGCGTGTGTCAGCAGCTGCTCTACTGAGATTCCACACTGCTCTGTGTGCCAGTCCCAAAACCCTGGTGGAGTTGGCTCACAAAGGGATCTCCTGTTTCAAGGATTGCAAAGATTCCAGGGAGATGTGTAGTTTCCCGGGGCCACACGTTCACCTACCACTTCCCTTGGCTGGGAGTGGGGTTCCCTTGGCCCTGTGTCACTCTTGGGTGAGCTGTCACCCTGCCCTGCTTTTCTTCATTCTCCATGTGTCAAGTTGTTTCTCTGATCAGTCCCAATGTGAGTACCTGGACATTTCTGAGTATCAGATTTTCAGTATAGTGTGAGTAAATGAAAAAGGAACAGGAAAGGGAGATTTTGTTCTTGAAACTATCAGAGATAAGATCATTCACATGAAAGGAATGTGATCATCTGCAAATGGCATAAGTACCACAAACTGTATATAGGGAGTTGCTGGCAGGATTCAGAATTAATGGTAGAAAGCATTAAATGGTAAAAGGATTAACAGTATATTAGAAAATAAATGAAAAATGATCTAAGCTGGCCTGTGCATTGTCACTATATTTAAATTATAGCTGAAGGACTGCCTTCTTATAATTAGGAAAAATCCTAATGGAAATTAGCGGACCCAATATTATGTAAATGCTTTTAACGACTATAGAGATCTTGTAAGTGATATTCTCATTAATGATGCTAACTGTGCAGACTAACACTTCTTGTCATATTCAACACGATCAAAGTTCTGCAAGCATTGCTTCATTTAAATATCTGCCTGTGAAGAATGAGAAGGCAGTAAAATGAAGGACCACACATCCTGTTGTAGATAAGTGCCTTTAGCTACTCTACTTATAAATCTCTCTGAAAGAAGAACATTCTTTTACCTTGCAAAGTTTACATGCTTTATAGCAGTGCTGTCTTATTGAACTTTCTAGGATGAGGGAAATGTCTTCTACCTGCAAGGTTTGTTATGATAGCCGCCAAATATGGCTATTGAACAAGTGAAATATGACTAGTGCACCGGAATTTTTAATTTTATTTCAGGTTAACTTATTTAAAATTAAATTGCCACATCTGGTTAAAGTCTACCATATTGAACAGTGTAAGTCTAGGGAGGTCTCATGTTGTAAGAGATTGAGATAAGAAGGCTAGGCCAGGCGTGTTGGCTCACGCCTGTAATCTCAGCACATATGGAAGGCGAAGCGGGCGGATCACGAGGTCTGGAGTTTGAGACCAGTCTGACCAACATGGTGAAACCCTGTCTCTACTAAAAATACAAAAATTAGCTGGGTGTGGTGGCACACACCTGTAATCCCAGCTACTCAGGAGGCTGAGACAGGAGGATTGCTTGAACCTGGGAGGCAGGGGTTGCAGTGAGCCACAGTCTCACCACTGCACTATGGCCTGGGCCATAGAGGGAGACTCCATCTCAAAAAAAAAAAAAAAAAAAAAAAAAAAAAAAAAAAAAAAAAAAGGCTAGCCTGTGTGTCCCCTTGTTCCTCCTTTGCCCTTGATAGTAAATCAGGTCTGCATTGAGCAGGGAGGCGTTATCTCCCTGGAGAAAGAACTAGCTATGAATTGTTCTCAGTCAACATTCATTGCGGTTGGGATAGGGGTGGGGATGGAGGGTGTACACCAATGGTAAAAGTGCTGGACATCCACCAGGGTAGGCATGGCAGAAGCTCATATGCTTCTTCAGTGGGACCATCAGCAAGATAAGCTGCAGGCTGAACTAGGGACTGAGGACCAAATGTTACCTGTTTAGAATGATTCCTTCCAGCTGATCCCATGGCCAGAGACCATTAGGGAGACTCATTCCAGAGACAATTAGGGAGGCCCATTATGTTGTAGGACTAATCCTTGTTCCGGGAATAAAGTAGCGATTAAATTTACAGATTTGTGAGCAATAGACCTGCAGGTGGATGAATACAGGAAAATGTGAGTAGGTGCTATCAAAATAATGTGAATCTGTGCAAGCAGAGAAGAGAGAGAGCAGGAGTGGGGAAACTAAATTAATGTTCACAGAGAAGTTGAAATTTGAACTAGCGATTCACATAATTAGGGGTTTATCTGGCAAATTTCCCTAGTCATACAGCAATCCAGTGCCTCAGTACTCATATATAAGTAATTGCGTTTTTATTCTAGTAGGATTTAGGGGAATGCTGGTATTAAGATCCTACAAAGGCATTAGGTTATGATTTCATTTCTACCCCAGAGAACTATGTTTGACCCTCTGATTCTATAATGAATTCATAATTCTGTATGTTCCTTTATTGCCTTGAACATACAGAAAATTATTCAGCTGCTATTTGTCCAAGGTTCACATTCAAAAACACCTCTAGTGAATCAAAAGCACGTCACACAAGAAATGTGTACTTACGACATATGCAGATGTTTCCCACCTCAGTTTCCCAGCAAATGGAGGTACTTTGAATGATAGATATTTAATTTCTCATGAATGTGATTCCATGGACTAAGCTGAGAGGTAACAGGATTCCAGTGTTATGGATTTTGTCCTTAGAGTTTGAGCTGGAAACTTGTCATTAAGAAAAAAAAAAAAAAAAAAAAAAAAAAAAAAAAAAAAAAAAAAAAAAAGTCTGTTCATCTATCTATTGAAAAAAATCCGGTTGTGAGGTTGAATATAAAAGAACTTCTATAGTGGTAAGCTTTGCAGATTCTCTCTACAATCAGTTATTTATCATCTCAAAAATGTCTGTTTTCCATTTTCATTAACAGGGTGGCTTGATTGGATGTATTCATTAAATAGGCGAAGTCAAAGGGAAAGTACTTCTTTTGAAAGCACTGTTAGAGTTACTTGGGGAAGCACATCAAGGCTTGAATCTGGTAACTTATCCTTGAAAATAAACAACTTTGTTCATTAGATGTCGCTTTTGTAGAGCAAAGAGATGAATGAAGAGAGTGAAGCAAAATTATATATTGTCTTCTTTCTGTTTCTAGATACCTGAAACTACCTCTTTTTAAAATTTTTATTTTTTAAAGAGACAGCATCTCTCTCTGTTGCCCAAGGCTGAATGTGAACTCCTGAGCTCCAGTGATCCTTCCACCTAAGAATCCCAAGAAACTGGGACTACAAGTGTGTGTCACTGCACGGGGCCCCAGGTGACCATTCCTTCCATCTTAATTTGCTGGTGCCTCCTCATCTTTCTAACATCTGGATTTTGAAGGGAAGGAAGGCCATCAAAACTTGTGCTCTGTTCTCTCCTCTAGTACACTACTACAATTCCATGGCAATCTCGTCTAGTCTAGTAGTTTTTAATATCTCCAACGTTAATGATCTACAAATGTATTTGGCAATGATGTACAGAACTCTCTTGATCCTTAGTCTTCAATATCCAACTGTACCTTTGACATTCCTACTTGTATATCTAATAGTGATTTCAAATTTAACATGTCTAAAATTGAAGTCTTGATTATTTCCCTTTCTAAACTCTTGACCTCAGTCTTTATCTAGTGAAGGGCGTACCTTTCACCTATTTAATAGAATAAAATTCTGTAAACTGTTCCTGGTTCATCTCTTTTCCTCACACTTTCAATATACTTTATGAGCATATTTTGTTCTGTCTTGAGGCTATATCTAGCATGTAATGTCTTTTCAAAATATTTATTTTAAAATATTTATTTAAGTTAAAAAATAAAATTGTATATATTAATAGTGTACACCATAATGTTTATATATATATGCCTTGTGAAATGGCTCAATCAAGTCAATTAACATATATAACCCTTCATGCTTATCATTTTCTGTGTTGAAAACAAACATACTTGCTTAGTAATTTTTAAGTATATAATGTTATTAACTGTAGTCCAAATGGTATACAATACATATCTTGAACTTTTTCCTCCTGTCTAACTGAAATTTCATATTATTTGACTAACATATCCTCAATCCCTCTACCAACCCCAAATCCAGCATTTGATAACCACCACTCTATTCTCTGCTCCTCTGAGTTCAGCATTTTGAAATTCTACATATAAGTGAAACTATGCAGTATATGTTCTTACGTATCTGGTTTATTTAACAACATAATGTCCTTTAGGTTCATTCATGTTGTCACAAATAAAAGAATTTTCTTCTTTTTAAAGACCAAGTAGTGTTCCATTGTGTTTATACACATTTTCTTTATCCATTCATTTGTGGATGAACACAGGTTGATTCAGTTTCTTGGCTACTGTGAATAATGCTGCATGTGAAGAAACATGAGAGTGCAGATACCTCTTTGACATATTAATTTTGTTTCCTTTGAATATATATCTAGAAGTGGGATTGCTGGATCATATAGTAAATCTATTTTTATATTTTGGAAGAACCTCTGTACTGTTTCTATAATAGTTGTACCAATCTACATTTTCACCAACAGTGTACAAGGATTCTCATTTCTCCTCAGTCTCACTGACACTTGTTATCTTTTGACTTTTTGATAATAGTCATTCTAGCAGGTGTGAGGTGATATCTCATAGTGTTTTTGATTTTTATTTCCCTGATGATTAGTGAGGTTGGCCATTTATTCATATACCTACTGGTCATTTGTATCTCTACTTTTAAGATATGTCCATTCAGGTCCTTTGCTCATTTTTTAATTAGGTAATTTGTTTTCTTGGTATTGAGTTGTTGGGGTTCCTTATATATTTTGAATGATAATTCCTTATCAGATGTATAGTTTGCAAATATTTTCTCCCATTTTGTAGGATGTCTCTTTATTCTTCTGATTATTTCCTTTGCTGTGCAAAAGTTTTTAGTTTGAGGTAATCCCCCTTTTTAAAAAATTTCATTGCCTGTGTTTTTGGGGTCATATCCATAAACTCATTGTCCAGATCAAGGTCATGGACCTTTTCTCTTATGTTTTCTTCTAGTAGTTTTACAGTTTTAGGTCTTATGTTTACATCTGTAATCCAGTTTGCATTTCTTTCTTTTATATGTTGGGAGTATAATTTTGTTCTTCTGCATGTGAATATTCAGTTTATCCAGCACCATTTATTGAAGAGACTGTTTTTTGCCACTTGTGTGTTCTTGGCACCTTTGTCAAAAATCAATTGATTGTAAATATGTGGATTTATTTCTGGGCTCTTTATTCAGTTTCATTGATCTGTGTGTCTGTTTTTATGTCAATAGCATGCTCTTTTGGCTTGCAGTAAATTTTGAAGTCAGATAGTGTGATGCCTCCAGAGTATTCTTTTTGCTTGAGATTACTTTGGCTCTTTGGGGTCTTTTGTAGTACCATATGAATTTTAGGATTGATTTTTCTATGCCTGTGAAAAATGTCATTGGAATTTTGATAGAGATTATACTGAATCTATAGGTCACGTGGGTAGTATGAACATTTTAACAATACTAATTATTTTAATCTATGGACGTGGTTTATCTTTCCGTCTATCTGACATGTAATTTATTTTCACAGCTCTAGTTTATATCCCCATTATTTCTCATTTGGACTACTCTAATAACCTTTTTCATGCTTCCATATTTGCATCCATCCTCTACAATCTACTTTTCAGAGTCTCCGAGGTAATTCATTAAAAGCATAACTCTGACCATTTCACTCCCAACAGGGTGTTTAAAATATTTGTTGGCTGATACTTTTAGATAAAAACCATCATATAGCAAAGGGAATTGGAAAACAGAGCACCTTTATGGAATTTCAAATGCAGATAACTGAAACTAGCTACATGGTTCTAGAATACATTACCCACATCAAGAATGTAAAAAGTTAATCAAGACAGAGGAAAACTCATAAAGAGGATTTCTGAAGAGGAATTCTCAGGAGACAACCTGGCTATGAGATCCCTACCCCCAATTATTTGGTAAAAGTCCTTCATTGAGATTATTTAGAGATCTTAACATGTGATGTCTGCAGAATGTGTGACAGGGTAGATTATTTTTACTTCTACCTGGGAAGTTTAAAGGTCTGAGGTTGGGCAGCCTAGTTGCTGATGCTGGAGTTAAGCTCACTGTGTTGGATTTGGACTATGCATGCAGAATTCAGTAGGCAATGGGTTTGTATATGTTTTATGTGGTCCAGATGTGGGCCATGTAGGACACAGTGCTGTCCTTGAGCTGTTTTAAATCCTTCCCAGTAGCATTGTCTTGAGTAATAATGGGACTGAAGGGAAAATGACTAGCCATAGAAAAATACATCTCATGATGTAGAAATTGGAATCGAATATTCCCAGTGAGCTCTTGGAAGAAGCCATGGAAGTATTAATGAGACAAAGAACCAGCTTTAAATATCTGCTAAACTCAGAGAGCAAGAAGTCATCTTACATTAGTGCTAGTTAAGTAAGAAGTTTTCTTGTACTCCTCATTTTTTCTTCCTGATTTTACCTCTTTGAACCTGGTAGATTCACAAGCTTAGGTTATAAGAAATGGGAAAGGGACTTCTTGGTTGATAGACTTTTCATTTACAGAAAGCCCTAAATGTAGATGAAGTATTTTTAACTTTAAATCAAGTTGGGAGTTTTATTACTCTATGTTTTGACCATTTGAATTATTGAAATGAGACAATGGTTCTGTGATGTAAAGATGACCATAAGAATTATTTTTACCTCCTGGCTAACACGGTGAAACCCCGTCTCTACTAAAAAATACAAAAAACTAGCCGGGCGCGGTGGCGGGCGCCTGTAGTCCCAGCTACTCGGGAGGCTGAGGCAGGAGAATGGCCTAAACCCAGGAGGCGGAGCTTACAGTGAGCTGAGATCGCGCCACTGCACTCCAGCCTGGGCGACAGAACGAGACTCCGTCTGGAAAAAAAAAA
The DNA here is from genome assembly GCF_049350105.2 of Macaca mulatta. Lineage (NCBI taxonomy): Eukaryota > Metazoa > Chordata > Mammalia > Primates > Cercopithecidae > Macaca > Macaca mulatta. Next base: position 101,292,208 of record NC_133419.1, on the reverse strand, counting down.
AAAAGAATTATTTTTACCATGATTAATCAGAAAGTTATGGGAATACTTTGTCTTCATCAAGTTGATAAAAAAAAAAAATAGATTAACAAGTTCTCTACTGAATAACCCTAAAAACAGTAGAAGGTAAATATAAGGTGACTTAATGATTAAATCCAAAAGGTTGTATTTATTCAAGATACCAGTCTCTCTCCTCTGCCCCCACCCCGTCCCCCCTCTCTCCCTCTCTCTCTCTCTCTCTCCCTCCCCCCTCTCTCTGTGTCTCTCTGTCTCTCTCTCTCTCTCTCTCTCTCTGGTTTACTATCACAGTTAGAATAAAATCTAAAGTCTCTGGTGCACTGGTCTTGCTGCCCTCCTGATGCTCACTCCCTCCCTCCACCTCAGCCACATAAGCATCCTTTCTGTTTCCTGAACTGGCCCTTTCCTTTCTCAAGTATAGGATTCACACTGTAGTCTGAAAGCTCTTTCTACCTACTCCACCTGCTTTTTACCTTCATCCGTCACAAGCATTTCTCCCAATACATTTTTCATACAATTAATACTATATGGATGTCTGGTTATTGGAGGACCCATACTGACACATGGTCATTGATGATCCTTTTCAAAGCACCTTCAATGGGAGTAAAAGCCTGATTTAAGAGCTTGGAACATGAATGGAAGGTGATGAAGCATAGAGCATGAATGTGGATTATTCTTTAGAAAGTTTTGCTATAGATGAGATAGATGAGAAGATATGGTAATGGCTAGCAGTAGAAGAGACGAGTTTTGTTGTTGTATTTTGAAATAGATGTTAGGAGATTGAGGGAAAAGACAGGCAACTCATATATATCAGGGCTTTTACTTTTGTAAAAATATCTAGCCCTCATAGTAATTCTCTGAAGGAGGGTATTATATTTCCCACATCAAATGAGGAAACCAAGGCTTATGACTGTAGTCAATTTGCTTGCTATGTGAAGAGGTAGAATCAGGTCAAGCCCAGAGATAAATGATTTCAAAGCCTTTCTCTTCCTCCATCTAACATGATGCCTTTGAAAGGAGCCAGAGAGAAGCAGATGTTTGAAATTATAAAAGAGAGAGGGGATAATTGATACATCTAGATCCTAAAGGAGGCAGGGAGTGATATAACATCATCAGACCAGCAGAGCCATCTTGTTCTGAGATAAGCATGGCTGCAAATCGGCAGCTCATGCAACTTAACTTCTTAAAATGTTCTAGTGATGAACATCCTATTTCACTGGCAGTAACATTAAAACTTCTTACCATGGCATTCGAGACCCATTTTGCTTAACCTGTGTTTAACTCTCTGACTTTTTCTACCACCCTCACAAATCCCTTATTCCATTCCAGATATACTCTCTCCTCCTTGAGCAAGTCAGGCTCTTGTTTGCCTAGACCTTTGCACTAGTTTCTTTTTCTGCCTAAAAAAACTCTTCCCTGCAATCATTGCATATCTGTCTCCTCCTCATTCAGGCCTCAAAGCAAATGTCATCTTAGAAACCTCGAAAAATTGTTTCTAAGTAATCCTTTCCCTAAATTATTTTCTTCTACATTGCTATTTGATTGTCCTCATAGGGTGTACCACTGTCTAAGATCATTGTGCTTATTTTATGTCTTTTGTTTCCTATCAAAAACAAATGCCATAAATGTAGGTACCTTATCTGTCATGTTCTTGCAGTGTCCCCAGGATCTAGAATAGTGCCTGACAAGTAGTTGGCATTTTAATTTTGATTTGGAGATAAAAGGAAGGCCGTTAAGAATATTGATACCGGGAGGCCTTGATTTTCTGCTTTCTTGAGTTTGCCAGCTGCTGAGAATACAGGGACAGGAGGATTTAGGAAAGCTTGAAATAGTGGTTATGAATGGTAGAAGGTGGTAAGTGATAAGTAAAAATTATCTGCAGTGTGCTGCATGAGCTGACATTTATCCTCTAATAGTAAATAAAATTATAGATATCTGTGGATCTACGAGGCATGCATCTTCCCTGTGTTCTTATTTGAGCCTTGCTTTTCTATATAAATACACAAGTGGTTTAAAGAATTTTTCAATTGCATTGATGCATTTTGAATGTCTTCCTACTGTTTGAAAGACTTTGAAACTAAGACCCCTTTGACCTGTTTTTGTCTTTTTTCCCCTTCCAGTTTAAGTAAAGATTAAATGAATATTTTTTTCCTTGGCATTTTTCTTTATATTAATCTGGCTTTTGTTTTTTTCTCCCATTCTTTCTTCTTGATCCAATTTATGTGCTTCATATTCAATCACTCTTCATTATAAAGTAGGTAGTTTTATTTTCCCCCTTGATTAAGGAAAGAGAAAGTACAAAATCACTATGTGAGTTTACAGAATTCTCAATTTTCTGTTTTCACTATTGTTTGTTTGTGTGAAATTTCTGTCATTTGTTCAGAAATTTGCCACCTACAGTATTTCAGAAGTTTTATAATCCTATAATCAAAGGGCAATGTGTTTTGGTTTCTAAAGTTGCTGTGAGTTTAGAAAATATATCACATAAAAGTCAGTGCCTTCCAAACAATTTTACAAATGGCAATGAGGGTAGTTAAAATTGATTTGAGAAATAGCTTTAAATTTATATGATGCATTCATCTATTCATTCATTTGAAAAATATTTATTGAGTGCCTATTACATATTAGGTAGTGTATTAGGTGCTAGGATATAGAGATTGTGGTTATTGCCCTTTAAAAGTTTACTGTGAATAAGACAGATGCATATAAATAACTTTAATAAAGTTCAATAAAGGGAATAACGTAGTTTATTAAGACAGCGCATACAGCAGAACTCTTAAGTTTATTTGGGGATGCAACAGATGATAGAGGATGAAGAAGGACACAGTACTTTGAAGAACTGAGTCTTGGAGCTAGCCAGTTCTATAAAATGGCAGAAAGGCAGTCCAGGCAGTAGGGAGAACATGTAAGTTTAGGATGGCTGAAATTGCAAACAGTGTGACTGGAAAAATAGAGTATCAGATCACGAAAGACTTTGTACAAAATACTAAGGCATGTGGACTTTATACTGAAAGTGAGAAGGAGTCTCCAAATAATTTTAATCAGGAAAGTGTCATGACTAGCTCTGCCTTAGCAAAAATACAAATTTGATGGCGGGTTTCACTAAGAAGCTAGAGTGGGTTGATGGTGGAGAAAAGACCAGTCTAAAGATGGCTGAGAAATAACAAGAGCTCAACTAGGGATGGTGACAAATTTAAAACTTGTTAAAGAGGAAGAATTAAAACAGTATGATGATGCTGTTGTATGTGGACTATGATGACTCCCACGTTACTATCCTGAATAGCCATTTATAAAATTCAGGAATTCTAAAAGATGAGGAGGCTAGAGAAGATGGTAAGTTCAATTTTGGGTATTTTTTTTACCTGCTGGACTATTGAGACATCCAACCCTGGATGGCCTAGAAGCATTTAATAAATATGGCCCTGGAGCTCAAGAGAGAGAGATCAAGTTTGGAAATGTAGATTTGGGAATCAATAGCATTCAAGGTGATTGAAGCCTTGCCAGGAAATGATATCCCTCAAGGAAAGTGGTTAAGTGATACGGGAGGGTGTATAAAAAAGAAACTCTGGGGAACATCGCATCCAGGGACAGAGAAAGTAGAGCCCATAAACACGAATGGGAAGGACATGACCCATGAGAGCAGGTAGAGAACAATATGGAAAAAAGAGTTGTAGAAATTGAGAAAAGAGAATGTGTAAAGAGAAAGGCATTTTTAGTAGTTTTGAAATCAAAATTTTCTAATAGCTATTGGGTAAATAAATTATCTATAACAGATAGCAGAAGAATATAATTGTAAAATTTTTATTTAAATTAGAATTTTGATTTTAGAATTTCACATTAAATAATATTTAATGAGGCACAGAAAGAAAAATATCACATGTTCTCACTCACATGTGAGAGCTAAATAAATGGATCTCATGGAGGTGGAGGATAGAATGGTGTTTTCCAGAGACTGAGAAGGGACGCTGTGGAAGGATGAAGAAAAGTTGGTTAATGAGTACAAAATACAGTACAATAGAAGGAATGGTTCTAGTGTTTGATAGTACAGCAGAGAAATTATAGTTAAAAATAATTTATATATAATTTCAAAATGGCTAAAAGAATAGTCTTGTAATGTTCCCAACACAAAGAAAAAATGAATGTTTAAGACGATGGATATCCCAATTAACCCAAATTATACAATGTGTAATTTGATCATTGGGATACATGTATTAAAATAGCACATGTACTCCAAAAATACGTACAACTATGATATATCAAAAAATAATATGAAACAAAACTCTGACCTAAATTTTTTAAAATTTTTAAGTTGGTATTTTACATATTTAAGCAAATTTGCAGACTGTTTCAGATAATAGATCACAAACAAAAATCATACGGAAGTCAGTAGAAATGTTCACATACATTAGATTTTTATTTTAAATTCAAAACTTTGCCTCAAGTAACGTTGATTTTCTTCTTTCAAAGTGTGTATGCAAGGACCGTTTTGCTTCTTCCCTTTTCTTGTATTCTGAAAATTATTTTACAGACTTTTATTGTGAACATTTTCAGACAAGTTAAATTGCACAGAATAATATGAGAAACCGCCATGGGCCTATCTCCTGGATTGAACAATTATCAAGATTTTGCCATGCTTGCTTTGTCTATGCCTTTGAAGATTTTTCTTTCTCTTTTCTTTCCTTCCTTCACCTGTGGGCACCCATTCCCTCCATCTCTCTTTTCTTTCCTTCCTTGCTTTTTCTCTGAAATGTCTTAATCTAAATTCCTGTTATAATGTTATGCCATATCTCTCTCTAAAAATTATCTAAGACAATTGTAGTATCTTATCACACCTAACAAAATTAGTATATCATTTTCTATCTACTTTATATATCATTTTCCCTGGTCATCAAAACGTACTGTTTATTATGAATGCTTTATTTAAAGCAGAATTCAAATAGGCCTTTACATTTTCTATGTTTTATTTCCTTTAAATAGGCACCTTCACTAAGTCTTTTTCCCCTCATATTATTGACTTACAAAATAAACTATATCCTGAAGAATATCTCCCATCATGTATTTGACTAATTCATGATCTCATATAACACATTTTCAAATTCATGTTTTCTGCAATTGATAGACATAGAAGTTGATTAAATTCAGGATTCAGGGGTTTTGTTGGATCAGAAATTCTTTATGGTGGTGTTATATACTTCATACTGTATTACACCAGGTGATTGACAATGTGTGATTGTCTCACTTTTAGTGATGCTAAAATTAATTAGGATCAGGTGGAAAATCCAATGTCAGATTCCTCATCAACTATTCTTGTAATTGTGTTAGCATCCACTGATAAATACTGCCTGAATGAATATTCCATTAGGCATTTCAAAATGAGAGTTTTCCAATATTTTATTTATCTTTCATATTCCACTGGGGACATTTTCAAGATTGATCTTGTGTCATGATCCCATTTGTCTTTTCAACTTCCTTGCTTGCTGGCACTATGAGGTGACATTGCCTTATGTCCTACTTCTCCAAGGAGACCTTTAATGGATAACAGGGATTGTTTGAGCCCAATTTCCCTAGCAAACTGATTTTGGTTCAATCTCAGGGCATCATGAGTAAGAGAAAAAGGAAGTGAGAGAGGAAAGAATTGGAGGCAAGGTAAGATGATATGTACTCAGCTTTCATTGCTTTATGCTAAGCTTTGATGGAACCACATTCTCACCAAATACATCTGCATCTGCATAGCCATGTGGGACATTTCCAGATTGGCTGTATGAAGAAATCATGCTTTGGAGAAAAAAGGGGAGCAAATTTATCTGTGTGGCTCAATTTGTCTCTTATTTCTTACTGGCTGAAGTTCACATCCTGAGCAAGTTCATCCCCTTGTGCACACTGCTCTGCATCATCTGATACTGTCAGGAGCTAGTCGGTCAGATAGATTCCATGCTCTGCATTTTAACTGGGTACAAACATTTTAACTGAGTACAGAAGTTGTGAGAAAGCACAGAGCTCTATACACATGCCTGGTTGACTTGGCTTTGAGAATGTCAGCCAAAAGAATCACCTAGTGGATTAGGTAGTGGTCGGTCCCAGGCAGTGGAATCGAGTGTACCTGAAGGGTGTTAGTTTGGTGGCAGCTGAGGTGGAACAAGCAACTCTATGGGAGGCAGAAAGACCAAGTGAGTCTGGAGATATACATAAGATGTGTGTGATAACTCATGATAATCTAAAAATACATTAAATACCCAGAGTTATTTCTTCAAATTTTTCCTTTTGTTCTTAGAATAATCTGAAAGAAAATCATCTTTCAGAAAACAGATAGTACTCTTAGTAGGTAAATGCTAGGTTATATTAGGATACTGCTAAAGTGTGCACATAACTTCAATCATATTTCATTAGCTAGAACTCAGTTGTTTGTTCTCAACTAAGTTTCAAGAAAGGCTGGGAAATATGGTCTAGCTGTATTCCCAGGGAGAGGAGGACACAGGTTAAGTGGGCTGGTTTCTGCCACATACGTAATATTTAGTGTTTAAATGTTTCTAAAGCATTGCGGTGATGTTCTCTTAAAGAGTTGACTAGGCTGGGTGAGGTGGTTCCTGCCTGTAATCCCAGCATTTTGGGAGGCCGAGGCAGGTGGATCACCTTAAGTCAGGAGTTCGAGACCAGCCTAGCCAACATGGCGAAACCTTGTCTCTACTAGAAATACAAAAATTAGCTGGGTGTGGTGGTGCTCGCCTGTACTCCCAGCTACTCGGGAGTCTAAGGCGGGAGAATTGCATGAACCCAGGAGGGGGAGGGTGCAGTGAGCCAAGATCGAGCCACTGTACTACAGCCTGGGCAACAGAGTAAGACTACATCTCAAAAAAAAAATAAAGTTATTGGTTCCTGTTGGAGGTTAATATGTAACATGCCACAGAGATCACTGATGAGAGGATCCAGATGTTTGTCCAAATGTAGGATTTTTCTGATAACTGACATGGGTTTAATTCAAAATTAGAAAATAGATTAAAAGGATAAAAAATTGGCCAGCTCAGAATATTTGCAAATGTTATGCTATAGCTAAGTCACATGTTGATAAAAGTTGCTAACTTCTGTTACTATACTCTGACATTCAGGTCAAGAGGCAATGGTAATGTAAATAATAATTTATTCATCTATTGAAATTGCAACTTGATTTTACATGGTGGGAGCAATCAGCTGTTTAGTAAATTTTATTTTGATTCATTTAATGCAGTGCCATGTAAAACATTTATTCTTGCATAGTTATGAATCATTAACAATATATATTTTATAAAGATACAACTCAGTATTACTATTACAAAACATTGGAAAACAAAGTAGAAAATATCAGGGTGTCGTATTATAATATTTTTTCTGAGAACAAAAGTTTCTTTTATTAAAAACATGGAAAATACAGCTGTCATTTGGTCTACGTTTCTCCTTTTCATGAAAAGTAATCTTTAGAGACAATAATCTAGTATTTCATTATAGATGGCAAAAACCAAGACATGGAGATATATCTGTGTTCCCTGTTAAAAGGTTTTTAGTGATACTGCATAGATATCTTTTTCTGCCAAGGAATCTAAATCTCAGGTCTTTAAAAGTAGTTTTTGTTGGTGTTTGTTTGTTTATTCCTCAGACATGGTCTCACTCAATTTCCCAGGCTGGAATGCAGTGGTGTGATCACTGCTCACTGCAGTCTCAACCTCCTAGGCTCAAAGCAATCTTCCTGTTTCAGTCTCCTGAGTAGCTGGGACTACAGGGATGGACCACCATACCTAGCTAATTAAAAAAACAACTGTTTAGAGACCAGTCTCCCTATGTTACTCAGGCTGGTCTAGCACTCTTGGGCTCAAGCAATCCTCCCACCTCGGCCTCCCAACGTGTTGGGATTATAGACGTGAACCACCATGCCCAGCCTCAAGTTTTTATTATGGGAAATAGTCAGCTTATACCAATGTAAATAATATTATAATAAATGTCCATTAACCCATCACTGAGCTTCAACATTTATGAACATTCTGCTTTTCTCGTTCCATATATTCTGCTTCCCAAATTCTGTTTGTTTCGTTTGGATATTTTAAGACAAATTCCAGACATATCATTTGACCTGTACATACTTCAATAGGTACCTCTATTGATAAAGACTTTAAAAAACCTATTATAACTATAATTCCTTCTCCTCATCTAATATGCAGTTCATATTTACTTTTTCCTCATTGTCTTAGAGTCGTCTTTTTATAGATAATTTGTTGGAATCAAGATCCTGAGATGGTTCACATGTTGTGTTTTCCTGATACTGCTCTTTAGTCTGTTTCAAAGCTGTAACAGTTCCATTCCCCACTTTATATCTGTGTGTTCTTTATTTGTGGGAGAAACTGAGCCTTTTGCTCTGCAGAATACTCTACATTCAGAATTTATTTGATTCCTTCCTTGTGGTATTATTTAACAAGTTCTTTTTTTCTCCAGCATTTTGTGGAATATCAGTCATAATTTAAATTAGATTTATAATAAAAATGTTTTAAGCAGTAATTAAAGAGGTAGTGCTGGCTTCATCCTGATTGTACTATATCAGGATGCACTTAATGTTTGTGTATGTCTCTTTCAAGGATGTTAAAATTAGTAGGATCAGATGATGGCTGCCTGATATTTTTACTAGATATTCTTCATCAGCATTTTACTTAGTGGTTTTAACATCTACTGATAATGATTGCCTGACTAAATTATTTACTATTTTTAAATTTGATCATTCCTTTTTCACTTATTAGCTGTGATTCTTTCATATAATAGAGATATCCTTCATCAACTACAGTCAAGTGCCACAATGACAGACCACATTTGGGACATTGGTCTCATAAGGTTATACCATAATTTTACTGTATCTTTTCTATGGATAGATATGTTTAGATACACATATACTTACTATTGTGTTACAATTGCCTACAGTATTCAGTACAGTAACATGCTTTACTGTTTTTTTTTTTTTTGCATAAGAACAATAGGCTATATGATATAGCCTAAGTGTAAAGTAGGCTGTGCCATCCAGGTGTATGTAAGTATACTCTGTGATGCTTGTACATGATAAAATCACCTAACAATGCATTTCTTTGAATCTATCCCCATTGTTAAGTGACTGCTGACAGTATCTGGTTATTTGGTATTTGTAACTGTAAGAAAACATGGTACTAACAGAAAAGCCAGGATAAAATCTGAAATCTCTTTTTATAACAATTCTCAGAAGGGTGATTTCTGCATTCAACAGATAATCAGTGATTTGTGTGTGTGTATTAGTATGAAAGCATGGAGTTTTAGATAGTGTGCTTCAATTTATTGGATTCATGATTCTTTTTGAGCTCAAATTGTCAAGGGAGGCTTTTAAATTTTCCTTTCATCATGACCACAGGTACTCTATAGGTACAATAAGAAGTCCCAGGCTGATCCTGTATATTTCCTACCTGAAGCCTTAAATCAGCCACTTCTCTAAGAAAGTCCTAATTTCTTTTAGGGATGAATGGAATTTGGAGAATATAATTTGTGTATTATTTGTGCATTTAGGGTATTCATTGTTCTTCCCGGCCTTTTCAGTGGACACAGCTAGAAAACTGGTCATTTTTAAGAAAAAATTAATTATGAATTCATACTGACATTTCTAAATCAAAGCGTATAGGTTTTTATTTAACGTAAAAATTTTTACATATGCATCTCTTTTACCCTGAAAATTTGCTCTTTTAATACTTTGAAGTTTTATATTTATCTATTTTATTAGTCCAGTAATAATAGTAATTGTCATGCTACTCACAAGAAGACCAATGAATGTAATTTTAAATTTTGTGTGTGTGTGTGTGTGTGTACATGTGTGTGTGTCGTTCTTGGGGTATATGTCCCATAACAGATGTACCACCAAAAGATTGATGTTAAATATTTATCTATGTGCTTGTAATTCTTCTGTAAAGAAAAATTGTCGGCTTTTTTTTTTTTTTTTTTTTTTTTTTTGCCAACATGGCAGATTAGTGGTTTTAGTATGCCTCGGCCTTTTGGAAATAGCAAAGTGGTCCATGAAGATCAACTCTGTGATCTACAATTCAAGAAGGAAAATGGGAATCCCAGATCCCAGGGATGAGAACGCCCAGATCTTGGGGATGAGAATGCTGGCAAATAGCTTCTAAGAAGATGTTCAGCTGATAAAAGTGAGTGAAGCCCCAGTACGTGAGAGAGAGCACGTCTCTTTGTGACTCCCTCTCCCCAAGTTAGCTCCAGGGCTGGGGAGAGAGGGACAGCGCTTTGTTTCTCCTAAGCCCTGGAGCCAACCTGGGGAGAGGCTTGGAGATGCCGAGAGGGAAAATCTCTTAGAAAAACTGCAGAGATTTTCCCAGACCCAAGACTGAGAATAGGATCACACACACACACACACACACACACACACACACACACACACACACACAAAATTTTAAATTAAATCTAGGTGCTTATAAAGCCATTCTTTTACAATCCAACAACATAGCTGCAGAGGTATTTTCACCTCAGGCCTGAGGTTGGGGCACCCACTCTGGAGCAGGGTAGGGCCCTTCACAGTCAGAACTGTGCAAAGCACTTTAGCAGTAGATGCTGGAGTAGTGCCCTCCCACATAAGAAGGCCGAGGTAGGAGAAGAGTTCCTTTAGCTGCAGTTTCTCCTTGGTGGCGAGACTTGCAACCAGAGCCAGCTTGGTAAACTGGCACTGGACTGAGTAGGCCATTGCTGGGTGCCCAGCCTGCTCCACTGAGATTGTGGTGTAGTAAGGCCCTCTTTGCTCTAACCCTAGGCAGAAATCCAGGCGTTTGGAGCACTCACTTGCCTGGACCAGTAGCCTGAGTTATCTTACCCTTCCTGGGCATAGATTGTGGTGCAGGGGCCCCCCTCTGCCTTGTGTGCAGGCAGATCTCCAGGCATTTGTAGCACCTGTTCACCTGGTTCAGCAGCCTGAGCCACCCTAACCTTCCTGGGTATAGCTCATGGTGCAGGGAAGCCCTCTCTGCCTCATACCCAGGAAGAAGTTCAGGCATCCAGAGCATCCACTCTCCTGGATTAGGAGTTTAGGCCACCACTACCATCCCTGTGCAGAGAACTTGGGGTTGAGAAGTTTTCCCAGCTCCATGCCTAGGCACATCTCTAGGTATTTGGTGGCCACCCACTGGATTCTCCCTCAGTGTAAGTGTTGTGCCTGCCACTGGGAGACCTGTATGCATAAGTGTGATGCATACAGGTCACGTGCAGTGTGGACCCCACACTCCCAGGGCTGATCAGGGAGCTCAGCCCGTTGCATTTCATGAATCAGCTCATTACCTGAGACAACAGAGTTTTATCCACATTGACCACAGCTGGGTTTTACCTATAACCACCATCTATGGGTTTGTAGGTAAAACTGCATAGCTCAATATAAAACCTGCTGAAACAAGTGCATAGGGCTACAGAAGCAAAGCCAGAAGACCTTATCCAACATTCTCTACAGTTGTAACCCCCTAGGGACAGGGAAAAAGGAAAGTGAAAAACAAAAAGAAAACATAGGGAGCATAAAAAATTGCTAGTCATATGAAAATAATTTTAAAAATTAGAAGTGACAGTATCTTCAGATGAGAAGAAACCAGTGCAAAAATTCTGGTGCTATGAAAAATCTAATCATCTGACACCACTAACAGATGGCACTAGCTCTCCAGTAATGCTTCCTAACCAAAATGGAAACTCAAAAATGACAGATAAAGAATTTAAAGCACAGATTGTAAGGAACCTTAATGAGATCTAAAACAAGGTTGCAAAATTGACACAAATATGCTTCTAAAGCAATCCAGGAAACAAAAGATAAACATCTTAAAAATAAATTAGAGTTTCTGGAATTGAAAAATTCAGTTAAGGAATTTGAAAATACAGGTGAAAGCTTTATCAATAGACTGGACAAAGCAGAAAAAAGAATTTTAGTTTGAAGACTGCACTTTTGAACTAACCCAGTCACACAAAAATTAAAAAGAATTAAAAAGTCTTTGAAAAATAAGGGATTATGTAAAGTGACCAAACCTATTAGTTGTTGGCATTACTGACAGAGAAGGAGAAAAAGCAAATAACTTGTAAAACACACTTGAGGGGATAACTCAAGAACATTTTCTTAATTTTGCTAGAGAGACAGTCATCCAGATACAAGAAATCAAGAGAACACCTGCAAGAAACTATAAAGCACGAGTATCACCAAGGGATGTAGTCCCTAGTCTATCCAGGTTCAATGCTAAAGAAAAGGGCACCTGAAGAAAAAGTTTGGATCTTAAAGACAGCTGGAGAAAAAGGTCAGATCATTTACAAAGGGAACTCTATCAGGCTAACAGTCTTTTCAGCAGAAAGGTTACAAGCCAGTAGAAATTAGAAACTTATTTTTAGCATTCTTAAAGAAGTTCCAATTAAGGATTTAATATGCAACCAAACTAAGCTTCGTAAGCAAAGAGAAATAAAATCTTTTCCAATTAAGCAATAAGATAATTTGTTATTACTAGACCAGCCTTACAAGAAATCCTTAAGAAGTTTAAAGATAAGCACTACTCATAAGAAATGAAAGAATGGTACCTGCTACCGCAAAAACACACCTAAGTACATAACCCAAACACCCTATAAAGCAACCACACAGTAGAAACTACAAAGGATCCAGTTATCAACTTCACAACAGAATCAAAACGTCACATATCAATATTAACCTTGGATGGAAACAGTCTAAGTACCCAACTTAAAAGCCACAGAGTGGCAAGATGGATAGTAAAATAAGACCTTTCTATCTCCTGTTTCCAAGAGGCCCATCTAACATATAACAACACTTACAAACTCAAAGGGTTCGAGAAAGATCTAACATGAAAATGAAATATAAAAAAGAGGAAGAGTCACTATTCTTTATCTGATAAAAGAAAATTTAACAAGAGTAAAAAAACAAATGTAGGAATTACATAAAGAGTTCAAGAAGACTTAACTATCCTGAGCACATATATATCCAATATTGGAGCACCCAGATTCATAAAGCAAGTAATTTTAGACCAACAAAAAGACTTATCCATACCCTAATAGCGGGGGACTTCAACATCTCATTGTCAGTATTAGATCATTGAGGCAGAAAACTAACAAATTCTGTACTTCAAGCTTGACAGCTGACTGATTGGACTGAATAGACATACACAGAATAGTCCACCCATCAACCGCAGAATATACATTCTTCTTATCTGCACATGGAACATAATTCAGGATCAGCCACATGCTCAGCCATGAAGCAAGTAACAACACAGATTTTTTTTTTTTTTTTTTTGAGACAAAGTCTCACCCTGTTGTTGCCCAGGCTGGAGTGCAGTGGCGCGATCTCGGCTCACTGCAACCTTTGCCTCCCAGGTTCAAATGATTCTCCTGCCTCAACCTCCTGAGTAGCTGGGATTACAGATGCATGCCACCATGCCTGGCTCATTTTTGTATTTTTACTAGAGACGGGATTTCACCATGTTGGTCAGACTGGTCTCAAACTCCTGACCTTGTTATTCACCTGCCTTGGTCTACCAAAGTGCTGGGATTACAGGCGTGAGCCACTGTGCCCAGCCATCAACACATTTTTAAAAAACGGAAACAACACCAATGGTACTTTTTGACCACAGGGAATAAAAATATAAATCAATACCAGGAAGATCTCCCAAAACCACACAATTAAATGGAAAAGAAAAAATTTTCACATGAATGACTTTTGGGTAAACGACAACATTAAGGTATAAATAGAAACAAATCTTAGAAATGAAATCAGGCAAACATACCAAAATCTCTGGAATACAGCAAAAGCAGTGTTAAGAGGAAGCTACAGAGCTCTAAATGCCTACCTCAAAAAGTGAGAAAGATCTTGAATGAATACCTAACATCACGTCTAGAGAAAAGAAAAGAAAAAACAAATCCCAAAGCTAGCAAAAGTAAATAAATAACTAAAATCAGAGCAGAACTAAACAAATTTAAGACCCAAAAATCTACACAAAGAATCCACAAAACTAAAAGTTACTTTTTTGAAATAATAAAATGATTGATAGACAGCTATCTAGAGTCACAGATAAAAGATCTCAATAAGCATAATCAACAATGACAAAGGTGACATTGCAACCAATTCTACCAATACAAAAGATCCTCAGAGATTATTATGAACAATTCTATATATATAAACTAAAAAATCTGGAAGAAATGGAGAAATTCCTGGAAACACATAATCTTCTAAGACTGAGTTGAGAAATAATGGAAATCCTGAACAGACCAATATTGGGTTCCCAAATTGAATCAGTAATGGGGGAAAAAAAAAACCCTACCAACAACAGCAACAACAAAAGCCCTGGACCAGATGAATTCACAGCTGAATTCTATCAGACATAAAAAGAAGAACTGTTACCAATTCTAATGAAACTATCCCACCCAAAAGAGGATGAGGCAGCTCTTTCCTGACTCATTCTATGAAGCCAGTGATACTGGGCATTTAGGTAGCCATTTAGGTTCTGATACCAAAACCTGGCAAAGACACAATGAAAAAAGAAAGCAACAGGCCAGTATCTCCGATAAACACAGATGCAAATATCCTCAACAAAGTACTAGTATATCAAATAAGCAGCACATAAAATAGTTAATTCACACAATCAAGTTGGCTTCATTCCTGGGATGCAAGATTGATTCAACATATGCAATCAATACATGCAATTCACCACATAAACCAAACTGAAAACAAAAACCATATGATTATCTGAATAAATGTGGAAAAATCTTTTGATAGAATCCAACATCCCTTAGTGATAAAAACCTTCAACCAGCTAGGCATTGAAGGAACGTATCTCAAAATAATAGCCATCTGTGACAAACTCACAGCTAACATCATACTAAATTGGGCAAAAACTGGAAGCATTCCCCTTGAGAACTGGAACAAGACAAAGATGTCCACTCTCACCACTCCTATTCAACATATTAGGTTGGCGCAAAAGTAATTGTGGTGAAAAGTATTTAATGGCAAAAACTGCAATTACTTTTGCACCAACCTAATAGTACTGGAAGTACTGGCCAGAGAAATCGAGCAAGAGAAAGAAGTAAAAGGCATCAAACAGGAAAATAAGTCAAACTATCTCCCTGGCAGATGATTCTATACCTAGAAAACCCTAAAGATTCTGACAAAAGGCTCCTAGAACTGACAAATGACTTCAGTAAAGTTTCAGGATACAAAATCATTGTACAAAAACTAGTACCACTTCTATATAACAATAACATTCAAAAGGAGAGGCAAATCAAGAATGCAAGAATGTATTCCTATTTACAATAGACACACACATACTCACAACTTAGGAATACATCTAACCAAGCTGATGAAAGATCTCTACAAGGAGAACTACAAAACATTGCTAAAAGAAATCATCGATGACACAAACAAATGGACAAACCATACATGCTCATGGACTGGAAGAAACAATATCATTAAAATGGCCATACCGCCTAAAGCAATCTATGGAGTCAATGCTATTCCTATTAACCAATGTCATTTTTCACAAAACTAGAAAAAACTATTCTAAAATTCATTGAGAACCAAAAAAGAGCCAAGAAAGCCAAAGCAATCCTAAGCAAAAAGAACAAAGACATAAGATTACTTGACTTCGAACAATACTATAAGGCTACTGTTACCAAAATGGCATGGTAATGGTACAGAAACAGACACATAGATCAATGGAACAGAACAGAGAACCCAGAAATAAAGCCAAACACCTGCAGACATCTAACCTTTGACAAAGTCAGCAAAAATAAGCAGTGGAGAATGGACTCCCTAATCTGTAAATGTTGCTAGCTAGCCATATGCAGAGGAATGTAGAGAGCTAGCCATAAGGAGAGGAATGAAACTGGATCCCTACTTTTTACCATAAAAAATTAAAATGGATTAAAGATTTAAATGTAAGACCTCAAACCATATGAATCCTAGTAGAAAATCTAGGAAACACCATTCTGGACATTGGCCTGGGGTAAGAATTCATGACTGAGTCTTCAAAAGCAACTGCAACAAAAACAAAAATTGACAAGTGGGACCTAATTAAAAGAACTTCTGGACAGTAAAACTATCAACAGAGTAAACAACCTACTGAACAGGAGACAATATTCACAAACTTTGCATGCAACAAATGTTTAATATCCAGAATCTATATGGAACTTAAATAATTGAACAAGCAAAAAATAACCTCATCAAAAAATGAGCAAAAGACATGAATAGACACTTCTTAAAGACATACAAGTGCTCAATAAACATGAAAAAATGCTCCATATCACTAATCATCAGAGCAATGCAAATCAAAACCACAATGAGATACCATCTCACACCACTTAGAATGGCTATTACTAAAAAGTCAAAAAACAACAGATGCTGGTGAGGCTATGAAGAAAAGAGAATACTGATACACTGTTGAGGGGAATGCAAATTATTTTAGCCACTGTGAAAAGCAGTTTGGAGACTTCTCAAAGAACTTAGAACTACCATTTGACCCAGCAATCCCATTACTGGGTATATATCCAAAAGAAAACATCATTCTGCCAAAAAGACAAGAGGCACTTACATGTGCATCATAGCACTGTCCCCAATAGCACAGAAATGGAATCAATCAATCTATGTGTCCAACAATGCATGGATAAAGAAAATGTGGTACGTATTAGGCATGGAGTACTATACAGCCATAAAATGAACAAAATCATGTCCTTTACAGCAACATGGATATTGCTAGAGGCCATGATCCTAAGTGAATTAATGCAGGATCAGAAAACCAAATACCACATGTTCTTACTTATAAGTGGGAGCTAAACATTAAGTACTCATTGACACAATCATGGCAATAACAGAAATTTGGTACTGCTAGAGCTGGGAGAGAGGGAGATTATAAAGGTTGAAAAGCTATCTATTGTGTATTATGCTCAGTACCTGGGTGACAGGATCATTAACACCCCAAACCAGCATCATGCAGTATATCCAGGTATCAAACCTGTACATGTAACCCCTGAATCTAAAATAAAAGTTAAAAAAGGGAGAAAAATTACAATTTACCCGCCGTTTGGTTGATATTTAGGTTCATTTACTTCCATTTATTCTCAATGTTAGGAGATTGCTTTATTTTTTCTTTTGGTTTAAAGTTTAATCTAAACCATTTGTGTAGTTCCAAAGTCAAAACTATGAAAAAGTACTGTACATTGAAAAAGAGTTTGCTTGCATATTTGTTCCTGCATCCCATTCTCTCCCTCCTTAATTGGTAATACTTTTTTATTAGTCGTTAGTTTATGCTTGTATTATTTCTTCTTCAGAATATTAGCAAATGTATTTGTATTTTACACAAAAGGGGTCATACGTTTACTCTTCTGTACCTTGTTTTATCCACTTAAAATTGCATATTTTTGTATATATTTTAGGAATAGATAGATCCCTAGGTGTGGATATGCTAGGTCAAAGGGCAAATCCATATAAAATTTTACGAGATATTGACAAATTTCCTTTAATAGAGTTGTATTATTTTGTGGTTGAGAAAATTTTAAAAACAAGGATTTCCTAGTCTCGGATCTACTGAATCAGAACTTGGAGATAGGGTTTCTCAGCTGTGTTGGATGATTACCCAGGTTTGGGGAGTTCATTCCAAAGGAAATTTTAAGGCTGACAATGTATTGCTCATTTGATATGTGTTAGGTACTGTGCTAGACACTGGTGAGAGAAATTCCAAGAAAAATATATTTTTCCCTGGGCAATCCCAGTGACTGGATAGTTGGAGAGAAGCATTTAAAACAAATCATTATAATGTGATTATTGGTATAGTTGAGATGTATAACGGGGTTAAGGGACAAAAAAAGAGTCAATGCCTATGAGAATTGTACCTAGAATAGATTGGGATTAACTGTTTATAATAAAAGCAGAAGTATGCATTTAGCAAATTATTTATGAAACTGACTTAATGTAGTCTCTTTTCCTGAAAAGAAAATAATGAGTTTAACCCTGAACTTATCCCATCTGTATTTGCTTCATTTCTTGTTTTATTTTTTGATATAGCTTCAAATTTTCAAGTTGGGTCTTCCATGGACATTTCTGGAGATTTTTGAACCTAAAATCATAACAGCATAACATAATGATATTTCAGTGTTAAAATCAGACCATAATCATTGGCATTCTGTGCTCTGCATAAAATAAATAATGTCATTCATATAGTTCACAGGAGAAAAGATAAAAGTCAATAAAAAGAGAATTATTTATTAAAAAGATCTAATGTTACAAGAACAGTACACAGAACTATTATTTGACTGTGCCTTCCACATGGTATATACCTTATATATAGTATATATACAGATCGTACACAGTATATTTAACAGTTTGACATGGGGTCCACAGTACCTTCATTTGGGTATGCAAAACTTTTGCTTTCATGAAATTTCGTATTATAAGGACTGTTGCTTTCTTCATATTCAATTGACATTATACAAAAATACAGTCTCTTTAGTGATTTAAGACTGTGGTTACTATCCCATAGAAGAAAAAATTCAGTACTGTAGCTGAAAAATAATGTACCTTGATAAGAATGCTCTTCTGATTTCTACAAAGTAACAGATATGTAGCACATAAGTACATAAACATTGAAAACCTGTTTTCTAAATAGGTTTATGATGCAAAATACATATTCTGTGTATGTTAAGTAAAAACATTCCATATCTCTGATTCCTGTAAGAATACAACATCAGACATTCTACGTGTAAATACTCTGTCAGATATGTACCATCCGTCAGCTAATTAAAAATATTGGTTAAATTTGTCATTTTATTTGTTTAATATTTTACTGGGCTTTGCTTTCTGAGAGTGTAAGTAAGAAGTTGATTCTTAAAGTCCTTCACTAAATCTGGTTTACATCACCATGGAAAATGAAGACAATGGCTTGATTCATGAAATACATAAAATTATTTTGCATTAAAAATATTCTTTCTGCCTTTTTTTTTCCAGATGCACAATTCATTCATGAAAGTTACACTATACTTGGGAGAGCTCATGTTTTGTCAGCTAACCAATTAAGCATCCCTGTTTTTGCAAAGTCCAAAGTCCAGCTTCTCCCACTTTAAAGGAGGTGTTCAAGAAAGGCTACTTAGTCATAATTACTTACCTACAGGCTTAAATATTTACCATCTGTAGTACTTATTATAATATCTATTGACCGAGTCTTTCTTTTAACTCATTTCTTATTTGTTTAGGGTGTCTTACATAATTTTCCCCCAAGAGAATATGTAACCTACATACAGACTTTTCCTGTGGCTCTGAAACTATTATTTTAGGATGTTGAGAACAGAAACTTCAATCACTCCTCTGATTCTACAAGGATTAACCTTGAGAGCTAGCAATTTGAGCTCCATATTGTTTCATTTTGCTTGTTATTAATGAAGCAAATACAATTAACAAGTTTAAAGTATATAAAATTATAAAACTATTTTTTGTTCTCATGTTAACATCACCTATAAAACCATAATTTTTCCAGGCTCTTCTCTGGCATATGACTTTGCAGTAACTGTCCTTTCCTGCATTTGCATGGGTATGATGCCAACTCTGGCACATTCTCATGTTTGTTAGAACTTCTTTAAGATATCTTCAAGTAGAAAATTTTCATCTCGTTTTCCAACAGCTCTCTAAGATCTCTCAGGCTCAAGTTGACTCTTCGAAATAGCAAATAAGGATTACTTCCCAAGCCACAGAATCAAACAGTGCATAGCTGGCTAGACTAGCTGAATCCCTGTACTGATGCCATGTTTCCACAGCTTAATTAAAAATTCAGTTTATCCAAGAGAGACTGTCTTTATTTTACTAGTTGATTTTATCAGTGGTATGTGATGCATGGAACTGTTTCTAAAAATCAAAATTTATTTGTTATGCTTGAACCATTTTAATCTACAGACTATGCATAATTATTTGCACAACACATTTTCATTGTCCTTAAAATTTTTGCAAAATTTTGCAATTAGAAGAAAACCTTGGACCTACTTCAACATCTGCTTTGGCAGTAGGTAAAGAAATGGAAACGCTGTGTCCCATACTCTTCTCATTTTTAAGTTAGCACCCGTGGCAGCATGTCTGCAGTTTTTAGTGATCATATTTTTTGGTGATGTTAAACCATCTTTTATTATTAAAAATAAATATTTATTTTATTTGCTGCTAGATAACATAGTACTTTATGAAAAACAATAGCACTAAAATTCATTTGGACTCAGTTTCTATTTATCTTGCACTAATGTAAATGGCTTATTCCCTACCCTAATAACTTGCTCTAGGGGTGCATATAGAATAGCATATTGACAAATCTTGCTATTTCACTATGCAATCATACAATATTTTTCAAGAAAATTTTTGTGTACTTATCTTATAATGGACCACATCACTGAAGCATTTTTCATATTTCCTGCTGGTTTGGAAATTGAGATATTCAGCCAAAGGGAAAATGAAAAACACTGAACTCAGTCTTAAGCAAACTTTTCATTCTCACTTTTGCATTTGTCTTAAAACAGATCTGCTAAAGGCCAGTTACTTAACAAATGGATGGCACACACTCGTAGTCATAGATATAAAATAAAATCCAAACATATTAAAAAAGTAAAGAATACATTTGACAGAAATTACCTTTGCTTACAAAAATTCATTACATACAATCTGCATATTTTTTACTGGACTAAGAACTGTCCTCTCCATTTACAAAAACCAAAGAGAAACCTGATGGATAAGTAATATTTCCCCCCTAACCTCCTGTGAGTTCACCATGTATAGTTCCAAGTTTTTAAAGCTCAAGCTCATCTCAGGATCCTGGTTCTCCACTTATACTACACTCTATTCACTGCTGTTATCAAGCTAAAGCGAACAAAAGCAAATTAAGTCAGCGGTTTTCACCAGGAGGCTGAAGGAATCATCAATGCCAAGAGCAACGTGACTGATGATGAAGATGTGGAGAGAGTGTGAAGGGTCGACTGAGCACTTGTGATTTTTCCACCTGTGAAAAAAAAAGCATCAAATGGAGCAAATTATTTTGGTTTTGCTTGAGCTAGACCAGAATTGCTTTTAGTATGTAAGACTAATGAGTGCAAGATTGGTCCTGTTTCTGATAAGAGTGTTCTTTGTATTTATAAAATCAGACATTATCTGAGGTTCCCAAAGTTATATAGAAGGGACAAGGATATATGAGATATTGTATTGAAAAGGTGATGTCATGTCTAACAAACACATCCAGTCAGGAGATTTAATTTTCACCAATGATGAAAATATTCCAAATTCAGATATAAAAATAAAATAATTTTGATAGTGCACAGTTCGGAAAATGGAGCAAAAATAACAAAAGCTTGTGGCAATATGAATTCCTAATTTACAGTCATGAGCTGCATAATGACATTTCAGTTCACCATGGACTACATATTTGATGGTGGCCCCGTGAGATCATTATGAAACATTGTGAAACAATGTGAAACATTCCTATTGCCTAGTAATGTTGTAGCAATTATAACATTGTAATGCAATACGTTACTCAGATATTTGTGGTGATGCTGGCGTAAACAAACCTGTTCTGCTAGTTATATGAACGTATAATGTACAGTATTTAATTGATAATGGTAACAAATGATACCTGTTATTTGGCTTATGTATTTACTATTTTTTTTTTTTTTGAGATGGAGTCTTGCTTTGTCGCCCAGGCTGGAGTGCGGTGGCGCCATCTCGGCTCACTGCAAGCTCCGCCTCCCGGGTTCACGCCATTCTCCTGCCTCAGCCTCCCGAGTAGCTGGGACTACAGG
Organism: Macaca mulatta; assembly: GCF_049350105.2. NCBI lineage: Eukaryota > Metazoa > Chordata > Mammalia > Primates > Cercopithecidae > Macaca > Macaca mulatta. The sequence continues at coordinate 101,270,383 of NC_133419.1, read as the reverse complement.
CGCGCACCACCAAGCCCGGCTAATTTTTTGTATTTTTAGTAGAGACGGGGTTTCACTGTGTTAGTCAGGATGGTCTCGATCTCCTGACCTCGTGATCCGCCCGCCTCGGCCTTCCAAAGTGCTGGGATTACAGGCGTGAGCCATTGCGCCCGGCCCTGTATTCACTATTCTTTTAGTAATTATTTTAGTGTACTCCTACTTACAGAATAACAGTTAACTGTAAAACAACTTCAGGCATGTCCTTCGGAAGGGCTTCCAGAAGGAGGCATTATTATCAAAAGAGATGATAACTCCATGCGTATTATTGCCCCTGTAGACCCTCTAGTGAGACAGGATGTGGATATGGAAGACCAATATTGATGATTCTGACCTAGGGCTAAGCCTACACTAATGTGTATATTTGTGTCTTAGTTTCTAACACAACAGTTTAAAAGGAAAATAATATAAAATAAAATAAAAATATTAAAAAGTTTATAGAACACAGATATAAAGAAAATGTTTTTTACATCTGTATTATGTATGTGTTTTAAGTGTTACCACAAAAGAGATAAAAAGTTAAAAAATTTAAAAAATTTATAAAGTAAAACAGTTACAGTAAGCTAAGTTTAACTTATTAGAGAAAAAATTGATTTTATAAATGTAATATAAATATTGCCTAAATATACAGTGATTATAAAGTCTACGACAGTGTACAATAAAGTCATAGGCCTTCACATTCACTTGGCAATCACTCAGTGACTCACCCAGAACTTACAACCCTGCAAACTCTGTTCCTGTTAAGTGCCCTATAGAGGTACACCATTTTTTATCTTTTATAGTGACTGTATCTTTACTGAATTTTTCTATGTTTAGATACACAAATAGCATTGTGTTACAATTACCTACAGTATTCAGTGCAGAATCATGTTGTGTATATATATGGCCTAGGAGCAATAGGCTATACCATATGCCTTAGGTATGTAGTAAGCTATACCATCTAAGTTTGTGTAAGCATACTCTATGATGTTCACACAGTGAAATTGCCTAAGGATGCATTTATCAGAACTTACCCTCTTCATTAAGAAATAATGACTATGATTACTCTAGTAAATTTTAAAATCTAATAACATTATTTTATTTACTGAATTTATTGATGTGTCCTTGATTGACTGTTTCAGTTGAGTGAGCTTAAATTCTAGGTTCTCATGCCAAACTTCGCAAAACATGGTGATCTTTCATTACTCTTTCTTACACCCAGGAGAGGTTCTTTTATGAGACTAAAACATTGTATGCAGCTAATATATTAGAATCGCTTTGGGATTAAACTGACTGATCCAAGGTTGATTAGTCTGAAGTAGTTTTAATAGCCCTACATAACCACAAACGAAATGACTTTTAGATATTAACTTCAGGAACGGTTCTTCAAGCCAGAAGCCTTCTGAAGCATCATGATCATAATTGATTATTTAATAAACGCTTATTGTATGTCACATACTGTACAAAGCCTTTTATATACGTTATCTTAATTGATCCTCATAACATTCCTATAGGGTAAATACAATTATTTATTCCCCTCTTGCAGATGGAGCTGGGGCTTAGAAAGGCTGTAAACTTGCTTAAAGTAATTGAGGTAGGAGTTAGTGGATTTAGATACTTGTGTATTATCTCTTAAAACAATGATTGGCCTTAGTTAAAACCCTAATAATAATAATATAATCTACTACCCAATTGCTGAAATCTTCTGTCAAGGTAATCCTCTCTGGCTAGACTGAGTGTAATGGGATTTGGGGGGTAATTTTAGTTGCAAAGATAGAGTCTGAATTTATTTTCTTGATACTTAAGAGCCAGAGAATAATTTGGTAAACACACACATGCGCGTGCGTGCACACACACACACACAAATGCAAAAACCAGTAAGTCTTTGAAAACTTTTACAGCTAATACACTACTAGAACTTATCAATCAACATATTGGAGAATGTTGCATATATTTCAACTTGTACAAAATGGGGTTATTGTGAAGCATATAGCCACTTGTGAACCATAAGAAAGGCAAGATGACAAGACTCACTGGAGTCGTATGTGCATGCTTAATAAATAAAAAATGTGAAAACATCCTTTCTAGCTATTGGGAGTGGCTGCATCTTAATTTACATGACACTTTTATAAAAATATCTCACTTTCAGAATGCTAAGTAGGGTCTGTATCTCAAATTCCAAATACAATCTACAAACTAAAACATATTAATGTGATATAGCAAAACAATCCCACAAAACAACAGAAAGAACAATATTAGACTAAGTTCTAGCCTCAGCTATAAAACTAACTAGCTGTTTCACCTGAGAAAGTCATTTGATATCTTAGGCATTTGGTTTTCACAATGTGATAAAAATGAAACCAATCATGACTCAGGGTCTGAGTCTAAGGTAGACAATAGTGTAAGAGTTTCCTCTATTGAAACTCAGGAAGTGGGTTGCACTGGCCAAAATGTTATTAACTGAAATATAAAAGTTGATAATTTTTTTCTTGGCATAGAAGTTACAATTTAAAATATCAATGGGAGAATTAAGATATCATAAGTACTTCCAAGGTTGAGGCTGATCTTATTCAGATAATACTACAGAATCTGATTGTGTTAGAGTTGAAAGTAACCTTAGAGAGTCAGAGAAGAATAAAATACCTAACTCAAAAGTTTGCTGGAAAGATAAAATAATATATAGAAAACACTTAGTTTAATGCCAGGAACACGATGAGGCCTCAGTAAATGCTCACTGTATTGCTGTCTAGGAATTTGACGTGCTGAAGCAAGAGGAAGGTTGTCGTATATTTTGCTTTTCAGGAAACAGTCTTTTAAGATGCTCTTGAAAATTCAGCTCCCTCATCTGAACAGTTCAATTGTGAAATAATTAATGCGGAGATATTATAACTGTTCTTGCTGTTGAAACTATACTTTCATAAATGAATCATAAAGCATATTAAATTTTCATGTGACCACAATAAAATTTAAATTCTTAAATCTTTCCACCAGAATTTCTGAAAAAGTCAGATTTCTCCCATCTTATGTTTTGTATTTTTAACTAGTCATTTAAATATACTTTTAGGTGTACTGAAAAGTCATGAGACTAAGGAATTCACCCGGATTCCTTAAATGTTGACAGTTTATCATTCTCGCTTTATTATTATTTCTATACATACATCCATTTTTCTGAAACATTTGAAATGAAATTTCAGATATGATGTGCCTTTTCCTCTAAATATGTTAATGTATAGTTCCTAAAAATAAGGCTTTTAACAATATAACCACAGTACAGTTTAAAAAAAAATAATGTTGATGTAATATCTAATTTACAGTTATGCAAATCTTATCAATTATCAATAATGTTCCTTATCCTGTATTTTTATGTGAGACCTTATCAAGTATCATAACTGGCAGCTAAATTATGAAGACACATGGACATATAGAGGGGACCAGCACACACTAGGGTTTATCAGAGGGTGGAGGTTGGGAAGAGGGAGAGGATCAGGAAAAATAACTAATGGGTACTAGGGTAAATACCTGGGTGATGAAATAATCTGAACAACAAAACCCCATGACACAAGTTTAACTGTGTAACAAACCTGCACATGTACCCCTGAACTTAAAAAGTTAAAAAAAATTATCAAGTATTACGTCAATAGCTTTTCCTCAAAGTTCCAGTCTGTTTCATTCTTTTCTGCACTGTATTTATCTCCCATTTCATGGTGGCATAAAAGAAATCATAAGCAATGCCTTTGGTCTGATTTCAAGTTGATGAATAAGTTAAATAGCACAGGGCCACATACAGAGCATGACGGGACACTTCCCTGTAGGTTGATAATTCTGCTTGGGAATGATTGCTCAACAAATGATGTTCCTAATTACCCACTAATTGTAATGAGAAAATGTTATATAATGTTCTCATAAAATTGTCTAATCCTTTTAAAATTAGAAATTTGCATATCTAAATCTTTGCTGCTTTTTTTGACTACCTCTATGAAATGGTTACTTTCTTCTAAATTTCTAAAATCTCGCTTCCTTTAATCAGTTTTTCCTTTGCTTATATAATAATGATGGTGGTAGTGAAGATACGTGGTTTTGGTAAACAATCATACCCAGGTCTTGATCCTGGTTCTGAAACTTAGTAATAGTGTGGTCTTAGGCAAGTTACTTGAACATTTTCTGCAAAACAGTAAAAATGTCACCTATCTCATATGATTGTTACTAAAATTAGATGATGTATGTAAAGCACTTTTGACCATGCCTGACATATAATAAGGGTCAGTGAAAGCTAGCAATTATTAATATTGCTAATAATAATGTTCAATAAAATTTATAATTTGTTTGGAAATCAATAAATATGACCAAATTTTAATTTTAAAAGCTTCCCTTTAAACTCCTTATTTTCTAACAATAAAGGCAGTCAAAACAACAGAAACGTAGGTATGTCAAAACCAGTGTAATATCAGTTTAAAAGCCATACTCCAAAAACCAAATGGCCAGCAAGGTACTACTTGAGACCAGGATAGGCAAGGACATTTCACAAATCAGTACATTCTAATGAAAATGTCAACTCCTTTCTAGATTTGTAGAAATTCTGCAATTGTGAGCAGATTACTATGGTTCATATTAATCAGAAGATAATATAAAAATCAGAGAGGAGAAACCCCTCAAAATCTCTGAACCATGAAATCTATCACATCCTCAATTTTGAGGAGTTTCATACCATCTTGTAATTGTTGGTTGTCAGCAAATTAAACCTACTATGTCAAAACTCACCTGAATATGATGGTACCCTAATTTGAGAACTAGCTGTTCCATCTCCTCCTTCACTATATGCTCGAACTTCAATAATGTAGATTCCAGCATCTGGGAGTGGTACTACTGCTTGAAGTTTCTGTGTTTCAATAACTTGGCTGTTGCTGTGACCCTCTTGCCTATAAAAAACCTATGAGTAACAACAGAGGTTTAGACATTTGATATGAAAGATTACAAATGCACATTGACTACCTACTGAGCACCACATTCTGAGATAAGCACAAGAAGCTTACAGTTTAGACAGATACACAAGCAAATGTAATGCATGTGCAATGTACTGCAGTAGAAGTATACAAAAGGGCCATGGAGGTACAGAAGAGAGTTTAATTTTGTCTAGGGGTTTAGTGAAGGCCTTCCAGAGGAAGTGATGTCTGAACTACATATTTAAATATGATACAGTGGACCACTTGGAGAAAGGGAGGAGATTTCCAGAAAGAGATAAGATAAAATGAATAACTACATCTAAGCAATAAGGAACAATGGCATGAGGGTAGGGAATGGAGAGGGGATATATGGGAATAGCGAGGAATGAGGCTAGAGAAGTAGGTAGAGAGGAGGCAGATCATGGAGAGTCTGTTATGCTTGGTTATTGAAATGAACAATATTGTAAGGGAGTTTAGAAAGCTCATCTTCAAATAGTTTGAAAGGAGTAAAGAGATAATTTGTTAAACATATAAATAATAAATCCTTAACAATGTAGGAAACAGTTGAAAGTGAAAATTTTATTTTTTAAATTTTTACTTTTATAGTGGTTTGCTTTTTGGTGAAATCAGCATTTGGATACACTGTGTAGCAAGGCTAAAGCTTTTTAGACATCTGTTGTGGTATCATAATTAAACATGCATGCACGGAAAACAGAATTTTGGAACTGCAAATCAGGACACAGGATAATCCTTTGTTTACATATTAAAAAATGACGTCCATAAAGTTTAGGTGACTCGTACAAGACCATGTGGCTAGTTAGGGTAGAAATCTCATCAGAAGATTTATATTTGATAATCACTTCAGAGCTATTTTACTATATTGTACTATTACTTATGTGCCTCCAAAAATAGTCAAGTAAAATTTGTTTGGTATAGTCAAGTAGCAGCAGTTAAGATGTGTTTAAATGTATTTTTATTAGGTTTATTCTTTTTTGTGCTTTTTCATAATTGGTGTTGTAAGTGTGTAATGGAAAGAAAAATGGCTTTGTATTCATACAGATCTGGATACAAAACAACTTCCTACAAACATAGCAAAAGAAAACGAAATCTCCTATACCGTCCTGGCTTGGACAATTTGGGCAAGTTACTAACTTTTGTAACTTCAATTTATTCTACTGTATGGTAGAGATAATAATAACAATTTTAGGGTTTTTAGGGGAGTAAAATGAGAAAGTGCATGTAGACTACCTAGTACAGGACCTGGTGCGTGATAAGCTTAATAAGAGAAAGCTACTCCTTCTGTTGCCATCATTGTTTATTCACCGTTAAAGGGTTGGTATTTCAAGTGCATCATACAATATGAACTGACTTGGGAAATTAGACAAAAATCGATATATCTTTTCTTATGGAAAATGTGTTTTGAGTTTGAATTAACTTACACACAAAAAACCCAAACAATTCTTTAGAGAAACAGTATTTCCACATATTGAAGCTTGCGTGTACTTGATCCCTCTGAATTCTAGTAATAAACGATCCCTCCATTTCACTTCCTTTTTTTTTTTTTTTTTCATTTAATTTTAAATCCGCTTCACGTTCTTGGGAAGGAAGTGAATTCTCCATTTAAGTGTGATGTGCAAAAATGGCATCTATTGAAATCCTTATTATAAAGGATGCTATAGTCTCAGTGTAAATGCAAGTTGATAACAGTATCACCAAACATTTACTGGACATCTCATGCAGGCCGGGCATGAGTGCTACATACTGGCATCATAGAATAAGATCACATGGTTATGGTCTTCCTGGCATTTATAGTCTAATATTGAAGGAAGACAAACAATGCAATGAAGCATAGTATGTACTGCAGTGGGAAATATATTTGATATTATAGTAATGCACAAAGTGGGTACTTAGTCAAGATTGGGGAAATCGGGAACACTTCCTGGAGGATGCCTTAAGCAGCTTTTGTCTTAAAATGTGACAAATATATCTGTATTTATGCTTTTGATTTGCATGGAGCATCGTGATGAATTAGAATTCTGATCATGTGAGGTAATTGGAAAGCAAATTTATGGGAATGGGAAAGTATGTAAATTGGTGAGGATTGGCAGGAGAGTGACTATTTTAAAGGACACTGTTATTATGATTCAATAAATTACAATTCTTATGACAAAGAAAAATACATCCAGCAATGCATATCTAATGTTGTAGAGTTGAAGAAAAATTTGTGGATCAGTTGAGATTTAGGATTAAAAGGTAAAGACAGGGAAAAAAATCAGTGGTATCAAAAGGAGTCTGAGATTAAGTGTGGCCTTTTAGCAATATATCCAGGGAGATGGAGTGCTAAACATATATGTAGATCTACTAAGTGAAAAGATACTTTAAATTAATAGTTAATCTTCAGTGCTTTAGAGAATATTGGCTTATTTAAAAATCCTGATTTAGAAAAGACGAATGAGAATGAGAACTGTGAGAAGGTTAAGGAGTTATCAAGACATGTAAAAAATAGTTATTGACAGTAAGGAGTCCAGTGAGTTCTTAGAGAATATGGACATTCATAGATTGACAGTTGCAATGACAGCTATGTTTATGTATAAAGGAAATTGTGTAATGTATTGTGTCAAGGCTATTCTCAAATTTTGGTATTAAAAAAAAACGGAGAGCAGTGGGTTATCCAAAGAGATGATCCTAAATAGAAAATGTGGTATTGCTATTCTCAAAAGCTTGATCTGGAAATGGCTATTCTATATGTTTGATGGTAGTAGAATATTGAGGTGAGTGTGCTAAACATATAACAGAATAAAGTTTTGCTGGTTATACCCAAAGTACTCCTGAGAAGGATGGCTCATATTAAGAGAAAAGCCTATTCCTCTACTGAGCATCTTGGAAACAGTTGATGGGTACAACTGCCCTTCATAAAACAGGGTGAGGAATCTACAGCCTCAGTCACAATGGGGTGGGTAGGAAGGAGTCCGTACGACAATGGAAGTTAGATAAATAGAAGCTGGGAGACACAGTTTCAGTGAGAGAAGTCACTGCATGAAGGTTGGCTGAACACAGTTATAACGACAAGACTTTCTTTTGGGCCCTTTGCAGATGTTTGCTTGTATGTTGTTCCTTTCTAACTCTATCTCCCCGGCATTTTCAAAAAGTCTGCTTCATATATATGCTGGATATGACATGAACCATTTCTGTTTGAATTATTTAAAATTCTGAAAATTTTCAGGCATAAATGAATGTAAAGAGGATACTATAATGAACCTCATTTAAAAAGACTCATATATGACTTAACTTGGATGATAGGTAAATGAGGATGATAGGTAAACACAGAAAAGAAGGCTGAGTCTCATATTTAGAGTGACTATAAGATGAAGGGGCCGGGCGCGGTGGCTCAAGCCTGTAATCTCAGCACTTTGGGAGGCCGAGACGGGCAGATCACGAGGTCAGGAGATCGAGACCATCCTGGCTAACACGGTGAAACCCCATCTCTACTAAAAAAAAATTACAAAAACCTAGCCGGGCATGGTGGCGGTCGCCTGTAGTCCCAGCTACTCGGGAGGCTGAGGCAGGAGAATGGTGTGAACCCGGGAGGCAGAGCTTGCAGTGAGCTGAGATCCGGCCACTGCACTCCAGCCTGGGCGACAGACCGAGACTCCGTCTCAAAAAAAAAAAAAAAAAAAAAAAAGTGAAGGAAGAGCTGCAGAATAAAAGAAATCAGAGACTAGAGTGGCTATAGACTACAGTTCCCAAGAAGCTGGAGAAATACAGGGAAGGGCCTCAAAGTTCCAGTGGGTATGTAAAACAGTATCAACCCAAGTGTACATATATCTCAGGAATCTGGAAGCTCAGCTGATATCTCAGTTGCATAAACAAATGAGAACCTCTGTTTGTATCTGATATGGTTTGGCTGTGTTCCCTCCCATATCTCCTCTTGAATTGTAGCTCCCACAATGCCCACGTTTTGGGAGGGACCTGGTGGGAGGTAATTGAATCATGGGGGCAGGTCTTTCCCGTGCTATTCTCATGATAGTGAATAAGTCTCATGAGATCTGACTGTTTTATAAAGGGGAATTTCCCTGCACAAGTATTCTCTTGTCTGCTGCCATGTGAGACATTGCTTTCATCTTCCACCATGATTGTGAGGCCTCTCTAGCCACGTGGAACTGTGAGTCCATTAAAACTCTTTCTTTTATAAATTGCTCAGTCTTGGGTATGACTTTATTAGCAGTGTGAAAATGGACTAATACAGTATTGATGGATTGTGTAATAACTAATAAACTTTGGGCCTGATTTTCTTCTATTTGCCCCAGCTTTGTAAACAGGTAAAAAGTAAAGGTGGGTGAGGGGAGGTATATGGTGAAGGGGTTGTATATCTAGGAAAGGCTATTCTCTAGATATAGACTTGAAAAACTAATAGTTTTCACTTGGATTATAGCCTGAGGTCCTGAATTCTTTCTAACTGCTTGAGTATTTTCTGAAGGGATAACAGTTTCTGTTTGTGGGGAAGAGGACATTTGCTGAAGTGAAAGCATAGCCCCTGAACATTCAGTTTTATTTTCCCTTTCACTCAAGCATAAGTCTGTGTGAAGAAAATAAGGTGGAGATAAAATGGTTGTTTTACTTTACAATCTGGGTAAAGTACTTTCATGGTGTAAAGAAAAAAAATTTCCATTTTCAAGATCATTAAAAATTATGGCTGAATATACTTTAGTCCATATGTTTCTTTTTGGCATTTCTTTAGTAACACCAGTAATGGTGAGTCTTAACATCATGTGCTACAATTAGTAAGGATTCTAGATAGAGACCCCAAATTATAGGAGTTGTATAAATAAAATGTTATTTGTTTAAAAACTTTTATTTGAAAACAATAAGTCAAGGTAGGAAAACTTTTATTTGAAGTTTTTATTTCACTTTCCCAATCATTTATAAATAATGTGTTAATAAAATAGGCAGTTGATTCTGAATTGGGGAATGTAAATACAACAGAATAAATAAAGTGACACGTTTACTGACCTGAGGAAAAGTCATAAATATGCTAAATAAATTACCAAATTGGATTCAACTTCTCAAATGGGAAGTTATTTTGAGTGGAAATAATTTGTATTATTATTTGGTACAATAGGGGGTGTCTGCAACAGATAATCCTTTCCAATACCTTGCTGGTTCTCTATGTGTCTCTGTTCCTTACTTGTTAATGGAAGGTGTGATATCTTGAAATTATTGCTATTAAATCTGAATTTCTTAAGCAAAATTCCAAGAAGCCCAGGATCTCTTAGACAATCTCAAAAATAAATCTGAAAAGTTTCACCACTAGGTACTGCTTAATGTTTATCTGAATGAATTCAATTTTAATGTGTTACCTATTGGGCAGTTATATATGGTTCAATTCCATCTATCTTTCATGATATTCTTGGTCACTTTTGAAGGCTCTGACAAGATTTTGTGGTAGGGAGACCTCTTTTTTTTTTTCCTCCTAACATCTGTTAACAAAATTTCTGTTATCATCTTTCTCTGGTAATATCTGGTAGTTATATATGTTGCTGACACCTCAATGTCCGAAATTGAGTAAGAAAGTAAGATCTGTGATGCTATGGTTTTAATGTGTCCCCTGCAAAATCCAGGTGTTGCCAATGTGATAGTATTCAGAGGTGGGCCTTTAACAGGTGATTACATCATAAGGACTTCTCCCCTCATGAATAGGATTAATGCTCTTATAAAAAAGGCTTCTCATGGCTGTTGCCCCTTTTGCCCTTCTGCCTTCTGCCAAGTGAGGACACAGTGATCCTCCCCTCTGGGGGATGTAGCTTTCAAGGCACCATTGTGGGAACCAAAATTGGACCCCCATCAGACACAGAATTTGCTGGAGCTTTGATCTTGGCACTCCCAGCCTTCAGAACTGAGAGAAGTAAATTTTTATTTTTTGTCAATAACCCAGTCCCAGATACCTGTTATAGCAGCACAAAAGGACTAAGACAATGCTTTCTTAGACAATGGGTGGCTCAAATGTCGAACTCTACTGTTTTATGCTACTTCTGTAGTTTACTTTTCAAGACTTTATTAATGTAAGCTTTACAATTTTATAACGTACTGATATACATTTTTATAGTGTTCTTATATTCCATGGAAAATGGCAAAATAACTTTTAAAATTCCTAGAAGTATCAATGCATTTATTTGCCTGAAAGGAGTTCAACTACTAAAGATTAAAGGGCACTGTATTATTCCATTATATGATTTACTTTTTTACATTTTTTATTGATACATACTGAGGTACATATCTTCAGGGTAATATGATAATTTGATACATTTGTATCATGTGTAAAGATCAAATCAGGGTAATTGGGTTATCCATTACCTTAAATATTTATCTTTTTTTTTACGCTAAGAACACTCAAATTATTCTCATCTAGCTATTTTTAAGTATACAATAGATTATTAACTATATCACCCTTCTGATCTATCAAACACCAGATCTTATTTCTTCTATCTTATAGTGTATTTGTACCCATTGATTAACCTCTCTTTGTTCCTCACTCTCCTTTCCCCTTCCTGGTCTCTGATAACCACCAGTCTCTATGAGATCCAGTTTGTAGTACTTTTTTTTCAGAATATCTATCCTGTATATAGCATCTTAACTCTACGAAATAATCATTTATTACATTATTTATGCACTGAGTATATGGCAAAAAAATCCACTTTTTCCTCCACATTTATTATGTTTTAATAACTTTCACAACCTAGAAGTCTCCCAGATAAATACTTTTCTAAGTTCTTCAATCTTAAACTGGACTTAACGTAAAAGATGGAATATATAATCCCTGCATCTTAAACCTCAGGCTTTAATCCCAAGTTCTCAGCCTCAAACCTACACACAATAAACATTTCCACTGATCCTTCCTGCTTGCAAAAGTGAAGTAGTTTGCAAAGACAGCGTGAAGATTAAGTGACCTCCCTTTTTAATATTCCAATTAATTATGGAAACTCTCCCTTTCCCCAATTAGCAAGAAGTCTTCTGCCTCAAATGTTCCAAGAATCCTAGGGGCAAGTTCAGTCTTAACGGGTCAAGCCTGCCTCAAATGACCTTGTGGAAAGAGAAATGATTAGTGTCCTATGTCCCTATTTTATTAATTTTTGTAAGTGACACCCATTGTGCTTAAGAAGAGGTGGGCCGCTATTATAGTGGTGCCACTCGTGGTTGGCGGTAATTTTTGGGATGTAGTAGGAATCAAAAGGATTCCTAGTACAAAAGGCTTCTCCTTCTGAGTATCATGCCCAGCCCTGGTCATTCTATATTAGTGTGCACCTCCGGATGGTATAGTTCTTTAACTGCTGTGTGGGGATCCTTGCCAAGGGTGCAGTAGCTGGCTTCAACATCATACTCAGAAGAGGGGCTCCAAGCTTGTGTTCTCTGGGTTATAGCTCTTTAGTTTATATTCTCAGCTATTATTTCTAAATATATATTCCTGTCCCATTGGGTCTGTGTCAGGAGGAGCTTTCATCCTTGGCTGCCCTGTGAAAAACCGCCCTCTGAGGAGAATCCAAACTCTGGGTTAAGCCCAGTCCAGTCTGAAGTTCCCTTTCCCTCAGGGAGCCCTTCCTGTCAGCTGTTCTCTCAGTGGGGATTATCCCACTCTTCAGAAAGGTTCTGATAAGGTTTAGTTCCAAAGGAGAAGGTTTTGAGGTCTTATTCCATTTGTTGTCAGCAGACTCCTTCTATAAGAATCAATTCTTCCTTCTCAGGGATATAAGAAAGTGCAACCATTTCAAGAAATAAAAGGGAAAAAATGTCTTTGGCAATGTGTGCCTACTTGTCATTAATTTATACATTGAAAATGGATTATGCTAGTGATTTTTCCCCCAGCAACAAGGTATTCCAACGTGACTTGTGTTATCTTTATTAAGAGGGAACTGGAGGCAACTTTTCAAGATCAGTTTCTGTGTTAAAATTTTAAAAATTTTACCTAATGAGACATGCTCCTCCAATAACAGTAAGAAACAGTATCTGTTTTTTCATGAGAACATTTTACATGCCAAGCATTTTATACAAGTTCTTCTTTAGAAAATCCTGTATAATTTGTATTATTATTGCTATTTTAGCCATTTGTGATGTTAGTAAAATAAAACTGAGAAAGTTCAAACAACTTGCTCAAATTACTCAACTAGGATTTGAGCTGAAGTCTATCTAAATCAGTGGCCAGTGATATTTTTTCCTCTAAACAACAACAAATGGCAAGGTTTTGCTGGAAAAAAAATACATATTTGATAATACACATACATAAATAACTGCATAAGACATTTCTATCTGGGCCAACATTATTCATCCATTCTAGAAACATTAGGAACAAGAAATAAGATAAAGTCATTGCCTTTGAGGACTTCAGTCTGTTTGGGGAGACAGTTATATATAAAAAGTAAGAACAATGACTGGGATAGAGGTGTCAAATGTGAACAAAGAGTAGTGGCACCCAGCCTGGGATCCCTACGCCCAAGCTCAATCGAGTATTTTTCTAGTTATATGGTATTTCTCTATTCTCACTTGAAAGGTACTTAAACCTTATGAGCCTTCCAGTTGACCATACATGTTTATCTGGTTTTCTCTTGCATTCTACTTTGCCTCTCTAGTTTGGGATATTGTTCATTATAGTTCTAATGATTTTAGATTGATTCTTGAATGGTCCATCATATTTCTCACCTAACTGCTATCCCTAAGCATTAAACAGTATATTTGCCTAAGAGGAGAAGTTGTGAGGATATGGTCTTTTGGGGAAAGGTATAGAAAGAGAGGAGTAAGGGAATGGTATAGAAAATGACCCAACTGACCTCGCTGCAAAAGATTAAATTCAACATTCCCGATCATTACTGACGGATTTGTGTGTGTGTGTGTGTGTGTGTGTGTGTGTGCGCGCGCGCGCGCATGTCTGTGATCTAATTATAGTAGGTAACAAATGCTAGTTTGTGTAATATAATATTAATGGAAATTAATTTAAAATATTACATTTATAACTTCGGTTTTTAGCTCCTCAAATTTTAGCATTTTATATGTTGAATACTGTGTTACCATCTCTGATAGTTAAAAACCACTTATAATGATACCTTCCAGTCTATATATTATCACTGAAATATTTTAAACTATTATACTTAACATATTTTATTACATTAAAAATATTGTGAATATTCAACTAATGATTCTGTGTGAAGTTTAATGCAACAAACAGAATGTGACATTATAGAACAAGAATTTGAAATTAAGCCAATTCAATACATAGATCACATATATTTAAAAATCAGATAACAGAGTTATTTTTCAAAAACAAACTGCACATGTTATCAAATTTCCAGATCTTACTGTCACATAATAGAATGACTGTATGTAAATGTTGGGTCTGTTTTGGAGCTTGCTGTGTCTTTCCCTAGATTTTTTGTTTTCTATCTAGTGTTCTGGTCCTTGCATTTTTCTTTTCTTCTTCTGTTTCCTTGCTAATAGAAAATCTTTCCACTAAAACGAAATGGTCCTGTATTTGTCAGCTGCCAGCAAAATTAGTCTCCTGGAGGCATATGCCAGAATTCTCTGCCTAAATTCTGCTGGTCCTAATATCATGCTTCACAGAGTCATCTTCACACTATATTCAGATTTTCACTACTTTTCCTACTCCTTCCCTTTCTGTGCCTTGTGCAGTTGAAACTAATTTTGACTACCTTGGTTTCTCTATCTATAGGAAGGCTATCCTTCTAAGATATAGATAGAAAATGATTGAGAAAAAATAGGTTTGTTAATGGGTCTTTTTATGCCTTATTAATTTTCCGTCTTCATAATAACAATTTCGAAGATGAGTGTCTATGTAAAAGAGTGAAGAAATACTGACCTTGTAACCCACAACTTCAGATTCGTTGGCTAATGGTATGACGGGTTCCCAGCCCAGAGAAACCTGAGAGCCTTGCTGCTCCCACCTGAGGTTGCTAGGTGCTTGACTTGGGGCTGCAAAATAAAAAGTGAACGTGAACTGACAAGGATTCTTAAATACATTTCTTCATTTAATTCCTTGTGAGTATCTCACTGTTTTCTCCTGCTTAGTAGTTGGCTGGAAATCTAGGCTTCCTTCCAGCTAGAGTCTGATAAGGAGGGTTTTGCTCCAGAAGTGTCATTTTAATAGCTACTCTACTGAGCTTTTGAACTTGAATCCTTTTATCTCCCTTCGGTGTCAAAATCGCTTAGCCTTGTTTCACAGGAAGATAACCTTTGTCTACTCTGAATGCGAAATTTTCTGAGCTAGTTTTAGGATTCAGATCTAAGCACTGAAGCAAGACTATGAATCAAAACTCCCCTTTGACTCTGCTTATTGTGCACCTCACATGGCTTTGAGAAATGTTATAAGATGTTTCCCCTTTGTCTGAAACAAACAAAAAGCCCAGGTCACTTACGGGATTTCTTGGTGGTTGCACTCACTTCACTGCTAGGTGGCCCATATCCAGCTCCATTGTAAGCCCTCACTGTGAAGTGATATAATGTATTTCCTTCTAATCCTGTTAGGATGACGAAAGACTCATTCCCTCTAGTTTTGACTGTTTCTGCTGCATCTTCTTGTTCCATGTCTTTCCAGTAACCAACCTGTCAACAAATTGTCATATGGCAGGTTAATTTTAAAGCTTCCTCTGTGCTTGTGGCTGCTTGAATTTTTTCTCTTTTTTGGATGTTGCTGGAGTCCACTCATAGGAAGAAATCACTCCTATATCACCCAATTAACAGTTCTTATTAATAAGGCCAAAATACATTCCTAATTACTGTCTGCTTTGCATCTGTGTAAATTGCAGCACTACAGCATTTCTCAAAAAAACAACCAAAGCTGCTACCTTGTAGCCTGGTGGCATGAAGGAGTGCAAATGCATCCTGACATTAAAGAAGAATCATTCCAAGAAATTGGAGTCCTTTTCTCTCATAGGTCTTCAGAACAATTTACCATTCAAAACCATGAAACTTCAAATGAATTATCTGAGTATGTGGCATCTGAATATTTCCTCTTGAGCTTCACATAAAGATGAATCACACAAGCTGTATCAGTTTAATGGAGAAGAGGTAGCAGAACACTGGATACTCTGGAGTGGTTTGAATGTAGGGAAACAGCATTGTCAGGATCTGGGGGTAGGGAGGGTCGAGGGAGGCAGAAAGGAACAGCTTTCTGTCAAAGCCCTTTTTATGCATTGAGATCATCTTTCCTGGTTAGGAGCTTATGCTAACTGGCTTCAGCAAGCTCGATCCCTTTGTGAGACTCAATGACTGTCCCACAATTAAGCTAAAGCTTTACTCTGTTCAGGCACTAGAACTTAACTACCTATCAATGCAACAAAGAGTAGCTTTTTCCCCTCTACTTTGTTACTGTTGATAGAGGCAGGAGGCAGAGAAATTCTAGGTAGACAGAAATGGGTTCCCAGTGAAACTGCACCTTCAAACTGAGAAGCCTGAAACCCGTGGCCTGAAATGAGAACTATTCCTTTTTGCCCATTCTCTTCTGATTTGTTTTTCTGAATAATGCCTTTTTACCAATCAAATCTTGCCTTCTCCAAAACTACCTCTGGCCCACCCCCACCATCCTGTGAATAAACATCCCACCATCAGTCAGAAGCGATGAGAGAGGGCTGCACTTCAGAGGAGAGACAGCTTGACCTCAGGGAAGAGACAACCTAACTTTGGGGAAGGCGACCTGCCCTTCCCATCCCCTTTCCAGCTCCCCTCTCCACTGAGAGCCATTTTCATTGCTCAGTAACATTCTCCACCTTCCCCATCCTTCAGTTCGTCCATGTGATCTCATTCTTCTTGGACACCAGACCAGAGCTCAGGGCCCACTGAGTGCAGGTACCCAGAAAGTCTGTCACACCAGCCCTTTGCCCTCACCAGTGGAGGGTAGTTGCCCTATGTGATGAGGCAAGGGATCAACTGAGCTGCTAACACACAGCTGTCCACAGATGGCAGAACTAAGAGAGTGCTGTAACACTCTCTCTGGGGTTTTGGGGTCACAGGCACCCTCATCTGGGCACTGCTATGGGCCCCACACAGAGCTTGCTCCTGTCAGATGAGCTACTAACACACAGCCATCCATGGATGGTGGAGGTAAGAGAGCACTGTAACACTCCCTCTGGGGTGTCAGGGTTGCAGACACTTTCACCTGGGAACCAATGCAGGCCCCACACAGAGCTTGCTTCTGTCAGCTGAGCTTCTCACACACAGCTGTCTGGGGACAGCAGAGCTAAGAAAGCACTGTTAACATTCCCTCTGGGGCTTAGGGGTCACAGGCACCTGGCACCACCTGGGCACTACCATGAGCCCCACATGGAGATTTTTCCTGCCAGCAGTTGGACTGGCTGGCAGGATCCTGCATTTATCCATGCACACCTGTACTGGCTGTGGGGTCCCATATGGAACTTATTCATGTGCTTCCTCCCACAAAGGCTTGAATGCAGCAGGCCGAGTAAATGGGGCCACCCCTGTCACAAGTCTGATGAAGGGGCTGAGAAAAATCCTGCATTATTGTGGTGAAGGTCATAAGAGAGTACTTTTTTTTCCCCCCAACTTAATTACTGTGGTGAAAATAGTAGATTACTGGACCCATTTTATCCTCCTTCGTGTTTTGTGTACTGTGGAGTCTAGAAAGCCAAACATGTTTTCCAGATTCTCTTTCAGCTAAGGGTGCTAATAGTGCTGCTATACTCTGTGGGCACTGAGAAGTTTAATTGGAATTTGGAGACATTCTGGAACATGTCTAGGATTACCTCTTCCAGTGGTGACCATAGGAAGTCATTATAGGCTCTGATCTCAAGAATGAACATTTTGATTACCATGACATATTAAGGACCTCAACCAACCTCAGTGCTAGCTGAAAGCAAAAGGAACAAGAAATGGAAAGAAGGGGAAGGAAGTTACAAATTGCAACTACACCTTTATGAAATGAAGACCACAGTAATTAGCCACATTTTTTTCCTCGTCTTTTGTGTGTTTTTATAAATGTTAAATTACTTTAGCCTCTTCATTTCTTCTGATATTTTATGTGGAGTGTGTTATTGGTAGGTAACTTTCTGATGTAGTTCCCTAAAGGAGGGGCAAGCTTTCACCATGAGATGGACAAACTGACTGATGGGACTTTCTTTTGTTCCCCCTGTTGGCAAAAGGGTTAGCACATTTTCATTTATAAAAGAGATATTTGCATTATGTTAGTATGAAACAAGCTTATTTATAACTTCCTCAAGAAATTCCAGCTTGAGTGCATCCCTGTCAATTGCCCATCTCTTTCTGACCTTCAAACAAAACAAAACAGAAGAGCAGTAAGTTTCAAAAGGATGTCGGTGGAGACCTTTTATAGATGAAACTGACTTCTAGAAGCCACCTGGCCAAATATATGCACAGCTGGAGAAAATAGACTGTGAAGCTAGGTCCAGTTGTAAAATATCTCAGGTACCCAATTAGTTCCAGTTATTCTGCATCTGTGGATTTAAAATGACCATCATCCACAGTAGAATAGATGTGCCCCTTATTGCTCAGAAAATCCATAGCTTGCTTGATTGAGGATACAGACATGCATTTGATCTGGTTCTTGAGATCCTGAAAGTTCAATCCTTCAGGTCTTGGGCAAGCCTTAATCAAATTCAACACCTGGTTTTGGGCCACAGTGAGGCCATTTGCTGGCATGAAGCTATTCCCACCAAAGTACCCTGCTTCACTCTTCCCTGGATTGCTGATAGGTGCTCTCCCTGCTGAGGGCTGGCTGTTCGCTTTGCTTAGTATCATGTGTGCATTGATCACTTCCAGAATATGTATGGTGAACTCATTCATATCCTCCAGGGACATGATCTTAAAGCTACCAGGCTCTTTTTGTTCTGAAAAGATCTCAGGTGGCCTGCCACTTTCACATATGTTTCTGGAGGAACTACAGTGTTTTCACTGCTGGTGTCATCTGTGTCAACCCACTGGCGAACATCCATGGGTGTAGCTGTCATGTCATCTATTTTGTAAACAATGTTGGTTGAAGCCTTCTCTGCATGTCTGATGATCCCCACAAGAGCGACTTGTGAAATCTCAACACTGCCAATTTTGAACACTTCATCAACCAAAGTGACAGAAAGCATCGGAGATACAGTGTGGGGTTCAATGTGCTGTACTCGGGCTCTTGATTTCTTTTCTGCTTAAGAAGGTGTCCACGATCCAAAGCCTCCCGGGAACTGCGTGTATTCGCTGACTCCCCTATGAGGAGCTGCCATAGCTTTCAAATCCACTGTCCCACATGTAGGTCGTGATTCTTCGGGGAAGAGGCCGGGAGGGTTAGGTCTGGGGAAATTGCAGAACACCCCAGAACCGGGGGGCTGCCATACCACTCTAGTCACTTTTCTCTCCTTTAGTGATTCTTGAGCTGGAATTGAGGTTACACAATATTCATAAGTCACACACTCTTTCTAAGGTTGAACCTACTCTTCATTTAGTTTTTCCTCGGACGTAGATTTCAACAACCCATGAACTTTGAACTATCTATGTAAAATCACTTGAAACCAAATTAAAATCATTAAAAAGATATCAATAATTAAAATTAGAGCACAGCTTATCATTTTAATACCTTCATACAATTGTTTTCTTTGTGTATCACTTCCTATTTTATATATTTAAAATAATTACACTTTTTACGTCCTGCTTTCGTTCTCTTATATAGAAATATTTTCTTATTTTAAAAATAGCATTCTATCATATGTCTATGTAGCACATATTATTTAACCATTGTTGTACTGTAAAGCATTTTGATAGCCTCTAATTATTGCTCTTTTAATTAAAATGCTGCCATGGAAATATTCATATTGCTCCTTTAATTAAAATGCTGCTATGGAAATCTTCATATACCCTGTTTTCCACATATTAGATTAATTTCCCAGAATAGACCTCAGAAAGGAGATTATGGGTTCTAAAGTTGTAAAGCCAGAAGGTCTATATGTGAATTTTGCTTTTGGTATTTGTAAGCCACATATAACGGGACAAGTCAGTTAACCAGTGAATCTCTGCATCTTTATTTATATAACAGAGAAAATAGTACTTCTCTCAGGCTTGCAAATGATTTTTAGAGAGCTTCCCTGCTGTTCAACTGCTTGAACCATTATTTCTTGATATTTTAACATTTCTGATTTTTATTATTTGTAAGTATAATTTTTTATCCTTCATATTATTTTGGTTTTCTGATTTTTATCTCTCAAAAGTTATTTTTATTTAAAATTATAATGTACATAATATTATTATTAGTGGCAGACAGGAAGTATGAATTCTGACTCATCTAATAACTGTAGGAGAGTATAGAGACTAACCTAAATAAAGAGAATGGCTTTTTTTTTTTTTTTTTTTTGAAACAGAGTCTCACTCTATTGCCCAGGCTGGAATGTAATGGCACAATCTCAACTCACTGCAACCTCCAGCTCCTGGGTTCAAGTAATTCTCCTGCTTCAGCCTCCCGAGTAGCTGGGATTACAGGTGCCTGCCGCCATGCCCAGCTAATTTTTGTAGTTTTAGTAGAGATGAGGTTTCACCGTGTTGGCCAGGCTGGTCTTAAACTCCTGACCTCAAGTGATCTGCCTGCCTCGGCTTCCCAAAGTGCTGGGCAGGTGTGAGCCACCATGCCCGACCAAGGATGGTTCTTCTTAGTAGACACTCCATTTTTTCCAAAGCTGATTCTCCAAGATAATAATTATTTTAACTGTGCATATAGTATATTTGATTTTCTGGTGTGATGATTCTATGATAATCATGTCACACAATGCAGTTTCATGAGGTTATGAAATCTAAAACTCATGAGTTCTGCCATATGCAGCTGTTGATTACTGGGTGAGTTGTGAACTTTCCCCTACTTTTAAATTTTCATTCAGTCATATAAAACCATTGATTAGTTCTTCCTACGATTTTGTCTTTACCCATCCAATTTCTTCTTAAAATATTTTTTTTTGGAGCCATTTTAGAGTCACAGCAAAATTGAAAGGAAGGTACAGAGATCTCCCATATCTCCCTGACCACTACACATGCATAACACATCATCTTATCAACTTTTTATTTTTTTTTTTACTTGTCAGGTTTTAAAAAGAATTTCTAATTTTTAGTTTTCCATTTTTTTATTTCAATAGGTTTTTTGGGAACCAGTGCTGTTTGATTATATAGATACGTTCTTTAGTGGTGATTTCTGAGATTTTGGTGCACCTATCACCCAAGCAGTGTATACTGTACCCAGTGCGAGAACTTTTATCCCTTGTCACCCCCTACCATTCCCTCTGAATCCCCAAAGTCTAATGTATCATTCTTACAACTTTGCGTCCTCATAGCTTAGTTTGTACATGAGTGAGAACATACAATGTTTGGTTTTCCATTCCTGAGGTACTTCACTTAGAATAATAGTCTACAATTTCACCAAGGTTGCTGTGAAGCCATTATTTCATTCTTTTTTTTTTTTTTTAATGGCTGAGTAGTATTCCACAATGTATATACCACATTCTCTTTTTCCACTCATTGATCGATTGGCATTTGGGCTGGTTTCATATTTTTGCAATTGCTAATTGTGCTGCTATAAACATGTATGTGCAAGTATCTTTTTCATATCATGACTTCCTTTTCTCTGGTTAGATACCTAGTAGTGGGGTAGCTGGATCAAATGGTAGATCTACTTTTAGTACTTTAAGGAATCTCCACACTGTTTTCCATAGTGGTTGTACTAGTTTACATTCCCACCAACAGTGTAAAAGTATAACTTTTTCACCACATCCATGCCAACATCTATTATTTTTTGATTTTTTGATTATGGTCATTGTTGCAGGAGCGAGGTAGTATCACATTGTGGTTTTGATTGGTATTTCCCTGATCATTAGTGATGTTGAATATTTTTCCATATGCTTGCTGGCAGTTTGCATATCTTCTTTTGAGAATTATTCATGTTCTTTGCCCACTTTTTGATGGGATTGTGTATTTTTTTCTTGCTGAGTTGTTTGAGTATTTTGTAGATTCTGGTATTAGTCCTTGCTGGACGTATAGATTGTGAAGATTCTCTCCCACTCTGTGGGTTGTCTGTTAATCTGCTGATTATTTCTATTGCTGTGCAGAAGCTTTTTAGTTTAATTAAGTCCCATCTATTTATCTTTGTTTTTATTGCATTTGCTTTTGGTTTCTTGGTCATGAAGTCTTTGCCTAAGTCAATGTTTACATGGGTTTTTCTGATGTGATATTCTAGAATCTTTATGGTTTCAGGTCTTAGATTTAATTCTTTGATCCATCTTGAGTTGATTTTTGTATAAGGTGAGAGATGAGGATCCAGTTTCATTTTCAACATGTGGCTAGCCAATTATCCTAGCACCATTTGTTGAATTGGCTGTCCTTTCTCACTTTATATTTTTGTTTGATTTGTCAAAGATCAGTTGGCTGTAAGTATTTGGCTTTATTTCTGGGTTCTCTATCCTGTTTCATTGGTCTGTGAGCCTATTTTTATACCAGTACTGTGCTGTTTGGGTGACTATGGTCTTATAGTACAGTTTGAAGTGAGGCAGTGTGATGCCTCCAGATTTGTTCTTTTTGCTTAGGCTTGCTTTGGCTACATGGGCTCTTTTTTGGTTCCATGTGGATTTTAGGATTTTTTTTTTTTTCTAGTTCAGTGAAGAATGATGGTGGTATTTTGATGGAAATTGCATTGAATGGCTAGATTGCTTTTGGCAGTATGGTCATTTTGACAATATTGTTTCGACCCATCCATGAGCATGATGTGTTTCAATTTGTGTCGTCTACGATTTCCTTCAGCAGTGTTTTGTAGTTTTCCTTGTAGAGGTCTTCCACAGACTTGGTTAGGTATAATCCTAAGTATTTTTTTTTTCAACTACCATAAAAGGGGTTGAGTTCTTGATTTGATTCTCAGGTTGGTCGCTGTTGGTGTATAGCAGAGCTATTGATTTGTGTATATTAATTTTGTTTGCTGAAACTTTGCTGAATTCATTTATCAGTGCTAGGAGCTTTTTGGATGAGTCTTTAGTGTTTTCATGCATAGAATCATATAATCAGCAAACAGTGACAGTTTGACTTCCTCTTTACTAATTTGGACGCCCTTTATTTCTTTTTGTTGTCTGATTGCTCTGGGTAGAACTTCCAGTACTATGTTGAATAGAAGTGGTGAAAGTGAGCATCCTTGCCTTGTTCCAGTTCTCAGGGGAAATGCTTTCAAGTTTTCCCCATTCATAATATTGGCTGTGGGTTTGTCATAGCTGGGTTTTATTACCTTAAAGTATGTCCCTTCCATGCCAATTTTGTTGAGGGTTTCAATCATAAAGAGATGCTAGATTTTGTCAAATGCTTTTCCTGTGTCTATTGAGATGATTATGTGATTTTTAATTCTGCTTATGTGGTATATCACATTTATTGACTTACATGTTAAACCATCCCTGCATTCCTGGTATGAAACCCACTTGATCATGGTGGATTATCTTTCTGACATAAGGATTTTTGCATCTATGTTCATCAGGGATATTGGTCTGTAGTTTTCTATTTTTGTTATGTCATTTCCTGGTTTTGGTATTAGGGTGATACTGGCTTCATTGAATGATTTAGGGAGGATTCCCTCTTTCTCTATCTTTTGGTATAGTGGCAATAGGATTGGTACCAATTCTTATTTGAATGTCTGATAGAATTAATCTGTGAATCCTTGTGATCCTGGACTTTTTTTGGTTGGCAATTTTTAAATAATCATTTTAATCTCACTGCTCATTATTGGTCTGTTCAGAGATTCTATGTTTCTTGGTTTAATCTAGGAGTGTTGTATATTTCCAGGAATTTATCCATCTCCTCTGGATTTTCTAGCTTATGCAAGTAAAGGTGTTCATCATAGCCTTGAATTGTATTTTGTATTTCTGTGGTATCAGTTGTAATATCTCCTGTTTTGTTTCTAACTGAGCTTATTTGGATCTTCTCTCTTTTTTTCTTGTTTAATCATGCTAATGGTCTATCAATTTTACTTATATTTTCAAAGAATCATCTTTTTGTTTCATTTATCTTTTGTATTTTTCTGTTTTTTGTTTCAATTTTATTTAGTTCTTCTCTTGTCTTTGTTAATTCTTTTCTTCTGCTGGCTGTGGGTTTGGATTTTTTTGTTTCTTCAGTTCTATGTGGTGTGACCTTAGATTGTCTATTTGTGCTCTTTCAGACATTTTAATCTAGTCATTTACTACTGTGAACTTTCTTCTTATCTCTTAGCTTTTTTTTGTATCTCAGAGGTTTTGATAGGTTGTGTCACTATTATCATTTAGTTCAAAGAATTTTTAAATTTCCATCTTGATTTCATTGTTGACCCAATGATCATTGAAGAGCAAGTTTTTTGATTTCCATGTATTTGCATGGTTTTGAGGATTCCTTTTTGAATTGATCCCCAATTTTATTCCACTGTGGTCTGAGAGACTAGTTGATATAATTTTGATTTTCTTAAATTTACTGAGACTTGTTTTGTGGCCTATCATATGGTCTGTCTTGGATAATGTTCCATGTGCTGATGTATAGAATGTATATTCTGCAGTTGTTGGGTAGAATGTTCTGTAAATATCTGTTAATTCCATTTGTTCTAGGGTATAGTTTAAGTCCATTGTTTCTATGTTGACTTTCTGTCTTGACCTATCTATTGCTGTCAGTGGAGTATTACAGTTTCCCACCATTATTGTGTTGTCATGTATTTCATTCCTTAGGTCTAGTATTAATTGTTTTATAAACTTGGGAGCTCCAATGTTAGGTGTATATACATTTAGAATTATGATATTTTCCTGTTGGACTAGTCCTTTTATCATTAAATAATGTCCCTCTTTGTCTTTTTTAACTGCTGTTGCTTTAAAGTTTGTTTTCTCTGATATAAGAATATCTACTCCTGCTCGCTTTTGATATCCATTTGCATTGAATATCTTTTTCCATCTTTTTACCTTAAGTTTATGTGAGTCCTTATGTGTTAGACAGTCTCCTGAAGACAGCAGAAACTTGGTTGGTGAATTTTTATCTATTCTGCCATTCTGTATCTTTTAAGTGGAGCATTTAGGCCTTTTACATTCAATGTTAGTATTGAGAGATGAGGTACTATTCTATTCATCATGCTATTTGTTGCCTGAATACCTTGTTTTTTGTTTCTATTGTGTTAATGTTTTACAGGTCCCATGAGATTTATGCTTTGAGGAGGTTCTATTTTGGTGTATTTTGAAAATTTGTTTCAAGATTTAGAGCTCCTTTTAGCAGTTATTATAGGGCTGGCTTGGTATTGGTGAATTCTCTCAGCATTTATTTTTCTGGAAAAGACTGTATCTTTCCTTTGTTTATGAAGCTTAGTTTCACTGGATATGACATTCTTGGGGGATAATTGTTTTGTTTAAGGAGGCTAAAAATAGGACCCTGATTCCTTCTAGCTTGTAAAGTTTCTGCTAATGAATTTGCTATTGCTGTGATAGGTTTTCCGTTATAGGTCACCTGATGTTTTTGCCTCATAGCTCTTAAAATTCTTTCCTTAGTCTTGATTTTAGATTACATGATGATTATGTGCCTAGGTGATGATCTTTTTGCGATGAATTTCCCAGGTGTTCTTTGAGTTTCTTCTATTTGGATGTCTAGGTCTCTAGGAATGCTGGAGAAGTTATCTTTGATTATTTCCTCAAATACATTTTCCAAACTTTTAGATTTCTCTTCTTCCTCAGTAACACCAATTATTCTTAGGTTTAGTCATTTAACACAGTCCCAAACTTCTTGAAGGCTTTGTTCATTTTAAAAATTCTTTTCTATTTATCTTTGAAGAATTGAGTCAATTCAAAAGCCTTGTCTTTGAGCTCTGAAGTTCTTTCCTCTGCTTTTTGCTTCGATTGCTGAGATTTTCCAGTGCATTTTGCATTTTTCTAAGTGTGTCCTTGATTTCCAGAAGTTGTGATTGTTTTTTATCTATCCTGTGTATTTCACTGAAGAATTTCCCCTTCATATTCTGTATCATGTTTTTGAATACTTTAAGTTGTACTTCACCTTCCTCTGGTGCCTCCTTGATTATCTTAATAATTGACCTTCTGAGTTCTTTTTCTGGTAATTCAGAGGTTTCACCTTGGTTTGGATCCATTGCTGGTGAGCCTGTATGATCTTTCGGGGGTGTTAAAGAACCTTGTTTTGTCATATTACCAGAATTGTTTTTCTGGTTCCTTCTCATTTGGGTAGACTATGTTAGAGGGAAGATCTGGGATTAAAGGTTGCTATTCAAATTCTTTTGTCCCATGGGGTGCTCCCTTGATGGGGTGTTCTCTCCCTTTCCCTAGCAATAGGGTTTCCTGAGAGCTGATCTATAGTTAATGTTTTTGCTCTTCTGGGTCCAGCCACCCAGCAGGGCTACTGGCATTCTGGCTGGTACTGGAGACTGTTTGCAAAGAGTCCTGTGATGTGATTCGTCTTCAGGTCTTGCAGCCCTTGACACCAGCACCTGCTCTGGTGGAGTCAGTTGGGGAGTGAAGTGGACTCTGTGAAGGTCCTTGGTTGTGTTTTTGTTTAGTGTGCTGTTTTGGGGTTGGTTGGCTTCCAGCAAGGTTGTGGGGCTTTCAAGAGCACACAGCTTCAATCCTATAGGGAGGATGCAAACTTGCCCTAACGACACCTAGTTAAGTATTCAGGTTTCTCAGGCAGTGGCCAGGGCCATAGAACTCCCAAGAAATTATGACCTTTGTCTTTGGCTACCAGGATGGGTAGGGAAAGACCACCTGGTGGGGGCAGGGATAGCCGTTTCTGAGCTCAGCCTCTCTTTGGGTGGGGCTTGCTGTGGTGTTCTCTATGGTTCTCTATTGGTTCCCTGTCCAATAGAGTTATAGTCCCAAGGGGATTATGGCTGCCTCTGCTGGGTCATACAGGTCAGCAGGGAAATGGGGAAAAGCCAGCAGTAACAAGCCTCAACCTGCTCTGTAGTCCTAAAGGCTGGTCTCACTCCCACCATGCCCCCATCCAACAGCACTGAGTTTATTTCCAGGCAGCCAGTGACCGAAGCTGAGAACTTGTCCCAGACCATGTGCCTCCCCATTGAAAAAGCAAGAAGACTCACAGTTTTTTAGCATCTCAGGGAGCTTTCAGTGGCGATCCAGTTCTTTCAAAGGGACTGCAGATTCTCTCGGCTTTACTGGTATGTTCCTGTGGTAGTTCTTGGAGCAAAAGTTCACATGCTGCTCTGTCCGTCTGAATAGGAGCTGCAAGCTAGTCCTGCCTCCTATCTGCCATCTTCAGGTTTTTTTTTTTTTTTTTTTTTTTTTAGCAAGGTCTGATATGGTTTGGATTTGTGTCCCCATCCAAATCTCATGTAAAATTGTAATCCCCAATTTTAAGGTGAGGCTTGGTAGGAGTTGATTAGATCATGAGGACAGATTTCCCCCCTGCTCTTCTTATGATAGTGAATAAGTTTTCAGGAGATGGTGCTTAAAAGTGTGTGGCATCTCGCACCTGTCTCTTCCTCCTCTGGCTATGTCAGATGTTCCTGTTTCCCCTTTGCCTTCTTGCCATCATTGTAAGTTTCCTGAAGTCTCCCCAGCCATTATTCCTGTACAACTTGTGGAAATATGAGTAAATTAAATCTTTTTTCTTTATAAATTACCCAGTCTCAGGTAGTTCTTCATAGCAATGCAAGAAGGGACTAATACAAGGTCTCATTTTATTAGTCCTATATTAGTTCTAGGCTGGAGTGCAGTGGCATGATCCGAGCTCACTGCAGCCTGGATCTCTTAGGCTGAAGAGATTGTCCTACCTCAGCCACCCTAGTAGGTAGGACTACACGTGTGCACAAACACATCCAGCTAATTTTTAAAATTTTTTGGTAGAGACATGGTCTTGCTATGTTGCCTCGGATGGTCTAGAACTCCTGGCCTTAAACGACCCTACTCCCTTGGCCTCCCAAAGTGTTGGGATTGCAGGTGTGAGCTATCATGCCTGGCCTACTTGTTGGGTTTTAAAAATACAATTCTTAGCACTTATATTCAGTTATTTCTATATCTTTAATTGTACTCCATGATCACTGCTAACTCAACATTGTACTCCCTGCATTTAATACACACCACTCTATTTTCTGCTTTTATTAAATGTAGAAGAAAAATCTTTTGATTTTTGCATCTTTGAGAGTAATTTTGTCTTTCTACTAATTGGTTTTATTTTTTAATAATCAAATTTTTTCTTTCCGTTAATCAGTTTTATTTTTTAAAAATCAAAATGCATATTGAAATTTGATATTTTACCAGCTCTTGAGTTCTAAAAACTTGTTAATTCAACTGTTCTTTCGAAAATATTTTTTGAATATATATTATTTACCAAACAGTGTGCCTAGGGACAACTGAGAAAATCAATGATGAATCAAAATAGATGAAGTCCCTGCCCTCTTGGAGTTACAGTCTACCTAGGGCCGTATTGAATAAATGATCACACACCCAAATGTAAAACTGGGGTTTTGACCAGAGGTTTATGGGAAGCTACATATTGATACAGATCTAACTTGAGGGATAGGACTCAGTGGGCAGGGGCTAGTCAGGGAAGTCTTCACTAAGGCAGAGAGAGTTACACTGAAGGCTGAGAGATGATTAGGAGTTCAGCAGGCAAAGGGAGAGGGAAGGCAGAGGCATCCTGTGTGCAGTCTGGAAAGAGGGGGATGTGGGGCTGAAGACAGTGCAGTTAGGCAGATGTGGCAGGTGATCCGTGTGTGGTGCACTTGATGCTAGAGTCATAGATGGAGCCAGATCTTGTAGTTGGCCATGTTAAGGAGCTAGGATTAGTAAAAACCAAAAATGTCCCATGTGTAAGTGTAACACATGGAATGCTTTTAAGCAGGGTGAGTTTGGGAGTGTGTATGTGGCACCATTAGGTTTGTGTTTTGAAGAGATACAGCAGTATCAAGTTAGTTTTCATTTTAAACTATATAAATTAGATCCTTCTTTTGTTAAAAACTTCCTTTTGCTGAAAAGGCTTCCTTTTGCACTTAGAATAAATTCCAAACTTCTCACCATGGCTTGCAAGACTTTACCTGATATAGTCTCTATACTTCTGCAACCTCATCTTATATCTCACCTCACTTTGTCCACTGCCTTCTAGCAGAATGAGCCTCAAACATTGAATCACATTCTCAATTCAGAGTTTTTGAGCTTTTGGTGCCCAGTGAGTGAAAGCTCTTTTCACAGTTCTCCAAATGGCTATCTCCTTCTTTTCAGATACGTTTCAGCTTAACCAAGAAACCTCCTTGGCCATTTCTTTAAAGAAACCACCCCTCCCTTAGTCACTCTCTCTCACATCATTTTAATTTTTATTATAATTATTATTACAATTATCACATGAAATTATCCTAATCATGATTTCTTTATAGTAGCACATGGAGACACTCGATAATTTGTCTTACTGAATAAACAGTTGAAATATAAAGGGCAGATTGGAAACAGGTTAATGTAGATACAGCAAGAGCTTTTAGGAGATGCTGCTGGAGTCTCGGTCAGAAATGAGGATAGCTTAAACTAAGGGGATGGCATTGGATATAGGGATGTGTGTGGACCAAGAAATATTTAGAAGATAAAATCAACAGTCTTTGGTGATGGATTAATATGGGAGTGACAAAGATGGGGCTGTTAAGATTTTAATATTTCTTGACACATTGGAATTTCTCTATCTTAAATGCTGGAATTTTTTCCTGGGTGCTTTGTTTTTGAATTTTTGTTCACTTTTTTTGTTACTCATTTTGTTCCATATATTCTATCTTCTTTGCAGATCCTATTATGTACAATCCAAATCTATTCTGTTCTTCATATCTACCATTTTCTCTCACATTTTAAAATAAAATTTTATTGTTGATTTACTTTGCATTCTAGAATTATTTCTCAAGTTTGTACTCTGAAGCATTGGTTTGAATAGTTAGCAGTTCAAGTTTACATCTTACTGCTTCCAATGAATATTTTACTTACTTTGATTTTGATTTTCTTCCTACTCTGAGTTGCTCTTTAAATATAAAATAACTATTCTTTTTTATCTCATTGAGATCTAGAACTATATATTTAAAATTTTTCTTCTGATTTACACGAAAGTCTTTTCTAGGAAAAGGAATTCATACTAAAGCTAACCATTTGTTTCCTTCTTTCAAAGGTTTTTCTTCTATGATATGTTCTCTTCTTTCAAAGATTTTTCTTCAGTCTAATCACCTTTGTATCTTATCTGACTGATCTTCAACTGTTCTAAAAATGAGTTTAAGGATTATTTGAATGGTGAGACATCCATTTCTAGACTTTATCTCCCAGACCAGTAGTCTATGCTGTGCAGGGAGATGCCAGATTATTGGTTGTTGGTATAAGCATCTACTCATATTTTCAAACAACCTAAAGAAATCTACCCAGCTTTGGGCTGAAAACCAGAGCTTCATATGTATGAGTGCAGTTGCTTTGCTGAAGAAAAGATAAAGGGTTAGAGGCTATTTCATTGCTTGCTTGAACCTGGAAAATGGGATTTTGAGGCTGGGTCACTGCACAAAGATGAAAGGAAAGAAAAACCTAGAAACACTCTGATGACTTTGTTTTATACCACTTACTGTGATTGCAGTGAGGATTGTCTTTTCTGATGGTACTTTACAGGGGAATTAAGGAAAGTTGGTTTTTTATGCTTTCAATCAATTTACTATCATTCCTAACACAAAAGTGGCAAATAATTTAAATCGAGGATGAGAGGACAGATATTTCACTGATAGCATATTTTCACTACTAATTCCTTACCTTCAGATATATTTTGGAATATTATGACCTTTTTCCTAATGGTGGTTAAATTGCCTTTTACATTCCTCCTTTCTTATACAACATCAAAGATCAGACATGTCCTTCTACTAAGAGTTTCAAAATAGTATATGTAGGGAGCACATTTTCCATGAAAGATGCATTTGTTTTGATTGGCACAGTCCCTGCTTGCATCAATTTAGTTTGTCTCCAGTTTCCCAATCTCTTGAATTTAGTACTTGGTATAGTTATTACACTGGCTATTCATAATCAATACTTTGAGACATGCTGGCAGTCAGTATTATTAAATTGCATGCATATGAGTTACT
This sequence comes from Macaca mulatta, assembly GCF_049350105.2. NCBI lineage: Eukaryota > Metazoa > Chordata > Mammalia > Primates > Cercopithecidae > Macaca > Macaca mulatta. Next base: position 101,239,357 of record NC_133419.1, on the reverse strand, counting down.
TTGTGCCCAGAGGTAATTTTACCATAAAGGACGCAATTTAATGAATTACACAAAATAAATAAATGATGCTTAGTTAAACTTTTGAATATTTATGAGGCAGTTCAACAGTGATTAGATGATATGAGGTGGGAAAGTTTAAAATGCAGAAGAAACATAATAATGGATATCACTTACTGAATAAATTTGTATTTATTTTTCCTAGAAGCTGTCATTGCTGCATAAAGAAAATATACTGAAGAAGATTAGTTATAAATATAATTAAATATTTTCCTAACACATGTAGTTCAGTGTATGTCTTTTAAAAATATTTGTTGCCTTCTTCATTCTTTATTCAAACATTTTGAAAGAGAGCATATTGAACAGAAAAAATTCTAAGAGCATTTAATTACAACTGATGTACCTGAATATGTTTTGTGAGATGACTTGTAAACTGAGATAAGAAATTTTATTTGAGGAACGCAAGTCCTTTTGATTATTATAGCCAGAGAAACATTAAAATGAGACTGCAACCATGCCCCACTTCCCCTTTAAGCTATGTATTCATTTTGAAACTGCTTTCTATTGCCACAAGTAGCTACTAACTAACAAGGCCATATCAGACACTATAACCCTATAGCTTCACAATGTATAGCCATTCACTAATCAATGCTGTTTCTGTAAATGAATGAGAATTCCTGAGAGAGGACTTTGTATCAGCCCACCCCCTTCCCACTACTGCCCTTTTTGTGCCTTTAAAAATCTACTTGTTACTGCTACTAATCAGAGTGTATATTCAGGGCAACTTGAATCTATGCTCCTGGGTTGCAATCCTCAAACTTGACCCAAATAAACGCTTTATCTATATTTATTTTCCTGAGCTTTTTCCTTTTAGGTTGACATATTACAATCTTGTTTCATATATCTTAATTTAATGAAAGAACAAAAGGTTTGATCTGAAATACTTTCAGGTAGAAGAATATTAATCTTTAAAAATTACTAACTAGTTAATCATATTATATGACATGGTCTGTATGAGATGCTGGGAAGAGAGAATTTTAGAGATGTATAGCCTTAATAGATATACTGAAAAAAAATAAAAGCCAAAAGTCAGTGGTATATCCATCTAACATGTTTAAAATAGAGCAATAAATTTTAAACCTAAATAAAAATAAAGTAGAAAGAAGAATATAAAAATGACAGGAAGAACAAAAATAATTGGAAAAAGAAACATTAAGAAAATGAATAAAGACAAAGTTAATGGTTTGAAAAGATCACATATTTTGTAAACCTCTTCTAATCAAGAGAGATCAAAGGAGGAGGGAGAGATGGGGAGGAGGACATACAAACTGCTGATAAAAAGAAAATATCCCACAGATCTTAGAAATATTAAGAAAATGATGGAAATGTGGATGAGTAAAATGATTATACAAACTCTGACCCAAATGAGAATTTTAAAATCATGGCAAGCATCCAAAAGCAGACAGAAGCTAAAGGAGTATTTACTCTTGAAAATCTGAAACTGCAAAAATAAGAATTGTGAGTTTGTGGCTTATTTTGTTTGTGGATGTTCTTCAATCCCTCTGGCAATGGTGGCAAAAGATCGCAGCTTTATCAGTTGGAGTAGCAAAGGAAGTTTATCAGAAAGAGCAGTTGAAAATACAAAATAGAAATTCAGGAAGTGAGAGAACTGCAGGAAGGATAGGAGCCACAACCTGAGTATAAAGCCTGTTAAATCCTTGGCTGAATGATAAACTATGCTTGCTCAGAGATAAACATTGGAGAACCTAGTAAGTAATGTAGGCAGAGACCAAGAGAAACATTGAGGATAGAGTTATATTAGGTGTGTTTTTTTAGTTCGTAGCGTTTTACACTGAGTACATTTTCTAACCTGCATGTTCTCAGGAAGCAGAGAGGTGGCAATTTTTTAAAAAGCGTATACTTTAGAGATTTTTAATATGTTTTGTGAAACAGTATAATGGCTGACAGTTGCTTCAAAATAATATAGGAGATTGACTGGCATTACACACAAAACAGATTATTCATTCGTAATAGATGAAGGTAAATGTTAAGTTTGTAGAAATTCACTATACTCTTCTGTATATTACATTTCAGATATTTAAAAAAAATTTCATAACACAAAGTTAAAGAAATCTAAATTTAATACAGGATAAGTTAAAATGGCACCAAACAGTAAAATAGAGAAAAATCTAAGAAAAGACTTTCAAGACCTATATATTGACAAAGCTCAAAGAAGGCTTAAAAAAGTGGAATGTACCATGATTATGAATTAGGGAACTCAATATTGTAAAATAGATAATTCTCCTGAAATTACTTTGTATAGTGTTATTCATAACAGACCCAACTGGAAACAACCTTAATGTACGTCAATGGTAGAATGATAAATTACTTGGGGGGGTTACTCACACGATGTAGTTTAGAAGACAGCATTACCTACACTCACATGTTACAATATGGGTAACTCTTACCAACATAGTGTTGAGTGAAAAATACAAGACATAAAAAGCTCCAGATGATTTCAAAGACTGGTAAAGGTAAAAACCAGGTAGTGTTGTTAGAAGTCAGGATAGTGAAAGAGGAGGGAATACTGTCGGACTCATTTTACAAGCACAGCATCACCCTGATACCGAAGCCAGGCAAGGACACCAAAAAAATAAATAAATAAATAAAACAACTGTATGCCAATATCCCTGATTAATATGCATGCAAAAACCCTCAACAAAATACTAGCAAGGCAAATTCAACAGCACATTTAAATAATCATTTATTATTATCAAGTGTGGGGATGTAAGGATGGTTTAATATTTGCAAATCAATAAATGTAATACATCACGAAAGACAAAAACCATATGATCATTTCAATAAATGCAAAAAAGCATTTGACAAATTCAACATTTTTTCATGGTAAAAATTCTCAACAAATTAGGTATAGAAGAAATGTACCTCAACACAATAAAGGCCATAAATAACAAACACACAACTAACATCATTCTAAACAGGGAAATGCCGAAAGCTTTTCCTTTAAGGTCTTGAAAAAGACAAGGACGCCTACTCTTGCCACTTCTCCTCAACATAGTACTGTAGGTCCTAGCCAGAGCAAATACACAAGAGAAAGAAAGAAAAAAGCTTTAGAATAGAAAAGGAAGAAGTCAGTTGTCCCTGTTTGCAGGCAACAATCTAATATATAGAAAACACTAATGACTTTGCCAAAAAACTCTTAGGAATGATAAGCAAATTCATGAAAATTACAAGATTAAAAAAATACAAAATTTAGTAGTGTTTTTATATACCAATAATGAACTACCTGAAAAAGAAATCAGGAAAACAATCCTATTTAAAATAGCTACAAAAAAATAAAATACTTAGGAATAAGTTAAGCAAGAAGATGAAGGATTTCTAAATTAAAAACTATAAAACATGGATTAAAAAATCAAAGAAGACATAAATAGAAAAAAATCCCATGTTCATGGATTGGAAAAATTAATGTTAAAATGTCCATAGTATCTAAATGGATCTATAGATTCATTGTACTCTCTATCAAAATTCTAATGGCATTTTTTTTTACAGAAATAGAAAACACAATCATAAAATTCATAGAGAACTACAAAAGACCCCAAATAACCAACGCAATCTTGAGCAAAAATAATTAAAGTGGAGGTATCAAACTACCTGACTTCAAAATTTACTGCAAAGCTATAGTAACCAAAACAGCATGCTATTGGTATAAAAACAGATACATAGATCAATGAAACAGAATAAAGTGCCAGGAAATAAATCCACATATTTGTGATCAATTGGTTTTTGACAAAGGTGCCAAGAACACACAATGGGGAAAGGATAGTCTCTTTAAGAAATGGTTCTGCAAAAACTGGATATCCACATGCAGAAGACTGAAATTAGACCTTCAGCTTCCACCATATAAAAAAATCAATGCAAACTGTATGAAAGATGTAAACATAAGATATAAAACTGTAAAACTGCTAGAAGAAAATGTAGAGAAAAGTCCTATGACTTTGGTCTGGGCAATGAGTTTTTGGATATGACTCCAAAAAACACAGGCAACAAAAGCACACACACACAAACCAAAACCAAAACCAAACAAACAAACCCCCCAAAAACATGGGACTATATCAAACTAAAAAGTTTTTGCACAGCAAAAGCCACAATCAACAGAGTGAAAAGACATCCTACAGAATGGGTGAAAATATCTGCAAACTCTACATTTGATAAGGGATTAACATTCAAAATATATATGCAGCTCAACTCAATAGCAAGAAAACAAATTACCCGGTTAAAAAATGGGCAAAGGACTTGAATGGACATTTCTCAAAAGTAGAGATACAAATGGCCAACAGGTATATGGAAAAATGCTCAATCTCACTAATCATCAGGGAAATGAAAAGAAAAACCACAATGAGATGTCACCGCATACACATTAGAATAACTCTTATCAAAAAGTCAAAAGAAAACAAATAGAGAAAAGGGAACCCTCACCCTCCATTGATAGGAATGTAAATTGGTACGACCATTATTGAAAACAGTGTGGAGGCTCCCCCCACAATTAAAAATGGAACTACTATATAATCTGGCAATCTCACTACTTGGCATATATTCAAATAAAATGAAATCAGTATGTCAAAAAGACATCTGCATTCTCATGTTTATTGCAACACTATTCACAATAGCCAACACACAGAATCATATCTTGTCCATCAACAGATGAACAGATAAAGAAAATGTGTTATATAGACACAGAGAAATTATATTCACCATTCAACTATTAAAAAGAAAGAAATCCTGCCATTTGCAACAACATGAATGAATCTGACGACCATTATGTTAAATAAGCCAGGCACAGAAAGACAAATACCACATGGTCTTACCCATATGTGGACTCTTAAGAAAGTTGATCTCATAAAAGTGGAGAGCAAAATGGTGTTTATCAGGGGTTAGTATGATTGGGAGGGCTGGGACTGGGGAGTGGTTAAAGAATACAAAATTTCAGATAAGATCAATAAGTTCAACATTGTGACTATAATTAATAATATATTGCATTCTCTAAAAATGCTGAGAGTGGATTTTCTCACCTAAAAATGATAACTATCTGCATATGTTAATTAGCTAGATTTAGTCATTGTATGACATATATATATATACTTCAAAGCATGTACATGATAAATCCATTTAATTTTATCTTTAAGAAAAAAGGGAAGTCAGCTTGGAGCAGTGGCTCATGTCTGTAATCCCAACACTTTAAGAGGCTGAGGCGGGTGGATCACCTGAAGTCAGGAGTTCAAGACCAGCCTGGGCAACATGGTGAAACCCCATCCCTACTAAAAATACAAAAATTACCTGGGGACAGTGGCATGTGCCTGTAATCCCAGCTACTCAGTAGGCTGAGGCAGGAGAATCACTTGAGCCTAGGAGGTGGAGGTTGCAGTGAGCCGAGATTGCATCACTGCACTCCAGCCTGGGCAATAGAGCGAGACCCCATCTCAAAAAAAAAAAAAAAGGATAGTGTTGTTTTGGGATAAGAATTAGGAGAGTGACTGTAGGAGACCTGAATTGGATCTCTGGGGCTTAGTAATGTTCTGCTTCATGGACTGGATTATGGTTAGACAAGTGTATTTACTTCATAGTAATTCATTCAGCTATCACTATACGTTTATGATTTGTGTACTTGTCTGTATGCAGATGTAAAGAAAAAAGCCTTGCTCTTTGGAAAATAAAGTCTCAGCTATTTAGTAATTGGCATTTACTCAATTAGCAATTAGAATTCTTATAATGCTAAGTATATATTTTGTAAACCTTTTATTTTGGGTTCACCTTATACAATTTCTTCATTTCCTAGTTTATTAAGCAAGCCCATGTCTGTATCTGTCCAACACTCATAGATTTAGCACTCCTCTATCACAGGTACATTGTCAGGTGCTTAAGGTATAAACCCAGCTTTCAAAGGGAGAAGATTTTTTTCACAATTTAGAAATTTTTATATGGGCTGTTCTCAGAAAATTTCAACAAAAATGTGCAAGTATTTGTAAAATGAAATAATTTGTGCACTTTTCTGTGTGTAGATTTGTTTAAAAGCTCTGCCCTTTGGAAAATAAAGTCTCAACTCTTTAGTAATTGGCAGTTAGTCCATTAGTAATTGACATTCTTAGAATGTCAATTATAAATAAATGGCTATCAACATTTCTGATTCCATTTTTTTTTTTGGCATGGATGCTCTGCTTCTACAAATGTGCATTACATAATAGAGTGAAACTGAGGATGGACATTTGATGAACTCATGGATGGCTGGGTTTAGGAATTAGAAATCCGTGTTTAGAGGTGGTGCAGTAAATTCACATTCATGTTGAAGAGTGAAAAAAATGAGAAATACTTCTGAATATGATAAAACATATCATCAATACTTTTTTGGTTCCATTTGTGTTACTACAATATGTTCAGGAAAATATCCTAATAGTCTTGAAAATAAAATAGTTTATGTCAAAATTTCGTAGAAAAAAAATTTTAAAGTTGTTTGGGTTAGAGAACTTCAACCACGAAGCCACGCATCTAGAATCAAATGAAACAAAAACACAGTAAAGTGAGTAACTATTTTTGATAAAAATTATAGAGTTGTGTTTCAATAGGACAAGAAAAGAACAAGTTAAACAATGGAAACATTACTTCAATTTGCTTTTGATTTGATGATTTTCACAAAACATAATTTTTAGTTAGCCTCACAGTCTATGAAAATAAGCCAAGAAAGAAATCTAATGATAGATAAAAGCTATTTGATTTAAATGAGAGTCCTCAGAATTTCAGAAAAGAAAGGATAAAAATGGCATTTTATTTTTTCTTATTGTTTAGTTTTTTGTATTCTTACTTTTACGTAGTATTAATAAACAGCCAGAGAGGCTCTGTAAAATGGCTGCTATCCACATAGCATATGGAAAATAAAACAATCATTGTTAGCTTTCTGGTGACTAGCTTCATTTCAGCTTCTTTCTCCCCTTTAACTTGTATCTGAAAGTCAATCTTCACACAAATACATTTCCTCCCCTCACTATACAAATTAAATACAATCTGTCTAGCATGAGTTGTTGTCAGAGAACGGGGAGGCCCATTTGTTTTGTCTCCTACTCTAATGATTACAGTCAGATCATAAAATAAAGAATAACAACAACCTTGTCCCTTCTGCCCTGAAGAAATCCCTACCACGACTTCTTTTATAGAGCAAAACACAATTGGTGTCTTTTCAGTGCAATCAATAAGTGGAAATGGCTTTAGTGACATGTCTAAAATGAACTTCTGAGTTGCATATCCTCTGGAAGGTTTAAAATGAACACGTGAACCTTGTACGTAGCCCAAGCAAAGAAGTTGCTAGAGGTGCCTTTTAGTGAGTATTGTAAAACGGGACAAGTTGTTTTGTCTTTTTTTTTTTTCTTAATAATCACTAAAATGTTCAGAATTGAAACCAGGACACTGTGCACTTAAACTCATGCTGCAAAATACATTGTTGCTTATTGTTAAAATGAGTCCAGCTATTAAAAAGATAAAAATACAGTTAATAATTATCTTAAAATAAGGGATGAATGAATACAAGCACCATAAACTTGGCAATCATGGAAGACTTTGTTCCACAGGCAGAATATGAAATATAAATATTTTAAAAATTATGTCTACTGAAAATTTCATTTCTATTTTATTCAGTTAATATAACTTTTATTCGTTGACTTATTTGGAAAATTAAGGACAATTTCAGGACAGAAGCATATTCTCATTAAAACAGAGAAACTTACACCCATATAGGGCATTGGCACAAATTTATTCACACAGTTCGTTCAGAGGATCAGGATCCTAAGGAATCCTGGGATAATTATAGACACGAGAATTATATTGTTCCAATGTATTTCTTTTTTGTTTACTTTAACTTCCCATAAACCTCCCTCAATATTAGACTGTGAGCTTTTTGAGGGTAAGGACTAGATCTTATTTATATGTACATTCTCAGTGCCCAGAATAGTGCCTGATACTGAATAAATGCTTGATGAGTGAAGGAGTGAAAAAAAATGAATCATCCAACATTCCATTATCACAATTTACTTTGTCTGTTTTGCTGATCTGGGAAAATCAGAGAAATGATTATGAAATTTGGCCTTATCCTTTACTCTTCCTTCTTGCCAGAGTGGCATCTGCTCTGAATTTGTATGCGCATAAAAATCCTTTTATGTTCTGAAAAGCTTGAGGGACTCTGCTCTAGGATTCAGAGTTTACCATTCACAGGACACTTAATGCTGGTGGGTTCATAAATTCAAAACTGAACCTAATAATTTACTTGTATGCGCTAGTGACAGAGATGGCAATCCAGATGGGACAGTTATGGTTATTCATGAATCAAAGTTGTTCAATAAATACAGCCCACTTTCAATTTTCAATCATGCTGCATATCATAAGCTAGACATTTCACATCTCTCAGTGTCAGTGCTTTCTACATTTAGTCCCTGCTGCCATAAAATTTCAAGCTAATTCCATGCAGGTAACCAAAATTTACAAATGGGTGGTGCTAAGCAGATGCTGACAAAATTTCTCAAATATTTGAAACATACAAATAGATGGATTAATGTCTACATTTGGAATTTCATATTCTTTCTCTCATTTCTTCAGGTGGTCTTTTTTGTGAGGTAGTGCTGTCCTTTCAGGAGGCAGCTGGTTGAAAGGAAGAGACGCCATTTTTCTTTGTACAGTGGGGTTCTCATGTAGCCTAATTGTGACCTTTTAAGATGTCCACAGATGGATCCACTCAGAAACAGAAAGGGGTAAAATTGCTAAATTGTCCTCCAGCCTCTTACCATCGATCACTTTGTCTGGGCTGTTATCATTCTGACCTTGTCTTTTTGCAAAACTATTCTTACCATCTTAATTGCTATGAACATTCTATTAGATAAAGCAGTTCATCAGTTTAATAACAAAAATCAATCACTATTTGATTTGAATTGTTTCATGTACTTGAAAGTGTTGGGTTAGTTAAAAATGAAAATAAGTTTAAGTCAAAATGCTCGATTTATTATTTCTTAAACCAATTAAGCTGTAACGGAAGCTTCCTTGTGAAAGGCCAAAATGCCAAGTGTAAGTAGATTATTGACAAATGCTACCAGGGGAAGCCTCTGACTGAGATCCTTATTGATGTTCTACAGAAATGCATCAGGGAAAAGATTATCAAACCCAAGTCATCAGCAAAAGGAGCTACCAGAAGTTAGGATCAAGACCCTAGTTTAGGATTGAAGCAAAATACAAAAACTCGAGAAAATAGAAAAAGTCTCCATTGCTAGACTGCAAACTTCATAAGGTCAGGAACTCAGTTTTATTTATTGTTTCAGCCTGAATACTGCATCAAAACATAGCAGGTGTTTAATGAATACTAGTTAAAGAAATAAATGAATAAATAATTAACGAGATTCAAATGAAACATAAAGTCAGGTCAGGGAAATGTGAGATGGCGTTTGACTGTCAACTTAGGGTCAGAATCAGAGTCAGGCTGCAACCAAATCAGAAGAACCTGCAGTCAGAAGTGGGAAGGGAAAGCCTAATAGCAACTTGCAGGAGGGAGATCAGGTAAGGCTATGAGAGATTTAAGGACTTTATTGCCCTTAATGATGCCATCTTCTCTCCAAATGACTCTTGCTCAAGTGTAGCTTCCCTCAATTAGTAGAGAAGAAAATACAAAGATTTCAGAGACAAGTGAATCACAAATAGGTTCTGGTTTGATTATTTATTAAGGAAAATGCATTGAGGTGTTATTAGTTAATACCACACTATATATTCCAGGGATACAGTCATCAGTTTCAAAGTGGAACATGGGTATGGCCTTGACAGAAAACATATTCTAGAAGGAAATAAATCTGTGTACATGACTTCAGAAATGATATCTTGTTTCTTATTTACCTTCTCTATAATGCCTGGTACATCAAGGCAAACACTATGTTAAAGTCTCAACTTGACTTCTTTTCACTCTGTTTGTTTGAGGCTAAAAGAGTTTTCTGCAGTGGCTACTTCTGCTCACATTATAACATGCGGTGCAAAAATATATTCAGAGGTTGAATTTTACTCTTAACCATTTCTGATACCAACACTGGAGAGCTGTGATTCTCAACACAAGAATGAATACCAAAACCCCTTGGTGTCCTGACAAGATACAGGAAACTCCACATCAAGTAAGGTGCTGATGGGCTGAGAGCTCTGAAATGACGTTCCTTTGCCCTCAAACTATTTCCACCAACCATTCTTTAGAAGCAGTGGCATTATTAAGGTTACTCAATGTCTGTAACTTGAAGTTACTAATTGACAACATAAGGGATATTGATTATTTATTTGATTGTGGAAGTTGTCACCAATAACCCGTAAACCAAACAGGCACTTTTCCATCGTTATCTCACTTGATCTCTTGGCAGCATTAAGCATAGTTAGCCAGTTCCCTCTTTTTGGTCAACTCCTTTAGCTTTTTTGATGCATATGTGGTATTCCTGCTACCAAACTGATTTATTCTCCTTGCCAGTCTCCTTGCTGATTCCTCCTCTTCAGCTCAACTTCTAAATGCTGAGTGTTCCAGGACATAGCATAGCCCCCCTCATTCCCCTCCTCTCTACTTCTCTCCTCTCCTCTTGAAATTTTGTCCTCTGATGCTTTCCTATGGCAACATGGCTTTAAATATCACTTCTATAATGGCCACCTCTATGTTTTCAGCCTTGTTCTCTCAATTAGACTCCAAACTGGCATGTTCTACTGCCTATCTGACTTACCCTCTTAGATTTCCAATAGGCATCAAAAATTCAATGTGATTAAATAGAACTCTTGATTTCCTAGCTTCAAATCTGTTCTTTGTTCAGCTTCCTTCATTTTTTTTGGTAAATGTCACAATTTACCTATGTGACCAAGCCAGAGATGGAGGAATCATCATTTCTCTTTCCTCCACATCAGATCAGTCAGCAAATCTTGCCAGTCCTGCCTCTAAAATACACCTGCTTCTCTCCCACTCCACTGCTATGGCTGAAGTCTAGGCCACAATCGTTTCTTGCTTGGATTATTGTGATAACTCTTAACTGCAATTCTCTGACCTTTCTTTCCTCTCCCTTTCATTCTTCACATAAGAGCAGCCAGAGTGATTAAAAAAAAACACCCATAAATTGGACATTATGACTTCCCTCCTTAAATTGTCTCAGTGGCTTTCTACTGCACTTCAAATACAAGACAGACTTTTTTTTTTCATAATCCATATATCTATACATATCTTGTCTCTACCTAATCCTCCAACTATTTTAATTTTCCAGTGCTTCACTTTCTTTCTGTTCTCACAGGAAGCAGGTTTGCTATACTTTTGACCCTCCATGTGTATTGTTATCAGAGTTTATCTCGTTACTTATTTGTTTGATTTTTTAAAAAATTGTCTTCCCCCATTAGGATGTAACATTCATACGAGCAGAAGCTTATCTATCTTATTTATGTTCTGATTTGGGAAAAATAAGAGGGGCCGCTGAAAACACTGTCTTCTCTATTTTCAAAATGGTTCATAGTTAATGCTTTTGTAGTAGCTTGCTGTTTTAGACTTTGCAGGGAAAGTTAAAATTATGGCTAGAAAAGTGACTCATAGGACTGACATTATAAGTACATAAAATGTGAAACTGATAATTTTGGTTTTGGTGACAACTGCCCTTGTTTCAATATTTGTTTCATTGTCACCATGCTCTGAATTTGACCATTAGTAAATTTAGGTAGGATGGTGGTAGGGATAGAGTGAAAAAGAGGATAAAAGTAAGAAAAATTGTTAAGCTTTTTGGGTTCATTATATTTTAGTAATAATTAGGGAGATCTTTTACTCAGTGACATTTTTGATAGAGAAAAATAAGTGGGGAGAAGATGAGAGCAGTAAATTCCAGATGTGTTCGGTGAAGGACAGAGGCAGAACTCTCTTTCAAGAGAAAAAGTACAGAAAGGAGAGAGTAAGAGAGATTCTGAAAGTTTCACCTACATCATATTTAGTGTTAAATATACATGCAGCTATTCAGTTATGAAACAGTGTAAATCAAAAACAGTCTTTGCAGAATATACTTAAAATAACAGTTAATGTCATATTTAGCCGAAGTTTTAATTATGTTCTATTTATAAAAAGCAAAGAATTTCCAAATTAATGAGATATTGATTTTTATTTTCTGGTAACAAGATGCCATATTTTGAAACTACAATTTATAATGCACTATGAAATGGAATAGTTACTATGCCCATGAATTCTGTCCCCATTTTTTTGTATAAAGTCATTGTCAGAATTTTTGTTGATTTATTTTAATTCAGAAATCTGGTCATTATGATGATTGTTCCAGAATTTGATTCATTCTTATTAACGTTCTGTTTTTAAATATATTCCATTTTTGCTTGCAATAAGTTATTTTGAATGAAGCCAATCTAGTGAAAACATTGTGTTCTGATGGTCTTGAGTGTCACTCTTGAGTAATCTTGATCTTAACCTCCAGCCAAGCCTTCATTATCAGCATTCCATAAAATCTCTCTCATCAAAGTTACTTACAGTCTCCACATTGCTGTATCCATCTGGCAATCTCAGGTCTCATCTTTCTGAATTTCCCAGCAGCATTTGACACTATGGAACATTCTCTCCATTTTGAAATTCTTCTCTTGGCTTCTGCATTTCTTCAGTGTCTCCTTCTTAGTTTCTTCAGCCAGAACCTCTCCTCTCCTTTGCTGAGTTCCAAATTATGGGCCACCCCAGAGCTCAATTCTCAGGCACCTTCTTTATCAACCATTCAGTGATCTCAGCCAGTATATGCATAAAAACTATTTATATTCTGATGATTTCCCATAGTTATAGCTCCATCCCCAATCTTCCTCTTAACTCAAGATCCAAAACAGAATCCTTGATTTTCACTCTAAAACCCACTCTTCTTTGTGAGTTCCTCATCTCTGTGAATGACAATGTCATTTACCTATTTTCTTGGTAAATATCTCTGCAATTATCTTTGTCTCATCTTTTTCATAGCCTACATGTAGTTTGTGGTCAAATTCTGTCTCACTTCAATTCAAAATATATTTTAAAATGCCCACTTCTTATCAACTCCACTGCTACCACTCTAGTAGAAAGCAGCCTCATTGTCACTGAGGATGGAACAGCTGCCCCTCTGCTCTTCTCTCTGAAGAGGTCCTCCCCAGGGTCTATTCTCTACCTTCTAGATTGAGAGAGGCTTTACATATGTCAGATCTTGACTTGTCCCTCCCAGTTAGAAATACTTTATGACTTCTTACACTTTGGATGAAATCTGAACTTCTCTGATTCCTAAGACCCCAGAAACCTGTTCCTTGTCCTGATAATCTCTTCATCATCATCCTGCTACCACTCTCCTTGTGCTCCCTACTCTCACCAAAATTACTCACTTCCTGTTCTTTGAAGAAGTCCAGCGTGCTAGTACTTCAGAGCTCTTGAGCTTGCTGTTCTCTCTGCTGTCTCTCATTACATCATGTCTCTACTCACACGTCACAACCACAGAAAGGTTGATTTCTCAAACCTCTGTAAAATATCAGACTCTCTCACTCTTTACCTTCTTGCCCTAGTTTTCTACATAGCCTGTATCATCAACTGAAAGTATATCACATATTTAAAAACAAAACAAACATACGATTATTTCTTAGTTTGTTGATTGTGTGCCTTCCCTACTACAATATAAGCTTTATAAGAGCAGGGACTTTGTTTTGCTCATTGTTTTGTTCCTAGCATTTAGCTCAATGTCTGGTACTTAATAGGTCTACATAAATATTTATTGAATTAAAGAATGAATGATTTATATTTAGGAAGGGAAGAATTGTGCACATGTGATCTCTGCAGGACCTCACAGAGAGATGTCAACATGGTGAATAATGATGGTTGTCTGAAGGTCATGCTAATAGGGCAGGTAAAAAAAAAAAAAAGCTTGAGGGTGACTGGCTATATAACAGGAACATCCCTCTGAGATATAGGAGCCTGGATTGTCACTCTTCCATGCACCAGAATATACTTTGTGGCTTTCTGAAAGTACACACCCCAGACGTCTGCCCCAGATGTTCCGATTCAGAGGTTTAGAGTGAATTCACACTAATGTAGTTCTTTTTGGTTGAAGTCCCCAAAAGCAGAACTTGAGATAGGGATTTTGGTGCATATTATTTACTATGAGGATGCTTACAGGTAAAACCTATTAAAAAGGGAGGAACTCAGAATAGGGAGCTAGAGGGAGCTGAGCAAGAATGTGGTTCCAGGAAATCTGGCTTTGGCCTGATGCATACAGCAAGGCTCTGTATCATAAACTACACCATAAAGTTGTTTCCTCCCTGAGGTAAGAGACCAGTATCAGTCATTGATCTTAGGCTGACTAAGTGTGATGAGGTCACTTTCCAAGTAATGTAGCTCTCCTCCGTGGAGGGCAATTCTCTAGAGTGGGAGCTGAGAACCATTAGCAGTCAACACTCACAGCAGCTGGAGGAGGCACACTGTCCCTCCTCCATAGAGAAGGGAAACTGGAAAAACCACCACAATGTTTTCTGCAGTTGGATAGAAAGGGGCTAATTGTTCTGCACATTCATTCATTCATTCAACGTATATTTATTGTGGTCAGTTATGGGCCAAATATATATACTATCATTTGCTGAGATTTAATGATAAACAAACATGGTTCCTGAAGGATAGGGAGAAACAGAAATATTCATCACATAAACATGCAGTCATAATGAGATACTTACTAAATTATTCCAAATAATTAATTGAAGCAAGATTGTAGAAATAAGTCCATGATATTGTGTAAGTAGGTAATGGTTTCCCATAAATTGTTTTTGCTGTAACTCTTAGAAAGATGGTATAAATACTTTATCATAGAAATCATTATCTAATACCACCTGTATGTTAATCAAATAATTATCAGGCATTATTTGAAAACTCAAATAGAATTAAAAATATGTTTCAGCCTGGAAACCATGTTAGTGTACAAGTCCTATACTTGATCATTGTTCAAAACACAAGATGATTTTCTCTTAATGGGAACTGAAGCAGATAAAAAGTAAGAATAAATTCTTTTTAAATGCAACTAAAGTCTTGGGTCAGATGCTAATTCTTTTTGTCTTTTAGACATTATCCCCCTTATTCCTCTCCATGATTGGCCAAGCAAGGCAAGAACAAGAACAAGAGCTGTGTGAGAAGCAGAATCTTGTTATCATAGAATATTCATGTTCACAGACTACTCACAATCTGCTGGTCTCTCTGGAGGCTAAAATTTCATTGGTGTTATTCATTTGATATGAAATATTCACCACTATAAGACTGGAATAACTATGTTTAAAAATAGCAACATTTAAGGGACAAAAAGAAACTATCTGAATACATAGATACAATACAGATCATTAAATTCCAAGCAAAATTTGATAATTCAGCACTGGGGGTAAGAGATACCAAGAAAGTACAAAAGGAAAACTTGTATTTATACGTTAAATTATTAGAAAGAAAGACACAAAAACTTTTAAAATGACCAGTAAATTGGATACCATTAAATATCTACCTATAGCTCCTGCTTTTGTCTACAACTCTATTTTCATCTTTTAAAAACATCTTTGCATAGTGCTATGGAAGCTATTGTCCTGAAAAATAAACCAGTTAATGAGCAACATAACAGATGTCAGTAAAATAGTATTTCTTAGTTTCTTTAACATAGAACAAAATTTCAAAGAAATTCTGTTGAAATTCTGAAGTGTCACCGAGATCTCTCTTTAGGAGAATGTGATGCCAGAAGAAATAATAAGGCTTATTTTCAATCATTCTGTTCATACCTCAAATCCCTGTGGTCTTCCTAGACTCTCCTTAATGTGTTTCCATGCAACAAGAATCTCTGACACAGACACACTTGTTGCCTTGACATCTGTGGGAGCAGCACTGGGTTCTGTATGAAGGAAAACAAAACACAGTTATAAAAAGTTTATGTCCATCAAAGCATTGCACGTGAGTCTGTCAGGTGTTAACTTCCTCTTACCTTATTTTTGAAATGAAGGGCTGTGGTAGTTATAAAAAACACAACAAAATATAAAGGTGATTCTTTTGGATTTCTATACTTGGGTCAAGTCTCATCAATACCTTACCAATGACAAATGACAAATCTAGCAAGACAAGCAAAGACATTCAGCCTTGGATCGGCTAAGACATTTCTGGGGAACTTAAATTTTCTGCCAATCTAGCATAATGTCTGTAAAAATGGACTGTGGCGTCAAGGTTTACTTTTTTTGTTGTTGCTGCTGCTGTTGCTTTTTGCCTTAAAACATTTTTTTTTAGCTATTTATTTACCTTTGGGTAAGTTGTTTTATCTCTTTCTAAGCCCTAGTTCCCTCATCTATAACATGACTATAATAAGAGTATTTATCTCATAGATTTAAAGGTTGGTTTTAATTAGAATAGTGCATATAAAATATTTAGTACTGTGCTTGGCGTTAAATATGTTCATTCACAAAATACCATATTATTTTATTTTTTATTCTGTGTAGGCATAAATAGTATCTAAATTTCATTAGACACTTTTTGTTGTTCCACCAGAAAACAACATTTTTATGATTATATAAGGAATATGCTATGAATCATGATATTTAAATGGCATGCATTGACTTTTAAGACAGGTGCAGGTGGAAAAGAAAGTCCCTGAAGGGCTCAGTGCTGTGGCTCAAAACCACCTTTCCATTTGTTTCTACATTCAGTGACCTTTCACACTAATTTTTTTGAAACACACAATGTCTGACTGGCATCCATCAAAAGGTGCACTTTATTCGAGCCTGCACTTGATGTGAGGAACAAAATATTTCTAGTGTTGACACGGTTGAATCATAAATACTGTGTCACAAACACACGTTAAATGAAATGGCAGAATAAAGGCCATACATTAGTTCAAACAGTTCTGTAAAAAGTCTATTAAAAAATTCTACTCCATAAAAATTGTAGAGATTTTGGTACTAACCCCTTATCACTGATTAGAGCTCAGCTTCATCTGTGAAATTTTTGTTTTGTTTTGTTTTCTTCAATTTAGGGAACCATATAGCAAAGATTGAGTTCTAAATAAAAATGTTAAAAGGCAACGTTGAAGCTATAATCATTTTCTGAGGTGTTTCCTTTTCTAAAAGAAGCTAGTCATACATGTGTCTGGAATACTATTATATATTATTAATTGAAATATATCAGTCAAAAATATCTAGCCTGTTATTGCAAAAGGAGCCTGCAAAAACTTGGTTGGTCCATGTTTGCACCAAGCAATTATTTTCTTTTGGCCAAACCTTTGTTAAAAACACATGCTATAATTGTGTCATCTCAAAGTGCTTTGGTGAATTCACATTAATTTTTACACAGAAGCTGACATTAATTACTGCCATGGTATAAATTATAATTGCTCATTCTGTCACCTTTTGAATTTTTTTTTATTATTTTCCTTTGCTCAGCGGTTTCCCTCATCTCACTTTCCAACTCCCTATTATTTGTGCATCTATCCAATTTAAAACATGCATTCTGGAAAAATCTTCTATCTTATTCTAGAATTCTGATTACCAGACTTGCAACGGACATTTTTTCCCCATTGCTATTTAGTAGGAGTTAAAATTATTGATTTTGCAAGTAAATGAAAGAATGTTGATGTTTTTGAGGTGTGTACAACTTGATCTCTGGGATTTAGGATACAGTTTATTTGAAAGGAAACCACACTTTGAATATCATTTGCTATTCAGTAGCAGTTTTACTTCTCTTCAGAATAAATGCATTGCAGAGATTTGTGTGCCAAATGCTTTCTTTCCACTTTTATATTGCTGAAGCAATTACATCTTTGTCAAAGAAGATTGCAGGGGGATAAATAACTTCAGAAGCACAAAACATGTGGTGGGGTAGCAACTTTTCCCTATCTCTTTATCTCCAAAGAAAGGAATTATTTCTCTATCAACTTTCAGTACTACTGTACAAGTTTAAGTAGTTCTCACACAGAAAGCTTAAAAAATATTAAAGTAAAAGTAAATAAAAATGTTCAGAAACCTGCTTCTCAAACAAGCACCTCAATTTTTATTTAAAAGCTCTAAGGATTTTAAATTGGGGTCATATCACACCTACATTTCACAGTTGCATTTTGGGGAGCTGCATGTTATAATTTCATATAATTGAATGACAGTGAATCAATCAACAAGAACTGAAGAGTCATTTTAAATCGTTTTTCACCCTCTTAATCTAATCAAGCGTGTCCAGGCTTGGCCCAGAACAGCTTTGAATGTGGCCCCCCAAAAATCTGTGAACTTCTAAAAACATAAGATTTTTTTGTAACTTTTTTTTTCTTTTTTTTTAGCTTATCATCTATCATCGTTAGTGTATTTTATGTGTGGTCCAAGACAATTCTTCTTCTTTCAATGTGGCCCAAGGAAGCCAAAAGATTGAACATCCCTGAGTGGTATCGGAAGTTGATCTATGTTGACCTGAATTAGGAATTTCAGCATGTAAAAAGAGTGACCTCAGTCAGATTTTCCCAGAAATTTTAGTATGTAATATGTATACCCAAGTGAACATTTTCAACTAGGTCAAAAATTGGTCTGCAGAGAGAAGTAACTAACTGGATCACAGAACATCTAGTTTGCATTAAAACTGGCCATTCGCTTTGAGCATCCCACTGTAACCGATCGATGGAAAGTTACAACTAGAAAGGACTCTAGAAGTCATTTGGCTCCAAAGTCACAAATGCAGGGGCAGTGAGTCTTTAGTCATGTTTTGTTTGTCTACATCATGTGTTAAATTAATTTAAGTCAACATTTGAAAATAAGAATTTTGTTGGTGGGACTGTAAACTAGTTCAACCATTGTGGAAGACAGTGTGGCGATTCCTCAAGGATCTAGAACTAGAAATACCATTTGATCCAGCCATCCCATTACTGGGTATATACCCAAAGGATTATAAATCATGCTGCTATAAAGAAACATGCACACGTATGTTTATTGCAGCACTATTCACAATAGCAAAGACTTGGAACCAACCCAAATGTCCATGAATGATAGACTGGATTAAGAAAATGTGGCACATATATACCATGGAACACTATGCAGCCATAAAAAAGGATGAGTTAATGTCCTTTGTAGGGACATTGATGCAGCTGGAAACCATCATTCTCAGTAAACTATCGCAAGAATAGGAAACCAAACACCACATGTTCTCATTCATAGGTGGGAACTGAACAATGAGATCACTTGGACACAGGAAGGGGAACATCACACACTGGGACCTATTGTGGGGAGGGGGAAGGGGGGAGGGATAGCATTAGGAGATATACCTAATGTAAATGACGAGTTAATGGGTGCAGCACACAAACATGGCACATGTATACATATGTAACAAACCTGCACGTTGTACACATGTACCCTAGAACTTAAAGTATAATTAAAAAAAAAAAAAAAAGAAAAGATGAATTTCTGGCTTCTCTTGCAGGGGGCGGGGGAAAGAAGACGGTATGAAGCCTAAATTCTTTTTTTTTTTTTTATTTTTTTTTATTTTTTATTTATTTTTTTTTTAATTTATTTATTATTATTATACTTTAAGTTGTAGGGTACATGTGCATAACGTGCAGGTTTGTTACATATGTATACTTGTGCCTTGTTGGTGTGCTGCACCCATCAACTCGTCATTTACATCAGGTATAACTCCCAATGCAATCCCTCCCCCCTCCCCCCTCCCCCCTCCATTCTTGAGTGTTGGCCGATGAGGTTTAGTGGTGGACTCCCTCAGTCTGGGTGTGTGCTTCTACATATGCCAGAGTTCCTACTACTCCCTATTATCTCACACAAGGAGTACTTTATTATTTTTATTTCTTACCTCACTCCTATGTGCTTTGGGGTAATGGACCTGTTTTAAATCCATGCTGTCATTTTGCAGATTAGAAAAGTAAAACGTACAGAGGTTGATTTATCCATACTCTGCTTTTAGCTGTGAAAAAGCTCCAACTAGAACTTGGGACTCAAATGCTCTTTCCTCTGTTTTTAAATTGGCATAAAGAAAGAGGCTGGCTCATTCTTCACCTCCTAGAGTCCATTTCGAGTCACAGAATAAGTTTTACAGAAAACACAGATAGTTCCTTCTTTTATTGCTCAATTGCCTCCAAATAACTGACAGAGGAATGGATAGAATAAGATTAGAAGTAAACAAAAAGACAAAAGAGATGAAGGGATCACTCAAAATACTAATAATTGCTATTTATTGAGGTTCTCCTGTGTTTCAAACCCTGTTATTAATTCTTTACATGTCTTAATTAATCTTCCCAACAACCATGTTACTACTACTAGCATTTTTTCAGATGAAGAAATCAAGGGGCAGAGAGGTTAGGCTACTTACTCAAGATCTCACAGCTGCTTAAATGTGGAGGGAGGATTTGAACACAGGCAGTCAGGCTCTGAGCACCACACTGTTCTGCTTCTGTGCCTATGTCTCTGTTATACTCACCTGATGCTTTTTCCTTTTCTATTTCTCTCTTTCCCTTTTTGCCCCTCCACATCTGACTTCTCTCAAGAATGTTTGTGTTGGGCTCCCTACTTGGGCTCTCTACTTCTAGGTATTGTGAGAAACCATCTATATCCCCATTATCACCCGCTTAATCCTGCCACAGGCTCACTATCAACTCCTTTGGTTCCTGTTTCATAGACTCCCTGGTAATTTTGAACCTCAGCTGCACAGCTCCTCCTCAGTCATGTCATATTCAGGCATCTCTGAAACTCTCCTGATCTCTAAATCACAGGATGTATTCTGCCACTCTCACTCCCATCTCTTACACTGGGGTAATTTAATAAAAGTTCAGAAACTTATTTCTGAGACTGTACTAGCATTCTATCTAGTGGAATCAAAGACTTAGAAGGAAACCTCTTTCTTTTTTTTTTTTCCTGTTACTTGTGATGATATTAATTAGGCCATGGCTAACTCCTTCACTGTAATCTTGGGATATGTAGTGGACAGGCTGATTGATAGGTTTGTTTCTTTTAGATTAAAAATGTTGAACAACATTACCATGTTCATGAATTTAGATGATACATTTGTATGAAGTGACCTAGCAGCTGGAGATCTTCATGTCATATTGGGGTATGTGCTTGTAATATTGACTATACACCTGACTTCCCAAGAGATCCCTTCCCAAGAGACCCCTAGAGCAACAGCATTAATCAAAAGAGAGTTTAATAAACTCCTGGAGAGAAAAGGTATGGTTTCATTATTTAAAAATTCGGTGAAGACAACTGCAGTTGAACTTTTATAGGCACTAATCCAAATAGATCATCTGGAAAAGACAGGAAATTATTTCTTGTATTTTACAACTAATATGTCAATTGATTAATTTTCAAGTTCACATAAATCCCACTGAGCTCAGTTTCAGCTAAGGATGGATCTGGAGAATAACACCTTAGGAATGTTAGGTTTTAATTTGGGCTGTGGTAGCTCCACTTGCAATGAGATAATTGTATATCATTTTCTGCAAATGAGGACAGGCTTTTTAGGTTTAATAAATATATGAGCAGGACATTTTTTACAGATAAGGCAAAAGCCAAGAAAACTAGAAAGGATAAAGGATCAAGCACATCACAAGTGAATAAATCTTTCAACCTATAATTAACTATATCAAATTTTCTTCTGTTTTTCCATTAGGTTTAATTGAATGCTCCAGTTCTTTTCGTTTCTGAAGTTACGGTGAGAAGAACTAAGTGGAAAATGGGTATGTTTGAGTATTCATTATTTCTTGAAATGTGGAAGACAAAGCCAATTTAATGTTTTTATCTTGGAAAAGAATTATTTTTTATCAGTTTTACCATGCATTTTGAGAACTTATTTTGGAATTTCACTGTTCTTTTTATAACAAACGGAATTGTTTCCAAAATAAGGGTGTTGTATAGAATTATATCATGCCCTAGAGGTCTGAAGTCAGGCTTAGGAAGGCCCATAAACCTTGCTTGGTTTAAATGGCAAAGATATTTGACACATGTACAGGGTACATGGATATCTTGGCAGGCAAATATCTCTCTTCTCCAGGGCTTATGTCAGATGCCGTTTGGCACTGACAGAGTCATTAAGGGTCGCTTCTCTTGTGGCAACATTGAAAGGTTAGCAGAAAAAACATTTGAAACTTTTTCTGAGAGTACTCTAAGGCAATACTAAACCTCAGAGTTGTGAGACTTAAGGTCATATCCCAAGTGATTTATTGATCAAGCATCAACATTTGTAAATGATGATTTCTTTGAAAAACATGTCAATTCAAGGTTTTCTCCGAAATAATGTAATTGTATTTGCATTCTGAGATACTTTATTGAGAGGAAAAGAAAGGGATAGAGAGAATGGAGAATGCACATAAACACGTATAAAAGCATGTTCTGGGTATGAATGTCATCTGTTATCCATGTTCCACTGGGAAACAGGTTGAGAAGTAGTAGTGTAAGGTGTGCCTTGTACGTTTTTCTGTTCTATGCTTCCCTCCCAATAACATAAATTCTGGTAGCTGCATTTGACATTTTTCTTCCCAGCTTGGTGTCAGCTGTGAAAAGGTGGCTTTTTCACAGTGCTTAAGGCATGTAGCTGTAATCTTGAAAGGAAGAGGAAGAACTAAGCCTGTAAACGGAAATAGAAAGGCGGTCTCACTCCTCTTGATCTTTACTGTATCTAAGAATGTGGAGGGATTTTGAGGTGATAAACAAGTGGATTGGGTTAACGGAAGAATAAGGAAGCAGGATTTGTCTTATGGAGAAATACAATCTAGCTCAGATTAGTTGGGCTTTGGGCAAGAGTGTAATGATAAAAGACACACTGTGAAGCTGTCTGAACATCCATAGACATAGAGGGGAGAAACCTGCACTGGCAAGAGTCTAAGAGTGTAATACGTTATTTTACAAGGGCATTACAGGCCTTTCCTCTTTTTAAAAATGGTTTAATCTTGGAAATGCTCACTCCTTTTTAAGTAAAGCAAATTGTGAAGTGACTAAAAAAGGATGTTGGTTTTCCCTTTTTATTGTATAGCAAAAGTGGATCTATTATTACTATCTGTACTAAGACAATTGTTAAAAAGAATGTTTTATTTTATTTTAATCCACTTAATTTTTTGAGACAGGGTCTCACTCTTTCACTCAAGTTGCAATATAGTGGTGCCATAAAAGCCATAGCTCATTGCAGCCTCAAATTCCTGGGCTCAAGTGATCCTCCTGCTTCAGCCTCCCAATGTGTTGGGATTATAGTAGGCGTAAGCCACTGCTCCCGGCTAAAATGATGTTTTAGAATATAGAATAAATTGACAGAGTTTTAATTTTAGATTTGTACAAGATTCCAGAGATGTTCTATTTTGAGACCTTCATTTTTAAAGTGGAGGAAGCTAAGCCTCAGAAAGTTGAATAAACTGCCCAAGATGGTCTAGTTAGTGTGATCAGATTTGAACTCAGGTTCCGCTAACTCCAGGTAAATGCTTGTCTTTTCCCTTGTCCTGCCTTTCTTGGTTGACACACTCTAATGATGCTAACACTTTACTCATATAAAGTTCCAAATTTGTAAACTTAATTAGTGAGTAAATGCCAAATACATGCTTGAATTTCATTGTCAGAACAAAGGACTCTGTCCAGATTTAATTTGCCGAATATATTTTGTATTTCAGTTGACTAAAATAAATGAAGTGTTACATTACTATGAAATATGTTACAGGAATAACCTCAGTGTCTTTAAAAGAAAATATGCACGTTTTCTATCTAGCTTGAAAGAGAAATCTCCAAAGGCAAGCCATTTCAAGTTTAAGAAAACACAAAGTAAAAAAACTCAAGGTGGTTGCTATAAATTAATTTCAAAGCAAAGGCTGACAAAGAAATTACAAAGCTGAATTTCTTACAGGCAGCACTGTTCTTACTATAAAAAGCATGCTCACAAACTTCTCCAATTAATCTCTCATGTGACCTTTGATGCTATATAATTGATAATTAGGTTCCAACATTTTAAAAGGAAAAAGAATATGCACTCCTGAATAACACATGTACTTCAAAATAGATCTTTTGAGCAATAAATAATAGAAAATATCATTATTGTATACATTCCTGATGAGGCAGTATAGTGTAATAGTTAAAAAATGTGCTTTCCAGTCATATAGACGTGGTTAAAATCCTAGCTCTGCTACTTACTATCATTTCTTGTAACTGTCACTTACTGGTGTGAATTTGAGTATGTTACTTAACCTCTCTGAGACTCAGTTTCCATAAATGTAGATTAAGGCTTGAGATTCCAATTTCATATTTGATTTTAACCTTTATGTTAGATAACATAAGTAACATGGCCTACGGGCTTTATCTGAAAACACCTCAGAAATCTGAGATGCTAAGTGCAATGAGTATCTCATCAGAATACCTATAGTTCCTTGCCATTACTTGATTCTTCACTTCCCTGGCTATTGTTATGCTAAGATAAACTTTCTGATTCTGCTTTAAAATTTGGCTCTATATTACAAAAATATGAGGCAGCTTACTATTGAAAAGCTACATCTTCCATAAATCAACCATTATCTTTGTTTTTTAATATTCACATTACTATATTTATATCCCCCGTGAAGCTATGAGCTTCATGGGAGATAAAATTATTAATTATGAATAATACTCTTGAGCTGTTCAAGTCCTGCATGTGGGCACAGAGGAAGTATAAAGGTTAGTTTATATTTACCACACTGATTGGGAGGGTAAAATGAATGCTGCCTTTGATGGAATATTTTCTCAGTCATTTGTAAATTTAGGAAACATAAGTCTGTTTTTTCCTTTTCTCATTTTTTCCCCCATTTGTAAGGTCAGTTGAAATCCTACATTTGAATAGAAGAAGGACTAAGAAGAAAACCTGCTAACTTTAAGAAGCTAAATCTATTATTATACTTTTCTCACCCAGAAAATTGAATTTTTTTGTTAAAACTTAAAATAACTCAGGATCTTTGATGTAGGAAGCTGCGTTTCCACTGTAGCTCTACCATGTATTAAGCATAACCATTTTTCAGTTTACGCATCTGAAAATAGGTACATTGTCTACTTGGTACTGCTTACCTATGAGTTCTATCTTGTGATTTAAAGATGGTCATGCCTGTAAAGGCAGCATGTTATACAAAAATCAAGGAGTTAGTGGTTAGACAAACCTGGATTTAATTCTCAGCTACAAGCAGTGTAACCTTTAGCACGTTCTGTAACTTTTCTGAAAGTCAATTTCTCTTTCTACATAATGGAGACAATAATGTCTATTCATAAGATTGTCATAGGATTTCATGGTGTGTTTGAAAAGCTTCCAAGAAAAAGACCTGTCTGAAACTTCTTTATTAGTACAGTGCTTTATGCATAGGGTTAGAAATATTTATTTGTCACATAAATGAAGCATTTATTTAAATCTACTTTACATATATATTGAAAAAATATAAAAGTATCTAAATTTCAAATCAAAGATGATTGGCTTAATGTCCACCCAGAGAAAGGGATATACTGCAGGGATTACCAATATTGTTGTTTACGTGGATATATGTTTGCCATATATTGTCAGGGTGTGAAAAACATAAACATACGTGGAATAATCAACTTTTAATTTAAAAAATTAAAAAAGGTTGGAAAATATATATTTGAAAAGTTTAGTGAGATTATGAATTTCTTTTGCCTTATTTGTATTTTCTCATATGTACAACAATATCTGATTATTTGTATAACAAAATAAAATATTAAATAAAAATAATAGGAATAAAAATCTGACCTCCTTCAGCTGAACAGATGACCACAATTTGACTAAAAGGCCCATCTCCTTTATTGTTATAAACGCCAACTTTCACTTCAAAGGGAGTAAGAGGAGGGACACTTTCATCTCGATAAATGAATTTGGAAGCTTCAGAGGATGTCACCATTTTTTCCTTCCAGCCACGTGTTCCATTGGGTCTGAAAGCCACAATATAGCCAAAGCCTTCCCCATTCTGAAACTCTTCAGATACTGGCTAAAGAAGAAAAATGTAATTAATTATCATCAAAATGATTGATTAAAAATCCACTTTCTCCCAATTCTTAATTTTAAAACACGTATAGATAACTAGAGAAAGGAGAATCTCAAATCTTTATACTACATTGGAAGCCAAAATAGTACAATCACTTTGGCACTTCTTTGAAAGTTAAAAAGCTTTAAAGGTAAAAGAAGAAAAATTGTATCAGTTGAAATGTACAAAAATCTCAAGAGAATTGAAAACTTTTGAAGTGAAACAAATTTGTTCCAATTAGTCATGTATATGAAATGAAGATATTTGGATTAACATGTTGGGGAAAACTGTCCTATGGTCTGGTGGCTGGGAATATCTTGTCATTGGTAATGCTCTGCAGAGCCCTTTAGACCACAAAAGTAAGATATAGTAATGTTAAAACCTTTTTTTCTAGTGTGCTTTGCAATTGCTTTTATGGTTGCTGACATGAAAAAATTGGACTATGGTATTCAAGAAGCTTCTTGTGCTATATAGTGTAGATTTAAATTGTTACATGGGCTTCAACTGCACACCATAGAAAAGAATAATTGTGATTGACCAGTCAATGTGGAAAAGTTGCCAGCCACTGTCCAGCACAGTGCTTCACACACAGCAGATACGCAATAAATATTTGCTAAGTAGATTTTTTCCCTTGAATTTTGTTATGAAGAAAAGCCATGTATTAAGTGGTGGAAGAGAGACAAAGCCCATTATATGAAAGCTTACATGGAAAGGCAGTTCCATGTAGAGAAATTTCGTCTCAGCGAAGGTCAGCTATTGGAAAGTTAATACCTTTATAGACATCAAAAACAATGTATGAAGTTTTATTGAAGAAAAGGGGGAAAGGACAAAAAAAAAATAGGACAGGTGACGTGCTCATGGAATAATTCTTACTGGGAAAAGATATCTCTGTACACCTTCTTATTGTTCTTAGAGATTGTAAAGGAGTTGCTCTATTTGCTGTAACAGACATTTCCATTTCTGTATATTCTAAGACAGATTCCTATGAGCTACATAGTTATATTTAATAATAAGGTTATTTAACATTAAAAAAGGAAGGTGGCTTCATGGAGAATAAATGTACTCTTCACACCCCCTCCCCCTTCATCTCCACTGTTTTTCTTTGACAAATGATACTTTGGAAGCCATACGATGAGATAGACAACGTAACACACATTTTGTAATCAAAGTCACAATTCTGTTTACTAGGGAAAGTATGTAACAACGCCTCAGTTTCATGATTTGTAAAATGAAGAAAATCATCCCAACTAATAAGACTGTTGTATGGGTTACATGAGATAGCCTGGGTAATGTGGCATTTATTCAGCAGTGGTTAATTCCTTCCTTCCACCGGTTTTAGCCTCTAAATGAATCAGGTGAACTGCTTAATCATAAAACAATTAAATCTCACACTAAGCCAAACAAACACCTGAAGTGCTTTGTGACACATGTGTTTTCTTACCTCCCAGGCAATGACTAACTCATGCCTTCTTCCACTTCTTCCACTTACATTGGTGGGCGCTGTCTTCGGAACTGTGGATAAAAATGGGTGGAGAGTGAGGAGAATACTCCCAACTCCCAACCTAAGTTGGATAAAATCCCGAAATAAGTCAAAAGTTTGTTTGAAGTCAGATGGTCATATTAAAGATTAAAACAAAATATTGGTGACAGAAACACCCTGCTTTCAAATCTATGTGGCAGATTTTGATATGCTTTTTTTTTTCATGACCACTTATTGTACCACACCTCTTAAAGGGTATATACCCAAAGGATTATAAATTATGCTGCTACAAAGACACATGCACACGTATGTTTATTGCAGCACTATTCACAATAGCAAAGACTTGGAATCAACCCAAATGTCCATCAGTGACAGATTGGATTAAGAAAATGTGGCACATATACACCATGGAATACTATGCAGCCATCAAAAAGGATGAGTTTGTGTCCTTTGTAGGGACATGGATGCAGCTGGAAACCATCATTCTTAGCAAACTATCACAAGAACAGAAAACCAAACACCGCATGTTCTCACTCATAGGTGGGAACTGAACAATGAGATCACTTGGACTCAGGAAGGGGAACATCACACACCGGGGCCTATCATGGGGAGGGGGGCGGGGGTAGGGATTGCATTGGGAGTTATACCTGATGTAAATGACGAGTTGATGGGTGCAGCACACCAACATGGCACAAGTATACATATGTAACAAACCTGCACGTTATGCACATGTACCCTACAACTTAAAGTATAATAATAAAAAAAAAAAAAAAGAAAAAAAAAAAAAAAAGAAAATGCTCTGTGGTAGCGATTTCTAAATTAATAATTAACACTATAGCCAAGAACATCTAATAATGATTAGGTAAATTTTGTCCATACAATTGCTCACTTTTCTCCTCTTTGCTAATGATATGACTCTTTTTTGTTATCCCGGGGCTTGCAGAGCCACTGAAAAATCCACAGGTCAAGATTAGCATTACTGCCTTACCAGAACCCCCAGGAAGCTCCAGTATTTTTTTTTTTTTAAACCTTAGCAACAATTCCGTGTAGTGAGAACCTACTTAAATGAATAAACATTTAAAAAAATCTGTCAAGAATGAATATCTCTGCAAACTGCAAAAGTTATGGGCAACCAGTGAAACTTTTTCAAATGAATAACTATTAAAAGAATAAATGTGTCAAAGGAATAAATTTCCCCTTCAATGCACCAAACCACAAAATCTGCAGTTGAAAGGGAACATTTTCAAATGACGAACTTTTAAATGAAGAAAACTATTAAAAGAAATCATTTTCCAGGCTATGAGCCTGCATTAGCAATTTTACACTTCAGCATTGCCTTTCTATTCCAGCATATCGTTTTTAAACGATATTGATATACTCATAAACAATAAATTCACTCCTATCTGTTACTTACTTGGAATAAAAGGCTATTAATTACTGGTAGATATTCGCACAGCCTTTTATACACCAGAAAAACTGAAGTGGAATTTATATACTCCTGGGAAGGAAAAAAAAAAACAACCAAATTCTCCTTGGGCCAGAAAAGAGGGTGAGCAAACCTGTGAATATATAATTGGCTCAACTGAAATAAATAACCTTTATTTGTCAGGGTCTACATTTCAGTATCCTTTGGCACTTTTCTCCGTGAACACAATTCTCTTGCTCAGGCTCATGCAGCTGCTGCCAATATAGGATTATGCAGCAGCAGTTACCAATCTTTATTCTTTCACTGTTACATACATACTGAGGATTATTCATGTGAGGAGTTCATCTCATGGATTCCCTCAGAATTGCATGGAATTGGATACCCTTTTTTCTCTCTTCCAAGAAATCACATGGAATTCAACTGAGAAAAATGATGCAATTAGAGCAATATCTGTAAATACGACCTAATTTATATGAACAGCAAACAAATCACTTATTGAGTTATGTATTAGTAGTCATAGTTGTGGCCACATGTAACAAACTGTAACATGTCAGTATGCCTTATCACCATGTCTGAAAAACCACTGTTATGTAGGATTAGTCTAAATTTATTTTCTGGTCAATGTTATAGGTAAGACACACAAGAATGGAGCTGGGTTAACTGTATATGTAAAAGGACAGGGATCCAAATTTTCAAATATTCCCTTTTTGGCTAATCTCAGACTTCTGAATATTGTGACCATCAAAGCACAGTAAAATAAATAGTGGATACAAGATATTAATGATTTATTGATATCATGCCATTACTGCTTCTCTTAGTAGTATTGTTTTTTAAAAAATGTATACACACACATAAACACACACATACACTCTTCACATTTATCTCTGAAAACTCACATTTAAATAACATCATGGGTAATGTATACCAGACCCAGTACTTCGTCCATTAAATTGAACTAAATTTGTACTCTAAATTTAGGGCTTTGAATCCTCTTCTTTGAGGACATCATTCCTAAGATTATAGGTTTCTGTGGAAAGAGTAGGCATTGAAGATTCTTTTCTACTTTGTTCAACCCTAAAACATCATCTAAAAACAAAAAAATGATGCTCAGAAACTCTAGATTACAGTTTTACAGTAGGCTCTAGGCGCTCTAGTGAACATCTAGAAGCCTATTTAAAAGATATGAATAGAATAAAACAAAGTAACTATTTGAAATCAAAACTGTTGAAGCTTTTGTCGGATTGTTTCACGTCCATTGATACTTTTTCATTTTTAAAAAACAATTTACCAATTTAGATTTTTCAAAGTTTTAACTTTGTGAGTAAAAAATAAAAAGTGAACATTTTGGGGAAAATTTTCATTTTGAGAAACTAAGAAAGCAAAAGAAGGCTTTCTATGATTTCATTCACTTCAATTTAATTAATTTTTTGAAAGTACTCTGTGATTTCAATTTTCAACTAATGATCTAAGTTTTAAAAACATTTTTATCACTTGAAAATCAGATCCTTGAGGTTTCCTTACTGCCTCTAATTTATTTTCAAGACAAGATAGCCCATCTTAAACTTAATGTAAAGAAATAAGATCATCCTTGTCTTACCCTACCTCCAATTTTAATGAACAATAACTGACAAAAGAGGCATTATGGCTCACCGTGTTTCAATAGCATATGTGTATAAGTAACAGCTACTCAAATTTTAAAAAAAGTTTACTAGATATAATTGGATTCACTAATGGAAAACTTTAGGCTGTAATAGCTTCATCTCAGGCAGTGTTTTGTTGTCGTGGGCACAAGATTTGAATTGGGTGCTCTAATTCCAATTGGCTTAAATTTCCTAATTACATGCAGTTAATCAGTGAAACCCATGTACACTCATTTTCTATTCAAGTTGGTGGCACACAGTTATTATCTCTGCACTGATGGAGTCCGCTGGTTTTAATTATATCCCTTTATAAAACAACATATTCGTGATCTGAAGGGATTTGACTTAATCTTTCGGAACCCTTATGGTGTAAAAGTTCTATCATTCTTGCTAGAAGCACAAAATTAATATAATCAAATATCTAATAAATGCTTTCACTGAGTCCAGAGAAATACTTGTTTACCTTAAGACCAAATATATTTTAAATATAATTAATAAAATTTGAATACAGGATTAAGCAGCTAGACTCTTTTTCCTCAGTCAACTACTGATAAATGTCATGAGCATATTAGCTTAGAGAATCAAGTTTATACATATGGTTAGCAGGTTTAAGTCTGATTCTTCTGAATTTCTTTCTGAGCAAAGCTGCTCCATAAGCAGATAATGTAATTGATACTTTGTCCACAAGCTACAGATGCCTAGCTGTTTTAAGTCTTACCTGGCATGTTGAAATACAAACTCATGTCTCTTTTCCTCTTAAACATTGAAAACATTCTTGGAAACACAGAATGAATAAAATATAGTGTACTACCTTAGTTGAACCACGCCAGAATATCAAAGAACCTCTCAGTAGGTTGAACAAACTGAGTCACACTAATAACACACTTTAATTAGCACTTAACTATAATAAAACATAATGAAATCATTCACCAATCGTTTTTTCCCTGAAAAATTTCCACTTTACAGTAAGCGCTTACCCCACTCATTGAAAAATATAGCTTTATTCGAGACCTGGGACAGGCCATGTTTTTGGAGCTTAATGGTTATCTGGCAATTGGTTTGGAAAGAAAGGTGCCAAAGAATGAAAAGAGGGAAGAGAGGGAGTTTATATAGCAAAGGTAGAAGTCAAGAGGAACATTTAAAAAATATTTTTTTTTCTACTCAAATTGCAGTATGTAGCACAGGAATATTTCCATTATTGATTCTAACTCAGGCTTAGTTTACAGAAAGAGTTAAATTGAAGGAGTTCCCCTTGCCCACCACCCCACCCCCACCCCCTGAAAAAACCAGTGGTACTTCCTAAACAGTTTAAATAATGCTTTTATTCTTATTAGGGTAGATAAAGTGGTATGTACAAATGGTGAAGGTTTTCTTGTGGGAGTGAGAAGTGCGAGTGAGAAAGATCTAGGCTTGAATCCTAGTTCTACCACTCTAATTGCTTGACTAAAAATATTTTTTAACCTGTATTTCCATTGTCTCATGGAGACACTAATTATACCTGCTTCTTAAGGTTATTTTCATGATTATTCATCATGGTACCCGGAACTATAATCAATAAATATTATTTAATACTATTATATGTTTAGATTCAAAAAAGAGAAAGTGGTGAAGTCTTCTATGAGAATTGCTGAAAGTTCAGCATGAGTCTATGCACACATAATCTTGAAACAGAATATCCTTCTTGGATATTCCAATAATATTGTTTTGGTAGTACCAAAGGAATTATGCTTTCAGTTTTGCCATAGCTTGTTTCAATCTGCAAATCTAGGCAAAATAGCTATTTGAATTTGTGAAAGAGATTCCTAGGATATTTCAGGAAATGTAAGAATTTTCTGATTTATAAACCTCCTTATAAATAGCAATAGTCAAGAAGATAGGAGGTGAGTGTATAAAATGAATGGTATTTATCTCAACTCATATTCTCTTTGTTTATATGAATTCACAAGGAACTAAAAGCAAAGAATAGGTAAACTAATCTTTGTATCAGATTTGTTGCTAAAAAGGGGAGAAAGAAAAGGCAAGCAGAAATATATACAAAGCTAATTCACATACCCCCAGATAAAACTAATCCAGCCCATCTTATAATAATATTCCTTTGTGTCTCTTCCATAACTTTTGAACTCAAGGGAATTTTGTTAAGTCACCGTCATGGACAAGAACTGTGAAAATACAAATGTCAACAGAGCAGGATCCTTTGTAGGAGTCAGAAGGTAGTATACAACTTAAGAAATTGTAAGAGGAAGTTAAACGACTGTTTTCTGAACTTGGAATGAGTCACATGTAGTCTCAGATGCTAAAGTGAGAATGGCTGAAGAAAACGGGTCTTGCTACGAATTAGGGAAACCAATTTTATGACTCTTTCTCATTGCTTGCCTCCAACTCATATACATACATGCGCAAGTAATGCTGTCTTAAAACAAGGTTGTCAGTTTAGAAGGTGGATTTGCTATAGCATCTCCTTCCAACCCCAGCTGTCAATAGAGAAGTGGGGATATTATTTCTTCATCAAGGTAAATAAGGAGAGGAGCAAGACAACCACTATAGAGAAGTTCAGATGCTTACTGATCATGCCTTGTATGGATGCTATTGAGCTTCAGAGTTTTCTAGAATACCTCAATTTCATACTGATCGACTTGAGGAAACTCAGGAGAAGAGGCCAAAATAGTTCCTGAGAATATCGTTTAATTCTAGATTTTGGCAGGCTGGGAATGTGAAATGGTTACTGTGAACCAAGTGGTCATGAGGCTAGGTTTGAATAGGGTTGTTAGGACCACACCCAATAAGGCTGACTGCTAGGGGGCAAGATGTCTTCAAAGAACCCAATGCACCCCACAGGAGAAAGCAGTAGCATGTGGATAAAGGCCATCACGTAGAACATTTAACACCCATGTGAGAACCACAAATTGCACCATCTAAGTGGAAGTTTTTCTCCTTCTTATCTGACCTGGAAAGTGCCAGAGCACAGCTGGAAGGTAGGAAATAAAGTGAAAGGAAGAAAGAAAGGACAGATCATAGCTATTGGGTCAGGTCTGTGCTGGGAAGGAATGGGAGAACATAGAATTGGATGTGAGATTTAATTTTTCTAATAAAATTAAACTGGAATTTTTAAATACTCGAAAATGCGACTGCTCTAGTACATAAAAGTGCTTAGGATTTATTTGAAGCTGAGGTTTGGGATCACTTTAAGCATAGTGGAGAGCAATGGTGGGAGAAGAAGAAAACCTTTTTTTTTTTTTTTTTAACCTCTATGGCCATTTACTGGCATTTGCATTTTCAAATGTAGAAAAAATATTTTTCCTTTTGTGGCCAGAAATATATGTGTAATTTTCCATTTGAGTCAGAAGAGAATGAAGGGATAGAATACAGTGTAAGAAAAAAAAATAACTAGAAAGCAAAACAATTTGAATGTGTGAAAAAATGTGTAACCATAGCCTTTCATTCAACACTTCTTTTTCTCTACTCCTTTTGCCTTGTCTATGCTACAAGAACCAAAGAAAATGGCTAAATGTTGAGAAATATAAAACCTCCTTACAGACAGTACTAATTAGATAGGAAGAATGAAAAAGCATCATAGGAAGGCCAGCTAGAGGTTTGCAAGGATGATTTAGAAGACATGCATGCTCTGTAGTGTGTTCCATATGCTAAAACGTTCTCTTGACTCTCCTGTTGTTCTAGTGGGCTGGATGATAGGGCATGATAGAACGTTGGCTGTCTGCAGCAGACACTTCTCACAGTGAGGGTATCTTGGGAAGTTGACTGCAGAGCTGCAAGCCAAGAGACTGTAGGGTTCTTACTATATCAACAAACATGCATTTAACTCTGAAAATATTTTCTCAATATGAAAAAATATACTTTTTCATGATTACTAGTTTGTAAATTTCCATCTAATAAATTGATAACTCATTTAAATTAACAATGGAGGTGATATAATAAAATAGCTTCCAGTAATATTGAGCATTTATGTGCCAGGCACTGTGCAAAGCTCTTTATATGCATTTAAAAATCTTATTTAATACAATGGTCAAAAGGAGTAGGTTGTGGTATCCCCATTTTATGAGTGAGAAATTTAAGCCTTAAATGACATGCTTCTTGCCTATGTCCACCCTGCTTTTAAGTGGCACAGTAGAACATTAATCTAGATAAAAACTCCAACCTTTTATGATAGGTGCATTTTTTTTCTTTAAAAAATACATACACACATAAGCCTATATGTATATTCATTCATGTGTGTATATATAATTCATTAAAATTTGAAATAAACTGCAAATATTGAGATGTATACCAATAGTTTTGAAGATAATAGAAATTTTATACTATAGAGAAGATCAGACCTTTCTGAATGACAAGGTACATAGTTAACTGTATCTTTTCTCCCTTTCATTTATCTTTTTTTAAATTTTTTTATTTTTTGAGACAGAGTCTGGCTCTGTGGCCCAGGCTGGAGCACAGAGGCATGATCTTGGCTCACTGCAAGCTCTGCTTCCCGGGTTTACGCCATTCTCCTGCCTCAGCCTCCCGAGTAGCTGGGACTACAGGTGCCCACCACCACGCCCGGCTAATTTTTTGTATTTTTTAGTAGAGACAGGGTTTCACCGTGTTAGCCAAGATGGTCTCAATCTCCTAACCTCGTGATCTGCCCGCCTCACCCTCGCAAAGTGCTGGGATTACAGGCGTGAGCCACTGCGCCCGGCCTTCATTTATCTTTCAGCAGTGTTAGGAACATGTAACTTATAGAATATTAAAATTCAATTATATGACAAAATTGACAATGCTGTATTTACTTTATATATTTTTCCATTTCACCCACCGTGTATATTTCAGATTCATTTCCCCACATGTGATTTTTTTCTCCTGAGTGTCATCTTTTTAAATAAAACTATTTCCATTATATTATCCCAAATTTATATATTGGTTTGATGATGTTAACACATTTCAAAAATCAAACAAGGGCTGTCTATCTTTATTTATCAATCTATCTAATTTCTAACTAAAACTTGTAAGAAAATTGCACTTAAATATAGGAGATGGAGGCAGAGCAAGTTGGCAGAATAGAAGGCTCCACTGATTGTCCCCTTGGCAAGGACGCTGCTACACATAAAAAGTACTTTGGTAAGAACCAAAAATCAGGTGAGCACTCACAGTATCAGGTTTAAACTTCAAATTGCTGAAAGATTCACTGAAGAGGTAGGAAAAACAGTCTTGAATCACTGAGACCACCATTCCTCCATCCCCCAGCAGTGGCCCCGCAACACAGAAGAGAAAATCTGTTTGCTTGGGAGAGGGAGAGTGCAGCAATTGTGAGACATTAAATTCAGTGTTGCCTGGTTATAGAAGAAAGCAAAACCAGACCAAACTCAGCTGACACCCACCCACAGAGGGAATTTATTTATTTATTTATTCATTTATTTAAATTTTTTATTTTTTTGGTGAGACAGAGTCTCGCTCTGTTGCCCAGGGTGGAGTGCAATGGTGTGATCTTGGCTCACTGCAATCTCTGCCTCCTGGGTTCAAGTGATTCTTGGGCCTCAGCCTCCCAAGTAGCTGGGATTACAGGCACCCGCTACCACGCCCGGCTAATTTTTGTATTTTTAGTAGAGATGAGGTTTCACCATGTTGGTCAGGCTGGTCTTGACTTCTGAACACAGGTGATCCACCCACCTCGGCCTCCCAAAGTGGTAGGATTACAGTTGTGAGCCACAGTGCCTGGCCCAGAGGGAATATTTAAACTAGTCCTAGCCAGAGGGAAATCTCCCATCGCAGTGGTCAGAACTTGAGTTCCTGAAAGCCTCACCACCTCAGACTCGAGTGCTCTGGGGCCCTAAATAAACTTGAAAGGTAGTCTAGGCCACAAGGACTGCAACTCCTAGGCAAGTCCGTGTTGAACTGGGCTCAGAGCTAGTGGACTTGGAAAACATGTGATCTCTAAAATATCAGCTGGGGTGGAGTGCTGGGGGAGTGTTGATGCCATCCCTTTCCTTGGTCCAGGCTGCATAGCTTGAAGATCCATAAGAGATACCTTCCTCCCACTTTAGGAGAGGAGGAGGAAGAGTGGGGAGAACTTTTTCTTGCTTCTTGGATACCAGCTCAGCCACAGGAGTATAGGGCACTGGTCATGGTTGTGAAGTCCTCTTTTCAGACCCTAGCTCCTGTATGAAATTTCTAGACACATCCTGGGCAAGAAAGGAAACCACCACCTTGAAGAGAAAGACACAGTCTTGGCAGGATTAATCATCTGCTATAAAAAGTAAAGGAGAGTTTGTCTCGAACCTTAGGTACCAGCTCAGCCACAGAGGTGTAGAGAACTAAGAGGGCTCTTGGGGTCCCTGATCCCAGGAGTTGGCTCTTTGACAGCATTTCTGGACCTGCCCAAGGACAGAAGGGAGCCCACTGCCCTGAAGGGTGAGTTCTAGACCAGGCAACATTCACCAAAAGCTAACTTAAGAGACCTTGGGCCTAAAGGGAACACTGGCAGTAGACTGGCAGTACGACCCATGGGCTTTTGGTGGCAGTAACCGTGTGGTGAGGCTCTTCTACCTTTGGAAAGGAGAGGGAAGAATGGGAAGGACTGTGTCTTGTGGTTTCAGTATCAACTCAGCTGCAGTACAACAGAACACCAAGTAGACTTCTAAGGATTTTGACTCTAGTCCCTGGCTCCTGGATGGCACCTCTGGATCCGCCTAGGCCCTAGGGGATCTCACCAGCCTGAAAGGAAGGACGCTGGCCTGGCTCACTTTGCTACATGCTAGTTTTAGAGCTCTAGGGCCTTGAGCAAACATAGGCAGTCACCAGCGAGTGACTTTCAGGAGTGGTTATAGCAGGCCATAGGTGAGACCGAGTGCTGTGCTGGCTTCAGGTCTGACCCAGCACAGTTCCAGGGGTGGTGGCCTCCAGGGTACTTATGTCACTTCATCCCCAGCTCCAGGTGGCTCAGAACAAAGAGACTCCATTTGTTTGGGAGAAAGTAAGGAAAGAGAACAAGAGTCTCTGCCTGGTAATCCAGAGAATTCTTTCAGATCTTGTTCAAGTCTATCAAGGCAGTACCTCTACTAGTCTCAAAAAACTACCACATTACTGGGCTTGGGGTGTCCCCTAAAGCAGATACAGCTAGATAACCATATGCAAGTCCTTTCAAGTACCTGGAAAAGCCTGCCCAAGAAAGGCAGGTTACAAACAAGCCCAGCTTGCGAAAACTACAATAAATGCCTAACTCTTCAATGGCCAGACACAGATAAACATGTACAAGTATCAAGACCATCCAGGAAAACATGACTTCAGCAAATGAACCAAATATGGCACCGGGGACCAATCTTGGAGAAAGAGAGATATGTGACCTTTCTGACAGATAAATCAAAATAGGTGTTATGAGGAAAGTAAAAAAAAAAAAAAAAAAAAAATCAGTAGAATGCCAAGAAGGAATTCAGATTTATACCAGATAAATTTAACAAAGAGATTGAAATAATA
Source organism: Macaca mulatta (assembly GCF_049350105.2). NCBI lineage: Eukaryota > Metazoa > Chordata > Mammalia > Primates > Cercopithecidae > Macaca > Macaca mulatta. The sequence goes on along the minus strand of NC_133419.1, from coordinate 101,201,311 downwards.
AAGAGAATCCAGCAGAAGCTCTGCAGCTGAAAAATGCAACTGACATACTGGAGAAAGCATGAGTCTTTTAATAGTAGAATTGATCTACCAGAAGAAAGAATTAGTAAACTTTGAGATAGACTGTTTGAAAATACATAGTCATACTAGACAAAAGAAAAAAGAATAATGAAGCACACCTACAAGATTTAGAAAACAGCCACAAAAGGGCAAATCTAAGAGTTTTACCCTTAAAGATAAGGTAGAAAGAGATACGGGTATAAAGTTTATTCAAACAGGTAATATCAGAGAACTTCCCAAACCTAGAGAAAAATATTAATATTTAAGTAGAAGAAGGTTATAGAACACCAAGCAGATTCAACCTAAAGAACAATGCCTCAAGGCATTTAATAATCAAACTCCCAAAGCTCAAGGATAACGAAAGAATCCTAAAAACAGTAAGAGAAAAAACAAATAACATAAAAAGGAGCTCCAATATGTCTGGCAGCAGACTTTCAGTGGAAACTTTACAGGCCAGGAGAGAGCGGTATGACATATTTAAAGTGCCAATGAAAAAAAAAATTACTCTTTTACCATAGAGTAATATATCTGGTGAAAATATCCTTCAAACATGAGGAGAAATAAAGGCTTCTCAGACAAAGAAAAACTGAGGGATTTCATCAACACCAGACCTGTCCTACAAGAAGTGCTAAAGAGAATGCTTCAATCAGAAACAAAAGGACATTAATGAGCAATAAATAATCGCCTGAATGTAAAAAACTCATTGGTAATAGCAAGTACAAGGAAAACAGAACATTGTAACACTGTAACTGTGATGTATAAACTACTCTTATTCTAAGTAGAAAGACTAAATGATGAATTAACATAAAATAATAACTACAACAATATTCAAAGACATAGACAGTACAATAAGATAGAAACAGCAGAAGGTTAAAAAGGAGGTAATTAAAGTTAAGGTGTAGATTTTTTACTAGTTTTCTTTTTACTTGTTTTTTTTTGTTTGCAAACAGTGATAAGTTGTTATTGGCTTAAAATCATGGGTTATAAGCTAGTATTTGCAAACCTCATGGTAACCTCAGAGCAAAAACTTGAGGGATACACAAAAAATGAAAAGAAAATTACACCATATCATTAGAGAAAAACACCTTCACTAACAGGAAGACAGGAAGAAAGGAAAGAAGGAAGAATAGACCACAAAACAACCAGAAAACAAATAATAAAATGGCAGGAGTAAGTCCTTACTTATCAATAATAACACTGCACGTAAATGGACTAATCTCTCTACTCAAAAGACAGAGTGGCTGAATGGTTAAAAAAAATAATACACAACAACCTGTTTCCTATAAGCAACACAATTCACCTATAAAGACACTCATAGATTGAAAATACAGTGATAGAAAAACATATTTCATGCCAGTGGAAATCACAAAAGAGCAGTAGTAGCTATATTCATATCAGAAAAAAATAAATTTCAAGACAAAAACTATAAGAAGACATAAAGAAATTCACCATATAAAGATAAAGGGGTGAATTCAGCAAGAGGATATAACAATTTGAAATACATATGCACTCAATGCTTGAGTACCCAGATATATACAGGAAATATGAGAGGTAAGGAAAGAGAGATACGCCTCGCTGCAACAATAGCTGGAGACTTTAATACCTAACTTTCAGCACTAGATAGACCTTCCAGACAGAAAATCAACAAAGAAAGATTGGATTTAATCTATACTATGGAACAAACTGACCTAATAAATATTTACAAAACATTTTATCCAACGGCTGAAGAATACACATTCTTTTCGTCAGCACATAGATTATTCTCAAGGATAGACCGTATGTTAGGTCACAAAAACATGCTCCCGAATGACCCATGGGTCAATGAAGAAATTAAGAAGGGAATTGAAAAATTTCTTGAGACAAAAGATAATGGAATCACAGCATACCTGTGGGATACAGCAAAAGCAATACTAAGAGGAAAGTTCATAGCTATAAGTGCCTACATCATTAAAAAAAAAAAAAGAAAAAGAAAAACTTCAAATCAACAGCCTAATGATGGATCCTAAGGAGCTAGAAAAGCAAGAGTAAACCAAACCCAAAATTAGTAGAAGAAAAATATAATAAAGATCAGAGCAGAAATAAATGAAATTGAAATGAAGAAAACAATACAAAAGATCAATAGAAAAAAAAGGTTTTTTTCTTAAGTTAAAATGAACAAATCTTTAGCCAGACTAAGAAAAAAAGAGAGTACACAGATAATCAAAATCGCACATGAAAAGGAGACATTATATCTGACACTGCAGAAATTCAAAGGATCATTAGTAGCTACTATGAGCAACTATGTGTCAATAAATTGGAATATCTGGAAGAAATGGACAAATTCCTAGACACATACAACCTATCAAGATTGAACCATGAATAAATTCAAAATGTAAGCAGATCAATAATGTGTGATTGAAGCTGTAATAAATGGACATCCAGAAAAAGCCTCAGACTCAATGGCTTCACTGCTGAATTCTACCAAACATTGCTCTGGAAGGGGAACAACACACACTGGGGCCTATTATGGGGATGGGGGAGAGGGGAGGGATGGCACTGGGAGTTATACCTGATGTAAATGACGAGTTGATGGGTGCTGATGAGTTGATGGGTGCAGCACACCAACATGGCACAAGTATACATATGTAACAAACCTGCACGTTGTACACATGTACCCTAGAACTTAAAGTATAATAAAGAAAAAATAAAAATAAAAATACAAAAAAGAACTAATACCAATTCTACTCAAAACTATTTCAAAAAAATAGAGGAGGAGGGAACACTTCCAAATTCATTCTGTGAGGCCAGTATTACCCTGGTACCAAAAATAGACAAAGACATATCAAGAAAGAGAAAGAAAAAAAACTGTAGACTGGTATCACTGGTAAGTATTGATGCAAAATTTATCAACAAAATACTAGCAAACTGAATTCAACAACACATTAAAAAGTTCATTCATCATGACCAAGTGGAATTTATCCCTGGGATGCAAGGCCAATTCAACATACACAAATAAATCAATGTGATACATTATTATCAATAGAATGAAGGACAAAACACCTATGATAATTTCAAGTGATGCTGAAAAAGCATTTGATAAAATTTAATATCTCTTCCTGATAAAAACTCTCAATAAAGTGGGTACAGAAGGAATATAACTCAACATCATAAAAATCATATATGATGAACTCAAGCTAGTATTATATTAAATGGGGAAAGACTGAAAGCTTTTCCTCCTAGATCTGGAACATGACAAGGATGCCCACTTTCACCACTGTTTTTCAGCATAGTACTGGAAGTCCTAGCTAGAGCAATCAGACAAGAGAAAGAAATAAAAGGCATCCAAATTGGAAAGGAAGACATCAACTTTTTCTTGTTTGCAGATGATATAATCATATGTTTAGGAAAATCTAAAGACCCCATCCAAAAACAATTAGAACTGATGATCAAATTCAGTAAATTTTCAGGATACAAAATCAACATACAAAAATCAGTAGCATTTTTATATGCAAACTGTGAACAATCTGAAAAAGAAATCAAGAAACTAATCTTATTTACAATAGCTACAAATAAAATACAACACCTGGGAATTAACCAAATAAGTGAAAGATCTCTATAACAAAAACTATAAAACACTGATGCAATAAATTGAAAATGACACAAAATAATAGATATTCCATGTTCATGAATTATAAGAAACAATATTGCTAAAATGTCCATACTATCCAAAGCAATCTAGAGATTTAATGTAATCCCTATCAAAATAACAATGATATTTTTTACAGAAATAGAAAAACCAATGCTTAAGTTTATATCAGATGACAAAAGAGCTAGAATAGCCAAAACTATCCTAAGCCAAAAGAACAAAACTGGTGGAATCACATTACCAGACTTCAAATTATACTTAAGAGCTACAGTGATCAAAACAGCATGGCACTGGCATAAAAACAGACATATGGACCAATGGAACATAATAGAGGACCCCAACATAAATCCATACATCTACAGTGAACTTATTTTCCATAAAAGTTCTCAGAACATACATCAAGGAAAGGACAGTTTGTTCACTAAATAGTTCTGGGAAAATTGGATATCTATATGCAGAAAAATGAAACTAGATCCTGTCTCTTGCTATATTTGAAGACCTCAAAATATGAAACTACTACAGGAAAACATTGGGAAAACTCTCCAAGACAATGGAGTAGGCAAAGACTTCTTCAGCAATATACCACAAGCACAGGAAACTAAAGCAAAAATAGACAAATGGGATAATTTAAATAGCTTCTGCACAGCAAAGAAAACAGTAAACAAAGGGAAGAGACAACCCACAGAATGGAAGAAAATATTTGCAAACTATCTGCCAAAGGATTAATAAATAGAATATATAAAGAGGTCAAACAACTATATAGGAAAAAATCTAAAAATCCAATTTAAAAAATGGGCAAAATATTTGAATAGATATTTCTCAAAAGAAGACATATAAATGGCAAATAGGCATATGAAAATGTGCTCAACATCATTGATCATCAGGGGAATGCAAATCAAAACTTCAATAAGATATTTCACCCCAGTTTACTTGGCTTATATCCAAAAGACAGGCAATAATAAATGCTAGTGAGGATGTAGAGAAAAGGGAGCCCTCATACACTGTTGGTGGGGATATAAATTAGTACAACACTATGGAGAACAGTTTGGAGGTTCCTTAGAAAAACTAAAAATAGAGCTACCATACGGTCTAGCAATCCCACTCCTAGGTATATACCCAAAAGAAAGGAAGTTAGTTTATTGAAGTGATATCTGCACTCCCATGTTTATTACAGTAATATTCACCATAGCCAAGATCTGGAAGCAACTTAAATGTCCATCAGCAGATGAATGGATAAAGAAAATGTGGTACTTGTACACATGTAGTATTATTGAGCTCTACAAAAGAATGAAATTCTGTTATTTGCAACAACATGGATGGATCTGGAGGTCATCATGTTAAGTGAAATAAGCCAGGCACAGAAAGACAAACATCACATGTTCTCACTCATTGGTATGAGCTAAAAATTAAAACAATCAAACTCATGTAAATAGAGAGTAGAAGGATGGTTACCAGAGGCTGGGAAGTGTAGTTGGTAGTTGGGGGTTGGGGGGAAGGGAAGACGGTTAATGGATATAAAAAAATAGTTAAAAAGAATAAATAAGACCTAGTATTTGCTAGCATAACAGGATGACTGTAGTAAAAAATAATTTAATTGTACATTTTAAACTGACTAAAAGTGTATTATTGGATTGTGTGAAACACAAGGGATAGATGCTTGAGGGGATGAATACCCTATTTATCCTGATGTAATTACTAAGCATTGTATGCCTGTATTAAAATATCTCATGTAACCCCAAAATATATACACCTACTGTGTACCCACATAAATTAAAAATTAAATGCGTGCATAAAAGTAAAAATATATAGTTGTATTATTATTTTGACATCCTAATACTAAGAAATTGGACTGAGCCAATTATCTCATCTTTGCTGACTGCCAAGAGTGTTTCTTTCCTATTTGTTTATTTTTTGAGAGACAGTCTCACTCTGTCACCCAGGCTGGAGTGCAGTGGTGCAATGTCTGCTCAGTGCAACCTCTGCCTCCCGGGTTCTCATGCCTCAGTCATCCGAATAGCTAAAATTACAGGCCTGTGCCACCATGCCTGGCTGATATTTGTATTTTTAGCAGAGATGGTTTTTGCCATGTTGGCCGGGCTGGTCTTGAATTCCTGGACTCAGATGATCCCTATGCTTCAGCATCCCAAAGTGCTAAGATTACAGGCATGAGCCACCATGCCTGATCGAGTGTTTCTCAATGACTGGACAATTCAAAATATACTCTTTATAAAAATTGTAAAGAAAAATTCTGTTTTTTGGTATGCAGAAAAGAAGCAATTCTATGGCAGAAATGATTTGCTACACTGCTTTGGAATTTAGAATATTCTATTAAATAAGTGAACCTTAAAGAGGCATACCACTTACAATTCAACATCCCTAATGTGAGACCTTTTCTCTCCCAAGCAGCTCTATTTTCAAAGTTTAGTTGGCCCTTTAGAACAGCATTATCTTTTAAAATACTAGATATGTACTTAATAGAGGCAGAGTGCATCATTTGAGAGGATGTCTCAAGATATTGGTGTCTCTTTAAATCTGTGCTGCCTGACAAAACAGGCACATAATTCAACACTTGGTTCAACACCATTAGTAGCTCTAGCCCTATGTATGTGGTACCACAGTACAAGAAGCATAAAGTACGCAATACAAATCTTCCTCAACTCACTTTCAAAGGAGAGTACTTCGTGCATTTTTCATAGTACTTCTCTTCCATAAGATTTTAATGGACTAAAGTATGTCATGTATATAGAACTCATGATAAAATAGAGACAGGCAATACATGATTGAGGTAGCTGCAGAAATAGACATTAGATCGAGACTATCCTGGCTAACATGGTGAAACCCCGTCTCTACTAAAAATACAAAAAACTAGCCGGGCGTGGTGGCGGGCGCCTGTAGTCTCAGCTACTTGGGAGGCTGAGGCGGGAGAATGGCGTGAACCCGGGAGGCGGAGCTTGCAGTGAGCCGAGATCACGCCACTGCACTCCAGCCTGGGAGACACAGCGAGACTCCTTCTCAAAAAAAAAAAAAAAAAAAAAAAAAAAAAAATGTAGAATCTGAATACACTTTAGCTTGAAATGTAAAAGTGATTTTGCTAAAATGCTTTTTATAGCACAAGGAGATTTATACCATAAAAAGTTGAAAAGGATTATTCATCCCAAATGGATTATTTATTTTTGAAATGAATATTTATAGAGAGCCTCTGAATTAGGCAGCAATCTTTGCCTTTGTTTAAACACAATTAACAATATGCAAAGTAAGGCAGCGCTTTTTAGAAAATATGTGAGCATAAGTACTACTATTGGCAGTCATTTCAGTATCTGCACAGTGAGTACATAAAATGAAGAACAACTAACCTGTTATGCTCTTAATTAATGAACACCTGTACACAATGAAAGCAAGGCTGGTTTTATGGATGCATGAAAATCCAACCAGGCAATTAATGTTTAATTTAGAATTCATGCTATTGAAAAGGTAGCAGAAAAAACAACTTATAACAGGCAAATCACAAAAGCGGAGAAGTTGGATTTTCTGTGGATGAATCTTTTCCAACATATTTAAGCCATTTTACCTTTTTTTTTTTTGGTTGTTTAATTTTTATATGGAAAAAACTGAACATCTTTTGTATTGTTATTTAATTTTAATGTGATAATTTGATCATGTGGAATTTTTTTTTAAATTAAACTTTTAAGTTCAGGGGTACATGTGCAGGTTTGTTACACAGGTAAACTTATGACATGGGGGTTTGTTGTACAGGTAATTTCATCACCCAGGTATTTAAGCCTTTGAGCATACACCCAGTAATGGGAATATCGGGTCAAATGTTATTTCTGTTTTTAGGTCTTTGAGGAGTTGTCACACTTTCTTCCACAATGGTTGACCTAATTTATACTCCCACCAACAGAGTATAAGTGTTCCTTTTTCTCTGCAACCTTGCCAGCATGTTATATTTTGACTTTTTAGTAATAGCCACTGTGATTGGCATGAGATGGTATCTTATTTGTGGTTTTAATATCATTGCATTTTGCATTTCTCTGATGATCAGTGATGTTGAGCTTTTTCTCATATGATTGTTGGCCACATGTATGTCTTCTTTTGAAAAGTGTCTACTCGTGTCTTTTGTGCACTTTCTAATGGGGCTGTTTGTTTTTTCTTGTAAATTTCTTTAAGTTCCTTGTAGATGCTGGATATTAGACCTTATCAGATACAGAGTTTGCAAAAATTTTCTCATATTCTGTGGGTTATCTGTTTACTCTGTTGACAGTTTCTTTTGCTGTGCAGAAGCTCTTAAGTTTAATTAGATCCCATTTGTCAATTTTTGTTTTTGTTGTAATTGCTTTTGTCATCTTCATCATGAAATCTTTGCCCGTTCCTATGACCAGAATGGTATTACCTAGGTGTTTTTTCTTGGATTTTGATAGTTTTGTACCTTACATTTAAGTCTTTAATCCATCTTGAGTTAATTTTTGTATATGGTGAAAGGAAGTGGTCAAGTTTCAATCTTCTGCATATGGCTAGCCAGTTATCTCAGCATGATTTATTGAATAGGGAATCCTTTCCCCAGTGCTTGTTTTTGTCAGGTTTGTCGAAGATCACATGGTTGTAGGAGTTAGTCCATATTTCTGCACTCTCTAGTCTGTTCCACTCATCTATGTCTGTTTTAGTACCAGTACCATGCTGTTTTCGTTACTGTAGCCCTGTAGTACAGTTTGAAGTTGGGTAATATGTTGCCTCTGGCTTTCTTTTTTTTGCTTAGAATTGCCTTCACTATTTGGACTCTTTTTTGATTCATATGAATTTTAAAATAGTTTTGGTAGTTCAGTGAAGAATGTCAATGGTAGTTTAATAGAAATACCATGAACTCTATACATTGCTTTGGGTAGCATGTTCATTTTAACGATACTGAATCTTTCTATGAGTGCTAGCGGGTTCCTGGGTGCCTGTCTCCCTGGGGACATTCACCACAGTGGCGGAGGCAATGTAGTGGGGGTTGGGCCTGGGGTGAGGGTGGTGGTGGTGGTGGGGTGCCTGATGATAACCGTGTGCCTCCTTGCACTGGAGGTGGTGTTGGCTGGGGGTGGGGCACTGACATGTGCAGGTCTGGGTGTCTTCTCTGCTCTGCAAGCCGGAAGGGTCACTCAGGGTGGGAGAGGATCTGCTGTTCTCTGCACATTCTGAACGTAAGGGTGGGGTACTTGTTGGGGTGGGGCTTGCTGGCCCTGAACCTACCAAAACTCTGTCTGCAATGGCCGTTGGCAGGGGAAGGGGTAGCAGACTGCACTACCAGGTGCTGTCAGGGCAAGGAAAGCAAACCCAAACCCCCACCCCTACCCCTAAGCAGACACGCCCAGCAAACTCATGTGGGAGTTGCCCCATGGAGGAATGTGGGGGACGCTGCGGCTGCAGTGTGGGGAAAGACTGTGCGGGCTGGTGAGTGGCCATAGGAGCCGCCCCGCTTGAGCTCTCTGTCTTGCAGTCAGGGTCCGCCAGAGCAGAAGCTATGATGAGGCCTCCCAAGGCTCCCGAGGGTGCTGTGCATGCAGGTGTGGCCATACTGAGGCCCTTGGAGAGGCCAGCAGACTAACGTGTTGCTCAGGTCAGACTGGCCCCATCTGATGGGCAAAATTGCCTTACAGAGTTTAGGACAAACAAAAAGTTCCCCTAGGGCCAAAGTCTCCTATGGAGCAAATCAGACCTAGGGGGATGGTCATCCCTGACCATGCTTCACTACAGATGCTCTTGCACCAAACCCTCTGTGCTCCACATCAGCTGGCATGCAGCTCCTACCACTTCTCTATGCAGCTCTCCCTGCCAAGTCGAGAGTCCATGGTGGTCTAGGGGGTCTCCTGCTGCTGCGGTTTCAGAGGCCTGTGGCAAGAGTGGGTTGCTCCTTACCAGTTCAACTCACCAATTCCCCCAGAGCTGTTGGGGGCTAGAAATAAGTCCGGGTGTGCTGTAGCCCCGCATAGGGTTCCCAACTTTCTCCCCCAATCAGCCCAGTCTCTGTGTCTTCCCTCTGTCCACTCTCAGTGCCTTCCCTGTGAAGATCTGTTAGGAGCACGCCAGTCCTCTGGGTCCCTCAGTAGGAGCTGTTCCATTTATCTGAGTCTAGTGGACCATCTTGGGATTTGTTTTCTTTCTTTTCCCTCACTTCCTCCCTCCCTCCCTCCATTCTCCTTCCCTCCTAGAGAGCCATAATATGTTTTAGAGAAAAAGTCAGCTGTTTTGATTGTTTATTTTAATGATTATAAGCTCTGTTCAATTTGTTAGAGGTCAAAAGTCATATTTTGTCATATTTTTGTTTCGGTTCTATAACTGTAATACACAATGGACACAGTTAATTCTTCGTCTTGTATGTACACGCGTATCTGACCTATGTACTGGTGTGCGTACGGGGCTATAAAGGAAAAAAATGTTCCCTTTACAAATATGACATGTTGAGTACCAGTACCAAACACTGTTCTAGGTTTCAGTGTAGGGCAGTGAACCTATATGACAAATCTTCATTTTCAGTGCACTTTTATTTGAGACTCATGTATTATCATTGAGCATAAATCATTAGCATTTGTTATTTTTTCCTCCCTGTACCTATCCCTGATCCTCCTCTTTCTATTGTTTTCATATTGTTCTTATCAACACTATTAATGTTTGTTTGTGTTCCCCTAAGTAAATGTGTAACCAGACACTTTCTTAATATACAATATTAGGGGGACATAAAAGATAGACCTCAATGAGACTTTGTCCAACGTCATAAAAAATCTACACAGAAAATTTCTGTATTCCTTATTTCTTTATTTTTCTGCTCCTTCCATGTGATAAGCAAGATATCTTAAAATTCAAATAGAGCTGTTAATTCCTCAGTCATTAGAAACATTTTATCAGATGTGCTTTTTCTAAAAGATGAGAATAATGTAATGTTTTAAAGTCAAGGAGCAGATTGGTATTTATTTTACATATAAACTTCAAGAAGGCAGTAGGTCAAGGAAGGACCATGTTTACTTTTTGCAAAGTGTAATTTATATGGGTTTGGTGGTGAAGGGTAACATAAAAGAGTTCTAAGGAAGTACACTATAATTCAAGTAAAGTATCACTGGAGAAAAAGAAGGGGAGCAGATTTATTCTGAATCTTAAGGGTATGCTATATTGAATGAGTATATTATGAGAAGAATAAATGAACTGCTTCAGTTTCATGGTAACCTGAAGATCAGTGCAAGGATTGGGAGAAAATGTAAGCATTTAGATGGTTGTATTTGTGGAAACAAGGAGAAAAAGTTCTGAGAACAAATAAAATGAAATAATTGTTTTAAAGAAAATAATTTTATGATGTTTAGGTAGATGAATCAGGACAAATTATGCTAAGGCAAGCAGTGGAGCAATCATGGTGAATTCACCTTAGTTTCAAGACGATTAGAAGCATACCAAATCCAATCTGACTATTCCAAATGTTTACCTGCTTCATTTGTGCGGATCATTCGAGATGGGGTGCTTGGATCTCCTGTCCCAATAGGGTTGGTGGCCACCACTCGAAATTCGTATTCCACCCAGGGATTTAGGTCCACAGCCATGGCTGACTCCATGTCCCCTGTTATGATTTCTGGCACTATAGAAAGGAAGGAAATTTCATGTCACTAGGAGGACTGGAAAAATGCTACAAATGGCAATCAAGAGTATTAATGCTACTGACAGAATCAGCAGGCTAAAGCATATCTCCTCACAACACGTGGTCATGGTGTCACCTCCAATGTCATTAGTAAAATGAAAATCAATCTTCAGGGAGTAAGCACTTGCATATGTCAAAGTTTGTTGGAGTTAATTAAAACTCTTCCATTTTATCTTTACACAAAACTTGCCATTATGTACACTAATAATTATTTCACCAATCCCTCAGCCCCAGATAAGGGGCCAATTAGAACTATAATTTAAACAGTTTTCTTTCCATTTCTAGGAAATTTCTTGAGCAGTTTGCTCTCCCCGTTCTGGCAAACATGTTTAGTCACTTGGTAATTCCAAGCAGCAAATTAACAATATATCTGTTTAATTTAAAAAACACAGTTTGTGATATCTGAGTAGAAACACTGAATTCTTCTTAGAGTGACTTTTGTACTACATTTAAATTTTTGTCAGGGCATAACATTGTTTGTCAGTACAGTTACCATTGGTGAAGTGTTTATACATGGCATACATGCTTCGTTTTGGACTGCTTTTCTTGTTCACTCATCTCTGCTGTCTAGGAAATGTTTCTAAACATTTGTTACAGGAGTGAAAAGGCAGTATGTGGAGAATCTCCCTTGCAGCATGCAAAGATCCTCTGGATTTATATCAGTCTTGGATTTCTTTGTAGGCATAGCAGTACAGCCGGGATGGGAGTTTGGGGTCTTGATTTGAGGACTCAATTCTGTTTTACCGCTGCAAGGTGCTATGAAATTGTCTTGAATTTTCCATGAAAATCTCTTCTGAAAGGTACCAAAAGAATGTTACCAAATAAGTAGCTCTGTGAAAGGTGAATGCTCAGAGCATAGGCAGCGTGAGCTGCCCGACAAATCTCACAGCACTGCAGAGCTGCTGTGTTTTCTTAAAGCAGTGACAGGAAGACGTGGAAAAACAAAAACAGTGTGTCCCCTCTTGCTGAACTGGCAACTGAGCAGTACGCTTGGAGTCTAAGAGGTGGGTGAGGGAAAGGCCACTGTCAGACCACAGCTTGGCGAAATGTCAAGCTATGCTTGACAAACATACAAAAGAGAAGAAGAGATTTCCAGATAATGCTCAGCCTTCTGTAGCCCAGAGCCTACACTGTATCACTAATGCTTACATTGAGAGCACCAGGACTTAACATCACTGTTTAATTTACTTATATTTATGTAAGTCATCTCAAGTAACTCCAGACATCTGGACCATGCTCATCCCTTTTATTCTAATCTCCAGAGAATTCTGCCACTTTTCTCTTCTGCCCAGCTCATATCTCTTCCTCATTCTTGAAGTTCTTCCACTGTGACACTTGGAATTTATGATCTGTCATTAGCAAAATCCCCTGTATACTTAATCTCCTCTCTGGGCATATCTACAACTTTTTACTCCAATAGAAACTAAGAAATTTTACCCTTATTAAGGGGTGGACCTCTTAAGATATCACGGAGAAAAAGAACCAGCCCTTTTTTCCTCTCTCTCCCACATCTCTAATGGATGTTTCCCATCAGCATACAAGCATGCAGATGTTTTTCTCTGAAAAACAAAACTAAGGTCTCAACATTTCCTCTCCTTCCAGCCTTCACTCAGTTTCTCTGATTCTTTTGAGAGTTGTTTGTGCTATTACTTACTGTCTGCAATTATTTTTCTTCCATTCTCTCTTGAACCTATGCCAGTCAGACTCTTACCTCCAGTTTTCCATCATACTGCCTTCTGTCAAGATTACCAATGAATGGTCTCTGTTACTGAAACCTTAAGGCCAGATCTCTGTTACTCATCTTACTTGAACTATCATCATCCTTTGACACAGTTGATCATCCTTTGAAATACTTTTCGAAACTTCTGGTTCTCTCCCACCTGATTATGCCTTCTCAGTCTCCACTGCTGATTTCTTTTTGTCTTCCTGGTGCAACTTGGCTCTACGATTTTCCATTTTCTTACTCCATGGTGATTTATCCAGCCTCATGGTTTTAGATACCCTCTATGCTGATAACTGTAATATTTTTAATGAACCTCTTCCCTACATTTCAGACTCATACGTTCAATGGCATATTATTAATAGACATTACTATTTGAATAGATTTCTGCAGTATTCTTATCCAGGGAATGACAATTGCTTTCTTACAGATGTTGTATCCCAAATCTTCAGGCCATCCTGGACTCCTTTCTTTCTCCCCTGTCCCACTCCAATCCATTAGAAACTTATGGCATCTGTGACTTCAAACTATGTTGATATCTCCACTTATCTTGGCAGAAAAATTTCTTGGAAGAGTTGTCTATATTAATTTTTTTCCTATTGTCTCTGGATCTCATTCTTGACAGACTTTGATGCCGATGGCCTACCATCACATCAAAACTGCTATTGTCAAGGTTACCAATCCGACCTCCATATAGCTAGAACTAATGATCACTTCTCAGTCTTCATTTTACTTGACATCTTGGTAGCATCTGACACAGCTCATTAGGCCTTTTTCTTCCATAGGCTTTATTCCTTTGTTTTCCATGGCATGACATTATTTTGGTTTTCCTTTTACCTCAATGATTGCTTTTATTCTGCCTCCTTTGGATGGCTGCCTTCTCCACAACTTCTTACTGTTACAATGCTTCAGGGCGTTATTTTCATACTGTTTCTTCTTTATTTTATACTTACTTTCTTGGAGGTGACATAGAGTCTCATATTTTAAAATATTATATGACAATAATTTTCTAATTTATAACTTTATGCTAAACCTCTCACTTAAACAGCATACTTATATACCCAGATGCCTACCTGAAATCTCATTTGGATGTCTAACAGATATATCAAACTTAATATGTCTCAAATTGAATTCTTTATCTCATTGCTACCCAATCTGTTCCAATTATGAAGGTTTCTTAGGCTTCTCCATGTCACCTAATGATAACTCCATCCTTAAGTTGGTTAGGTCAAAAATCTTGTAGTTTTCCTTGAATTCTTTTTCTCTCATACTGTTTACATCCAGTTTGTTGCAAATGCTGTGGGTTTTAGCTTCCAAATAGTTTCAAATTCTGACCACTTTTATGACCTCTGTCATAAAAGCATCAGTGACCTGTGTCACCACCAAGCTTCTGTCACATTGAAACATCATCATCTCTCCACCATAATAATAGCTTCCTAAATAGTTTAGTCACTCTTCACTTATCCTTCCCGTAAGTCTATTTTTAACATAGCTTGAATGACTATATTAAAACTTAAGACTTAGAAGAGCAATCCTCCAATGTCTCATTTCTCAAATGGTGAAAACCCAAGTAATGTATGATCTGGTCTTGCCAATATCTCTCAAAACTCATCTACCTTTCTCCCTAAAACTCATTCTGCTCCTGCCTCACTGATCTTCTAATGCTCTTGCGTATCATGCTCCTAATACTTTTGCTCTAGTTGCTCCTTATACCTGGGCTGCCTCCCCCATACCTCCTATAAAATGTACACAAATATACCTTCTCAGTAAGGCATACCCCGACCACTCTATTTCAAAGTGCAAGCTTCCTGCAATGGACTAAATGTGTCCTCTCAAAATTCATATATTAAAGTCCTAACCCCTAATGTGGCTGTTATTTGGTGATAGAGCTTCTAAGGAAATAATTAAGGTTAAATGATGTGGTAAGAGTGGGGCTGTGATCTTAGTGTCCTTATAGGATGAGACACGAGAGCTCTCTCTCACTTTGTGTGTGTGTGTGTGTGTGTGTCATCCATGTGAGAACACAGTGAGAAAGCAACTTGATGTTGGAACTCCAAACCCCTAGAACTGTAATAAAGTAAATTTCTGTTGTTTAATCCACTCAGTCCATGGAATTTTGTTATAGCAGCCTGAGGTGACTAATACACTGACCCTGATCATAGTACTTCTGATTCCTCTTACTGCATATAATTTATTTTTCCCCCCATAGTACTCATCAACTTCTAAGATATTATATAATTTACTTGCTTATTATGTTCTCTGTTTATTGTTTGTCTTCACCTATAAGAATACAATCTTCACAAGGGCAAGGATTTATTTATTTGGTGTTGTTCATGTACCTAGAACACCTGATATGCCGCATGTGCCTAGAACACTTCCTAAAAGGTGCTTGGTAAATTTTTATTAAATGAATGAGAGTTCAAATTGCCTGGTGTGAACAGAATTGGCAATATTAATTAATTCTGCTTGAATCTTGATGTAATTAGTATAAGCTTTAATATACATATAAAAATAGTCTTCCTTCGAAAGCGATGCATATTTATATCCTCTTAGTCATAACTATAGACTTTAAAGACTCCCTTTCCAAGCCCATATCCTTTCCACCACCCTTCATTCCTCTCTTTAAAGTGAAAAAAAAAAAAGATTTGGAAATTCTAAATTCCCTGTTACTTGTAAGAGATATAAAATAATTATAAGTATTAATTGAAGGTATTATTATTTTTGGTGAAACAAAATGCAATATGAAAGAAAGTAAAAACTTTCTTTTTTATACAATTAGGATTTTGATTTGAAATGCAATATTGTGGAGATGAAGAATAATGGAGGATTTATACCAAAATAAGTATTTTAAAGGTCTTGCAGCATCTTTTTATAAATATATTATTTCCGGAACTTTAGGGACAAGTTGGTTTCAAAGAAAACATTGTGCATCAGAGAGAACATGACAGCAACTAAAGACAGTGGAAGACCTTATATTGACTTAGGGGAAACATCTTGTTGAAATGCCTTTCCAAGCAAAAGAATCACATCCAAGACTATTTATTTTGAGACAAGATCTTATTCTGTTGTCCAGACTGGTCTCAATCTCCTGGCCCTAAGTGATCCTCCCACCTCAGGATGTCTCAAAGTGCTGAGATCACAAGTATGTGCCACCCAAACTCAGCCACCAATTTAATTAATAAAATACCAAATAAATCTGTTCAGTTGAAAAATGGAACCAATCAGTCTGTGCAAACATACCCGCAGTAGAAGACATATCCACTGATACAAGAATATTTAAGAAGCATATCTGAGTTAAGTAAACAAAGACCAATGAATTCTGTGATTATAGGCAATTTGATATTCCTAGGTAGACATAATCAAAAATTACGTCAGCTAATGCTTCTCAGTAGTATAAAAAAGAAAGTCAGGTTTCTAAATCAAAAGCCATTTGCTTGAGTGGAAAAGAGGTCTGCAAGTGAAATGATCTATTTGTTATGGCTCTTTGCAAACTTTTTTCAAAATAAATACATTATTCTTATTTACATTTTAGTCTCATTTGCAGGAGGCAGTATTCATATGTTAATTCCAAGATGTGCTCAGCTAGAGGGTTCATGTGGAACCTCTGACTTCATTTTCCACAAATGAGAAACTCATTATTTTTTATGCTCATTTTGGTATATTTTAAATGCTTTTCAAATAGTAGATTATTAATTGCATTAATTGTATCAGCAAGGTTAAACTCCAGATTCATTTTTTTTTCTAATGGATATTGTTAAATTGGAGTTTATTTTGACTGAAATTAATTTAGAATGAGGGAGCAACTGTGAAACCAAAAGGCTCATGACCAGTGGAGCTGGTGTGGTTCCAGAGAGACTTATTTCCTCATCATAGGCGTGAAAGAAACGATGAGAATGAGCATGGTACTAAAACCAGGAAGCATCTAAAAGACCTATTTTGGAGCATGTAAATCTTGTGGACAGCTCTTCATCAGGCTTTCCCTGAGGACAGCATGCCTCTGCCAATAGGTGCAATTAATGGTGCGTTTTGGAGAAATGAGTTAGAAGAGGACACATCTAGTGAGAGCCCTAGCACCATGAAGGGTAAATACAATTGATCACTTGCAGAAATCTTTTTCTGAAGGAAAACTTTTTTATAAGTACAGCACAATTGCAGGGTTTTTAGAAGTGTTGTTCTTGCTGAATTGAATTAAAAAAGAACTCTGAAAAATATCACCATCAAAAAGTGGGCAAAGGATATGAACAGACACTTCTCAAAAAAAGACATTTGTGTGACCAACAAACATATATAAAAAAAGCTCAACCCATCACTGATCATTAGAGAAATGCAAATCAAAACTACAATGAGATACCATCTCATGCCAGTGAGAATGGCGGTTACTAAATAGTCAAGAAAAAACAGATGTTGGTGAGGCTGTGGAGAAATAGGAACACTTTTACACTGTTGGTGGGAATGTAAATTAGCTCGACTCTTGGGGAAGATAGTGTGATGATTCCTCAAGGATCTAGAAACAGAAATACCATTTGACCCAGCAATCCATTACTGGGTATATACCCAGTGGAATACAAATCATTCTACTATAAAGATACATGCACACGTATGTTTATTGCAGCACTATTTACATTAGTAGAGACATGGAACCAACCCAAATGCCCATAAATAATAGACTGGGTAAAGGAAATGTGACACATATACACCATGGAGTATTATGTAGTCATGAAAAAGGAATGAGTTCATGTTCTTTGCCAGGGCATGGATGAAACTGGAAGTCATCATCCTCAACAAACTAACACAGGAATAGAAAACCAAACACCACGTGTTCTCACTCATAAGTGGGAGCTGAAAAATAAGGACACATGGACACAGGGAGAGAAATAACACACACTGGGACCTGCCAGGGAATGAGGGGAGGGGAGAGCATCAGGAGCATCAGGACAAACAGCTAATGCATGTGGGGCTTAAAACCTACATGACAGGTTGATAGGCAGAGCAAACCACCATGGCACACATATACCTATGTAACAAACCTGCACATTCTGCACATGTATCCCAGAACTTAAAGTAAAATAAAAATTTAAAAATATTTCTAGCATTCAAATAATATTAGAAAGATGCAACTTTACAGTAGGGACTTCTAAAACAAACACAAAAATGACATTTAATTCAAATGCCTAAATCCTCCACAGACACATGAATATGTATGTTTTTATATACACACACATATATGTGTGTGTGTGTGTATATATATATATATATATATATAAAAACATATGTATATATAAACAAGTAAAAACAGGTGAACTGAGAAAACCATAGGTGAGAATCAGAACATAAGTGTAACTAGCAAAGCATGGATGTAGCAGGTAGAAGATATGTACTGGATTGCTATGGGCATAGGATGAGTAATAAAACACACATGTAGGCTGGGCGCGGTGGCTCAAGCCTGTAATCCCAGCACTTTGGGAGGCCGAGGCGGGCGGATCACAAGGTCAGGAGATCGAGACCACAGTGAAACCCCGTCTCTACTAAAAAAAAAATACAAAAAATTAGCCGGGCGCGGTGGCGGGCGCCTGTAGTCCCAGCTACTCAGGAGGCTGAGGCAGGAGAATGGCGGGAACCCGGGAGGCGGAGCTTGCAGTGAGCCGAGATCGCGCCACTGCACTCCAGCCTGGGCAACAGCGTGAGACTCCGTCTCAAAAAAAAAAAAAAAAAAAAAAAAAAACACACACATGTATTGCAATGTATCCACAAGGAAAACTTCTCCAAAAGTAAGTTGCATGGGTAGTGTGGCAAGAGCAGATAGGGAGGATGGCTGTAGGCAAGAGGATGGGTTAGGTGAGTGCACAACACCAGATCTGAAGTTGAGGTCATTTCCTGGCTGCAGAGCCAAAGATTTAAGCTGTCACACTCAGAATAAGATTGAAGCACAGGGTTGAAGGTTATAAGAATTTCTGAGTAAATCTGCTCATGTGGTTTAAATGTGTCCTTCCTGAATTAACTACCATACCTAGAGATTCCCCAATTTTGGGGTCTTTAAAGGTATCACAGGGTTTTAATGGATCCAGGAATGAGGCTATGAGCAATTATCTATAATACAAAATAAATATGTATATGTGCATAATAAATATGTTTATAGACACTATAATGATCAAACTGAGATCTAACTTAATGCAGGAGCCTAAATATCAAATAAATTGTGAATTAAATTCTGCATATAGGTAAACAAATTTTCTCTTTCTGATATTACGATGTTTCATACAAAAACCCAAATTTCATTTACCTATACAACAAAATGAACCACTTTACCCTCATAATATTCTGGTTGAGTTTTAAGGTTACTGTACTCAAATATTTTACTGATTTCTATATTTAATTTCTAAATAGGTCAATAGAGGTCATCAGACTTTAAAACAAAAACACAGTTGTTACTCAGTATGGACAATTGCTTCTAAAGATTCTCTTCTGTAGCCTTACTGTACAATTTTCAAATACCAATATGTTTAATAAGTGTCTAATAACTATCAAGTAAGTGTGACTTTACATATCCCTGCTGGACAGCCACATTTGGAGAGATATGGGAAATTGTAAAATGAAAAGAAAATGTTTAGAGATGAAAAATTTTTAAAATAATGCAACTATAATGCAAACATCTTGGAAGCAGGCATTAAAACGGTGTGCAGTGTAATTTTATATTAGATTTTCTTTTTTTATTATATTTTAAGTTCTGGGATACATTTGCAGAATGGGCAGGTTTGTTACATAGGTATACACATGCCATGGTGGTTAGCTCCACTCATCAACCTGTCATCTACATTAGGTATTTCTCCTAATGCTATCTCTCGCCTAAGCCCCCACCCCCTGGCAGGCCCCAGTGTGTGATACTCCCTTCCCTGTGTCAATGTGTTCTCCTTCATCAACTCTCACTTATGAGTGAGAACAAGCGGTGTTTGGTTTTCTGTTCCTGTGTTAGTTTGCTGAGAATGATGGTTTCCAGCTTCATCCATGTCCCTGCAAAGGACATTAACTCATTCTTTTTTATGGCTTCATAGTATTCCATGGCGTATATGTGCCACATTTTCTTTATCCAGGCTATCACTGATGGCCATTTGGGTTGGTTCCAAGTCTTTGCTATTGTGAATAGTGCTGCAGTAAACATACGTGTGTATGTGTCTTTATAGTACAATGATTTATAATCCTCTGGATATATACCCAGTAATGGGATTGCTGGGTTAAATGATATTTCTGATTCTGTATCCTTGAGGAATCGCCACACTGTCTTCCACAATGGTTGAACTAATTGAACTAATTGTGGTGGGAGTGTAAACTCCCACCAACAGTGTAAAAGCATTCCTATTTCTCCACATCCTCTCCAGCATCTGTTGTTTCCTGACTTTTTAGTGATCACCATTCTAACTGGCATGAGATGGTATCTCATTGTGGTTTTGATTTACATTTCCCTAATGACCAGTTATGATGAGCTTTTTTTTCATACGATTGTTGGCTGCATAAATGTCTTCTTTTGGAGAAGTATCTGTTCACATCCTTTGCCCACTTTTTGATGGGGTTGTTTTTTTTTGTTTTTGTTTTTTTGTTTTGTTTTGTTTTTTGTCAATTTGTTTAAGTTCTTTGTAGATTCTGGATACTAGCCTTTTGTCAGATGGATAGATTGCAAAAAGTTTCTCCCATTGTGTAGGTTGGCTATTCACTATGATGAAAGTTTCTTTCACTGTGCAGAAGATCTTTAGTTTAATTAGATCCCATTAGTCAATTTTGACTTTTGTTGCCATTGCTTTTGGCAATGAACTTTTTGCCCATGCCTATGTCCTGAATGGTATTGCCTGGGTTTTCTTCTAGGGTTTTTATGGTTTTAGGTCTTACATTTAAGTCTTTAATCCATCTTGAATTAATTTTTGTCTAAGGTGTAAGGAAGGGATCCAGTTTCAGCTTTCTGCATATGGCTAGCCAGTTTTCCCAGCACTATTTATTAAATACGGAATCCTTTCCCTATTTCTTGTTTTGTCAGGTTTGTCAAATATCAGATGGTTGTAGATGTGTGGTGTTATTTCTGAGACCTCTGTTCTGCTCCATTGGTCTATATATCTGTTTTATTACCAGTACCATGCTGTTTTGGTTACTGTAGCCTAATAGTAGAGTTTCAGGTCAGGTAGTGTGACGCTTCCAGGTTCGTTCTTTTTGCTTAGGATTGTCTTGGCTACGCAGGCTCTTTTTTGGTTCCATATGAAATTTAAAGTAGTTTTTTATAATTCTGTGAAGAAAGTCAATGGTAGCTTGATGGGGACAGCATTGAATCTATTAATTACTTTGGGCAGTATGGCCATTTTCATGATACTGATTCATCCTATCCAAGAGCATGGAATGTTTTTCCATTTGTTTGTGTACTCTGTTATTTCCTGGAGCAGTAGTTTGTAGTTCTCTTTGAAGAGGTCCTTCACATCCCTTGTAAGTTGTATTCCTAGGTATTTTATTCTATTTGTGGCAATTGTGAATGGGAATTCACTCATGATTTGGCTCTCTGTTTGTCTATTATTGGTATATACGAATGCTTGTAATTTTTGCAAATTGATTTTGTGTCCTGAGACTTTGCTGAAGTTGCTTATCAGCTTAAGGAGGTTTGGGGCTGAGACAATGGGGTTTTCTAAATATACAATCATGTCATGTGCAAACAAGGGACAATTTTACTTCCTCTCTTCCTATTTGAATACCTTTTATTTCTTTCTCTTGCCTGATTGCCCTGGCCAAAACTTTCGATACTATGTTGAGTAGGAATGATGAGGGAGGGCATCCTTGTCTTGTGCCGGTTTTCAAAGGGAATGCTTCCATTTTTTGCCCATTTAGTATGATATTAGCTGAGTGTTTATCCTAAATAACTCTTCCTATTTTGAGATATGTTCCATCAGTACCTATTTTATTGAGAGTTTTTACCATGAAGGGTTGTTGAATTTTATTAAAGTCCTTTTGTGCATCTATTGAGGTAATCATTTGGTTTTTGTCATTGATTCTGTTTATGCGATGGATTATGTTTATTGATTTGCATATGTTGAACCAGCCTTGAATAACAGGGATGAAGCTGACTTGATCATTTTGGATAAGCTTTTTGATGTGCTGCTGTATTCGATTTACCAGTATTTTATTGAGGATTCTTCCATTGATATTCATCATGGATACTGGCCTGAAATTTTCTTTTTTTGTTGTGCCTCTCCCAGGTTTTGGTATCAGGATGATATTAACCTTGTAAAATGAGTCAGGGACGAGTCCCTCTTTTTCTAATGTTTGGAATAGTTTCAGAAAGAATGGTACCAGCTCCTCTTTGTACCTCTGGGAGAAATAGGCTATGAATCTTTCTGGTCCTGGGCTTCTTTGGTTGGTAGGCTATTAATTACTTCCTCAATTTCAGAACTTGTTACTGGTCTATTCAGGGATTCAAATTCTTCTTGGTTTATTCTTAAGAGGGTATAGTTTTGGAGTTTATCCATTTCTTCTAGATTTTCTAGTTTATTTGCACAGAGGTGTTTATAGTATTCTCTGATGGTAGTTTGTATTTCTGTGAGATCAGTGGTGATATCCTCTTTATCATTTTTTACTGTGTCTATTTGATTCTTCTCTCTTTTCTTCTTTAGTAATTTGGCTAGTGGTCTATCTATTTGGTTAATCTTTTCAAAACACCAGTTCCTGGATTCATTGATTTTTTGAAGGGGTTTTTGTTTCTCTATCTCCTTCATTTCTACTGTGGTTTTAGTTATTTCTTGTCTTCTGCTAGCTTTTGAATTTGTTTGCTCTTGCTTCTCTAGTTCTTTTAATTGTGATTTTAGGGTGTCGATTTTAGATATTTCCCTTTTCTCCTGTGGGCATTTAGTGCTATAAATTTCCTTCTAAACAATGCTTTAGCTGTGTCCCAGAGATTCTGGTATGTTGTCTCTTTGTTCTCATTGATTTCAAAGAACTTATTTATTTCTGCCTTAATTTCATTATTTACTCAGTAGTCATTCAGGAGCAGGTTGTTCAGTTTCCATGTAGTTGAGCAGTTTTGATTGAATTTCTTAATCCAGAGTTCTAGTTTGATTGCACTGTGGTCTGAGAGACAGTTTGTTATTACTTCCATTATTTTGCATTTGCTGAGGAGTGTTTTACTTCCAATTATGTGGTCAATTTTAGAATAAGTGCGATGTGATGCTGAGAAAAATGCATATTTGTTGATTTGGGGTGGAGAGTTCTGTAGATGTTTATTAGGTCTGCTTGGTCCAGAGCTGAGTACAAGTCCTGAATATCCTTGTTAATTTTCTGTCTTGTTCCTCTGTCTAATATTGATAGTGGGGTTTTAAAGTCTCCCACTATTATTGTGTGGAAGTCTAAGTCTCTTTGTAGGTCTCTAAGAACTTGCTTTATGAATCTGGGTGCTCCTGTATTGGGTGCATATATATTTAGGATAGTTAGCTCTTCTTTTTGCATTGATCCCTTTACCATTATATAATGCCCTTCTTTGTCTTTTTTGATCTTTGTTGGTTTAAAGTCTGTTTTATCAGAGACTAGAATTGCAACCTCTGCTTTTTTTGCTTTTCATTTGCTTGGTAAATCGTTCTCTATCTCTTTATTTTGAGCCTATGTGTGTCTTTGCACGTGAGATGGGTCTCCTGAATATAGCACACTGATGGGTCTTGACTCTTTATCCAACTTGTCAGTCTGTGTCTTTTAATTGGGGCATTTAGCCCATTTATATTTAAGGTTAATATTGTTATGTGTGAATTTGATCCTGTCATTATGATGCTAGCTGGTTATTTTGCCTGTTAGTTGATTCAGTTTCTTCATAGTGTCGGTGGTCTTTACAATTTGGTATGTTTTTGCAGTGGCTGTATCTGTTTTTCCTTTCCATACTGAGTGCTTCCTTCAGGATCTCTTGTAAGGCAGGCCTGGTGGGGACAACATCTCCCAGCATTTGCTTATCTGTAAAGGATTTTATTTCTCCTTCTCTTATAAAGCTTAGTTTGGCTGGATAGGAAATACTGGGTTTAAAATTCTTTTCTTTAAGAATGTTGAATATTGGTCCCCCCTGTCTTCTGGCTTGTAGGGTTTCTGCAGAGAGATCCCTTGTTAGACTGATAGGATTCTCTTTCTGGGTAACTCGACCTTTCTCTCTGGCTGCCCATAACATTTTTTCCTTCATTTCAACCTTAGTGAATCTGATGATTATGTGTCTTGGGCTTTCTCTTCTCGAGGAGTATCTTTGTGGTATTCTCTCTACTTCCTGAATTTGAATGTTGGCCTGTCTTGCTAGGTTGGGGAAGTTCTCCTAGATAATATCCTGAAGAATGTTTTACAACTTGGTTTCCTTCTCCCTGTCACTTTCAGGTACACCAATCAAACGTATGTTTGGTCTTTTCACATAGTCCTATATTTGTTGGAGGCTTTGTTCGTTCCTTTTCATTCTTTTTTCTCTAATCTTGTCTACATGCTTTATTTCATTAAGTTGATCTTCAATTTTTGATATCCTTTCTTCGGCTTGATCGATTTGGCTATTGATACTTGTTTATGCTTCACAAAGTCCTCGTGCTGTGTTTTTCAGTTTCATCAGGTCATTTGTGTTCTTCTCTAAACTGGTTATTTTAGTTAGTAATTCATCTAACCTTTTTTCAAGGTCCTTAGCTTCATTGCATTGGGTTAGAACATGCTCCTTTAGCTTGGAGGAGTTTGTTATTACCCACCTTCTGATGTCTACTTCTGTTAATTCGTGATATTCATTCTACATCCAGTTTTGTTCCCGTGTTGGCGAGGAGTTGTGATCCTTTGGAGGAAAAGAGGTGTGCTGGTTTTTGGAATTTTCAGCCTTTTTGTGCTGTTTTTTCCCTCATCTTTGTGGATTTATCTATCTTTGGTCTTTGGACCTTCAGATGGGGTTTCTGTGTGGACATCCTTTTTGTTAATATTGATGCTATTTCTTTCTGTTTGTTGGTTTTCCTTCTAACAGTCAGGTCCCTCTGCTGCAGTCTGCTGGAGTTTGCTGGAGGTCCACTCCAGACCTAGTTTGCCTGGGCATCACCAGCAGAGGGTGCAGGACAGCAACGATTGATGCCTGTTTCTTCCTCTGGAAGCTTAGTCCCAGAGGGGCACCACCAGATGCCAGCCAGAGCTCTCCTTTATGAGGTGTCAGTCACAACACCCTACTGGGAGTTGTGTCCCAGTCAGGAGGCACATGACTCTATCCTCAGTAATGGTGGACACCCCTCCCCTGACCAAGCTCAAGCATCCCAGGTTGACTTCAGACTGCTGAGAATCTCAAGCCAGTGGATCTTATAGCTTGCTGGGCTCCGTGGGGGTGGGATCTGCTGAGCTAGACCACTTGGCTCTCTGGCTTCAGCCCCCTTTCTAGGAGAGTGAATGGTTCTGTCTCGCTAGCGTTCCAGGAGCCACTGGGGTATGAAAACACACTCCTGCAACTAGCTCGGTGTCTGCCCAAATGTCTGCCCAGTTTTCTGCTTGAAACCCAGGGCCCTGGTGCTATAGACCCCTGAGGGAATCTCCTAGTCTGTGGGTTGTGAAGACTCTGGGTAAAGCGTAGTATCTGGGCTGGTGTGCACTGTTCCTCATGGCACAGTCCCTCACGGCTTCCCTTGGCTAAGGGAGGGAGTTCTCTGATCCCTTATGCTTTCTGGGTGAGGCAATGCCCCACCCTGCTTCAGCTTGCCCTCCATGGGCTGCACCCACTGTCTAATCAGTCCCAGTGAGATGAGCTTAGTACCTCGTTGGAAATGCAGAAATCACCCACTTTCTGCATTAATCTCATTGGGAGCTGCAGACCAGAGCTGTTCCTATTCACCCATCTTGCCAGCCACTAGATTTTCTTTTTATAAATAAAACAGATGTATGACTAGAAAGGAGTAGCACAAGGAACTGAGCTAATGAAATTGATCTATATCCAGATTGTCTCGGTGGTTACTTGAGTCTGCATAATAAAATTTCATAGAATCTCGTATAAGTATACACTAAAACAATTGCATATCAAAACTAGTGAGATCCTAATAAGGTCTGAAACTTAGTTAACATCAATTCACCAACATCATCTCCTGATTTGGTAACTGTACTATGGTTATGTAAGACTTTTATCATGGCAGGAAGCTGGGGAATGGATCCACAGGAACTCTGCACTATTTTTGCAACTTCTATGTGAGTTTAAGGTTATTTCAACAAACAAATAAGTGAACATGATACGGTCCCTCTTTGGGAACTGAAAAGAGGAAAGCCAAGGTACCTTGCTCTTCTTAGGTTCATAAAAAGTAGCAAAGAGTTGTCAATATTGTAATAAATAATAAAGAGATTTCAGAATCCAAAGAAGATCCTAGTAAGAACTTAGCCAAATATGGCTTATGAGATAGAAGACCACTCTGGTTATATCTGATGTTGCATTAGTGCCTCTTACCTGTCTTTACTGTTTGCCAGCCTAGCGAAAATGGGCTGCGAGCTTGAAGGTTGTAGGAGGAGATTGGGCTGTGGTTGTCAGCTGCTGGGCTCCAGGATAGTGTGGCTGTACTTTCGGTGATTTCCTCAACAATTACTATCCCAGGTGGGCCTGGGGGACCTATAGGTCAAAGGCAATGGATAAAGTTAAGCACAGAGTATTATCAGGAGCCATGAGAAATTATATTTCCAATATGTAGCCCATCAAACTATGTAATCATCTTAATGAAATATGAATTTAGTAATGAAAATTTACAACAAAAATCATGGATGCAAGTTGGAGTCTAGGATTTCTGGGGGAAACTTAATTGTAGATTTGATTTCTTTCTGATATTTTGTGCCCAGAGGCAGTTACCAATTAGCATTATATTTTATAGAAAAAGAAAAAAATAATGAGAAACAAATACAAAGATGTGAATGCCAATATCAAATGCAGCTGCTGAAATCAATCACAGTTTACAGAGGCAGCAACAGAAAATCACAGGCAATGCTATCAGGGACAAAGAAAATCTCAGCCTTACTAAAATACTATAAGTGGATAGAGCTAATGTTCATGTTCAGAGAACATACCATATACAAGCCATCTGATGTGTACTGTCAAGTACACATAGCTTAGACTCTAACAAGGGAGATACAAAAGGTTCTGAAATAATGATAGTATAGACAAGGTAAGGACATATGCCAGACATGAGACATATATAAAGTTCTGTAGGGAGTTCAAAGGAGACTGTGATCTGTGATTAGCTTCCTTTTTTTCTTTGTTGGAGTGGGGAAGTCGTGAGTAAAAGAGGATTAATTCCCTTTTGATTATGAAAGAATGGTATAGAATAGTATTGACTAATCTGTGTGCATACGGACTTCATCTTTAAGAGCCAATTATAATCAGATTTGAGGAGAAATGTGCCATTATATTTTTATTTCTAGTGGTGATTTTGAATAGTATTTTAAAAATGCACAGCTATTTATATTTTAGTGGCTACAAAGCAATGCCAGTTCTTTCAGTCCATTGTATGGACAATTAAAGTTACAATAATGCTTTATTTTGAATGTCAAAAACTTAAGTATTTTAAGTATTTTCTGAGTTGGTCTTTATGTAGCAAGTGCTATGTGGATTTGTTGATTAAGAGATATGAGCCAAACGCCAAGAAATGGTTGCATGCTGAACAGATAGAGGGGTTGGTGAAGACTTTTGAATACAGAGTATCAACAATACAGGTTCAGTAAGATGGAGAAAAAGTTTAAAAGCCTCACTGGGGCAAATTACATTTTTAGAAAATAAGGAATGAATTTTTTTTGTTTGATTTTTAAAATCAAGGCTGAGAAGAACCACCAGCAGATGCAAGATACTAAAGATATAGAAGATAGAGACTATTCTATCAGGAAGGTGACCAAAAGTTGGGATTGTGGGCAAAGGTCTAGAGAGCAATCTTGAGAATAAATGACAATTTTTTCCTCTAAGTTAAATGAAGGAAGAAACAGCAAAATAACTAAAGTTTTCGAGATGGTAAGGGGAAAGGTTGAGAGAGCTCATTTTGGAAGGTACTCATGTTTTTAAACTTAAGAATATAAGACTGTCTACAAAAGTTAAGGTGATTGGGGGAAATTAGATTGGGGGCTGGAGGATAACAGGAAAGTTTTGGAATAGCACATGATAAAAGTGGAAGGATGCAATGAAGAGAAAATACAAAGATTCTAGAATAGTACTAGAGTTCAAGTTTGGTTAGACGGTATCATTTTGAAGTGAAACTGACCAATTCAGTAAAGATAGGAAAGTCAGGACCAAGACCAGGAAAGTAGTCAGTAGCATCCATTCAGGCTTGGGAGTTTGTAATTCTGATATTTTTTTATCATCAAATATGACAATGCTGTGGGTAACCATGAAGTCAAGTCAGATGAAGCCAGAATGGGGCTGACAGACTAGAATAAAAGAAGGGAGTCAAGGAGACTGGATTGTTATGGGAGGAAAATATAAGAGTAAGAATGGTGTTGCAAGAGAAAATTGACAGATTTGTGAATTTAGAGGTAGGGTGGTTTTTGAGTAAGAAGTTGGTTTTTGTTTATCTAAAGCAAACTTGAGAATATTATTACAGGGTTGATAAGGTCTAGGATTTATGAAAAAATATGTCTATTGCATCACCCAGTATCAATGTTGAAGCCATTAAAATAGTGACTAAGGATAGGGTAAAGAAAATAAATGAGATCCAGGTGTTGAAGAAGGTGTCTAACAAGTTTTTAGACTGTGGTGACAGATAAGTGGAGGAGCATCTACAATACATTATAATGATATAATAGTGAGAAGAATACTAACTATAATAATACTAATAGCTGTGATAATCTCACTGTATTGTACTGTATTAAGGCGCTAAGTGTTTGCAAACATTAAATTGTTCATTTACTTCTTTGTCACTGTGAGGTGGGCATTGTTATCCCCATTTCATAGAGGAAGTAACGGAATCTCAAAGAGATTACTTAGAAAGTTATTTAGTCGATAACCTTATATGTTAAGTTTTATGGTAGGCACTGGGTATCAGAGAGTTCATTCTAATGAGAAGTTATTTGCTCAAGTCACTGCTACGGAACAGCACAGCTGAGAGTTAAATTTGGATGTGATTGTAAATCCTAATTTGTGGAAAGAAGCAAGGAGTACACAGATATTTACTGTTTTCACTGTTAATTTAGAAAGTATCCTCAACTGAAAAAAGGACAGAAAGAGAAAACGTATGTGTTAGGGAAAGCCGCACTTTATGTGGTAGAGATGCAGATGGCATTTGAAGAAAGCATTAATCACTTTGAGTCTGTATGTGTATAAGGTGGCCACCATCACTTCCTTTACTTCCTGAACATGCAATCCATTCTGTCATTGAAAGATGGAGTCAATTTTTTCACCTCCTTAAATCTGGGCTGGCTTGTGACTGTTTCACCCAGTAAACAATGGTACAAATAACTGTGTATGAATTTTGAGTTGAGGATAAGCTTTGCATCTTTACCACAGGTTTCCTGGAATGCTTGTTATAGGAAAAGACAGTTGTCAGTCCAATTACATGGAAATTGCCATTCTGTGAAGAAGTCCAAGTTAGCCATTTAGAGAGGTCTGTGGAGAGAGAGCTCCAGATTGCCTCTAGCTATTCCAGCTATTCTAGCCATCCAAGCCCAGGCACCAGACATGTCAGTGAAGAGGCCTTCAGATCAGACCCTCATTAGGGAAAGGACAGTCTCTTCACTAAATGGTTTTGGAAAAATTGGATGTCCACATGCAGAAGGCTCAAACTAGACTTCCCACCTCTCACCTCATACAAAAATCAATTAAAATGGATCAAAGAGCTAACTATAAGACCAGAAACAATAAAACTACTAGAAAAAAATGTAGAGGAAGTGCTTCAGGACCTTGGGTTTTGGAAAAGATTTTATGAATAAGATCTCAAAAGCACAGGCAACAAAAGCAAAAATAAACAAATAGGATTATACCAAACTAAAAAGCTCCTCACAGCAAATGAAATAATCAACAGAATGAAAGGACAACTTGCAGAATGGAAGAAAATGTTTGCAGACTATTCACATGAAAGGGGATTAATATCCAGAATATACAAGGAACTCAAACATCTCAACAGCAAATAGACAAACAATGCTATTAAAAAGCAGTCATATCCGAAAAGACATTTATCAAAAGAAGACGCACAAATGACCAACAGATATATGAAAGAAATGGTCAGCATCACTGATAATCAGGGAAATGCAAATGAAAACCACCCTGAGGTATCATCTCACCCCAGTTAGGATGGCTATCATTAAAAGGACAAAAATAACGATTGCTGGTGAGAATGTGGAGAAGAAGGGAGTCTTATACACTGTTGGTGGGAATGTAAACTAGTACAGCCACTGTGGAGAACAGTACAGAGGATCCTCAAAAAACTGCAAAGAGGGCCGGACTCGGTGGCTCAAGCCTGTAATCCCAGCACTTTGGGAGGCCGAGACGGGATGATCACGAGGTCAGGAGATGGAGACCATCCTGGCTAACACGGTGAAACCCTGTCTCTACTAAAAAAGTACTAAAAAAAACTAGCCGGGAGAGGTGGCGGGCGCCTGTAGTCCCAGCTACTCGGGAGGCTGAGGCAGGAGAATGGCGGGAACCCGGGAGGCGGAGCTTGCAGTGAGCCGAGATCGCGCCACTGCACTCCAGCCTGGGCGACAGAGCGAGACTCCGTCTCAAAAAAAACAAAAACAAAAACAAAAACAAAACAAAACAAAACAAACTGCAAAGAGAACTGTCATGTGTTCCAGCAATCCCACTATTATGCATTTATCCAAAGAAGAGGAAGTCAGTGTATCAGAGACATCTGTACGCTTATGTTTATTGCAGCATTATTCACAATAGGCAAGATATGGAATCAACCTAGGAGCCCAACAACAGATGAATGTAGAAAGAAAATGTGATATATATACACCATGGAATACTACTCAGCCATAAAAAGAATGTGATTCTGTCATTTGTGGCAACATGGATGGAACTGGAGGACATTATGCTAAGTGAAATAAGCCAGGAAGAGAAAGTTAAACACCACATGTTCTCACTTATATGTGAAAGCTGAAAAAATGGATCTCATAGAAGTAGAAAGGATAGAGGACACTAGAGACTGGGAAGGGGAAGGGGGAGAATAGCATAGGGAGAGATTTGTTAAAGGATACAAAAATACAGCTAGACAGGAGGAATAAGTTCTAGGGCTATAGACCACTGGAAGATGACTATAGTTAACAATATCCATAGTTTTAAATAGCAAGAATGAGGATATTGAATGTTTCCAACACAAATGATAAATGTTTGAGATGATGAATATGCTAATTACCTTGATCTGATTGCTGTACAGTATATGTATCAAAGCATCACTATGTACATCCTGGATACATACAATTATTATTTGTGAAAAACCATCATTCTTAGCAAACTATCACAAGAACAGAAAACCAAACACCGCATGTTCTCACTCATAGGTGGGAACTGAACAATGAGATCACTTGGACTCAGGAAGGGGAACATCACACACAGGGGCCTATCATGGGGAGGGGGGAGGGGGGAGGGATTGCATTGGGAGTTATACCTGATGTAAATGACGAGTTGATGGGTGCAGAACACCAACATGGCACAAGTATACATATGTAACAAACCTGCACGTTATGCACATGTACCCTACAACTTAAAGTATAATAATAATAAATAAATTTTTTAAAAAATAAAAAATAAACAAAAGAAGCTTTCAGATGGCTCCAGCTTCAGCCAGCAACTACATGAGAAAATCGAGCAAGAATTGCGTGGCCTGTCAGCTGCTAAAATCATGAGACAAAATAACAGAGTGATGTTTTAAGCTAATAAATTTTGGGGCAGCAATGACTAACTGGAACTTGCTTAAGGAGTATTTTCATCAGTATGAATAGATGCAGAAAAGGCTTTTGACAAAATTCCAACAGCCCTTCATGCTAAAAACGCTCAATAAATTCGGTATTGATGGAACGTACCTCAAAATAATAAGAGCTATTTATGACAAACCCACAGCCAATATCATACTGAATGGGCAAAAACTGGAAAAATTCTCTTTGAAAACTGGCACAAGACAGGGATGCCCTCTCTCACCACTCCTATTCAACATAGTGTTGGAAGTTCTGGCTAGGGCAATTAGGCAAGAGAAAGAAATCAAGGGTATTCAGTTAGGAAAAGAAGAAGTCAAACTGTCCCTGTTTGCAGATGACATGATTGTATATTTAGAAAACCCCATTGTCTCAGCCCAAAATCTCCTTAAGCTGATAAGCAACTTCAGCAAAGTCTCAGGATACAAAATTAATGTGCAAAAATCACAAGCATTCTTAGACAACAGTAACAGACAAACAGAGAGCCAAATCAGGAATGAACTTCCATTCACAATTGCTTCAAAGAGAATCAGATACCTAGGAATCCAACTTACAAGGGATGTAAAGGACCTCTTCAAGGAGAACTACAAACCACTGCTCAGTGAAATCAAAGAGGACACAAACAAATGGAAGAACATACCATGCTCATGGATAGGAAGAATCAATATCGTGACAATGGCCATACTGCCCAAGGTAATTTATAGATTCAATGCCATCCCCATCAAGCTACCAATGAGTTTCTTCACAGAATTGGAAAAAACTGCTTTAAAGTTCATATGGAACCAAAAAAGAGCCCGCATCTCCAAGACAATCCTAAGTCAAAAGAACAAAGCTGGAGGCATCACGCTACCTGACTTCAAACTACACTACAAGGCTACAGCAACCAAAACAGCATGGTACTGGTACCAAAACAGAGATATAGACCAATGGAACAGAACAGAGTCCTCAGAAATAATACCACACATCTACAGCCATGTGATCTTTGACAAACCTGAGAGAAACAAGAAATGGGGAAAGGATTCCCTATTTAATAAATGGTGCTGGGAAAATTGGCTAGCCATAAGTAGAAAGCTGAAACTGGATCCTTTCCTTACTCCTTATACGAAAATTAATTCAAGATGGATTAGAGACTTAAATGTTAGACCTAATACCATAAAAATCCTAGAGGAAAACCTAGGTAGTACCATTCAGGACATAGGCATGGGCAAAGACTTCATGTCTAAAACACCAAAAGCAACGGCAGCAAAAGCCAAAATTGACAAATGGGATCTCATTAAATTAAAGAGCTTCTGCACAGCAAAAGAAACTACCATCAGAGTGAACAGGCAACCTACAGAATGGGAGAAAATGTTTGCAATCTACTCATCTGACAAAGGGCTAATATCCAGAACCTACAAAGAACTCAAACAAATTTACAAGAAAAAAACAAACAACCCCATCAAAAAGTGGGCAAAGGATATGAACAGACATTTCTCAAAAGAAGACATTCATACAGCCAACAGACACATGAAGAAATGCTCATCATCACTGGCCATCAGAGAAATGCAAATCAAAAGCACAATGAGATACCATCTCACACCAGTTAGAATGGCGATCATTAAAAAGTCAGGAAACAACAGGTGCTGGAGAGGATGTGGAGAAATAGGAACACTTTTACACTGTTGGTGGGATTGTAAACTAGTTCAACCATTATGGAAAACAGTATGGCGATTCCTCAAGGATCTAGAACTAGATGTACCATATGACCCAGCCATCCCATTACTGGGTATATACCCAAAGGATTATAAATTATGCTGCTATAAAGACACATGCACACGTATGTTTATTGCAGCACTATTCACAATAGCAAAGACTTGGAATCAACCCAAATGTCCATCAGTGACAGATTGGATTAAGAAAATGTGGCACATATACACCATGGAATACTATGCAGCCATCAAAAAGGATGAGTTTGTGTCCTTTGTAGGGACATGGATGCAGCTGGAAACCATCATTCTTAGCAAACTATCACAAGAACAGAAGACCAAACACCGCATGTTCTCACTCATGGGTGGGAACTGAACAATAAGATCACTTGGACTCAGGAAGGGGAACATCACACACCGGGGCCTATCATGGGGAGGGGGGAGGGGGGAGGGATTGCATTGGGAGTTATACCTGATGTAAACGATGAGTTGATGGGTGCAGCACACCAACATGGCACAAGTATACATATGTAACAAACGTGCACGTTAAGCACATGTACCCTACAACTTAAAGTATAATAATAATAAATAAATTAAAAAAAAAAAAAGAAACTGTCAGGAGAACCCTCAACTATTATGAAAAAGACTTGAAATTTAGTTAATATGTCTATGTAGGAATAATTGCCAATAAAGTCATTTATTAAGCTCTACTATGTTGTTACATTTGTTCTGTTTCATTCCCTCCATTCTATTTATTCACCTCTTCAAAGAGCACTTAACAACCACCTATGTGCAAGGCCCAATGGGAGACACTGTGGAAGACAACTCTTTGTTAATTTAAATAAAATAATTTGCCTCTCAGAGTATTAAAGTTCTATGAAAATGTTTAAATTAGCCCTCTTAAAGAAGGGTATATTGCTTTCATAATAGGTAATAATCTAATTTTTAAACCTTCAGCTGGAACAAAAAATATAATTTACAACATAATAAATCCTCTTTGTTCTTTTTGATATTTGTCTGCTTGCCCAAATATGGTTCTTAGAAAATAAATAGTGACAGGGACAAAGATTTATATACCCAAGATACTGACTGAGGCTGTGTAATTATTTATAATTATAAACCATTGTAAACAAATTGCTCAATAATTATGTAATGTTTAAATTCTAAATTCTTATCCTGAAATATTAGTCAGCCATTAAAGTGCCTATTTATTCTTCTGTAACTTCCACTTGTCTGAACATCCAACATGGTGCATGATATACATTAGACCCTCAATAAATATTTGTAGAGGGAAAGATGAAGAGAGGGAAAAAAGGAAGGAAAAATAAATAACGGAAGAAAGGACAGTGGAGTTATATTTTGAGTGTGGAATTAACAAGTAAAAGAATGTTTTAAAATATGATAATGATATTAGAGATGAAATTTAAGTTTCTTTTTTGTTAAATCAAAATATATTTGGGTTAACAGGCTTTTTTTTCATCCAAGTTTAGGGTGGTAATAAAAATGACAGACTAGCTCCATGAATGAAGAAAATCATCCTTTCATATGATTTAATAATAAGGGTCATCATTATTGGAAACTGAGACCGTTATAGCCTATGGACAGCTAACTTTTCTAAATAATGGTAAATCTGAAATATTTTTATGAATATATTAACATACAGATATTCTGAATATTTGCCAGTGTGATTTACCTTCTAAGAGAGATTAAACAAAATTTTAACCGTAAAAAAGTGAAAACAGGATTTACTATTATTATATTAGAATTGGCTTATCAATGCTTTATTTCTGAAAAAATATTTTTATACATCATATACTGAATGCTGCCTGCCATAAGCTTCCTGTATATATTTCGGAGTGAATTACATCAACCTACTAATATAGTCAGTATCTTTGTTTTTAAGGCCTGTTAATAATTCTACTTTTGCTGTTTTTTGACTTTTTAAAATAGGGAGGAAAAGTTCTCCTAAAAGGCTTTTTCAGCTAATTTACATAAGGCATCTTTGAAGATAGATTAATAAGAAGCAAACATCTCAGCGATGACAAATGTGTGACAGTCCAGATGATATACCAATGCCACTCATGTAGTAGAAACCTCATTAAATTTGATACTTAGTTATAATGATTCAGTGTCAAATGGTCAGTAATCTGACAACTATTTTTCCCCCTCAGGGACAATGCTATTGTAAAGGATCACTAAATTAAATACTGTATTTGGAAATAGTCAAGTTTGAAAAATGGGCACAGTCTGTTCATTTCTTCATGGTAAGGACTGCTGAGCAAATGACAAACCAAAAGCCCTGAGCAGAATCCTCATGGATTCAATCTAGCCTCAATCAAGGGTTCCCCAGCATTGCAGACTGATATCAGATCAACTCTTTCTGTTGATTTCATGTTCAGTTAGAAAATCTTCTCTTGAGAATCAATTGTCTTTTAAAGCTGAAAAGTGAATAAAATGTATATGTGTATATATATCTCCTTGGAATCTTTAAAGCTCTTACTATCATACTGGTAACATGAAATAGAGACCTACATGAAATAGAGACCTAACATGAAATAGAGACCTTCATATGTCAGTTTAGCAATGTTACAGAGTCACAGAATTTTTAAATTAACCGGAGTCATCTGTTCAAACCATATTATTTTTCAGATGAGGAAGTAGTACTTGAAAGTGGAAAATT
Source organism: Macaca mulatta (assembly GCF_049350105.2). NCBI lineage: Eukaryota > Metazoa > Chordata > Mammalia > Primates > Cercopithecidae > Macaca > Macaca mulatta. The sequence goes on along the minus strand of NC_133419.1, from coordinate 101,165,023 downwards.
CCTCCTTAGAAACAGAGGCAAAAAGAGTCTTCTTGCTTTGAAGGTAAAATCATTGAATCAGGAACAGGCTTTAGTCTTGACAACTGGTCAAATATGTCAAATTATGATAAATTCATGTGCTAACAAACAGAAAGTTGTGTGTTGACTTCTTGTGAAATTATTGCTCATTCTCCTTGTAGACAGCAACTAGTGGTGCCAGGTTGTAGAGTCCTTGTGGTGTGACTGTTCAGTCCTTCATGAGGAGTTCTTCTTAGAGCCTCCTCCCAATGCTGAGATGAATTCCCCAAATTCCAAGCAACTTTTCTGGCTTTTTCTCAACCAGATAACATCACATTTTCTGTGAAGTTCTGAGACTTGCTGATTCAACAAAACCCCTATTATTATACATTACTATTTGCATTATAAATCTATTGTTTTTTTCTTCATTTTTATTTGATTTTAGAAACTTTTCTGCTGTTTTCTTTCTTTCTCTTTTTCTTTTTTTTAGAGACGTGGTCTCATTTTGTTGCCCAGGTTAGAGTGCAGTGGCATGATCATAGCTTACTCTTGCCTTGACCACCTGGGCTGAAGTGATCCTCCTGCCTCAGCCATCTGAGTAGCTAGGGACACAGGCACATGCTACTATTCCCAGCTAATTTTTAAATTTTGTATAGAGATGGGGTCTCACTGTGTTGACCAGTGTGGTCTCAAACTCCTGGCCTCAAGTAATCCCAACCTTGACCTCTCTAAGTGCTGGGATTACAGGCATGAGCCACCCCACCTGACCCCTGTTGTTTCTCCTATATAGTAGTTTTAAGTGAAAAAGTTAAACTTACTGGTATTCAAAACATTAAACAGGTCTTTGTTTTAAATCATTTAAAACTAAAATGAGAATTTTGATACCAAAGATGCTCGTTATCCTAATTGTTTTATTTTTAATCCAGTAAATACTGTTTGAGGACAGACATTTCCAAACACGTGCGGGAATATGCTCTGGAAAAAAGGGAAGCAGGCACGGCAATCAATCATGGAAGCAAAGTCCTAAACACATCCTAATACCAAGTGAATAGGAGGTTTAGCTACTGTCTGCAAGATTAGATTAATGCAGAGAGATAAATTGAAAAACTCAGGCCATGGTGACTAATTTTTATTTTTATCATGCGGTTTACTCATCTACAATGAACCATCCAGTACAAAGGACCAGTTTGTGTTGACTCAATGGAAAAGGATTTGTAGAAATAGTCATGAGAAAATATTTCAATAAAAAATAATATTTAATAATGTGACTAGACTTTCCATAGTACATTAATATTAATACCTGCAAAGCTGATGTGTTCACCTTTATAATAAAGTTATGAAGAATTATGGTATACCCTTATTTAGGAAGTATGGTATTATTGATAGAATATTTATTTTTATACAAGATGATGTCTCCTGATGTACTCTTGACATCCTGGGCTGGCAATGTTCAGCTTCATATGGGATTGGGTCATTCCTCTTTACCTTCTCCTCAGATACTTTCTGACCATCATTATGTTACTCATGATGCCTAGAGGGCTTTCTTACATTTGCTTGCTATTTACTAATCTAATCTAAGTGACCTTTTCCTACTGTTTTCAGTCTCATGAGAATAACCAACTCTTTATACCAAGGGTACTCAAGAATGGAAATGAGAAACAAACAGTTCTACCTTCCTTTTTTTCCAAAAGCAATTTTGCTTTCAATCAGTTTGATCAAGCTGAACTTTTATTATCTGTTTATCTGTTACCATCATCATTATCTATCCTTCTACCCATTCCTGTATCTAATCTATCACCTACATAACCTGATTCCTCGGCATGAAACTCCTGTCCCTCCTTACTTTGCCTGTTTAACACCTATTTAGGCTTCACATTTTGAATCTTTGCTCAGGCTTCACTTGGAGCAGACTTCTCTGACTGTCTTGGCTACGTAAAATTCCTCTATTGCATACATTCATAGTACCATGTACCTCTCATTCATACAGTAGTTGAAATCACAGTGAAGACTTTCTATTTATTTGTGTGACTGTTTTACTAGTGGTGGCTTTCCTCTTTAGATTTTAGGTACAGGAAGACTGGAATTGTGCTTGTATTTTTTCTCACTATTGTATTTCCAGGGTCTAGGGGACAGTGCATGACACAGAGTATGTTCTAAAGTAGATTTGTAATAAGTGATTGAATTAATTTTTATTAGCTTAACAGATTCGTATAGTCATTGACTTAATTTTTATACATATTTTTACTTTTGGTCAATCAAAATCTGAGAAAAAGTAATACATCTTTACAAAATTACAGCATTATTCTGAAAGAAGACTCTAAATTTATGTTAAAAATAGGATTATATTATGCTGCTTTCTCAAATTTGTTCAGTGTTACTCATTAGATATCCACCTTTCTATGCTGTTTTCCTAAACAAAAATGAATAGACTCTTAGTAACTTTCAAACTGTGATAAGCAACAGAATTTCTGGTATGTTTTTTAAAAAGAATGTAAATTTTATGAGCTGTACCCAAGAGCTACTGAATTTCAACTTCCATGACTAGAGCCCCAGGATTTGTACTTTTTACAAGATGCCTAGAAAATTTTTATGTACTCTATATTTCAAGAAAAAATGATCTAAAGAAGAGAGATTTGGACCAAGAGTCAGGATAATTTTATTTCAGTACTATTTCATGCAAAAGCTTTAAGAAAATTTCTGAACCTCATTAAATCTCAGTTTCCTTGCATTTTATAAAGAGAATGATAATATCAACCTTATATAATTGTGAAAAATACATAGAGTCATGTATGTACAATGTACTTTCTAAATGACAAATAGCTATTTTAGCACTGATTGGGCCTCTCACTAGTCTGTAACTTTGACAATATCAATCTCAAAATGCTTCCTTTTTTCAAATCAATGAAAACAACCCATGTATCACATTTGATTTTAGCAAAATAAATGAGAAAATATATGAAACATTCAAAAAGGAAAAAAATATATACTATCATTGGAAGATTCAATAATCTCTACCATCTGGGGAGCTTATAATGGAATAAGGGGAAAATACCAAAATAATAATGACTTAATGCTCATCTATCAAGTAAAAGCCATTGTGCTAAATGTTATATATTTTCTCTCTAATTTTTATAGTTAATTTGGTACTGATATCCCTTTTCCAAAAATGAAAAGTTAAGTCTCAGAAAGTTCAGATAACTCACCTAAGGTAATGTCAAGCAACATTCCTTAAGTGGCTCTGGGGTTTTATTCTGATTCTTATTTGCATATGTATATGAGTTTTAACTCCATGATATTCATTTTTACATAAAACTACTTTACATAATTCAGTCTAGACAGGACGTGTAGATTTCAGAAGACTAAAAATTATGAACAGGGGCAAATAAATTTTTATTGGTTGAAAATGAATTTAGAGGTAGCTTTTCTACCTCTGCATGCTAAAAGTAAAGTAGACTTTGTTACTGATTCCCTAATATTCACTCTACTTGTCTCAGTGTGGTATAAAGAATTAACCCCTCTGCCTCCTCCTCATTATATGAATGGCCTTGATTAGTCTATATCAGTCCTGCCAAACTCATGCACCCCTGCTAAGGATTGGTTCAGGAAGCTAGGCCTAAGCCAATCAGATCATGGCAATCTTCTTGTGATAGAGACTTGTTCAGGAATAAGCACATTCTCTAAAATGGTATAACCAGATGGTAGGATGCATGTTTGTATGAAGTGTGGGAGAAATACACTAGCTCCTTCTCCTGTTGTATGTGAACGAGAAAGATTTAGCCGCTGTTATTCCGGGAAGTCAATCTGTGATTACAGTGAAAACCAGCCTTAGTGTGGGGCCAAAATTGTAGATGATGGAGTGGAGAGACAAAACAAACCTGTGGGCCCTTGCATAAAAAGTTGAGCCACTAGATTAATCAATTAAAACACCTGCTTAACTTCCTGTCCTGAAAACCAGTGGATTCTTTATTGTTTACATCAATTTGAGTTAGGCTTTATATTATCTACAAGTGGACACATTCTAAGATATAAAGGATAAATGAGTGCAGGGGCCTTTGAAAACAGTATGCTGAGAATAGATAGGGCTCAAGGACAGTATCTCCAATTGAACTTTTAATGAACTCCCGTAGGCGCCAAGAAGGCGGGCAGATAAGGAAGAGCATAGAAACAAAGAACTGAGTAGAAGGTTACATCTGGGAAAAGAAAGTTTGTTTTGCATTGCATTCTTTCTGCTGACGTGGGGTTTATGGAGTATAAATAAAGTGAGGCGGAGGCTCTGAGCGCGGCCGCCATGTTCTCTGTGTGTCTTTGTCTTTTGTGTGTTCTTTCATTCTCCACCACCCCCGGCACGGACCCCAACAAGTGGCGCAGCGAGCAGGGTCAGCACCGGTGAGTAGGGGAGAACAAGAAGGGGAACCCCCTAGGGGCGGGTAAGGCCCAGATATTGTTAAGGGGAACCTTCTTAAGCTTTCATTATGGGGAATTCCATCTCTCTGGCCTCAGAATATTTACGGCTGTTTCAAGGACTATTGCTGTCTATAGGAGTAGAAGTGAAAGAAAAAGACTTTCAAGTGATTGTTTGCCCATGTTGAACAACATTGTTACTGGTTTCAGTATCAGACTAAAGTGCAGCTGAATCGCAGAGAATGGTTACAGGTAGTAAAAACTCTGCTTAGAGCTCTCCAGTTAGGGGATATTATGCCTCTAAAATTGTGGACCTTGTGTAACTCTATCACTCAGACATTAGAGTTACTTGAGACTGATTCAGAGTGTGGTAATGTAGCCACAGGAGGAAAGGTATCTGAGGATTTGGGAAAAAATAAAATAAAATAAATCTGAAATGGAGCCCATTTGTGCCAGGATAACAGGATGGTGGGGGTAGCAAAAGGGGGAAAAGAGAAAAAGCCAGTTCTTCCTTTTTCTAAGGGAAATTCTGACATGCAGTGTATTATGGAAATGCTTCAACAAATATTACAGATACATTCTTCTAATTCACCTTTGTGAGCTTTCCCTGTTTCTTTTCCTTCTGCCCTGTTAAAAGAGGCTTTTCCAGTGCCTCCAACCCCCCGGCTTCCTTATCTTTACCTTTGTTTGGCAAAGTTGAAGCCTTGTTCACATCAGACATACTTTAAATTTATACTAAACACCTGTTTAATATGTCAAAACCAGTGTATATGTATATCTTGTTGTTTGTTAAAATATTATGAGTATTTCAATAGTTAATAAATAAGCACATTAATATTAACTATTAGTATTAATATAGTATTAATAACCGCAGCTAGGAAATTGTTATGTTATAGGGGTGCATAGGTTCCACCAATTTACACTCCAAACAGAAGTTGAGTATTCGAGCTGCCTAACACATTAACTACCTCTTGATATTTTCTGTGTTTTTAAATTTTAACCATTGTATTGTGTATGTAATGATTCTCAATTTGGTATTAATATACATATTTCCTAGTGAGTAATGATGTTAGACATATAGGTTTATTGTCATTTCCTTGTTCTGCTACTTTTGGTTGGGTTATTTGCCTTTTCTTATTAATATGTTGAGATTCTTTATATTTGGGGATATGAGTATTATTATATATTATATATACTTTTAATAAAAAAAAAAATTAAGGAGCTGGATCTGTTTCCAATTATTTGTGCTTCTTTTGCTCCTAATGCTCAGTTTTCAAATGGTGGCAATAATGTCCAATTTAATGCCTTACAAATTAAATTTTTAAAAAGAAATGAAAGCTGCCATTTCTAACTATGGACCTCAATCTCCTTTTATCCTTGGTCTTCTTAATATTTTTCATCAGAAAATTTGATAATTCCTATAGACTGGAAGACTTTGGCGAAGGCTTTTCTTGATCGTTCTCAGTGGTTACAATTGCACAGCTGGTAAATGAACAAGGCACATGTATAGGCTAGGAAAAATATTATGTGTGATCCCCCTGGACCCACTGAGGAACAACTCACAGGCACGGGCCAATATGCTACTCTTAATGCTCAGGCTGGTCTAGATGATGTTGCCCTTACTCAAATCAAGACTTTGTTTTTAAGGGCCTGAAATAAGGTAGAGATAACAGGAAAATGTTCCCTTTCCTCTGTGAAGATTTTACAGGGCACAAATGAACTATATCCAGATTTCGTAGCCCATCTTCAGGATGCTGTCTTCAAAATTGTGGGTGCTGGCCTTGCTTCAAAAATTTTGTTACAAACATTGTCTTTTAAAAATGCTTATGCTGACTGTTAAAAATTGTTAAAATCATTAAAGGCCAATGGGGCCAATTTAGATAAATATAATAAAACTTGTGTTAGTGTTGGAGGGGCTATTTATAATGCTCAATTATTTGCTGGAGCTTTGTCTAAAGCCTTAAAAGGAAATAACAAACAAGGTGTTTGCTTTCAGTGTGGTAAACCTAGACATTTCAAAAAAGAATGTCATAAAAATTGAACACTTTTATCCCTCAAGGCAGAAAGCTGCCTTCAGAGGTGTACAAATATTGTGGTAAAGGTTGACATTGGACAAATAAATGTTGTTCCAAAACTGATAAAAGTGGAAATTTACTATCTCCTCTCCTGGGAAACGGGAGCCGGGGCCCACAGGCTTGGGGCCCCAACAATTACAATACAAGTCTACTACAATATTCAGTGAGCAATGGCCTACAACATTAAGGAATAAATTCAAGTCCTCCTTAAGGATCCCACACCTTACCCCAGTTTCTCAGCTTTATGCGGCAACTAAGCAGAGCACCGCTGCTGACTTAGCTATTACTCAGCCTTATACTTTGTCTCCTAATAGAGGAGTATATAAATTAGCTATTAGAGTGTGTGGCCCTTTGACAAAAGGACATGATATTACTAATAAAATTTTTATTTTGGTACAAGTTTCACAATTTATACGCCTAGAGGCAGGGGAACGTATTCTCAATAGAGAGGGTTTCGTAGCACAGAAAAAACTGTTTTTTGGGAAACTTTAGTTTCTAATCAAAAGCCCTTATGTTCATTGCACATTAATGGGATAGTTTTAAAAAAGTTAATTGATACGGGGGTAAATATGTCTATTATTTGTTTAAATTAGTGGCCTATACAATGGGAAAAAAGACAAGTTTCAGTTATACTCACTGGCTTGGGTGCTGCTTCTGTGATTTATCAAGACGTAGAACCTTTAACCTGTGTCGGTCCTAAAGGTCAACAAGGTCAAGTGTTTTTTTTTATTTTTATATTGTTCCTATCAATATTAATTTTTGTGAACAAGATCTTTCACGACAATTTGCTGCTTTTTAAAACATTCCTCATATTTCCACAGCTGCCAAAAATATGATGTTCAAAATGGGCTACAATCCTTTAAACTCATAGCCACCACTCCTATTTAGGTGAAACAGTGACCATTATTTAAAGAAATACTTAGGACTCTAAAAGAGTAAGTCAAAAAACAAATGGCCGAGAGGAATATAAAGCCACGTATTTCTGCATGGAATTCCCGTCTTTGTCTTGTCTTAAAACTATAAATGTTTACATTAAACCTAGGGAAAGTTTACAGCCTGGTCTTCCTAATCCTGCCCTTATCCCACAAAGTTAAAACCGGAGAAAAGCAGCAAGATGCTTTTGTATCATTACAAACTCAGCTTTCTTTCTACTCACTTAATATTGCCACAGAAAAAATTTAACTGGATTTTCTTATTCAATATTTAGGTTATACCTTGGGGGCACAAAATATTCGACCCCAAAAAATTCAAATTCGACGTGATCATTTAAAAACATTAAATGATTTTCAAAAGCTTCTAGGAGACATTAATTGGATGCGTCCTGTTTTAGGAATACCAACATATCAGTTATAACATCTTTTTTCTATTCTAGAAGGAGACAGTCACTTGGACAACTCACGCCATTTAACTCCTTTGGCTTTACAGGAACTCCAGCTTGTTGAAGAGCAACTTCAAAAGGCCCTTCCTTTTGTTTATTTCATACTTTACCTTCTCCCACAGGAATGATTCATCAAACTAGTCGACCACTAAAATGGATCTTTTTGTCCAATAAAATATCTAAACGCTTGGCTACTTATATCGATCGTTTAGCTGAACTGATCATCAAAGGACGGCATCACTGTCGACAACTTTGGGGAGGAAATCCTTCCTTAATTATCTCTCAATTCACTCATAGTCAGATCACTTATCTTCTTGCAACTTCTGATTCTTGGCAAGAAGCTTCATCAATCTTGAGTTACAGTTTATCCTTATCCCTCGGTGCAATAGGGAGAATTGTTTGCTATTCTCATGGTCTTACTTGATTTCCCTACTACTGGTTGTAACATTGTTAGTGATTCTCAATACGCCATTTATGTTACTTCTTATATTTCTCAGGCAACTTTACCTCTTTGTGCTACTTCTTCTCTTCAGAAATTCTTTTCTTTGTTATCCTTTACTTTGAGCCAACATCGAGCTCCTTTATTCATCACTCATCTTCGTTCTCATTCTCAACTTTCTGGACCATTAGTTCATGGTAATACTCAGATTGATTTGCTTTTAATTGGCCACCTACATGCTGCAGAACAAAAATATACTCTACATCACACTAATAGTTCTGGCCTTCAACGATGGTTTCATTTAACTCATAAACAAGCTCGTTCTCTTATTCGAGCTTGTCCTTCCTGTGCTCCTTTGAGCATTCCATCCTTCCATCCTGGGGTTAATCCACGAGATGTCCCTTCTTTTGGACGATTAAAGTATGTTCATCATACCATTGGTACCTTTTCTCATTTCTGTTATTACTCATCTCTTAGTTTGTTTCGCCATCATGGGCATTCCTCTTATACTTAAAACTGATAATGCCCCTGGTTATGTCTCTCATAAATTACAAGTTTTCTTACAGTAATACAATATTCAACATATCACCGGTATCCCGGGCAACAGTCAAGGTCAAGCCATCATTGAGCGCGCAAATTTAACTTTAAAAACTTAACTATTAAAACAAAACAAAAAGGGGAAAATGAGCCCCCCAGAAACCAGATTTTGAAACCAGATTTTGAAGGTTCTTTTTACCTTAATTTTTTTGAATCAATGGAGACAACTGCAAGATTCCGCTGCCGTAACCCATCTTTCCTCACCTCCCTCGGTGATAGTCCCCGCTGACAGTTTAAAGGTTTGGTATCCTAATGAAGAAGGTAAGTATGTTCAAGGGCAAGTTCTAAAACAGGGACAGGGCTATGCTCTTGTCCTTACAGGGAGCGGACCTGAGTGGTTTCCTACAAGATGATTGAAACCCTGTTGAAAAGAAAACTGGATTCAGCATGCATTTCTTCCTTTGTTGGATGTGCCTCGGCGGGGGACTTATTTCTCTTAGTGAGGCTTTGTATGAATATTGGACTTATATTCCCTTTCTGCCCTTGTATCAGGGAGTCGTCTGGGGGGAGGCGGATATTAAGGTTTTCACCAATGACACTACTTGGATGCCGTCCCCCTATATAGACAAGGACAATATAGAACGGGAAACGGGAATTATAAACAACACATATCAATTTGGAATGGAAGGAGTTCCAATATGTATGGGAAATAGTTCTCATTGTCTCCGAAGATCACATGAAGCCTGGGCTGTTCGTTATAATCATAGTCATGTGGCTGCTAATACTGTTATTATTGTAACTAGAAGTTTTTAATATAATCATACTGTATATAGTAATGAAACTATTCCTAGTTCTTTACTTTTTTGTCCTATTCTAGAGGTTTCTCCTAATATTCAGGTGCTGGAGTGACAACAATGTCGGGGAACTAAACCCCGGATTTTATTAGAATACAGTGGGATGCAAATAACTGATTGAAGTGTGCACGGTGATTTTCAAATAAAATTTAGTCACATACCTTTGAAATGACACTGGGTAAATAAAAGTATTGCTGCTAACAGTAATGAAACCTTGGTATGGCGTGAAGGAGGCCTGAAGTACAGAGTTACTTTTGGAAGTTGTTAGCTGCAGGCGATGCCATTAGCACTTTTGTGGGGAATATGCCCCTTAATCTTTCTAACCCGAATAACTCCTTTCATATTCAGTTATATCGAAATACCTCTGATATATTATTGCTTGTGTCCGTAAGCCCTACCTATTATTAGCAGGGAATTTGACATGGGATAATGATACGGGGATTGTTAATTGTACAGATACGTGTACATTTTTGTCTTGCCTCAATCATTCCTGGTGGCACAACTTTACTGAGGATATTTATATCCTCAGGGCTCGTAGGGAAATTTGGCTACCTGTTAACCTTACGCGACCGTGGGGGGCATCACCTCTTGAGACTTATATTTGGACTTCTCTCCAGCGAACCCTCCGTGCCCTTGGACTTATAATTGCCTCGGTGATGAGCCTTGTCGCCATCGTCTCCACTGCGGCCATAGCAGGGCTCACTCTTCATCAAAGCATACAAAATGCTGAATTTGTGCAGCAATGGCACGAGCAATCTCACCGGTTATGGCTTCAACAACGAAACATTGATTCTCAACTTGCTGAAAGATTGGACAACATGGAACAAGCCTTGACATGGCTTGGAGATCAGCTCACTGTCCTCAGTACTCGGATAACATTACAATGTGATTGGAACTCCACTCAATTTTGTGTAACGCCTGTGCTTTTTAACATCTCTCAAAATTGGACCGTAATCCAAAAATTATTAATAGGCCATAAAAATATTAGTTTGGACATCCAAGAGCTCACTCAGAACATTTCCGAAGCATTTCGACAACAATTACATGTGTCGTCCGGAACTGTAACCCTTCAGGAGCTGGGTCAGCGCCTTGCTGCCTTTAACCCATGGACCCAGATGAAGACATGGATTTCTACAGTCTCTGGAAGTATATTGCTTTGGGCACTTGGATTGGGTCTACTTCTTTTGGTGATTCGATGCTCCCTCCATCGCCTCCAAAAACAAAAGAAAACACAAGAACAAATATGGGCTACCTTTTTAGGATTGAGGCAAAACAAAAAAGGGGGAAAATGCAGGGGCCTTTGAAAACAGTATGCTGAGAATAGATAGGGCTCAAGGACAGTATCTCCAATTGAACTTTTAATGAACTCCTGTAGGCGCCAAGAAGGTGGGCAGATAAGGAAGAGCATAGAAACAAAGAACTGAGTAGAAGGTTACATCTGGGAAAAGAAAGTTTGTTTTGCATTGCATTCTTTCTGCTGACGTGGGGTTTATGGAGTATAAATAAAGTGAGGCGGAGGCTCTGAGCGCGGCCGCCATGTTCTCTGTGTGTCTTTGTCTTTTGTGTGTTCTTTCATTCTCCACCACCCCCCGGCACGGACCCCAACACTGAGAAATCCTTTAGTTTATAAAGGATTAAAACTAGTAATTTCTTATATTTGCTAAGACTGGTTATATGAGCATAAGTAACCTGAAGAAAAGATCACCAATTATCTAATTATTCCAGATAAATCCATTAGAATTTAAAAGTGACAAATCAATTGGGAAAACTGACAGAATAGCTGGCCAAAGCAAACAGCCAGATAGGTAAACACAGTATGCAGTAAAATGTCTTAAATGATTGAAAAATTTCCTATAGGATAATGAAACTATCACTTTTAGATAAACACTTGGGACTTATTAAAGATGTACTATTATAGCAATATATTCCTATGATCACAAAGTTCAACAAAGTATTGGAAATCAGAAAAAGAATTTTAGAGCAAAAACATCCCCATTTTACAAATCATGATTGAATAGTCTGTGTTCTTCCCACTGCTACCTTCATTTTAAAAAAGGTGTAAAAGGATTGCAGAAACTATCATGTGAAGATAGAAATAAAAAGCTAAACTTGAAAGTTTTGAAAGGTGAAGGCTGAGTAGCTACCATGAAACATAGGTTTTCATTCAGGTCTTACCATTTTCCAGCTAAGTGACTTAGGAATTCACTCTGTATCTCTGGGACTCAAAAAGTTTGTTAGATATTGAGGCTGGAAGGATGAGTTTTTCAGTGAGGATTCCAAGAAAACAGTTGCTCTGGGCTAGTAGTTAAAGAGGAAGAAGATGACTATTTTGTTGGTAGAAGAAGGGAATAAGTAAACAAATATTCCAAAAGACTGAAAAATCCAAGGCATTTGGAAGAGAGGAGAAGCATATGGCTTAAGTTTGATCAGAGAACCAAGAGTCCATAAAGGTGTCGGAAAGTTGGTTAAGGAAAGACCTTAAACACCATGGCAATAAGTTTGTACTTAATTATGTAGATAGTGGAAACCAGTACATGTTTTTGAACTGGAGGTGGACTGAGACATTAGTCTTAATAAAGGAAAAGTAAATAATGAGAATGAAACATTATTCCAGAATTTCATACTTGAATAAGTTGTAAGAATATTGGCAGAATAAAGGGAGTCTGAAGGAGGGTCTCAGAAGTTTTCTTTTCAATTTAATAAAATTAATTTTTATTGAAATACATTCTGATCATACTGAAGTACAGGGGTGAGAAGATTCTAATTTGGAGACTGAAGAGGGTTCAAAAGGTCAGGAATCACTGTGATGACTACATGACGGGGAATCAGTCATGAACTGAGATATTGATGAACAGATATCAAAGTCTATATGAAGTCAAAAACACAATTTTATTGGTGCTGAGTCAGTGCTGTTTCATTTGATTCTTTATGCCTTATGGTTTGCTCATGTACAGAAACAGAAGTAATTGAGTTTAAAAGTTGGCATGAGAGGTACCATGGAAGTCAGCAATTTCGGTAGGAATTTAACTAGGTGTAGCTGGTGACCACACAAATTAAATAGAATCTATGTGACACTCAGGGCAGGGCTCAATAAATGAGAAGCAGTGCCCAATGAAGTAGATTAAAGAAGCTGTTGTCAGAGGTTTCATGACCCAAGGTGGAGATCAGGGTATACATGGCAGGGCTTCTAGGCCACAAGTTAGGGCCACTGTAGCTGCAGACTGGGGAAGATTATAAGGTCCTCAGCTTGTTGATATATCAAATGATAGTATAGCAACTCCCCTCTTGCACATAAAATGTTAGTGAAGACTGAAGCCTTTGGTTTAGATTTTCTAATTTTTTTTGCTATACACTCCCTGTAGTGTATTGCATATAAATCATCATTTGCACTTAATATGAATTATATGAATCATTATTTGCACTTAATTTTTAATATTTGGATCAATGTTTCTTGTGAGAGTGAGTGTATGTGTGTGTGTGCACACACACATGCACACTACAAAGAACAGGATGAGGTGGAAGGTAGGATGCAGCCTGAGAAAATTCTGAAGGACTTACAGAGGTGGGAGTGCCAGGCTTCAATGGGAATTCCTAAAACCCTCGCCTACTACACCATTCTCAGATATCTTATCCTTTTATTTCATGGTGTCTGCTGCTCTGTCTTTGACAAGTTATTGGACATGGAAATATATTTAATATTAAATGCCTATGATTATTGTTTATTCAATGACTGCTCCATATTCTTTCCATGTTTCCTCCTTTGTCTGATTTTTAAAAATGTAATTAGTCTCTTTAGGGAAAAGGGGTTACATATTCATTCATTTGTATAATTAATCTGGTTTAAATCTGTGTCCTCACCCAAATCTCATGTCAAATTTTAATCCTTATTGTTGGAGGTAGGGTCTGGTGGGAGGTGACTGGATCATGCAGGCAGTTTCTTATGGTTTAACACCATCTCCCTTGGTGCTGTCATGGTGGTAGTGAGTTCTCCTGAGATCTAGTTGTTTACAAGGGTGTAGCACCACCGTCATCACTTCTTGCTCCTGCTCTGGCCATGTAAGATGTGCCTGCTTCCCTTATGCATTCCACCATGATTGAAAGTTTCCTGAGGCCTCCTCAGCCATACTTCCTGTACAGCCTGTGGAACTGTGAGCCAATTAAACCTCTTTTCTCAGGGTAAGGTAGTAAACAAGATAGGGAAGGTGTCTGCCCTTATGACTTTTAAAGAGAAGAAAGTCAATAAACATGTGAAAGATAATTTCAGATAGTAACGAATGCAATGAAGAAAAAAAAGTGGGGCAAATCGGATGGGGAAGAGGTGGGCAACATTTGATAGGGAGTTGAGAAATAAATAAGAAGGAGTCAGCCAGCCACATAAACAATATGGGCAAGAGTTTTCCAGGCAGAGAAAAGCAATGGCACAATTTTTAAGGTTAATGAGTATGGCAGTTGGAGCATAGCAAAGAAAGAGGAGAGTGGAGGTGATAATGTCAGAAACATTAGAAAGATTAGCAGGTGCCAGATTATAGAGGGATTGGAAGATAATGGCAAGGAATTTGGATTTTATTCTGAATGTGAATCAGAAGCCACTGGATAACATATGAGAGAAGTCCAAAGAAAGAAGCCATTGAAACAATAAGGCAAACGTTTGATGGAAGCTCTCAAAGGCTGTAGGACTGTTTTGGGGAAAATCTAAATCATTAAAAACATAAGTATTTTTCTTAGCAGTAAGATTTTGTAACAAATGTAAATTGTGATGCTTTAGGAAGTCACTTTTGCAGTAGATTCTGTCAGCATGGTTTCAATGACAGTGGTAGTTTCTGAGGATCCTTTGCATGCTGGTCTCCTGCAGTCTTATTTAGAGCATGATTATTTTTCTATTTGCAATGTGAGCAAAAGCAAAAATTAAACCATCCTTTCCCCACACAAGTCTTATACAAAGAAATTTAATGACATTGATCCTGATAAGTATAATTTGTGAATATGTGATTGTCATTTGAAGACTGGAACTCTGATGCCTTCATTTTGTATGTAGCTCTGTATTAGGTTCAGACTAGTGAGTTGTGAGGCAAAATGACTTGTGTCATTTTTTGGTTGAAGTTTTTAGTTACCGATGTAAGACTATCTAGAGCACTATGTTTAAAATGTTTATTTAAATAATTTTTGTATTTCTTTGTATAAAAACAAACACTTCCTGGTCAATTATCACAAACTTTCCGTGAAAGGTAAATTAACCAAGATTTCCAGGCAGTAAAGTAGACATAAATATTTAATATAGTTTTACATGAGTTGAAGTTGTAGACACTTTATATAGTCTACTATAAAAGTAATTCTGTCCATCCATCGAAGGTGATCCTTCTGAAATGGAAAACAGATATTTTAGGATATATTTTTACAAACTGGTAAGAATAATCACAAATAGTCAACTTGTTTATTTAAAACTTCAAGCAATCTAGATGCTATCCTGACATTTATTTATTAAGCTACTATTGCATAAACACTAAGAACAGATAAGCTAAAGAAATCCTGTAGGTAAATACCATATGAGGTGCTAAAACATGGAAGGTACCATGTTTGTACAAAGTTTTCTATAAATCCAATATTGGGTTTACTGTGTATGCATCATTAGAATTCTGTAATGCAGACTAACATCAAGAAAATAAGGTGGGGCTATATGGACTTTTACATTGTTCAGTCTCACTATTCACTTATTAATGATTAATAGATACCCTTATAACTTATTTTCACAAACCTATCACAGAGTAAATTTGAAATTGTTATTTTCAATGACACACCAGGGCAATGCATTTATAAAGTCATTCTCTTTAAGACAGGTGCACCCTTGACAATATATAGGTAAACTCTAAGTAGGGCACTTTAAAAAATACTCTTCTTCTGCAGTATAAATTTGTACTTGCTTTATTTATTTAGAGTCTCGTGATTTTTCTGGAAACCAACATGTTCTACAAGACATGTTTCATGATCGTGGAAATAAGCCAAAGTTGACAAACATGTATCTGGGCTTATGAATTTTATATTTAACTAAATGAGCAAATCAATATTCTCCTAAGGACTTGAAAAAGAATGAATATTACACAGTAAGTACTTAACTTAGGCAGGGACTGATATAAAGTGGAGAAAGAACTGTCAGTGGTTTCCTGATGGCTACTAGCTTATGCTCTGAGGATTTTTGCTATGCAACTGTAGGAAGAACATTTACCATTATGCAATGTGCCACTGGAGTTCAGCACAGACTGAAAGATGACTGCTGTCACACAGTGACAGTGAACTTGGTACTATCCTGATGCCACCATCTAACTCATTTGGAGAAATGGAGACAGTGGGCTATTGCAGAAGCACTTAAATAGAGCAGTCCCGGGGGTTGGATAATTTGTAACAGATGTTCCATATAACAGATGGATTACAGGGAGAGTTTCTGTAATGCAGACTATCTTGTTCAGTGAGGTATGATCGATGCTGCTTATTAGCTTGACTTAACATCTGTGAGCTGCAGTTTTGAGACAAATATGTGAGCTTTGATTTACTGATTCATACAGATCAGGTGATAAAACATCTTTGTAACAGTGATTAGTATTTCAAATGAAGTTTACTAATAACAGTTCTATTTCTTGAGTTGGTGTGAAAGAAATAATTATATGAATCAATAACCTCTTGAGCAAAACATATAATTCAAGCAGACTTGTTTTATGCCATCCTTTTGTGTGATTAATGAACATTTAAATTAACCAAATCAGAGTGCTGACAAGTGAGAATGCTGACACTTCGGTATAATTACCCTATGTAACTTGCAAAACATTTCCTTTCCTTGAGATTTTGTATGTTTGTCCTAGAATGTTTTACAGTTAAAGACAGTTCTAGAATAACTGGAAAGTCATTCACACTATTTGGTTTAATTGTTTAAAAAATCTGAGTATTTTATTTGATTATTCTATTTTGCAATTATTTTCAAATCTTTTAGTGTCCTTGGTGGTGTTTCGAAAGACTTTCTACTCTTTATTACAATTTTTGCATTGCTTTACTGTCAACTGAACTGAAGGTATGGCAAAGTCCTAGGTAAACATTCACAGAATGCATATTTACATTTTATAAATATTGAATACTGTGATTTAGCTCCATTTTACAATAAATACTTTTTCTTATTTTATATGATATAAAGCTGATGACATAGGCATATAGAGATGATTATCACTGATATGAAAGCAGTACCCTTGAACTATGATCTGTAAATATGACCTGGTCTACACATCTTATCTAGAATGAAATATAATTTATAATTTAGCTTTCTTTCTACTCAATTATATCTTCTTGGTGATTTTGTTTTACTATACTTGAAGCTATTCACTATTTACTTCACACATGAAAAGTTCCTCTGTACACTAAGATATCCATTACATTTTGCTCAAGGGTGGATGTCAACACAATGGAATCTTTAATGATATAAATAGATGTTAATATGTGCAACCAACCTCAGGAAACTAATGCAAGATTTCATCAGCTCAGTTAACTGAATATACTGAGATGGCCCTCATGGTGATTCACAGCTTATCCTAATGACAGCAAACTGACAGAGAACCCAGTTATGGCAAGCCTATCAACGTGCCAATCTGAGACATGTTCAGTATTCAAATGCCTGAGGAGGGAGAGGTAGTCAAAATGCACTCTATCACCATTAGAATGTATTTTCAAATTGTAATTAAATAAGATGGACACAGTAATCAGAATATTAATGGATATTTCTGTCAATAGATAATAAACTCAGATCACCTATTGGAGAAATATAGATTATTTCCCTCCTATGAGTACCATAAAGAACAATGGTTCATCTATTTAATCTTAAAGATGAGGGACATGGAAATTCTTCCTAGACCTGAGAATATCAGCAATATCTACCAGTTACCGAAAAGCAATTTACTGTTTGAAATTTTATGTAAACCAGAAAATTAAATATTATTTCCCCCTCTTCTTTCTTCTTCCTTTCCTCTTTCTTCTTCCTCCTCTTTTCCTTGCTTCTCCTCCTCTTCCTGCTGCTGCTTCTGCTGCTTCTCCTCCTCCTTTTTCCTCTTCTCTTTCACCTTCTCCTTCTTTCTCTTTTTCTTTTCTTTTCTTTTTTTTTTTTTTTTTTTTTTTTGACAAGTGAGGAGATTAAGTCCAAAAGAGGTAGGATGACTTGCCTGATTATTTAGTTAGTGCCAGGGTGATAATAAAATCCCATCCTGGGTTATTTTTCTAATGCTACACTGATTGGTTGGGTAAACAGATTATCAGGCATTTAAACAAATTTGAGTCATTTTTTAATTAGACTACTGAAATTCAACTGATACTTACTAAGTATCATCAATAGACTAAACCCAGTGCTAAATGTTCTGGTAATACAAAGACCTTGATTCTACATTTACAGCAATGATACAGGTAGACCTTTTCTCCACTACTTTTTGCTCACCTTGAATTTACGCACCTTTACTTTCCGACTCCCATAAATACACCTGAGAATTACCCTTTATATCTCATCTTTACAATGCCTACCCATTTTGAATCTTGTAGAGGTTATTACTTTCATAATGAACTATTTTTTCTAAAGCTAGGAACTATCTTTTCCCCTGTCTTCCTAATTTGTTAGGTACCCTAGCAGATTCATAAGATTCGAAAGCTAAATTTATGGATATACTCAATAATACAGAGTAGAGACCTATGTACTCATGACAACCAATCTTTACATGTAATGTTCTATGAATTCAGATTTTCCCCTTACATACTAAGCAATAATATTTATACATTTTAGTTTTGAAAAATGAAAGAGGAGAAACATTTATTTAAAAGATTTTTAACAAAGAACAAGTTCTTTTTTTTTTCTTGGCATTAACAAGCATCATCTGGTGTTCAGTTTTTTCCCCTACTCTTTCACCTCACTTGCTGTAACTCATTAGAGAGCTAATTGTCTTTGTAATTCCAAATTAAGGAGTACTTACTGAAACAGAGACATTACCTTTGCCAGGTGTTTGGGAGGACAAAATTCAATCTGCAGTAAAAGTCAGCAAAAGTTTCTTCCAATTAACGCTAGTCCTTCCTCTGTTCAATCTGCACAGATTTTTGTATTGTTCAGTGAAGAAGCGTTCTGGGACCAGACTACATCGTATGTGGTGTTATACCAAATCAAGAAAACAAGAATTTAGTATTTTGGAACACAGACTTAAATAAAATGCGATTGGGGAATAGAGACTAGAGTGAACTTACCAATTTTAATTTTGTCTTCTTAGGAGATGTGACCAGTCACTGGACTGACTTTCAGCATAATTTCTACTTGGAACTTGAGTTCTTTCTTTCTTTTTTTTTGAGATGGAGTCTCGCTCTGTTGCCCAGGCTGGAGTGCAGTGGCGCGATCTTGGCTCACTGCAAGCTCTGCCTCCTGGGTTCATGCCATTCTCCTGCCTCAGCCTCCTGAGTAATGAGACTACAGGTGTCTGCCACCACCCCTGGCTAATTTTTTGTGTTTTTAGTAGAGACCAGGTTTCACTGTGTTAGCCAGTATGGTCTAGATCTCCTGACCTCATGATCCACCCACCTTGGCCTCCCAAAGTGTTGGGATTATAGGGGTGAGCCACTGTGCCCAGCCGAGTTCTTTCTTGGTTACCACATTTGGGTTGTCAAAAACAGGCCATACGAAGTATATGTTCCCTAAAAGACTGTATATTCCAGGCTTTATCATTGTAGGAGATCGATCAGGGAGGTGAGAGAAACTATAGAGAAAGGAGCAGGCCTTCTAAAAGGTCAGAACACTCTGCATAGCTTTGGGGGAGAATAGCTGAAGGCAATGCAGGCAATCAGAGGAAAGGCAGCTACAGTCAGGGAACTTATATGAGCATGTCAGCTAGAGGATACTGAAACACACAAAGCCAGAATATTGGCTATGGTATTAAAGCCACCTAAAGTGAAAAGGGAGAAAAACCAAATCATTTTCTATGCGGAGAGCCAGGCCATGTGAAGCAGGAATGCTCCAATAGTAAAGAACAAAGTCACTCAGGAAAAAAAAAAATCCCTTTTATATGCCCCCGACACAAAAAGGGGGAACATTGGGCAAATCAATGTAAGTCCGAATTTGATAAAAATGGCAACCCCCTAAGCAATAAGGCAGGAAACTTCATGAGGGGCCGGCCACCATACCCTGTTCCAAACTGGGGCAATGCCAGTGGCTTTCCTTGGTCAGATGGAAGGCCCAGAGTCCTCTCTCTCAGAGCAGTCACCTCTGGGAGGCCAGGACTGGACTTACTCTGCCCCAGTGAATGAGTGCTTAAAGAAGGAGTAGGTACAAGAAAGTGTGGGGCAATTTATCTTAAACAGGCTTGTTTATTTATGTTGACCAGGAACTGATCTTTGATCATCTGTGCCTGTGATGGTCCCTGAATGGGGAGCAATAAATGTTAATTACCTACAGGTTATATGAGTTTTTGGCATTGTGCCTGCACTGAATAAAAGCAAGCAGCTCAAGCTTCTCAGGGCTGCTTTCTGGACACTAGAGTCGGGCAATCACCTAGCTGCTCTTACACTACATACCTGTGTCTGAGTACTCATTTCATCCGTAGGCCAGAGTCTGTGGGACAGACCCAGCAGGTGGTGCCCCATGTGAGGAATGCTGCAATGGATCGTGATGGAACCCTCAAAAATGAAAGTGAAGTGACTGTGCAGTAAGTAACTGGTACCCACTGGGGATTTCCAAGTTCGAGGGCATTCATCATGGACAACAGTATGTAAAAGTATTGAAACAGCTGCTTAAAGCTAGTGGAGTCTCAGTCTCTGAAGCTCAATTAAGGGAACTAATGCAAACTGTTGTTTTCCATAACCCATGGTTCCCAGAAGAAGGCACACTAGACCTAGAGCTCTGGGAACAAGTGGGAAGAAATCTTAAAAGACATCATGTACAAGGGCGATGGGTCCCAGTAATATCTTTAACATTATGGGTCTTAGTTAGGGTTGCTTTGGCCCCGCTTTACACAGAAGAGCTTAAAAGGGAGGGGAGGAAGAACCATCATCTACCTTACCGCCTCCTCCTCCTCCCTCAGCATACTCCTCGCCCTCTGCCTCAGGGTCAGAGAACAGCTGCCTTCAACTATTCTCCCCTGAAGCTATGCGGAGCCTTCCGACCTTTCAGAAGACCTGCTCCTTTCCCTATAGTTTCTCCATCACTCTGACTGATCTCCTACATCACATGACAGTAAATTACTACTTAGTATTCAAAAGGCATGCCAAAGCAGTCTAGGTGACAGTCATAGGAAACAGAATGCATTCAGAAAAAACAAAAATGTCTGATTTTAGATGTGTCTATAAAAAGTATATGAATAAATGGGATAATTTTTCCAAACAATTCAAACAAATGAACAGATACAATGTACTTCCAATATTTTGCCTAATATTGATGAGTTTAAGGCCATCTTTTTTAACATTAAAGGTCATTTTGTTTTGTTTTCATGACACTTGGTATAATTTACAGATAAGTAGGCAAAAACAACAAATATCAAAGGGTTGAAGAATTTTAGCAATGGGAATGGTCAGGGACATTTTCAAGCATGTGGGAGTTTTGTTTTTGGCTCAGAATTGGTGCTATTGCAAAAAATTTAAAAATCAGAGAATAAGAAGAGATTATGCAGAAAGAAGTCTATCAGTGTTCAATTTTCTGGGTGACATTTTGTCCAGAAGTCCTTCCTTTTTTTTTTTTCCCATAAGTTCTGGAATATATGTGCAGAACGTGCAGCTTTGTTACATAGGTATACACATGCCATGGTGGTTTGCTGCACCCATCAACCTGTCATCTATATTAGATATTTTTCCTAATGCTATCCCTCCCCTATCCCCCCCCTCCAACCCCTCTGGCAGGCCCCAGTGTGTGATGTTCCCCTCCCTGTGTCCATGTGCTCTCATTATTCAACTCCCACTTATGAGTGAGAACATGTGGTGTTTGGTTTTCTGTTCCTGTGTTAGTTTGCTGAGAATAATGGTTTCCAGCTTCATCCATGTCCCTGCGAAGGACATGAACTCATCCTTTTTTATGGCTGTATAGTATTCCATGGTGTATATGTGCCACATTTTATCAAGTCTGTCATTGATGGGCATTTGGGTTAGTTCCAAGTTTTTGCAATTGTGAATAGTGCTGCAGTAAACATACGTGTGCATGTGTCTTTATAGTAGAATGATTTATAATCCTTTGAGTATATACCCAGTAGTGGGATTGCTGGGTCAAATGGTATTTCTGGTTCTAGATCCTTGAGGAATCGCCACACTGTCTTCTACAATGGTTGAACTAATTTACACTCCCACCAACAATGTAAAAGCGTTCCTATTTCTCCATATCCTCTCCAACATCTTTTGTTTTCTGACTTTTAATTGATCACCATTCTATCTGGCATGAGATGTTATATCATAGTGGTTTTAATTTGCATTTCTTTATTGACTGGTGATGATGAGCTTTTTTTCATGTTTGTTGGCTGCATAAATGTCTTCTTTTGAGAAGTGTCCACATCCTTCACCCACTTTCTGATGGGGTTGTTTTTTTCTTGTAAATTTCTTTAAGTTTCTTATAG
Organism: Macaca mulatta; assembly: GCF_049350105.2. Lineage (NCBI taxonomy): Eukaryota > Metazoa > Chordata > Mammalia > Primates > Cercopithecidae > Macaca > Macaca mulatta. The sequence goes on along the minus strand of NC_133419.1, from coordinate 101,142,752 downwards.
ATTCTGATATTAGCCCTTTGTCAGATGGATAGATTGCAAAAATTTTCTCCCATTCTGTAGGTTGCCTGTTCACTCTGATGATCATTTCTTTTGCTTTGCGGAAGCTCTGTAGTTTAATTAGATCCCATTTGGGCATGGGCAAAGACTTTTTGACTAAAACACCAAAAGCAATGGCAACGAAGTTCTTCCTTTCTAGCAAAACCCACAGCACCTAGATAAGAAGTCCCACAAGATGTTCTGAGAAAGCAGTCAGTAGAATTTACTATTTTGGATGCATGGCAAGATATGGGCCGTCAGAGGAAGTTCAGACTTTTCAGTAAGGTTTGTGGTCATTTAGGCCAAGGTGTAACATAGAAAGTCATTACTAATACTATTGTCTCATGGTCATGTGGTCAAAGATTAGGTACTTTTAGAGGATTTGTGAATGAGACCTGTCCTTTGAGATGGTAATGAAAAAGTGCTGTATCTGCAAGGTAATGTAGAATATCTTCATTCTTTCTTGGACTAGCAAATGACGACAGATCCTTAAGTTTCAGTGAGTATACCATCTTGACAGAAATTCTCTGACTCCTAGGCAAAGTTTGTCACTCTATTCTCTTGTTTCTTAGAGTACTCCTTTCTTTCTTCCTCCCTTTTACCCTACTCTTTCTCTAACTCCTTGTCCTTTTTTTGTTTCCTTCCACAAACATGTATTAATATTTTTCAGAAACTATAATGTATCGGAAACTAATTGGTTCTAGGGGATATCATGATAAATGAAATTGAAACAATCTGGCAATTGACAGTGGAAGGCAATATAGTAATTTAAAATGCTGGTCTGCCTGGAGTCTACTCACTATTCTTCTACTTGTTAGTGACATTCAAACGAGTTCTTAAACCTCTCTGTGACTTCGTTTCCTTATCTATAAAATGGAACTAAAAATAGTACCTCTTTAATATTGTTTTTATATGATATGCTAAAGTGAAATAATTATTATAATATGGAGCCTTTAGTGCAGTGCCTGACATATAGGAAGAACCTGATAAATGTTAGCTATGTTTATTATTAGTAATGGAGCTGATGGTCAGAGAGTAAAATGTGCTGCTCATACATGGGTAACAGCACATCTCACATTATGCTGTAAAAAGATGTGTTTCTCCCTAACATAAAGTTGTTCATGTTTAGCTAGATCATAGCACGATGCCTGCCATGTACTATGTGCTCTATAAATGTTTGATGAGTAAGTATTGAATGAATGAAGGGATAACAAGGTGAACATTAAATGACTTACACAAAGTTTCACAACTAGTAAAAGCTTGTGGGGATGTGACCCAGTCTGTCTGACTTAAAAGTCAAGGATTTTCTTAAGATTCTGCGCTACCTTTCACACATAATTGCTTACATCTCTCCACCTACCATAATTTGGTTATTACACGCATCATTCCTCTGAACTTGCCCTTGCCAAGGCCATCATTTACTTCCAGGTTTCTTAATTCACTGGTATGTATTGGCTCTTATTTTACTTGGTTTTGACACTGTTGTCCATTTTCTCCTTCCTCTATTTGTCTTGTCTCTTTGTCCCTATGATTTATATTTACCTAGGTTTTCGCACAGTAGCTCTTGGTCTCTGATAGCAACTTCACATCTACTTTGCAAATTCCTCCTCCTCTTCAATGTTAATGTTTCCCAGCATTCCATTCTAACATCTTCCCCTTGCTATTCTTCACAGACTCTTAGTTTTGTTTTTTGTTTTTTTTTTGAGACAGTCTCACTCTGTTCCCAGGCTGGAATGCAGTGACGCAATCTTGGCTCACTGAAACCTCCCCCTCCTGGGTTCAAGCGATTCTACTGCCTCAGCCTACTGAGTAGCTGGGACTACAGGTGTGCACCACCATGCCCAGACAATTTTTGTATTTTTAGTAAAGATAAGGCTTCCCCATGTTGGCCAGGCTGGTCTCGAACTCCTGACCTCAAGTGATCTGCCAACCTTGTCTTCCAAAATGCTGGGAATACAGGTGTGAACCACTGTGCCTGGCCTTCACAGGCTCTTTAATTTAATTCACACCTGACTTTAAAATGCAAACAGTGCTCAAATCTAGATGTCTAGGCCAATGTTTCTCCCCTGAGCTCCACAGCTACACAACTATTTGCTTACTGGATACTTCTCTCTAGAGAACCCTAAATGTTATTCCTTTACAACCAATCCACTTCTCTCCACATCTTCCTGATTATATAAACGTGGTTATGAATGTGATTGCATGATCATTTTCTATTAGGGGGACCACAAAATTTATCATCTATACCAGGACAATTTTGAGGGTAAAGAGGACTCATTAATAACTACTTTGGCACTCTAAGTATAACTTGGCGCTCTGTTAGTCTAACTACAGTATACAGTGTTCCTCTGATGGGCCACTCAATTAAACATTACAATTGGCAATCTTCTTTGCCTTCTCATTCTCATTTTTCATAACCAGTGGACTTCAAGTTCTGTAGATCCTGTCTCCTTCCTATCTTTTGAATATATACACACCCCTTCCTGTCTCTATTATTGCCTTTTATAAGACCCTTCTTATTTCTTGTCAAGATTACTGTTATTGTCCCATCTGCTTTATTAGCAAGCCACTAGTCACAGTGTCCTCTAAAACACTCTACATTTTCCTGAATGGTCTTTTTAAAGAGACATCTTATCCTGTCCCTTTCCTGCTATGATCCTTTGATGGTAGCATCAGAAAGCATTTATTCCAATCCTGTCCCACCATGTCTCCCTCTTGCACTCTAGAACTGTCCTGGCATGTAGTAAGCACTCATTAAACAGTGAATGAAATTGGATTTTAAAATATAAGCCCAGACACCAAGAATTTATCTCCACAAACTTACACAAACGTGAAGTGACTATATTTTTATATTAGGATGCATGTGTAAGAAACATAGGTTAAGTCTGTGGGACAAATTATAGTGAAATACAATTTCATCTTACAATTTATAAATCCAAATATGTATTATACAAAACTCAGTTGATTAGAACTTTTCTCACATTCGAAGAGTGAAGTCAGAATATTTGTTTCAAAATGGCAAAATACTGCCATCAAGAAACCTGAGAATGTCTCAGTAAGCTGACGAAAGTATCAATGCCCAAAAGAGTCTGGCTTTTGGCAGGCATTCAGTATTTAGGGGAATCAAATACAAGAGATTTAGTTTGTATTGGTTGGTTGTCTGTGTACAATGACAATTCATCTGTTTGCTCATTTTATATTTGCACGTATATATGTACATGCATGCAAACTGCTTTAATCATTTTGGCCAGTCATATCACTTCAGTTAATAATTCTCTTATTTCAATGAGCCGAACTAAAGCTGGTGCAGAAAATCTGAACATCTTATAGTAGAAGCGTTCTACAGGTTAGCAAGCCACCATATGAAAAGCATAAGAGAAAAGAGACTAAACTGCTTTTCAATGTCTAAAAGAAATTTTATAAGTGTTAATCACACTAATTAGAGAAAGTCTAAGATAGAAAAGTGTTTGGTATAAGCTACTTAAATAATCCCATCCAATAATAGCGATAACAGTGATCTAATATTCCTACAATAGTGCAGAATATTCCAATAAGAGATAGCATGAATGAAATTAGCTTTTCTTTAAGAGGAAGGACATTTTATAGCTGTGTTTTACAGTTTTCAAAAATATTGAAAAATAATTTTGTTAGCTGAATACATTTAATTCTCTATTATTTGCAAATCTATTTACTATTAATTTTAACTAGGATTAAAAATTATACTGAAAACATTTGTCATTGTCTTTTTGACTCCAAATACCAGCATATTAGGAAAACAAGCTTTGCTTTTCCTAACTACTGGATTTTATCTTTTTCACTGGAGACTCTTTTGAGTTCAAATCATTACTCAACCATCTGAAGGCTTATGCAATCTCCAAGCACAACAAGCTCTTACATATTAGATCAATGGTGGAAAAGGAAAACTACACAACCTCTATGCTCCAAAGATGTTTGTGTTGAATATTTGTGTATTTTAAAGCTTAGAAACATTCAGAAGTGGCAATATGCTAAAAATAGACATTTACATCAATTTAGAATCTACATGGATCACAAGGGTAGTGCAGTGAGAAATGTGAAGATAGAGCACATTAATACTGCTTCAACTCTCAAATAAACTAACAATATATTAGAAACATGCTCAAGGTTTTCACTGAGCTTTATTTTCCCATTGCATTTGGGACAGTGACAGTACTTGCATCTTTTCCAAGGGCATAGGCGGAAAACTCTCAAACTCTCTTGCTAGTGAGAATCACTAAAGATTTGCGCTTAGACAGAATTTAGAGATACTTTATCAAAGGTGCCTAAATTAGTTTCTATCCAGGTAAAAACTGGTTTCTTCAGGTTACTTTCAACCATTTGAAACAAACAAACCAATCATACTTTACAACTAGCTAAAAGGTAAGTTAGCTTTGATGTTGGCTGGAATTAAATTATATAGTTTGGTAGCATTGTCTATCTTATGATGATAGAAGGCTTTGGCTGGAATTAAAAATAGAAACATAAATTAGTGATTACATCAACACAATCAACAAAATCTTTCAAAATATGACTCATGCAGTAAAATAAAGATGTGTGTGTGTGTGTGTGTGTGTGTGTGTGTGTGTGTGTGTAAAAAGCTAATAAACTGCTGATGTAGGCTCTTATATCTAATTTTATAGATGAAAAAACTTTACTTTGTTGTGATTTGCCCCGTCTGTTTGCTAACATGCTTTTATTTCTGTAGATGAATAACATAATTTGTTAGGGCTAGCTTCCTGGGTGTGTGAGCTGTGCAGTTCAAGATCTGCAAACTTCCAAGTTTGGGGCCCAATGCTTAGATTAATGCCTTTCTGTCACTGTGTTGAAATTATTAATAATTTTCAACAAGGGGTCCTGTGTTTCCATTTGGCATTGTTCTTCATAGATTACATATCCAGCCTCACAGCTCTGCTTATGTTTTATCCTAATCTCTCACTATTTCCTCTGTGAGACTGAAAATGTACCCAGGTGAACTTCCATGGTACATCTCACCCTAATTCCAAAGGTGCCTCACACTGGAGGACTAGTGGATGTAGAGCCGGCTGAGGGCTGAGACCTCAGCTTCCTCACCTCTCCACTCTGAGTGCCGACTTCAGTGCCTGACACAGAGCAGGTGTTGAATGAATAGGTGGGTGAACAAAGGAATAGCAAATTATAAGCAAATACCAGTAGACTTATTTTATTGACAACACGGTCAAAATTTTAATGATTTTAGTTTTGCAGTGAAAAGTGGCTGAGTTGGGAGAGAGTAAAGTTAGATATTCAAGGAAATAAATAATTATTGGAAATAATAAATGGGACTGAATTGATGGGGCAGATGAAGAAAGTTCAATTGAAAGCCAGGTTGAAATCTGTTAGGAATAAGAAGTGATAGGGTGGGGTTCAAGGTGGATGGTTAAAAGCAGTTAGATGTCTCCCAACAAGTGACATCCTGAGGTTAATTCATTCGTTTCAAATTCAACTATTAACAAAGACACTTTGGATTCATCTTGTAAATTGTAATTCAGGAAATGAAAATTATTCAAGTTTGAGGAAAGGCTATGTATTCAAAAGGACTCAAGAGATTATTGATTATTCTTTGACTATTCCCAGAGTTCCTTGACCTACTGTTTTGCATTAAGAAGCAGAGTAAAACAAATAGAGAAGTTGTATGAGAAAGTGAATTTTTATCACTTCTTCTGCCTCCGGGCAGAATAGAAAGATCGTGCTGTCATTCCTAGTTACCCTAGCTTAGCTAAGCACATCTTATTCTTTAAACAGTTTTCTACCCTTATAATTACTTTGGAAAACATATTTCTAACATTAATTTCTGAAAAATAAAATAACAAGAAAAAAATTCCTTTCTCCAGAGTCTTTTACTTTGTGTTTGATCACTTCTGATACTGTCTCAGAATATTGGTTCTTAACAACTTGTATATCCTCCTCAGTGAGATTCTCTCTTACATATCTACCTCCCTTTCACTAATAGCATGATCGAGTTCTACTCATCTTTAAAAAGGTTCCCTATAGCAGTGTTTAGTCTTGCTTTCTCTATTGTTATAGCACACTTAAGTGACTAAAATGGTGCACAGATGTTCAGGTGTGGCTTTAATTTCCTTTTATATTTCAGCAAAATAATTTTTTCGAACATAATCATTCTGTTATGGTTTTCCAGATTATGCATGGTGCTGTGATAATGCTGGTTCACTGAATATTAAATTTGGGAGAGCAAGTGACTTTATACTTCAGCTAACTATTTATGAAAAAAGCAACCTTTGGAGAAAGGTGATCATGGTGGAATAGAGGTGAAAAATAGCACTGACGCTCACAAGCAAAATGAGGCAAAAGTGCAAACAAGCAGTTGAGGAAAAAATAGTCCATAAAGTAGTGAATGGGGAGAGTATAAGGAAACATTACTATTCAGAAACACTCAGATTCTCAACAGGCAATGATGAGGCCATGTGGCTACACACCTGTGTTCCAATTTAGTGTTCATGTGGGGCAAGGTTGAAGAATTGCAGGAGTTGGTAAAATGTACAAGAGAATTTTATAGACTATCTCTCATGGGAAGGATGACAACAAAAAAGTTGCTCCCATCCATCAAAGAGAATATATTTTTTTTTCCCTTAAATTCCCACTGAAATAGAATAATAAGAACATAATCCTTGCTACCCAAGCATGTTCCTTGTGATGAAGACATTGAGCAAAGTGAACTGCTCAGCCAATCTACTTTTAGTATTCTACTAAAAGATGAATGGGGAAATTGTTTTTACTATCCCCATCTTTCTGTGACACATATTTGAATAATTGTGCTTTAAGTATTCTGCTGCCAGAATTGTAGCCATCATCAGAAAAGCTCCAACTAGAATGCTCAGCTTTGGTCCTGTGGCATATACTATTAGAATACCATGAGTTTACAGACCAACAAATGGAGGAGTGTGAGAAGGGAGACTGGCAGAGTAAAACTATTTTGAATTTTATTTCACAAGCCAACATTAAAAACAGCAATATTCAAAAATCAAAGCTTGTTGAATTACCAGGAGCTGTAAACGTACACAATTTTTTTAAAAGAGAACCAGAACTCTTAGTTCAGTGTTTAAATCTGTCTAAGACTCACCAGGAAGAAATGGCAAGATATTTTTACTAATTTTAGAAAAGTAATGCAAATATATAATGGAAAAGTGGTGACGTGATCAAACTCACTTCAAGTGAAAGCTTAAGCTGAATGTTACATGAATATTCAGACAAAAGGAACCTGTTTGAAATTGCTATTGGGTATAATCCCAAAATTTATGCATTTTATCATTTCCTAGGCATAAAGCTAAAGGCTAAAAGAGCAGAACATGAAAGCTGAACTTGAATTATATTCTAAACCCTGTTGAGTTTAATTTTACTTACAAAGTAGATTGTTAGTTTGCCACTTAAATTTGCCCCCTATAGTCCAGTAAAAATACCTGGTTTCTTATCAGTCTCTAAATTGTGATATTCATTTGGAAAGCTCCAATTTTAAGAGCCTCATTCTAAATTACTAGGCAAGTGCACACAGTAAATATGCATAATCTAAAACAGATCATAACAAGAGGAGAAAGCAATTTTCTATGAATTTGACTGAGCGTAGGGTTTGCAGTTCCGTGAGCCTTGCAACTTCAGAAGGCACAAAGAGAACTTTTTAGCTAAATGGAATAGAATGTATTGAAAGGATGAATACTTTTAAAAAGTTGGTGTTTTATAATAAGGTAACACAGATATACATTCTAGGTATACATTTTGAAGAAAAGATCAAGTAGCCTTCTGAACAGAAACACACAAAACATGAACAAACTACCAATCACCCAGATAACACACTTCTTTAAAAACATTTTACTTGAACCAATGATGAATGCACTACCAAAATCCATATACATTTGGTGATATATATAGCTAAAACATAGAGATGACAAAGTTCACTCTATGCCTTATGTTTATGGTTTAAGATTTTTAATATTTAAATTGTAAAAGAGTTCAGATGAATAAAATACCAGTTAATCTAAAATGTAATTTCTTGCTATAGAGATAATGTTTTTATCTGTACAGACCATACAAGGGATCTAAGCATGCGATACTCATACTACTCAAGATATAATTGTATAAGATGAAAAATGAAGAGGCACCTGGTGGGATTCTGGTAATGTTCTAGTTTTTACATTGAATGATAGTTATATGGTGTGTTTACTTTGTCATTGTTCATTAAGTTATACATTTGTATGCTTATGATTGGTGAAAATGTGGAAATATTGTACTTCAAAAAAAGCTAAAAGAAAAGGAATGAAGGAAGGAGGAAAGGAAAGAAAGAGGGAGGGAAGAAAGAAGGAAAGAAGGAAGGAAATGCATGCTATGATCTTTATTTCCCATACTGTGGAATACTGTGCTAAAGGAAAGGGGTGCTCTAGTCATTTGCTTACGATGTAGCTTCCTAGGATTGCAGAGTTTGGTGTCCTGTTTGATAATTGGAAACCATTTAACTGTCATTTCTGCACAGAAGGTTGTATGTTGACATTTTCAGACTTAAAAAAAAATCCTTGTCACTTAACCATTGCAAATGTCACCATCTTATACATGCAGTTTTTCTGTTTTTGGAAGTCCAACTTAGAAGTAGTGGAAGAAAAAAAATGCCTAGGGCTTCCACTAGCTTTTCATTTGAAAAACATATATACACACAAACAAATTTTATCTCTGTAGTCCAAGTGACTTAGTAGCTCAACTGTTTAGATTATCTCCTTGGCATTAGGTTAGTTAAACACTTAGTGACAACTTACTACTAAAGGTGTCTTGGACTCTGAAGTTAGTTCGGTGGTTTTCGTCTGTTACTAAGGAGCAGTTTTCCATGTAATTTTTTCAAAGGCAAAAGGTTAAGCAAAAATAACATATATTGTAAAATTGAAAGTAAAATGCACAGTACTGATGTGCTCAAAGTCCATGCATTTAAATTCCTTTGTATGATAATTTATGGTGATCATGTCTTCAGACTGCACTATTAGCATACTCACCCCTAACAAGAAGTTCTGCCTCATCTGACACACTGTCTGCTGTGGTCTGTACCCTGCAGCCATATCTCCCAGCATGCATCAGAAGGATGTTCCTGATCATTAAATCTGCAGAGGATGCTTGCTGAAAGAGGGATGAAGTGCCAGTTTAAAATGTTGCAAATCTGCCTAGTTCAAGGTGGTTTAAGGGGGAACTTTGCATATTCAGTAAAAGGACCCATTTTTGGCCTTACAGTTTATCTAACAACAATTCAGAAATCAAGCATGCCCTTTTTTAAGGAACACATAGAAGTTTTGTTTTTAACAATCGCTAAAAAGGGGTTGAACATTTAATATTGCATATAATGATTTAGCAGCTAAGATATTTAAAAATATTTACGTATGCACAAACTCATATCTTTAAAAGTATAGGAGAAATAATCACTGAGCAGAAATGTTGCTTTGCTATTCAGAGACGGGTGTATTTTGTGGCAAGAAAATCGTATTGAAACAAACAGCAACTTGTGGGAAATGAATTATGAAAAGATAGCCATCAAAATATTATCTCATGTGACTTTATTGAATGGCTCTTTTCCTAAGAACACTGTAGGCAACAGAATGAGTCAGTGCTCAGTTGAAAGACTGCTGGTCCCAAAGCCATGAGTCTTTACTTAACAAAGACGTATTCCTCCCATAACCACTACCATCAGGGAGCACGGTCAGCCTGAATCTTTGTTAATCAGCGCAGTTACAGAACACAAAGGAAGCTCCAATTACCTGATTCTTGTTGGGGGCAAGACGATTAGAACATAGTTGAAGAAAAACCTGCAGTTAGGGAGATCAATGAGTACTGGGGAGGATATCATTGAGGTGTTTTAGTTCATGGGATAGGTGATGTTCCTATACTTTAAAATGGCCGGTACAAACCTTCCATTACTTAATGTTGTCTTTAATTTACTCTATTGGAAAGAAAGATTTCCTTTATCGTGATCATATAAAGATCTGGTTGATATTTACAATAAATCAGGAGGTTTTTATTTTTCAGATAATGACATAGCCAAACTCCAAAATTCCCTTCAGTTTCCATTTTGCAATCTAATGACGATTGGAATAAGATAAGATGCATGCTGCTTGAAATGACATCATCAAAGATCTCAAAAATTTTCTCTAACAGTAATTGAGCACATGAAATACTATGTAATGAAAATCATATAGAGGCATCCCAGATTACAGACCTTTAAAAAGTGATGTTTGTTCTCAGTAGGCAGTATCCTGATAATTATTTAAGAATTCAATTGTTTGCCTTTATTTTGAGATAGACCAATGGGTTTTATGAAAATCATAAAAACTAGACAAATTTCCAGATATCTTTTGAATTTTCTTTTCTTCTTAGCATTCATAGAAAGGGTGCAAAGTCATTGTAAACTTTTTATCACTCAAATCATAAATACTTATTTCAGTGAATCACTACACTATATACTATGTTTTAGATCATTTCTTTCTGCTATTTAATTTCTGTTTTGTTTTGCTTTTTGCCTTCCTTAGTCTTATAATCTGAACTTCTGAGGGTACTGAAGTTTTCTCTTATGAAATAATTGTTAAGACATGGTCTGGTTTAGACATTTACAAGGAAATGCTTCATAGCGAGAATGCATTAAAATGTCATAAGAATTATTTCAAGGAATGTGATATTTGTCCAGTAAATGTCCTACACTGCTAATTTCTTTGGGATAAATTGTTACTTTTAAATCCTAACTGAATTCATTTTCTCTTCTTCACTAGACTAAGTGCTTACTTCTCTCAAATCAGGAAAAGCAACTTTAAAACCTTTGATTTTTTTTTAATTGGGAAATAAAAGCAAACTCTAAATGTTAATAAACCACAATTTAGTTTCAAATCAATATAATTTAATACTGTAGTAATAAGCTTTTTAATATTTGCCACTGTGGGTAAGATGGGCCCACTTTAGCTTCTTTCTCTCTGGATTTTTTAGGTCTTTTAATGGGGTACACAATTAATCAGGAATTGCTGTGAACACTATGGGCCCAGAATATGTCTAAAGGTAAATCTAAGGTGAGGCCTCAGAAAATCAGGGAGGATTTGATTTTTTTTTTTTCCTAGAAATAGCACTGTCGGAAAGATAGTGCATTTTGTTGTTGATGTTGTTTGGTTGCATTTTTTTTTTATTTGCTTGCTTGTTTTTTTAATATCACAAATCATACTGGTGGCAGTTTAACAGCAGAAAAGTACTGATTATAAGTGATTTTTCAGGCTCACATTTTTGAAAAATGTCATAAAATCACATTCCTGTAATTAATAACTGATAGTCTCATTTTCCAGACTTTTGTCTTCTCAAATAATTTATTTATATCCTGGACATAATTTCTCAAACGTCTTTCTTTCCATGGAATCACAGTGAAAAAATGTTTAATGGAATAAGGAAGAGATGTCATTAAAATCACATAAATGTCCAAGGAATTCAGGAGAGCGAGATACAGATGATCTTTTCTATGTTGTCCTTTACTTGGTTCTTGCAATTAATAGTGTGCAGTGCTCTAGAAACTGGCCAAGCTCCACCACCATCTATCAGAAGCAAAAAGTCTACAGCCTGTGGCATATCTATCCATATCAAGACCATTTGAGGAGTTAAAATCATCTCATTTCGGGCCCAATTCTTCTCTTTTAGATTATATCTGCATCATATTTTTAACATCCTAAACAGGAAAGATTAAAAGTTAAAATGAATGGGACTGTGAACACTAAACCTAAATTACCCTTTCAGTAGATTGACTGATCTTTCAAGAGAAGTAATGAGAGGAATTCATGTGGGAGCCCATTATACTAAATTCCTGAGAGAGAACCTCCACAATTTAGTGCACTTTTAATGAAATGGTTACTTAAAGCAGATGCTTGCTTTCTTAAACTTAAACCTCATTTTCACTTTTTATCTCTTAGGAATTACTCTCTCTTTTCTTGCTTTCTCTGACACTTGCTTTATTTTCTGTCATTTTTTTGTTCTGCTTTCATTGACCTTATGAACAAATGGTGCTACTTGTTGCTTCGAATGAATTTTTAGACAACCAGTGCTTAACACAGTGCTCCGAAACCTTGCATAGTACCTGCCACGTAGTGGGAGCTTAACACATATTTGTTGAATGAATAAATAAATGAAGGCTTTTTAAGAAACAGGATGTATGTTCACTCTCTGTGAGAGCAGCAACATGGCTGTGTCATTTACATGTCTTGGTCACATAGTTTTGTTAGAGCAACTGCTAGATTACTGTGACATTTATTAGTGACTGAAATAAAATAGGAAAATGCTGTCTTTCCACCCAAGTCCAATTCTTAGTTCTCATTTTGACTAAGTGTCCTGCTCATCCAACATAAGACTGCCAATTATATTCCTAAATAATGAAAGCTAATTTAGCATTGCTGTTCAAAGTGTCTGCTGGCTCTTGTTGCCTTTAGAATATAGTCCAAACTTATTTTGACATAGCTCTTTAGAGCATGATTCTACCTCCTGCAACTTAATCCTGTCATTCTCCAACACCAACCTCACACTTACCTAGACATAGGCATACTTCCCATAGCCTGTTTGCATAGCTTTTTTGTTCTGTTGCAGGTGCTCTTTCTTTTATCTTTTCCTGGAAAGATTCTTTTAGACACAGCTTAGAGGTTTTTCTGGATTCTCTCTCCCTAGGCTTCCTTAGCTTCGCCTGTTTATGCTCCAGTGTCACTTTGCTCATGTCTCTGAACTAGCACTTGCCATTTGTGAATATCTCCCCCAAGGTCCACGCTGGGCATTCCCAGAGCCAAGCTAGCACTAGTGCAGCCAAGGATCATTAAGCGAGCTGATGAATGCATGAAGGCTTGCTTCCTTTCCTGTGTGTGGCTGACAATACCTCTGGCCCTCCTGCCCCTTTTCCTCTCTAGTAAGTTAGGAAAATAGAAAAAGACTATGGAGAAAGACAGTGGAAAAAACACCTCAAGAGTATATGTGGGTTCTAGTATGACAGAATTGTGTGCATCCCTGCTCCACCACTTATTAGATATTCACCTTGGGAAAATTACTCTATTGCTCAGAGCTTCTCTCAGAGTTTCAGTGTGATAATGTGAGTAAAGCCCATAGCAGTGTGTCTGGCATATAGTAAGTGTCTGATAAAATTTATCTGTTGAAGGGCACTATAATTGCACTCTTAGCCAAGAGGAAGGTTTTAAAATTGGTATTAACTCCCTTAGCAAACTGGGGTATCAATATTTTCCATAGCTAGAGTAAGCTTTTTGATAAATACCTAGCTTTATTTTAGATATAAATATTCCTCACATTCTTTCTCTCTTACTGTAGAAAAGCATTAAACTCAGAAAAAGAAGACCTCAATTCCAGCCTTGGTTTAGCAACTTGCTGGCCCTGGGACTCTGGTTAAGTCACCTTATTGGGATAATAATACCTTCACTGTCTCTCTCATAACATATTGGTGTTTGGGGGTGGGGGGGAAATCAAAGGAAACAATGTACATACATGAACTAGTAGGAAGTGCTTCAAAAGCATAAATACTCTTAAAGCATTTTTTTTCCCAAAGGTGATAGCAGAATGCTGTAAGCACAGTGAGCAGCTGAGGATGTATAGGGAAGAAACCAATTGATCAACAAGGTAACTTAATGTGGTGTTCTTGTAAATAGTGAACTTGTGCTGAATGACCTATTCAGAAGGCTGCTGGGTATGGCAGTTTCTGTTCTTTCATTTAGGGTTTATTTGTTTCTCAAGGGGTTCATCACAAGGCATCTCTAACATCCCTAGTCCCCAACAAACCTATCCATCAACCATTCTTCTCTGTAAGGCAAAGTAATATGGCATATCAAATCTATGAGATTTAGTTTTCTAAATCTTATCTGGCACAAAAAACTGGGTATCAGCCATAAAACGGAGATTTTTAGATAGGTTTAAGGTTTATTGACATAAAACCTTAGAGGTAAAAAATTTTCCTAGTAACAGTATTTCTTTTTCTAAGAGGATAATTTTTTTTTTTTTAATTGAGATGGAGTCTTGCTCTGTCACCCAGGCTGAAGTGCAGTGGCGTGATCTCGGTTCACTGCGAGCTCTGCCTCCCAAGTTCACGCCATTCTCCTACCTCAGCCTCCCAAGTAGCTGGGACTACAGGTGCCTGCCACCATGCCCGACTTTGTGTGTGTGTGTGTGTGTGTGTGTGTGTGTGTGTTTAGTAGAGATGGGGTTTCACCATGTTAGCCAGTATGGTCTCGATCTCCCGACCTCGTGATCCACCCGCCTCGGCCTCCCAAAGTGCTGGGATTACAGGCGTGAGCTACCGCGCCTGGCTGATAATTTGTTTAAAGTACCCTAGTATGATAAGGAAATAATACACAGACATTCTTTTTTTTTTAATAGTTTTTCCTTTACTACTCATAGAATAGGGTTTAAAGATGATATGTGTTTTAATATTGTTTTTAGAAAATAGATGGTATTTACCTTATGTACTTAAATAATTGAACATGTTATCAGAAGTAAAACTATTAATCATTACTAGTGAAGAAAATAGTCAACATAACATTTGACAAAATAATATTTGACAAATTAGATCTCATAACACACATATATTATGTGCATTACAATGAAGTATTAAATGTAGCCAACACATTGAAGACTCAAAATGAGTAAATAAGGCTCTAACATCCCAAGACTGGGATCTTGATATTTAATTTTCAATCCATATTCTAATAATTTAAGTCCTAAGAAACACGCAGAAACAGTTCTACTTGTTGACATAGATTAAAGAGGAGAAACAATTGTTTTCCCTAGTGGCAAGGTAAATGGGAAGTTCTTTATCTGACATTAACACAAGTGAGGAATGCAAAAGGGCTGGTAGCATTTCTGTATTAATCTAGTGCTTCTAAGGTAAAGAGAGGGCTGAAATAGGTAAAGTCACATAATTTATCAATCTCATGTTTTCCTGTGCTGACTTGTAGTTCCATTCAATCTGTTGGCAAAAGTTTTTGTTACCTGTCTATGAGACTGTTTAACTCATCTCTCTTTATTGTGTATTCAGTATATTACTAATTACAAAAGGTATTCATTTCTGCTGTGCTAAGATATGTGGATGCAGGCATAGAATCTGCACTCAAGGAGTTTCCTGTCTAATCCAGCTTCAACAGAAGAAACACTTGCAGGGAATGTGGACCAGCTTTCGTCATACCTGCATCTGAGCTTTGAAGAGATGTGGGGAGAGATGGATCTGTTATTTGATAGCACGATACTCAGACTGAGTCCAGAGAAAAGTATTTTCTCTTTTTGTGTGCCTTGTATAGTTTTAGTAATCATTGTATGAGCACTGACTCCTAAACTTGTATTTTTAATAGTAGCTTTCAAATGAGGTCTTTATATCCTCTTCGTGATCACCTCTCTGTCTCTCAGGCTTATCCATCTGCTATGCCACTGCTAAGTTAATCCTTTAAAACTGATTTTATTCACAACCTCAAAAATCATCACTGGTTCCCCATTGCCTACAAGATGATCCACCTTCTTAATCTTGCATATGAAACTAGATTCAACCTATCATGTCTTTCACTATGGTGGAAAATGTAGTCTCTGAACCTTCAAGTAGTTCCCCAGTGATCCACCAAAATCTCCAAATTATATCTCATATGTTAAGACCTTGTTCAAGTCTTATCTCTTTCAGAAAGGTTTCACAGACCACCAGGACTGGCTACATAATCTGTGGGCCCCTGTGCATAAGAAAATGCAGGATTCTTTGTTTAAGAATTAAGACTTCAAAACGGTAACAGTCAAGCACCATACTAAGTATGAGACCCTTCTCAATATGGAGCCCAATGGGTTACATGCCCATGAGGTCGGTCCTGCTCACCACTCCAATACACATTGATATAATCTGTGGTCTTCTGAAACATTAGCCCATTCTAGGAAACATTGCTCGTTGAGACAAATATCGAGGAGCTGGCACGCATCTCTTTGCAAATTATAAAACACTTATCCTTTCCCACTTTAATGTTTATACTTTATCTTTTATGCTTTATTGACTTGAAGTCTTTTTCTCAGTGTATGCTGATATGTAAATACAGAAATAGAATACATCTTCTTAAGGCTTGTCTTAGAAACTACAGTGATAAATATTATATTTTATAATGAATGTTTGATGTAAACCTATCCAGGCATTGGTATATTTATGTGTTATTTTCTCCAAATATTCTTTCTACTTTTCTCTTGGACCTCCAATGCAAACACAAAGCTCACTGATGCATATCATTAGATTCAACCTGTTCACTTTATACTGGGTTGTTAATGACAAAGGAAAGAGGACAGTATCGCAGTTGCAAGAATGGAAGTGGAGACTCCTCTAAACTTTACACTCCTAGAGCTAGAAGGGACCATGTCGGGACTCTCAACCTCACTTTTAAATTGGCAGTTTTGTAAGTATGATGGCAAACCAGTTTAAGAGAATTCTAGGCAGGAGTGATATTTAAACTCACATCATTAAAGTTATGAGAAATTCCTCTCTAGTGTTTGTATGATGGATCAACTTCCTCTTGGAATCTCCTCAGTAATAACATCTTCTAAGCTGAATAACACCTGGTCCATAGGTTGACTCAATGAGGCAGTGCTGGTAGGTAAGAAGATTTTAGCAATCGTGACAGACAATGAACATTTTTGCTTGCAGTGAATTATCCCACTGTCTAGTAATAGAATAATCTTACTATCTTTCACTAGGCCAGTGCTCCATAAAATACTCTCATTGAAGTTACACGAAGGTGATAGAACTAGTCAGAAAAAAATTATACATTTACACATTAGCTTGTGCTCTGTAAATAGCAGTAATGACATGACCACCAGGAAAGGTCTAGAATTATAACATTCTACAGTAGCTATACATTTTATGGACGCGTATAGCACATGCACAATTATGTAATTATTTAACAAGGACTTGGTAGAATATCATTTTGTCCAGACAGAAAATCACAAATATGTGACACCTTTGCAACTGTGTTCTTCTTTATCATACCAAGCATGGCTGTACTGTGACCCAACCAATAGATTCTTCTTAACACGGTGACTGGCATAAAAGTCACTGTGTTAAAAGGAGCTGGCATAAAATATACTATCTTTTTTTTTTATCATACTTGATCTACACATGCTACAAGATAAAGAGAGAAGATAAATTATGGCTTTCAGAAACTGATGACACAATGTTAGAGGTAACAACCAACTATAATGCGATGTGTTTTGTTAAAATAGGTAATAGTACCAAAAGCCACTGCAGAAAAAAAATGATTTTAGTGTGGAAAGATAAATAAATTATGTAGCCTAACCAATGTCCATAGCAGTTGAGAAAACGGGGCTGAAGAGTTTAGGTAACTTGTCCATGGGCAAGCTAAGTGTGGAGGCAGGAGTAAAACTTCGGGCATCTGATTTTTGATCAGGTATTCCTTCTATTCTACTGTGCCATCTGGGAAACCAATGCTTGTTTTGCTTGAACCTATAGGTAATTTCATTCACTAGCCCTACTTAATTCAAATTTGGCAAGTGTAGTAATACAAAATGGCTTCATTGAGTAGTAATGGCCATAAAACTATTATCAGAAATTATTTCAATGAACCATAGGATTATTTGAAAAGCTCATGCTTTTATGACTGCTTTTCATCAACTGCATCTAGGCATAAAATGCTGCATAGCCCTATGAAATGTCAGTATCACCTTTCCGATAACACCCAAGACCCATTTAATTCATTTGCTCATGCCATCATTTACTTTTATTGTGACACTTATCTAGTATTAAGAAAATTTTCAATATGTGACCCACAACTGACATGTCCTCAGTTAGTCATGTGTAATTTATAATAACACAGCTTTAGTGGAAAAAGAATTGGCCAAATTTTACTTCCTAAGTGCATAATTCAGATGAATTGATATTTTACTGATAAATCGATTTTTCTAATTTAGAGACTGTTTTGTCATATATCCAATTTATCTTTTAAGATTAATATTATTCTGTTACACTGGCTTCCAGGATAAATTATATTTTATTCTGCTGCTATTTTTACATTGCAGAATAGTCAGTGTCTTCACACAAATTTGGTCTCTTCCTAGCTGTGTGGAAGAATACTCAGATACCTACCTGTAGGTTTTCTAACTCCTCCTTGAAATAAGCAGAGCTCAGCCACAGAGAATATGAGTAGCTCCATCTCACTCATCAGTTAAAATTAGTATTGATCTGGTATTGTGAAAAATCCAAAGTCTTGGGATTGTAGTAGACCGCTCTGTGTTTCATTGATTTTTGTATGGAACTCTAAGAATTAGCATGGAATGATGCCAGTTTGTTTGTGTACCTCCTTGTGGTTTGTTCTCATAGATAAAAGCAATTTATTTTTCACCTTCGATCTCTGGTCTCATAGGGGAGGGAGACTGATACTAAGTCCCATAAAACTAGAAGAGCTCTACCTGATTATTCTATTTCCATTTCTTTCCTCTCATTGATTAATGACCAATTTGCATATTATTTTGCCTATTATTCCTTCCAGGGCATTGATTCTGCCCCTGCCCTATAATCTACAACCTCTCTCTAGAGTACAATACCTGCCAATAATTGGATTCGAACGTCAATGTTCCATATGAATTACATTTAATATCCCCAGCTTCTCTTCATTTCTGCTTGCTAATACTTGTTCTTTCCTAACACTTACTCTTTCCCCTTTCCAGCATTGTGACTAAGCATTGCACTATGGTATATTTAAAATTTATCTCAAGAACCAATGGTGAGATGTACTCTATTTTATTATGGCTAAACATGACACTATTGCATAATGAATCATTCACAGTCTGTTTTACACTGCATTAGTTGCTGTGTTTTATGGTAACACTACTTGTATGCAGTGTTGTACAAAGAATCTGTTAGGCCTAGGATTTAACTACTTGTTCACTGTGGTAGATTAAGAATGTCCACATATGTTTTGCCATTTGACTTACTGGGAGGTATACTCTAATTTCCTACTCCTTGAATCTAGACTAGCCTTGGTAACTTTTTATTCCAATGCCATGTGGCAAAAGTAGGTACTGAAAATCCTGTGGCTGGATCATAAGAAGGCTTATAATTTCTTTCTAAGCCCAAGGGACATCTATTCTGGGGAATGTAAGAAAAATTGTAGTACATTCAGACTGTCATGTTGTGAAAAAGGCCAAGCTAGCTAGATGGGAGATTACATAGATAAGGAGAGAAGGCCAGACATTTCCAGTTATTTTAACCATTTTAGCTCAGCTACACTTGTGAGTAACAAAATTACACTGAGGATTCTAGACTTGGCAGAAGCACCATGGAGAAGGTATGGGGAATCTATCCAATATCCAGAACTGAGACTCCTGGCTTATAGCCCCCACGCCCAGCCATCTCCAGCCATTTGGCTACCCCAGCTGAAGGCTCAAGCCATCCTTGCAGTTATCTGACTGATTTACTTGTCCACAAAATGGAGAGCAGAGTAAAATGGTTGTAGTTTTATACCACTAGGTTTTGGAGTACTTGTACAGCAGAGAATAACCATAAAATAATATGGTACCTATAAGTGGGGTACTGCTGTTAACCAAAGCCAAAACACTTGACATTGGCTTTGGGGTTAGGTGTGCAAAGGTTGGAAGGGTCATGATGACACTACTAGTGAAAGCTGGAAGGGCCTCAGGGAGACTGTTGATTAGGGACTGAAGGACAGTGAGGACATTGGTATTCATGGCTCAAGAAATGGTGACCTTCCATGTAGTGTTAGAAAGTTTGGCAACATTGTCACCTGTCATGTGGGCAACACATTATTCATTATGGATGAACTTTGGGTTTGTGTAAGGAGATTTTCAGGAAGAAGACTGATGGTGCCAAGTGGTTTAACTGTGTATTTAGGGAGATGAATTGTATAGAGAGAATTACTCATTTTTCAAGCAGAATTGTTGCAGTGGAAAGAAGGCCTAGCATGACTAGCTCCATTTTGCTCCTAATGGCCCTACCCTACAGGGATATATTTTAGGCTAACTGCTTTTCCCATCGAAATATACAGTTTGCTATGGAATAAGCATATTGACAGACATTTTAAAAGAAAGAAATGAACAAAAATGGTGCAAGAACTTTTATACCCTTTTTTATTATGAAACTTAATATTATTAATGAAATAATTATTTTTTATCAGCATTTCTAAAGAGTATTTTCCAGTAAATTAATATTTGGATCTTTCAAATATTTTCTCAGTTTAAGTTTATGAGATACATATTTGTCATCTTTATTAGCAATACTAGTAAATATTTTAATAAGCATAGTTTTTAACAAGTAGCTGTATTATTTCAACTATGTGCTTTATGACCAAATACTGAGTATTTTTTGCCAAGCTTACTTTGAAAGTTCCTAATGCTTAGAAACAAGTTTCTGAATGAAAAAATACCTCACTGCAAAAGAATAAAATTTGGGTGATAGCATCCATTTTAACACTATCTTTCACAATCAGGAAGATTCTCATCAACTTCAAAAATACTTAGAATTGAGAGAATTCAAACACATCAATGTCAGAAAAAGCTAACTATTCAAAGCAATGCTTACATTGTAGACTACAACAACCGTCTTCTAATGAACATTCAAATAGAAGAATAGTTCAGTTTAAAAAAAGGTCAATTTGAATAAATGTGTCAATCAAAATCAACTATGAAAAGTTCAAGGTCAAGGACGCTCAGTCAAATTCAACTGACATTTTGAAAGTGAGTCAAGACACAGCCACAGAAAACTCATTTTAAATAACAAGTCTTAGCTAGGCATTGAATTTTATGAAGGAGGATTCGCCACTTATTGAATGTTCAAAAATCAAAGTTGACTCAGATTGATATTGAAAAATCATCGAAACCATATTCTACTACTTCTCATTGTTCTCTAACTGTATAATACAGTTTCCAGTATTACAAGGGACCCCATAGATTATTGTCTTCAAGCTTGCAGAAATATGTAAATGCTGGCAACCAAAGTCATTGACAGGTGCATTTAGAATTATGTTTAAAAGAGTTTTCAAAGTTGTACACATTTGAATTTATTGCAACACCAATGAACATATATGCTTATATATTTGATCCAAGATTTCAGATTGATAGGGCTTGATTGTTTCATTGTATGTGAAATTTGGAGGGAACTAGTTATACAAAATCAAGGATGCTGATCTCTTACAAAGAGAGAATGGCATTTTTTCATTCTATAAGCTTATTTTTGCTTTTAGAGAAAATCTTTAACTTTACAGGAATCTTTTATTATTTAGTAAGATACCATAGATACAAATGTTTTTGCCTTGGGGAATAATTCTGACTTGAATTTTTTTCCAGTTTGAAATTCCTCCTGCATTGAGAAATTCCCAGTACTAAGGGTGCCACAAGACTGAAACATCTTCCAAAATTAAGGAGGTTTGCAATATTTATGAGAGAAAAATATAATTTTAGAGCTATCAGCAATCCCTCCTAAAACATGGTTGGTGTCCACTAAAATTTTTTTAGATCATTTCATGATTTCAAATTATTGGACATTATATCTGGAGAGTTGCTTAGATTTTACTTTTTGAATATAAATGAAAAAATTGACCGAACTTTAAAACTAGATAAAGTCATTAGGAATCATCTACTCTAGCCTTTTAACTTGGAAGATGGAGACCTAGACAAGGGACATGTGACTTACCCAAGGTTGTACAGCTAACTAGAGACAAAGTTGGGCCTACAGAAAGAACTCTTGCCCCCTGTCTACTAACTTTTACCGCATAATGCTGTAATGCAGTAATGTAATTTGAGGCTGCATATTTTTGTGCAATACCAAAAATTTGGCAGCACCTATTTAAATTACAAATAGTTTTGTTCTCTGACCCTGTCATCTATTCCTGGTAATCTGTCCCACAGAAAGGAAATTGTTGATATACAAAATACAAATGTTTAAAGATGTTTTCTGTAGCACTGTTCAGAAATCTCTCAACAAAAGAAACAAAGTTGGTATTTAATAGGGAAATGGCTAAATACATTGAAGTATAGTCCCATTATGGAATATTATGGATCTATTGAAAAGAATGCATTAGAGCTATACCAGGTGACGTGGAACAATTTTCAAGATTATTGAATGACAATAATGAGAGTCAGAAAAAGAATGCAAAATATGATTTAATTTTTATAAAACAATTATAAAAATATCCACATTGATATGTAAATCTGCCCAGGACTGTGATAGGACAGAGTAAAATATAGAACGTACATGAGGATATTAACAAACTAAACTGTGTGTGATGGATGCCATTATGGGGAGATAAAAGTAGGGGGAAAGTCATCTTTTTAAAGCATTTTAAACACCCATGAGATGATGTCACCTGTGTAAAGTGTGTGTCTATATGTGCTTGAAGAGACATATGAAAACATAGTTACAAACTTTACTGGTGAATATATCCACATAGTGTTCCAGGTAGTTTTTATTTTCTTCTTTCAAGTTTTAATACATTCAAATGATCTACAATAACCTTTTAAAAATTTATATTAGAAAAATTAAATGTACCTTCATTGTGATTAAAAAAATGGCTTAGAGCTGAAAGCTAGGGTTACCATGGAGAAGTACAAAGTTAAGTGTTCACCATCAACTAAAGATTATAAACTAATCAGCTTGTATGGCTAATATGATCCATACCTGATAAGCAGCTCTTCTTACATTGTGTCCAAGTGAAGACTGCCTTCTATTTATAACTACAGATGGCCATTTAGAACTTAGTCTCTTTAAGATTCTGCCTCTATGAGTTATGGTCTTTCCCAAGACATCTGTTAAAAAACGTCCTCACTTTTTTTGTTTTTCTCAGTATCAGACTGATCTAGCACTGTGGTTGTCTGCTACAATCTATAGCTCAGTTCCGTTGGTCTTCATTTGACATTGTTTTTCATACATTCTTTTAAAGTACCTTAGCAAAAGTCTTATTTTAGTTATTAATCTTGGGGAAGCTGCTACGATGTTCTCCTGCTATTAACTATTCATCATACCTTTTCAAGCTAGCAGAAATACATAAATGCTGGCAACAGAGTTCCACAACCTCAAAAGCATGTTACCTTTACTACTGGTGGGCATCACCTGCTAGAAGTTCTTAATGTTAAAAGTAATTGTAATAGCAATAGTAAATATAATGCTAATGATGATAGATGAAACCTCAATGGCTGATCAAGAACTTCTAGACACATGGAGGATGACATTTTACAACTGCTCTCTGGATCTTGAAGATTTGATTCAAGCTTTATGCAAATAGGATGTCTCAAGCTAACTACAGAGAGTTTTATTTTTGGCTTAATCTAGCACATTGTACAATGTGTCAACTACCTAGAAATAATTGTATTGCTTCAAACTTATCTTGGCAGCACATTGGGTTTCTGTGAAGACCAATACACAATCTATATTTGAATTATCTTTTGGCATATCAAGCCATATAGTTAAGTTGATTTCCCAAGTCTTTTTGATTTTATGTATTAAAATTATCATCATGACTGCATATACATTCTTGAAAGTTTTCCTGATGGACACTGATGGGATTCACATTAGTTTTTGGTGTTACTAGCTAAAAGTCTACCTCATGGGAAACTAATTTTCTAGCATTATGTTCACAGATGGAAACATTACTGTTGAATCCAAGAAATTCACAACTGCTGATGATGTAATCTATCATCAGCATCAGTTTATAATGATGATGTAATCTATCATCATTATAAACTTTGTCAAGTCTCGAATGCATTAATCAATATACATTAGTCATATTTGTTTTCATCTTCAAATGTCTTGTGAAAGCTCCTAAATCTTTTGAATTATCAAGTCTAATACTTATTATACTTATTTGAGGTACACATTCACATGCTAAAATCTGTATACCTATATTGTACTTCAAAGCCACAGATATAATCTATATAAATAAGTTTTGTAGGAAACAGAACTATTGGAGAAGTTGAAAACAATATAAATCTGGACATTTTTGAGACCGTTCCCCTCTGTCGCCCAGGTTGGAGTGCAGTGGCAGGATCTCGGCTCACGGCAACCTCTGCCTCCCGGGCTTAAGCGATCCTCCCACCTGTTTCCCTTGTAGCTGGGAATACAGATGCATGCTACCATGCCTGGATGATTTTTTGTATTTTTTTTTAATAGAGGCAGGTTTTCACCATGTGTTTATAGAGACAGGTTTTCACCATGTTGTCCAGGCTGGTCTCGAACTCCTGGGCTCAGGTAATCCACCTGCCACAGCCTCTCAAAGTGCTGGGATTACCATGAGTGCAGGCTGGACTATTTTTTTTTTAACCTCTACTATTTTCTTAGATTAACCTACTGTTATCGTAGCTTTATATAATAAACCCTTCATGTAATCCTAGATTATGAACAGATTCATAAATATTTTCATTCTCTCCACTAGTTAAGTGGCAACAAAATCATTGATAACACAAACAATGATACTGTTATTCATTAGTGAGGAAACAACTGGAATATGCTAGTTAAAAAAGCCTATGAATTCATTTTGGGTGTGTAATATCCAGTATACTTTATTTTTGCTTTAGATATGCCCATAGTCTCTTTAGATATGCCCATAGTTTCTTTATATTAATAAATATACCTGATTTTCTTTTTATCAAACTATGGCTGAGGCACTGAGATCACTAGAACCAACATTTGGTGGAAACATTTAACAAGGGTTATTTTAGGACAGATGACATAGCAAATATTATGATTGTCTTCTAGATATGCTATTTTTGTGAAAAACCAATTAACCCATTCATGTTTTCATTAAAAATTAATGTTTCCCTGTTAATTTCTAACTGTTGCTGATTTTCTCTTGACAAGTAAAGTGATTAGAATTTTCTAATATTTTCAAAAGAATATTAACCACATAAAATGGAAAAATTACTCTCTTTAACCACGTTAGTGCTTTGTCTGGCTGAACTTAATTCAGTAAAAAAGGATCAATTCAAATAGCAGCTGGCTAATTTAGTTAGAGCAGTTGACCTAGTTCATGTTGATAGTGACAATATATGTTGACTTTTAGGGTTGTACGAATGATTATTTTTTGAAAATAATCATTTTATTGAAATGATTGAAAGGCTAACTCCTACCCCTCTCTCCTCCACATTACACCACACATACAATCTAAATTTTAGTTTAGTATTAAAATGATATCATAGCTAATGTATCATTTAGTACTTATTACTATTTAGTTTGTGTGGTAGATTGCTATAGTAATGGTCTTGGATCCACATCCTTATATAATCTCCTCTCACGCTCACTCTGTGCTTCTCTAAGTGACTTGGATAGGTCAATGAGACGTGTGTGAGCATTGAGCAAACAGACAATTGTATTGCGTGTGTGCACTGCAGATTCCTGTCTTGAAATTCTATGATAACCATGCAACATAGCTTGGAATAGCCTGCTGCAGAATGGAAGACCGCTTAGAGTAGAGACAAGCCATCCTAGCTGCCCCCGTCACCAAACAGCTCCCAGTCGACCTGATCGCTGACAGTAGATGCATTTATGAGTCCAACTGAGACCAGCAGCAATCACTCAAGTGAGTCCAGCTCAAGTCCTTGACCCATAGATTTGAGTCATAAATTTTGGGGAGTTTGTTTTGCAGAAAAAGCTAACTGGAAAGTAAATTTGGAGCCATGATTGAATGAGACTTCTGTGGATTCTGGTATGAAAGTTGAAAGTTGGAGAAATGTAAAAATTCTGGGCAGATGGTGGTAGGTTACAAAAATGGCCATAAAAATTTTGCAGTTCCTCCCAACCAGAGGTGGAGCCTCTTTCCTTACACTTTAAATCTGGTATGGCCTTATGGCTTGCTTTAACCAATAAAATGTGACAGAAGTTTCACTGAGCGAGTTCTGAGTCTAGGCCTAAGGTGTCTTAGCATTATTGCTCTTGGCCTTAGAACCCTGAGATCTTTAATGTGAACAAGCCTGGGTTAGCCTGGTGGATGATGAGAAACATGTGGCTCACTTGCTCCAGTAGCCCCAGACAATAGCCAGATGATGTCCAAAATGAATGCCTTGAAGTTGACAGGCAGCTGATTGCAGATGCATGAGTCTTGATGAGACCCAAAGAGGTACTCTGGCTGAGCCCAACCCACAATGCCAACCCACAGAATCATGAACTAAATAAATGGTTGTTTGAAGCCACTAGGTTTTTGCAAGGTTTATTTTGTAGTGGAAAAGGATAGAGACCATATTTAATTCTTACCTCTATATATTTAGGATAACAACTTCTTAGTTCCTTTCCTATAGTTATAGCAGATGAGCAAAAGGTATTCATTGATATTTAAATGTAGTTTTTTCCTCTAAAAATATTTAAATCTCAATGCCTAAAATATAAAAATGAGACAGACTAATGAGTTATTCCAGTTAGAATTTTGGTATGAGACTAAATGTAGTTGGAAAGAGCCATGTGGGCAAAACCCAAAAAAAGTTCGCAATAAAAATGAACTTTAAATTCTCCTGCCTGATTATTTTTCAAAGCAAATGGAAACATTTGATATTGACATATGATATTGAAATGTTTGCAGTTTAACATGGTAGAGCTACGGTAATTTTAAACACCAGAGACACTATAGCAGACTGTTGGAATGATTAGTGGTGTGACGAGTTCAGTGAGCAAAGCATGTCACAAGGTCCCTTATTTTGGGGAAAGCCACAAGTATTTAACTGTTCTTTACTATGCAAATGATAAATAACGGCAATTGAAGTACAGGTTTCAAAAATACTTTTAGGAAATACTATCACTATATTTAATAGGTACTTTAAAACAAATTTTGTAAATATAGTATATTTATTTATGGGGCTATCAGTAGTTAGAAAGGATAAAATGCAGCTTTAGTCTTACTGAGGCTTCTTAAGAGGTAGTCTTTGAACAAGTTAGTAATGTTGTATCTTCACAGGTAAAGCAATCTAAATTATTTTAGCTAATTTTGCTTGAAAATAGTAAATTCTTTTGGTTTTATAGAATGTGTAAGGTATATAAAGAAAAAGAGTTGATTTTAAGGTAATTCAAAAATTATCAGAGTATTACCTTACCTTATGCTAGTAGGTTGAATAACTGAGTAATGAGCTTAGTTGAATTCAACTGAACATTAATTCTAAGAACAAGCTTTTCTGCTAATGACATACCTATTTATTAACTCAAATTTCTCCTCGAGTTTATTTCTCTCATCAGTATAATATCTGAATACTCTAAAGCTTATCATGTTAAATAGTTGTTTAGAGGTCCATCTATCTGTTAATAGAGAAAGACCTCTATGTAAAAGAGCTCTGGCCTGGCCTTATTCAGCCATACTCTGGTTAATACTGTACACATTACAGGTAACCATTAAGTGTTTGCAAAGTGAACAAATTTATCACATTTTTTTCTGACATTGATATATTTTTATTTTTTGGTTGGGTAATTCAGCAGATAATAAGGATATAAAAAGTGCTGATATATAAGGATATACAATTCTATTTGTTTATATAATAATTAAACAAATATTTTATTTAGTGTATATTTCTTTTAGCAAATATATCTGCCAGGCGTGATGCCAGGTGCTGGCAGTGGTTGGCAAAATAGATATAATCCCTGTCCTAAAAAACTTTATTGTTTAGTATGGGAATAAATGTGAAAGGAAGCAGAAGTTCTGATCTTAGTCCCTGTTTTCCTTGAGTGCACTTATTCTTAGAGCTGCCTTTAGAAAAACAAGCAACCTCACGAGAAAAATCACACAGTCCTCGGAATTATCTCAATGACCCTAAAAATTGAATGTTAACAGTCGTAATAGTTAATTTATATTGTATCTATACCACAGAAAGCTTCAAGCAACACGTAAATTTCTGTAAAACACATATACTTATGTTAGGCAAGATACGATTTATCCCTGGATTTAATTTGGAAAACATCTGTAACTTTACTTTTGCTATGTATATGTACCTTGCTACAATTGAAACCAAGAATAATCATGGTCATTTACTTAACTCTCACAGGGGATTTGAGAAGCCCTCTTTAATACAGAATCACTATAGTAATATATGAAATGAAGTTTAACTATAAGATCATTATTTATTGGAATTTAGTAGATAAAACTTCAGTATCTCCCTTATTTTATCATGCTCACCCTCTACCTGTAAAGTCTTTTTTCTTTTGTACTTCCTCTCTCTGCTTTGTCTGCAAAACTCACTCTAAGAGTAGGCTCAGGTAACATTTGGTTTAGGAAGTCTGCCCTGCTTCCACGGGTTGGGTGATGTGTACCTTTGACTCAGCTCCCTGAACATACTTCTTTCATTACAATTGCCATATATCTCTCTATATGTATGTTCCTCTATAAGACTGATCCTAAATGGCAGTACTTTACTTTAGTTGATTTCATATACCTCCCATAGAAGGTTTGTTATTGATTAATGCAGAATCCTTAGCTCCTGAACAGTGCCTAGTGTATGAATGCTCCACTTATTTCCATGGAATTGAGATAAAATAAGAATGTATCTACAGTTGTCCCTCTGTATCCATGGAAGACTGGTTTCAGGACAGCATAGCACAATGCATGCTTGCTCAAGTCCCTTATATAAAATGGTGTAGTATTTGCATGTAACCTAATGCATACTCTCCAGTATACTTTAAATTATCTCTAGATTAGTTATAATATCTAATATAATATAAATGCTAGGTAAATAGTTGTTATACTGTACTGTTTTATATTTGTATTTTTCGTTGCATGCTGTTATTGATTTTAAAATATTTTCCATCCACATTGGTTGAATCCGTGGATACAGAACCATGAGACAGAGGCTGACTGTATTGTAAGCTGATAAATGCTCAATAGAGCCTTCAATTATTCATTAAAGATAATGGTGTCATGCTTCTCAAATTCTTTAAAGTGACCTTTTCCAGGTCCCTTGTATAATGGATACCAGATGGAAAAAGGAAGTGAATAATAGTCCAATAGTCTTTTCTAAAATGTCCTCTTCTTCCTTTTCTGAGAGAGAAAACATCTTTGAGATGCTACCTACTCAGTTATTAATTCTAGACTCCTAAAGCTGATTTTTATGCTGTAATATGATAAAAATAGTCCACGAAAGAAACCAGAGTATTCTGAAAAGCTGAAAACTAAATATATCATAACACTTAGTCACCCCTTAGAATTTAATACAAAACAGATGCCAAAAGAGAAATTGCAAAATGAAGGTAGAATTTTAAAGATGTCTTAGAAATAATGGCCTCTCGAAAACCCAACTCTTTGAAAATCACTTTGAGAAATAACATAGGAGTCAATCAAATAAAAACACAATACTTACATATCAGTAGTATTTCAGAATGTAAAACTGAACTGTTTGCTTATAAAAATCCTAAATCTTATGTGGTATTAGATAATAGGGACAATCTTTTATCTAAGAAGGCTTTCAAAAAACTAAAAAGAAAAATCTTTTTCATATATTATTCCTACAAGGTAAAAATTCCAGTATTCAGGGCCTTATTATATTATGCATTTCAGCATTCTCCACGTTAAATTATGTCTCATAGATACATAGATATATGTAGGGCATTCTCCTTAAAATAACACAATGCTTATGAAACATATCAGTATTTCTTTAACATGATAACTAGAATCTATTGTATTTTTCTCTTTTATTAGCAACTCCTGTGATGATTATCTCCAGAGAAAACAATTACTTTTAGGACAACATTAAAAATACTTAAATTTTTATGTGAAGTAAAATGAACAAACATGTTGATCACCGACATATTTTATAGTTACAACGGAAGTTAGAAACTTCCTCTGTTAACTAACATTATTTAACCACAGGCTGAGGTGGGAGGATGGCTTGAGTCTGGGAGGTGGAGGCTGTCATGAGCTGAGATTGTACCACTGCACTTTAGCCTGGGCGACAGAGTGAGAGCCTGTCTCTCTTTTCTCTCTTTTTTCATATTTATCTATATGTATAGATATAGATCTATAGATCTATAGATATCTATGTATCACCTCTCCATACAGATCAATGAGAGATATATAGACATCTATATATAGAACGATATATCTATTTATCTGTCTATAATGATATATATATTAGTCAATGTTTGTTTCTTGCTGACCTACTCTGAATGGCTAGTTTTTAGTTCATATACTCCTATGTCTAATGATTCCTTTAATAACTACAAATACTTATTTGGTCTTTAATGTGCACCCGGTACTGTGTTAAGTTCAGCAAATAAGTATGTTCCTAACTTTCAGAAACATAAAGGCTAGAAGAGAAAAAAAGCGAGCAAATGTTTAAAGCAGCATTTGATACCTGCTCTGGTGGCGGGATCTGTAAGGTATAATGGAAGCACTGGGAAAAGACTTCAAGCTGCCTTGAGGCAAATGCTGCAGTTTGCAGAGCTTACAAGTCAGGGAATAGTATTCTTGGCAGTGGGTCAGCATTTTCAGAGAATTATTGGGCTTTGCTGTAAAATAATAAGGGGAAAATGTTGGAAGATGAAGTTTGATATATAGGCTGGAGTTAGATCCAAGATAGGGTGCGCGCACATATGTGTGTGTGTGTGTTTATGTGCACATTTATGTACTTGGATGGAATGGGGAGGGGTAGTATGATAAAATCGACTTGTTAGAAACATGGTAATGATTGTGATTATAGTGTAAAAGGTGGTGAGATGGCAGCCCTAGAAATAAGTGCTGGGAATAGGACTTTGACTCCAGGAATGGAGAAAAGGAATCAACAGATTCAAAATGGAATTAGTAATATTTGAAAATTTGATGGATATGGGGGTAGAAAAAAAAAGAATCTGAGACACTTCAGGTATCTCACTTGAAAACTGGATTTTGGTGGCCAAAAATGTGCATAAAACAATGCTGTAAATACATACTTATTAAGAACAGATATGATTTTAAATGTGGATACCAATTATTTTCTTTAGAAGAACGATTGAGACCCTTGTACTCTACATTCTTTGCATCCACTTCAGTTGTTAAAGCAATGTAACATTGCGTCTCATATCCATTTTGAGAGAAGCTTCAAAGCCCAAAAAGGGATGTTGATAAAAATGGGTTCACATACTATAAAATGAAATAATTACAGCCGCCAGAAGAATGAGCTTTAATTAATGGGAAAACACACCCACAGAACATCTGAAGAGGCAAGTGTAGTAGGATATTTTAAGATGTTTCTCAATTAATTCTCAGTAACTTTTATGGGAGAATTTTAAACAATTTGATGATTTTATCTTACTGAACATATAATTTTAATGTTTTAATAGCGATCCAGTAAGTACAGTAATAACAGATGTAGTTACCCAGCTAAAGAGGTAAGACTTCCATCTTTTTATCATCTCACTGTTGAAAGACACGATGAAGAGTTACGGCTAGTTTTAGTTCTCTCTGTGCTTTACAACAGCAAATCAGATTTGGAACATAGTTCATGGCAATGAAGTTTTAAGTTCAAAGAAGCCTAAGTGATGATGGAGCCTGTTCCATAAATGGGCCTGTGTTGCTCAGGCCTTCGTTAGGTTGGATCTTTACTTGGCTTCCTTCCTGGGGCTCAGTTTTCTCATTTATATATAACTTGACTGACTAACAGTTTAGTTACAGGAATCCAATGAAATAATACCTATGAGGGAAGAAGGGTAAAAAGGGCTGTTAAAGATGTAAAATTATATTTAAATGTTTTAGCTTAGGTCTTACTCAGACAATGAAACTGTTTCAAACTTATTATAAAACAATTAAGGTTTTAATAATCTGACTTATACGGCTGCTTTTAATATAAATATAAATATATATCCATATTTAATAGAAATATGTTTTTTGGCAAAGGGGCAGGAGATTGCCCATGATAGTGAAATGAATAAATATTTGAAAGTTGGATCTCATGTAGTGTAAATGTAACCACACAATCATAGTATAAAATTCATAAGAATGAATAATTTTAGAAGAATACATGAAAATGTTACCGGCAATGGAAATAATTGGCTCACAAATTTGAAAATGGATGAATGATAATTATCTATATTTTTCACAAGATAATACTAAATTTACTAAGTAGGGAATTAAAAATGTAATCTTGCTAAATAGTTCTAGATATCTCTAGATCTGATAAATGATAATGTATTGGAGTTCAGTCCTAGTTTGGATAACTCTTGTATACAACAGTTAAGTTTGGGAAAGTTGTTTATCTTTCTAAATTTCTTTTTCTTCTTTTGTCAAACAATGACAACAGTAACACAATTTCTACACCATAGCGTATTTGAGGGAAATAAATGAAATAATATTTGAAAAGTCTAGCATATTGTCAGGTATCTATTAGGCATTAAATAAGTGAGACCTGTAATTCTGGAGCTGAGGAGGGGGTCTGGTCTTTATAATCACCCCTATACACTAATCATCTGTATGCATTCAGCATGAGCTTGGGATGGAGCAACGCTTGAGCCAGATAACTCTCTCTGACTAAAGGCAATTCCCAAAGTGGAACACTGCTGAGAGCTGTCAGCCACCAATATTC
The DNA here is from genome assembly GCF_049350105.2 of Macaca mulatta. Lineage (NCBI taxonomy): Eukaryota > Metazoa > Chordata > Mammalia > Primates > Cercopithecidae > Macaca > Macaca mulatta. The sequence goes on along the minus strand of NC_133419.1, from coordinate 101,110,193 downwards.
TCCATAGCTTGGGGAAGGAGTGGCTCAGTCTTGAAGGGAGGATCTGGGCAACACATCACAGCATCTACTACACTGGCTTATGGTATCTTCAGTTAAAGTTGACACATTATTTATCCTTCCTATTTCAATTGATTGGAATAGGCTCACGAGTAATATGAATAGTGAAAGAGAAGTAAAGGAAAACAAGAGGGAGGTAGAGATATGATGAAAAATTATCAAGGTGTGAACAGCAGTCCCTTAAGATGTAAATAAAAGAAAGTACTGATTATGTGTAAAGTTGAATACTGAGAAAACATGGTTATTAGGCACCAAACATAATTTAAGTACTCATTTCGGTAACTTGAACATTTGATATAAGTGGAAAGTGATAATGTTATAAAGAATGGATCTGATATTATTCATTTATTTGGTTATTCACTCATTCTAAACTTTTTATAGCATATATATAATTAAGACTTGTTTTTGCCTTCTAAAGTTTCTGTCAGATTGGAAAGGGAAAATAGTTTTAAAACCAGGAGTCATTGATTGCTCTTCAATGTACAATTACAGGATAATCAATAGAAATTTGCATGAGAAGTTTATTATGAATATCAGAAAGACTGCTATGTCCAAGTAAGTCATTGTCAAAAGTAACTTGGGATTAGGAGAGAATTTGGTTTAATAAACATCACGGAAATACATCGGATTGACTTTATTGTCAAAGTTAACAACAGTGAGTGCAACAACCCACTGTGGCCAACCAGTGATCACATTTCCCAATCATAGGCACTTCATTCCAGATAAATTCATGTTTTTGTTGGATTAAAAACAACCAACTCAGTGAGAATATAGGATTATTAAAAACTAGTCTGTGTTTATATAGGTATGAAATGGAAAAACAACACTGGAAAAAAACAAAACCTCAAAAAGAGAAAACATATACAGTCCTAGATACATGTAAGCATTTTTAAAATTTCTGGAGTTACTAAACTAGAAGCATATTTAACTTTTGAAATTTACAACCTAGGAGAGCAAATTCTACTAAGGAGTAAAGAGTGTCTTCTTTTTCTCATTCTTCACTTTTTTTTCTATCCAATAACCTAAAATATCCTAGCTGTCTCTGGGAATTATGGTACTCTTATCCCCTCAGAGATTACAGAATCCAAGGTATTGATCTAATATTTCCCAGCATGCCCACAATGAAAATTGCCTTTCTCTATGAAAAAGCTTTATACTATCTCTGACAATAATAACAAAAGCCTCCAGTTCTACACCACAATAAAAATGTGCAAAGATACTAGTAACTATTCATAGCACACATAATGTTATGAAACCTGTCATAAAGATAAAACAGCTATCAAAAATGGAACTTCCAAATTAATAAAAATGCTCTGTATACCTACCACAATATACGAAGTTTGTTTTGGTACATTATATTTAGATGAACAAAGTGCAGCATATGAATTGGATGGCTAAGCCTGTCTTTTTATATGAGACAACTTGAAGACATTACCTGATTTTACTAATTTTGACAATCTACAGAAAGTGAAGAGGCACACTTCACATTTTGCTCTGTGGGAAAATCTGCTAATTAGAATCAAATGGAGATGGACAATCAATAAAGCACTACTTTCCAATCCTGACTGCCCTGGGACCCACAGGAAGTAAGGAAGGGTCTCCCAATAACAGACTGTCTTAGATGTCATTAAGGCAGTCACCTTTCATTTAATTCCAAACTGTGCTAATGTGATATTCCAATTTTATATAAAAAGTAAAAAAGCAAGGAAACAAATTATTCTGTTATGAAAACAGATTTTAGCAGAATTTTATGCAGTATTTAATTATATTAAAACCTCTGAAATAATGTAGCAGTTGGCTAAGCAGAGAAAATGCTTTATATCAGGTTTTGTTTTTATTGAACCAGGATTGGCTGAATGGCTATTTTATGGACATTCTTAGTACAAAGTGGTGAAAAATAAAATTACTTATTAGCCCTTGCTTTTAGGATTCCCGCAGTTTATCAATACACAAAATATTATAGACTCACAGAATTAAATGGCATATGTTGGTCATATTCATAAACTATGTGAACATATATACATACTAAAAAAATGGACATTCTTATTTGCTTTGGGAATGATTTCTACTTTGAGAAGATAGTGAGTGGAGGCACATTTTTTAGCACAGACAAGTCAGGGAGAATGAATATGGTGCACTTTTCTGGGATAGTCTGAATATTCTAAAACCTTTGAAGGTAACCTTTCTTTGTGAGGGTCCCCAAGTTTTGGTTGATGGTTACTGTATGTTTCTGACCAATTAAAATTACAATTTTTAAAGTTAGGTGAAAGATTGGGAGGGAACAGTAATACAGCAAATATGTGGTGGTCAGGAGGTTGGAATAGAAAATGGGTGGATTACTAGGTTGCCAGCGTTCAGAGCAGGACAAAGAACCAGGAGGTAGGATCTGAACTGATGAGAAAAGATAGGCCCTTAGTGAGATAGGGAAAGGGTAGCGCTCAGAGTCGACGGGACCATATTACATGAAAGTGTGAATGTTAATAGGAAACATAATGAGTCTAAGAGACTGTGAGCCTTTGTTAGATCTTCCGCCCTTTCATGCACTTCCTGTTTAGTGGTGAAACGGCTCCCGGGCTTCGCATGCCAAGTTGATGAAGAAGAGGAAGAAGCATTTGCTCATGAAACCCTTACAGCTTTGTGCCTTAGTAAACTGACAGTATACCCAAGGATTCCATTGATTTTTACACAATTAATATTTATCAATCAGGAAACAGAATGTTGCCAATTGAGCACTCGCTGTGTTCTGAGACTTTTACTCCTTAGGAAATTGCTAATTCTGAAGAAGATAAACTAGGAATAGAAGTATCTGTAATAATAAAATTAATATAGGCTAGAGCTTTTCAGCTAATATAAAATTCTCAAGGCACTAAGGGGTTTATATTCTTTCTATTCACCTAATACTCCACAAAAATTCTGCATATGAATCAGACATGTTTCCTTATGAGTCTCATGCTTGGCATACAGGTGATCATAGTTACTCCTACTTTCCAACCTTCTGACATTCAGAAGTGACTGGTAATGAAATGAACTTTAGAGGAGTGAATCCTCATCACTGAAAGGGTTAGGACATGAACTAATGATACTGAAAGAGACTTCTAGATAACAGCCTAGGCCAAACTCAATAATCTGTATGATCCAGCACAACCCTAAGATACAATATCTTTTCTCACCTTAGATTGCCTTTCTTTTTTCTGCTTTGACTATTCTAATTCTACTTGCTGAGGTCTAGGTCAGGTAGCATGATTTCCCCAAATAACATTACTTCCTATGGTTGTTAAGAAGAATCAGTGAGCTATTGTGTGTGTGTGCATGTGTGTGTGTGTGCCTAGACAGATATACATACACTATCTATCTATCTTAGCTCAGTGTTTGGCGCATAGGTGTTCAATTATTTATTTAGCTTTTCTCCACAATCATAAAATGTCACATTAATCTCTTTCCTTCCTAGTCTTCAACAAAATTTGACTGTGATTTTAAAAGTTAGTAATTGTTTTTATGGTCATATTTTTCTTGAATTGCTTAATGTCTTGCATTATCTTTATGTTTACTGAAGACTGGAATCAAACCTTCCTTTTATTTTTATTTCCCACAGTTTATAGACAAAGGCTGAACACATAAGTGGTCAATGAATATGGAGAGAGTTAGCTTTATAAAGGAGAGTGAACAAATGTGTAGTTTAAAAATCACATGATACTGAATCTTATTACCCCAATTTATGTGGCCTGGAAAAGTCTTATTCTTTAGTTTCCTCATTAAAAATGGGTTCAAAATTCCCATTCCGCCTTCCTACATGTATTGCTATAACCAGAGAACTGGGTAAATGTGAAGGACCATGCAGCTATATAGCACTTTGGCTCAGTTACCTATTTGGTTGCAATTTATCAAGTTCACAATGAAAAGGGCAGTTCTTCTCTAGTGGACCATTCTGACGACAAATGCATGAGATATTTTTCTCTGTTAAAAAAGCAGCAAATTGCAGGCCACCATGATATTCAGTGTAACACTTCTTTATGCATTATAAGGATAGAAACTTTCTTATCTCCTATATGAATAATTAGAGGATTTCAAGTCACTGGAAAACAGTGGCTCACCACAGTCCTCCATGAAGACTGTGGCTCTGGGGCCACATGGCAATGCTCAATAGCTCAGATGCTATTCAGACATCCCGAGAGGAATCAGAGGTTCTTGTAGACCTCTGACCAGCATAAACTCTCATGTCAAGACACAATAGTAAATGCTTTTATTTAGTTACAGGATGGTTATTTAAGGTCAACACTTATAATGATTATCTCCTTATTATAACCTGTACTTAACAGGTCTACACTGAATGTAAAATCCACAAACTAGTCAACCCCTGCTCCACACAGCTGTCAGAATTATCTTCCTAAAGACAAATCTGAATCATGTGAATCCCTGTTGTGCTCAAAATACAAATCAAATTTTACAGCTCAGAAATCAGTGCCTTTGAGGCCTCTGCTGCTTTCCTTTAAACTTATTCAACAAATATTGATTTATTGTCTACTATACACCCTCACTGGTTCCTCACTGTTCCCAAAACACACACTAAGCTCTTCTGCCCTTCTGTGTTTGCCTGACCTGCTCGCTCTGTCTGAAATGCAGTTTCTCCTGGGCACCTGGTGAAATCTTTCCCAGCCAGGTCCATTTCAAATACCAATCCCTTGTAACAGCTGTATGCACATAGTTCTCTGGTGTAGCTCTGTTATAGCAGATCACAGCCCATCCTGCAATTTCTACCCTTCAATGGAGCTGTCTTAGGTGTGAAGGGCTATGCCTTTTATTTTGGATCCCCATCCCCCAACAGCACTTTGCTTGTAGAATTAAAAAGATTTAAAACTAGTTTATTACATTCAGTTTATTCATAAAATTTGCCAAAAACAAAAAGGATTTGAATTAATTGGATCAAATGTTTATGTACTAATTGATTGCTTCTTCCCTTTCAACGGTGACTTCAATAATGGATTCGCTCCAAATTAATCAAATTGCTGAATTGTAAAACATAGCCTAAGAGGGCAACACAAATAGTAGAAGCATTTTCATTATTCATATTTTAATTTAAACATAATTTTTAATTTAAAGCAATATTATTTTTTAGCCTGATATGATCATATGTTTATGTACCGTGTTGAAATGCAGTTCAAAGCAATCATCTATTTTAAAACATAACAATGTGCATTGTATATAGATGTATATGTATATAGATGTATACAATGTACATTGTATATAGATTGCATATGAAGGCTAGGTAAAATAATTGACTACAGCTTTATCTACCAACTAATGTCTGTGAATAAAAAACAGTACAACTAACTGAAAAATAGGGAACATCATTAAGTCATATTTTGGCATCTACAAGATACGAAATATTGTTATATCTTTTTCCCACTTGAGAGGTTTAGTTAATTTATGTTACCTCATGCAGTGGTAATGTGTTTTTCTTCTGATTCATCCTCATTCACTCACCCACTGGCAGGGTTCTGTCCTAGGACAGTTAGCCTAGACAGTGCTCCAGTCATCAGCACACTCTATTTCTGCTTAAGTCCCTAAATCCCATTTTTATTTTTTTTACGCTGCTGGGATAGGTTAGACACCTTAGGAGATCTTTCAAGATTCTTCAATGACTCTTCTTGGAAACTCGGAGCAGGTCTTGAGTCACCCCTCTTGGCTCTCTTCTCAGCCCCATCCTGTCCCTCTGACTCCCAGAGTCTATCCTTGGTCTCACAAAAAGAAGGTATCCGCAAGCCCAGAAGACCTCTCAAATCTCCTTTCTTTATAACATTTTTATATGTTTTCTCCTAAAGCATTATTTTCCAGACATATTTTACATGGAGAAGGGCAGAAGGGAAATAGAATGTTGTTCTTTCCATTCTTTACCTTTTTATTGTCATACAATGGTATTTTCTCTGGTGTGTGTCCTTAAAGCCAGCCAAAACTCAGTGTTTGAAGTAACTGAGAGAAAGGTGATTGATAGATAATTTCTTATACACGCTATAGTTTTGAAGCTTCCATCTATTTTAAAGTACATATGCATACTAAAAGTATATTTTGGCTATGTACCTTAAAACTAAATGTTTTTCTCCCTTCTCAGTACCATAATTTGCTTTCTTCTTCTGTCTCAGAGTTTATTGTTACTGTCTCTAATCTAAAGCCTAATTTCAAAGTGGGTTGTAATTATATGGGCTTGCATGGAATAAGGAGTCCATTTTGTGCTCTCTGGGGCAAGGAAAGCATATATACAAAGAAGAACACAGTAGATGTTCTTAACTGCTAACTTTATGGAAAAAAAGGATTTATTGCCACAAATGAATGACATCAACCTAAACATATCTATGTCTAAGAGACAAAAACAATAATTCATGTAACTTCACCAGGTGCATTAATTTTTCTATTGGTATTTTAAAATAAAGAGGGGGATTACTTATAAGAAGGGGGCTATTTATTTTTGGACATATTTTTGCTTTATATATGTGATCACTCAAAATGGATGTTTGCAGACAATCCTAAGAAGATATTTTCTTACGGAATTTTTAATAAAAATGTGATATTTTAAAATTAAATTTTCTTGGTCCGTTTTGCATCATCCATGTTACAAAATTTGTAGGAACAATATTGTAGGAAGGAATGATCAACCCAACATAAAGGAAGAAGGAAAACCACAAAGCAGAGCAAAATGTGTTTAATTTAACACAATCTAAATATTTTACATATAACTTGGACATGAACAATTAAAATTAGCTCATTTAATGAGATGGTGAACAAGGTAGTTGGCAATTGTTTCTTATTTATATACTCTCTCCTATTGAAAGAAAGGAATAGTTTTGAAGAAAGTGGCTAATTTTTGTTACATTGGAAAATGCAACAAAGAGAGCTCATCTTTACTCTTCTAGTAATATACATTTACCAAATTCTAAAGTGAGAAGCTATCTTAGAAATTATCTAGTATAACTTTTTCACTTTATTTCTCCAGAAATTAATGCCCAGGCAAATCATGTGACTGGCTTTATGTTACACAGCTGATTAGAGATGAAGCTGGGACTCGATCCAGAGAATTCCTGACTTTGGATTTAGGGCTTTTTTTTTTTTTTTTCCCTTGTATCCCATAACCTTTAAAATAAAATCCAATTGAAAATGAGTTTACATACTTGGGCTCACTAGAGCTATGGTTTTCCAATGCTTCTCAAAGTGTTTAGGGACAAATCAACTGATAGTAATAAGTATGCAACAGCATTTTCAATCCAATTTGTAGGCAAAAATTGTATTTGGCTCCATCTCTTTAGCCGATATAGAAGGAAGATTCCAGCCAAAGTCTCTCTTTTTCCACCACCCCGGTTCCATCTGTCTTTCTCCTCCCTCTGTCATTATGTTACTCTATTACATTTTAGACAAGTCGATGGAGGGAAGGGGCCTCTTTTCACTTCTCTACAGTTAAAGCACTGTGATGGTTCTGTAGGATTTGGTTCAAAAGATTTCCCACTGCATTTGGTTGATTGCCAAGTAGGTACACAGTATAAAAGAAGATATTAGGGAAAAAATGAGTATATCTTTGAATACTGACTTAAGGCTAATGTGCATTTATGACTATGAGTTGCGAGTTTTATCTTTATAAATGTGAGACATTAAAGAAATTCCAAAAATTACTGTTCTTGAGGAGAAGGACAGGCAGGCATTTTATTTGTTTATTGTATCATAATAACTGTTAATGATGCTTTAAATAATGCAATCGCCACTTTAACAACATAACTTTTAAGAAGTATTGTCACTATTAAATAAAAGTGGCAAAGAAACCAGATTTACATAATGAGGAATTCTCAGTTTTTTACTGGAGGTTTTAAAATAATTACACATTACTTTCAGTTTGACATAACATAAAAAATGGAAGAAAGTGATTGTTTTTATCAAGCTGATTTCTGTCCTGTTTTTTTTTTTTTTCTTAGCATTTCATAGCTAAGCGAGGTCTTACATTTGATTCAACATTTCTAAAGTTATCATTACTAAAAGAAGAAAAGTGTATTCACTTACGGCCCTGATGCTTTCAAAATGTCCACCTTCTTCCTCAAAATCAATAGGCTGTCCTTTCAGAGTCCAGTAGAAAGTGACATCCAAACTAGCATCGTGAATTGCTTTGCAGTTAAGAACAATGCTTTCTCCCACTGTCAATTCTGTTCTTTTAGGAGTAAGTTCTATCCTTGTAGGTTCTATAGAAATAAAAATACATTAATTAACATAATTAACCTGTTGTGTTACCATATGTTATATTTTACGTTAAATAATTGAGAAAAGAAAAAATCTTTACAATACAGTTGCTGCAGATACATATACCTGATTTTTTACATCTTTAAATAAATAATTATTAAGTAAAATATTAGCTTTTGGATGCTAGGGCATATTACCATGCTTTTGTAGGGGACACATGATTTAAGAGCCTCTATTCCTATTAAGAAGGTAACTTGGATTTTAAAAAGACAAGAGACTACCTAATTAGAAGCAGCATTTGACTTTATGGAAGGAGGAACATTAGAAAAAAAGAAGAGGCTGTAGCTTCTCTGACCACTTTCAAGGAGTAAATGAAAGAATTTTTACAATAAAAATGTTTTATGTTTCAGAAAGAATTTAGGGAGGTTTCACTTCTTTAAAGATGAGAGGAGGCTACAGGGCAATAGAAAGCACCTTCCTGCAAATAACTATCTTAACAGAGATAAAAATATAATACTACAACGACACCACCTTGTATTTGCTTTACACTTGACAGGAAGCTTTTAGGAGTAGAAAAGTATTTCATAATCAGCAGAAGGTACCTCTTTTTGTACCTTTGCAGTATTGTAGATGGCTTAATTGAGATACAAAAAGAACAGTAGAAACGCTGAATGGAAATGTTTTTTGAGAAAACAATGTTTATGTTTAACTTCTTCATGATTCAGTTAAAATTTAAAAATAGACACATTTTTTTACTGGGTTTAGAGCAACTTTGAACAAATAAAGGTTAATACAGGCTTTACATTTAAGAGTTAAGTTAGTGTAGCTGATTACATTATAATGTGTTTTGAATATAGTAGAGAGGTGATGAAGATTAAGATTTTGGTTTTATTTTCTTTCCTAATTAGATTACTGGTCATAGATACAAGACAATTAACAGTGATTAACAATTGGCTTAATTAACAATTGGCTTAAATTTCCTATTCTAGGTCTATTTTTTGCAACAGTGCAGTCTGATGAAACACCACTCATAACCACTGATCAGATCCTTTAATGTTCCACATCCTTCTAAGCAGTCACTGAGAAAAAAGTGCAATTCTGGGACAGGAATGTCACTGTAAGTATTAACATTCTGGAAGTCAAATATTCCATATGGCATTCTAAGTTCTGGCCTCATCAGAGAAGACAGATAAATGCAGTACACTGTAGTTTAAATTTTGTGGGGATTGGAGTGTTCTGAGTAAATAATTAAACTCATGATTAAGAAAATAATATTTTTGTTGTTATATTAAAATTGTCTTTTTATCTAGTATTGCCTTATTATAAAATGGACCGACTAGCACACAGAAGGAATAAGAACTAAAGACTGCGTTTAAGTCCAGTAATGCATTGTATAAATGAAGGTATATTTTAAATTTTGTTCTTTTCATTCTTGATGTTCTCTCTTCTCAAATATCAGAGGACTGGTTATTTTAATTACATTTTTATTTTAAAGATAGAAAAAAATAATATTTTTATATTTTTATGGCCGGAGTGTGGTTTGCCATATGATATGCGCACAATGAAAACAGTTAAAGATACATTGGGAAAAACATCTGAAGGGAATGCCTAAGACAGATTTTGTATCACTAAACAATGACATAGAGCCTCAACAGAATGTTCTAGGCTTGAAATCGAGCTCATTTTAGAACTAGAAAATGAATGGAAACACATAAGCAGTAATATTAATATTTCTTATATAAAATAAAGGCATATAAAATTTCATTGATACAGACATCAACATCCAGCCCTGGAACGAGTTTATCTAATGCGAAGTCCTATACCAATGCTCCATCATATCCTCCTGCTGCTGCTCCTTTCTGCCCTAAATCCCTAGTTGAATTGATAATAGAGTAACATTACTGATTGATGCTAAAGTTATTCTTGGTAGAGGAAAAATGTTTTTATACTGTTGGCATACTTTTAAATTTTGAGACACTGACTAAAACTTCAGAAAGCTTGCCTCATTCTCTCAGAAATTTTATTCAAAGCAAAATAAAATTTCTGCCAATAAGAGGTTCCTTCCCTTTTGGTACCCTAAATGGTGGAAAGTAACAATTTGGCTGTTTTAGTTCTATGCTTGCAATGTATTTTATAAACAGGAGCATGCACACACTTAAGTCCAAAGATATATGCATTCATATTATATTTATTCCCTTTCTGATAAGACCATGAGACTATGGCAGTAAAACATTTACCCGTGTTGTCTTACCTTTTACAGACAGCGAAGCTATAATTTCAGCGGAACCAAAGACATTTTCCCCTCGGCAAACGTACTTTCCCTCATCTGATTTAGAAGCATTTAGGATCCGTAGACTCCCGTCTGGAAGAATAGCTATTCTGAAAATTATTTTAAAAAAGTTTTTTTTTTCTGTTTTACTGCAATCAGCTAAATATTAAGAACCAATGATGAAGTCTAAAACCATTTCTAGGGTGATAATAAATAAGATAAAGCATCACTGTGAAAATAGGCAGTGATAGTAGAAATATTTTGCTTTTCAAGAAGTATAATAAACTTACTTAAATCTTCTTATATTCAAAAAGGTTAAGGAGTTACAAGATATTTTTCTTTTGACATTTTTTTGACAGTTAATTTTAAAACTTGCAGAAAGGGTGACCCTGAGTTTGGTTATTAGAACTTGTTACTACAATATCACCCAGTGATATTTTAATATTAAGCTTGGATGTTTCACCTAAAACCAAGAGTGACCTCAAAAGTCAAATATATATATATTAAAAAAAAAAGCATAAAAACATAGAGGAGGACAAGTACAGAACACAAAATTAATTGTATACAGCCAAGAGATGATTTATGGCAGTTCTGTGTTGCCACCAGAGTAGCAAGAGTATGGGCTGCTTGCACTGCACTTTTTAAACATAAGAATATTATATCTAAGTTTGCGTTTGGCCTCTTTCAAGACCTTTGTTAAAACTGGACCTTCACTTTCATATGAAGGTGAGAAATTAAAGCATTATTAAAAATTTTTAGAAGTTCAGTGAAAATGAGGCTGACATTTGGAATTACCCTAGTCTCCTATGTATTCATCATTCCAGGATTATACAGATTTCAAATTTAATTAGTACTTTTGTCCTTTTCTCCCGTCTATGCTCCAGAAACATAACCTATTATTTCACCAGTGCATCGACCTACTCCAGCAACCTGAAACATAATAGACACGGCTGTTGTGGTTTTAGTCAATATGCCACTAGCTTTGGGTAAGAACCAGTAGCCCCTGTGAACTTAAAAATCCTAAAATTGGATCCTCCTGATTATAAGAAGGACAATTTTTTCAATGGAAATGTGATAATATTAAACTATTTAAGATTTAGAAATAATGACCTAATGTTTAGTCAACATTCTTTGTGTTATTTTAAAATGTGTTTTCAAATTTGCCAGCTAACCAGAGCTCATGGTTATTTACAGTATTGAACTTCATAACAATTGATGTTAGATTTTAGGCTGCTGAGAAAAACTGTCCATGAAATTATACTTACATATTTTCATTAATAAATATATCAGTTTGAAAATATCATATGGTTTCCAGTATGGATCAAACTTGATTTATGATGTGTAAGAAGGAAGACAAATTTAGAAAAAAGCCAAACTAGAAATGCTGAATTTCATTTTGTCGTTTAAGTCTAGGAGAGATGCTAGCTTAAAATATTTGAAATACACAATGCCCCTTAAGAGTAATGTAATGCGTTTAAGATTGTCAATGAAAAGTTCTATTCATTATATAGCATTCATTTGCTGTGAAAATGAAATGAAATTTATTCCATTTCAACCCCAAAGGTGCCTATGCTACAAAACAATGTATTAGAAAGCAAAAATTATACTTTTTGTAAACAAACAAGCATCCTCTTGTAAGAATTACAGATGGTTGACATTTATTTAACTTACTATAATTTATGCTGATTGTTAATATCTTGAAAATATGTGGATTTTACTGACTGGAGTGAATTCTAATCTAGCAGGTAAGAAGTTTGGCTTAAAAGTTTACTTCCTTTAAAGAAATAAATGTATCACAGACACTGAGTTATAGTTTTTGATTTAAGATGAGTGCTGTCTTACTGACAGGAGGCAACATTTACATAAACTATTAAAGATCGTTTATGAATGCCCTGTACTTTAGGCCCCTGATCCATTTGGGGATGCAGGATTTTGTGTACCACAACTTTTTTTTTTTTAAATTCAATTTATTTTATAATTTTAACTTTTATTTTAGATCTAGGGGATACATGTGCAGGTTTGTTACCTGGGTGGGTATATGATCCTGTCACCCAGGGTAAAGCACAGTACCCAATAGTTAGTTTTTCCTTTAGTAGTCCTCAGTTTTTATTGTCACCATTTTAATGTCCATGAGTTCGCATTATTTACCTCGCACTTAAGCGTGAGAACATGTGGTATTTGGTTTTCTGTTTCCGTGTTAATTAGCTTTGGATAATGGCCTCCAGTTGCATCCATGTTGTTGCAAAGGACATGTTCTCGTTCATTTTTATGGCTGGCTAGTATTCCACAGTGTATATGTACCACATTTTCTTTATATAATCCACCATTGATGGGTACATGGGTTGACTCGATGTCTTCGTTATTGTGAATAGTACTACAATGAACATATGAGTGAATGTTTCGTTTTGGTAGAACTATTTATTTTCTTTTGGATATATAGCCAGTAATGGGATTGCTCAGTTGAATGGCAGTTTAAATTCTTTGAGGAATCTCCAAACTGCTTTCCATAGTGGCTGAACTAGTTTACATTCCCACCAACAGTATGTAAACATTCCCTCTTCTCCACAGCTTTACCAGTATCTGTTGTTTTTGTCTTTTTAATAATAGCCATTTTCACTGGGGTGAGATGGTGTCTCATTATGGCTTTGATTTGCAGTTCTCCGATGATTAGTAATGTGGATCATTTTTTTATATGTTTGTTGACTTCTTGTCTGTTTTGTTACTGTTGTTGTTTTAAGACAGAATCTCACTCTGTCGCCCAAGCTGGATGGAGTACAGTGGTGTAATCACAGCTCACTGCAGCCTCAACCTCCAGGGGGTACAAGGGATCCTCCTGCCTCAGGTCTCTCCTTGCCCTCTGTGGCCTGCTATGCCTGGCTAATTTTTGTATTTTTTATAGAGGTATAGTTTCACCATGTTGGCCAGTCTGGTCTTGAACTCCTGGCCTCAAGTGATTTGCTCACCTTGGCCTCCCAAAGTGCTGAGATTACAGGAGTGAGCCACTGCACCTGGCTGGTCTCTTATATGTCTTTCTGTGAGAAGTGCCTGTTCATGTGTTTTGCTCTTTTAATGGTGTTGTTTTTCAGTTGTTCAATTGTTCATGTTCCTCATAGATTCTGGATATTAGACCTTTGTCGTGTGCATAGTTTGAGAATATTTTCTCCCATTCTGCAGACTATTTACTACATTGATAGTTTCTTCTACTCTGTAGAAGCTCTTTAGTTTAATTAGGTCACACTTGTCAATGTTTTTTTTTGTTGTGGTTGCAATTGCTTTTGAAGACTTAATCACAAATGTCCCAAGGCCAATGTCCAGAATGGTGTTTCCTAATTTTTCTTTTAGGATTCTTATACTTTGAGGTCTTACATTTACATTTTTAATCCATTTTTAATTATTGTATATGATGAGAGGTAGGGGTCCAGTTTCATTCTTTTGCAAATGACTTGTCAGCTATCCCAACACCATTCATTGACTAAGAAGTCCTTTTTTCATTACTTATTTTTGTCAGCTTTGGTAAGATGACTGTAGGTATGCAGCTTTATTTCTGGTTTCTCTATTCAGTTCCATTGGTCTATGTGCCTGTTTTTGTACTACTACCATGCTGTTTTAGTTACTGTAACCTTATACTATAGTTTGAAGCCCTGTAATATGATGTCTCCAGCTTTGTACTTTCTGCTTAGAATTGCTTTATTTGGGCTGTTTTATGGTGTCATATGAATTTTAGAATAGGTTTTTCTAGTTCTATAAAAAAAAATTGGCAGCTTGATAGGAATAGCATTGAATCTGTAGATTGTTTTGGGCAGTATGGCCATTTTAATAATGCTGATTTTTCCAGCTTTGCTGACAATATGATTCTATACCTAGAAAACCTTAAAGACTGCCAAATGGCTCCTGGAACTGATAAACAACTTCATTAAAGTTACAGGATACAAAATTGATGTACAAAACTCAATATCATTTCTATACACAACAAGCAAGAGTGAAATGAAGAACATCATCCCATTTATAATAACTGCAAAAAATTAAAATACCTAGGACTATATGTAACTAAGGAGGTGACAGATCTGTATGAGGAGAACTATAAAACACTGCTGAAAGAGGTGATAGAAGATACACACAAATGGAAAAAACAGTCCACAATGTTTTTTGTCTGTTAAGTGGTAGTGTCATTTCTCCAAAATTCTGTCTACTGAATCAAATTGCAAATGCTTAACAACTGAGCTTATTTTTTTTTTAACTTCACAAAAATACAGATTAGATAATGTGATTTACATTACAATATCTGGTTATTGCACACATAATTACTTATATGATTTAATATTGAATTAATACTTCCTTACAATACAGGCCCTTTGTCTTCACTCCTCTGCTGTTACCATGTGGCTCTTACATTACAGAATTTTCATATATGGGGATTAATTCTGCTCAGACATTCTTTGACTTGAAGAAAGGGAGTGAAGGGAGAAGTGAGGTGAAGGTTTTTAGGGGCTGGGAGAGATTTTGGAAATTTAAATCAGCATTCTTGCATTCAGGATCAAGTCACACTTATGTCCTGGTCTCTAGATTTCTCCATAAGTTTCTGTATAGCCCTGGAGATGTCTTGCTTCTCACCTTGCACCTAGTTACGCAATCTCTGCTTTGTGAATCTGTCCAGTAGCCCAGTTCATGTAGGATATCATTGTGATTACCCCTATCTTGCAAGAATTTATTATTGACTTCTTTTTGCCTATCTTGATTTCGGGGCCATTTTCTGGATCCTGTATTTGTTATTTCATTTCATTTTTATTTATTTTTGAGACAAAGTCGTGCTCTGTCACCTAGGTTGGAATGCAGTGGTATAATCATGGCTCAGTGCAGCCTCAACCTCCTGGGATCAAGCAATTCTCCCCCCTCAGCCTCCTGAGTAGCTGGGACTACAGGCATGCACCACCATGCCTGGCTAGTTTTTGCATTTAGTTACTTATTTATTTGTAGAGATGGACTTTGCCATGTTGCCCATGATGGGCTCAAACAGTGTACCTCTTGGCATCCCAAAGCGCTGGGATTACAGGCGTGAGCCACCACACCCAGCCTGGACCCTCCATATCTATGTTTGGCTTACTGTCAGATACTACACAACTTAGTTTAAACCTTTACAAATAGACTGCTTGCCTGGAAGTACCATCTATTTACCCATTGCGATATTATTTAGTGATCTCTGATTTCTAGATTGCATTAACAACAGAAATTTATTTCTTTACAATTCTGGAGACTGGACAGTCCAAAATCAGGCGTAAGAATGGTTGGGTTTGGGTAAGGGCTGTCTTCCTGGCTTACAGATTGCTGCCTTCTCACTGTGTGCTCACGTGGCCTTTCCTCAGTGCGTATGTGTGGCAGAGAGAGACAGAGAGAGGTTTATCTTCCTTTTCTAAAACATCACCAGTTCTATGGATTGGGAGCCTATCCTTATGAACACAATTAACTTTAATTACTTCTTAAAAGCCCTACCTCAAATACAGTTACATTGAGGGTTAGGGCTTCAACATATTCATTTTGGAAGGACACAGTTCAGTCCATAGCATGTCCTTCCTCTCCTTCCACAAATTCAATAATTTTTCCCCTTAATGTGTTGTGTACTTGTAGGAAGCCAGGAAATAAATACTAAGACCTCACTCCTCTTTATCACTTTCACTGCCCCATTCCCAGGGACAATGGAGCCCAATGATGTATTTCTTAGGGGTCAGTCTCTTGGGGCATGGTGACAGTACTGAAGGGTAGAGAATGAATCTGGAGAGAAGAATGGAGGATAACTGATCAGAGTGTGTCACAATAGTTGCAAAAAGCTAGAAATGAATTCTTAGACTTAAGATAGTTGAGAGAGTAGAACTTAGCCAGTAAAACTTCATTTACAGATCAAAGAACAAACCCCCCAAAAGTTAAAATGACTTGTTTAAGCCCATGACTTATTTATAAGTCAATTTTCACACTGCTATAGACATACCTGAGACTGGGTAATTTATGACGTTTAATTGACTCACAGTTCTTCATGAATGGGGAGGCCTCAGGAAACTTATGGAGAAAAGGGAAGCAAACATGTCCTTCTTCACATGGTGGCAGGAGAGAGAGAGCCAGGGTGGGAAGAGCCCCATATGAAACCATCAGTTCTCATGAGAACTCACTACTAATCTGGAGAACGACATGGGGGAACCACCCCTGTGATACAATCACCTCCCACCGGGTCCCTCCTTCAGCATGTAGGGATTATAATACTAGATGAGATTTAGGTGGGGATACAGAGCCATACTGTATCAACTTATTAATAAGAAATATAATTTATAAATGATTCCTATGTATCATATGTAAACACTTTAGAAAATAGAAAAGTAATAGTTTTTTCCATTGCTGCATAACAAATAGCTATTAATGAACTAAACATTCATTTATTCTTTTGGTTAGAAGTCTGGGTGGATGGGCTTAATTGGATTTTCTGCTAACAGTCTCAAAATGTGTTGGCCAGATTGGGCTCCTCTCTGGACACTCAGGAGAGGAAGCTGCTTCCAAGCTCATTCCTGTTGGCAGAATTTGTCTTGTATGTGTCCCTGTTCCCTTGCTGTCTGTCAGCTGGGTGCGCTTTCAGCTTCTGGAAGGCACCTACATTCCTTGGCATACATCCTCTTTCACCAGATTAGATTTCTTTTTGGTATCATATCAGGGTGGATATGATATCATAGAATCATTAATTAATCATTAAATAAGACCTTATGTTTTAAAGCAGGATAGGGCTGTGTTCAAATGACTGACACTGACTACTCTAGGTGTGATCTTAAGCAAAGTTTCTTAATTTCCTTCCTAAAGGTAAAACTGTCATAATATCTAACTAGTTCTTTAAAAGTATTGACTAGATAATATATGTATGTGTAGTGGTGTGTGATATACATTAAATTTTTCTAAAAATATAAGTGAAATGTGTGATAAATGTTAAAAAGGAAATTGTAGAGAGTTCCAGGAAATAACACATAAACGTCAGCTATTTACAGAAGTAATTAAGTCTTTTCTCAAGGAGTAATATTTGAGCTGAGAACTGAAGGGTGATTGATTTGAGCTTATCATTCAGTGTGGGAAAGCAGGGGGAACTGCATTTGCAAAGATCCTGAGGTCAGAAGGATCACGAAACCTTGAAGAAATGGCCAATCATGATGGCAACAGAGAGATGGTCAGAGAGGGGCAAAAGATGAGGCTGGAGGTAGGTAAGCGGGAGACCCTGTAGAACCTTGTATCCTATGAAAATCATTTGTCGTTAATTTTAAGGGCAATGGGAAGCTACCAAAAATTTTAAACTTTATTGAGATATTATGGGCATATAATAAGTGCGCATGTTTAAAGAGTATGCTTTGAAAAGTTTTCATGTATGGATGTAGTCATAAAACCATTACCATAGTAAAGATAATAAACATATGCATCACCCTCAGAAGAATCCCTGTGTTCCCTTGCATTCCTCCAGCCCCTCTCACCCCGTCTTTGTCCTAGGCAACTACTTATCTATTTTCCATCACTATAAGTTAGTTTGCATTTTTCTAGAATTTTATATAAACAGAATAATACATTATATAGTTTTACTCTAGTTTATTTCACTTGGCATAATTAAATTGAGATTCACCCTTGGGGCTCCAATTATTAGTAATTCATTTCCTTTTATTGCTGAGTAGTATTCCATTGTGTGTATATACCATAATTTGTTTATCCATTTACCTGTTGATGGATGTTTGGGTTGCTCTCAGCTTAGGGCTATAAAAAATAAAGATACCATGAACATTTGTGCACAAGTCTTCTATGGATATATGCTTTCATTTCTTTGGGGTAAATATTTAAGATTGCAATGACTAGATCAACTTCTTTATGCTTATGTTTACTTTTTTAAGAAGTTGGCATAATCTTTCCAAGTGGTTGTACCACTTTACATTCCTACCAGTAGTGTATGAGAGCTCTTGCACTTCATACGGTCAGTCTATTTTATTTTAGCTATCAAAACATGTAGGTAGTAGAATCCATTGTGGCTTTAGGTTGCATTTCCCTAATGATGAATGATCTTGAGCAATTTTTCATGTGTTCATTTTTCATCTGCATATTCTCTTTGGTGAGCGAATTGTTCAACTATTTACCCATTTTTATCAATTTATTCATTAGATTTCAAGATTTAGAGTTCTTTTACAGTGTATAAATAACTTATTTTTTAGGTATGAAACATGCAACTATTTTCTACCAGTCTGCAGAATTTCTCAATGTTTTTCCAAAAACAAAAACCGAATTTCTGAATGTTTTTCCAAAAGTTCCTAATGTTGAAGTTTAATTTATCAATTTTATTTTATGTATTATGCTTTTGTTTTATTCAGAAATCTTTACCTAACCTAAGGTCATAGAGATTTCTGTTTTTCTTTTCCTGGAAATGTTATAGTTTTAAATTTGATGTTTATGTCTGTGATACACTTTGAGTTACTTTTTGTTTGTGGTATGAAGTAGAATCTTACTATTTATTTATTTTGCAAATGGTTATTCAATTGCATCATACTTTGATTTTGAAATGATGATCTATGATCTGAATGTTTGTGTCCCCCTCAAATTCATATGATGAGCCTGTAATTCCCAATGTGATGATATTTAGAGATGGAGTCTTTGGATGGTAATAAGGTCATAAGGATTAATGTTATTATAAGAAGAGACATGAAAAAGATTGTTTTCTGTCTCTTGCTACTCTCTGACAAGTGAGGACACAGAAAGAAGATAGCCATTTGCAAACCAAAAAGAGGGCCTTCACTAGAAACTAACCATCTTAGCATCGTGATCCTGGACTTCGCAGCCTCCGGAACTATGAGAAATAAATATGTAAGCACTCAGGCTACAGGAATTTGTTACAGCAGCCCAAACTAAAACACTGTCTTTTCCCACAGACTTTACATCACTGTAAAAAATCAATTGGCATATATATGTAGGTCAAATTCTTGATTCTCTGTTCTGCTGCATTGATTTATCTGTCTTTATGACAAACCCACAGCATTTTGAATACTATAGCATAAGGACCTCTCTTGAAGTTGCATAGATTGAGTGCTTTTACTTTACTCTTCCTTTTCAAATTGTTTTGGCTGTTCTGTGTCCCTTGCATTTCCAAATGAATTGAAGAATTAGGTTGTCAATTTCTAAAAGGCATGCTGAGATTTTGATTGGAACTTCAGTGAATATATTTGCAGAAAAATTTACATCTTAATATTGAGTCATGTAACTCATGAAGAAGACATATCTCCATTTATTTAGGTCTTCAATTTCTCTAAGCAATGTTTTATAGTTTACCGTCTATAGGTCTCAGACATCTTTTTAAAGGTTTATATCTATATTTTTGGTGCTTTTGTAAAGTATTTACTTAATAAATGAACATTTTGGAGACAATTGTAAGGTCACATGCAGTTTTAAGAAATAAAACAGATTCCTTCTATGCTTTCCTCAGTATTCTCCAATGATAATATTTTGCAAAATTAATTGATGTTTTTATACCCGTTCATCTTAATTTAGAGTTTTTCCAGTTTGACTTACTCATTTGTGTATGTGTACATTTTAAGTTTTATACAATATTTATCACCACTTTGGATTTGTGTATCTACCACCACAATCAAAATATTGAACATTTCTAACCCAACAATTCTTTATTTTCCTTTTTATAACCACACTCATTTTCATCCCACATACTCACCCCACGATTTGCTTCCTAATTCCTGGCAACTGCTGTTTTCTCTCCATTTATAATATTATTTTTCCATTTCAAAAAAATCTTAAAGATTAGTGGAATCTAACAGTATGTAACTTTTGGGGATTGGTTTTTTTCAATCAGTTTAATTTCCTTCCTGGAGGCTCATCCAAATTGTTGCTTGTATCAGTAGTTATCTCCTTTGCTGAGTAGTGATCCATGGTATGGATGTACCATACTTTCCTTAACCATTCAGCTATTGAACAACATCTGGGCAGGTTCTACTTTTTTATAATTACAAACAAAATTGCTATGGGCATTAACATACAGTTATTTATGTGAACATAAGTTTTAATTTCTCTGGGGAAAATGCCCAAGAGTATAATATCTGGGTCATATGGTAACTGCATATATAGTTTCGTAAGAAACAGCCAAAATGTTTTTCAAGGTGGCTGTATCATTTAACATTCATACTAGCAATGTATGAATGATCCACTTTGTATACACATCTTCACTGGTTAGCATTGGGTGGTGTTTTAGTTGTTTTGTCTTCTGATTGTAGTGATGTTGAACATATTTTTCTGTGCTTATCTTCTGTCTATATATCCTCTTTGGTGAACTGTCTCTTCATATCTTCTGCTCATTTTCTAACTGGATTGTTTATTTTTACTTTCCTGATAAGTGTTGAGAGTACTTTATATATTCTAGATACCAGTTCTTTGTTGGATACGTGATTTGAAAGCATTTTCTGCCAGTCCATAGCCTGACCTTTTATCCTTTTTACTTGAGCTTTCACAGAGCAAGAGTTCTTAATTTTGATGAGTACCAATCTATCAACTTTCCTTTTATAGATTCTACTTTTGGAATCATATCTGCCAATTCTTTGTTTAGCCTTAGTTCATTATGCTTTCCTTGTATATATTTTTTTAAATTTTTACAATATTACATTGACATTTAAGTCTCTGATTCATTTTGAGGTAATTTTTGTGGAGATGTAAGACAGGTTGAGAGGTTTATTGTTGTTTGTCTTTGTTTTTTGCCTCAGGATATTAAATCACTCTAGCACCATTTTACAAAAGGCTATCCTTTTTCCACTGAATTATTTTTTTGCTTTTGTCAAAAATCAGTTGAACATATTTATGTGGGTTTATTTTTGTTATCTGTTTTGTTCCATTGACCTATGTGTCTATTCCTGCACCAGCATTACACAGTCTTGATTACTGCAGTCACAATAATCCTTAATATCGAGAAGAATAATTCATTTCACTTTGTTGTTCTTTGTCAAGATGGTTTTGCTAAGAATTTTGCATCTTGGTTCTTATGAGATATTGTCTATAATTGTCTTTTCTTTTAATGTTTTTGTCTAGTTTGGGTTTCAGCACAATGTTGTCTTTGTATAATGAGTTGGGAAGTATCTGCTCCACTTTAAATCTCTGGAAGAGTTTGTGTACAGTTGTCATTAATTTTGCCTTAAAAGCTGGGTAGAATTCTCCAGTAGAGCCCCCTAGGCCTACAGTTTTCTTTGTGGGAAAGATTTAAGCTACAAATTAAATATTTAAAAGAGACATAGGACTATTCAGATTATCTACTTCTTAAATGAGTTCAAAAAAGATTTTTAAGCTGGGGAATGTAATTATAAAATATACATTTCCTCTGTTATTTACATAAATGCAAATTTTTCTTGGATTTTGATTCATTAGTTCTGGATTAGCAATAAATTATTTTTCGTTCAATATGGTTATAATCTAGTAACAGGTGAATTCTAGTATATCATCACCTCTCAAGTATACTCAGGTAAATGCAGGTTTCATTATTATCAGACACTATATGATTCAATAGGTAATTCAAGGGTGTCACATTTCTTCTCATAGGTTTTTCATATTTTTTCTCCTGGTCTTATTTCTATTTGGTTGAACTATAGAAAATTTTCATTACTTGACTATTTTTATCCCATAAAAATGTCAATTTCACTTGGTTCAACCTAATGGTTTTATAATAATTTTGTGTACCAGTACTCTTACAGTACTGTAGAATAGGAAGGTTATGCTTATGTCAGGAGTACAGAAGTTACATATTTATTCCATAGAAGTTTTCTCTGTTATCTCTGATTGCTTATGTCCTAAACTGGCCCAATATCTGATGCTCATTATCCAAATGCTACAGGTTAAAAATTAAAGCAGTTGAACTCATGAAGCTAGAAAATAGAATGATAATTACCAGAGGCTGTGGCAGCATGGGAGTAGGGGGTGATGGTGGAGATGAAGATGGTTAATGGGTACAAAAGTATAATTAGATACAATGAATAAAATCTAGTATTTAAGAGCACAACAGGATAACTACAGTTGACAATAATTTGTTGTATATTTTAGAATAACTGAGGGAGTACAATTCGAATGTTAGTAACAGAAAGAAATAATGAGTGCGTGAGGTGTTGGATACCCCATTTACCCTGATGTGATGATTACACATTGTATTCCTGTATCAAAATAGGTCATGTACCCCATACGTGTATATGCCTGTGATTTACCCATAAAAATGTAAAAACATGCTATGCAACTAGGCAGGTGGCTATCCCAGCACCATCAACACGTGACATTGAATCTTTGGGATGCCACCCATTGGGGGTCAGCTTAAGAGTTCTTCAGTATATCACCTTCGTTTAAGCATCCCTGCTGACACCTCTCCAGTGACCAAGATAGAAAATACAGAATATGCCAAGTCAAACAGTGACTTTTAAATTTGCCACATAAAAGCAGCACACAACATTTCTATTCACACTTCACTGGCAAGGCAAATGGTCTCATGTGACCTCAGAACAGCAAGGAAACACAATCTTACTATGTGTGTAAGAAAAACTGCAACTGTCTGGTGAATTAATGCTTAGTGTGTATCTTGTGCTATGCCACACATGGCAGAAGATATGAAGGAAGTTTTAAGGCACAATCTTTGTTCCTAAAGTCCTAACAATTTAATTGTTCACATGAGAATTACGGAATGTTAAAATTATGTATCAAACTATAATTCTAGTGTAGCTCAGAAGGAAAGACCAATAAAAGCTGGAGGAGTCCAGTTACAAGTGGATAAGATTTGATATGGATTTTAAAGAATGAACAGGAAGGAGGAAGTAGATGAAGATTTTAAGAAAAAAGAGAACAAAATGAGCAAAGGAGGAAAATTTAAAAGTGAGCATGGCATGTTTATAAGATAGAAAAGAAATAAAACAGACCAGAATAGTGTTTTGCTTTCAGGAAAAAGAGTTAATAACGTTTGGAGAGGCATGAAGGCAACTATACTGTCAGTAGCTAATAATGAACAGTGCAAGAAAAGAGCTGCTATTCTCCTTATCATAGAAGAGTGAGTGGAGCTGAGCGTTTTGCTACAGTGCATTGATAAAGGGTTCATGATCCAGAGAACAGATGGATCCTGAAAGCCACCATAAATAATGGTACTCTTTGCTTTTGCCTCTACTTATTTTCTCTGGACAGGACATGCAGTTCGCTCCTTTGAAATGAGAACCCTTGCAGGTTTTTTTTTTACAACAAGTACAGGGTGGGGATGTGGCTATAAACCAGGTCAGAAGAGAGAGAACTTGGATCAGAAAAACAGTGGCTATACAGAGGCTCTCCTCATCTCAGAGCTGAGAATATATGACGTGATCTGGGTTGACTATGTAGGCCATCTCCTTCACACCACAGGACTTCCAACAGTATCCCAAAAAGAGCATGAATATATTCAATTTAACACTGAACAGAACTTAAAACTCTACCTATACCTTGGCTCCCTGTTTTGGTGGGCCATCCTTTTAAAAGGAAAGACAATTAAACCAGCAATTTTAATTAAAGGAGATAAGTGCTAAATACAGACACACCTTTTGGGTGAAAGTGGTATCTAAGCAGAGACTTGAAAAAGTAATGGGAATTAGTTCACTGAATAGCTGGAAGTGGAGAAAGAGTGAAGTATTTCAGTCAGATTCATCAACTACTATAGAAACTACACATTGAGTGGGTTCTAAATTCCAGGTACTGTAGATGGCTTCTGGGATATGATTCTGAATATGACCCAGTTCTTACCCTCAGGGACCACAGCATGAAAGGAAGAGTTAGGCAAGTAAGCAGGCAATTACCATGTAGTGCAAGCAATTCTGGAAAGGCGTAAATACAGGGAACTACTTGGAAAACATAGCAGGGGCAGCTCACCAGCATAGGGGCTATGAGCATGGTTAAGGAAGGCATCTCAGAGGAGCTGACATCTCACTTGGAGGTTCAAGATTAGTTAGTTAGCCTTATCTTTATCCTGGCTTGGGAGGGGAATAGGTAAAATGACCTATGGATAAGCCTATTGAATTTTTTCTTAATTACTTTTCTGAACTCTAGTCTTTGCTCCTTTCCTTCAAATTGCACATTATTTCAGGATTTAATTTCTAAAATTAAAAATCTGATTACTCTTTGCCTAAACATTTCATGGCTCCCCATGCCTACAAAATAACATACTCTTTAGTAGAACAGCTGAAGATCTTCACCAAATAGTCCTAACTTCGATTATTTCCTGCTTTGTACTGGGCAGATCTCGGAACTCTCTTGTAATGCATTCTCAATATATGCTTTATTTTATTGAGAGATTACATGTGCATTTTATACACACAAACACACACTATACTATATGAAACATACTCACATACTAAATATATAGTAAAACAAACAGTAATTACATATTAGAATTAGAATTAAAAGCAAGTATGTTATACCATTTTCTCCCTTCCATCTTCCATTCCCCTCATGGCTCTCTTGCTCACTCTCTGAATTGCTCAGACCTCTATTTGGAGACCGTTATTCTAGTTATGTAAGACCACATGCTTTTCAGTGGTCAGATTCCTAACTATTTATCACTGCTCAAATATATTTGCCTGAATTCATCCTTAATTCACTTTACATAGAATTTTTCCTGCCTTCATTTTTGCTTCCTCAGGGCTTCATCATAGCATTTGTTACATTTTTCCTTAATAGACAAGAGACAGGTTGTTTAATCCACTAAGCACTATAGTTTCAGCATTTTTAAGGGGGAACATAAAAATCTGAGACCTAAAAAAACCTATTGGCTTGAACAATGAAATAATAACTGTAGTGTTGAAAATAATACAATATAACATTATAACAATCAGCCAACTACAACCTAATTCTTCCATTGTCATATAAAAGTGTTACCATCATAAGAATATAATAAAAATGTTAGGCTGGCACAGTGGCTCATGCCTGTAATCCCAGCACTTTGGGAGGCTGAGTTGGGTGAATCAGTTGAGGTCAGGAGTTCGTGCCAGCTTAGCCAACATGGTAAAACCCCATCTCTACTAAAAGTACAAAAGTTAGCTGGGTATGGTGGCAGGTGCCTGTAATCCCAGCAAC
This sequence comes from Macaca mulatta, assembly GCF_049350105.2. Taxonomy (NCBI): domain Eukaryota; kingdom Metazoa; phylum Chordata; class Mammalia; order Primates; family Cercopithecidae; genus Macaca; species Macaca mulatta. The sequence continues at coordinate 101,084,545 of NC_133419.1, read as the reverse complement.
TCGGGAGACTGAGGCAGGATAATCACTTGAAACTGGAAGGCAGAGGTTGCAGTGAGCCGAGACAGAGCCACTACACTCCAGCTTGGGCAAGAGTGAGACTATGTCTCAAGAAAAAAAAAGTTATTAATCCTTTCAACTATAAAGTTATAAAAGTAATTTTTAAATTTTTCTAGCAAAAAGCATCTTTTTATAGGATATCGGTACATTTTATTGTTGATATAATGCAGGATGAGATCTTAAAAAAATAAGAAAGCCTAGGACCTATGAAAGTCTTAAAATGTTTCTGCTAATAATAAACATTTACTGATCACTTTTGATGTGTCAGACATCATACTACTTTTCTTCCCAACTTTGTTTCATGTAATGCTTCTAACCACTGTGTGAGTTAAGTATTATCGGTCTCATTTACTGAAGAGAAAAATGTGGCTCCGTATGACTTACTACCTTGTTCAAGGTTATTTAGCAAGTGGCAGAAGCCTAATTTCAACCAGGCTCTTTGATTTGTTATATATTTTCCCATCAGTGTCTTCTTGATGAATTCATAACCTCCTTCACTTTTTGTCTTCAAAAAGCACACATTAACTGGCACGTAGTGTTTTCCAAGTGCTGGTTACTCAATAAGTGAAGACTAAATACAGCTGAATATACTTGAATCACTGCATTTTATAGATGAAGACATTGAGATCCATATCACTTTAAATTCCTTTTTTGTTTAAAAAAAAAAAAAAGGCAATGGTAATAATTTACTTCGATAACATTTGGTAAGCCCTTACTGTTTGCTAGGCCTGTACAAGGCACTTTTGATACATTATCTTAATACTTACAAAGACCCAGGATATATTATTACACTGATTTAATACAGGAAGAGGAAGAAAATGAAGCACACCAGGCTGACAAACCTGGGGATTTTAAAAGTAGACCTGCTGGATTCCCAAATTTGTACTGCATTTTCAGCCACTGCACACTGACCCGAAGCAAATATCAAAAGCAAGCTTTGCATAAGATCACATGCTTAGTGGCAGCTCTGACCTACAATCCAGGCTGACAGAAGGGGAAACTCAAGGGTAACAAGATAAGACACGTGTTTCCTACAGATGATGGAAATGAAAAAAATTCATACTCTTTAACGCGATCGGTAAAATATTTTAAAAGCTAAGGGCAAAACACACTCAAGAAAGGCTGTGCTGTCACCCTGGTCTTTCTTCTCGATGAAGTTTAGCTGGAAGGAAGAAGTGAGGTGACCCAGAGAGACAAGGATGACAACAGTTAGAAAGTGAGGAAGAAAGCTTAAGTGCAGGATTTACTTTAATTAATGAGCCTCCACCCCTGGCGCTCAGCATCACTGCAAGAATCGTGAAGAAACTGCAGAGCCTTGTGTGCTGAGCCACCAAATAATTCCAGAACCTCCAGGCTCTAATGGAAGAAGAAGAAGGAGGCCACCTTTTTGTCAGCTGGATATCAGAAGGTGCTTGAGATTAAAACAAACAAAAAACCAAATGGAGAAACAGGCTTGTCTTATCTTCTTTCTGAAGGCTGTCTCTACAAGGTATTCGTCACAGGCGTATCAAGCTTAACATATACAGAACTACATTTAATCTTTTTGCTCAAATTGGCTTCTCACTTCAGTGTTTTCCATTTTATAGGATTTTGTGTGGAAAGTTCCATGTGTGCATGCACCTATTTTTGTGGAGACAGTTTGTAGTTTCCCTTAGATTCTCAAGGGAGTCTACGATGAAAACAAGGTTAAGAACTATCATAAAATTCTTTATTTTATAGGTGTTATAACTACGCCCAGAGAGGGAAAGCCTAGAGCATTTCTTTTTTAATGCTCAGAACATAATTCAGGCTACTAACTCAAAAGTCATCATTTACTTTCCTTTTTCTCTTATAACAAATAGGTGAAGTTGGATCTATTCCACATTTTACATATCTCTGATATCCGTGTCCTTGTTTCTGACTTACTGGAGAGTCTAAATGCAGTGGGTAACAAAAATGAAGTGGTTTTACTCTTTCTAACCATTGCCTTTAACTGTGCTCTATCAAATCCATTTTTCTATCCCTTTTAGACATCCAGGAAGGTCCCATCGCTTTTTGATAACTTTCAGTTGTTAAAAAGGTAAAGCTTAGCTCTGATTTATTGCTTTTCTCTCTCTCTTTTATTTAAATTATACTTTAAGTTCTAGGGTACATGTGCACAACGTGCAGGTTTGTTACATATGTATACATGTGCCATGTTGGTGTGCTGCACCTATGAACTCGTCATTTACATCAGGTATAACTCCCAATGCCATCCCTTCCCCCTACCCCCTCCCCATGATAGACCCCAGTGTGTGATGTAGTTCAGTATTGACAAGAGAGTGGGACCCAGGACCCTGCAGCTGTGAGGAGGAAAGTCTCTTTTCACACTTGTTCTCCTCCTGCTTCCAGGTTCCTTTCCTCCTCTGTGTATCAAAGTAGGGCAGAGAGAGCAGGCAAGGGACCAGTGTCTTACTTATCTAACTTCTGTTGTGGTCCCCTCTGGGATATAGTCGCCACTCTGGGTGAGGCTGGTTGTCCACAGAGCCATCTGTAACTGCGGCAGGCCTCCAAAGGCTGGCTCTTGTAAGCACACCTGTGATGTCTGTGGAACCTCCTTACTGCAGAGCTCCCTGACTTAGACTTCTCCTCCGGCACTGTCGTCTCTAAACTTCTTTCAACTACCACCTCTCCCATTTTGCTCATGGAGCCCAGAAAGTTCATGCTGGTCTACCTCCTCCGAAGTCCATCCATCCAACCCATGGGAAACTTGCATAGTCTTGCCTTTCTAAATGGTGGAGGTGGAGGTTTCTTTCCTGCCACTGCTCTGCCTTGTCATCTCTCTCTACTTCTTTTTTCTTCCTGTCCAAACAGGGCCAGGAGCTAATCAGCAACTCTGTTGCCTAGGCAAACTTTCAAACAATAAATAAAATACTAGTTTTACAATTTCTGGGGATGAGTGCTAGGAGCCTTCCCCCTTCCTTGAATTTGGAGGTGGGAGGGTTAAGAAAAAGTCTAGCAGTTCCCACTACGCCCAAGTGTACAAAAAATGTCTTCCCTTCTCTTTAACATTCTCATATGTAAAGGGTGAGGAGTGGAAAGTGGTGCAATGGGGAAGATAATGCTATGCCGATAAGGCATTTGGATAAGCAGAGCTGGTGCAGCTAGCAAGGCTCTGGAGCAGCTATCTGGTTTCTAGAATTTTAGGCGTTTCTTCAGAATACTGGTTGCCTAATGTAACTTTGTTCCCATCTTAGGCTTAATGATATTCTTACTGCTTTATCTTACCTCCCTTACCTTATTTGAGACTCTCATCAGAATTCTTCTATGTTACTGCAATTCTGCTACCTTTGCCTTTGATATCGGGCCACTCCCTATTTCAGCATATTGGTCCTGATGCCTTCACCGTGTGACATAGGATGACATCACTAGCTGACTTAATGCTCCCCACTGCATTCAGGATAAAACTCAAACTTCTTAGCATGACATAGGATATTCCTCATAATCATAACTTCTTTCTGCCTTTAATTTCATCTCAAAATCCCAGCTGCTTTTTTACATCTATATCCATCCTACTTTCCATTCATAATGCACTACTTATTCTCTGAAGAGTCTTTTCTTCAGACTCTCTGAAGAGTTTTTGCAAATAGTCTTCCTTCTATCAGACTTTTCATGCTTCCAAGTCTCATATCTAATACATTACTTACCATTCTCTAATTTGTATTGTTTTGCTGATACTCACATTTAGGTAATGTTCCCAGATTCCTAGTTATTATCTTTTCACCCACATACCATTACTTTTTCTCTGTCCTCTTATACTCCTAGTCTACTCCTCAGTATCCCAGCACTCAGCATATTCTGTTGTAAATGTTTTCCCTAGACTGAAATTTACTTGAGGAAGGAAATGAGTATCATAATAACACAACAAGGAGTCAACAAATGGTAGTTAATAAGTTCTCCAATTCCTCAGCAGGGTATTTGATTAATCACTTTTTAAAAATGTAATTCATTTATCAGACCACATTTTTTTTTTCCCCATGAAGGTTCATGATGAGATCTCTAGCTATCTAACTACAATTGGGTGGCAGGGAGTGAAAGTTAGATAGTAACTACTATGAGTTTTCATAGTATTAGTTTTAATGCAAACTGCCTTTGCATTTTGAATTAACTTCATTTGACAGGATTGCAATTGCTGTCTTTATTTCCACTGCTAAAATATTTTTCATGATTTTCACTGTTTGAGGTACCTATCAGGGTACTACAGTATTTATGTGTATTAACAGGAATGAGCTGGTTTTTCTTTGACAATACAAAGCTACTGAAAGCTTAATGGTTGTTTCTCCTTTGAACCATACTTTGAAAAAACACTATAGCTAGATATGTATTTCTAACGTTTTTTCTACTATAGAGTTTTTTTTTTTCTTTTAGTTTTTCGAATACTTTGGTAAAAACCTGTCTCAACTAAATACATTCTTTCGTTTTCCCCTGGAAGTGTTCGGCCTGCACTAATGAGAAATTGATCTCACAAAGAGAGGGAAATTAAAACCAAACACAATAAAGCTAGGTAAAGGCTTTCAGAGTGACTTTGCACTAGGTTCTAAACGTTTCCACTGAGATGTTTCTACACTGAAATATGCTGTAGAATTGGATAGTTCAAAACTGATAACTTTTTCAGTAAAAACACATAGTTGAGGAGGCATTGAATCATTTACCTTGTAGCTCTTCACAGTGCTCCGAGCTGAATAATCTGTCATTTCACATTAACTTGGACATGAAACCTGACAGTATTTCTTAATGCTGACTAAAAAGGAAAAGGACCCATATTCATAAAGAATTGTAGTCTTCATAATTTCTTGAATTTGTGTGAGATTTTTGCATTTTCTTTTTAATCTGTTGTCTGTATAAATATATAAATCTCATAGGAACTAGGGGTAAATTAATTGCTCTTCTGAAACCACTGAGGTCACAGAGATAGCATCTGGGGCAAGATTATGAATATTTGATATTCCCACCTGGGATGGTTCTTAGTCCATTTTAAATTATGCTGACCTAATTAGAAAGCTTGACCGTGGCTAAGCTTTTTAATATTAAAGGAATTCATTTTATTTATTTTTGCAATTCGTTCCTAGAGAATAGCTCTTCTGCAATTTAGCTCAAGTTATTATCTTTTTTTGAACAGAGTCAACATCAGTTAATCAACATTTTTGTGTGGCCTTGTAAAATACAGTGGGCCGTCAGTACAATAACACCACTTCTAATCTCATTTGTAATTGACCTCCCTTTAATTCCCTGCCTCATGCCCCTCCTGTATAAAAGGAAGAGTGTGGGTAAGATTTCTAGCACACTTTTCACCTATTTGACCATAAATAAAAAGGGTTTCTTTTGGTTGTTGTTGTTTCAGGCTACCTTCTATAATTTCTTTTCTATCTTAAAGTTAACAGTAAGCACCAGAGAATCAGTGTATTCTTTTTTTTCCCCTTCCTCTGAAGTTGCCTTGAAGTTTAAGTTTCTTTCTCATCAAGATCAGCCTCAAAGCAAAGAAAAGCTGCCATTTCTGACTTCCAGTTTGTACTCTAACCATAGACAGCATGGAACTATCCTAGTCTATGGATGACACACAAGAATATAAAACATGCTCAGTGCCTTTGAGATAATCACTGATCCCTTTTTCACTTATATGAAACAACCTGCTTACAGACAAGACTCAAGAGCTAATTTCTGTGGTAGGGAATAACTGTAAGTACAAAAAGAATTTTAAGTCATTGTTGACTAGAGTATATGAGGAAATCCAGAATAAGTTAAAATGTTGGTTGAGTTTAGGGCTTAGGCAGTGCCCTAAATAGAAAGGTTTTGGGGAAATATGTTAGTACTGTTTGGATAATCCAATCTAAAACTATAATAGCCCGACTATCTTATTAAGTGTTAAGTCCAAAATAACTGCATCATTTGTGCATTTTGTTTCTTGTAATAAAAATTGACATAGTGCAAACAAAATCATACACAAGTTCTATATTTAGACAGACTGTCACAAGCTTCTGGGCACGCCATTTAATCTGTCTGAATAATCTATTTGTAAAATGAGAGATGATAATATTTGTATGGTGAGAATTAGAAATGTCTAAAGTGGCTATTACTGTGCAAGGACTAATTGAAGGCATTCAGTTAGTATTATTTAACATTAAACATATTAGCTACTATCTGTGGAGCGCCTTCCATGGGTCAGGCACTGTGGTGTGTTATCTTACCTAGAAAAGTTGGGGGAAGTCTTTTCATACAGTAACAGTAAGCTAAGACCCAAGGATAAGAAACAGCTACTTACAATCTGGGAGGAAAATATTCTTATTGGAGAGAATAAATATCAGGTAAAAAGGTCACAAGACTAGAATAAGTTTTAGCCTAGGGACAGAGAGAAGGCCAATGTGAATGAGCATACTCAATGAAGATATGAGTGTAGACATTTGTATTAATGGAAAAATTTAATCATACTAACTAGACAACTTAAATCTCAGCTACTATGGAAGAAAAATTCTAGCATACCTTGGAGATGTTGTAGGTTTGGTTGCAGACCACCTCAATAAACTGAGTATCTTAATAAAGCAAGTCACACAAATGTCTTGTTTTCCAGTGCATACAAAAGTTACTGTTCTACTATACTGTGGTTTGTTAAGTGTACAATCACATTTTGTGTAAAAAACAATGGACATATCTTAATTTAAAATAATTTACTGCTATAAAATGCATCATCTGAGCCTTCAGCCAGTCCTAATCTTTTTGCTGGTGAAGGTTCTTCACTGTAGATGGCTGCTGACTTATCAGGGTGATAGCTGTTGAAGGCTGTGGTGGCTTAAGTAATTAGTGGCAAATACTCGGAAAGATTATTCAGAAATATTAAATGGCTTGCCCAAAGTCACAATTTAAGTAACTGGTGGCAATTACTTAAAATAAGACAACGATACAGTTTGCTGCATCAATGGGCTCTTCCTTTCATGAAAGATTTCTCTGTAGCATGCATTGCTGTTGGTTAATACTTTACCCAGTAAAGCTTCTCTCAAAAATAGGAGTCAACCATCTTCAAACCCTGCCAGTTTTATCAACAAAGTTGATGTGATATCCTAAATCCTCTGTTACTTTACCAGTGTTCATAGCAGCTTCATCAGGAATAGATTCCATCTCAAGAAATCACTTTCTTTATTCATCCATAAGACACAACTCCTCATCCCTTCAACTTTTATCATGAGATTGCAGGAATTCAGTCACACCATCAGTCTCCAATTCTAATACTACTCTTGCTCTTTGCAATACATCTGCAGTAACTTCCTCTACTGAAGTCTTCAACTCCTCAGAGTCATCCCTAAGGGTGGGAATCAAATTCTTCCAACTCCTGTTAATGTTTATATTCTGACCTCCTCTCATGAACGTTCTTAATGGCATCTAGAATGGTAAACTCCATTTTCCAGAACATGTTTAATTTACTTTGCCCAGATCCATCTGAGGAATTACTATCTACGTTAGCTTAAGCCTTACAAAATGTAATTCTTAAATAATAAGACATGAAAATTAAATTACTCCTTGATCTATGGACTACAGAATTAATGTTGTGTTAGCAGACACGAAAAACACATTAATTTCTTTGTCCATTTCCAACAGGGCTCTGGGATGACCAATGCATTGTCAATGAGTGGTAACATTTTGAAAGGAATCTTATTTTGAGCAGTATTTCTCAATAGTGGGCTTAAAATATTCAGTAAAGCAAGCTGTAAATAGGTGGTGGTGTGTTATCCAGTTTTTGTTGTATCATTTATAGAGCATAGGCAGAGTAGATTTAGCATAATTCTCAAGAGCCCTACAATTCTTTGAGTATTAAATGAATACTGGCTTCAACTTAGAATCACCAGTTGCATTAGCCCCTTACAAGAGAGTCAGCTTTGAAGCTTTGAAGCCAGACAATGACTTCTCTTCTCTCCTCTCTTCCTAAGACTTCTCTGGGAAGTCTTAGATGGCATCCTCTTCCAAAGTAAGTCTGTTTTGTCTACATTGAAAATCTATTGTTTAGTGTAGCCACTTTCATCAATGCCCTTAGTTACATCTTCTGGGTAACTTGCTGAAGCTTCTACGTCAGTGCTTGCTGCCTCACCTTGTGTTTTTATGTTATAGAGATGATTTATTTTCTTCAACCTCATGAACCAACCTCTGCAAGCTTCAAATTTTTTTTCTCCTGCTTCCTCACCTCTGCCAACTTTTATAGAATTGAAGAGAATTAAGACTTTCCCCTAGAATAGGTTTAGTTTAAGGGACTGTTGTGGTTGGCTTGATCTATCTAGACCACCAGAATTTTCTCCATAGCAACAATAAGACCGATCATTTGTGTATTCAATGGAGATGCACTTTTAAATTCTGTCCAAGAACTTTACATTTGCATTCACAGCTTGGCTAACTGTCTGCCACAAGAGGCCTAGCTTTTGGCCCTTCTTGGCATTTGACATGTCTTCTTCAATAAGTTTAATCATTTCTAGCTCCTTCACTCCACTACTGCCATCTGTCTTTTGGCTAGCTGACACCCATTCTTCAGTTAGTTTTCAGTTTGTCACCTCCTTTCAGAAGCTCTCCTTGACTACCTCAGTTCTAGACTAGATTTGTTTCTTTTGTTACACATATGCATAGATCACACCTCTTTCCTTTAAAAAGCAGTTAATTTACTTAACCCAATTTATTATTCATTAATTACTGTGATACTTATTTGAGATAAACTTCTCTGTTATATTAAAAGCTCATTAGAGCAGTTCCAGGCCTATCTGTGTTTATCATTATCTCTCTCGTGTCTAACATGGGGATTGGCCCAGATAAAGAGCTAGGTATTTGTTAAGTGAATAAATTAATACAGAAATGCTTATTTAGGAAAATATCTCAAATTTTACCTGCTTTAAATGTATTTATCAGTCATCTCCAATTTTCTCTGTTGAAATTAAGCTTAAATAAGGAAAACATAAATAAAAGCATATTTTAAAACAAAAACTATGGTCTTTTACACACAGTATATGTCTTAATCATTCTCTGAAAGAACAATAAAAGATTAAATGCATTGTTACTTTAATTTTTTTTTTATTGTTTGTTTTTGATGAATATTTTACCTTGGTGTACTGTTTTAATTGGGATTTAGAGGCGGGGTTTGGAAGTTGTGGCAGGAAATGCCACTTTAAAAGGGTTGAAAATGACATGATTTTATATTGTGGCACAATTAGGAACTCCTCCATGAATCTAAGACACCTGAGGTCTAAGTCTTCTTCTGCCCCATTTTCTGTGTGTCATTAAGTAAGTTATTTCACTTAGAGGCAATTTCTTTCACCTATAAAATGAGGAAATTGGGGGCGGAGCAAGATGGCCGAATAGGAACAGCTCCAGTCTCCAACTCCCAGCGCGAGCGACACAGAAGACCGGTGATTTCTGCATTTTCAACTGAGGTACTGGGTTCATCTCACTGGGGAGTGCCGGATGATCAGTGCTGGTCAGCTGCTGCAGCCCGACCAGCGAGAGCTGAAGCAGGGCGAGGCATTGCCTCACCTGGGAAGCGCAAGGGGGAAGGGAATCCCTTTTCCTAGCCAGGGGAACTGAGACACACAACACCTGGAAAATCGGGTAACTGCCACCCCAATACTGCACTTTAAGCAAACAGGCACACCAGGAGATCATATCCCACACCTGGCCGGGAGGGTCCCACACCCACGGAGCCTCCCTCATTGCTAGCACAGCAGTCTGTGATCTACCGGCAAGGCAGCAGCGAGGCTGGGGGAGGGGCGCCCGCCATTGCTGAGGCTTAAGTAGGTAAACAAAGCTGCTGGGAAGCTCGAATTGGGTGGAGCTCACAGCAGCTCAAGGAAACCTGCCTGTCTCTGTAGACTCCACCTCTGGGGACAGGGCAATAACAAACACAGCCGAAACCTCTGCAGACGCAAACGACTCTGTCTGACAGCTTTGAAGAGAGCAGTGGATCTCCCAACACGGAGGTTGAGATCTGAGAAGGGACAGACTCCCTGCTCAAGTGGGTCCCTGACCCCTGAGTAGCCTAACTGGGAGACATCCCCCACTAGGGGCAGTCTGACACCCCACACCTCACAGGGTGGAGTACACCCCTGAGAGGAAGCTTCCAAAGCAAGAATCAGACAGGTACACTCGCTGTTCAGAAATATTCTATCTTCTGCAGCCTCTGCTGCTGATACCCAGGCAAACAGGGTCTGGAGTGGACCTCAAGCAATCTCCAACAGACCTACAGCTGAGGGTCCTGACACTTAGAAGGAAAACTATCAAACAGGAAGGACACCTACACCAAAACCCCATCAGTACATCACCATCATCAAGACCAGAGGCAGATAAAACCACAAAGATGGGGAAAAAGCAGGGCAGAAAAGCTGGAAATTCAAAAAATAAGAGCGCATCTCCCCCGGCAAAGGAGCGCAGCTCATCGCCAGCAACGGATCAAAGCTGGACGGAGAATGACTTTGACGAGATGAGAGAAGAAGGCTTCAGTCCATCAAATTTCTCAGAGCTAAAGGAGGAATTACGTACCCAGCGCAAAGAAACTAAAAATCTTGAAAAAAAAGTGGAAGAATTGATGGCTAGAGTAATTAATGCAGAGAAGGTCATAAACGAAATGAAAGAGATGAAAACCATGACACGAGAAATACGTGACAAATGCACAAGCTTCAGTAACCGACTCGATCAACTGGAAGAAAGAGTATCTGCGATTGAGGATCAAATGAATGAAATGAAGCGAGAAGAGAAACCAAAAGAAAAAAGAAGAAAAAGAAATGAACAAAGCCTGCAAGAAGTATGGGATTATGTAAAAAGACCAAATCTATGTCTGATTGGGGTGTCTGAAAGTGAGGGGGAAAATGGAACCAAGTTGGAAAACACTCTTCAGGATATCATCCAGGAGAACTTCCCCAACCTAGTAGGGCAGGCCAACATTCAAATCCAGGAAATACAGAGAATGCCACAAAGATACTCCTCGAGAAGAGCAACTCCAAGACACATAATTGCCAGATTCACCAAAGTTGAAATGAAGGAAAAAATCTTAAGGGCAGCCAGAGAGAAAGGTCGGGTTACCCACAAAGGGAAGCCCATCAGACTAACAGCCGATCTCTCGGCAGAAACTCTCCAAGCCAGAAGAGAGTGGGGGCCAATATTCAACATTCTTAAAGAAAAGAATTTTCAACCCAGAATTTCATATCCAGCCAAACTAAGTTTCAGAAGTGAAGGAGAAATAAAATCCTTTACAGATAAGCAAATGCTTAGAGATTTTGTCACCACTAGGCCTGCCTTACAAGAGACCCTGAAGGAAGCACTAAACATGGAAAGGAACAACCGATACCAGCCATTGCAAAAACATGCCAAAATGTAAAGACCATCGAGGCTAGGAAGAAACTGCATCAACTAACGGGCAAAATAACCAGTTAATATCATAATGGCAGGATCAAGTTCACATATAACAATCTTAACCTTAAATGTAAATGGACTAAATGCTCCAATTAAAAGACACAGACTGGCAAACTGGATCAAGAGTCAAGACCCATCAGTCTGCTGTATTCAGGAGACCCATCTCACACGCAGAGACATACATAGGCTCAAAATAAAGGGATGGAGGAAGATTTACCAAGCAAATGGAGAACAAAAAAAAGCGGGGGTTGCAATACTAGTCTCTGATAAAACAGACTTGAAACCATCAAAGATCAAAAGAGACAAAGAAGGCCATTACATAATGGTAAAGGGATCAATTCAACAGGAAGAGCTAACTATCCTAAATATATATGCACCCAATACAGGAGCACCCAGATTCATAAAGCAAGTCCTTAGAGACTTACAAAGAGACTTAGACTCCCATACAATAATAATGGGAGACTTCAACACTCCACTGTCAACATTAGACAGATCAACGAGACAGAAAGTTAACAAGGATATCCAGGAATTGAACTCATCTCTGCAGCAAGCAGACCTAATAGACATCTATAGAACTCTCCACCCCAAATCAACAGAATATACATTCTTCTCAGCACCACATCGTACTTACTCCAAAATCGACCACGTAATTGGAAGTAAAGCACTCCTCAGCAAATGTACAAGAACAGAAATTATAACAAACTGTCTCTCAGACCACAGTGCAATCAAACTAGAACTCAGGACTAAGAAACTCAATCAAAACCGCTCAACTACATGGAAACTGAACAACCTGCTCCTGAATGACTACTGGGTACATAACGAAATGAAGGCAGAAATAAAGATGTTCTTTGAAACCAATGAGAACAAAGATACAACATACCAGAATCTCTGGGACACATTTAAAGCAGTGTGTAGAGGGAAATTTATAGCACTAAATGCCCACAAGAGAAAGCAGGAAAGATCTAAAATTGACACTCTAACATCGCAATTAAAAGAACTAGAGAAGCAAGAGCAAACACATTCGAAAGCTAGCAGAAGGCAAGAAATAACTAAGATCAGAGCAGAACTGAAGGAGATAGAGACACAAAAAACTCTCCAAAAAATCAATGAATCCAGGAATTGGTTTTTTGAAAAGATCAACAAAATTGACAGACCACTAGCAAGACTAATAAAGAAGAAAAGAGAGAAGAATCAAATCGACGCAATTAAAAATGATAAAGGGGATATCACCACCGACCCCACAGAAATACAAACTACCATCAGAGAATACTATAAACACCTCTACGCAAATAAACTGGAAAATCTAGAAGAAATGGATAATTTCCTGGACACTTACACTCTTCCAAGACTAAACCAGGAAGAAGTTGAATCCCTGAATAGACCAATAGCAGGCTCTGAAATTGAGGCAATAATTAATAGCCTACCAACCAAAAAAAGTCCAGGACCAGATGGATTCACAGCTGAATTCTACCAGAGGTACAAGGAGGAGTTGGTACCATTCCTTCTGAAACTATTCCAATCAGTAGAAAAAGAGGGAATCCTCCCTAACTCATTTTATGAGGCCAACATCATCCTGATACCAAAGCCTGGCAGAGACACAACAAAAAAAGAGAATTTTAGACCAATATCCCTGATGAACATTGATGCAAAAATCCTCAATAAAATACTGGCAAACTGGATTCAGCAACACATCAAAAAGCTTATCCACCATGATCAAGTGGGCTTCATCCCTGGGATGCAAGGCTGGTTCAACATTCGCAAATCAATAAACATAATCCAGCATATAAACAGAACCGAAGACAAGAACCACATGATTATCTCAATAGATGCAGAAAAAGCTTTTGACAAAATTCAACAGCCTTCATGCTAAAAACGCTCAATAAATTCGTATTGATGGAACGTACCTCAAAATAATAAGAGCTATTTATGACAAACCCACAGCCAATATCATACTGAATGGGCAAAAACTGGAAAAATTCCCTTTGAAAACTGGCACAAGACAGGGATGCCCTCTCTCACCACTCCTATTCAACATAGTGTTGGAAGTTCTGGCTAGGGCAATTTGGCAAGAGAAAGAAATCAAGGGTATTCAGTTAGGAAAAGAAGAAGTCAAATTGTCCCTGTTTGCAGATGACATGATTGTATATTTAGAAAACCCCATTGTCTCAGCCCAAAATCTCCTTAAGCTGATAAGCAACTTCAGCAAAGTCTCAGGATACAAAATTAATGTACAAAAATCACAAGCATTCTTATACACCAGTAACAGACAAACACAGAGCCAAATCAGGAATGAACTTCAATTCACAATTGCTTCAAAGAGAATCAAATACCTAGGAATCCAACTTACAAGGGATGTAAAGGACCTCTTCAAGGAGAACTACAAACCACTGCTCAGTAAAATAAAAGAGGACACAAACAAATGGAAGAACATACCATGCTCATGGATAGGAAGAATTGATATCGTGAAAATGGCCATACTGCCCAAGGTAATTTATAGATTCAATGCCATCCCCATCAAGCTACCAATGAGTTTCTTCACAGAATTGGAAAAAACTGCTTTAAAGTTCATATGGAACCAAAAAAGAGCCCGCATCTCCAAGACAATCCTAAGTCAAAAGAACAAAGCTGGAGGCATCACGCTACCTGACTTCAAACTCTACTACAAGGCTACAGTAACCAAAACAGCATGGTACTGGTACCAAAACAGAGCTATAGACCAATGGAACAGAACAGAGTCCTCAGAAATAATACCACACATCTACAGCCATCTGATCTTTGACAAACCTGAGAGAAACAAGAAATGGGGAAAGGATTCCCTATTTAATAAATGGTGCTGGGAAAATTGGCTAGCCATAAGTAGAAAGCTGAAACTGGATCCTTTCCTTAGTCCTTATACGAAAATTAATTCAAGATGGATTAGAGACTTAAATGTTAGACCTAATACCATAAAAATCCTAGAGGAAAACCTAGGTAGTACCATTCAGGACATAGGCATGGGCAAAGACTTCATGTCTAAAACACCAAAAGCAATGGCAGCAAAAGCCAAAATTGACAAATGGGATCTCATTAAACTAAAGAGCTTCTGCACAGCAAAAGAAACTACCATCAGAGTGAACAGGCAACCTACAGAATGGGAGAAAATTTTTGCAATCTACTCATCTGACAAAGGGCTCATATCCAGAACCTACAAAGAACTCAAACAAATTTACAAGAAAAAAACAACCAACCCCATCAAAAAGTGGGCAAAGGATATGAACAGACATTTCTCAAAAGAAGACATTCATACAGCCAACAGACACATGAAGAAATGCTCATCATCACTGGCCATCAGAGAAATGCAAATCAAAAGCACAATGAGATACCATCTCACACCAGTTAGAATGGCGATCATTAAAAAGTCAGGAAACAACAGGTGCTGGAGAGGATGTGGAGAAATAGGAACACTTTTACACTGTTGGTGGGATTGTAAACTAGTTCAACCATTATGGAAAACAGTATGGCGATTCCTCAAGGATCTAGAACTAGATGTACCATATGACCCAGCCATCCCATTACTGGGTATATACCCAAAGGATTATAAATTATGCTGCTATAAAGACACATGCACACGTATGTTTATTGCAGCACTATTCACAATAGCAAAGACTTGGAATCAACCCAAATGTCCATCAGTGACAGATTGGATTAAGAAAATGTGGCACATATACACCATGGAATACTATGCAGCCATCAAAAAGGATGAGTTTGTGTCCTTTGTAGGGACATGGATGCAGCTGGAAACCATCATTCTTAGCAAACTATCACAAGAACAGAAAACCAAACACCGCATGTTCTCACTCATAGGTGGGAACTGAACAATGAGATCACTTGGACTCAGGAAGGGGAACATCACACACCGGGGCCTATCATGGGGAGGGTGGAGGGGGGAGCGGGGAGGGATTGCATTGGGAGTTATACCTGATGTAAATGACGAGTTGATGGGTGCAGCACACCAACATGGCACAAGTATACATATGTAACAAACCTGCACGTTATGCACATGTACCTTACAACTTAAAGTATAATAATAATAAATAAATTAAAAAAAATGAGGAAATTATTCTAGGTGATTTCTAATGTATCTTTTAGTCCTTGACATCGTATGACTCTACAGCTAAGATAACTGATCCAAGAAACTCATAGAGAAAGGCCAATTTAGATATCTGACCAAACAGAGAATCCATCAGGTAAGACAATTTTTCAAGATACTGTTAAATGTACACAAATTAAAGTCATTAACGACAAAGCTAGTAACTATTTTGTTTTGTGCCTGTTCTGGTTTCAATATGAAGACAGACTTAATGGTAGGAGGACAAAATTGTTTTTCACTAATTCTAAAGTATTCTTATAATATTACTTCTTAAATGAGCCGTGAGAGAGCATGGGTTAATTTTAAAAAGTGTTCTTGGCATGATTACCATGAGCTACAGAGTAATAGCCTACATTAGAATTAACTTCTTATTTGGAGGCCATATACAGTTAGGATTCCAACACTTACCTTGAATAATGAATGAACCTTGAATATGACATTTTCATATCTGTCATTATTTACAATTAACGGAGCACTTTTGATACATTATTAGTCACTTTTCAATACATTATCTTATTTGACACAATAACCCTATGGCCTGTTATTACCTTGCATATGAAATGAACAGAAGAGTTATTTCCATTTTCTGAAACACAAAGGGTCTTTTAGAGGAATACATTTCTTTAAAATTTAGGCTTGGTGATTAGATGTTTACATGGAGCATTTTCATATGCCTGGGGCAGTAATCATCTCCTAAACTATTATTATTGTAAAATTTGTAATGATGTCTGGTCAGATGAAGCCCAAATCTCTAATTGGTTCAAAATATTGAGCACTGCTTCTGGAATATTAAATATCAATGATACCTTATTAAAAATTTATTTTTCACTACAAAAAATCATATTATAGTTATTTGCTTCCTTCCATGCATCACATACCATTTGGTAAAGGGATTAGTGAAATCAGAAATACTACTTTTGATTTGCTAGTAGTAACAGAGACTTGAATTACCGAGCAGTCAATACCAATCATTTAGAAGGTAAACTGGAACAAAGGGGGCAATTTAAGGGTGATTGTCACAATAATTAGTCAAAAAGAAAATGAATTACTCTTTTATGAGACAGAGTAACATAGTGATACACACTTTAAATGAAAGCTCAGTAGTTAGATAAATATGGCTTAAAATCCTTCCTTAGTTATGTCCTAGCTTATGATGCAGTCAAGTTCTTTAATTTCTCCGAGTCCTCATTTTTCTGTATGTAATAATATTTATCTCAAGGATTGCTTTAAGGATTGACAAAATGGAATGCAAGGTGATCAGCACTGTGTCTAACACCATATAAGCATCAAATAAATGTTAGGTATCATTCATAATGGCACTGTAGAATCTTAAAATTGCATGGGACCTTATTCATTCACTCTCCCGCTCTCAGC
Organism: Macaca mulatta; assembly: GCF_049350105.2. Taxonomy (NCBI): domain Eukaryota; kingdom Metazoa; phylum Chordata; class Mammalia; order Primates; family Cercopithecidae; genus Macaca; species Macaca mulatta. The sequence goes on along the minus strand of NC_133419.1, from coordinate 101,067,597 downwards.
AGTAATTATTTTGGTTATGTGATGGAAGATGATTGAACTTCTATGTTTAAACTTTCAGGGATAGGGATTTCACTATTTTGAAGGTAACCCATTTAATTTTTGAAGAGCTTTATTGGAACTTTCTTACTAATAAATCCAAAAATACTTCCTGTAAGTTAATAACATTTTCATATCTGTCAATCATTATTTACAATTAACAGAGCACTTTTGATACATTATTAGTCACTTTTCAATATATTATCTTATTTGACACAATAACCCTATGGCCTATTCATTAATTTATTCATTTCTTGGCTCAGTAAATACTTATTGGGAACCTGCTATGTGAGAAACATTGATAACAGAGGAGAGGACCAAGTTACAGAGGATCTGATACTTCCCACTGGAATACAGTGAAAGTAGGAGGGGCATCAAGATCTATGTACTCTTTATTTTATTGTCCTTCAACTATATTATTTACAGGATTAATTACTCATTGGTGATAGATGAGAATCTGAGTCTCCTATTCCTTTAAATGTTTCCAAATTTGCCTATTTTTTTTTTTTTTTTTTTTTTTTTTTTTTTTTTGCTGCCACCTGTCTGGTCCTGACCTTCATCTCCTCTTCCTTTACCCAACCTCCCATTCACTTGGATGCACTCCGGCTTTTAACAGATGACTCCTTAGCTGAAACCTTATCATCAATTAGACCTGAGATTGATTGTGGATTGCTTAGAAAATAATCAAGTAAAAAATGTACACTTATACAATATTTTATGGTTTTATGACTTACTTTTATATGTAATATCTCCCTTGATTTTTAAAAAAATGTGGTAGGTCAGAGATGATCAATCCCTTTTACAAATTAGTAAGAAAAGTTACACAACTTGTGCAAGCAAGTAACTAAAATAGTCAACCCAACCAGAATCTTCTGGCTAATTTCCATGCTCTTGCCAATATTACATGCTGGTTTTCTGATACGTCTATAAAAATCACATTAGTCGTGTGTTACTAAATTGCCAAGTTATTTTATTTTTAAAGCAGTTTTATTTTTATTCCATGTCTTTTCTGTTATTGAAATAAAACTATAGTACTAGTGTTATAATTTATGGTACCAAACTATGGAGAATGAGAATAGAACAAAATTATATTTTTAGTATGTATTTTGGGAGTTCTCTGTAGCTGTTCAATTTTGCTGTGTCCTCCATTTTTTTCTAATTCACCTAGTTATAACTAAAATATGAATTTTTCCATTTGATTTGCTATTTATTCATGAGCCTAGTGTAATATGAGGATTGGTATATAGAATAAAAAAGATATAGCTGTCTCTTTTAATAAGATTGTATTTTAATTTAAAGCAGAAATCCAGCAAATAATAATTGAAAGGCTAAATAAAATTCAAAGGACTAAGAAACACAGAAGCACGTTAAAAGTATACATTATTAATTACACACTTTGTCCTCTCTTTCTATTTATTCTCTTATCAGAAGTACACTTTTTTTGCCTTTGATTGTCCATATCATCAATGTCAAATGATGGACATAGAGAACCATGAAAACTTAGTCTCTCAAACTTTTGATTTAAAATTTAATAAGGATCTATGAATGTTCACAGCAATGACATTAGCAATCTACAAGAGTAGGTTAACAGTACTAGGTCAGTCCTAGTTTTAGAGAATCTTTCAAACTCACCTTTGTGGTTAGAGGTGTAGACTTGAGTCAGACAGGATTTTGACCTTGGCTGAGTTATGCAACTTCTCTAAGCCTCAATTTTTTCATTTGTAAAATAATAATAATAATAACTCATTTATTTGGGTGCTAAATGATATAAAACTTATGAAGTCCTTTTTAAACTGTCTGGTGCATAAGAATAAATGGCAATGATTCTCACTGTTTTCACTCAGAAATGTCCTTAGGGATAATGGAAGGTCCTAGTGAGGTAAACCATTCAAAACAGAGAAAACTAAATCAGAGGAAGTGAAATAATCAGTGACCTGGAGAAGAGATTCTTTGGTTAGAAGGTAAGCAAATTAAGTTGGAGAAATTAGAAAGGTCAGCAGAAACAAGAAGTATGTGGGTATGTGGTAGGCAGTAGGTCAGACAACTGATTGATTTCAGGACCTCTAGTATTCACAGTATCCAAAGCAATAATGTAAGAAATTGTATACTATATTTATTGACTGCAGGAAAGCAGTTGCTTGATAAGTATTAGTAGTCATGACGTCCAGGGAAATTGTTCCTTCAAGAAATATTTTCATATCTATCTATACATATCCAGATAATCTATATCATGTAAATATATTACTTTGATATATAAAACATTCATTAGACCACTAACATTACAGTGAGAATGCTCTGTACTGAGTGGCATAACGTAAAACAAAACAAAAACAAGTTTAAATATGTACATAATATCAACAATTATAAATGTAATAATTTTTATAATGAGACTCAGGTTGTAACCTGATTCCTTATTTTATTAGCTATTCTGTCTCAATTTAAGATTCTCCAAATGAATGTTAACAAAGGTCATGTCTAAATAAGCTAAATATCATTTTTTTGTTTTTAATTTGTCAAAATGAAATTTAGTACAGAGATTTTAAAAGATAATTTTTGCCAAGTGCTCTAAAAATAATGTTGTTTTAAAACTTAATACACTCTAACACATTTCTAAGGCTGTAGGAGGCACAAAGGCAATAATGAACTAGAGTCATATTTACACTCCCTTGGCTTCCTCTAGTGAGAATAAAAACCTCATTTAGCATTCCAGAAATGAATTGAGTTATCTGGTACTCTGACTTGCAAAGCAGGTTAAGTACCATCTATCTTTCTCTTCTGATGAAAGGTGAAATATTACTTAGCAGCTGGGGAAAAAAGGCAGTTACCAAGAAATATACATTGTATTCAAAGATCTCATTACTATTAATATGAAGAGGGAAAAAGCATTTGTACCGTTAGGAAACAAGAGGTGAAATATCAAGTTTCAACTCTTCAGTCCTCTTGTTTGTTTCTGTCACATTTTTGATGTCCCTGATTGTAATGATCCTTTTTATGGGGTAATGTAAGCCTGATCTAGTTGTGTGAGTAAGTTATATGTAACGAGGTAAGAGAACAATAGCTAAAGTAGATGCCTAATACTAGACAATATCTTAGACTTGGGAGAATTCTATCAAAATCAATGGATTTTAATTTTCAAAAATTAAAAATAAGCCTTCATGAAAACAGGTAGTTTCTGTTTGTGAACATTTTAAATTGTGAGTGATTTATAATAAAATAATTTGTTATTCTCAAATACAATAACTAGTATTAGGCTAACGGATCGTTGCTAGTTAGTTCTGTTTAGTGAATAGAATAAAGTATGATTAGCATAGAGGATAATGAGAGTGGCTGCATTATCATTGGGCATGGAAGAACTAGAATCATTAACATTTATGGTGTTAATATGTGTCAGGCATTATTCTAAGCTCTTTATCATGGTGAGTTCATTTAATGCTCATAACAACTTTCTGCGGTTCATACTTTAACTGTCTGGATGTTGCAGATGAGAACACAGAGAGCAGGGAGTAGGTGGGGCAACCAGAATGAGAGTCCAAGGAGTCTGGTTCCTGAGCCCAGACTCTTTTCCCTATTCACCCACTTGGATGAATGGATGGCTGTCTCCTGTGGTCCTGACTCCTCTATAGTAAACCACTCTCAATTTTAAAATTCCATTAGAGAAGATGACTTATTTGACTAAATTAGGAGGTCAAGGGAATTTGAGCAGTTCCAAGACCAGTGAATGCTTTTCTTTTCTTTTCTTTTTTTTTTTTTTTTTTTTTGTAGGAAGCTCCAGGGTTATCCTCGAGAGAAGACATCAATTACTGGTTTTAAAAAAGCACAGACCTCTGACCTCTGCTTTTACTAAAATTAACAACCACCTTCTGTCATGTGTATGTCTAGCATACAAATTTTATTTTATTTACATCATCGCTTTTTTGATATAAGTATTATTCATTTTATAAGTGAAAAAATAAACTACATTGAAAGGAGAGGACTCAAATCCACTTCTTGGATTTCTTCCCACTGTCTATGTGAATTCAGTTTAGTCTCTGATAAGACATTCTCTCTGTAAACTTATTTACAATATGCGTTTACTAGTAGGAATATTGGACATCATCCATGAAAATATCTTTCAGCATACTCTACAAATTCCAAAGAGTAAAATATTTGAATGAACTATGATATATAATCATTTTACTGAATATTAATAGAATTTAATGTCAGTCTGCAGATATTAACTTTAATATTTACCAAGTCAGTCTGTTAGAAATGTCTTTCAATTGTCTGATTCTCTACAACCTCATTTAGAACATTTTCATCTCCAGTGGGGCTTGTGTCATCCTCGAGGGGACCCCACATTTCATCAGTTTAGATAATACCACCAGCTACATAGCTCTCTTGCGAAGAGTCACAGTCCAGTCATGAAAAACTTCAGTAAAGAAAATTGTATTGGTGTATTATCTAATCTTATTTGACAATAAAAAAATGTCATAGAATACCTACTGATAATTTTTAGAATTGGTGTTCTTTACACAATTGCATGAAATATTCAGCTCTACTGTTCTGTAATGTCTATTTCTTAGGGTTGTGAGGTGTGATTAGAACATATACATGGAAGATATTCTGAAAACTCTTTAAGAATACAAGCTCTGGAGTCAAACTGATCTGGAGCTCTGTAATGGTATAGCCAGATCTAGTTATGTGACCTTGTGGTTATACAACTTAAGTCTCTAAACCACTCTGTATCTTAGTTACATATTAGGGTAATCAATCAAACGTTGCTCGTTAGTAGTCCTGTGGATAGTGTTCTCCACCACATAGCAGCGATAGAAAGACTGAATGAAGTAATGAATATTAAGTGCTCAGCATGTTTCCTGGCATATAGCACGTTAGCTGTCATTATTATCCCATAAGTGTAAATCATTTATGAATGTATAGTTGACTTTTCCCCATAAGGAGAAGTAACTTGAGAGTGCAGAAAGTAACTCTTTTGTGATTTTGGAGAAGTGTGTTTCCAGTCCTAAGTGGAGTTTCTGTTCAGTTATTTTCCTAAATTTAGTATCTCTCTCTCGATGAAACTACATTTCTACTGGGAATCATAAACAATCATCTTTCTTCATCTGTTACAAATATACATGTTGTGATTTGACCCAGCCATCCCATTACTGAGTATATACTCAACGGATTATAAATCATTCTGCTATAAAGAGACATGTATATGTATGTTTACTGTGGCACTATTCACAGTAGCAAAGACTTGGAACCAACCCAAATGCCCATCAATGGGAGACTAGATAAAGAAAATGTGGCAAATCTACTCCATGGAATACTATGCAGCCATAAAAAAGTTGAGTTCACGTTCTTTGCAGGGACATGGATGATGCTGGAAACCATCATTCTCAGCAAACAAACACAGGAACAGAAAACCAAACACCACATTTTCTCACTCATAAGCGGGGGTTGAACAATGAGAATACATGGACACAGAGAGGGGAATATCACATACCAGGGCCTGTTGCGGGGTGACCGATTAGGGGAGGGATAGCATTAGGAGAAAAACCTAATGAAGATGATGGGTTGATGGGTGCAGCCAACCATCATGGCACATGTATACCTATGTAACAAACCTGCACATTCTGCGTATGTATCCCCAGAACTTAGAGTATATATATATAAAGAAATATACATGTTGTGATAAAGTGAATGCACTTCACAGTACTTTATAAAACACTGCCTGAAGAAATAGTGGCCCATGGGAACTGCCTATCACTCTAGATTATGTCTACTTTGGAGGTCTCTGGAACTTCAGAAGAAATGCTGCAAATATTCAGCAAGTTCACCAGCATAAGTAATATCTGGTGTGTGCTCTACTGTCACCTTGTTTTTTTTTTTTTTTGAGACGGAGTCTTGCTCTGTCACCCAGGCTGGAGTGCAGTGGGCGGATCTCAGCTCACTGCAAGCTCCGCCTCCCGGGTTTACGCCGTTCTCCTGCCTCAGCCTCCCGAGTAGCTGGGACTACAGGCGCCCGCCACCTCGCCCGGCTAGTTGTTTTTGTATTTTTTTTTTTTAATTTTTATTTATTTATTTATTTATTTAAATTTATTTATTATTATTATACTTTAAGTTGTAGGGTACATGTGCATAACGTGCGGGTTTGTTACATATGTATACTTGTGCCATGTTGCTGTGCTGCACCCATCAACTCGTCATTTACATCAGGTATAACTCCCAATGTAATCCCTCCCCCCTCCCCCCTCCCCATGATAGGCCCCGGTGTGTGATGTTCCCCTTCCTGAGTCCAAGTGATCTCATTGTTCAGTTCCCACCTATGAGTGAGAACATGCGGTGTTTGGTTTTCTGTTCTTGTGATAGTTTGCTAAGAATGATGGATTCCAGCTGCATCCAAGTCCCTACAAAGGACTCAAACTCATCCTTTTTGATGGCTGCATAGTATTCCATGGTGTATATGTGCCACATTTTCTTAATCCAATCTGTCACTGATGGACATTTGGGTTGATTCCAAGTCTTTGCTATTGTGAATAGTGCTGCAATAAACATATGTGTGCATGTGTCTTTATAGCAGCATAATTTATAATCCTTTGGGTATATACCCAGTAATGGGATGGCTGGGTCATATGGTACATCTAGTTCTAGATCCTTGAGGAATCGCCATACTGTTTTCCATAATGGTTGAACTAGTTTACAATCCCACCAACAGTGTAAAAGTGTTCCTATTTCTCCACATCCTCTCCAGCACCTGTTGTTTCCTGACTTTTTAATGATCGCCATTCTAACTGGTGTGAGATGGTATCTCATTGTGGTTTTGATTTGCATTTCTCTGATGGCCAGTGATGATGAGCATTTTTTCATGTGTCTGTTGGCTGTATGAATGTCTTCTTTTGAGAAATGTCTGTTCATATCCTTTGCCCACTTTTTGATGGGGTTGTTTGTTTTTTTCTTGTAAATTTGTTTGAGTTCTTTGTAGGTTCTGGATATGAGCCCTTTGTCAGATGAGTAGCTTGCAAAAATTTTCTCCCATTCTAAGCAACTTCAGCAAAGTCTGAGGATACAAAATTAATGTGCAAAAATCACAAGCATTCTTATACACCAGTAACAGACAAACAGAGAGCCAAATCAGGAATGAACTTCCATTCACAATTGCTTCAAAGAGAATCAAATACTTAGGAATCCAACTTACAAGGGATGTAAAGGACCTCTTCAAGGAGAACTACAAACCACTGCTCAGTGAAATCAAAGAGGACACAAACAAATGGAAGAACATACCATGCTCATGGATAGGAAGAATCAATATCGTGAAAATGGCCATACTGCCCAAGGTAATTTATAGATTCAATGCCATCCCCATCAAGCTACCAATGAGTTTCTTCACAGAATTGGAAAAAACTGCTTTAAAGTTCATATGGAACCAAAAAAGAGCCCGCATCTCCAAGACAATCCTAAGTCAAAAGAACAAAGCTGGAGGCATCACGCTACCTGACTTCAAACTCTACTACAAGGCTACAGTAACCAAAACAGCATGGTACTGGTACCAAAACAGAGATATAGACCAATGGAACAGAACAGAGTCCTCAGAAATAATACCACACATCTACAGCCATCTGATCTTTGACAAACCTGAGAGAAACAAGAAATGGGGAAAGGATTCCCTATTTAATAAATGGTGCTGGGAAAGTTGGCTAGCCATAAGTAGAAAGCTGAAACTGGATCCTTTCCTTACTCCTTATACGAAAATTAATTCAAGATGGATTAGAGACTTAAATGTTAGACCTAATACCATAAAAATCCTAGAGGAAAACCTAGGTAGTACCATTCAGGACATAGGCATGGGCAAAGACTTCATGTCTAAAACACCAAAAGCAATGGCAGCAAAAGCCAAAATTGACAAATGGGATCTCATTAAACTAAAGAGCTTCTGCACAGCAAAAGAAACTACCATCAGAGTGAACAGGCAACCTTTTTTTGTATTTTTTTAGTAGAGACGGGGTTTCACCGTGTTAGCCGGGATCGTCTCTCGATCTCCTGGCCTCGTGATCCGCCCGTCTCGGCCTCCCAAAGTGCTGGGATTACAGGCTTGAGCCACCGCGCCCGGCCTACTGTCACCTTGTTATCTTTAGAAGGAGAACCTAATGATCTTTGTCACCCACGTTTCTTCTAAATTTCTAAAGTGTTGGTGTTCTTTAAACCAATGCGTGAAATATTCATCTCTACTGTTCTATAATGTCTATTTCTTAGGGTTCTGAGGTGTGATTAGAACATACACATGAAAGATACTCTAAAAAACTCTAAATACAAGCTCTAGAGTCAAATTGATCTGTACCTTTTCAATGTAACTGCAATGATCTTTTTTTTTTTTTTTTAACAAAAAAAGCTAAATAGCAGAAGTATAAACAGCCATCCATATTCATTCTTAGTATTCCATAACCTTGGTGACTTAGCACTAATAGAGCAGTTTTGGTGTATGGTAGATATTTTAAAAAATAAGTACAAATTTAACATTATATCCGAGAAGAGTGCAGAAATAATGAAGGAAACACCTATGCAATGATTATGAAGGTGAGGAGCTAGAACACTGGCAACATTTTAAAACCTACACTTTTTTTATGGCCCACCATGATTACAACCCTATCCACCATTTAACTTCTTCTTCTTTTTTTTTTTTTTTCACAAGACAAATCTATGCAATACCATTCTAACTTGGGTGATGATTATTCATTGACTTTTCTTGTAGTTTTAGCATCTATATTAGTTTTGCCCGTTTTTGAGCTTTAGGTAAATAGAACTGCACAGTATGTGCTCCTTTGTGTCTTATTCCTTTCATTCAATATTACGTTCATGTGATTCACCTATATTGTTAGATGTAGCTTTAGTTTATTAATTTTCATTGTTGTGCAGCATTCCATTATCTGAATACACCATCCTGAATTTATCATTTCATTGTTGATGGACAGGTATGTGGTTTCAGCTTTTGATAGTACTAACAGTGATGCTATGAACATCGGTGTGTGCACATGTGCAAGAGATTAGTGGTATATTTGCATAGAAGTTGAATAAATTCTTGGGTATGCATATCCTTAAAACATAATGTCAAACTGTCTCTGAGTGGTCATGAAAATATATAACCCTTCTAGCAGGTATGATTGTCCCTTGTTCCATTATAACTTGGTATTTTCAGATTATTAAAATGTTTCCTAATTTGGAGCATTTGTATTAAGGCTATCATAAAATGTATTTTTAAAAATTTGCATTTCTCTAATACTAATAAAGTTGAACACTTTTTTTCTATTGAAGTTTCCTTTTTGTGGAAAGCTTGGTCAGAATTTTTGCCAATTTTTCTACTTTACTGCATTTTCCCCAGCTTTACTGTGATATAGTTAACAAAAACTGTATATATTCAAAGTATACAACATGAAGTTTTGATATATGTATTCACAATGAAATGTTATATATGCATGACCTTGAAGTTGTTATTTGTGTGTGGTGCAAATACTGTGTTAGTAAATGTCAAATATGCAATACATTATTATTAATTACAGTCACTATCCTGTGCATTAGGTCTCCAGAACTTATGCATCTTACAACTGCAATTCATATGCTTTAACCAACAACTCTCCATTTCCAGTACCCTGGATCCTTGGTAATCACCCTTCTGGTTCGTTTTTGTTTTGGTTTGTTTGGATGACTGTAAATCTAGATAGATCATTTAGAGCTTTGTAGTTCAAATATCTCATCCTTCTCTTTTGAGTTTGTCTTGGCACTTGAAGAAGAAAATTTCCTAATTCTAATATAGATTTTCAAAAAAATAGTCTTCCCCAATGGTTGCCATTTTTGTTTTTGTTTTTTTTTTTTTCTTCCTTTTCCTTCTCTCTCTCTTTTTCTCCTCCACTCCAAGGTCATTAAGATATTCTACAATGTCATCTTTAAAAATGTTATGTTTACTTTTGTATTTAGAGCTTTAATTCACCTGAATGTATTTTTTACTATAATGCAAAATAGGGGTAAATTGCTTCTTTTTTTTCACATTTTCTTATTTATCTGTATAAATCTGGAATATCACCACTGTCTTAAGCTTCTGTAGCTATGCAGATCTTCATTTGGTATTTCTATCCATTCTATTCCATTTGTTTGCAAGCCAATTTGTATCGGTATTTTATCTAAATTCCACATTCTTATAAGACTGTATCATAGTTGTCTTCATATTCTACAAGGCAAGTTTTCTACCGTCTTTCTTTTCTTCATGTGAATCTTGACAGTTTTTCAACTTTAGCACTTTCATGTGATTTTCAGAATTTGCTTATCAAGCTCCACAAAAACAAAAGCAAATATACCTGACAAATACTAAAACATTGTTGAGACTTGGGATTTTTTAATTTACAAAATTGAGTTTTTCAATTCATTAATGTGGTATATCTCACAGGTATTTAATTTCTGTAATACTACTGGAAAAAAGTTACTTAAATAGAATCCTGCCTATTTTAGCATATTTATTCCTGCGTTCTGGATTTTCAAAATTCTCTATTAAATATCTGCTTAAAATATTTTCATTTTGCAACCATTTGCTCTTAGCATGATATAAAACTACAACCATGTGAATCTTATTTCTAAAACGTAATCTATGTATTTTCCTCTTTCAGTGTGTGCAATTGTATAATATATAATTTTTTCCGTCTTTCAACGTTTATACTTCATTATGTACTAACAACATTCCATTATAAGGGTTTAATAAACAAAATACTGCTTCAACTAATTGGCATATTAAGAAAAGTGATAAAGAGAAAGTAGGAAAGATCTAAAATCAACACCCTAATATCACAATTAAAAGAACTAGAGAAGTAACAGCAAACAAATTCAAAAGCTAGCAGAAGACAAGAAATAACTAAGATCAGGGCAGAACTGAAGGAGAGACACAAAAAAAAACCTTCAAAAAATCTGTGAATCCAGGAGTTGGTTTTTTGAAAAGATTAGCAAACTAAATAGACCACTAGCCAGACTGATAAAGAAGAAAAGAGAGAAGAATCAAATAGACGTAATACAAAAATGTTAAAGGGGATATCATGAATGACCTCACAGAAATACAAACTACCATCAGAGACTCTATAAACATCTCTATGCAAGTAAGCTAGAAAATCTAGAAGAAATGGATAAATTCCCAAACAAATACACCCTCCCAAGACTAAACCAGGAAGAAGTTGAATCCTTGAATAGACCGATAACAAGTTCTGAAATTGAGGCAATAATTAATAGCCTACCAACCAAAAAAAGTCCAGGACCAGACAGATTCACAGCCGAATTCTACCAGAGGTACAAAGAGGAGTTGATACCATTCCTTCTGAAACTATTCCAAACAATAGAAAAAAAAAGGAGTCCTTCCTAACTCATTTTATGAGGTCAGTATCATCGTGATACCAAAACCTGGCAGAGACGTAACAAAAAAAGAAAATTTCAGGCCGATATCCCTGATGAACATCGATGCGAAAATCCTCAGTAAAATACTGGCAAAACAAATCCAGCAGCACATCAAAGCTTGTCCACCATGATCAAGTCAGCGTCATCCCTGGGATGCAGGGCTGGTTCAACATATGCAAATCAAAAAACGTAATCTATCACATAAATAGAACCAATGATAAAAACCACATGATTATCTCAATAGATGCAGAAAAGGCCTTTGAAAAAATTCAACACCGCTTCATGCTAAAAACTCTCAATAAACTAGGCAATGATGGAATGTATCTCAAAATAATAAGAGCTATTTATGACAAACTCATAGACAATATCACACTGAATGGGCACAGACTGGAAGCATTCTCTTTGAAAACTGGCACAAGACAAGGATGCCCTCTCTCACCACTCCTACTCAACACAGTTTTGGAAGTTCTGGCCAGGGCAGTCAGGCAAGAGAAAGAAATAAAGAGTATTCAAATAGGAAAACAAGAGTCCAATTGTCTCTGTTTACAGATGGCATGATTATACATTTAGAAAACCCTATCTTCTCAGTCCCAAATCTCCTTATGAGAATAAGTAACTTCAGCAAAGTCTCAGGATACAAAATCAATGTTCAAAAATCACAAACATTCCTATACACAAATAACAGACAGAGAGCCAAATCATGAGTGAACTCCCATTCACAATTTCTGCAAAGAAATAAAATACCTAGGAATCCAAATTACAAGGGATGTGAAGGACCTCTTCAAGGAGAACTGCAAACCACTGCTCATCGAAATAAGAGAGGACACAAACACACGGAAAAGCATTTCATGATCATGGATAGGAAGAATTAATATCATGAAAATGGCCATACTGCCCAAAGTAATTTATAGATTCATTGCTATCCCCATCAGGCTACCACTGACTTTCTTCCCAGAATTAGAAAAAACTACTTTAAATTTCATATGGAACCAAAAAACAGCCCATATAGCATCATGCTATCTGACTTCAAACTATACTACAAGGCTATAGTAACCATAACATCATGGTACTGGTACCAAAACAGATATATAGGCCAATGCAACAGAACACAGGCCTCAGAAATAATACACATCTACAACCATCTGATCTTGGACAAACCTGACAAAAACAAGCAATGGGGAAAGGATTCCCTATTTAATAAATAGTGTTGGGAAACCTGGATAACCATATGCAGAAAACTAAAACTGGACCCCTTCCTTACACCTTTTACAAAAATTAACTCAAGCTGGATTAAAGACTTAAATGCTAGACCTAAAACCATAAAAACCTTAGAAGAAAACATAGGCAATACCATTCAGGACATAAGCATGGGCAAAGACTTCATGACTGAAACACCAAAAGTAATAACAAAAGTCAAAATTGACTAATGTGATCTAATTAAACTACAGAGCTTCTGCACAGCAAAAGAAACTATCATCAGAGTGAACAGGCAACCTACAGAATGAGAGAAAATTTTTGCAATTTGCCCATCTAACAAAGGGCTAATATCCAGAATCTACAAAGAACTTAAACAAATTTACAAGGAAAACAACAAACCCATCAAAAAGTAGGCAAAGATATGAAAAGACATTTCTAAAAAGATGACATTTATGCAGCCAACAAACATGAAAAAAAGCTCATCACTGGTCATTAGGGAAATGCAAATCAAACCCACACTGAGATACCATCTCATGCCAGTTAGAATGGCCATCATTAAAAAGTCAGGAAATAAGAGATACTAGAAAGGATGTGGAGAACTGGAAAGCTCTTACACTGCTGGTGGGAGTGTAAATTTGTTCAACCATTGTGGAAGACAGTGTGGCGATTCCTCAAGGATCTAGAACCAGAAATACCATTTGACCCAGCAATCCCATTACTGGGTATATACCCAAAGGATTATAAATCATGCTGCTATAAAGACACATGCACATGTATGTTTATTGTGGCACTGTTCACAATAGCAAAAACTTGGAACCAACCCAAATGCCCATCAATGATAGACTGGATAAAGAAAATGTGGCACTTATATACCATGGAATACTATGCAGCCATAAAAAAAGGCTGAGTTCATGTCCTTTGCAAGGACATAGATGACACTGGAAACCACCATTTTCAGCAAACAAACACAAGAACAGAAAACCAAACACTGCATGTTCTCATTAGTGGGAGTAAACAATGAGAACACATGGACACAGGGTGGGGAGCATCATATACTAGGGTTTATTTGGGGCTGGGGTGCTAGAGGAGGGATAACAGGAGGAGAAATACCTAATGTAGCAAACCTGCACATTCTGCACATGTACCCCAGGATTTAAAGTGTAACATAAAACATGATAAAATTGCTATATTTAAAATATAATAACATTACTAAGTATTGCTTAGTTCAGTAGCAGAGAAACATTTTAATTTTAAGTAGATTTCAAATGTAACAGATTTGAAACTTACATCCACTAGAAATAATACTTTACTGCCTGGTAATCTATTCCATATATAAATAAAAGTTAGTTCCAAGATGGCCAAATAGGAACAGCTCCAGACTACAGCTCCCAGCATGAGCAACACAGAAGATGGGTGATTTCTGCATTTCCAACTGAGGTAGCAGGTTCCTATTACTGGGGCGTGTCGGACAGTGGTTGCAGCCCACCTAGTGAGAGCCGAAGCAAGGCGAGGCATTCCTTACCCAAGAAGTGCAAGGGGTAAGGGAATTCCCTTTCCTAGCCAAGGGAAACCTGTGACACACAGCACCTGGAAAATCGGGTCACTCCCACTCTAATACTGTGCTTTGAGAAGGGTCTTAGCAAACGGCACACTAGGAGATTATATCCTGTGCTTGGCTTGGAGGGTCCCACACTCACAGAGCCTCCCTCATTGCTAGCACAGCAGTCTGAGATCTAACTGCAAGGCGGCAGCAAGGCTAGGGGAAGGGCGCCCACCATTGCTGAGGCTTGAGTAGGTAAACAAAGCCTCTGGGAAGCTCGAACTGGGTGGAGCCCACCTCAGCTCAAGGAGGCCTGCCTGCCTCTGTAGATTCCACCTCTGGGGACAGGGCATAGCCAAACAAAAGGCAACAGAAACCTCTGCAGATTTAATGTCCCTGTCTGACAGCTTTGATGAGAGTAGTGGTACTTCCAGCACGAAGTTTGAGATCTAAGAACGGACAGACTGCCTCCTCAAGTGGGTCCCTGACCCCTGAGTAGTCTAACTGGGAGGCACCCCCCAGTAGAAGCAGACTGACACTTCACACGGCTGTGTACCCCTCTGAGACGAAGCTTCCAGAGGAACGATCAGGCAGAAACATTAGCTGTTCAGTAATATTGACTGTTATGCAGTCACTGCTGCTTATACCCAGGCAAACAGGGTCAGGAGTGGACCTCCAGAAAACTCCAGCAAACCTGCAGCTGAGGGTCCTGACTGGTAGAAGGAAAACTAACAAACAGAAAGGTCATCTACACCAAAACCCCATCTGTACATCACCATCGTCAAGCACCAAAGGTAGATAAAACCACAAGGATCGGGAAAAAACAGGAGAAAAGCTGAAAATTCTAAAAATCAGAGCACCTCTCCCCCTCCAAAGGAACGCAGCTCCTCGCCAGCAATGGAACAAAGCTGGATGGACAATGACTTTGATAAGTTGAGAGAAGAAGGCTTCGGACGATCAAACTTTTCTGAGCTAAAGGAGGAAGTTTGAACCCACTGCAAAGAAGCTAAAAACATTGAAAAAAGATTTGACGAATGGCTAACTGGAATAACCAATGTAGAGAAGTCCTTAAATGACCTGATAGAGCTGAAAACCATGGCACGAGAGCTACGTGACAAATGCACAAGCTTTAGTAACCAATTCAATCAACTGGAAGAAAGGGTATTGGGGATTGAGGATCAAATGAATGAAATGAAACAAGAAGAGAAGTTTAGAGAAAAAAGAGTAAAAAGAAATGAACAAAACCTCCAAGACATATGGAACTATGTGAAAAGACCAAATCTACGTCTGATTGGTGTACCTGAAAGTGACGGGGAGAATGGAACCAAGTTGGAAAACACTCTGCAGGATATCATCCAGGAGAACTTCCCCAACCTAGCATGGCAGTCCAACATTCAAATTCAGGAAATACAGAGAACGCCACAAAGATACTCTTTGAGAAGAGCAACTCCAAGACACATAATTGTCAGATTCACCAAACTTGAAATGAAGGAAAAAATATTAAGGGGAGCCAGAGAGAAAGGTTGGGTTATCCACAAAGGGAAGCCCATCAGACTAACAGCGGATCTCTCGTCAGAAACTCTACAAGCCAGAAGAGAGGGGGAGCCAATATTCAACATTCTTAAAGAAAAGAATTTTCAAACCAGAATATCATATCTAGCCAAACTAAGCTTCCTAAATGAAGGAGAAATAAAATCCTTTACAGACAAGCAAATGCTTAGAGATTTTGTCACCACCAGGCCTGCCCTACAAGAGCTCCGGAAGGAAGCACTAAACATGGAAAGGAACAGCCAGTACCAGACACTGCAAAAACATGCC
Organism: Macaca mulatta; assembly: GCF_049350105.2. NCBI lineage: Eukaryota > Metazoa > Chordata > Mammalia > Primates > Cercopithecidae > Macaca > Macaca mulatta. The sequence continues at coordinate 101,051,603 of NC_133419.1, read as the reverse complement.
AAAATGTAAAGACCATCAATGCTAGGAAGAAACTGCATCAACGAGCAAAATAACCAGCTAACATCATAATGACAGGATCAAATTCACACATAACAATATTAACCTTAAATGTACATGGGTTAAATGCTCCAATTAAAAGACACAGACTGGCAAATTGGATAAAGAGTCAAGACCCATCTGCTGTATTCAGGAGACCCATCTCACATGCAGAGACGCACACAGGCTCAAAATAAAGGGATGGAGGAAGATCTACGAAGAAAATGGAAAACAAAAAAAGGGGTTGCATCCTAGTCTCTAATTAAACAGAATTTAAACCAACAAAGATCAAAAGAGACAAAGAAGGCCATTACATAATGGTAAAGGGATCAATTCAACAAGAAGAGCTAACTATCCTAAATATATATACACCCAATACAGGAGCACCCAGATTCATAAAGCAAGTCCTTAGAGACTTACAAAGAGACTTAGACCCCCACACAATAATAATGGGAGACTTTAACACCCCACTGTGAACATTAGACAGATCAACAACACAGAAAGTTAACAAGGATATCCAGAAATTGAACTCAGCTCTGCATCAAGTAGACGTAATAGACATATACAGAATTCTCAACCACAAATCAACAGAATATACGTTCTTCTCAGCACCACATCACACTTATTCCAAAATTGACCACATAGTGGGAAGTAAAGAACTCCTCAGCAAACGTAAAAGAATAGAAATTATAACGAACTGTCTCTCAGACCATAGTGCAATCAAACTAGAACTCTGGATTAAGAAATTCAATCAAAACTGCTCAACTACATGGAAACTGAACAACCTGCTCCTGAATGACCACTGGGTACATAACGAAGTGAAGGCAGAAATAAAGATGTTCTTTGAAACCAATGAGAACAAAGATACAACATACCAGAATCTCTGGGACACATTTAAAGCAATGTGTAGAGGGAAATGTATAGCACTAAATGCCCACAAGAGAAAGCAGGAAAGATTAAAAATTTGATACCCTAACATCACAATTAAAAGAACTAGAGAAGCAAGAGCAAACACATTCAAAAGTGAGCAGAAGGCAAGAAATAGCTAAGATCAGAGCAGAACTGAAGGAGACAGAGACACAAAAAAACCCTTCAAAAAAATCAATGAATCCGGGATCTGGTTTTTTGAAAAGATCAACAAAATTGATAGACCGCTAGCAAGACTAATACAGAAGAAAAGAGAGAAGAATCAAATAGACGCAATAAAAAATGATAAAGGGGATATCACCACCGACCCCACAGAAATACAAACTACCATCAGAGAATACTATAAACACCTCTATGCAAATCAACTAGAAAATCTAGAAGAAATGGATAAATTCCTGGACACATACACTCTCCCAAGACTAAACTAGTAAGAAGTTGAATCCCTGAATAGAGCAATAACAGGTTCTGAAATTGAGGCAATAATTAATAGCCTACCAACCAAAAAAAGTCCAGGACCAGATGGATTCACAGCTGAATTCTACCAGAGGTACAAGGAAGAGCTGGTACCATTCCTTCTGAAACTATTCCAATCAATAGAAAAAGAGGGAATCCTCCCTAACTCATTTTATGAGGCCAACATCATCCTGATTCCAAAGCCTGGCAGAGACACAACAAAAAAAGAGAATTTTAGACCAATATCCCTGATGAAAATAGATGCAAAAATCCTCAATAAAATACTGGCAACTCAAATCCAGCAGCACATCAAAAAGTTTATCCACCATGATCAAGTGGGCTTCATCTCTGGGATGCTAGGCTGGTTCAACATACACAAATCAATAAATGTAATCCACCATAAAAACAGAACCAAAGACAAAAACCACATGATTATCTCAATAGATGCAGAAAAGGCCTTTGACAAAATTCAACAGCCCTTCATGTTAAACCCTCAATACATTCGGTATTGATGGAACATATCTCAAAATAATAAGAGCTATTTATGATAAACCCACAGCCAATATCATACTGAAGGGGCAACAACTGGAAGCATTCCCTTTGAAAACGAGCACAAGACAGGGATGCCCTCTCTCACCACTCCTATTCAACATAGTGTTGGAAGTTCTGGCCAGGGCAATCAGGCAGGAGAAAGAAAGGGTATTCAATTAGGAAAAGAGGAAGTCAGATTGTCCCTGTTTGCAGATGACATGATTGTATATTTAGAAAACTCCATTGTCTCAGCCCAAAATCTCCTCAAGCTGATAAGCAACTTCAGCAAAGTCTCAGGATACATCAATGTGCAAAAGTCACTAGCATTCTTATACAGCAATGACAGACAAATAGAGAGCCAAACCATGAGTGACTCCCATTCACAATTGCTTCAAAGAGAATAAAATACCTAGGAATCCAACTTACAAGGGATGTAAAGGACCTCTTCAAGGAGAACTACAAGCCACGGCTCAGTGAAATAAAAGAGGACACAAACAAATGGAAGAACATTCCATGCTCATAGATGGGAAGAATCAATATTGTGAAAATGGCCATACTGCCCAAGGTAATTTATAGATTCAATGCCATCCCCATTAAGCTACCAATGACTTTCTTCACAGAATTGGGAGAAAAACTACTTTCACGTTCATATGGAACCGAAAAAGAGCCCGCATTGCCAAGACAATCCTAAGCCAAAAGAACAAAGCTGGAGGCATCATGCTACCTGACTTCAAACTATACTACAAGGCTACAGTAACCAAAACAGCATGGTACTGGTACCAAAACAGAGATATAGACCAATGGAACAGAACAGAGTCCTCAGAAATAATACCACACATCTACAACCATCTGATCTTTGACAAACGTGACAAAAAAAAGCTTCCTTTCCTTACACCTTATACAAAATTTAATTCAAGATGGATTAGAGACTTAAATGTTAGACCTAAAACCATAAAAACCCTAGAAGAAAACCAAGGTAATACCATTCAGGACATAGGCATGGGCAAGGACTTCATTTCTAAAACACTAAAAGCAATGGCAGTAAGAGCCAAAATTGACAAATGGGATCTAATTAAACTAAAGAGCTTCTGTACAGGAAAAGAAACTACCATCAGAGTGAACAGGCAACCTACAGAATAGGAGAAAATTTTTGCAATCTACTCATCTGACAAGGGGCTAATATCCAGAACCTACAAAAACTGAAACAAATTTACAAGAAAAAAGCAATCCCATCAAAAAGTGTGCGAAGGATATGAACAGACACTTCTCAAAAGAAGACTTTTATGCAGCCAACAGACACATGAAAAAATGCTCATCATCACTTGCCATCAGAGAAACGCAAATCAAAACCACAGTGAGATAGCATCTGATACCAGTTAGAATGGCAATCATTAAAAAGTCAGGAAACAACAGGTGGCTGGAGAGGATGTGGAGAAACAGGAACACTTTTACACTGTTGGTGGGACTGTAAACTAGTTCAACCATTGTGGAAGACAGTGTGGTGATTCCTCAAGGATCTAGAACTAGAAATACCATTTGACCCAGTCATCTCATTACTGGGTATATCCCCAAAGGATTATAAATCATGCTGCTATAAAGACATATGCACACGTATGTTTATTGTGGCACTATTCACAATAGCAAAAACTTGGAACCAACCCAAATGTCCATCAGTGACAGACTGGATTAAGAAAATGTGGCACATATACACCATGGAATACTATGCAGCTATAAAAAAGGATGAGTTCATGTCCTTTGTAGGGACATGGATGCAGCTGGAAACCATCATTCTCAGCAAACTATCGCAAGAACAGAAAACCAAACAATGCATGTTCTCACTCATAGGTGGGAACTGAACAATAAGAACACTTGGACACAGGAAAGGGAACATCACACACCAGGGACTGTCGTGGGGTGGGGGCAGGGGGGAGGGATAGCATTAGGAGATACTTAATGTAAATGACGAGTTAATGTGTGCAGCACACCAACATGGCACATATATACATATGTAACAAACCTGCACGTTGTGCACATGTACCCTAGAACTTAAAGTATAATAAAAAAAAATAAAAAAATAAAGTGTGTTTCATGTTGACCAAGTTAAAAAAAAAGTTAGCATAAAATAATATAATTTGTATACTGTCATCGAATTATTTGTTAGCTTCTTTAAAATATTTAGGCATTCTGATGCCAGAAATTATAGTCAGCATTAATACCAGATATAATGTTTTGGTATAGATTTTTTTTCTCACCAAAGACTTCTTATACTCACCAAAACTGTGTGCCCATTTTTTTCAGGAGTTAAACTGATCTATTTATTTTTCAAGAAAGAAAGGCTAGTATTCATGCCATTTGGTTAATAATCAGTAAATTCACTTTGCTTTTATAATTGTCTATGGAGTTTGGAAATCTTTTTCTTTTTAACAAGAATATGAAGTAGATCAAAACAAATCTGATTTATTATTTTCTGTACATTTTGACCAATTTTGGGGCAAGATCCTAATAAGTATTTCTTTATATATGATGCAAGGGAATTTTCAACATTTAAAATAGATATATTATTTTCAGAGACATCACATAACCTTCTGATTAAGAACAAATAATTTTAAAAGTACTTGTAATCCAAGAATATAACATTACTGAAATCGTAAAAAAAAAAAAAAAAATCAACATTCTGCAATTCTCAGGAAATGAGTGATTTTTAACTGATTGTGCAGGTTTACTAATAATGTTAATGATGCAATCCCATGACAACAAAAAGTAGCAACATTGTAATAAGTATCATGTAAATCATTTTACTGATTAGAGTTTGATTATTTGATACTAGCTGGATTCTAATTTTAGAATGTTTGCTCAGTTGCTCTAGCCCCTTATTGTTTCTCATAAATCAAATGGAATGGGAAATTGCTTTTTTATTACTTCTTTCTGTTCTCATTTTTATGAGAATACTTTGTGGTTAAGCCATTAAAAATTAATACTTTCTGAGTAAAAACAACACATGATGTCTTCATGATGGTGAGCTCATGCTTTGGGAAGGGCATGCCCTGGGGAGGCAGATCCTGGCTCTCCCCCTTAAGCTCTGTCTGATTGTTGGCACATTATTTAACTTTCTGAACCTCAGTTTCCACATCTGTAAAACAGGAATGCTATAACCTACTTTGAAGGGTTTTGTGTTATAGATGATGTTACTTATACAAAGTAGTCATGTTTAAAGAATCATTAATAATGAGTTCACATTAATTAAAAATAGTGAAAAATACAGGTTATACTTCTGAATCTTATAAGTATTGGAAAAATTCAGATACATTTAGGAGGCACTAAAAATGCAGTTTTCGTTTGGGGAAAATCTCAAGGAATAATAAGTCAATTATTTTCAATCAGTGAATATATATTGCTCAACAACTACGGACCTTCATCGCAGCTTCATCAGCCTAAATGGGCCACCTTTCTTCAGGCACATATTGACATTCAGTTCACTTCTTCTGTGTCCATGCATAAAAGCATTTTATTCAGTGGGTGTTTTTTGTTTGCTTTGCTTTGTTTTGGCAAATGAATTTCTAAATGAATTAGAAAATGCTTGGAACAGGGAGTCAGGGGACCAGAGTTCCAGGTCTGGTTCTGCCAGTAATTAACCTTCCAAACTTAAGCAGATCTCTAAACGTGTCTTTGTCTCTGTTTGTAATAAGCTACCTTGTTAACGCTACATAATATAAGGAGGCTTGCTGGATGATCATAGCCTAAAAGAACAGCACCAGTTGAAAGAAGCCACTGGGGTTAAGGACCAAAAGGAGACAAATGAGTTGCTGTAGAAGTCACAATAATTCAGGCAGGCAGCCAAGTCACAGGGTGGTAGAAGTCTGGTTGACGATTTCACTTAGAGGCTCAAGGCTAAAGATTGCTTGTTTCCTCCAGGAATGAAATTGTGACTAAAGGAGATGTGGTTAAGGTCATATTGTCAAGGGTTAAGAGTTCCAGAAAAACTAGCAGATAGGATCAGGAGAGAATTCTGTCTGAAAGGTATTATTAAACAGAACTGAGGTCCAGGACCGGCTAACCCACCTGCCAAGAGCTTTTCATGTAAGAATAAAGACATGTTATACACAGGAAGCTAAGAGACACCTAAACCTATTACGGGGTAGCTGAAGATATTTCAAAATACTTTAAGTATTTTTAAAAAAAGTATAAGTAGCAGTCAGTCTTTTCTGGAAAAAAAAAATACTCATGTAGCTTTGAGCTGAGGAAAAGCGTATCTATCTAAATTGCACACGATAATTTAATAAAATCTGGGAAATAGGTAGAGCAGGAATAGACATAAGGACCTGGTATGAGAGTAAAATTGAAGCAACTTAAGGTGGTAATATCTGTTCAAATTAAGGTAGGGAAACCTATAAATCGATGTACCAGGTAGCTTGCTCCATTAGGAGTACACCTAGGTTCAGAGGCATTCTAAAATGAATGCTCATTACATGGCTTGCACTTTGAGCCCAAAAATCTTCACTGCCATAATCAACTAGAGTTTCTATAATCTCCTGCTCTCGTTTTGGTAACTGTCTGTGTCCCTTACCCCTTCACGCATACACTAGAACATAGACTCAATGAGGATGAAGATTTTTGTCTCTTGCTCACTGCTGTTTCCCAGTGCCTAAGACAATGCCTGGAACATGGTATGTAATAAATATATATTGTATATTTTATACCATATATACATATAAATACCATGAGCTCCACTTACATTGTGAATGAGTATAATGTGCATTTACTCATACAGGTTTAATTACATACAACAATTACAACAACTAAATTAATTATAAAATGGATGTCTTAGTCAGCTTGGGCTCATACAACAAAATACCATAGACAGAGATACTTAAACAATTGACGTTATTTCTCATGGTTCTAAAGGGTGGGAGATCTAAGACCGAGGTGACAGAAAATTTGACTCTTGGTGACAACCTTTCTCCTGGCTTGCAGACGGTTACTTTTTTAGTGTGTCCTCATGCAGAGAGCTCTGGTCTCTCTTTCTCTTCTTATGAGTGTACTACTACCTTCATGGGGTCCCCATTCTCATGACCTCGTTAAAACCTAATTGTCTCCCAAAGACCCTGCTTCCAAACACCTTCACATTAGGGGATAAGTGTTCAATGTATGAATTTCTCAGAGACACAAAGATTAAATCCATAACAATGCAATTTTGTTATTAATGTCTAGTTTTTCCTCAGGAAGAACAGGCAAAAAGCCTCAGCCAAGTTCAGCTAGAAAACTAAGTTGCGTTTTTGTTAATTTTTCTTCTGCTTGTATTGATGACATTTTGCTGATTTTCTGAGTATTCCATGTGTATGAGGACTGACCATAAAAACTTGTAATCAAAATTAGAAACGTTTTGAGAGGGGAAAAAAGGCACACACAAAAAACTAAAATTATACAGTTTTTGAAATATTTATAGATTAACTGACAAACTGGTTTTATAATATTGGTGGACCTATAAAATCATTCTGTTTAAAGGCCATTTTCAAAAATAAAATTATTTCAAAAATTGAACATAGGGCCATCCACATTAAAGAAAAAATCGTAAAAATTTTAATATTGATCTTATGCAAATTTTAAAATAACACAAGCAGAATAATACTTCTGGATACAAAGCCGTATATTTTACTCAGTTTCTTACCTATATGTGTTTAATGCCTCTTCACTTGTATTTTTCTGAAGAATGCATTTTTAAAATTCTTGATATCTTACATGGACCTTTTTTGTAGATAATATATTTAATTGAGAAAATCTTCTCTCTATAGGTGATAAATTACCTGATATGCAAAAGTGTATTCTGCTAAATGGAAGACATCCTCAATTCTGTTCAAGGGGCAGTTACTATTGAAATGCATAAATGTTTGAGACTAAATATTTTCATAATACTGTTTTCTCTCCACAGCAAGTACTTTTCTCCTGTTTAGATTAGTAGAATATCACAGTTTGGATTAAAGTTTAATTTAAATGTGCACTACGTAAATTTTGAGAAGAGCTCTGCCCCACGAGATTCTTTGTTTTTTCTTTTCTTTTTTTTTTTTTTTTTTGAGACGGAGTCTCACTCTGTCATTCAGGCTGGAGTGCAGTGGTGCGATCTCAGCTCACAGCCAGCTCCACCTCCTAGGTTCACGCCATTCTCCTGCCTCAGGCTCCTGAGTAGCTGGGATTACAGGCACCCGCCACCATGCCCGGCTAATTTTTTTGTATTTTTAATAGAGACGGGGTTTCACTGTGTGTTAGCCAGGATGGTCTCGATCTCCTGACCTCGTGATCCACCCACTTCGGCCTCCCAAAGTGCTGGAATTACAGGCATGAGCCATTGTGCCTGGCCCCCATGAGATTCTTAATATCATTTGTACCATGACATTGTGCTACACCCAAATGTATATTTTATCATTTCAAAATAATTCAATAAATATAATTTTAAAAGCAAACACTTTTCTTTTAATTTTTTTACATTTTAAACTGAATTTATCATAGCATTTATTACAGTGTTCAGATTTCATCTTCAACAGAATGGATCACAAAAAGCTATACTTCGATTCCATGATTTTGAAGAAAGATATTGATTCAATTTGAATAAACTTAATTGATATTTAATTTTACTGCATTGTTTTAAAACCAGTATCATTTAACTATTTTCAAGGTCTGATGCTGTTAATGAAGCAACACTTTAACAGTAATTGCTTCACTTTTTGTACTTTCATAAGAAAACTTGCAATAGAAAATGAATGAAATTAGTTTAGAAGAACAGACATTTATCTAAATGAAAAGTGATGCTTCACAGAGTAATATGCAAATGCACAGTCAGCAGCTTGCCATGTTAAATTGTCATCTTTAGACACAATCTTCCTAAAATCTATTAACTTTTGAAAAAATGCTGATGTTTCATCAACACATTCTGCCTCCTGGTTTTCGGGTGCTCAGCAGCCCTCTTGGTAAATATCTACAAATATTTTGTTCAATTAATATGTTCATCAAGTTCCTTAACAATTATAAATTTAGTACTTAATTTTTTCTTTAAACACTCACTTTAGTTTTTTTTGGTTAGCTCATGCTGCCAAAATATTTATTACTAAATAAGAACCGCACTACCAAACAATCAAATAAATAAATATTTACACTGCAAAATAAGTGACAAGGACGCTAGAGCAAGAGCATAGAGTACTCCTTATATGTTACAAGAGTGCCCAGCTTCCATTAGCCACATGTGTCAGATACATCTGACCTGTAATTTTTCAAACTTTCCAGTGGTCCTGTTATTTGCTAGCCCAGGGGCTTCATACATCTCACAGAAGGCACATTAGTCCAGTATACCAAAGAGGCCAACAGGCAGTAGTGGTGAAAACGACTCACACAAATACTTGAGATCAAAGGGAGTTAGCGGATCTCAGTCACACCGGTTTGGGGGGTGACAAAGTGTATTTTGAAACGTGAGTGCCCTGCATACTGTCCTTGAAAGGGATATATTGTTAAAGCTTGGAAAGGCAGGGAGAACAGAAAGAGGCTATGGCTATGTCTTTCACATTTACACATAAGTTAAAATATACAAACTTTTCACAGCACAGCCATGGTACTTAGCCCTGAGAGCAACTCTCGTTTTGAAGTTGTATTATCATCTCCATGTATAGATAATAATTTGGGGGCTCAGATATTAGGTGCCAATATGTACAAGACCAAACAACTAGTGACAAGCTTGGATTATAAACTAGGTAGGTATCTCAAAGCTAAAGAGATAGAGTGCTCAGAGTTTTATGAAAACAAAGGAATGAGTTACAGTTTTTAAAAATTATGGGTATATGGACGAGGTCATATTAAAAAGAGAAATGTTAGAGCCTATGAACAAGTATAAAAGTTACTAATATTGGCTAAACTTTCCAGATGAGAAGAGAATGAAGGAGAGGAAGGGTTTTTTAAAATGTAATTTAGAAATGTTTTATTTACAGAGAATTTAAAATGTTATTAAAAGCTTTAGGGTTCCAAACATATACCTTCATTTCTCCAGGTATGAAACAATTTAGAAAGACTCACTAGAGAGAAAATGAAGACCCAAATGTCATCAGTCAGTTTTATTTATAGCAAACTTGGGTGTACTCCTGGCAAGGCTTCCTGTCTCCCACCATAAGGTAAAATTAGCACTGAGTCCCTGGAGAATGGCAGAACCTCAAAAGTTCAGGGCAGGTTTTTGTACCACAAATCCTATTACTCAGTCATTTTCTTCTCTGTGGTTCTGGTGAATGATACGAAGACAAAGAATAGAAGGAAAAGGACAATAAAGGATACACACCCACCCACACACACACACACACACAGTTTTTTGTTTTTTGTTTTTTTTTGACAAAAAACATAAGGCTCCCCTAGCAGAGTTGAATTGGAAAAAATGGTGGAAATGTGTGTATCAATTACGGCTCCTGAGCAGTACTGACCCAGCTGCAAGCATGAATTGTAGGTTCAAATGATTCAGGTTTAACTGAGAGGGGCAAGACATACTCTTTCCATCTAAGGATGCAGAACTGAGGCAAGATACCATGAGACAGGAGAAGTCCAGAAGAACAGCGACCTTTAACACAATAACTCAGTTCAGATCTAGCTCTCACTGGTCTTACAAGTCAGATAAGCCACTCCTCTTCTGAAGAGGGGAGAGAAAAAGACCAGACGGAAGAGCTCATTCCTTTCCCTTATGAATGCGTGAAATTCAATGGAGACAAAATAGTGTAAGTCAGCTGCACAGAGATGGGACCCTGACTGGAGTCTCAGGGGACTTCAGCAGCTCAACCTTATTCCAGAGTAAATTTGAGGTGGGTTGGCAGAAGGTAACGGAAAGATGAAGCCAGGTTACAGAGACCTCGTTTGCCACGCTAAAGAGTATGGACTTTATCCTGAAGAGAAAGAGGCATGAGGAGACTTTAAAAGATATGATCACATTTACATGTGAAAGAGAAGATTACGCTAGCAAAGAGATCATTTAGGTTACTGAAATCGCCTAGGCAGAATATGAGGAGGGCTTAATTATCAGCAATGATGAAAATGGAGACTGTATCTTATACTTTATTTTGCATTGCTTAGTGAAATATATTACACAGAGCTGACACAATAAATTTTTATTATGTATACTTAAACATGTTCATGCATTGTGCACAACATTTAAAATTCACCTTGCCTAATCATTTATATCTCTTTAAATTAGCTGAAATGTAAAAATTATTAGGAAAAAATGAATTTATCTTGTGTATAAAATGCCTAAACAGAAGATTCTAACTATATCATGTTTTCAACAGTGAATATGATCTACTTGCTGAGAATAGTAGTTAAACGTTCTGTGGAATTCTTATTTTGAAATGAATAATTTGTTACAAACTGACATAATACTTACTTCATTTGTCGCTAAAAAGCTGAGATCCAAGAGAAAACAAAACTTGAAATAATGAGAGAATGTCTCTTAAGAAAAGCTAAGAGGCTGTTTCTATAATTATAGTCTTAGCCCTCCTTATAATAAAAATCATATATCTAATGTTATAAAAACACGAAGGGTATTTATATTTTGTGTGTGTGTACTCCTGATTACAAAATATAAAAGTAATGGCTAGTCATAATATATATGTAAATTGTAAAATTGTACAAGGAAGAAAATAAAGATCTTATATGATTCCAACATTCAGATATAATCCCTGCCTATATTTTGGGCTATTTTCTTCTAATATTTAATGAACAGTATTTAGATGAGAAAAATTGTAATAGTCACCCTTAATCAAACCCTGAATTCAAAACCCTAAATATTATTGATTGTTATTTCCTTCACATAAAACACGAAATTCCCTTTGCAGGCTAAAAAAAGCCCATGCTTATACTTACACGGTGGTGTTTACTACATTTACAGAGAAGCTAAAGGGAATGTCTCGCTTTTTCCTTAAGAATTAAGTCTTGTAGCACTCATCCTGAAATATCTCACGCATTAAGATAAAACTTCTCTATTCCATGGTATCTGATTCTAATACTGGTGAATAATTTAATTAGCAAATAATGACTCTTAGAGAACAGCTATTAATGGAGTGATTTGGGGGCGATCACAGAACTCTTTTACAGACCAAAAGCCCTGAAGTCCTCTCATGGTTTGTGAGCAGGCTGCATTTAGTCCTCTGTCCCTTGAGTGAGTCTACTGAGACAGCCTAATGCTGTTTGCTTACAACTGCAGGATCTTTGAGACCTAAATCCCAAGAGTCCCTGAAATTTCAGGCCATGTAGCCAAAAGCAAGTCAGTAAGTCTTCCTGTATCTGTTTCATCAGTAAGATAGTAATGGCTCAGAGAATTGACAGAAAAACAACGATGGCAAAGCACTTTGCACATACAAGTTCTTAATTGACTGGTCATTAAGGAAACCTATTAGGTAGTGATGATTCCCCAGAGGCTCCTATCAAGTCCCAGTTTCTATTTAAATACAAACTGTGTGTTCACACATGTTGCAAATGTGTAACACAAACACCTAAATACATAAGAGTCACTCACCAGAAATTTAAACCCATCATTTGCAGAGCCAAGAGATTAGTTATCAATGAGCAAATGGGCTAGAGGTCGGAAAACACCAAACCAGGGCACACCAAAAACATGACTTCAGTAAAGACATATATAATTGGTGGCTGGTGGAAGAAACTAGCTGCATGCTATCCAGAATGGTAACGACAGTGGCTAATACTCATTTGGTGTGAAATGTTGTTTTATTTGCTAAGTGATTTAGAGGCGTAATTTTGTTTACTCTACACAAGAACTCTACAAAGTAGGTATGATTATCTTCAGTTTTACATATATCAAAAGTGAGACATCAAGAAGTTAAATAACTTTCTCATGATCACACAGGTAGTTAGTAGAGTAGAAAGACCTATTGAATCTAGTTTAAAAAGATAGAATTTAAAGATGTGACCCCAATGGAAGGGTCTCTAATTTATTATGTGAAGTTGGTACCATAAACTTGACACCTAAACTTGAGAAAGACAGCATGAAAGAGAAAGGTATGCACCGATCTCAGGGAGACCAGATTATAGAGAAATTAAAGAAAAAGAGGAAGGAAGGAAACTAGCACATTGAATTCTGAAGAATAATGAATTTTTTTTTAACATCATAACCAAGTACAGGGCTTTCTTATGAAATACAAGAATAATGTTCTCTTAAAATTCCTCACTCCAGACTCTGTCTCAAAAAAAAAAAAAAAAAAAAAAAAATTCCTCACTCCAATAGGCTGAAGAAAAGAAAGCATAATTTAATCACCTACATTAGAATTTCCCAATTATATTTTGTGGATGATATCTAGGTTGGCAACAGGAACTCCAGTTAAGGAGTTTCTGAGATTGAGTAAGCATTAGAAGTTTATGCTGTATCTCCTTTCAGTCAGAGCAAATGCATACATTGAATGCTCCAAGAAGGTCTAAGTCTGTTTAACTGTTTAATCTAGTGTTTTAAAACTTGTTTAACCTAGAAAATCAAATACCACATGTTCTCATACGTGGGAGCAGAACAGTGGGTACACACAGACATAAAGATGGAAACAATAGGGACTGGGGACCCCAAAAAGTAGAAGTAAAGCAGCAGAGAAAGGCTTCAAACAGTACCTATTGGGTACTATGTTTATTATTTCAGTGATGGGTTTCAATAGAGGCCCAAACCCCAGCACTGTACAATATACATAACAAATCTGCACATGTACCCACTGAATATAAACTAAAAAAAAACCCCCAAAAAACCAAAAAACACTTGTTTAATCATGAAACTCATTTGTTTCCTCAGAGCACATTAACATTCTATTGGTATATGAAACACTGATCTAAGCAGATACCAAAATACTAAATTTTAGTAAAATTTGATAGTCATGGTTGAGCTTGAATTGGTCATTTAGAAATAATGTTGTTTTTAAATGTTAATAGGAATTGTTATAGAGAATCATTACAGAGAATGAGGTAAGAAAATGCCATTTTCCTTAATGCGAGAAAACCAGAAATATACAAGGTAAGCACTAAAATGAGAATCATCTTGATGATAAAAACCTTTGGACTATTTACAAGTTGAGATCATGCCTTGAGGAAGAAAAAAGCTCAAATCACACCACCTAATTTCTCCCTACCAATGCTTTCTGCTAGCATCTTTCTGGCTTCATTAGGTCCCTTTCCCGTGAAAGCTCTGACTCATGCATAGATGAACTTGACTTTCCCTAAATTTTATTTGCCACAGTAGAGACAGGCTCTAAATTTTTTAAAGACAAAAGTGGAATACATAAAAAGAGTGGGTACCATATTCCTAACAATCTGGCATAGAGGAGTATAGCTTAAACTCTGTAGTTCATAAACATTGCCCTCCCCTACCCTTGGAATCGCCTTCCTTTTTTCCCGGAACTGGTCCAGCTGCACATTGCCATTCTGTCCAGGAGTGACTGCAGACCTGCACAGATGGAGTCTTTAAAATCTGATCCAAGAGAAAAAGAGATCTGTTCTCTTTCCTAGTATAACTAGGTTTTGCCCAGCAAGGCTCATTTTTCTGAGTGTAGTTCGTGTTTGTCAATGGCTAGAGTTGACTGGTAGGAAGATCCTGCCTCCTACTCAGGGTCTGGCATTTAGAATTTTCAGGCTCCAACTGGCTTTAACAATTAGAACACTCACCAAATATGTTTAATACTGAGATAATAAGGGAGAGGAAGGTAACGTTTCCTTACAGATGTTGTCAATGAAGCTTGGTTCAATGTTACAGATACATTTTCAAACATGACTAGAAAAAAACATAAAACTAGGATGAAATGATTCACACATATTATATTATATGTTCAAGTTGAGTAGCCCTTGGCTTACCCAAAATGCTTGAGACCAGTAGTGTTGCAGATTTTGAATTTTTTCAGATTTTGGAATATTTGTATATAAATACTGAAATATTTTGGGACGAGATGCAAGTCTAAACACAGAATTCATTTATGTTTCATACATGTACACATAGCCTGAAGATAATTTTATACAAGATTTTACATAATTTGGTGCATGAAACAAAGTTTGTGTACAGTGAACCACCAGAAAGCAAAGGTCTCATTTTCTCAGCCATCCATGTGGACAATCTGTGGTTGCTTGTCATCACCATAATAATTCCTCAGTTTGAATTTATATTCTACCAATATCTAATCACTTTCTTGAACTTATTCACATATAAGTACTTTGCAGTAAAAAAAAATAACATATCATTAATACAGTGAAAAAATAATGTGTTCAGGGTAAGCAAGAAACACAGTAGCATCCCACGGATGTCTCTCTCAGCTGTTAACAACAGCAACAGCAAACAATGCCAAGCTTTCTGCCTACACCTAGGATGCTGTGTTTTGATTAAAAGGTTACATGATACAGTAACCCCTTGGGGACACTGAATAAATTATGTTGTGCACCTGCATTTTGATTGCAACCTGTCACATGAGGTCAAGTGCAGGATTTTCTATTTGCAGTTTCATAGGGAAGCTCAAAAATTTTGGATTTTGGAGCAGTTAGGACTTTTGGATTTTCAGATTAGGGATGCTTGATCTACATATGTATTAATCAGAGTTCTCCAGAGACACAGAACCAATAGGAGAGAAAGATAGTAGAGAGACCAACAGATAGATAGATAGATAGATAGGCAGATAGACAGATAGATGGATAACACAGATGTGTGAGAGGGAATTTATTAGGGGAATTGGCTTATGCCATTATGGAGGCTGACAAGTCTCAAGATAGGCTATCTGCAAGCTGGTGACCCAGAGATGCTGGTAGTGAGGCTCAGTTCAAGTCTGAAAGTCCCAGAACCAGGGAGGGGAAGGTGATGGTGTAATTTGCCATCTGAGAGGAAAGTCTGAGAACCTGGGGGGCTACTGGAGTCCAAAGGCCAGAGAGCCTGGAGTTCTGATGTCCAAGGGCAAGAGATAAGGGGTGTCCTAGCTCCAGGAAAAAGAGGATAAACTTGCCTTTCCTCTCTGCTTTTTTGTTCTATCCAAGACCCCAGCCAATTGAATGGTACCCGTCCACATTTAGGGCAGCTCTTTCCTCTCAGTCCACCAACTCACACACCAATCTCTCCCAGAAACACTCTCACAGACACACCTAGAAATAATGCTTTACTGGCTTTCAAGGTATCCTTCAATCCAGTCATACTGACACCTCACATTACCCATCACAGTATATAAGAGTTTTCAGCTTAACATAAATTACACATATGCTACCTAACTTAATCACCAGTTAAATCACTTGAATAACCCTGTCAGGTTAGGATTTCTTACACTCTTTTATTCATTTCTACAACAAATATTGACTTAGAGGATGCTCCATACCAAAGACTTTGACAAGCACTGGGAAACAAAATTAATATAATATTCCTCGGTTTTCAAGATGTTTTCACTCTGAGAAGACTGCTACAAAATTATAACAAAATGCCTTAGGGACTAAATAGAGGTAAGTTGTTATTCTGTCTTCTGAGAATGTGCTAACTGCCTCTCCTTCTGCAAGCCACTATTAAGAGGGGTCAAAAGAACACCCTGTGCTCAGGATTGTCCTTCTGCCAGCCACAAAGCAGACATCAGGAAGTCTCAACTGTCTGTGTGTTCCTCAAAAGGCACCCCACCCCTCACTGCTTCCAAAACAAGCAATCTCGTCACCACTTTCTGCCTTGGAACCCTCAGGATTGGGCTAAGTTCATTTTGTCCTGTTCCCTGCTCCTTGAAACCACAATAGCTGCAGGACTCCCAAGTCGTCTTTTATTCCTTAGACTCTAATCCCCATATGGCTCTATGTATTGCCTTTTTTGACTCCCAGTTCTACCCCTCTCCAACTTACGCCCCCCATCCCCCAACCATGTGACCTATGGAAATGAAGCTTCAATCATCACCATACTCTCATATTTGCAAACTTTTCATTGTTCCTCGACCATTTTGTTCTAATGGAAACCTGGATTTTTCCCGCCGACATCAGTTCCCTGGCAGCCCTTTGATGCAAACATTATTTCTGTACCACGCTCATGCCCATAGGGATGGCAGTTGGGGGGTAGGGGACTTTCTTGCTTCTCACTGCCCTTGCCAGAACATCTCATTTCCTGTTCACTAAAAAATATTAAACTTTGACTCTTACATCACCAGACCGTAGTCCCAACTGACACTTTGTTAGAATTATATAGCAACCTTCTTCCTAATCACTTTCATTCCTTGACAATTTTAGCTCCTAGCTTGCCATTTTTCATTCTAACACTATATCTGTCTTAATTTTTGGTGATTTTAATATCCCAGATAATTATTCTACTTCTCTGATTTCTCAGTTTCTTACCTTCCTCTGTCCTCTAACTCATCTCAGCTCTTCACCCCTCTGGTCAGGCCTTTGACCTTTCCTTTACTAGTAATTAAAACCCCCTGATAATCTCAATTGCAAATATCCTACTCTTGAACGTCAACTCCATCCTTCTAGTTCACCCTTTTCTGTACCCTACTCCAACAAGCCTTTAATCTCACCAGGACCAATAATGTATTAATCTCACTGTCCTTTGCCATCTATTTATCTAGCTTAAATTCCATGATGAGTTATTATAACCACTTCTTTCCATGTTCTTGCCTCTTTTACTTCCCCCTCTTTACATTTATCATACTCACTTGGTAAAACCTGAAGTTCTATTTTAAATTGAACTCTCCACCTCCTCTGTGCCTGCACCCATAGAGTTAAACACAACTGGAAAAAAAATACAAAGCCATGCTGGCATATTTCTTTTAAAATTCATGAACATTAACTCAAGTAAGCTCCTAATACTGCCTGGAGATCACTAGTTTATTTATTCTTCTGCTCTCTTAGGCAATTACTTCTTCATACCAACTTATTTCGGCTGAAACCTTCTATCTCTACCCCTCTTCACTGTTAAGGGATGGCCTTACTTCTACTCTACTTCTTCTCTTTCTCTTGATAAATTATCATGACACCCTGCTGAGCTAACCTTTCTACTGTGCACTAGGATTTGTTAGCCATTCCATACTTGAGAGCATTGCACCGAGGATTCTCTTCTTAGTCATCAGTTTCTTCTCTTCCTAATGAGTCTATAACTTGCTTTCTCTAAATATTAACCTATTATTTCTTTCTTCTTTTTTCGTTTTTTGGAGATGGAGTCTCACTCTTGTCTCCCAGGCTGATCTCAGCTCAGCGCAGCCTCCAGGTCCCAGGTTCAAGTGATTCTCCTGCCTCAATCTCCCGAGTAGCTGGGGTTACAGGCATGTGCCATCACACCCGGTTAATTTTTGTATTTTCAGTAGATACAGGGTTTTGCCATGTTGGCCTGGCTGATCATGAACTCCTGACCTCAAGTGATCTGCTCACCTTGGCCTCCCAAAGTGCTGGGATTACAGGCGTGAGCCACCGCACCTGGCCATTATCCTGATTTCTTGAAATTGCCCTGATGAGACTTTTGTCCCTGGCTTACTGCACCTGCTCCTGTCAAGGTTACCACTGAATTCCATGTTACTAAAATGTTATGGTTAAAACTGTGTCCTCGTCTTTACTTGACACATCAGCACCATTTGGCACAAGGGATTCTTTTCTTCTCCTTGAAATACTTTCTGCTCTTGACTTCTGTTTTGTTTTCTTCAACCTAAATGACTATGTAAATCAGTTTCTTTTTCTGATATTTTTATTTCCAAAGCCTTCAAATTTTGAAGTGTGCTACTTCTACAATTTCTTTCACTAGCACAAATTCCATGGTGAACTAAACTGGGGTTTTGATTATAATCTATATGCTGATTATTCCATATCTCTACCCTGTGACTACATCTCCTGCTACCATTGTATATATTTAACTGACTTCAAATATTCTTATTTATATTAGGTTCTCACTTAAATTCTTCAGTCAACCAGCTCTACATTTTCTGCAAATGGTTTCATTAATAAGGACTAATTTTATTCTTTTCGTTGTTTCAATTCTTCAGGTCAAAAATCCTAGAATCATCTTGCATTCCTTTCTTTCTCATACACTCAAACTCCAGCTAACTAGAACATCCTGTCATTTTTACCTTCCAAATATGTCTAGAAAGGTAGCACTTCTCATCATCTCTACTACCAAGCATTGTGGTTCAAGCCACCCTTATTTCTTGCCTAAAATTTGTACAATAGCATTCTAACCTGTCCTTCTGCTTCTGCCATTATGCTCCTACAGCTCATTCTTCACTCAGTAGTCATAGCAATCCAGTAGAGAACAAATCATAGCGTGATCCCCTCCTCAATAGTTGAAAGGCTTCTATATCACTCAGAGTGAAAAGTCAAAGTCCATAAGTGAACATAAGACCTCACACATTCTGTCCTCCTTTGAGCCCTGTAACCACATCACCTACCACTAACCCCATCACTCAATCATCATCAGCCATAGTAATCTGTTTGCTGTTTCTTAAATGAATAGACCTTTTCTGATTGTATTATATGAAGCCAAAATCCTAATTCCTATTTTTTGGCATTCTATTCCATTCACCCATTTATTTTTTTTCTCCATCGCATTTAACACAATCTAACAAATCACATTCTTTACAAAAATGTCATCTGACTTTCCCTCACACAACATAAATTATTTAATGCAGAGACTTTGTTTTGTTCATTGCTGAGTTCCCAGTACCTAGAAAAGTGCCTAGTACCTAGTAGGTACTCCATTAATATTTATTGAATCAGTGAATGTTAACTCAAAAATGTTTGGTATTGGTTCATTTTTTTTTTCTTAGTGCCAGAACGATATATCTACTTGCCTACAGAACATTTCAAGTTGTATTTTTAAAAGTACCCTTAAATCAACTCTTCTTAACCTGCTCATTTTCTCATCTCTCTTATTTTATTCTCTTTCATGTTTCTATCTTAATAAATGGTACCCTAACCCAAGTTGAATCCAGATGACTCTCTGTCCTTCATTTCCCTTTCTGTCATCTATTTTGCCAACTAAGTTATGTTAATTCTATCTTTCCAATATCCCTCAAGTCAGTTTTTTATTCTTCAAGTTCACTGCCTTTATTTAGGGACTCACCTAGATATTTCTATCATTTTGACTGGTATCCCTGGCTCTCTTCCCAGTTCTCTCAAAACCACCCTTTACACTGTGGGCAGAATGATTAAGTAATAGGGGTAATACTTTACTCTCTTTGCTCCCATATCCCATACTCTTTTACTCTCTTTGCTCCATCATATCCCATGAAATGGGAGCAAAGCATAATTTTGTTAAAGTACTTTTTACAATGTATTTCAATTAATCATATCCTAATTGCATTTTCCATATCAACCCGATCATGTATGGCAATTTACCAGTAGAACTGAAGCTCATAGTGATAAAGTGACTTGCCCAAGTTCTCAGTAAGTGACTAGATTCCAGGTTTTGTGATTTTTACTCCAGGACACTTGATACACAAACATACAAATACACACACAGTCACCAACTTCCTGGAGATTTTATTTAGATAATATTAAACAGATAATTGAGATAGCTATTTAATCAGCTAAAAACGAATGTCATCCTTTCATTTATCTTCTAGGTATTTAAGATTAGAATTTATTTATTGTATAATTTCTTGCTTTCTTCCCCATGAAAGTTCCAATATTAAGAATAGCACCTGGCCCACAGCCAGTGTTCAGTAGATACATTTTACATTGAATTAATAGTTGAATAAATACTTTTTGGTATGTTTCCAGTTTGAAATAAATTTATATTTGAAATTCTTTGAATTATTGGTTCACAGTAGGAATTTCACATTATAAGCCTCCTATATGGGTAAAACAGTCTGAATATTAAAATTGATATTTACATTTTATTTTGTGCAACAGTACTTGACACATGTGATGGAAGAATGCTTTACATATAAAAGAGAAATGGATAACAGAAAACATCTTTCTTTAGTAAAATATAAAAACTCATCCTTCTCTTTATTCTAAATCTTTTACATGCCATAGAATTCTATGTTTATACTTGGAGTGTATATTTTAGTTAAAATATCTATTATATTACATATATGTAAACATACTTATTTAAGTAAGTATATATTTTATTTTAAAATGTTAACGATAAAAATATCTGAATTCATTTTAATGTCTCTAATTTTCCTTGCAGGTAAGGGAGTTCACATTACCATAAACTTTTCCTGGTATCCAATCTAAATAAGAAAGTTAAAATAAAATGACATATTATTTTTCATTTTTTTTCCCAAGTGTTTGTTTCTTTTGTGTTACTTTATTTTTTTTAACATATGGAAACCAGGCCCATATTTATTTTCAGTCTCTTTATAACTGAACGGTGTAATAATCCATACTGGGATTGCATATAGTTTGTTTAAACAAGTGATGATCCTTTAACCTTTGTTTAGGAAGAACTTTGAAAGTGCTGTGAACACACTTGTGATTGTCCAGGTAGTAAAAAGTTATTATTCATATGCTACTTTTTTGTATAACGATTTTATTTATCACTAGATTGATGTCAATTATTACAAAAAACTAAAATAAAAGAACATAAGAATAAAATAGGTCATTTTTTCCTCCAGAATTGAAAATATAATCTTCAGGGGAAATAGAACAAAGTTCATTTTATTTCCTCAAACTAAATTAGAAGAAAAGCAAAAGAACTGGCATAAATCAGATTTCTGGCACGCTCTAAGTCCAAATACAGATGAATATGTGATCTTTAGAAAAGATGTAAAAATGCCACTGCCATAAGGAGTGATATATGAAGAAATTTTATTTCCATTTATATTGAATAGAAGAATTGAAATGGCCAGCCTTGAATACCATATTCAAGGGCAAAGTATTTCCAATTCTCAAGACCAGTATTATGCTGATGGTTGTTCTTTTGTACCTTTGCTTTGACAATCCTGGGTTTAATCTGATCTTCATTGAGCTATGGATGATTTAGTCACATCTGTTTTCCTGATTCAACAAAACATTATTCCAAAGTTAAGACAATACTGTATGATCTACAGATTGAGAGTATCATTTTTATATGCCCCTGAACATAGCACTGAAATTCCAGATAATGGTGACAAATAATATCGTGTACCAGTATTCAATAAATCACAAACAGGAATGAAGCCAGACCTCAACTCAAAGAACAGCAGAGGTATAGCTAACAAAGCAGATGATGGACCATCATTTAAAATCCACCTATAAGTTATGATTGAAACCAAATAGAAACAAGAGATCATAAACCCAAATGAAAGATGAAAGAATTACAAAATAATACCAGCAACTACAAGTGTGACAATAGTCATATCTACTAGTCAGAAAACAGCACCATTAAAATTGTGACCAATGTTAGAAAGCAGAAGAGAGGGTAATACTCTTCGTGATTTTACTCTTTGCATAAGAAAACTAGCCGTATTAGTTTGTACTGGGCAAGTAGTAAATATTTAATGAATATATTGCCTATTTAAGAACATTAGTGACAGAAGAAAATTAGAAAAGTGATCTAACCTAGTTCTCACAATTTTAATGTAAGAGGCACACTTGTTTTATCTGAGGGATTTAAATAAATTCTTTAAAAAAATCTTTTATGGCGGGGTGCAGTGGCTCATGCCTGTAATCCCAGCACTTTGGGAAGCAGAGGCGGGAGGATCATGAGGTCAGGAAATCGAGACCATCCTGGTTAACGCAGTCAAACCCGATCTATACTAAAAATACAAAAACTTATCTGGGCACGGTGGCGCATGCCTGTACTCCCAGCTACTTGGGAGACTGAGGCAGGAGAACCACTTGAACCCAAGAGGTGGAGGTTTCAGTGAGCTGAGATCATGCCACTGCACTCCATTCTGGGTGATACAATGAGACTCTGTCTCAAAAAAAAAAAAAAAAAATTATATCCAACGTAACAACATAACACATATCCAAACAGGAATGTAAATGTTTTTTATCACAACTTAAATTATGTTGTCTCTTTATTCTTTAGAATCCCAAGAAAAAATATAATAATTAACTTTCATAATAAACACCTAAATGAATCAATGAATAAATCAACAATTAATCAAACCAATATATACTGAGATTTATCTATGTACAAGCCACAGTATAAATTCTAAATATAAAAAGATGAGTTAATTGGAGGGAAAACATGAACACATGAACAAATAACGGCAATGTCCTCATGTTTGGAGTAGTGTAGAAAACAATAAAATACAACTGGAATACAGACAGAGGGCAACTCACTGTGCTTATATTTGGTAGGTGGACTGGAGTCCATGGAAAGCTTTTGGGAAAATGTTTATTTCTGCTGAATCTTGAAAGTTAAGTCAAATTTAGGCAGACTGGTAGACACTGATAGAGGCATTTAAGGCTGATGGAAGATCAGAATGTGCAGTTTTGTTGCACAAACATTTTCTGAGTAGGTATAATGTACTAGGCACTCTGTTATATGCTAAGGATACAATAACAAATAACAGCCCCTGATTTACAGGGATTTCTAGTCCAATGAAGCCCATTGATTGATAAACAAATACCTGGAATAAAATAATAAAACTTCAATTTATCATTTATTAGGCATTAGCCATATGCCTGGCACTGACATAAGCACTTTATATTCATTATCTCATTTAAATTCCTACCACTCATGTCATAATTTGTGAAACTGAGGTTTAGAAATGTGAACTTGCCCAAGGAAATACAGCCAATAAAATGTGGAGGCTGAATTTCATCAAGAATACCACCCTTTCAGGGCAACATAGAAGCAAATGAGATTCTCTAAGCACATCCTCAAGGGTTTATAGCCTGCCCTTCTAAGTTCATATTTCATTTATTTTTGTAAAAACTGAGTTTAAAGGAAAAAGTCATGCTCAGTAAGTTTATTTTTGAATGTAATTGAATTATTGGAAGCAGCTATAAGCCCATCTCTATCTCCTGTGAAAGACATATTTCCCTTATCTTTTTTTGTTGATATATTTAAGGAGTTTAAAGATATCATTTATTTGTATCTTTAGCAGATTTATCTCATTTTTCCATTTAGCTTTTCTGATTTCTATCCTGGCAATCCTTTGTTATTTTCTGACATTTTACCCACCGGACTCGCTTTTGCTTTTCCTGGTTCTTCCATCTATAAATCCATCTTTGGTACCATTAAAAAATAATCAAAATCAAATGACATTATAAATTGAATTTGAGGGAGAACCATCTTTGAAATTAGATACAAAATTGTAGTCTTCAATTTTTAACTCCAGTTACCAGCAAGTATCTTGATTACTTACCCTTGGTAACCTCCCATTGGAAGTAATATCAGTAACAAAAGGCCAAATAGTCTAGCCCCTTTCAGATTATATGGTAAAGGGGGTCAAGCTCATTGTTGCTGAGAACAGGGAGCACCTTAATAAATACGTGCAGAGGGAATGACTGAAGAAGAGGCATATGGCCACATTTATAACTTTATATGGTTCTTGGTGGATTGCATCAGGGTCACAATATCTATCTGGGGTCCAATAAGCCCTTATAAATACATTCCCAACGCAAAACTATAATTATATTTTCTTTGTAGCTGTGTTGCTAGAGATAAACAGGGAGTCTGAATTTTTCAACTTTTTACTACATCATTTTCATTGGTGTTATGTGTGCAGAATCTCAGTGAGAAGCTATACTTTCAAGAGAACAAAAATTAAATATGCCAGGCTGAATCTGACAACAAACCAAAATGAATCCCATTAGCCAGCTGGACATCCTAAATGGAACAGTTAATCCTCTTATGTTGGCAATTCTTTTCATATCTGTTGGTGGCAGTACATTTTTGTGCAGAGTATCTAAAAGCAGACAGCCTGTGGGAAGGGTGACAGGGGTTGAACTCGCCATTAACTGCATATGTAAGTTGCTATTCATCATTAATGTCATTACCAATGACTGTATATAAACATCAGTGTATATAATTTCTTTTGATCTATGTGGTCATTTTTGAGAAAATTACCACAGAATTTCCAACTATCTCTTATTTATGCTGTCCATTTTGTAATATAATTAAAATTAATAATAAAATATACTGTTCTGCTATTTTATGAAGGCCTAAATAATTTATAATACATAAAGTCTATAATAATCCTATAGAGAAATACTAAAACTGAAAAATGAGTTGCCTTTTTATTTGCAAATCATAATTCAAAAACACTAGTTTTGCTATACATGAAAAGCAAAAACTGTGTAATCATAAATATTTGCTTTATAAAGGCAGATAGATTGTACTCAAGGAAAATACTCTTTTTGCAAAACAGTCGTCTTGAATATTAGAACCTTTGGTGCATTCATAATACATAGCACATCATTTGGTTTCAGTTCTAAAAAATACGTATGAAACACTTAGGAATTTTATTGCTTAGTTATTCAAAATTAACTATAATGTCACGTGATATTCTCAAAAGATAAATATGATTCATCCTAATTGCTGTAGTGTCCTCACTAGCAAGTTTATTTGAAGAATATGCATAATGGACCAACCCATGATAGCTCCATGTAAAAATAAACTAGAAGTACTGACAAATATATTTCAGAAAACCTAAAACTTGAGAAAACATTATTTAAATATGCAAAAGCAGCTGATTTTACTTCCCCAACTACTACTACAGTTACAACTCCTATTGCCCCCATTAATACCTCTCCTACCACTACCAGCTCCTACCATATGTCGTGCTTTTAGTATGTGCCAGGCAGGCTCTGTATGAGATGCATTACATCCATTATCACCCTTTGGTTAATTTTCATAATCATTATATTGAGTGTCCACTTTTAAAAGTGAAGAAACTGTCCCAGGAGATAGGTAAATAACTCACGGTCAAATAAGCATTAGAAACCTGAATAAGCATTGATCTTGGCCGTCAAAGAGTTCTCAGTCTAAAGAGAGAAGTTGTCTAATGAGGTCAACCAGAATTCAACTAAGAATGTTGATGGAAACCAAATTTGCTATATATGATTTGGCTTTTCCTTTGCTCAAAGCCCTCAAATGTTCAGTGTTCTTCTGCTCCCAAGGCCTCCTCTTGGAAATTAATCTTTTATGACCTACTGTCACCTCTCTAAACTGTGCCTGTGTACCTGCTAGTCCCTGTGTGTGGATGCCCCCTGCCCTACCTTTCTCCTTGCCCTCAGTGCCCTTCCAAGCTGAATTAAATGCTTCTCTAAGGTCCCTAGAATACTCTATCCATGCTTCTATCATGGCCTTTATCACGGACTTGTTGAAATTATTTTTGTTCAAGTTTCCCTCCCCCCAACTTCAGCCTACCTGCACTGTAAGGCAGGAATGTAAATTCGAGATTTTTAGATCCTCATTGGCAAGTACATTATTATGATGAGCCAGTTTCTTGAAAAATTATTTTGTTTTTTTATTTGCAGACATGCCTTTTGTTCTCCCCTACTACCTCTCTGTCAGCCTTTTTATGTTTCCATTTTTAGGGAGTGGGCTTTGTTCCCTTTTCATTTATACTCTCTGTTGGCAATCTCTTTCACCTGCTTTGTTTCAACCACTACCACCTGCCAACGAATCAAGTCCAGCTTTTTGTGTCAGTTTCCCCCCCAAACACAGCCATTTGGATAACTCACAAATACCTCAACCTTCACATGTTGAAAACTTAACTATTAAACCTCCTCTCATTCCATCCTGGAATCATTCTTCCTCCCATATGCCATCTCAGTAAAAAGCACATGTTTCTACCCAGTCATTCATTTCCTCACACTCCATGTCAAATCCATATCAAGGTTGGTTGCGTCTACCTCCCCAAAATACCTGAAATCCTTTCCTTCTCTCTTCATCACTAACTCACTAGTCCATGCCACTATCCTCTGTCTCCTGAAGACTAAAATAGCCTTTTAATTAGTGATTCTGTACCCACTCTTGCTTCTCTGCAACTCATTTCATTCCACACAAAAGCCAGGGAAAACCTCTTAAACTGTAAATAAGATCAGATAACTCCCATGCTTAATTTTCTTACCATTGCCATGAGGATATAATAAAAGTTACTTAAAATTTTAAATCTGAATTTCAGGGAGACCCCTTAGGTAGCCCTGCTCTCAGTTACCATCTTGATACCAATATTACATAACAACTGAACAACAGCATATACTTCTAACTGAAAAGCCATTGTTTTTTGGTATTTTCTTGAAAATTTTTATGGGAGATGGAATATAACTTACATCCAAATCAGTCAACAATAAGTTATAAAAATCCTGCTTAAATTGCCCAATTTTCCCCCACCAAAGCTGTACTTCCTGTGGATCATGCCATCTCTTTAGTTCCCCTCCCTCCAAGCAATAACCTTTCCTCAGCCTTTCCAGGCTGTTTATTCTGCTCTCATCCATACACTTCCACTTCCAAATCTTATCTAGGAGAATAGCATGTCTCCTGAGCAATGTGAAAGCTAACAGTAAGTAAGCCCAAACCCACGACATCTTGTGGGTACTCAAGCGCAGTTCTAGAAGTACTTTAGTTCACACAGCCATCCCTGCCCCACAGAGCCCTACTTGATAACCTGTGGTGTCTCACCTTTTGCCACTGGATACTTTGGCCCTTGCCCACAATGCCCACCTCTTTCTCACTTCTGTACTTTTGTACATATTGTTCCTTTAACAAAATATTCTTTTCCATATTCTTTGTACTACCAACATATTAAATTCTGTTCTGTTATAGCTTTATTCTAAGGTACGTGAGAGCTGTTTGCAAGTATGTCTCCAATGCCTAACATAGCATCTAGCATATGGGTGCCATTCAAAGAAATGTATTGAATGAATGAATGAATGAGAGAGGCAATGAAGGAAAGAAGTGAATAAAACATGAAATGCAAGTTTTCAAATGATTGTGTCTTTGAAATGTTTGAACTTTAAATTTTACCTTTGTCTTTCTTAAAGAATATGCAGATATCAATGAGAAAGTGTGGGTTTAATTTGAATACGTTGTGTAGGTATATGCATTACTTCTTTTTTCTGAGAAGAGAGGTTACTTGCTTATTTCACTTATGAAGACAACAGAACAACATCCGTTAAAGTTAGAATTTATTTTCTATGTATGATTTCCAGTCTATATTCCTATTTTGGAAAATTGTACTAATCAGGTTAAAAAACCACTAATGATGGTGATTTTTTACCACGACTAATGATTAGTACAATCATTAGTTGTAATAATCAGGTGTTTTTTTTAACCTGATTAATACAACATACACACACACATACACACACACACAAGCAAATATATATGAGATTCTCTTTTTTACATACTAATTGTAGGTTTCACATGTGATTATGGGAAAAGAGTGTGGATACGAACAACTGTGGTATTTTCTTTGGCACTAAGATAATCTTCTGTGATATGCAACTTCTTAGACTTTAGCTATTTATTTTTTTGGGGGAAATATTTCATACTGGTCAATTTAAATGTATGTAGAAGAGACCAAAAGAACTTCTGTAGCTCCCAAGAAAATTAAAAAATATTCATGCATAGAGAGCCATGTATTTATGCCACTCTTTAGAAATACTGATGAAAATGGGCTTTACTCACACTTCTAAGCAACTGCAGTTTTATCTGTGATTGCAATCTCTTTCTTCAGTCTTCAAAGGAATTTTGATGTGATGAGTGTCTGTGTATAAGTGTAAAAATGGAAGCATAGAAAAATGGTCATAGAATGGCAAATAACTCTTACGGACTGGGGCGTTTACTGGCCCATTGGTCAAGATTAAGACAAATCTACTTTGAAAACCCAGCTTGAAAGTTTCAGTCAAATTTCTAGCTGTGAATAGAAAAAAGGCTACCTGAAAGGGGTATAGCCACTTTAAAATATACCTTAAACTGGCACAAGGCTATATAAATATATTTTCTTATTTCATTCACCTGACATCCACTTATCCATCCATCCATTTATTTAATTATATGCTCATTCAGTAGATATTTCCTGTGGGCCTACTCTATTTCAAATAGTATACAAGTTATTTGGATATCACAACAAAGAAAGTGGATTTTTATCTGGCCTCATATTCTCTAGTATTTAAGTCTATTGGAGAAAACAAACTCTGTAAACAAATTGTTACACAAATATTAATGAATTGAAATAGTAGCAAGTGATATAATGTATAATTACATAACACTATTAAAAGGCATGATGGGAGGTGGGATACAATCTAGTATTATGCAAATTCATATAGTTTTTTCCCTGGGCAAGTAATATTTTATATCAACCCTGGTAGCCAGGTAGGAGTTGGCTTAGGGGGGTGGCATTGGAGTGGGTGGGGAGCAAAACTATTCCAGATAGATGTAGTAGCACATAAAAGGCCTCTGTGAGGCAAGAAGGAACATGGAGCCATTATAGCTTCCTTGCCCATTCAAGCCTCTAGAGGCTACACACACACCTTAACTTTTACTTTCCAAGCCAACAATGTTGTATCTCTCTGTGCCTTTCTTCCTCAGCCACATCTTTCTCAAATTCTCCTATTCTGTCTCCCTATTCTGCTTTTAAAAATGCTTGTGATTGCATTAGGTTCATAGGAATAAAGAATTTTTTTTTCTAGTTTAATAACAGTTGATTAGCAACATAATATCCATCTGCAACACTTTGCCATGTAAAGTGACATAGGTTCTGGGGATTAGGATATGGACCTCTTTGGGAGCCATTATGCTGCTTAAAATAAACATGAACAATGTATAGGATAGAGAATCAACTGCAGTTACTGATTGATTATATGTGGTAAAAGATAAAGAGGAAAGTATCAAGGATGACTCTTAAATCTCTCACTTAAGCACATGAACACATGGTGCTTCTGTTTACTGAAATAGGAAAAAAGGAGGGAGAATAAGTTTAGGAATGAGGTTGAGATTATGAGTTCAGGTTTCGGCATGTAAAAGGGAGAATACCAGCCAAGTAGAGATGTTCAGTAGTCAATTGGATATATGAGTCTGGAGTTCAGATTAGATATTTGAGTCAAAGATACAAATTTTGAATAATTGGTGCATAAAGGACAATTGTTACAATAGAGATCACCTGCAGAGAGGATATTAGAAAAGAGTGTCCAGGACTCAGAGTAGCCATTATTCCTACCCTAAGAAAGTCTGTTTATGGGGCTGCAGTGACTCATGTCTGTAATCCCAGAACTTTGGGAGGCTGAGGTGGGCAGATCACCTGAGGTCAGGAGTTCGAGACCAGCCTGGCCAACATGGTAAAACCTTGTGTCTACTAAAAATATAAAAAAATTAGCTGGGTGCGGTGGCAGACACCTACAATCACAGCTACTCAGGAGGCTGAGGCAGGAGAATTGCTTGAACCTAGAAGGCGGAAGTTGCAGTGGGCCAAGATTGTGCCATTGCACTCCAGCCTTGGCGACAAGAGGGAGACTCCATTTCAAAAAAAAAAAAAAAAAAAAAAAAAGAAAGAGTCTGTTTATGAACCGTTAAGATTCATTTGGCTTTCTACTTCCTTGACTCCAGATAGGATTTCAGGTAAAACACAGAAAAATAATTATTCATCTTGAACTTAACCACTTCCAGGGAATGAAAACATCATAACTGATACAAATTATTCCTGCTAAACAATTATATTACTAACTGTCCTGTATGGGGAAAACTTCATTTTATAAGAAAAATAACATAAAAACTATGATGAAAATCAGGGGATCATGAAGCAGGAACTTATGACTGCTTTCAAAGGACTGTTAATCATCATTTTTTCCAGGCAAGCAACTGTTAAAGGCATTTGTTATCACTAGCCTAGCCTATGAGAGATCTTTAAGGGATTCCTAAACACGGAAAGGAAAAAGCAATACCAGCTGGGTGCAGTGGCTCACGCCTGTAATCCCAGCACTTTGAGAGGCCACCGTGGGTGGATAACTTGAGACCAGAGGTTTGAGACCATCTTGGGCAACATGGCAAAACCCTATCTCTCCAAAAAAAAAAAAAAAAAAAAATTAGCTGGGCATGGTGGTGTGTGCCTATAATCCCAGCTACTCAGGAGACTAAGGTGGGAGGATCCATTGCATCTGAAAAGTCAAGGCTGCAGTAACCTATGATCATGCCACTGCACTCCAGCCTGGGTATCAGAATGACACCCTATCTCAAAATAGAAAAAAAAAGAATGGTACCTTGTACCACAAAACCACACTTACATACATAGCCCACAGACCCTATAAAGCAGCCATAGAATAGAAACTACAAAGCAGCCAGCTAACAACTTCAAAAAAGGATTAAAATCTTACATATCAATATTAACCTTGAAGGTAAACGATCTAAACAACCCACTTAGAAGACTCAGAATGGCAAATTGGATACAAAAACAAGACACATTTTTCCTCTCTCTTCTAGAGTCCCATCTCACATGTAATGACAAACATAGGCTGAAAGTAAAGGGTTCAAGAAAATCTACCTTGCAAAAGGAAAACATAAAACAGCAAAAGTTACTATTCTTATATCAGATGAAACAAACTTGAAACCAGTAACAATTAAAAAAAAAAAAAAGACAGACAAGGACAATATATAATGTTAAAGGATTCAATTCAATAAGAAGAGTTAGCTATCCTAAATGTATATGTACCTGAGCCCCCGGATTCATAAAACAAGTACTTCTAGACCTATAAAAAGCCTCACACAGCCACACAATAGCAGAGCAGGACCCACTGGCAGTATTGCAAAGATTATCAAGGTACAAAATTGACAAGTGAATTCTGGACTTTAACTCAACACTTGACAAACTGGACCTAATAGACATCTACAGAATACCCAATCTATCAACCTCACAATATAAATTCTTTTCATCTGCACATGGAACATACTCCAAGATCTGCCCAGGAAGTAAGTCTTGATAAATTCAAAAAACTCAAAATCATCCCAGCCGTACTCTTGTGTCACAGTGGAATACAAATATAAACCAATACCAAGAAGATCTTTTAAAACCACACAATTGCATGGAAATCAAACAACTTGCTCCTGAATGAATTTTGGGTAAACAACAAAATTAAGACAGAAATAACAAAATTATTGGAAATAAATGAAAATAGATACATACAAAATTTCTGGGATGCAGCAAAAGCAATGTTAAGGTGTATAGTGCTACATGCCTACCTCAAAAAAAAAAAAAAAAAAAATAGAAAGCTCTCAAATTAGTGACCTAACATCACACCTAGAAAAATTAAAAAACAAACAAACAAAAAACAATAATTAAACCCAAATCTAGGAAAGGAAAATAAATAACTAAAATCAGAGCAGAAAAGAAGGAAATATTTAGATCCAAAAATGCATACAAATAATCAATAAAACCAAAAGTTGGTTATTTGAAAGGATAAGCAAAATTGATAGACCACTAGCCAAACTTCCATTTGACCTAGCACTCCTATTACTGGGTATATATCCAAAACAAAACAAATTGTTTTACCAGAAAGACACATCACTCACATGTTCATCACAGCACTATTTACAATAGCGAAGTCACGGAATCAACCTACGTGCCTATCAACGGTGAACTGGACAAGGAAAATGTGGTACATATACAACATGGAATACTATATAGCCATAAAAAGAATGATATCATGTGCTTTGTGACATGGTGGAGTTGGAGGTCATTATACTAAGTGAATTAACGCAGTACCAGGAAACAAAATACTGCATGTTTTCACTTGTAAGTGGCAACTAAACAATGAGTACACATGGACATAAAGATGAAAATGGACCCTGGGGCCTACTAGAGGGAAGTAGGGAGAGGTCAAAGGTTGAAAAACTATTGGGTATTATATTCAGTACCTGGGTGACAGAATCAATCATACCACAAACCTCAGGATCATGCAATATACCCAATTAATAAACCTGTTCATGTACCCCTTGAATCTAAAATGAAAGTTGAAAAAAAAACAACTGGAAAGAATGCCTGTATAAGCTAGATGAATGGAGTACAACATCTCCCACTTTATTTTCTATAACATCTTATCTTCAATTCTTAGTAACATCATCCTTACCTATTTCAAGAGATGGTGTCCCAGACTAATAGCATTAGCAATCACTTGTTAGAAATGCAAGTTTCCAGACCTCGCCCCAGATCTACAGAATCAGAAACTACGAGAATGAGACTCAGACATTTATATTTCAACAAGCCATCCAGATAAATTTTATGCATACTAAAGTTTGAGAACCATTGGCTTAAAGCATAAGAATTATTCTACTCAAATGTGAAGAACCTTGGTTTACATACCTATTCACATGAACAATTTATTGGTACACAGTTTTCTTAATCCTGATGCATATCTTGTCTAGGTCCTTAAAAACATGAGTTTCTCTACAAGACCCCACTCTCTCTTGTTCCCTTTCAGAAATTTGTTACTCTTTCAAGACTTGTGAAGAGTGAGGATAAAGGCCTTTTGCTGTGGATAGTATGCTGAGTACTACTGTTGTGTTTATACTAAATCACAATACTATATATCGTATTGATGCTTCCAAATTAGTTGCTTTTATTCCCATGGCTCATTGCCAGAAATCTTTCTGAACTGGGTCTTGTCATGTATCTCTTTAAAAATTTTCCTGGTGGCTTCTCCCTGCCTCTCATCTTTATTTCATTTATACCTTTTCCTTGCATGCTGTTTACCTTTCTCTGTTCTCTGACTTCTCTGCCAGGTTCTATAATAATTTCCTTGATACACATTTACAAACCTTTGCCCTTATATGTAGTTTATGTACATATGTACATAAGATGGTGTTTATGTACATATGTACATAAGATGGTGCTTATGTACAGAAAAAAATAGATATATTGCATAAATAATAGGAAATGGGATGTTAATCTTATATTTACCAAATTTCCTAATATCCAGTTTTCAAGAGAATGGGATGAAGAGTCATAATGCCTGGGCTCATATTCTGTCTTCATTGTTTGCTTCATGAGACTTTAAGCAAACTATTTTAACCATTCCGAGCCTCACTTTCTGTATCTTGTACACTAACAGTACTGCCCTCAGAGGGTTTCTTGGAAATACTAAAAAATATATTGAACATAAAGTTCTTAGCACAGTACCTGGTGCATGGTAAACACAAAATAAATATTGGCTATTTTTATAAAGAAGAACAAGAACTTTTTGGTTTATAAGCCCATTTGATATGCCCTGAAGACATTCTTCATTATCTAACAGCTCTTCACTGTAGACTCAAATTAGGTTGATGATGACATAGTAATTTCCAAACTATGTTTTATTCCCTAATGTGACATCATAGCTAATAATTTAAAAAACTACCTTAACCCTAGTGAGTGCTCAATAAATACTAGTTAACTCAATTTTATTGTAGTAATATTTTTATAATCAATATATTTATAATCCATTGAACCCATTTAATTACATTATAGTCATTCACTGTTATTAACTTTGAATATTAGTACCCAAAGCTAGATATCTTTTTCCACCCAATATCTTTTCTATTCCTCAAAGCATTTTGAGTTGCAGAATTTGTTTTGATTCTTGGTTAGACTACAAAAACTATCTTCATTTTCCTTAGGAATTTGACTGATTAATGGTTCAATAAAAAATTTAGGGAAGAATTTTTAAATTAGCAAAAATTACTAATTTCAATATTTAGATGAATGATTGCCATTGTAATCAGTTAAATGATATCAAAAGGTTTAAACTAAAGTGCTTTACATTACATTTGTGATTAGCATGACAACTCACCAGATTTATATTTATTCCGCCTAGGAGGTAAAGATGTATTATTTATGAATTTGATTCCTTTTTCTGCATGGAATATTAAAACTAGACATATATAGAGATATAAAAGAAAGTGCTGATTTTTATCTAACAATAATGGAAAAACCTTGTGGCAATAATATTTCATATTTAAAGGTAGAGATTGTGATGGACTGATTTATTTACACTATTTCACAAACTTTAAAGCTGAATCGTTAGTTTTGTGAGATTCCTAAAAATATGAGACAAAGATGAGTACATTCTCCTGAAAAAAAAAAAAAAAAAATCAGGGCAAGCGTTGGAACTTCTACTTTCAGTCTTTAGCTAGATGCTAAATTGAGGGATGGGTCTCATAAAAGTTATTCAGAAATGCCACAGTAAACCCTTTGTTACTTAGGTGTGTATTAAAAGGTTTGTAGATTAAACATGGTAACATGATTGGGCATATTACCTTCAAATAGTGACAAACTAATGAAAAATGAACTTTTTAGAAAGTGTCTCTTGATGGTCCCTACATAAAATCTCATAAACACCACATTGTATGTATTGGAAGATGGAATGCCCCCTTCTTTTGATGATCGTATTTTTAGCTCAGTGAGATGGCATGCTATCTCCATGCAACTATCCTTCAACGCAGACCACTCAGCAGCAGGAATGTCAGCAAGTGGATGAAGAAAAGAAGAGAAACAAAAAAACATAAGCTGTATATCTCTGTCCAACTCATTTCAGAGTTAGGGGTGGTAGAGAAATACAGCTTACTTAAATAACAGTAGCTTGTTTTAAACAAATACCATATTTTCTCAGAGGGTGAAGGGTAGAATGAGTAGGTGGAGATATTTCATTTCAGAAATGTTAAAATGAAAAAAAATGTGAGTATAGGAATAAAAAATGTAGGAATATACTTCTGGTAAACTATTTATACAATGTTTTGGTCCTTAAACTATTACCTTGGACTCAAATTCACAGTTCTGATTAACGTACTTCACTTCTCTCCCACCGCACATCTACACCAACAGCAAATCAGTCACATTATCTACAAAACATATTCAATAATTTTCCCTTGGATATTGCAAAAGCCTCTGAACCGATCCCTTGCTTACATCTTCATTTCCTAGAATCCATTCTTCACACAGCAGGGAGAGTTAACTTGAGTATGATACTATCAAACCTCCAGACACATTCAGGAAAAAAACCAAAGTACTTCTGTAGCCTAACCTGTAAGTTTTCCTTCCACTCCATGTTTTACCACCACTACCTCTTGGCTCTGACCTCCCCTCTGACAATTCTTCTTTCACTAACTACACAATCAGAATGGTTCATTTACTAGTCTTCAAACACCTAAACATACTCCAGCCATGAGGCTTTGCACCGGTTTTTCCTCTGCTTAAGAGCATCCTTCCCAGACATTCACATGGCTCACGTCTCATTTTACTCAGATCTATGCTCAAATCTGACCTCTGCAGATTGGACTTCTTTGATGGTTAATTTTAGGTGTCATCTTGAATGGAATAAAAAAATAGCTTGAGAACTGGCAAAATATCATTTTGGGTTATGTTTGTGAGGGTGTTTCCAGAGGAGATTAGCACGTGAGTCTCAGTGGACTGAGCGGGGAAGATCCATCCTCAATGTGATCCAATCTGCTAGGGGCCCGATAGAATAAAAACAGATGAAAAAGGAATTGTCCTCTCTCTCTCAATCTCTATGCTGAAGTTGGAAGACATTCTTCTCCTCCTGTCCTTGGACATCAGATTCTTTGACCTTGGGACTCCAAGACCTGTACCACTCCAACTCCCCACCCCACCATCACCCCGTTGTCAGGGCTTCAGCCTCAAACTGAGAATGACATCGTTGGCTTTCTTGGTTCTGAAGTGTTTAGATTTGGACTGAGCCTTGCTACTGGCACCCCTGGGTCTCCAGCTTACACATAGCCTGTCCTGAGACTTCTCAGACTCTATAATTTCATAAACCAGTTCCCCTAATAAATTCACTATCTGGAACCAATTAAATCTTCTGGAACCTAATAAATCCTCTCTCTCTCTCTCTCTCTCTCACTCACTCTCTCTCTCTCTCTCTGTCTATCTATCCACATACATCTGTCTCTATGTCTGCCTATCCATTCCATTGGTTCTGTCTCTTTGGAGAATCCTAAAACCCTTCCATGTTCATCTTTTTTAAAATTGTAATTCTCTATCATTTTTCATACTTTTAATCTGCTCTATTTTTCTTCATAGTACTTTCCTCTATTTTGCTTACTATGTTTTTCACTTGATTTTAGACTGTTTTCTCCCACTACAATGGAATCTCCATGAAAAGAAAACAGGAGACTCTCTATTTTATTCACCATTAGGTCCTGGACATCAATCAATACCTGGCACATGGTAGGTACCGAAGGAGCACAGGAAATACTACTTCAAAATGTGGCTCCCTGGTATAATGAATATTTTAAATTAAAGGCTTAAAGAGATCAATAGATGCTAGAAGAGACTTCTCACTTATCTTCTACATAAAGACCAGACAGACCCACCAAGGAGAGGAACAGTTGCCCTCCCCACCTCCTGTCCCCACTGTTTTTCAATCTTCTACGCATCCAAAAGCACAGACTGAAGTTCCCTTATCTGTCTACAGTCTGGTCATACCAAAGAAGAAAACAATCTCCTCTGTTTCCTTCCTTGAGTTTTCATTATCGAAACCCACATCACAGGAAGGAAGACTAAAATCTGTCTGAAACCTGGGCAGACTTCTGTCGCAAAACACTGCCTACTCTATGGATCCAATAGTCTTTATCCTAGACCATTTTATGTTCTTCAAGTCCATCAGTTCTCCCTAGAAATAATTTATGGCTCCTTTTCAAAACTCATCTTCTCCCCTCTCCTATAAACTGTTTTGCCAGGATCCAAGCCCTCATTTTTTCTGTAATGATGGTATGTAAGCTTCTGCCCTCCATTGAGTGAGTTGGGTCTTCACTCTGAAGGCTCCCATGACACATAAACTATGATTCAAAAAATAATCTGCCTTTTGTGAATTGAGTTTTCAGCAAACTTTCTGAAGGCAAAGGGGATAGCTTATTTTTACCCCTACAGTACTGGAAAAATAAAATGTTTGTTGAAAAAAAAATGATGAATAATGGTCTATAGAATTACATGTGTTTTCAAAATACTATTTTGAAATTGGATGCTATTACAACAAAATAAGTTTAAAATGAATTTATTTTTATTACATTATGATTAATTCCTTTTTAAAATAGTAATAGGGTATATTTATACCTTTCTTTCTCCCTTACTATCCTGATTAATATAGTCAACCATATTTATCAAAAATGATGTAAAATTAAACTAGTCACTTTTGACCCTATTATTTTATATAAAATCTACAAGTCTTAAAGGTATATTTGAAAATAAACCTTGTCTTTACTTTGTGTCAAGTGTTTCTAAAATTCTTATTTTTTCTTCCCCAAAATCTATGGCTTATAATCATAGGTATTCCAGTTGTGAAAAACCAGACTGGTGCCTGGATTAAATGAATTATGATTCTTCTGTTGAATGATAAATCCTTTTATTTTTCCCATTTTTCTTGGCTATTCAAATCCAGCTTGAACTTTTTTGGGTTGATTAAAATCCTCTGAAACATGAAATTGAAGGAAAAAAAAGAGTCACTATTTAAGTAGACTATTGATACTTTGATTAGTTTAAATGAAATCAAATGAAGGAAATGACATTCTCTTACTCATTTAATGGTGATGTAAACTGGATAACTTCCCCACAGAGCAATTTGTCAATACGTATAAAAATCTTTAATCACATGCTTGCTACAAAAATTCCAAGTAAGTAATTGGATAAGTAAAGCAAAGATGCGTGCTTAAGTATTTCCATTTTAAAATGTCCTATAATAGTGAAAAGTGAAAAACAACACATCCGGGGACTAAATAAGTAGCAGTGCAGGCATAAAAGGAGATATTATACAATCATTAACAATTTGCTGTGGTTACATTAATATGAAAATGACATTTCATATAATGTTAGGAGAAAAACATGCAAAACTGCATATAGATTATGACCCAGTTGTAAATATATCTATTTTCATATCATTAAATAAAATTATTTTTGCCTTTTAAAGAAAGGCATTGAAGTGTTAACTGACTCCAATGTGCAGAACTCCTTTTTTTTTTTTATTTGCCTAATTCAGGCAGTTTAATAATGTCTAGTCTCATGACAATTTTTAGGTATAAACACATTAAGGGTGAGGAGTGATATCATCTAGCCTGACTCAGAGATAAAATTTGGAAATAAATCAACTATATCTTTGATCTCTTATCATCTGTCTTTAAGCATCTCCTCTAGCTTTCTGTTTTTCTTTTCTTTCCCATTCTGCCAAATTAGTCCTCACAGCAAGAAACCTACGTTTCTATATTCTTCCATATTTTTCTAAAGTTGCTTATTAAATAGATACTGCCTTAGAATCATGGTGGGATTGTTCTATTTTATTCATTCTAAAATTACTTTTCTAGGAAATGCAGAATTCCAAAGAATGATTCCTTTAGGAAGTATTTTTGAGTAATTAATCTTGGACAGCTTAGTAAGAACTGTTTTGTTGTCTGGTTGCTGGTGAAGAGAAGTTGTACTTTGCCAAGTAGTAATTTACATGTAAATAGCAATCACCAAATAGCAACAAGAGCATAGCAATAATCATGCAGCTGTTTGCATATCATTTGCTTCTTAGGGACCCCCAAGGAGAAACATAAATGAATAACCATGGACAAATTGATCTATTTTGTTTGGCTGTAGTAATATGTGTTTCTAGCTTAACCTGTTTCCAGTTGAGAAT
This sequence comes from Macaca mulatta, assembly GCF_049350105.2. Lineage (NCBI taxonomy): Eukaryota > Metazoa > Chordata > Mammalia > Primates > Cercopithecidae > Macaca > Macaca mulatta. Next base: position 101,012,195 of record NC_133419.1, on the reverse strand, counting down.
ACAGCAATAGTGTGTTTATGCTACTGGACAGTTCAAAACCAAGCCAAATAAGAGTTTAGGATAATATCTTCAGTGGCTCTTCTGTGCCTCTTGTTTTTCACAAGAGGCATATGTAAGTGTCCCTTGGTGAGTGACATTCAAAGAATGTCTGGAATCTTCTTCTTCTTTTTTTTTTGAATCAGTCTTTTAAAAAGAAGACTAAAAGTTCACACTCTGACATGGTTAATGTAGAAAATGTACATGGCTTATGACATAGAAATTTAAATTGCCAGATACAGGTTTTTAACTTTTTTCTAGGTAAACAATGTAATTTGAAAAATCCAAAGAATTTTATGTGAATAATGCTTTTTAGTTACTAAAAGCTATTTCCTCATCCATTTTACAATTCTAAGAGAGAAATTTTTAACAATTATACATAAAAAATTTAAAAAGATGGGTGTTCTTGAAAAGAGAAAACACATTCTACACATTAAAATGACTTATTGTACTACCAAGCCTTTGATTATGGTCAATTTTGTCAACCTTTATTTAGTTAGGTAATTGTGTAAACCATAAAATATGACACTAATATAAAATCAATTTCCAAAATGAAAAAGATGTATTAGTTAAAATCCAAAGTAATTACAAACCCTCATTAACTCAGTACAGCTGAAGACAATAGATAAGTCTAAAATTCTGCCTGACTTCAATCAATTACTTGTTATTGAATAGTTTGTGAACAGTAATTTATTATTGATTCAAAGAGGCATTTGCATTTTATATCAATGTCATTTTCTTATTTCTTTGACCAAATAATAATAGACAGGCATGGTTAAAAGAAACTATAGTGTAGTGAGCAGTACTGCCTTTCACAACTTTTTTTTTTATATTGATCACAGGAAATTCAGAATCACAGTAGAAGTTAGCAGATTTCATTCTGTTGTCATGAGCAACAGCCTAGTCCAAAGATAGTGAGGGAATCTCCTACATTACCCCAACAGTGTACATTCAGAAATATTATTAAAAAGTAAATTTAAAGTGGTTATTTTAAAAGCACATGATATACTCAAAAGTAATACAAATTTACTTAATACATATTTATCTCATACCATAGATTTGACATGTTAGATATTATCTTTAATTTTGACAAATCTCTGTAAATTATGTGTTATTATGCCCATTACATGGAAGGGAAAAAAAAACTACGACGTTAAAAAAGTTAGAGAAATTTGCCCAGTTCGTATTGAATTAACGATAGTAATCTGCTACACAGGCCAAATCAGTAACACAGAGTAAGTCAGGTTCTCCTATGTAATCTAATGAAACAAATAGCCCAAGATACATTATACGTTAATGCTGTAGTGGAGAAGCACAGTATTCAATTCACTTATTCATTCACTTATTCAAGTAAATGTTATCCACTTGTTGAATAACCAATAGATGTTGTGTTAAGTAAAATATGTATGCAATATAACACTTAGTGTGTTGAAATAGAATGCCATTCTTTACAAAAAAAATGCCCTGCAAATATTAGGGTACTGATTCTGCAATAACAATTTTAGACTTCCAGGTACTCTTGAGTGCTGTTATTTCAACCTAGTAATCATAGTGGCAGCTATTATGCCTGATACAAAGAGATTTTCAGGTGGTGAAGGTAATTATTTACTAGAGAGAGATACTGGAAGTGACCCTGCAGCAAGTGGATTAACATTGTTGAGCATATGCTATGTGGTAGACATTTTATATGTGTTATTTCATGTAATCCTCCCAGAAACACTATTTTGCGACAGATACTATCAGACCAGGAAATTTCATAGATTTTGTGTTCTGCTATTTTTCTTCTTATAGCACAATTCTAGAACATAAATAAGACACTAGAAGCGTAACAAGTGCCAGTTGGAAAGAGCATTATTTATTTCCAGTATTTTGCAAGACAGGGATTGAAAGTACAAGGATGTGGCCCACTCAGTGTCACAAAGCAGACCAGTGCTCAAGATGGAGTAAGAAATACTAGAACCCAGGTCCCAAAGTTACTCAAAAAATGCTTTTGAGTGATGGTGCATAGCGTGTATAGAGTGATTTTTAATAGACACACATGTTTTTGCCTAAAATCTACTTCCTTTTCAGCAAACAGTAGGTCCTTTTGCCAGGAGAAAACAAACATATGTTTATTTCAGTATTTGCTTTTATTTTTTGTTTTATTTCTTAACTGAATACAAGTCTAACAAAGCAAGCAAGTAGTGATGACCATGTGGCTTTGACAGACACATTTACTGGCTGGAAAGAAATCAGGGAAGCTGAGAATTTCTTCACTTGCTACCTGTGATGTACTTTCAAGGCAGGCAATTCAATTTGCACTATTATCCCAAAAGAGCTTCTTGGGAGCTATTATCCAGTATTTCATTCACTTTGCTATGTGCCAATGCTTTCTCTTCAGACGAAGTTGAAATCTTTTATGTTACTTCTTTTTTTTTTAATCAACCATTCAAACTTGTAAGAAGAAATGTGAAAAATCTACATGTAAAATAATACAAGACTAGCCTTCCAAAGATGAGATTAGTCAAGAATAATAGATTAAGAGGAAGAAAAAAGATACTATGTTATCATTATATGGGGAATATAAAATTGTAATGAGCAGTTATATGTCTTTCTATTTGTTTCTCAAGAAAAAAACAGATAAGGAAAAAACAGATAAGGAAACAAACTGGGTTCATACTCTTCTTTCTCTTTTCAGGTAACCAAGTTCATTAAAAATTCTTGTTTTTTTCTAATTCTCTCTGGTAATCAAGCCAGTCATCAGTGATACCTGAATATACTATTTTAGTACTCTTCTAAATCCAATTTATAATCATCAAATTGTTTTTTTTATTAGATAGGATACCTTCCATGCTCTACAAGTTGTTTTACAAGTCACAATTACATAATATCAATATGAAGGCGACTTCTTTTTGCTTAACTGGTTCATTAATACATTTAGTTTTGCCATCAGCAAGGTAAAATATTTTCTCTTTTACATAAAACTGCTGTTTGTTGAGTGAATTATGGATGAATTCTACTGAACCAGCAATCAGAAAAACTAATGCTCTTTCCTCTGCTTGCTGGTACTGACGGATCTCATATGTGACTTTTTGATATGAGAACAATCCAGGCCTAGAGAGCCCAAACTTGGGCCAGATGCCAAAAGTTTATTGCTATTCTGGCTAAGGAATTGTCTTAGAGTACTAGAAGAATGGAAAGGCAGGAAGAGGTGGTTCTTTTTCAAAAGCAGTAACAGCTTCAGACAGATCCATCCAACAAATTCTCTTCTTCATCCCTCTTGTGGTCATTGGCCTGAATTTTTCATATAAATGGCTAGAGGTAATACATGAATGTAGAACCAGATTCTTTCTTTCATACACACCTTACTGCGCCATATATGAATACATTTATTAGTTTCTAAGTTTCAAAACTCAAAATACCTTATAATATTTTTAAAACAATGTCTAATTTTCCATTTAAATAATTATTTTCAATCAGGCATATAGAAAAAAAAAGAACAATCTCTCAAATTCTACTAATATTTTATGATTTAAAAATTATATTATAATTAAAAAATAGGTCTTTTACCAAAACATTCCTGCTATAAACTGAGTATGTGGTCTCATCTCACAGGTTTTGGGCACTTCTGGGAAAAGAAGACAGAGGCATCCTATTTCTCATACCCCAACCTCTCTGTTACATTTACATTCTGCTGGCATCTTCATGTGTTAAATCCTCCATATCAGTCCAGGAAACAAGATGCTTCAAATATACTCAACTTCTTCCCCCAAGAAGTTCTCTCTCAAAGTTTTGAATGGCTTTTTGTTATTAAATCAAGTTTTGTTTGTGTGTGTGTGTGTGTGTGTGTTTGTAGATGCCCTTGCATAATAGTTACTCAGTAAATGTTTTCTGATATTGATCAAAATGAGCTAAATACAAAAAACATCTTATTCCTTAATTAGTCTTAATAGTTGATGGGAATAAGAAGACAACTTGTAGTCACCACATAGGAAAAGCATAGTAGGAACTAAAGCTGTTTTGCTAACAAACTAACCTGAATCTCTAGACTGAAATTCTCAAGATGCAACCAGGTTTATGCCACATTAATCAGAGTCTCTCTCTCTCTCTCTTTTTTTTTTACTCTAAACCTATAGCAGTCTAGAAAATTCATTTAGTCCTTCTCTGAGGTTTGGCCATGGGAGAAGAGGCAGTCCTAGAGAAACTGACTAGTGGTGAAAACTGATGGTGTCAGTGCAATCCAGTAATGGAGACACCATGGAGCTTCCACAGTCAGTCAGGATGGTGGGTGGAGTGGAGTGGGACAAAAGGTAGGCAGTTCTTACCTGTCTTTGTAAAATGATAACATTAATATCGACTTCACAAAAACATTTGAGAGTATTAAATGAATTAATTTATAAAGCACTAAACATAGTGACTGGTACACGGCAAGTGCTCATTATCTATTTGTTGAATGAATGAATGAGATGACATGTAAACTGAGTCTTAAAGGATGAACAAGATTTGTTAAATGGGGAAAAGAAGAATAGCCCTCTAAATATTCAAAAGAGAGCATTTTTCAAGGACTGACAAGTTCTGAGCAGAAGGAAAAAAAACTTCTGTAAGAAGGGGCTAAAAATTTGGTCCCAGAGTCGAAGAACGTTTAACACACTACACTAAGCATTTTAAACAATGGACAAAGGCGAGCCACTGAAGGTTTTTAATTAATGTGATAATCTATCAAATCAGAATTTTATTAAAAAACAAATAAAAAATTTTTTAATGTGATTGAATTTTTAAGACTTCAAGTTATTTGAGATTCATGAAAATCTTTTAAAGCTCTCCCTGTCACAAACTGTTTTGACTATCACATAAAACTGACAATTCGGAATATGATCCAAATACTGATAACAAATAGACTGACATCAGTAAACGTATAGCAGTGCCAGATCAATTACAGCTTCTAGGTATAGAATTAATCTTCCCTTGAGTTGACCCACAGAAACAACCTTAAGAAAAAAAAGTTTGATCTGAGTATTTTAAATCAAATTTTGATGTCTCACAACGATAACGCTATTTTTGATCTCATACAGTGGAACACATCTGGTGGTTTTGTTTTAAATTGCTGAAAAATCAAATCTTGGATGCACGCCCAAAGATCGAACACTTTCACCTGTGCTTGAACCATTGTGGTAGAATAAGATACTTACATGGATGGCAGTTCCAAACAAATCAAGAATATATACATTCATTCAAGAGGGATGGAAAGGTAGATCTGAGGCCTCAAATGTCTCTACTTGAAAATTCAACTTTTATGTAAATGGTAAGTGTCAGAAATGTACTTATGTTACACTCTGTTGGCGACAACACGTGAGACATATGCTAAAAGGTTTTTAAAAAGTGAAATTACATACATGGAGACTTTTGAGCTTGTGTGGAAACAAAAATCTGAGAAACTGATAGTTTACCAGTAAGGTAAAGTTATTTGAACCGTTTATAATAATGTCAGATTTCTAAGAAATTGTATTCACTATAGGAATTTGTTTGCTGACAGAAATGTGACCCATTTAGATTAAGAAGTTAGAAAGAAGTGGGGAAATTATGCATTTAGTATTGTCATATGCTGTTTAATTCTCTGGTGGCAAAATCTTTCATTGTGCTCCCTTCATCCACTTTAATAACTTTTGGACAATATGAGGCTCTGAATGCTAAGATTTTGGTGTTGGTACTTTTCAAAGTTTTTTGTTTGTTTGTTTCCTTTTTCTTTTTTTCTTTTTCTTTTTCTTCTTTTTTTTTTTTTTTTTTTTTTTTTTTTTTGGCATCCCTGGTTGGTCATTAAACCTTTCAAATGTTTATTTGTGACCTTGAAGATTCAACTTTAGTTTCAGATTACATGGAGGTACTAGCTGTACGGTTAATATGGTAGCTACTAATTACATTTGACTCTTTAAATATAAATTAATTAACATTAAATAAAACTGAAAATTTAGTTCCTCAGTGGCACTAGCTACATACCAAATGTTCAACAATGGCTATAGTGTTGGACAGCACAGATACAGAACAGTTGTCTGATCACAGCAATATCTATTAGGTATCATTAAAGAGAGACAAAGATTTGACTTCAATAATGAAAGACTCAAACAGGTTAAATAAAGAATACAGTCTTCTATGTTTTACTCTAATGACTAGCTTAGAAGTAATCAAGAATTCTGTTACAAATATATTTGATGAGTAGGATATAGAAACAGACAACACTACATTGATTGTGCTTTCCTCTTAATATAGATATATCACCTGAGCATAGCTATGCTCTTAATTTTCAGTCATAACATTAACTGGGAGTTAGTCAATTACTGGTGTTAAAAGGCACTTTCCCTCTTCAATTATATCATTTTGCCCTCAGCTTTAAATTATGTCATGACTTTTAGTCCGAAACTTTCACTTCTTTATTTTTAAACTTAGTCGTGCCATTTTATCAATCTCAAAATGAGTTGAACGGTTTCAAGTAAAGAAAGGTGTGCCTTGCCTATTCTCTATCTTCTCATATTTTTATTACCCTAGTTATGAGGAGTGAAATACGGCTGCCTGCATTTCATAATGCCATGCAAAGAAGTGAACCGTAACAAGAACCCTACCATATCTTTAAGTTGGTGTCAGAACATTACAATTCTAACACCAGACTACTTTATAAAGAACTAAGACAACACAAGGATATGTGTTACATTTTTAGTGTCTGATAGTATATATCATTAATTCATGTTTTAAAGTAGAATTTCTCTATTTTATCTATTTCTCTATTATTATCAGTGTTTATAGCATCAGTGATATGCACTATGCTTCAGTAACAAATAAACTCTGAATCTCAGTATCTAAAAATCACAGAGAACTTTTTGCCCCTTATTCCTCAACATGTTCACTGAAGGTCATCTGGAGCTCTGTTCTTTACTGTCTTCATCCTTATCTCCTAGGATGTTGGAATGGCATCAGTCCATGTTGGTGGCAGAGGACAAGCACATGGTAAAGCAGTCTCTGGCTGTTAAAGCTCCTACCCGGAAATTACACAGGCATCTTCCACTCACATTTCATTGGCTAAAGCGAGTCATATGGCCACACCTAGTTTCCAAGTCAACACGGAGGTGCAATCCCTCCATGTGCTGGAAAGGATAGAGTCAGAATATTTATGAAGATTCATGACTAGTACTGGAAAAACTGCAGCATTTAAAAAAATATTTTCCTACACAACATTGTGTACACAAATGAGAAAAAGAGATACGTTAAGAAACTACTTAATCCACCAAACACAGGAAGACAAACACTTAATGACTCCACTTACATGAAATATCCAAAATAGTCAAATTCATAAAATCAAAGACTGGAATGATGGTTACCAAGGACAGGAGTAGGGGCAAATGGGGAGATATTAATCAACAGCCATAAAATTTCTGTTAAGATGAATGAGCTCTAGAGATCTTCTCTATAACCTTGCACCTATAGTCAACAATAATGGATTGTACACATAAATTTTCTTAAGAGGATAGATTGCATATTCAGTGTTCTTATCACAGTAAGAATAAAAAATTACTTAACTCATAAACAAAAGATACTGCAAGAAAGAAAAAAGATAAAATTGCAGTAGGTAAACTAAGCAATATTATTGTCTCTTCTGGTAGAGAGATAATGAATCGAATGAGATTGGGAATGTTAAGTTCGCTTGAACTATGAACCAAACTTTTCATTCTGAGAACTTCAGGGACACATTTATATCTCTCTGCCATGCCTCTGGATCACAAAGATAACTTGGTTGGCTGACATATGTCTTTCATCATTTGTATCCAGCCTTTTTGAGATGTTGCCTCATCCATCTATTTCATTCAGACTCTCTGTACTTGCAATTTTGTCACTGTCTAAAGTGAATTGGTAACTGAAGAATTTAACTGAAACAAAAAATGGCACTGGTTTTAAAACAGTGTCTATATGGTCCCACAAAAGTCAGTTAAGTGGAAAAGGTCAGTCTAACCTTTCCCTCTCCACTCTCCAGTATCTGACTTCGGGTATCATTTATAAACAGTCTTGATATGGACAGGTTCTACCTTAAATCTAATGTATTTTTCCCTCTCTTTCCCGTGGTAAACCTATATAAATATGTTCTGGTACAGAAAAAATTGGGATTACAAATTTTCTTTCTTTACATTTTTTTTTGCATTAACACTTCAAGAAGAGCTATATTCTAGTGAAGGATAGCACTTGAAATCTTCTCTTTAATTTAATAATCAATGGACTGCACTATCAGGAGTATATGCATAAATGCCAAAATATAATAACATGGCATTATTGATGCTACCAGAGGCTTACCATTTTCAAATAAACCACCCCAGACTGAAGTGACATCAATCCCGCATTTCACTGTTGCTGTGGCAAATGGTTCCCCTGACTCTGTGACTTCTATCAATCTGATACTAGAGGTGCAATTGGTGCGATCAGATTTGTCATTGGACATTTAATTAAACATAGAGCCCTTCAAGGTACAATTGGTAAGCAAATATAAGTTATTTTCCTCTAAGTATAGAAAATTACAGTTTCTATTATGGATTGCAAATTAGATAAAGAGTATCTTATTCTACATTATATGGTTTATAAATGGATTGTTCTGTGTTTTTTCTCTTCTAGCGCATTTTATAATACCTAGTGAGAAAACTTGTATCTAAGGTCATTCATGAACTGAAATGTATCTTGTTTTTAAAAAATTCAAAAATAGTTTAACCATGTATCCGAAAAAAACAGCAATCTTATATTATTGGATTATCAACTTGGATAGAATTTCTTATAATTGCCCTTAAAATGTGACACTTCTGCAGGTGCTCTTGTTTAAGTAATGTTCCTTTGTACATTGATCACTCTAGTACAATTTACCTAAATGCAATTCAGCATTATTTATTAGATTTCTAGAACTTGTAGATACAATTCTGTTTTGCTTATTTATGTTTTATCTTTTTTTTTTTTTTTTTTTGAGATAGGGGTCTCACTTTGTCACCCAGAGTGGAATACCGTGGCACCATCTCTGCTCACGGCAACCTCCACCCACCAGGTTCAAGCCATCCTTCCACCTCAGCCTCCTGAGTAGCTGGGACTACAGGCACATGCCACCATTCCAGGCTAATTTTTTGTATTTCTGGTAGAGACGGGGTTTCACCATGTTGCCAGGCTGGTCTTAAAATCCTGAGCTCAAGCGATCCACCCGTCTTGGTCTCTCAAAATGCTGGGATTACAGGCATGAGCCACCACACATGGCTATGTTTTACCTTTCTATTTAGACAGCTAGAACGTAGAAATGAGTGAGCTAACTCCAAAGCCAAGGACAAATAGGAAATGAATGCCTTATATTCCATCATGAAGGTGAATAAAGCCAACACTGATATTTTTTGTTATATCCTACATTGTTAGGTTGCGCCTTTAAAAATTATCGGCACAATTGTTAACAGTTAAGTGAATAATACTTTTGTGCTCTTAACACTATTTTCACTTTTTATTCTGAAAGCTTATTCAAGTCGTAAAATCTATCTGAAGTATATGTTGAAATAAGAACAATTTTCTTCTCTCTTATTAAAGAATTATTGAGTCAAGTTTAGTAAGTATTTTTATTTTGTTAGAAGAAATAAAAAAAAATAAGTGGAAGCAATATTTGCTTACTGAACCCCAGGAGTGTATACCTCAGGAATGCCTGAAATACTATCATCTAGTATTTCAAAGCTACATGATTCCTTGTTTGTGGGATTTTTTTTATTTTTTAATTTTTTATTCTTTTTTTGAGATGGAGTCTTGTTCTGTAGTCCAGGCTAGAGGACAGTGGTGCGACCTCGCTCACTGCAACCTCCGCCTCCCTGGTTCAAGCAATTCTCCTGCCTCAGCCTCCCAAGTAGCTGGGATTACAGGCGCCTGTCATTGTGCCTGGCTAATTTTTGTATTCTTAGTAAAGACAGGGTTTCACCATGTTGACCAGGCTGGTCTCAAACTCCTGACCTTGTGATCCATCCGCCTCGGCCTCCCAAAGTTCTGGGATTACACGGGCATGAGCCACCGTGCCTGGTCTGTTTTTGAGATCTTTAAAAGGAAAATCATTCAAGCATTATTTGTGATTTAATTTTATGGTTTGCTTTTCTTTAGCGATGACAGGCAAACACGGTGGCGTGACAGAGTTCAGATGAAGGAGATAAGAATTTGGTCAAGGGTGTTGAAGTATCATTACAAAATGGGAAGACGTTGTTCTCCACAATGATTTTGCATTTTTTCTAGAGCCAGCTCTCAAGATAATTTTATGCAAGAAACACAGAGCTAATATGCTGTAAATTACTTGGAACTTCCACATAGCAATGTAACATCAATTAAAAATTACTCAACTTTAATACATGCTGGATACAGTGGTGAGAAAACATACATTGTCTGCACTCTTATGGAGTGTGTAGACTAGTTGTGATCTGTTAGTTTACATATATAATAATCTAAAAGTTAATGAAATAATAATTAATGCTACAAAAGAATAATACATGATATTATAAAAATATGGTCTAGCGGCATCAATGAAGGCATGTATGAGAACACATATAATGAGGACTCAAAGAGAAACTGTTCTAAAGTTTAACTTCTGTACTCAGTCTGCTTGTTTTCCTCAGAGCATCTTGACAGAACTAAGAGAAACAGGATATGTAATGAGCTGAAATATTATATAGATTTGTTAGTTCATTTAGCAAGTATTTATTGAAACTTTGTGCTGAAAATATGCATCTCTCCCATTTGATCCTTTCTTTACCCTCCCCACATCATCCACCTTTCCTACCACACATCTCAATGATTGTATCTGCTTCCTACCTCAATTTCTTCCCACTTCCATGTAGCCCACACATGTTGGTCTAATGATGCTTTTGTAAGGCTGATACATATGTTGTAATTTATGTATTCTTTTGCTATACCGCACTAATCTCATTGAATTCTATCCAAGCTCTGGGACATTTGTCACACAATGCTGGAAATCCTCTAATATTTTTTCTCCCTACTCTCTGTAAGATCAAGTGCAGTCCTCAGCTTGGCCTTCAGGGATTCTGTCAAGTATGACCTCAAACTCTTCTCTAATTTTCTCACTCCTTTATTTACACACAAGTCTTCCACCTTCATCAAGCCAATGTACTTAGAATGCCTTTACTGTCTTTACTTAGGCCTTTTCTTTACACACAAAAAAATCTCCACTATTATCTGTTAAGGTAAATTTGACTCAGTTCTCTAGGTTTCATCTAAAATAAACTTTGCTCTCTATAAACTATATTACATTTTGTGAAGAGTTTGATATTAAGCACACACACGCGCATATATATATATCTGTATAGGCTTATATGTTAAAATGTATGTGTATACATTTGTATCACTAGAGTATTAGGTCTTTGAAAATAAGAATTTTATTTTACTTGTATAAACTCTATGGTTTGATAAATAAATTTTTCATAACAATTTATTGATTGATGAATTTGTGGTGATATGGAGGAAAAGCAGTGCAATTATCAACTATCCAATGAGAGTGTCACACTCAACTACACTATATAATAACTTTTCTGTTTGCTTTTAGCGAACCTTTAATTAAATTCTCAAAATTGGTTTTCAGCATGGTTCTCAAACATTTATTTGATTCTGTATTTGGGAACCACTGAGATGTTTAGACTCAAAAAAAGAATACTATAGTTGCAGCATCTGGAAACAGGCCTTTGATACTGTAATCTAATGCATTCTGGGATTTGCCAGAATTGTCATAATTAGAATATTTTAATATTGTTTATACCATGAAATTTTTTCATTAAGTCTATTGACCTCACGCTAAGTTAGAAATTATTTTTAATAAATAAGAATTTATCAACCGGTTGTCAGAAACTCTTGTATTTTACACTAGGGGCTTTTATTTCTCTCAAAATCTGCAGGATATCTGGCATGAAGAAAATAAAACTCTAATTTACTGACAAGTGTGTAAGCAAGGCAGGAGGAAAAAGTGGTCTTGGGGATACTTTTATTAGTCTAAGTTTATTATTAGTCTACTTTGTGAATGTCTAAGCTATGTTCAAAAATAGTAACTATCAATCCACATTCCAAATCTACTAAATCTGAGTTAATTATTTTTTGAACTTTTAGATGTAGGCATAAATAGGTGTGACTGTAGTTAACATGTCTTCCAACTGCCAAAATATTAAGTTGCTTTCAAAGTTGACTGCCTTATAGAGGTGGTGCAAGAACTCCCTTGAAAATAAGATGCCATACAGTGAATACCAGGTGTTTCTAAAAACAGTAGTATATTTTACTTTTGTCTGGTTGGAAACAACATTTTATATAAATATCATGTCACCTTATAACATTTTTCTATTACAGAGAGGGAGGCTATTATTATTATTATTATTATTTCCTCTTTTCCCCAGAAACAATTTAAAGTGATATTATAGGCAAATATCTCTAGTCAAATCTGGATAGTCTTCTCATCTTCCAAACAAATGTATTTCCTTTTTTTGTTTGTTTTTAAGGCAGTAATGGTCCCTATTTTTTTCATTTATATAATGGTTTTACAATTGTACAATGTACAATTTAAACTGTAAGTTCACTTTACAAAGTGAACTATCAACTATCATTGGATAGTTGATAATTGCACTGCTTTTCCTCCATATCACCACAAATTCATCAATCAATAAATTGTTATGAAAATTTGGCATCTATGTTTTTGTTTCTTAAATTACAATAGTAGACTTTTCTTCAACATGTATGCTTTATTCCCTCCTCCCCCATTCCCTCAAAACATTCCCTTTCCTCCCATTATAAAATGCCCCAAACCTAAGGGAAAGGAATCTTTGGTAAGGCATTAGAAATAAGCAAAAATTTGCATCACACAGTCTAGCTGTCTGTTTAGCAGACCTCTCTTCTTTTATTCCTGGATATCCAGCTGGATATCATATGCTGGTTAAGAATGCATTTTATAACTTGCTGTGCTATTTAGTGGCCCTTATTCTCTGATTACCTGACGCTTAGCTGTGCTAGTCAACTGTGAGTGAAGGTGACAGCTGCCATTCCAGGTGTGGTCTATGTAAACTCCCATGTCACTTCCCTTTTAGTGGCTTGATGTGGAGATGGCAGCAGCAGCATCTGCAGACCCTGAATCGCCCTTTGTAGGAAAGCTAACTTCTGATCAGTAGCACTGGTTTGAACTTTACAGGAGCTGAAATCACGTTCATTTATGGTAAGCCTCATGATCTGAGGGCTAACTTTTAGAGGTAGCTAGTGTTCCCTTAAATAATACACTTTGTTAGCATAATTAAGCATCAGAGTTCCACTGTAAAATGGGGCCAATGTTATGAGAGGAAGGCTTGTTTAAGAGTTGTTTCCCTTTGAAGAACTTGCATGTGTGAAAGACTTGCTTTTAAGTGCAAGGACTTGCTGCTGCATGGAGTCTTGGGTACTGCCTGGAGACATGAAGACCTGGCTGGGAGGATTTTGTCTTGAATTGGAACCAGAACTCTGAATGGAGTGTGGAGGGCTTGAGAGGTCTGACAGGATGAGACCTTGGAGAGCACAAAAGAGAGGAGCAAAAGGAAGAATAAATGAGGCCTAGGAGACCACAAGCTCCTGGATGCTCATGAAAGGCAGACTCAGAACAACAGGGGACTCAGTGGGAAAAGTGCTATGTTTGTGGTCATCTTACAGGATGGGTCCTTCCTTCTGGTAATGGTTTGTATCTGTAGACTTTTTAGACTTTGTAGGACTACTTAAGGAGATGCGTAAGCCAGTATGACACTTTGGACCAAGTTATTGCCATGTGGTTATACAGGTTGTTCCAGAAGACAGCCACGCAAAGGCATTCTTTGATGTACTGAAAGTCTCACAGAAGTCAGAAGTCACTTCTTGCTTGCAAATGAAGCAAGATCTCTCTAACCACACAGGTGCAAAATCTCTCTCTGCTTGTGCATCTCTTAAAAACATGTGCTAAAATCTAGGTATTCTGCTGCATGGAATCTTCCTCATGACAGAGATGTGACAGGAATAACAGAACTTTGAAGGCAAATAAACCCTGTGTTCCAATGCTATCTCTCCTCCTCAGTAGCAGAGTAACCCAGGGCAAGTTCATGAAACTTTTGCTTCAAGTAATCCCTTTGAATAAGTTAAGCCTTGAACATTAGTTTCCTGAATTGCAAAATTAGCATTATAAAATCTACATTTCCAGTTGTGATGTGGAGGATATATGGTCAAATCAGTGTAAAATATACTGTCCTGCCTTTATTATAGAGTTATTGCAGCATGGTTCCTTCTCTGCTTCTTACTGCCTAATGAAAAGCAGCATCTCTCATGCTAGCTGATATGGAAATAACCTGAAGATTCTAGGGTGCAAAAATTGTGAAAAATACTTGCATAGTACAAAAAGGGGAGAGGAACATCTGATATGCTTGTAGAAGGATTCTAGAGATTTCTCAGTTAAAAAGAAAATGATACAGCTAGCAGATTCAGGTACAAAACTAGTAGAAAGGTAAGATGTGGTGAGAATTGAGGGGTCAAACTACCCAGATACATACTGTCATCTGCCCATTTTCCTCAAAGGAAAACACCTGCTATTTTCCTCAAAGGAAAACAGTATGTTTACCTGTCTTTTTAATTTATTAATTGATATAATCCAAGTAAAGTTAACTTTTACCTTCACCTAAGGATTACTTCTGTTAATATTTTATTATATTTTTTTCAATGAGGTCAGGATTAAATGTGATGATATATGCAGAGTGTCTAGAAGTACACTTGGTTTCTACTAAGTACTCATCAAAACATATTTATTATATGTGATTTTTTTCTAGAACTTGCTGCTTATCATACCTAATACTATGATGCCTAAAAACTGTTCTTTTTATAAAAAGTGACATTATCGGCCAGGTGTGGTGGCTCACACCTTTGGGAGGCTGAGGTGGGTGAATCACCTGAGGTTAGGAGTTTGAGACCAGCCTGGCCAACATGGCAAAATCCCATCTCTACTGAAAATACAAAAAAATAGCTGGGAGTGATGATGGGTGCCTGTAATCCCAGCTACACAGGAAGCTGAAGTCAGGAGAATCACTTGAACACAGGAGCCAGAGGTTGCAGTGAGCTGAGATCTCACTACTGCACTCCAGCTTGGGCAACAGAGCAAGACTCTCTCTCTCTCTCTCTTAAAAAAAAAAAAAAAGTGATTTTTCTACCTTGTATTTCAGAGCTTTGGTCTGTTTTGTCTTAAAATAATATATGAGAAGCAGCTAATTTGAGAATTTTCCATTTTACTTGACAAAATAAAACATAAAGTATATTCTGTGACTTTGTAAAGGGTTTCACAAGTTCTAATATTTCATAATTTCAATCTTTACATTCATCTGCTATAAGTCAAAAATTTCTGTAAACTGTTGTGAGTATGTTGAAAAATATAATCATTAGCCTATGGAAATTGCTGATAAGTCAAGAGCTGCTCATGTTACAAAAGTCTTTCTTGTAGAAATTTCCCCCAAACTGAAAAGGGTGGCCTATTATAGCTTCCAGTTCCCTTGTAGCATTGCAGGCACTGGTAAGTAAACTAAAGTAATTAGAATAGATTCTTCTCTTCAACCCTGTACTGGAGCAAAGTAGGATTTGCAGGATTAAGGCTACTCCTTGCAAAGGTGAGTGGGTTCACCGCTGAAACATGCAGCACCAACTATGGAACAGTGTTATTAAAAATGAGATTTCAAAGTAAGAGGAAATAGCTACATAAAAGTTCACTTAATGACAGCAAGGTTAGGGAGCTGTAAACACTCGGAATGCTCTTTCCTCCTGGTTTTAACAAGAAAAATGTAATAACTGTTCAAATTCCCATTACAAGGCTGTCAGAGCAACATTAGTATATGATGCACTCCAAGACATGGATTGTTCAGAAATTACCTATGCGTGAAATCAGAATTAGGCAAAATGCTAGAATCAGAAGGAAAACTGGCAAAGACTCATTTGCAACTACTGAAATGTCAATAAAAATATCTTTTTTTTTTTTTAACAGACTTTTAAGTTTAAGCAAGGGATAAAAGGTATTAAGAATATACCCATGCTAATTGCTCTTTGCTTACTAATTTTTAGCATTTACTAACATTTAAAATAATTTCGCTTTTAAAAGGTGGATTAAAATATTGTACAGCCTATATGTAGAATGAGTTGAAGGCATCTGACTCAGTGACTTTATGTTCCAATTCATTTAATCAGAAGTTAGAGCTAGAAGTCCAAGTGCATTATTTTAGAGACAAGGTAACGGACCTCTAGAAAGGTGAAATAAATCCATTGTTAAGGAGGTTGTAGGAGGAATTCTCATACTGGGTGAGAGTAAGATGACCCTTAAAGATTCTCTTCTTCTATGTCTTCTCCAAAATCACACACCCAGTTAGAGGAAGAATCCATGTCTCTTAATCACATTAAGTCTAGTGCTAATGTTCAGATTGCTGGTAATACAGAAGGGAGAAAAGTCATGTACTATGGCCAAGCATTACTAACACTAATTAAAAATCTTACATTCCTGAGAAGGTTTTTATAGCCTATGATAAATAAAATATATAATAAATATACATTTTAGTAATGTCTTTTGCTAAAACTGTTCTTTTAAATGTTTCCTGTAAATAATCAGATTCTTGACAAATTCCAAATTATTAGTTTATCAGTTTTTGGCCACTTTATTACATTTGGCACCAGTTTACATTTTTTAGTCTTAAAACTCCTTTTTTTGTTTTTGACCTCTGGAAAACTGTATTTTCAGGACATTCTCTCCAACCTTTCTTATTCCAAAGACTCTATATTCTTTCTGTCTTTTAAATATTTTATACTTCACTAAAATGTGGAGCTCAAACAAATCAGCCAGAAAAAACCAATAATCCTATCACAAAGTGGATGAAGAACATGAATAGACAATTCTCAAAAGAAGATACACAAACGGCCAACAAATATTTTTTAAAAGTTCAACATCACAATTATCAGGGAAATGTAAATTAAAACCACAATGAGATACCACTGTACTCCTGCCAGAAAAGCCACAATTAAAAAAAAAAAAAAAGATGTTAGTGTGGGTGTGGTAGATAAAAGAGAACACTTATACTGAGGGTGGGAATGTAAACTAGTACAACCACTATAGAAAACGGTATGGAGAATCCTTAAAGAACTACAAGTAGAACTACCATTCAATTCAGCAATCGTACTACTGGGTATCTACCCAAAGGAAAATAAGTCATTATACGTAAAAGACACACACATTCATGTTTTCAGCAGCACAATTTGCAGTTGCAAAGCTATGGAACCAATGTAAGTGCTCATCAACCAATCAGTGGACAAAGAAAACATGGTATGTATACACCATTGATACCACTCAGCCATAAAAAGAAAGGAAATAGTATATTTTGTAGCAACTTGGATGGAGCTGGAGGCCATTTTTCTAAGTGAAGTAACTCAAGAATAAAAAGCCAAGTATTGCATGTTCTCACATATACATGGAAGCTAAGCTATGAGGATGCAAAGGCATAAGAATTGTAGAATGGACTTTGGAGACTCAGAAGGAAAGTTTGGGAGTGGGGTGAGCAATAAAAGACTATACATTGAGTGTAATGTACACTGCTCAGGTGACAGGTGCACCAAAATCTCAGAAATCACCACTAAAGAAATTATCCATATAACCAAAAACCATCTGTACTACCAAAACTGTTAAAATTAAAAAATTATAAAGAGAATACATTGGAATTTCTTAGGAGTTTATAGTAAAGATAAAGCAGAAGAAGCTGCATAAGGAAAGATGATGGAATCTAAAGGGATGCAGTAAGTTCAATGCACCTGAGAAATTCTCTGTCATTGGAGTATAAAAGATAAATGGCTCAGTGGCAAGAGAAAAGGCTAGAAAAGTGGACTGTTCCTCCCTTCAGAAATATAATTCACTTTAATCTTATCCTTCTTGAGCATTTACCTTCCTCCCCATTCTCACTGTCAGAATATCATGTCTGTTTAACACAAGTGTTTTCCTGTCAGTGGTCTTTTCTACTGAACTTGCATAAATGCTATTTTTGCAAGCTCCTCTTCTACTCATATATACCAAAATGTCAAGTTTATATCTCCCAGCTTAGTTTCAATCATCAGGTTGATGCAAACCTCCATTTTTATCCTATAATCTAAACATATGAAAGGCCTCATTATTACAGGAACATACTGTGTTATTTCTATTTTATACATTAGATGCTTTTATTTTGCTTATCTGAAATGTATTCTTTTCTTCTGTTAAACCAAGACCCATCTCTCATTATAAGGACTGGCTAAAGTCCCACATCTTTTTTGACATCTTTTTGATAACTTGTTAGATATCTTATCAGTTGATACAAGAAAATTGGGGAAATCCATCCCACTCGTAGTTTAAACTTATCTATTTCAGAAAAATGTCTAAATTTAAGTTGCAATTTTAGGTGGGACAAAATAGAGAAATTTAGCAAGCTGATTGCTGAACATTTCCTCTTCTTACCTGCGCAGTCTTGTAAATATATCTGCTAACCAAATTCTAAGAAAGACGCAAACTGTTCCGAATATGGAAAAGCTATGACACAGGTAGTATGAGTCAAGAAGATGTCTGAAATACTGTTTCTTTTTAGGACATTTTCCTCTGAAACTCTATTTTTTGATTGATTCATCAATTTAATCACATAAACAAAGGTTGTTTTGGTACCTACTGTGAGCCAGGTACAGCAAAAACAAATAGTCTACAGATGCTAGCTTCAAAGAGTTTACAGACAGTGGATGGAGAGACAAAGAACTGAATACTTTATGAAAATATAAAAGAATGGGTTCTATGGTAAATGTTTGTAGAACTCCAACTGGAAAGGGAGGGGCTTGCTCAGGAAAGCTTTCTAAAAGTGAGGAGGCCTATGGAGGGTCCTGAAGGATAAATAGGTGTATAGACACATATGAGCAAATGATAAAAAATGAATCATGAAGTGCCGTGAGCACCTATTATGTGTTCGTTATTATTTTTTTTTTTTTGGATATTCTGGAAACTTTAATCAAGAATGGGTAGAAAAATGACATACACAAACACAAAAACACACGACCTCAAACAAAAGCACTTCAGAGCCTCATGCAGAATTTATAGTGCATTGGGTCAGAAACAATCCTTTTGAAACTAATTATTTAGCTTTGGAAACTGCAGCCAATTAAAACCCAGCAAATTATATGACAGCTGTGTTGCTTAAGGCAGGAATTATACCAACAGAAAAGATGAAATTGTAGAAAATGGGTAATTGGAACTAAGAAGAAAAACAGTCAAGGGCTTTTAGTGAAGAAAGTGAAAATTTCCCCATTTCACTAGTCTCTCACTAAATAGTCTGTTCACTCATTTATGCAACAGAAAGAATGACTAAAGAAATGGCAGAGTGCCTATTGGATATGGAAGATTATATTAAATAAAGGAGATGTAAGGTGAAAACACAATGTAATGAGACAGCAGATAGCTTAGTAGAAATGATGTGCTAAGTACGGCGATCAAAATATGGGCCAAGTCTCCTAGGAGCTCAGAGGAGATAATGATGAATTCTTCAATTGGGGGCTACATCACAGATAAGGTAATTGGGAACTGTAAATTGGATGATATTAATAGAAAAAAAAAGCAAAAACCATTCTAGAAAGAGGGAAAGACTAATCACAAAGCAGAAAGAATTAGCATTCATAAACATTAAAATATGTGGAATGTTTGAAGAATGGCAAGGTAGCATTGTGTAGTTATCCCCTTGTGATGTACAGTACTTTATTAAATGCCTTAAACCATTTTGGAACAGAGTAGAGTCTAACCAATGGACAAGCTAATTAAATGTCAGCATGCGTGCTAGTAGAGGATGCAGGTATGAGGCTAGGTTGATCTTAAACACCAATACTAGTCACATAGATCAATTTTAGTATTCAGAAAATAATATAGAAATAAGAATCAGGAAACCCTAGTCCCTTTTTTTTCCCTAGGGTGTCCAACCATCCCAGTTTGCCTGAAATGTGGGATGTTCAGTGCTAAAACTGACATAATCCTGGGCAAACTAGGACAGTTGGTTATTCCAGTTCTGCCATTAACTTTCTGTGTGAACTTGGGTCAGTTGCTCGACATCTCTGGGCCTCACTGTTTCTGTGTTTATTTAAGTATAATCAAAGCAATTAAAATGAATTTTCTATAGAAATTCTTCAGGCCTGTGATAAATTATTGACAAAATTGGCTGCAAATATCCCCCTCTGTATACCTAGGCTCTTTTCCAAAGTTATTTTGTGTTTTTTCCCACTTGTCTTTTCCACCCTTTAATCTGCACCTGCTCTGTGACATGCTTTGACCAGTAGGATGCAGCAGAAATGATGCTGACCCAGTCCTTAGGCTAGGCTTTAAGCAACCCTGAAGATTTCCACTCATTCTCCTGAAACTCTGCTCACCACCAGGTGAACAAGTCCGGCTAATCTACGAGAAAATGATGGAATTTGTGGATAACTGTTGTGCTGTATAGATGTGACAGATGTGATGAGGGATATGGAAGGTACCAGCCAAGGTCAGCCAAACTGCTGACTCAACCTGCAGCTGACCGCAGAGAAATGATAAGCCCAGGAGAATAACCATTTTGCTAGCCCAAAATGCTTCCAGGCAATAACATTAGAAACCACTCAGTTTTAGGGTGGTTTGTTACATAGCAACAAATAGATCTAAAAGATAATTTATACATTCAAGGTAAAGGGAGTACCAAGATACAGTAATCTGTTCCAAAATGAATAGTATTCCTGCAAGGACAGTTGTAAGGACAAGGGTTGGAACTAACATTTCTTAACAGTAAATCTAAAACACAGACAGACAGATTAAACACAACATAACAACCTGTTGGGAATACGAAAATCCTAGTCAAAAGAGGGCTTTCTTATTATTGAAAATATCATATCCTGGGAATCTTAATATTATCCATATTTTGTTATGTACTGCAAGTCAGGGGTAATGATAGATATTTAAACCTTTATAATGGAAGGTAATCACTACTTCCTTAGTTCTGAATACAACAAAAGATGAATAATATTGTATTTGCTTTACAGTCTGATGTATTTGCTTTAAAGTCACATAATTTTTTTTTTGCTTATGCATAGCTATAATTCACGTTGAGATGTCCTTGGGTAATTGGACAGAAGCTTTAAAGTCCTGCAGTAGTCTCTCTGTACTTAAACACTAATGAAAATGGACCAGAAAGAACGTATACATGCAACATGATTTGCATGTATAGATGATGACTTTTAGCTCATAAAGCTAACCTATTACCTAGCTCATCTTGGTAATTCTGACAATGAAACAAATGGAGGATTTTTTCTTTAAAAAGTGCTCCCCAATTACATTTCTTTTACCATGTATAATTTTGTCCTTTCATATCTACTCTCAATTTCAATTGATCTGCTATTGAAAGGAAATATATGGGAATAACAGAGGATATAGTTTTGCCTCCAATATACAATATGCATTCTGTCTCATTCCATGAAAAATGAATAGCTGTTTTTAATAACATCTTGTGACAATGCATGAATCTCTCAGTCCCTAAAAATTAAAGTAACACAACATTTATTATTTCTAGAGAACCTTTTATCTCAAGGTTTTGAAATGATTCCCAAATGAATGTTAAATCCAGACATCATCTTTCATTCCCTATACTCTATTCTTCCTTTTGATCTCAGTAGAGTCAAAATTTGATTTATCTCATCACATTATTCATTTGCCTGTCATTCAAGTTTTTTATGATTTCTTTCCATTTCAGTCAATTGCCAGGAATAACTTCTTTTATTCTGCACAAGTTTTTTGTTTTTTTCACTTCCACGAACATTCCTTCACACAGACATAATGACACTCTGTATCCAGAAAACTTATTCTTTTTTTAACTCTAACCTCTTTTATTCTCGTGGAAAATAAACCTGATTCTTATTATACAGGGAACTGTGACATTCTGGAAAAGACACTTGGCTGAATATTAGGAGAGGCAGGTTCATGAATTTGAGCAAATCATTTTACCACTCTCATCCTCAGTTTTATTATCTGTAAAATGAGGAAACTAGACTGAATGATGTCTAATATTCCTTCCTTCTTGAGTAAGACTGGCTCCCTCAATATTAGGCACTAAAGGAATTGTTATATATTAGGATTATAAAGGTATTTTCTGCCCCAGAATCGCTTAGGAAGAAGTAAATGTCTATAATATCTCAACGGTTGATGGAAAATATTTCATCAAGCTATTTTTCAGCTAGAATTTTATTGATCATCATTTCCTTAAAGAACACGGTATAGTTTTAAGAAACAAATGAAGGGAAGAGCAAAGTCTTGGGGAACACTGGGTTTCTCTGCTAAAGAGGCAGCTTGAAAATTCTGTTATTCCCCAGCCACTGGGTTTACATTAGTAGCTAAAAAAGCTTTTTCCATCTACTGCTCAGTTTCTGATTTGCGTTTAAATACACATGTGATGTAAATTCATGTTTTCCTTTCTCCATGTGGTTGGGAGAATCATAGGGAATTATTGGTCCCCAGGCCAAAAGTTTTAGAGCAGATTAATATGTTGGTAGAAAATGACATGCCAGGTAGACTGATCTTCATGGTAGAATATGCAGCCTACATTTCAGTGTAGGTGTACTTGGAAACTGGATATAAGTCAATAGGATGAGAGTGTTCGAGAATGATGAGGTAGTCATAATTTGTACGATTTGGTGGCCAGCAAGGCCTAGGCAGTCAAGGGGGTTATCATTTCAAACCTGGATGGCTAGGAGAATGGTAGCAACAGTGATGGAGCTCCCAGGTAGGAGGGAGATCAAGTTTCAGGGGATGAAGTGAAGTAGATGTTTACACACTAGCCAAGGGCAAAAGCTGCAATTAGGACTATCCAAGAATAAGGGTATAGATCAGTGAATCTCAGAACAATGGGCCTTTAACATGAGCCATGTGCTCTATTTAACATATGGAAAGCATGATCTATTTTAATTCTTGCAAAACCAATGAAATGGGTATCATTATCCTCCCCTTCTCATAAATGTGGAAAATGAAGCCTAGAAAGATTAAATAATATGCCTGGGACTACACATCAATCAAATAGTCTAGCAATAGTTCTGGCTACACAATTTGTGGGGCCCAGCGAAAAATAAAAACATGGGTTTCTTGTTCAGAAATTACTAGGAATTTCAATTTGGTGCCAGTAAAACACTAAAACAAGCAAAGGACCCTTCTAACTATAGTGCTTTATGTAACTGCACAGGTGGCCTGACCATGATATCAGTCCTGTCTACCAATAATTAATCTTAATTCTGCTTGTAGCTGGTATTCTTGACCTCCAGCACATTTCATGTGCTGTTGAGTGGGAAGTAGAACAGTTTTGACAGATGTTTAAAACACTTACTATAACTGGAGACAAAATACTGACAAAAGCCCTTTGCTAAAAAAAAATGGAGACATAATATCTGTTGGAATGCTTAAATAAATCACCAAAGGCACACATGTAGATAAAAACTGACTAAGTATTTTCTGTAATTGTTTTTTTCTCCCAGCTTGAGAAACCATCAGAAACAAACCTTACATGTAGATCTTGCCTAGGACCAAACTTGAGACTAAATTACTGATTGGGGAAATGTGAGCTAAAAGTAAAATCACATTTTTCAAACGTCTTGCTCTAGGATATTCAAATAGTCTTTTACCTAAGATCAATCTTTAACAGAGAGACAAATTTGTAACTAACTGTACAGAATGACCCATGCACATTATCCATGTATTTGCATAGATGGCATGGGCATGACCCATGAGGTATACTGTGTTGCCTGTAGTCATATACATCTAGACATCAGAATCTGTATATGAATAAGCACTAGGTGGTTTCAAACTCATTGTGAATTTTTAATAAATCAAGAACAATTATAAAAAGACTTCTAGTTAGTTTCTTCCACTCAAAAACATACTTTAATTTCTTTCACTCAAAAACAGTAATTTTTAATAAATAAAGAACAATTATAATAAGACTTCTAGTTAGTTTCTTCCACTCAAAAACATAGTCTAGGTTTTTCTTGGAAACTCAGTGTAAATGAATATACTTTGTAACTGCAGAAAAAAAAATTGATAGTATATACCCATCCTCTAAGTTGGAATCTAGTTTTATATTTCATACTCTCTTGGCTTATTAGTTCTTTGTGCATTATCATCATCTAATAAGCAAAGTGGAGAAATCGTGCTACAATATGGACACTATCCTAAAATCCTCAGTTCACTGGAGTGAAAGTGCTTTATATTTGCTTAGCTTAAGTAATTTTTAAATATATTTGCCAAAAGGATTTTTAATAAATGATAGTTTCCATGTGAAGTCTTGACTTACACTAGTGTCTCTACTTACACAAGGTGAGCAACAACTTCTCATAAAAAGATGTGTTGCCCTTTCCTCAAACAAGCATCAATGGAATAATGATGAAGATTTTTTTCTCCTTTAATTTCCATCCTTCCTCCTTCCCTCTTTCCCTCCCTCCCTCCCTCCTTCTTTCCTTGTCTCTCTCTTTCCTTTTTTCCTTCTGGTCTCCTTTGCTTTCCTTCCTTCATTTCTTTCTTCCTTCATTTCTCCTTTCTTTCCAACCTCCCCCCAACCCCATCTCTCTCTAGAGAAGCTGACGGTGAAGAATATCAATTACAAAAGAGGTACTCAGAACCCAGAATATTAAATCACCCCTCCACAGCACACATCAGGGCTTTACTCCAGTGATTAGGGAAATATTATTTAAACATTTGATAACATTAAAGTCTTAAAAGAGTTAAAAGTAGATTGACTCTTTAAAAATCAAGGCTAGTAAGAAAAATATCTGAGATTTTTAAATGTCACTTTAAGCTAAATGCATCTGAAGTGAAAGAGGCAGACAGATTGGATTAAAGTCACATGCTCAGTGTGATGCCTAGTAGAATATGAGTTCTTACGCAGTTGGGGGCACTGGGAGGAGGAAGATGCACAATGAGATGAAGAGGTGGAGAAAGAGGAAAGTTTCATTCAAGTGGGAGCACCTGAGAGTTAGAGCCATAGACTATAGCTGATAAGATTTCCGCATCTGCCAGATCCAGGGCATCTGCCCAGTTCAGTCTCCTAAAGACCTGGCTCCCATGGTGCTTTTTTATTTTTTAGTTTTTAACCCAAGAGATTCCTTCTTTTCTCATTGTCAGATGTAACAATGTAATTAACCACCATTATTAAACCCTAAATATGTCTGGTTTCATGTAAACAAAAGAATCTGACACAGATATGAATAACCTGCATAATTTGAGTTAATTGGTACAAATCTGGAAAGTGACACTTTCTCCAGTTCACCCTGAAGGGAAATGTTAATCCCGAACAGCTGTGTCTGCTCTTCCTGCCTGCTCATGAGACTTACCTAGGCACTAAAATAACTTCTAGATCATGAGGATCCACCCAGATCTGCTGCCTCAGAATTTCCAGGGGAAGGGGCCTCGGTGTCTGTATTCTTAACAAAATCCAGGTGTATTCTTGTGACTGAGCCACTTTGGCAAAAGATGTTGAGCAGTCATGAGGTCACGATTGTGGCCCTGAACTCAAGTCAGGTTGTACAGACTGTAGAAAGAATTAGAAAGCTCTGGCTTGCTTTATTATATATATTTTCAAGAAGTCATCAATTAAATAGGGGTGTGCATTTGAAAACTTGCAACTTTGGGCAGGCACAATGGCTCACACCTGTGATCCCAGAACTTTTGGAGGTTGAAATGGGAGAACCACTTGAGACCAGGAGTTTGAGACCTATTTGAGAAATATAGCAAAACCTCATCTCTGTAAAAAAAAAAAAAAAAAAAAAAAAAAAAAAAAAAAAAACAAAAAAAAACTTAGCTGGGCATGATGGCACACACCTGTAGTCCCCGCTACTCAGGAGGCTGAGGATGGAGGATTGTTTGAGCCCAGGAGTTCCAGATTACAGTGCGCTATGATCTTGCCACTGCACTCCAGCCTGGGTGACAGAACAAGACTCTGTCTCAAAAAAAGTGCATTTTTCAGAAGTGATCAACAAACACTAGCTGTGGTATAGAGAACACCCAAGAGAAAACAGGGCTTCCCACAGCTCGGTCATAGCTGTGAGGCCTGAACGAGCAGAAGGAAATGGCCATTCTTGTTGTATTTGAGTAAACCTTGCACTGCTGCAGAACATATATGGCTGATCAGGGACTCTACTCAAAGGTGGTCATTGAGAGAGGAGGCAGATACTGTATATTGCTGCTGAAGAGACTCATGTACATATAAATGACCCATGAAATGAGGCAAGAGGATGGGACTTAGCCTTTGCTCCAAGAACCCGGGGTGAGTAGGGATCTGAGAAACTCAGAAATACTGCCATGTACAGCCTGTACGTTAAAGAGCACATCTTGTTTTCAGTGTCATTGTAAGCACCAGGGCCTTGACCAACTCAAAGACAAAAGAAGTTGGAAATCACCGCTTTAAAACCAGGTGCACAGGTGCAAGCATACTGCACCCCACCTCCGCCTCCCAGCACACACATATACGCAAAGAGAACAATCACATAAAATTTTAAGCATTGATCTCAGTATGGGGGAAGAGCAGAGTCCTATTGCACACACGATTTATACAGATATAACAGCTTTAATGTGGTGTGCCACCTCTAAATTTTTAAAACAATCTTATAATAGTGTTTAAAACCAGATAGGGACAGTTTGGAGAGCAAAGCTATATCAAAGAGTTTAGTTAAAATGATTTACTTGTGGGTTTTAAACAGCATTAAGTGGTTTGTGAAAAGTGTTCTGATTTGTGCTTAATATGGATGGTGCTTAAAAGTCTGGGCAGTGGAAAGGTACACCCCTGGAGACACATTCACCAGGAAAATGCAGGCCTTAAATACAGCTGGGCGTTTGCTTCCAAGACTGCTTTTCTGAATATTAGCATTTAAACCACTCACAGAGGCTTTGCAGATGCTTCACTGGGTAAAGGAAGTAAAGATGACAAACTTACACCCCACTGCTGTTTCTTTTTAATTTAGTGATGGTTCTAAAAATTCAGTTGACCAGGGAATCAGAATTTAAACTAGTAGAAAATAAGCATTCTTGAAAATCCAACTCAGCTTAGTTAATGTTCTTAAATAAACAACGGGAACTGACCCTACTTCTGCTTACAACCTTCTGATTCAATTTCCATACTATTTTAACCATATAAAAAAGAAACCTCAAATCTTTATCTGAGTAATATGAGAGTAGTCATAATAATATCATTTTTGTTATATTTTCTCAAAGAAATTCAGGGTGGTATATAATACTGTCTCCTTCAATTCTCATAATATCCTTAATAATTTAGCTTGAGCTATTACCATCTACACACACCTCTGGGAGGTTGAGTCATGGACACACATAAGGTAAGAACTGCAGAAGATACGGGTACATGTGTTACTCTAAAAATTCATTTAAAACATATTTTTTAGCTTCTACAACGTACAGAGGATAATTCTAGGCTCTGGGGTCATGGAATAAAAGCAAACAAGGCCCCTGATTCTATTCTAGTTAGTGAGACAGAAAAAAAAAATGAGTAAATAGGCTGGGTGTGGTGGTTCACCCCTGTAATCCCAGCACTTTGGGAGGCTGAGTTGGGTGGATCACAAGGTCAGGAGTTGAAGATCAGCCTGGCCAACATGGTGAAACCCAGTCTCTGCTAAAAGTACAAAAAATAGCTGGGCATGGTGGTGGGCACCTGTAATCTCAGCTACTCAGGAGGGTGAGGCAGGAGAATCGTTTGAACCCAGGAGGTGGAGGTTGCAGTGAGCCTAGATTGTGCCACTGCACTTCAGCCTGGGCGAAAGGGCGAGTCTCCATCTCAAAAAGGAAAAAAAAAAAAAAAAAAAAAAGAGTAAATAAAAAATAAACCAACAAGAACATTGCAGAGTGTGATGAGTGATTTGAAGAACACCAGATGAAGTGTGTGAGAGAAGTAACAAGGATAGGGGTAACAATTTCAGATAGAGGGTCAGGAAGGCCTCTGAGAAGGTAACATTTGACTTGAGACCCAGATATTCAGGATACCATAAGGAAACACTCTGGGGCGACGGTACTTCAAGCTGAGGAGACAAGCGGTGCCTTGCCCTGTAGCAGGAAGAAATTTACTGCATGCACAGAACAGGGAGCGTAATGATGGAGCTGGACTTTCAGGAGCATGAAGAGGTGGGGCAA
This sequence comes from Macaca mulatta, assembly GCF_049350105.2. NCBI lineage: Eukaryota > Metazoa > Chordata > Mammalia > Primates > Cercopithecidae > Macaca > Macaca mulatta. The sequence continues at coordinate 100,983,958 of NC_133419.1, read as the reverse complement.
TGGGACAAAGAGAAAGACAAAGGCAGAAGTTAGCTCATACAGAGTCTCATGTGTCATAGTAGGGAGTTGTAATTTTATTCCAAATAATGGGGAAGCCATTGGAAAAAGGTTCAGAAAGTAAACTGACATGATTCAAGTTATTTTCTAAAAGTAAAAATCTGATTGCTGGATAGAGAATGCTGTACAGAGCAAGGCTGGATAAAGACAGGCCAGTTCTAGGGCAACATGCTCGGTTCCCCTTCCACACTGTGGAAACCTTGTTCTTTCTCTCTTTACAATAAATCTTGCTGGGAAAAAAAAAAAAAAAAAAAGAGAGAGTGGCCAGTTCTTAGGCTATTAGGGGTAAAGTGGTGTGTATTATGTGTGTAGCTAGAGAGAGAAAACAACTTTAAGCAGTTCAAAATATTTTATTTCTGTGGTATAAAGTGATTAAGGATTAGCAGTGCAGAAAATATAAATCAATAGTAGATATTAAAGACAAAAATAAATGAACTTTCCACCACGTAAGGACACAGCGAAATGGCACTGTCTGTAAACCAGAGAGTGAGCTCTCAGCAGGCAATGAATCTCCTGGTACCTTGATCTGGGACTTCCCAGCCCCTAGACAGTGAGAATAACATTTCTGATGTGAAGGAAAGGAAAGGAAAGGAGAGGGGAGGGGAGGGGACAGGAGGGGAGGGGACAGGAGAGGAGGGGAAGGGAAGGGGAGGGAAGGGGGAAGGAAAAAGAAAATAACAAATTGATCAGGTTTCACTTCTATTTTTAAAGATAAATTTCAAAGATAAAATACGAAAGTCCATTTTCCTCTAGCAGGTGAGAATAGCCCCTTGGCCTGTGTTAACATGACCACCGTTTCTGTCTTTAAAGGTACTTACAGTAAGAAGAATAGGTGCTATTTGCCAACCATCTCCCAAACACTGCATGTTGCTTAAGACCACATGCCAAATCTCAAAGTCTCACCAAAATCTTCTGACTTACTAATCATTTTTCTCAAAGTGAGAAAAGTGAGCCTCATAAATATAATTAGGCAAATTCACTAGATAAGAGACAGTATTTATTAGGTGCTTAAAAGCATAGGCTAGAGACAGAGTTCCTAAATGTGATGTTGTTATCACTGCTTACAATCTATGTAACTGTCAAATTGTTTCACACTTCCGTGGCTCAGTTTGTCTGTAAAATGAGAATGATTCAAAAATCAATTTTGTGAGATTAAATGAGCTAATATGTACAATGCTTTCAGACTTTCTTGTCCTGTTGTAACTTGCAATAAACATTATTGATTATTATTATCATTCAAATCACACAGCTAGTAAACAGTGATATTCATTTCTCTTTAGTATTTTTTATTTTTGATAATTATTGCATGAACAAATATTCAGTACAATTTTAAAAATGGAATCTAGCCAAACATCTTGCTAATAGACAAGTAACTTTTTCATGTTTATTTACTTACTAGTAACTATCATGGAATGGGAGGTCAAGGATTTCCTAATAGTGTTTTAATCCACTCTTGTGTGTCTGCCTATGTTTTAGTAAATTTTAAAGGATATAGGGCAACCAGTATTTTTGAATAGATGTTAAAATAAAAGCTTATATCTAAAATACTGGTTGTCATATATACTTCATATATATTAAATTTAAAAATTTTATATATATAAGCTTTTAATATCTATTATATGTTATATATTTAAACTTTTCTTTGTAATATCATATACATACATACACACATATATATATATCATGATCCTTTTCAACAGAGAAATCAGTAGTACAGAAAACAAAATACTGTAAACTATAAACATTTCACATATTTTTCAAGAAAATTACACTTTTATTATCAAGCTACAGAGACTACACTGCCCTTATTCGATTTCTACTCATATATACTACACATATATACATAGGTATACATATATGTTTATACATATGTACACATATATGCACACACATACACGTATACCTATGTATACATATATGTATACATATATGTATACACATATGTATACATGTATACCTATGTATACACATATGTATACACATATGCATATTCAATAGGTATACATATTGTTCAATACATTATGTATATACATCTGCATACACATGTGCATATATATGTATATATTTACACGTGTATAAAGATGTGTATACATATATGTATATATACACATATACATATATACACATACACATGTACACATATACATATATATACACACACATATATACATAGACACACACAGCCCACCATCCATAGAAAATATCTTTAAAGGAAATAACATCTGTAAACTATGTTATCTGTTAATACAACTTGGGCACATAGTGGGTATTTAGTTATTATTGGTTGTCTCAGTCCAGGGAACTACCAGTGTGTACAGAAATGCAGGGAACAAAAAGAGTCTGAATTGCTATAGGAAAATCCCAAACTCAAGCCATTTGTTGTCTCTGTAATTGCTTTGTACAGACTCTAAATAAGGAGTTTACAGACTCAAAAAGGCTTTGACAACATGGTACTTAAAGTGTTCCCCTGGCATTAGGAAAGAAAGAGGGAAGAAGTAAATATCTGATAAAACATGGGAGTCTTGGGGATAGCACAGTTTGGGAAAAGTATCATTCATAGATAAATTCAATTGTATATTTTAACTAAATATACAGTTGAAAATTAGAAGGTCACTATATCGTAGAAGCATGCTATGTGTCACTCCCTGAACAATTCCAAGCCTTCCCATTCAGAACTAACCTTTTCGATACTAATGTAAATGATTTTCTCACTCTTTTTGTTTTGATGTATAGAAATGCAAATTTGTTTTTGTTTTGTTTTATATTTAGAAAACTAAGCTCTATAAACAATTCAAATGTGGTTTTTTTTTCTATCGAGTATTTTGGGGTTTCCTTCCTAAGTCTCATACTTGTTTTTGCCTTCCTGTGCAGACTAAGACCTATAGTCAGAAGCCTAAAATTTCTCAATTCTATGTTTGTTGAATTATTTGTATTTTAAAGATAATTTTAGAAGTTCGGAAAGTTCCTTTTCCCCTTGTAGATACTAAGATATTTTTAAAAATCATAAATACATTTTATATGTTATAAAACACTTTGAGATGACCTCATGATTTGAATTTTTAATGTACTAAATTATATTAGTTGCTGCTTCCATGTTAAACCAAATTGGTTTACAATATGAAACTCAACTTACTTATGTAGCTTCTTGTGTAGATATTATATTCTATTTACAATTTTTTGATATAAAATATTTTCCTTTAATAAAGGTTTTCACATTTTTAGTGGGAAACAATTAAAATTTCATATAAACAGTCCAGTAATAAATTTTATGATTTTTCAGATATCATTTTTCCTTAAAATTGGTACATATTCTCATGATGCTTTCCAAACTATATCTTGATTTAGATTTGACTCATCAGTGGATCCCAGAGAAGTAGCTACAGAGGATCCAGATTTCCGTTCAGCAGCACTTCCTTCTACTTTTCTAGTTAGGCTTCCTAATAGCTCCTGCTGCATCTGGATATATTGTGTGATGCTGAGGTTTGAGGTATGAATGATTCCATCACCTAGGTGCTGAGCATAGTATCTAATAGTTTTTCAACACTTAATCCCTGCCTCTCCCCACTCAATGCCCCCTATAGTAGTCCCCAGTTTCTATTGTTTCTATCTTTATATCCATAAGTACCTAACCTGGCTAGCACTTAAAGAACTGCGTTAAATAGGAGTGCTGATATTGGGCACCCTTGTCTTTCTCTAGTTCTCAAGGCGAACGCTTCCATTGTTTGCCCATTCAGTATGGTGTTGGTTGTGGGTTTGTCATAGATGGCTCTTATTATTTTGAGGTATATTCTTTCAGTGCCTAGTTTCTTGAGGACTTTAATCATAAAATGTTGGCTTTTATTGAAAGTTTTTCTCTATTGAGAGGATCATATGGTTTTTGTTTTTAATTCTGTTTTTGTGGTGAATCATGCATTTTAAAAGTGTAATTTAAAGTTCTGGGATACATGTGCAGGATGTGCAGGCTTGTTACATAGGTAAATGTGTGCCATGGTGGTTTGCTGCACCTATCAACCCATCACCTAGGTATTAAACCCAGCATGCATTAGCTATTTTTCCCAATTCTCTCTCTCCTCTCCACTCCCCAACCCAACCCAGTGTATGTTGTTCCCTTCACTGTGTTCATGTGTTTTCATGTTCAGTTCCCACTTATAAGTGAGAACATTCAGGGTTTAGTTTTCTATTCCTGCATTAGTTTGCTGAGGATAATGCCTTCCAGCTCCATCCATGTCCCTGCAAAGGACATGATCTTGTCCCTTTCTATGGTTTCACAGTATTCCATGACATATATGTACCATGTTTTCTATATCCAGTCTATCAAGGAAGGGCATTTGGACTGATTCCATGTATTTGCTATTGTGAATAGTGTTGCAATGAATATACACATGCATGTATCTTTATAATAGAATAACTTGTATTCCTTTGGGTATTCACCCAGTAATGGGATTGCTGGGTCAAATGGTATATTTGGTTGTAGGTCTCTGAGGAATCGCCACACTGTTTAACACAGTGATTAAACTAATTTATATTCTCACCAACAGTGTAAAAGTGTTTCTATTTCTCCACAGCCTAACAAGCATCTGTTGCTTTATAACTTTTTAATAACAGCCATTCTAACTGGTATGAGATGGTATCTCATTGTGGTTTTAATTTTCTTTTCTATAATGATCAGTGATGTTGAGCTTTTTTTGCATATGTTTGTTGGCTGCATGTACAGAATGGGAGAACATTTTGCAATCCGTCTATCTGATAAAGGTCTAACATCCAGAATCTACAAGGAGCTTAAACAAATTTACGAGAAAAAACACAAACAACTCCATTAAAAAGTGGGCAAAAGATATGAACAGTCTCTTCTCTAAAGAAGACATACATGTGATCAACAAACATATGAATCACATTTGTTGATTTGCATATGTTGAACCAACCTTTCATCCCAGAAATACCTACCTACCTAATCAGGGTGAATTGACTTTTTGATGTGCCTTTATATTCGGTTTGCTAGTATTTTTTGAGATTTTTTTTTTTTTTTTAAATTAGGGATACTGGCCTGTAGCTTTCTTTTTTGTTGTTCTTTGCCAGGTTTTGATATTGGAGTGATGCTGGCTTCACAGAATCACTTAGGGAGGAGGTCCTCCTCTTTGATATTTTGGAAACATTTCAGTACAATTGATGTCAGCTCTTTTTTGTATGTCTGGTAGAATTTGTCAGTGAACTCATCTGGTCCTGAGTGTTTTTTTGGTTGGTAGGTTTTTATCACTGATTGCATTTTGGAACTGGATACTGGTCTGTTCAGGTTTTTAATTTCTTCCTGATTCAATCTCGGGAGAATGTGTGTTTTCAGAAATGTATGCATTTCATCTAGATATTCTGATTTGAGCATAGAGGTGTTCATAATAGTCTCTGAGGATCTTATGTATTTCTGTGGGATTGGTTGTAATGTCGCCTTTGTCATTTCTTATTGTGCTTATTTGGATGTCCTCTTATTTTCTTTGTTAATTTAGCTAGCAGTCTGTCAATTTTGCTTACCCTTTTAAAGAACCAAGTTTTGGTTTCATTGATTCTTTGTATGAATTTTTGTTTCTCAATATTTTATTTACTTCTGCTCTGATTTTAGTTATAATTTTTCTTCTGCTAGCTTTGGGTTTAGTTTGTTTTTGTTTATCTAGTTCCTATAGGTACGATGTTAGATTGTTAGAGATCTTTCTCATGTTTCAAAGTAGGCATTTAGTGCTGTAAACTTCCCTCTTAACACTGCTTTTCAGAAATGTATCCATTTTTTTTTTTATATTCTGGCTTGTGTATATAAAGGTATTCATAATAGTCTCTGAGGATTTTATGTATTTCTGTGTGATTGGTGGTAATGTCATCTTTGTCATTTCTGATTGTGCTTATTTGCATAGTAGAGATTTTGGTATGTTGTTTCTCTTCATTTATTTCAAAGAATGTTTTTTATTTCTGCCTTAATTTTGTTGTTTTACTCAAAGCCATTCAGGAGCAAGTTGTTAAATTTCCATGTAATTGAGTAATTTTGAGAGATCTTCTTGGTATTAATTGCAATTTTTATTTCACTGTTCTTGGTATGATTTCTGTTTCTTAATTTATTAAGACTTGCTTTATTGCCAAGCATGTGATTGATTTTAGGAGTGTGTTTCATGTGCAGATGATAAGAATGTATACCGTGTGGTCAATGGGTATTCTGCAGATTTCTATTCAGTCCAATTGGTCCAGTATCAAGTTTAAGTCCAGAATTTTTAAATTATTTTTCTGTCTTGATTTATCTGTCTAATGCTCTTAGTAGGATGTTGAATTCCCCGACTATTGTTGTGTGCTAAGTCTTTTAGTAGGTCTAGAAGTAGTTGCTTTATGAATTTGGGTTCTCTAGTATTGGATGCATATATATTCAGGATAGTTAAGTCTTCTTGTTGAATTGAACCCTTTATCATTATATAATGTCATCTATGTTCATGAGGGTGATTGGCTTGTGTTTTTACTTCTCATATTGTCTTTGGCAAATTTTGTTGTTAGGGTTATTTTCTCTCTTTTCTATACTGTGAAATAACTGTGTACAAATGGGATCATTTGTTCTTATTTTCTTTGGTAGAAATTTCTACTGAAAGCATTTACACCTCGAGTTTTTTTGGTGTATGTTTGAAGGTTTTTGGTGTATGTTTGAAACTACTAATTTAATAGTTATGAAACTATTTAAATTTTTCAATTCTTCTTGAGTCAGTTTGAAATATCATTTTTTATTTATCCATTTAATCAAATTATCCAATTTTTTGTCATTTATTTATTATGTTCTTTTATTTCCTTTTTTATCTTTTTACAGTATCTGTGCTTATTTTTCATTTTTGCTCTTAATATTTTCTATATCTATTCTTGATTTTTTGATTACTACACATATGTTCATTTTCTTGGTCCTCTGAAAGTATTTGACCTTACCAGTCTTCCAACTGTGTTTACATTGTTTGTAACTTAATTTTGAATTTATTATTTTCTTGCATTTACTTTAAGTTTAGTTTCAAATATTCGTTTCCTAATTTCTTAAGATAGAAGCTCAGCTCATTCATTTTTCAACTCCCCTCTTTTGTAACATAAATACGTAGAGCTATAAATTTTCCCTTATATTCTGAAATACAAGGAATATGTTTGAGATTCCCCACTCTGATAGTGGGGAGATTTTATACTATCTTTATACTCCTTCCTGTATAGTCTATTTTTCTGGTATTGATATAGTTAAACAAGTTTTGTGGGGGTTAGTATTATATGATACATTTTTCCCATTAACTTTCAACTTTGTTGTTTATTTTGTTTATGACAAAGCTCCTACAGATAATTGCTAGATTTTTATCTCTACTTCAGTATTCATAGTAATTTCTGATATATTTGGCTTTTCTGAATTATTTTATGCTTTCTATTGTCATATATATACACACACATACATATATATGTATATATATATCCCTCTGTTTTTTTGTTGGTATATGTATATATATCCCTCTGTTTTTTGATTGGTTAACGTTTCTTTATATTTATTTCTTTAACTAGTTTGGAAATACGGTGTCTTATTTCAATGCTTTAATTGGTTGCACTAAAAATTTAAACATGCTTAAACATAGCAAATTTTGAATTAATATATTCATTTATTTTCAAAGAATTCAAGCATCTTAGAATATTTTAACTCCAAATAATGCATGATATTATTGTGTTCAGGTTTAAATTTTTTTTTTAGTCTTGGAGGAATAAAACATAACCTTGTCTTATGTGACAACTTTTGTTTATCTTTAACTACATATTGATGCTTTCGTTGCTTTGCATTCTTTGTTGCACCTTAAGTGCTTAGGGTCATATTCTGTTTGGGACTACATTAATTACATTCTTAGGCTGATGTTTTCAGGTCATCCAGGAAGTATAAATTAGAGCTTTTGGCCTACGGTTGCAAAACCTAAGGGGAGGATTTCCCCCACCTCAGTCCCCAATCAGTGCTGACACATAAGAGAGATAATTTTCTTTATGGTTCTCTGAGAGGGCTGGTTTATTTCAAGTTTATCCTTATGCTTTAGGAGTAGCTTTTGTGGGTCCAGTCCTAATGAGGGATATGCTATAGGCTTTATCTGCTTCCTTCTAGACTAGTAACTCATAAAATCCACTGCCCAATGTCAGTAGGTTTACCGATTGCCCTTAAGGTGAAAGCCAGCTCCAGTGCACAGCTTACCTCCAGGGTAAGATTAGTGCTTAGGCTTTGAAGTTTCCTTCCAGCTTCTTGCTAGCTCGTTGTTGAAACAAGGACATTTACATAATATTTATTTATGTATTTTATATTTAAGTAATCACTTTAATTATTTTGTCATTGATAGAGTAATTAGTGTGCATTTTTCTATAAAATAAATATAATTTTAAAAATTAAATATATTAATTCGAAAAGATGTGAATTGAGTCTTTCAAAGACTACCTTTTGGCTACTAAGTTAAGCATGAACTCCATCTGTGCATTCAAGTTCTTCTTAATTTGTCTTCAGCTATTCAATTATTTCAGCATGTTTTTCATTTCAACACAGTCTATACCCTGGACAAATATTAGTATTTACTTTCCCAAAAGTGTCCTGAATTCATAACTAGTTTTGCAAATTCTGAAGTCTCTTCCTAAAATATACTCTGTCCCTCTGTGTTAAAATCTTATTCTAAGACCACTTCAAATGGCAGTTCCCCCAGGAAGCTTACCTTTTATCTAGATTTTATTTTCTTCTTTCTTAACTCTCAAAGTTTTTTGTATGGTACAGTAGACTGAGAACAGGGTTTAGATTCAAACAGAATTGGAACACTCTCATTTTGGCTCTGTTACTTGCTATGTGTGTGTGTGCTTAGACAATCTCTCTATGATTTAATTATTTATAATCAGGATTATTATATATTCTTTAAGACATTTTCTTATTTTGAGGGCTTCAATAAAGTAATGCATATATAAAAATACCCAGTACTCAGTCAGTTCTAGCTATTTTTATTATTACCTTAGTTTGTCCTATTTTATAGGTGTCTACATTAGTTTTATTTTCCACTAGACAGGTACCTCCTTGGGGGATGGGATTCTCTCTTACTTATCTTTGTATGAACTGGCATAGTGTCTTATATCCAGGATATGTTGAAGAAAGTTTAGTTTTTATGGAAATAAATTGAATTGAACGTAACTGTTCATAGACCATGTGTCTGTGGCATGAGGGTGAAGGAGTTTTGGGAATGCTATCCCAAAATATGAAGTTTTACTGTGCTGATTACTTTAAATTGAAGGCACCTGGGGACCAGCAGCTGTGAGCAGAGGTTTTCTCTGAATTTTTCTTATTTTTTGATACCAGATACTCCAGAAAAAATTCAATTCATCCTAGATCTCCTCCCCAGGAAATTCATCATTGTGGGAGATTGACACATATCACAGAAAAACAGACCAGAAGTTAGCACCCCACCCAGACAGAATTTCTCACAGGTTATCACCTGCTTTGTGGGCCCATTCATTCTCTCCCCAAAATAATTTACTCCCCCCTAAGTTGCATATATCCCACCACCCCTCTCTCCTATGAAAATGCTATATAAGCTTCTAAACTCCTTCGGGTTACTGGGTACTCACTTTTCTTTCTGTGATGCCCCTCTGTACACAATGAATTTGTATGCTTTTTGTCCTACTAATCTGTCTACTGTCACTTTATTTCATAGACTCAGTTACTGAACCTTCAGAGGGTAGAGAAAGAAAGGGTTTCTCTCTCCATCAAGGAAAAGGAGAAGTAGGGCTACCATTTGCAACTGGAAAGAGAGAGAAACAAAATTATATTGTTATCTTGAAAACTCCAGCTATTAACTAATGACATAGTTATTGTCTTAAAATGTATAAGTCTTTTATTGTCTATCACAATCTATCTCCCTACTTACCTACCTACCTCTTTTTTTTTTTTTTTCGGAAACCACACTGTCATTAGAACACAGAGATGTAAGCATGTGAATGATAAAATTTGTGTACATTATATTTTATGGAAATGATGTGCAGATTCTTTTCATTTACAGTCAAGGTTATCATTGTACTATGCTCTAATTTGTAACCATCCCTCTAATTCTCATTATAAATTAACCAAAGTTAAATTAGATCGTGATTTATGCAAAATCTGAAAAGAAGTGACTATGTAATTCTCAGAGGATGCTAAAAATCTCCACTGTACAATGCTTTTTTTCTAAACATCCTCAGAATCTTCTGTCTTCACTATTTTATATTCACCGAAGAGTCACTTGGGGAGGTAGTAGGATCAGTCAGGAGCATGTACTTAGATGCTTGAATTCCCAAGTATTTTAGATGCTGTTTGTATTAAGGACAAATTAAGCTGAAGTTGTAGTCTGGGGGGCTTTTGAAAAAGAAAAGCCTGTGAGCAATTAATGGCTTGTTCAAGTTGTGCTTATGTGGAGAGCACAAGCGAGCAACTAGTGAAGCAATTTATAGTAACTGGGGTAAATGAACCATGCTTAGAAGTAGAATCTATGAACTGATTCCGAAACTGGTAATTAGCTAGAGACATAAGACGTAAAGCCAAAAACTGGAGGTGCTCATAGTACAACAGAACCAGACTTCTTTTGTTGTCATTTTCAGCTTAATTTAACTGAGTTTCTCAGTGTTACCTCCCATTGGGAGTTAAGACCTATTTTATTACATTCAACATTTAAGAAAAAAGCGAAATCTAGAAACAAACTGGTGGTATGATCAAGAAAAAGAAACTATTTGAAGGACTTTAAAGAGGAGTGTTTAGGTTTACCATCACCCTAAATTTGGAAAATATTAGAAACTGATATTTTGGGGGTTCCTGATGTGTTTATCTTCTGATCTTCTGTGTTTAAGTGGATGCCATTAATTTAGATATTTGTGATCATTGTTATACTATGTAAACACACTGCTGAAAACTGAATTATTTGAAAATGTGAGAATTCTTTTCCCATTCTCATTCAACTATTTGGCATAGTGTGAGTACATCGTTATTCAATAAATTTGCATTATTTTGGGTTATTAATTCTGTGAAAGAGACCAAGTTTAGAAATATGGATGGTATGGTTTACATGTTTGTCCCCTCCAAACCCTATGTTGAAATCGGATTCCCAGTGTCGGAGATGGGGCCTGGTAGGAAGTGATTAGATCACGGATTCAGATCCCTTGCGAATGGCGTAGCATCATCCCCTGGGTGATAAGTGAGTTCTTGCTCAGTTCACTAAATATGTGGTTGTTTAAAATACTCTGGGACCTCTTCCCATCTCTCTCTCTTTTTTTTTTTTTTTTTTTTTTTTTTTGAGACAGAGTTTTGCTCCTGTTGCCCAAGCTGGAGTACAATGGTGCTATATCAGCTCACTGCAACCTCTGCCTCCTGGGTTCAAGCAATTCTCCTGCCTCAGCCTCCTGAGTAGCTGGGATTACAGGAACATGCCACCATGCCCAGCTAATTTTTTGTATTTTTAGTAGAAACAGCATTTCACCATGTTAGCCAGACTGGTCTCGAGCTCCTGACCTGAGGTGATCCGCCTGCCTTGGCCTCTCAAAATTCTGGGATTACCGGCATGAGCCACTGCATCTGGCCTTCCTCTTTTACTCCCACTCTGGCCATGTGAGGCACCTGCTTCTGCTTCACCTTCCACTTTGCTTGTAAGTTTCCTGAGGTCCTCACTTGAAGGAGATGCTGGCATCCCACTTCCTGTACAGCCTGTAGAACTGTGAGCCAATTAAACCCCTTTTCTTTATAAATTACTGTGCCTCAGGTATTTCCTTATAGTGATGCAAAACAGAAATGCATAAAATGGTTTTTACAATTATCTATAATCCTCTTTTTAGAGATAACCTGTGAACAATTAACTGCACTTATTTCCAGTATTTAAGTATTTGTGTGCATGCGTGCATTTTTCTCTTCAAATGAAATTTGTACCGTGTTCGATGATTTCTTCCATTGATAATATACCATCATTTCCTCATTGTCCTTAAGTACTTATCAAAAACGTAATTAAAAATCCCACAGTGGGCTGGGCACAGTGGCTCACATGTATAATCTTAGCAATTTGGGAGGTCAAGCTGGGAGGAGTGCTTAAGCCCATGAGTTCAAGACAAGCCTGGGCAACATAGTGAGACCCCATCTCTACCAAAGCAAATTAAAAATATTTGCCAGGCATGGTGGTGACAGTGTGCTCTTGTGGTCCCAGCTACTTGGGAAGCTGAGGTGGGAGTAATGCTTGAGCCTAGAAAGTCGAGGTTGCAGTGAGCTGTGTTTGCACCACTGCACTCCAGCTTTGGTAACAGTGTGAGACTCTATCTCAATAAAAACCAACAAACCTACAATGCTTCTACAACATATCTATTTTTTGTTACTTTAATCTTTAATTTTTCCTATATGGACTATGACTATGTTTATTTGCATGTCACCACGATTTAGAATGCTTTTAGCTTTTTGCTTTGCAACTCCTGATATTTATTAACTTATTTGTACACACACTCACACAAATAATTTTTTTGTATTGTACTTAAGCATGATGATGATTCTTTTTCTATTTGCTTGACATCTTGTTACCAAATGTATGACTATCATTTAACCATCATGCTTAATGTGTGTTTGTGCTTTAAACTCTCTTGCACTCGTATGTCTACAGGCCTATTTTTGCCAATTGGTAATATTTTCAGTTTTATTTGTCTCTTTTTTCTCTCAGTGCTCCAGAATCTCTTCCCCAAATATTAATCTCGAGGTCAGTTAGGTAAACAGCTGCGGTCAAATGCTCAAGGTCTACTAACGCTGTAATGAAACTCTACTGGACTGAGGAGAGATGTTTGTCAATTCCCATTCTCTAGTCTGTAGGCATATCTAGAGGTAAATTTACTCCTGAAAAATCAGAAACAGTATATAGTCCTTCTTTTGCTAGAAATAGTACATGGAATTACATAATTTCCAGAATTTATGAATTTCAATATTTTTCCTCTGTATCATTATTTGTTGACATTATGTTTTATTTACTAATCACCTGAAATCCTAATATTTATGCCCTGTCTCACCCCATTGATGGATTCATAATGTTCAAAAAAGTTTTGGATCAGTTCAGATGGGGTGGAATACGGACATAGCATCTTACACCTTGCAAAGCAGCTTCTGTTGGGAGGGAGGTTCAAGCCAGCTTCTATAGTAAGACACAATTTCTGAATTTAGTAGATACTGACGTAAAGTAGAAGTGAGTAAAATTTTTCCTCTGCTGGTTTCTTAATTGACTTCGCTAAAGTTTCAGAGATCTGGGTTTCAATGACTCATTGATAATTTCTTAATTTAGCTCATTTCTATATGAAGTGGTGATTCCTCCTAGAAGTCAATAATTTGTTCATCTATATTCTTAATTTCCAATGCTGCTATGACTGTTTTTCTTTCTTTTTATATTTTTCTAATAAAACATAATAAAATGCTAATGATTTACATTTTAAAATGTTTCCTAATAAAAAATTAGCATTCTAAGGAAAAGAAGAAGGTGAATCAGGCAGAGTCTTGTGCAGTTAGCTTTCACTAAAATCAGGAAGCCAGTATCTTAATCTCATCATAATGAATGTAAGGCCATTTCCTCCTCATCCCCTTAAGTACATAGGTAGGAAACAGCAAGTAACCATCCCTGAGTACTAAGGCATCTTAGCAGTTTATAGTTACTAAATCTTATAAATTCAGATATAAACCTTTCTTCCTTTAGGTAAATAATGCCATTTAATCATTTTATGTCTTTTGAAAACATAGATATTAATTCACAAATAAATTCAAATTATACATTCTTGATTTATGAATGCTAATTTTCCCTCATTATACAATTTCGTAGACACTGAGGAAAACCCAGATACCTACAGTTTATATTGTTTTATGTTCTTAATATGTAAAAGACACTGTCACAGAGGAAACAACAAAACAGCTTCTTCATTAGCAAACACAGCATGTAGGTGGAAACAAAGGGACAGAAACAAGACCCTAATTATACCCATGAATTCCTCTTCCATAGATAAAGTAAGAAGACCTTGCTTTCTTCTCAGTAACAGTGTCCTTTAGGGCTTTTGTTAAGAACAGATTTTCCCATATGTCTCTGAGTCAGTATGTGAGCTTCATCATTGTTGCCTAATAAACACAACATGAATTCCCACTAGAAGTCAAATAATGGGTATTTCAAGTGCAATTTTCTATGCGTGTTAAAGAGTAAGTTGAAAATTTTGCCTTTCGGAAGCTCCTTTAGTGAGCAGGGGGCCATTATGTCAGATTTTGGACAAGTCTTTGCTTAGATTACAGTCCCATAAAAGAAAAATTATTCTATAATACTGCCCCTCCAAAGGATAATTTCATTATTTTTTTGTATGCAGGATTTCTTAAGCACCTGTTTGAATTATAGTCCATTATCTCCGTAACTGTTACCTTACTTTGCCTGGACATAAAAACTAGTGCTTAAAAAACGTTGAAATTTCAGTAATTGTGAATAATTTTAAACATATATGACATATTCTATGAGGTTCAACAATAGTTTACATATGCACTTATGGAAAGGAAACAAAATCAACTATGTCTTTATCAAAAACTACTTCATTTTAGCTACGATTGTCTTTGTCTACAAAAAGTACAGGAAATTGAACATGTAATAATGAAGACTTAATATTTGTGCACTGCTGGAGTGCTTCTGGATGATTATATTTTAACAAAAGTTAATGGCCAAGTAATGGAAATAATGAGCTGGAGTGAAAATCCAATATGAGTTTGATAAGCAGAACATTCTGAATGAAAGTCTACTAGAGGAGAAAATCCCTGTGGAATATTTTACTTCCTAGTACTTCTGGAGTTTATTAGTTTTAGTATGAAAATGGACATGATTGATACAGAAACCTAAGTGACTATGTGCCAATGATTTTCAAAAGTGAAAGTGATGGGGGAAAACCTGTAGATCCCTTAAAGAAAAACAGTAAAACAAGCAAACAAACAAACAAAAAACAAGTCTTTAATATACTTCATTTCTATTTCCATTAACTCCCTATGTCTATTTATCTATTTGCACATGGCCTATCAAATGGTAATGGAACAAGTAAATATTTGGTCTACTAGGACAGGAACCTATTCCAAGGACAAAGATTCAAAGGTACAAATTATATTAGTATGGTTAGGTTTTGTGTCCCCACCCAAATCTCATCTTGAATTATAATCCCCATAATCCCCACATGTCAAGGGAGAGATCAGGTAGAGGTAATTGAATCATAGGAATGGTATTCCCCATGCTGTTCTCATGATACGGAGTGAGTTCTCACATGATCTGATGGTTTTATAAGGCGCTCTTCCCCCTTTGCTTAGCACTTTTCCTTCCTGCCTCCTTGTGAAGAAGGTGCCTTGCTCCTGCTTTGCCTTATGCCATGATTGTAAGTTTCCTGAGGCCTCCTCAGCCATGCTGAACTGTGAGCCAATTAAACCTCTTTCCTTTATAAATTACCTAGTCTTGGGCAGTTCTTTATAGGAGTATGAAAATGGCCTGATACAGATACCATCATTATCACATTACCACCACCACCGCCATCATCTTCATCAGTATCATTATCATTTTACGTAACATTCACTGAGTACTGAGTAGATGTCATACACTAGGCAATGTATTTTACATGCAAAATTTCATTTAATTCTCACAACCCAATCAGCTTACTCCTTTAATTTAGTAAGATAATAAATTAGGTAACTTGTTGAAACCTCATAATCTGCAGGATAATCATGGCAAGTAAGTCCTCCTTTTATACACTGGTTTATACTTTTAGCAACAATGTTAACGTGCTTTGCAAATTATAAATGCTATGCACTCATAAGCAGTCATCATCATTATTAGTAATAATGTGATTTACTATCTGAAGAGAGCACATACTGATCATTCTGTGATATAAATAACAAACAAATGTAAATAAATCTTAGCTCTGAAGTAATCCATTTTCTTGTATATTTTAGGTCTATCATTTAGGGCCAAATGAATGAAATGTTTGGCAATACATAAGCAGGCAACACATTTGTTAATGATATTTTTTCTAAAAGTCATATTATGTTCTAGTTATTATCAAATTTTCAACTTTAGAATAATGATTTCTAAGTTTCCTTAGCAAAACAGATACACATAAAAAATAATGTGTTTTGAAGACACTCACCCCTCAACAAAACAGAGAAAACTAAACCAGGCAGATCTGCTCAAAACATGGTAGAAAAAAAAATGAGCCAAATGGTTATTTGGCACTCTGTTGATAAATGATTAACCATAACCTTCAGTTGTTCTATCACTTTCAATCATTTTATTTACAATTTAGAGTTAAATTTCAGTAACGCTAAATTAAATTTACCTTCGCGATTTTCTGACATATTTTCAGATGACTAGATTACATTTTCCTGCAAATAAAACTATATATTACATTTTTATGCCATTGCTCTGGACATAATTTTATGCTATGAAAGCAATTGATATATCTTGTTTTTTTAAAAAAATATTTCTTTGTGATCTTATTTTACTATTATTTTTGAGACAGGGTTTTGCTCTGTCATCCAGGCTGGAACTCAGTGGCATGATCATGGCTCTGCTAAACTACCCAGGCTCGACCCATCCTCCCACCTCAGCCTCTTGAGTAGCTGGAACTACAGGCATTCACCACCATGCCAATTTATTTACTTTGTTTTTTTGCAGAGACAGGCGTCTTGCTGTGTTGCACAGGTTTGGTCTGAAACTCCTGGGCCCAAGTGATCCTCCCATCTTGGCCTCCCAAAGTGCTGGGATTATAGGCATGAGAGCTGTACCTGGCCTGTATGTCTCCTTTATAATATACTATTATGTTAATTCCTTTTCCCCAATATAATATTATTATTTATTTCTTATATAGAAACTGCCATTTGCTGTTTCAATAGTTCTTTGGAATGAACCCAAAATAACAAAATTTTTAATGAAGGACAATGCTAATTCATTCAACATTTGTATCTCAATTGTTGTAGGTTGGATGAGTGGGGCATACATTTGAAGTAGATCATATGAATGATATTTATATTTATATTCCAAAATAAACCATGATTTGAATCTGCAAACCCAATGTAAATTATAAATTAAAAAAATGATGCAAACTTTTTGAAGTCTTAACAGTTTTCTAACATCTCTGTTTCCATTTAAATTTACATTTAGGCCTGTAATCAAATGGTTGGTGTGCATTATAACAGAGAAGCAATCTAAAATTTCCAGAAGAAAATAAGTTGTCATTGTAACTGATACTTCTTTTAAAGAATGTCAAATATAGACATTTGAAATTGTTAAGTTTCTATTCATAATTTTAGAATGTATGATTTTTCAACTAAGTGTCTTCTTGTATTATGGAATTCTTTTTATTTCTGTTGAAATCTTAGCCTCTTAATTAATATTAAGTATTATTATTTTTTGTAGCGAACTAGATTTTTTTTTTTTAAAACCTAGGACTGCCATATTGAACAAGTCGTTCAATAATAAAAATGGTGCTTTTTAAGTGTGCCTGCCAATTTTAAGAATAAAAATGCACTATATGTCTGGGATTTGTCATTAAATAAAGCCGGTTTATTGACCTAAAACATATAGATCAAGGTAGGCAGAATGCTAAGGAAATGTAGCCCAGTCTTGCTTTTGCTTGAATAAATAAAAAAATTTTTACATTTCAGCCTTCTTCCTAAACAACACTTTGACCAGAAGTATTGACATATAGAAAAAATTTAGTGATCTGAGTTTCAGGTCAATGTATCTGTCTCACTAACCCCAAGGGTTAGCAGTAAAGAAAGAAAGAGAAACAAGAAAGCTGAAAAATTCATGAACTGTATTTTTCAACATCTGAAAAATAAAAAATGTAATATGCTTATGTTGTTGTAATAGAATACTCATAATCCTGTTACTTCTCTCAATACTTTTGCTTTGGAAAAAGAGGTTCCACCCTAATTTTTTAAACTCACCATGTGACATTTGTGAACAGTTGATGAAGAACATTCTTATTGTGAACTGAAATAAATGGGACAAACCTCACATGCCACCCAGAAACATAAAACAAAGTCATGCATTTCAGATAGAATGTTTTGCACAGAGAAGGCATATATATTTTCAGGACATTGTAAACTTAATACATTCAGAAAAAATAATCTAGCAGTGTACATTATTTGTTCCTACTATGCAACAATTTTCTTCTACTTTAATTAGGTTTGTGCAGTTTTTTAAAAGTCACATTGTTGTGAGCGACAGTCTACTAATATCCAATCATTTTCTGATCAATTCAATCATAGTCAACAATGATCTCACAATTTATCATTTGCCACCCACCTTCAACCTGAGAATGAGAAATTCCTTTTAAAACAAGTTGTACGATGTTGGGGCTCAGAACATGATACCCCAGAATACAGCACAGAGTACTTTGACCTGAAGAAGATTGAAAGGACTTGGGAAGCAGGATCTTTTTGAATTTCTCCCATCTGTCTGTTTCCCACTCATCTTTCTCTCCTGCAGAGAATGATAGAAACCGGAATTCTCTCCCCCAAGGCAGATCATAGAAACTATAACTTCCCTTCCCCAAAGCAAGCTATAAAACCTAGAAAGATTGACCTTCTCCCTTCTCCCTTGAATTATCTCATGTGACAGGTGACTTGTCCTACACCTGGAGGAAAGGAATACCACACAAAAAGTCCAAGAAGAATCTGAACAGATAGGCCTTGCTGTGTTTTCCCTGTCTGTCTATAACCATTAGATCACATCCTTTTTGTCCAATCATATTTCTACATGGCTCTCTATTCTTCATTGAACCTAAGCATAAAAAGAGTTTTCTCTAAGTCTTTGGGTCATTTCTGAAGGCTCCTGTGTCACACAAAACTTTTCCCTTGTTAGCCTGTCTTTTGTTACGAGTGTCAGCCTTGACCTTTACGACAGGGCTTTTGGTGTAAGAGTGCCAACAATGACCCATCCCAATCCCAGGTGATCACCCTTTCCAAGAAGCATAGATCTTTTGGTCTAAATTGAAGCCAGTATTCCAAAAATTATTTCATCTGAAATAGATTGTTTAAATCAGTGTTTCTCAGATTTGATGGAAAACAAAAATACTTTTTTTAAAATTTTTCAATATGTTTCAATGTTACTTTGAAAATTATTCAAGTGAACCGCTAATGCAGACTTAAATTATTTCAATTACATTTTATATAGATTGAGACAAACATAAAACAAGTAATAAACTCCTTATACTTCTAGATCAATTAAAATCTAATATGGTAAAATATTATTTTGACATAATAAAGGATAATATTTCGTCAAAGCTGAATCACCATTCGTCATACCAATATGTCAATAATGGTAGGACATGAAACATTTGAATTCGGAGCAAATAGATTGCCATGTGATTATCTAATTCCTTCATGAATTTTTCTCCATTTGTAGTCCTGTGATATCCTTTGGCTTTAGTTGCCACAGACAAATGTTGACATATTAAATATTCCTCTGCTCATTTCTCATTTGCCTGTGGCACTAAAAATAATCCTATACCATTTTGCCTAAATATGACCTGGATAAAAAGACAAGCATTGGCATAAATATCACAAGAAAGTATTCTGTCATGATTATCCAGAAGGTTCACATATGTTTTTATCATTTGTATTATTAAAATCAAATTAAAACACAACACTTAAAAATTATCACAGATTATTTGTAGCCCTCCCAAATGCAGAAGATGAAAAACAAACAAACAAAAATAATTAGTTTAATTAAAGTGTACTTTCTTCTAAACCTAGTGAAATTTCCAACTTGTGCTAAAACCTCATGGAGGCAAAGACGACTGACCGTTTTGAAGTCAAACTTTGGGTTCTTTTAAAATCACTATATAGGCAAAGCCATGTTTCAATCAGCTCATAAAATACATCTCATGGTACTGCAAGACTCCTTCTTGCATAGTTTGTGTGTGTCACCTGTAACCTCAAAAAAGTCTAATGTTGAACTTGAATTATAAAATAGATTCTAACCTTTTGTTTTCTCTAACTGCTCTGTCTCCTTTCTTCCAAGAGATGGTTGGTTTTGGAGAGCCTTGGGGTTTGCACTCTATGACAACTTCTTGATCTTTGGTAACAATTATTGTTTTCTTCAGTTGATTCAGTGCAAAAGTGGGAGCTGAAGCTGTTAAAAAAGCAAATGTTAGTCCTACCAGAAGCAATGACGATAATCTCTAATGGATGATTTATGAAGATTTTGTAACTTCTTCTGGGAGGCATTTCCCATAAAATCATAGTATATCTACACATGAAAAAGGCACTAGCTCAAAATTTTACGTATTATTAGTTAATATGTATCTTACTACATTAGCAGGTGATGATGTCACACAACGTAGGATCTACAGATAAAGGCTATTTCAAAAAATGACATGTTTTAATTGTGATTACCAAATTCAATTATGAAAGACTAATGAATGACTTTGGCAAAAGAGCGATAAGCTAACCAAGAGAATCCATTTAGGCTTCCTTTGGTAAGATGGAGGTTACCTGTCAAAAAGACAGTCCTGTGTCTTCCATTTCCCATCTATGAATCTTAATTTATTCTGTATATTACTTTAATATTATAAAACATTAAATTAATTTTTTAAAACTGAACTATTTGAATTTCAATTAGAGTTATAATTTTCCTGTTAGGTTTGATCATTTATTAATAATAATATTGTGTATACTATAATTTTTATTAAAACACTTTTGAATCTAAAAGAGAACCTGAAAGATGTCTACAAGTCTAGAGTATCTGTGACATTTATTTTTACCAATCTGATATTATATGTATTTCATATTATATATATAAAATATATAGCAACATAATGCATGTCACAACATTTAAAAAGATATGTACACAATTGAGATAGGTTAAGAGATTTTTTAAAACTAAAGAAATTGGCCTGGCATGGTGGCTCACGTCTATAATCCTAGCACTTTGGGAGGTCGAGGTGGGTAGATCCCTTGAGATTAGGGGTTCGAGACCAGCCTGGCCAACATGGTGAAATCCCATCTGTACTAAAAATACAAAAATCAGCCAGGTGTGGCTGTGGGCGCCTGTAGTCCCAGCTATTTGGGATGCTGAGGCAAAAGAATCACTTAAACCCTGGGGGCAGAGGTTGCAGTGAGCTGAGATGGCATCACTGCACTCCAGCCTGAACGACAGTGAGACTTTGTCTCAAAGAAAAAATATTGAAAAGCCAAAGAAATTTATGGGGAGATAGTTGTTGCAGGTACCTTTTTTTTTTTTTTGGCCTACTGGGAATAGAATTCACAGAAAGTAATTTTGAAAATATTTCTTGTGAATGATAAGGGTTGAATAAATGTTTCAGAGCTACTAACTAGGTGAAGGGTAAATCAGCCTTTTAATTCAGTGCTATTATAGTGTGAGTTGACAAGAAAGTACATTAACATTTAATTGATTAGAATGAAGGAGACTGAAAGGAAGAATCCTCTATCTATTTTGGATGGATTTGTTGTAATGTGGAGAAATGTCAACTGGAAACATTCATAATTCAACAAATTGCTTTAGGATGTATTACATTTAGCTGATACAAAAATGGAAGGCTCCAAGATTCCTGAGATCTTTGGTGTTTCTCTTAAGTTATGTTTTGATGATTTAAATGGGGAATAGAAAGCACAGTTGGGCTTCTGTCCGCTTTGGAAAGACTATGAGTTAGTATCTTTCTCAACATTACAAACATCCCAGAACCAGTTTAGGAAACAATCAAAGTGGGAAAAGTAAAATCCATTCCAATGGCTCATACATGTTTATTCTGGGTAGTCTATTTCCCTGGATTGATTCTTTCCTGTAGTATTTAAATAGTGAAGAAATGGAGCGCCTGGGTTACATTTTTATCAAGGGTGTAACCCTATGAGATTGTAGTGCCTGGCATCAGGAAGTCTTTCCCTGTTACGTAAGGATGGCAGGAGTTGATGCCCCATGAGGGGAGAGTGATTTAGCCTGGAGTCTTGTCTTTCAGGAGCCACACAGCTACTGATAGGAAATGCCTGGGAAATTATTAAGCATTGCTATGGGAGCATCGACAGGCTGCTGGAATTCTATATTCTGATCTCCTACCCTCAAGGCATTCTTCCTTAGAAGTTAACACATATCTCTTCATGTGATTTTTTTTAAGTGCCATAGCAAAGGTGTATTGTGTAAACCTTTTAAGATTAAAACTAAAGTTAAAAAATCTATACGAACAAAAAGTTATGCGACAAACCATACACAACATAAACCTGTCTACTAAAGTTAAAAAAAAATCAGCAAGACATAGTATTTATTTTCAAGCCATAAAATAGATTTTTACAACCACATCATAAAACTTCAGTATAATAAAAATTAGAGCATGAACAGAAGCAAGGTTTTTTTTTTCTATTTATTTACTTTGAAATTGCATACCTAGAATCTTCAGCTCAGCACTAGCATAAATGGCTCCATACTTATTTTCAGCCAAACACTGATACATTCCAGCATCTGATTGATTCACATTGTGGATCATCAATACTCCATTAACCATCTCAACCCTACTCTGTAATGGAATTAAAAAAAATTAGATCTAGAAAGTAAACAAATAACATGGATTTTATGGGTATCCTCTGCTAGACTAAGAAAAAACAAGTTTGCAATTAATGCAGTTAAACATTATTTGGCCATGCAGCAATGTGAATGTACTGTTCATTATTTTATTATAACATGCATCTGGTAAATTATGGTTATTGATTGGTTGAAAATAAATTATAATGATACTTTTATGGAGTTATTCTGGCAAGTTTTACCTTCAGTTTTGTTTTTAAAGTGAGGTGTCTTTTTTTGGTACACTAGTTGAGCTTGTGAAATATAATCAGCAGGTGATGCTTTTATTTGCATTCTGTTTACAAAGGGAAAGAAGGATTCATATAGTAGAAAGGATTGAGGTTGTAGACACATGAGATCAAGGTTAAAAATAGCCCAGGTCATAAGAACAATCCCTTTACTATATTGATCCAATGAGGAGTTTGTCATTTTCACTCACTTCCCAAAAAACTAACACAAATTGAAAACTGCCTTGTGACTAGATTCTAGATAAAATTATTGGTCAGACAATATACTTCAGTATCAGAAGAAAGTTAGTATAAAAGACAAAAAATTGAGCATGTGCAAATTAAGGTAACCTTAAGTCAAGAGCATATTTCAAAAACAAATTTTAACTTTAAAATGTTAAACAACCAGACGTCTTATCTACTTAATGCCAAACAAATCATTAAAAATAAAATCTTAGTTGGCAGTGTTTTGTCTATCAACAAAGATGCCAAGTAATTTTAGGTGATATCTAAAAGTCAGCTACAAATGGAAATAAGTCTATGATAATCATTGATAGTTTCATAAAAATTTATAGGATTGAAAACATTTTAAAGAAACACTACATTACCAAAAAATGTAATGAGGAAATTAAAATAAAAAATGCTTATATATTTGTTATGTTTCTCACTCAAAATATATTAAAATAGATGACTGCTATATCCCAGACATTGAGCTAAATTCTCAGTTAATCCCGATAACATTCATCCTTAACACAAACACGTCCTATATTATGAATCAGAAATAGGAAAAGACTTTCAATAAGACTAAAGAAGCCTAGTTTGTCCAATGTGAAATCTTGCTAAAATTACAATAGAACAGGTTAAAAACTCCCAACAGTACCTGAGATGAGAGGGGTACTCCATTCTTCAGCCAACGATATGTGGGTCTGGGTTTTCCAGTAGCCTTACATTCCCATCGGAGAGGGCTCCCACTGTCTAACTGAGTATCATTCAGTTTTTCTACCCAGTGTGGGTAGGCTGTAAGTATGTAAGCAGTAAACAAGGATGATTTCATTTCTCAAACACCTTACCACGTTAAAAATTTACATGGAAAAATTCAATGTATTTTTTTTAAAGCAAATTATTCAACCATAGGTATTTTGAAGAAGAATGGCATTACACTACACACAAAATTCTATTTCCTGTACCCCCCAAAAATAGTAGTGAAGATATTTTGATAATATAAAATGCTATTGTAACTATGCAAAGTCTTCTTCTTCTTCTTTTTTTTTTTTTTTTTTTTTTTGGACTTCAAGTGGTTTAGTTATCCCCAAGGCACCCGAACCAGTTTAATAGGAAGTCAGGTATTAGAGTCATTGCTCTTTCTACAGCATTAGCACAGGTAGAAATATACAGTGTAACTGTGTAACTACTCAACTTGTTTCTGTCTCTCTCTCCATATATATAACACCTGAATGACTTTGGAAAAATGATTTGTGAATCCAGATTTTACTGTAAAATTTTTCTTAATTTACATTCTTGAAATATAATTTTTTTATGTTTGCAAAAACGTTAGAGGAAACTTTATTTTATTAAGAATGAGATACTGTTGTAATTATATGAAATCTTAAAATACAAGTTAAAGTTCGTTTCCACTATTGGCCAATTTTTAAGGAAAATAGTTGAATAAAGCTGTCTACAAATATTCTGTTTAAAACAAAGAAATACATATAAAAATATTACACTGAATTTATTATTTCTAACAAAATTTTTGGCAAAAACTATAAAATTTTATATGTACTACTGAGGGCTTTTATCATTCATTCATTTATATGTTCATTCAGATATGCTACATAGTCCTTGTTCGATCTTAGAGGCTATTAAGAATATAGAAACAGAGAGGTTCTACACTTAAAGAGTTTTTGCTGTGGTAGAGGTGGTCTAACGTCATTGCCAAGGAAAAGGAGAGCATATGAAAAAAGATGTGTTAAACAACTGCACATTGGACCTGGGACAGTGGCTCATGCCTGTAATATCAGGAATTTGAGAGGCCAAGGCAGAGGGATTACATTAGCCTGGGAATTCGAGACCAGCCTAGGCAACATGGGGAGGCGTTGTCTCTACTAACAGTAAAAAACATTATCCAGGTGTGGTGGTGCACGCCTATGGGTCCAGCTCCTTGGAAGTTTGAGGCAGGAGGACTGTTTGATCATGGGAGGTTGAAGCTGCACTGAACCATGGTCATGCTACTGCATTCCAGTTTGGGTGACAGTGTGAGAACCTGTCTCAAAAAAGAAAAATAAAAAATAAAGAAAACTACACATGCATGTCAGAATAGTGGGTATAAAGGAGTAGCAGATGTCCCATACCAAAGCCAGTTTAGAAGGGGGGAGAAACAGCAAGAAAGAACTCACATTTATTAAATGCTAGTCCTAGCCATTACCATGGCCTAGACACTGAGCTAAATTCTCAATCCCTGTAACATTCATCCTTAAAACAAACATGTCCTATTTTATGAATCAGATAACCTTTGACTCAAAGAGATTAAAGACATTTACCCAAGGTCACAAAGTTAGTTATTTGTTTCTAAGTGGGAATTTTGCTTTTCTTAGCTTATTGGTCTTCTAGCCAATATAGTCTGGACTTTAGAAGCCCCACTTTGGCATAGCATAGTCAGGATTTGTAGACCTTGGAATACATTCTGTGATTCAGCTTCTAAGCCTGCAAGCTATCACTCAAAAATCTTACCACGGTGAGTTTCAGATATTGATCATGATTTTTGTACCTGTCTTCTGAAATCATCTCTTTTTATGTGTCATATATGCTAAAATGCTGACAGGAGTGGTGAGATACACAAGCAATATTAAACTCTACTTTTACATCTGGGTTTTCTGTAAACTTTGCTAATCTGTCACAATACTTTATACTATGCATGACTCCTGTAAGCCAAATAAATTGGTGTGTTATCTCCCAAGCACACATTGTATTTTATTTAAACTGTTCACTCTACATAGAATGTTATACTTCTATTCTCCGTCTCTTTTAATTCTACTCATGATTCAGTATTTATTCTAAATTAAGTAAGATGTATTAATCACAGCCTCAAAGAAGAGTCATGTGCACCTCCTCTGGACACCTGTAGTTCTTATTCGTTTGGAAAATATTCCTGTAGTAGCTTGTTACCTCTCTTCTGTTGCTGACTTAAATTGTTATTAAATATTTTAGTTGGTTTGAGTTTGACACTCAGCGAGACAGTGAGATCATTAAGAGCAGAGATCATTCTAAACATAGTTTTAGACGAAACAGTGTCCTACATATAATAACTGATTGTACTTGTTTGACTTATTGATCTATCTCTAAATGTACCATGACTGTGAGCCTTTAAAATAAATTCAAAAGAGACTTTTAAAAGTTATAGAAATGGATCCGGCCACTGCACTCCAGTCTGGGCGACAGAGCAAGACTCCATCTCAAAAAAAAAAAAAAAAAAAAAAAAAAAGTTATAGAAATGAAGAGCTAGGAAAGAAAGAACTGTTAAAATATTCAAATAAAAACAGATTTGACATCTGAGAAAACAATCCATTAGAAATTGGAAGAAAAAATGTTTCTTCAAACATATTTTGGAATACTCTGTAAAGTGGCCTAATTTAGAGTCCTGATTCCAAAACAATTTTTTCATAGGAATCAAACATATGATTAATGACATTAATATAAATATGAATTAATTTTTTCTTTCCTTTCTTTAGATTTTGTTTTGGATACCATTATAGGTAAAATGCTTACTCTGAAGATATGAATATAAATGTGCCATCATATCTGTTTGCTATCAGCTCAAATTCTAGTGGGTGAAAGGCCATTAAAATGTTATTCAAATTAGTTCTACCAAGAATTCTACAAGTAAAAGTGGCCTGTTACACTGCCCTGAGAACTGTAAAAATGCTATCAATATGTCAATTATTGGCAGATAAGAGATGTCGTTTCATATTTTATTGCTTTGAACACTGTACTTCGTGTGT
Organism: Macaca mulatta; assembly: GCF_049350105.2. Taxonomy (NCBI): domain Eukaryota; kingdom Metazoa; phylum Chordata; class Mammalia; order Primates; family Cercopithecidae; genus Macaca; species Macaca mulatta. The sequence goes on along the minus strand of NC_133419.1, from coordinate 100,957,072 downwards.
GAATCTTTTGTACCAAGCTATGTTATGTATGAGATCTATACATCTGTAACTTTATCTCTATCTATGATGCATAATAGCAAAAAAAAAAAAAAAATCCTGAAATGGTATAACTTGGTGATGTCACCTGGCTGCTTAAGATGCCATATGCAGTTAGTATATGTAGTCTGCTTGTTAATTGACTTGATATAAAAGCTTTCAAGCAACTCCAAATACACACACAAGCACACAAACACATAAACATACACACACAAACATGTACACAGACACACATACAAGCAGAATTTAGATTGTAGATTGTGTTACAGTGAAGTTAAGATCTATATTAGAAAAATAAATTTAAGTCATCACTGAATAAACATTAATTAACATGAAGGCTATGGGAATTTATGAATTGTTGTCCTTCATATAATACCTGGAAAATGTAGATTATGTTCAATACTGGATCAATTTGACTTCTACAATAGATTTCGTTTTTACATTGTAAGGTATTTTATAAACCACTAGGTCTATACTATACGGACCAAGGCAAAAACATTATGTGAAAGGGCAGTGGTAAAATTGTAAAAAGAAAACATTAAAGACTGGATTAAGGCCTGAAATAATTTGTCTTAGGCTGTAATCTGAAAAAGACAGTATAGTACTTGCAAGATTCTTACAAAAACAACAAAATTACTGGTAACATAAAATCAGAAATATAAAAGGTTACATTTAAACTTTTTTGTTGTTGTTTGTTGAGACTGAAAGTTACTAAAGGGCACTGGCTTTGGCTTCTGAATAATAACATGGGGTGAGCAGACACCAAGACATGGTCTGCATTATGGAGAGTCTTTCATCTATCTGGGAAAGAAAAATCACAGGTTGGGTCACATTTAAAACAAACCTAATAACTTTAAAATCTAGCTTTTGTCAAGCCACCTATTTTAGGATATGGAAAACTGAAGAGGCATAGGGCACTTTAAACCCAGGAGCTGTTAAAGTCTCACCAGATGCACCGTACTTATGTAATACATTTGAGCTTCAGATCAGTCTCTGGGTTACATTTTATAAAACGCTAAGCAGATGTGCATAAAGAAAACTCTTGCTTATTATCTCTTGTCATTAGGAATTCTGTAACTCTCTACTGATGAATGCTAAGTGTTATTGGCCTCCTTTGTTGCTTCTGTACTGTTATGTATTGAGGAGTCAACATATCTTATCCGCATAGATCACTTTCAATATTACGACTCTCAGCTGTGGGCCAATGAGACGTAATGTGTTATATTGGAGAGATTATATGGTTGGGGGTGAAAATGGGTTCAAATTCTAGTGCTACCCTGCCCTTGCTCTATTATGTGACTGAGAATGAGTTATTTAACTGTAACGAGTCTCAGTTGTAATCTGTAGATAGTAATTCCTATTTAAATGAGCTACTTTGATGACAGAAGATAATATATATTGGTTACTTTCCTCCCAGTCCATTGCCCATGTGTAATGTTCAACTGCATTTTCTAGCAACTGTGAATATACATATGGCATCACTTTCATAATAACAGTAGAATTCAAGGCAAGAATTTTCTCTCCATACAATGGGATTGAAAACTGTCTTTAGGTATGAAATTATTAACCAGGAATCTACAAGTTTATATTGTTTCCTAGAGCAAATCTTTGATATATTTTAATAGCTAAAACATCTTTAAAGATCAGACCTAACATACATAAACAGTGTTTTGAAGAAAAGAAAAAAGAATAAAAATGAATGGCAAGGATTTTAGTATATCGTACAGTTTTCTCTAACAGTAATAAAATGTTAAGTAAGTATATAGTAAGTAGAAATTATCTGCTCTCGATGCCACTCTCATCTCATGCCTTAGTTCAGGTTCTCAATGTCTCACTGAGAAGTAGCAAGCTATCCTTGGGGGTAGAGGCAGGAGCTGAATTCTCGTGTCACTGCCAGTTTCAGTTGGATTTTGGTTCTACTATTTGTTATTAATGGATCCTGGGGTAATAAATCCTTAATATTTTGAGGCCTAGTTTCTCATCTGTCAAATGGGAATCCTAATACCTAAGGGTTATTGTGAGGTAATATATGTAAAGCACCTCATAGTAGTGTCTAGAAGATAAGCTCTTGGTAATCTTTAGTTCTCTTCATTAGTTCTGTAGTCTTTGCTGACTCTCATCTATTTTTCATAGTGGACACTGTAAAATGATGTGCATACCTAAAGCACTAATCTTTATAACAGTATAGAATCATAATAAAAATTATCTACTGTGTGCTGAACAGAATTCATAGGGCTAGATGAAAAAAAAAAGAGACTGTTTTGAAAGAGCTTACAATCAAATTGCATGTGATAGAAGCCATTAACATTTGTGAGGATACTGTTCTGAGATTTTATGAAGATAAGGAAATCTATAATGCCACTCTACACTGAAAATGAAACTATTCCTTTACTGGATATTTAGTACAGTACAACTTACTTTTCTTTTAAGCATTCTGGTTAAAGGAATATTTTAATACTGATACAATTCCAGTTTAAATAGTATATATAAACTGTGTGGAGATCATAGTGACTGTCTTTATAGAGTGACAAATTACTAGTTGGTGAAGCACATGATACACATTTAAACTCACAGATCACACATCTTTATATAATGAGATTTCTGTTTACATAAAGTATTTCCCATTTTGAGAACTCCTTATAATATAAAACTGCTTAAATGATGTTTGTCCTTCCTGCCTCCATCTTTTCCCCTTCAATTACCCCTTCCCTCCTTATTTTGTTCATTTCTTTTGTCATTTTGTCATTTTTCTTTTATTTTTAATTGAGAGCTTTACCAAGTAAGAGTTCAACTTGTATTAGAACTATAAGAACAAAATTTTCTATGATGAGTTAAAACCACATCTTTTTGATCAATCGTCAGAAACTAGAGAGGACAGAAATAACCAAAGAAATGGCTTAACCCATGAAAATCCTATTATCAAGAAAGACATACCAAGTAGAATATTTGTGCAGTTTATGCTAAGGTTCAAATTATTTCCAAAATTTAGTATTTTAATTTCACCAAGTTTTATTTCTTTTTTATGAGTATTATTTTTAAGACCTATTTTTGTTATATTAGACATGTAAGTGTACCTTAATTTTAATTTATTTAACTACCATGGGCTTCTTTATGTTGTCTTTGTTGTTTTATGTTTACAATGTAGATACTGAATTAAAAACAGTAAAATATGTGGCTTAAATTTATGTGTGCCGTCTATATAGCACTTTTATAATGCTTTGACCAAGAAAAGGGACTAGAAATGCTGCCTTAGATCCCTGGTTCATTTTTTTGAAACTAATAGCTAAGCATTAGTATCCCTGCAATTGTACTTTCAAAAACAATGTGCTACAGGAAAGACCATATGTTTTCAGTACTCCATGAATATTGACCGTTTGGATAAAAACGGTAGCCTGTACTTCTGATAGAGCCCCAATTACAGAGCTTCCTACAGTAATTAACTATATTGAGAGAATATTCTAAATATAAACCATGGAGACGGTGAAACATCCATTCATCATGCTATCCATATCTACTGCCAGTCAGGTGGAAATGATGGCCAAGATCCTATCTACATTTTACAGAGTTTGATGGGGAAGAAAGCCCTCATGTCAAACATGACAGTTTTAAAAGTACAAAAGTTGAATGAATACATGATAACCGAGATACTTTTATTTTTTATTTGTAATACTTTTTGAGACATGGTCTAACCCAGGCTGGAATACAGAGGTACCATAATGGCTCACTGCAGCGTTGACTTTCTGGGTTCAGGTGATTCTCCCACTTCAGCCTCCTGAGCATTTGGGACTACAGGAGTGTACCACCATGCTCAGATGATTTTTTTGTGTTTTTTGTTTTAGAGACAGGTTCAGCTGCCACAGCCTCCCAAAGTGCTACAATTTCAGGTCTGAGCCACTGCACCTAGTTACCAAGATACTTTTAGAAGTGAAATAGGACACTCTTCATAATTGTCCTAGGGCAACAGATGTAAAGTGGGATTTTCTAGAGCAAAGCAAGGTGTATGGCCTCCTGATGGAGCCTGGTAGAAAGCCACCCTAAACGTGGGCTAAAGAAAGAGTTCACATGCTTTCAAGATATATTTCCCACCTGTCACAAATATATGCCAAGTAGCTAGCCGGCCCAGTTTCTCTTTCTAAGGAACAATCTAGATTTTTTTTTTTTCTATTCAAAGTGATGCATGCTTTGAATAGGTTTGTCTTTACCCAGCTGGCCTACAGTGCATGACAAGGACACCCCAGATTGTTTAAGTAGCACTTTCTCACTAGAACGTACACCAGTAATATGGAGTGAAAGCAATTTTTTTTTTTTAAATTTCTGGAAACAGTCAGCATTACCTATGAATTAAGTAGCTGGGGTTAAGGGAGGAGTAAGTAGAGTTATGCTATGTAGGAGCCTCAGTCCCTAGAACATACAATCTAATTCTATTTAGGTGTGGGCCAGTTTTTAGAACACAGAAAATTGGTACTTTCCTCTGATAGCCTTCAGCATGCTTTACATGATTTGTGATTTTCAGTAGTAAAGTTCTGGTTGAACACTTGTCTTTCAGTATCAGATTTTTATCTGTACAGAGGGATGGTAATACTTCAAACTGTTGCCGTGAGAATAAAATGACTGTGTATTTTAATGTTAATCTTTGCTCCACTGGTGTAGAAAAAACTTTTTTTTCTATGGCTAGGGAGAGTTGTCTTAATGATTTGTTTTAGGAATTATGAACAGTTACAAACTTTGTGAATTTCATCCAAATACAATATTCATGGCCTAAAAACAATCAAACCACTGCTAATATTTCAATCTTAGAAACATTTAAATGTCTATGTCCTTTTCTTCCAGATGCTCTCCCCTGTTTAGCCCTTAAGATACCGATCCTCTCTAAAGCTTTCCCCGACTCCTCTGAGTAGAATGCAGTAGACTCTGCATTCCCACAGTCCTCTTCACATGCCTTTGTCACTGCACATAGAATGCTCCACTCTAATGTGGGGTTTGCTTTTCATCTAGTCCAATGGATCACGAGTTACTTCAAGGCTCTATCGCTAGCATGTAGAGCAGCAAGAGGCACTTAACAAACATTAACCATATCAATGAATGAATGGATAAAATGTTCAATGCATAATCAATTTGGTTAGAGTGCTAAATTCCTAAAGGAGTTGTTAAAGATGAAGAAAGACTGGCTGAATTCAGATATTAATATTTTATTTTATTTTATTTTATTTTATTTTATTTTTTTTTGAGACGGAGTCTCCCTCTGTCGCCCAGGCTGGAGTGCAGTGGCGCGATCTCGTCTCACTGCAAGCTCCGCCTCCTGGGTTTACGCCATTCTCCTGCCTCAGCCTCCTGAGTAGCTGGGACTACAGGCGCCTGCCACCGCGCCCGGCTAATTTTTTGTATTTTTAGTAGAGACGGGGTTTCACCGTGGTCTCGATCTCCTGACCTTGTGATCCGCCCGCCTCGGCCTCCCAAAGTGCTGGGATTACAGGCGTGAGCCACCGCGCCCGGCCAGATATTAATATTTTAAAGTACTCTTTAGGAGTTCCTGTAAAGGGCATTAAGCTTTTAGAACTGATCTTGAGATACAGGGACAGTCATGGTTTCCCGGAGGAAGCAGCCAACATGAAATTTGGATAACTATATATTCAAGGCATGTGTATTTGCTTATATCAATGCTCTAGCCTATTGCTTCTCTTTTTAGTGTCCTCATCTGGAAAATGAGAATACCCTAACTTACCCATTGTATATATTGTAAATCAAATATGAAAAGTGCAAACAACTTAGAACTTTAGAAGTAAAGATGAGATTGTAAAAACTTTTGAACCAGATATTCCTAATTCTTAGACACAACCTGGGTGATTGGCATTTTTGGACAGTATAAACCCTTACAGGCTGTAGGGGCTATTTATTATACAGATGTATTAATTTAGGCCACAGGTCAGCAAACTTACTCTGAAAAACGCTCGATAGCAAATATTTCAGTCGCTGCAAGTCGGTTGGTCTCTGTCTCTATTTAATTCTGCATTGCCAGGCAAAATCTGACCTAGGTGACGTGTAGACAAGTGGGTGTGACTTTGTTCCAACATCATTTACAAAAAATGGCACCTGGGCAGGATTTGGTTGATGGACACTAGATTGGAGCCTCTGATTCTGACCAAGTTCTAGAATAAGTTAATAAGTTTAGTAAGATTTTTAACGTATCAGAGAATAGTGCTGGTGCCAGGGAAATAGCTCATTTTTAAGGACGTAAGTTCTGTATTCTGTACAAAGACACCGATAATTCCCCATTCATTTATAATGTAAATCATTTCTATGTGTAGGGTAATTTGACGTGATGCCTTACCATACAAAAGAAGTATGATTATAAATTATTACTTGGTTTTTATGCACCTAATAAACAATATTTACTTAAAGTTAATTTCCACTTTCAGTTTGACTTTTGGGACTACAGCAATCATGCTTTGCTGAAAACACTTACTGTATACTTGTAATTGTCCACGAAAGGAATTTTTTCCACGTGAGTTTTCAGCTCTGCACTCATAAATGCCTGCATCATCCAGCTGTACATTTGGTATTTCCAGCACTGCCTGAGATTTCCGCAGACGTGACTTACTAGGAATATAGCCATTAACCTTCATCCATGTGATTGTTGGAACGGGGCTACGAGAGGGAACAAAAATACTGTTAATACGCTTTCCACTATTAGGAACATAGATTCTGTTATCTGGTAATTTAAGCACTTAATAGGCTGAGTGCAATAAAATGTAATCACAATTAAGGACCATGTGCTGGTTGATATATTTCACTTTCCATGTGAGTTGTCTGGTAAGTAGATTATAAAAAATGTTTCCTTTTCTTTCATATTTCAGGAAAGAAATTCAAAGACAATACAAATTGTAACCAATTATGATTTATTTTTAAACACACTGGTAGCCAGATGCGGTGGCTCACACCTGTAATCCCAGCACTTTGGGAGGCCAAGGCGGGCAGATCGCCCTAAGTCAGGAGTTTGGGACCAGCCTGGGCAACATGGTGAAACCCTATCTCTACTAAAAATACAAAAATTAGCCGGGAATGATGGTGGGTGCCTATAATCCCAGCTACTCGAGAGGCTGAGGCAGGAGAATCCCTTGAAACCAGAAAGCAAAGGTTGCAGTGAGGCGAGATTGCACCACTGCACTCCAGCCTGGGCAACAAAAGTGAAACTCCATCTGAAAAAAATAAAACAAAAAACAAACAAACAAAAATTGTTCTGTTTTTATAAACGACAAGAGTAACTTGACAAAATTACCAATATGTGCTTATTGCAATGAGTCAAACAAAAGGGTTATGAATTAAGTAAATTAAAAACTTGTCCTGCCTCCAACCCTGCAAATCTTATTTTTCTGGCCAAATAGCAAACACAATTTACACAGAATCTCCCACTTCATCTCCATGAAGCATATGTTCACACATATAATGAGTTATTTCTGTTTTCTTATTTTTAAAATATAAATTTTGTATATTTGCTGTTTTATTATTTAAAGATCATATTCAATACATATTAGCCTGACTTATTCTGCTTAATAGTTGCATATTATTTCGTTGTGTGGATGTACCAGTTTCAATCAACTGCCCCCTTGTAGGTAAACATTGAATGCAGTCAAGGTTTTTCTTTTTTTCTTATTTTTTAAAATATTTTTTGAAACAGAGTCTTGCTCTGTCGCCAAGGCTGGAGTGCAGTGGCACGATCTCAGCTCACTGCAACCTCTGCCTCTCAGAAGCAATTCTCCTGCCTCAGTTTCCCAAGTAGCTGGGATTACAGGTGCACTGCCACCATGCCCTGCTAATTTTTGTTTTTTTAGTAGAGACGGTGTTTCACCATGTTGGCAAGACTGGTTTCGAACTCCTGACTTCAAGTGATCTGCCACCTCGGCCTCCCAAAGTGCTGGGATTACAGGCATGAGCCACCACGCCCGGCCTGCTTTTTCTTTTTTTAATCATTAAAAAGCAATGTTGCTATAAACAAACTTGCACATATTTCACGTACTATTCTATTTTCTCTAGCAGTCTTTCACAAAAGTGGGACTGATGGATCAAAGGACGTGCACATTTTCAATTTTAACAAGTACTGCCAAATTGTTTTTCAATTATATATGAGCACTTTCCCTACCTATTGTTAATACGTGATACTGTTTCCCTATATCTTTGCCAGTATTGCATTTGATCAATCTTCTTAAAGTTTTGTTAGTATTTATAGGTTAAAAATGATATTTTATTGCTTAATATTTTCCTGAACCCTAAGGAGGTTGAACATCTTTTCATGATTTTATTGGCCACTTGCAACTGCATTTCTGTGAATTCTTTGCTTATGCTGTTTTATTTTGCTTGCTTTTTGATTTGCTTATTTGTGTTAATTTCTTAGAGTTCTTTGTGTTTTAGGACCATCAAACTATTCTTCCCCAGTGTACTGTTAGCTTATTATGGGGCCTCTAATACAATTTTATAATCATTTTTGGGGAGAAGAAAACATGTCTATAGTTTCCTTCCTGACTTCTGATTTTTTTTCCTGTTTACAAAATTATCTATAAACCTAAGTTTGTCAGTATTTTCTGAAGCATTTGGTAGCATTTTCTATGACTTTAAAATGTTTAGATCTTTCATCCAACTGGACTATATTTGTGTATTGGTTTGAGATAGGGAATGTAACTGATTATTTCAGCATCATTAAATAAGTACAACTCCTTTTCCCACAATATTTAAAATGTTGCTTTTGTCATAGAATATGTTCCCACGTACTTGAATCTGCTTCAGGCTTCTCAATTCTGTTCCACTGATTTATTTAGTACTATATATATTTAATACACTTCATGCTTTGGACCCAGTCGACTTTTTCAGTTTGATTTCTCACTGCTTCTTTCCAGATATCCTGACCCAGAAACACATCCCTCTGTGTTTCCAATCATATCTGTTAAAATGCTACTCCTCCTCTGGGACCTGTCCTAAATGCCTCCCCTTCAGCAAAGTCCTAATTTGTGTAGCCAGCTAGAATTTTTTCTTTTAAATAACAAAATGCTTTGTGTATCTTACTTATGTCCCTTGTAACAATCTACCATAGATTATAACTGCTAAGTGTAAGATATTTTCCCATTATTTTCTCCTAAGGAATGATAGCAATGTTCTCCATTATAAATGACATTATGATAACCACCCTTATGTATATTTGAATACTTTTCTGCTTTATTCCTTAGGAATAAAACATAAAATTGAAGTTGCTAGATTAAGGAGTTGGCAATTTTTGCTTGCTGGTATAGGTGCATATATTCAATGTCCAGAAAGGATGAACCCTGCATTTTGGAACATCCTTTACATCAGTGTGATATTCTTTTAACAGATGCTAGAATTTTTGCATATATTCAGAGGTGAGATTGTCTGTAGCTTATCAAGGTTGTTTGTGAGCTTATTCATTGGTGAGTTCATGGTTTGTTTACAGACTGATTTGACAGATGCAGTATCATAATGATGAGTGATTTGCTTGGTAAACAAGCCAGAATATTCCTATTTTCTGTATTCTGTATCAACTTAAATTGTAGGGAAATTATATTTGCCTTCAAACACTGATAGGATTCTCACAAAGTTACCTGGGTCTGCCACCATCAGTGGAGTTAGTTTTTTGACTGTGTTTTCCTTGACTGTATTGTTTAAATTTCTGCTTATGCCAACTTTGGCAATTCACATTTCACTAGAAAATCAACTATTTTATCCATAATGTCAATGTTTTAGCAGCAAGTTATACAAATTGTAATTGTGTCGTTTAAAATAGTCTTAATCACAGGTAGTTACATATTCTAGTAGTTAAGTGTGGGTTCCGCAGCCAGATTGACTGGCTATAGAGGTAGCTCTGCAACTACAAGTCATTTAACATTTCATTTCTTTAGGTTCCTCAATTGTAACGTATGCTAGAAATATTACGAATTATGTCAGAGAGTAGTTGTGAATCTTGAAAGATTTAAACAGCCTGGCACAAAGTAAGTAGGCAAAAAACCCTAGTTTACAGTAATAAAATGATGGTCCTTGTATATTCTTTATAATTTATATCATAAGAATATATGTTTTCTGTATTTTTGCCCACAGAAATAGCATTACATATTGGTTAGGAGTGTGGACCTTTAGAGAAACCTGCGTTCTAATATGATATGGACACAAAGATGCTATGTGACCTTGGGAAATTTGCCTAAGTTCTCTAAATTTTGTTTCTCATCTGTAAAATGAAGATATTTGTTTATTCCTCTAAAATGCAAATATCTTTAGGGCAGTGGAATTTTGTTTAGCAGTATGTCCCCAGTGCTTCATATCATGTTTGGTATATTGTTAATAAATGCTTATGAAATAAATGAACGATTGTCAAAATACTATTTTGAGGATTAAGTGAGACAAATTCTTACGAATTACTTAGTGAAATACATGGCATACTGTAAGCACCCAATAAATGTTAGCTATAATAAGTTTTAAATGATTGCCTATGTCAGAAGTTTGTCTATTTTGTTGGTCTCTAAAATAAACATTTTAAGTTTTTATTAATTTTTTTGTTTTTAATTGATGAGTTTCTATTTTACAATTTACTAATTCCTCTTTTGCAACCAGTACATTTATACTATACTTTAACTTTTTGAGCTGAATGATCAGTATAATTATTATTCATGATTAATAATAAAATCATATGACTATCCTTTCTGCCGATAGGAAACATATAGCTACATATGATATGTGTTGATACATAGAGTGATGTACAGTTTTCACTTTCTTGAAACTGCTAAGCCAATCTTTGTAGTCATGTGCAGAATTAATTTTTGGTACAAGTTCCATGTTATTGGAAAAAAGTATATTTATGATAAAAGTTTAAAAATTAGTTTCTATATGGCTTTTGTTAGTTGTCATTCAGATGTTGTTTTCATGTTTTTAATAATTTCGGAACAGTTTACCTCCTATGAAATCCTTGTACACTAAAATAAAATAACCCATATCAATAGATGCAAAGTAGTCTGCCTGAAGCAGGATTGAGGGTCCCGGAGTTTGCTCACTCCTCCCCCAACTCCACAGAAAACTACTACTGTATGTCCTCTTTATTTTCATCCAGATTGATCAGTCAGACTGAGATAGGTGTGTTAATTTCCCCTTACTATCATTACTACCAGTATCTTCTTATATGTCTAAAAGTTTTATTTTGTGTTTTGATTTTCTCTGAAAATACATGTTCATGAAAGTTATTATTTTTAGAGTTTTAATTATCTTTTACGAAGTACAACGACCTTATTTCTAATTTTTGCTTTAAATTATCTTTTTAAAAAACACTCCATTAACCTCATGCTCTTTGCCTATTTCTCCTATTATTTTTAGCTTTTTTTTTTTTCATGGTATGTCACTTTGTTTTAATCTAATTTCCTCTAAATGGCAAATGGTTATATTTAATTTTTGACTTAAAAGCTATATTTGGTAATCTGTGTATTTTAATAATGGAATTTTACTTTTTGATTTTATTGCTCCAATTTATTCAATTGTTCTTATTCAGTTATCCCAGAATCACAAAATACAGAACAACACATAACTTCATATTGAATGTTCATAGCAATGAAACGTGGAGTAAAAATAATCATGGATTAAAAATGATCAAGGAAGACATGACAATAAAAGTAAATATGTGGATTAAAAATAAAACAGAAATTTAAAAACAAAAATATAATCATAAAAACGTAAAACTCAATGGCTGGGTTATACAACAAATTAGACATAGTTGAAGAGAATATTTCCAAAAGTGTTAGATAGATTAGAGCTTCATATACAGAATGAGGCACTGAGAGGAAGAAAACACATAAATATGGGCCTCAGTTAGTAGACATGTTATATAAAGCTAAAGGGTATAACATAAGTCCAATCCAAGATAACAGATAGATATAGAGACAGAGAGAGGAAGAGATGAGAGAGCGAGAGCAAGAGAGGGAAGACTATGTAATATCTGAAAAGTATTCAGCATGCCATTTTCCTAAAATGAAGGACATGAATTCATAAACACAGGAAATACAATATATACAAAGCATGACTAAAACCACAGAACACCAATGACATATATTAAAAGTAGCCAGAGAGGGAGACTGGTAATTTACAAAATAGCAATGATTAGCATGTCTACTGGCTTTTCAACAGCAGCAATGGAAGCAGGTAAAGATGTTGGAACAATTATGTTCAACATAGTGGAAAAGAGAGGAAAAGCATCTATAAACTAATAATTTTGTATCTTGTAAATTTTTCTTTAGGAGTGCAAAAGGAGATAAGGATATCAGATCTACAAAAACTGAACAAGTTTTTCACCAATAAACTATTACTAAAGGATATACACTTCAAGAAGGAGAATAATGACTCTAGAAAGAAAGTTTAAGATGCAAGAAGTGGTAAGAAAAAACAAAAATAATAGTAATAGCAACAGCAATAAAATAATGTGCATGTATATAAAGAGACAGCACTAAAATGCTGACCCAAAAGAGTACGTAATTTAAGAAAAAGAAGTTATAAGTTAATGTATCCTAAAGTTCTTTCATTTTGAGGAGGAAGACGGTTAAGATATTGATGAGCTTTTAACTTTAGAAATAAATAGTGAAATTAATGATAAAATCATAAAATAGTAGAAAAGATGATTATAATTTTACAAACAAATCAGGTATATAGCAATGCCTGGAAACCTCATCTGTTCATCTGTTCCCCAAATCCATTTTTTTTTTTTTTTGATCTCCTGGACATACATTTACTTTTTTTTTTTTTTGGCTATGGCTATGATGATTTCTGGAAATCAAGTATAGTAGAATTGTTTTTAAAAATCTATGAATATCTACTCTTCTTCTGTTGGATAGTTTGAGATCAATACCCAGAGTAAATATGTAAGTAACAAGTTGAAAATAGCAGAACTGAGTTTCTAAATGACTGTGTAGAGGAAAGTACAAATTACCTCACCAATGCTAACTAATAACATTCTGTCAGATGTTACATGAATGAGATATAAATGTATACCTTGCCAAGCTCCAGACTTTCTAGGGTTTATTTTTTATACCTTCTAGCACTATCTTACCAACGTAGAACTCAGTACATAAAAATGGAAATGTGTAACTGACGTGACAAACAGTAAACATTTGGAATTGCCAGAACAGTGAGGATGAAGATGGAAAGGAATGCATAGTGGAGAATGAGATCAAGTTTCATGCTATTCAGTGGTAAAACATTTTGTAAAACTGTCATCCTTGAGAGCTTGGAAATGTACTCTGAAATGCTTCTAAATCCAGGAAAGGAGTTACAAGATAGAACTTAAAAAATGTGTGTTGATTATTACTAGCTACGTTCATTGAATTATTAGAAGAAAGAGATGAGCTCAGGAAAATACTGGTTAGCTTTTTGGGAGAATAAATGAAAACAGAAAGAATGCAAAATGTGGGACCTTGGTCAGTATAGCGAATTAATTGAAAAACTGGTCTTAATTCTCCATCACTGCCTGTATTTAAATCCTTTGCTGGGTAACTATGCACATCATACCATTAGAAGATGGAGTCTGGTAACCGATGCTTTGAGTATGGCTTGCCTTATGATTTGCTTTGGCCAGTATATTGTAGCTTTAAGTCTTTTGTGCTGCTCTCTCTCTTGGACCCTTGCCTTTACCATGAGAACAATCAGGAAAATCAGGATACAGAACATTTGTATAAACCCCAGGTTCTTCCTCATATCTCTTCCCAATTATCTCACCCATGTCCCAGGCAATCAATGATCTGATGTCCATAATTTAGGAACACTTTCACCAGTTTTATGCTTTCATATAAATTGAATAATATAGTACACATTGAGCATGACTCTGTCTCTCCGTATAAGACTTATCAGATTCATTTAAGTTGTTGTGCACTTCAGTAGTTAATTCCTTTTAATTGCTGAGGAGTATATCAATATATGGATATGCTACAATTTGTTTATCCAGACACCTGCTGACTGTTGGACATTTGGTTTTCAGTTTTAGGTTATTATGAATAAAACTTTGTACAAGTATTTTTGAACACACATTTTTAATTCTTTTGGGTAATTAAAAAGCATGGAAATTCTAGAATGTATGGTAAGTAAATGTTCAACTGTTTAAGTATTTACCAGACTATTTTTTCATTGTACCTGTATAATTTAACATGTTTACCAGCAATGTATGAAATTTCCAGTTGTTCTACATCTTTGAAAATACAGGATGAGTTTGTGTCCTTTGTAGGGACATGGATGCAGCTGGAAACCATCATTCTTAGCAAACTATCACAAGAACAGAAAACCAAACACCGCATGTTCTCACTCATAGGTGGGAACTGAACAATGAGATCACTTGGACTCGGGAAGGGGAACATCACACACCGGGGCCTATCATGGGGAGGGGGGAGGGGGGGAGGGGGCAGGGATTGCATTGGGAGTTATACCTGATGTAAATGACAAGTTGATGGGTGCTGACGAGTTGATGGGTGCAGCACAGCAACATGGCACAAGTATACATATGTAACAAACCTGCACGTTATGCACATGTACCCTAGAACTTAAAGTATAATAATAATAAATAAATAAATAAATAAAAGAATAGACAAATGTGCAATCTGCAAACCAATAATGTGGAAAAGGAGAAAGCTGTTGACCCAGCAGCCCATTAGATTGTGTAAGTGAAGGACTCTCTCAGTGCTACTCACCATTGCAACTCTTAAGACCCAGCACATGCCTTTATGTAACGGACATTCAATATATGTGTTGATTGAATAAATAAGTGAAAATTAAAAAAAAAAAAGAAAATACTTGATATTATCAATCATTTAATTTTAGCCATTTTGTAGTAGTGTAGTGATACTAAAGTGTGGTTTCAATTTATGTTACCTGATGACTAACAACTTAGAGCTACTTTTGATGTTTTTATTAGCCATTGGCATATTCAAATCTTTGGTTCATTCTTATGTTGCATTTTTTCCTTCCCAGCATTAAATGTAATAATTATTAGTTCATACTGGATACAAGTTATTTATCAAATATATACTGCACATATTTTCTTCCAATCTGAGCTTGCCTTTTTATTTTCTTACTGTTGTCTTTTGACACAAGCAGGTTTCAATTTTGATGAAGTTCTTGTAATCCTGTTGTTGTATTCTTAGTGGTTTTTCATTTTCTGTCTTAAGAAGTATTTTCTGACTCCAGAAAGTAAAAAGTGAAGATATTTTTCTATGTATTTGTCCAGAATTTTCATAGATTTACATTTAGGACTATGATCCAATTTAAGTTTATTTTCTGTTCATGGTACAGGATACGGTTAAAGGATCAATTTATGTAACATAGATATCCCCATGTTTCAGCACTACTTATTCAAAATATTACCATTTCCCTACTGAATTAATTGGCATTTTTTTTGATGGACCTTAGAAGGTGGGTAAATTTCTGACCTTTCTTCTGTTGCATTAATCTATAAGCCTATCTTTATGCCAATGTCTCATTTTCTTGATTATCATTACTTTTAGAATAAATATTGAGTAAATCTTGAAATTAAGTAGTGTAAGTCTTCCAAGTTTGTTTCTTTTTCTACCTTTGGCTATTTAATTTGCTTTGAATTTTATGTAAGTTTCAGAAATAGCTTGCTAAATTTTACAAAAATAGAAGCAGGCTGGGATTTTGACTGGATTATGTTTAAACCATGTATCAATTGTGAGAGAACTGACTTCTGAACACTATTGAGTCTTGTATTCCATGAACATGGTATATCTTCTTATTTATTTCGGTATTCTTTCATTTATCTCATAAATGTTATATAAATTCTCAGTGTACAGGTCTTGTGCATATTTTGTTTACTTTATCACTAAATATTAATTTTAGGGTTTTTGTAGTTGATTCCTGAAAATATACCTACACATTTATGCCACCTGCAATCAGAGGCAGCTTTATTTCTTCCTTTTCCATCTCAAAGCCATAATTATATTTTTAATGCCTGACTATATTGTCCAGGTCTCCCATTAAGTGTGGAACAGAAGTGGTGACAAAAGGAAAGGGGAAATATTTTAGTCTCTTACCATTATGACGCCGAATATTGACGTTTTGTAGGTGTCTTTTGCCTAGATAAGAAAGTTTCCCTCTAATTCTACATATTTGACGGTTTCATTATGCGTATTAGATTTTGTTATACGCATTTTCTGTATTTACTAAGATGAATGTAAGATTATTTTCTTTTATTCTACCTGTGTGACAAATTATATAAATTGATTTTTAATAGTTAAAACAACTTTACATTCCTGAGATAAATCTAAGTTGGTTGGGCATGTTATATAATTTCTTCTTTACATGTTTGATAGAATTCCTTAATGAAACTAACTGGGCCTCAATTGTTTTATAGTACAAAGGTTTTTAATTAAAAATTTAATTTCATTGATAGATATGGAAAAATTCATATTTTCTGTTTCTACTTGTGCCAGTTATAAGAATGATTTATTTTAAGGAGCTTCTTTATTTGACCTAGCTGTAAAATTAAATGTTGTCAATTAACATTGCCTTCCTGTACTTTAATGTTTTAGGATAGAGATGTAGCGATGTTTTCTCTTTCATGATTGATACTGGTTATTTAAATTTTATCTCATGTTTTTGATGTTTATCAGTTTTATTAGTATTTTCTAAAAATTATATTTGTGTTTTACTTTTTCCCTATCATCGGTCCATTTTTAATTTTATTGATATCTACTACTTAATCTTTCTTTTATTCTATCTTTGATCTTAAATTGATTTCATTTTCCATTTGTTTAAGGTAGAAGTTTAGATAATTAAATTTTGAATTTTCCCTTTTAAAAGATAAAAATTTACTTGTAAGCATTGCTTTAACTATGTCACACATGTTGTGTTTTCATTATTATTCGGTTAAAAATATTTTCTACTTTCTTTTGTGATTTCTTCTTGATAATTTTGTTATTTAGATGTGTGTTTTGAATTTCTATATATTTGGTGTTTTTTTAAGTATTCTTTTGTTTGATACATTAATTTTGTTGCAATTAGAGAGCATACACTCTTCATTTTTATTCTTTTTTAGGAGTAAGACTTGTTTTATGTTTCAACACATAATTTATCTTGGTGAATATTCCATTTGCAGATAAGTATATTCTGTTGTTGGTTGGTAGAGTTCTTTAAATATCAATTAGGTCAAGTTGGTTAATAGCTGTGTTCATGTCTTCTGTACTTTAGTGATTTTCTGTCTTCTTGTTCTTCTTATAATTGATAAATTACTGGAGAAGAAGGTTATTTACTGATTTTCTGTCCTGCTGTTCTTGTAATTGATAAATTACTAGAGAAGAGTGTTAAAATCTCCAACTATTATTGTAAAATGTCAATTTTCTCTTAAGTACTGTCAGCTTTTGCTTCATACATTTTAAAGCTCTGTTACTAGGTCCATATACATTTTGGATTTGAATGTCTTCTTGAGAAGTTAGTCTTTTTATTATTATAAAATGTTCATCCTTATCTTAGGCAATACTGTGTGCTACAGTATACTTTGATATTAAGATACTCTCTTCAACTTTCCTATGATGAGTATTTGCATGGTACATCTTTTTAATCTTTCTGCTTTTAACATATATATCTTCCTATATATAAAAAAAATCATTTTTAAAGTTGCTTTCTTGCAGATAGTATATTATAAGGTCTTGTTTTTAATCCAGTCTGACAATGTTTGTCTTTGATTTAGTTTGTGAATTTACATTTAATATAATTACCTGTGGTTGGGTTTAAGTCTAGTATTATAATATACATTTTCTGTCTATCCCATCAGTTTTCATTTTTTTTCTCTTGTCTTATTTTTATCAGTTTTTAGTATTTCATTTTAGTCTTATATTAGTTTATTTAATACAGCCTTTTGTTTTTCGTGCTATGTATTTGCTTATTTTAAGGTTTGCAATATGTATCTGACAATATTAGGCTTACAAGTTCTCCCTCCTACACCTTGTGCCATTCTTTCATGCACGTTATTTCGACATACTTTATAAACCCTCTAACACATTATTATATATTTTTCTTTACAAAACAAGTGGAAATAGAAAATTGTGGAAATTAAAAACAGCAAATATACTTTGTATGTATACATATATTTTAAAAAACATTTCTTGCTCTTTTTTTGTGGAGTTTTAAAACATATATTTACAAATGTATTAATTAATTTTTGTAGGGTGTATAAGAAATTAGTAACAGTGGTCACTTCCAAGGAGGGCAAATGCATTGTAGGGAGAAGGCTGACTCTCTCATTGTATATTATTTTGTACCTTTTTAATTTTATGATATAAATATATTACCAACCAAATAAGACATTTAAAAAAAAAAGTAAAAGTAAATAAAACAGTATTACATTTCCTGCAATCTAAATAATTTTCCTTAACATTTTTTGTGCTGTTTTCTCCTGCAACAAATTATTTTAGCTAAAAATGTCTTTATTTTTAAAAGAATAAATGTATTTAATTTTTGGAAGAATATTTTCACTAGATACATAACTCCAAGTGAATTATTTAAGATTCTCTTTTTATTAGTTCTTTTCATCAATTATATTATGTTGTATCTTCCAATGTTTTTTTTTTTTTTTTTCCCCTGTTTATATTTCATTGAGCTTTGGAGATCCACAGGGTTAAGTTTTACAACAATATATGTATTTTTATATTCTTCAAAATATTTTTGGTGTATTCCTCTCTTCTGAGACTAAACCTTGATATATGTTACATAACTAATTGTTCCATAAAGCAATAGCCATAATTCCTTTTTATTTCTCTTTATATACTATATTTTACAGTTTGTAATGCTCTATGTTCAAATTCATTGATCTTTTCTTCCACAGTGTCTAATCCACTATAAATCCAATCTAGTAAATTTTTTCACTATTTTTTTTTAAATTCTAAAACTTTCATAAAGATAACTTCTATTTCTCTCTTGATTATATTGATGTTTTCTTGTAAACAACTGTATTAGAATTCTCCAGGGAAACAGAACCAACAAGAGATAGATTTATACATATATATATATATGTATTATGGGAATTGGCTCACACAGTTATAGAGGTCGAGAAGTCCCACAATATGCTGTCTTCAAACTGAAGAACCAGGAAAGGTTTCGATGTAATCCAGCCTGAGTCCAAAGACGAACCAGGTGATCTGATGATGCAACTTTATTTGAAGTTGAAAGTTTGAGAAATTGGGGGCCACTGATATAAGCCCCCAAGTCTAAAGTCCAAGAAACTTTAGTTCTAATGTCTGATGGTAGGAGAAGATGGATGTCCCAGCTCCAGAACAGAGTGCACATTCTTTTTAATTAATTAATTAATTAATTAATTTCTTTATTTTGAGACCAAGTCTCGCTCTGTCACCCAGGCTGGAGTGCAGTGGCACAATCTCGGCTCACTGCAAGCTCTGCCTCCGGGGTTCACGCCATTCTCCTGCCTCAGCCTCCAGTAGCTGGGACTACAGGCGCCCACCACCGTGTCCGGCTAATTTTTTGTATTTTTAGTAGAGACAGGGTTTCACTGTGTTGGCCAGGATGGTCTCAATCTCCTGATCTCGTGACCCACCCTCTTCAGTCTCCCAAAGTGCTGGAATTACAGGCGTGAGACACTGCACCCAGCCTCTTTTTTCTTTTTAAAAATTCTGTGTCCTCATTGGATTAGATAATGTCCTGTCATGCTGATGAGGGTAAACCTTCCTTATGAAATCTACTGATTCAAGTGACAATCTCTTCTAGAAACACTGTCACAGAGAAACCCAAAAATCATGCTTTACAAACTATCTGGGTATCCCTTATTCCAGTCAAGTTGACATCTAAAATTAACTATCACAATGATACAACATATTAAGAGCTGCCATAAAAATACTTTTTTTGTTGTTTATTCCAACATTTCTGATATTTCTGGTAATGTTTTATTGACTGATTTATTTCCTGTTTATAGTCCATATATGCTTTTTGTTGTAATTTCTTCACATTTCCAGCAATTTTTGTTAGGGGCTTCACATTATCAGGTCTCTGAATTTTGTTTTTGTCCTTTAATCATTGGCAATTTTTTTTCTGGCATGCAGCTAATTTACTTGTGGTTTAGTTTAATTCTTGTGAAACTTGTTTGTAATCTTTTTTAGGGTGAGTTCAGAGTAGTCTTTATTTTAGAGCTAGATTACTCCTACTCCTACTCCTATGGCCTGGTCTTTTTTTCACTCTCTACCAAATGAACCATGTATTCAAAGAAGTTTTATTTGTTTAACTGGAGTTTGAAGATTTCCCAACCCAGTTTAATATCTGGTTTTTTGTTTGTTGGTTTTTCAGGTTTTCTGCGTTTTTGTTTTTGTTTTTTTTTTTTTCCTTCTCTACTAGTTTTTCTTAGTTTTTCCCCCTGTGCATTCAGAGCTTAGTATTTGTTCATAAACTCAATGAGATCCCAACGCAGATGTCTGGAAGTTGTTCTTTGTGTAACTCCTCTATTCCTGTTACCTGCCCTATTAATTTTAGTCACCTCAGATTCGTTGATCTCCCTCTCTGTCCTTTCAGCTCCGTGAAACTTGTGATCATCTTGGGTTTCTCCTTTCTGGGTCAGTTTCTGATAAAAAAAAATTCCTCGAAGAACACTAGGATAATGGTTAACTTCACTGTTTTTTATTCTCTGAGGGATCACATTCCTGCAATGCCTGTTATCTAATATATGAGAAAAACTGTTCCATATATTTTATTCAGTTTTTTAGTAGTCTACAGTTGAGGCCTAATATGGTACAAATTACCTAGCCATGTTTATTAGTGGCAGTCCAAAATTGTTTTAATAGGGGAAAAATTAATCTAGTAACAATCCAAAATCTAATAATAATGAATACATATGTTTTATATGTTTACACATTAGATGATTTTTTATTAGATAAAATAAATAAATTACAATTACCTTGAACACTATGGAGAAATCTTAAAAACAAAGATTGAAGAAAAAAAGCAAATCACAAGTGACTATGTATGCCATAATGCGATCTCAGCAATGTCAAAAAATGAAGCAAAAATAAAGAATATACATTAAAATATATATCCATGCATCATAACATAATGTCTTAAATCAAAAAGATGTGGAACACATATTTCAGGATGTTGGTTCCCTCTTGAGAGAAGACAGGCAGATGGGATTGGAGAATATCATGCAGTGAGCTTCAAAATTATTGTTACTCTTGATACTGTTTTAGTTCTCCAGTTGGTTACTGGATTCGTAATTGTTTTTTCTGTTAATCAGATATTATATCAAAATAGTATAGACCAAAAGTGTTTGATGTCTTTATTCATTGCTCAGGTATCCTCAGAGATAGCTGTCATCCTTGTTCAAGTATCAGTTTTGATGGGTGAATAAATCTTATTTTAACATTTAAATTTCTTTCAAAATTCATTTTGTCATCATCAGACTTTAAAATTACCATTTGTTTGTGTGATGGCATCTCTAGTAGATTTCTAGCAGAACTCTTTTTTTAAAAAATAATAAATGTATATCTGAAAGAATTTAGGTAGTCACTTGTGTTTTCCCACTGACCAATGGTTTCTAGTCTCATTTTGGAGGGAAAATGACTTCTTTTTGTCAGCCCTACATTTTTGCCAGTTGTTTATGCATAAATAGTTAAAGCAGTAGAGAAGTCCCACTGAAAAGAAAACTTAATTCTTTCATATGAGGATAACTACTTCTTGATATTACTTTCTTAAATCTAGATTTTTGTATTTTCTTCATGGTAAAAGACAAAATTACTGACTTTTTCTTTTTTCTTCTATCTCTGGTCTTTGGGTCATTTCTACCTTAGTTTGTGATTTGGGGTCCACAATGCATAATTATAGTTGGCCCGTAAGTATTTACCTAAGAACATACAACCTTAAACCACTGTGACTAAAGTTAAAATTACTATTGTCCATTTACCTACATT
Source organism: Macaca mulatta (assembly GCF_049350105.2). Classification (NCBI taxonomy): domain Eukaryota; kingdom Metazoa; phylum Chordata; class Mammalia; order Primates; family Cercopithecidae; genus Macaca; species Macaca mulatta. The sequence continues at coordinate 100,935,098 of NC_133419.1, read as the reverse complement.
CTTAATATCTTAATTTTTTGTGGTATATCCATTGACTTCCTGGCTTCTGCCTAACAATTTTAAGCTACTTTACTTACTTGGCTGCAATAAAGTCTTAATGTCTTTGCATCGTCTCATTCAATCGCCTAGAGAAAGAAATCCAGTACGAACAGAAAAAAAAAAAAAAAGTAATATGGAACACAAGGCTTTGGGTTAGGGGTAAGTAGATACATAATGTGAGATTATAGTTGGCATGATAAAAGACTTCTGGCAGTAGGAGAGAAAACTGCATTTTGATGGCCTAAGAAAAAAGGAGACCTAATAGTAAGGGAAAACAAAACAAAACAAACAAACAAACAAACAAAACACTCTGAACATTTCAGTAATGAGAGAGATTATGTAGTCAATTGTCAGTGTGAGCAGTCTCATTATGTCTAGTAAATCCTCAATATAACTTTTCTGAGTTCTCATTATAGTATAATATGGGTCTCCATATCTGTATTAAAAATGAAGATCATTGAAATGAAATAATCAACAGAGTGAATAGACAACGTGAAAAATGGGATAAAATATTTGCAAACTATGCATCTGACAGAGGGCTGATATCCAGAATACACAATGAACTTAAACAAGTCAACAACAACAAAAAATTCCAAAATAGGCCCCTTAAAAAGTGAGTGAAGAAATGAATAGACATTTTTCAAAAACAAGACACAAAAATGGCCAAAAGCATGTGAAAGAACCGTCAACATCACTAGGCATCAGATCAATGCGAATTAAAACCACAATGATATATTATCTTACTATAGTCAAAATGGCTATTAAAAATCTTCCCCCCACCAAAAAAAAAATAAGATGTTAGCAAAGTTGAGAGAAAAGGGAATGCTTATACACAGTTGGTAGAAATGTAAATTAGCACATTCTCTATCGAAAACAGTATGGAGTTTTCTCAAATAACTAAAAATAGAACTATCATTCAATTCACCAATTTTATCACTGGGTATCTACCTAAAGGAAAATAAATTACTATATTAAAAATATACCTGCACTCATGTGTTTATCACAGGACTATTGACAATAACAAAGATATGGAATCAATCTAAGTATCCATTAAGGACTGATTGGAAATTAAAGAAAATATATATACACACACACACGATATATATGTGTGTACATACACATGTACGTGTATGTGTGTGTGTGTGTGTATATATATACACTGTGGAATAATATACACCAGAGACTTTGAAAGTGGGAGGGTGGGAGTGGCTGAGAAAGGTGAGGGATAAGAAATTACCTAATGGGTACGACGTACATTATTCAGGTGATGGTTACACTATACACTCACACTTCACCACTACACAATATATACATGTAACAAAACTGCACTTGTACCCCTTGAATTTATACAAAAATAAAAAATAAAGCGAATGCTGTCGTAACTCAAGGAATTTATGACCTAATTAGAAATACAACAAACTGAATCAAATGATCCAAATACAAGAGAGAGTATTAAGAGAACATAGTCAAGAAGACTATTTATGTTAGACAGGAAGGTGAGGGAATGTAGCACAGAAAAGATGACATGTGAGGTGAGCCTTAAAGGAAGAAGGCAATTTTTGCAGGAGGCAAAAAATGTTCCTGGCAGGAAAATCCACGTACATGAACATGCAGAACAGTATGAGATAGCAAGGCAAATGAGTAGAACTTTACATAGTTTGGTATGCTAAAAAATGCATGATGGGCTTAAGAAAGCACTTGCAAGTTTATGGAAAGTGCATGTTTTCCCTTCAAAAACAAAAATATCTTCAAATTATGAAAGTTTATTGCTGTTTATTTAAATTTTCCTTTCTTCTGTCCTTAAAATAAGTATCCTAAATTTTTTGCCTCCAAGTTATTTGGAGCTTTGGAATATAAAATTATTTTTAAAAATTGATAGAGTAGCTAAAAACTTGTTTGGAAAGACTTCCAAACATAAGCTATTGTTAAATGAAATAATGATCTTGAGCCTGCTGGCAGTGCCAAGGTTCTACTGGCATTTTGAATACCCCATGTTCATTTATATAACACATAACAACTTAGGGGAAATGAAATAATTTTGCTGTTTTCAAATGGCTGATTTGAAATCAAGAATGATTCATTCATTTTCTTTTTGTAAGTATTTAAGATTTAAAAAATATTTGAGAGCATAGTAAGATTTTAATTTGCTTAAAATGACGGTATTATCCAAAACAAATTTCCCTATAATAATAAATTGAAAGTAGAGTTATTGCTCACACACACACACACAAAGGACTGATTTTAGCTCTGCTGGAAGAATGAATGGAAATGTCAGTTTTGATGGAAAGGCAGAGCACACAGTTCTGTTTTGCTCCTATTTTAGTTCCGTTGAAATTATATCTGTTCAACCACACATTTGATTTTCATCTACAATAAGCAATGCAACTTGAAGATATAGGTTTTTTAAAGCTAATATCATACTGAGGATGACACTATTCATTTGGCTCAAAAATATCTCTGTTAATAACAGAAGACTATGTGAAGCCACATTGAAATTCTGACACAAGCTTTTTGTTATGCACCATCAAAGTGACAGGATAAAAAGTGCCTCCAAATGTAGTTCTTGAAAATATGGAAAGTGTTGGATGAACTTTGGCCATTGTTCAAGTCATTAAAGGTATTTTTTAAAGATCATTTTTATACATATGATGAGGTAATGTGTAGAATCTGTCAAGGCAGAAGGAATATTTAGCTGTAAAGATTTAATGATTTCAAAAGAAAGTGCTCCCCAACTGCAAATCACTATTCACAGACAAATTGTAGGTCTGTCTAATGGAGCTTCCTATTTTCCTTGCATAAGTCACAAGTGAGATATGAATTTTACATCTGATGTGAAAATATATACAGTTATGGCTCCTTTGTGACTTGCACAAAAAAGAAGGAAACATTGTATATCTTTGATAGAAGCTGAAAGAACCAAGTTTTATAACTTTTCTCTAAGAAAGCACATAAAAAGCTATCATAAAAAAAGCTATTGAGCCAAAGGCTTTTTTTTTTTCTTTTATGATTCCGTATCTCAAAAAAAAAAACAGAGAGAGAGAACAAAACTAAACCACTAATGTAGGTGATTGCTACTATCTACATAATATGCAAAAACTTTTGAAGGCAAAATTTTTCTTTGAAAAAGTTTGGAAACCTTCAGGGGCAGTGAGTGCAAAGCTTGGGCCCTTCTTGAGAGTAGAGTATACGAATCTCTCCCTTGAGGCAAAGGACCACACTGTTGCAGTCTCCAAATGATTAGAATAATTGGCCTTCAGGGAGAATAAATTAACTGCATATAACTTGAATATAAGCTTTAGATCTCTCTGCTTTCTGATTCTTGACTCAGAATGTGTGATTATGTATTAACTCAGAGCCTTCCCCTGGTATTAGTTCTGCTTAGGACTTGACGCAGTTCAGAATACACAGCATCACTTTTAATTATCTTAGGCAAAGAATCTAATTTAGGTAAAGAAGCTTGTATTCTCTGTGACATTATGATCTGATATGGCCTTTGTGTTTTTACCATTTTTTTAAACAATTATAATCTTTTCTTTCATTAAAAATAAGTTATTTAGTACTGAAAGCAATTAATGCTGAGGTCAGCCTATGTCCCAATTATAAGCAATTGGCTGCCTTCCTTTCTCACATGTCGTTTTTGCCTAGGTGCTTTTTATCTTCCAAACCAGAGGAAATCCTCACATCCAGCAAAATGGGAAGGACCCAGACGAATCACATGCCAAACCAGCCTTGCCAAGGAACAAAAGTTTGAAAGTAGCTGAGAGACATTTCTGAAATAATGCCATATTCATTCATTTATTCACTCAGCAATTATATATAAGGTACTTACTATGTTCTAGGCTTTGTTGTAGACCTGGAGTTGACAATGGAGAGAATGATAGATGTGGAATTCACATAATTACTTAAGTGATGACTTAAAGAATATTTGGCATGGTTTAAAGGAAGTATGGACGCAGGCACAGCCAATCTAGTGTGGCAAGAGTCAGGAAATATTTGTTTAGACTTGCATAATGGGTAGGAGTTATTTAGACAAGAAAGAGAGATAAAAAATATTCTAGGAATAGTCAGCAGCCTATGCTAATTCCTGGGCCCATGAGAGAAAAAGAGTGTATTTAAGATACTCAAACATGTTTAGTATGGTTGTTGCTTCGCTAGCACCAGTTAGTGATGAGGCTGAAGAGGAAGACAAGGGTGTGTATGAAGTACTATAAAAATCATTTTAAAGAGCCTGGTCTTTTCCTGATAGTTACTGAAAACGTTGAAGTGTTTTAACCAGGAGAGTGATATTCATATTTGAGTTTGGGGCAGGGCTTAGCAAACTTTTCTTAAAGAAAGACACACTAAACATATAAGCTTGTGGACCAGATGGTCTCTATTCCAAGTACGTAACACTGCCATTGTAGAGTGAAAGCAACCACAAATAATACATAAGTAAATGGACATGGCTATGCTCCAGTTAAACTTGGTTCATGAAAACAGTTGACCAGTCCATGGCCCACAGTTTGTAATACTTTGGTTTAGGACACTGTATGCAGGAAGAATAATGCACTGAAAATACGCAAGATTAGAGGTAGGAATACAAGGTAGAAGGCTGAGGAAGAAATCATATAAATGATTACTCTGGTCTAGTGAAAGGTAATGGGGTTGTAATAAGAAGTAGACATTTAAGATATTTAAGATATAGAACTAACAAGACTTGATACTGGATAGAATATCAATGATGAAAAAGAAGGAGATGGCAATGTTAGTTTCTCAGTTTGCGGCTTATATAGCTAGATAATAATAATGGAGACTATTAATTGGACTTCTACCAGGGGCCAGACCCCCTTTTAAGGTGCTTGGTATTTATAACCCATGAAATTAATTTTTCTAACAACTCTATGAAGCAGGAATGGCCATTTCATCCACTTTACACATGAGGTATACAGAAGTTAAAAACTTGCGAGTGAGCTCTGCTGAGATTTGAGAAATGTGATGTACAGATGCAAATGAGAAAAAGCCAGTAGAGAGGAGTGGCTGGAATTACTGGGAAGGTTAAAAATAAGAGTATAATCTCTAAAAAGCAGGAGGTAAGATACAGAACAAAGGTGGATTTGCATTAGAGATAGGAATGTCTTTTTTTTCTTCTTCTTCTAAAAATGATTTGAGGAAAGAAGGATGCATATGGAGGGTGGGAAGTTTATAGATTTGAAGTTAGCAAGTGAAACAATCTTTTGTCCAGTACTTTCAATTATCTCTGGAAAGCAGCATCTGACCTGGCCTGTGGGAGCAGGAGGTGAAGGTGAGTGATGCAATTAGCCACTATGAAGGCAGAGAAGACTGGTGCGCAGCACTGAGGGCCTAAGTAAGGCTAGGGAAAATACAGTTAGACTGAGACCATTCTGTAGCATTGTGTGCTTTCTTCAGTAGTGCTAAGCACCTTGAGTAGAGGCACACAGACAATGGAAGATTTAGCGAGGATTTAGAGTGAATGTATTGAAAGAGCATTGTGGCAAGAGAGTTAAAGATGTTGGAGAGAATAACCAACCAATGGACTATGTACTGTAGTCCATGAAGAGTAAGAGGTGAAGACAGGGGTCCTAGTGAAAAGGTAGAAATTAGACATCATGGAGTAAGAACACACAGACATGGGTGCAGCGTGAACAGGGTCACAAATAACAGTGAGATATTTGTAAAGATGAAAAGTCAAGGCCAGAAAATTTTATAAATGAGTTTATTACTTCAAATGCAATGTAATTCTACATACAGATGTACCTCTGAACCATAAAATGGTTTTAGACAATCTCCCTTATTTTACTCTATTTTATTTCCTGCCTCAGTCTTACCTCTTATTGTAATTTTCCAAGTTCTGCCAGAAAAGCTGATTAGTTTCCTCTGCTTCTCCCTAATTTGACGTTTATAGTTTGGAACATTGTAGTCTGCACGTCTGGGTTCATTACATTTTATTACTTTAAAAACTGTCTATATTCTGTCAAAAGTGGAGATGTTAAATTAAAACTTACATAGGAAAAGAGTCTTTCTGACAGAAATACCCCAAAGCTTGTGACCATATTAACTCCCTATTTAATTTTCAACTTGTTTTCATCAGCCCAGAGTTTTATAAAAGTACATAGTGTTTTATAATGTTGCGAAGCAATAGACATTTTATTAAAACAAAAAATTAGGTAAAATTTTAAGAACTGTATTCTTCTATTAAAATATGGAACTAAAGATGGAAACCCACCAAAATCTTCATTCATTAAAAATTCATATTTGTATATTAGACTGGAAAAATGACATTCTTTTATTCTGATTATCCCTATTTTCAAACTCAAAGACTACGTAGGAATAACATTACAAAATTCCTTTTTGGCAAAGGTACTTGTGAATTTCTTTCCCCCACATGTGGGCAGCAATAAGAAAACAGATTGAGTATTTAAAAATGACATTATGAGGCAAATAAATATCATCATATGATTGCATAACAAAATCATACAAGAATTATGTCTTGGTGCACTGGTATAAAATTCTGGCTAGAAAACATTGACAGTATTTTCTTAATACGCCTCAAACTTTCATTATATATATATGTGTGTGTGTGTATAGATGTATATGTATATATATCATTATTTTTTGCTAAATACATTCACAAAGATTTGTAAGAAGACACTACTTTTTGTCTCTAGAAAATTTCAAGGCTTTTTAAATTTATAACTGTCTTTTTAGAATCACCTCCTGTTTTGGCTAATGTCAAGAGACAGGATTGAAATTGATAATATTTAAAATATTCCATAGTGAAATAAACTGTAATTATTTAATGTAATAGAAGAAAATCCACATTAATATAACCAAATACTGCAGCAAAAAAAGCACTAGAGCATTCAGAGAGATAACCTAATTTGTTGTATCTAATGATATTATCATAGTGACATTCTGAGAATGACTGTCTTCTGAGAATCTTCATGAGCCAGATATATAAAAGTAAAGTTATATCTCTCATCTGCAACCCCTGGGTTCTGGAAACATTGTTTCAAGTTGAACTGAGTATATGGTTATGTGCATTAGAACTTTTGTGCAGAAGTTCATGTGCTCATGGCTGACCCTATGAATTCTGTCAAGTAACAGGAGAAAGTAAAATCTCCGTTCTTCTGTTAAGAAGTTAGAGACACATAATATTTGATGCTAGCAGCTGTCAGAGTTTTAAGTAAAGCTAGCACCTGTAGACTGTGGAGTGGAAAGTGTAGGGGAGCAATGGTACTAAGATGGACATTCTAGACACAGCCCTATGACATTATGGGAGACTTATAGCAGTTATTTAATATATATTTGGACCTTAATTTGTGAAAAGATTGTATTTAGGAAATGTGGTCTTCCAGGCTCTTGATCCATCCCTGATTCTTAGACTCTAACACTATATAGGTATGATTAATTGAGCTTTAACATGGTTACAGGATTTTATCTGATATATCATTTAATTTTCACAGAAGCCTAAGAAGTAAGCTTTATCTTCTGTGTTTTATAAGTAAACTGAAAAAGACATTAAACTTCTAGCTAGAGAGAAAATACATCTCTATGAAGCCATTATTCTTGTACATGTTCAATGTACACATTCATGTACATCAGCCCTTTTGTTCCACAGGGTATACACCAAAGTCAAATAGACACAAGTGGACAATGAGGCATACGCAATACACGGCACACTTGTGACATTTGTTCACAATGGATTGTACATACCTATGGCACAGCTTAATGGGGTCAGGTAGTAAAAATGCCATGTTAACGATATACTATACTAGTTAGGGGACATGGCTTTCACCTATTTTTAAGACAGAGACTTCAGCTCTCTACTACAGTCACTGCATTTATTTATTTAATATAGACAAGGTCTCGCTCTGCTGCCCAGGCTAGAGTGACTGAGTAATAGCTCACTGTGGCCTCAAACTGCTGGGCTCAAGCAATCCTCCATGCCTTAGCCATCTGTAGCTGGAAGTACAGATGCACTCCACTACAGCTAGTCTTTATTATTATTTTTTTTCTTTTTGGAGATGGGGTCTTGCTATATTGCCCAGGCTGGTCTTGAATGCCAGGCCTCAAGTGATTCTCCTACTGCAATCTCTCAAAGGGCTGGGATTAGAGGTGTAAGCCACTCTGCCTGACCTACAGCCACGTTCTTTACCATTTGGTAAATGGTGTAAAAAGAAAGCAGGACAGTTTGATTATATTGGTATATACTTATTCTATATCTCCCTATCCTCACCCATGAGTTCAAAGCTTACCACACTACAGTTCAAAGTACAGCACAGAACAGTTTGTGAATGCTGACATTTATTCAGTTTATACTTGTGGAACACAGTGTTTTTAATGAATTTCCATTCAAGTAAAGTAAGAATTATCCTTAACACTCTAAATTTTTAAATAGAGGAGAGAAGCATAGGTTAAAAAATTTAACAGACAGCATTGGTCATTATTTTGGTGTAAAGATAGAATGAGAGGGCTTTAAAGATTCATTTCCAATCTTTAACTGCTTAAAATTAACATTAACTATTAAGATTTTTTAACTTAAAAAATAGTTACAAAAGCTAGGGGTACAAATAGTCCATTAATCATTTCATGTAAGGGGTAGAATACTCCACAGTCAGTCTCAATTATGCAGGAACAGGAGACTCAAATTTACCTTTCAGTATCATTTATCTTGAATTATATTAATATCTGCATTCTGTTAGCATGTTTTTACATCATCTTAGTCAGTGATTTAAAGTCACTATGGCCTGTTTTAGGCAGAGAATATTTCAGTTGATATTATAGCTGAAACCAGACTTTCTCAGACATGGTTCAAGCTGTTTTGTTTTGTCATTTTTTTTTTCTATATCTGAATCACATGTATGTTTTTGCAACAGTCATTAAGGCAGAAAAACTAATGGTAGAGCAATATTTATCCTCCTTCCCTCCCTCCCTCCCTCCCTCCCTCCCTCGCTTCCTTCCTTCCTTCCTTCCTCCCTCCCTCCCTCCCTCCCTCCCTCCCTCCCTCCCTCCCTCCCTCCCTCCCTTCCTTCCTTCCTTCCTTCCTTCCTTCCTTCCTTCCTTCCTTCCTTCCTTCCTTCCTTCCTTCCTTCCTTCGTGTATTTCATTCTTGGTCTTTAAGTTTTTAAATTTTGTGGCCTCTTGGCATTTTCTTAGTTAGGAATGCAAAATCTGATGCTAAAGAAATCATATAAAATATTTTAAGTATTAACAGAAGCCAGAGTAAAATGTCACCCTAGACCTAGTAAGTAAAATCAGCTTTAGAAAATACTCTTTAAACTCACAGGAAAAAAGGAAAGGTTTGACCTAAAATAATGTTTGGGAAAGATAGAACTGACAAATTATTCCCAATAATTCATATCTATAGAAACATTTTTATGGGTTTAGAGTTTCTTTGGATTTCTAGGGCACATGACAATATATATTGTAAGCAGAAAGCCAAAGAGTGAATTTCCTACCATCTATTTTCAGTTGACACCATGAAAAGCTGAAGGGCAGCAGAGAGAGGTTTACAGAATGCAAGCATACTTGGATTAGGGAAAGCTTGAGAAATGGACTGTGTCTTGGATGGCGTTTCAGAAAAAAAGGAGAATGTTAGAGAATAGGCAAGTGTTTCATAAAGTAAGCAATGCTCCCCAAATACTCCAAAAGCTAGGGTGAAATAATAAATTAAAATATGAATGACAGGTCTTCATATATCGAGTCTCTTGGAGAAATCCAACAGTAACTCTATGATGTAGGTACTGTTATTCCTACTTTACTAATTTTGAAAACGCAATTCAGAGAGGATAATTTACTTGGTGTCATATAGCTGGCAGATAATTGAACTGATATTTGAAATTAGATACCTTAAACCTTTATTGTCCTCCTATCACTCAACACTGAAAAATGTATTCTATTCAACTACAGAAGAGTTAGAGTCCTTGTGAATTTTATCCAGCAGATTTTTTTAAGGAATGCTAGGTTAAATTAGTAATTTACTATAGCTTTTTACTGTTTCTGTTTTAAACTCTTTCTGAGAAAGGATTCTGTCAAAGAACCACTCTATTACCTTTCAGCTGCTCGATTTTTCCCATAATTTATTCAAGTAAAGACAGGTAAAATACGCAATATTCCAAATGGAGATAACTTTATTCTCTTGGTTAAAGACATTTAGAGCAGGATTGGGTCAACTTTTACTTTTCTCTTTCATTCACTTTTTACTGAGTAAAAAAAAATGAGAAAAATTATCTAAAAACTAGACAAAATACATGAAAGAATAATATCAACATATTAGGCATCAGGATATAAAGGACAGTGATCCTTGAAATATGTTAAATTAACATGCCAAATCATACAACTGCCCAAGCTTGCTCCCTGGACAAAGTTTTCACTCTACAACACAGCAAGGGAGACTTAGGCAAAGCGCAACTGTCTTTCTGAGTTGACGAGACAGATCCGGGAGTCTGGAGAAGCTAAAGCAAAAAGAATTCACAGTAAATGAGAGAGGAGAGCTGCACAGAGAAAGAATGTTAGAGATCTACAGGAGATCCCCCATGAGTATTCAATTCAGTAATGACTAGTACATCCATATGGGAAAACTATTTTAAAATAGGAAAGGACACACTGAAAGGATTAGAAGGACCAGTGCTCAGAATTTATACAGGCCGGAATAATTCCTAACCTAGCATCCATGTGGAAAATATCATAATTAGGGAGCCATTTGTTAGAGTACTAAGAAACGTCTTAACCTTAACAGTGGGGAAAAATAAAGCCAATACTAAATGCTGCTCAGTTCCTATCTGAAAAAGCATAAATACAGGAACTGAAAGAATAAAATGTTTCTGAGTAATTTAACCATATCTCAGAACAAAGATCAAGAATACAAATATGTTCAATTTCCAACAAGGTAAAATTCAAATTTCTGACATCTAATACAAATTTTCAGGTGTGCAAAGAATCAGGAAAATATAACTCATAATAAGGAGGAAAAGAAACAATTGACCAAAACACAAAAATGATACATATGATGGAGTTAGTAAACAAGAACATTAAAACAGTTATTATAACTACATTTCATGTGTTCAAAACCTAGAAAAAATAGTTAACATGTTAAGTACAAATATGGAAGAGATTTTTTAAAAATCCAAATCAGGGCCGGGCGCGGTGGCTCAAGCCTGTAATCCCAGCACTTTGGGAGGCCGAGACGGGCGGATCATGAGGTCAGGAGATCAAGACCATCCTGGCTAACACAGTGAAACCCTGTCTCTACTAGAAACACAAAAACTTAGCCGGGCGAGGTGGCAGGCGCCTGTAGTCCCAGCTACTCGGGAGGCTGAGGCAGGAGAATGGCGTGAACCCAGAAGGCGGAGCTTGCAGTGAGCTGAGATCCGGCCACTGCACTCCAGCCTGGGTGACAGAGCGAGACTCCGTCTCAAAAAAAAAAAAAAAAAAAAAAAAAAAAAAAAAAATCCAAATCAAAATTTTAGAGATAAAAACTTCAATGTCCAGGAAAAAAATCAGGACGATCTTGGTTTTTATAATGACCTTTTAGATACAATATCAAAGGCATAATCCATGAAAGAACAAATGGATATGTTAGACTTCATTAAAATTAAAATTGTATGCTCTGTAAAAGACACTGTCAAGAGAATAAAAAGACAAGCCACAGGTTAGGTGAAAATATTTGCAAAAAGATCTGATAAAAGACTATTACCCAAAATATAAAAGGGACTCTTAAAGCTAAACAATAAGAAAACAATTTGACTAAAAAATGGGGCAAAGACCTTAAAGAGACCTCAATAAAGTATATACACAAAGGGCAGATAGGCATGTGAAAACATTCTCCAAATGACAGATTATGAGAGACATGCAAATTAAAACAACAAGGAAACACTACTACAACGCCATGATGTCAAAATTCAGAACATGGACAACATGTAATGCTGGCAAGGAACAGAACAAGAAGAACTCTCATTCATTGCTGATGAAAATGCAAAGTAGTACAGTCATTTTGGAAGTCAGTTTGCCAGTTTCTTACAAAAGTAAACATACTATAACCATACAATCTCGTAATTGCCCTCTGTATTAGTCCATTCTCATACTGCCATAAAGAACTTCCTGAGATTGGGCAATTTATAAAGGAAAGAGGTTTAATTGACTCAAAGCTTGGGAGGTCTCAGGAAACTTACTATCTTGGTGGAAAGTAAAGAAGTAAGGCATCTTCTTCACCAGGCAGCAGGAAAAAGAAGTGCCAAGCAAAGTGGGAAGACTCCCTGATAAAACCATCAGATCTCATAAGAACTCACTCACTATCATGAGAACAGAATGAAGGAAACTGTTCCCAGTGATTGAATTACCTTCACCTGGTCTCTCCCTTGACACATAGGGATTATTGGGATTACAATTCAAGATGAGACTTGGGTGGGGACACAAACCCTAAACATATCATTTTTCCCCTGGCCCCTAACAAATCTCCTTTCACATTTCAAAAGCAGCCATGCCTTCACAACAGTCCCCCAAATTCTTAATTAATTCCAGTGTTAACCCAAAAGTCAAAGTCCAAAGTCTCAACTGAGACAAGGCAAGTCCCTTCTACCTATGAGCCTGTGAAATCAAAAGCAAGTTAGTTACTTCCTAGATACAATGGGGATACAGGCATTGGGTAAGCAAATCCATTTCAAACGGGAGAAATTGGCCAAAACAATGGGGTTACAGGCCCCATAAAAGTCCAAAATCCAGTGAGGCAGTCAAATCTTAAAGCTCTGAAATGATCTCCTTTGACTCTATATCCCACTTCCAGGTCACAGGGGTAAAGCTGCCCAACACCGTAGGAACCCACCTTTCCAGATGCAAAAGGTGGGTTCCTATGGTGTTGGGCAGCTTCACCCCTGTGGCTTGGCAGGGAACGTCCCCCTCCCCAGTTGTTTTCATGGGCTGGCATTGAGTGTCTGCAGCTTTTCCAGGCTCATGGTGCAAACTGTCAGTGGATCTATCATTCTGGGTTATGGAGGACAGTGGACCTCTTCTCACAGCTATAGTAGGCAGTGCCACAGTGGGGAGTCTGCATGGGGGCTCCAACCCAACATTTCCCTTCTGTACTGCACCAGCATAGGTTCTCCATGAAAGTTCAAGCCCTGCAGCACACCCCTGCCTGAACATCCAGGCATTTTCATACATCCTCTGATATTGAGGCGAGGTTCACAAACCTCAATTCTTCACTTCTGTGTACCTGCAGACCCAAAACCATGTGTAAGCCACCAAGACTTGGGGTTTGTACCCTCTGAAGCAAAGACCTGAGCTGTACTTTTGCCTCTTTTAGCCACAACTGGGATCCAGGGCACCAAGTCCTAAGACAGCACAAAGCAGCAAGGCCCTGGGCCCAGCCCACAAAACCATGTTTTTCCTCCTAGACCTCCAGGCTTTTGATGGGAAGGGGTGCAGTGAAGACCTCTGACATGCACTGAAGACATTTTCCCCATTGTCTTGGTGATTAACATTTGGCTCTTCATTAGTTGTAAAAATTTCTGCAGCCTGCTTGAATTTCCCCTCAGAAAATGGGTTTTTCCTTTCTATTGCATTGTCAGACTGCAAATTTTGCAAAGTTTTATGTTCTGTTTCCCTTTTAAACATAAGTTCCAATTCCAAACCATCTATCTGTGAAGGCATAAAACTGAATGCTTTTCAGAGCACCCAAGTCACCTCTTGAACATTTTGCTGCTTAGAAATTTCTTCTGCCACACACTCTAAATCATCTCTCTCAGGTTCAAAGTTCCACAGATCTGTAGGGAAGGGACAAAATGCCACTAGTCTCTTTGCTAAAGCATTTGCAAGAGTCACTTTTATTCCAGTTCCCAACAAGTTCCTCATCTCCATCTGAGACCACCTTGCCTGGACTTCATTGTCCATATCATTATCAACATTTTGCTCAAAGCCATTCAATAAGTCTCTGGGAAGTTCCAAACTTTCCCACTTCTTCCTGTCTTCTCCTGAGCCCTCCAAACTGTTCCAACCTCTGCCTGTTACCCAGTTCCAAAGTTGTTTCCACATTTTTGGGTATCATCATAGCAGGGCCCACTCCCAGTACCAATTTACTGTGTTAGTCTGTTCTTATACAGCTATGAAGAACTGCCTGATACTGGGTAATTTATAAAGGAAAGAGATTTAATTGACTCATAGTTCCACATGGCTGGGGAGGCCTCAGGAAACTTACAATCATGGGGAAAGGTGAAAGGGAAGCAAGGCATCTTTTTCACAAGGTGGCAGGAAAGAGAAGTGCCTAACAAAGGGGAAAGTGACCCCTACAAAACTATCAGATCTCCTCATCACTCACTCACTATCATGAGAACAGCATGAGGGGAACTGCCTTCACAGTTCAGTTACCTCCACCTGGTCTCTCCCTTGACATGTGGAGTTTATGGGAATTACAGGGATTACAATTCAAGATGAGATTTGGGTGGGGATACAAAGCCTAGCCATATCACCCTCCTTGGTATATAACAAACGGAGCTGAAAACTTATATCCACACAAAACCATGCACATGAATGTTTACAGCAGTTTTATTCATAAGTACAAAAATTTGGAAGCAACTAAGATGTCCTTCAGTAGCTGAATAGATAAATAAATTGTGCTATATCCAGACGGTGGAATAACATGAAGTGTTAAAAAGAAATGAGCTATCAAGTCATGAAAAGACATGGAGAAAACTTAAGTGTGCATTAGTAAATTTAAAAAGGCCAACCTGAAAAGGCAACATATTTTATGGTTTCAATCATATGATATTCTGGAAGAGGTAAAGCTGGAGACAGTGTAAAGATCAGTGGTTGCCAGAGGTTAGGGATAATAGACAGATGGATAGATGGAACCCAGAAGATTTTTAGGGATTTTGAAACTACTCCATATGATACTATAATGGTAGATATATGTTGTTATACATGTATTCAAATCCATAGAATTTATAACACTAAAAGAAAACTCTAATGCAAATTATGGTCTGTGTGCAATAACAATGTGTCACTGATAATAGAAGAGACTGTGCACATGTAGGGACAGACAGGATATAGGAAACCTCTGCACTTTTGCTCACTTTTTCTGTCAACCTAAAACTGCTCTAAACAGTAAAGTTCTTTTTAAAAAAATCTTGAAAAAATCAAAAGTTTACTGTCTGATAAAATACAGTGGATGTACTATGGCCTTTATAATATGTGGAGAAGTAATACTATCTAACTAAGGACACAAAATAGAATAATAAAATGCATGATTAACACAAAAGAAGGCAGAATAAAGAATAGAATGTACAAAGAACATAGGGGACAGATAGAAAACAAAGAGCAGGATGCTAGAGTTAAACACACCATGTCAATAACTACTTTAAGAGGAAGATATTGTTATATTGGTTTAAAAAGTAAGACCCAACTACTGACTGCCTAAAAGAAATCTATTTTAAATATGCAAACTCAAAGAGTTTAAAAGTAATAGCAGGTAAAATAATACACCTTGCAAACAATGCTCTGATGGTTAATATTCAGTGTCAACTTGATTAAATGGAAGAATGCAAAGTATTGTTTCTGGGTGTATCTGGGTGTTTCCAGGTGTTGCCAGAAGAGATTAACATTTGAGTCAGTGGATTGGGAGAGGAAGACCCACTCTCAGGAAGACCCACCCACAATGTGGTGGGCACCATCCAATCGGCTGCCAGTGAGGCTGGTAAAAGCAGGGAGAAGAAGGTAGAAGAAGCAGCTGACTTGCTGAGTCTTCCAACCTTCGTCTTTCTCCTGCGCTGGATTCTTCCTGCCCTCAAACATCAGACTCCAAGTTCTCTGGCTTTTTAACTCTTGTTCCTTCACCAGTGGTTTGCCAGGGGTTCTCAGGCCTTCGGCCACACACTAAAGGCTTCCCTACTTTTGCTGCTTTGGGACTTGGACTGGTTTCCTTGTTCCTCAACTTGCAGATGGCCTGTTGTGGGACTTCACATTGTGATCGTGTGAGTCAGTTCTGCTTAGTAAATTCTCTTTCATATATACATACATCCTATTAGTTCTGTCCCTCAAAGAGAAAGCTGAAGTATCTATATTAATATCAGACAAAGTTGATTTTAGAGCAAAAAATATTATCATGTATACACAGGAATATTTTATAGTGGTGAAGGAGTCAATTTATCAAGAAGCATAAACATTCTAAAGTTTGTACATTATATAATAGAGATTCAAAATATATGGGGCAAACCTGATAGAAATGCAAGGAGAATCAGACAGATATATAAATATATTAGAAAATTTCAAGACTCTTTTCTCTGTAACTTTCAGAAGGACTAGACAGAAAATCAATAAAGATATAGAAGATTTGAGCAACACTTTCAACCAACTTAAGCTACTTGTCATTTGTAGACTAGTCCACTCAATAACAGCAGTATGTAAATTCCCATGTGAACATAAATCATTTACCAAAATACAAAAAATTTTTTGTTGTAAGACAAGTCTCAATACATTTAAAGAGTTTAAATCATAAAAAGTGTGTTATTTGACCATAATGTAATTAAAATGGAAATTAATAAGAGAAAGATGGAGAAATGCTAAAATATATGGAAGCTAAATAACATACTCAAAGATAAGTTTCAAAAAAATCATAACATAAATTAGAAATCATAGAATTGGAATTTTGATAGGGACTGCAATGAATTTGTAAATTGCTTTGGGTAGTATGGACATTTTAACAATATTAATTCTTTCAATCCATGAACAGATGATATCTTTCTATTTATTTTTCTCTTCTTCAATTTCTCTCATCAATATTTTACAGTTTTCAGTGTACAAATCTTTAACCTCCATGGTTATATTTATTCCTAAGTATTTTATCTTTTTGATGCTATTGTAAATGGATTTATTTTTAATTTCTTCAGATTGTTTGTGTACAGAAACACCATTGATTTTTGTCTGTTTATTTTGTATTCTGCGATTTTACTGAATTTATTTATTGGTTCTAATAGCTTTTTGGTAGAGTTTTTAACGTTTTCTGCATATAAGATTATGTCATCTGCAAACAGAGATAATTCATATGGAACCATAAAAGATCTTCAACAGCCAATGCAATCTTGAGCAAAAAGAACAAACTGGGTGCATTATACTTCCTGATCTCAGAATCTACCACAAAGTTATAACAATCAAAACAGCATAGTACTGGCACAGAAACAGACATATAGGCATATGGAAGAGAATTGAGAACCAAAAAATAAGTTGACACATCTACAGTTAACTGATATTTGACAAAGGTGCTAATAACACACCATGAGGAAAGGGCAGTCTTCAATAATATGTTGTAGGAAATACTAGATATTCACTTGCAGATGAATAAAATTCAACCTTTGTCTCACCCCATATACAAGAATCACCTTTCAATGGATTGAAGACTTAAATGTAAAATCTGAAACTGTAGAACTACTGAAAGAAAACAGAGGAGAAAGTTTCTTGATTGTTCTTTGTAAAGATTTTTAAAATATGACCCCAAAATCACAGGGAACAAAGCAAATATAAACAAATGGGATCAAATCAAACAAAAAAGCTTCTGCCTGACAAAAGATACAATCAAAAGAGTGAAAAGGACAACCTAAGAGATGGGAGAAAATATTTACAAATCATAAATATGATAAAGATTTAGTATCCAAAATATATATGAAAATTAGTAGTAAGAAAATTAGTAGCAAGAAAACAACTTCATGAGAAAATGAGCAAAGGATTCAATAGACAGTTCTCACAAAAAATATACAAATGGCCAACAGGTATATGAAACACAGTTAACATCAGAGAAATGCAAATTAAAACCACAATGTGGTATCACCTCACATGTCTTAGAATGACTTTTACAAAAAGACAAAAGACAACAAGTACTGGTGAGGATGTGGGGAAAAGGGAACCCTTATGCACTGGTGGTGGACATGTAAATTTGTACAGCCTTCATGGAAAAGAGTATATAGATTTCTCAGAAATGAAGAGCCACTATATGATCCAGCAATTCTACTTCTGGGTATATACCCAAAAGATTGAAATCCACATTTTAAAGATATCCTGTTTTGACAGCGTATATTTACAATAGCCAAGATATGGAATCAGCTTAAGAGTCCATCAACAGATAAATGGATAAAAGCAGGTCATATATACATATAATGGAATATTATTCAGCCTTGAAAAAGAAGGAAATCCTATCATTTGTGACAACATGGATGAAACTGAAGGACATTATGCTAAGCGAAATAAGCCGGACATTGAAACGTGAATATTGCATGATCTCATTTATATGTGGAATTTAAAAATGTCATACTTATAGAAGTAGAGAGTAGAATGGTGATTACTAGGTTGGATATTCATTGAAAATGATGAACTTTGATCCATACCTGTATCATACAAAAAATTAACTCAAAATACAGCACAGATTTAAATGGACAACATAAAACTACAAAACTTTTAGGAGAGAATGTAGGAGAAAACTTTTAGCCCTTGGTTTAGGCAAATATATCTTAGCTATGGCACTAAAATCTCAATCCATTAAAAAAATGAAAATTTGGACTTCATCAAAATTTAAAACTTGTCCCTTTTGAGACATACTAGTAAAGCAATAAAAGGACAGTCTCAGAGTGGGAGAAAGTATTCACAAATCACGTATATGATAAAGGACTTGTTTCCAGAATTTTAAACAACTCTGACTCAAAATTTAACAATAAAAATATCAACATCCCAGGTGAAATATTGACAAACCATTCACTAAAAAAAAATGCAGTTATCAAATAAGCACATAACAACTGAGTATCATTAGTCACTGGGGAATCCAACATAATATAAAATGTGACACCACTACGTACACATTAAATGGCATAATCACAGATTAACCAAGTTTTAGCAAAGATGTGGAGCTACTTGAACTCTCCAACACTGCTGCTAATAGTGATTCAAAATAGTACAACTACTTTGAAAAATAGTTTAGCAGTATTTTCAATAGCTACACATACTCCTACCATATCATTTAGCCATTCCACTCATAAGTATTTATCTAAGAAAAACTTTCAATGCTTATGTGCATACAAATACTTCTAAAGAAATGTTCATGAAAGATTTATGGTAATAGCAGAAACATGGAATTAATCCAAATGTCTATCAACAGGTCCACAGATGCACACATTGTGGTAGAGCCATAAAATGGAATACTACTGTGCGATATAAACGAATGATCTATTGACACATCCAACAACTTGTATGAATCATAAAATAATTATTCTGAATGTAAAAAGGCAAACTCTCCCACTCTCAGTCAAAAGAGTAGACATTATATGATTTCAGTTATGCATGACTAGAAAAGGTAACATAGTCAATAGTGACGAAACATATAGGATGAGTGGTTGCCTGGGGTTGAGGATGTGTGGATGGGAAGGAGGAAGAGATTATAAGTGTACATGTAGAAATGTTAATAGGTAGGTTCTGGATATGTTCATTATGTGGAGTGTGTGATGGTTTCATGGTAATAATACATATGTTAAAATATATTAAATTGTACAGTGTAAACATTTTATTGTGCTCCAGTTATATGGTATTAAAGCTTTTTAAAAGATGCCTGAAGAAATACTTTAACAGTACAGTTAATTTACTTAATTGTACTTTTGACTTAATATATTTTGTTTTCTCTATGCATTTAAGTCACCTAAAATGTATTAGAATATTTGTTATTTCTACTATACCCCTTTTATCCCCCAAACGAATGTGAAATAATAACCAAATGGTCTAACCACCTCATGCATAATCTCTTTAAGTCTTTGTCTGTTTTATTTTCTTTTATTTTTTAACACATAGTCAATAAAACCCACAGACTAAAGATGATGGAGGCAGTGCAGGCAGAGGGATTCTTCTGGACTAGCTTCCTTTATATTTCAACTTCTTTCAAAAAAGTGTTTGTTTGTGAAATCCCATAGACAGCATGGTTGGAGTAACAGAGACTGCTGATGCTACAATACCTCTTGGTGATTTTATAAGATGAAAATATATAGTCAACAATCATTTATTCTAAAATCTTTCCAGTACTATGAGAGATCTTTTATTAACTCAGATTTTAAACATTAAACTGCACATAGGTGGAGGAAGCACATGTCATCACTCAGGTTCTAATTTAATTGATCCCTAAGTTAGTGTTTATATATGCCAGTTTTAGTCTATCTTACTCTAGTTTATCACATTCAATGTACAGTCTTACTGTAAGACACACCACTACTTTAAGGATCTCTAAGAAAGAAAACACTGCCAATTAAACTACAACTCAACATTGAGTGCAATATACATCTGGATTGCAGAGATAATACAATGCAAAAAAAAGTATGCATTGGGTCTACTACATCTATGCTTTCTCTCAATAGAATGTGGCTAAATGTGATGGAATGACATGAAGTGGAGGCTTGAAGATATTCTTCCTCTATGTGTCTGTGCAGGAAATACTGATGTGTGTTCTTCTTTTGGAAATGTTGTGAAGGCTGCATTTCTCTGTAGGGATATATAAAACAAGTGACCTGATTTCATAATGTACCCTTCTTTGAGAAAAAGGCCATAAATAAAACATTCTCAAAGTTGTAATGTAGACTGATTCAATCTCCCAAAGAAAAGAAAAGTGGGAATAAAAATGATCAGAAGTACTTATCATTTACCTTTGGTACCATAAAGCAGCAGCAGACATATGTTCCCATTTAATATCTTTTTTAAAAATCTATTGGATATTAATGAGAATTATTTTTTCAGACCAAAAATCATCCTTATAAAGCTTTGACATGGAACCTGTTCTACACCATGGAACTACCAACAAAACCAGTGACCGGTCACACAAGGTAGGTGCACCTATATTACATTGTAAATTAAAAAACAAAGAGAAGACAGGATGACAGATGTTGAGTTTATGTCTTAGCATATTCTTTCTCCATAGTCTTTCTGTGGATTTAACCACTCATACACACACGTGCATAAACACGCTTACATGTTTCACTTATGCAAGAAATACATCAAATCTAATTGCAGCAAATGCCACCATGTACATATGGCTCTATCATCAAAAATCAAGTAAACAGCCAGGGACGATGGATGTAAAAAGTACCAAATCAAAAAATAAAGAAAACCTGTATTTCACTGTCATATAAAGTAGAAAATGCCTAGATATGATGAAGAGTCATGAGTAATCTCAGGCAACAAAGAATGCGCTATAAGACAATTTAGAACCACACTGATTATACATTGTACATGTATAATCAATTATTTATTTGCATATTTAAATAGTATTATATTTAAAAAATAAAAGTAAAGAATATGAAGTTGCAATATTTTAACTTTACAGCAAATTGCTTTACAATAAATATTATTATAGAGATAAATAAATGGGTAATGTTACTTGTATGATATAGGCATAGGAGATGTTTTTGAAAAATGCAATTCAGATAACAGCCTTTCCCTGTAATTTCACCCTCCCTTCTCCCATATCGATGTATTTTGTTTTCAAGTTGTATGATGCACTGGGAGGGATATTCCAAAGACAAACATGGAATTTTGTCTCTGATTACTTACTTGGTGAGAACATGAGAGAACATAAATAAACTGTATATAAGGTCTTTTGTGTCCTACCTGTTAAAAGCATCAGAGACATAGGACAAAGTTTTCTCATATTACAACTCTCTCGCAAGGGATACTAAAAACAATTAAATATGATGTATCATCTACATGTCAGAATAAATTCTGAATTGGGAAGAACAAGACTTCCCAGTAGAATAGATGGAATTAAGTATTTGTAGAAATATTTATGACACCACATAATTATAATTTTAGATTATAAACTGTAAGTATGTGCCTAACAAGGATAAGATTCCTATTGAATAATCTAAAGGAAATCAATGCAATTAATTTTTAAAAACCCTATGTTTTTGGAAATTTTAATATAGGGTCATGAAACTGTACTACTAAAATGTTTTATGATGAAAACTATTTGTATTTGGTTTTCTTAAAATTAACTGTCTTGAAAAAGTATAGAATAATAACAATCATAACAATAAAATTAGTTTTTCTGTACCACCATCCAGAGAAGGGATGCTTGTAATCTTGTTGATGTGTGCTAAATACACAAGAATATTTTGAGAAAAGAAGTACAATCCATACATTTGTAGCACCTTGTTAGTTACAGACCACAGGGAAGTCTGCACACTTTGCTCTTACTCTGCACTTACAGGCCACCAGATTTTTAATTAGTCATGTTTCCACTGAGGGCATTTCTTATATGTATGGACCACCAGTCATGGTTATTAGCAAGTTATCACAGTTTTTTTTTTTTTCATTAGAGTGACTTTGGTAAGGCAACTCAACATGCTAGAACCCAAATATCACCTGAAAAATTGTTTCTGAAATTTGGGCATACCAGCACAGATATTACTACAAAACACCCTACTGGGATGACGCCATAACTCGAGACAGAGACTAAGAGGCACTCAGCTTTTATTTTTACAATCTAAATGCCTATGCATATTTTGCATCAGGCTTATAAGTTTTTTAATATATTGGTTTATTCCTACTTCCTGAGTACACTTATATACCTATTACATTGATAAATGACTTAATTCAGTTAACAAATGTTCATTATGCACCAAGTTAGTGGGAATAAATTTAAGAGACACTTATGGTAATCAAACATATGATGATAAAAAGGAAGAAAGAGTCAAAGATATTTAAAATTTTATACTTTTGGAAAACGCTTAAAGGGTCACCTGTAGTGATAGTAAAAACTCCTTATGTAAGTTGATGATAGGTGAGTGTGGGGAGTTGTGCGTGGTTTGGAGTTCTAGAAACCCAGCCTGATACCATATGCTGTGGAACAAGGTATTGAAGAACATCAAATAGGCTAAATTAAGAGGTATAGCTGGAGTCAACAATCAAATCAAAAGTCCAAAATAACATCAGAGTATATGAGATAGGTGTGATTTGGAAAGCAAGAATAAGGTCTGGGGAACAATAGACAAGCAAACAGATAAAGTGGATGGAGCACGGCCTATGAAAGCAGCAGTTGGAGAAATTCCCAAAGCGAGTGAAGCATCAATAAAAATCTATGAATTTTTATTTTTAATTTTTTTTTTTTTTTTGAGACGGAGTCTCGCTCTGTGGCCAGGCTGGAGTGCAGTGGTGAAATCTTGGCTCACTGCAAGCTCCGCCTCCCGGGTTCAAGTGATTCTCCTGCCTCAGCCTCCTGAGCAGCTGGCACTACAACATCTCTAATCTTATTTGCAGCAGAGGTAAGAGAGCCAAATTTGTCCAATAATAATAGATTTGAACTAGATTTGTGAAAAAATAGAATAAAATGGAGTCGGGGACTTGAGAGGTTTTAAACGTCTGGCAAATTGGGAGGGAAGATTTGGCAGAGGTCAATAATGATGCCAATGGTTTGAGGTGAGTTAGAGATATTGCTGTTATGGAGAGGGCTGCATTGAGGGTGGTATGTGTAAGATTAGTAATTCACACTTGATCATCACATATTCGAATTTTCAAAGTTATTGAAATAATAAATACAAAATTTTTGAAAGCATGAAATTCTAATGGTATGCCCGTTACCAACACTTGGTACCTAATTTCCAACTTACTATGAAATCATTCTAAGAACTGCATATGAAAACCTTTTTAAAGTTCTAAATTGATCTTTCTCTAGTGGAGAAGCTTTGTTGCTCTCTTAGCTTAACTAATACAAATATGACAATATTAGATACATGACAAGCATGCTTACTCCAAAGTACAATGATTCAGAAAGACACATACTACTTTTAAGAATACTATGATAGATTTAAAAATTAAGTGTTGTCATAAAACATATGAGATAGGATGAGATCTCAAACAAAGATATTCAAGCACATTTGTTGTTACAGAAATCAGCTTTAAAAGTAGCAATATGGTTGTTAAATCACCATTAGAAGAGATAACTATTGGGCAAACATTTCAATTTCTAGTAGAATACTCAGGGGGAATTTGTGGGTGATAATGACATACCACTTACAGAAATCCAAGACTGTAAGAGTTCAAAATAGGGAAACAGGTCAAATGGGATACAGAATTTGCTTAAATTCATTCCTGTTTGTAATCCAATGAGATAACATGTCAGAGATGTTGTTGGAATCTAAGTATGATATGGAAACCATCCAGGACAAGGTAGAAGTTTAGTGTTACATATACTCAGATTGTTGACAACTTTTTGGTTAAACTTTTTTTGCTCCACTGATGTCCTATTCACGTGTCAAGATTATGTATCTGGTGATTCTTGTAGGGGTGTGGGATACAATAAAATTAGAAACTTCTGAGGGATATACTAAGTCCTTTTTATTATTGTATAAGTTTAAGGGGTACAAGTACAGTGTAGTTACATGGATATATTGTGTAGTGGTGAAGTCTGGGTTTTTAGTGTAACCATCATCTGACTAACGTACCTTATACTCATTAAGTAATTTCTCATCTGTCCCCCCTTCCCACCCTCCCACACTTCTGAGTCTCTACTGACTATGACTCCACACCATATGCCCATGTGTATACATTATTTCCCTCCCATTTATAAGTGAGAACATGTGGTATTTGTCTTTGTTTCTGAGTTGTTTCACTCCAGATAATGGCTTTCAGTTATGTACATGTTGCTGAAAAAGGCATGACTTCATTCTTTTAATATACTAATTCTTTATATCCTATTTTGGAATCTCAGCATCCAAATAGTTGCTGATCTTACTACCATCCCAGTGGAAGAAACTTTTCCATGGAAATTCATAGGAGATTAACTTGAAAGAAATCTGTTGGATAAGTCTAAATGAATCCAAGTAAAAATCTTACAATTTGGGGATTATTTTTGCTTCATGTTCTTGTTAACTTGTCTTGCCTACTAAGATTCCTAATTCTCACTCATTGAGATGCTTCAGTGCATTCAGAATATAATGTTTGCTGTGACAAAGTAAAAATTACTCTTAGCAACTGAAAAATGGTAAACTGAGAATACTATTAATTAGCATCAGGGGATCTAGTTCTGCCTCTATAGGCCACACTTGTTAGCTGTTTGGCCTTGCACATGTATATAGTTTCTCTCCTGAGGCAGGTTAACTAGTTCTAGGGCAGCCGTGGAAAAGCTGGAAATGTGATTCCAGTTAACTTTGACTCTAAATGTGAATAATAAATTGGTCCTGTTTCCCTGAAAATAGATAACACCTCTGAGTGCAAAAGCCTATAAGTAAATAAAACATTTCCTTCAACAGTTTGCCCTATGAAAGAATGTTGAATATGTCAAGAACATCACAGGAAGATGCATCAAAACTGCCTGAGCGGTACATCCACATGTGTAGCCATTCCTTGAGAAGTCTGTTTTCCATTTACAAATTCATGTTTGTTGGGTTATGTAATCCTTAAGGTTCTTTCAGGATCCATCACCTCTGGGTAGCATCTGAAATGAGGATGTGTCCTTCATCTCAACCATACTAAAGCAAGCAATAGTTCACGATGGCAATTTTCTTGATTCTGTAATGTACCACTTTCCTGTGAGGCCTAAACGTTTATTGATTCCAACACCCAGAGACTGACTCCTGTCCCCAGATCTTCTGTCAACCTAATGATTAAGTAATTTGATTTTAGTTTGATAGACAAATACCACATAACTCCAATTCATTTTTAATTCCTACAGCCCTTAGCGACTGGCAGCTCCAAATAAACAGTATTAATAAATCATCAATCTGTAACTAAAGAGAAGGTTCTTTCAGGACCGTTTGCCAGTTGCGCACTGTGGGAAGTCTCAGAGGAATATTTGTCATTCTCACAGTTACAATGGGACACAAGAGTAGCCATTTGAGACAGCTTAGCTAAGAGGTGAGGAAAGGAAAACATAAACTACAGCAAAAATAAGTTTATGAATTGATAACTAGTGGCTTTTTATTTGCAATAAACATACAAAAAGAGAAAAAAAAATACTTAATATCCTGGTTCCCTAATAGGCATTTGATGGAGTGTAACAAAAGACTATTTGTAAATGGTTTCTGAAAGAGAGATAAGCAGGAACTAAAAAGGGCAGGAAATTGAATGTGTTCTTCCCTCCCACCTCGCCACAAGATTTCAGATGAGTTTGAAAAGGTCATTCACATAATTATTACAGTAACAGGTTCAAGGCCTTTTGAGCACAGCTGATCTGATTGTGTGTTAATGGCTGTAAAAGCAAGATAAGAAACATGTAAAATTTTTTAAAAGGGGAGAAAAAAAGAGAAAATCTTCCTGTAACACTATTAGCTTGCAGGCCTGTCGTTATGGATAAACTGATGTTGCTTTATAGCGTATGGCTTTTTTATTACAGAGTAACCCTGTTTGCCCTTGTGTATTGGGTCATTGAAGCATCAGTGACCAGATTTTACTTCTTTTTTGTTGGAGGCTAGTTGACATATCTAGTCATCTTTCTGGGGTCTGTAAAAGGTCACAAGGTGAAATGAAACTTGCCAGAAAACTATAGCTAATGCAAATGTGGTAAGAATTTTCAAGGCCAAAACATGTGAAAAGCATCTAGAGACATCTGTATGGCCAAACCAAAGTCAATAACACACTTCCTGTTATGAAAGATCAACCACATTTCTCATACCTGAATTCAATTCAGTGTACATATTCAGCACCTGCTGCATCTAATAATGCTCTAGGGATCCAAAAATTCAGCACACTAAAGAAGACAGATATCTATCGCTGTTACAGTGGGGCAGGCTAAATAGTGAAATGTAGGTGGTTGCACTGAAAGGTAAGAGACTGGAGCTCAAGAAAAGCAGGAAGGATTGATGGAGGAGGGGTATTTGACCTAAGCCTTACAGAATAGGATTGTGGGGCAGGATATTTTAGACCGAGGAAACTGGGTCACAGAGCCACAGACGTGGAAAAGCCAGTACGACTGAGGTATAGGAAGGGGTGCAGTTGATTAAGAGATGGATTTGAAAATGTCAGGTGGAACTGGTGCTAGTTTTTCAATGACCACCTCTCAGCACCATCCTCTAGTAGGCTTTGTGGTACTGGGGCAAGCGTTCTGAAAACCACATTTCTGCACTGCCAGGAGGGGGCACTGTAGGGAGACTGTAAGCCTGAAGAAGCCAGAAGGAACACTTTCCTTGTTATTTCCTGTGGGTTTCCCAGGGGCTTCTTGTCAGCTCAAGAGCCCCTGAATGGCACCTCAGCAGGGCATCCTTCCCTTAGCAGCAATAAAATACAGTTCAAATTTTTTCCCAACACTTTCAGGAGAAGCTTCATTGTGTCCCACTTCCACCATTCCTCAGAATTGTTGGTGCTAGGGGTACCTCTGAGGTTCTAATTTTTATTAATTCTAATTCTTTCCCCCCGCCCCCCTCACCTCTAGAGATGGTAACTGCTTTCTGTAGTTACTGACTTTCCATAATTTACAGTTCTCATTTTTACCCTGCGTTACTAGTTAACAACTTGTATGGGCTGGACTTAAACACTTTTCAACCCAGTTGAAAACATCATCAACGTTTAATTATATACTGCATTTAGAAAGAATCACTGAAATGAAATATTTATTAGGGTCCTAAGGGATTCCTTGCTTACATTGTCCCTTGACCCCTTTATCTCTCAATCCCTTTCAAGAGTATTGTACCTAGTGTTTAAAAGGTGACCTGGGAAATATCCACGATGACCCCCTTTTCACTAAGGATCCTAGGTTGAATGCTGAGCAAAAAAAGTCAACACTCATCATTTCTACTTCCTGGATATGCCACCAATCAGTTTGAAATGTTATGTAATAATGTCACTGCCAAAAGGCAAATAATTAAGTCTGCCTGATTCTATCCTTCTACTCTTAATATTCAGCCTGAGAATGTGTGGATGGGCAGCCAGCAAAAGAAAATATTTAAATTTTCTTTTCCAATCCTGACCCAGATCATTTCTCTCCTTTCAGGGAACATTACATCTAAATCATTAGAAGACAAATGGGCATTATTATATTCTTACAGCAGTTCAGGCAAAGAGTTTTTACTGCCTCTCCTGATAATCCAGTTTCCCTGTAACAACTCATTTTGTCACGAACTTCTATATTACACCCAATCTAATTCTTCTAGTTTAATCCCATACTGTTGGAATTTCACTCCTTCCCTGCCTTGTTGGAACTGGAGAACAGCTTGTGAGCAATCTCTCGATAATAACTTCCATATGTCTAAACCAGTCTTTTCTTTCCAACTAATTAATCCCCCTCCATTTTTTTTTTTTACACTTTTCTGTGTTACCCAAGCCTTTACATACCTTTGTTTCCCTATGGGTTCTCTTGAAACATTTCCCATTTTTTTTTCTGGGGAAATACCTTTACAGACAGTATAGCATGGATACAGCATGTCACAGTCACTTTATAAGTTCTGTACTCAACCTTGTGCAATTCTATTTTAAGAGGTATTTCTAGGAGTAAACTCGTACACTCTTGTGCTCTGCTCCAGCAGCCTGTAGAGAAAACATCTGATTTTTTTCTAAATTCAGATTTAAGTAGAGGTTTTCTTAGGAGAAAACTTGCAGCTTATAGCTTTTTAACAGACCTTTTACTTCAAATCAGGCAGGCTGGTAAATTTGGGTGATATCAAAATACGGTAAATTTTGATAACATACAATTATTTGTTTTCTTTTATCTTAAAGAACACAGGAAAGATACAAGCTTATATACTGAAAAATTATCTGTGCATTATAGCTGCACTAATATGCATCCTCGAAGTGACAAAAACTGAACACCATTAAGGACAGATCATAAAAAGTTAAATGTACCTTCCAAGAGAAATCAAAATGCACCAGTATTCTAACATGGTTTGAATGTATGATTCTTTAAGAATCAAAGAAATCTCCTAATTTGGCTTATCAAAGTTTCATTAGATCATGTCAAGGGCCAAAGAGAGTTCAAAAGAAGAACATCTGCTGTTAGGTTGCCGAGTATTAAACTTAGAACCAAAAAGGTAGATAGTGAATTTCTGTGGAGATAAAGGTTGACTGTTAACAGGACAGCTTGGTCAAGGTGCATAGCGGATGTTTACATAATGATTAAGACTGGACTCAAGGTGTAATATTACATTCAGTAAAATATTTGAAGATATAATGCAATTTCTTTGAGAACAGAGACTACGGAAATCCTGGAAGATGTCACAGTCCCTAGAACACAATGAACACAGTTGGCTTTCAGAGCTTGCAGACCTGCATTTGGTTCTAAGTTCTTTAAGGCACTTCAGTCTATTACATTTATGAAATGAGCTACACAAAGCCCAACCCTTACATTTTGACCACCTCTGAATTAATACATGAATTATTTTTTCTTAAGAGAGAAGGTACTGGCATGCATTATTTCATTGCACTTCACTTTATTGTGTTTCGCAGACATTGTGTTTTTCACAAATTGAAGGTCCGCGGCAATGCTATGTCAAGCATATCTACTGGCACAATTTTTCTAATAGCCTGTATTCACTTAGTATCACTGTGTCTCATTTTGGAAATTTTTGGAGTATCTCAATTTTTTATTATGTCTGTTAAAATGGTCTGTGATTAGTCATCTTTCAATGTTATTACTGTAACTGTTTCGAAGCTCCATGAACTATGCCCATAGAAGACAACAAACTGAATTAATAAATGTATATATTCTGACTGTTCCATCAACCGGCCACTCCCTCATCTCTCTCCCTTTCTTTGGGATTTCCTGTTCCCTGAGATACAATATTAAAACTCAGCCAATTAATAACCCTACAATGGCTTCTAAGTGTTCAAGTGAAAGGAAGAGCAGCACATCTGTCAGTTTAAATCAAAGGCTAGAAATTAAGCTTAATGAGGAAGGCACGTCAAAAACCAAGACAGACTAAAAGCTAGGCCTGTGCTCAGTTAGCCGACTTGTGAATGAAAAAAAAAAAAAGTTTTTGAAGGAAATTAAAAGTGCTACTCCAGTGAAGACACAAATGATGAGAAAGCAAAAACAGGCTTATTGCTGACAGAAAGAAAGTTTTAATGGTCTGGGTAGAAGATCAAACCAGTCACAACATTCCCTTAGGCCAAAACCTAACTCACAGAAAGCCCCTAAATGTCTTCAGTTCTATGAAGGCTGACAGAGGTGAGGAAGCTGCAGGAGAAAAGTTTGAACCCAGCAGAAGCTGGTTTATAAGGTTTAAGGAAAGAAGCTATCTTTATAACATTAAAGTGGAAGGCGAAGTAGCAAGTGCTGATGTGAAAACTTCAGCTAGTTACTCAGAAAATCTAGCTAAGATAATTGAGGAAAATGGCTACACTAAGCAACAGATTTTCAATGTAGACAAAACAGACTTATTTTGAAAGAAGATACAACCTAGGACTTTCATAGCTAAAAACAAGTCAACGTCTGGTTTCAACACTTCAAAGGACAGGTTAACTTTCTTGTTAGGGGCTAATGCAGCTGGTGAAGTTGAAGTTGAAACCAATGCTCATTTACCAATTTGAAAATCATAGGGCCCTTAAGAATTATGTTAAATCTACTCTGTGTTCTTGAAATGGAACAACAAAGCCTGGTGACACTGCATGTTTACAGCATGGTTTACTAAATATTTTAAGCCCACTGTTGAGACCTACTGCACAGAATAAAAGATTCCTTTCAAAATAATACTGTCCATTGACAATGTATCTCATTACCCAAGAGCTCTGATGTAGATCAGCAATATTAATGTTATTTTCATGCCTGCTAACACAAAATCAATTTTGTAGCCCATGGATCAAGGACTAATTTTCAAATTTCAAATCCAATTACTTCAGAATTACTTACAAAATACATTTTATAAGGGTATAGATTCCATAGATAATTATTCCACTGATAGATCTGAGCAAAGTAAATTGAAAACCTTCTAGACAGGATTCACCATTCTATATACCATGAAGAAAAGCTGTGATTCATAGGTCAAAATATTAATAGGAATTTGGAAGAAGTGGTTCTAACCTTCATGGATAACTTGGAGGGGTTCATAACTTTAGTGGGGGAAGTAACTGCAGATATGATGAAAACAGCAAGATAACAAGAACTAGAAGTGGAACAGGAAGATGTGACTGAATAGCTGAAATCTCATGGTAAAAGTTAAATGAATGAAGAGTTGCTTCTTATGGATGAGCAAAGAAAGGGGTTTTCTGAGATGGAGTGCAATCCTGGAAAAGATGCTGTGGATATTGTTGAAATGACAACAAAAGATCTGGACCATTACATCTACTTGGTTGACAAAGTGGTGGCAGAGTTAGAGAGGACTGAGTTCTACTGTGGGTAAAATGCTATCTAACAGCATCATAAGCTACAGAGTCAATCAATGTGACAAATCTTATTGTTGTCTTCTTTTAATAAATTGCCACAGCCACCCCAACTTTTAGCAGTCACCACCCATACCAGACAATAGCATCAGCCATCAGCAAACAGATGATAATTTGCTGAAGACTTATATCAGCATGAGCAATTTTTAGCAATAAAATATTTTAAAATCAAGGTGTGTAAATTGTATGTACATAAGGTAGGCATGTAAATGCTATTGCCTACTTAATAACATACAATATAGTGTAAACATAACTTCTGTGTGCTCTGGGAAACCAAAAAATTTATGTGACTTTCTTCATTGTGAAATTTGCTTTATATATTATTGTGGCATCTAGAACTGAACCTCAAATATCTCCAAGGAATGACTATATATCTAGGAACATATTTGGTTCAATGAATAACATGATTAAAAAAAATAGTGATTTTTGGTAGGAAATGTGAATTACTCCACTAAGGCTGGGAGCAGGTAAAGTTGAAAATAGCAAGATTTTGTACTTACGATCTTCTTTGTCCCTCAAGCTATTATTATATAAAATATAATACTTTGTGATATATAATTTTTTTTCACTCCATCCTTTGCCCTAGCTTCTATAGATATGATAAATCTCTCTCATCCTTATCATCAAAAAAGCCAACAAACAAATCCTTCTTTAGAGGCAGTATATCAAGAAAGGTTTTTTGGTTGTCATGTTAAACAGTAAGTACAACTCGGACATGAAAATATGCTTTGAGAATAAAATAAAAATAAAGCTTCAGTTACACAAAATAAATAAGTTCTAGAGATTTGCTGCTGCCAACCTTGTACCTATAGTCAGCAATATTGTATTGAGCACTTACAAGTTTATTAAGAAGGTAGATGTCATGATAAGTGTTCTTACCGTAAAAATAAAAAATAGAGTTGGAGAATTATAGGTCTAAGTTAACAAAGATAAATGATAGAGTGAGGCAAGAATAGGTAGGAAAAGGCAGAGGCAAGTATAGCAATGTAATTTGGATATAAATAAGAGAGTATGAGAGAGCAGGAGATACAGGTGCACAGTACATATGATGTATTTGTGTGGGGGGGACAGGATAAGGCATAAATAGCTTATTTATTTTTTATTAACTGTTAATAATAAAGAGTTGATTGGATTAAGTAAATGGAATATTTTTCAGTTCACTCATTCCTACTTCCTGAATGCTATGTGCCAGGTGCTGTGGTAGGCACTAGGAATATGTAAGTGAAGAATACAGTCATGATTCCTGCCTTCTTGGGGATTAAAGCCTAAGAGTGGGGAAAGTGCTGGCTATTCTATTTTCCTCTCTTGTCTGTCACCTTCTTGTTCCCTGCAGACCCTCTGCCTTGCCTTGTGAACTGACAATTGCATCCCCAGGCTTGCAGAGTGGCTTCTGTTTGACTCCAGCCATGAGAGCCACCAGAAGACATGAGAAGGCAAGAGGAAAAAGAAATCAGGATATAAATTTCCTAATGCTTTCTTCAGCTGTGTTCTTATATAAAAGCTGTGTCTATTCATAGCAACAGTCATTACAGCTCCCGTTGGTTGATCTCTGGCCCACTTCAGTTTTCCCTGGTTTCCCTGGTTCTAGAAATACTCTCTCCTCCCCCTTGCTCCTTCAGGATTATGTATGACAATGAGTTATTGCTATCAGTAGTTTATACATGTCTTAGTTTTTCTTCTTCTTCTTCTTAACCTGCTCAGAGATCTTCAGTTCATCACTTTACTAAATTCTATTGAAACATCTGTGTTGGATCCTGTTTACATCTGGGATCCTGACACAGATAAATGGTTTTAAGTGGAGAAACACTTAGGTGGAAAACTTAAAATTGTGTTAAGGACTATAAAAAAGGGATAAAAAGGTTATAGACAGAGAATAATGGGTGTAAGTTAGATGAGGTGGTCATTCATAGACAGCCTGTTTCAGGGGTGATATTGAAATTGAGGCCAGAGGATAAGTGAGAGTCCCCATGGAAAGAACAGGGGGAAAGAAATCCCAGCATAAGAAATGCAAGTGCAAAGGCCACAAGGCAAAAAAAAAAAAAAAAAAAAAAAAGGCTTGACGTGCTCCATTCTAGAATTTGGTTATCATACTCTATGAGTAATGTTTGGTTAGGACACAGTGAGGGGAAAAACAGCCTGAGTGGTAAGATCCTGATGATATCCAGTGACAGATACTAAAGTTTTTGTAACAGACAAAGGCCCACAAGAGCACCATGTGCTCGTGAAGTGAGAGAAGAAGCTCAGGTGAGCTGCAGGAGCCACACGGATGCTGAGGAATTAATTTGCAGTTTGCTGTGATCATGTTGGGATGAAATGGTGATCCACACCACAAGATAATATGCTGTAAAGGGATGAACACACATCAAGATGTTATTTCTTTGATCTTGTTTATTTTCATAAGGGTGGCAGGGTGCTCTTTAGGTATAGGTAGATCTCTTCATGTTTCTTTTTTCCACAATTGTGACATTTCTTAGAAAGGATACCAAGTGATAAACAGAGACCTTCTTGACTGAAACTGTCTTCTTCACATTCCCTTTTATTAATTTACTTTTGAGAGTTGGTAGCAAAGGAGTAGAGAAGTTGAAGAAAATAAAATATTAAAAGAACATAAGTGATTTAGTGATTTGGCTGTTGGGTCTTACCTAGAATGAAACAGACTTTAAGCATCAATTTACTAAACATATTTCATGACTTCCAAAAGCAACCACATCTAACTTATTAAGTAAGTTTGCCTGGGGAAATATTTATATTGTTTTTTTCCTATAAGTCTAGTTTTCTAATTTGTTTTACAATATGACCTCCCTTTGTTTGTAGCCTTAGTATAAATTCTGGCACTGAAGAATTATTTAACTACAGGATACACTAAAACCCTTGTCCTCAAGCCAGAATATATTATTTTTGCATTTATCAGAATTGAGCTGCTTACTTGGGACATTTTCAGACCTACTTGACACACAACAGCAGATGGTGACAAAGCAGACTTTTAACTATTATTCAATCTTAAGCACTTAACTAGTATCTTTAGGTTTAGAAGTCTTCCTCAGATATCTGCCCAAATACCTCTTAGATACATTTTACATTTTGAAATTTATTTCTACTTATGGCTATCTTTTGCTTAAAGATGGGTCACATAACAATTCATTTTGTTTATAGTCTATTATGATGTTGCTTCTACTTAAAGTAGAATTCACATATGTCTTAATCATTCTTGATATTAAAACACATGGTGTTTACTATGTTCATTCCCTAAATCTCCCTTAGCTAGCTGATTTTTTTTTCATATTTACTAATAGTTTCCTCACTCTAAGGCTAAACCTACTTTAACAATCACATTTGTGTAGCTGGCTTTATCTCCAAGTACTTTATAGTTAGATTGTGGGGGTTTGCTCACTGCAACTGAAGGTAAATGATTAGTAATTGTGATAGAGATACATTTATGCAAATTATAGAGTCCAGAAAGAACCCTGAGGTCTTATCATCCTAAAATACAAAGAACACAACACTCCATTTAAAGTAAATCATAATACGATAATCAAATATAATCAAAATTTGACTTCTGCCTCTGATCTCAGTACCTATACTGTAAACATCATTGACAAGCGACTATATATCCTGGGCTGTAAACCCTCAGAAACAGAATCGTTAAGTATGGCAGGCATTAGGGTGTGATATAAATTCTCTCTCTCATTTAAGAAATGATTCCTTGTACATATTGACAGCTGGTGCTATTAAGTTATGATTTCAGGATATACTAAAGTAATACATAGGATCACTATGTAACTATTATCCTTACAATTTTTATCTTCTGTCTTATTATGTCATATAAGAATCTACATCCTATACATGAGGAGCAGATAGTACTTTGCCTTTCTCTCCTCTTTATTTACATAATGGCTGAATGAAATTTAAAGATGACATTTAAATTTTAAGATATATAGGTAAAGCTGTAAAGCTTTTTATTCATTAAAGAAGTTTTCTTTATGTTAAAATAGCAGAATTATAGAAATTGCTGTCCGTGAAAATGCCTAGAAGATAATTGTAACTGATTACTTCATCAATTCTGATTTGAACTTCTTTTAAAAAATAAATAGCCACCATGGAACATCTGGGGAAATGACAGCTAGCAAAATAAGTGATCCCAAAATAAGATATGTCACATTTTAATAAGCAATTGTGTTTAATTATGGAAGAACATGTACTTACTTGCCAAGTGCAAAGCATTCCATCTTAACAGTTGTTCCTTTAGCAGCTGTAACCGTGAAAGGAAAATGGACCTCAATTTTCGGCTCATATTCTCCCATCACACCTTAGAAATAAAGAATAGTCTTTAAGCATCAAATGAATGTTACAATTTGTTTCTTAATCCTGGAGATGTTACACTGAAAATCACCATGGTTTGCTTGTTAATGTCTGTTTGATGACTGTTAAATTTTTCAATGTACTGAAATAAGTAGTACACTTAGACTCTATCATTTTGATGAAATCCTAGTCTTCCCCTGAGGACTAGATTACATGCATGTTCAATATCATTTAAAGTAATAA
Organism: Macaca mulatta; assembly: GCF_049350105.2. NCBI lineage: Eukaryota > Metazoa > Chordata > Mammalia > Primates > Cercopithecidae > Macaca > Macaca mulatta. The sequence continues at coordinate 100,899,209 of NC_133419.1, read as the reverse complement.
TTGTTGAAAATGTTAATCAATACTAGTAGTACAGTTACTAATTGTTCTAAAAAAAGATGAATAGTTCCCATTTTAGATGTGTTTAATTTTTTAAATAAAAAAAGGTATAAACATTTCCTTATAATTGCCAAATATTCATTTATAAAGTCTAATATTTATTGAATATCTATAATATGCATGGAATTTTGCCAAAAATTGTGGGAGTAACAAAAGATTAATCAGTTGTGCTCTCAAGCACTCAGCAACTATATTCTTAAAGAGAGAAACAACATACTGTATACTCAAGTATGGGAGAAAAGCTCTCTATCAAATTACTGTGATGAAAGATAAGAATTGATCACTGCCACGAATGAGGTATTAAGTATTATGCACTGATATGGTTTGGCTCTTGTCCCCACCAAAATCACATCTCAAATGGTAATATGCATATGTCAAGAGAGGGACCTGGTAGGAGGTGATTGGATCATGGAGGTAGATGCCCCCATGCTGTTCTCATGACACTAAGAGAATTCTCACAAGATTTCATAGTTTTAAAAGTGGCAGTTTCCCCTGTTCTCTCTCTCATCTCTCCTGCCACCATGTAAGACATGCTTGCTTCTCCTTCCACCATAATTGTAAGTTTCCTGAGGCCTTTTCTTGTGGTAGAAAAGAAAAACCCCATTTTTTTTTGAGAAATTAAACCTGACTGAGAAATTTGCATAAATAACAAGGAGCCGAGTGTTAATAGCAAGGGCAATGGGAAAAATGTCTCCACAGCATTTCAGAGATCTTCATAGCAGCCCCTCTCCTCACAGGCCTGGAGGCCTAGGAGGGAAAAACGGTTTCATGGCCAGACTGGGGCCCTGCTGCTCTGTGCAGTCTCAAGACATGGTGTCCTGTGTCCTAGCTGCGCCAACTCCAGTCATGGCTAAAAGGGGTCAACATACAGCTCAGGCCATTGCTTCAGAGGTGCAAACCCCAAGCATTGGCAAATTCCATGTGGTGTTGGGCCTACATGTGTTCAGAAGGCAAGAATTCAGGCTTGGAAACTTCTTCCTAGATTTCAAAGACATATGGAAACACCTAGATATCCAAGCAGAAGTCTGCTGCAGGGGAAGAACCCTAATGGAGAACCTCTACTAGGGCAAGGCAGAGGGGGAAATGTGGGCTTAGAGCCTCCACACAATGTCCCCACTGGTGTATTGTCTAGTGGAGCTGTAAGAAGATGGCTACCATCCTCCAGACCCCAGAATGGTGGATCCACAGCTTGCACTGAGCACCTGGAAAAGCCATAGGCATTCAACGCCAGCCCATGAAAGCAGCCGGAGGGGCTGTGCCCTGCAGAGCCACAGAGGCAGAGCTGCCCAAGTCCTTGGGAGCCTATGCCTTCCATCATCATGCCCAATATGTGAGACATGGAGTCAAGGAGATTGTTTTAGAGCTTTAAGATTTAATGAGTGCCTTGCTGGGTTTTGTACTTGCATGTCGCCTGTGGCCTCTTTGTTTTGGCTGATTTCTCCCATTTGGAATGGGAACATTTACCCAATGCCTGTATCTTGGAAGTAACTAATTTGTTTTTGATTTTACAGGCTCATAGGCGGAAAGGACTATTCTTGTTTCAGATGAGACTTTGGACTTGGACTTTTGAATTAATGCTAGAATAAGATTTTGGGTATTGTTGAGAAAGTATGATTGGTTTTGAAATGTGAAAAGAATGCGAGATTTGGGAGGGGTCAGGGTAGGAATGATACGGTTTGGCTCTGTGTCTCCACCAAAATCTCACCTGAAATGGTAATCCCCACATGTCAAAACAGGGACCTGGTGGAAGGTGATTGAATCATGGGGGCAGTTTCCCCCATGCTGCTCTCATGATAGTGAGGGAATTCTCATGAAATCTGATGACTTTTAAAGTGGCAGTTTTCCATGATCCCTCTCTCTCTCCTGCTGCCATGTAAGATGTACCTTGCCTCCCTTTTGCTTTCTGCCACGATTGTAAGTTTCCTGAGGCCTTCCCAGCCATGTGAAACTGTGAGTCAATTAAGTCTGTTTACTTTACGAATTACCAGTCTCAAGTATTCTTTACAGCAGTGTGGAAACAGACTAATACATGCACATTTGAGGAGATCATAAGAATAATGAGGGTTTGGGTCAGTGGGAAAAAGATAGGAGAGAGTAAATGGAGCTATATATATATATATATAAAAATGACAAAGAGATGGTAAATGACCATTAATAGGAATATCAGTTTTTCTAACATCTTAATATGTGAAGGGAAGTGATATTTGAAACTAAATTTTGAAATATAATGATGGAATGAAAAACAGGTGGAATCCAAAAACTAGAGAGCCTTGATTATCAGAGTAACACATTTAGTCTTTAATCTGCAAATAATTTGGAGCTACAGTGGTTTTGAATAGGGCAGGTGCATTATACTGAGATGTATATAGTGAAACTGGAACAGAGAAAAATAAATCAATTACATTACTTCAGTAATACGAGATAAAGGCCTGAGCTTTAATAATAGTAATAAAAACAGACAAAGGGCACTAGATGGATAAAAACAATTAATAACTGAATTGGCAAAAGTTGGCAGACGATGAGGTACAGGAATAAGGGCATGGGCAGTGCCAATAACAACACTATAATTTGCAGCTTGGGGAATTGGGCAATGTCAATAAAAGTAAAAAGAACACAGTTAAAGTAGAAAAGCTGATGAGTTTCAATTTGGAGGTATTGAGTTTGAAGTACCTACAAGATATTCAGAAGAAAGTATCTGATCACACAGTATAAATGAGAGAATGAAGCTCAGGATGAGTTCTAGACAGGGGAAAACACTTACAGTGATTTAGGGGTGGTAGCTGAAACAATGAGACTGGATATGGCTTTTACGTATTAGAAAACACTGTAATAACTGAGGCCTGGTGGATTCTATTGCTAGTGCCATCAGATAGCCTTGGAGCAAATTTTCTCCGCAAATTAATTTTTGGAAGCCCCCTATGTGTAAAGTACCACATAGAAAACAGCTATGATTTGGCACAGATGCTTCTCTGAGGAGACTGTGCATGTGTTTGGGGGTGTCTATGCTTGTGACCATATGAGCATGGATACATCTTTGTGCATACATAGTCCTCTGTACAATTATTTTGCATATGTGTGTGGAATGAGAGGAAAGAAGAAGAAATCCAAATAGAGTAAGATAAATTCTATAAGATATGAAAGTCATATACACTGGACATGGAAAGGGGTAAAAAGGGCTACCTTTGGCAAGAAAAACATTTTATGTATTTGTTTAATATTTATCTATTTATTTGTCATGTAACTTTTGAAATAAGTTTTGAAGAAAGCATATGGATATGTTTAGATGGAAAATGTTTAACCTCACATAAGACAGAAAGGTTATCTTTGCTCGTTGTGGTATTTGTTGTTGTTGTTGTTGTTTTTTTAAGTTTTTGGCAAAGCAGAAAAAAAGTCACTAAAGTACTTATCACAGAGATTTGGATTCTAGACCTGGCTTCACTAAATGTCTAGTCTGTACCATCTCTGACAGGTCAGAAAACCTCAGACAATGAAACCTCTGGGTTTCATTTTTCTAATCTGTTTACTGAGGGCATGGAAGGGAATTATCATCAATACAATGTCCTATTCTAAGAGGCTAACTCCTTCAATGACCTTCTAGTCTGAAATTTGCTGCACATCAAGAACTTGACAAATAGCAAGTGAACTGAATGGTTAGCACTATTATGTCACCCAAAACAAATGTTTAAGCACTTCTCTCTTTCTCAATAATGTTTGTTTCCTCTGCTTCTTTTAAAATATTTCCCCATGCCCCTCCATACTATACTTGCCAGGTTCCTTTCTTTTACTTCCTCTTCATGTCAACTTTTTCCCCCGTGGTGTGTCTACCAGCTACTTGAATAGCAGGATGTGGTCTGCTGGTGATACCTATAACCTCAGCCAAATGTTTTTAATGATGTGAAGTTTATCTTTAATGCTCTCTTACTTGTAAGCCCCATAGGAAGACTCCAGGCATCCTGTTTAGAAGCTATCTGTGACTTCTCTTGTGAAGCAGTCCTCAAATTTAATTTCTGATTTCCCTACCTATTCTTAAAATTGATTTGGTATTGTTGTTACTTTTTTTTTTTTTTTTAATATACTTTAAGTTCTAGGGTACATGTGCATAACGTGCAGTTGTGTTACATATGTATACTTGTGCCATGTTGCTGTGCTGCACCCATCAACTCGTCAGCACCTATCAACTCATCATTTACATCAGGTATAACTCCCAATGCAATCCCTCCCCCCTCCCCCCTCCCCGCTCCCCATGATAGGCCCCGGTGTGTGATGTTCCCCTTCCCAAGTCCAAGTGATCTCATTGTTCAGTTCCCACCTATGAGTGAGAACATACAGTGTTTGGTTTTCTGTTCTTGCGATAGTTTGCTGAGAATGATGGTTTCCAGCTGCATCCATGTCCCTACAAAGGACACAAACTCATCCTTTTTTATGGCTGCATAGTATTCCATGGTGTATATGTGCCACATTTTCTTAATCCAGTCTGTCACTGATGGACATTTGGGCTGATTCTAAGTCTTTGCTATTGTGAATAGTGCCACAATAAACATACGTGTGCATGTGTCTTTATAGCAGCATGATTTATAATCCTTTGGGGATATATCCAGTAATGGGATGGCTGGGTCAAATGGTATTTCTAGTTCTAGATCCTTGAGGAATCGCCACACTGTTTTCCACAATGGTTGAACTAGTTTACAATCCCACCAACAGTATAAAAGTGTTCCTATTTCTCCACATCCTCTCCAGCACCTGTTGTTTCCTGACTTTTTAATGATTGCCATTCTAACTGGTGTGAGATGGTATCTCATTGTGGTTTTGATTTGCATTTCTCTGATGGCCAGTGATGATGAGCATTTTTTCATGTGTCTGTTTGCTGTATGGATGTCTTCTTTTGAGAAATGCCTGTTCATATCCTTTGCCCACTTTTTGATGGGGTTGTTTTTTTCTTGTAAATTTGTTTGAGTTCTTTGTAGGTTCTGGATATTAGCCCTTTGTCAGATGAGTAGATTGCAAAAATTTTCTCCCATTCTGTAGGTTGCCTGTTCACTCTGATGGTAGTTTCTTTTGCTGTGCAGAAGCTCTTTAGTTGAATTAGATCCCATTTGTCAATTTTGGCTTTTGTTGCCGTTGCTTTTGGTGTTTTAGACACGAAGTCCTTGCCCATGCCTATGTCCTGAATGGTATTACCTAGGTTTTCTTCTAGGCTTTTTATGGTATTAGGTCTAACATTTAAGTCTCTAATCTATCGTGAATTAATTTTTGTATAAGGAGTAAGGAAAGGATCCAGTTTCAGCTTTTCTACTTACGGCTAGCCAATTTTCCCAGCACCATTTATTAAATAGAGAATCCTTTCCCCATTTCTTGTTTCTCTCAGGTTTGTCAAAGATCAGATGGCTGTAGATGTGTGGTATTATTTCTGAGGACTCTGTTCTGTTCCATTGGTCTATATTTCTGTTTTGGTACCAGTACCATGCTGTTTTGGTTATTGTAGCCTTGTAGTATAGTTTGAAGTCAGGTAGTGTGATCCCTCCAGCTTTGTTCTTTTGACTTAGGATTGTCTTGGCAATGTGGGCTCTTTTTTGGTTCCATATGAACTTTAAAGTAGTTTTTTCCAATTCTGTGAAGAAAGTCATTGGTAGCTTGATGGGGATGGTATTGAATCTATAAATTACCTTGGGTAGTATGGCCATTTTCACAATATTGATTCTTCCTATCCATGAGCATGGTATGTTCTTCCATTTGTTTGTGTCCTCTTTGATTTCACTGAGCAGTGGTTTGTAGTTCTCCTTGAAGAGGTCCTTTACATCCCTTGTAAGTTGGATTCCTAGGTATTTTCTTCTCTTTGAAGCAATTGTGAATGGAAGTTCATTCCTGATTTGGCTCTCTGTTTGTCTGTTACTGGTGTCTAAGAATGCTTGTGTTTTTGCACATTAATTTTGTATCCTGAGACTTTGCTGAAGTTGCTTATCAGCTGAAGGCGATTTTGGGCGAAGATGATGGGATTTTCTAAATATACAATCATGTCATCTGCAAAGAGGGACAATTTGACTTTTTCTTTTCCTAACTGAATATCCTTTATTTCTTTCTCTTGCCTGATTGCCCTTTCTGTTAATCTGATGACTCAATAACACCTGATTGATCATGATGCTTATTAAACCTAAGCCTCTTACATGCATGGGTTCGTGTGAGTGCTGGCATTTACTCAGGGTCATAGGGTGTTGGAATGGAAGGCCAAATTTGGAAAATATTTCTATATAATTACTTCTATTAAATTGTCCAAAGAGATCGTAGGAGAAAGGAACTTCAATCTCCAAAGCTCCAGTAATTCATTTAGATTATTTTATCTTTCTAAATAAAATACTATTTGTAGAACCCACTTTTATATTAATACTTTAGTATTCTTTTTATTTTTATTTACTTTTTATTATACTTCACGTTCTAGAGTACATGTATTTAAGGAAGGTACCAAGGTTGTACATTTTAGGCTCTTCAAATCTACATCTGCCTCTGAATAATAGCAAAGAGTTACTGATACTATTGACTAATATGAGTGAGATCAGATCCATATAGTCTCTCTTCTCTTCCAGATTACATTTATAAATTGCAAAAAAGACCTTCTTTTATTGCCATAATCGTTAAAAATGACCCAAAGGATGGGTGCTTCTGATAGTATTTGGGAGGTAATTTTGCCCAGATACAGCCTTCTGGTGTTACTCAAATAATTTCCATTATGGCCAAAGGCATTTTTAGGCCTCACTTCAGGCCCCAAGAGGTTGCTGACATCTGAACTATATATTAAGAATACAAAAAAAAAAAAAAAAAAAAAAAAAAAAAAGAGTTGACTAAGAGGCTTCAAATTATTTTACCTAATTTGAGCTATACTGCAAGAAATTATAACTGGTTTTTAAAATTTTATCATCACACTGAGAGTGATGATATGAGGACATATGAGAAAGCTCTTTAGGTATCTTTCTCTTTAACAGATGATCATATTCAGCGGTTATGTTTTGCTTTACATTTCATGGGATTATTATGTTAGAGCTAAAGGTGAGCCTCGCTCAGTGTTCTGCACCCCTCCAGGCCATAAACCTGTAGCAGCCTGTGGCCTGTCAGGAACCGGGCTGCACAAGAGGAAGTGAGAGGCCGGCAAGTGAGCATTACTGCCTGACCTCCACCTCTTCTCAGATCAGTGGCAGCATTAGATTCTCATAGGAGTGTGAACCCTGTTGTGAATTGTACATGCAAGGGAGCTAGGTTGCACACTCCTTACGAGAATACAATGCCTGATGGTCTGAGGTGGAAAACTTTCATCCTGAAACTATCCCTCTGTGTCTGTGGAAAAAATATCTTCCATGAAATTAGTCCCTGGTGCCAAAATGATTGGTAACCACCCACTGCCTTAGAGGACATAATTTACCATTCTTCTTTTAGAAATGAGATAACTGAGAGTCAAAGAGGTCAAATAACTGGCCCAAGGTCCTGTTGAAAGCTGCTGGTAAAAATGTTGCAAAAATAGGGATTTTCTGACCTTATGTCCAGAGCTATTTTCCTGACGTCACTGTGTTGAGAAAATTCAATCACAGAGTATTAGAGTCCAATTATACTATATGTACTACATTAATCATTGACTATCTGACATGGCTACATGGTTTATTTCAGTTGCACGTTTTAGTATCTAAAATCTTGTTCAGCTTAGCTTGAAACTTCTTTTGTTAGGCAGAGTTTGATGCTGAAAGGGAAGGGAAACAGTCCCATAAGACACATAGTTGAAGATCAAAATATCAGGCTTGTCTCTTCAGTCAAGGTAGCTCGTTGATCTTTTGATTGCCCCTACTATGGAGCTGAATATAGCTCAAGAAACACTCAATGTGTGTCTTCGTTTCTTTCCTCAGACCTGTCTCTACTGGCTAATGTGGCTGCCTTACTTTAGAATTACATGCCATTAGAAGATAACCTTAAGTTACCCTAATTTCTCATAAACAGAAGCCTTCAAGCTGAAAGCACATTACTCTCCTTCTTTGTCTTTATGGTTGTTGATTTTCTTATTTATTCCAATTACTTTTGAAGAGCTAGGGTGCTTTTCCCTAAGTGGAATGCAATTTAGAGCAGTGTTTCTCCAAGCACATTACAGAACAGAGAGCCAAAACACCAGAAAAATCTGGACAATTTACTAAAATTTCAGGCGACAGAGTTCAACTCTAAGCCTGATGATGAATATTTTTGAAGGTAGGGCTATGAACTTCATATTTTGATAGTTTCTCTAGGAGGTTTTATGCACATTAAAAAAAGTCAAGAATGGACCTTTCTTTACTCTGATTTTTCTCATGTGACTTGTCCTTCTGAGGATTAGAGTATACTTGACGAAAATGTCTGAAAAATGGCATGCAGAGTCATGCTGTCAAACATACTGTATTCAGTGGCAACTTCCCCAGCATTAAGGCGAATTACATTCAACCTGTATGTGCTGGTACTCCCAGCAGAGCTGAGTCTTTTTCCTGATGGGCTGTGGGTCTTGTTCTGATCAGCAAACATCTGTGAAATACCTGTTGTTGCATATTTCAAATGGCCATTCTACCTGACACTTTTAGTAATAATCATTGCTGGAGTTAAGAACTCCTGTCCAGTAAGCCTTGAGAATTTGGCTGGACTAATGAGTTGGAAAAGCTTAGCTGATCGTTTTCGTATGTCTAAATAATGGGTATTTACGTTTTTGCCTTCAACATCTTTGCCAACCATACTTCATATCTGTTCCTTGCCTTCTTAAAATAGCAACTATTTTTGCATTGCTTCATTTGAGACATGTTTCTTCCAATATTCTATGATGATGTGAGTTGAATAGGAGCCACTATATTCCTGAATAGGTTATATCTTCCTGGCTGTGGTTATTAACTTGCTACGGGCACCTGATCCAAGCTTGGCCAGTTTGATTACCCCTTTGTCCTGTTCACAGTGATTCATGAATGTGCAGGTGAGGTTGAGATTTTTCAATTAGAGACCAGGAAGTCTGAGTCTCAATACTTGCTTGAGTATTTGAGTGGCAAGTAATAATAATAATAATAATAATAAATAAAACCCTGCATGTCTGACAGTCACTGGAGCTTCTATTACATGGAGGGATGTAATTTGCTATTGAAAAGAAGCCAAGTAAGATAGAATTAAGTCAATATAGATAGAGGAGAGAAGAAAAAAAGAGAGTGTTGGTTGCATGTCAATTCTACCCGGGATTTAGCATCTTGCCCTTCTCTCATGAAATTAAATGAATTCCCTATTTTGGTTATTCCAATTTGGGTTTCTCAGTTGCACACACACATATATACACAGATACATATATACATATATATACACACACATATACATATATATTCTAAAAATAAGGGAAGTCAATAAATTTATTTTCCCTTTCCAAGCATCAAGAATAAATTGATCAAGGGGCTGGTTTACACTGTAATTGCTTTCTTCTGACTACTAAATTTTAAGACTTATTTTCTTATCCTGTTCTTACCACTATGATTTAGAGAAATATATTCATGTCTCTCCACCATCATTTGAGGGCTCCTTCCATGTGCATCAATAACTTAGAAAAAGATCTTATAAATGCAAGGCCTGAAGAAAGCAACTATATATATTTTTCCAAACATGAAAGTTTTATCTGGCATTAAGAAATATGTTAGAGACCGGGTGCAGTGGCTCACACCTGTAATCCCAGCACTTTGGGAGGCCGAGGAGGGCAGATCACGAGGTCAGGAGACTGAGACCATCCTGGCTAACACGGTGAAACTCTGTCTCTACTAAAAATACAAAAAATTAGCTGGGCATGGTGGCATGCACCTGTAGTTCCAGATACTCGGGAGACTGAGGCAGGAGAATTGCTTGAACCCAGGAGGCAGAGGTTGCAGTGAGCCGAGATCACGCCACTGTACACCAGCCTGGGCAGTGGAGCGAGACTCCATTCTCACACACACTAAAAAAAGATAGAGAAAACTTTTAAAATTTGATAACAATGGGTTAAATATTCACTTTAAGTGAGATGAAGTAATTTTAAAAAAAGTAGATGTTTATTATTTTCATAAATTTCCATGCATAAAATGATTGAAAATTTTCTGTAATTACATACATATAATCAGAAACAAATATTGTACAACAAGTTCATAATTTAAAATGCTTATGGTTTTTTTTTTTAAATTTAAGGTTAATTTGACTTTGTGAAGTGTGCGTGTGTGTCTATTTGTGTAAGAATTGGAGTCTTTTGAATAATTAGAAAAATAAAAAAAAGTTGGTACTTTGATTTCTATGACCTGCCGCCAAGACCTATGTGAATATGATGTAGAATGACAAATCAAACACTGAACATATTAGGATTCTCTTTCCAACAGCCAATAATGCTTCTTTGAAAGCAAATTGGGCCCAGTAATAATGGAAGAATGGCTCTACTGACTAAAAAGGAAATTAAATCAAAATAAAAATACAGCAATTCCAAATGACACATTGATGCTGAATTCAACGATTAAATTTTCAGCAATTAAGTTATTTGAAGGTCTCTGAATAATTCTATGGGACTCTTGCACCCCAATCAAAGTTGGTTCTTTTCAATTGTGCTTTAACTAGATATTGTGATTTCTATACAGTTCACTCTAACATTTAAGTCTAGCAGATTAACTTTTCCATTAAGAAACAGAGAAATATGTCTCACAAATGTGGTGAACTTTACTCAATATATTAGACAAATTAATAATAAATCACCTTATCCACAGTCCTTTCTGCAAACAAGCAAACAGACAAACAAACAAAACTGAAAGGTGGCAGTGAGGCACAAATAATATTAAGGTGACTCAAGGCAAACCTAAGTTATGAGGAAGCTGTTTTTACACACACACACCCCACACACACACCCCATCTAGAATGTAGGGAGAATATATTCAAAGTGGATGATAAGGCTAAGACAATCGACGAGTAGAAAATCTACATGTAATAGCTCAGCCACGCTGGTGGGGAATTCACAAAGAGAATAGTCATGAACTCCTGCTGCTAAAATTCTTAGAACTATTTGGACTCAGTCCCTTCCTGTCTTAGTCCCCACAAAAGCCATATTACAGACCTTAATCTTGGATTTCTCTGTACCATTTCTCTTATAATGTCATATATCTCCTGAAAATAAAACATTCCTTACTTAGGTTCACTTGAGTGAGCTCCTCTTCCTTGCAACTATCAAGAACACTCACCCACATTATCCTTATTTGTAAAGTTTTATCATTCTTCAGAAGGACTGTTCCCTCCAAAAAGTTTCTTACTCATAGCTGTCTACCAATCTATATAGTAATTACCAAGAAGTAAAGGGACCAAAAATATCCTGGAGGAATTAGTTCTGCCAGCACAGTTGATCAGCTGCCTAGTTGCATAACTCTGGGAAAGAAACGTGATAAATGAGTTGTTTTAAACCATTGTTAAAAGTTTATTTTTACATTTTAATCTGCACAGATTGTTTTCTCACTGTAGTCTTGTTGTAGAGAATGCCAGCATTCCTGCTGTTACCACTCACATTTGAGATACAAGATGTAGCAGCTCCTAATTTGCTCTGTAGACAATTCACAACATATTTCATTTTACAAACTCTTGAGGATTTCAAAGCCTCCATGTATAATATGGTTCAAAGGAGAAATGTTTCCAGAGGGGGAATGCTGATTATCATAGCTTCATCACAGGGCTTTTTGTGCATTAAAGTCTCTAGATGTAAAGTGGAAGGGAATAAACATTAACTGAACACCTGCTATAAGCCTGATGCTTTGTGAAATGTGTATAAGTAACCTGTCATTTAAAACTTACAAAACACAGTAAGGTAGATACGATAGTCCCTATTTTAAAAATAGAAGACTATTTTAAAAGTTAAGTAACTCCCTTCACATCAGTGAGCTATTAAATAAAAGGCAAAGAGTTCAAACGCTAGAACTTCATTAATTCTGAAGCCACTTTTCCTCACTATTTTATTCTGATCCCCAGGAAACATTCATATTGTTTGCAAAGGAGAATTTATTTACCCATTTCCAATTTCGTAGTCAATTAAGTCCTACTTTAAGTATTACTTTTGCAGTAAAGTCTTTCCTCTCTACCCACCCCACTTCCCTCACCAGGTTAATCTCTATCCTCTCTCTCTCTCTGCATAAATATATACATACACACACACACACATATATATGTATGTATGTATATATTCATATATACATAATACAAGTATAAATATATACACATATGGAGAAATATATAAAATATATATGTGCATATATATTATGTATCTATGAATATTGTGTATTTATATACAGAAATAGCATTGTTCATTTTTTTTTTTGGTAAAACAAATCAGAATCAATCAATTATTCAATCTAATGGCATTTCTACCCATTTGTTCCATATCTGTTTTCACTTTTAGCTGTAAACTAAACCAGGACAGGAACCACATCATTTTGTTCCCTTTGTATCCTCAACTCAGTCCCTGGTACAAAGTTAACAATCAAAAATATTTGATGACAATTAGTGAATCTACTTGTTATCAACTACGTATGTGTGTGATAGGTAACATAGGAGCTAGGGAATATTTCATTTTTTGTATTTCAGTGTTTGTATTATTTTTTGTTTTGTGGGATAGTTAAAATAATTTTCTAATCTGGAATTATAAAAATCTATATTTTCTTTTAAATTGTTGTGATGCTTTAAAAAATAAAACATTTTGTGAATGAATAAGCTGATGGTCTCTCCACTTCTCCACAATCGATCAGTTATCAAGCTCTGTCAATTTGATTCCCACTACATCTCTCTTTTTCATTCCCTTATTTTTATTCTAATTGCCATTACTTTATTTTGGATTCCTTTTCATCTATCCCATTAGCTTTGGCAATGTGAAGATCCTCAGTGACATTTGCATTAATGGTGGTTATCAAAGCTTCATAGGATTAGGTATAAAAAAACATAGAATAGAAATTTCAGATGGAGTTTAGACAACTCTTGGACGAAGTCTTGCTATCAAGGAGAGCAGAGAAAAAAGGATGGAAATTAGAGGGAGCTATGAAATCACAAAGTGGTTAATTTCAGGATAATAAATATGCTAGTGTGTTTACTGACGAGAATGATTCAGGATGGAGGGAAATGTGATGTTTGCAAGAGAGGGTAAATAATTGCAGATGATAAGTTCTTCATGTAGGTAAGAAGAGATGGAATCTAGGGCACAAAACTGTCAAGAATAGTTTATTATTTGTAATTGGTGGTGTGGTAGCCATACAGATAAAGATATAGGGAAGACCTTATATTTGTCACTGAAAAGTTAATAAGAATACAAAGTTAAGGCAAAGTTTGTCAAAATTATGTATTTTTTTCTATCTATACTCAGATGTATGGATATAATCATGACATGAATGGGACATAGGCTGAGACTGAGGTAAGAGGTTTGCCAAGTGAGTATGATATGATCAAGAGATTGATGATAGAGAGTTGAGAGCTTACAGAGTGGAATGTTTACAATAAGTGACTATGTAATCTTACCTAGAAAGGGAATGCACTTAAGGATGTGAGGGTGTGATGGACAGTGAAGTGGTGAACTGATAAAAGGAATGAGAGGTCTGAAGGGGCCAAATAATTGTTTAAGTGGAAGTAGTAAACATAATTACTTGAATGGAAAAGAGGATGTCAGCAGAAAGTGGCTTACTTGAAATTGAGATTGTGATGAAGGTAGAATAATTGATAATTGTAAGATTCAGGCAATTACCACAGGAAAAGGGTGGCTAAGATGGGATGGAGTACAAGTTCATAGGAAGCAAGGAGGTAAAGAAACTGAGAAGCCCGAATATTGGATGGATCATTGATGTAAATATGGGTGTCACCAAGACATTGACTGAGTAATATCTTTAATAAACGAGTAAGACTGTGCCAGGAAGATGAGGGGTTATTAAAAAAAGGATGGTTACAACTGCTAAAAAAAAAAGATGCCATGAATGCTTTACCTACTAATGTTCAAATTTATTAGTCTTCCACTTGAAGGTTTTGATAGGGGCAGGAGGCAGACAGGGATAGGTCACCAGTGAAACCCCACCTTCAAGCCGAAAAGCCTGAAACCCACTGCCCAAAGTGAAAACTTCTATTCCTGTCTGCCTGCTCTTTCCCAATTTGTTTTTTCTGAAAAATGCCTTCCTACAAATTGAATGTCATCTTTTCCAAAACGACCTATAGCCCACCCTGCCCATCATCCTGTGCCTATAAAGACCCCAGACTCAGCAGAGGATAGAGAGGTAGCTTGATTGGAGAGAGGCGACTTGACTTCAGAGAGACAGCCGGACTTCAGAGCAGAGACAACTTGACTTTAGGGAAGAGCCAGCTGGACTTTGAGGGGAGACTACCTGCCTGTCCTGTCCCCTCTCCTGCTCCCCTGTCTGCTGAGAGCCATTTCCATTGCTAAATAAAATTATCCACTTTTGCCATCCTTCAAGTGTCTGTGTGACCTTATTCTTCTTGGATGCCGGACAAGAGCTCAGGAAGCACTGAGTACAGGTACCCAAAAATGGCCATCACAATAGTCCTTTGCCCTTGCCAGCAGAGGGCAGCCATCCCATGGGATGGGGCAAGGGGCCAACTGAGCTGATAACACACTGCAGTCCATGGGCAGTGGAGCTAAGAAATCATTGTAACACCCCTCCTTGAGCTTCAGGGTCATAGGCACCCTCACCTGGGCACTGCCCCAAGGTGAGTAAATGGAGCTTGCTCCTGCCACCACCTGGAGTGGCGGCTGGAAGGATTCCACACTCACTTACTCACATGCTCCCTTCTGCAAGGGGTTGAGCACAGTGGGTTGAGTAAAAGGGGTACCCCTGTTGCAAGTCTGACGAAGCATTCATGAAATATTCTGCATCAGCTCCAATGTTCTAGTCCTAAGTTATCTTTCCATATTTTACCTCACATTCTTCCCATTTATGCATGCAACATCCCATGTAATAGGAGTGCTTACTATTTTCCAAATATGCTTTATTCTGAACGTATTATAAGCCTGAACGTATTATATATCTCAATAAGATGATATGCACAGTAAAATTCAATTTATGTTTCACTTCAAATTGTATCTTATAAAAACATTTAAAAAGAACACAAAAATAGTTCCTTCATGAAAAACCCAAAGCCAACCCCCACCCCTAAAATCCCACCAAAACGAAAAGAAACAAAAACAAAAAAACCGTCACCATCACCACAACAGAAAACAACCTTCTGTCATTCCTCCAGCAAGAAATCTTGTGCCTTACTGCTGATTCCCCATAGTGGTTTCTCTCTTTTTCCTTTTCCTTTTTTTTCTTTCCTTTCTTTACTTCCTTTCCTTTCCCATTCCTTCCTTCCCTCCGTTCCCCTTCCCCTTCTTTTCTTTATCTCTCTCTCTCTCTCTCTCTCTGATGGAGTCTAGCTCTGTCACCCAGGTGGGAGTGCAGTGCACAATCTTTGCTCACTGAAACCTCCACCTCCTGGGTTCAAGCAATTCTCCCACCTCCATCTTCCAAGTAGCTGGGACTACAGGCATGCACCACCATGCCCAGCTAAAAAAAAAAAATTGTGTGTATTTTTAGTAAAAACGGGGTTTCATCGTGTTAACCAGGCTGGTCTCGAACTGCTGCTCTCAAGTGATCTGCCTGCCTCAGCCTCCCAAATTGCTGGTGTAACAGGTGTCAGCCACCATGCCCGACTGCCCATAGTTGTTTATTTCTTATGATACCAATCATGTTCTGCCTTGTAATACAGTTATTTAAATTATCTTACTGGTCACAACCATCATCATCAATTCTGAATGCTCCTATCTGGCTCACTCTACTGCTAATTTCCCTTTAGTCTTTCTTTGTTTCTGATGCCTTCCTAACTTATCCTTTGAACCCCCAGGCCGATATATGCAAACACATCTTTCTGTACAACTGTATTTTTCTTAACTTTACCTGCTCATCATACTAAAACAGCTTGTCTGATATCATATCTATTTGGCCTTCATTACTCAACAGAATGAAATGGTAGCATATTGTGAATGAATTTCTTTCTCCAAAAGTCCTTTCAGGACTTCAGATCAACCCTTTAATCTGTTCATCTCTTCTACTACTACTACTAGAGTTATTGTGCTGAAAGCAAGTAAACAAGCAAAAAGGGACAGCAAACAACACAAATAACAAGTCTTTTCAATACTAATTAAGGGACTCTGTTTACTCAATAATGTTTTAAGACAAAATTTGAATCCCCTAGTATTGCATTCAAGCCCATCAAAATTTGGATTTCACTTCTCTTGTCATTCCAATACTTACTGATCCCTCTTCCTCACAAATCTCACTGTAGCTACACAACACTTTTCTCCACGCCGTAAACTAACCATGCCACTTTATAGCCACATATTTTTGCCTTTCCCTGTAATTTTTAAACCTTTTCTCTATTGAATAAACTATAATTCAGTTTTTAAAACCATATTCAAATTAATCTCTCCATCTTTAGAATAATTATATTGACTCTATTCTTTGTTCTCACAGTACCAAGTTCAAATCATAGTACATATCTCATTGCATTTTAATGTTGTTTACGTGTCTATCTCTTTCGTTGCATTGTAGTTTCTAAGAGTGAAGAAATGAAGTTTATTCTTCTCACCTGCTGTGACTGATCATAGCTTTATTAACTTCTATCTGGCTACCTGTCACTCTTTGGGCCCTCCATGGTCCACAGGTTTCTCTCATTGACTACTCGACTTCATTTCTCTATTAAAATTTTCATGCCTGTAATCTCAGCAGTTTGGGAGGCTGAGGAGGGTAGATCATGAGGTCAGGAGATTGAGACCATCCTGGTTAACAAGGTGAAACTCCGTATCT
Source organism: Macaca mulatta (assembly GCF_049350105.2). Lineage (NCBI taxonomy): Eukaryota > Metazoa > Chordata > Mammalia > Primates > Cercopithecidae > Macaca > Macaca mulatta. The sequence goes on along the minus strand of NC_133419.1, from coordinate 100,882,305 downwards.
ACTTAAAATACAAAAAAATTAGCCAGGTGTGGTGGCGGGCACCTGTACTCCCAGCTACTTGGGAGGCTGAGGCAGGAGAATGGTGTGACCCCAGGAGGCAGAGCTTTCAGTGAGCCAAGATGGTGCCACTGCGCTCCAGCCTGGGCGACAGAGTGAGACTCCATCTCAAAAGAAAAACAAACAAACAAAAAACCCCAAAAAACCAAAACAAAACAAAACAGAAAATTGACCTGTCTTGCTGTCTTGGATCTTTTCTGATCAGAACAGATTTTCCTTAGTTTTAAGTTTGAATGTGTTTCAAGAGCAAACTGTGATTTCATAATACCAGTTGTTTTTTTTTTCAGTATTTCTTCTGCATGTTGCTTTTTTCTTTCCATAGATGTAATTCTAATTAAAACCTTTACTACCTTTTCCTTGATCACTGGTGGACTCAGTCTCCTGTCGGCTGTCTTTTTACCCCAATCCATTCTGTACTTTGACTCCATATTTATCTTCTAAAACAGAATTTTTATCATTTATTTTTCTTTCTTATAACATCAGTGGTTCCCTGTTGCCTTACTGATGATATTCAAGCTCTTTATTTTTGTATGCAAGTCTTTGAAAACCTGCCCCAATGCTAATTCTTCAATTTTAGTTTCCACTTGACCACCATAAGCCCCTGCTCTCTTTAGACTATCTTCTAAATAGCTTTAGTTATTTGCTTGAAGTTCATTAGTCATTCATTGATGTTATCAGCTTATATGCACTCAAGTATTCTCCATTAACAAGGCTAGATCACATTCCTTTTCCTCAAAATATGTTCTATAAGCACAGTAATTATGTTTAGTTGCATATATTTACATTGACAGATCCATCCTACAAACTCCTAGGCATTTACTATTTACACTTTTCCTATCTACTTAGTAAAGTTGTATGACTGCATTTTCATTTCTCTAATGAGATTATTGTTAACTAGAGGCACATCTTATGCTTAATTTTGGCTGATATGGGTGCTGATCATGGTAAATTATTTGCATATAGATAATTCTACTCTGCTACAAGCAGAGCAATAAGAGCTAGTTTTTGAGCCTTGATTATACTTATGGCATAGAATAATGACCAATCCCCAAATACATTAAAGAATTTATCATTACTCAGGACCAGAAAGACATCAAAACTTCTAGGATTTTCACCAATTCCTCATAAGAACTTTCAGATTTCAGTATCAGTTGGGGAGTGTGATGGTTAATCTTAGTTGTGTCAACTTGACTGGATACATTAAGCAATACCAAGAAACCTGGTAAGCATTATTTTGGCGTGTGTTTGTGAGGGTGTTTCCAGATGAAATTAGCATGTGAATCTCAGTGGACTAGGTGGGAAAGATCCACCCTAAGTGTTGGCAGGCACCATTCAACTGGCTTGGGGCTCAGAGAGAACAGAAACTGAGGAAAGGCATGTGTCTGTCTATTTCCTGGAACTGAGATACATTTCTCCTCTACTGTCTTTGGACACCAGAGCTCCAGGCCTCCTGGTCTTTGGACTCCATCGCTTACAACAGTGGTCCCCCTGGGTTATGAGACCTGTGGTCTCAGACTAGGAGTTACACCATCAGTTTCCTGGGTTCTGAGGTCTTTGGACTTGGATCAAGCCACACCATGAGCATCCCAGGGTCTTTAGCTTGCAGACGGTTTGTTACAGGACTTCTCAGCTTCCATCATCACATGAATCAATTTCCCTAATCAATTCCCTCTCATATATCTATATACATATCCTGTTGGTTCTTTTTTTTATTATTATTATACTTTAAGTTGTAGGGTACATGTGCATAACGTGCAGGTTTGTTACATATGTATACTTGTGCCATGTTGCTGTGCTGCACCCATCAACTCGTCATTTACATCAGGTATAACTCCCAATGCAATCCCTCCCCCCTCCCCCCTCCCCATGATAGGCCCCGGTGTGTGATGTTCCCCTTCCTGAGTCCGAGTGATTTCATTGTTCAGTTCCCATCTATGAGTGAGAACATGCGGTGTTTGGTTTTCTGTTCTTGTGATAGTTTGCTAAGAATGATGGATTCCAGCTGCATCCAAGTCCCTACAAAGGACACAAACTCATCCTTTTTTATGGCTGCATAGTATTCCATGGTGTATATGTGCCACATTTTCTTAATCCAGTCTGTCACTGATGGACATTTGGGTTGATTCCAAGTCTTTGCTATTGTGAATAGTACTGCAAAAAACATACGTGTGCATGTGTCTTTATAGCAGCATAATTTATAATCCTTTGGGTATATACCCAGTAATGGGATGGCTGGGTCATATGGTACATCTAGTTCTAGATCTTTGAGGAATCGCCATACTGTTTTCCATAATGGTTGAACTAGTTTACAATCCCACCAACAGTGTAAAAGTGTTCCTATTTCTCCACGTCCTCTCCAGCACCTGTTGTTTCCTGACTTTTAAATGATCGCCATTCTAACTGGTGTGAGATGGTATCTCATTGTGGTTTTGATTTGCATTTCTCTGATGGCCAGTGATGATGAGCATTTTTTCATGTGTCTGTTGGCTGTATGAATGTCTTCTTTTGAGAAATGTCTGTTCATATCCTTTGCCCACTTTTTCATGGGGTTGTTTTTTTCTTGTAAATTTGTTGGAGTTCTTTGTAGGTTCTGGATATTAGCCCTTTGTCAGATGAGTAGATTGCAAACATTTTCTCCCATTCTGTAGGTTGCCTGTTCACTCTGATGGTAGTTTCTTTTGCTGTGCAGAAGCTCTTTAGTTTAATGAGATCCCATTTGTCAATTTTGGCTTTTGCTGCCGTTGCTTTTGGTGTTTTAGACATGAAGTCTTTGCCCATGCCTATGTCCTGAATGGTACTACCTAGGTTTTCCTCTAGGATTTTTATGGTATTAGGTCTAACATTTAAGTCTCTAATCCATCTTGAATTAATTTTCGTATAAGGAGTAAGGAAAGGATCCAGTTTCAGCTTTCTACTTATGGCTAGCCAATTTTCCCAGCACCATTTATTAAATAGGGAATCCTTTCCCCATTTCTTGTTTCTCTCAGGTTTGTCAAAGATCAAATGGCTGTAGATGTATGGTATTATTTCTGAGGACTCTGTTCTGTTCCATTGGTCTATATCTCTGTTTTGGTACCAGTACCATGCTGTTTTGGTTACTGTAGCCTTGTAGTATAGTTTGAAGTCAGGTAGCGTGATGCCTCCAGCTTTGTTCTTTTCACTTAGGATTGTCTTGGAGATGCGGGCTCTTTTTTGGTTCCATATGAACTTTAAAGCAGTTTTTTCCAATTCTGTGAAGAAACTCATTGGTAGCTTGATGGGGATGGCATTGAATCTATAAATTACCTTGGGCAGTATGGCCATTTTCACGATATTGATTCTTCCTATCCATGAGCATGGTATGTTCTTCCATTTGTTTGTGTCCTCTTTTATTTCACTGAGCAGTGGTTTGTAGTTCTCCTTGAAGAGGTCCTTTACATCCCTTGTAAGTTGGATTCCTAGGTATTTGATTCTCTTTGAAGCAATTGTGAATGGAAGTTCATTCCTGATTTGGCTCTCTGTTTGTCTGTTACTGGTGTATAAGAATGCTTGTGATTTTTGCACATTAATTTTGTATCCTGAGACTGCTGAAGTTGCTTATCAGCTTAAGGAGATTTTGGGCTGAGACAATGGGGTTTTCTAAATATACAATCATGTCATCTGCAAACAGGGACAATTTGACTTCTTCTTTTCCTAACTGAATACCCTTGATTTCTTTCTCTTGCCTGATTGCCCTAGCCAGAACTTCCAACACTATGTTGAATAGGAGTGGTGAGAGAGGGCATCCCTGTCTTGTGCCAGTTTTCAAAGGGAAGTTTTCCAGTTTTTGCCCATTCAGTATGATATTGGCTGTGGGTTTGTCATAAATAGCTCTTATTATTTTGAGGTACGTTCCATCAATACCGAATTTATTGAGCATTTTTAGCATGAAGGGCTGTTGAATTTTGTCAAAAGCCTTTTCTGCATCTATTGAGATAATCATGTGGTTCTTGTCTTTGGTTCTGTTTATATGCTGGATTATGTTGATTGATTTGCGAATGTTGAACCAGCCTTGCATCCCAGGGATGAAGCCCACTTGATCATGGTGGATAAGCTTTTTGATGTGTTGCTGAATCCGGTTTGCCAGTATTTTATTGAGGATTTTTGCATCGATGTTCATCAGGGATATTGGTCTAAAATTCTCTTTTTTTGTTGTGTCTCTGCCAGGCTTTGGTATCAGGATGATGCTGGCCTCATAAAATGAGTTAGGGAGGATTCCCTCTTTTTCTATTGATTGGAATAGTTTCAGAAGGAATGGTACCAACTCCTCCTTGTACCTCTGGTAGAATTCAGCTGTGAATCCATCTGGTCCTGGACTTTTTTTGGTTGGTAGGCTATTAATTGTTGCCTCAATTTCAGAGCCTGCTATTGGTCTATTCAGGGATTCAACTTCTTCCTGGTTTAGTCTTGGAAGAGTGTAAGTGTCCAGGAAATTATCCATTTCTTCTAGATTTTCCAGTTTATTTGCGTAGAGGTGTTTATAGTATTCTCTGATGGTAGTTTGTATTTCTGTGGGGTCGGTGGTGATATTCCCTTTATCATTTCTAATTGCATCGATTTGATTCTTCTCTCTTTTCTTCTTTATTAGTCTGGCTAGTGGTCTGTCAATTTTGTTGATCTTTTCAAAAAACCAACTCCTGGATTCATTGATTTTTTGGAGGGTTTTTTGTGTTTCTATCTCCTTCAGTTCTGCTCTGATCTTAGTTATTTCTTGCCTTCTGCTAGCTTTCGAATGTGTTTGCTCTTGCTTCTCTAGTTCTTTTAATTGCGATGTTAGAGTGTCAATTTTAGATCTTTCCTGCTTTCTCTTGTGGGCATTTAGTGCTATAAATTTCCCTCTACACACTGCCTTAAATGTGTCCCAGAGATTCTGGTATGTTGTATCTTTGTTCTCATTGGTTTCAAAGAACATCTTTATTTCTGCCTTCATTTCGTTATGTACCCAGTAGTCATTCAGGAGCAGGTTGTTCAGTTTCCATGTAGTTGAGCGGTTTTGATTGAGTTTCTTAGTCCTGAGTTCTAGTTTGATTGCACTGTGGTCTGAGAGACAGTTTGTTATAATTTCTGTTCTTGTACATTTGCTGAGGAGTGCTTTACTTCCAATTACGTGGTCAATTTTGGAGTAAGTATGATGTGGTGCTGAGAAGAATGTATATTCTGTTGATTTGGGGTGGAGAGTTCTATAGATGTCTATTAGGTCTGCTTGCTGCAGAGATAAGTTCAATTCCTGGATATCCTTGTTAACTTTCTGTCTCGTTGATCTGTCTAATGTTGACAGTGGAGTGTTGAAGTCTCCCATTATGATTGTATGGGAGTCTAAGTCTCTTTGTAAGTCTCTAAGGACTTGCTTTATGAATCTGGGTGCTCCTGTATTGGGTGCATATATATTTAGGATAGTTAGCTCTTCCTGTTGAATTGATCCCTTTACCATTATGTAATGGCCTTCTTTGTCTCTTTTGATCTTTGATGGTTTCAAGTCTGTTTTATCAGAGACTAGTATTGCAACCCCTGCTTTCTTTTGTTCTCCATTTGCTTGGTAAATCTTCCTCCATCCGTTTATTTTGAGCCTATGTATGTCTCTGCGTGTGAGATGGGTCTCCTGAATACAGCAGACTGATGGGTCTTGACTCTTGATCCAGTTTGCCAGTCTGCGTCTTTTAATTAGAGCATTTAGTCCATTTACATTTAAGGTTAAGATTGTTATGTGTGAACTTGATCCTGCCATTATGATATTAACTGGTTATTTTGCTCGTTAGTTGATGCAGTTTCTTCCTAGCCTCAATGTTCTTTACATTTTGGCATGTTTTTGCAATGGCTGGTACCGGTTGTTCCTTTCCATGTTTAGTGCTTCCTTCAGGGTCTCTTGTAAGGCAGGCCTAGTGGTGACAAAATCTCTAAGCATTTGCTTATCTGTAAAGGATTTTATTTCTCCTTCACTTATGAAACTTAGTTTGGCTGGATATGAAATTCTGGGTTTAAAATTCTTTAAGAATGTTGAATATTGGCCGGGCGCGGTGGCTCACGCCTGTAATCCCAGCACTTTGGGAGGCAGAGACGGGCGGATCACGAGGTCAGGAGATCGAGACCATCCTGGCTAACACGGTGAAACCCCGTCTCTAGTAAAAAATACAAAAAACTAGCAGGGCGAGGTGGCGGGCGCCTATAGTCCCAGCTACTCGGGAGGCTGAGGCAGGAGAATGGCATGAACCCGGGAGGCGGAGCTTGCAGTGAGCTGAGATCCGGCCACCGCACTCCAGCCTGGGTGACAGAGCGAGACTCCGTCTCAAAAAAAAAAAAAAAAAAAAAAAAAAAAAAAAAAAAAAAAAGAATGTTGAATATTGGCCCCCACTCTCTTCTGGCTTGGAGAGTTTCTGCTGAGAGATCTGCTGTTAGTCTGATGGGCTTCCCTTTGTGGGTAACCCGACCTTTCTCTCTGGCTGCCCTTAAGATTTTTGCCTTCATTTCAACTTTGGTGAATCTGGCAATTATGTGTCTTGGAGTTGCTCTTCTCGAGGAGTATCTTTGTGGCGTTCTCTGTATTTCCTGGATTTGAATGTTGGCCTGCCCTACTAGGTTGGGGAAGTTCTCCTGGATGATATCCTGAAGAGTGGTTTCCAACTTGGTTCCATTTTCCCCCTCACTTTCAGGCACCCCAATCAGACGTAGATTTGGTCTTTTTACATAATCCCATACTTCTTGCAGGCTTTGTTCATTTCTTTTTCTTCTTTTTTCTTTTGGTTTCTCTTCTCGCTTCATTTCATTCATTTGATCTTCAATCGCAGATACTCTTTCTTCCAGTTGATCGAGTCGGTTACTGAAGCTTGTGCATTTGTCACGTATTTCTCGTGTCATGGTTTTCATCTCTTTCATTTCGTTTATGACCTTCTCTGCATTAATTACTCTAGCCATCAATTCTTCCACTTTTTTTTCAAGATTTTTAGTTTCTTTGCGCTGGGTACGTAATTCCTCCTTTAGCTCTGAGAAATTTGATGGACTGAAGCCTTCTTCTCTCATCTCGTCAAAGTCATTCTCCGTCCAGCTTTGATCCGTTGCTGGCGATGAGCTGCGCTCCTTTGTCGGGGGAGATGCGCTCTTATTTTTGGAATTTCCAGCTTTTCTGCCCTGCTTTTTCCCCATCTTTGTGGTTTTATCTGCCTCTGGTCTTTGATGATGGTGATGTACTGATGGGGTTTTGGTGTAGGTGTCCTTCCTGTTTGATAGTTTTCCTTCTAACAGTCAGGACCCTCAGCTGTAGGTCTGTTGGAGATTGCTTGAGGTCCACTCCAGACCCTGTTTGCCTGGGTATCAGCAGCAGAGGCTGCAGAAGATAGAATATTTCTGAACAGCGAGTGTACCTGTCTGATTCTTGCTTTGGAAGCTTCCTCTCAGGGGTGTACTCCTCCCTGTGAGGTGTGGGGTGTCAGACTGCCCCTAGTGGGGGATGTCTCCCAGTTAGGCTACTCAGGGGTCAGGGACCCACTTGAGCAGGGAGTCTGTCCCTTCTCAGATCTCAACCTCCGTGTTGGGAGATCCACTGCTCTCTTCAAAGCTGTCAGACAGAGTCGTTTGCGTCTGCAGAGGCTTCTGCTGTGTTTGTTATTGTTTACTGTGTCCTGTCCCCAGAGGTGGAGTCTACAGAGACAGGCAGGTTTCCTTGAGCTGCTGTGAGCTCCACCCAGTTCGAGCTTCCCAGCAGCTTTGTTTACCTACTTAAGCCTCAGCAATGGCGGGCGCCCCTCCCCCAGCCTCGCTGCTGCCTTGCTGGTAGATCACAGACTGCTGCACTAGCAATGAGGGAGGCTCCGTGGGTGTGGGACCCTCCCGGCCAGGTGTGGGATATGATCTCCTGGTGTGCCTGTTTGCTTAAAGCGCAGTATTGGGGTGGGAGTTACCCGATTTTCCAGGTGTTGTGTGTCTCAGTTCCCCTGGCTAGGAAAAGGGACTCCCTTCCCCCTTGCGCTTCCCAGGTGAGGCAATGCTTCGCCCTGCTTCAGCTCTCGCTGGTCGGGCTGCAGCAGCTGACCAGCACCGATCGTCCGGCACTCCCCAGTGAGATGAACCCAGTACCTCAGTTGAAAATGCAGAAATCACCGGTCTTCTGTGTCACTCGCGCTGGGAGTTGGAGACTGGAGCTGCTCCTATTCGGCCATCTTGCTCTGCCCCCCAAGTTTGAATATCCCTGTTGGTTCTTTATCTCTATAAAACCCTAACTAATATAGGTAGATTAAATTATCAATTTTTGATTCTATATAATTGTATTCATGTGTATATGACAAAAAAGTTATTTTAAAAATAGATTAACCCTTTAATATATGGTTTTTCTGTTCATCTTTCAATCATTAAAGATATTTATTTTAGGTCTTTGACAATGATAAAATGAAATTCTATCTTAAGCCTGTTAATGATGATGAATAAATCACAATGTACTTGTTTTCAACAGTCTTAACTTTCACAAAAGAATCAATTTTGTCTTGGCAATATATAATAAGACTAAATTAATCAGTTTCCTTATTATCCTTTTAGGCTGAACATATTATCAAATATTAAGCTGAAATAAAAATACAAAAAACTAGCCAGGCGAGGTGGCAGCGCCTGTGGTCCCAGCTACTCGGGAGGCTGAGGCAGGAGAATTGTGAAAAACCCGGGAGGCGGAGCTTGCAGTGAGCTGAGATCCGGCCACTGCACTCCAGCCTGGGCGGCAGAGAGAGACTCCGTCTCAAAAAAAAAACAAAAAAACAAAAAAAACAAAAAGGATCTTACCATCAAATACATATAATTATTGACTATATTCATATTAAAAGGCAACAGCCACTAGGAACTGCTATTTAATGGACTGCAAAATATGTCCTTTTTCTTCAGAAAAGAAGTAATCAGAATATTTATAATGGAAGGGACCCTCCTTTGCAAATTGTCCTAGTTCTGTTTGTGTGCGAGTAAATGCTTTCAGAAGAATCTCAGAAGCAGGACTGTACCCATAGTAAGTATTCATTGCTAATACACTGCTTACACAAATATTGAATCTAACCCTGAAAAGTCTTTGGAAATCTATTTGTTTGAGGTACAAATTGTCCTATCTCAGTTCAACAAATCTGCTGATTTCCCAGGCTTAAATAAGTTTAGTAACATCAGGGTTTGAGGAAGCAAGCAATTTCATTATACATTCCAATATAATCTATAAAGTCTTGTTGCTTCTAGTTGTGTTATGATTTTTAAAATATAGCTGGTAACTGGATTTTTAAATAGCTGGTAATTTGATTTTTGTTGGCTGGAATCCACTTCTCCCTTAAAGTAACCTTTTCAAAAAATTTCTAAAGTTCCAGAAAGACATTAATACCTAAAATGACAGTTAGAGGCCTAGCATTAGGTTTCAGGTTATGCACTAATCATCGTTACAAGACTAATGATGAATAATGCCCAATACTTATATGGGGTTTACTATGTATCAGGTACCCTTGTAACTCCTTTAGCTATGACAACTCTAATCCTCATAACCCTTTGAATTGGTCTGACTCAGGGAAGTTGAAAAGTTACCTAAAGTCACATGGCTTTTCAATGCCAAAGCCAGGATCTGAATTCAGGAAGTCTGGCTTCAGAGTCCATACTCTTCACCGCAATGATACATAATGAATGAACTGCATTCCATATATTCTGCAGTAAATCAGTGCTTTGGATCCAAAGACATTTTTCTACAGCATATTGTAAGTAGTGATTGGGTTGCTATTTAACATACAAAATAAAACTTAGTTCATAACTCAGTTATGAACCATAAGCTTGTACTATGAAAAACTCAGTTCATACCATTAACATAGTCATTTGGGTAGTAGGGCATAGGAGCAAGGACCTCATGGTAAAGAAGAGAAGAAAAAATAAACTACCTCCCCTCCATACAGATGTATCTTTCACAGAAGTCTGCCTCACACAGAAACATGAAAGATGAAGGTGGGTTTGGTTTTTGGTTTGGGGATGTTCTATTCTTTTTTATATACTTTTCTTCCCCAGTACCTTTGTATGTTTCTCCCTCTGTCTGCAATGCCAGCCCAGAATTGGGGCAATTGACAAACTCTTTTTCTTTCATCAACACTGTACTCAAATGTCAACTTCTCTGTGCAAATGCTTCTAAGGGCTCTGTGGAGTTCAGTTCCTGTCCTATTTGCACGTCTGAAATATACCTCTTTACTCTTGGCACATTGTGGCATGACTTCTTTTGACAGGATCATTAACTTGTCTATCTCCCCTACTAGATCATGAGTTCCTCGAGAGTCAAAGGGCATGCCATTCTTGAATCCCCAGCACCAAAAGAAAAACAAATGAAACAAAACTCTGTGCATGCCAGATTCTTTACACTTATAATTATTCTAATCTTTACATCAATTTCAAAGGCAGATAGAAACAGTGTTATGTGCATCAAGAATCTGAAGTTTAGAGAGAGTGGGTCACGTAGTTTAAATGGGGCAGAACTGGGATTACAACCTAATTAAGCCTGCCTCAAAAGCCCTCTGCCTGACCTCATTGAAAAACACAAATAGATTTCTTTAAATGATGCCAAAGCCCTCTTATGATGATCATCACATTTCTATCCTACCTCTCTTACTTCCTTTCCTCTTTGGGATGCTGTCTCAGTACAATGTTAAATGCCGTAAAATAAGCAGTCATGCATCACTTAATGATGAGGATTAATGCAACATTAATCAATTTTGTTGTTGTTATAACATCAGAGGGTACTTAAAAGAACCTAGATAATATAGCTTCCTACACACCTCGGCTATATGGTATACCCTATTGTTCCTAGGCTACAAACCTGCACAGCATGTTACTCTACTGAATACTGTAGATAAATGTAACACAATGCTAAGTGTTTGTGTACCTAAACATAGAAAAGGTATGATAAAATATGATATAGATAACAATGGTACACCCATACAGGGCATTTACTACAAATAGCACTTGCAGGACTGGACGTTGCTCTGGGTGAGCCACTGAGTGGCTGGTGAGTGAATGTGAAGCCTAGGATACTACAGTACACTACGGTAGACTTTAAAAACACTGTACACTTAAGCTATACTAAGTTAATCACAAATATATTTTGTTCCTTAATAATAAATGAACCTTAGTTTACTGTAACATTTTTACTTTATAAACATTTTCAACTTTGTGACTCTTTCATGACACAGCTTAAAACACAAGCATATTGTACAGTTATAAAAAATTTATTTCTTTAGATCTTTATTCTATAAGCTCTTTCTCATCTTTAAAATTTTTATTGTGTTTTGCAATTCTTTTGTTAAAAATAAAGAGACAAGCACACAAATTAGCCTAGCCTACACAGGTTACATTGAAAAGTCACTAGGCAACTGGAATTCTTAGTTACATTATAATGTCATGAGACTACTGTCATATACGTGATCCATCACTGACTCAAACATTGCTATGCAGCACATGACTGTAATTCAACCAATGTAAAGTGAAATTACTGCACTGAAATTCTCATTGTCGAATCTTATTTTCAATAACATAATTCTTATTCACCTAAACAACAATTTAACTAGTGGAATTTTAGCCTGACTAGTGTATTTGTTATGTCATGGGGAGCTAGAGATCTTTGATAATGTGTTATATGGTTTTGCTCTGAGCCCCCACCCAAATCTTATCTGGAATTATAATCCTCACATGTTGAAGGTGGGGCCTCATGAGAGGTAACTGGATCATGGTGGTGGTTTCTTATGATTTAGCACCATCCCCCTAGTGCTGTCTCATGATAGAGTTCTAACAAGATTTGATGGTTTAAAGGTGTGGCATTTCCACCCTCACTCTCTCTCTCCCCTGCCACCATGTAAGATACACTTTGCTTCTGGTTTGCATTCTGTCATAAGTTTCCTGAGGCCTTCCCAGCCATGCAGAACTGTCAGTCAATTAAACTTATTTTATTTATAAATTACCAAGTCTCAGGTAGCTCTTCACAGCAGTATGAAAATGAACTAATACAAAAATTGGTACCAGGAGTAGGATATTGCTATAAAGATACCTCAAAATGTGGAAGTGACTTTGAACTGAGTAATGGGCAGATGTTGGAACAGTCGGGAGGGCTCAAAAGAAGACAGGAAAATGTGAGAAAGTTTAAAACTTCCTGGAGACTTGAATGGTTTTGGCCAAAATGCCGATAGTGATATGGACAATAAAGTCAAAGCTGAGGTTGTCTCAGACAGAGTTGAGAAACTTACTGAGAACTGGTGCAAAGGTCACTCATGCTCTATTTTAGCAAGGAAACTGGTGGTATATTGCCTCCACCCTAGAGATATGCAGAACTATGAACTTGAGAGAAATTATTTAGAATAGCTGGTGGAAGAAATTTCTATGCAGCAAAGCTTTCAAGATGTGACCTGGCTGTTTTTAAAAGTGGATAGTCATACAAGTTTACAAAGAAATGGTCTGAAATTCAAGCTTATCTTTAAAAGGGAAGCAGAAAATAAAAGCTTGGAATATTTGCAGCCTGACCATGAGGTACAAAAGAAAAACCCCTTTTCTGGGAAGAAATTCAAGCCAGCTGCAGAAATTTGCATAAGTAGGAGCTGAATGTTAATAGCCAAGACAATGTGGAAAGTGTTTCCAGGGCACGTTACAGGTCTTTGCAACAGCCTGTCCCATAACAGGGCTAAGAAGGAAAAATAGTTTCATAGGCCATGCCTGGTGGCCAGCTGCACTGTGCAGCCTCGGGACATGGCACTCTGCATCCCAGCTGTTCCAGCTCCAGCCATGGCTAAAAGGAGCTAAGATATAGCTCAAGCCATTGCTTCAGAGAGTGAAACGCCCAAGCCTTGGTCGTTTCCACATGGCATTTGGCCTGTAAGTCTAAAGAATACAACAGTTGAGGTTTGTGAACCTCTGCCTAGATTTCAGAGGCAGCTTAGAAATGCCTGGAAGTCCAGGCAGATGTCTGATGCGGGGGTGGAGACCTCATAGAAAGTCTCTACTAGGGCAATGCAAAGGGGAAATGTGGGGTTGGAACCCCCACTCAGAGTCCCCACTGGGATGCTGCCTAGTGGAGCTGTGAGATGAGGGACACCATCTTCCACACCCCAGAATGCTAGATCCACCAACAGTTTGCACCATGTGCTTGGAAAAGCTGCAAGTACTTAATGCCAGCCTGTGAAAGCAGCCAAGAGGGTTGTATCCTGCAGAGACAAAGGGACAGAGTTGCCAAAGGCTTTGCGTCTCCACCCATTGCATCAGCATGCCTGGGATGTGAGACACGGACTCAATGGAGATTACTTTGCACCTTTAAGATTTAATGACCCTCTGGTTGGTTTTTGGACTTGCATGAGGCCTGCAGCCCCTTGGTTATGACCAATCTCTCCCTTTTGGAATGGGAACATTTACCCAATGCCTACACCCACATTGTAACTTTGAAGTAACTAACTTGATTTTACAGGCTCCTAGGTGGAAAGGTCTTGCCTTGTATCAGATAAGACTTTGGATTGGACTTTTGAGTTAACGTTGGAATAAGTTAAGACTTTGGGGAAAGCATGATGCGTTAGGAAAGCATGATTGGTTTTGAAATGTGGAAGGACATGAGATTTGATGGGGGCCACGGTAGAATGATATGGTTTGGCTCTGTGTCCCCATCCAAATCTAATCTCAAATTGCAATCCCCAGGTGTGGAAGGTGGGGCCTAGTGGGAGGTGATTCGATCGGGGGGTGGTAGAGTTTTCATTAGATCTGGTATTTTAAAGGTGTGGCTTTTTCTACCTCACAATCTCTCTCTCTTGCTGCCATGTAAGATATGCCTTACTTTTCCTTCACCTTCTGCCATAATTATAAGTTTCCCACGGCATCCCCAGTCATGTGGAACTCTGAGTCTCAGGTACTTCTTTATAGCAGTGTGAGAATGGGCTAATACAATGGGTCTGCCGCATTTAGCCAAAACTACCCTAAAATCCATTTCGGAGCTTAGAGCTCACAATGGGGGTACAAACACTGGGTAAATGCTTGCTTTCCAAAAGGGAGAAATTTGCCAAAACCAAGGGGCTACAGGCCCCATGTAAGTCCAAAAACCAGCCAGACAGTCGTTAAAACTTAAAGTTCCAAAATAATCTCCAATGACTCCATGTCTCACATACAGGGCATGCTGCTGCTAGGGGTGGACTCCCATTAAACCTTAAAGCTCCAAAATTGTTCTTAAGTTTTTTTTAAAAAAACTTTTCTTCCTTTGCCTCTAAATGTCCAATTCTCTAAAAGCTTCTTGAGGCTATATCTTTTATTTAAACAAAGGCAAAATCAGAAGGGCTGGCAGCAATGGTCGACTTGTGGAAGGGCAGCTATTTATACACATGAATCATTTGCAAGTCACCCATCTGTAAAATTTGTACTATGTGTATTTGATCATCAGGATGTTAGGATGACAGTGAAATATTTCTTTATGTTGGCTTTCATTTATTTATTAAACAAGTGGATGATGTAAATACTCTTTAAAATTCTCGATTCAGCATTTTTTCCCCTTTTAACCAATATTTTTAACACTCTGACATTGTAAAGGAAAACCTACATTTAAAGAAAAAAGCATGCTATAATATTAAGTAGACTCTACTAATTATTAAGAAAATTAGTCTCTGTATTCTCTGGACAGATAATTTGACAGATAATTAACACACTATGTAGCAGGCAACCTTACATTCCCTATAGATGAATTCTGTCATTCCGAAAGATCACCATAACCCCAATTTTACTTATGTGGGTTACTCCATACACTCTTCCTAGTTTCATAAATTTGATGGATTCTTTCCTTCTTGCACAAATGAGAAGAATATCCTTCATGACATTTATTTCAATGAAACTGGGAAGGAACTAATATTGATTGCTTCTGTAAGGATCATCTGTAACCTCACCCTTTAAATTTGATTTTTGGTAATATTGATAAAATTAATCCAATATCCCAATGTAGCACTGATATCCTAAGGGACGCAGGATGATACAGTAGATAAAACAATCACTGTGAGTTAGATCTGTAGCTGCAGACCTCCTACCAACTATGACCTGGTGCCTGTCCCTTAACTGGTGGTAACTGAGCAATAAAGTATAAAGATTAGGAGTGTACTCTTTGCAGTCAGACAAGCATAAGCAAGAGGACTTGCTGCCTGTCTAAATCATAGGTTCTTTACCTAGAAAATAAGAAGATAAGCTCAAAATGCTGTTTTGCTGTGATGACTAAATGAAAGAATGTATGAAATGCTTTTAGCATAGTGGCTGGTGCACAGGAAGAATGTTAATCATTATCAAGCCTTCCACTTAGGCAGCTTGCTATCTCTCCTCTACAGCTCCAAAGATGAACGTTATAAAATAGTAAGATGAATCACTGAGATTTAAAATATTTTGAATAATGGCAAGATTATATTGGTATAACTGAATTACCTCTCAGTGTGTCTACTTTGAAGACACAACACTCATTTGAATATATGAGGCTCAGTACATTTGTTAGGAAATAAATGTGTTGTTATTTTATGGCAAATTTGCAAAATATCTCATTGGAGTGAACTCTGGAAGAAACACCTCTGAATATTACAAATTACTTTCCAGAAGTAGTTTTAGAATCCTCAATATCCTGTACGTGATTTTTAATACTGGATAATAAAAATGATCACAAAATAATAAATCTAGAATCCTTGCAGAATAATGGAAACTTTAAAATATCCACCATACGTTACTCAATTTTAGCAAATTAACTGAGACAAAATGTGAGAATTAGTGCAGAGAGAAAAAAATTGTATGGAAATAATTTAAAATGATTCATAGGGAGCCTTAAGGTTATTTTTAAATACCTCACTGGATACTCAGAGAAAAATCAGGTAGAGCATATTAAGAATGGCAATGCAAGGCAAGATAAGGAAAACTGAAAACCATAGGAAAATAGGCTATTTTATTAACAAAAGAAAGACTGTCGAAGCAAAGGGAAAAGAACAACTATCACCTATGGCAGCTCAATTATGAGAACACTCCTCTCAAGTAAACATTTTGATCTAAATTTCAGTAATTACCTTAAAGGCACTCTAAAACTAGGAATTAAATACATGACAACTGACCAATTGTAGAAATACTGCAACCACTTGAAAATCCCCAGAAAGCCACAGTTATTAATTGAAATAAAATGTCAGACGTTTCATAATCTGACTGAATATAAAAATTCCTAGTGATGCTTGTCAAAATTACCTCTGTTCTCCACTTCAGACTGACTGATCAGAATATCTAGGGGAGAACTGGGAATCTGTATTTTTAGCGAGATTCTCTCCAACATAATTTTTTTTTATCACCTTTCATCCACCTTTTTTGGGGGGCAACCCTAGCTAGTATAAAAATGAGATTTCAAAGTACAAAGAATATGTATCTTTTTAAAAAACCCATCGCAAGTAATGATTAGTTCTCACCATGGAGATGTACGGAAACATATCAGTACATGTTACTGTACACACAAGTAAAATATACTGAATATATGTGAAATATCTGGGAGTACTGTGGAAAATACAGATTCCTGAGATGTATGGGGTGAGGATAATGTATATACAGGTCATAACTGGTCTCTTTCTCCCAATCCTTTCTCTGAGGAAATACCACAAACAAGATGGCCTCTCTAGGTATGTCCAGATGGTGCATTTGAAAACCCTGGTTCTCCTCAGGACTCCCAGGGAAAGAGTAGGTTCAGGATTTCATTCTCTTTGGAAATCTTCTGAAGGACTCTGCCTTTCAAGGTCACTGAACACTCTAAGAGACACTGCATAGTCTGCTAGCTGGGTGTGGTTCTGGGAGGGCCTGACGACTCAGTGGAAATGGAAGTGTTTCTCAACCTTGGAAAGAGAGAGCATGTGGATTTAACTATTCCTAGTACTTTCAGTTGGGAGAGGGCTGCTCTTGTCTCCGGGTAAGGGAGAGGAGCAGGGACATGCCTTGTATTTCCAAAGAAAGTGCTTCTTGCTGATTTATTCACCTTACACAATTATGGAGTGAAAAAAGACTACTTTCTAAGACTGTCCCCAGAAACTGTGGGCAGATCTGAAGTATGACCCAATATTTTCATATATTTTTAAATTTTTATTGTTTTTATTTCCTTATTTTTTGAGACAGATTCTCGCTCTGTCACCCAGGCTGGAGTGCAGTGGAGCGATATGGACTCACTGCAAGCTCCGCCTCCTGGGTTCACGCTATTCTCCTGCCTCAGTCTCCTGAGTAGCTGGGACTACAGGCACCCACCACCATGCCTGGCTAATGTTTTGTATTTTTTGAAATAGAGATGGGTTTTCACCGTGTTAGCCAGGAAGGTCTCGATCTCCTGACCTTGAGATCCACCTGCCTCGGCCTCCCAAAGTGCTGGGATTACAGGCGTGAGCCACTGCTCCCACCTGTTTTTATTTTTTTTTAAGCATTGTCGATTATCCTGATACAAGGGTTTGGGGATCACGTTATTGAGTGCTGGCCTACTACATGCAATTTAGGCAGACATGTATAATCTTTTGAGAATTTTTTTTCAAATTAAATATTATAATTTAAAAACATTTTATTGCTAAATGATGCTAATGATTATCTTAGTCTTCAATGAGTTATAATCTTTAGCCATAACAAAACATTATTATTCAAACATAATTTCAATTTATATGATTTCAATCTGTGGAAGAATATTGTTTTGTCATGAGTAGTGAAATACCTTAGATACGGGAAGCTATGTGTTGACAAAACGACATAGTCTTTAGGGATCGAGGTAGGGCTGGTATTTGTTATTTTGTAGAGTTTTTCTGTATGTGTGAGTTACGGAGTCTCACTCTTATCTCCAGGCTGGAGTGCAGTGGCACTATCTCAGCTCACTGCAACTTCCGCCTCTCGGATTCAAGCAATTTTCCTGCCTTAGCCTCCCGAGTACCTGTGACTACAGGCGCGGGCCAGCACACCCAGCTAATTTTTGTGTTTTTAGTAGAGTTGGGGTTTCACCATGTTGGCCAGGACGGTCTCGATCTCCTGACCTTGTGATCTGCCCGCCTCGGCCTCCCAAAGTGCTGGGATTACAGGCATGAACCACAGTGCCTGGCCTTGTGAAGTATCTTAACATGAGAAAGGTTGAATAAAATTCCCAACATCTCAGGCGATAATAAGCTCTACTGGGTAGTGAGTGAAACGTCAAGCTGGTAAATACCATTTGCATGGAGATATCATAAGGCTGTGTGGGTGGTATTATGAAAGTGGCAGATGAATTTCAATATGGACAAGCATAAGGAAATGCTTTTAGAATAAAATCTAAACTATGCTTATTATATGATAGGCTTTATTCCAGTTTATTGTAAGTAACTAACTTCATGATCTTTGACAAATCGTTTGCATTCTTGCAGACAGAGCTAGGAGTTAAGAGGGTACTTCATGAAGACAGAACAGAAAGAAAAAAAAATGAGTCAGAAAATTGTGGACAAGGCTTGGAGTGAAAAATTATTCAAGGCAAGTGATGGAATATAAAGCTCTTCCCAATGTTACTGCCCATCCATCCCCTTTGTCTCTATTAAAATATCAATTCTAGACAGTGGAGTTTACATTTATACAATAAACAACAACAGCAATAACAAAAACTACAATAATACCAATAGTCTAGAAAAGTAGTTTTCGATTACAATACCCCTGCCTCCCCGACACACACAAGTAAAATGCTATGGGAATTATAGGATAAGTACTGCGTTAATAGTTAACCTTTACTAAAGTTTACTAAGTAACACACACTCTTCTAAGTGCTTTGCATGTATCCATGTATTTAATCCTCACAGGAACCCTATCAGATAAGTACCAATATTATCCCCATGTTCAGATGAATACACTGAGGCATAAATAGGTTAAGTCTCTTGTCTAAGATTAAGTAGGTAATAAATTAAACTCAAGTTTGTGACCAATGTATTTTAAACCAAATTAGGCAAATAGATTCTAGTTTAAATTTCCGTAATGATGCCACTCTCATGAAGTTGCATTCCGTAAGTGACATTAACAATTAGTTTTACAGTACTATATACTTATGGCCTCACTTCTTTGCTACAATCTAGAATATGGCAATATATTTTTTGTTTGTTTGTTTTTGACAGTGTGTTTTGGATAGGAATACTATTTACCTTAAGTGAGCTACAGAAAGAAGGAGCTCAACGCCACTGATATGGGTGACAGGTAAAGGAGTGTTGGAATTAGAAGTGGAAAGAAAGGAATGGATGAGAATGACATTGCAGATGTAGAATCCAGAGGGTTTGCAGAATCTATGGCATATGCGATCATGAGAATAGGAGGAGTCTAATTGACACAGAAATGTTTATGTTTGATGTCTAGGAGAAATGTAATGTAATTCATAGCACAAATGTCAGCCGGAGAAGTTAGTTTGTGGGATATTCTAAATTAGAAACAGAAACAGAAGTATTCACTAAAGAAAAAAATATTTAAAAATATCATGGGGGTCAGGAGCGGAGTTTTGAAAGAACCCCTACATTTAAGAAGATAAGCCTCCTTAAATTCTTCATGGAATAAAGGCCAAGTACAAATAAGACACAGTGGGTGGACAGACATATAGATGGATAAGTGGAATGACTTATTTAGGGGGTAGATTGAGAAGAGACAGTTAAAGGTACAAATGGAACGGTCTGGGAGAACAAACTGCCAGGAAAGATGAAAAGAAAATATTTGCAGCTTTGTACATGGACTTCAAAGCGGTCAGAATAATGAAGGCGGAGAGAAATGCTGATACATGTGGTTAAAAGAAACCTGACTAGTTTAGAGAAAATTCTATGAGTTGTATGACCCAATTAGAGATGATTAAATGGAAGAGGAGGAGTAGCAGCAACAGAAGCATTAAGAGTCGAGTAGTTTCTCAAGAAATCTGAATATTAAAAATAGTCAGATAAACATAACTGAATATACCTTTGTCACCACTGCAAAAGTCAACTCAAAGTTCACATTCCTTTCGTTCATAGTTACAATGCCAGTTATCAAAAGTTTTTGTCAGGCCGGGCGCGGTGGCTCAAGCCTGTAATCCCAGCACTTTGGGAGGCCGAGACGGGCGGATCACGAGGTCAGGAGATCAAGACCATCCTGGCTAACCCGGTGAAACCCCGTCTCTACTAAAAAGTACAAAAAACCAGCCAGGCGAGGTGGCAGGCGCCTGTAGTCCCAGCTACTTGGGAGGCTGAGGCAGAAGAATGGCGTAAACCCGGGAGGCGGAGCTTGTAGTGAGCTGAGATCCGGCCACTGCACTCCAGCCTGGGCAACAGAGCGAGACTCCGTCTCAAAAAAAAAAAAAAAAAAAAAAATTTTGTCTTTCAGAAATTTATTTCTGAATTACAATGACAGGCAATCACATAGGAAATCAAGAAAAACACTAAGTTAGATATATATTTAGCATATTCATCTTGTTATTTGTTAGCACATATTAAGTAATTCTGCCAAGGTTTCAAGACAAATTAAGAGAGTTAATAAAATGCTACACATTGTTTTATCTGATAAAAAGTTATCTTTATAGGCAGAAATTCAAGCTGTTTTTAAGTATGCTTAGGAAGAAATTGGATTTTATAGAATGACTGATTGCCAAGGACAAGTGAGCAAATGAAGTATTCATCTTATCCAAAAATCATCCAAAATTTTTTGATGTTTTAATTTAAATTTTTATATCAAGATTATGAGCTTTCCAGAAAGACACATAGAAAAATTAAAAAAAAAAAGATTAACGAAAGCCAAAATTTCTGTGTTCCCACAGAGTATGATATAAACTTTTTATATTATTCAGCTTCCTTAGCACAGATAAATGTATCCGAATAGTAGTGTTCTTGTCAAAACTTTCCCAGTCCCCTTGGAATTATCCACAATTGAAAATTCTGAACCAAGATTAGAAGAAAAAGTCTTCTGGATTTAAGGTAGAACATTTAATACCCAAGGAGCGGCAGTTAGAAGGGAAAATGAAAGAAAAAAAAAAAAAAAAAGAATATCCAAAGCTATTCCAATTGCCGTATTCCTTTATGATAAACAGACTAATCAGGAAATAACAGTGGCTTTGCGACATTCCATTGTTGAATACTAAACTAAATCTCAGGGATCAGAGAGGACAACACGAGATCCATTCTGTCTGTGCTTTGTCTCAGACAAAGCAGAGAACATTCACTGAGCCCATGTTACGGTGGTCGCCCCTGAGGGCAGATCCACTCTCCCTGTGGAGACGCTAGTGGAGAATCCATTCCCTTGCCTTTTCTAGGTTCTAAAGCTACATTTTCTTGCTCACGGCCCATTTCTGAACCTTCAAAGTGCATCATTCCAATCTCTCCTTCCGTCACCAGTCATCACATTGCCTTCTCATCGGTCATCAATTCTCCTTCAGCCTCCGCCTTAAGGACACTTGTGACTACATTTAGGGCTGACCCAGATAATCTAATGTCCCTACTTCAAGATCTTCAACTTAATTACATCCATTAAGCTCCTGGACCATATAAGCTAATATTCATTTTCCAGGAATTAGGATTTGGACATCTTGAGGGCCATTATTCAGCCTATTACAGTCTTCACAGGCATACCATTTTTATATTTTTCCATTGCTCTTAGGACGTGCAGTATTCACTAGTAAATTAATGGGGTTGATTCATGGATTATGTAATTAGGTAATTCTGGTCACAATTTCCATGTTGACACAATTATTTCCTTAAAATAAACATTATCTACACATACATTCTCAGCTGATTAGTTTGCCTGCAATTCATTAATTAAAAATGAAAATCATAGACTCCCCACCACCAAATAGTAGATTATCTACATTGTAGCCTTTCTACATTTTTTCCCTCAACTGTGACAACTGATGAATTTCCTGATAATGAGTAATCTTTCTACATGCACTCTCAATCTATTTCCACTCACTTTCTCAAGTTACTATTTGAATTCTCTCTACGGCACTATTTAACTCCAGAGATGGATGGGAAAATGTTGCCTTAGAAATCTTGTAGGAAAAGGTCCCACATGGACTGAAAGAAAGAGGAGAGCCGGGCGCGGTGGCTCACGCCTGTAATCCCAGCACTTTGGGAGGCCGGGGCGGGCGGATCACAAGGTCAGGAGATCGAGACCACGGTGAAACCCCGTCTCTACTAAAAATACAAAAAATTAGCCGGGCTCTGTGGCGGGCGCCTGTAGTCCCAGCTACTCAGGAGGCTGAGGCAGGAGAATGGCGTGAACCCGGGAGGCGGAGCTTGCAGTGAGCCGGGATCGCGCCACTGCACTGCAGCCTGGGCTACAGAGCAGAGCAGACTCGGTCTCAAAAAAAAAAAAAAAAAAAAAAAAAAAAAGAAAGAAAGAAAGAAAGAGGAGAAGCTTGGTTTTGTACATAGTGAATTTTGCGCAGGTATGTACAGCTTTGCTATATCTTTGCTTAATATAGGATATTAATATAGCAACCTCAACTTCTTTTTAGTTAATATTTGTTATATTTAGTTTCCATCCTTTTTAATACTTGTACCATTTTTAAAACGGTGCTTCCCATGTAGAAAGCATAAGTATAGATTAAATAAAAATAAAAATAAGTTTTTAGAAAGTAATTAAAACTGTGCTGGAAACTCAAATGAGAGGAAAAAATGAAGGTATAAAATTACCACATAAGACAGTGGTAGTCAGACCCTGAAGGGAGACTGGAAGCAACAGTGTTACAGGGAGAGGCACAAGTGTTTAAGGGAGAAATGGTAGCTGTTGAGGAATTACAGCTCGGCAAAAATAGATGTGTTTAATGGGGAGTGTTCAATAAATTCTGCTGTTTTGTGGAATGCAAGCGCCTCATTCATTACCCTCCAAGCCATTAATAAACATCTGTATTACTAATAAATCCTTTTGGAGTTGGACTTGTTTTTAGCACAGTAATAATGCGCATGGCCTCATCAGGATGCTGAGCAAGGACAGGCAAATCCTAGAGTGCATGGTTACAGACAGAATCTGTGTCCGTTTTTATAGGAATATCCTGCCTTATATTGGAGTGGAAGCTACACAAGGATAGTTGTTATGTTTGCTTCGCCCTCCATTGTATTCCCTGTACCTAACAAAATATCTGATACATAACAGGTGTGCAATACATCTTCGTGAATGCATGAGAATAATTTTTCACCATGTCAGTAAGGGAAAATGATGGTGTTGCTGTGTACTTCAAATCTTCCAAATCTTCACCATAACTTTGATAATATGTTCAACAAAGCATTTCATGGTATGACACTCTGTTCCTTCATACTGACTTGCATTGTAGTTATTCTGGCTGAAGCGCAATTTTATTACAGTCTGTGTATCCTATATTTGTACTTGATGGATAGTCAAATATCCTCTCTTTATTTAGTCACCTAATGCCAAATTACCTTCAAAACTAAATTCAGATATTACCTCTTCCAGGAAGCATTCTCTTATGTGTCATCTGGGTTGGGTGTTTCTATTAGGGGTTACCAAAATAACATGTATCTATCAGTCTATCATAGCACTTTGTACATTAATAATCTGTCTTTCTCACTAGTCCACAAGCCCCACTAAAGCCCCTTCCCACCACAGATACATATTCATATATATGTCACCCAATGCAAAACGGAAACAACATATTTACTGAATAAATAACAATAAATAACAGAAAGTCAACTTTTTTTTGTTCAACATTAGGATATTTGAATTTATGTAAGTATTAGATGGAATTCCTTTCTGTAAGCAAATGTGCTAGGGCTGTGAAAATTATCTACACTCATTACCATCTATGTTTCAGATACTTCCGGTGTGCTAGTCCAACGTATCTTGACCAGATGTTTTACTCCTACAAGTGCTACTGCAACCAAGTTCGTGTACGTGCAACCAGTTTCACAAAGTTGCAACTTGAGGGCAACCTCAAAGAACAAGAGAGTTAAGTGCTAACAGAATTACCCTCTGGGAATGGGAGATGAACGTCTATCAATACGTCTATCAATCCAAGGTGACCATTCTGACTGCATTCTGTAAGGCTCTGGTCCTGTGGGCTCAAGCTCAAGCTGCCTGTAGAAGTGGTCATCTCCGTAATGCATCTCTCCTCTGGCTTCACCGATCAACCCCATCCCATCTCTTAATCCTGCTCTCTGGGGATAAACTTGAAATAAACTACCTACAAGCAATTTTTGATCTCAGCTTTGCTTTAGGGGAACCAAAGCTAAGATAATACATTTTATAATAGAGAGTTATTAAGTACAATTCAATTTGTACTTGAAAGGAAAAATATTGCCTATGCATATATCCTTTATTATTTTTAGAAAGATCTACATTTTTTTCAGAGAAGTGTAAAAACACAATGTTCTTGAAATGATTTTTTTTAGCGAACTCTATAGTCACAGCAGATTAAACATAATTTTTATATTCAAACCTCTACAGAGACATTTGCCACGTTTGCAGAAACATTCATTGTGACACCTATCTCTGCACTGAGAGGTTTGTAAAACCCAGCAGGAATTTCAGCTGACCGTGGTGCAATATATATTCTATTTTTATTTTCAGAACAAGTGTTTAATATGTGCCATCTACTTAGGAAAACATTCAGGAATATGTCCTTCTTATGAACGTACTTTTCAATTATATTTTTTGAAGACAGATGAAATAGTGATATGAAAGTTTCTGAATAAAAATAATTCCATTCTAATCTATAACTTCCTTAATTTTATGTTTCAATTTTTTTCACATTATCTTAGTATGAATCTTGTAATCACTCTACAAGCACAAGAATTTTCAACAGTAACTATTAACTTAGAATTGCATATATGTGTGTATATATGTGTGTGTGAATAGACATATATATACACATATATACACACATATATATACACACACATATAAACACACACACATACACACACACACACACATCTGAGAATTTTGCAAGTTGGTGTGAGTTCCCCTGATGGTGTGTATGAAGAATGAGATGTGTGGGGGTCATAGCTGAATGGGGTGTGTGGATGACCAGGTTCTGCTTTGGTGTGAGGACAGGGAGCTGGCTGTCAGGCTGCTGGCATACGAATACTAGAATACAAATTTTTCACTAGAGTACCACCATTGACATTAAAAACTTTAGCTTTCCATGGAAAGCTCATTCATATTACTAAGAGATGAGTCTTTGGACTTTTTGCATATAGAGAAGGAAAAGGTGTCTAACATTTTATTGAAATAGTTGTTCGATGTCTATGTCTTCAATCTCCTTTATTGAGTCCCATTTCTTACATCTGTTCTTAGTGCTAACTTTGATTTCAGAATGTCTTCAAGCTTCCATTGGGCATATGGTCCTCGACCCTTTCTTTAGACTCCTTAAACTTTATTCTATGTTTTAGTTTTCTCCACTTCTTTAATACTTTAACTCAATCGTTCCTTATTCCTTCAGAAATATATTGAAATGTCTCACTTGGTGATGCTCTTACTCTCCTTCAGCATTCTCACTGAAAATATAGATTTATTTCTGTAGGGTATAAGAAGGGTGACAGGTAGCAAATGCATGCATCCAATCCACCCTGTTGCGCTACATGTCCACTTCTTATTGAGACCCTTATTTCCCTTGGCTTCCTTGACATCATATTCACTGCTTTGTGTTTTGTTTTTTTGAGACAGAGTCTCGCTCTGTTGCCCGGGCTGAAGTGTAGTGGTGTGATCTCGGCTCACTGCAGCCTCCTTCTCCTGGGTTCCAGTGATTCTCCTGTCTCAGCCTCCCAGGTAGCTGGGACTATAGGCACGCACCACCACACCTGGATAATTTTTGTAATTTTTCAGTAGAGACAGGGTTTCGCCATGTTGGCCAGCGTGGTCTCAAACTCCTGATCTCAGGTGATCTGCCTGCCACGGCCTCCCAAAATGCTAGGATTACAGGCATGAGCCACCGTGCCTGGCCTGTTCTACTGTTTTTCCTATTATCTTATTATCTCTCTACCTTCTCCTCATTATATTTTGTGGGATTTTCATTATTTACCCTCCTAATGTAATGTAGATTAGTCAAGGCTTGACCTTAAGCTCACTTCTCTTCTCATTTCATACTCTCTCCCCATGCTTTCTTAACCACACCAATGTCTTCATCACGATTTTCACTGTAGTGACTCATGTTCATATCTGAACACTGTTATCCAAAATATTAATTGTTTTGTGCAGCAGAACTTTAAGAAACACTACATCCAAATTATATTACATTCTTATTAACGGTATTAGCCTTATTTTTCTTTAGGTTATATTTAATTCAAAGTTTCAGTTACTGTGAAAAACACATCCAGTATAGTATACATGTCTAGAAAGTGGCTTAAAAACCTGGAAAAATATCACATTAAATGATAATTATATAGTAATAATCTGTAGATATTTATTGATTTTCCAGCTTATAGAGTTAGTCTAAGAAGAAGTATAGAATATATGATTGTATTTGCTGGACAGAATTGCCAAAATATAAGTAGAAGAAAAAAGAACATAAAAGTAGCTTAGGAAAGATGAAGGAAAAAGTAGGAATAAAATTATCCTCATTTCATGACATAAAATTATGTCATGACATAAAGTTAAGTCATTTCATGACTCTTGAATTAAAGATTCAAGAGTTAAAAGGACAGTAGAAATTTAAGTATATTATTAAAGTTTAAAAGATAAGCAACAGTAAACTTAAAAATGCATATTAAACTAGAGGAAGGAAGAAACTTATGCATACTTATCAAATGAAGGAATAAACAGTTATTGTTTAAGCTTGATTAACCAAAATGCATAGATATTTTCTAGCATTTTATGAGAACGTTATGGAACAACAACCGCATAAAAGGGAAGTTAGAAGTTTGGCTCTCCAGAGTGAGATTTAATGTCAGGGAGAGGTGAGTAGGATTTTCTGGGGGGTTTTTTGTTTTGTTTTTCGATGTCACTACATTCATTCAATATGGATGTGTTACCTTGACTTAAAACAAATGGACAAACAAAAACCAAGAAAGCAATAGCCTTAGTTAAGTTATAGAAAAAAAATGTAAATTTTGTAGCTTCTCTGGTAAAAAATAAGACTGTTACTGAATGATGTAATAGAAATTTAGCAGATGCTTACCACCTGTTTTTTTGTTAAATGTTAACCTTAAAATAAGTTTTATTTTATTGATTTATACTTGCTTTATTGAGCCTTCTATATAGTACTTCTCAAATAATGACTTTTTGAAAATACAGACATTTGTAAAAGAAAAAAGTGTCAACAATGTCAACTGCTGCAGTCACTTCAATTAATATAATGACCAAAACAGTATTGGTTTACTGACATAGCATTTTGTTATATAAGAAGCAATGACTTAGAGAGTAATTTTCTAAAAGGCCAGAGGGAATGATTCTCAATAGCACAGGAAGGAGGAATTGGTTGTAATAGGAGGATGGAGAGTATACTATCTCTATTGAAATAGGATGGGAGATAACAATGCAGATGGAGATGCAGTTATATTTAAATTTTATTAGTAGAAAGATGATTTAATAAGGTACATAGTTTTTGTGAAGCAGCGGTCGTGAGGCAATCCAGTCTAAGGAAAGCAGAGAAGTTTCCAAAAATCTGGGGGGGGGCGGAGGGGAGTAGCAAATTAAGCCATCCACAGAAACTCGGTGGGATTGAATGGCAATGTTGATAGCCCACTTGAAACTCATGATCATGAAACCCTGGTGGGTGTAAACTTTTCAGATAGCTTTCAGAATCTCAAGGCAATCACAGAGTAGAGTATAATTGAGCTCATTGGAGTCGGGGTTTTGCCAAACAAGGGCAACAGAAGACACAGAAACAAAGTGATTTAAATATCAGCAAATGATTATTCCTGAAATGTTTGCCCATGGAAGGTAGAAAGTAAAGTTAAGTGATATATCTGGGCCATGAAACAAAAGTGCAAGACTCTTCCACATGGACATTGACTTACACATGTGCTACTCTCCCTTGTGATGGGCAGGCAATGTATAGAAAGAGGTCTCTGGTGTGAAAAGAAGGTAGAAGAGCCTCCTCAAGCTCAGGTACTATTCAAATATAAAGTATTATTATACAGATAGTGAAAATGGAATTAATTGTTAGCCAAAAAAAGTTACACTTTTAAGATAAGAATGCATTCATTTCTTAAGAAATCAGGGAGAAAAGGGCTCAGAAGTTTTGGAGAAATGGCTTACAGAAAATTAATTCAAGACTTTTAATTAGATAAACTGTAACACTGCATTTCTTTTTTTATTTTCAATCTGCAGACCCTCTTACATAATCTTGTAGTTGGCATAATATATACACATTATTCCACAGTGATGTAATACACAATGATGACCTTTAAATCTCTTTCGGTAGCCCAGCTCTCTCTTACGGGTATTAGGAACAGATATGTGATTACCTATTGCCAATTTCCTCATGGATTTCCCATGCACCCTGTATCTCATATTCAAAACTGAATTCCTCATTTTTATCTGCTTCTGTATTTCTTCAGCTGTGTTCTTTTCTGGTAAAGAGAATCATCGCCCATTCAATGAACTATGCTAAAGCCTTGAAATTGTTGTATATGCTAGCTGCCTCCTACTCCAAAGCCTGTAATTCATTAATTATCAAATGCTGGTAATCCTACCTTCTTAATATCCCAATTATGTTTCCTGTCCTCCAGTGCTACCATCACTGCTTTTGCTCAGTCATTTATCACCTCTTGGCTGATTAGTTTTAGTAGCCGGTGAATTGGTTTCCAAGTCACCATTTTTGTTCTACCTGGTTCTCCATGCCATTACTTAACTGTGAGGCCTTTACCAATTTTCATCACTTCCTTAATACTGGCTTTCACCTCTTTAAAATGAATATTACATTTTTACCCTTTACCTGATAGAGTTGTTACTATTATATATATATGTGTGTGTGTGTGTGTATACATATATATAAAAAATGCTGTGTATCTCTATGTATGTATAATACATACTTCATAATTCATGAAGTTTCAGACTGTGTTGTTTACATACACATATTTAAATGTTTATATACTTATATATAAACATATTTATACACACACACACACATATAAACAACAAAGTGTAAAATAAACTAAGTGGTAAGCAAAAATCTTGTGATATAGCTCTGGTCATACATTCCAGCAGCATATATTCTAAAAACAAATATATGAAAAAAAACAGCACTTAAATAGATTATTTTTTAAGCTTCACAATCAATCAGGTTTCTCAAGCTTACTTCTTAATAACAGCTTCGCAGATTTTTTTTTTACTGCATGACAGAGCAAACTGCACATCATATATCAATGATAATATAATGCTTGACTTCTTTAATGCAATGCTTAACTGTAAATGTCTGTAAATACAAATGAGGTGTTTAAATTTGAAGATACTTTGGATAGATGGCAATACCTATAATTATAGAGTCATCACTTCTGCCTGATTTGCACTTAAAAGTTAAAGTTCCAACTGCTCCTATTATTAGAAAAGTAATAATAACAATTATAACTATACCATGAAGTATTAAAACCTGAGCATTCAATTTGAAGGCAGCTAAAATAAAAACGTAATGAAAAGTGGATCCATAAAATGGTTTCAATTCATACACATATGCTATATAGAGGCACTCAAGAGCAAAGGAAAGAACTGTGGAGTCTTTATTATGGTTCTTTTTTTCAGATTCTTTCTCGCTTTCTGGCATTAGAGTAGCATTATGGTGAGTATTTCTCATCCATGGATCATCACTTTCTTATGTCAAAATTTTTATTCTAAGGTATATATAAACATGGCCTAAAAATGTAGTTTCTAAATATGGCAAATGTCTTTTTATTTTATTTGTAAGTTCCAGTTCTTAAAAAAAAAACACACACATTAATACATCTTTATTTTCCAAATTAGAGTTGGCTGACCTTTTTAATGGGCCAAGCAACTTACCATCATTACGTAGAGTGAGTGGCGTTGGAGGACTAAGGACTCTAGCATTCGTCACTGTGTTTTTCACCAGACAAATATAGCTGCCAACATCTGATGTTTGGACTTTAGAAATATAAAGGTTGCCTGTCTCCTGGGAAATGAACCGCCGGCTGTCTTCCGCCACAAAGGAAGGGAACTCATTAAATACCCAGCTATAGATGATCTCTGAAAATACACAAAATTTGGTCAATGAAAGACTTTGATTTTTTCATTAACAGAAAAAGTTCAAAC
The DNA here is from genome assembly GCF_049350105.2 of Macaca mulatta. Lineage (NCBI taxonomy): Eukaryota > Metazoa > Chordata > Mammalia > Primates > Cercopithecidae > Macaca > Macaca mulatta. The sequence goes on along the minus strand of NC_133419.1, from coordinate 100,852,089 downwards.
AACAAAGCCTGAGATATATTGCAAGGTCACACATATTTGATCCATGGAGCTATATAATTTAGTATTTTATATTCAAAGGATTATTGTTAATGACTACGGTGAGATCTGAAATATTTCTTAGGATGTCTGAACTTGACTCATTTATTTATTCTTTCAATTCCAATGTGTATTGAACATGTTTTAGGTACTCAGAACTATGATAACCTGAAAATAGAAAGAAAAGAGACAATTCCCCATTCTCAAAGATCAATTTAATGAAGAAAATTTACCCAAACCTATGAAACAATGTAGAATAAGAAAATGGAGATATAGACCTTATTGTAAAGAAGGTATGAGATGGGGCACTTAAGCAATAAAACTTATCAAAGAAAGGCAAACTACATGTCTTCTGTCCAAATTTTCTCCTCTACACACATCCCATTTTGTAACTTAGTTTAATTTCTAAATTAAGCTTAAGTTCACTGGGACTTTCAGAGACAGTATCATTAAGTTCTGACTCTACTACTTAGTGATGGTCTAAATTGAGCCAGTATTTAACTAACTTTTTGAGGTTCATTTTTAAAATTCATATAGTTAGAATAATATTACGTACTTCATAAGCTTCAAACAAGACAATGCACCTAAGAGCTTAATGAATAATATGCATTCATAAAACATGAAAAGTAACATTTCTGTTATCATCCCACCCTAACCAAAAATTACCAGGTTAGGAGCTCCTTCTACGTGCACCACCATTTAAATACAAGAAAAACAGTAAAGAGGATATAAAACAAGTCTGAAGGAGTAGTGGATACTTAAATATTTTCAGGTCTGTTTTCAACAGAAGAATTCCAATGATGAGATGAACATTGATTCTAAGCAAGATATTGCTAATATTTATTATTAAAAAAATTATATAGGCTGGGTGCCGTGGCTCACGCCTGTAATCCCAGCACTTTGGGAGGCCGAGGCGGGCAGATCACGAGGTCAGGAGATTGAGATTATCCTAGTTAACAAGGTGAAACCCTGTCTCTACTAAAAATACAAAAAAAATTAGCTGGGTGTTGTGGTGGGCACCTGTAGTCCCAGCCACTCAGGAGGCTGAGTCAGGAGAATGGCATGAACTCGAGAGGTGGAGCTTGCAGTGAGCTGAGATCATACCACTGCACTTCAGCCAGGGTGACAGAGTGAGATACCAACTCAATAAATAAATAAATAAATAAATAAATAAATAAATAAAATTATATGTTATAGTTCTAGCAGAAGCCTGAGAATTTTGAAATATTATATTGTATTAATGCATAATTACAATATACAGATACAAAATCAAATATTTTAACAATTAGTGTATAAAGAAAAGCATTTTTTACAGTTACCGACACCCAGTTGGCAACCTTCAGTACATTTAATATTTTATTAACAATTTATTTAAAATATCCACATTACTTTACTCGAAGGAACTCCCTAAAGTATAACTGAAATACTTTCACTTGTTCTCATAGAGCTCAACTAGACTCTAAATTCAAGGCTTTCTCACATTTAACAATGTGAATTCCTTTAATTGCTATAATGAAAGTGTTACTTGTCATTCACACCTAATTCATATATTTTAGTATGTATTTATTTTATATTACATTTTACTAAAATCTTTTTTATTATTTTACTAAAATCTAATATAAAATAAGGGTTTTCTTAGTTTTTGGTTTATATTACTTAAAGTTTCAGAAAAATGAAAGCAACTAACAACTACAGGTAATCATTCATTAAGTTCAAAAATACTGTTTCTGTTATACTGATATTTGTTGAATCAATGTTTAGTAATTTTAGACTAGGAGAAAAATATTTACACAAAATTGACATTTTCTCAGATTTTACAGACGGGTAAGTATTTGGAGACTCAAAAATGCTTATTTAGTTCTTCAAATAAGTTTTCAGTTTCATGTAGTGAAGCATTTCATAATTCTAAAAAGTATAAAAAGTAGAAATACTACACAATAGAAGAGCTGACAACCTGAGTTTGCAGTGGATTATCTGCCAGTGCCAAAAATGAAAATATTGAACTGAGCTAAACACCTTTTAACACTCCTCTTTACTTTCTCCTATAAGGTTTTCCATTATCTATTCACATTTATTTAATACTGTCTTCAAAGTAATCATAAAAAGTCTATAATTAATTTTAGTATTATATTGTAATCTGAGAACTATAAAATATTTCAGGGAAATAGTAAAGTATAGTTGGCTCTGGTGCCACACTCTTTAGCTTTATATGTCACTTTCTTCTATACCAACTGTGCCTGGCCCTTAAAAATAATTGAATGCATGCTTATCTATTAAGTGGTAAAAATTTAGTAGTAGTGGCATTCATTTCAGAAGATACTGATATTAGGTGGTCAACTATGATTTTCCCATTTTTAAGGCTCTTTTTTCTAATGGTATGGTGATCTAAAGCAACTAAAATGTTTTAGAAGTTCTTGGTGTGATTCTTCAGTGAGTAATCCCTATATCAGCAGACAATGACCACTTGGAGATATCCTGTGCATCTACGTTATGAAAGTCTTCCTCGAGAATGCTTTTGCACAAATCCTACTTGAGATCAATTTTTCCCCCATTTTTCTATGTAGTTTGCTTTTTTATTATACTTTAAGTTCTGGGAAACATGTACAGAACATTCAGGTGTGTTACATAGGTATACAAAATGGTGTTGGGAAAACTGGCTAGCCACATGCAGAAAGCTCAAACTGGACCCCTTCCTTACACCTTATTAAAACATTAACTCAATATGGATTAAAGACATAAATGTAAGACCTAAAGCCATAAAAACCCCTAGAAGAAAACCTAGGCAGTATCATCCAGGACATAAGCATGGGCAAAGACTTCATGACTCAAACACCAAAAGCAATTGCAACAGAAGGATCAATGTTTATGCTAAATTTCAATCAGGTATTTTTGATACTATATGGTAATATACATTTGGGACACAAATCCATGTGCGGCATAGGCTTTTGGTTTCTCATTGGAGAATTTTTGTCTTCTACTCTGAACCAACAAATCATTCCATCTGGGGTCTGACTTGGTCAGACATTGTTATTCAACTTCCATTCTCAAGCAGACCCAAGGACTTGTCCTTTGCCCTGGCATGATCATTCATCCTTTAACTTTTAGACTTTAGGGTCTACTTCTGTAACATCTGAAAAATGTACCTTGCTTCCAAGATCTCCTCAGGGTTAACATCACAGAGTATGCTTTGGATTTCAGTTCTTATTTGTTTCTGCTACTTGGGGATTTCCTTTTCTTTCTTGTGAGATCAGCTACATATTGAAATTATCTTTGCTTTATTTCAGTCATCATTTCTAAATTTTGGTAGTGAGAACATTTCCAGGTCAGCTGTCTCCTGCCCTAATTGAATGTCCAGATTTTATGGATTCAAGTATTTCAGACTTTCTATGCAACTGCTGCAATTGATTCAGTGTCAATAAACACAGGATCTTCTCTTTGCTCCCCTGACAAATAAGATGATTATTTAAGTGATATATTTCCACAACTACAGAGTGCATAAAAACAGGAGTACACATGTGGGCAATGATGCTCATTTCTCTTAACAGAAGTGCTATTAACAACAACAACAACAAAAGTTTGAAAAAGGGGAATGAAACTGCATATTGGACCCTCTGAAGTCTTTGAAAACAATTTCAGTGAGCAATCACATGTGATTCAACATTCTTTAATATAACTACATGTTGGGAAACAACCATTCTTCTTTCTAATAATGTGTGTACACATCAGAGGCTTTGGGCCAAAGAATTCGGAGAGAACACAATGGATATAGCATCTGAGTTGTTCAAAGACCCAATTAATAATGCAACTCTCCCCGGGAGTCTATTTTCTTTATCCCTACAAGTACAGAAAGAAAAAGAACTTAAAAATCAGAAGCTTCCCTATTTCTATAAAATGCTCAACTTTATGGTAAGATTCTCGGTTAACAGGCCTTATTTACCAAAATCCCTAATTGTTTTTGTTATTTCTATAATATGAGATTTAATGTTTTATCTGCCAAAAATCATAACTTGTTCTTCATTATTAAAATGTAACATTTGTTCAGGCACAGCAGCCCATGCCTATAATCCCCACTCTATGGGAGGCCGAGGTGAGAGGATAGCTTGAGGCCAGGAGTTCAAAGTTGCCATAAGCTGTGACTGTGCCGCTGTGCTCCAGCCTGGATGATAGAGTTAGACCCCAAATCAAAAAAATACAAAATATGTAACTTTTAGTTTATCTTTTAAATAGTTCAAGTTTTTCATTTATTTATTTTCTGTATCTTGTATTAATTTTTACTCATGCTGCCTGGTAGAGTATATGTCAGGAGCATTTTAATATTTACAAATTGTCTTTTAATAATATTTATTTTCATAATTCCATCATCCATTATGACTCATCTCCTCTCTTTCATGGTGACTTAATTGAAGTGAAGATAATTAAATAGGATAACTTAGTACGTTCCCAGAGAAAAATAGGGTTTTAAAAATTGTCACTACAATTATTTTCTTTTTTGAAAGTTTGTACCCAATCCTACCGCTTTGGATTCTGAATTAATGACATTATGATAGAAACTGTAGAGAACTGTCCACTTAATTATTCATTACTACTGAGCATAAGGGACAACCTGAAATTGGTGGGAAATATATTTTTCCATTGCTGATGTGTACCTTAATGGAAACAGAAAATGTCACTATTAGCCATGTCAATTACTCTTGGCAGAGCAGAGACTGAATCTACCTTCTTCATCATTATATTTTTAAAACTCAACAGGATACTTGGTGTGTAGTTGCTCCATAAATATTTGGTGAATAAATGCATAGTTGAGATAGAAATATATCTATAATCTATTTATATAAAACTCTCTAAATTTCAAGAACAAGAGCGGATTTATTTTCACATATTAAACTTCATTACAAATTTCCTAAGATCTAAATTGGCTTGTTCTGGCTTTGAGAATATGAGTCAAAGAGGATGCTTAATGTTGGCCGAAATAGAGACACTGAGTCCCTATTTGTTATAGTAATATAGACAGTTTAACAATCTGGAATGTACTGTGAATGAGCAAAAGAGAAAAGGATCATTTTTACAAAGGTACTATGAAGTGTTTTCATGATTTATTCTATTAGGTAAGTTAGATGAAATCTTAGAGGTGAGGGATATTAAATTTTTAGGTAGTACAATCCCTATCAGAGGTTAATAACCTCATGGATGACCAATTGTCTGCCTCTGATTGAGCATGCTTATTGATATTTTGTTGAGGAGGCTGATTGGCAGCTCAAGTTATTTAATGGATCATATAGAAAAATCATTTGGGCTCCTACATTTGGGGTGGGAGCTGAGGTCAAGGCAACTGGGATATCAACAAGTAGTAATGAAATATGCAAAGCACAGTTGGGGATATTATGAAAATATCAGATAGACTTGGGAAAAAATTAGCATAACAGTTTACCATGAGTCACACACTTTTCATGTTTTTTGTTTTTTTTTACCTAGTTCTTCCCTTAGTATGTGCCCCCCACTTTCCCTATCACACACAGACACATTAGAAGTTAGCACTGTGAGTAACTAAGACCATGGACTTCAAAATCACAGAGACCAGGCATTCAAAGATGGCTGCATGACCTACCAACTACATGACCTTTGGGAAAGCTATTTAATTTTGCTAAAGCATTAATCTTCTTATCTGTAAACTAAAACTGATGGGAGAAAGGGCAAGTTAAATGAAATATTTCATGTATAGAAATAGATATAGTTATTATTTTAGTCATCTTCAACATCAAAGGTCTGAGGCTCACATAGGTGAAGGAACCAGGAGAAAATTACAGCTGATTAGAGTCAGAGGGAAAATTAACATTTCTCTCCTCACTATAAGCCTATATTTTATCATTATATTAATCTTCTTTAATTATTGTAATTTAATTTTCCTAAACTTTAGTTTCAGTATTCATAAAATAGGACAGTAATGTCTATATGGTAGTAATGCTGAGGATTACACAAGCCACTTAAATGAGTGTCCAACATGCAGAAACTGCTCAATAAGGGGAGCTATCGGCTCAGGATAAACTATCTAGTATAAAGCACAGTTTTGTAGAATACAAATTCACCTTGTACCTCGTACAATTGGATTCAATTTCCATGCGCCAAAAGTTTCATCTATAAAAACACAACCAGAGACAAAGATCCTGAGAGTTACAATAGAATAAAGCTGTCTGAGTCTTGGTTAGTACCAAGACAAAGAATCAAGGTTTTCTTTTTCCCCTTTGAGACGGAGTCTCGCTCTGTCGCCCAGGCTGGAGTGCAGCGGTGCGATCTTGGCTCACTGAAAGCTCCGCCTACCAGATTTACGCCATTCTCCTGCCTCGGTAGCTGGGACTACAGGCGCCCATCATCACACTCTTTTTTTTTTGTTTTCCTCGATCTCCTGAACTCGTGATCCACCTGCCTCGGCTTTCCAAAATGTTGGGATTACAGGAGTGAGCCACTGTGCCCGGCCTCAGAATGAAGATATTTTAAAAGATACTGTGAAGAATGCAAAAGAGAATACCTGTTGTATGTTTTAAAAATGAAATTACTTTAAAACAAAGTAGTCTGTATCATTACATTAAATTTTAGTTATCTTGGTCGAACAAAACAAAGTAATAATTTTCTTTTTTATGCTTTGGAGACATGTATTTTCATTATGTTTGTTACCTAAACTCAAAAGAAGCAGAGTTCTTCATAATTATGTCACCAAGACAGGAAAATATTTTACGTGCATGTTAATTCAAAACACCTTTAGAAAAACATAAGATAAATAAAAGGATATGTATAATAGAAACAGTACTAAACTGGCAAATCTTACGATCCACGACTTAAGCAGGTCTGAGCTAGGGAATTCCAGGTTCTAGCGTTCAAGTGATTATACCAACTGGGTGACAGGAGCTATTTTTATTTTCTCTGTGGAATACTTCACAGTGTGGAGGGCATTTTTATCCCAGGAGTCCTGTGTCTAGATATAAAGGTCATTGCTAACCCTTTTCAAAAGGCAGCCTAAATTTCTTGCTTTGCTAAGGGGTTTTTAAATTACGTTGTATTGTACTGTAAGCTCTTAGCAGGTCTAGGGCCAGCATTTACTCAACAGTGTGCAAGAGTCAGTGGCACAGACTCAGCTTAGGTTTCGAACTTTGCATTAAAAAGATTTCACTCCTGGCTTCCCGTAATTCATTGATAATGCCCACAAATCCCTGCCCTAATCAATAACAGACTATTTGTGCCCCAGAATCTTGCCAGAGCATATGACCTTAATGTGCTTATCAAACTTGTGAAAATGTTAGCTTAAAAAAACATACATAGAGAGAACTACTGAAAGGCTATGGAGTCGTTCCACGGACTCCGTTCAACTTTGGACATGACGAAAGTAATCTCAGCATTTATCCTTCATTAAATCAGGACACCAGCGTGCATAACAACAACAACAGCAGCAACAACAACAACAGTAAACACTTATTGTCTTACAGTGGGTTTACAGAAATAGAGTCAGTGAAGGGGCCTCTCAAATAGGATTCAACAAAATTTTTCCAGGAGGAAAAATTAAGAGAAGCAAGGTAAGATGAGGGAGAAAAAAGATAAAGCTAACCAAGGATGTGGTCTCTGTTGGAGATTAGCTTCAGATTGATCTCACTTGGGGTTCTCAAATGCAGGCTTCACTGCAGCATTGCTAAGTGAGGCAAAAGAAGGCAAAGAGTATCAGCAAAGGCTATTTGCACCCTCTCCCCTGTATCCGTAAGTTATTAGCTGCTGGATGTGGCAGGTAGAGTGCCGTGAGGGCAGGAAGCACGATTTGCCAGGTGTGGCAAATATTCTGGAGAAGAGGAAGCAGCCAATCTTCATATCAGCTGCTGGATGTGTGCAAGCATCGGGTGGAGAACGTCTGGATGGAGCACCAATACAATCTAGTAAATGTGCACTGCACTTAGAATATGCCACGCAATGTGTTCTATGTATATCAACTCATTTAATTCTCATAGGAATGGGTAACCATATTTTACAAATGGGAAAACTAAGATGTAGAGTTGCCAATAACTTGCTTAAGAATTACCACAAAGCATCAATCTTTATTGAAAAGAGAAAAAGAAACCTGGTAAATAGTGGTTTCAAATATTTACTAGATGGAGTTTTATATACATGGGATATAATTTTGCAAATAAAAGTTTGATGTTTGAAATAGTGACTAATTAGATCAGTGTCCAGATTTCACTCACCAGTCCAGAACAAAAGCAGGCTGGTGATTATTTCTATTAACTATTAAGTCACACTGTAATTAAACCATGGTCATAATCCCATACAAGTCTTAACCATATAAAACAGTAAGAATGTGGCCTGCTGGGTAGAGACCTACTATAAAATACCAGCACGGCGTACCTGAAATACAGATGTTCATAAATGTAAAAGTTTTATTATTGCACAGTTACAAACAAGGATACTATTCCTCATCTCCGCTTACATTAGGATTTACAGAGTTGTCCAAACATTTTACCATGAAAAGTCGCACAGATAATAATTTTTAAATTAGCCTGTATTTTCTGGAATCAATGGCAGTCCACAAGATGGCAGTGCTTGATGTGTAGACAGTTTAATCTTGGACAACATTCCAAATGGAGGAAAATTAAGAACTTGGTTAGCAAAATAAAGTTTTCTTCTATTCCTATGTTTTACTTAGTAAAATATTACCTTTTATCCAAAAGATAATTGTCATTTATATGTAACAAGAATGATTAAATTTTAATTTAGCTTGATGAATTAAAAGCAAAAGAAAATTCATAAGGCAGGTATTTAAAACACAACATTTTTTCACTATGAATTTTTAAAAATTTTTAACTCATTTTAATTTCATGTTATGCAAATTTTATGGTGAAAATTTGAAGATTTATTGCAGTCTAAATATTAACAGAAACAAATATGAGTTTTATAAATTATCCCCCTTATAGATAGGTGAGTCACAGAGGACAAAACCCTCTAGAGCTGTGCATTGCCTAAATCTGTGTTAAATATGGAACTTGAGTTGCTTTTGGGTTCATTTATCATATAGGTACAGCAGAGAATCTTCAGGTAAGATAAATTATTATAACGAGATTATCTGCCCCTCAACTTATTCTTCTATTCAATGTAATTTTTCAAAAATGTTCTTTGTGCTTTTATGGCTTAACTAATGCTCATTAATACTTCATGCAAATCTTTAATGAAGGTAATTTATTTGTCACATTGCCATGCACCATGTAGAAATAGTGGATACTGTCTATTTATCAACAGGCACTGAAATGGTTTATTTTCTGCATCAAGGGTTTGTGTCTATGGCTCACCTGTTTCAAAAAAAAACCCTAATCATAAAACACATATTTATCTCTCTTGATATGTAATCACTGTAATAAATCTTAAATTACTATTAATTCATATGCACATAACATGAAAGTTTTAGCTGGGGTTTTTTGAGTTGAGTTCTTTTTCAAAAGTAGAAAAGGTGGTATGAGTTATGCTAGTAATATGAAAAGCACAAAAACTATTAAGAATGCATTTTTCTCTCTCATTCTACAAGGGGTTTCTCTGTAAAATCACATAGTTTTTAATTTTTATAATCATGTTTATATTTTTTATAATTTTGTTCATATCTTATATCACATTTATAATCAGGTTTATATCATATTTATGATTAAAATATACTCATTTTCATAATCATGTTAAATCACACTTAAATATTAGTTTTTATAATTATGTTTATATCTACGTTAATTTCATAATCTTGAAATTGATGTAGTTAATTTCATCAAATTATCATCAAAATATATTTGCAAAGTAGACTTTATCATAATGTCTTACTAGACCGTATTTTTTGCAAATGTATTTTGATATTTGCATAGCTGTAAAATAATAAGGTCTAGTACTAATAGGGGGTTTAAACAATTAAAGAACACATAAGAAAGAAAGTGTACCTTGGAAAAAATTGTCATAAAGTAATTGAGTGGCCACTGTTTTGAACCTAATATTCATGTTCTATCAGAGATATATGTAATACACATACTATAGAATACATGGATGAAAGGTTTTAATGGAATGATAAATTGTTGATTCTCCCTAAGTTATTTTTCCCCTTTCTCTTTCTTTTTTGTCCAGTAGTCTTCTAGGCTTTGGTGTTCTAAACTGGCTTTCCCTTGGTCAATTCCCATACTGTCAGTCTTTATCAGTTTTTCTAATTTCAAGTTACAGTGGAGATTGACTTTTTAAAATCTAAACGTGTTCAGATTTCTTTGTTGAGTATGGATCACTCAGATGTGTTTTGTGTATTCTCCACAAGTGTGGGCTCCGTAATGTATTTTTCCCACTAAGCCTCTGTTCCTAGCTTGTGGGTTAATTAATAATTCTGGTGATTGACTCGGTGATATTTTCCCAAATCTCAAGACTAGAAACTATTATAGCTTAAATAAAAATACTATAATTTTCTGGGAACCCAGGAGAGTTATACAATATTGTAGTTGTGGAAATAGGAAAACTGTGTATCTGTAGGGATTACTGAAAATTTCAAGAATACAAACCAGTTGTTAGGTGAATAAATTTATTCACAAAACATTGATTTAGGAGATGACTGTTAAAGACGAGATTGAGAGATTTTTATTGGTGGGGATCACCCAAAGAAATTGTGACTGCACACAAACTATTAAACTGGAAATCAAGAAAAACCTGGATACTTTATGTCAAACAGTGATCAGGGTGAGAAGATAGATTTTTTTTTTTCATGCTTGTACTTATGCCTTCTTTGTAGTGAAAACATAAAAAACTTGAACACTGGTGTTAGCAATACAATTTGTATCATAGTAAAGTGACATGAAATGTGTATTAAGTGCCTGGATTCCTATTCCAGCTGGGACCTCTGTGGAAGAACTGAGACACACGGGGCTCAACTCAATGAGCGTGTAAGGTAATGTGGCACCATGGGAAAAGATGCCTTTATACCAACGCAAAAACATGCTTGAATATTTGCACCATCACCTAGCAGCTGTGCAGTCTTGAGCTTGTTTACATGATTACTTCAGTTTGGTTTCTTCATCTGTGAAATGATTATAGTAACACCTAACTCATAGGATTTTGTGGGAAATTTCATTAAAAAAAAGTGTTAACATCATTATTTCAGGTATATAGTAAGTATGCTCAAAATGTCATTATTATTGAAAATTCTGGCCTACACACACACACACACACACACACACACGTTTTATTTTTACTGTGTTTACCTTCTATGCAGAATTATCCTAGCAGTCATTCTAAAAAAACTTCAAGAAACATAACCTCTTACCTAAAAATACATACATACATATATATATATACACACACACACATATATATATATATATATATATATATATATATATATATATATATATATATAGAGGCATTTGACTTTGCAGGACAGTCATACATCCATATTCTATTCTTGTTCTGATTTACCATGCAAAAAGTATCAACTATGCAGAACTAAAATATCTGTAAATGTTATAGTATATGTTGCTCTGCAGTATTCCAATCTCATATCAAATTACAGGTTAGGAGTAGTTTTACTCTTTATACATGTCACATGCCTACTAATAGTCCTTAAATGGCTCTCTGATATGGAACTATTTGTCATAGAATTTAAAATCTGTGATAGTCTGGTTTGCTGTCATACCTGTACCCATCTCTTTCTTAACCATCTGATACTATCACCCACTCTTCACTATCATCAGTGCTTCATTTTAAATTGAGTGATTCTCAAATCTATGTGTCTTTCATCATGTTATTTCCCCAGACTCTAGTCTGCACTCCCACCTTCCTCTGCCCAGTTGCATGCTTGGACACAATCCAAGTACAAGTACTACTGCCTCAAACAAGGTTTTAAGAGTCGCATTATTTCCATTTATTTGTGTCCTGTCTTATTCCCTTGAGCAGTGGTTTGCAGTTCTTGAAGAGGTCCTTCATGTTCCTTGTAAGTCATATTCCCAGGTATGTTATTCTCCTTGTAGCAATTGTGAGTGGTAGTTCACTCATGATTTGGCTCTCTGCTTGTCTATATTATTGGTGTATAGAAATGTTTGCGATTTTTGAACACTGATTTTGTATCCTGAGACTTAGCGGAAGTTGTTTATCTGCTTAAGGAGGTTTTGGGCTGAAATTATGGGGTTTTCTAAATAAATATACAATCATGTCATCTGCAAATACAGACAATTTGACTTTCTCTCTTCCTGTTTGAACACCCTTTATTTCTTCTCCTGCCTGATTGCCCTGCCCAGAACTTCCAATACTATGTTGAATGGGAGTGGTGAAAGAGGACATTCTTGTCCTGTGCTGGTATTCAACAATGCTTCCAGCTTTTGCCCATTCAGTATGATATTGGCTACAGGTTTGCCCAAAATAGTTCTTACTATTTTGAGATATGTTCCATCAGTACCTAGTTTATGAGAGTTTTCAGCATGAAAGGCTGTTGAACTCTGTCAAAGTCTTTTTTTGCATCTATTAAGACAATCATGTGGTTTTTATCATTGGCTCTGTTTATGTGATGGATTATGCTTATTGATTTGCATATGTTGAACCAGCCTTACATCCCAGGAATGAAGCCGACTTGGTTGTGGTGGATAAGCGTTTTGATGTGCTGCTGGATTCTGTTTGCCAGTATTTTATTGAGGATTTTCACACCGATGTTCATCAGGGATATTAGCCTGAAATTTTCTTTTTTGGTTGTTTCTCTGCCAGGTTTTGGAATCAAAGTGATGCTGGCCTCATAAAATGAGTTATGGAGGAGTCCCTCTTTTTCTATTGTTTGGAATAGTTTTGGAAGGAATGGTACCAGGTCTTCTTTGTACCTCTGGTAGAATGTGGCTGTCAATCTGCCTGGTCCTGGGCTCTTTTTGGCTGGTAGGCTATTAATTACTGCCTCAATTTCCGAACTTGTTATTGGTTCATTCAGGGATTCGACTTGTTCCTGGTTTAGTCTAGGGAGGGTGTATGTGTCCAGGATTTTATCAATTTATTCTATATTTTCTCGTTTATTTGCGTAGAGGTGTTTACAGTATTCTTTGATGGTAGTTTGTATTTTTGTGGGATCAGTGGTGATATCCCCTTAATTGTTTTTCATTGTATCTATTTGATTCTTCTCTCTTTTCTTCTTTGTTAGTCTGGCTAGCAGTCTATTTTGTTAATATTTTCATAAAACCAGCTCCTGGATTCATTGATTTTTGAAGGTTTTTTTGTGTGTATTTATCTCCTTCAGTTCTTCTCTGATCTTAGTTATTTCTTGTCTCCTGCTAGCTTTTGAATTTATTTGCTCTTGCTTCTCTGGTTATTTTAATTGTGATGTTAGAGTGTCGATTTTAGATCTTTCTTGCTTTTTCATATGGTCATTTTAGTGCTATAAATTTCCCTCTTAACACTGCTTTAGCTGTGTCCCAGAGATCAATATCATGAAAATGACCATACTGCCCAAAGTAATTCATAGACTGAATGCTATTCCCATCAAGCTATCATTGACTTTCTTCATAGAACTAGGGGGAAAAAAAAAACTACTTTAAATTTTATATGGAACCAAAGAAGAGCCCACAGAGCCAAGACAATCCTGAGCAAAAACAATAAAGCTAGAGGCATTATGCTACCTGCCTTCAAACTATGCTACAAGGCTACAGTAACCAAAACAGCATGGTACTGGTACCAAAACAGAGATATAGACCAATGGAACAGAACAGAGGCCTCAGAAATAACACTGCACACAGTAGATTTTTGAGTAACCTGACAAAAACAAGCAATGGGGAAAGGATTCCCCATTTAATAGATGGTAGTGGGAAAACTGGCTAGTCACATGCAGAAAACAGAAACTGGACCCCTTCCTTACACCTTGTACAAAAATTAACTCAAGATGGATTAAAGACTTAAACGTAAGACCTTAAACCATAAAAACCCTAGAAGAAAACCTAGGCAATATCATTCAAGACATAGGCATGGGCAAAGACTTCGTGACTAAAACACAAAAAGCAATGGCAACAAAAGCCAAAATTGACAAATGGGATCTAACTAAACAGCTGCTGCACAGCAAAATAAACTATCATCAGAGTGAACAGGCAACCTACAAAATGGGAGAAAACATTTGCAATCTATCCATCTGACAAAGATCTAATATCCAGAATCTACAAGGAACTTAAACAAATATACAAGGAAAAAAAATCCATCAAAAGGTGGGCAAAGGATATGAGCAGACACTTCTCAGAAGAAGACATTTATGTGTCCAACAAACACATGAAAAAAAGCTTATCATTACTCGTTATTAGAGAAGTGCAGATCAAAACCACAATGAAATACCATCTCATGCCAGTTAGAATGGTGATCACTAAAATATCAGGAAACAACAGATACTGACAAAGATGTGGAGAAATAGAAATGCTTTTAACCTGTTGGGGGGAATGTAAATGAGTTCAACCATTGTGGAACACAATGTGATGATTCCTCAAGGATCTAGAACCAGATATTCAATTTGACTCAGCAATTCCATTACTGGGTTTATAAATCATTCTACTATAAGGACAAATGCACATGTATGTTTATTGGAGCACTGTTTACAATAGCAAAGACTTGGAACCAACCCAGATACTCATCAACGATAGCCTGGATATAGAAAACGTGGCACATATACACCATGGAATACTATGCAGTCATAAAAAAGAATGAGTTCATGTCCTTTGTAGGGACATGGATGAAGCTGGAATCCATCATTCTCAGCAAACTAACACAGGAAGAGAAAATCAAAAACCACATGTTCTCACGTCTAAGTGGGAGTTGAACAATGAGAACACATGGACATACGGAGGGGAACATCACACACCGGGGTCTGTCGGGGGTGTGGAGGAGAAGGGAAAGGAAAGCATTAGGACAAATACCTAATGCATGTGGTGCTTAAAACCTAGATTACAGGTTATAGGTGCAGTAAACCAACATGGCACATGCATATCTATGTAACAAACCTACACATTCTGCACCTGTATCCCAGAACTTAAACATAAAAAGGTCACACTAATTTACAATTCACCCTTCTTTTCTGAAATTTTGTAGATATATCATTAACTTGTGTACTGATTTGCTTACAACAGTGCCAATTTACACCAGTTTTCCCAGAAAGAGTATTAATATCCTCTCTTTTCACTCTCAAAAAATGAGCCCGTTTGGATATTATTTATATATATTATATGCTCTCCCTATGCCCTTTCCATCATCCATACAACACATTACTCTTGTAGTGGTCCTATGTTCTCCCATAGTTCTCTGGACGTATCATCTTCCCTACCAGATCACATATTAATCTAGAGCAGGAGCTCTGTCATATGCTTACTGTGCAAACGTGGCATACAAGTGAAAAATAAACTTATTTAAATTAATTTTAGAAATTTTAAAAAGAGTATTATGTTACCAGTAAAGATAACTGGAGCTATCTTCAGTTGCCCCAAATGTTAATGGATATTATTACTCTAATTGTCGAAAATAGTTTCCAACTCACTTGAGTATCCAGTAAGTAGTTTATGAATCCCTTTCTGATGATGAATGCAGTGTTTGGTTATTTTAAGTTTAGTGAAATCAGGTGTTTTCTTTTCATCCCATTTCAACCCTTGGTAATAGGCTAAATTTATAAGTTCTATTTATAAACTGTATTAAGACTGACATGATTTTGCCCGAGTCTCTTTAACTACAACACTGTCTTTTATTTCTTCAATCCACCCTAGCCACAGTGGCCCTGCTATTAGTTTCCAACTTAGGACATGTGCATTAATTTTTACCTTAGCCTCAAACACGCATTCCCCAGATACTTGCATGGCTCATTACTTAACTTCTTTTAGGTCTCTGCTCAAATGACTCCCTCTGGGAGGTGTTTATGGATTTGCTGATCTTAAGCAAAACTATCAATAATCTCTCTCTCTCTCTCTCTCTCTCTCTCTCTCTCTCTGTGTGTGTGTGTGTGTGTGTGTGTGTGTGTGTGTCTTATGTATTTACCTCTTATTACTTATCTCCTGTGTGGCAGCAAGTGTTTTCTTAGGGAAGAAATCTTGTCTATGTTTTATCTGTTTGGTCCATTACCATACCTCCTCAGTAGTGTAAAAAGTGGCTGGCACACAATAAATAATTTTTGAATGAATAAAAAACAAAATAAATACAGACAGCAAAATGTTTCCCTATCATATGCCATAAAATAATTATTTTAAAAACTATTATATTGGGTTAAGTTTATCTCTTTATAAGGTAATAAATAATTACAATTATTTATCTGGAAGTTTTTCTAGAAACCCTGGGAATACATGTATCCTAACATATAGGTAAGTATGTTAAGATAAGGACATGAGACTTGAACCAATTCCAATATTCTAGCTAAATTGTATAGGTCCCATTAGATTGACATAAATAAAATTTATAGAAGCAACAATATTATTATTAGTTGCTTTCACAAATGTTGGAAGTAGGAGAGAAAATTAACGAAACATATAAAATTTTAAATGAACTGGAAGACCTGTAAACACATTTCTAAGTCCCAATGCTTTTCTCTTCTTTTTTTAAGCTGATTCAGTTTAGGGTGAATGCTTATTAATGCAAAACATGTCATCCTTGTTTTTTCATTAATTATTTTGCTATCAAGACTACCATTTTGAGATTTTTGAGATTTTGCTTCCTTGTACAGTTTTGCATTACTTTAAAGTTAGCTTGAGTTTTTCCTTTAACTACAAAGAAATTCCATCAAAATGTATTCTTTAATCTATCTGGGGAAAAATACCATATTTTCCAGTGGTGGATCTCTGTGGTAGAATGGTAACCAAACAGCACTGATTTTATGAACTCTCTAATGAAGTTCTCAGCTAACATTGCCACAATTTTAAAACACAGTATAACTGTATCTTAAAGTGGACAAGAACTGTCTCATACACCAATATTTTCATCAATAATTTTATCAAGGAAGAGATGAAAATGCATATGTAGAAGGTGACTAAGGGGATACTAATAATGTTGATGTTGTTGTAAAACTATACCTAAATCAACACTTTATGATTAAATGATGTAGTAGTATCTTTATGAGAACACTAGGTACTAGCCTTTATGGGGCCATTTAAATGTTAATAATAACTTTGAAATACTACACTCCTCTTGGAAAGGCTCATGGTCTATGCCTCTTTTCCAGTTTTACTTTAGTTCATTAGTTTATTGTCTCTTTATTTCTAAGAGTCAGCAATCTCTACTAATACTAATATTTGGAGGATCTATAGCTGAAGAGCACAAATTACATAAATTTAATTTTGATGTAAAATATCATCTTAATGCATAACCTCCATTGATCTAGATCAAGTTTTCTCAATCTCAGCACTCTTGACATTGGGGGCTGATAATTCTTTGTCATGAGAGACTATCCTCTGTATTATAGATGTGTGTCAGCATCACTGACCTTCACCCACTAGATGCTGACAGCATCCTGCCTCTCCTCCCCCTGCTCCAACTAAAGCAACTAAAAATGTCTCTAGACGCTTCCAAATGTGTCCTAGTGGTAAAATCATCCCTGGTTAAGAACTAATCCAGAAGTGAAATATTTTCATTACCAACTATTTGGGTTATTTGGTGTTTATTTCATTTTATAAATAGATAAACAGATAAAAGCTAACTGCTTTGAGTTTTCATTTTATTTTTAAGAGCAGGACACAATACCTCCTTCATGATTTTACTTCCATAACACAAACATATAGAGGAGGTTCTCAGTACAGTTTCCTAAACTGAATTCAAATTAGGACTCAATCATACTCACAGCATAGAATGATAAGGGACATTATTTACTTTTGATCTAATGGGTCAAAATATAGCTTAATATTTTGATAATGATTCAGATCATATTTTGGTAGTGATTTGGGCCATACTTTCTCTATTAATATCAAAATAATTAAAAAATAAAATATTTGGTTGAATATTGATACAATGGCATATGGACACTATTAGATTGTCATTTTTCCTTATTTTTATAAAATCTTACACAATGTAGAAAAAAGTTTGTGTTACAAGAGTTTTTCAGTTGTTTGATTCTGCATAAGTAATTTACTTTGTAGAGTTATAGACTTGCAAATAATGTGAAGAAATCTGAATCAATGCATTAAACTGACTTCTTTTTACTCAATCATTTTGAGGTTTTATTTTTTTACGTTTTTAAAATAACAAAATATGTATTTCTAGAACTTATTTGGTTGCATTAAAGAATGAAGCTGAAATAAATTACTTCAAGATCATGGGAAAAATGCAAATTTATAGTAAACATAATAAAGGAGGAGGAAGCAATCTGCATGAGTATTTAAGGTTCTTGTGATCCGAGCTAAATAGAAAAGACAGAAATCAGTTTCTTACAGTGTTAGAGAAATGTTCAGATTATTACATCACCATTTTAAGGTATTTTGTTGACTTATGAGTTCATCTTTTTAAAATTTTTTTAGAATACAGAAATTAGAAATACTAGAGGGTTGATAAATCAGCTCAATAAAAGGTAGTCAGTCTACTGTGGGCGAACCTATAGAAGTTTCAGTGTTTACAAAGAGTAATAAATTGCAAGACCTCATAATTTAGAATGAGTCAGATCACGCAAATACTAATTCAGAGGTAAGGCGATTAGTTTCTCTAAAATAAATTTCCAGTTTAAAATTTTTCAAATCCTTCATTTACCATTTATTATTTCTATCACCTGGACTATTTACTAAGTGTTCCTCAGTCTTTGTTACCCTATTTGAGAAGTAGAGACTTTTTTTATTATTATTAATAATAAAATTAAGTAAATAAATAAATTAATTAATTAATTAAGTATTGAGGCTTGGTGTCTAGCAAGCAAGCATTCACTAAACTGATTATGTTATTAGTTCACAGTATCTTTTAGATAAAGAAGATTTTTGAGACAGAACAATTCTATATATCAGGACAAAAATTTCAAGGCTATTCTAATTCAACTGGTATTGAATTAATACTCTATTTTCTCCCATGTGCCATGATTCCCTGGGTAGATAGATCTAAGAGCTGATTGCTCCAAGGATAAAACTGTCTCTCAAATATCACATAGTAACTGTTTTAGTACCTATGTCTATATTAAGAACTTACTATGTGTCAGACATTTTGCTAAGCAGTCTGTATTATTTGCAATATTATTGGTTATCTTCATTTTATTCTATTGAAACTAAGGATCGATAAAATTATGTATTTTGTTTCCTGTACAACACATGGGTATGGTTTATAACTAGAATCCTAGAATGTAATTAAAATAGTGAAGGCTTTCCAAGCATAGGGAGTCACTAGTCCTGTGAACCTACAGATTTGGAAGCTCTTTCCTCCATCAAATCTTTTCAAATTAAAATTCCTTTTATTTTGTTAGATACATTTTTAGAATAGATAATATTTATTTTAAAAGCTTTAGAGCCTATTTGCATGATTCAAACACTACTACCAAAACAGAAAGCAGGATATATGTTTAATAAGAGGTTTTTGGAATGTTTTGTTTTCTTTTGTTAAACACAGTACATGGTATCATATGCAAACATGTATCTTCTGTGACAACAGGCTAAACTTCTACAGTTTACTGATGCCTGGTTCAGTTTCAAGATTAAGGCATTCTATTAGTTAAACCTCAGGCTCAAGCACTGTAACGTTTAGGACTCTCCGTTTTCCACTGGAGAAGCAATGCTGCTACTAGAGTACTTTCACATCTTCCTGGCCTGTTTGTCAAGCTTCAAGCTGCAGCTGCAGAGAAAGTTCATGTCCTAAGGGAAAAGCAAAGTTCTCAAGTACATTTAAAGTAGCCCATAGTTTTCCCTTATCTTTTCTCCTTCCGTCTTTCTCTTATGTACAATATGGAGCCACTAAAATGGCACCCAGAGTGATCCTTGTTGACATAACCTGAACTGCAGCCTAAGCCCACACATCCCCGAAGCACAGCCCTGTCACTGCTGGCCATTCTGCCTGCACTCAGACTGTGCTAATTGAGAGAGGTCAGCCAGTTTTCTCTCTCCAGACTTTCATTCTCCCTGAGGGGAAGAACGGTTCCAGTGAGTGATCCACCATGTCTAACGGCACTCATTTTCAATGCTTGTTAGCTTCATGCCTTTCTGCAATGTGTAAGAGCAGCATAAGAGAATGCATTTATAAGGCTATCCTCCAGACCAGGTTTGCAGAGAGATTTCAGAACTGCAGCTCTTAGGTGCTGACTTTCGTCTCCCCATCACACATGGACATATTCTAATTACAGTTACACTGCTTATTGTATTTTATGCTCTAAAGAACTCTGATTAACAACATATTTTATAAAAGGAATCCATTTGAAAAAGCTATCTTAATTTAGAAAGATCATAGATCTAGCTAAAGAATCATGTTGTTTTTTTCTTTATCCTTTAGTGCTTTTACCAGGAAAATAGAATATGGAGACCTACCTTATATGTACTATATTACATACACTTAGCTCTGTGCCTTTCATGTGGTAAAAGTCATCCCTGTGCCTCTCATATGGTAAGAACTCCGTAGATATTATGGTTGTTTCCTTACTAATGAAATGTACATTTCTTTAACATTTCCCTGCCTTGCCTGTGGTTAATATTTAAGGATAATCCTACATTTAACACAATATATTTCCATCTCAACAAGGAATGTTTTCTTTATAAATATGAGACAATGATGACAGTAGTGCTTGAGATTTTACTTTCATCGTTTTCTTAGTCACATCTGGCTACTTGATCTGCAGGACTATTATTCCTCATATGCCCCGATCCTCTCTGGGATGCCAACCTTGCAGCAAGCTAGAGAGAAATCAGCCTATACTATCTGATATTGTTTGGACTTTTTCATAAGGTTTACATACAACTCTTTCACTGTTATAGGATAGTCTGGATTTCTTCTCATCTTGTTCAAAAAAAGGCTACTTGTTGCTAAGCACTTAGCGGGCAGTGTCCTTTTGAAAAAAGGATAAGAAAAAAGATAAGGCCCTTTGTGTAACAGAATTAATTGGATAATATTCACCCAGTTCCTATTATAGTCGGAAGGAAAGAAAGAGAAAGTTCTATAGTTTTAGAACTTTACTAAATGGAAACAACTGAAAGAAAACTTACTGTACATTTGCTTAGGCAACATGCTAGTTGTATTTTAAGTGAATAAGTCAGTAGACAGGTGGATGCTTATGTCTGCAACCCCTGCTATTTAGTACCTTTAAGTAAAGAATATTTTAAATAACCCCTGCAAATGTTTTCAGCAGGAGGTAAAAATAATGACTGTGACTTACAAACATTGAAGAGAGACTACAGCTGTGTACTTGGAGACCTTTTGCTTTGCAAAGTATCTTTCTTGAAATAGATTTGACGGAAGGGATAGGATTCATTATTCCTGGTGGAAATACAACGTAAAAGTAGAGAAGGCAAATCAAAACATATGTAAGAGAATGGCAATGGATGCCCTCTATAAACCTAAAAAGTGAACTGGATTCCAGCATGGTAGGATAAAAGAGGTGCCAGGAAATATACTTGTTCTCTTTGCTCTACACACAACCTCTTCTACAGAGGACTAACAAGTAGTCTGGAAATTTAAAGTTCATTGGTTTAAGCAAAGGGTAATACTAAAGAGTACAAGCAGGCTGAGAAAAGAGTTTCACAACTAGTGCACAAATGACTAGGTGAGGCTAACTTAAATTGTTACACTCTGTTTGAAAGACATTTTGGCAATACTTATCAACAAAGTGAATACTGATTTTCTCACAAGGAAATTCCACCACTAGAAATTTAGTATCAAAAATAATTACATATATGCATACAATATATACACAACACACACACATACACATACATACACACAAACACACACACAGAGTTCTCTATTAATGCTCACTGCAAAGCAATTTACAATAAGAAATATTTTTAAAAATGCCCTCAAATTTCTAGTATCAGAGTAGAGATTAAATAATCTTTCTGGAATACATGCAACCATTAAAAATTAGGGATTAAATAATGTTTAACATGGAATATTGTTTATATGTTATAAATTATATTGATATAGATAATACATCTATGCGAAGATAAATATATGTTAGAGATCTATTTTCTAGATATCAGTACTTTTCCATTATGAACATTTGTAATTTGTATTTTCTAGATATCAGTACTTTTCCATTATAAACATTTGTAATTCGTATTGTTTTAGGACTAATCACCATATATACACCCACACATTGTGTGTGTGTGCGTTTGTATAAAATCATAGTTTGTTTTTCTTTCTTTCTGTGGTTTTTTTTTTTTTTTTTTTTTTTTCCTGAGGCTGAGTCTCACTCTGTTGCCCAGGCTGAAGTGCGGTGGTGTGATCTCAGCTCACTGCAACCTCTGCCTCCCAGGTTCAAGAGATTCTCCTACCTCAGCCTCCTGACTACAGGTACATACCTCCCACCTGGATAATTTTTGTATTTTTAGTAGACACAGGGTTTCACCATGCTGGCCAGGGTGGCCTTGAACTCCTGACCTCAGGGGATCCACCCGCCGTGGCCTCCCAAAGTGCTGGGATTACAGGCGTGAGTTACCATGCCCAGCCCATACTTTTTCAATTTTATCATAGAATCGTTATACATATTAAATTATTTTTTCTACTTGCTTCAAAGAAATGGAGGTGGTGGAGATAAGAATAATTTAGAAAATGTTTATATGAGACAACATAGCAATTATATCTTGATTGCTTTTATTATGTGCACGTGGACCTCTAATATAAATTGAGATTTTTAAACAATTGTCAATTGTTATTTAAACTCAAAAATATGTGTGTTAATATATGTGGCTGCTTACAATTTCTAATGCTTCTGTCTAGAAACTGCAAAGATATAGCTGAACTCTGGGTTAAGAAAAAGATTCTTCAACTAAGAGAAAGAAAAAGCAAGTAAATATAACCACAGCTGTTTGTACTTTCATTTTAATGGCGTCTATATGACTAATATTTGATTTCTTCAGATAGAAATTGAAAGAATGTTAACTATGAAAGGAGGAAAATACATGTGCTATAAAGTCCCCACATTTACACAGAAAAAAACCATATATTTCATTCCAAAATGCTGCAAACAATATATACTATCATCAAAACTGTGTATAAATTTTCAAACATAGAATGATAGCAACATAAAGGGTAATAACAAGATTTTCCTATAGCTCCACAGATATAAATGCTGAAAGCAAGTTACTTTCATGGAGAAAATGAAGTACCTATAATATGAAAACATAAAATCACAAAAAGACGTATACTTCTTCACTTGAAGATTTATATTCTAATGACATAGCAGCTTTATTCATACTAGTCGAAAATTGAAAGCAGTTGAAATTTACATCAACTGATAAATGGATAAACACCTGAAGCATTAGGTTTGGTGCAAACATAATTGTGATTCTGTTATTAGTTTTAATGGCAAAACCGACAATTACATTTACACTAATCTGATATACTGCAACAATGAAATATTCAGCAATTATTTAAGAAAAACCTAACTGACTCGGCAACATGCATGAATCTCAGAATCATTATGCCAAGTGAAAGAAACATACTGTATAATTTCTTCTTAAAAGATTTCTGGACAAAACAAAATATAGGGACAGAAATCACATCAATGAATATCTGAGAAGAGAACTGGGTGAAAAATTTATTGGAAAGGGAAGAGCATTGGGGAACTTCTTTTGGTGATGCAAATGTTCTATGCCATGATTATGATAGTGATTACATGACTTC
This sequence comes from Macaca mulatta, assembly GCF_049350105.2. Taxonomy (NCBI): domain Eukaryota; kingdom Metazoa; phylum Chordata; class Mammalia; order Primates; family Cercopithecidae; genus Macaca; species Macaca mulatta. The sequence goes on along the minus strand of NC_133419.1, from coordinate 100,828,299 downwards.
TTTTATCTTAATTCATTCAATTATACACTTAAAAGTTGCTGATGGCCAGGCGCTGTGGCTCACGCCTGTAATCCCAGCACTTTGGGAAGCCGAGGCGGGTGGATCACGAAGTCAGGAGATCTAGACCATCCTGGCTAACACGGTGAAACCCGGTCTCTACTAAAAATACAAAAAATTATCCGGGCATGGTGGCGAGCGCCTGTAGTCCCAGCTACTCGGGAGGCTGAGGCAGGAGAATGGTGTGAACCCAGGAGGCGGAGCTTGCAGTGAGCCGAGATTGCAGCCTGGGCGACAGAGCAAGACTCCATCTCAAAAAAAAAAAAAGAAAAAAAAAAGTTGCTGATGTTCGTTATATGTTAATATACCTCAATAAAGCTAATTATCCATGTTTAATAAGTGAAAAGAAAAAGGATTGACTCAAATATTATTTTTCCAACTGAGAGCATTAATTGAAATTCCTAAAAGAAGGTAACATTTTCTATTTGTTTCTATTTCTCTAGAGTAAGATTTATATTATATGTGATCAAATAACTATGTCACTATATTTCTTGATTGAAAAAATAAAAAGAAAGGTAACATTATCTTTTGAAATATACAAAATTAGCTCTTTATTTTTTATTTTTTTTTTATTTTTTATTTTTTTTTTTGAGACGGAGTCTCGCTCTATCGCCCAGGCTGGAGTGCAGTGGCGCGATCTCGGCTCACTGCAAGCTCCGCCTCCCGGGTTCACGCCATTCTCCTGCCTCAGCCTCCCGAGTAGCTGGGACTACAGGCGCCCACAACCGCGCCCGGCTAATTTTTTGTATTTTTAGTAGAGACGGGGTTTCACCGTGGTCTCGATCTCCTGACCTTGTGATCCGCCCGCCTCGGCCTCCCAAAGTGCTGAAAATTAGCTCTTTAAAGTGGGGTACTCAGGCCTTATTTTTTGGTTTAGGACAATTAATAAACAGTAGTTATCAAGTACCTGAGAACATCCAGGACTGTGTTAGCAAATCTGTAAAAGATACAAAGATACATGTACCTCCTCAGTAGCCCACATCAACTAGGAAAAATCAGATGTCATAAATGACTGTTATGCAGTGAACGATGTGACAAGATTTAGACAAGAGAAGAAAACTTGTTTATAGGCACTTAGGAATGCTGATGAGGAAGCAAGGGGCCAGGAGAGAAGAATAAATCCTTTGTTACTTAATCATAAAAGGATAAAATGAAGAGGGCATCATCATCATAATCACTAAATGATAGAGTATTTACCACAGAGCAGGAACTGGGTAAAATACTTATATCTTCTCATTAAATCTTTCAATATATACATGTAAAATTTTGAAAATGAGGAATTATGGTAAGAACATGTTATATTTCTTCCCCAAGGTCACATTGCTGATAAGTGACAAAATTGAATCCTTCTCACCCTAGAGCCCAAGAAATATGTATACATATATTACAGTTATTTTAAGGTGTATACTTTAAAAAATGATACAAGTTGGCTGGGCACAGTGGCTCATGCTGTAATCCCAGCACTTTAGGAGGCTGAGGTGGGTGGATCACCTGAGGTCAGGAGTTAGAGACCACCCTGGCCAACATGGTGAAATCCCGTCTCTACTAAAAATACACAAATTAGCCAGGCATGGTCGTGAGCACATGTAATCCCAGCTACTCGGGAGGTTGAGACAGGAGAATTGCTGGAACTCGGGAGGTGAAGGTTGCAGTGAGCTGAGTCCCACTGAACTCGAGCCTGGGCCAACAATACTGGAAATGAAATGATCAAAGGCAAGGAAGCTGAAAAAAATGAATACAGTAGTAAGATAAACAAAAGCTTAGGTACTCTATAGTTTGTTCTATAGTTTCCTTCCCCTTCCACCATGATTGTAAGTTTCCTGAGGCCTCCCTAGCTCTGCAGAACTGTCAATCAATTAAAGGTTTTTCCTTTATAAATTACCCAGTCTCAGGTATTTCGTCATAGCAGCATGAGAATGGACTAATACAGTAAACTGGCACCACAGAGAGTGGGGCACTGCTGAAAAGATACCCAAAATGTGGAAGCAAATTTGCAACTGGGTAACAGGCAAAGGTTGGAAAAGTTCCAAGGGCTCAGAAGAAGAAAAAAAATGTAGGAATGTTTGGAATGTCCTGGACACTTAGAGGGCTCAGAAGACAGAAAGATGGGGGAAAGTTTGGAACCTCCTAGATGCTTGTTGAATGGCTTTGACCAAAATACTGACAGTGATATGGACAATGAAGTCCAGGCTGAGGTGGTCTCAGATGGAGATGAGGAACTTGTTGGGAACTGGAATAAAGGTAACCCTTTCTGTTTTAACAAAGAGACTGGCAACATTTTGCTGCCATCCTAGAGATCTGTAGAACTTTGAACTTTAGAGAGAGATGATTTAGGGCATCTGACAGAAGAAATTTCTAAGCAGCAAAGCATTCAAGATATGACTTAGGTGCTTTTAAAAGCATTCAGTTTTATGCATTCACAAAGATAAGGTTTGTAATTGGAACTTATGTTTAAAAGGGAAGCAGAGTATAAAAGTCTGCAGAAAATTTGCAGCCTGAAAATGTGAAAGAAAAACCCATTTTCTGAGGAGAAATTCAAGCCAGCTGGAGAAATATGCATAGGTAATGAGGAACCAAATGTTAATCACCAAGACAATCAGGAAAATGTCTCCAGATCATGTCAGAGGTCTTCATAGCAGCCCCTTCCATGACAGGCCCACAGGCCTAGGATGAGAAAAGGCTTTTGTGAGCCAGGTCCAGGGCCCTGTTGCTTTTTGCAGACTCAAGACTTGGTGCCCTGCATACCACCTGTGGCTAAAAGGGGTCAAGGTACAGTTCAAGCCATGGCTTCAAAGGGTGCAAGCCTCACACCTTGGCATCTTCCACATGGTGTTGAGCCTGGAGGTACACAGAGGTCAAGAATTGAGGTTTGGGAACCTCTGCCTAGATTTCAGAGTATGGGAGTGCCTGGATGTCCAGGCAGAAGTTTGCTGCAGGGGCAGAGCCCTCATGGAGAACCTCTGCTAAGGCAGTGTGGAAGGGAAATGTGGGATTGGAGCCCCCACACAGAATCCCCACTAGGGCAATGACTAGTGTAGCTATGAGAAGAGGTCCACTGTCCTCCAGATGCCAGAATGGTAGATCCACTGACAGTGGCACCATGAGCCTCAAAAAGTCACAAAAAATGCCAGGCCATGAAGGCAGCTGGGAGGGGGCTGTATCCTTCAAAGCTAGAGGGGCAGAGCTGCCCTAGGCCATGGGAGCCCACCTCTCAGTGTGACTTGGATGTGAGACATGTAGTCAAAGGAAATCATTCTTAAGTTTTAAGATTTGACTGCCCCGCTGGATTTAGGACTTGCACGGGATGTGTAACTCCTTCATTTTTGCCAATTTCTCCCATTTGGAATTAGTGTAATTATCCAATGCCTGTACCCCCATAGTATGTAGGAAGTAACTGACTTGCTTTTGATGTTAGGGGCTCATAGTGGGAAGGAATTTGCCTTGTCTCAGATAAGACTTGACTTGGACTTTTGAGTTAATGCTGGAATTAATTAAGATTTTGGGGGACTGTTAGAAGTGCATGACTGTGTTTTGAAATGTGAGGACATGAGATTTGGGAGGGACCAGGGGTGCGATAGTATGATTTGGCTGGACTCCATACAAATCTCATTTTGAATTGTAACTCGCATAATCCTCACATGTTGTGGAAAGGACCTGGTGGGAGGTCCTTTAATTTAATCATGAGAGTGATTATCCTCACGCTGTTCTCGTGACAGTGAGTTCTCATGAGATGTGAGGGTTTTTTAAGGGGCTTTTCCCCCTTTTGCTTGGCACTTCTTGCTGCCACAATGTGAAGAAGGATGTATTTGCTTCCCCTTTTGCCACGATTTTAAGTTTCCTGAGGCCTCCAGCCCTGAAGAACTGTGAATCAATTAAACCTGTTTCCTTTCTAAATTACCCAGTCTCAGGAATGTCTTCATAGCAGTGTGATAATACACTAATACAATACGATATAGTCAATGAGTGAGGACCGTATAATATAGTCTAAAGGGCGAAGGGTTTGAAATCACACAGACCTGGATCTCTGTGTTTTTATTTATTAGCCATGGGATTTTAGGCAACTTGCTCTCTGAGCTTCAATATTACCATTTGTAACATGGTGGCAACAATAATTTACTTATAAAACAGGGATAAAGATAAAATAGGATACATATAAAACGTAAAATACTGATTTTCTTTGCTTCTATTTATCCAAAGAGACGGCTGATTCTAGGCAAAACTTAAAAATAGAGCTCTCTTTGTCCAAATAATATAACTCAAGTCACCCTAATTACAAGAACCTTTTAGAAAAAAAGTCATAATCACATAATAATGACTAATTGATTACTTTTAAAATTAGTCTCACTCAATTGCACTTCCTAGAATCTATTTATTTCCATCTTGCCAATTTCTTTTGCATAAGGTTCGTTATAAAATGTAAGAATACAAGATTAACATATATCAAAGTAAAACTGTAATCTTGTAAAAGTTGTCGGTTTCATTAATAAAGACACATTTGGAAAACAGCTTCGGCCAATAAAGCAAAAAAAAAAAAAAAAAGAAAGTCTGTGTGATAGCAAACTCTCACAGAATAAAGATCTTATGTAGTTTAACATATAGTGATTTGAAATAAGAGAAATCTTTAGAAATTTGCTGAGATCCTTAATTTTTTGAAAAATTACCTTTTGTGATTGTGGTATAAAAGTTAATTTTGAAGCGTAGAGTGTCATGGTATCTTACTGTTTTGTATGATAAAGGATGCCAAAAAATCTCTTGTTCTTTTTCTCTTGTGCTTGTTATAATTACATCATTTTAAATTATGAGATTTAAATTGTATAATCTAAAATCTCATTTTAAATAAAACTATCATCAAAAATATTTTGTTTTTACATCTGTGAAATTTTGGTTGCCATTTTACATAGCTTTGTTTTAAGGGAAAAATTTCTGGTATTCATTATTTTAAGATAAAGAGGTCTCCTGAAGATAGCAATAATACTTGATGCCCTTTCACTTAACTGTCAGGATTCATTTTTCCTTTTTTTGATCCCTTCCCCTTCTTAAACTCTGAGATTCCCATTTCCAAGTGCCATTCATCTTCTAGTTGCCTTGTCAGCTTGATGTCAACTAATCTCTCCCAACTGTTAATTAATGTTAGCAGATAATGATTTAAGGCAACCCCTTTCTGAAAAGCATTTGCATTTTAAAGAGGGTTTTTGAAGACAGATCTTCAAGACAAAGTTAATTTAATGCTCACTGTCCTCCAACCATCGAGCTAATTAGCTTACATAAACTACCTCTTAATTCTGACAACAATGCTGTGAGGTAGCTTTTATTATTTCTTCTTCACAGGCAAGGTAAAGCTTAATTTAACAGACAGACCAGTGGTAAGTGTCAGAGCCAGGATGAGAACCCTTGGATGTCTAAGTCCAAATCCCAGGTAAAATATGATGGTATAGTATAGCTATTTAGAAGCAGAGAATATCTGGTATTCTTTCATCATAGTGTTCTTGGGGTTACCTCTTGTATTCTCTGGATTTGTTTACTTATACCTTATCTGCTTTCACAGTGGTTTTGAGAATGGTGAATCTGTCCACCTGTCTTAAACTAGGTTGAGGAAAAAGTATTTAGAATTAAAAAAAAAACAACCCCACACAACAAAAATTATCTTTTGTTTATTTCTATAATAGGAAATGCCCCAGCTGAAGTGTTACGGCTCATACACAAAAACTGAAGACCTCTTTGCTCTACTCTAACCAATACTTCTAAGGAGTCTCAAGGCCAACAGAAATGAGGGGTTGCTTAGATTTAGCATCTAGAAAGAGGCCAGCGTCTTCAGTCCTTCAGTGTCCACTGCATTTTGACTATTCTTTCCAAACTGGATATACTATGTGTTAGAGTGTTTGCAATGAAGGAGTATTAAAGGAACAACCAAATGCATTACGCACTATGTTTGCTGTGTGCTCAGGCATAAGCTTTGCTATATAGCTCATTACATTATAAATTCAGCTATATTCTATGATGGCTCAGAGCTTATATGTATAAATAAAATAAGTTTAGTCTGCAAATATTCACTTTATGCACTTACTCCAGTTGCCTTGGCACTTCCTATTTAACGGATTATTATGATTTTCTTTTCCTTCCCTCTGAGATCCAATGTACCTGCAGCACTAGTATTCGCCATGATGGATATGCATACCACCACAACTCCACCTATAACTGGAGGAGTGATGATAGAGAAACTGATTGTTTGGAGAGCATATTTAAGTGAGATATACCTGTCTGTGGTTTTGCACTTTTAGGGAGTCAGGTATACCAAGAACTGGATATTTATATCCAGTTTTCTGAGATACCTGTAGATATATAAGACTTCATGTGTTCACAACTCAACTAATCTTTTCCTATCCTAAACCAAATTCTTCATTTCTTAGGTATTGTATTTCATAGAGCCATAAATTTACACAAATTTCTTCTTCAAATTCTGTTTGAATTACCAGATTCATTAATCACCAAAAACAATTGCATTGAAAGTGTTCAAAAATAATGTTAAATAGCCACATTAAAATTTTACATGTAATTTTGAAAACAGCAAATAAAATATTAAATTTTGAAGAGAATAGAAGGAAAACTACAATTAAAAAACATACAATAAAAATGAGTGAAAGTAAAAAGAGGGCAAATAAAGCATAGAAAACGTGTGGTAACCACTTCAAACTATACAACAAGGCTATAGTAACCAAAACAGTATAGTACTTGTACACACAGACAAATGGAACGGAATAGAGGCCCCTGAATTAAAGCTGCATAGCCACAACCAATTGATCTTCAAGAAATTGACAAAAATAAACAATAGGGAAAGGATACCCTATTCACTAAATGGTTCTGGGAAAACTGGCTAACCATAAGCAGAATAATTAAGTTGGACCCCTATCTCTCACAATACACAAAAATTAACTCAAGAATGATTACACACTTAAATGTAAGACCTCAAACTATAAAAAATCGTGGAAGAGAACCTAAGAAACACTCTCTAGACACTGACCTAGGCAAAAAATTTATGATTAAGTTCTCAAAAGCAAATGCAACAAAACCAAAAAGTAGGCAAAGGATATAGATAGATACTTCTCAAAAGAAAACATACAAGCAGCCAGCAAAGACGTAAAACTGTTCAACACCACTAATTATGAGAGAGATGCAAATGAAAATCACAATGAGATAACATGGTGATTATACCAGCCAGAATGACTAGTATTAAAAAGTAAAACAAAAATAATAGATGCTGGGTATGGTGGCTTATGCCCGTAACCCCAGCACTTTGGGAGGCAGAGGCAGGCAGACCATGAGGTCAGGAGATTGAGATCATCGTTTCCAACATGGTGAAACCCTGTCTCTACTAAAACACAAAAAATTAACTGGACATGGTGGCGTACACCTGTAGTACCAGCTACTCGGAAGGCTGAGGCAGGGAAATCGCTTGAAGCCAGGAGGTGGAGGTTGCAGTGAGCTGAGATCATGCCACTGCACTCCAGCCTGGCAACAGAGCAAGACTCAATCAGATAGACAGACAGACAGACAGACAGACAGATAGATAGATACATACATACATACATACATACATACATACATATTGGTGAGGTTACAGAGAAAAGGGAATATTTACGCATTTTTCATGGCAATGCAAATTAGCTCAGTCCCTGTGGAAAGCAGTTTGGACATTTCCCAAAGAAGTAAAAATAGAATTACCATTCAACTTAGCAATCCCATTACTGGGTATACACCCCAAAGAAAATAAATAGTTTTCCCAAAAAGACATCTGTAGTAGTACGTTTATCACAGCACTATTCATAATAACAAAAACATGGATTCAACTCAGGTTCCCATTAACGGTGGGTTGAAGAAAATAAATGTGGCAAATACACACCATGGAATACTACACAGCTACACAAAAGAGCAAAATTATATCTCTTCTAGCAACATGGATGCAGCTGGAGGCCATTATCCTAAGCAAATTAATGCAGAAACAGAAAACCAAATACAGCATGCTTTCACCAAGTGACAGCCAAACTTTGGGTACATGCGGACACAAGATGGTAATAATAAACACTGGCGGTTCCAAAATGGGGGTGGGAAGGGTTGACAAACTACCTATCAGGTAGTATGTTTACTACTTGGATGACAGGATCATTGGGAGCCCAAATCCCAGCATCAAACACGTAACACACATATACATGTACCCTGTGAATCTAAAATTTAAAAAAAAATCAAAAACAGGGTAACAAGTACAAAATAAGATGGTAGAAATAAATGTAAATAGGCTAAACTCATTAGTTAAAAGATAGGTACTATATCTATGTTTATTGAATGAAGGTAAGTATTTGATAAAATTCACATTATTTTTAAGAAGTTCTTGATTCTATTGTTTAAAAGTTTTCATTTGTGTTATTGCTATAAAGGTTTTAGTATAGCTTTACACAAAATCCACATTATATAGTATTAAATATATCAAACGTTGAAGTACTGGTTCCGCCCCTTACTGTGTATGAGACCTTAAGTGTTTCACTTAATCTTTCTGATGTTTAGATTCCTCATCAATACTATAGGGATGACAATAATTTTTAAGTTTCAGATATTTTTTAAGGATTACATGATTATTATACCATAAAGTGGTATATTCATATATCTTTTACTATAGCATTATGCTTTATTTAAAAATTACAGGTTCCACTTCAATGTAAGCTTTTAAATGTTTTGGTACAAAATAAAATCAAATATGTAAGTAAAACAGTAATAAATGACTTATTTATGTAGAAAGTATAAATGATAGCTTCTAAATAGTAAAACAATTTTATATAGGTTTATAGGTTTTATGAGGCTATTTCTACATTTTCACAGAGCCTTTCTTTACAATATAACCCTCAACTTCAAAATTACTAAACTGAAAAAGACATTTTTTGGCAATCAAAACTCATTTGGGCTAACATATTAACATTTCAAATATATATATTTATTATCTTGTAGATGAATAACCACCTCAGTATCCAAACAAGGTATTTTCATGTACATATGTTGCTGACAGGGATTAATATTGATCTCTTGAGAAGATAACTCAGAAATTTAGCTATCAAGTCAATCCAAGCTTTTGCTTTTATTTGACGAAAAATGGGCATTGTACCTCTGTTTGAGGTAACAGGATAATGGATCTGTGGGCTGTTTCTGAATAATGTTTAATCTTCTCTGATGTATAAATTGTTTTATCATTTCATACAGCTTCCACTGAATCATAGTAGCTGCTACACTTTGAAATAGCAATACAAGAATGTGATATTAAGTGACCTAAATATCTGTCATGAATACAGGATACAATGAGCTAATACCAGAAGGCTGACAGGAATTGTCTAAAACCTTGCAAAATTCAACTATTAGAATCAGCATTTCACTCAGTTATTTAACATGCATTTAATGAAAACTTAGTAAGGATCAGACACTGTGCTACATATTGGGAATACAAATTGGAAGGTGGTAAATTTTGTATACTGAAGGAACATATAACTTCTTGGAAAGATAAAAACAATAAAATTTGACTCTTGACACTTTACACTGTATTGTTCTGATAGATAAAATAAAAAACTCTAATTTTGATTTGAAAAAAGGAAGCAAGACAAGATTGGGAAACCAAATACAATCAAGCATCAGTTGAACAAGTATGCTATGATAATCTACAAGACTATTTGGATGAAACAGAAACTTGGGTCTAAGATTTCTAGCATGTATCAGGCTACTTACTAATTTCATAATATTAATCTCATTCCACCCAAAGGCAGTGTTGAAGTCACTGCTATTAAATGTCAGATCAGAAACTTTACCCTGGATTATTCTTTTCTCACTTCCTTTGTAATTCGGTTTGGCATGTCCCCACCCAAATCTCATATTGAACTGTAGCTTTTATAATCCCCACGTGTTGTGGGACAGATCCAGTGACAGGTAACCGAATCAGGGGGGTGGATTTTTCCCATGATGGTGAGTTCTCATGATGGTGAGTAAGTCTCACAAGATCTGGTGGCTTTAGAAATAGCAGTTCCCTTGCACACGCTCTCTTGCCTGCCACCACGTAAGATGCACCTTTGCCCCTCCTTCAGTTTCTGCCATAATTGGGAGGCCCTCCAGCCAAGTGAAACTGGGAGTCCATTAAACCTCTTTTTCTTTATAAATTACCTGGTCTCAGGTATTTCTTCAGAGCAATATGAAAATGGACCAATATATTATGTTACTTCAGCAAGTATTTTTGACTATATTTTCCCAAGATAGTTTCCAAGTTCTTCTTTTAAGCAAACAAGGCAAGGCACTAAAATTAATGCACCATTTCACAACATAATTATGAGAAAAAGGTAAATTTTAAGAAAGGTTTTCTTGTTACATAGCTGATCTGTTTTTTCCTATTCTTATTTATGACTTTTCCATCAAAGTTTCTGATATTTATTAAAATCTTGGCTCATTTCATATATTTCTGAATATTATACATAGATTAATTCAATAAATATTTTTGAGCTGATACTCTGTCCTAGGCACTGGGGTAATAACAGTGAACAAAACCTACAAAATTTATGTCTTAGTAGAATTTGCATTGTAACCAAAGGAGACAAACTATGAACAACTAAGTAAGTAAATGTGTGAGTATATGGAATGCTATGAGTATTACGGAGAAAAATAAAGGCAGTATATGGAATGCTGTGAGTATTATGGAGAAAAATAAAGCAAAGCTGGATAAACGAATTGTGGAGTGGAAATCAAAGAGGAAGATCAGAAAAGGTTTTACTAAGGTGATATTTAAATGAAGACATGGATGTGAGGGAGTCAGCCATTCATATACCTGGTCATGATCCAGGCCTAGGGAATAGCTAGTGCAAGGGCCTTAAGGCAGGAGCTTGTCTGGTTGTTTGAGACATCAAGGAGATGACGATAACTACAGTAAAGAGAGTAGGAGGGAAAGCAGTAGGTGAGGTCAGAGAGATCAAGTGGAGGCAAATGGTGAGGGTTCTCCAAGCGATGGTAATGACTTTGGCTTTGATATTAAGCTGAATGAGATGATGTATTAGTCCGCTCAAGTTGCCATAACAACATACCACAGATTGAGTGACTTAAACAACAGAAATTTATTTTCTCACAGTTATGGAGGCTGGAAGTCTGGGATTAGGTGACAGCATGTTTGGCTTCTGATGAGGATTTTCTTTCTGGTTTGCAGATGGACACCTTTGTTTTCTCACATTCAGTAGAGAAAGAGAGCTCTCTGGTGTCTCTTCTAATAAAGTCATTAATCTTATCATACAGGCTCCACCCTCAAGGCCTCATATAAAACTAAAAAAAGCCCCATCTCCAAATATCACCTTCTATGGTCTGAATGTTTATGTCCCTTCAAAAGTAGTATGTTGAAATCCTAACCCCCAAAGTGCTGGTATTAAGAGGCGAGAGTTTTGGTAAGTGATTAAGTCATGAGAGTGAAGCCCTCATGAATGAGATTAGTACACTTATAAACGAGGCCCTAGAGAGCTCTCTGGCCCCTTCCACCATATGAGTACACAGCAAGAAGTTCTTGTCTATGGACCAGAAAGTGGGCTGACACCAATAAAATTACCAATGGTTTGTATGTGGGGTTTAGAGAAAGTGAGAAGTGAAGAATGGCCTGAGGCCTGATGTAAGGAATGAAATTTATATTAATAGAGGTGGAAAAGACTGTAGCTAGAGAAGGTTTGGGGAAGAAAGAACCAGGAGTTCAGATTTAGATATGGTTAAGAGTGAAGTGCCTATTAGCCAACTAAATTAAAATACTGACAGGAGTTGGATATACATACAAGCCTGAGTCTGGGATAGAGATGTATGTTAGGGAGATTTTAGCTACTTAGACATTTAAATCTTTATTATCAGGTGAAAACTAACAAAGTGTGAGTTTATTAAGGAAATAAGAAGTTATAGTACTGACACTTGGGGGACCATAAAATTAAGAGTTTGAGGAGATGAGACAAATCAGCAAAGGAGATTAAGAAGAAAGAGTGGAGGAATATCAAGAGTGAGGAATCTTTTAAGCTAAGTGAAAATAGTGTTTTGTGGAGAAAGAAGTGACCCACATGAGAACTGAAAATAATCCAAATGGATACACAAAATGGAATGTGTCCTTAAAATGAAATACTATTCAGCAATATAAAGCAATAAACTATTGATACATTCCATGATATAGATGAATCTCAGACAGATTCTGCCAAGTAAAAGAAACCAAACACCCACAGATATGCATACATAGACTGCAGATTGTATGATTGCATTAAAATGAAATTTCTGGTTGGGCCCAGTGGCTCATGTCTATAATCCCAGCACTTTGGGATTACAGGTGAGAGGATCACTTAAGCCTAGGAGTTCGAGACCAGACTGAGTAACATGGCAAAAAGATGTCTTAAATAAAATAAATTTTCTAGAAAAGTCAAAACTATAGAGAAAGAAAGCATAGCAAAAATTGCCCAGGGACATGAGTAGGAGAGGGACTGAATGACTTTTTGAAATGATAGAAGTATCTTTTGAGTTCTGGTGATGAAGACACAATTATATAAATGTACTAAAACTCATTGAACTGTATACTTAAAATGGGTGAATTTTATGGGATTAAAAAATGCGTGTCAATGAATCTGTTAAAAAGAGAAAGAGAGTAGAGACAAAAAGAGGGGGAAGAGAGAGAAACACACTGACTGAGAGGAATGGAATTGGATACAGTATAAAAAGAAAGTTTTTGAAATATTACTGTAAAGGGAAAGCAAAAATCATGTAGTAGCTGAATGAAGAGGGCACTGGACAAGGGAATTTTACTTTGTTTTAGTTTTATATGGAGGCAAGAATAGCAGGTCTCCATGTTGATGGGACTACTCCAGAAGAGGAATCAATCTCTGATACAAATGCAGAAGAAGGGGTACTGCTGAAACAATTTCTTAAAGTAGGCAAAAAAAGATGAACTACAGCACACACAAGTTGAGGGATTAGTCTTAGAACTGCAGCAATGTATATGCTATACTATACTCTTAGAAGTAAAGCTTGGAGTGACCCAGCCATCCCATTACTGGGGATATACCCAAAGGATTATAAATCATGCTGCTATAAAGACACATGCACATGTATGTTCATTGCAGCACTATTCACAATAGCAAAGACTTGGAATCAACCCAAATGTCCATCAGTGACAGACTGGATTAAGAAAATGTGGCACATATACACCATGGAATACTATGCAGCCATAAAAAAGGATGAGTTTGTGTCCTTTGTAGTGACATGGATGCAGCTGGAAACCATCATTCTTAGCAAACTATCACAAGAACAGAAAACCAAACACTGCATGTTCTCACTCATAGGTGGGAACTGAACAATGAAATCACTTGGACTCAGGAAGGAGGACATCACACACCGGGGCCTATTATGGGGAGGGGGGAGGAGGGAGGGATTGCATAGGATTTATACCTGATGTAAATGACGAGTCGATGGGTGCAGCACAGCAACATGGCACAAGTATACATATGTAACAAACCTGCACGTTATGCGCATGTACCCTAGAACTTAAAGTATAATAAAAAAAAAAAAAAAAAAAAAGAGCATATAAAGAAAGGATTTCTCAGCAAGGCAAAATTTACTTTTGCAGAAGAATGTTGCTCACAAGTCTGGTCACGAGAGCACACTGAACAAAGGAGGGAAGGGGTTTTTATCCTTAACGCAGCTTGTCCCTGCTACTGTGTCCTGCCTCCACTGGCTGGAGTTGGACCGCACAATCTAAACTGAACCTGATTGACTAACTTGAAAGATGCAGGAATGTGGTTACACTTGCAGGAAGGGCAGTTTCAGTGGGAAAAGCAGTTGCGATGGGAGGGGTAATTTACAGAGTGGGTAGCAAATGTGGGCTCTGTAGATAAGGACGGGTGGGGAAGTTGTTTACTGAAATTAAAATAGGGAGGAACAAAAGATAAGGAAGTTAGTTTGGCCTTGGAAGTAGGGAACGAAGAACGCGGACTCTGAATAAGCCAAACCTTTGAAAAGGAAATTCTTTTGTATCTGACCTATACTATACTATACCACACTATGCTATACTGTACCATATACTAAAAAATGGGAAGTCAGAGTGTATGGCTACAAATGCTAATTGCTGTGTGACTTGGTGATGAGGGCTTGTGGAGGTTATCTTCTAATTGCTTTCTCTTTCACAACGTAATAGGATGCATGTTTATCGCCTGAGAGTGAGCTGGGGAAGACACATACAACATTTGACTATAGTAAAAATAATAGGTTTTTAAAAAAATTCTCGGTAATATTAAGATGCATGTGAAGTTCATCATTTTTCTTTTAAATTGACAGCAGTCTGCATAACTGGTTTTTTGTTTGTTTTCTGTGTGTGCTTTGGTTTTGGGGATTATTTAACAGTAATATTAACCTGAATAGACTCATATATGCAGTAGGCTAAGAGTTGGATCTATATCGTGATTAGGGTTTTGCAAATTAGAATGTCATTGTGAGAAAGCAAAAGAGAGATGACAAAATTGAAGCTGTATAAAAGAATATGACAATAACTGAATGAGAAAAGTGAGAATCAAAGGAGGTGGAGTAGAATGAAAATGGGGTAGGATCAATGATTTGCACATTTCCATGACATTAAAGGACTTCTGGAATCAGGGTACAAAAGGAGTGAGTAGAAGATAGTGGATGCTGTTCAGAAAAAAAGGAAGCTTGTAAATGTGGCAATTGAGAGATTGCAACTGTTGGTAATAACATATCAAGTTGGCCTTGGTCAAGAGGATGAGTTCGGTTGTAAAACACGACGATTGAACAGTCATTTACATATATTGATCTCAATCAGAGATCACATTATTATTTATTTAATCAGTCATTAGTGCCTATTCTTATCTTATGCTTATCTTACTATATTGTACTATATTCTCCCACCATAAATCTGTATATGGTCTTCTCTGCAAATTGGATAATTTATTTAAGTGTATTCCTGCAGTTTTGATTTCTATATTATTCTTTTCCATTTCACTTTATTTAAAAATACACATTCCAACAGCCTTAAAATGAGATCATATCTCAGAATACCTTGCTTATTTTCTCACAGGGGTCACTTTATGTTGTTAACTCCTGTCATTCTAGTGATGGATTCATTCATCCTCTATAAAGCCTGTTATATTCTCTTTCTCCTTCCTCTTCTTTTTCCCTTTTTTGTAATCTCTAACAATTATTCAACTAATACCCCCTTTGGATGAAATCTGTTTAATAACCAATATGAGACATGATCTATATCAATGCCATACAATTTCCCTAAATGTAATATAAATTTTTGTGTTATCCATTAAAAAAATTAAAACAGATGTTTTGAAAGAACCTAAATCTGGATTTAGATACAGGTAAGACTAGATATGTTTACTGTGAAGTCCCCAGACTTTTTACAGAAAGACTGGAGTAACTGGATTGATGTACAGGAATTGGAGGGGTATAACTCAACAATTATTCCTAATTGTAATTATTATCTGAGTTTCAAATAAAAATGTTTTCAAAAATATGTTCCTGTTGATATGCAGCATACTTTCCTTTCAATTAAAAATATAGAAGGGGGATCAGATAAAGATAAAGAAGCCTTAAGAAAATCAATGTAGGCCATTTTATTATTTAAAAAATATGTACAGTAGAGCCAAATTGGGCTCCATTACTACACTGGTAATATAACCTAGACACAAATATGGCCATCACTCTAATTAAAGAAGAAAAAATTACTGAGATACCAAGACCTTCAATTCTGTTACCAGTTGTTAACTAAGGCCTTCATTCCTTGGTTCTTCCTTGTGCTCTTTCTCTTTCTCTTTAACTGATGCTGGTCACTCTTAACTTATACTATGGTAAAGCTATACTAAGTTCCAAAGGTGTTCTCATCTCAAATTATAAAACTCAAACAAAATGGATATAATTAGGTGTGAGCTGGCAGAAGTACGTATAATTAATCTGAGTACAGTTTAGTTTTCTGCTTCCTCAAGCCACAAAAATTACCCATGACTTTTATAAACAAGACCTCAAAGAGCCAAAAATTACTAACTAAATTGTAGTTTTGTTTGAAACTCAAAAAAAAAAAAAAGCATTGCTTAGAAGTTCTAATTCCAGTGTAGCAAAGAGCACCATAAACAACTAAGTGTCCAGTTTTTCTTTTGAAACAAGATGCATGTTGGTATTCAGGTAACCCAACTCTGATACTCCAAACTATTTTGAAAAGTTTCATTCTCTCAGTTTATCACCTCCCTTGTGCTCCAGGCAATATATTCTTCACTGATGGCAGACAGAGGCATAACAATGACAGTCAACAGTTAGAATGGCAATAAAACAATCTTATCATTGGAGTTCAGCATCCCATCTAATGGTATTTAGAGTACGTGATCTTGAATTACTCATCTGGCACTCTGATATATGTCAAGGAAACCATGCACATTTCACCTGCAATGTTCTCCCATCAATATACTGTCTAAAAGAATAAACACATAGCAAAATAGAGCAGCAGCAGCAAAGAATGGGATCCTACTGTACCTGGTGAGTGTGGTGGAGGAGAGCACATCAGAACGACACCCTGGCCTTCCCTCACAGAGACGGCGCTTCTTGTCCGGCCACTAAAATTTCCCAGATCTGTCAATATAATACAACATTTAGATCCAAGGCAAAAAAGAATGTAAAGATTACTACGATTTTAACTTGTACTTACTTTCTGTCATTATCTTGACAAGGTGTCTTTTGTTTGTTAATCAGTGACAAGAGGGCTTTAACATATATCTACATCATCAAATTTTAAATACCACAATAGAAATAAATCTATGCCATCCATAGAAAAAACATTCTTTATTTTTATTTAGTCCATTCAAATTGCCAGTATAGACAGAAACTAGGCAGTATAGTATTTTTAACGCAAATAGTTACATAATAGTTCTTACATATTGATATTTCTACTACCGATAATGCCCATTCACTCATAGTGAGAAGAGAAATAGAAGTGGTGAGAGGCCTTGGTGTCCCAACTGCTGCTTCATTACATGTCATGCTAAGAAGGATGTGTAAAACCAAGCATGAGCATGCCAAAGTAGAGACTTGTATGCTCTAACAAAATATAATAAAAATAGAAAAACTATTTTCTATAAATATGAATAAGAAAGTTATGTGACTTTCATTTTATGAAAGCCTAGAATGGGCTCTGTGAATTAACTACTCTCATCCATTTTGATTAGTCTGGGAATATTAGCTCATGAAACACTCACTTCTATGTATGAGGGATTATAGTATTGGAGTTCAATTGCCTTCCCTTAAACTATGTTGCATTTACACAATTTGAAAAGACCTTCCTAAAAAGAAAATAGTCCAAAAGGGAATGATGTGTAATTTTATTTGTAATTCTATTATTGCTTATTAAACTATTTATATCTCAGTAATACTCCCCTTTCCCTTTTCTTGGGCTAGGTTGATCAATAAGACAATTTTTAGACTACTTTATTGAAAATGGTAGGAGTTCAATATTATTTATGAATAAACTCATGTTTCCATGTTAAGAAATGCTTCTTAGAAATGTTCTTCCATTTCTTCCATTAGGCACAAATTGTAAAAGAGATTTTAAAAATATATTGTAATTATTTCACGCTAAAATAATATGCTTTGTAGCAATACAAGGTAGGGCTTCAAATTTAATGTTAATTTGACAAATAAATTGAACAATCAAGAAAATATACTACTGGATATGAAGGAGATAAATTACAAGTCTATAGCCCTTTAAGAAAAATTCTATATATATATTTTTGAGATGACTAACAATTTACTTATTATTTTGCTGAATGTATAACCAAATCTTCTTAAACACATCCAAAATCATGGGGGTCTAATAAACAGTGAATACATGATACCAAATAAATAGAGAAGTATTCATTATTGCAGAATGTATTTAGGATTTTATACAAAATTCAATGTTTCTTTATAAACAGTTAAGCTTTTCATAAAGTAGCAAGACAAAAGAAAAGAGCAATTCTAGTTCTACTTTTCTGGGGGATTGTTATTTAAAAAATATACACACTAACTTCTGGAGCAGTAAAAATCAAGTCAGTAATTTTCAAATACATGTACCTACAAGGTTACTGCTCTGATTTCTATTACCAAATATTATGCTTGTCTCGCTTTGAACTTTGTATGTATGAGGTAATACAACATAGACATTTGTCTGTAACAAATATATGCAAATCATGGCTTTCAACTCATACGCACTGATTCTTAGAGGCTTTTTTCCAAAAAATGATCTTAATATGAAATCAAAGCATGGCAAGATTTTTAATTTGACTTCCTTTTACTTTACTCCTGGAAATACAACACAGGATAGTGAGGCAGTGGTTGTGACAGGGCTTTAATATATATTTTGAGAGCCTCGTCCCTATGTCGCCCAGGCCAGAGTGCATGGTGTGATCATAACTCAGTGCAATCAGTAACTCCTGGGGTCAAGAAATCCTCCAGCCTCAGCCTCCAAAGTAGCTGGGACTACAGATACGGGCTAGCACATTCAGCTAATTTTTCAAATTTTTCGTAGAGACAGAGTCTCGCTATGTTGCCCAGACTTGTCTCAAGCAATCCTGTGGCCTCTGCCTCACAAAGTACTGGGATTATAGGAGAAAGCCACCATGTCTGAATTTAACATCTATAGGGATTATGTGATTTCACTTTCCTCTTTTTGTCTTCATTGAATCTATAAATTCTGGAAGGCAATTTGGATATCAATTTATTTTTAATGAATTTTTAAAATGGTTTCTAAAACATAAATATCTATTTCAATACACTTACTACAAGTTTATATTATGCTTATTTTTATGACATTTCAAATCAACCTATTGTATTTACAAGATTGTTTTAATAGAAAACAGTCCTGAATTAATGTCTGTTTCTGAGGAACTGAAGTACAGGCATGCCCTAGAAATTAAACACACTAAGAAAAGAAGATTATAGAATAATTGTGACCTAAATTGTGTTTTGAGATCCCAATGACCCAAAAGATAATATTTCACTGTAATTGCTTTATTTTGTGCCAGCTGTTAATACAAGCACAATTTAACATTTCCTCATAGAATTCTCTCTGTGTCATTATTTCCTGGGAACTATAGCACCAGAAGCCCAAAGATTTTTTTTCCTTTTTTTAATTGTGAGTAGATTTTTTTTCTTTCTTAAAGACATATAGAGAAATACTAAAAAAAAGTCTGTACTTTCACGGGGTATGTACATTTCCCACTTGACTCTTTCCTACTATAAAGAAAAGTAAAACATTATTATCTATAATGTAAAAGTGATCCCTGTTCCAGGCAAGATTATGGTTGATCTAAGGCAGAAAGTTTATGTGAAAAAATTATTGGTTGATGGGAATGGTGGTTAGACTGAATAGTCTTAGTGAAAATTTAGCTGTCTGTTCATCTCTCACTGAGAAAGGAGTTAATTTCTTTGGATGTATTCAGAGAACTTGGAAATCTTTCAGTGGTTATATGTGCAGGTTCAGTGTTTATTATGGTATCTTAATAGATGATACATTACATATACCAAGAAGATAAATGGAAAAAAAGACAAAGCCCTTTTATAGATATGGGCTTGAATTGTTTTATTGCAATTACACAAGGTCAAAAATATGTGTTCATATGTTCTATTTTTTACCTTTACAGGAAAAAAAAAAAGGAGAGTAAAAATAAAAATCACAACACAAAGACTCTAAAATTCAGGTTCAAATTACAAACTGAAATAAATATCTTCCTGGACTTACTTCAAAGCACATGTACAAATAGTCAAGTTAAGAAACTGGAGGAGAAATTTTGTGATCAAAAGTCATAGGGCCCTAGACTTTGTCTCTGCTCTGACCTTTCTTTTTCTGAGTTAAGAAGCTCACGCAAGGTTTAAAAGGAGAGCTGTAACTAGAACAGTAGCTTGCAGAATTATTGCACCTATTCATCCTAGAAGAACTATGCAAAAGAAAAATGAAAAACATACAATAATAGATGTTATTAAGAGCTTGAGATGATAGAATGTAGACTTGGGATGGGAGATTTGAGCCATATTGATCACATGTAAGACAAACCATTTTATGAATTTATTTAACAAATATTTATTCAATGCATACTATACATTGAACACTGTGTTAGGTACTGGTTCTGAAGAAAAACTGTAAAGGATATAGATATATAAATGAATTAATCATACCTACTTGGGCCAACTGTTCATAGCTCACACGAGTCTGGGTCACCAAATAGGTATATAAGCCCAAGTCCTCAAAGCCCAGCTTGTCATAGACACACTCATGAGTGACCAAATACATTCCATGAACATTTATCATGTAACACTTCACACCATTTCTCTAAATGTGAGCTATAAATACACGAACACACATACACATACACAAAGACTTTAGTTTTTTCTTTGCTTTCTTCCTTTTTTTCTTCCCTCTCCCTCCCTTCCTTCCTCCTCCTCTTCCTTTTTGTATTCTTGTCTTCCTTCCTTCTTGATATTCTTCAGTTACTCTCTTCATCCCTGTATTGTTCCACGAAGTATTTGAGGCAGCTTAAAATATGTATTTGCCTCAATAATAATAAATAAACACATAAAACAAGTTGAGGAATTCCAGGTGAAGATAAAATAAGCATGGTAAGAAGTCTGCAGGGCAAAACAGGAATTTAGGAATATACACTACATGTTTTTGTAAATTATTGGGAGTTGGCTACAAATTTGACTCTAAACTTAAGAGGAGCCAAAACAAGGTGAAGATATCCCCAGTCTAAGGAGATTTCTCCTGAAAGACTTCATAGACTTCATAAAGTTAACACTTAGCAATAGAGTGGGCTGAGAAACTTGGCAAACTATTCAGAAAGGTTTCTTTTCTACTTTTTTTTAACCTCCTGAGACACCTTGAGTAGGTAGAAAGTGAGCTATATGTACACACACAAACATCTGAAAAATATCTCAAAAATTATTCATTAGAAAGCATTAAAGTGCTGGAGGGAAAGAGAGTACCTGCAACTATCAAAAGAGATAGTACTTAAGAGATTCTGGACACTGATCTTGTATCTTATGTATGTTAAATACAATAGGTTGGTTTAGTTATTGGGGAGGAGTGAGGAAAAGGCTCAAGACAGGAGAATAAAAGCTATACAATTAGAAATAAAACGCTGTGGTTGATTTGTCTCCTGGACTTCTATTTCCCAGTCTTAAGTCTGTTCTGGGTAAGTGGCAATGTCGAGCTTATAGGAGTTGTGTTTGGAAAAAGGCAGAGGAATACAGCACTAATCTTGAGGTATTCATGTCTACACATTTATCCTGCAGGTGGCCCTAATGAGTTTTAGACTATCAGTGCTCCAAGAATTCTCAATTAATTCTCTAAAAGTGCTGTGAACACAGATACGATTTATCACAAATTGTAAAATTTTTCATAAAATTGAGATACTGACTTTTTACAAAAAGATCATTGAAAAGGCAAATTATATTAGACTAGGTATCAGAGACAGATTTTATGAAGTTTCATTAATTACATTTGAGTGTCATATATATTACACGAAAGATTAAAGAACTGATATGAGAGGCCTTCAGCTTTAATTCCCATGATTTCTGTAAAAACAACTGACAAGTTTTGTAATACTAACTTGGTATTTGCTGCCTCACTTGCAAAGTGATTGCATATTGAAGCTTTTCATTGGCTGTATTTATTGTTCCTGTTATTACCATCAGGATTATTCAGGTCATTGTAAATTTTTTTGCATTCCATGCAAATATTCTATAATAAAAATTAGTCAAACTTCATTCACAAACTATTTTTGACCTTCTAAATCTTTAGAAAAGAGAAAAGAGAGAAAAGGAAATCAATGAAAATAGTTACACTAGCTACTAACATACCTACTCTGTGCTAGGCTTCCTGGAAGTAGATACTAATTCCTGTTCTTTAAAGATTACTAAATCTAGGGGAAAAGCAAGTAAAAAGTTCACTGCAGTCATATATCTAATAGAGTTGGCAAACCAAAGTCAATGTGATTGATTCTAAAGTTTTAAAAACGATACCAGGACAAAAGCAATTCAATATTTGGAAGTTAAACCACACTGATTTTAGGAATTTTAAAATAATCTTCAATAAGGACATCTTATTAAAAATTAGCTTCTGAGAAAGAATAGAAAAAGCAGTTCTTTCACGTTTTGAGAAAAAATTAAATCAGAATTTTCTAATATATAGTCATTTGCACAGAACGGCTACATAACACACTGTAGAGTAAATAAGATTCTTCATAGTTCCTAAAGTAAAAACGTGAGTGTTGAATGGTACCTTGACAGAAAAGCCATAGAAAAATGAAGCTTTTTGGTGTTTTATTGACAACTGTAAACTTATGAGTCTGTGATCAATTTGTAAACAGATATGGGAGGGCTTATTATCCCCATTTAAGATTAGGACACTGACATGCACTAAAATTAGGTAACAAGAATAAGAACTCATGGCAGAAAAGATTTGAATTTTCAAAGTGACTGATTGAGCTTTGAAATTAGCATTAAAAAATCTAGAGTTATTATGATACCCTTGGTTTAGAATGTTTTTAATCAATACACTTATTTGATTAAATACTTTCCTATTACCCCACATGATACAGTGCTACAATTCTTTTAAATATTTTTTATCAGTCACCTATGAATGGGACATCATATCGCCTTTAGGAAATGTTAACTTTTAATAAAAATTGTCTCTCCAAAATACCAGTTGAACTAATTATAGGTCTCTCAAAAAACATACTAACATCCATTAGATGAAGACAAGAACTGAATTCAGATACAGCTGGAGAAGTAGGAAAGAAAATCTATAAAGATAATGACAAATTGTAGTGAAATTTTCATTAGCCCCATTTTTTCTCTGGTTATATATAACAGGTCAGATGAGTAATCTCTTGCTATGGCTTGCCATTTTCGCTTTACATATGATCAGATATTAATCAGTCCTCCGAAGGGATTATAAAAAAGAAACAGATGCAAACCAGCATATGCTTCCCTTGAACAAGACACTTGTAATTACATCATAAGTGAAAAAGTAAATTGCAGTTGCTTTTGTGAAATGATAAACTTTCCACAGAGTGTGATAAAAATGATTTTGATTTTAGGTCTTTTCTTTTGTATTTCATATGTTACAAAAAGCTACTTCAACACTGAATAATATATATGATAAATAACCTACAATGAAAAAGTGGGTATCAGTGTGTGTAATGTGAATACAGTCTATGAACTCTGGCAGAGGTTTTATACATTTGATAAAATCTCTACCATCTACATAAACAATTAGATAAATAATCCTAATTTGTTTACTTCTAAGTTCATTTTTTTTTTCCAAATTCAGGTCAGTCTTAATTCATTAAAAGTCTTAGAAAATTTTAAAGCTAAGCATTAAAAAGAAAAATATGAAAGAATAAACACAACATATACAGAGAGTTTAAATACTACAAATCCATTGTGATGAGAAAAGGATGTCATAGTAAAACCGGCAAATCATTTAGTACAGCAATTCTTACAACTTGTAGGTGTATTAAATTGTTTCTCAAGCTTTCATGCCTAACTACCCTCTTCAGTTATTTCATAATATTTCCTTACATAATTACTTTCTTGCCTACTACTGTGACTCCTTACCCCTTCTCCCTTCATTTTATTCCTCTGGCACAACTTCAGCCTTTGTTAAATTGGACTATCTGCCTATTCTTCTCTTACATTGTAAGTGTAAAAAAAACAAAAACACGCGTATAGCCAGATTTAGCCTGAAGGAAGATAGTTTTTCACACTGGGACTACATCTCTAGATGCTAAAAACTTCATGATTTTAACTCACAGCCTATGACTGTAAGTTCAGAACCTATTTTCAACGTGTAATTATATATGACCTATAATTTCAAACCTAGTTAGATGTGTATGTTCACATTTACAAAATAATTTTCCTAATACCCATTATTAGAATGAATAGGAAATAAAATATATTTTGGTAATTGATTTGATAGTCTAACAGAGGAAAACAATGTTATCAGCATAAAAATTCATCCCACTTAGCTTTCTGTAGTTTTAGCACGATCTGTCTAAGGAAACCTAACATACAAAAAAGTTGCTGAAATGAATATTCATCTATTACAGTTGAGAAAACGTGTCAGATATATCTATTAAATTATACATTAGAAGACTTTATATTCACATAATAATTA
This sequence comes from Macaca mulatta, assembly GCF_049350105.2. Taxonomy (NCBI): domain Eukaryota; kingdom Metazoa; phylum Chordata; class Mammalia; order Primates; family Cercopithecidae; genus Macaca; species Macaca mulatta. The sequence continues at coordinate 100,804,007 of NC_133419.1, read as the reverse complement.
ATTACATTTTAAAACCTTTTATACAGTGTTTGACATATAATAAAAGATATATTTTTAAATAAAGTAAAAATATTTTTAATAATATATGTATACAGTTCCAATCTCTGTATTATAAGACACAAAATAAAGGGGATTATTCTAAGATTCCAGGATATACTTTTTGGAAAATAATAGGCAACTGGACAATTTTGTTCCTTATTTGAAGAATATAGAAAAAGACTATCAAAATGTAAAAATACCCACCCCACCTTCCTGATGGTGCTCTGTAGTTTGAGCAGCTGTAGAATAAGTAAAACTATACCTAAATGCCTACTCTTCTGTGTTGTATGAATTCAAGGTTACTCTCTCTAATCTTAAAAATCAAATTTTTTTTTTCTATTAGTATCACTAAATGCCCACAGGAGAAAGCGGGAAAGATCTAAAATCGACACCCTAACATCACAATTAAAAGAACTAAAGAAGCAAGAGCAAACACATTCAGAAGCTAGCAGATGACAAGAAATAACTAAGATCAGAACAGAAATGGAAATACAGACATGAAAAACCCTTCAAAAATCAATGAATCCAGGAGCTGTTTTTTTGAAAAGATTAACAAAATAGATAGACCAGTAGCCAGATTAATAAAGAAGAAAAGAGTGAAGAATCAAATAGACACAATAAGAAATGATAAAGTGTGTATCACCACTGATCCCACAGAAATACAAACTACCATCAGAGAATACTATAAACACCTCTATGCAAATCTAGAAAATCTGGACACATACACCCTTCCAAGACTAAAGAAGAAAGAAATCAAATCTCTCAATAGACCAATAACAAGTTCTGAAAGTGAGGCAGTAACAAATTGCCTCCCAATAAAAAAAAAAAAAAAAAAAAAAAAAAAAAAAAAGCCCAGGATCAGACGGATTCACAGCTGAATTCTACCAGTGGTACAAAAAGGACCTGGTACCATTGCTTCTGAAACTATTCCAAAAAACAGAAAAGAGGGACTCCTCCCTAACTCATTTTATGAGGACAGCATCATCCTGATATCAAAACCTGGCAGAGACACACACAACAAAAAAAAGAAATTCCAGGCCAATATTCCTGATGAATATCGATGTGGAAATCCTCAATAAAATCCTGGCAAACTGAATCCAGCAGCACATCAAAAAGCTTATCCACCACCAGCTTATCAGATTGGCTTCATCCCTGGGATGCAAGGCTGCTTCAACATATGCAAATCAATAAACATAATGCAACAGATAAACAGAACCAATGACAAAAACCACATGATTACCTCAATAGATTCAGAAAAGGCCTTTGACACAATTCAACACCCCACCCCTTCATGCTAAAAACTCTCAATAAACTAGGTATTGATGGAATCCATCTCAAAATAATAAGAGCTATCTATGAAAAACTCACAACCAATATCATACTGAATGGGCAAAAGATGGAAGCAATCCCTTTGAAAACTGGCACAAGACAAGGATGCCCTTTCTCACCACTCCTATTCCACATGGTATTAGAAGTTCTGGAGAGTGCAATCAGGCAAGAGAAAGAAATAGTATTCAAATAGGAAGACAGGAAGTCAAATTGTCTCTGTTTGCAGATGACATGACTGTATATATAGAAAATCGCAGCATCTCAGCCCCAAATCTCCTTAAGCTGATAAGCAACTTCAGCAAAGTCTCAGGATAAAAAAATCAATGTGCAAAAATCACAAGCATTATTACACACCAATAATAGAGAATCAGAGAGCCGAATTATGAGTGAACTCACATTCACAGTTGCTACAAAGAGAATAAAATACCTAGGAATACATCTCACAAGGAATGTGAAGGACCTCTTCAAGGAGAACTACAAACTACTGCTCAAGGAAATAAGAGAGGACACAAGCAAGTGGAAAAAGTTTCCATGCTCATGGACAGGAAGAATCAATATCATAAAAATGGCCATACTGCCCAAAGTAATTTACAGATTCAATGATATCTCCTTCAAGCTACTACTGACTTTCTTCACAGAAATAGAAAAAAAAACTACTTCAAATTTCATCTGGAACCAAAAAAGAGCTGATATGGCAGAGACATTTCTAAGAAAAAAGAACAAAGCCATAGGCATCATACTACCTTACTTTAAACTATACTACAAGGTTACAGTAATCAAAACAGCATGGTACTGGTACCAAAACAGATATATACACCAATGGAACAGAACAGAGGCTTCAGATATAATGCCACACATCTACAACGATCTGGTCTTTGACAAATCTGACAAGAACAAGCAATGGGGAAACAATTCCCTATTTAATATATGCTGTTGGGAAAACTGGCTAGCCATATGCAAACTGAAACTGGACCCTTTCCTTACACTTTATACAAAAATTAACTCAAGACGGATAAAAGACTTAAATGTAAGACCTAAAACGATAAAAACCCTTGAAGAAAATCTAGGCAATACTACTCAGGACATAAGCATGGGCAAAGGCTTCATGACTAAAACACCAAAAGCAATGGCAGCAAAAGCCAAAACTGACAAATTGAATCTAATTAAATTAAAGAGCTTCTGCACAGCAAAAGAAGCTATCATCAGAGTGACCAGCCAACCTACAGAATGGGAGATTATTGCAATCTATCCATCTGAAAAAGGGCTAATATCCAGAATCTACAAAGAACTTAAACTAATTTACAAGGAAAAAAACAGACAAATGCATGAAAAAGTAGGGGAAGGATATGAACAGACACTTCTAAAAAGAAGACATTTATGCAGCCAACAAATATATGAAGAAAACCTCATTATTGCTTGTCATCAGAGAAATGCAAATCAAAACCACAGTGAGATACCATCTCACACCATTTAGAATGGCCATCATTAAAAAGTCAGGAAAAAACAGATGCTGGAGAGGATGTGGAGAAATTGGGATGCTGGTATTTATACTCCCACCATGGTGGGAGTATAAATTAGTTCAACCATTGTGGAAGACTGTGGTCATTCCTCAAAGATCTAGAACCAGAAATACCATTTAACCTAGCAATCCCATTACTGGGTATATACCCAAAGGATTATAAATCATTCTACTATAAAGACATATGCACACGTATGTTTACTGCAGCACTATTCACAACAGCAAAGACTGGAACCAACCCAAATGCCCATCAGTGATAGACTGGATACAGAAAATGTGTCACATATATCCCATGGAATACTATGCAGCCATAAAAAAGGGTAAGTTCATGTCCTTTGCAGGGACATGGATGAATCTGGAAACCATCATTCTCAGCAAACTAACACATGAAAAGAAAACCAAACACAGGTACTCACTCATAAGTGGGAGCTGAACAATGAGAACACATGGACACTGGGAGGGGAACATCACACACTGGGGCCTGTAGTGGGGACTGGGGGCTACGGTAGGATAGCATTAGGAGAAGTATCTGATGTAGATGATACATTGATGGGTGCAGCAAACCACCATGGCAAGTGTATACCTATATTACAAACCTGCACGTTTTGTATATGTATTCTAGAACTTAAAGTATAATAAAAAACCATATGTAAGAGACAAAATTATCTATATATGATGACAGAACTATACACAATATTTGCTTTCAATAAAAGAAAACAAAAATATTGTAAAAAAGTTTCCCCTGTCTCTACATCCTCACCATCATCTGTTATATTTCCCTTTTATATAACAGCTATTCTAACTGGGATGACACGATATCTCATTGTGGTTTGATGTGAATTTCCCTAATTATTATGATGTTGAACACTTCTTCATGTATCTGTTGCCCATTTGTAGGTCTTCTTTTGAGAGATATCTATTCAGCTCATTTGCCCATTTGTAAATCATATCATTTGTTTTTCTGCTATTGAGTTGTTTCAGTTCCTTGGATATTCTGGATATTAAGCCTTTGTCAGATGAGTCGTTTGAAAATTTTCTCTCCAGAAAATTATATTTAGAGTTTCTTGGAAGCTACCATAGTTTTAAAGCTAGTGGTGTTCCTTTGACCAAGGGTGATGGCAGTTATTATCTACTAGAAACTTCCCTCTGTTATGTTTCTTTCAACTCCTCATGCAATTTTTGCCTCCACTAGCCTCTACTTAGAACAGCCCCTCTCTAGATGACACAGTTATTTCTTTTCAACATGTCTAATGAGAAAAACATAATTAACTGGTGAGTAGATTTTTAAGACAGTTTGATGCTGAGTATAATATTATGCTTTTCAACCTGAGAACTGCATTTTAATAAAGAAACAGGTTTTTTTCACTTTGCAAATCCAATCCAGTCCCAAACTGCATAAGAATTCCTGTGAAGAACTGTTTTGATGTTTTACTTTGGTTATGGTTTAACCATGATTATACTATGGTTATGCTTTTGGTTATGGTTACGCCATAACCAAAGTAAAAATCAAAACAGCCCTTTACAGGAATTCTTATGCTGTTCGAATATGTGTGCTTGAGTGATCTGCTCTGCCAAATGTGTTTTCAACTTCATTTGTGTATTGCAGAGCACTCACAATAGTTCTGGCCTTCTGATCAACTACTTGAAGATATAAATTGCTTGCTTTCTTGATTCCCTTAGCTCATTTTGTTTTATAGTTTAATCAAGTAACATAGATTTGCATTTTTAATAAGCTATGACCTCAACAGTTCTAGCTGAAGAATTTATAGCATGCTTAATTTAAAAAAAATCTTTGGAAGCTGTTTTATTTTATAACTCAGCTGACTAGTGATCAATTTTCAACTTATCTTACATCTTGGCTAAAAACTTCATGCCTTACCTCAAAGCAAATCTGATCCCTGTCCTTGGCCCAATTATTTCTTTCCTACCTTTCAATTATTTCAGGAAGTTTTAATTTATGATCTTCATTTAGGCTCAACTAATATGTAAAGTAATATTTGGATAATGCTCAAGTTTAAGGAAGGATTCAGTTTATTGTCTGCACATTTAAAAGGGCATTTAAAATCATTTATTTTTAACAGGTTACTTTTGTGTGAAATTTTTCATTAATTATATAAATAAATTCTTGAGAGAATGAGTCTCATTTTTTACATTAAGCATCAGCCCAATGTGCTAGCAGTCTTTTGATTTTTGCTTCTGTTTTGTCGTTGCTCTAGCTCTTTTGCACTGAAGTATAAGAAGACAGTTCCCAGAAATTGTGTAGGGCTAATTTGTCTATTTGCTAAAGATACATTTTTCTGTAAACCAACTATGGCATACGCATTACTCACATTGCTGAAGGGCATCCCAAATAGTCTAGTTCAAGGTTAGGCAGAATTTTCTATAAAGGGTCAGAGAGTAAATACTTGAAGCTTTGCAGGACAAAAGGCAAAACTGAGGTTATTATGTAGGTACTGTTATATGATTTTAACATATGACAAAGTACTATTCTTTCAGATTTTTCAAACATTTAAAAATGTTAAAAATAAAACTCGTTAGCTAGTGGGCTGTACAAAAACAGAGGAGTAGATCTATGCTCTGGTTCACTAAAATCGGCAGCAGTAGAAAAGCTTACTAATCTTCTACTATTAGAAAGTCAGTAACTTTTCTGTATTGCCAGTTCAAGTCATTGTGGCGGGAGGTCAAGTTATTTATGCATCTGCAGTGTATAAAAGCTTGACCTCTAGAATCAGAAAGACATGGATTTGAATTATGTCTCTTCCATTTATTACCCATGTGACCTTGGATAAACCTCAGTTTCCTTACTTGTGTAACAGGAATAACAATACCAACATCAAAATGATTGTCAGGGGATAATGCTTGCAGTTTATCCAACAACAGACCTTAACTTACACTGAACCCTTAATAAATGACAGCCATTATTAATTTACATAAAAAGGTAGCATACATATCCTTGTATCCAGCATCTAGCACCATGTTTACTAAATAACAATTCAGTTTTCTTTTTAATTCACTCCTTTTTCCTTTATTAAACAAATATTAATTGCATGTATATGTGCCAAGCACTGTATTAGGTACTTAATAGATATTTCTGAATGAATAAGCCTCAGTGGTGAGCTGAGCTTAGGTTTAGAAAAAAGTAAACCATTCTATGCTTATGAATAGAAAATGTATGACTAGGTCTGGCACAGTGATTTGTGCCTGTAATCACAACACTTTGGGAGGCTGAAGTGGGTAGGTCACTTGGGGTCGGGAGTTCAAGACCAGCCTGGTCAGCATGGTCAAACCCATCTCTGCTAAAAATACAAAAAAATTAGCAGGGCACAGTGGTGAACACCTGTAATCCCAGCTACTTGGGAGGCTGAGGTGGGAGAATCATTTGAACCCAGAAGGCAGAGGGGGCAGTAAGCCGAGATCATGCCACTACACTCCAGCCTGGCCAACAAAGTAGACCCCATCTCAAGAAAAAAAAATAGAAAATGTATGACCAAAAGAAGTTATCAGAAAATGTTACCAGTTTATAGTTCAAATGTCATCTCACCCCAAACGTTTAAAAGGTATGGACAATGGAGATAAGATGATAATGATGATAGTTACCATTTACTGAATACTCACTACCTGCCACATACTATACAATGAATATTTACATATGTGTGTTTTTAATTCATTTATTTCTTATTAAAATATCCTTTTAGTTAGACACTTTCGTGAGAAAGTGAAGCTCAGAGAAGCCATGTACCTTGCCCAATGTTACATAATTAGCAAATAATAGAGGTAAAATTCTAAGTAAGATGTCTGATTCCAGAGCCCACATTCTGAATCACTGTAAAGATCTTTTGACCATAAAGATATAGTAACACATAAAGCTTTGGAAACATGTATGAAGCTAGCAGGGAAACAGAGTGATGAAGAAAAGAGAGTATTAATATGTAAAGAAATTAATTAATTGAAACTCCAAAATAACTAGCTAACAATACTATGTCAAGAACAAAACATCACATATCAATACTAATCTTGAATGTAAATAACCTAAATACCCCACTTAAAACTTACAGTGGCAAATTGGATAAATAAATAAGACCTAATCATTTGAAATCTTTAAGACACCCACCTCACATATAATGACATCCATAGGCTCAAAGTAAAGGGTTGGAGAAATATCTGTTACACAAATTGAAAAAACAAAAAAAGAGCAGGTTAAGCAACAAAATCAAGTCAGAAAACAAAAAAAAAAAAATTAATGAATGAAAATAGAAATGTAACATACAAAAACCTCTGAGATACAGCAAAGGCAATGGTAAGAGGAATATTTATAGCATTACAGTTTATAGCATTAAATCTTCAACAAAATACAATCAAACTGAATCCGGCAATACATCAAAAAGATAATCCACCATGATCAAATGTACTTTTTTCCAGAGATGTAAGGATGGCTCAATATACATATATCAGTAAACATAAAAAATACAAGATTTTAAATTAGAAACCTAATGGTGCATCTCAAAGAACTAGAAAAAGAAGAACAAATGAAAGGTAGCAGAAAAAAATAACGAATATTATGGCAGAACTAAACAAGTTTGAGGTTAAAAAAAAAGATAAAAAGAATTAATGAAGTAAAAGGTTGGTTATTTGAAAAGGTAAAGAAAATTCATAGAATGCTAGCTGCGCTAAGAAAAAAAAAAGAGAAGACTCAGATGAGTACTACCAGAAATGATTAAGATGACATCACAACTGATACAGAGACTAGTATGATGATCTTTATGAACACAAACTAGAAAACCTAGAGGAAATGGATCAAATCCTGTAAACATACAATCTTCCAGGATTACACTAGGAAGAAATAGAAACCCCGAATAGACCAACAATGAGAATGAAATTGAATCAGTAATAATAATAATAAAAAAAAAATCTCCTAACAAAAAGAAAGCCTAGTGCAACATGAATTCAAAGCCAAATGTTACCAGATGCACAAAGAAAAGCTGGTACCAACCTTACTAAAACTATTCCAAAAAATCAAGAAGGGATCTCTTCCTAACTCACTCTACAAATACAGTATCATCATGATACCAAAATCAGCAAAGGACAAAATGACAATAAAAAAGGAATGACAGATCAATATTCCTGATTAACATCAACGCAAAACTCCTCAACAAAATACTAGCAAACTGAATCCAATAATACATCATAAAGATAATTTGCCATGATCAAATGTGCTTTATTCAAGGGACGCAAGGGATGCTCAATATACATAAATCAATAAACATGATCCACCACATAAACAGATATAAGAATGAAAACTGTATGATCATCTCAATAGATGCAAAAAACAGTATTTGATAAAATCCAACATGTCTTCACAATAAATACCCTCAACAAACTAGGCATAGATGGAACATACTTCAAAATAATAAGAGCCATGTATGACAAACTACTGGTAACACCAGATTGAATAGGGAAAAGTTGAAACCATTTTCGCTAAGAACTGGGAAAATACAAGGATGGCTGCTTTAACTAATTCTATTCAATATAATACTGGAAGTCCCAAACAGAGCTATTACATAAGAGAAAGAAATAAAACGCATCCAAATTGGGAAAGAGGATGTCAAATTATCTCTGTTCACTGAATATATGATTGTTTACTTAGAAAACCCGAAGACTCTTCTAGAAGACTCCTAGACCTGATTAGTGACTTCAGTAAAGTCTCAGGATACAAAAATCAATATACAAAAGTCAATAGTGTTTCTATACACTAATAATGTTCAAGCTGAGAACCAAATTAATAATTCAACAGCTTAGTTTCACTAATTCTCTCTAACTTGAAACAAATATTATACTTAATAGAGAAACATTAGAGGAATTTCCACTAAAGCAACTGTACATTGATCACGAAATTCTAACCAATTCAGTAGAATAAGTAAAATTAGAAAAATACAGGATATAAAATTGTTTGAAAGAGATATAAATTTAACATTACTTGGGAAAGTTATGTTTGTATATCTGCCAGACTCAAAGAACTATTAGAATAAAGATAAAAGTAGTAAGATTTCATAAAGCAGAAATAATGAAATAAAAAACATTGTAGTCACTACACAAAAAAATATATAATTTCTAGGAATATTCTTTAAATAACAAAATGAATGAAAACAATTAAAGTTCTTTGATAGGCAAATTCATTATTTTTTCACTGCTGTATCATCAGTGCCTATAAGTGTCTAGAATATAATAGGCATTTAATTTATATTTGCTGAAAGAAGCAGTGATTGAGTGAATGAATAAATGAACTTCTTGAAGCAGGAACTACGCTATTTGTCTTACATCTTCAGGTTTTCTAGTTTGTGTTCATCAAGGTGATCATACTGGTCTCTGATGATCTTTTTTTTGTTTGTCTGGTATCAGTTGTGATGTCATCTTAATCATTTCCAATTGTACTTATTTGAATCTTCTCTCTCTCTCTCTTTTTTTCTCCTTAGGCTTGCTAGCATTCTATCAATTTCTTTTATCCTTTCAAAGAACCAACCTTTTATTTCATTGATCATTTGTATCATTTTTTGACCTCAAACTCGTTTAGGTCAGCTTTAGTATTTTTCCTTCTGCTACATTTAGGTTTGATTTGTTCTTGTTTTTCTTGTTCTTTGAGATGCAGCATTACATTTCTAATTGAAGGTCTTTCTATTTTTTCTACAGGCATTTAATGTTATCAACTTTACTCTTAGCAATGCCTTCACCATGTTCCAGAAGTTTTGTATGTTATTTTTCTATTTTCATTCATTAAACTTTTTCTTTTGATTTCTGACTTGATATTGTTGTTCAACCTGCTTTTTTGTTTTCAATTTTTGTAACATATTTCTCCAACCATTTACTTTGAGCCCGTGGATGTCATTACATGTGAGGTAGGTCTCTTGAAGACAGCAGATCATTAGATCTTATTTATTTATCCAATTTGCCACTACATGTTTTAAATGGGGTATGTAGGTCATTTAGATTCAAGATTAATTTGATATGTACGTTTCTATTCCTGACATAGTGATGTTAGCTAGTTGTTTTGGAGTTTCAATTATGCAGTTGCTTTATAGAGTCTGTGAGTTCTGTATATATCTGCCCTTTTCTGATGCCAAGTTTCATCCTTTAGTTTCCATATTTAGAATTCTTTTGAGCATTTCTTGTGCTGGTCTAGTGGTGATAAATTGTCTCAGTGATTGCTTGTCTGGGAAACAATATTTCTCCTTCATTTATGAAGCTTAGTTTGTAGTGATATAAAATTCTTAGCTAACATTTTTTTTTTAAAGGAGGCTAAAAATATAACACTAACCTCTTTTAGCTTGTAAGGTTTCTGCTGAGAAGTCCACTGTTAGTCTGATTGATTTTCCTTTGTAGATGATTTGAACCTTTTCTCTAGTTGCCTTTAAAATTTTTGTTTTAGCACTGACCTTGGATAGTTTAGTAACCATATGCTTTGGTAATGTTCATCTTGTATATTAACTCATAGGTGTTCTCTGGATTCCTCATATCTGAATATCTACCTTTAGAATTTTTTTTTATTATTTAGTTATTCTCTCAAAAATGTTTTCCAGGTTGTTTTTCTTTTTCTCTCTTAGCAATTACAATAACTTGTAGGTTTAGTTACATTACATAATCTCTTATTTCTCAAAGGTTTTGTTTTTTAAATTTTTTTCTTTATTTGTGACTCACTGGGCTAGTTCAAAAGAACAGTTTTTATGCACTGAAGTTCTTTTTTCTACTTGGTCTAGTCTAGTTCAGATGCTCACTGCGATGGGAAGCGATGGGCTAGTACCCAGGTCACTGGCAGAACTCTCAGGTCAGGGTAGGCAGAATGCTTAGGTGGTGGGATTCCAAGGGAATATCAGAGGGCTGTTGGGGTTATGTTTTTAACAGGGCTCTGGGTCAAAGCTTAAACATTCAGGCTGGGGTAGGGCAGCTGTGATGTGGGCCTTTCATTTGGAGAGCAAGAACCTTCAGCTGGGGCAAATGTGGCTGACAGCTATGGGGCTTGGACTTCCCTCCCACACAAGCAGTTCTAAATTTCATTGTTGAAAGCATGCAAAGGTGAGATGCCTTCTTGCTCTTGAACTGGCCTGGGGGTGGTAGGAGCAGAAACAGTGGAAGCAACAATTTTGAACGTTTGTTGCTGGCCTCAGGAAACTGGGCTCTCAGAGGAATAAGCCATGACTTCAGGGATCAGCAGGGGTGGAAAGGCTGCATCGGAGATTGGAAGTCAGTGAGTTCTGTTTGGCAGGGAACAGCAGAGGTGGGAAGTTGTGGAGTGCATCGTGTGTTTGCTACTCCTCTGTATCTCAGCTGTGGAGTCCCATGCTGGAGGTACATGAAAGTGACCCATGTCTTCAGTCTCTCTCAATCTGGGAGCAGCATGTGCAAAGACAGCAGCAGCTGTGATCACAAAGGGCCTGACAGCTACCTCTGGAAGATATGTACTAAGAAGAACACAGAGCCATGACAGCAGTGATCAGCCAGGGGATGGCTAAGTGTGCTATGGGCCTAAAGGCAGCAAGCCGTGTTTGGCAAAGAGCAGTGAAGGCAGGGACTTGTGGGGCACACAGCCTACCACTATTCCTCCATATGTCAGCTATGACATATGACCTCCATACTGGAGGTCCACAAACGTGCCCCACCTTCTTGTTCCCTCCCTGGCTTGGGAACAGGAGGAGAGAAGGCAGCCGTGATAGGGAAGGGCCTGTTTGCTACCTCTAAGAGTTATGTACTCAGAAAAACAGAGCCATGACTGCAGTGTTCAGGAAATGCAGGGAGGCTGTGCTGGGGACCCAAGCCAGTGACTCCCACCTATTAAGGAGCTGCAGAGGCGAGGGCTTATGCAGTATGCAGTCTAGCTGCTCCTTAGTACTACGGATGCAGTATCCATTCTAGTGACATGGAAAAAATGCTGTGTCTCTCTTCTCAGTGGGGCAGTGGCTGCTGGAACCAGGCTGCTCAAAAATCAAAAGCTTGTGGGGTTGGCTCCATGTGGGCTTGAGCAGTGCCTCTGCATAGACTCCACATAGCTCTGTGCTGTTCCAGAGGCCCGAGGGAGTCAAGAGCTGAGCTACAAAAGTCCATGGCAGAAATGTGATCCGCAGGGGAGGCTCTTACTCACTCACTCTTTCCCCACTCACTTTCCCACCTTAGGGAGCTTTCCTCGGCTCCGTACCAGTTCTGGGTAGGTTACTGTCCACCTTCATGGCTTCATTCCTCTCTGCTCTATGTGGGTCCTGTCACTTCCTTGGTGAATCACAAAGTGATCTCTTGGATGATCCACTTGAAGTGTTAGTAGTGTTAGTATTCACTTGTTATTTTGTTTCCTTTCCATGAGAGAGGCATGGCACTATCTGGTTCTAGCCAGCCATGTTGAACTGAAGACTCTTAATTCTCTCTTGAAGAGATATCTCCACACTTGACATTTGTCACCAGATAGGGTATGCTAATTTTTCATTTCACTTACTGTACAGATCAAGCCTTCTTCTGAGGTAACTAACTATATTGACTAGTCCTTTTCAAATTCCCAGCTCTAGCAGACGTTTATCTACGACAGCTCTGCTGGACTAAGGTGAGACATTCTCTTCTCTTAGATGCCTAGTTCTGACACTGAACTGATGGGGAGAAGCAAAAATCACAATTCTATTATCTGATGCTATCAAGGTTCTTAATATCCTTATACCCTACCTTTAGCACTTTATCCACTGGGATATATTTATATATATTATATAATTCAAATGCAATGTGCCTTTTCTAGGCCTACTTGTTTTCTGCCTTATATATTTATAGGAAGTGCTAACTACAAATTATTGTAAATGCTTGGGGCATGTCAAGAAAAATACTCTGGTGACTCTGGACAGTAGCACTGATGATGATGGTATGCCATGAGGAAGGACAAAATATCTTCCTATGTTTTCTCAATAAGCAGAGCTAATCAGCTTCATGAGGTAAAATTTAGGTATTTCTAAATCCAAAACCATGTAGCTTAAATTTTGTATAAATCCTCTCCAATTTGACTTTGGATTTCAAAATTATCATAACTACCATTTGTTTTTCTGCATAATCATTGGTATTTTATTAGGAAGGTGAAAAAACTTTCCAAGGAATAGCTAACCAAAAGTCATTTCCTTATTTTTGTCTGTTTATAAATATTTAGTTTTCAAAATTTATTGATCTAATGGCTGTGGATTCATGCTTTTTTTTTTTTTTTTTCTGCTGGTACCTGTCATAATATACTGGGAATTTTTTTTCAGTTGTAGTTAGATTTTTGCAGGTGGTAAACAAAAATAGCTTGTGAAGAAAACAACCTATAAAATTTGAAACTCCCCAATTGTTTCTTTAGGTTTTGGTTATCCAGAACTATTCATATCACATTTAGGACTCTGGCATCTTTATAAGCCTTTACATTTAACAGAGATTAACAGTATTGAACTAAAACCTTGCTTCTTAGAAAGTGAGGATGAGAAAGATCATTTGCACTGTAAACAAGGAAAAGTCTGTGGACAAATGAAGCATGAGGTTGAAATGTGAACTATGCCACCATGAGGAATACATTTGGTTCCAGAAAAACCTGTATACCCCCTACTAGATGGGAACTGGAGATGGTAGGTACAGCAGTCACTATAGCAACAGCAGCAGGAAGAGATCATTTTATTTTCATCTTGCTTAATAAAAGAATGCCACCAGCTGGCATTAAGGATACCAGTAGTTCCCTTTTGGAAAAAAAAAAAAACCCCTGGCAAGGCAGCGGAAACAGCTGCACAAACATCAGAAAACAAAGAGAAATGCTATCTCTCACTGTCTCTTAATCCTTAGCTCTAAATGATTAAACTATGTAAAGTCAGATAATTTTTTAAAAACGATGTATTATTTGCTCTAGCCAAATATATGACAAATATATAAATATGCATATGTTAATATATACACACATATATAGATAGATAAAGACAATGTGATGTTGGTTAGCTTCATGTGAAGGAATGGATAGAATGGTGCTCATTTTATTATCAGAATATATATTAACATATTATAATTTAATTGGAGACAATCAAATTCAACCTAAATAGGAATCAAAAAGGATCTGATTTTTTCTTTGCCCACATCTCACTACATCCTTCCTGCAGTACCCTTGCCACGAACACAGAGGCATAAACTTGTGAGAGACTCCAGTGCTTTAGGTATCATTGTGCTTTCTGTATCTAAAATCCTGTCTGCTGTTTACTGCGTGGTCAACAAATATTTGTCTAATAAATGAATACATTATTGAATTATTATCTGAAAGCAAACTTTTTTTTTCTAAAGTTGCTTAAGGTTTAGCAAGAGAATAGATAACAGACTTAAAAATCTTTCATGATGTGGTAGCACAAGTTGTCCAGTTATTATTTGCTCACAATAATAATCAGATTTATTTAAATGATAGCAATGACAAATAAGAACATGTGCTTTTTTAGGGTGTTATAAGAGTGTCTTGATACATAGTTGGGGCAGAAAATGACACTGACATTCCTTGTTCATATTGGAGATGCCACTGTAAAATTTAAAAGTGAACCTTTTTGACGTAAAGGCATTTTGATGTTCTAGAATGTTCCTACTAAATGAAAAATTCCTGTGGAGTTGTTAATTTTTATATTCTAATGTTGAGCTCAGTCCTCAGTCTTTCCTGGAAACCTTTGCTGAGACTTCCACCTGAAAAGATTCTATTCTTCCTCTGAATAGAGCACTTAGTGCTCATGCAATATATTTAGCACTTATACTGCTTCATTCCATGTTCATGGATAGCAATAATCAATATCGTGAAAATGGCCATACTGCCCAAACTTATTTATAGATTCAATGCTATCCCCATCAAGCTACCACTGACTTTCTTCACAGAATTAGAAAAAAACTACTTTAAATTTCATATGGAACCAAAAAAGAGTCTACATAGCCAAGGCAATCCTAAGCAAAAAGAACAAAGCTGGAGGCATCACACTACCTGACTCAAACTATATTACAAGGCTACAGTAGCAAAAACAGCATGGTACCGGTACCAAAACAGATATACAGACCAACTGAACAGAACAGAGGCCTCAGAAACAATACTACACAACTACAATCCTCTGATCTTTGACAAATCTGACAAAAATAAGCAATGGGGAAAGGATTTCCTACTTAATAAAAGGTGTTGGGAAAACTGGCTAGCCATATGCAGAAAACTAAAACTGGACCCCTTCCTTACACCTTATACAAAAATTAACTCATGATGGATTAAAGACTTAAATGTAAGACCTAAAACCATAAAAACTCTTCAAGAAATCCTAGGTGATACCATTCAGGGCATAGGTATGGGCAAAGACTTCATGACTAAAACACCAACATCAATGGCAACAAAAGCCAAAATTGACAAACGGGATCTAATTAAACTAAAGAGCTTCTGCACAGCAAACGAAACTGTCATTAGAGTGAACAAGCAACCTACAGAATGGGAGAAAATTTTTGCAATCTATCCTTCTGACAAAGGGCTAATGTCCTGAATCTACAAAGGGCTAATGTCCTGAATCTACAAAGAACTTAAACAAATTTATGAGAAAAAAAAAAGCAAACAACCTCACCAAAAAGTTGATGAAGGATATGAACAGACACTTATCAAAAGAAGATATTTATGTGGCCAACAAACACATGAAGAAAAGCTCATCATTACTGGTCATTAGAGAAATGCAAATCAAAATCACAATGAGATACCATCTCACGCCAGTTAGAATGGCAATCATTAAGAAGTCAGGAAATGACAGATGCTGGAGAGGATGAGGAGAGACAGAAATGCTTTTATGCTGTTGGTGGGAGTGTAAATTAGTTCAACCACTGTGGAAGACAGTGTGGTGATTCCTCAAGGATTTAGAACTAGAAATACTACTTGATCCAGCAATCCCATTACTGGGTATATATCCAAAGGATTATAAATCACTGTACTGAAAAGACATATGCACACATATGTTTATTGCAGAACTATTTACAATAGCAAAGACTTGGAACCAACCCAAATGCCCATCAATGATAGACTGGATACAGAAAATATGGCACATATACACCATGGAATACCATGCAGCCATGAAAAAGGATGCGTTCATGTCCTTTGCAGGAACATGAAACTGGAAACCATCATTCTCAGTAAATTTGCACAAGAACAGAAAACCAAACGCTGCATGTTATCACTCATAAGTGGGAGTTGAGCAATGAGAACACATGGACACAGGGAGGGGAACATTACATACCTGGGCCTGCGGTGGGTGGGGGCCTAGGGGAGGGATAGCATTAGGAGAAATACCTAATGTAGATGATGGGTTGATGGGTGCAGCAAACCACCATGGCATACGTATACCTATGTAACAAACCTGCATGTTCTGCACTAGTGCCCCAGAACTTAAAGAATAATAATAATAATAAAAAGATATTGGGACATCAAAAAAAAAAAAAATAAACTTTTCATTTTAGAATGGTTTGAGATTCTAAGAGAAATTGAGAAGCTAGTAAACAAAGTCCCCATATACCCATATCCAGATTCCTTTATCTTAAATAAATATGGCAGACTTGTCACAATAATTAACCAATATTTACATATTGTTATTAACTAAAGTACACAATTTATTCACATTTCCTAAGTTTTGACCTAATGTATTTTTTTCTGGTCTGTTCAAATCCCATGCAGAAGACCATATTACATTGTTGTCATGTCTTTTTCAGCTTATCTTGGTTGTGACAGTTTCTCATGCTTCCCTTTTATTTGCAGTTTTGGTCAGTTATTTTACAAAATGTCCCTCAATCGGCATTGGTCTGATTTCTTTTTTCCCATTATCTTACTGGGGTTATTGGATTTGGAGAGAAAGGTCACAGAGGTAAAGTGCTATTTCAAACACAGCTTATCAAAGATACATATTATCACCATGACATGTTGATGCTGATTTTTATCCCCTAGTCGAGTTTGTTTGTCAGGATTCCCCTCTATAAAATTATTCCTTTCCCTTTTATCTGTGCTGATTTTTGGAAGGAAATCTCTAAGTACATGCCACACTTAAGCAGTGAGTAGTTTGATTTTTGTCTCCATGAGGGTGGAATATCTTCATAAATTATTTGGAACTCTGAATGGGAGACTTGTCTATGCTCTCCTTTTAGTAATTCTTTCAATCATATATGTATATGTACACATATATAAATGTATATTTCAATCATATATGTATACACAATTGATATATGTATATTTCAATCATATATGTGCATATATGCATGTTTCAATCATATATGTATATAGACATACATTATTGAATATATATGTACATATTCAATATTGAATATATCTTATACATAATCCAATATTACACAAAATATAAAATAAGTATCTATGAACTGATACTGATATATACATATATAAGGGAGAGAGAGAAGGAATACATTCCTTTATATACTGAGATAATATATTTCAGTATGAACCACAGATATTTTATATTTTGTGTTATAATTCAGTATTACTTTCTTTTATTTCTCATTGTTCTAGCTTCTGCCATTGGGAGCTCTTTCAATCGGCTCCTGTTGACATATCCCACCATTGTGGAATGTTGTTTTTGTTGTTTCTGAGAACTGTCATACATTCTTCCACTTTGTTGTCTTTTATTCAATTTTTCATGTCAAATATATTGCATATTGAGGGGAAACTCAACTATATTTTTCTGATTTCCTGCCCATGAGTAATAATTTGATTACGATGGTCAATGCCACATAAAGCACTATGAGAAAATGTATGTGATTAACTGCGATCTCTAGATGTAGTCCTTTTTGTGACAACGAAAAAGGTGATCTTATCAAGGTGAAGATAAAATGTATCAGTATGTAGAATATAATTTAAAAAATAATATTTAGATAAGTTATTTTCTGTAGCAAAAATACCTCAGTAGTATTTTGGAAGTACAAGAATGTCTCGACAAGGCGCGGTGGCTCATGCGTCTAATCCCAGCACTCTGGGAGGCCAAGGCAGGCAGACCACCTCAGGTCAGGAGTTCAAGACAAGCCTGGCCAGCTGGCCAAGATAGTGAAACCCGGTCTCTACTAAAAATATTTTAAAAATTAGTTGGGCATGGTAGTGGGCACCTGTAATCCCAGCTACTCAGGAGGCTGAAGCAGGAGAACTGCTTGAACACAGGAGGTGGAGGATGTGGTAAGCTAATATCGCACCACTGCACTCCAACCTGGGCCACAAGAGCAAAACTCAGTCTCAAAACAAAAGAAGAAGAATGTCTAGTGGAATTTTTCAACATAACAAAGAATGTTTTGAGCTTGTTGGACTTTTTTTTAATGATACAGAGGACTATAAAATCTATTTTATGTGTTAACATTTACATTATACTGTGTTTTATTTTCTCATAATTGTCAAATTTCATATATATGATGGATATCTATCTATAGAATAGATATTTTCCTCATTTAGTAAATTACATAATGTAAACTATCTATATATACAGATAGATAAATAGATACACACACACACACACACACACACACACACACACACCTGCTTCGGAGAAAAGAACCAGAATGCGACATAAGCCCATGCTGACAACATCCAGTCTTTCTTATTTTAGGAAATGTAATATATGCAGGTTATAACAATGCCCATATATGTATGTCTGTATGACACTTTAGACAATATCTATTTATTCTCTCAATTTGTTAAATAATAAGTATCATTGCTGGATAACAAATTTCATTTTGCCTGTTCTCTATACTTGTAAAATTCTACAGATGTTAGTTAATCATGACTATGATGATGATGATGATGGTAAGAGTGATGGCAATAATGAAAATTAAATACATTGAATCCTCCCTTTTGCTAATCACAATGTTAAGCATTTTATATGAATTCTTCCTCTTGATAACTCAAAACTGTAAGCATTTTCCTCATTTAGTAAATGACATAATGTAAACTTAGAGAAATTAAATTTGCCCTGGGTCACGCAGTAATGTGTCAAAGTCAGGTCCAGCTTACTCCAGAGTATGTAAGCTCAACTGTTTCATAATTCCTCACCTCTGAAGATTTTGTTCTTTTTTGAGAACACTGAGGATAAAGTCCTGTTAATATTTCCTTTCTTTATCTCTCTGTTATTGCCACAGGTTTTCTTTCCTGGGATGTTGCCCATGGCTGACAGCTCACTACCAAGAACAAATCAATTCCTAACAAATGTGGCTCAGCTTCAGGATTTTTGATCTTAGAAATAAAAAATAAGCCTGTTTCAGCTCTTTCTTGATGCCCCAGATGTTTCCTCGATGGTACCCTGCCATGTTGTCACCAGTACCATAGGCTTATTAGGCACTTCCTGTTGTGTTGACTGTCAATCGCAATTTAACACCTGAGTCTCCGTGTTCTTTTCAGTCATCTAAGTTAACATATTGTTAGAGTAGTATCAACATTTCAACTTTGTCAAGTAGCATTAATTGAAAAGAAACATGAAAAAATTTCAGGTCACATATGCTTATCATAAAATATATTCTTTACCTTTGAATTTTGCAAAAGTAAGGTGGGTTGCAACTTGCTTGCACTGTGGCTGTACATCCCTTCTCCTTAGCAGTTCAGGAAAATAGAAAAGTAAGCATCTACCTCTTAGATGACAGATTAGTGCATGGAATGATGATAATGATACCTAACCCATGAGCATAAATATGTGCCAGAGACTGTGTTCGGTGCTATATATGTATTATCTCTTTTAGTTCTAAATATAACCTTATGAGGTAGAAGCTATTGTGAACAGGAGATAACTGAGAATTAAGAAATAAATAACATTCCCTAGGTGTAATGGTTAATATCGAGCATAAACTTGATTGGATTGAAGGAGGCAAAGTATTGTTCCTGGGTGTGTCTGTGAGGGTGTTTCCAAAGGAGATTAACATTTCAGTTAGTGGACTGGGAGAGGCAGACCCACCCTCAACTTAGGTGGACACCATCTAATCAACTGCCAGCACGGCTAGGCTAGAATGAAGCAGGCAGAAGAAGGTGGAACAACTGCATATGCTAAGTCTTCTGGTTTCATCTTTCTCCTGTGCTGGATGCTTCCTGCCCTCAAACATGAGACTCCGAGTTCTTCAGCTTTTGGACTCTTGTACTTAACATCAGTGATTTGCCAGGGGCTCTCAGGCCTTTGGCCACAGACTGAAGGCTGCACTGTCAGCTTTCCTACTTTTGAGGTTTTGGGACTTGGACTGGCTTCCTTGCTCAGTTTGCAGATGGCCTATTGTGGGACTTCACCTTGTGATTGTGTGAGTCAATACCCCTTAATAAACTCTCCTTCATATATACATCTATCCTATTAGTTCTCTAGAGAACCCTGACTAATATGCTACGACATTCAGCTAGTAAATTACAGAGCTGGAAATCTTATAACATTTATTTGACCATGTTCTTAATGATTATGTAACACTTCCTTACTGCTGAAATAAGTTTTAAAGGATTTATAAATCTTAGTTGACATTAAAAAAAAATTACCATCTCTGCCAATCTTTATGAATTATTCTCCCTCAGGTCTCATTAGCAGAGACCACATCATTGGTCAAAAACCACGGTGGAAAGCTTGGCAGTTATGTTATTGACTGCCTTAGGGAAAAACCGGATGAGAGAAGGTGCAGATGCAAGTCCAACTCACATGAACATAAAGAAATAAAATATTTAATGTTTTAACCACACAATAATTATATGTTTGTTATAATCAAAATCATATATGTAACATAATCACAAAATATATTGTTTACATTTAATTTTAGAAAAGTGAAGTGGGTTGCAACTTGTTTGCACTCGATGCTATGTTTAAGGATCCTTCACGCTATTGCACGCATTTCGATTAGTTCTCACTGCTGTAACATATTAACATGTTTCGTTTTCTGAATGGTACTATTTTTTATTTATCCATGTTTCTTTCTGTTGATACCCACTAGTATCATGACTAGTAGTTTTGTAAAGACAACCAATCCTGCTAACAGTCTTTTATATGTTTCGTGGTATATGTTTTTCCCAAATGTTTTTCCCAGCAACTGTTTCTGAATTCTTAACAACCCACACCTAATACTTGATATTATGAAATTTCAACTTTTTTGACTACTTATTAGACATCAAATTGTATAAAATATGGACTTACTTTGAATCTCTCTACTTAGCAGGTTTGAGCATGTTTATTTTTTACCATGTGTTTTCCCTCTTAGGTAAATACCTATTAATATGCATTGACTATTTCATAAAATATATGTATACATACTCACATATATATTAATTTGTAGAAGTCCTTTATATATTTTGATTATTAATCACTTGTCAGTTATATATGCCCGATCTTTTTCCTCAGATTTTAGTTTGTATGTACATTTTTATGCTGAATTTTAAATAACAGAAGTTTTCAATATGAATGCAATTGAAAATGTGAATATATTATAGTGAAACAGTTTTTCCTAGTTCAAGATCATAAGGATATTTCTACATGTTTTGTCCAAATGTTTTGTAGTTTTGACTTTCACATTTAATTCTCAAAGTTATCAGGGATTTTTTTGTAGATAAACATGTTGATTTTTTAATGTAGATACCCATTTTCCTAGTGAGCTTTTCCTTGCAAGTTTGATGGAATTGATTTACAACCATAATGGATTAGTATTTTCTCTGTAGAAATGTTTTAAGTTAACGATTAATTTTCTAATGTTCAAAGTTCTAGTTAAGCTTTAATTTCCTCTGGAATCAGTTTTGGAAAATTTTACTTTTGGAGGACTTTTAGCAAAATTTTCAATTTCATTGCCAAATGTATTCATGGTATCTTCTTTTAATTCTCTATTATACTTGGAGTTGTGCCATTTTTCTCACTCTTAATATATTTTTTGTCTTATCTCTTTTTTACTCATCAAACTTTCTGGAGATTTCCATCTTACTAACTACAAAAATGTTATTATTATGTACCGTGATGCATATTTGACTGGATAGTCAATTTACCAACATCTTGCTAAGCATTTCTTACTGCATCTTAAATGTTCCTGTTAGGATTATTTTTGCCTGAGATAAAAATTTTAATCTTTCCTTAAGGGTATAATTCTTAGTTATAAACTTGCAGTTTTGCTTATTTGCAATTTGTAAACACCATTTTTGACAGATTACTTTTCTGAAGACACAATTCTAAGTTGACAGCTATTTTTTGTTCAGCACTTTGAGGACGTTATTACCAAGTTGTGTGGTTTCTTTTGTTGCTGCTGAATAGTTTACTTGTCATTATTGTGTAGGCAGCTTTGTCTTTTCTCACTGCTTTTGTTTTCTCTCTTTTTTCTTTCTTTCTTTTTTTTTTTCAGACAGGATCTTGCCCTGTTGCCCAGGCTGGATTGCAGCGGCTTGATCACAGCTTGCTGGAAATTTGACCTCCCTGGCTCAAACAGTTCTCCCACCTGAGTCCTGCCAGTAGCTGGGACTACAGGCACATGCCACCATGCCTGCTATCTTTGTATTTTTTGTAAAGACAGGATTGTGCCATGTGGCACAGGCTAGTCTCAAACTCCTGCGCTAAGGTGATACACTCTCCTCACCCTCCCAAAGTGCTATCATTACAGGTGTGAGCCACCACGCCTGGCTTTTTCGCCCTGTTTTGTTTTGAGATGGAGTGTCGCTCTGTCGCCCAGGCTGGAGTGCAGTGGTACAATCCCGGCTGACGGCAACCTCTGCCTCCCTGGTTCAAGCAATTCTTCTGCCTCAGCCTCCTGAGCAGCTGGGACTACAGGCGCATGTCATCATACCCAGCTAATTTCTGTATTTTTAGTAGAGACAGGGTTTCACCATTTCGGTCAGGCTGGTTTTGAACTCCTGACCTCAGGCGATCCACCTGCCTTGACCTCCCAAAGTGCTGGGATCACAGGCGTGAGACACCGTGCCCAGCTTTCTCACCGTTTTTAACATTCCTGTAATATATGCTCTACAGTTTCACTATAATGTGTCTGTCTACGGATTTCACTATTATTCAAGTTGTTTAGTATATATGTACCTACAGTACCTGTGGAATCAAAATTTTCATTAGTTTTGGAAAATTCTCAGCCACTGCATCTTTAAATATTTGTGCTTTCACTATTATTTCCATTCTCTTCTGCTTCAGCAATGTCTATTCTACTCTTTAAATATTTCAGTTAACATATTTCATTTTAAAAGTTATATTTATTTTTCAAATCTCTTTGGTCAATTTGGATAATGTCTTAGTTCCCGTTTATTTTTATTAAATTGCCATTTTCTTCAAACATTTCATATATAGTTATGTTATATTCCATATCTTCAAATTATATTAATTTTCAGGGTATAAATCTAATATTTTTTTCTCTTCGATTTTTTACTATTTATGATAACGTTTTCCTTTGTGAATGATGATGTTTGATTGTTACTTCATACATAGTTCATGTTAACTTTTAGAAATTCTGAGGCCTATATTCAGGATCTTTCCTCCAGGGAGCACTTTCGTTTGCTTCTCAGGATCCAGGGGTGTTTCTGTTTGGGGGCCATTTCAGCTACCTTCCAACTTGTTTTAACATTAAAGGTGAAAACAGAATCACTTTAATTGTACATATGACCCAATATGAATTTTTACCAGTGATTTAAAAGATACAAGCAAAATCATGCAGAAAATTAACATTCCTTTCTGGAGAAGTGTTAGTTGTAGAAGACATGGCTCACAGTATTATCTTACCTTCCACAACAGGACTTGTTTTGTTTGTTATTAACACACAGTGAGTCTGAAAAGGGTGTGGAAATACTGTTATTAAAGAAAGCTGATTTAGTTTTGGGGCTCTCCCATTTTCTATTTAATTACACAGATAGAAGATAGTGACTTTTTTCATTCTCCAGGCAGCCATACTTTATAAATACATAAACTACAGGTTCATACATAATAGGTTATCTAGACAGGCCAGGGGCATCCTGAGTGATTAGGAATTTTTTTTCACTGTTTGTTTTGTTTTGTTTAATAGGGACTCTTCATAATCTTTCTGCCAGTAAATATCATGAGCATGTTAACAAGGAAGCCAGGCCCGGGTCAATCATTCCATTTAGAAACTGACACTCTAGCAGGCATATGAATAGGTGCTCAACATCATAGCTCATCAGAGAAATGCAAGTCAAAACTACAATGAGATATCATCTCACCTCTGTTAAAATGGCTTATATCCAAAACATAGGAGATAACAAATGTCAGCAAGGATAGGGAGAAAAGGGGACCCTCATACACTGTTGGTGGAAATGTAAATTAGTACAGCCACTATGGAGAAAAGTTTGGTGGTTCCTCAAAAAACTCAGCTACCATATGATCAAACAATCCCACTCCTTGGTATATACTGAAAAGGAAAGAAATTAGTATATCAAAGCAACATCTGCACTCCCATGTTTGTTGCAGCACTGTTTGCAATAGTCAGGATTTGGAAGCAACCTAAGTGTCCATCAACAGATGAATGAATAAAGAAAATGTGGTACTTATACACAATAGGGTACTATTCAGCCACAGAAGAAAAAAGAACGAGATTATTTCATTTGCAACAACATGGATCGAACTAGAGGTCATTATGTTAAGTGAAATAAACCAGGCACAGAAAGACAAACATCATGTGCTCTCACTTATTTGTGGGATCTAAAAATCAAAACAATTGAAATCATGAAGATGGAGAGTAGAAAGACAGTTACCAGATGCTGGGAATGGAGGTGTGGGGAATAAAGAGGACATGGGAATGGTTAATGGGCACAAAAAAGTAGTCAGAAAGAATAAGTAAGACTTAGTATTTAATACCACGACAGGCTAACTATAGTAATAATTGAATTGTACATTTTAAAAATAACTAAACATATATATAATTAGATTGTTTTTAACACAAAGGATAAATGCTTGAGGGGATGGATACCTCACTTTATATGATGTGATTATTAGGCATTTTCTGTTTGTATCAGCATATCTCATGTACCCCATAAATACATACACCTACTATGTACCCACAAAACTTAAAATAAAAAAATTAAAAATAAGCCATTTACAGATCTCTTGTTCTCAAAATTCTGTTCAGATTTACTCAGAATGTCTTACTGCTGGTTCATACTTGAGGCTACTGAATGCATAATTGACTTCAGCATCTACTTTTAAACCAAATCTCTTTTACTGGGTGTTTATTGCTCAAAGTTCATTTTTAGCGAACTTTTTCTTCCTTCTTCGGAGGCGTGGGTGCATAGACTGGCAGGGAGTGTGCTCTTATAAATTCATCCCACTTCATGCAAGGCCAGCAATAGTTCTATTTTATGAAGAGCATAATAGTCTTGTAATAGGAGAGCTTCACAAGAGTATCTAGATCACTTATTGATGAAAACTCATATATAAAATATAAACCATGACCATTAAGGGTGTGATCTAAGGATTAAGTTATTTTACAATTAAACTTATTTTCAGCAGAAGATATTATTAGCATTTTGCCTTTTAGTTTCACAGTCCCTCAGTCATCTTTGCTAAAATAGGCTGAGATGGCTTTGTGTCAGGTTGTATGCCTGTCCACAATTTCAGTGCTAAACTACACTATTTGAGCTTAACTGTCAGGCTTCTGTTGTCCCCATTCAGGCTTAGCAGAGTAGTGGTAAACTCAGTGCTATATTTGATCAACAGTAATAGCCAAGACAGTGATCTACTGTGATGAACAAGATGAGATAGGAGTAACTTACTTGGAAGCTATAGAATGTTATCAGACAATACTGTGCAACTCTCAGATAGTAGTCTACTGAATAAACTGCAAGCTCTGCAATACATGGCTGGACAGAGAGCTAGCTTTGCTACAAATCATAGTAATGACCGAAAACCCAGCACCAGCAGCTTCTATACCAGTAAAAAATCATTGCCTCAAGGCAGATTTAGTTTATATACAACACTTACTAAGCCAGCTTCCCCCCTTTATTTTCTTTTAAAAATAATAACATTGTTATCACTACACACTACCTGAGGACTCAAGCTTTTTTAAATTTTTAAATAGCCCTTAAATCCCTTTTGACATATTGTATGCTACTGATATGAGAACAATGATGCTGTAATTCATAACAGTGGACTTCAATGAATTTTTAAAAAGCACAACTAATGTAGAATCAAAGTGACTTTTCTCAGGAAATGCACCATACACTCCCCATGTAAAATCATAAATATCACTTACATAAATCATTTCATAAGGAACTAAAAACATTTTCCGTTCTGGCTATAATTTACCAAAGTTAGGAGTAGGCATTTTATTTTGTGTAATCATTATAATTCAACTGTCGAAACTTAAAAACTATTTCCTACACTGTGAAACCATATACTGTGGCTTGTATTTCACAGAGTGTGTAGTATGTAGATGAAATGTGTCTTCCAGCAGCTGTTGTTCCTAGACTGCCTGCAGCACAGAAAAAAAAAAAAACCTCACTCATCATACCTGTACCAATGCAAAAACATACCTCTATGAAGCCTACTGCAAAATCTGTCTGAATTTCCAATAAATCACAGATGTGTGTTGAATAATTGCTGCCAATTTTAATTGAAACTAGTTTGCAACACTTAAAGTCAATTAGTATCTCCATAGTTAGCCTTAATTTTCTCAGTGGATAGCTTCTAATGAACCATGACAATTTTTAAGTATACTTTATAAGTTTTATTTCAAAGAGAGAATTTTTTTAATATTAAAAAATTCATAACATTTCCCTGTGCTTCCTCACATATAGATGGTTGAAGTGGTAGGGGCGAGGTTTTACTATCTCCAAAATAATATTTCCTATACCTAAATAGAGATGACAATTCTATTACCCTACTGTTGTGTGATAATATCCTTGAAATTCTCCACTGAAAAGGTGATTTAAACAAATTATTTTTTCTCAAGGCCAGAGAATAACATTTTGCAAAGGACAAAAGCAATTCATAATATTATAGAAAATGTTGGTGTCTACAGATTTTTTATACACCTTCAATTTCAATTGTATTTGTAACATTGAGCAAGCACATCAAATATTAGTCCCTTGGGAGCTGCTTGTGGCATGAAATAAGGATTTTATCAACTCTGAAAAACTTTTGAAGCTTGTTTTAATTGCCAATTGGTCATTTACAGTGCCAGTCCTGTTTTGTTCTATTTCATTAACCATGAGTTAAAAAAAATATGGAGTAGAGATATTCTCTTTCATATTTGCATTCACTTTTCTTATTCTATGAGTACTATTTTCTTATTCTGTATTATTTCTTATTCTATAAATATTATTGCATAAGCAACTGTTAACCACGTACAACTCTGTAAATTATAAAAAAATTATTGTGAGAGGAAAATAGGGACACAGAGCAATGGCAGCATTAATGCTATTTATTGTCCATTTATATTTTCATGATTTTCCATGATATACAATGTTTTCAATCGCCTCAGTGATCATATGTAAAATATTAATGAACACAGGCTATGCATATGTGGAAAAATTTAATATATAACTCTATACGGTTTACTTCTTCAGTCTGGCATTAGTTCAAGAACAGTGAAAGGGGAGGAAAACCTGGCTAGCCAGTAGGGAATCCCACCTCACTTTGAAAGACATTCTCGCAAACTGCAATGAATTTTGTTTTTGTTGACGTTTTTGTCCTTAAGGAGGACAAGTAGTTTAATAAATACTGCTTCTCCTGAAAATGAGGGTGCAGGAGGACTATGGAGTTGTTAAGGATATAGCCTTCTCGCTAAACCTACTAAAGTCCCAGTTTCCACATACTCTCTCAATCTTAGGCCAGCTTCTTAATTTCTTTCTTCTATATAATTTGCAAACCAATGTAATTTCAACCAGCTCATGTAAAAGTTGTTGTAAGCATTACATGGAATAAAGTGTTAATAGTATTTGACATAGGACTGCCCATAAATGAACTCAATAAATGGTAGCTAGCAGTGTTTTAAAATTTAGGAGCCACAGTTAAAAACAAAACCAAACAAATCAGAAAAAAAAAAAAAAAAAAAAAACCCAAACCCAAACATAGTTCCCACTAGGTATGATGTAGGCAGATGTAACATCGATAGAAGTTTCTTAAATCTGAAACATTTCATTCTCTGCATAGTTTTGGGAGCTTCTGTGTTTACCTGTTCTGTCCAATTTCAAAATGCTGAGCTTTTCCAAAAACTACCAATGTGTATTATCTGGTCTGGTGATAGATGTCATCAGTAACCAAGAAAAATTTAATTTTATAATGACAGGGAAGAGAAGTTTTCATGTAATATTATTTATTTTTCCCTTTCTGCTTTTTAAGTTTTCCCTTACTCTTTGATTTTGTGAGGACTTTCCTCTTCCTAGTAATTCACCAGAAATTATCTTCACTGACCAGGCATGGTGGCTCATGCCTGTAATCCCAGCACTTTGGGAGGCTAAGGTGGGTGGATCATTTGATGTCAAGAGTTTGAGACCAGATTGGCCAACATGGTGAAACCACATCTCTACTAGAAATACAAAAATTAACTGGGCATAGTGGCGCGTGCTTGTAATCCCAGCTAATCGGGAGGCTGAGGCAAGAAAATGGCTTGAACCCGGGAGGCGGAGGTTGCAGTGAGCAGAGATCAGATCGCACTACCATATTCCAGCGTGGGTGACAGAGCCGACTCCATCTCAAGGAAAAAACAAAAACAAAAAACGTAATCTTCACCTTTTTGAGACAGAGTCTAGCTCTGTCGCCAGGCTGGAGTGCACTGGCCCGACCTTGGCTCACTGTAACCTCTGCCTCCGGGGATTAAGTGATTCTCCTGCCTCAGCCTCCCGAGTAGCTGGGACTACAGGCGCGCGCCACTACACCCAGCTAGTTTTTGTATTTCTAGTAGAGACAGGGTTTCACCATGTTGGCCAGGGTGGTCTCAATCTCTTGACCTCGTGATCCGCCTGCCTCAGCCGCTGAAAGTGCTGGGACTACAGGCGTGAGCCACCACACCTGGCCAGAGGTATCATCTTAAATAATCAAAAGCAAAGTACTGATTAATGGCAGAAAGACTTTGTTTCTTAGAGTGTGTTTTTCAACTGTATTTTACCTGTAGTTTTTTTACAATGTACATGTCACCTATTGCACATGCCATCACTACCTTGCATTGTCGTTCAGAATTTGAAAAAATATTGTAAGTTGCATAATAACTATTTATCCCCACTTTGGTCCTTCTCTCACATGCCATTAGTAGCTTTCTCTTAATCAAAGTAAAATCAACTTATATATCTTTTATGACAAAACACATAGAAGAATTAGTGTAAAAGAAAAAGCCAAAAGAAGGTATGAATGGGAGCCAAGACATTTAACTGTCATTCCGGGACTCTCAACAGTCAATTCTGTCATGTTAGAAAAGTCTTAATTTCTTAGGTCTAACTTCATTTGCCTCTAAAATAAGGTTAAAAGAAATAATCTCAAAGTCTCTTTCTGCTCTGTGATTCTAAATGCCATCATTTTTTTGGTACAGTTATAATGTATCCTACATATTTAACAGAAAATAGCTGGTGTGAAACTTCTGGAGTGTCTTAATAAGTAATAATTAAGGCAGACTGTATTGAAGTAGACTGCTTAATATGAAGTTCATTACCCTGCACTGTCACAGAATTCTACCCTTCAAAGCAATAAACTGGAAGATGAGAATTTGGTGAATATTTTAAAAACTTTTGATAGTGGATGGTGAAATAAATTCATATTATGCTGACGTGGAAAAGTTGTACATTATTTATAAAGTCAATAGGCAATATGAACAGATTTCAAAGTTATGAGAAAAGCTTAATATATGATTGAAAACCTATAATGCAAATGCAGATATAGTACCATATAAAGCTGCACAGTATTGTTATTACTACAGAACGTAATTTTAAGCAGTTATTAAGACTGTTATGTTAAAATTACCCTTTCTACATATTGTTAAAGCAGCACTATCCTTATTTTTTTTTAAATGAAGATTATGAAGAAATAAACATAAAAATCCACTGACTCCGAATGGTTGATTAGAAACGCAAATATAAATTTACCTCGTATTTAGATTTTTTAATGCTGTGGAATCCATAGAAAGAGACTTATCTGTCACTTAGGAGCCAAGAATTTGGTTTTGTTAAATTTCAAAGGCAGAGTAAATGAGCAGAACTAGTTCCCACTTGCATATATCACTGTTGATATACTGGACCTGAATTCAGAAACAAAATTTCCGATGTCTTTGAAAGACTCGATTTTTACTCCCAGTGGGGTCTAGCTGAGCAGTTCAATTAAAGATAGATCTGTCTGCTGGTGTATTTAAGCCACTGTTTATCCTACTGGGTTTCATAAAACTGGAGCACGTTCTATTATAAAGAATTTTATAGTCAATGGAAATAAAGTTTCTCTTTGCCAAAGATGGAAAACACTTTTAAAGTTAACTTCCAAAGGGTATTAAAAATCCATATTAATGAAAATATGGAAAGAATTTTATTCCATGAACCTTTCAACTCCATTTAAAACCATCTATATCATGGCATCTAATTATCACTCCTACAGCTCTTTTATTCTCCGTAGAAGTTAAAAGCAATTTACATAGATAACTCACTTCAACAGAGAAAATCATTTAAAAGAGTAAAAGAAACTGAGGCACACAAAAGTTAAGAAGTTTGGTCACTATTATACAACTGGTGATGCAAGAATGAAATTTATCACTTCGTATAGCAATAAGGTGATGGAGTTCAATCATATTCTCTCACTTAAATTCAGTGTGAACTTAGAAAACCACTTAGTATCTCTGAGCCTCATTAAGTGTAAAACTGAATAATCTGCCTCGTTCAGGATTGCGACAAGGTTTAGGGGCATTGACATAATACATGTAAGAAACTTTGCTAAGTTCTTAAATGATGCTAATTTATATACTATGTTATTCATGCATCTGTTGCAGTCTCTGAAAGATCATTTATTCATTTGATAACTCAACCAAGAAACTTGAATGGCTCATGTTTTACAGTACAATAAACGTACACGTATTCAGACCATACCCCCCACTGTACTCTTTAATGCAACATCAACTCCAGGTACACACAGTGTGGTTGGATCATCAGAATGAAGCTGAATAGGGCTGATGCATTGCCTGGAACAAAGGGAGAATGCAGTATAGGAAGGGAACACAGATAACTAATGAGGGGAGCCTGGGATCAAGACTAGAACATCAATTTCCATATATCAGGGGCATATATCAGTACAAAGGTAGAGTTAGTAGACAGTGCAAAAAGCCAGAAATAGAGGTTAGCAGTAACAGGTTAGGAAAAAGGGCCTAACAGTTGAAGACATGGGGTTCCAGATGCAGGTGCTGAACCATCTAGATGTCAGGAGTTTTCTTATGGATGTTGGCTGCATGGCAGAGGGATAGCTCAGCTCAGTGAAAGTTACAGGATATTCTAGACAGTAGCAACTATGCATCATAAAACTGGAAAAAGATGAGAAAGCTTCTTTGATGCCTTTCAGCAGGAGATGATATGTAGTCTTTCACTTATTATTCCTAATTTTGTGATAGTATTAAATTATCAACATCCAGCCTGAAGAGTTCTTCCAACCCTCCAGGGTTAGAGTGTTAATTGAAGCGTAATAAAAATATGTTGAACTTTGGTGATTTCCTTTTATGGTGTGAAAAATCACTACAAAAATGACCTTGTATAACAGTGCTTATACAATTAAGTCAGTATTTTTAACATTGATCTAAAATATGGGAAGGTTGATTTATTCAGTCATTTATTTTGCAAATGTGTATTGTCTATTATGTATTATATATGTGTATATATGCATATGTGTATATATGTGTGTATATATATGTGTGTGTGTGTGTGTGTATCCTTTAAAAAAGATATACCAGAGCATACAGACTTTTAGCAAGACAATTTGGAAAGAGTTATCACACATGTGTCCCATGCTTGGGTATGGAATGCTTTAGGGCAGTACAAAATAATATGAGATACTAGGGAGGTATATCTGAGGGAGCTGATGTTTTCTAGGAGCTATATAAAAGAATATAGTGCACATAGAACTAGGAATATACACCTATCAGCCACATTTTATAATTTTTAATTCCTTAGTGCTATGGGAAAATTTATGACCTTTCTACATTATTCAGTGGTAATAACAGGAGTATATAGAAATAAGCAAATGAAAGAAAACTGGTAATTTTTTTGTTCCACTTTAAGTATGAAGAGTCCTTTAATAATCAACTTTCCATTTATGATAAATTTAGATTCAAACAAATCTATGAACTAAAAATCATAGCAATATATGAAAAGAAAAATTCTCAGTAATTACTTTTCACTGACCGAAGTATTATTTTTCTGAGATTCATATGGGTGTGCGAGATGAAGTAAAAGAATAATTAGGAGGGATCTATTCTGTCATTCCTGGTAACTGTTAGAACAAGGATTTTCCATATGGAGGTAAAGAGATACAGACGTTCAGAAAAGATTAAGAAAAATATAATCCTCAATTTAGGTTATATATATCAGTATAATCTACTGTATTTGATATATTTTATTCTTACTAATGCTATAGCATTGAGCACCTCCAGTCATCTGATTGTGTTCTCCAAGTACCATTTCCCAATAAAAGAAACTAGACCTTCTAGGAGAAATGATTCATTTTAACTTTGTAGCTTATCACAGCACACCATGAGGAAGCTGACACAGACTATTAGGGTCATTTTGAATGGCTCCAGGAGCCTACTTGAAGGGACTCCCATGGCCAAAAGGAAAAAAATTGAGCTTCTAAAAGAATAATGATTGCAACTTATTGAACTGCAAATCTATCCACGTATTTAAATCCATAAAT
Organism: Macaca mulatta; assembly: GCF_049350105.2. Classification (NCBI taxonomy): domain Eukaryota; kingdom Metazoa; phylum Chordata; class Mammalia; order Primates; family Cercopithecidae; genus Macaca; species Macaca mulatta. The sequence goes on along the minus strand of NC_133419.1, from coordinate 100,771,307 downwards.
CACTTTTTTCACTAAGTAAATTGTTCATCTTCAAATAATTCAAAAGAACCAATTTGTTGATTTTGAACTGACAAAAAGGATGAATCAAGCATTTATCTTTTCTTTATGACATCTACCATTAGGTAGTTTAATAGCAGATTACGAGGATGTATTTCCTTTTAAGAGTATTCCAACTACCAAATAAAAAGATAAATGATAGATTAGAATATCACCAACTTGCAAACCTAATGTGTTAATGGGTGTAGGTATTATCTCTCAATAGCTATTAACAACACAAAAAGAAACACAACCAGACATTACCTCCTGAGGAAAGAATTCATCACCATCATCAAAGGAATCCAACCTGAGTCTGGTCAAGCCTCTGGATCCAGCTGCCAATGTGTGGGAAATACACAAGTTCTGGCAACATGTTGAACTCTAAACCTTATGTGTGTAATCAGAAAAATCCTAATCCAGACTGTGGGGATTTCTTTAGTCAAATAACTTAAGTTTTCAACAGATGAGTTTAAGAAAATGAAAGGAATGGAGGAAGACCCTGTAGATTAATAGGGATTAAACAGACGTATCTTTTTTTAAATCTTAGATTCAGGGGCTACATGTGCTTGTTACATGAATATATTGTGAAATGGTAGGGACTGGGCTTCTAGGGTATCCATTACCCAAACAGCGAACATTGTACCTGGTAGGTAATTTTTGAAATCCCCATTCCTTCCTCCCTCTTTCAGAGTTCCCAGAGCCTATTATTTCTATCTTCATGTCCATGTTTACTCATTGTATAGCTCCCACTTAAAAGCGAGAACGTGCAATATTTGATTTGCTGCTTCAGAGTTAGTTCATTTACGATAATGGCTTCCAACTCCATTCAAGTTGCTGCAAAGGATATGATATCATTCTTTTTTATGGCTGCCTTGTGTTCCATGCTGATATACACGTATCACATTTGCTTTGTCTATTCAACCTTCAATAGACACTTAGGTTAGCTACATGATTTTCCTATTGTGAACAGTGCTATGATAAACATGAGTGCAGATATATTTTTAATATAATAATTTTTTTTTCATTTAAGTAGATACCCAGTAGGGGGACTGCTGGATTGAATGGTAGTTCTATTTTTAGTTCTTTGAGGTATCTCCATACTGTTTTCCATAAAGACTGAATTAATTTACATTTCTACCAACAATGTTTGACTGTTCCGTTTTCTCTGCATCCATGCTAATATCTGCTGTTTGTTGACCACTTAATAAAAAACATTCTGACTGGCATTAAGATTATATCACAGTGTGGTTTTAACTTGCATTTCTTTCATGATTAGTGATATTGACCATTTTCTTAAGTGTTGGCTGCTTGTATTCTTTTTTTTGTGTGTGTGAAATGTGTATTCATGTCTTTTGCCCAATTTCTAATGGGGTTGTTGTGTTTTTTTTTTTTTCCTTGTTGAGTTCTTATAGATTCTGGATACTAATCATTTATCTGAGTCATAATTTGCAAATATTTTCTCCCATTTAAAGTGACATATCTTTTTTTAATGTGCAAAACCAAACTTTATGAATGAACTTACGGGTACTACAAACTAAGTTAACTCAAGGAAGTAACAATTTAAATTCAGGAACATGGTTATGTATGGTTAGTGAGAGAGGTTTGAGATTGGGATGAGGCACAGCTACTGAAGTCATTGCCAGAATTCTAGCTTTTGCCCTGGGTGGCAGTTACAAAAGTGCTTGTAATAATAATTCATTGAACAATAAAAATTTTTGTAATCTGTTTTGCTTGTATTACATTTATAAGGGTAAAAATGAAATAAACATCAAGTGGACACAGCCTATTACCAAAATATGTTATTAGTCTCAGCCACATTGTTCATTAGTATACGGTTGGTTAGCTATACACAGTTACTCTTATTTTTTAGATGATTAATGAAAATGTTCATCTCAAATATGTAACAATTTAAAATTCAGAAATGTTAAGATTGCTATTAAGAGCAGTATGTCAGACATAAAAGTAGAGATATCTTTAAATGAAATGTTTTGAGAAACTGGTACATGTTTCTTATATAATGCCATCTTGTGCTTATGCTTTTTCAGTACTCAACCTGCTTATTATTGGAAGACTAGATGAAACCAAAAATAATGGTTTCCACCAGACAGTCCAGCTTGTAGGAATCACTTCTGCTCTCTTGCAAACAAAGTCTCCTGCTGGCAGATACAGATTTTTCTCTTCAGAATACCGGGGGGACAGGACTTTTTTCTTCTTTTCTTTTCTCTTCTGCAAGGTATCTTCAATTGTAATTCTTTCACTTATACTTGTTTAGTCAACTGCTGTCCTTAGGGAATGAGGCAAGAAATTTCCTTCCACATAGGTGTTTAATATTTTAATATTAAAGGCTTTTCATATCAAGGCTTTGTTTGTTCTATGCATTTTCATTAAATGTTGTGCCTTTGGAATCAGAACCGAAAATTATAAATAAAATACATATGGTAATCATCTTTTGGGAAGTAAAAAATAACTCAGATGAATTTATCACAAAATATATTTCTAGTAAAGCAAAGAAACAAAATCCAATTTCAAATTTTTTTCATTTCATAGTGTATTCATGTGTTAATTTTGTTACAAATCCTAGAATCACTTGTTATAAAAATAGGTGGAAAGTTTGGATATAACAAAATGTTTTGTTTGATATATTTCAAAAGTACTGCTACTGTTGTGGCCCACAGATGACAGGAAAAGGTCAATAAAAGAACACAGTGCTCATAAGTATGTCCTTTAAAAAAGTTGTTTTGTTTTACTGTGTATAACCATTGTTTCCACTTATTTTTCTCTAAGGACTATGTTTTACTTTAATTAACTTAATAATATTAATGTGGCATTTGTTACATTATATTTATATATAAATATATAAAGAATGCATATAGCCATTATGCATCATGGCTAGATCAGAACTGTATCTATTATGTTACTGTGTAAACCAACCAAACTAGTAATTTCAATCACTAGATTTAATCAGAAGTAAACATTCTACCATCAGGCATTTAAACATAGACTTCTTGATGACAAAATCAACTTTACACTTCAGCAGGATTTTTTCCAGCTTTATAAAAATCTGTGGACAAATCAAAAGCTGTGCTAGAACAAAGAAGACAATGGATCCACAAAAATCTTCATCATATTTTTCCTCCCTTCGACTTTATGTCCTTTTGTTGTTTTCTAAACCATAAACGTATATTTACCATGTTTCCCAGTGCCTGACATTAAACACATGCTGGATAGTTGAAGCTTTAAGAGAAATGCCTTTGTGTTTGTTATCATTATGATCCAAATTACAGTTCTTAACACCAGCCTGATGATTAATTTTTAAAGAAGGAAATCATTTTTTCCAAGTTCATGGCAATTAAGGGCAGCAATTATTTGCAATTTAAACAATCCAGATTAGGCTCACTAATGTTAAGATCATCTAAATAACGATTGTATTAACCAGCGCATGTACTTTAATCAGTCTTCACTGCTCATTAACAAATTGCAGAGCTATTATTTAAATGTCCACTAGTTTATAAATTTAGCTTAATATTTTTCTATACATTGAAAACTCTTCTCTTTTGTGGTCATATTTTCTGCAAGAACTTATTTTATTACCTGGGGCTTAGTGATTATATTCCCCTTAGTTCTGCTCTCAGGGGATCAATAATAGTAATGACATGTAACTGTGAAATTTGGTAGTTTCTTAAATTCAGTAACTAAGATTGGCTTGATTCTATTATTAGTAAATTGCTACTTACAAAGAAATTAGGCATTTCACCCAGTGTTCCCAGGTTTTTAAGGTGATATATGCTAGTTCTAACTATAGTTAGGTCAGGCCTCCCAAGAAATACAGTTGGTTATTTGGAACCTAAATAATGGCTATAAATGTATTCACTTCCAATGTATGTTATTGCTATGATACTGAAAAGTCTGAGAAACCAGATAAAACCTCTCAAATATAACAAAGCCATTAAATTTATTCCAAAGGTATATGAGATTCACATATAACTCACTTCTGTTTTCATACTTTAAGGAGAGGGGAAATATGATGAAGGTTTTAGTGGGATCTCTGCCTTTTTAATTCCTAAGGCAGCTTTCAAATTGTCCATAATTACAAAGAAAAGCTAGGGAAAACATTGCTATTTTAAATGCAAATTTAATTTTCTGACCCAGAGGTCTATGTCTAAACACTTGATGGTAGAATGTTTACTTATGACTAAACTTATAATTGAAATTGTTAGTTTGGTTGGCTTACACAGTAACAAAAGATATATTTGCGATCTTGTCATTATGTATAAATATTGTATCAGTTTATATTTTATCATGTCTAGTTATGACATAAAAATGACATTTGTATCCATACATAGCCTACTCTAACAGAAAAGTTTCCTCGCTATTATTTAGATTGTATTATTGTCAAATATATTGATGGTACAGTGGGGTTGAACGGGGAAGGAGTGGAAGAGTGGATTGATGGTGGCTGTTTGGAAATCATTGCTTTTTCCTTGGACAAAATTATCTTCACACTCCCACAGGAGAATTATGGACCTGGAGGTAAAATGAGTATACTTTTTGCTTTCAGTTAAAAAATATCACACCTTTCTTCTTCATGCTCCCTTTGTGCAATCAAATTTGTCTAAAGAGCCATTAAACGTTTTCCTCTTTCCAAATATAGGCACAGCATATATCCCCAATCACAACACATTTATAATACTATTCCCAAGTTCCACTGGCAAAATCATGTATTAGTGTGCCTACCACTGAGAGTGGTGCCTTTCAATTAGGTGGCATGGCAGGGGGGAAGGGTAAATCAGCATTTCCATTTCCAGATAGCATCCTTAAGCTAACAGTGCTACTCAATATATTGCATCAGCCAGGAGGCTAAAACTGCTCAAAACTTTCTGGAAAATTTTAATTGTGACATTTTAAAATAGATCCCTAAGGGAGGAGTTACCTTTTTCTAATCATCTTTGCCACATAGATCTGAATTTAGTATCTTAAATGCAGAAGCAAACTGAACAGAGATAACGTCTGTGAAAAGCAACATGTCATACAGTAAGCAGCATTCTGCTCGATCCAAATCAATTGATCATGTATTATCAATTCTTCACATTTTGGCCGTCAGAAAGCTGCAGCTGGTAATTGTGTTTTCTGGTGTATAATCTGAAGAAATGAGTATGTTTCAGCTATATATTTACAATATATAGCGGAAGTAGAAGAGACTATGACTGCCGTTTGGGTGATGGAAAGGAGATTTAGGCAGTGGGTTGAAGAGGTCATTTGCATGTTTGCTAAAATTCTTAAAAAATCTGAGTTTAAAATTATACCAGCTTCATAAAAATAAACAAAACTTAGGGTCTCTTTAATGTAAGATATATTCAAAATATTAAATTTCATTTGTATATATCTACTACCCAAGATCTATAAACAAAGGGCCATATCTTTGAAATGAGTTCTGGATTGAAATTGTTACTCTTGATTTTGATAATTCACAATTTCTTGGAGTTGTTAATTTCCTCTCTGTATCCCATATGAGCCCGTGTGCCTCACCAAATTCACAGGCCCAGGTATGAAAACGTATGTGACAACAGTTTAGAAACATTAAAAGACCTAAACCTAACAAAAAACTATGAAGGAAATGATCCTTTTCAAGTTATCTGAAACAAAACGTTTTATTAAGTAAAATGAGTTTTTTTCCTTAAAGATTAAGTTTGAGATGTTGATAAATATAAGTGGGGCTCAATCAGAAGACACTGTAGGGGTGATTACCAGTCACAAGAGCTTGGGTCTGAACGTTCCAACTTACTTGGAGTTTGAAATCACTGCTATTGCCTGTCAGCGTTTTAAAACTTGTTCTACTTCTTTTCTTTCCCATTCTTCCCACTGATGTCAGACTAATGTACCTAAAACACGGTTTCGTCATTTAAAAACCTATAAGTCCCCTCTTATTTGTTGATGAATGTGCAGACTCAAGAGATTACTGACCAGCCAAAACCCCCTCATTTTTCCTAACAGTATTTATCTCCCTGACTTCCCAGCACAAACTCCAACAGTCTCCAATGGTCAATCTTCTTTACTACACACCATGCAGTTTACCACTTCCTATTTCCATTCACTTCCTTTTCACCTCTTGCAGCATATTCCTGTGAACAACATGCTGGTTGCACTCTTCAACGCTGGGAACTGACTTGAAATCATTTTGTTCTAAACTCTACTTTACTATATGAATAGTTTGCGAAATGCAGCACAACCTTTGAAATCAGAAACCTAAGCTTAAATCCCATTTGCCTACTTGTTACCCAGGAAACCTTGGCCAAGCCTTAGCCTATTTATCAATATAAAATGAGGATGGCTTATCTTTACAAGTTGTTTTGAAAATTAAAAAGCACTAAGCACAGGCCGGGCGCGGTGGCTCACGCCTGTAATCCCAGCACTTTGGGAGGCCGAGGCGGGCGGATCACAAGGTCAGGAGATCGAGACCACGGTGGAACCCCGTCTCTACTAAAAATTACAAAAAAATTAGCCGGGCGCGGTTGTGGGCGCCTGTAGTCCCAGCTACTCGGGAGGCTGAGGCAGGAGAATGGCGTGAACCCGGGAGGCGGAGCTTGCAGTGAGCCGAGATCGCGCCACTGCACTCCAGCCTGGGCTGGGCGACAGAGCGAGACTCCGTCTCAAAAAAAAAAAAAAAAAAAAAAAGCACTAAGCACAGTGAATGGCATACAACAAATTTTCAACAAATAGTGGCTTAAGCTCTGTTTATAATTATTGTTATCATTGTTGCATATTTTCTTATACAATGCTTTGTTCACTGATTGTTTTATGTAGAATACTTTTTTTTTTTTTTTTTTTTTTTTTTTTTTTTTTTTTGAGACGGAGTTTTGTTCTTGTTGCCCAGGCTGGAGTGCAATGGTGCGTTCTTGGCTCCCCACAACCTCCGCCTCCTGGTTTCAAGTGACTCTCCTGCCTCAGCTTCCCCAGTAGCTGGGATTACAGGCATGTGCCACCATTCCTAATTTTTTGTATTTTTAGTAGAGACGGGGTTTCTCCATATTGGTCAGGCTGGTCTCAAACTCCCGACCTCAGGCATCTGCCCACCTCGGCCTCGCAAAGAGCTGGGATTACACCAACACTGTCGCCTGGCCAGTTTGATGCAGAATACTTTTTGCCTTTTGTCTCTGTGGTGTGTTCTCAGCTCACCACAACCTCCGCCTCCTGGTTTCAAGCGACTCTCCTACCTCAGCCTCTCGAGTAATTGGGATTAGAGGCATGTGCCACCACGCCAGATTTTTGTATTTTTAGTGGAGACGGGGTTTCTCCATGTTGGTCAGGCTGGTCTTGAACTCCCAACCTCAGGTAATCTGCCTGCCTCAGCCTCCCAAAGAGCTGGGATTACTGGCATGAGCCACCACACCTGGCCAGTTTTATGTAGAACGCTTCTTGCCTTTTGTCTCATGTATACCATGTCTGGTACATCTTGGGTTGTTTCCTGTTTTTCCAGGTTGTAGGCAAAACAATTCAAAGTTGTCCACATTCGAATCCTGAAATATTTGACTACGTTAGGCCACATGAAAAAAGGAATTAAAATTGAATTTGTAACTGAGGCTGTTAATCAGCTGATCTTTTTTTTTTTTTTTTTTTTTTTTTTTTTTTGAGACGGAGTCTTGCTCTGTCACCCAGGCTGGAGTGCAGTGGCCGGATCTCAGCTCACTGCAAGCTCCCCCTCCCGGGTTTACGCCGTTCTCCTGCCTCAGCCTTCCGAGTAGCTGGGACTACAGGCGCCCACCACCTCGCCCGGCTAGTTTTTTTTTTTTTTGTATTTTTTAGTAGAGACGGGGTTTCACCGTGTTAGCAGGGATCGTCTCTCGATCTCCTGGCCTCGTGATCCGCCCGTCTCGGCCTCCCAAAGTGCTGGGATTACAGGCTTGAGCCACCGCGCCCGGCCAATCAGCTGATCTTATAATAGAGAGATTCTACTGGATTATCCAAGTGAACCCAATGTAATTATAAGGACCCTCAAAAGTAGAAGGGGAAGGCAGAAGGGTCAGAAGGAGAGATGTGATGATGGAACTAAAGTCAGAGAGACGCTATGCTAGCTTTTAAGATGGAAGAAAAAGATCGGAAGCTAAGAAATGTGGGCAGCTGCCAGAAACTGGAAAATCTAAGAACACTGATTTTCTCCTGGAGCCTCCATACTGGAATGCAGTCCCACCAACACCTTGCTTTTGCTCTGCAAGACCTGTATTGGAATGATCAACAAAATTTTAAGATAATACATTTGCTCTTGTTTCAGCCTCTACATTTTTGATAATTTGTCAAAACAGCCAAAGAAACCTCATGCACTCTGGTTCTTTATGATAGAATCCAGCATGGTACTGGCACATACCAGGTACTCAACAAATACATGTTTACTTAAAAACAAATCCTTATGCTGCTTCTTTGCCATGCTTAAAGAAGAAAATAATACGAAGGGTGGGAAAGATAGGTCTTGAAGCTGGACAACAGTGATCTTGACTGCAAGATGCAACACGTTTATTGCTCTTTCTTTAAAACAGAATTAGTTCAAAGGACACAAGCTTTGAAGTCACCCAGATCAAATCTGAAATTCCAGGTTTCCTTCTAAATAACTGGACAACCCTTTGGGATTGAAGTGTTCTTCAATATAGTCTATGTGAACAGCTGCATTACCTTATATAGTTTCCACACACCTGAAATTGTAAACACCTCCAACTATCTGTACAAGTTCAAATAACCCATGCATGTCTGTCTCTCAGGTGACCATCTATCTGTACAAAGATGTTGTGGAAAGGGATGAAGAGTGGTTGGTAAGTATTGACTATAATGGGCCTCTCGGTGAAGAGAAATGTCCACAAGGGAGGAGTGTCCGAGCTGCTGAAATGTAGTCTGACCTTAGTGCCCATGGGCTAAGCCAGCAGGTACCAGCACCCTGCAATACTTCCTCACAATGGTGATAGTAGCAAATAAGTAATCCTGAGTCAGATTCATATAACAGTAGAATTTTACTTGACTCATTCTAGCACTAGTTCCTAAACTTCAGCTCTGAAGGTGTTATTAAGTGGCTTGGAGTCAGAAGATGCATGTTTTAGTACCAAGTGTTCCAGAAGCTTAAATCTACCAGGCATAGCAGACACCCTGAGTTTTGGGAAGACTTGAGACACACCAGGAAAAGGAACCTGGACTTCTTTGAGCCTCAGTTTTCTCAGCAGTAAATTATGACAAAAATGGCTTTCTTGCAGATTGTATTGCAAATTAAAATATATAAGTATATAATAATGTTGCAAGTACATGGTTAGTAATTAATAATTTAAAAAGCTTTCATTTTAAATGGAATAAATACTAAATACCCAGGAGAAGATACCACCATTATGTACCTTAGAAAATGTTCCAAGTAACTACTGAGCTGTGTCATTCCCCAAATTCTCTTTCTGTTGGGGGAAAAAAGTATGGGTTATTGGTTTTCTCTACTCAGAAGTACACTAGAGAGCAAAAACATTCTTGACAAGTCACTTGGAAAACACCCAAATAGTCTGTGAGATTACATTTCCTCTTATTAAAAAATTGTATCTGACTGGGTGCAGTGGCTCGTGCCTGTAATCCCAGCACTTTGGGAGGCCAAGGAGGGCGGATCACGAGGTCAGGAGATGGAGACCATCTTGGCTAACATGGTGACACCCCATCTCTACTAAAAAATACAAAATATTAGCCGGGCGTGGTGGCGGGTGCCAGTAGTCCCAGCTATTCTGGAGGCTGAGGCAGGAGAATAGCATGAATCCGGGAGGCAGAGCTTACAGTGAGCTGAGATCACACCACTGCACTCCAGCCTGGCAACAGAGCGAGACTCCATCTCAAACACACACGCGCACACACACACACACACACACACACAAACACACACATATATATATCTCCTTAGAACATTTCAGAAACTAGAATACTCATCCTCACATGTCTCTGGATGTTGTTAATGTGTGAAATTACTGAATTATGCAGTGTAATATAAAAATCAGTAGCAAATTCTCAAGAAAAACAAATGAATTTTTAAAAAAAATATAAATAAAAACAGTAATAGTTTTACTGTAGTATGGTGTAGCAAAATAAAAACTAAAAAAACTTGAATCCATATGGCTAGCGTCTTAAATCATCGAAAAATAATTAAAACAAGTGAAACCAAACCAGGTTACAGCTACTTATAAGCCTGAATTTAATGAGTTGTGGAAAATGCAATAAACTAAACAAATCACACATTACTATTAATTAATGGGCTGTAAAAGAGTTCCAGGTGGCTTAGGCAATAACACTTTTTAGTTTATACTTTAGAAGACACATTTTCAGTAAGTATGAGATAAATATAATTTATCTTAGCCACTTTCATCTAAAAATTCTGCTATTTTCCCCTTCACTGTAAGTGATTGTTTAAATTACTTAAAATATATTGTTCAAGTATTTATATCATTAATTTGTATATCATTTCTCAGTTATTTTATATATCATACTCATTTAAATATATATTATATTAATAATATTATAAGCCATATTTTTTTTCCTGGTAAAATAAAAAAATGATTAAAATCTACAGTATTACAATTTTCATAGTATTTTAAAAATAGATAATGTGACATATATATTTGAATTCCTCTTCTGATTCCTAGGATTTTTGTTGTTGTTGTTGTTAATCTGATATACATTTATTGTGTCCCAGTGACTGTTCTTTATTCTTGAGAATTCAAAGATCTTCTCCTAAACTTTCAGACATTTATATTTTTATGAAGACATATGAAAATTTTCTGTATAAAAATTGCTACAATATAGCAAGGTATGATAATGCTGTTGAAGCATAGAAGGAAGGAGGTTATAGAGAGGATGCGAAAGAAAAGTTGACATTTGATGCAAACCTTGAAAGAATACAAGGTCTCCAGACAAAGAGATGGAAGATGATTACTCCAGTACCTGGCATAAAAAGGGTGTTTTGTTAATACTCGTCATATAGATTAAGGCAGAAGCAACTAACTCCTCTTCATGTAACTGATATTCACTTATTAATGCAATGCATGTTTATTATATGCCAATGATTGTTTTTATCCTTAACAGTTCACAAATATGATCTCAATATTTGAAGTTTTTATACCTCTTAGTGGAAACAAACAATAATTGTGGTATATAAAAATTGCTAAGAGAAGAATGTACACTTTCTTGGATTTGTATGTGAGTGATTATAAACACAGAACATATTTTATTGCTTTTACCATCGGATTGCTAACGCGTTAATGCAATATCAAATCTCCAAAAACTCTGAAGCAAATAATTTCACTATGACACCTATGAAAAGAAAAGCAGTCGATTTTCAAAACGAATTAGTTAGGGAGCTCAGGGAAGGGCTCTTTGAGGAAAATGGTATCAGAGCTGAGATCCTGAGTTGAAAGAGGGAAACGTAGGAAGATCTAGGGAATCAGCATGCCGGGCGTCTGGGAGAACAAGACCCTAATGGGCAAGTGGCTTTGTGAGATCGAGGGAAAACTGCAGAGCTAGAGCAAGTCCAAGTTGGCAGCCCAGGGTAAAAACATCATCTAAAAAGAATGCACAAATAAGGTATGCAGAGGGTTAAGGTTAGAATATTTTGTGCCAAAAACCTGCAGGAAGATAGCAGAGAGTGAGTGGCAGGAAGAGAAGGCACAAAAAGGGAGTAGTAATCTGTCAGTATTACTGTTAGGATTACTACAGGATAGTATCTCTTTCATTGTAAATGTTCAGTTAATATCTGGTAGAAGGATAAATGGATTTATTTCACCAGTAAAAGACAAAAAGCAAGTATATAAATAACTATAATATACTGAAGACTGATACTATTAACTTCAATAATATTAACATTTTCACACTATTATACATATCATACACATGCACCAGACACTGTATAAAGCACTTGACATACACCCGTAAGCAAACTCAAGATCCCAGACTCAGAGATCGAGCAAGAGACTCACATGTCTTTCCCCATATATTTCTTATGAGATATTACTTTCATTCCTCAATTACAGATAAGAAAACAACCTTCCCAAGATTCACTTTGTGTACCTTCGTACCCCCTTAACTTATTACTGTAAATTCCACTACCCACCTGTTGCCTGACGTCCAAGGAAGCAAAGTTTTGAAAGCTCAGATCATAAAATTTGAATTGCAATTAAAGCTTGCTTTCTAAACATTAATGTTTAAAGTAGGAAAACACTTCTTAGTATTACTAGGTATTCAACTTATTTTAGTTTATGCTCACAACAGCAACAGTAGCTATAAATTTTAGGTGCTAGAAAATAGTTCGAACTAACATAGAATATTTGAATATCCCTAATTTCTAAAGGTAGGACTTCTTTTAAGGTGAGTACAACAGATACAATAGGCTGAATTGTGCTTAGTTTGGAAGCCAAAGCCCAGGGAAATGACATTACTGAGACTTCCACAGTCTTGATGTTCCCAGTTTCTAACTGTATATTCACTTCTTGACATCCTAGATACTTCTACCTCATTCCTCTAATGGAAGTGCTACTTTTATACACAACTGTGCTCTATTAATTGACAAATGTTGTTCCTTTATCCTTATTCCCTGTAAATTAGCTGAATTTGATGTGACTGGCAAATCCTCCTCTTGAAAATCTCTACTCCATTGTTTTCTATGACTATACTAACCAGTTTGTCTACTTCCCATTCTATATTATCTCTCATTGGCTTTGTCCTTCTAAGGAGAGCAAAGTATCTGCTTTTCTCCATCTCTTTCATTATTTTGGGCTCCACTCTGATGGAAGAAAGAGCAATTCACTTATTTTCTATTTTACTCTTTCATTAGGAGAGAGGTCATAAAGAGGATAGATACTATTTTCTCTAACAGAACAAAAGGCCAACGGCAAACTAACCCTCAATTTTTGCTTGAGCTAATGTTAATTTCTAATGTTTATTATGATTAATATTTTGTAATAAAGCAATACAAGTTGATGACCTAGATTGCTGTTTATACTTTTTAGTGTAATCAAATCCACCTTTTAACCAAACACATACGTATACATACACCTCCCCAGATCAACTAACTTCTCACAGTTTATCATCATTAATGTAAATTGAATCACCAGATTACATGCCTTTATTAAGCCATTGAGAAAAATCATCTTGTTTATAAACGAGGTTTTAGGAGGTGAAAATTTCTCTAATGAGCTATTATATTTATGAAATAATTAAATAACCAATGAGCTGCTTTTCTGTTACTAAGATCCTTTCAAAAGCAAATGTTGACTCACTGGCTGGCCTTGTGTTTTTCCTGTCATTGTTTACCAGTGATTTACCATTTGAAAAATTAGATATGATTAATAATTAATCAGTAATTATAAACTAAAGAAATATATTTTAATGGAATTTTATAAGAAATAGACAACAAAGTCATATTTCAGTACAGGATTGTGTGACAGCATGCATGGCTGTTTTGTTTTGTTGTTTTTTTCTACCCCTCTGTAAAACACCATGCATTTTGGAAATGAGACAGGCCCACAAAGTCTGCATAATCTATGAATGAGAAAAGCAATTCTGTTTTATAGTTATATAGGAAGATGGTAATTTGTCTCCATGTCAGAATCCGGGGGAAAAAAACAACATCTGTTATAAGCGAAGATGAAGGATATTGCTTTGTGGCAGTAGAGTTTCAGTGGACCCTGGACAAGGACAAAATTTCAAGTTCAAAAGATCATGTAAAAGTGCATGTATTATTAAATTTTGTTTGTCCTTAGCTAGTTGTCATGCTGAAATGTATTTAGCAACATGAAAGAAAATACGATATTAAATATGATGCAGAGATGCGGGGGTTGGAAACATGGTTAGGTTGACAGTTAATTTGTATGTTTTATATTTAAATATTCATTTAGACTTACCCATATTTACAATAGAATACAGGTTATGTTAGAAAAAATATTGTAATTAATATTATAAATTGTATATTTCTGGTATTCCTAAATTTTGAAAGCTCAGATAAAAAAGTCTGAATTGCAGTTAAAGCTTGGCTTCTAAACATTAACTTTGAAAGTAGAAAAATACCTAATATCACTAGGTATTCAACTTATTTTAGTTTATGCTCACAACAGCAGTAGGTATAAATTTTTGATGCTAGAAAATAGTTTGAAGTAAAGTAGAATATTTGAATATCCCTAATTTCTAAAGGTAGGGCTTCTTTTAAGGTGAGTACAACAATTACAATAGGCTGGACTGTACTTACTTTAGATGCTAAAACCAAGGTAACTGACATTACTGATACTTCCACATTCTTGATGTTCCCCTCAATCATGTATGACCTGATAATATTTATAGTCAAATTACATTAATTCTATTTATTTTACCTCTCCTGGAATTAGGACTATTTGAGTTTTATCTACACATAATAAAAAACAATATGAAGTCCTTAACATAATATGAAACTATGTATTGCTTGAATTATAGAAAAAAAACATTCAAATGAAAGCCATGCATGAAAGTTGGCATGCATCTTCTCTTTGTGTCACTGTATTGGCATAATCAGTGTGCTTAAGTATACCACCAGCCTTTTGTGAATACACTGTTGTATAGATTTTAAAAAAGGATGACCTACGAAAAATACTTTGGAACAAATCTAACCAGTAAGGTGAAAGATCTCTCCAAGAAGAACTATACAACACTGATGATAGAAATCTCTAGATGACATAAACAAATGAAGAAACATTCCATGTTAATGGAATAGAAGAATCAATATCATTAAAATGCCCATACTGTCCAAAGTAATCTACAGATTCAACACTATTCCTATCAAGCTATTAGTATCATTTATCAGATAACTAAAAAAAAGTTCTAAAATTCATATGTAACAACAACAAGAAAAACGTCCAAATAGCTGAAGCAATCCTGAGCAAAAATAACAAAGCTGGAGATATCACAATACCTCACTTCAAACTACACTATAAGGCTACAGTAACCAAAACACCCTGGTACGGTACAAAATCAGACCGATGGAACAGAATAGAGAACACAGAAATAAAGTTGTACATCCACAGCCATCAGATCTTCAACAAACTTGACAAAATTAAGCAATGAGAAAAGGATTTACTAATCAATAAATGATGCTGGGATAATTGTCTAGCTATAGACAGAAGAATGAAACTAGACCTCTACATTTCACCATATACAAAAAACAACTACTCAAGAAAGATTAAAGACTTAAATGTAAGACTTCGAGCTATAAGAATCCTAAAAGAAAACCTATGAAATACCATTCTGGACACTGGCCTCAGGAAGGAATTTATGAGTAAGTCCTCAAAAGCAAATGCAACATAAACTAAAATTGACAAGTTATACCTAAATAGACTAAAAAGCTTCTGCAAAGAAAAATAAACTGTCAAAACAGTAGACAACCTACAGAATCAGATAAAATATTTGTATACTACACTTCTGACAAAGGTCTAATATTCAGAATCTATAAGGAACTTAAATAATTTAACATAACCAAATAACTCTGTTAAAAATGAGTGAAATACATGAACAGACATTTCTCAAAAGAATACAAACAAGCAACCAATAAACGTATCAAATAAGTGCTCCACATCACTAATCATCAGAGAAATGCAAATCAAAATCACAATGAAATACCATCTCACACCAGTCAGAACGGCTGTTACCAAAACGTCGAAAACAACAGATGTTGGCGAGACTGTTGAGAAAAGAAAACAACTTGTACACTGTTGATGGGAATGTAAATTCATTCAGCCACTGAGGAAAGTAGTTTAGAGATTTCTCAAATAACTTAAAAGAGAATTAGCATTCCACCCAGCAATCTCATTACTGGGTATATACCCAAAATAAAACACACAGTTCTACCAAAAAGACCCATGCACTCACATGTTCACTGAAGCACTATTCACAAAAGCAAAGACATGCAATCAACCTAGGTGCCCATCAACAGTGGAGCAGATAAAGAAATACGATACATATATACCATGGAATACTACATAGCTATAAAAAA
Organism: Macaca mulatta; assembly: GCF_049350105.2. NCBI lineage: Eukaryota > Metazoa > Chordata > Mammalia > Primates > Cercopithecidae > Macaca > Macaca mulatta. Next base: position 100,755,262 of record NC_133419.1, on the reverse strand, counting down.
GAATGAAAGATCTCTTTGAAGCAATATGGATGCAGCTCGAGGCCATTATCCTGAGCAAATTAATGCTGGAACAGAAAATCAAATACCAAATGTTCTCACTTATAAGTACAAGATAAATAATGGGTACATGTGGATATAAAGACGGCAAAACCAGAAACTAGAAACATTAAGTGGGGTTGGGGGAAAGGGTGAAAAACTAACTACTGGGTACTATGCTAAGTAACTGGGTGACAGGACCATTCGTAACCCAAACCTCAGCATCATGCAATGTACCCAGGTAATAAACCTGCATATAAACCACTGAATCTAAAATAAGAGTCGGAATAAAATAAAAATAATGAATTAAAAATAGAAAAGGATGGCCTAAATGTGCATATGTATATCAGATATATTACATAGGTTAAGTTCAGTAATCTGAGCCGTGTGACCATAAAGAGGATATATGATCCTTTTCGTTTCAATTGTCTGATCTCAAAATTAGAGACTGTGAGAATACTAAGCACAGCCTCAGGATGGTTCAGATGATTTAGAGAGATATCACATGCATAACACCCACAAACAGTAGGAGATTTTTTTAGTTTCTTAAGAGATCTAGATACAGAGTCAGATAAAGAAAGATAAATATCTGTTTCATCTCCTTTTAACCACGCTACCTTGAGCAAGTCGGTTGCCTCCTTCAGGCACAGTTTCCGAATGTTCAAAATGTTTATAAATGTAAATAATGCCTAATTTGTAGGATTTTTTGAAGTTCAAAATGAAGGTAAATACAAAACGTTCACCTGAGTGTCTAGAATATAATAATCACTTAATAAATCTTAGCAATTATTATTAGCATTGTCATTAAAGTTTAAATATAAATAAAATATAAATGTCTAACATTTTTTAAAATTGAGCAAGTTGGTAAGAATATTTTATTGTAGTGTCTATGAGCAAAGCCTTTTTTTTTTTCTAAAATGAGGTAAATTAAAATAAAAATATTTTTATAACTTCTGAAGAAGTAACTTCAAAAAACTCTAGAAAGCGAAATATCACTAAATAAGATGAATAAAACTTCTGACACAGAATGCTTTATAAAGGCAAGCACATATATTCTATTTTTCACGAGGGTTTTAAAAAAATCGATAGGGAAACATTCGTAGCTTTTTCAACTGTTAGTACTCCTACAATGGAATTTAGAAAATAATTAAAGGCCAAGTTTCTAGGCCTGCTTACGTATTGGTGCATAGACATATAGAAATTTTGGTTCATAAACATCCTAGTTCCATCCCAGACATTATACTATTTGTTATTTTGTTAATTTAATGACTGTTCATAAAATTCCATGAATTATCATTTAAATAAGTCTGTAATGGTTGTGATTTCTTAGGTGGATGATTTACTGTGTTTATGAAAACATAATTGATATAAATGACCTTATTTGATGCTGTTTGCTGACAGTTTATAGACACATTTTTGGTTATTCTGTTGTGACAGATGTGATGCTTTGAAAATGCTATTTAATTTCTTGTGAGTGAGGAAAGACAGTTCTCTAAATTAATTCACCTATTAAGAGGTGTGACATAAACACTTTCTTTTTTTTCTTATAATGGCCTGGAAAACAAGATCTTTAAAAAACTGACTGAAAGAGTAAACTATTTTTTTCTGGATATTTTGACATGAATTATGGCAATGGCACTGGGTAGACAGACACCTTAAGCGTTGGCAACTCAAATAGAATAATATTAGCACGTACATTTTCAAAAAACTTAACAAAACAAGTTTTGTTGCTTGGTTTGATAAATTCTATCACTATATCCTAACTGTAAGTTTACAACCCAATGGCACTATGAAATGGATGGGAAATTTTATTGCCACAGAGATCAATAGAGTTGTTGCTAGAATTCTAAAACTATATTTAAAAAGGAAAGTCAGAGTTTTCTTCTCTCTGCACTTAGGGTCACATCTAAAATCACTTTTTTTAAAATGGTAACTTTCCTATATTTTTCGGGGGGTATCTTCGTTTGCTTCAGACATGTAATATGATGTGTAAGATATTACCAATACTATGCAAAATAATGTGTAAAAATATTACTGCATTAAAATGGGTATTAACATTTGTATTGATATTAACATTAATTCTATTCATTAACATAGTTATTAATATTCATTTTCAATGTAGCAATTATTTGACTATTATCTATTTGGGGCCTTATAATTGACAAGGTATTTCTGCATAAATTGTATGATTTATTTTGATTCTCTATTGCAATTGTTAAAGATGGCTCTGTATGTTCCGCCTAAGAAGGAGGAATCATTCTTCTCATAGTTCTCATAAGGGAATTCTTTTGGAGTGTAGTGGCTATTGTGGTGCTGGAGGATGTTTTATTAATTCACTCACACATTGTGCCAGCATTCACTAAGTGTTGACTATGAACTTACATGTTAGAGGTTGGTTATTAAACTAAAACAAAGAAATTAAAAAAAAAAAACATGAAATCTGCCCTCAATGAGTTCATAGTCTAACAAATTCAGTGGTGTGCTTGGAATGGCTTCAGCCATTGTTATAAGTAGCTGCAAAGAAATGTTACCAGAAATAACTAAAGGAATCATATGAGACAAAGGGAGAGACAGAGAGACATACAGAAAGACAGAGAGAGAGAGAGAGAGGGAGAGAGGGAGAGAGGGAAGGAGAGAGGGAGGGAGATAAGGAGGGAGAGAGGGAGGGAGTCAGAGAGAGAGAGGGAGGGAAGGAGAGGGAGGGAGAGGGAGGGAGAGGGAAGGAGAGGGAGGGAGAGGGAGGGAGAGGGAAGGAGAGGGAGGGAGAGGGACAGTGGGAGGGAAGGAGAGGGAGGGAAGGAGAGGGAAGGAGAGGGAGGGAGAGGGAGACAGATGTAGAGACGTGGGTTACTGAACAGTAGCTCAGCAGGCAGAGAAAACATGATATAAAGACATGATATAATTAAGCATGAAATGCTTTGAGGACTAGATACAGTTTATGATAGTCTAGTAATTACAGAGAAAGCTGGAAAAATGACAAAGTCCAAATAATAAATGGCCTTGAGGCCATTTGTAGGAGTGTGAACTTTATTGGGGTATGGTAACCATTTCATAAACCATTAACCCTGTCCCATTCATATGAATAGATCTAGACAAAGAGCTAGTATTTTTCATTGTTTTAGCTTTTCCTACCCAAAGTACACTATGTGATTAGCCTGTTCTCAAACTATTTAGTCTTTCAACAGATTCTAGAATAAAGTGCACAGTGATACTCCATACTTGCCCCTTAAGTCCCATGGAATGAACAGAACATCTCTCTGGCATACAGAAGTTATTCTGATCACATCTGAGTCTACACTTAGACTATAAACACCACAAATGTAACTTCCAGAGGTACAATTTTAAACAACTTCTTGTAGAATAGATCTACAGTCCACTGTCTGAGGGTATGCTAAGAAAGTTGTGAAAGATAAGGTGTTTCTGATCTGAGCCTCTCTACACAGACTCATACATACTGTATGAAAATGAGTTTTTTTATAGTTTGAACCATTTATAGTTTGACCAAGGCTGACATTGCAGTAACTGAAGAGGCCTTGAACTTTAAAAAAGCTCCGGTGTCAGATACAGAACATGACTTGTTAGAATTTGCCCTGAGAAATCCCACCTGTAGCCCTAGAAATTGCCAAAAATACTGAATTAGACTCAGAACAAAAACAAAAACAAAACACTGCAGAAAGTTTCCCTAGGAACTGAGGCCATGAATTCACAGGTGCTAAAGCCCTTCTGCACAACACATAGGGAATTAGCGAGACTTCTTAGAAAGAACTGCTATCCTCTCACTTCCTTCTCTCTGCATTTTTTAAAATGGGAAAATTATCATTTAGCCTAATGATCGTGAGACTTTTTCACTGGACATTAGAGAATTATGGCAAGATTATATTGGTTTCGCCGGGCGCGGTGGCTCAAGCCTGTAATCCCAGCACTTTGGGAGGCCGAGACGGGCGGATCACGAGGTCAGGAGATCAAGACCATCCTGGCTAACACGGTGAAACCCCGTCTCTACTAAAAATACAAGAAAATTAGCCGGGCGAGGTGGCGGGCGCCTGTAGTCCCAGCTACTCGGGAGGCTGAGGCAGGAGAATGGCGTGAACCCAGGGGGGCGGAGCTTGCAGTGAGCCGAGGTCGCACCACTGCACTCCAGCCTGGGGCACAGAGCAAGACTCCGTCTCAAAAAAAAAAAAAAAAAAAAAAAATATTGGTTTCTACTTCTATTATGATGATAGTTGTATTTTATTGAAAAATATTCTAAAGATATGAAGTGAAAATTAGTTTTCAAGAATGAAGAAAGTATTTCTAAAAATTGTATACCTTCCTGGCTGATATAAAGATGGTTTACTTAGTTTAAGCTTATAGGTTCAAATGTGAGAGTCCAGACTCTTAATTTTTCTAGTTTGACATAATATTTTCAACACTGACTATATTCCATATGGCAGAATATTTCCCTGGAAGAAGAAAATCTAGAGGATCTAAATACCTTACTTGGAAAGGAGAAATTCATTTCACTAGACTCTGTTTCCTAATTTCAGCCTCATCCTCTGAACGAACTCTCTTCTTTCTACTACTAAATACCACCTCGGTTTCAGTCTCATGTCATGTCCACGAATGTATGTTGTTCACATCTTCATTCCTGTTATGGCCAAAATCAATATTAATTTTGATACCTATTACTTTGAGGTCTATATATAGTTTAGGGTAGCCTAATCATTATAGAAAAAGCTGGAAAATGATTTGCCTTGGATTATGATTTCTCTGTCATACTGAACTTGGCCTTTAAAAGTCTCAATCCCAAAGGTTTTTTGTTGTTGTTGTTGTTGTTGTTTTTCTTTTGTGCTGTTGTTTGCTTTTGTTTTTCTGAGACAGAGTTCACTCTATTGCCCAGGCTACAGTGCAGTAGTGAAGAACTACTACTACATTGTTTTATATTGTTTTATACTCAGTACCTGTTTTAAGAGAAAAACAAGGAAGTAAAACCAAAGACAGGCAGCCCGGCGCCAGGCCCAAAACTAGGCCTGGGCCTGCCTGGCCTAAACCCAGTAGTTAAATATCAACTCATAACTTAGAAACCAATGTTATTCATAGATTCCAGACATTGTATAGAAGAACACTGTGAAACTCCCTACCCTGTTCTGTTTCTATCAGTGCATGAAACCACTGTCACATATCCCCTAGATTGCTCAACCAATCACAACCCTTTCATATAAAATCTTTACTGTTGTGAGCCCCTAAAAGGGACAGAAATTGTGCATTCGGGGAGCTCGGATTTTAAGGCAGTAGCTTGCTGATGCTCCCAGCTGAATAAAGTCCTTCCTTCTACAACTCGGTGTCTGAGAGGTTTTGTCTGCGGCTCATCCTGCTACAGCAGAGTAACTGCAGCTCACCTAGTACTCCTGGGCTCAACAGATCATTCCACCTTAGCCGCCCAAGTAACTGGGACTACAGTCACAAACCACAACGTCTGGCTGAGTTTTGTACTTTTTGTACAGATGAGGGCTTGCCATATTGCCCAGGCTGGACTTGAGCTCTCAGCCTCAAGTGATCTTTCTGCTTCGTCCTTTCGAAGTGCTGCAACTACAGGTGTGAGCCACAGCACCCGGCCCAAAGTTCTTTTCTGAGAATGACTTTAGCATCTGACATCAGTCCCCACCTTAAATTTTGAACATCATTTGTGTTATACTCTATTTTACTGGATCATCCTTTTCTCTCTCTTTTACTAGCTTCTTTCTTTCTACCTTTCATTGTCTCTCTGTGAGAGAAACGCATATGCTCCTAAAGTTTAGGTCTGTTGTCTTTTTTCCTAGTAAAATTCTCGTTGGTGAAACATTCCCTTGGTTTTACTGAGTCTCTCAACATGTTTTGTGGCCAGTTCCCACCTGCGTTTCTTGAGCACCAACAAATATTTTTAAATGTTGGGTATTTCTTCCTAAAAGTCAGAATAAATGTACCTCAGATTGAACTTACTGATTCTCTCAGAAATCTACATTCTTTATCTGTGTGACTTGATTATGTAACGGCGTTATAAATTGTTCAATTGAATTGATCAAGCTCAGAATCTTGATGTAATTCTACCTCCCCCATATGTTTCTATACTCCCACCACCACCTATTCATTCATTCACAAATTCTCATTTATTTTCAAGCCTCCCACAGAGGGAGAATTCAAGCCCTTTTTACCTGGAATATTAAAATGCCCTCAAAATGTGACTTTCCCTACAGAGTTCTCTGGATACATATTCCTGATGCAACAGTCTTATTATTTTTGTGTCCTCTGTACACCTGTAGGGCAAATTACAAACTTCCATGCAATTAATGTAATCCATCAAAGATTTATGTAGGGGCAACCTAGTCAGAATTGTGTTTTGCATCGGTAATTCCAATAAGCAATACAGAGGGAGTATTGTAGGGCTGGAGTAAAGAAGAAAGGTATTAGGAAATAGAAAAAGTGGTCAGGTATTCCAAGTAGGCAAGGAAATTTATATGAAATATAAGGGTTTGCACTGATTTTGCTAGCCTCAAGCACTATTAGTATATCCATTACTCACTACAGAACAACGTCCAAGAGAGATCAAAGAATGAGTAAATTCTACATGCATAAATTACACACACGCAAAACAAAAAAACGTAATGCAAAGCATGTTTTAGTTGAACATGGCAGTATTACAAAGATTTTAAGTATGAAGTTTGATGCTAAATTTGATTTGGAGCTACTGTTTTATTACTTACTAGCTGTGTGGCCACAGAAATACCTTGACTTCCCTCAGCTTCATTTTATTTTCTCCACTTATATATTAGGTTAATAATAGAACTTCCTTCATCAAATTGATGTGAGGATTAAAGGGGGTGGTGATGCATTAAATATGTTTAGTAGTTGGCCTACAATTTAAATGTTCAATAAATTTTACTATTATCATGTTATTTTAAAATATATATACAGTGGCTCACGCCCATAATCCCAGCACTTTGAGAGGCTGAGGCGGGAGGATCACCTAAAGTTGGGAGTTCAAGCCCAGGCTGACCAACATGGAGAAACCCCGTCTCTATTAAAAATACAAAAAATTAGCCAGTCATGGTGGCACATGCCTGTAATCTCAGCTACTTGGGAGGCTGAGGCAAGAGAATCGCTTGAACCTGGGAGGCGGAGGTTGCAGTGAGCCGAGATCGCACCATGGCACTCCAGCCTGGGCAATAAGAGTGAAACTCCGTCTCAAATATATATATTTTATATATACACCCATATATAATATATACACACATACCTGCTACATATATATATATATATATTCACACACATCTATCTATCTCTATATATCTATGTATCAATTATCCATCTAGCTATTCATTACACAAGAAACTTAGCAATGTTTAGCACTTGGTGCGTAATACAGTCAATGCACAATAATTGTTTCTTTGACTCAGGTGAAATTAGTTTGCAAGAACTCTGGGGTACTACATATTCTGTTCTGACTTGTCCCTCAATGAAACATTTTACTGTGGAATAAAATGATCTTAGAATAGTCTCTATCTGCCCCTTTATTTATACTGCCCCTTTGTTGATTTTTTTTTGTATTATATTGGAGTCTTTATACTCAACAAGATCATAAGCTATCCTGAGACAGAGTTGCTATTTTATCATGTTAACCTGACACCATTAAGTGAAATTTAAAACATCTATTGTTCTTCAGTGCTTTGGAATTTCCTGTGCTTGGGAAAGGTCTCCACAAACACTCTGCTAAGGACTAAGGACAATGAATTAGGTAAATGTGCTTGAGCACTGAAGGTCAGAAGATGTATACAGTCCCTGATCCTGGTCGCTTTACAACTTGAATGAAGAAGTGACTTCCTGAATCTCTAAAAGCAAAACAAAAGAGCACTATGGTAAAATATACCCTGTGCCAAGCCAGGAAAACGGAACCATTTTGTTGCAGGTCATCTGTTAAATAAAGGCAGAGTTATTCATTATTTTCATAAATAATAAAAGTACCTGTTTGGTTGTACTTTAATAAATAAAATACTTGCAAATTTATAATTTATGTAAAAGAAATAAGAGTGTGAGGGTAGTCTACAACAGACTTCAACTTTCACTCATTTGTCATAATTTCCTTTTAAAGTATAAAATTAGGCTGGGTATCTTGGCTCATGCCTATAATCCCAGCATTTTGGAAGATTGAGGCAAGAGGATCACTTGAAACCACAAGTTCAAGACCAGCCTGGGCAACATAGCTAGACATCATCTCTACAAAATTTTAAAGTAAAGCATAAAATTATGTATTTTTGATTTTTAAATTATTTCCTTTGAACTTAATCCAATAATCCATACTGTATTTTGCCAAGGGATTACACACTCACAGTTACTGTATCTATTATGACCAAAGTAATTATACTTTTAAAGAAACACTTAAACATTATTTTATTGTGAGTTGTGATCTCCTTAAAAAAAAGAGAGTCATTTGTGTATGGAAGATAAAATTGCAAACATTAATTTATTTTGTAATAACATCTAATAACTTTACAACTAGTAAATTCATCCATGTCAATGTGACTCTTTCATTCAGATTAATATTCAAATGATTTAATAAAGTTATTACAGGATAAGCCTCAGAGACTAATCAAATAAAGCTCTGCATATACTGTGGAGTTTGTGATTATTCAAATCATTTTATTAGATATTAAACACTACTAGTAAAATGTGGCTTTAAACTCTAAGGACAATTTTACCTTAGGAGAGTAAGTTAAGAAAAAAGCCAGAGAAGTAATTTTTGAGTTTTATATGAAAATGAAAGGTTAAATTAAAGGGCTTAAATACAAAGCCTACAAAAGTCATATAATCTCTCAAAGAGTTAAGTAGGTTATTTTAATCAACTGCTTCAAGGAAAACTAATGGAATATTCTGGATCTAAATCACTAAATGCCCTGAAAAGCAGTATGTTCAAATTCAGATAGGAACTATCAATTTACCAAGAATTGCATATAAAGGTATTTTTGAAGTAAGATACAGCATAGGGAGATTTGATTCCTGATTCATTTTATGTTTGACTTTCTGGCATGAATTATTTCTAAAAATCCCAACTGTGAAGAAACTGCTATGAGCTTTGGATTTCTGAAGGATGTTTGAGAAGTGTGAGAGTGACAAAGTTTTATATGGCGTATTCTTGCTTGTCACTGAAGAGAAATCACTACAGTAGCTGAGGAAATTATCCTCATGATAAACACAGGCTTCAGGAATAAAATATCTTTTGTCAAACATAATCTCATTGGTAATCAGTAATAATCATCCCTAGAAAATCACTCCAGCTTTGTGCTTATGATTGTAATTTTAACCTTAAAAACCAGTTCACTAACATGACTTCTCCACCTCGTTAATTTTTACTACACCCTTGTGAGGATTAGGTTTATTAATGCTAAACTAAGTATTAACACTAAGTAAGCTGAACTATGTTTATAGATAAATACTTATTTAGAGAGAATTTAAAATGAAGTTCCTCATGGGTACACATTTAAGCCCTTGAGGCAGGTTAGGGGTGGATGAACCACTGAAGAGCAGCTGCTCAAATCTGTTTGTTGTCCAAATCAAAATTAGAAAAAAAAAATATTAATCAGTGAATAAAGTGAGTGGCTTCATGATTAAATTCTAGTTCCGGTTAAAGACATTTTTGGCTTTATGTCAAGCTAATTAAACTTGCCATTGAATTGATGTAGGGATGTTGTAGGGGTTGCAATAAAAAGCTTCAAATGAAAAATTTCTATGAAAATTTGTCAAGAGGAGATTTGCTTCTCTGAGGAAGTGTTGGGTGTGCAGGGGAATTAAATCCTGTTAGATTCCTTCACATGTTTTTACTTCTTTCTTTTGCTTTGACCACCAGGGAAATATTTGTCTCACTTTATGGTCTGTACTATCTTGACCTGTACTATCTTGAGCTGTTATAAGGTATATTTTTCCTAGGACTATATTTACTTAATTATGCATGTATTTTGAGCAAGTCAAAAAAAAAATCACCTTTGGAAAGAGGTAAACATTAAATATGTTAATAAAATAACACTAGTATACAATCATACATTTGCTGTTTTATATTTGTTAATATATTGGGTGACAAATGAATAGAAATGAAACTTTAAAAACAATTTAACTTGCTTTATACTTGCTTAATTTTTCCAAATGCTACATATAACTTTATTTTTGCTATATCACCAGGTATTAATAAAACACTCACTTCCTTATCATCATTTTCTGCAAAAGCTAGGACCTATGATGAGATCCGCTTTTGACAATAGCTGCAGTTATCTTTGTCCTGTCTCAAATTAATTTAGAAAAGTTAGCTTTCTAGGTCCTAACTGTAGCTTATTCAATAAATAATGAAATTATGAAGAAAGGTTTTATTAAAAGAAAAAAATATGTTAGTAAGAAAGAGTGATTACACATCAAAATTACTATAAACCTGAAATTCCAGGATTGGAAAGAAAGTCAATGTCTCCTAAACTCTTAAACTTCTGTAAGGAAAATTAAATAAGTGGTTTTAAACTAAATTTGAACAATGAGAAGTAATGCAGGACACTGATTGCATGCTTATTTTCATTACTAATGTTAATTTTTCTTACATAGACGTTAATACATTGTAAAATGACTAAGGAAGCAAGCATATGAGATTTTTAAAAACATTCCAATTTAATTCAAGTTCAGAAGAACTTCTAAAATCAAACTGGCTAGGTCAAAAAGAAATCCAATACACATTTATACGGGAATAGGAAAAGATTGAGTACTATTAGGGTTAAATTAGAGGTATCATCTGAAAAATGAATTTACATTTTACAACATGAACAACTCATGTGTTGGTTATGAGGATAAAATGAGTTAATGTATTTAAAACAGAGCACTGTCTGCCACAAAAGTAAGCATTCAGTAAATATAAGCTATCAATGTGAGCTTGAGACATTCAAAACCTATTTTTAAAAAATATGTTTTACTATCTGGTTTAGCAATAATGTTATCCTATCTACCACCAGAACTTATTTGATACTATCTAATATGCTCCTGCAGCACCTAGAGTTTAGACTCTATAACATTATAGTCATTGAAAAGCGATAAATCTATGCCTGACAAGGGGATGGGAGCAGGAAGACAACCTGTTATTAGTGGAAAGGCAGAATATTTTAAAATATATTTCTGGTTAAGAAAGAGTACTCCTAGCATTAAGGGAGTGTCAGTATACTAATTATGCATACATAAATATATATGTATGCATAATATATATATATGTTGAATCTACAAAAAGCCATCTGACTTTAATGATACTAAAAATCAGAAATTTTTCTTTGAAAATATGTAATTTTCATGCAAAAGAAAGATAACTTCAAAGACATATATTTACATTTTATTATATTTAATATTTATCTTTTCATAATAAATATGTATAATAATTGTTAGTATATGGATAATTTGATATTATGTTAGTATATGGATAACTTCTTCAATTAAGTATATACCTATTATATAATACAAATTAATACATTTTTTATGGCTATAATTAGGGGAGCCCCATTCTATGTTTATTAAACACTGTTCAACAAGTTTTAGAATCACATAATTTCAAGCGATGTTGTCATATTCTAAAAGGCAAAAGTAAAAGCTGAAGATTTAAAAAGTATCATTGATATAACAATAATAATAGTTAATCACAAAAGTGAACTAGTCTGTTAAACAGATCTCGAATTTGAAAGAGGCAATCAAAACTCATTGGGCTGGTAACTCAAAAACAGACTTTGAATCGGGTAACACAGTCCTTTAAGTTTGATTTTGGAAGATCATGATAGCACTAGCACAGCATAAAAATAATCTAAAAAGGTATTTTACAACAAATGATAAAATTAATGTGTAAAAGGTAAAAACACATATTCAATTATTATAAACTGAATAACATATGCAAATATGCCTCAAGCAAAAGTACAAGGAGGAATTATAACTGTAAGTACTGTATTAGTGAAAAGTTTTGCAATCATTTTGATGATTTACAAATTTAGTCTGATTTTAAAACATTTAATACATTTAAGACTCGTATATTCAATATTTAATAAATGTTTAACAAAATTTGATTAAATATGCTTTAATAATTGTCTCAGTCTATTAAATATATTGATTTTGAAATGTTAGTTGTATAACGAATATTTAAATTTTTAGATAAATAATGCCTGGTAGATATGAAATATTTCAGCTTTAAAATGTGACAGAAGTAATAAACATTCCTCCACAAAAATCCCTTCAGACATTAAACACTCCAACAATAGTGAGTGTATTCTATTAAATATATTTACCTACAAGCCTGGTCTTCAGAAAACACCATATAAAGGAAAGTTGCCAACAAAGTTTTTTGTTTGTTTGTTGAGACAGAGTCTCGCTTTGTCGCCCAGGTTGGAGTGCAGCGGTGCGATCTCCGCTCATTGCAAGCTCTGCCTCCCGGGTTCAAGCGATTCTCTTGCCTCAGCCTGCCTAGTAGCTGGGGCTACAGGCACGTGCCACCGGGCCCGGCTAATTTTTTGTGTTTTTAGTACAGGTGGGTTTCACCGTGTTACCCAGGATGGTCTTGATCTCCTGAACTCGTGATCCACCCACCTCAGCCTCCCAAAATGCTGGGATTACAGGCATGAGCCACCGCGCAAGGCCTGCCGACCAAGTTTTTAAGTTTCACTTTGCCTTTGTCTTCTTTCACTTCATTTCAGAAACCCCTTTTCTTTTTTCTCCCCAACTTCCTACCTCATTTTCACTCCCTAATCTCTGAAGGATTCTCAGTCCCTGAATCCTACAGCACCCAAACTCCCATCCAGGTATACTAGTAAGGTTAATCAAATCATCTTTTCTCCCTACTGCCCATATTTGAATTTATTTTCAAAGACAAACTGGAAAAATAGATGGAGCTACATCTAAAGGACTTATTTCAATATCATAAGAATAAGCATAATGGCATCTAGGTGGGGAAATAACTTTGAGGCAGAATTGGTCTTCCCTGTGTAACTCTCTGCTTTAACCGGGTACCTTGTGGGTTTTTATGCATATCTAGCCAATGACCTAAGTTTGCTAGAAAGTGGAGAGGGGTAGAGTCATAAGGTGCTACCACTGAATATACATGTAAGCCCGTAATGTTTAAGTTAAAAATAGGTAGATATTGCTCTACATCAAGTTGAAGACAGCTTCTTGCTAAATAGGTAAGATACTTAGGATAACTAGTACTTCCCATGCCTGGTCATTGAACTGTAAATGCTAGTGCCAAAGTCCTCATTTCAGGTGAGTGTATTTGACAACTGTGTTGGGTCTTTCCAGAAAACCTAGGACAGTCATATGGATATGTAAAATAAATAGCTTTCTGCTGTAAACACATGCAGAAAAAGTTGGCATAATTTGCTTCCACAAAGGGAAAAACAAATGACATACAGGCTATACCTAACTGGTATACCTTGTATCAGATACTGTAGACCAAAGTGTAAGGTACAAGCCATTAATATTTGTGAAGCATATTTTCTGGATATGCTGCATCTATCTTGAAAAGACTATTGAATAAAGGAGCTATTGTGAGGGTTAGTTTATTAGGTTACTTTGTTAATTGTGCATAATATAAACTATTAGGTTCTGTGATACACCACATAATATTTTCCAAAATAAAAAAGAATCTATTTAGGCTGCTATCTTGGTATCTTTGGCCTATGTAAATGTGCCTATCTGAATTCCTTAGGCAAATATACTTTAAAAGATGAGATTTACATTTTTCTAGGACCTATCTTGGTGCTCCTCAAACTGTATTTATCATCAGTTCTTTACTCTTTCCTTTTCTATTTCATACTTCTTTAATAGGGTGTCTGAATTCTGGGTTAATTAGAAATGATACCTGAGAAAGATTATATAGAGAAAGATCAATTATTACATTCTTCCAGGTGTAATTTTAATTTAAAAATCATTTCATGATCTCTTATGTAGCCAATACAATTACAGTTTAATTATTAATATAAAGATTCCTGGTCTTTCTCAGTATTTTTTAGAGATTCTATCTCAAGAATTTAATTTCAAGTAGGATTACTTATTAAGGAATAATAAAATATTTTGCCTATTAGCCTATTTTTAGTTTATTGTAAGCTGTCATTGTAAGTAAAATAATTTCAAGAGTTTTTAAGAATAAATATATTCAGTTAATTATATATACACACATTTGCTTGCTTTTCTTTCTTTCTTTTCTTTTTTTTTTTTTTTTGGAGACCGAGTCTTGCTGTGTCGCCCAGGCAGGAGTGTGGTGGTGCAATCTCGGCTCACTGCAACCTCCACCTCCCAGGTTCAAGCAATTCTCCTGCCTCAGCCTCCAAAAGTAGCTGGGACTACAGGCGCCCACTACCACGCCCGGCTAATTTTCAGTTAATCAGGTATATTATCTACTTTAGAAATGCTTATATTCCTCTGTGTGTGTGTGTGTGTGTGTGTGTGTGTGTGTGTGCGTGCGTGTGCGTATCTATCTTTCTATAGCCAGATACGGTATCTTTTTTGCAATACAAAAATTGGGACATCTGGAAGACATAGTCAAAATCTAAAATATTAGCATTTCAGAGGTATTTTTTGTTACCTGAATATAAGCAGAATTTTTAGAATGTGCTATCTTATATTCTTAGAAATCCATAGCAAATGGTGACTATAGTAGATAGGACAACAGTAGATATTTTTAAAAAGAGATGGAGAGAATCAGATTTCAAAAGATATTTGAATTATAATTTTTTTTCACAAAGAAAGCTTAATTTGAACTCAAAGACTTAAAAATAATACATAATAAGTGGTGTGTTTCAAAATACGTTGTTATGACTTCTAGAACTTTACTTTAATGAAAAGGACTTTGACCCCTCAGGCTAGTATGTCAGGTTTATTTTGAAGATAGCAAATCTTTCAGAAAATTTCAAAATACCCCAAGAAGAAATGAACTGTTTGCATAATTCGAATTCTTACCATGTCTTACCATGGTTTTATCACATTTAAAACTTTGAGATCTTAAGTTTTTCTTTCCTGAACTAAAGTTTAAAAATCCATACTGTATATACACATATATATAGAAAAATAATATATTTTACTCACAGGCAAACTGAAGTGTAGCTTCTCTACTAAGAATACTCCCCAAAGTGTTGGTTGCTAGACACTGATAATGACCAGAATCCTTTGCTTCACTTGGATTGCTTATAATGAAGGTGCCATCTATCAAACTGTAGCGATAATCACTTTCCAGATCTATTTCTGTTCCATTTCGAAGCCATCTTAGGAAAAATCAGAAGACAAATATGTATAATCCTCTCTGGGAGTGTCAGAATATCATTGATGGAAAGTTTTTAAGGCTTAAGAAAAATGATTAACAGTGAATTCCTACCTGTAACTGGGAACTGGATTGCCACGAACTTCACAATTCAGTGCTACCTTCTTTTCATCAGAATCAGTTGGAAAAATAATATCATCTGGTTCTTGCACAAAAACTGGCCCATAGTCCACACTTTCTGTAAAGACAAAACAGACACATTTTAAACTTCCTTAAACTAGCAAGATATTTTGTGTTTTTTTTCTTTTCCATCTTATCTATATTCAAAATACTTGCTCTTTTCTTGTAATCAACAGGTAAATTCCCAGAAGAAGGAATAGCTAGAAAATTGAATTGTTTTATTAAATTGTAAAGAACCAAATATAATTTTTAATCAAGTAAAAATGCTGTTAAAGATATAATACATAAAAACAAGCATCTCAGACATTTATATTTTTAATATATTTATCTGTTTTCATTTTTCAAAATCAGACTAAAGGATAATAATACTAAGCATAAACATTATCTTAAAAAACCTGATAGTTTATAAAACTCTTAGAATGCTAAAAATAATACACATGCAAAAGTAATACATTAATATTGTGTCACTACTTAGGAGCTACAGGTATGAAAATGTTGGTCCTTTTGCAATTTTTTAATATTCTTCATTAATTCACTACATTTAGTGCTAACAATTCTGGAGTGTAAAAAAATGATGTAACATGAACAAAGGTATTTTCATGGAATAAATAAGACATGCTTTCAAAAAAGACAACTTAATTAAAATGGCAAAACTTTATACAACTAAATAGTCAGTAAGATCAGAAGACAAAAGTCATAAAAGGAGGTGGAGGCCAGTGGGAAGAGCACATAAATTTGTTACCTACTATATACCAGGTACTCGATTCTATTTTAGTTAGCTAATACTCAGAGATATTCTGTGTGTAATAAAAGTAATTTGAAGCTAATGAAAATTTCATGAAAAAAGTGAGACTAAAAATGGACTTCAAATGTCAACTTGGACTTGAGTTTTAGACTAAGTCAGCTGGAGAAATGATTAGTAAATGTACAGAAGAGAATACAAGTAAGTTATTTTAGCCCACAGTTATGTAAGCATTCAGAGCATCGTGTGCATATCTAAGATCTATAGCATCCTGAATTGTGAAATGGTGAAAAAGTAAAGCTTTTTGTGCTTAATTTTCAATGATCATGAATTTGATCACATAATATCCCTAGATCAGGTTTCTCAGTCTCTGCACCACTGACGTTTTGGGACAGATCTTTCTGTTGAGTGGGGGCTGTCTTGTACATTGTAGAATGGTTAGCGGCATCCGTGGCCTCTACCCACTAGATTCCAGTAGCATCTCTCTCCAACATATAATAATAAAAAATGTATCCAGACATTGTTATATGTGTTCCAGGATCAAAATGACCCTTGTTAAAAACTACTACTACAGATAAGGATAGAGAAATGATTTCAGGAAAGATGTATTTCCCATATCTGTATTAAACAGAAGTTTATACCTTCTGCAGATAATCACAAGAAAATATTAAGAAAAAAGTATAAAAATAAATGTTCCAGGAAATTTGAGCTAAATAAATTTCTGGGAAAAGATGTACACCTCATATTTAGAAGAACAAATTCAGAGTAAAATGATTTGCTTTCTTTAAATATATTATATGATATTTTGTTTTGGCGAAGTAAAACAGGAGTTTTCATAGTATTTTAAACCAAATAAAAACTGAGCACTCACTATGAGCATGTACGGGCAAATATTTTGACTCCTACATAACCTAGATACAGGGTTGGTTTTTGTTTGCTTTTCAGAGTCTCACTCCCACTCTGTCTGGAGTGCAGTGGCACGATCTTGGCTCACTGCAACCTCTGCCTCCTGGGTTCAGACGATTCTCCTGCCACCGCCTCCCGAGTAGCTGCAATTCCAGCTACCATGCCTAGATAATTTTTGTATTTTTAGTAGAGACAGGTTTTTGCCATGTTGGCCAGGCTGGTCTCGTACTCCTAACCTCAAGTGATCCGCCCGCCTAGGCCTCCCAAAGTGCTGGGGTTGCAGGAGTGAACCACCTCAAGTGGCCTAGCTGCAGGTTTTTAAAGCTACAGCAAAATATTACACCCAAATAACCAAAATGTGTTTCACAGTACCAAATTATATTGCTGTCAATTAAAACTTTAATTCAACAAGGAAAAGGAAAATATATGATTTAATAAATAACTAGAGAAAATTATTGTCAAAATTTTGTATTTGTTGTAGCATTATGAGTTCATAAAAACTTGGAAAAATTTTATAAATTTTTATGTCAAAATTTGTATAAATGAAATTTTAAGAATTAACATGCACAATTACATTGTGAATAACCGTTTCTGATCTTTACACATTAAAACTCTGACTTAAACATTAAAAATACACATGTTGCATAAAATTCACATATAATAAGTATGTGTTATATTTTCATATAATAGACAATTCTTGAGCTTTAGATTTGGACACAGGTAGGTTCAAATTCCAGTACTAGTATTTTTTAGCCATGAACCAAACATCTTTATCTGCTACTCACGTATTATTTGTGGATAATAATGCCTACTTTACAATATTAGTATGAATATCAGTTGGCATTAACATTGGCAAATACCTTGTATATTGCAAGCACTGAATAAATTGTTATCAATAATAACTAATATTTACTTTTAGTGTAATTACTATAAGCCAGACATTATGCTGAATACTTTTCATGCATAATACCACGAAACACTCACAATCACCATTGGCAATAATTAGTCCTTTTATCTTAGAGATGACAAAACTGAGACAGAAAACAATTAGCTAAATCTACACAGGAAATAGCCGGGTGTGGTGGCTTACATCTGTACTTTCACCACTTTGGGAGGCTGAGGTGGGGGGATCAGCTGAGGTCAGTAGTTTGAGACCAGCCTGGCCAACACGGTGAAACCCTGTCTCTACCAAAAATACAAAATTAGCTATATATATGTGTGTGTGTGTGTGTGTGTGTGTGTGTGTGTGTGTGTGTATGTATAGAATTGTTTCAATTTGGAAATAATCTGTTTATTCTCTGCTACAAAGAATGATGAACTTCTCAAGTATACTTCTTAAATTTTCTCAATTTTGTTTGATAATCATAAATTACAAAATTTCTTACTAATAGTTCTTATTATGAGATTAGATACTTAGTACCTTCCCATGATTTTTCCATTTCTAAGTTCCTTATTTTTTATCAAAAAGAAGCACTTGTATGCCGTATTCCTTTTTGCATAGTTAAGAATATATCTATTTTGTCTTCATCATTAAGAGACAACTTGGTAGGTATCAAATTACATGTTCACTACTAATTTCACTAATGATTTTGTGTGTATTTTTCCACCCTCTGGTAACATTGGACATTACTATGGTGAAGTAGTCTGACTCCGGTCTGACTTTCATCATTTTTAAGTGACCGGATTTTATACATGGACACCCACAGGACTCTTTACCCACCCTTGAATGTCAATAATTTTGGTGGATATGTCTTTTTTTTTTCTGTGACTCAGATGGCCTTTTTAACTTTCAGTCTTAGGACTTTTTCAGGAAAATTTATTTCTCATTTGCTCTTTTCTCCTCATACCAATTAGGCATATGTTTTTCTTTAAAAAAAAAAAAAAAGTTTTCTCCATAAACTGTGTAATGACTTCTGTATCTTCTTTTTTATTTGACTTTGTTGAGTTTGGTTGCTATATTACTAACTAATTAGGTGCAACTATATTACTACTAATAAGAGTTTCAACTCTTCAATCGTTTTCTCTTCCATTTGTTTCCTGAGCTCCAATACTTACATATCATTTCTTCTGTTATCTTATATCTACTTTGGTTTCATGTATTGCTTCTTTAAACTGTTGTTAGTAATGTGATTATCTGTAACATCTGAATGCACAGATGTTATGTATCTGTATTAACCCAATTTCCTTTTTAGAACAACTGTGTGGTTCACAGGGAGAAACCTCAGGTTAGGAGTCTAACTATAATCTGACGATTTCTGAATCTCTTGCCTCCTTCCCTCTGCCTCAACTTCAAGGTCCTCCCAAAAACTTAGATTGAAAAAAAGAAATATTTAAGGCTTGTCAGAGTAGTTCTTATTTTAATGCCTCCTTCCAAATGTTCTGAAGTATCCTGAGTCATTTGTCAACTTTTACACAGACTTCTTCAACCGATTAGTTTACATTTATTAATGAACAATTGAGTACACATTTCTTTTAAGGGCTGGACGACTTACCATTAGGCAAACTGATATTTGTCCTGAAGTCTGAGGACAAAGGCAATTGTTGGATATTTCTTTCCTCATTATTTTGAAGTCTTTTTTCCTTGTTTCAATGAAGGTAACCTTTTCATGCCTCCTTTTCAATCTTTTAATTGTATTTCAAAACAATGATATAAAGTAAACATTACTTTTCTACCATCTTTAGACCGATTAACTTGTGAAAAATTTTCCCAAAGCTACTTGGGGTAGTTTAAAAAAATATGTCTATAATTTCTTTGATAATCCTCCCTTCAAGGAGTTGAGCTTATCATTTCTTTCCCCGTGTCAGCTTGACTTAATGACTTATTTCTAACTAAAAGCAAAAGGTATACTATATTACTTCTAATACTAAGTAATGCAATTCCTTCTGGGGTACACTCTCTCTCATGGGTCACTCCCTCAAGAAGAAGACAGTTGCATATCCAAAGGACAATTTTCCAGGCTGTGGAGAGGCCAACATATAAGGAACTGAAATATCTGGCTTCACCAAAAGGTAGCAAGAAACTGAGGCCTACCAACAATCACACAGGTGAATTTTTAAGTGGATTCTCCCTTTGTGGAGTTTTCAAATGAGAATAGAGCTATAATTGATAGCTTGACTGCAACCTCCTGAAAGACCTTGAGCCTGAACCTCCCAGCTAAGCTACTCAGATTTCAGACTTGAAGAGAAAATGCTTGACTGTTGTTTTAAGTTGCTAAGTTTTAAGGATTTTTTAAATATAGGAATAGGTAACTAATAAACCATTTTCGTCTCCCTATATTAATTGCAAGAAAATTATTTTAAAAATAAAAAATAAAAAACCAAAAAATAAGAGATAAAACTATCATTTACAAAGAGTGATACTGGAGAAAATAAAAATACCTGATAGATGTTTAATTTCTATGCTATCATTCAGCCATAAGCTTTCAGAACTGGAAGAAGAATGATTCATTTCAGGCATCATTTCTAAAAATCTCTGTGGGATCTATATCCAGTCTTAGCTTGGTTACATGCAGTAATATGTGAGTTCATAACAGATTATTGTCTGAAAATGAAGTTCATCTTAAAATTAAAACCGTAAATTTGTGTCCTAGATGAGGACAGTTTTTTACCCAAGTCTACTCCATAATAGATGTACTGTACTCAAGATTTTCTGGTAATTACATTTACCTGCATGTCAATATAACTAATTCATAGAAATTGTCATATTTTCTATATTTTATAAACTTCATATTTTAAAATTAAATGATATGAATATATTTATATTCATATATATAAATATATGAATATAATATTTTAATTTTAAAATATGTAGTTTCTACTAAGAACACCTTAAGTTCCACTAATAAAATATTATGAAAAATGAGAAATTAACCAAAATGAAGATTTTGTTTTTACTTTTAGCTTTTACTAAAACAAATCTGTTTCTATATAACCCACAGAACTGACCTTAAATAATTTTAACCATAATCAATCAATAAAGAAGTATTTCCTAAGCGCCTACTTTAAACGTGATGTTAAAATTATCAGAGTGTAATTTTAATGTCATCATTATCACATGTTATGTTTGATAGGTTTTTTAAACTCATGTGTGACAAGTACTGGTTAAATGCTCCCTAATACCATTTCCTTTTCCTAGGAACACTGGGACACTTCACTGGCCTTTTTTAGGCTTGACACGGGGCCATGTCAGTTAATTCTAGACTGACATGTTGTATGTACAATCCAGGGCTGGCTACAAAAAAAATCATGCACAACCCTTTATCCTCTCTTATTTGTCAATTCTCTAAAGGTAAAGGAGCAGAAGATGCCAATAAGGCTTTAGTAGATATCAAAGATATTAGATCAACTGAATGTGGTTCCAAAACTTTCCATATGGAGAGCACCTCATTCAACAACTAAGCAGAATGTGATGTGAATACAAAAGAAACACGTTATTGTGTTAAAAAGTAATTTGTTATAGTGTCCAGAGTTTCTTATGTCGACTAATATTATATTAAAATAAAATCATTTTTAACTATTAAAGAAGATGAAATTTCATCAGGAAACAAAGTTCATTGAACTGTATATCATCATCATGTCAGAGGCATTTGAAACAAAGCAACTGCATCGTGAATAGGGGCTGGGAAAAATGAGGCTGAGACCTACGGAGCTGCATTCTCACATGGTGAAGGCATTCTCAGTCACAAATAAGACAGGAGGTAAGCACAAGACACAGGTCATAAAGACCTTGTTGATAACACAGGCTAAAGTAAAGCAGCCAGCCAAAATCCACCAAAACAAAAACGGCCACGAGAGTGACCTCTAGTCATCCTCACTGCTACACTCCCACCAGTACCATGACAGTTTACAAATGCCATGGCAAAGTCAGGAACTTATCCTATATGGTCTAAAAGGGGGAGGTATGAACAAACCACCCCTTGCTTAGCATATAATCAAGGAATAACCATAAAAATGGGTAACGAGCAGCCCTTGGGGCTATCTGTCTATGGAGTAGCCATTATTTTATTTCTTTACTTTCTTAATAAACTTGCTTTCACTTTACGGACTTGCCCTGAATTATTTCTTGCATAAGATCCAAGAACCCTCTCTTGGGGTCTGTATCTGGACCTCTTTCCTGTAACAATTAGATTACAGTCTTGCTGATAACCATCTTCTCTAGTTCAGACCATTTGATGGCTTACTACTTAGCTAGCATATATTTCCAGGCCTAGGGCCTATGACAGGAGGTATTTAACCAGTCAACCGTATATTTAGCTTGACCAGTTATGATGCTCCAGTTTTTTAAATTGGCTTTCTACTTAATTCTTGAGCTCCAAGCCTTCTTCTTATGGCCATATGCTGAAAATGGGTTTTCATCCTTATGTTTCCATTCCTAAATCCTATTGTTAACCCTTCTAGAAGGCCCAGTGCTATTATGGACACATTTACGTTGTATGGGTGCTGCTGTGGCTCTTGTTTTGGATTTTTAAGTGACTGACATTCACCATAGACTCATGTAATTAAGAGTCTGGCATTATGTCAGCTCTTTGACGACTGACAACTTTCCAGCCACATTATTTGCCTTTTCCTTGTTGCCTCACCTCTGGGCAGGGTCAGAAGCTGGGCACCTCCTGCCTTGACTCCAGGGGAGAAGTTTACACCACACAAACCCTGGTCCACATAGGAACCCTTATCCCAACCCTACCTCACAACCACAATTAAAAACCCAAGCCACTCATTACTTTCTTCACTCAGGCTGTTTTCATACCAATGTGTCTTCTCAGAAAGCCTCCTGTTACAAAGAATCAATCTCTTCATACCCTTTTTGAACACATGTGTCATCATCAGTTTCTGCTTCTGAACCAATTTTAGGTAGTGACGGTACTGATCTTACTCGCCACAGGGCAACCACATACAGCAAAGTAGGACTCAATAAGCTGAGTAAAGGACAGAGTCTCCTTGGAGGGGAACATAAAATTTTTGAAAGGAGTTTGCATCATGGAAGCAAAAGGTCTTCAAACAGTTAACTGAAAAATGGAAGGTAGACATACAAGAAGGGAAACTCCTGAATTACTCTGGATCGCTCTCTTGCAGCTTTATACCAGGAAAACAAGGTATCAATTAAATGGCTAGGGCAAAATGGTCTTGACTATGGAGGCAAGCCAAGAGCTAGCTGTGTAGACAGTCATCTGGAGTAGCATAAATCAAAGATGTTTAAACTAAATTTGTAAATTATAAAATCATATATATGTAGTCCTGTTCCTCCCTTACTGTTTTGTTGTCTCCCAGCCTTAGTAGTAACCCCATCTATCCTAGTCTCACCAAGTTGAGAAAAACAATATGAAATGGAGAAAAAGTACTTACATCCATCTAGCAGTTTCTCAAAGTTTTCAAATTATAACTATTTTATACTCTCGCTTTGTGATTGTCAGATAAAATCAATGAATATTCTAACTACCTGCAAGTAATTCTTTTAAAAATGATTTAAAAAGGACAAATAAAGGTATACTCGTTTACTGTAAAATTGTGGTTTGATTTTTTCATTTCTTGAAGCAAGGTCTTGCACGGTCATCCAGGCTGGATGGAGTGCAGTGGCATAATCATGGCTCACTGCAGCCTCGACCTCCTAGGCCAAACCAATCTTTCTACCTTAGCCTCCCAAAGTGCTGCAATTACAGGCATGAGCCACTGTGCCCAGCCTAAAATAATATTTAATTCAATATGTACATTTTCAGTATGTACATTTTCAGAATTATAATAGACAACATAAAGAAGCAATCAAGAGTTTTTGTTCACAAAATCTCCATGAATGCAGCATCTACAAATGGAAACTAATCCAGGTGTCTAGAATTAGTGACTCAAAGTGCACTGGTGTTAGGTAGTATGTTTTCTAAATGGACAGAAACCTCTGGTTAAGTTCTGAACAAAACTAAGCATAATCTTGTAATTCATATAGTGTTTGCATTGAAATATCCACTGTATTTAAAAATACCACACAAGTAATATAATATCAAGTCAGATTATTTTACCAGATAATTATAAAGAGAATTTTCACTCACAAAAATGCCTGCCAGGACACTTAAGAATTCTGTGCTTTGCAATCATAGGACATTTAGAATTCCTGGTCTCTACTCTCTAAATGAAAGTAACATCCTTGAATAGCTGAGACTACCCTCATAAATGTCTGAAACACATTGAAGAAGGAGGTGACACAGCAACTGAGAATCACTGACCTAGAGCAAGAAACAGGAGACAATGGCTGCCTAAAGTTAGCCTGCTGTTGGCAGTAGTCTTCTCTGAGAGGATCTTGAACAGGAAGATCCAATTCTACTATAAATTATGCCTCTGGAAGTCCCATCTCCCTATCTCCAAGTGAAGTTTCTAGGAGCAGTAGTACAGATGCTCTTCAGCTTTTAATAAGATTGCACCTCAATAAACCTATCATAAATTGAAAATATAATTCAAAAATGCATTTAATTCAACTAATATACTGAACATCAGAGTTTATCCCAGTCTACCTTAAAGTTGTTCAGAACACTCACATTAGTCTCCAGTTAAGCAAAGTCAGCTAACACAAAGATTATTTTATAATACAGTTTTATCATCTCATGCAATTTACTGAAAACTCTACAGAAAGTAAGAAACAGAGTGGTTGTATGGGTTCTCAGAGTATGGTTTCTACTGAATGCGTATCACTTTCACACCATCATAAAGTTAAAAAAATTGTAAATCAAACTACCTTCAATTAGGGATTGTCTGTATATTATCTTCTTACGGAGACAATAGTTTCCTTTATAGAGTCCTGTCCTAGGATCAAGTTAGTGTCTGGCTCTCTCTAACTCCTTCTGAAACTTCTGCCACTTAAACTGATAGGCTACCCAGATACTAACTTTAAAACTTCCTTCCTTCCAAGACATTTTAAGTATCATCCATCTGAGACTCCCGCAGCCAGGTTCTCTCAGAAAGGCTTGCTTTTTGGTTTTGGATCACTGTTTCGATTGTTTTCTTGAATCATGACTCAACGTTATCATATATCCCTCAATTCTAAATCTGCCTTTCAGGCTTAAATCCTCTTTTTAAACATCAACTTCTGTGCTAATTTTTCTCAGGGATTGCATCTAATGCCAGGCTCCAACCGTTCTGCCTGCTGGTTAGCTGTAATTTATGACTGTGATTAGCTTATTCATATAATGTAATGTCAGTGTATCAGTAATATCATACAAAGGAAATAGCAGCCTATCATGCCCAATAAAATGT
The DNA here is from genome assembly GCF_049350105.2 of Macaca mulatta. NCBI lineage: Eukaryota > Metazoa > Chordata > Mammalia > Primates > Cercopithecidae > Macaca > Macaca mulatta. The sequence continues at coordinate 100,729,904 of NC_133419.1, read as the reverse complement.
TAAGAAATGCCCTTTTAATGATCATTAGTTTATTTTATGTGATGATTTGAAGAAATTTTGAAGTGTTAACCAGAAATTGTATTTCATGATGCCATAAATAGTTACAAGGTGAGAAAAACTTTTCGCACCATGTATCTTAGATTAATTCTTAAAGAAATTGTTCAGATCTTCCTTTAACTTTCAGTCGTCTTTCAAAATTGAAATGAAGTTTATGAAACTTAAACAAGTATAAACCATAAAACTTTCAAGGATTTGTAAGAATTGAAGAGCATTATTTATTAACAAGCATAGTGATGAATGTTTCATGGATAGTGTAGCATTTCATTGTACAGACAACATAAATAAAGTGCAAGTCTAAAAGGTTTTTGTCACCTTCATAAAATAAAAGACAGGTCGGAGGATGCAATAATGTTACCACTTATGAAAACAATCAAAGTGCACCAACTCCATGTGTTAGGATGATGCCAATGTAACTGCAATTTTTGCCTTGCTGGGGTTTGCCACTGGATATTGGAATGCATTGTTAAATGTGGTTATGTTATATATCATTTTAATGGGCATTTCTTGCTTTTTTGCTAATGACTTGTTACTTGATCTTTTTTTTAAACTATGGAAATGATGTTAGACAAAAAGAAAATTCAAGCAGTTTTCTTATTTGAGTTCAAAATGGGTCATAAAGCAGCGGCGACAACTCACAACATCTGCAACACATTTTGCATAGTAACTGCCAACGAATGTACAGCGCAGTGGTTGTTCAAGAAGTTTTGCACAGCAGACCAGAAATGTGAAGATGAGGAACTTAGTGGCTGGCCACTGGAAGTTGACAACGACCAAATGAGAGCAATTATGAAAGCTGATCCTCTTCTGACTACATGAGAAGTTGCTGAACTCAGTGTCAACCATTCTACAGTCATTTAGCATTTGAAGCAAATTGGAAAGGTAAAACACCTCAGTAGGTAGGTACCTCATGAGCTGACCCCACCTCCCAAAAAAAATCATCATTTTGAAGTGTCCTATTCTCTTATTCTATGCGACAACGATCAACCATTTCTCTATCAGATTGTGACGTGCAACGAAAACTGGATTTCATACAACTGATGACGACCAGCTCAGTGGTTGGATGGAGATGAAGCTGCAAAGCACTTCCTTAAGTCAAATTTGCACTAAAAAAAAAAAAAAAAAAAAAAAAAAAGACATGGTCACTGGTGGTCTGCTGCTGGCTAGATCCATTATAGCTTTCTGAATCTGGGTGAAACCATTACATCTGAAAAGTATGCTCACCAAATTGATGAGCTGCACCAAAAACTGCAACGCCAACAGCCAGCATTGGTCAACAGAAAGGGCCCAATTCTTCACCACAATGCCCGGCTGCATGTCACACAACCAATACTTCAAAAGTTGAACGAATTGAGCTATGAAATTTTGCCTCATTCACTGTATTCACCTGACCTCTAGCCAACCAACTACCACTTCTTCAAGCACATCAACATTTTTTTGCAGGAAAAATGCTTGCACAACCAGCAGGATGCAGAAAATGCTTTCCAAGAGTTTGTCGAATCCTGAAGCACAGATTATTATGCTACAGGAATAAACAAATTTATTTTTCATTGGCAAAAATGTGTTGATTGTAATGGTTCCTATTTTGATTAATAAAGATGTATTGGAGCCTAGTTACGATTTAAAATTCATGGTACAAAACCTCAATTACATTTGCACCAACCTAAGATTCACAGGATGCCAAACCAATAGGTCATCTTGTTGAAGGTGGACATTATTCTTTTCTCCTTTCCAATTATAATCCAAAATACACTATTGTGTTCAACAATATTTAGTAAATATCCTATCATGGTATAGAAATTCAGCCTAACTTCAGATTTCAAGACAAATGAAGCAGTTCTTAAATAGATGCCTTCTTATTTAAAAATATTTGTAAAGCTCCCAGTAACCATGCACCACTCTAAGTGCTGAAAGAGAATAAAGAGGAGACTATGACATGGTATCTGCTCACATCACATATACTTAAATTGGTGAAAAAGCAGGTAAATATAAAATCATAAATAGCTCTAAAATTAAGACTACAATAAGAGAATAAAAAAGTTTTGATGAATGGTCGTAAGACTGTAAAGTTATTATTAGAATGGTCTCACTTTTTAAATTGGGGAAACTGGCATGATGTATTTTACTTAGAAGAGTGTCATCCAAATAAAATACACTTTCCCCCTCTGAGAGAGAATTCTCATTTTCATAAAAGATCATTTACATTTTGTGCTTGTGTCTCTAAAACAATTCATCAACAAAAAGTATTTTGAGGAAACAACAGAAAATTGTCACCAAAGGGGTTGCTTTGAGTCAGGATGCCACTGCCCATGTGCCAGGTCAAATTTGGTAATAAATCATGTTAATGATAAAATTTAGCCAAAAGTACTGACAACATAAGGCAACAAATTTGAAGATGCAGGAATCTTCCAATTGTCAGAAGACAGTGCTAAACATTTTAAAAGCCTGTGTAGACACAGAGGGTTTATAAACTGAAGATTGTGTTTACCATTGAGGGAATTAAAGAGAGAAAAATTATGTGCTTAGCTTTAGTAGAAAAATAATCTGCTTCCTCTAAGGACCACCACTTCTCCACCAAAAACAGCATTGCAGTCTCTGAATCTCAAGAACATGCTCCTCGCCTCCCCCACCAAAAAATGTCTGAGCTATCTAGTTTGAATCACTCCTAATCCAGACTGTCTCTATCCAAAGATAAAATATCTTAACCTAACCATCTCATCACAAATAGAAGAATGAAATGCACCCAACACTTAATTAAGTTGACTCCTACTAAAATCATAACAATAAAAACAGATGAAGTCAAGTACCAGTTTATATTTACAGAGGGAGGAACAGGTATAGTGTCAGTTCTGGTTAATAATCCCTGCCTATGTCCCCTGAAATATATCCTGCATGTGTCTGAGGTGTTAACTCATAAGGGCTTTCAATTAACCTACATTACCTTGAAATTTTTTTTTAATTTAAACCTTGGTCAATTTTTTAAATCACTTAAATGTCACTCTGTACTCAAATAACTACTTTAGAATAATTATTAACAACTCAGCTGTTTCTTTTTAAACCACATTATACCTCTTAGGTCTATGAAACATTTGCACTGACACAATTTCAAGGGATCAAAGCTATTATCCAAAATAACAATATCAGGTTGAAAACAGAGTAGATACTGAGGGCTTTTTCTGGTTGCTCAATGCCAGTGAGCAGTACTCACCTTTCCAGATACTGTTCCATTTCTCTTCTTTCTTTTATGAGACTAGCTCAGAAGTTTTTATTCATTGACTATATCCATCTCCTCACCTCAATCAAGTATCAATGATTGACTATTGTGCCTTTCTTGATTATTTTCTATTATAAAGCCTGGGGATGACCAAGGTATAACATTTGAATTCTCTTTGCCTAATATGGGCCAGTGCACAATATTCACAACCATATTTTCATTGTCATGCAACAAAATAATTCTGAATGCAGCCTTTTTCTGTATTCCCTAAATGTTGCCATATGTATAGCAAATTATCAGATTAACCTCTATGAAAATATTTTTAAGTACATTAGAATATGCATTTTCACCATTTCAGATCACTAAAAATTTTGATGCTTCTTTAATTGTATCACCAGGGAATATCTGTTAAAACACAGAGCTAATTAAAATATAACCAAAAGCTTCCTTTTTTTTTTTTTTTTTGTAAATCACACTTTTCAAATATCACAACACAATCACTAAATTTGCTCTAAATGGAATATCTTTGGTTGCTAAAATGATCTAACTACTATGATAAATAACAAAGTGGAATCAGACACGATGTTTTCTAATTCTCACTGGAAATAGAATATATCAAGTACAGATACATTCCATGAATATGCAAATATTTGAAACAACAGCTCACATTTAGATGGGATTTGTCATTGTTTAAGTGAACTACTATAATAAAATTTAATATCTGTGACTAAAATACATCATCAACATGACCACTGAAGATAAAGATACATGATTTTAATAATGTAAATTCCCTTGAGGGTAGTAAAATAATATATGCAAAGTTCTTTTAGTTTTCCATATATCTTACTTAAATTTAGATAAATGATTCCATGATTATGCATGTGTAAATAAAAATTATTTCATATTCACTGATACTTAACTTTCTATTTAATAAAATACTACAGGGTATCAACTATGATTTCAAAGTGTTTCCCCTTTAAAATTTATGTTCAGTTAATTGATATTGTAACAGTATTAAGAGGTGGGATCTTTAAGACATGATTAGGCCATTACTGTTGCAATTGCATTATCCATTCTTGCTCTCACTCTCTCTGTCCTTCCACCTTCACCATGTCATGATGCAGCAAGAATGTCCCCATCAGATTCCAGCAGTTTGTACTGGACTTTCCCGCCTCCAGAATTGTGAGCCAACACATTTCTCCTCATTTTAAATTACCCAGTCTGTGATATACTGTAACAGTATCACAAAATGGACTAAGACAGAATGCTATCATTAGTTTACAAAGAAGCAGCAGCCATTATATAAAGGTTCATAAAGTTTTTTTTTTTCACAAATTACTCTTATAATGAGCTATTCATGTTACTGATTTAGTACTAGACCATAATCATTGTACATATTTCTGAAGATCTATATAACTATTATTTTATTCTATTTCACATAGAAAGCATAACACATATGAATATGCTATATAGTCATGATACTTATCAAATACTTTCAAAACTTTAGAGATTAAAACAATAATAACTGTCTTGTGATGAGATAATGTACATCTTGCACACAGTGGATGGCAAATATCTCCTACAGAAAAAATTTTAAAAGTACATCTTTGTTTAGTAAACCTGTACAGATGTTTTATGTTCACTGTAATCCTATTCTAAATATGTTATTGACCAATCAAAGAAAAATAGTTGAGAGAGCTGCATAAAAATTTGAGTCAAAAACATTCAGAAAGCATTTTGAGTATTGTTATCATTATAATACAGAGAGGTAAAGTAATTGTATAAAAGAGGCATTCAAGCTACTTTTTAGAGCCAATCTGTTTATAAACCTCTAAAAATATTTGTTAAAAATTTAGAAACAAAGCTATGTATAAGTTATTACAGATACATACTTTGTCTCTATGAAGATGTTTCTGGGCCAAAACAGACCTAACAAAAATATTTGTTATCACTATATGCTGCTCGTGTTTCTACTGGAATTTACTCTAACAAACTAGTCTAGTCTTCTTTAAAATTATACCTTTTAATTTAATCCCACATGGTTCAAATTCTATAATGGATTCAGGCTATTGCTGTTATAATGTTGAAAACATTTCAGGACAAACAGAAGACAATTAGACATAATAAAACTTAAAAAGAACCAACAAATGGATGGGGCACAGCAGCTCATGGCTGTAATCCTAGCACTTTGGGAGGTCAAGGTGGGTGGATCGCCAGAGGTCAGGAGTTCGAGACAAGCCTGGCCAACATGGTGAAACCCTATCTCTACCAAAAAACACAAAAATTAGCTGAGCGTGGTAGTGTGACCCTGTAGCCCCAGCTACCAGGGAGGCTGAGATGAAAGAATCACTTGAATCCCGGAGGCAGAGGTTGCAGGGAGCCAAGATCATGCCATTGCACTCTAGCCTGGGCCACAGAGTGAAGCCCTGTCTCACATTAAAAAAAAAAAAAAAGTCAATGAAGACAATTGCTCTGACCAAATATAGCTATGTGGAGACACTCTAGTAGAATACAGGGTGATAAACTATTATTTTCTCTTTATCTCTGCCAGTACTGCTTTCCTTGAGATAATTATCAGTTTTTTCCTTTATAAATATGAAAACATCTTTCTGACCCCCCCTTATTTCCTTCCTCCTATGAGAGAGATTTTATTATTATTATTATTTTAAATCTGCATGCTCAGAGGTCTCTCGGGCAACTGCTGCTAAAAAGATTCCACTGATTAATCGAGGCTTGCTGTTAATACAGATAAAATTTTTAGACTCCTTAAAAAGAAGACTAAGTCTATTTATAATTTCATTGCAGCCATTCACACTTTGCTACAAGTATAATATATAACGTGCAGTTCCTTAAACACAGGAGTGTGCTGTCTTACCTCTTTGCCTTTGAATACATGATTTATTTTATCTATAATGTACTTCTACACATGCAATATATTTTAGATCCAGTATCACTACCTCAATTTTGACTCACTTAGTCATACAACACAGGTTAGATTTGATGCCTCTCTTCTATGTTACCAAACAATACTGTATATACCTCAGTCATGATACCTATAACAACAGGTTGGATGCCTTTTGTGTGTATGTATGTGTGTCTGTTTCTGTGAGCATGTGAGGCTACAGTACATTGAAAGGTGTGGACCTGCAAAGATGAAAGCAGGTAGATGAAGCTTCTTGACTCTGAACTTAATTAAGCTATTCCCAGGCACAGTGACTGAATCTCAATATCCCAAACAGAAATATAATGCCTCAAAATGTCATTATAAGAACTGGTTCTTATCTAGAGTTTGGAAGGACAAGATGGCAGTGACCATGAATTGGTTAAAAATAAGAGGAAACCACAGAGTTGAGAGGGGGAAAATAAAATAGTAAAAATACTTCCTTTCTGTATGTACCTGCGAAGAAAACCAAAAATTACAACATAGATAAAAAATTCTATGTTGCAAAAAAAATAGTCAAAGTCAATAATAGCAATAAGAATTTATTCCAGATAAAATACACTTAAACTTCTATCTATCAGGACTTTAAAATAAATATGCTTAAGATACTCCAAAATATAAACGCAGGAATGGACTTCCTTAAACTAAGCAAGCAATTATAACACACCAAAAATGTAGAAATGAAGAATAGACAAATCAGAAACAGAGCTGGATTTTGCACATTTGAAAAGAAAGATGTTACAATTTCTTTGAAATTATATTTCTATATTATATTTTCTTTTGAATTGTCTCATAAGTGCTGGGTCGATAAGCAAAAATAAACTTTTAGAAAGTACATAGTAAAGGTACAAAATGTCAAGCATTGGAAAAAAATAACTTTGACAGGGCAGTCTATTAACAAATAAAATAACAACTAGATTGATAACACACCTGCCTGCTACAAAAGAGGCCAGCAGATATTTAAAGTATTAAGGGAACATAACTATCAATCCAGAAATTTTACACCCTGCCAAATCATCCGTCACTCAAGAGTAATGGCAAAATAAAGATATTTTCAGACATATAAAGACTAAAATAGTTTGCGACAGTGATATCCTTTTTAACTACAAAATGTGCTTTATCCAAAAAGTGAACACAGAGAGAAAAATTATATAATGGAAGAAATTATGACTATAGATACTAATGTTACAGAAAATATAATTAAGTATTGATTATTAAACATATTTTTGTAAATAAGGGAAAATTAGCAAAAGAAAAAACAGTAAGTACTTAAAGCATGCAAATATTTTCTGTTTGAAAAAATAAAATTAATGAATAACATTATACTTGGGAAATTTCTTAATTTCATTACTGAAAACCACTATAGACTAAGTTAATAGTAATCACAAAAGAAACAGTTGTATGATACAAAAAAGATATAAAAAAAGAAAGAGGAATTAAATATAGAAAACAATCTATCTAACAGAAAGCAAGGGGAAAAATGAAAATATCCTAAAGAAATCAAAGTGTGTGGCAGATACTGGCTACCCTTAACCAAACTTTTTCTGTGTTCCTCCTAACCACACAGCTGGCTATTTTTACAAGCAATTTTCCTGAATACAGTATCTAACATATATTATTAGATAAGGCCATATGAGCAAAAACAGAAAGACAACAGAAACAGAGTGATAGGGCTCTATATACCAACTTAACAAACACTATGCTATGCTTACTATGTTATTATTTTCTAGGAGGCAAAAACTGTATGAGATCTAGGAATAAACTTAAGATGTGAAAACCATTTTCGAAAAAATTAAACCATGTTACTGAAGGATTTAAAGCATGTTTGAAAATGTATGAGGGAGTGCTTTCACAAATCAGTGGAGATCATTGACATTAGTCAATACATAGTCTCCAAAAATAGAAAACAAATAAAATCAGGTAACTACCTCGTATTATATACAAAAATAATCTCAGTAAACACCTTAATATGAAAATCAAAATTTACATTTGAAAGAAAATAAAAATTTAAGGTAAAAAAGGGTTTCTTTAAGGATATGGAAAGCACAGACTACAAAGGAAAATATTGCTATATTGCATTACACAAAAATCAAAAAATTCTGCTTAACTAAAGATGCTACTGAAACAGTAAAAAGATAAGCTACATTCTGAGAATATATCTGCAATGCATTTAATCAATTAGTTATCAATTGATTTGTAAATTTCCTACAGTTCAATGAAAGTAAAATATTCTAATAGAAACAGTCAACATATGTAAATAAGAAATATGCGTTAGAAAAATCCAGAATGTCCAATATTTGAAATTTCAACCTCACTAGTCAAGAAAATGCAAAGTAAACCACAATAAAATATTGTACTATACTCAAGAGACTGCCAAAAAATTATATGTTGGTGACAATGTGGAGAAATATGAACACTCATACCATGTTGGTACAAGTGTCAATCACTTTGGAAAGCAATTTGAAGGTATCTGGAAATGTTACAATGCTTTTATATAAAAATTGCACTCCTAAAATACATTTAACACAATTACCAATGAGGCATGAAAAAATGCATTTGACATATAACAGCATAAAATTAGAAACAACCAAAATATTTACAAAAAGGGAATGGATAAAGAAATTGTAATAGAGTCATAGTGCAGTATGCTTTATAGGAAATGAAATGAACTCAGAACTGAAGATATCAAGATACATGAATCTCTAGGATATAATGTTGATCCAGAAAAGGTGGATCATGAATGATATACACAGAATCATTGACATAAATTTTTTAAAAAACAGTACGTAAGCTTCATATGTACAGAAATACAGGCTTCATATATTATAGGCTTCATATGTACAGAAATATAAACACATGCATATAAATGACAAAGTAAGTACAGTGGTTCCTCTAAGAGTGGAGAAAGTGGGAGACACAATCCAAGCAAAATAAGAACTTTCAACTTAAATTTTATGTCAAAAAACACTGAAGCAAATTTGGGAAAAGATTAAAGTTTAATAAAGTTAATATATATAGTCACAAGAGGTTTTCATGAATTATTTCCTTTATATTTTAAATATTTCACAATTTCTAATGTAATGAATAAAGTATAATACATTTAATATAAACTGTGAGCAAGTAGTAGAAAGATTGAAATTTTATCTCTTCTAATTGCAGCATTTGCTGTTTTTTACAGATTTTCTCTGCAGCATCTGTTTATGTAACAAATAGGACTAAAAAGTAGGCCTTGTACAAAATATAAAGGAGAACAAAGAAGAATGCATAATCAAGACCTGAATAAACAAATCTGGGCTGAATAGAGGAACTGGCTTCCTAGAAAAGAATACCAACCTGTTGAGAGGATCACAAGATGACACAGAAATTTAAAATAGAGGAAATATGTAAAGGAAACTTTAAAGCTATGAAACTATGAGAATGATTTTCTGCAGATATATAGAATTATAGTAAAAATAGTAGAAAGGAAGCCCAGAAAATGAACAAAGATTATGTGTTGATTACCTCACAGCCTTCGTGGGTCAAGGAAGCAGGTGCGGCTCAACCCTTGCTCTGTGTCTTTCACAAGGTGGGAAGCTGTCTCATCCCAATGTTCGAATAGGTACGGATACACTTGTAAACTCACTCACGTGACTACTCGTAGGATTCAAATTCCTTAGGGGTGTTAGACTGAGTGCTTCACTTACTCTTGGGCTGTTGGCCAGAGGCCATTCCCAGTGGGTCTGTCAACAGGACAGCTCTCAGCATGAGCTGACTTCCATCAATATGAGCAAGCCAGAAAGCAAAAAAAAAAAAAAAAAAAACACAAGATGGAAGCCAGTGGCTTCTGTAACCCACTGTTAGGAGTCATATCCCATTACTTTATTTATAGTCTATTCTCCAGAAGCAACTTAATAGCCATAGCCAACAGATAAAGTGAGAGATTACACTGTAAATGCCAAGAAGTGGGAATTACTGTGAGACATTTTAGTGTCTAGTCACTACAGGTGTTATATTTGTTTCAGATTTTTTTCTTTCAAGAAATAAAGTATCACTAAGTTGAGATAATGTATATTCAATCCTCTCATGGTACTTATTTCCTGCTCTCATTCTCCCTTTGTCCTCAGTGGTAAGCACTGTAGTCAACTTGCTATCTCAAATTCATGTTTTAAAATTATACCACTTATGTGTATCCATAAATAGGATATATTTTTCCATTGTTTTACATAAGTGATATCATATTATAAATAATACTCCATAACTCACCTTGTTCACTCTCTATTTTGAGGTCTATCCATTTTCTTTGTATTCACTTTAACAGTTTTAGTTCTCCATTAAATTAAAAAAAAATACAATGTATCCATTCCCTTTTTGATGGACATCTGAGTTGTTTCCAACCTTTACTATTAGACATATATTGCAGTAAAGATGCATTTTATTTCTTTGTACTCATATGGAAAGGTTTCTCCAAGTTGTATATCCGGAAGTGGAATTGCTTCCCCAAATTGCTCTGCAAGCTGAGTCTTTATATTTTTCATAAAAATCTTTGCTCTGTCTGGGGTATTTCTTGGCTTAACTCTGAACAGGAGTGGGATGATTTTCTATTCAGGCTCTGTTAGTTTCCTCATTTTTCACAAGAGCATGTCAACCTCAGCTTTACTCTCTATTAAGGCTAAAGGGAATTACCTGACAAAAGCCATATGTCAGCCTCCTGTCAGAGAGAAAGAACTCAAAGTCGCATCTAGCTAAGATTTATAAAATGCTCAGAAGAGAAAACAGCAGTTACGCAAGATTACTTGGAAAATACTCAGATTATCCATTCTTCCTGATACTCTAAATATGGATTAAACTAAATTAGCAGAGGACTAAGTTATATTAAACTGATCCCCAGCCCAGAGCCTTGTGACTCAGTAAGTATCGTCCACAGACCAGCAGCATCACCATCACATGGGAGCTTTTTGTAAGTGAGATTATCTTGCTCTACCTCAATCTTTGAAGGCGTGTCTTACTTTAACAGAGGTTTGATTTGTAAAGATTGAGGAGCACAGTTTTAGAGAATTATTTCTTCTCATTTTGTTGTTTCTGTTTGGGTTGCATCTGCCTTTATTGAAAGAGATGAAACTTATTATCACGGGTACAGTAAAAGTCATGTTCGGGTCACTGGCCATCATATCTAATAAACTCTTAATGAGGATTTTCCAGAAAAAAAAAAACTGTCTAATCAATGTGTCAGAGAGTTGTGCTTTTACTGAATAACAATTCCATTTTAATGTTTGAAATACTGTGAAATATGTAATTGACCAGATTTTCTTTCTTTTCTGGCTAATTACCCAAAACGGGACCAGTTCACAGTAGGTGTATAGGCATTAATAGTAGACACCTTGAACTGGTCTCACAGCTGGCTCCATTTCATGTCCCAATATTTATTGTTCTCATTATTTGCATGGATTTGAATTCATACTTATATTTACCATTGTGACCACCTTAACTGCCATTTGACACTAGAGAACAAGGAGGCAGAACACTAGTTAGGTGAAAATTATACCAACTATAAAAGTAGATCATAGTTCTGATCACTCGATTTTCTACCTTACTGCCTTTCCACAAGATAATAATGCCTAAAGAAAACAAATCCAAACACATCTCTGACTGATTACATTTCATATTAGGCTTAAGGGTAATAGAAAGTTAAAAACTCACATTAAGTATTTTGGAAAATAAAACATTTTTGGAATTCTAACAAAATGCTTACATATAATTTAGATGCCAACACTATGAGACAATGTTCCACATGGCAACAATTGGTATAATCACAAAGGATAAGTTTGCCTGCACCTGGCACCACCACCTAATTGTCATTCCCAGAATATTTCCAGTATCTAAGTTCCTCTAAAATGTATCTTTGAATGTTTATTCTTTCATCAGTCGTAAATGAAATGTAGCCTAAGTGCACTAGTCTTAGTATCATTGTTGATGTGAATAAAAATTGGCTGTGATACCTATTAGCAGTGTGACATTGTGAAAAATACTTATCTGTCCCAGAGTTTTCATTTCTATAGAAGACAGTAACAGTATCTACTTCACATGTGTGTTGAGAAAACTGAAACTCATTTCTATATAAAACAGACTGGACAGAGACTAGTAATAACAGGTGCCAGTTTGTCTTGCTGTTAATGAGCCAGGCATTATTTTGTCGATAGATCCCAAAACGATAAAGGTAGAGAACATCTAGAAAATGTCGTTCAAACTATAAAGCTAATAGCTGTAGATCAGTCCTTAATTTAACTGATATCTTAGTGTTGGATGTATAGATTATTTCTTATTTTCCATTAAGTAATGCTAAGCATATAGTATATATGCTATATACATATCATTATGTGCTCTGTTTATTATTTTCTTACACAGAATACACTTCCAGAAATAAAACCACTGGATTGAAGGATAAGTCTGTTTTATGTTTCTGATATTCACTGTCAAATTACCCTCCCAAAAATGTCTATTTTTACTTTCAGTATATGAATGCATTTAGTCTTAATCCTAAATTAGAATTGGTATACAGTGCAATTAAATAAAAATGCACACAAATTCTTTAAAGATGTTTAGAGCAGAAGACTAACTTACAACCAACACAGCTTAGCACTCCTCTCACCTTTATAAACTTTAGACAGGTTTCTTCCTGACTATAGTCTTCTAATCTCCCATTCCTTAGAGCATTTACTTTAGAAAGCTGCAAGTGTAAATGTATTCTCTGCCACTTTGAGATGTAAATAGTCTTTCAGGCTCTCGTCATTTTTGTAACCCAGTAATGTCTGTCTCAGGGCCTGGGAGCTCTCCATTTGAAATGTAACCATCAAGAAACAGGGTCTCCATCTCCCAGTCTCTATGAGAGGGTAGTAGCCTAACTTCAATAAGCACCAATCAATAAACACAGATGGCCTAGTCACGTTAACCAGTATCTCCCCTATCATCCTCCAATTTTCTACTAGCTCACCCCAGCTTTAAAAACTCTCCTGTTTTCATTTTTAGCAGAGTTGAGTTAAATCACTCTCTCCTATCGGAATAGTCTTGATCTCTACTGCAAGAGTCTTAAATCAGTCTTCTTTGCCTCCTTTATTCTATCTGGAGCCATTTTTCTTTGACACTTACCATCTTGTTTGAAGGCATCTGAGGAATGATAAAGATTGACGGGGGAATAATAATGCTGAGCTGCCCCTCGCCAGCTGGGTGAAGAAGCACTCAGTGTTCCCAATGGAGGGCTGCTGTATCGTGGTCTGGTTTTGGAACCAAAGAGAGATGAAGATGAACTCTTCTTAATTCTTAACAAAGTGGTATATGAAGTGGAGAGACCAGGAAGAGCTTTTGAATATTCTGTAAGAGAAAAAATACAGTAAAATCTGAATTTTGAGGAAACTGTTTTATTCTTATGAAAATTGTTTCTTTTGAAGACATTACTGAAAACTTTTGGAGCTGCAAGCAAATTCAGATTACAGTGCGAGTGTGAAAAATGTTACTTTAATATTTTTTAGTGTTTTCTGAAAATTCTATTAGTTGTCGTATTGAGGAGGGGAGGGGAGGGAGGAGGGGAGGGGAGGGAGGAGGGGAGGGGAGGGGAGAGGAGAGGGGAGGGGAGAGGGGAGGGGAAGGGAGGGGAGAGGGGAGGGGAAGGGAGGGGAGAGGGGAGGGGAAGGGAGGGGAAGGGAGGGGAGAGGGGAGGGGAAGGGAGAGGAGAGGGGAGGGGAGAGGGGAGGGGAGAGGGGAGGGGAGAGGGGAGGGGAGAGGGGAGGGGAGGGGAGAGGGGAGGGGAGAGGGGAGGGGAGGGGAGAGGGGAGGGGAGGGAGGAGGGGAGGGGAGAGGGGAGGGGAGGGAGGAGGGGAGGGGAGGGAGGAGGGGAGGGGAGGGAGGAGGGGAGGGGAGGGAGGAGGGGAAGGGAGGAGGGGGGGAGAGGGGAGAGGGGGGAGAGGGGAGAGGGGAGAGGAGAGGGGAGGAGAGGGGAGAGGAGAGGGGAGGAGAGGGGAGAGGAGAGGGGAGGAGAGGGGAGAGGAGAGGGGAGGAGAGGGAAGGGGAGGGGAGAGAAGACGGCAGGGGAGGGGAGAGGGGAGGAGAGGGGAGGGGAGGGGAGGAGAGGGGAGGGGAGGGGAGGAAAAATGATGGGGGAAGGGAAGGAAGAATGCAAGAAGAGAGAGAGGGGTAAGTAGGAAAGAAGGGAAGACAGAAGCCCAAGCTAAATACTTTGTCAGGAAAATTTGTAAACTAACTTTTAAAAGTTTACCTTAATATTACAATAGCCATTCACATAGATCAGTTCTTTATTATTAAGATGCAGTGAGGAAACCAACATTTCACTTATATTCTACATATACAGACAGGAAATTCGTTCACTAAAATTTATTATGTAGTAGGAGATGTGTTCCGTGTAGCACATGTGTTTTTACTAGGCTCTAAGTAATACCTCATGTTCTTGAAAAGTAGGCAAATTCACTATGGAACATAAAAAAGTGGATTGAAATTCATTTTCTAAGTTTTATTATCGAATATATACAGATTAATAGTATTAAGTGGGAAAAATGATGAAATTTTCTTTTTTATTGAGAAATTTCCATATTTTAATTCCCAAGGTGTTTGGTTAGAAAGGTTGAGCATCCTGCCTGAAATGGATTGAACTAACTTTCCTTTATGTCCATAAGAAACAGTAAGTTTACTATACAGATCAAATTTTAAAAAGTACAAACTAATTATGATTAACTCTGAAGAGAAATAAGTAACTGGAAATTTTTTCTATGTCCAGTATCAACTAAGCTGGACAATTTGCTGATCTTGCAAATACTTCTAAGACTCTGGCAGTTTGCGGCCAGGCACAGTGGCTCATGCCTTTAATCCCAGCAGTTAATCTCATGCCTTTAAATCCCACCTTTAAATTTAATCATTGCTAACTAAATTTGCTAACTAAATCATTGCCTCCAGGACATTCGTGTTGATGTTAAGATTCTGCAAACTTAAGGGAGATGCAGGTTCATCACAGAGATTATGAAATGGTAACCAAATAGATGGTTACTGACACTGAGAATAGATAAGCTTGCCAAGGAGGCCAAGGTGAGAGAATGACTTGAGCTAGGAGTTTAAAACCAGCAAAGGCAATAAAGTAAGACCCCATCTACACAAAAAGTACAAAAAATTAGGCACATGTGGCAGCACATGCCTGTAGCTCCAGCTACTGGGGAAGCTGAGCTGGGAGGATTGCTTGAGCCTGGCAGGTTTAGGCTGCAGTGAGCTGTGATCATGCCACTGTACTCCAGATTGGGAAATAGGGCAAGACGCTATCTCAAAAAAACAAAAGAAAAAGAAAAAGAAAAGGAAAAAAAAAAAGAATCAGATAGTTTTGTTCAGAGTATCTGGCCTTTAAATTTAATAATTGCTAACTAAATTTTTGATTAAAAAAATGTATCACTGTCAGTAAGCTTTCTCATAATTAATTTAAATTATTTAGAATAATTATGCTGTCTTATAGAGATATTTTAGAAAGCAAAAAGCATTTTTCTCTGATTTGAAAATAACACTTTAGGTGTTAAGCATCGAATTAAGTTTAACATTTTCTGTTCTGTGAAACTGTAAATATGATTTCTCTGAAACTCAGGAAAGTATATTTTTAGATGTTTTCCACACTTAAAATGAACATGATATGTGTAGGCCAAGCCCATCAGGAGTTAAGAGATTCATGTCCTTCAGTCTTTTGCTGGTCAACCACAAGTCTGACGAAGGTGGATCAATTTTAACTGAAAAGAGCTAACCTCTCTTGGGCAAACTATATGTGCACAGATTATGGGTAGACATAAAATCTCCTTTAAAACAGGGAATTAAATGCAAGTTTTGGCACCTAGAGGTAAAAGGTAATAAAAACTGAATGAGTTTTCCTTTAAGGTAGTTTGTAGTTGTAGTCTCCAAACCTATTCATTTCTCAGTGCAATCTGTTGCTTTGTGTTTTAACTGTCTGCCCTGCTCATTTATAAAGGAAAACAAAAAACAAAAAAACAAAAAAAAAAAACACTACTATCCCAGACTGGTGTTAAAAATTACAGTGAAGTATGATAATGTGTTTTATAGTTCTTAAAGCCAGATAAGGATAATCAATGAAAAACCTGAAAAACAGAAAGGCCATAATGAGGTTTAAAAAGGCCAGGAACGTCACTGTGGCTATAAATCTTATATATATATATATGTATTTTTAACCAAATAGTAAGTGGTACAGAAATGGGCTTGTGCCACTCCATATAGAGATGAGCCAAATGCTAATTTGGCTAAGTGCGCTACGCCAGGTCTTCGTTTGTTATGTAATCAGTTTTATCTGTTGCAGTAAAGATTCCCTTTTCATCAATTAATGTGAACCCAAAGCTGTTACTAGAAATGTGGCAACTGATTCATTCATTCATTCATGCATGCATGCATGCATTCAACAAACATGTGATAACAACTTAGTAGGTGCCAAATGCTAGGGAAAAAATGTGAATAATCCTGCCCTAGCCCTCAAGGAGCTACGATCCAGTTGGAAAAAAAAGGTGGTATTCATGCAATGTTAGTATCATGTGATATAAAAGTAAATTCAAGGATCTATGGGCTCCCCGCATGGGTAGAGAAAACTCTCATTCAGCTTTAAGTCATCAGAAAACAGAAAATGCTTTCCAGTAGAAATTCTATCTAAACTGAGTCCTGAAAGTTCATTAGTGATAAGTTCAGTCAAGTCTTCAGTAGGGAAAGAAAGACACTCCAGACACGGAAGAAAATATATAAAAACCTAGAAAGTAAAGGCACTATGGCCTGCTTGGTAGATTAAAACAGGAACACAGAGTATGAGGGAGAGAGGTGGGAGGATATGTAAGGCTGAATAAGTAAACAAGGTGCCGATGACGAAATGTCTAGCATGTCATGTTAAACTGGTATGGCTTTGAAAGGAGAAAAACATAAGTTTTAGAGAGATCACTCTGGTTGTAGTGCCATATTTGAAAAAGACCAAATAAAGATGACTCAAGGGTCTAACACTGTAATACAGGCAAAGATTTGTCAGAAATAAGGAGATAATACATATGGGAATAGTAAATAAAGTTATTGGTTTATAAGATTGGAGGCACTAAAGAAAAATGACAAATCAGGCAAGCTTGCCTCCACTAGAAGATAGATAAGAATGCAGGAAAAGGCATGAGCTTGAGGTAAAGGCTCATGAATTCAGTTTTAGACAGGTGGAGAGTCTATGGTGCCTCCAGGACATTCATGTTGATGTTAAGATTCTGCAAAATTAAGGGAGATGCAGGTTCATCAGAGAGATTATGAAATGGTAACCAAATAGATGGTTACTGAAACTGAGAATAGATAAGCTTGCCAAGGAAGCATGTGAAGTAAGAAATAGCGTGTTGAAAATGGAATTTTGACGAACATCAGCATTTTTTTGAAAAAAAAAAGCGGAGCTACTCGAATCTGGAAAGGGAAGGGAAAAAGTAGAAAAGTGGAATGTCACAAAGTGAAAGGAAGTGAAAGTCTTTCAATACAGACAAGGCAGCTAGTCAATAGTTTTGAAGATCAGTGTTCTCTAGCTATAATCTATTAATAGTTGAATTTAAATTGGGGGTTAGCGAGGTTAGTCTGTGAAAATAATTGAGGGTGAAGGGCAGGGTGGTTGAAGGCTCACTGAAGGAAGTGAATAAAGTTATGGACCATGAACTCTAATCTGGAGAGGGAGGGAATTGAGGAAACAGGAGCAAGGTGCAGAAACTGAAAAGGTATTAAGATCAGTCAATTTTAAGTCTTGAAGGAGTTGGGATCCTAGACAAAAAGAGATGGAATAATAAGGTGAAATAGACAGAAATGCCAATACTTGAATTTCAACAGAGGAAGGGGATTCAGTTATGTTTCATCCTCAACAGAGACCCACTTTTGTTAAATCAGTTCAAGTGGATTAGGTGTGGGGAAACTGGTCCTGCAGAGGGTGTGCACACAGCAGTATCACAGCTTCCTGCCTGCTCCACACAGGGCACTGCACACAGAGTTCAGTAAAAGTGAGTTCAGAGATAAGGGATGAAGAGGACTCTTCAAGATCTGGATGTGGTCTGGAACCCGTGCATTACCATTTCCATTCTATTTGACATATAAGCTCAGACCTTAGAAAGTGGCTTTCATCAGTCTCATGGTCTTACTGCAACTGATTTACACTTTTGTGGGGTCTCTTCCTCCCTCAAGGATATTTTTAACTCTCCAACTTGGTGCCCTCTTAGCTGCCCAGCCCTTTTGTATGACATCTCCTCAGTTTCCCCACTCCTCAGTCTTAGTTCTGAGGATTCTCATCTCTGAGAATATATTAGCATAAATAAGTGGGAAAATGTTGTTTCATTGATAGGACTTTGTCTAACGCTCAACTTTGTGAGAATAAGTTAATTTAACAAATGCAGAAATCTGTTGAGGGTGGAAAATAGCTGCATCCCCTTCCTACATTTAAGTGTCTGGTACATCTTATATTATTTGAAATGGTTAGGCTTTGTGTCCCCACCCAAATCCCATCTTGAATTATAATCTCCGTAATCCTCATAATCCCCAGATGTGAAGGCAGAAACCAGAGGGAGGTAAATGAATCACAGGGCAGTTTCCCCCATGCTGTTCTTGTGATAGTGAGTTCTCATGAGAGCTGACGGTTTTATAAGTGTTTGTCAAGATCCACCTTAAGTCATTCTCTCTACTGCCACCTTGTGAAGAAGGTGCCTGCCTCCCCTTTGCCTTCCATCATGATTGTAAGTTTCCTGAGGCCATGCCAGTCACATGGAACTGTGAGTCAATTAAACCTCCCCTTTATAATCACTCAGTTTGGGGAAATCCTTTATAGCAGAGTGGGAACGGACTAATACATAATTTCATCTCTTTCTGTTTGGCATCTCAACTACTTCAAGACCTACAATCTACTGATCTTAATACTCTTTCACTGTTTTGCACCCTGCTCTCATTTCCTCAACTCTCTCCATTTCCAGGTTAGAGTTCATAATATAACCTTACTCAATTCCTTCAATGCACCTTCAGGCACACTGCTTCTCACCCTGGACTGTTTCTTCCCAGGCTAACTCTCTCCCCTGCTAATTTAAGTCCAACTATCAATATACTCTGTAGCCAGAGAAGAATACAAAATCATGCTGAAAGAACTCAATGTGTGATAATTGACTTCCAGTGGGCCTTGTGAGTTTCCAGAAAATACTACTTCATTTTCCTGGTCCATTTACTCTCCCATCATACAGGATGGACAATTAGCATCTTACCCTCTCTCCTCAAACCCATATCTTTTTGACCTTCCTGATGATGGTGCTTCCTATTGTATTAAGAAAATAGAAGCAATCAGAAGAGACAGTCCCTCACATGCTCCCACCATCTGCCTGTACATGCATGCACTCCGCTTTGTTTCATTAATATGAGCTGAGTCACATGAATGGTGTCTGTACATCTCTTAAAGGCCAATCCTGTATGTATATACATTTAATTCCATTCCATCCTGACTGTTCAAGGGCATCTCTCCAGATGATTCCTTCTGTATCTCGTTCAGCATCAATTTTTTTTGTATGCTTGTTAGAATGTTCTCATAACTATAAAAAACGTTCTCTTTTAAATAAAATTATCATGACCTTATCATTCCTCTCACCTAATTTTTATTACAACAAGACTCCTTAAAAAGTGCTATATATGGTAAAAGTATTCAATTATTTTCCCCCCTTTTCCCCTTGACCTTTTATAAGATCTCTTGCTTATACCATTCCACAATAATGTCTCTCTTTAAAGATAAAAATTGCCAGGATATTGCTAAGTTTAAGGATGAATTTTCACTACATTAAACCTATTAGGAGTGTATGACACAGTTAGTTATTTATTTTTCTTTTGAATATTCTCTTTATGTAATTCCAATATACCAAAACGTCACGTCTTTATTCCTACTTCACTGAAAACTTTTTATCTCATTTTCTAGTTCTTCTTTGTCTCTTCAATGTTGGCGTACCCTAGGAAACATTTTTCTCCACCTAAAGTACCCTTTAAACGATCTTACTCATAGACATCAGCTCCCTCCCAGAGGAATTTCATCTTTAGTCACAGTTACTTGAACTCACTTCTGTCTTTGATATTCCAATATTTTTCTGTGCTCTTTCAAACTCCTACTTTTAGTAAAACAAAACAAGATAAAACACCTCTCTACTCTTTGTGTGGTTTTGCTTCAGATCCTAACAATTTTCACACTTCTGTCATGGAAAGGTGTCTTCTATGATAGACCATTTGGTAAATCATATTCAGGATTCAGAAACTGTTTTTATTCATCACCCCAAGAGCTGTCACTTAAATAAATAGCAGAGTAGGTTTTATCTAAATTCTAGGCTCAGAATTCAAAGGCTCAGTGAAATAGAAATGCTGAGTGATGCCATGATGGGGTCTGGACAAGACTCCTTGTACACGAAACCCCTCACATTCTTTTAGCAACCTCTAACATTCTTTTTTCCATAATTAAATGCTTTCTCATTCAACCTTCATTCATATTTTTTCAATAACTCTTTAATGAATGCCTATGATGGGTTAGGAACAGGTGATATGGTCATGAATAAACCACACATGATACTTGACTTGTGGAATTTAGAATCTGGTAGTATTGGTAGAGGATTACCAATTGGTAAAACATTAGTAGAGGAACATTAAACAAACAAAATTATTCTAAAAATTTATAAAACCAAGAACTATAATACAGATAATAAACATAAAGGAGAAAAAAAAAAAGCAGAGTGCTTTTGAGCGAAAACTTGCCAGCATCTCATATTCTTACAGTACTGCCATCATGGCTCAGTTCCTGGGAATAAAAGTTCCACTCTTGGTTATGATGCATATATTCTCCTCTTACATCCTGGCCGCTCATTTTACTGAATGAAATTTTTGTGTGAGATTAGCTTTGTCAGTCAATCGGTTTGCAAAAGAGGTTCCAAAGTTGGATGGCATGAATTCAAATCTAGATTCTACATCGTAGTATCTCTGCACCTTTGAGCAAGACAGAAATAACTCCGTGATTCAGCTTCCTTGACCTTAGATTGAAAATAACAACAGGAATTCCCTCAAAGGTTGTTGTAAAGATCAAATAAAGTAATATACAGAAAACAGTTAAAACTATGCCTGTCTGATAGTAAGAACTCAATACATTTTCTGTATTATTTCGTGTTATTATCTAGAGTTCATTTATAATCCTGTACCATTCTTGTGGGTATAAATGAATACTGAGTTTACCCTTTCCAGATTTGATTGGGTCACAGAATGAGAATATGAACACTGAATTGTCATACTCATTTTACCCTGAGGAACTGAAAAAGTGAAAAACGGAAAGGAAATGATTACTTTTTTTATTTTCCTAATAGGTGTATTCCCACAAACAAATTCTAAAAGAAAAGTTTTGGATAAGAACAGACTCTATATATCTACAGAAAACTTCACAAATATATATTCTTGTGATTCTACTGGCTAAAACAAGATGTACCCATCTTTTCTCCATATTCCTGTTCAGGGTTTGGAAGGAAGAACTCAATGTGTGATAATTGACTTCTGGTGGGCCTTGTGAGTTTCCAGGAAATACTACTTCATTTTCCTGGTCCATTCATTCTTCCATCATACAGGATGGATAATTAACATCTTACCCTCTCTCCTCAAACCCATACCTTTTTCTTTTCATAGAGAAAGTTTCATCAGTTGCTCAATCTTTTAATAAATAACTATGCTGAAGATGTCAGCAGAATCAAGTTACATGTTAATCATTTCTTTTTCTATTTTCTCACTTTTTATAGGTTAGACCTTGGGGAGCCTGCATTCAAGTTATTTTAAAGTGGCCCAGAGATTTTGTGATAAAACTCAATTAACCCGGTGCTCTCACACCATGAAATTCCAGCTGGAGGTTGGGTAGGAGTAAATATTAATACCTTCATTAAATATTTCCTAATATAATGACCCTGGGACAACTGAACTTGTATTATTTAATAAAATTGGACTCCATTAGGTCAGAATGACATTGCCACCACTTGCAGTCCTTGGAAGTAATAGCATTCTTTTCCATTACCTAAAAGGTCATTTTAGAGATCATAACATTGCCATTCAAGGTACATAATATTAATGAAATATTGATATTATAAATAAAATAGTTATAATATTAAAATAAACATAAATATTAATAAAATATTAATAAAATATTAGATTCGAATATGTAGAACTAGAATTGTTTATGGCAATATTTATGAAGAAGATAAAATGTCAGTATGATAAAAATATATTTTAAAGTATTTAATAACTTGCTATCACCGAAATATTCCTGAATTTTCTGACACCAATAAAACTTCAGAATTCTATTTCTGTCCCTAAATATGAGAAGTATGTTTACAAGAAACTTTACTGCTCCTAAAATATTGATTGATAAAACCGTATTAACACTATTGGACTCTGTATCTGAATATTTTCTATCAACTCCCACACAATGCTGTTAAGTTTTACAAATACAGAAGAGTAAGCAACACCCAAAAGTCATGAAATGACAGATATTCATATAAATCATGTATTCTCTACTTTTGAAGCCTAATTTTAAATGTCAATTTAAGCTTTTGTATAAAAATATAAATTATAGTACCAAATAATGTGCGATGCTCTTGAGAGCATAATATTCTTGAGAATATTAATATTCAATCATCGACTTCTATGTCAGACAGCAAAGAGTGGCATTATGTATTGATGACACAATATACAGAAAAAAACAGAAGATATACAATATCCAAACCTGCAGTGTGACTCCATTTGGCATCAAAGTCAGCATAAAGAAATTTGATACCTGACCTTTTTCAAAGTAATTGCTAAGGCTGTCCTCTCTGATGAGAATTAATGTTAACTGTGCAATTTTGGCCTGCTACTGTTTTATGAAGCTTGCAAGGATGGATGAAACACCTTAGCAAAGCCAGTCGTGTGGAGCATATTTAGAAATGGTTAATAATTTATAAATAATGTGCATCATTTCAATTTGGTTGTCTGCATCTATGGCATATGAGAGTTTGAAATAGCCCGAATCAGATGTACTCTATGTCTCAACTCAGCACTTTCTCCAAGAAATGTATTGTGTGTAAAGTTTACAGTGTTGTAGCTGCAAGAGCAAAAAGCATATGCAAAGTATGAAATTCACAATTTTTAAAGCACCAGAGTCAGGCATTTAAACTTTCATAGTTCTAAGATATAAGAAAAAAATTTAACAGCACTGCCTTCCTGGTGTTCCTTGCATAAGACTGAAAAAAATAGACATATTTACAGGGGAAAAGAAGCATGATTTGAAATTATTTCCACAGCTGTTTCTCAGGTATGCTATAAATATGTGAAGGCATAATTATGTAAGATTTGGGTAACTTTATCTTCTTTTCTAAATAGTAAATGCTTAGTTGTATTCACAGATAGAACATGAACATTGTTACACATTAAACTGGGTATTACAGACTTTTATTGCCAAAAAGGAGATTCTAACAGTTTTCTTGTTTTGTATTTTTTCATGGTTAAAAGTTTTTAAAAATCTATAGTATTATGATGCTATCTCTTTAAATCACCAAGAGCATAAATTGTATGATTGCATTAAATTAATATTTCCCTCACAATATGAATATGAATCACGGAGGAAATTAGCACGGGCAGGAGCTAGTCGAGAAATATAACCAAATTAATTTAGTGAGTAAAGAATTCCCTCTTGTTTTGGATAATTAAAGATTTCAGTAAAGTTTTAACTGTAATGATTATATTAGCTTTTACTTTCCTATTCTCTGTGTGTTTAACATAGATCAGACAGTATTTGATAACAAATCAAAAAAGGTAACATTGCTTAGCAATTAGAAAATAATTAGACAACATGTATTTCCTCCCAATTTTAGAAACAATTCTGTGGGCAAGTTGTGCTTCCATATATGCAGTTATATTAAAAATAAACATGTGTTTCATTATGTTCAGTATCATGTTCAGTGTTTCCTATGGTGCAGTGTAGAACACAGAGTCTGCAAAAGGTGGGTGTACTCATTCAATTCTGGATTTAGGAATGGAATTCAACATGGCTAATTATACAATGGAATCCTATATGGCCAAAAATAATTATAACATTTTTGGACGTAGACACAAATAATGCAATATAGGATTTAACATTTATTTAACATGTGAAATGATTATTACGTATCCCACATTAAAAAGTAACTATGGAAATAAAAAAGTATAATAAAACATACAATCCTTGCCTTCAAAGAGTTCTCATAAACTAAGAGAAAAAAATATAAACCTCAAGGAGATCACTTTATAATTATTGAATTTCAACAAATCTTAGCAACAGAGTCACTCAGATAAAACTATAGTCACAATTGGTTTTAGCGAAAAGGCTTAGTTGTTTTCAAATTGGGGCTTTAAGTGAATTTATTTTTACACTTGATAGAAGCATATAGCATTAAGAGGGTCTGACACCATTCTCCCCCGTCGATGAAATAAAAATTTTTCTCTGGCCTGGTGGAATCCTCACTCCACACGGGTATTATCTGGGGCAGACGTGTGTCTCTGAAAGCAAGATAGTAGGTACAAAAGAAGTTGCGTCTTCCTACTTGTGTGGGTACACTGGGGCTCCTGCTTGTGTAGCTGCTCTGAGCAAATCAACTTCTTTATATTTTACCGTTAAAGAAAACCCTACGCTTATCATCTTTAGCTGTCTGTCACTGTCTGTCCAGCGATCACAGGCTCATTGTGATGCTCAAGTCACAAGGCACAATCTTAAAAGGGAGAGAGGAATAGGTGCATAATAGGATTACTGTTCAAGCTAACTCATGTTGGAGCATCTAGTAAGAAGCGGCTGATACCAAGAAAAAGTGCTTGACAGTAGAGGTGAAATTTGAATTGAGCTTTGGTCATTTCTCACAAATGTGAATATGGATATTGGAAATATGTTTATGGTTTTTATTTTGCTACCAAGCACATGAAAAAGTTGCCTAGGAATCCCTGCAAGGTGAGTTAGTTATTGAAGTCCCAAAGTGATTTTTTTCTACGACAATTTTTCTTCAAAAGCAGACCTACAGCTTTGACCCTAGGAATTATGGGTTACTGAGGCACACACAGGAGTAAATGGGAAATTGTGTAACTAACAGCAATTTCTTCAAAGAAAATATATCAAAAGGAAATTTCCCAGTGACATTTTTAGATAACTTAGGTGAGTTTTCATTTAACAGATTAAATACCTGTAAAAATCCATTTAAATTCACTCACCTGCTGTCGTTGTGATTTTCTAGCCTCAACTGACAGAACATTTAGTCCAGTTACTTAAATTGAAACAAAGACATCAAGTGGGCTAAAATATTGCAGCCTGATTTAACATGTCACTCTCACCATCAGTGTCCACACATTTGCCTCATCCATAATGTTTGCACAATATTTAACAAAACCCTAAAGTCAGAAAGCAACTTCCAGCTGTGGAACTGCTGTTTCTTGGCTCAGTTATGTATGCATCACAAACTCTACTACTTTTCAAGTCAAAAGTTTTACAAATCAATTCAATTCAAAACAATACAGTACCCTTCTAAATCAGTATGAGAATCAGCTACCATTTATTTCTTTTGGTGTTGCCTTCAGGGTCACAGAAGGTACCTACTCTTAATTCTTTCCCTTAGGGAATAAGTTACAGGGTTCAGATCCAAAACGGTGGTATCTGAAGAGTCCTCTGAATTCTAGTTTTAAATATTCTCATTATAAACAAATATATGCTCACTACAGAACAAAATCATGTCTGATCTTGATATCCAGAAATAGAATACTCTGCAAAAACAAACTTGAATTTATCTTCATTTGATTTATGGAGAGATATGCCAACAGAGACACAGGCAGATATTTTGTTTTGTTGGAAGAAAACTGGAATCGTTTATACACATCATTTTCTAATTTTTATTTAATATTATATTGCGGCTGGTCATGGTAGTACATACCTGTAATACCAGCTATTGGGAGGCTGAGACAGGAGAATCACTTGAACTGGGAGGTGGCGGTTGCAGTGAACCAAGATCAGGTCACTGCACTCCAGCCTGGGCAACAGAGTGAGATTCCATCTTAAATATACATAAATATATGTTATATTATAATTATTTAATTCTGTTACAAATGTCCTTCAGAAGCATTTAATTAATTATATTTTTGTTAAAACTTCTTCAACCATATCCCTACAGATGAATTTATCTGTTATATATAATGACACAGGAATATCCCTGTACGTAAATCCTTGTGACTATTACCATAATTTCCTAGGAATATCACAGAAGCCGAAATTCTGAAATGAAAATAGTTATTGACAAAATTGTTTTCTAGAATTTCAGACTTAATATTTAGACTCCTGTTAGCATCATAAAAGAGCAATATTTTCTTTAACATTTATGTTATTTTGCATACCGTTTTATTAGAGGATGGCCAAGATCTATTATCCTTTTTTACTTTCTACAAATATTATAATGGAAATCATATTTCACCATTCAATTTGCACTTTGAGTAGACAGTTTTTCCATATATAAATATTTCATCACTAAATTATATATCAAATATTTTCTTTTATCCTATTGAGTTCTGATTCCTTTTTCTTGATTCTTAAAAGCACTTTATATACTGGTGATTAAGGATTTCATTTACTGTACTGTTTTGGTTTCAATATGATAATAGCATACTATGAAGACAAGATTTACATTACCTTGCAGAATTGATCATTTTCTTTATGATTTATGTATCTAATGTATCTATTTTGTCTTTTTTTTTTTATGGGGGTGGGGGAAGAGTCTTGCTCTGTCACCTAGGTTGGAATGCAATAGTGTAATCTTGGCTCACTGCCACCTCCACCTCCCAGGTTCAAGGGATTATCCTGCCTCAGCCTCCCGAATAGCTGGGAATACAGGTGCCCGTCATCACGCCTGACTAATTTTTGTATTTTCAGTGGAGACAGGGTTTCAGCATGTTGGCCAAGCTGGTCTTGAACTCCTGACCTCATGATCTGCCCACCTCAGCCTCCCAGGGTGCTGGGATTACAGGCGTGAGCCACTGTGCTCGATCTATTTTGTCTTTTGAATTTTCTTATTAGAAGTTAAAAAATTTGGATTTAGAAATATCAGTCAGATTAACCCTAAAGACAATACACACACACACACTCACTCACGTACACAGTATTTATATATTTATTTTCTTTCATGGCACTTTTATAAGTAAATTTAGTGGGGGATTCATATTAGCTGACACATTTCATTTTTCTTTTAGGGGATAACGACAAGTAATTTTCAAGTAAATAATATTTAAAATTCAAAAAATATATATATCTAAGAGATGAGATCAATTTATTTTATTCGTAGGTCAGGTACAATACTGTGTGAGGTTAAGAAGATTAGTTTGTCACCGGAGGGAGAAAGTCAGTGAATATTTAATCCAAATTAATAAGGAATGAATTTAAGTCAAATCTGCAGGCAAAGTAAGAAAAAATTCCCTTGTACTCTCTGAGAAGAGACTTTCAAGGCTAACGTGGCTCTATGTGGTTTTACAATAAAGACACAATGCTTTAAAAAAAACAACGCTTGAAAATTTGTATTACTAGTGACACCTCACATGCTGTCAAAGTATTTATTTCTTAAATTTTGTTAGAGATTGTCTCTAAGCCCATTTAACAGCTTAGTGCTGAACACACTTTATTGTGATTACAACTTTTAATTTCATGACAGTGCAAAAAATTCTGGCTTTTTAGGTGACATTTTTCTCCTCCTTTTAAAAAATGACAGTTGGTCAGTGGCTAAGGCTCAATGACATTTATCAGCTACCTAATTAAAATGTAGACACTTTTATAATAATTGCAAATGTGACCTTCATTTGTGTATTTTTGCTTGCTAGCATGTTTAGCCAAATGTCACAAAGAATCCTAATTCATTCTTTCCCACAATGTTTAATTATATCATATTGAAAGTGTTCATTCTTCAGTTACCATGGTTTATGCAATCACACTACTTCCCTGGAGGGTGGGGAGCTATAGTTCCAATACCTTAATGAGTACTGATTGCAAGGCTGTGTCTACAGCTGCCAAAACAACTAGCTGAAAATAGTTCAATTAACAAGTTAGTTTGCCTTCATGATGACAAACAATCTTTCTAATTTTTTTTCTCTATATAAACAAAGGTTTATAGACATGGGTTGATTGTTTTTGTTTTCTATAAAAATAGCTCAGATCTCTCCTCTGACCTTCAGGCTTTTTTAGGTAATTGCCTAGGTGAAACATCTGGATGTTCCACAGGTATTGGCAAATTTAACCCAACCTCCAGAAGTTTCAAGTTCTACCTTCTCTATACCCATAAGTACTGCTCTAGTTACCTCTGTTTTCCTAATTTTTGCCCAGATCCTTCCAGTCTATGCTCCACAATTCCATGAAAGTAATGTTTCTGATCATGTTACAGGTCTGACCAAAATACTGCACTTATTCTTTTAACCCTTTAAAGCAACGCACAATTTTCGTCTGAGAGACAAGATTCTTTATTTGTACACATTCATATATTTCCTGTTTTCCTTCTCTCAGACTTTAATTCCTCAATAAAGAATTACCTATGGTTTTTCAAATAGATGAGGCCATGTTTTGTTTTCAGCCTTTGAACTTGCTATTTTTCTAATCCTGTTACATGTTCCATTATGAAGCACTGAATATTTTATAAAAATGTAATGGTAGTTTTTTTCATATGAATATGTATAAAGTATATATATGTGTGTATATATTTTACATGTATATATGTATAAAATTATTGTTATTTAAAAAATAAAATGTATAAATCATTTTACCATATTCTGTAAGATGTACTTCTATTTATAAACATAGACTAAAACACATTTAGTATATACATTTATTTTTATTATATTTTTAAAATACTCTATTCCTTCCATATTAAGAATTTCTGCCATATTAGCTAATGATTAAGGGGCTGATGTAAAGAATTTTACTTTGCAAAGATTTAAGAATTGTATTTGAAGGTAGTTATAAGATTATAAAATTAAAATTAAATGTTATCATACTTCAATGAGATTTTTAAAAAATCATACCTCATTGTAGACTCATGGCTTTAGGTGAACTAACAGAATTGAGATAATTCACTTGTTCAGTATACTGTTAGCGTTCAGAAAGTAATTTTGAAGAGTAAAATGGTTTATAAACCTATTTTTTTCAAACGTAAGTTGCATTATTCCTAAATATCACATTATGTTTTTGTTAACTGACTGAGTTGACATTAAGATTTTCTCTGGAAATAGTAATCTAGGAAACACATTTTGCAAGCTAGCGTACACATTTGGTAAATGACTTTAATCAACTTATCAAGTAACTTTTTCCAAATAAATGTATCTACCATATTGTAAAACACATTATTATTCATATTTAATTTTGTAAATTATTTTTATTCAATACAGTGTAACTATATTGACTGAAAACCACCAGCCTTTTGGCATAAAAAGTAGGAGATTTGGGCATTTCGTACTTGGGTATTTTCTGACATGTGCTGCCACTAAATTTTCATAAAAGAAAAAAAAAAAAGACTTCAAAGACCCCAAGACCCCACTAAGAGTTTATTCAAAGGTTTGCATCTCATTTTGAAATATCTAAGATGGTATATTAGAGGATTTTAAGATGTCTCGGCCACTTGGAAAGAGCAAGAGTTCGTAAAGGTCAACTCTGTGAGCTGTAATTCAACAAAGAAAACGGAAATCCACCAGAAAAGTGAAGGACAACCCAGATCTCAGGGAAGAGAGCACTGTAACGGCACGTGACTCATAAAAGTAAGTGAAACCCCAGCACATGAGAGAAACATACGGCCTCTCTCTGTGATTCACTTTCCCAG
Organism: Macaca mulatta; assembly: GCF_049350105.2. Taxonomy (NCBI): domain Eukaryota; kingdom Metazoa; phylum Chordata; class Mammalia; order Primates; family Cercopithecidae; genus Macaca; species Macaca mulatta. The sequence continues at coordinate 100,699,804 of NC_133419.1, read as the reverse complement.
TGGAATCCAAGAAACCCAGGAAAAGGGAGGGTACTGTTTCTCCTATGCCCTGGGACTAACTCAGAGAGTTAATTTAGAGAGAGGATCTAGGAGAAACAAAGTGTTCTCCCTTGTCCAAAACAGTAGACACTGTCAGGAAAAGACACCAGCAAAAACTGTGAGCATTTTCCGAAACTCAGGACCAAGAGCAGGACACATTTTTTTTTTTTCCCCTTTTCAGATGGAGTCTCGCTCCGTTGCTCAGACTGGAGCACAGTGCCGCCACCTTGGCTAACTGCAAACTCCGCCTCCTGGATTCACGCCATTCTCCTGCCTCAGCCTCCTGAGTAGCTGGGACTACAGGTGCCCGCCACCACACCTGGTTAATTTTTTGTATTTTTTAGTAGAGATGGGGTTTCACCATGTTAGCCAGGATGGTCTGGATCTCCTGACCTCGTGATCTGCCCGCCTCGGCCTCCCAAAGTGCTGGGATTACAGGCGTGAGCCACCGCACCCAGCCCTGCAGGACACCATTTTTAATCCGGCACATACAAAGTCAGTAATTCTTTCGTGGCCAAGCAGTGAGGCTGCACAGGCATTTTAGTTCTGGGCCAGAGCTTGGGTCACCTGCTCTAAAGTAGGGTAAGGACCTCCACAGTCAGAATTGTGAAAAGGCACTGGAATTATGCTCTCCCTCATCAGAGTCCTAGGGTGGGAGAAGAGCTACTACAGCTGTGGTTTCTCCAGGGTAACAAGACCTGCAGCAAGTGTCAGCTCGGTGAATTGGAACTCATCTGCATGTCATTGCTGGGTGTTCCAACCGATTCCCCCTGACATCATGGTGCAGCGGGGCCCTCTCCTTCATGCTCAGGAAGATCTCCATGCATTTTCAGCAGCTGCTCACCCGGGTCAACAGGCTGAACCACCCCATCCTTTCTGGACACAGACCATGGTTCAGGGGGGCACTATTTGCTCTATGCCCAGACAGATCTCCAGACATTTGGAATACTCATTCACCTGGATCACCAGCTTGAACCTCCCCATCCTTCCTGAAAAACAGATTGTGGTTCAGCCTAGGCAGGTCTCCAGGCATTCAAAATACCTGCTCATCAGGACTGGCAGCCTGAGCCACCCCACCTTTCCTGTGCATAGATGGTGTTGCATCAGAGCCCTCTCCACTCCACAGTCAGGCATATTTCCAAGCATTTGGAGCACCCACTTACCTGGAACCACTTCCTGTGTCACCCCACCTCTTTTGTGAAGAGATCCTGGGGCAGGAGACCCCTCTGCACTGGATGCCCAGGTGGATCTCCAGGCATCTGCAGCACTCATTTGCCTGGATAAGCAGCCTGAACAGCCCTGTCCTCCCTGTGCAGAGTCTGTGGCACAGCAAGGCCTCTATGGTGAATGCACAGGCAGACCTCCAGGCCTCTGGAGCAGTCACTTTCCTAGACTAGGAGTTTAGGTTTCCTTCGCTGCCCCTCACCCCCTACCTACCCAACCAACCTTGTACACAGAACATGTAACTGAGGAGGTTTCATAGCTCCATGCCGAGGCACACCTCTGGGCACTTGGTGGCCACCCAGTCATTTCTCCTTTGCATGTGGCACTAGTGCCTACCATTAGGGGACCTGTAGGTGAGCCTTCCTGGTTTGGACAAGGACATCTTGTCCCCTATCCTCCACAGTTAAGCAAGGAGTGCAGAAAACTGTGCACTCCATAAATCAGCTCATTCCCCGAGGTAACAGAGATAATCTCCTAGTAAACCAGGATCAAGTAGATACCCAGTATGTTAGCTGTAACTGGCTCTTACCAATAAGTACAAACTACAGTCCTGTAGGTCAAACTGAACAGCCCAATATAAAATCTGCTTACAGAAGAGCATAGGTCTATAGAAGAAAAGACAAAAGATCCTACCCAGCCTTCTCTACAGTCATACACCCTGGAAGGAGAACAAGAAAAGAAAAGGAAAATTAAAAACAAAAGCATAATATTGTAGGAAAACAAAGAGAAAACTCTACTGCACAAAAATAATTACAAAAATTAGAAGTCCCAGTATCTCCAGATGAGAAGGAATCAGCTCCAGAATTCTAGCACCATAAAAAGTATGAATGCACTGGAAGCATTCACATGTCAAAGACAGATAAGAACTTCAAAGCATGGATTGCAAGAAATTCCAAAGATATCCAAAGAGAAGGTTGAAAATCAACACAAAGAAACTACTAAAGCAATACAGGAATAGAAGGAAGAGATAGACATCTTTTAAAAAAATCAGAGCTTCTTAAATTGAAAATTACTTAAGGAATTTCAAAATACAATTGAAATATTTATCAACAGACTGCACCAAGCACAAGAAAGAATTTCACTGCTTGAAGACCAGCCTTTTGAAATAAGCCAGTGAGACAGAAATATAAATTTTAAAAAAAGAGTTTAAAAAAAGTTGTCAAGAAATACAGAATCACACAAAACCACCAAACTTATGAATTATTTGCATTCCTGAGAAAAAAGGTGAAAATTTAAAATATGAGGAAAACATAGTTAAGAGAGTAATTCAAGAAATGTTGCAAATCTTGTTGGAAAGGTAGACATCCACATACAAGAAATCCAGAGAACAGCTGCAAGATACTACAGAAAATGAGTATCTCCAAGCTATATAGTAATCACACTGTCCAAAGTCAGTGCTACAGAAAACAAAATTAAAGGCAGCTAGAGAAAAATGTTAGATTACATACAAATGGGACCTCATTAGATTAACTTCAGACTTCTCAGAAGAAACATTACAAGCCAGGAGAGATTGGAGGCCTATTTTCAGTGTTCTTAAAGAATAAAAATTATAACTAAGAATTTCATCTCTCACCAAACTAAGCTTCATACGTGAAAGACAATAAAATCTTTTGCAGACGAGCAAGCACTAAGGGAATTCATTACCACTAGGCCAGCCTTGTAAGAGGTTCTTATGGTACTAATAACATGGAAATGAAAAAAAAAAATACTGCAGAAGCACACTTAGGTACATAACCCACAGAAACTATAAAGCAACCACACAATAGAAACTTCAAAACTATCGGCTAACAACTTCATGTTAGTATCAAAACGTCACATATCATTATTAATCTTGAATATAAAAGGTCTAAATGCTATACTTAAAAGGCACAGAGTGGCAAATTGAGTAAAATAAAAAAAGAAGACCCATCTGTCAACTGTTTTCGACAGACCCATCTCACGTGAAACAGCACCCACAGGTTCAGTGTAAAGGACTGAAGAAAAATCTATTAAACAATCAGAAAATAAAAAAGAAACATTATTCTTAGATAAAACATACTTTAAGCCAACAGCAGTAAAAAAAAAAAAAAAAGGACAAAGAAATGCATTACATAATGATAAAAAGTTCAATTTAACAAGAAGACTCAACTATTCTAAATACATATTCATCAAAAATTAGAGCACTTTTATTCATAAAGTAAGAACTACTAGACCTTTGATAGACTTAGGCAGCTACACGATGATAGTGAGGGAATTTAACACACCATGGACAACATTAGACAGATCATCAAGGCCCAAAACTAACAAAGAAATTCTGGACCTAAATACAACAGTTGAACAAATGGACCTAACTGACATCTACAGAGTATTACACATATGAATTGCAGCATATAAATTCTTCACATCTAGACATGAAACATACTTCAACATCATCTACAAGGTGGGTAATAATGCAAGGCTCAATGAGTTAACTCAATGAAATGATACCAACCATATTCTCAGAGCACAGTAGAATAAAAATAGAAATCAGTGTCAAGAAGCCCTCTCAAAACTGAATATTAGACAATTTTCTGCTGAATTACTTTTACGTAAACAATGAAATTAAAGCAGAAATATAAAAACTCTATGAAATAAATGAAAACACAGACACAACATACCAAAATCTCTAGGATGCAACAACAGCGGTGTTAAAAAGAAAGTTTATTGCACTAAAAACCTATCCCAAGTTAGATGAAGCAGGAACAATGCAACATACCAGAGAAAGGAACTGGAGTAACAAGAAATAGAAAACGTAGAGGAAATGTATAAATTCCTGGAAACACATAATGTCTCAAAATTGAATCAGAGAGAAATGGAAACCCTCAACAGACTAATATCAAGTTCTGACATGGAATTAGTAATAACAAACCTAGCAACCAAAATAAGCCCAGAGCAGACGGATTGGCAGCCAAATTCCACAAGGCATACAAACAAGAGCTGGTACCAATTCCACTCAAATTTTTCCAAAAAATTGGAGAGGAGGGGCTTCTCCCTAACTCATTCCACAAAGGCAGCATCACCCCAATTTACCAAAGTCTGACAAAAACACAACAAAAAAAGAAAATTACAGGCCAATATCCCTGACAAACATATATGCAAAAATCCTCAACCAAACACTAGCAAACCAAATCCTACAGCATATCAAAAAGTTAATTTTTTCGTGATCAAGTAAGACTTCATTCCTAGGATGCAAGGTGGGTTCAACATACACAAATCAATAAATGTGAAACACCACATGAACAGAATTAAGAACAAAAACCACATGATCATCTCAATAGAGGAGAAAGAACATTTGATAAAACCCAGCCTTCCTTCATGATACAAATACTCAGAAAACAAGGCATTAAACGAACATACATCAAGATAATAAAAGCCATTTATGACAAACCTACAGCTAGCATAATACTGAACAGTCAAAAACTAGAAGCATTCCCCTTGAGAACTGAGATAAGGTAAGGATATGCCATTCTCACTACTCCTCTTTGACATAATATTGGAAGGGCTAGCCAGAGCAATCAGGCAGAAGGAAGCAATAAAAGGCAGTGAAATAGAAAAAGGTGAAGGGACATTCTCTCTCTTTGCTGGTAATATGATTCTATACATAGAAACCCTAAAGGCTTCAGGAACTGATAAATGACCTCAGTGAAGATTCAGGTACAAAATTAATGTACAAAAATTACTATCATTTCTATATATTAGTATCAGCCAAGCCAAGACCATAACAAGAACATAATCTCATCTATAGTAGCTATATTAAAAATAAAATACCTAGGAATATCTCCAACTAAGGAGATAAAAGATCTCTACAAAGAGAACTACCAAACACTGCTGAGAAATCATAGATGACACAAACAAATGGAAAAACATCCGATGCTCATTAATTGCAAAAATCGGTATCATTAAAACGGCCATACTGCCCAGATCAAGCTACAGATTCAGTGCTATTCCTATGAACTTGCCAACATCATTCCTCACAGAGCTAGAACAAATTATTTTAAAATGTGTATGGAACCAAAGAAGAGCTCAAACAACCAAAGAAATCCTAAGCAAAAAGAACAAAGCTGGAGGCACCACAATACCTGACTTCAAACTGTAAAGCTACAGTACTCAAAACAGCTCCATAGTGTGTGTTTGTGTGTGTGTGTGTGTGTGTGTGTATACATACACACCCAGCACAGGAGCACCCAGATTCAAAAGTAAGCTCTTAGAGACCTATGAAGACATGAAGATAATCATACAATAATAGTGGGAGACTTCAACACACCACTGACTGTATTAGACAGACCATCGGGGCAGAAAACTAACAAAGATATTCAGGAGCAGAACTCAACACTTGACTTAATGGAACTAATAGGCATCTACAGAACTCTCCTTCCAAAAACAACAGATTACGCATTCTTCTCATCTGCACATGGCACATACTCCAAAAAGGACCACAAATAATTCATAAACAATCCTAAATTAATTTTTTATAAATTGAAATCATATCAACCACACTCTTATACCACAGCTAAATAAAAATAGAAATCAGCACTAAGAAAATCATGCAAACCATAAAATTACATGAAAATTAAACAAGTTGCTTCTGAGTGACTTCTGGGCAAATGATGAAATTAAGATAGAAACCAAGGATTTTTTTGAAAGTAATGAAAAACGAAATATAGCATACAAGAATCTCTGGGACACATATAAAGCAGTGTTAAGAGGGAAGCTTATAGAATGAAACATATCCCTCAAAACTTTAGAAAGATCTCAAATTAACAACTAGAGGAACTAGAAAAACAATAGCAAATCACCCCAAAATCTAGTGGAAGACAATAAATAAACAAAATCAGAGCTGAAATGAAGGACACTGAGATGTGAAAAACCTTACAAAAGATTAATAAACCCAGAAGCTGATTATTTTAAAAAATTAAGAAGATAGATAGACTGCTAGTAGACTAATACAGGAAAAATAAAAAAAGAGGGAAGATCCAAATAAAGACTGTCATATATCCCAAAAGGGATGTTACCACTGACTTCACAGAAATACAAAAAACTCTCAGAGACCACTATGAACACATATATGTACACAAGCTACAAAACCTAAAAGAAATAGATAAGTTCCTGGAAACATACAACCACCAAAGACTGAATCAAGAAGACAACAAATCCCTAAACAGACCAATAAAGAGTTCTGCATTTGAAACAGTAAGAAAAGCCTACCAACCAGAGAATGCCCAGGACCAGACAGATTCACAGCTGAATTCTACCAGATGTGTAAACAAGTTTGCAAATTTGCTACCATTCCAATGAAACTATTCCAAAAGGTTGAGTAGTAGGGACTCCCTCCTACCTCATTCCATGAGGCCAACATCATCTTAATACCAAAATCTTGCAGGCAGGCAGACACACACACACACACACACACACACACACACACACACACACCCTTCAGGTGAATATCCTCCATAATCATAGATTCAAAATTCTCAGCAAAATACTAGCAAACCATATCCAGCAGCATATCAAAAATGTAGTCCACCACAGTCAAGTAAAGTGGGTTCAACATATGCAAATCAATAAAATGATTCATCTCATAAAAGGAACTAAAAATAAAACCATTGATCTCAATAGATATAGACAAGGCTTTTGATAAATTTCAACATCCCTTCCTATTAACAACTCTCAAGAAATTAGGCATTGAAGAAACATACTTCAAAATATTAAGTCATCTCTGACAAACCCACAGCACTGAAAACATTCCCCTTGAGAACTGGAACAAGGAAAGAGTGACCATTGTCACTATTCCTATTAAATGTAGTATTGGAGATCCTGGCCAAATCAAATGCGCAAGAGAAAAAAAAAAAATCCAGATAGGAAAACAAGTCAAAACTAGCTATCTTCACTGATAACATAATTCTATACCTATAACGCCCTAAAGTCCCCACCAAAAGCCTTTGATAAACAATTTTAGCAAAGTTTCAGGATATAAATTAAATGTTCAGTAATCAGTAACATACCTACACATCAACAAGATCCTATCTGAGGGCAAAAATCCATTCACTATGACAAAAAAATAAAATAAAATACCTAGGAATACAACTAGCCAGGGAGGTAAAAGATCTCTACAATGAGAACTAGAAAACACTGCTCAAAGAAATCAGAGATGACAAATGGAAAAATATTCCATGCTTATAGGAAGAATCAAGATTGTTAAAAAGGCCAAACTGTCCAAAGCAATCTACAGATTCACTGCTGTCTGTATCAAACTTCCAATTACATTCTTCTCAGAATTCAAAAACACTATTTAAAAATTCTTATAAAACCTAAAAAGAGCTTGAATAGCCAAGGCAGTCCTAAGCAAAGAGAACAAACCTGCAGACATCACATGATCCAACTTCAAAACAGCATGGTACTGTTATAAATACACACAGAGAGACGAATGGAAGAAAACAGAGAGACCAAAAATAATGCCACACACCTGCAACCATCTGTTCTTTGACACAGTCGACAAAAATCAGTGATGGGGAAAGTCCCTCTCTTCAATAAATGATGCTGGAATAATCTGCTAGCCATATGCAGAACATCAAAACTGGACCCCTTTCTGATAAAATATACAAGAATCAACTCAAGTTGCATCAAAGATTTAAATGCAAAATCTAAAACTGTTAAAACCCTGGAAGACAACCTAGGAAATACCATTCTGAGCATAAAAATGGACAAAGAGTTCGTGACTAAGGACCCCAAAACAATTGTAACAAAAGCAAAAATTTACAAATGGGATCTACTTAAACTTAAGCTTCTACACAGGAAAAAATAAACTATCAACAGAGTAAACAACACACAGAATGCGAGAAAATATTTGCAAAGTATGCATCTGACTAAGGTCTAATAATCTACAAGAAATTTAAAAATTAATAAGCAGTAGCAACCCCATTAAAAGTGGGCAAAGGTCATAAAGAGATACTTTTTAAAAGAAGACATAAGCATGGCCAAAAAGTATATTAATAAGGTTCAATATTAATAATCATTAGAGAAATGCAAATCAAAACCAGCATAAGGTACCATCTCACACCAGTCAGAATGGTTGTTATTAAAATGTCAAAAAATAACATGCTGGTAAGGTTGCAGAGAAAAGAGATGGCTTATACCTTGCTAGTGGAAATGTAAATTAGTTCAGCATTGTGAAAACTGGTTTGACAATTTCTCAAAGAACTCAAAGCAGAATACCATTTGATCTAGAAATCCCATTACTGGGTATATACTCCAGGAAATCTAAATCATTCTACCGCAAAGACACGTGGGTGCATATGTTCATCGTAGCAATATTCACAATATTAAAGACATGGAATCAACCAAAATTTCTCTGAATGGTAGACTGGGTAAAGAAAATGTGGTACACATATACCATAGAACATTATGCAGCAATTAAAAAGAATGTTACTACGTCTTTTGCAGCAATGTGGATGGAGCTGGAGGCCATTATCCTAAGCGAACTAATGCTGGAACAAAAAACCAAATACTGCATGTTCTTACAAGTAGGAACTAAACATTGAGTACATCTGAACACAAAGAAGGGAACAAAAGACAGTAAGGTCTGCCTGAGATGGAGAGAGAGAGAAGGGTCAGGATCAAAAATTACCTATTAGATACTATGCTTATGTCCTGGGTGGAGGAATACTCTGTACACCAAACTCCTGTGAAACACAACTTACTTTAACAAACCTGTGCATTTACCCCTGAACCGAAAATAAAATTTTTAAAAAAGAAAATGTGGCACATGTACACCATGGAATACTACGCAGCCATAGAAAATAATGAAATCATGTCCTTTGCAGAAACACAGATCCAGCTGGAGGCCATTATCCTAAGTGAATTAACACAGGAACAGAAAACCAAATACTGCACTTTTTACTCGTAAGTGGGAGCTAAGCATTGGTTACTCAAGGACATAAAGATGGCAAGAAGAGACACTTCAGACTACTGAAGGAGAGAAGGAGGGAGATAGACAAAGGGTCAAAAAACTAGCTATTGGGTACTATGCCCACTACCTGAGTGATGGGATCAGTTGTACCATACACCTCAGCATCATGCAGTATACCCATGTAACTAACCTGCGCATATATCCCATGGATATAAACAAAAATTATGAAAAAAAAATTTTCTCATCTCCAGCAAGGAGTCACGTTCTATTTTAGTTGAGGAGATAACTTGATGGGTGCAAGACAATAGATTTAAGAGATAAAAATTTTAAATTATGCACTATTTCAAACAGTAAAATAATATATTCTAAAATACAGTAACACGAAGCAAAGTTTTAAGAATTTTATCAAACCTGGAAGGAATCCTATATAGCTGATGGAAGCAAAGGAAGCTAAGTGGTAACTATTCAATTGCCCATTACATCTACAGTAAGGTGAGCAATAATTCGACAGTCTTTTCCATGACAGTTTATTGTGGTTTATTCCATTTATAATTTACATTATAGCATGAAAAAAATATTTCTGAAGACTTAATTTCTGACTTCTCAAACTTATTCTCCTCAAGTTTAAACCCCAGTTCTGTTGTTCATTATCTGTTTTACATTAGGGAAGTTACTTAATCTAATTGTCTGTAAAATCAGGATAATAGTAACGACTTCACTGTGGCTGTTGTGAAGATTGAGATAATACGTATGAAGTTTCAAGTACATTGTCTGGTACAAAATGGGAAGTCTACAAATTGTTTCATAATCATAATTTTTATTGTTTCTATATTTAAAATTGCGACAACAGCTTTCAAATAAAATCAATTTGATATACATTTACTAATTCTTCAAAGTAATATAGAACTATTTCTTATAATTTGTTTGTTTCTTAGAGCAGGAGAGAGTCCCAGAGTTAACTAGCATTGTTTTGGGGAGGTGTTAGATTTTATAACATAATTTTAAGAGAAGGTTTAGAAATAAAATATGAAGCTACTAGATTTTGAGAAGCTTTTAATGGAAATATTTTTTCAGAAAGACATCTAATATATACTATTGAAAAAGCTGTGCTGATAAAATCTGAAAGTAAGCCCCTGTAATAAAAAGCATTCCCCATATCTGAAAGAATAGACTTTTTTTTTTTCAGAATTAAACAGTGAAAACATACACATGACACAAATGTATTTTCTACTATCTCTATAGAGGAGAAATTTAATCTGGCCAAGACATGATTGAATAAAAATTTTAAAAGGTACATCATATGTGTTTCCTTACAGGAGTCCTTAGTATACTCTGAATATATAATAAAGTTATTTTTACTGCAACAATGTAAAAAGTTAAATCGTCTTTCACAAGGCCTATCACTGTGACTTGTATGGGGTCAATACTGAATAAGTATTGATGAAAAAAAAAAAAACAGAAAACTAAAACCTACTTGACTTTTCATCATTTCTCATTACAAAAGGAATGATATAAAAAATAATAGGTTAATGAGTTACACAATAAATTAATGAGATGTTTCTATAGGTATACAAAAATTTACATACTCAAATAAGTCCTGTCTTTGAATGTATTGACCTATAAGAGGTACTGGCTTTTATTGCCCAACACAGTTTTTAACTTCAATTTTTTGAAATGTCCTCCATGGCCTATATGTTATTAACAAGTAAGCTTATTCATGATAATAAGAGGCAACGAAACTTGAGGAGTAGACAGTCTTCACTAAAGGAGGAATTCAGAGAGGAAGATGTTGAGATTAAGAAACTAAAAATAGGTAACATCAGGGAAAACTGCAAAAACTTTTTATATCAGGAAGATACAGATAAAGTGTACAAACCGGAAGAGATCACCTGATAATACAACAAGGCAAAGCCATGGGAGGTTTTGTATTCTTTTGACCATGAATGTGAGGGTTACCAAAAACACAGAGAACATTTAATCAACTCATGTTAGGATTTTAGTAAATGCTGTGCACACACCATTCTTAGTTGACCTGAAATTATAATTGCATTATAATTAAAGAAATCACATTAAAATGAGGTAAACTGCAATTGGAATCAGATCTGCATATAGTCTGGTTAGCTACATGTTTTAGAAAGGGTAGAGGGAGAAATTTTTTAGGAATGTAAGCCTTATAGAATGAGGTCATGAGAGAGATTCTGAGTTGTGTATTAATGGCTTATTTCTATGTATAGCATGTATCTGATGTACTTTTTCTGGTTCTGGTCAAAGTTAATGGAGACAAATCATGTACTTGTTTATGTCATCTTGACTCATATCTGGTAACATATTTTTCTTCTTTCAAAGAAGTGGAAATATCCAATTGTAAGCCATTTCTGTTGTTTTCTTCTTCAGTTTACTGGCAATGACAACTTATTGATGAGAACAGTCGACTTTGTGCCACTATAGGATGTTGAATCATTCCTTGACCATTTTGTTTTTTTCTGGTAAAAATTACTTTCTCTTTGGAACTAAAGCTTGAAGACAAAATCTCAAATGCATTCTCATTGCTAAAAATGTAAGTTTAGTATTATACCTTATAAATGTTTTAAAAATATTTCAAACAAAAAATATTTTTAATATGGAAAATACATAATACTTATGTTACAGAGTTGAACAAGTCCTAATTTCATGCTCAGTGTCTCTTAAATGGAACTTTAAAAATATTGTTTTTTATTAAATATAACACATTCTCTCCTCTTTTTAAAGTGTATTTACATATGTTCTCCACTCTACAGCTCATTTTTCCTCTGTACTTCTTCCCTAGTTAAGATTATCAGCCTCTTACAGCCAAAACGTGTAGTGTTGTTTTAGAAGCAAATGAAAAACTACTATCATTCCATAACATTTAAAATTCATATCTGAACATACTTGCCAATCATCACCAAATCAGAAACTCTTTTTATTACATCTAAATGTTTTCTGAGAAGTTATCTAAATAAGAATTTTTCTAGCAAATAGTCTGTCGATACTTTTTTGGCATTCTGAGATAAATTGAATGAATGTTCTTACGTTTAAGTCATTAATCCATATCAAGTTAATTTTTGTATAAGGTGTAAGGAAGGGTCCAGTTTCAGTTTTCTGCATATGGGTTGCCAGTTTTCCCAATATCATTTATTAAATAGGGAAGCCTTTCCCCATTGCTCGTTTTTGTCAGGTTTGTCAAAATCAGATGGTTGTAGATGTATTGCATTATTTCTGAGGCCTCTGTTCTGTCCCATTGGTCTATATCTCTGTTTTGGTACAAGTACCATGCTGTTTTGGTTACTGTAGCCTTGTAGTATAGTTTGAAGTCAGGTAGCATGATGCCTCCAGCTTTGTTCTTTTGCTTAGGATTGCCTTGGCTATATGGGCTCTTTTTTGTTCCATATGAAATTTAAAGTAGCTTTTTCTAATTCTGTGAAGAAAGTACATGGTAGCTTGATGGAGATAGCACTGAATCTATAAATTACTTTTGACAGTGTGACTATTTTCAGGATATTGATTCTTCCTATCCATGAGCATGGAATGTTTCTCCATTTGTTTGGGTCCTCTCTTATTTCATTGAGCAGTGGTTTGTAGTTCTCCTTGAAGAGGTCCTTCACATCCCTTGTAAGTTGGATTCCTAGGTATTTTATTCTCTTTGTAGCAGTTGTGAATGGGCGTTCACTCATGATTTGGTTCTGTTTTTCTATTATTGGTATATAGGAATTCTTATGATTTTTGCTCATTGATTCTGTATCATGAGACTTTGCAGAAGTTGCTTATCAGCTTAAGGAGATTTGGGGTTGAGACGACAGGGTTTTCTAAATATACAATCATGTCATCTCCAAACAGACAATTTGACTTCCTCTCTTCCTATTTGAATGCCCTTTCTTTCTCTTGCCTGATTGTCCTTGCCAGAATTTCCAATGTAATGTTGAATAGGAGTGGTGAAAAAGGGCATCCTTGACTTGTGCCAGATTTCAAAGGGAATGCTTCCAGCTTTTGCCCATTCAGTATAATATTGGCTGTGCATTTGTCATCAATAGCTGTTATTATTTTGAGACACATTCTATCAATTCCTAGTTTACTGCGACTTTTTAGCATGGAGGGGTGTTGAATTTTATTAAAGGCCTTTTCTACATGTATTGAGAATGTCATGCGGTTTTTGTCATTGATTCTGTTTATGTGATGGATTATGTTTATTGATTTGCATATGTTGAACCAGCCTTGAATCCCAGGGAGGAAGCCGACTTGATAAGCTGGTGGTGGACAACCTTTTCCATGTGCTGCTAGATTCAGTTTGCTATTATTTTATTGAGGATATTTGCATCGCTGTTCATCAGGGATATAGGCCTGAAATTTTCTTAGTTGTGTCTCTACCAGGTTTCGTATCAGGATGAAAACCTAGGCAATACCATTCAGGAAATAGGCATGGGCAAAGACTTCATACCTAAAACACAAACAGCAATGGCAACAGAAGCCAAAATTGACAAATGGGATCTAATTAAACCAAAGAGCTTCTGCACAGCAAAAGAAACTATCGTCAGAGTAAACAGACAATATTCAGAACAGGAGAGAATTTTTGCAATCTATCCAGCTGACAAACGGCTAATATCCAGAATCTGCAAAGAACTTAAACAAATTTACAAGAAAAAAAATCCCATCAAAATGTGGGTGAAGGATATGAACAGACATTTCTCAAAGACGACATTTATGTGGGCAACAAAGATACAAAAAAAAGCTCATCATCACTGGTCATTAGAGAAATGCAAATCAAAACCACAATGAGATACCATCTCATGCCAGTTAGAATGGCGATCATTAAAAAGTCAGAAAAAACTGATGCTGGAGAGGATGTGGAGAAATAAGAACGCTTTTACACTGTTGGTGGGAGTATAAATTAGTTCAACCATTATGGAAGACAGTGTGGTGATCCCTGAAGGATCTAGAACAAGAAATACCATTTGACCCAACAATCCCATTACTGGTTATATACCCAAAGGATTATAAATCATTTTACTGTAAAGACATGCACTCGTGTGTTTATTGTGGTACTGTTCACAATAGCAAAGACTTGGAATCAACCCAAATGCTCATCAGTGATAGACTGGATAGAGAAGATGTGGCCCATATACATCAGGGAATACTATGCAGCCATATAAAATGATGGGTTCATGTCCTCTGCAGGGACATGGATGAAGATGGAAACCATCATTCTCAGCAAATTAACATAGGAACAGAAAACCAAACACCACATGTTGTCACTCATAAGTGGGTGTTGAACAATGAGAACACATGGACACAGGAAGGGGAACATCACACACCTGGACCTATCGGGGGGTGCAGGGCTAGGGAAGGGATAGCATTAGGAGAAATACCTAATACCAATGATGAGTTCACCATGGCACATATATACCTACGTAACAAACCTGCATGTTCTGCACATGTATCCCACAAGTTCTTAACCTGGGTTGACTGATGACTTTAAGGATTTTGTAAATTTTCTAAAATCATCTGCAAAATACTCTGTGTACATGTATTTGAGTGGTGACTAGTAGAGTACTGAGGCACATAGCTTTTAAAGGAGCCAGGACCACACAAAAACAGCTAGGGATTTCATATTTTCAAACACTTGTTTACAGACATGGAGTGTTTTTGAATGCTTAAAATATGTTGATTGAACTGAAATCCATAATTGCTCATTGAGTACCTGCTGGGTGTAGGAGCTATGATCTGTGTTCCAACTCAATCAGATTACAAGAACATGCAAATAGGGTCAGGAGAGGGTAAGCATGTACATATATTCACTAAAATACAAGGCAATGCAAAAATAAATATGATATAGTAGCTGCAAGATAAGGGTTTAAGAAGATATTCATGAAGATGCTAACTTCAATATGCCACTTGGTATGAGAGGAGTTTTTCCACTTCTCATCCTTAAAACGTTATTACTAAGGTACAAATATTACAATTTCACCTTAAAACAAATAGTGCATTGAGTCAAATATACCATGAAACATGAAAATAAGTCATTTCACAAAATATAAGTGCCATCTAAAATATTACTCCAGTGTCTATGTACATCTCTTAGAGCAAATATGTATTAAAATATATACCTGTTGAGTTGAGCAATACATATATCTAAAACCTTTTGTTGGGACTGCAAAAATGAAAAGACATAGCTCATATTTCAGGCAGTTTACAATTTATTTTACTCTTGAATATTTCACATTTCTGAATATGTCTGTGCTATTTGATATTTCTTAAATGCTGTATAAACTAAAATATCCTCTCAAGCAGAGACACTTCTGCCAGAACTAAGACTAAATTTGGAATTTGCAGGAGTAAATACAAAGACAATGTGGTCAATTAGCATCTACTAATATTTTTATAGACACATGAAACTTTGTGTGTTCAAATTTCCTAAGATGCCGTTTGTGTTTCCAAAGGTTTCCCTTTCCCTTCCTTATGTACAAGGTTATCTATAAATAAGTCCACCTGATTTACCAAGGATTCTCTCTCATTTTCTCCTACCATGATCTTAATACATTTTCCTTGAAGTTGCACTTTTAAAACTCATTTATTGACAATGTGGCACAGTGTGTTCCTCTAGGTCATAACATCAGACAAAAAACTGCACAATTTTATAAAGCATAATTTTACTTTAGATTTGAAAGTAAGGGTTAATTTCAAGTATTATATTTATAACAAAAGTAAACGTACTGTGAAATGGAAATGCAAACTGTTCTTGAAATTTTAATATTGTCCATTAGATTTTAGAGCTAATCCTTGTAATAAACTCCCTTGGACTACACTCTGATCTCCCATCTGTTGTGTTGGTTCAAGCTTACTTGCCCTTTTGAGTGCTTTGATAAGTTAAGCTAGAATCTCACTCCTAAAATCCAATTCACCCATTTATTCTCAACCCGACCTTTATCCAATCATTTCTTATTTAAAATGTCTCTATAAGGTCTTTTCTTTCCTCCCAGCTAAATTCAAAATTATTTTCAAAGCCAATTTCTAATCTTCTATACTGATAATTAAGTATTAATAATCTTGTATTAGCCATATTCTCCTCTTACCTTGATCTTCTTCAGCATTGATAATCTATATTATTCACACATTTGCTTGTAAATATACTTACATATGAAATAATAATACTTATTTTTTCTCAGAGAAAAGAAGACTGCATGCAAAAGGCATAATTAATCTGAAGGGGAAAAAAAATGAGGACTGGACAACAGTAACAGAAACTACCAGTAGTTTATCTGCTAGGCAAGACAAGAGGCAACGTTGCCAGAACATTTTTAATGATCATGACAGTGTCTACAATATCCACATCCAGACTCCTTCTACGCTGAACATGCTCCGTCTTCACATATACATATCAAGAAACTATGAACAATTTGAGTGTGGAAAGGATCATTGTGCCGTGGAACATTCCACTCTAAGATGTAGTAGGAGTCCTGACTACAAAGGTGGCATCTGAGTTGCCTGGTGCATCAACAAGGCAGACAATGGGGTCTGGGTGGATTGCACAGCCACTGAGAAGTTATAGTTTTACATATTATGATTTCTTGGTTATATGCAAGGGATTTGTTGTTGGCCACAAACTGATATACTAAGAACTTCCTTTGACCAGTAAACAAAGTCTAAACATTGCTATAAGATCTTTCATAAGTTATTCTTTCAATGCCTCCGTTTCCTCATCAGTATAGTAGGACTCACAACCCTATTCCTCAAAGTGTTACTGTAACTATGTGAAGAAATTCTTAATGTAAAGCACTTGTACCAGGACTAATACTTGGCACACAGAAAACAAGTAAGAAACCTCAGCTATCATTACAATTATTCTAAGGGCAGCTGGAAATTTACCAGTCTACTGGAAAGTTAACTAAGATTTTGTATCACATATTCTAAGTAAATGTGATCAAAGAATGACAGTCTATTTGGCTCTACAAGTAGAAGACTTTGAAAATCTTAGTGTTGTATTCACAAGACAGTGGAATTTTATAACTACTTTGCTTGAAATACATGAAAAATTCTATTTCCATATCTGAATTCAGTCTGAATTATGAGAGAAAATGAATAAATGCCTTGATGAGAGTTACACATGTAATTATTTTATGTCTTCTAAATTTTTTCTTCTTGCCTAAAATTCTACAAACTTGTAGAGAAAAATTTCTACAAATTTAGAAATACAGAAATCATTTATGAAAACTTTTTCTTCCTAAATATGCAAATGTTTATCAAGTATTCATAATATGATATTAAAATGTCTATAGATTAATTAAATGCTTTAAGAAATTGTATTAATTAGAAAATAATGATGTCTTTCAAAAAATTTTCTGACGAGGTATAAAATGATAGTATTGCTGCATTTAAAATAAAACACTCACATAGATGATCTCTCCAGTTCACTTGGACATTGAGAAAAAGAACATACCTAGTTATATAGAATTATTTGAGAATGATGTAAGAAAATTCTATGAAATTAATTTACCATATTCTTTTATAAATTTAACACAATTAGAGAAAAATTAGTGACATTAATTTCAATTAAATTCAGAAATGGTGATTATTTTATTTATAGTTTTTCAACTCACTTTTTTTTCTTACCAAAATAGTAATGGCGATAATATTAATACTTTTTTTTTTTTTTTAGTTTATTACCTGTCCTTGGAGAAGCTCTCAGTATGCATAATAAAGTATCGGGTTGTTTTCTCAATTAGGGCTTTAACCTATGATGAACTTTCATTTGGCCATCTCTTCCTGACACATAATCACAATGACTATGAGATTAATTTATTTAGACAGGATTCAACAGGGCAGTTACTTGTTCCACAATTTGATAGGGAATAAGAACCAATTCCCTGCAGAATAGAAGCAGAAGAACTTTTATCCATCTATTCTAATGTGCATTAATTTTTAAAAAGCATATAATAGTTAAGAAAATCCTGTTAGATACTCAGAAATAAGGATTTTTAAAGCATACAGTCTTCTCACAAAACAGTTTAACTGTGGCTTTAGAATAAGGTGACGTCATAGACCTACACATAATCATTGCTCAATATTGATCAAGATGAAGATGAGAACATTACTCAGTCTTTAAGAGAGTTAGCTGAACAAGTCTGAAAACCTGTGTTGTGTATTCAATCAGGACACATCTAAAGAATGTTTTTGGGAATCCGTCACAGATAAAGTTTTTGCCTTTGATTTCCGTAGTTTTTTGAAAGAGATTGTTTTAATAGAGAACAAGGCTTAAACATTACAGAGGATGTGAACAGTGCATCTGGTAAGATAAGGTGAAAAAATTTTCAACTCAATCTGAATTAAAAAATTTAGTCATATATGTTTATATAACTGAAAGTACAGAGAGATAAAGCTAGTGTCAGGGTATGCTTATTACGGCTGTTAAAAATCACAGAATACCCAATTATCATTTCTTCTCCCTGTGTTTAATGGGGTTGTCAGTTAAATTGCTTTCACATGTAGCATTATATATAATCTGTATAACAACTGTGGGTAGAGTGATTAGGCATACTCATACATAGGTATGTAAAAGTAATCCATAAACTATAAAATGTCATATAAATGTGGAATTGTATAATTAGCACTATTATTGTTACTGATTTTGAAGTGTTTTGGCATTAAACATCAACTCTGTTACACCTGAGGTTTGCACAGTACTCAAAAAATAGGAATTTGAAGCTTTGAAATTAGAAATATACCCTTGGCAACCACGCATTTACTACTCTAATAGAACAAACTGTCAAGAACAATTTTTTTTTTTTATCTTGAGAACTAACACTTTTTGATTGACCTTATATAAAATTGCTTTCAAATAATTAAAAAGTAGTTTTTATAGTGGAAAAGTTCAGTGGAAGTCTAAATTCTAAACATGTTATTTTTGAAATTGAGACATTGTGGTAGCATTGTTTACTCTCTTAATTTTGCATTTATACATTCATAATTTATTTCACCAGACCAATTTGCTAGAATTAACTTTTTTAACTAAATGCAAAAAACAACCTGAAGAGAAAACAGTGCTTTTATTTCTGCAAGGAGTTGCAGAACATTTGTAATCATGGTCAAAAATTTAAATATCCATGGGCAGTATGTCAATGTGCTATTTTAAAAGATACATGTGAACTTCAAAAATTTTTTTGTCTTACTGTAAACACTATTTGTGAATAAGTTGTCAAAATCATGAATATATTTCATTCATGAATATTACATTCACAGTAAACATCTGCTCAACTTAATTTCTCTCAAGTTATAATAGTCATCAAATATGGCTACTTGGGAAGTAGAATATTGGCTGTTCCACTAAAGAAGAAGAAGACTCTAAAAGGAAATCAGATGAAAAAACTCAATACGACATTTTGGTTAGAAATGAAAAAATGACATTTTCAAAATAACATAATTCCTTAGAGAAAGCAGAAAGTTTGCCTGCATCTCATCTTCACACTGGAGCTGGTGCTGGTCCTGAACTTTACTAGTTGTTAGTAAGAGGTTTAAGTAGTCTTGTAAATATTTCAGGTTAAAATGTGATATTATTCTTTGCAGTTACTTTTGAGTATTTTTTTTTAATAGTCATTGTGTGTCCTATAAGATATCCATCCTTCATACCCAGTAATAAAGCATGTTCCGCATGAATGGATTAGCTTCTGTCCTGTAGAGGGCGCTGCTGTATATTTATGCAAGCACCGCTAGGCCCTTGAAGGTTGAAAATAAAAGATAACAGCATCGATGTTTTTGAGTCTCATCAAAACAAAGACGGGGCCACAGAGACGAAGAAAAGTATGGAAAGAACATTGAGAATAACATTCTACTTTTAAATGAAGATTTCAATATATATTTTAAGCTCAGTATGAGTCATGTAAGTCATTAATAGTCACTTTCTTTTCCCAAAAATGGCCTAGGAAAATTAAAAAAAAAAAAAAAATTGATAATGATAGGAAAGCAATGCTTTTGAATTTTTTTTCTATAAATGGTGTGTTGAAATTGGGTATTAATTTTGAAATCAATTTATTTAAAACTAAAACATCCCCACCTACTGAAAAGCTTTCCTGACATTCTACCTCTCCTTAAGAGTTAGTTTCTTCCTTCTCTGTACTCCTATAGGATGCTGTATATGTGGCTTCTGCAGCATATATAGTTATATGCCCTGGGGCTCTACTGAATTGTGACCCCTACGAAGTCAGGGCCCTCTTCTCATTCACTATGCTAGCAATGCCTTGCACAGAGTGTTTACTCAATAAACATGTACGGAATAAACGAGCAAGCGACTAATGAAAATGAAAATCATTTCAAGGGCAGAAATAAAGTTTACCTAGAATACCAAATTAGCAACACAAATATAAATTCTATGGAAAGATATGACTATAAAGAACTATTGAATTTTCTCCAAATTACTCTAAGCATAGAGGAATGTAAATGATTTACTACCAATACATATTCTGATGTCTTTATTAACCTATATTTAACATTATTAAGGAGTTTTCTTTTTCTTATTTTTTTAAATGGGAATGCTAACCTAAAAATACTTGATAATCAGGATTGTATATAAAGTGAAAACTTCATTGAAAATACAATAATGCTTAGCATTATTATTATTATTATTATTATTATTGAGACAGAGTCTCGCTTTTTTCCCCAGGCTGGAGTGAAGTGGCGCAATCTTGACTCGCTGCAAGCTCTACCTAGGGGGTTCACGCCATGCTCTCGCCTCAGCCTCCCGAGTAGCTGGGACTACAGGTGCCCGCCACCGTGCCCAGCTAATTTTTTGTATTTTTAGTAGAGAAGGGGTTCCACCACGTTAGCCAGGATGGTCTTGATCTCCTGACCCCGTGATCCACCCGCCTCGGCCTCCCAAAGTGCTGGGATTACAGGCGTTGAGCCACCGTTCCCGTCCGCATTATTATCTTAAAGAATACAAAACTCTACTTATACACACACACACACACACACACACACACACACACATATATATATATATATATATATATATATATATATATATATAAAATGGCTTTAATGTAGTAGAAAAGAACATATCTGGAAAGCAGATTTATTATGGGTAGCCAGAAAAGAGTCATGTTTCTAACGGAACTGAATACATAAGCAAAAAATAAATCTATATATAGAGAGAGCATGTGAGACAGAGATTATCTAATATATCCAATAGTTTTGCATATGCCCAAAAAAACTTCTTAAAATATGAGTGCCTTAAATAATTTTTTTAAAAGTTTTAGATTATTTTTCCAGTAATTATCTACCTGTTTCTTTCTTTCTCTCATTGATTTGTTTTTAAAAGTTATGAGGTGTTTGTTTGACCAAAGCTCTTGGGTAGATGAGATATTAATCACAATATATTTTTCTATTTCTTTAACTAGATTAGATGTTAACCTTCATTTCCAAAATGACATGAAGACTCATTCAGAATAGTGTCATGAACAGATATTTAATCAGTCCAACAATTTTTCCCCAGGAAATCTGCATCTCAGAGGTTTTATATCATTTTGCATTATTTGTCATTGTTAAGGAACAATAAAAAGCATAAATGAAAATGACCATATTAAAAAAGCAAGATGTTTTACTTCCCAATGTCATTGGAAATGGGAAACTATGCTAGCAGAAAATACAAAAATATTATCACTTAAGGGTAAATCTTTTTATGGCTAAGCATCACGCCAATGGCAGAGTAAAAACCACTCAATGTGGCCACGATGATGATCGGTTTGGATTGACTTAGCTACAGAGCATCTGCAGAGATTTAAGGGATTGGCCACAATTCTCTTCTGATGGCTCTGCCAAAACATGGTCAATTTATTTGGGTCCATAGACCTGAACCAAACTAAAGTGATGCTTTCAAGTGATTATAAAACAGATCCAAATAAAATATCCTATAAATGCCGCCAAATCACTAAGAAATAGATACATGGGTTACTGGTTTTTTGAAAGAAAATTGTTTTTTCTTTACATTTTGTTATAATGGCTTTAATGTAGTAGAAAAGAACCTATCTGGAAAGCAGATTTATTATGGGTAGCCAGAAAACAGTCACGTTTCTAACGGAACTGAAACATTGCCCATTCATAGATTCTAAGAGAAGAAGCTGTTTCAAAACATTTGAAGTTATAGGACAGAGCAAAGCAAAGAAGTAACTGGAGGAAACAACAGGATAAAAACGATGATCCCAAGCACTACTTTCAAGTCTTTAGACCCCACGGAAGACCTCAGGCCCTTGTAGGACAGTTGGAGAGACAATGCCGGACTCCTAGCTCTCATTAAGGGATGCAAGGTGGTCTGTTTTTAACTTGTTTCTGTAACGGAGCACATTTTTTTTTTTTTTTTTTTTTTTTTTTACTTTTCCTATGAATTTCTTAAAAAATTTGGCCTCAATTGCTTAAAGTGGTTTCTATCTTTACGATACCATGAAACACACAAACTTTAAAAACAAAAGGGGAGGAATCAAATTAACTCATTTTATTGGGCAAACTAAATTTAACACCAAAAAAAAAAAAAAAAAAAAAACCTGAAGTTTTCTAAAGCTAATCATTTAACAATCACTTAATTACTTGTTTTTTTTAATCACTGTGATAAGTGTTGTGAAGATTTACTCACAAATATTTGATGAGCATCTGCAATGTATTAGACAGAGGCAATTAAGAAATAGTTCTTGCTCCTTCCTTAGAAGCTTATAATTTTATAGGGGGTGGTTCAAAAACTTAAACCATTCTAGAACTTGGGAAAAATGTCAAAGAAGTAAGAAGCAACAAACTTAAAAAGGAGATTAAAATCGGTGGTCACAGCCCATAAAGACTAAGTGAAGGAAGAATTGCGTGGGGGCGGAGAGGGGTTGGAGTTTGAGAGATGAGTGGAACTTTATATCATACAAAGGGTGAAAATTGTATTCAGAAGGATAAGCACTTCAGAAGGATAGGCTGAAAAGCTGCAATAGTTACTCGGAAACCACCAGTAGTTTGTTATTTTTTGTAATATAAACAAGAGCAGTCGTGTAAGGTCCAAAGGGAGACAGGGATCATGTCACGAAGGGCCTTGTGTGTCAGGCTCATGAGCTTGAATTCCATCCAATAGTGGACTCAGGGTCATCAACTGAGGAGTCTTACAAGGAAAATCATACTCAGATAGCAACTTTAAATGTTGGCATTCAGTTGACATTAATATTGATGAGAAAAATTATATTACAATTATCACTTTAAAATTTGTTGCTGATTTTACATTGTATGAAGACAATATAATTATACATTAAAATGACCATTTATTTTCCTATGTGTAAGGCTAAGTAGTCATTTTCAATAAAAATTCTTCAAAATTAATTTGTAATTTAACACACCCTATGTTAGTATTTAAATACATACACAGTACAAAAGACCTTAGGAAAACAAAGACTTTCATAATGTCCAGGAAGGGATTTCTAATAATTTTTTTTAAATCAGTAAAAAACACACAAAAATATGAAGAAAATCTTTAAGCTTATAAATTTAAATAATGCAACTAAACTCTAATTGAAAAGATTATCAACAATAATTTTTAGACCTATATAAAAAAAGATAATTTCTTTGGGGATTTGCACTGGTGTTTAGACATGGATACCTAGAATTTTCCTTAGGCTAACATCTTTTAACCTTGTCATCTTTGATAAATATTGCAATCTATGCCCTACTGGAATGCAAATTAAAATTCAGGTTGAGTTACATAGTGGTTTCCCTGAGTGAGTGAGGCAGTGGCTTGCAGAAACAAGAGAGAATCTTTTTGAATGCTGGTAACAATCCATTTCCTAATCTGGTTGTTGGTTCCACAGTTACGTTCACTTATGTCAATTTACCACCTGTGCATAATAACTAAGTTATACATTACATGTATATTATAACTCTATGTGGCTGCTTATTTACAAATACTGAAAAAATTCTAAAATGCTGACTTAGACAATACAAAACCAATGGGACAAAGACTGAATTATTTTCAAACTACATAATCTGCAATCCCATCCAGCTTTCTTGCTCCCTGGGTATGTGCATGTGTGCCACAGATAGAGACTGGAAGTACTGACTTTTTCTTCCCCAGTCTATCTTATAAAACTATTATTAAACTTGTATAGGTTTGCATATCAGGGAATACAACTCCCTGTTCAACTTCAGAGGTAATCTATTATTTAAAATTTATTACGGCATGTTGAAATGAAAAAGACAAACATTTATTTAGCAAAACAAGTTCACCTTCAAAAGTATCTTGAGATTTGGTTAGAATCAAAGTTATCCTTTATTAGGCAAGGCTGTTTTCTTTGACCAAGCGAGCTTCAGTATCAGTGCAACAGGAAGGGTACACATTACATAACAGCCACATCAACTGAATCAACCCTAAAAATCAATGGGAATTTTTACAGGAATATGTCAGGAGCAAGTCCAAGAGACCTTGTTGTAACATGAGTAACAAATGTTCAGAGAAGTAGTTCATGGCAGTTATTTCCAGTAGAAAATAAAACGAGAAAAATGTAAAACAAATAATGCTACTTTACATACATTCCAGACTTAACCTGTATGACACTACATTGCAATAGCTAGTGTGGTTTTTTGACTACACTGTATTAATCTTGAGCTGACTGCAATCAACAATCTTAAATCACCTATCTTTGTATCCTCAATGACTAAAACAGTGTATTAGTACATGGCAAAAAAAAAAAAAAAAAATGAAGTAATTGATGTAGTAGAAATTTTTTTCTCACAATATCCATTGTGATTCTTCAGAAACAGCACTCTATTGTTGATAAAAAAGCATACCTCAGAAGTTTCTAAGGTTCAGTTGTCACAAAGCATTTGTACTTTCTTTTACAGACTCCCTGAGTGCCCACATTTTTTTATTGGGGCTTTTTTCCAGGGTTTTTTTTCTTCCAGACATTTACAGGTAAAGCACACTTGTATAAAATTTGTGGATATAATATAAAGTTTACACCATTTCCCTTTCTTTAAGAATTTTCCCAACACATAAAGGAAGCTACCCAATGTACATCTATCACCTCACACAGCTAGCATCGTTTTATGGTGAGAACACCTAAGATCTACCGTCTTAGCAAATTTCAAGTATACAATACAGCATTATTAACCTTACTTGCCATGCTGTATATTCAATCCCCAGAATGGGGTCATCTTCTAATTGATTATTTGTACCTCCTGACCAACATCTCTTCATTTCCTCCACCCCCAGCTACTGGCAACCACCATTCTATTCTCTGCTTTTGCAAATTCTACTTTTTCAGATTCTACATATAGTGAGATTGTGAAGCATTTGTCTTTCCGTGTTTGCTAATTTCACCTAGCATAATGTCCTCTCATCAAAAATGTCACAATTTCCTTCATTATGGCTGAATATTTCAGTGTGTGTAAATACATATACATATATGTATATGTGTGTTGTATATACATATATGTGTGTATGTATGTATATATATGTATTTATTACACATTTACTTTATTCATTCATTAGTTGATGGACATTTAGGTTATTTTGGTGTCTTTGCTATGGTGAATGATGCTGCAATGAATATGGTAGAGTAGCTATCTCTTCAGCATACTGACTTTTTTTCTTTTGGGTGTATACACAGAAGTAAGATTGCTGGATTCCTCTGTATATTAAAGTCCAGTTTGCTTCAGCTACTTGAGATGTGACCCCAAGAATTTAGCAAGGAAATGGTTATATTAATTCAGGTATGACGTGATATGATGTTCTGTATGTGAAAGTTCAGGTTCCGCTACACTATTTACTAAAGAGTTTATCCTCTCTCTATTCTATATTCTTCATGCCCTTCTCAAAGATTAGTTGACCATAAATGTATGAGTTTACCTCTGGGATCTCTGTTCTCTCTTCAGTTTTTATGCCAGTACCATACTCTTTTGATTATTATAGCTTTGTAATATACCTTCAAATCATAAAGCTGTGATGCCTCCAGTTTTGTTTTGTTTTTTTCCCAAAATTGCTTTGGCTATTTAGAATATTTTATGTTTCCATACACATTTTATGATTTTTTTCTAATAACTGTAAAAAATTCATTGAAATTTTGACAGGGTTTGCATTAAGCTTGTCGATCACTTTGGATAGTAAGAAAACAAATCCCATTTACAACAGCATCAAACAATAAAACATTTAGAGAAAAATTTGACTAAGGTTGTAAAAGGTCTGTGCATTAAGAACTAAGGTATTGACGAAAGAAATTCAGTAAGACACAAATAAAAGCATAACGCATAGGAAACTTGAAAAAACTATGAGCTATTGACACAACTGAGTGTTAAGCAACTGAGAAAAACAGAAAAAAACTGTTCACTATATACAGATACTAAGTTATTCCAGAACATATTAAAGCAAAATGAAGTATATAAATAACATGCTAACTTTATTAAATACACACATGTACACACTTTTTTTAAAGGATCACAGAATAATAAATTATAGGCTAAAGAAAATGATCACTTATGAGGATGTGTGAACAAGTTGTAAGGAACAGATATCAGAATGAGACGTCTTTGAACACACCTTTGTATAGTTTTGACTTGTGAACCATGTAAATGTTTTTATATTTCTTAAAAAGTAAATTTAAGAAAAACGATAAAGCAAACCTTACTATTGTATGCTAATATAAGCAAAATAAACCTCAATCGGGCTTTTTTAGCATTATCACACAGAAAATAAAGAACAAATTCAAATAAATTTTGAAAAGATTTAGCTGTCAGCAAATACTCCTAGGAACAGAAAGAGAAAACAAAAAATCCTTGAACTTTACTAAATAGATTTTAGGTGGTGATATTGATATTGTGATATCCTTTAGAAAATAAAACAAGAAAAATGCAAAACAATACCAACTTACATACATTCAGGACTTAACCTGTATCCCACCACATTGCAACAGTTGATAAGGCTGTTTGACTACACTGTATTAACCTGGAGCTGATTACATTCAACAACCTTAAACCAAAAAAATAAATAAATAAACTGAATTTTTTTCTTTTTTTTGAGACG
The DNA here is from genome assembly GCF_049350105.2 of Macaca mulatta. NCBI lineage: Eukaryota > Metazoa > Chordata > Mammalia > Primates > Cercopithecidae > Macaca > Macaca mulatta. The sequence goes on along the minus strand of NC_133419.1, from coordinate 100,672,580 downwards.
GGGTCTCACTCTATTGCCCAGGCTGGAGTGCAGTGGTGTGATCTTGGCTCAGAGAAGCTTCTGCCTCCTGGGTTCAAGCAATTCCCCCACCTCAGCCCTCCAAGTAGCTGGGATTACAGGTGAGCACCACCACACCAAGCTGGGGGTTTTGCTATGTTTCCCAGGCTGCTCTCCAACTTTTGAGCTCAGGTATCTGCCCTCTTCAGCCTCCCAAAGTGGATATCATGATTCTTAATTTAGTTCATCTATATGTAAGGAAAATCAAATAAGTAAATATACTGAATTTTGGGGAGACATGATTCTCATGACAGGAAATGGGAGATCAAATTATAGAGCAAGAGAAGTTAGGAAAAACCATGTATCATTGGATTTGAATTAGAGAAGAATTTATGATTAAGAAAAAAGTAATGAAGATTACGTATTCCCTAGTTTTGTTTTTAAATCACCACTAGCAATAAGCACACGTAATACTCAGATCTTGGTATCTTTCTTATTAAAGCAGGAATCCTTAAAGAATAGTACATACAAGGTTTGGGGCAGAGGAATCAGAAAATGAGCTCTGAATATTTTGTTGCTTCAGAATTTAAAGGCAATCATGAACGCATAGAGAAGACAATAGGTCAAAGTTGCCATTTTGAAGGGGTTTCCAACAGCCAGTTTATATAAGTATCAAAAAGAATATTTCAAGTAACGTATAATTTCACATTGAATACTTAAAAATCCATAAGTCGGTAATATTAAAAATTTTTTTAAGAAATGAAAAGATAGGAGAGAGAACTTTTTAAACAGAGGAATGCCAGGTCATAAGTGTAGAAGGAATGACGTAATTGGAAAGTTTTTATTTTGTGTTCTACAGTGTAATAACTCATTCATGCAAGGATCATCAATAGATGTCAAAACCATTTACAAAATTGTGGAGGAGCAGAATATTTGGTTTCAAGATATCACTCGACATTAATAGTTATCAATAACATGGAATAAATATATCACTAGAATAAATAAGTCTAGCAGATCCTATCTTATCCAAGTGACTCAAATTTAGTGTCACCAATTATAGGACAAACTGGCATTGTGAGTCCTTCTGTATGATGAAATGGGAAGTGTGTATCATCGTCTGCATAACATTTTTTATCAAAATCGTTAATATACTTAAGGGGAAATCATCACACAAATCCAAATTGTATGACTCAAGACTATTGTCTTGGACTTTGTGTAAGTGGAAATGTTGTGAAAGGTAAATCAAGAAAGAATTATAGATTAAAGGAGGGTCAAGATATACAATATCAATTGCAATGCATAATCCTTGATTGGATGCTGAGTTGGGCAACTGAAGACATCTGAATATGGATTGTATTGAGACATTATTGCACCACTGTTAAATACTTTGGGTATTATAAAGTTGTGATCATGCAGGAGATATAAGATTATGTTCTTTTTAGGAGATACATGCTGAAGTATTATAACATCAGCCACTTATTTTTAAATAGTTCAGAAAAAAAGCATATTTGTATATATATCCATAAAATCTATATATGTATGTATCTATTAATATAATCTACCTATCTATAATTACAAAGATAGACAAAACAGATGTAGCAAAATTTTGATAACTGGTGAATCTAAATCAAGGTTTGACAAACTTTTTCTACAAGGACAGATGGTGGATATTTTAGGTTTTTGGTCCATATGGTCTCTGTCACAAGTACTCAACTCAGTCTTGCAGTGCAAAAGCAGCACAGACAATACATAAATAAATAGGCATAGATTTGTTCCAATAAAACCATTGATAGAAGCAGATGACAAGCTGAAATTGTCCATGAAACTCTAGTTTGAAGATCCCTGAGCTAGATGAATATTTTTATGGGTATTCATTTTACTTTTTTGCTGTTTTGAAAATATTAAAAATTAAAAACATAGGAGAAATGACAATTCTCTATTGGAACAGAAATTATTCATTTGATTTTATTATAGAAGTGGAAAAACAACAGTATTTAATAAGAAGTCATGTAGCCTTTATTTGCTGTAATGTCACTGCTCTTCTCAGCAAGATAAAGAGAAGGTTAGGGACTATATAGATCCAGGTCTTTAGAAACAAACAAAAAGCACAATCAGCCAGAGAATATTAAACTACACATTCTTTGATCTGATTTTTTTGTTTATAAACTTAAAATTAATAGTAATGAATGGGAAAATAAGAAACTTTTACAAAAAAATTATTTGCATATCAAATGTGGACATGTACTACTTTATCCACTATCTCTTATAAAACATATATGCTATAGGAAGTTAAATACCATTACTTAGACTGTTTTTGAATTCACTAATCTTGTGATATTTAACACATTAAAATACATAACGTATTGACACTAGTTTTCTTTTTGGGTAGTTGTTTGAAATTAAGTTACCTTAACAGATACGATTCAAACAAAGAAAATGCTCGCTCTATCACAGTTCTACACAGTCTCTGTCTCTCTCTCTCTCTGATTTAATAATTACCACTTGGCTTTACTTTTACAGGTGATTTTTTTTTTTGCTTATCAATATTTTAACACAATTTTATATAATGAATGTATGTTATAAAGGCACATGTATATTATACACGCAGAATAAATATATAAACAGACACATGATAGATACAGAGATAGATATAGAGTTAGAAGTAGAGAAAGAGAGAGAGATGGAGACATATTTTATCTCATGGCACAGACAAAACCTTTGTGAAATCTCTTAGAAAACAGCTACATTTGACATAATAGTCCAGAGAAGGTGAGGAATGATTCAGATCATAGCAAGTCACAGAAAGGATTTTGGGCCATATGACATGGAGTGCTAAGCAAATATTCGAAGATTAAGAAGGATGTCAAAACACAAGCTGTCTTTTTTAAACTGAAATTGTTGTCATCTGAGATAATCTAGAAGAGCTCATAGTCAGCCCCTTTTTTCCCCAGTCAATTGAAATGCTCTTGACTATATCATTTATATTTGAAAATAATTAATGCAAGTTTTTAAATGCCTGTTACAATAGGCATACCTTGAGCATAAAAAAATCTGTTTTAAGGCATATTAAATCCAGTTCCACAGATAAATTTGACAGGGAAATGATGAAAAGAGAAGCTAACAGCAGCGATGGGGTATTAACAAAAGTGTTAAGAAAATATGGAAGGATGTTTGGCAAACAGTGTGGTGTCACACTCTTTAAGTATTCAACCTACATTCTCTTTTGTAAAGGGGTAGTCTTTTAGAACTTTATATTAGTTTTCAGTACAAAATAATAGTATTTCATTATAAGAAAGTGGAACATAAAATACAGTTATCCATAATCTTTTCAGGCCTATAGCACTGTTGTTACCATCTAGTGGAATTCATTCCTCCATGTATTTTACTTAGGAAATCATACAGCACATAAAACTTTCTATCTTGCTCTTTTTAAGGCATTATATTGTAAGCATTTTATTTGAAAGGCCTACTAATGGAAATGGAATTGTTCATTCATTCAAAATATATTTCTGAATGTCTTCTCTGTGCTTGGGACAGTGAAGGCCTGTTATATACTACAGATAAATAAGATTGCATTCCAATAAAGGCAACTTCCAGAAATATCTTTTGGAACTGCTTCTAGTTTAAATAAATGTTTATCATACGATGTATAGCTATGAAGTTAACATTTCCAAAAATATGTTTATCTAACAGTTAAATCATAATAAAATAATATTGTGTCAGTAGGAAGTACGGTATTATTTGCAATAACATTTGATTACCAGAGAAAATATTCATGTTCTCTAATCACAGATGATATTCAAGATGCTAGTAAAATTATTTAGAGTAATAAAAACTTAGAAGCCTAGAGGTTGCTCTCTGACAGATATAAATGTGCCTTCACAATTTTATCTTTATATTTTGTGACTCTGTATTATTTGGCTCTGGGCTACTCCTATTTAATGTCACCAGAAAGAACACAGATCCATGTTCTTCATATCTAATTGACTACAAATAAGTGGAGATCAGTCATTTTCTTAACTTCTTTTTCTGTACCCTTCTGGAGGGCTTCTCTAGGACTCATATGTCACCATTAACAACAGAAACAACAAAAAAGGCAAAGACTCTTTTATAAAGTGTCTTTGACATTAAAAATTCCAGCCTTCCTTAGCTCCTTTTTTTTTTGTAACAGCATTCTTGATCATCTAAAAGGCTTAAAAGTTAGATATGCCTGGATGACCCCAATAAAATATGAAGTTATCAGTACAAAGAAACATATAAAATGTAAGAAGTTTACAGAAATTAATGTTCTGAGTTTTTAATCAGAATATCATATAGAATATTAAATCAAATTCTAGTACTATAGATTGGCCTGATTAAGAAACTAGATTAGCCTGATTAAGTTATGAAATATAGTTCTGTCTGATGAGCCCTACTAAAGACCTGCAAATGTTCCCCAGTGACTCAATCTCATACTCAGTATGTGTTTCATACTGAGATTTAGTCCCCAGTGAGTAAATATCAGTATGAAACACATGATGCTGATGGTATATACCATATAATATATATGGTTTCAGGTGGACTTTAGAGTAAATAATATAGTGATATTTATTATTCTTCTTTAATCCTAATTATTTTTAGAAAAAATTGAATATACAACCCGCTTAAACAACTGCTTAGTCTAATAGAGAAACTGGGCTCAGTCTCAGTTTCTTGGATCAAAAAATATCTGACATGTAATAATATTTTATATTCTATTTATTCATACCATTATCTTCTATATCTAACAAGTAAAACAGTGCTACACTTTCCAAATTAATATAAATTTAAGTAAAAAGGATGAAAAATTCAGAGAACATTGTTGATATAGTAGATACGTGACTATGACAGAAGTTAGAAAATTTATTTATGATGTAATAGATATGGAAAATTATAGCAGTGGTACATGAATGAATAAAATATACGAATAAACTATAGATTAGCCTGATTAAGTTATGAAATATAGTTCTGTCTTATGAGCCCCACTGAAGACCTGCAAATGTTCCCCAGTGACTCAATCTCATACTGGCCTAGACTTGAGCTATTAAATAAGAATGCTACAGCCACATATGTTTATTGGTCACTTGAAATCTGGATAGTCCAAGTTATCTATAGAAGTAAAACACACACCAGATTCCAAATTGTATTTTATATTGATTATATGTTAAATAACATGTTGAATGTATTGCATTAAATAAATATTTTTCAAAAATTGATTTCATCACTTTGGGAGGCCGAGGCAGGCGAATCACCTGAGGTCGGGAGTTCGAGACCAGCCTGACCAACATGGAGAAACCCCATTTCTACTAAAAATACAAAATTAGCCAGGCATGGTGGCACATGCCTGTAATCCCAGCTACTCGGGAGGCTGAGGCAGAATTGCTTCAACCTGGGAGGCAGAAGTTGTGGTGAGCCAAGATAGTGCCATTGCACTCCAGCCCGGGCAACAAGAGCAAAACTCCATCTCAAAAACAAAAAAAACAAACAAAAAATTGATTTCCTGTGTTTCTTCTTCTTCTTTTTTTTTTTTTTTTTTTTTTTTTTTTTTTTTTTTAATGTGGCTGTCTAGGAGAAAATGTGAAATTGCATAAGTCACTTAACTTGTTTTCCCATTTGGTAGTACTACTCTAGACAACAAAGCCTTAGCATTCTAGGAGAACCTCAGTCTTTTCAAATTTGTGTTCCAAGCCTTGTTCTACTTATCAAATAATTGAACTCTTAGATACATCAAAGTTTTTAAGGTTTTGTACATCTACGCCTTTATTCCAGAACAGTGGTCATAAAAATTTTCTGTTCATATAGTCCATAAAGTAATTTTTAAAATCATATATATCACATATTTATAGTTTGATATCTAAATTTTTACAGCAGAAATTTAAATAATTGCTAATGATGTCATTTCCAGTACACTATGGTATCGTTCTTTCGAAAAAAAAAAAAATAAATATCATGGTTATTTGAAATTCACAATAATTCATTTTAACAATATCTGAACAAGCTCTTTTTTAGGATTCAGAAATTTTATACTGTCCTTTTATCGTATTGAACTTTCTTATTCCATTTTGCCCATAGAATTTTTTTCAATTTAATATATGGTTATGCTTGAGACTTCTTATGGTTGTTCTATTTCTCTACACACACAATTCATACAAACCAATTTTTAAAATGCAGATCACAAGACTCTAAAGATCTTCTTCTTTAGGATTAAATTATCAATATACTCATTTTTTGTAGGCAGCTGCTTAAATGAATATATAACAAATATGCTTAAATCAAATGTAAAATTTTATTAGAACTGTCTCCTAATGAGGTGAGTGTAGCTATTTTCTAGTTTTTGACTATATGCATTTAAAAACTTGTTCATATACTGAGTAGATGGCAATAGAATAGGCTTTGTTGTAACAATGTAACTTAATACTTTAAACTTCCTCTCAGTTATATTCCAAAACTACAGTTATCCACAATCAAAATTATTAATTTATCAGCACAGAAACTATGATTCCCTTTTAATATTATTAAAAAGACAAATTGCTAAAATCAAGGGAGTTATAGCTTACATGAGTTAGAATTTTTACTTTCCACCATCCACATTCATATTTATGATTATCCTTTTGTTTGGTGTTTTGACTATTTTCCCCTCTTGGGTGTTGCATCTCTGTATGGTTAAGGATGGACTACAGTGTGTTTTCTTTGATAAAGGGAAATGTATTTATGTGTATCATTAAATTCTATATCTGACAAGTGAAAAACTGATATGCAATATTTCAAATAATTACAAATACATTTAAGTACATATGAAAAATTCAGAGAAAACACTGTTTATACAGTAAAGTACATCAATATGACAGAAATCAGAAAATGTGTTATGTTTTGATACAGAGATATGGAAAATTGTAGCAGTGATACATGAATGAATAAAATTTAGGAAACACTGGCATAGATTTGGGCTACCAAATAAGGACGCCAAAGCCACATGTGCTTACTGGGAGACTGTCATAAGGAGACTCAATGTGGAAGGCAGGAAGCTTTTACATCAGAAGTGTTCCCACGAAGATCAGTTTTAGAAAAGAATTCATAAGAATTTTAAGGATCTGGAAATTAATCTTTAAAACTTTCTGTCTGTCTACAACTTTGAAAGTATTTGTGTACTGTAGGGGTATAGGCATTAAATTTGAAGAATCTAGTTCTAGAATGGTTTCCTTCCTGTCTCATTGAATAAACCAATAAAAACAAACACATTTGTTGTTATTTCCATTTTTTGATTTATACAGAATCTTTACCTAAAGATTTACTTTGATCCGTGTACCTAAAGGCAACCTCCTTCGACTCTGAACAGCCTTAAAATAATAATTACTACTGTTCTTACCAATTTTTACCCAAATTATAATTACCTTCCACACACATATCATCCTTGTCGTACAAGAAAGTTCACTGAGAATATGAACCTTTTTAAACTTATCTTTCATCAGAGCCTCTGGTATGGTGCCCTATTAATGAATTCAATAACTATGAGACAACAATTAAACAATTTACAAAACAAATCACCCACATCATTAGAAAACACTTTTTTCTTTTGAAACTTAATTTGAAACACAGAAAAAAAATTATATAAAGTGATGTTCTCAGGTGTTTGTTGCCAAGTTGCAGTCAACATGACACACACACACACAAAACCTTTTTGTCTGGGTGTGTGTATATATACATACATACGCAGTAATATTTTACTATTTATTCTTATAATTTGGATTTTTATATGAACCAGGTATAATTAGGAATATGACAAGAAAAACAGTATAATATAAAGGAACCAAAGCTGTTATTAATTTTTTACTTTAAGAGAGTCAGTGTTCATGTGTATATACTATTTTTTGCACATAAATTGGAATTGTATTAGGCAGTAGTTTTAAAAATCAAGTCATTGACAATGACATTCACTCAGAACTAATCCATAGATCATTTTAAGCAAAAAATGAAAACATAGCATTATTTTGTTTTATTCCTTAAAAGCTTTATGAATGTATAACTTAACATAAAATTCACCCATTCAAAGTGTATGATTCAATTATTTTTAGCAAATGTACAGAGTTGTGCAATCATCAGCACATTCCAGTTTTAGAACATATATCCTATTTTGAAATCATTCTCTGAAGTCACCATATAGAGAGGTAAAGTAACCTAGCTTGTAGTCCGTGGCCCCTAAATCCTCTCAGATGCTCCTCAAAAAAGGACTACAGAATTAGCATAATTGTGACAGTTCTGTGGCACAGGTCACAGAACAAAAATCTATGTTTTTCAAATACACTTTCTATTTTAACTAATCCTTAAGAAAAAAAATCAGACTCCTCTGACACTTCAAATCACCTACTTATTTAGGACAGATTCTATCTGTTAGGATTTCCAACTATTGAAAAAAGATTGGAGGAAAAAGGAGACACAATCCCAAGTGCATGTTTCTGCTCACTACTATATGTTCTGGTTCATGTGAAATATCTAGAGACTAATGGATGTACTGTTTGGATATTTCACTATCGTCTCAAATTCTATGTGTCTGAAACTTAAGTATCATCTCACTCCACCCCCATAGACCTCACTAAATTAGACTCCTCCAGTACAGTTTCTCTGTCAGTTACATGACTAGTGCCTTGGTTACCCTAAATATTTCCCGTTCTCTTCATGTTCCAAGAGTCAACCAATGTTGAACTTAAATACTTTTTTACATTAAGTTTTCCTTCTTTTAAATACTTTCTTCCTTTTAAATGCTTTCTTTCTCTCTCTCTGTCTCCCTCTCTCCCCCCTCCCTCCTTCCTTCCCTTCCTCTCTCTTTCCCTCCCTTTCTCCCTCCCTTCCTTTTTCTTATGCTGTCTCTTAGTGTGATTACCAACACTGTCCCTAGTATTCCTCATCTGACCCTAGATCTGGGGTTATCACTTCATATCTGAATTAATATAACTATTTCCTTGCTAAATTTTTGGAGTCATATCTCAAGTAGCTGAAACAAACCTAAAATTGATGTTAATAAATTTCACTAGCTTCCTATTAATTTTCATCCTCTTTGAATCTGTGCTGTGGGCTTCAGCTTACGTGCATTCATAATTTCATTGCCCTCTATATAATATAGATTTGTTTCAGCAGATAAATGGCAACGTCTGAATTTGTTTTAAACGATGACATCATGAGGGGAAGTTCATCATGGCTGAAAATAAGTACCATGAGAAAAGGGTAATCTGTAAATCTATCACCTGATTTTCATTCTAAAAATTTCTAAGTGTTTCCTCACAGGACTAATGCTTGGCCATAGCACACACCTTCCCCTCATGATGTCAACAGTTTGAACAAATCCAGACATGGCCATTTATCTATTTTGTAACATGGGGCAAATTTCTTAACACCTTTGATCTACTTCTTTCTTCTGCATAATGGAGAGAACACCCACCTTGTAGAGTTGCTATATGGATTGCATGGGACAATGCACATAAAGCAACTTGTACCTACTTAAAAAGGTAATAAGTGTTGATTTCCTCAGTTATCCAGCCTTCATCAATTTCTTTTGGAATACTACTGCAATTCTCTTTGTCCACACAGGCAATATGGAACAAAATACCATGTATTGAAACAATTTTAAGATCTGCTCCTGCTTTTTACTCCAGATTATATGTTCTTTCTCAATACTGCCTTTTAATCTTATGAATAACTTCAAAATTCTTGCATAATTTTTGCTCCTGTGCATTTTCTCACAAATGCTATTTCCTCTTCCTCAAGACTCCTTACCCTGTCTTCTCTTCTTTCCCCAATATACTTTCTACTGCTAGTCATTTAGTAATCAATTCATGTCACCTTCTCCTAGAAGCCCTGAAGTCCTTCTCTTTTAATCTAACTATTCTTCTCTGTGTTACACAGCACTCTCATAAGATTATAATTATATTTAAATTATCTTTTCACTGATGTCTCTTATTCATCTGAGAATATCTTAAAAAACAAATCATTTAAATCATCTTTACATATTCTGTGTACTGCCTGGCCCATTTTAAAGATTGGAATAATATTTGCTAAAAAGGTAGATTTCTTATTAAGTTTCAATTAATTTTCCTAATAATACTTTATATGTTATACGTTAGTCTGGTCTGGTCTGACAAATAAAATATAAGTTCTTTGGGAATAGGGTCATACAATACTTCTGTTATTCATAATTCCTAATGTAATACTTTCCATATAGGTTATAAATAGCTGTTGATTGGTTGATCAAATAAATAAAATATGATACTTCCAAGGAGCAAAAAACAGGAGGGATTAAAGTGGTATGAACCACAATATTGTCATTAAGGTCAACCTTGAGGACACTGTTTTTCTATCTAATACTCAGAAAGATGATTGGACTTGGAGAAGTACACTGTTAGCAAAGCTAAAGGAAAAGTTATTACACCTTAACATCAAAGCAACAGTATGACAACACTTTCACTAAAATTGTCCATACATTTTGGTAAAGATTAGTATTTTGTTTCTAAAATACTGCTTCTACAATTAAGTGAAATGTTTATAAAAGAAAGAAGCTGCTATAATTATGTATAATAATCATAAAATAATAACAGTTACTATTTTTAGAAACCTGTGTGGAGGACACTTTCTGGTTAATTCACAAATATTATTTCTAAACTTTAAAACAAAGTGGGATTTATCATACTTGTATATATAAAGGGACTAATATATAACCAGAAAGATTAACTAACTTGTCTTAGATTACATAGCTACTAAGCAGCAGAGTCAGAACTCAAGTTCAGATTGCTTGGTATGCAAAGCTTACATATCATATTGTATATTGGGTTGAGAGTAATACCCTCCCCAAAATTCAAGTTCTTCCTGGAACCTCAGAGTATGACCTTATTTGGAAATAGGGTCTTTGTAGATATAATCAAGTTAAAACGAGGTCATACTTAATTAGGGTGGGACACTTATAAGTATGGGTCCTTATAAGGAGAGAAAATATAGAAAGAGAACCACACAGAAAGAGCTCCATGTGAAGATGAAGGAAGAGACTGGAGTGATGCATCTGCAAGTGAAAACACATCAAGGATTGTTGACAATACCATAAGCTAAGAGAATGGAATGGATCACGTTTTGCCCTAGTGCTTTCAGAGACAACATGACCCTGCTGACTCCTTGATCTGAGACTTTTTAACTCATCTGGTTTGTGCTAGTTTGTTATGGCAATCCTTGGAAACTACACATATTGTGATATATATGACACATGTATAAAAAACGTTATTGTCAGAAAGTTTGGCATTAGTCTATGTTGTTTTAGTCATATATTTCTCAGAAAAAAAAAAAACCTCTATTGTTTTCTATATTACTTCTGGCTATATTGTTTTAGAATTTTTTAAAAGTTATTATTTTTTATATAATATATGGTTTAAATAATTCCAAATCTCTTATTTAAAATAACTCATTCTTTCATAATTGGTATTTTAAGCATCATTTATTTCTTAAGTAACAAGAATGTGCGTGTTAGAGTTAGTGAAAGTACATCTATAAGACCTGCAAAACTGTAAAATTTAAATACTTTGAGAATGGATGACAAGGCTAAAATTTACCTAAATGTCTTTGTAAATGTTCAAAGGTCTTACCACAGCAAGTCCGGCAATCATTCCATTCTTTGAGTGTGTATTTAATGAGACAACTCTGATTTCTAGTGATCTTAGCAGAGAAAAGTCACGTCAGCTTAGTCATTGTGCTTCAATTTGTGACAAGATGCAATCTACCTTTCCCGAAACTTCTTCTTACTTTAATAGTCTTTGGTATTTATATTGGCAGGAAAATAACAGAAAAGTGTCAGTGAAAAGGCAACGCTAATCTATGCAAATAATACACAATTGATATGACTATACCTCTGGACTGCAATCATACACTTAGAAGGAAACTATAAAAAAATCATAGGTAGAGATCTTACTAAAGAAACCCATAACTGATAACTTTTCTTCCAATCTTTATTTCCCGACCTATCTTTACAAGTCTTATTCTGCTGGTCTTAGATATAGGCAATACTTCCTCACCATAAAGGAAACATTTAAGAAACTAAACAGGAGAATCTGATTTTATTCATGGCATTCTTGTTTCTCATATTTTAACAGACAACCTGAAAAAATAATGAGCTGTCAAATGACAGGCTTTCTTTAGCCCAGACTCTTGTTATTCAACTTTTTTACCTTCCAGTTAAATGTATGCAAGGATACAGTAATAATATATGGGGAGGGATATTTCATTTTGTTGTATTAACATTAGTTAAAATCTTTTTAAAAGCAATAGGCTATTGAATATTTCTAAATGAGTTTGCTAGCTTTTATTCATAATCATACCTTGTGATAAGTTGTAATATCAAAATGCCCCCTGAAAAATATACTTCTTAAGTTTAAAAATATACTTCTTAAGGAGTTCAGAGTGGGAAGGCAGCTTAGAAGTAATCTATTAAAGTTATTTCAAGATCTCTAATTCCCATTACACATACTATAATACAAGCATAACAGAAAGAAAAAGCTACGAAAGACACTTGCAGGAAAGTGAGAATATAAACCACAGACTGGAATAAAATATTTGCAAAAACGTGTCTTATAAAGGAACTGTTATCCAAAATGTACAAAGAACATTTACATTTTAATTAAAAAATGACAATTAAAAAATAGAAAAAATCTGAAAAGAATTCACTAAAGAAGATGTACAGATGGCAAGTAAGCATATAAAAATGTTCAAAATAATACTTCATGAGGGAATTACAAATTAAAACAATGGGACACCACTACACACTTTTGACAATGCCCAGAATCTAGAACACTGACAACACCAAATGCTGTTGAGAATGTGAAGCAACAGGAATTACTTCATTCATTGCTGACAGAGGTGCAAAATGGTATAGTCACTTTGGAAGACAGTTTGTCAACTGTTACAAAGCTAAACATACTCTTACCATACAATTCAACCATTGCACTCCTTGGTATTTACCTAAATGAGCTAAAGACATATCCACGTGAATATCTGTACACAGCTGTTTACATAGCTTCACTCATAACTAACACCCTTTGGAAGCCACAAAGATGTCATTCCATAAGTGAATTGGTAAATAAATGTGAGGTATATTCAGATAATGGAGTATTTTTCATTGTTAACAAGAAATGGGCTATCAAGCCTTAAATGAATATTACTAAGTCAAAGAAGTTAACCAGAAAATACTACATACTATATGCTTCCAACCACAATACATTCTGGAAAAGGCAAAAGTGTAGAAACAATAACATGATCAATGGTTGCCAGGGCTTGGGGGCAGAGGGGAATGAGCAGTTCCAGTATAGAATATTTTAAGGCATTAAAACTACTCTGCATGATACTATAATGGTGGATAGATGTCATTTTACATTTGTCAAAACCCATAGAATATACATCACCAAGAGTGAACCCTAATGTAAACTACGGATCTGGGGAATAAGTATTGCATCAAATGTGGCCATAGATTGTAACAAGTGTACCACTCTGGTTCAGGGATGTTAATGATAGGGAGGCTGTGTGTGTGGCAGGGAAGGCAGGCAGTAAATTAGTACTCCTCTACCTTCCACTTAGTTTTGCTGTGAACATAGAACTGCTCCAAGAAACAGTCTATTTAAACAGCAACAACAAAAATACACAAAGTATGATCCTTATACCACAACTTCTCTTAGGAGATAATTGTCTCTGTTTAAGAAAATAAATGTGTAAACTTTTAGGAGTACAAGTTGAACCCCTAAGGCACGAGTTGAGAAAAATCAGCAAATAAGAGAGATGGCTAATACTTTTCAACATTATAAATGTTCAGAATGTAAAGGTGAAGGAGAGAAGAATAAAAAATAGTTTGAGAGGGAAAAGACTGGGGTGGATGAGTTAAATGGTAGAGGAGTAGCTAAGAAGCTTTTAAGACAGAAATATGTCTATTCCTTTTAAAAGGCGTTTGTACTCGTGAACTGTTAAGGATCTCCATCTTTACTCTCATCTGACCACAACCAGCACTGATATTTAAAACATTTAACAAATCATATAGCATGGACAATCATCAGTGAAGACAGACACACTGAGCAATCAAATAGACAACAGTCATAAAATCAGTTTGGCCTTACCACTGCCTGTGACCTAAATGATAGCCCTGAGTTTACCCTCAGACTGTCACAAATAAATGCTTTATATCAGAAGGTGTGTTTTTTGTTTTTTGGTTTTTTTTGGCAGGGTGTAGTGGCTCAGGCCTGTAATCTCAGCACTTTGGGAGGCTGAGGCAGGTAGATCACTTGAGATTAGGAGTTCAAGACCAGCCTGGCCAACATAGCAAAACCCCATTTCTACTAAAAATACAAAAATTAGCTGGGCGTAGTGGCACACACCTGTATTCCCAGCTACTTGGGAGGCAGAGGCATGAGAAATGCATGAAACCCGAGGTGAAGGTTGCAGTGAGTCGAGATCATGGCGCGGCACCCAAGCCTCGGTGATGGAGTAAGACTCTGTCTCAAAAAAAAAAAAAAGGAAGTGATTTTTTTACTTTTTTTTTTTTCCGCCAGTAAAAATGTTGACAGAGACGCACATCTCCTTAAAACCGTGCGCTGCTAGGAGAGCTTAAGTGGGGCCGCAAGCTGATAAACTAAACTAGTACAAGCAGAAGCCAAAGGGGATCCTGATAATATGAGACAGGGAGAAATATCTGACATTTAGATCTTACTTTATGCCCATATGCAGGATATTTTGGCCCTTCCTTTCTCAGTGGTTAGAGTGAAAACTCTAATTACCACAAGAAAATATGGCTTAAAATGTTCTAAATCCTTAGAGGATCTCAGACACACACATTCTTCAATTGTTACATATTGTTGAGTCCCTACAATAAACAAGACTTCTTTTTTATAGTTTGTGCCTTCCTGTAGGTTATAGTCAAAAAGGAAATGAATGTAAGTGTGGTTTTCCCCAGGACAGACAACTGCAGGCTCTCTTCATTTCTTGGCTAATCACCTGTATATTCCACTCCTCCTTTGACCTCAGGCTGCAGTCTTACTGAAACTGTGTGGCCATGGCATGGCTAAGATTTGATTCTAAGAGCCTTAATTTAACTCAAATAAGGCAGTTACTTTTTTCCATTGGATGATGCTTTTTAAAAATTCTAAAGTGGCAATTGTTTCACAATACCATGGGGCCAATGTTTGTAGGGGTTAATTATAAAATCAGAATTTTAATGAAGCACTTTATGTAGAAGACTATAAATTAGAAACTCAAACCTTAAATCATCATCAGTTTTTAGTAATAATATGAATAGAAATATTGAATATAGTTAGTGAGTTAAGTCAAGAACCTATATACAAAAAACAAATTATAGCATTTACTTCATTTATGGTTTCTTATTTTATCACTTATTTTCATCTTTAAATAATTACCTAACATTCCAAGAATGTTTGATGGTATTTTTTTAATCACACTTGATTATCTATTAATCGACTGGTCAATTTGTCTGTTCATTTATTCAGTTATTCATCCCGATCATCAGAGTTGTTCGCTAATGACCTTTTAGCTAGCAATTTAAATCTCCTCCAGAGGATAGCAAGAGAAAAGTTCAACAATGTCCTAGGTATGTCCTAAGTAAATGCATGGAGACATGGGTAAGATATTGTAAATGAATTCTCCTCTTGCAACTTTCTGAAAAACAAAGCACTTCCTCACTAAGGGTTGTCATTGGATCATCTTTAAATACACAAAACAGAAAATCTTAATGTATTCCTGTAGGCAGAGAGGGAGCAATTATATATGGTTTCTAATTCTGTGCTGCTATAACTAAATATCTAAGTCTGAGTAATTTACAAAGATCAGATTTTTTTTTTTTTTTTTCCTTACAGTTCTGAAGGCTGGAAGTTCAAAATCAATGTACCAATGGATTAGGTATCTGGGGAGGGATAGGTCTCTCTGCTTCCAAGATGGCACTTTGAAGGCTACACCCTAAGGAGAGGATGAATGTTGTGTCCTCACATGGCAGCAGGGACAGCATGGCAAAAAGCCAAATGCTATGTGAAGCCTCTTTTATAAAGGCTTTAATCCCCTTCATAAGGGAGGAGTCTTCCTGACCTAATCGCCTTGTAAAGGCCCCACATTTGAATACTGTTTTCTTGAGGATTATGTTTCAACATGAAGTTTGAAGGTGACATGAACATTCAAACTATAGCCTATGACAACTGAACTTGGCTTATAGAAAAAAATCAAAAATATTTATACCATTAATTGAAAGGTAGCCTGTATTATTACAGAGGGCATAACGTGTTCAGATGATAATAAGCTAATATACTACTGTGAAAAATCAGGAGTGCAGGGACTTTAAACTGTACTATACATGGAATGTTTTATCCTTGAATTTATAGAGAGAGGTGGGTAAATTCTCCTTTGGGTGAAAGTATAAATTATTGAATAAATTGTTAAATAATATTATTTTAAATTGGGTACATTCTGTATTTCGCATTTCAATACTTCTCTCTCTTTTGGGGACAGGGCACTAAGTTGATAAGTCCAACTGTAATCGTGTCCCATGTAAGCCTTATTTTCTATTTTTGAATTAATTTATTTTTTGAGACAGAGTTTCACTCTTGTTGCCCAGGCTGGAGTGCCATGGTACAATCTTAGCTCACTGCAACTTCCGCCTCCCAGGTTCAAGAGATTATCATGCCTTAGCCTCCTGAGTAGCTAGGATTATAGGTGCCTGCTACTACACCCAGGTAGTTTTTGAATTTTTAGTAGAGACGGGGTTTCACCATGTTGGTCAGGCTGGTCTCAAACTCCCGACCTTAGGTGATCCACCTGCCTTAGCCTCCTAAAGTGCTGGGATCATGGGCGTGAGCCACAACACCTCTAAGTTATAATCGTGAGGGATGAACATCTCACTTCCTTAACACTGTAGGAGATGAGGTTAACACTTCAGTTGGTTAATTAATCGAAAGGCCACAGTGATTTTTGCCTATATTAGCTTTAAAGCAAACTCCAAAGCCAAAATAGTTAAATTTGCTTTCTAACCACACTACTAGAAGGATGCTGAAGGCTAAAGATTGCTCACGAAAGATTCTAATGAGATGAAAAAGTATGAATATAAATTGTGCCTTATCTCCGATGCTTTAAGAGGGAATATTCTCAAAGATTATGTTTAGAAAGGTATTGTTCCTGTGATTAGTATAAATGCTCACACTTAATTTCACTTATTGCATGTGGTATTTCTAATTCTTCTGTCTCTTAAGGAAGGTATATTTAGTGAGATTTTGGCAACATTTACTCTGTCTTCCTGGGAAAACAAAATTTATTATCTTTTTTTTTCCCCCTTACAGAAGAGGTAAGAGTGGTAGCTTTTAGCTACTACTCTTCTATCTTAGCTCTCAGATAGAAAGGAACACATTCAAATTTCTCAAACTTTAAAAACATTATTCCTGGAACTCATAAAACCTGTGTAGAGATATATCAATCTGATGTAGTTACAATATTGCTATAATGTATGATTATAGTTTGGTGCTCTTCAAGTAAAATGAAATAGTAGTTGAGGTGTAAGACTATAATCACTGAAATTCTCTTTCTACACTGTCAAAGAAACATTTCTTATTTAGAGGTAAGATAGATATTAAATCTTACGTTAAAAGCTTCAAATATTTTGTGCTGAAAAGACATGAAATATATAGAGAAAAACACCTCAAAGTGTATCAATTTAATGTAGATTTACACATATTATGGTGATTTAATTCTTTCATCAAAAATTTAAAAAGAAGATATTTATTCACATACAGGCTAAGCTATTATAACAGAGACATAAGAATCAAAGTTTATTTTTCTCTCATATATCAATCCACAGATGAGCTGACATTTTTAGGCTAAGTGGCTGTGCTGTAGTTCACTTTTGGCTTCAACTTATACATCCATGGTAGATGGGACAGTTTCTGCCATCTCCCAACAAGCAGTAAGGAGGAAGGGAGCAAGAAAGTCAACATCCTATGGTTTCAAGGGAAAAAAACTAGTAGTGGTATTCATATCCCAGTGGCCAAAGCATAGTTACATGGCTACGCTTAGCTATGAAGGAGACTGAGTGTGGTGGCCACCCATCATACCTTCCAGGAAACGTGATAATATATAACCAAAATAGACTTGCTTTAAGAAAAGCAAGTGTTAGATGAAAAGCATGTGTTAGTAAGAAAAGCATGTGTTAGATGAAAAGATAGGAGGAAATAAAAGCTGATTGTCCTTTTAACCCATATGAGAAAATTCTGTTGGAATTAAAATCATAATGTCCGCATTCAGATAGCATTTCACATTCTTTAAAGTCATTTACTGGATTTTGAAACAACTAGTCTCAAACTGAAAGTATTCCAGGGGAAATTTATCTGAAATCATAAGATTGGGCCACTGAGGTGTCAGGTACTCTTTTTAATTTAAAATATTTAAAAAGAATATCTAATATTTAATTTACAAATATTATTTCAATGCCAGCTGATATTTACTGAGTCTATACAATGTGCCAAGCATTGTTCTATGGACTTTTCATATAGTAACTAACTTAATCTTTACAAGGATCCTTTGAAGTAGGTACTATCATATTAAAGGTTAGAAGATTCAGAATCAGAGAGATGAAATGTTTCTTACTTTGTTTTTTAAATCTTTTTTTCCTGTTCTTTTTTCTTTTTTTTTAATCCCCCTCTCTCTGAATACAGGTTGAGAATCCCTGTTCCCAAAATGTTTAGAACCAGAATATTTTTGATTTCAGATTTTGGAATGTAAAGTTTGAAACAAAGTTTGTGTACACTGAACCATCAGAAAGCCAAAGTATCACTATCTCAGCCACCCATGTGGATAATCTGTAGTTTTTTTATATCACCATCATACCTGAAGTTTGACTGAATTCACATGCTAATGACAAGCAATCATGTTCTTACACTTACACAAGTACCTAACAGTAAAAAACATCATATACCATTAATATAGTGAAAAAATACTGTTTTCAGGGTAACTGACTGACCTGTCACATGAGGTCAGGTGTGGAATTTTCCACTTGTGGCATCATATTAGCAATCAAAAAGTATCAAATTTTGGAGAATTTTGGATTTCAGATTTTTGGATCAGGAAAAAATATCGGCTTTTATTTATGTGAAAGGTAATTATGATGATGCTGCTTTATGCTACTCTGTGTAGACACAACCCCTGAACCTGCTGTAAAATTGAGAGAACTGTTGTAACTGGTGGTCTGGGAACAGTAGCAGTATCATGAGAAATCCCAGTCTGTTGTGCTAATATCTGGTCAGTTGATTAACGTTGGTGTCACTTTGATTTGCCTTCCTCTAATTAGTGACTCGTCGAAGGTCAGGGATGTCTTCACTGACGCTTTGTCTGAGAACTCTATACATGAAAACCTTTAGGGATAGCCACTGAATTTGTTGACCTATGGTAACTAACCCACAGCCATAAAAATGAGCTTCTAGCTCTTCTGCAGTTGTGCCATAGGCCACATTGCCAACACAGATGAAAAGGGCATCAGTCTCCATCTTCTCTTTAATGGACATGATCACTGGATCAGATTGCATGGAGGTAGATTTGTATTTATTTTGGTTTCCTATCTCATGATTTAGTTCTTCTACCTTCTCAGCTTTTTCTTCCACGTCCATGACTCAATGTTTGATGACTTCTAACTCTGGAAAGACTGAATAATGAAGAATTAGAAAATGTGAACAAACCAATAATGAGTAAGGAGACTGTGACGGTAAATTTAATGTGTTAACTTGACTGTCTTAAGAGATACTCAGATGGCTGGTAAAATATAATTTCTAGGCATGTCTGTAAAGAAGTTCCCAGAAGAGATTAGCATTTGAATCAGCAGAGTGAGTAAAGAAGATCTGCCTTTACCACTATAAGTGGGTATCACGCAGGCAATTGAGGACCTGGATGGAACAAAAAGGTAGAGGAAGGGCAAACTCACTCTTTCTTTTGGAGCTAGGACATTCATCTTTTTCTGTCCTCGAATATAATTGTTCCAGGTTCTCAGACCTTCAGACTTTGGGACTTACACCAGTGACCACCCCACCCAAGTTCTCAGGCCTTTTGAATTGGGCTGAAAGTTACAATATTGGGTCCCCTGGTTCTCAGGCCTTTGGACTCTCATTTAATTATGCCATGGGCTTTTCTAGTTCTCCAGTTTGTGCACAGCATACTGTAGAACTTTCTGGACTCCAGAATTACATGAGCTAATTCTCATTATAAATCCCCTTTTTAACTCTCTCTCTCTCTCTGATTGTTCCTCTCTCTCTTCTCTTTGATTGTTCCTCTGGAGACCGACTAATACAAAGATTGAATCAGTAGTCATAAACTTCCAATAAAGATAAGCCCAAGATTTGGTGGCTTCGAGTTGAATTCAACCCAACATTTAATCAATAATTAATCCCAATATTTCTCAAACTCTTGCAGAAATTAAAGAGGAGGGAATGCTTACAAACTAATTTTACAAGACTAACGTTACCCTCATACCAAAGCCAGATAAGAGAAGTATAGGGCAATATATCCCTGAAAAATTCAGATGCAAAAATCCTTAATAAAAAACTAACCAACTCAATTCAGCAGCACATTGAAAGGATAATTCACTATGATTGGATGGGATTTAGACCTGGGATGCAAGGATGACTCAACAAACACAAACCAATAAACATGATACACCACATTAATAGAATGAAGAATAAAAATCATGTGATAATATCAATAGATATGAAGGATTTGACAAAATTCAACATTCTTTTATGATTAAAAACTCTCAAACAATTAGATATAGAAGAAATGCACCTTAACATAATAAAGCCATATATGACCAGCCCAAATCTAACAACACACTCAATGATGAAAAACTATTTTCATTTATGATCAGGAACAAGACAAGAATGCTGACGTATATTCAGTATAGTATGGGAAATCTCAGCCAGCCTAGACAAGGAAAAGAAATAAATATATTCAAATTGGAAAAGAAGAAGTAAAATTGTGTCTGTTTACAGATTATATTATCTCATTTTTAGAAAACTGTGAAGACTCCACCAAAAACTGTTATAACTGATTAAATATTAGTAAAGTTGCAGGATACAAAAACATACAAAAATCAGTAGTACTTCTATACCCTAACAACAAGTTATAGAAAATGAAATAATGAAGGCAATACTTTTTACAATCACATCATCAGAAGAACCACTTAGGAATAAATTTAACTAAGGAGGCAAAATATCTGTATACTGAGACTACAATACACCGATGAAAGAAACGGAAAAAGGCACAAATAAATGAAAGGCTATCTCATATTTATGGATTGAAAAATGAATATTGTTAAAATGTCTGTACTATCCAAAACTATCTACAGATTCAATGCAATCCCTATCAAAATTCCAATGCCATTTTCGGCAGCAATAGAAAAATAATCCTCAAATTTATATAGAACCACAAAAGAACCTGAATAGCCAAAGTAATCTGGAGTAAAAGAACAAAGCTAGAGCCATCACACTACTTCATTTCAAGACAACTACAATGCTATAGTTAACAAAACATCATGGTACCGACACAAAAACAGCCATGTAGACCAGCAGACCCCAGCGCTACAGGCCAGTTTCGTTGAAGACAATTTTCCACAGACAGAAAGAAGAGGGGGTAGGGCAGTGGAGATGGTTTCAGGATGAAACTATTCCACCTTAGGTCATCAGGCATTAGATTCTCATAAGGAGTGCACAACCTAGATCCCGCACATGCTCAGCCCACAAGAGGGCTCTGCTCCTGTGAGAATCTAATTCATGCGGCCACACATCTGGCAGGAGGTGGAGCTCAGGCAGTAATGCTTGCTTGACTGCTGCTCACCTCCTGCTGTGCGGCCCAGTTCCTAACAGTCCATGGACCAGTAGTGGTCTGTGACTGGGGGTGAAGAACCCTTAATGTAGACTAGTGGATCAGAATAGAGAGTCTGGAAATAAATCTAAGTGTTTATCGTCAGTTGAAATTTGATAAATTGTCAAGAACACACACTGAGAAACAGAGTCTCTTCAATAAATTTTTGTTGGGAAAACTTGATATCCACAAGCAGAAAAACGAAATCAGAACTGTATCTCATACCATATACAAAATCAAATCAAAATCGCTAAAGACAAATTAAGTCCTGAAACTGTAAAAACACTACAAGAAAACGCAGGGAAAAAATATTCTTCACATTGGTTTGCGCAAGGTTTTTTTTTAGTATGACCCCAAACACACAGTTGTTCTTTTAAACAAAATCTTAAACACTTGCTAGCAACCTTGATGTGGTAGTGGTCACATCTGATCTTAAAAGAGCCAAAACTTCTTAACCTTTCAAAATCCTTTTAGTGTTACCTTTTTGGTAATACTTCCCTGAACTTATCTGTTACCTCCACCAATGGAAGACCAATTTCATCACTGCTCTTCTTGGCTAGTTCTACAACCCGAATATAGCCCTATTCTTTCAATCATCACACTATATTATATTAGTTTATTTGACTGTCTTCCTTACTATTTATAAGTGCCTTAGAAGCAGTGCCCATATCTTTTTAAATGTTTGTGTCCCATGTGCCTAACACAGCAATAAAAGTTTTCAATGAATAATTACTGAATTGAAAAAGAATGTGTTCATGTCATATAGAAGCCTTAACTGAGGTTGGCAGGAATAAGAAAAGCGAATATTTGAAACTTATGTTGCTGGCCCCTTGTGGGATCCACATTAGTAAAAATAAAGTATCAATCATTTTTTGGATCTAAGCCTAAAGAATCCTTTTAACAGAGAAGGGTGCTATCAAAAGCAGCTTACATAAAATGAAAGCTATTTCACAGGGCTGCCATATAAGTTGGCAGAGCAAAAAACTGATCAGCTGAGCATGGTAGTACACTATTTTCCATCCTTAGCCTCAGTTTTAACTTTTGAAACCAATATACCCTAGTAAGAGTATCTGTAGATAAATGAACACAGAGCCTCTAGAAAAGAAGACAAAGTAAATTTGGGATAAAAATGTTTACTGATATTTCTGGGAGGGTTACACACGTGTAGAATCAGTTTACATTGACCTTAGTGAAGCTTTATTTTTTTCTTCCAGCATTTAAAAAGTTGTACCTGCTTTTCTTCAATTCTGTTTTACTATTGTTCTAATTAAGAAATTTATAAGGGTGAGCAGGGAGGGAAAAGCAGCAATCCATGCCCATCAGGGAATCGTTTCCAAACCAAGAACATACATTTTAGGTCTGCCAATACAAACACTTAATGGAGGAAATTTGCTGAAATGCCAAGCAAGACTTATTTGTGTTTTTTCCCACCTTCTGTGTACAAGATCAATGATGACAATCAATCAACTACTTGGAAGAATTGATCTTTGTAATGTGATATTGAATAGTAAGGGAAATGAAGGAATGAATAGAAGGCTAAAAATAAGGCCTTCCTTAAAGTTTTGGAATTTAGGTCTTAATATGCAGCTTTGGCATTGGCAGATAAGCCAACTACTCTTCTGTTTCCCCACATAGTATGTGCTTTACTTATTCTGTGCTTAAAGAGTCACAATCTTTGTGAGTACAAGGTTAGCATCTCCACATCACAATTACAGCTGTTATAAGCACCTCCAACTTTTTTTTTTTTTTTTTTGGAGACGGGGTCTTACCCCGTTGCCCAGGCTGTAGTGCAGTGGCACAATCACTGCTCACTGCAGCCTAGACCTCCTGGGCTCAACCAATCCTCCCATCAAAGCCCCCCGAGTAGCTGGAATTACAGGCAGCTACCACTACATCCAGCAATTTTTTTAACTTTTTGTAGAGATGGAGTTTTGCTATGTTGCCCAATCGGTCTCTAACTCCTGGGCTCAAGTGATCCAGTTACCTCACCCTCCCAAAGTGCTGAGATTACAGGCATGAGCCACAGCGCCCAGTCCCAACATTGTTTAGTGGGAACACTATCTTCTAGGTGTCTTACGCCCTTAAGAGACTTGTTGCTGTTTTCTTTTGTTTGTTTGTTTTGTTTTGTTTTTGGCCAGAGGTTTATAATCTCTGTAAATCAGAGTAACTTTGTTTTGAAGAGCAGCTAATACTTGTCTCTCCTCTGTGAAAAAGAGGACAATTAGATATTTGCAGTAGAACTGAAAATTGGTTGCTTTAGTTCCAAGGAGAAATTAAACGAGCCTGAATGCTCTAGTCTATCAGCACTATTCTGGTGATATTGCTTTAATTAACTCAGAGGTCCTTCTTTGGAAGTACATGTCTTCCCTCTCCCCCATCTCCAATATGGCAACATGTGAATTTTTCTTTTTAAGGGTTGAAATTTTTCACTGTATACTGGCTTTGACGGGGGTATGAAAGTCAGGGTAAGGAACATTTCTCATTTTTGTGCTTTAGTTTAAGTTCTATTCAACATTTACTGCTTCTGAATAACTATATGTGTTTAAGTAATAAGATGAGAAGAATTAAATTATAAGAAAAAATCTGTGGAAGTAGACAGCTTTAATACTTATCTATATTTAGTCAAGAATCTCTTAAGATTTCACTGAGTTATTAAAATGACTTGCCCTTATCATTAGGGAGTTATTTATACTTAAATTATGATTTTATAATGGACTTGTAAATGGGGTTGACTTTTTACACCTACTAAGAAGCCACTTATATTAGAAGTCCCCCTGTAGAATATGACTGGATGACATCCCTCCTCCACAATTACAAAGAGTCCATTCATTGACTCTGCTATGTATAATGGTGTAAGAAACATTCATTACTTAGCTAATACATATCAGGCTCTTAAAGACTTTATATGTCCTTCATGTAATTCCACTTTATAAAGAAACTGAGATTCAGGAGGGTTAAAAAGTTGTTCGGGTTACACACAGTTTTTATGGGACAGATAACTCAGCATAAGTTGATTCTACTATTACACGCTTCCTCCCAGGAATTCACAATTTAATGAGGAAGACAAATAGCAAAATTATGCTTCCTAATATCTGAACATTAGATTCATCATTTATAATAGTAGGATAAATCTTTCCCATGGGTTTGTATTAAAGATTAAATAAAAAAATGTGTATGAAGAGGATGATTTATATTTGTTATATGTGTATACATAATCAGGCACAGGATTTTAAAATGCCACATCTAATGTACAAATTCCTGATATAATTGAGATTCTTCATTGTTCTTTCAACATGATATATCTCTCTCCTCCTTCCACACCATACTTATGAGCAAAGCAATGCATTTTTCTTATCCCTTCATTTGAAGTGCTTCATGGCTTATGTTGAGAGTGGCTGTGCAATTTTAACTAATCAAAGCATGTTGCATGTTGCTGGGTTTAGCCACACAAGCTAAGATAAACATGAAAGTATGTAAAGTCCTCTTTGAGACTGTGAGCTTTCTGAAGGCAGAAGCTTTGCCTTATGTTTCTAATTATTCTGATGCATTAGCACAGGCTCTAAAACATTGACTGGAAGTGTTCCCAACATATCAATACTTTCTGGAATGATCTACATGAAGAGATTCATTTAGAGTATAGAAACTAGAAGTATTAATATCAAGGCAGAGAGTTTCAGTAGAAGGAACGCTAGGCAGGATGACAGATTTTAGGATCCAGCGTAAATTTCTTATCTCAACACAGCTGCTGATTTGTCATGGAACCTTGCACAAGTCTCTAATACTTTCTTGAATATTGGGAATGAGTCTATAAAATAAATATTAAACTATATGACTTGCTTTTAAAAACAACGCTATGAATGACAGAATTAAAGTGTTTTAGAGATAGAAAAGGCCCAAGAGATTGCTTTTTCCTCCTTCCTACCACAACCCTATTTAAAGCTCACAACCCCACTTAAAGCTGTCATTCAAAAATATTAATTGATTTGACAAAGGAGCACAAATGATTGGTTATTGAATCAAGGTTTCCTTCTTTCCATTACAGTCTTGTTTATTATCCTATTAGAAAATCTTACTTGTTAAGTACAATCTGATATAACTCATATTTAGACTGTACCCTAGAATTTACAAAACAATTGCTTAAATGGCAGTCATTCTACATAAGCATTGCCATTCCACCATTTTACATGAGAGAACATAGGATCAGTGAATTTAGAATTTAAAACGACTTATTCACATTCAGAAGAGACTGAGCTGGGAATTGGACTGTCCATCTGTCTTTACACTTCCTCCTACTTTAACTAGTAAAGTACTTGCTGAATTCCATTGGCTGTGTTATGTTATAATTACATGGACTAATCTTAATGTTGTTGATTGCACATAACATTTAGTAGTTACATTTCCCCATTTTTCTTTTATAGATTCTAATTTTCAGTGTTGAAAAATCTGATTTCCTCACTTGTGAATCATGAAATTAAGATACTTTTCTCCTTGTTAGTAAAATGTTGCACCTTTAATGGAGGACATCATGGGGGAATTAGTACTTACCTTACTGGGCATATTTATGCAAAACTGTTCACATGACTATATAATAATATATAACACCAAACAGTCACATAGCTGCAAGACGTGATACATAAATGTAATGGAAAAAAAATACTTAACCTGCCTTAAGGTAGATAAAAAAAGAATTCTCATTTAAATGAACTTTCTAAATCGAGTAAAACAATTAGTAGAAAGATTTTGAAGGGTTTGTTTTTAAGCTGTAAATTAACTCTAGAAGGTGAAATCTCCTGTGGGGGTTAAGTTTAGGGCAAACTTGTCTCCTAGTGGCTAATTTCATTGAATAGTTAAGTAAGTGACTATTCAGATACTTGATACAAGTTTAAGAACCTTTGCTTACTGATATCAGTGAGGCGACAGACTGCACAGTTTGCAAACTACATTTGAACTTGTTTTTTCTCAAATAAATTCTAGCACCACAGAGATATCCGTTTCCTGTAAATTCAAAGCATGCTTAAGCAGCCTGTATTACCTTAAGGCACACTAAATAGATTATGAGACGGGAGGTTTTAATAACATACTGAATCTCAGAATTTAGAAATACAAAAATAATAAAAATGTGCAACTGAATTGGGCAAAGATAGCTCTGTAGTTACTTAGAAAAAGAAACATTACCATTCAATGTTAAATTCCAAAATATTGAAATTAATGGTTTATGTAAGTTTTGATTGGTGCAAAACTGTTAGTGGTTGTTCTAATTAGAATCTCAATAATGTAAACAATGTTATATGATATTACTCTTTTATCTCACTGAATACCTGCCTTGCTGATTCAGACTTACCTAGCCCCCAAAATCATGAGAGAATTCCTTAAAATCAGTAGCTCTCTCTCTCTTCGTACGCATGCGTATGTGCATACATACAGAGATACATAGATAAATAGAGACACCCTATATATTTTATTTCTCTGGAGACCTCTGATATACTCTAACATGTTCATTTTCACAGACTTATTAATTTTAACATAATAAACTATCAACTGCTTTAAATTATTATAGAAGAAGATCAACAATAAATTAGTAAGTAAAACAAATAGTAAGAAAACATAAAATATTCCAGACAACATATTACTTTGGAATGAGAATTACAAAGACAAAGATAATATTCTGACCTAAAATGTTTGTAGAAAATGTGGGATTCAAGATGGAAACAATAAAATAGGTAAAGTTTAAATTGCCAAAATAAATAGTAAAAATATAAAATAAAGAGCATTTCAGAATAAAGAGCATTTTAGCTGAGCGGAAAACATAAGCAGATAGTTGGATTTAACAGAATACTTACCATGTTCAGTAAAGCAGTAAGAGGCTACTTCCTACAGGTTCATGAAGTTTTTGGAAAGGTGTCAAGGGAGATTATCTATAATGAATGCTAGATATCCATATTTCTTCAGTTCCAGATTTTCAAATTCACTAGAGTCTTCCATGCATATCCAGCAAATATGTATCACTGAATGAGTTGCTGCAACTTCTGATGGTGCAGGTTGATAATTATGCCTGATGCCTGCTGAGGGCATAGCCAGGGGCTGAAATCTAGCCTGTGTCTCCTTACCCAGTCAGGACTGCAAACATCAGAAGGAAAGGAAGCTTCCTTCTAATTCACTCAAATCTCCCTAGGAGCCAATGCAGACCTAACACACACCTTCTCTCCACATTTCTTCTCTTTCACTTCAAAAATTCCATTCCTGTTTTCTTATCTGAGTTTCTCAAGACATAACTAAATCTTATTTATAGAATGCATTACCAATACTATGATAATGCTTCATTCTTAACAAGCAAGTTCTTTTTTTATTTACCATGCACCCATGACAATTATTAAGATGAGTAAATTTGTTCCATGGAACTACTCTGGGGTTTGAATTTAAACCCTAGATTTTGCTAATTTATCTTACCTTTTCAGTACTCATTTCCATTCCTACATCTCTTTAGAGAAGGAAAAGCTACAGTTCTTATAGACCATATTAACATGCCTAGTTAATAACAAAAAATAAAGCAAAACTATTTTCTTTTGGTTATTGAAACACTTTTGCCTTAAAATTGAAATCATTCTTTCTCAAGATTATTTAAATATGACCTAATTATACTGTCAAAATTTTGAAATAATATTATAGTATGTGATAATGTTTTGAGATTGAAGATATATTTATCACCAAGTGTGGGTAAATTAGTAGGGGAAATAGCACTTGCCAAAAGCTTAACATATAAAGATCAATGTATTTTACCCAACAGACAACTCAAGGTTATGGTCATATGTAACACACCTAGTCCCCTGCGCCGGCTGAAGTTTTTAAAAGCTCCTTGCGTAGACTTAATGCTTCAGTTCGATTTACTCATATATTTTCAGTGCGTAATATATGTCAGATTCTATAGTAAAACTGATGCATCGCTACAAAAATCTGTTTAAATGGAAGCAAAAAGAAAGACTAAGTCATGTAATTCACTTGGTAAGAAATCCCATCTGAATTTCAGATCCCATTCTGCCCATCAGGGGGCACTGTTGTATAATCATTCATAAGACTTTAGGGTTTTTCTCCCATCTCCAAGCCCCTCCACCTTTCCATCCTCTCTAGTAATAAGATACATGTTCAGGTCAAATGGAATCCCAGAATTTTTCAGAGAGATGTGTTTTATTTACTTATTCATTCAAAATGGATGAATATTTTAATATTTATGTTTTGCAAGCCCGATCTTTGTTTAAGATGATGTAAAGGCAAATCGGAGGTGTAAAAGATTTCGAAAAAATACAATCTGTCTTGAAGTTAAATTTCACACTTTCCCTACTATGTACTTCTTTAAAGTAAAAACTAGATTTTATATATTTAATAATGGAGTTTCATCCCTATCATTTTCATTACTTCGTCATATGAACCATCTTGATACAGGAACCATCCATATTTTTAAAAAGGTAACTTTAGAGCTTTAGGTTAGTTTCCAAATTTATATTATTAAAAATGAACTTATAAAGTCCGTAAGGGAATAACAATTATGCTTTGTGTGGTAAATGTAGTAAGAGGAATGTTTGGAGAACAGCTATAAAGACAGCAAAGTCTAAATCAAAGTGAGCAACACAGAACAAGGTGGTCAAAATAAAAGACAGGAGGGTAGTAGGCCCCAGGAGACTCAGATGTTTAAACTCTTAATCTATCGTCTATTTTTATTACATCTGAGATTTGTAAGGCATCCAGTTCCTTATCCACAAGTGCATACACGCACACATACACTTTATTCTCATATGTGTATCAAGTGTAAGCTAGAGGTGATTCTAATATTTTGCTTCATGACAATAGAAAAAATAAACTTTTAACATACATTTTAAACAAAGCCACCTTATTATTTACATTCCTTCTACATGTCTAAAACCTTCTCTACTGCCTACGGGATACAGTCCAAGTTCCTTTACCTGAATTTCAAGCCCTAGGTCCTGTGGCATTTGAATATCTCTTCAGCTTCATTTCTCACTCAACGTTTCTTCCTTTAGTAAGCATGCTTTCTACACTCCAGGTTCTACACACACACACACACACACACACACACACACACACACACACACACACACACACAAAAGTTACTGTCTTATGACTATATCATTTTTATAGCCTGCCTTTTCTGGGTTATTTTTTCTGCTTTCAGTACTTTCCTTCTATTATTTCTTCAGTCGATCAAGTCCAACTTATCCTGAAATGAAATGGACATCAATGTGTCTAAAAGATCCCTTGGACCACCTATTTCAATTTCCTAGAGCTGCTATAGCCAAATACCACAGACTGGGTGGCTTAAACAATAAAATTTTATTTCTCATAGTTCTGGAGACTAGAAGTTTAAGATCAAGATGTTGACAGGTTTGTTTTCCTCTGGGACCTCTCTGCTTAGCTTGTAGGTGGCCACCTCCTTACTGTGTCTAAGTATCCACACTTCCCCCTCTTGTAAGATACCAGATTGGATCAGGGCCCACCCTAACATCCCCATCTTAATCATCACTTTAAAGGCTCTATCTGCAAACTCAGTCACATTCTGAGGTGCTTGGGGATAAGACGTCAACATACAATTTGAAAAAGTTGGGAGGCATAATTCAGCCCTTAAGACCACCTAAATTAATTTGTGTGCTTCTTTTTCTGTGATCTCAAAATATATTCTATATCCTCTAACAATATTGCATAGACGTTTTCTGTTTAGTTCTATGAACTATGTTTCCTCAACTAAACTTGAAGTAAAGGAGTGTAAATATATTTTACTAAAGAAGCATCACAATTTCTAAGATTTTATGCTGTGAAAATATAGTTCATGATCATCAGTAGACATCACTGATGGTAAGATATTTTATTTTAGTGATGTTAAAAAGTGAAAAAGATGCATCTTCTAATTGGTAAAAGACTGTACTTCTTCTATCTTCCAGGCTTAGTTGAGTAACTGATCTACATGACGGACTCAGGAAATAGTTTCTGAATTCAAGGATTAATTTATCTTCATAAGTCTTGTGTAAAACTGGAAATTTGGAATTACACCAATTTTAAATAGAATAAATTATGCCTCATAGAAAATATCTATTCAAATTACACAGTTATTTGGAAAGAATCCAAAGATTAGAACCCATATGCTTATTTTTTCAGTGCTTTCCCTATGTTTCAGAACTAATAAATTGCAAAACAGAGACCAGAAACAATGAAATTGAAAAAACAGAGACTAAGAAATAAATTCTGATTCTGAGTCTAGATATCTATCCACTTTTTCAAGCTACCTGGAATGTAGTTCTGTCTTCTTAATTCATTGGTCAGAAAGACGTTGTTTAGCTTCATGGTTATGTATTTTTTATCAACATAATATAACACTTGTATTTCACCTTGGACTATAAGAATGTTTAAACTGGAAGATAATTACAGGAGCTTCAGGAGAATAATAAATATGAATAATATTATAAGTTACTTAGAGTAACTTAATTGAGAGAGAAGGTGGTAAAGAAATTCATGGTAAGAGAAGACTTGAGTTGGACCTTGAAAGATTTGTTGAAAGAGTATGTGCATGGATATATGTATATGTGTGTGTGTTACAGGAGTTTTTTCCCTTGGACAAAAGTAAAAGAGTAAGAGTGCAAAACGTGGAGACTACTCTGAAACTTGAGGACAGAAGGCATTATTAGTCAAAATATAAGACTTGTGTAAAGTTCACTGTGCTTGAGAATATTGCTGTTTAATTCCTTAATTTCCCAGGCTTTTAGGATTTTCTTATGTATTTTGGCATAAGTGATCAAAAAATTTGTAATTCCCCACTGCTGATCCATTTGTTTATTGTGAATGGTGATAGGAAGAACTGTATACAAGGCTATATCGTATATGTAAATAAGACTGTATCATCTTATTTAATACATAATCACTTTGAGTAGGTATTGTTTCTATTTTATAGATAAGATACAGATACATATTGATATAGATAGGCCTAGGGCAGTATATTTAAGAAAACCAAAATATTTGATATAAATATCACTGTCAATGTATCCTTCTACTATTGTTTTCACACTTCAGTAATTATGATCTCATATACATGGTTAGCTGGTATTGTTTCCTGGGCTTGAAATAAGTAATAAATTTACTCCTGCTAGCTCTTAGATTTAAGAAAACTGTATCTTACAGAGATAGATTAAATGCATTAGATACAATTGTCTAACACAGTTGTTTAAAAATGCTGTCTTGACCCCATTTCGAGGCCTTGACTGGAGGAATCTGTTCCCCTTCTTGGGCAGTTGATGAAGTTCACACTCCAACCCCTTCCTTTATCAGACCCTTACATTCTGGGCTCCTCTACACCAGCCCTCATTGCCCCAGGCCTAGGTTCCACACTAGAAGGAACAGCTCTTAGGCTCCACATCCTGTCAAAATTATTCAAATTAGCCAATCCACAGTAAGTCTGAGAAACCTAGCTAACCCCACCCTACTTACCATAGATAAGCTTATTGTTACACTGTTCATAGATGCAACCCCTGGGTAGCCCTGCAACTTTGTCGAAAGCTACAAGTAATAAGAGTTCTGCTCTCCATTTAGCCAAGTGTCTGTGTTTTGTCCCACGTTCAAAAGAAATCTTAAATCTACCAATCTGATATTTTCAGCATTTACATAGGAAAAAGAAAGGGTGGGGCGGGGGGGGGGAGAGGGAGAGAGGGAGAGAGGGAGGGAGAGAGAGAGAGAGAGAGAGAGAGAGATAGAGAGAGAGAGAGAAAGAAAAAAAGAGGAGCTATTCAGTTCATAGAAGCAAGCAGAATGGTGGTTGCCAGGGGCTGGGTGAGGATGAAGGAGGAGATGTTGGTCAAGGTATACAAAATTTGTTTTGCAAGATCTGGAAATCTAAAGTACAGCAACATGACTGTAGTTAACAATCCTGTACTGTATAGATGAAATCCACTAAGCAGGTGGATCTTGTGTTCTCTACACACACACACAAACAATGCTAACTATATGTGATGAATATGTTAATTTGTTTGTGGTGATATACAATGTATATAGCAATACATCAAGTTGTGCAACTTAAGCATGTATAATATCTGTTTGTCAATTATACCTCAATAAAGATGAGAGGGAGGAAGCAGCTTTTTCAGTAGACTTCCCATTCATGCAGAAATTTGGCTTATTCTACTAACATAATATAAATATTTAATTGTTTTTATTGAGTATCAATTCTAACACATAGTAGGTATCAAACAATTTTTGTGAGTTAATAAACTCAATCTTCATTGTTCAATCTTCCTATGGTCCACAACATTCATAGGAAATTTTAATCAAAATTGGTGAAATAGTATAGTCTATGTGTTGCTGTAAAAAATAAACATATAACTTCTACTTTTTAAAATTTTGTATCTCAAGTTTTACTATTGAGAAAATATGTAAGAAAATATGAAAGTAGAGGAGTTAAACTAAAGACAGCTGAAGGAACTGGGACATAATTTACTTGATGTTTTACAGGAAGATGAATTCTGAGAAAAATCCCTCATTGGAATTGTTTTTCTGGAGATAATTTGTTTAACTAATACACCTTAGAAGGTACACTCTTCTAAAAGGTAAGTTCCATAAGGACAGGATCTTAAAACAATGCTTGATACATAGTAGGTATAGGTAAAAATATGTAGAAAAAATAAATGAACCTAAGATGTTGACAACTTAATTTACTTTCTATTATAACACAATGGGTTACACCACTTTTAAATAGACTATTGTATAGGAAGCTTTTCCCCCCGGCTCCAGCACTGGATGTAGGAATTAGGGATTATTCCCTTCCATTAGGAAGCAAGCAAAAAAATAATCAGTGTAATAATCAACAATGTAAATAGGGACACATCCTCTTTGGCTGAGGATCATCAAAAACAACTATGTATGGAAAACAAAATGCCTTTTAGAAGTCTCTTTTTGAGGCAAATTAAGAATCTAGTAATGTGAGTTGTGAAATCAGTATGATATATAATGTTTGTAATCCCAAATGTCTCAAAATGGAGTCACTTATGACAAATGACTCAGCTTCCGTGAAATTGCTGACCTCTCTGAGTGATACAAACACTTACCATGGACTGAGATGACACGATGACACCTAGCATGGCCAGGTACCCCTGAGTTCTGGCAAGAAAGTGAAGTGAAGTGATGGGATTGTTAATGGTTACAAAATAGTTAGACAGAATGAATAAGGTCTAGTATTTGATAGCACAACAGGGTGACTACAGTCAACAATAATTTATTGCACATTTTAAAATAAGAGGATAATTGGATTGTTTATAATACAAAGAAAGGATGTTTAAGGTGATGGATACTCCACTGACTCCGATATGATTATTACACACTGTATGTCCGTATCAAAATTTCTCACACACCCCATAAATGTATACATCTACTATGTACTCACAAAATTCTTTTCTAAAAGGCAGCTGAAGATAATGGCCATGAACATTCCTGTGGAGGACTCCAGACACCACAAAGGAACTGACCACAGTGAGAAGCCTATAGCATTTCTGCCAGTGAGAGCTCTGAGGCCTCCTTCCTACAGCTGCAGGTGCCAGAGCTCTGCTGGGGGGAAAAAAAAAAAAAAAAAACAGCGAGGCCCTTCTGTTGGGGGAACTGGCACTCTTAGGAAAACTGGACCTGCCAGTTCATAAGTCAGCAGGCTGGTCTCTGGAGCTACTTGCTCCTTGGTATCACTACTTGTGTGTTAAATATACTTGCATGATTGTTGGTGTGTGAAAGCCTCCTAATAAACCAGAATTTGTAAGCACTTAATTGGCCGCTGTGTTACTGTGAAACCTCTGTCCCCTCACTGCCCTCCAGGTTGATTTGAATCTCACAGGTTCAATACAATTGCAGCACCTTGCATCTTAAAAACAAGGATTTTGGAGACAATACCCTTAGTAGAAAAGCAATTGTGGAGACAAACAACATTTGGTTGACGTGGGTGAAGCTACTGCCATAGCTACCACCTTTATTCAGTTGCCATAGACCCTCCAAGTTATCTTTTCATTTTTGCTCAACTAGCTTCCAAACCGTGTTCAAAACAGCCTTCAAGAGCTTTGTGGAGAAAATACCATGATCAATAAGACATAGTGAAACCAGCAGGAGGCGCCACGGAAAATGGCCACGTTAAGGCTTTTTTTTTTTTTTTCTTTTGAGACACAGTCTCTCTCTATCACCCAAGCTGGAGTACAGTGGGAGGATCTCCGCTCACTGCAATCTCCACCTCCCAGGTTCAAGCAATTCTCTGCGCCTCAGCCTCCCAAGTAGCTGGGATTACAGGCACCCGTCATCATGCCCAGCTTTGTTTGTATTCTTAGTAGAGACAAGGTTTCACCATCTTGGCCAGGCTTGTCTCGAACTCCTGCTGGGATGACAGGCGTGAGCCACTGCACCTGGCCAAAGCCTTTCACTGTTCCAGGATCATCAGCAGATCACATGCTTTTCATCATAGGCTTAAAAAATCCCTAAGAGCCCTCTGCCCTTTTTATGTCTGATTCACCAATCAAAGATATCAATCAAATGGCACATCTTTTAATTCTATACAGCCAATACATGCATGTTTTAAAAAATGCTTCATCACAATGGGTTATTCCACTAGCATCTTAACTGGTAGCTTTCAGTCCCACTAAATTAATCTTACATACTACTTCTCATGTCAGTTAACCTTCTTCTATTATTTTAATAGCCCTTTCTTACTAAAATGTTTTCAGTGATTCCCACTTTACAAAAATAAAATCCTCAACTCCTTATTGGACAGTGTGGAAGCCAACATGGGCTTAAGCACTAAGCTGAAGCACTCTACACGGATGATGCTTCAGGTCAGCCAGGCCTTCTCCAGCATCCTTCTTTAGCTGATTCCTACCTATCTCCAAGATTCCACTCAGTTCTCACCTCACTCATGGAATCTTTCCATTCCATTTCAACTTACAATGATCACTGTCTTTGTTCTAAATTTAAGGCTTATTTTTAGAACTGTACCATGTACTCAGTTATTATACTGCCTTGTTTTTAAAATGTATTTCTGCTTCCATGTTCTGCCTTCTAAATGTATTATCATCAATAACTATACAGTTCTATAATCTGACCTCTCATCACCCCGATATCATTCCAGCTCACTAACTCCATTACTTCCATTCCATTAATTCTTTAAAAGAACCTCAAATGCAGTTTTTCATTATTCACCATCTCTCCCATTTCTTTTCTTGGCTCTGCATCTGCTCTAACAACTTCTTTGCATAAACCTTTTAAATTCTTTGCCTATCAAGACTTGTTTATCTTGCCTGATGAAACTCAAATGCTGGTTGAATCAAACTATTTGTCTGCTCTGTATCTACATCCTAGTTAGTAAATAAAAAGTGTGAAAATTACAAAAGCTACGCTGACATTAAAAGTATGATTCTAATCTCAAAGATTAGAATCTCATTTATACAGATTATATCTAAATATGGACACCAATAATTCTTCCTATTGTTCTAGCACGTATGTGACACTTCCCCTCAAGATAAGGAGTTTTTTTCCTTTGTATCTTCGCTGGCCTTGTGCTATACTTAACAACAGAATGTGGGAGAAGTGATGTGGTGCCAATTTGCAGACAGCCCTTAAGATGTATTTAAGAAACTAAGGGAGTACAGAAGGTTCTAAGGTATCTATCCTAGTCTGGGGGATTGGAGAATGTATTTCTGAGAAAGAAGGACTTTACCTAAGGTCAGAATTAAATTGTCATTAAATTGGAGATGAGATACTGAGGATGGTGGTGTGGATAGGATTAGAAATGCCCATTTTTAATAAAACAACTTCAGCCAACCCTATACGTTAAAAATATATATTTCTGATATAGCACTACTATCCTCCTCCCTCCCTCCAGGGAATTTTGACGTCTTTAAATAAGGGCTTAATGTAAGGGTGAAGTATTTACATTTTGATGACATGCCAAGACTGCAATCATCTTTAAAACAAGGAATAGGCACTTGACTTCCAACTACATGACAAAGAGAGTTAACTAATGAGCTTGTTTTCAGTATAAAGGAAGTTGTAAGAAAAGATAAACTCTTACTTCAATATAAAAAATGCTGATTTCCTATAAAAAACTAGCCGGGCGAGGTGGCGGGCGCCTGTAGTCCCAGCTACTCGGGAGGCTGAGGCAGGAGAAAGGCGTAAACCCGGGAGGCGGAGCTTGCAGTGAGCTGAGATCTGGCCACTGCACTCCAGCCTGGGCGACAGAGCGAGACTCCGTCTCAAAAAAAAAAAAAAAAAAAAAATGCTGATTTCCAAGTTACATAGCTCCTTGTCCCCTTCTAGTTTTGTAATCTTTGTAAGTTTTGAGGATGTGTTTCTAGTCATATATGGGAGCTATATTTGATCATTACACATTGTATGCATGCATTATCACACGTTTCCATAAATATGTAGAAATGTTATGTATTAGTAAAATAATGTTTTAAAATACTCATTTGTTATTGAAGAACAGATTAAAATAACAATATAACCATTTATCAATTCAAAAGAAGGAAGTAACATTAAAAGTCTCAATACCCCAAATATAGCCATAAACTTGCTTCTACAAGTATTAAAAATACTCATTGAATGATTTTGTAAAAGTCTAATAGTAGACAACTGGCAGCCCCAAGAAGGCATAAAATACTGATGTGTTTACATCATCAGTGTGTATGTGTATAAGTGTGTGTATGTATGTATATATAAATCAAAGGGGAAGGCTGCAGAGTAATGAACCAGAGCTGAAGTCAAGGCTGTATCTTTGATGGCTTTTACCCAATCTAGTCTTGAAAAGATTTTTAGGAAGTTAATATGGTATTCTGTCTTCTCTTTGTAAAGTAAAACCAATCAAGTAAAAGCGATGTTTGCATTTTAGGTTTACTATTACTACTTAGATCCTTCTGCATTATCACACCCTTTTTTCTAGAGAATCTAGCCCCACTCTGCTGGAATCAGAAGCCAGTTCCAGCAGAATCCTGCCTCCTTCTAGGGAACAGAACACAGCAGCTAGCTCATATTTATTTAACTCTGTTGACAATACAAGTAAGTGTTGGATGGCAGACATGTGCTAGGTGTGGGGATTACATGGAAACAAGGAGGGATCTTAGCCCTCATTTAATTTAATTTTTACTTCTGGGGTACATGTGCAGGGTGTACAGCTTTGTTACATAGGTAAATGTGTACGATAGTGGTTTGCTGCACCTACCAACCCATCACCTAGGTATTAAATCCAGCATGAATTACCTATTTTTCCTAATGCTCTCCCTCTCTGCAGCACCTCACTCAAAGGCCCCAATGTGTGTTGTTCCCCTCCCCATGTCCATGTGTTCTCACTGTTCAGCTCCAACTTATAAGGGAGAACATGCAATGTTTGTTTTTTTGTTCCTGTGTTAGTTTGCTGAGGATAATGGCTTCCAGCTCCATCCATGTGCCTGTGCAGGACATGATCTCATTCCTTTTTATGGCTGCATAGTATTCCATGGTGTGTATGTACCATATTTTCTTTATCTAGTCTATCATTGATAGACATTGGGTTGATTCCATGTCTCTGCCATTGTGAAGTACTTCTAACATTGTGGAAGACGGTGTGATGATTCCTTAAAGATCTAGAACCAGTCCTCTAGTTTCGAACAGCTTGAGTGAAGAAGCATACAGACAGATATATTAATTCAAAATAACGTGTTACAAAGAAGGCAACGACAGACACTGGGGTCTACTTGAGGGTGGAGGATGGAAGGAGAGGAGCAGAAAAATTAACTATTGGGTACTAGGCTTAGTACATGGGTGATTAAATAATCCATACAACGAACCCCCGTGACATGAGTCTACCTATATAACAAACCTTAATATGTGCTCACAAACCTTAAAAAAAAAATGTGATAAATGTCAGTTCTATAGTAAGCATTGAATTTTCCTTCCTGCCCAATATCTATGCCTTCTCTGAAGCCACCACCATCACCCACTTTCCTCCCAAGTGGAATTTATCTCATCCTTCTGAACACCCATGTGAATGTTATACCTTATTTATAACTCTTTCATCTTCATTTTATGTAAAGACATAAGGATGCCTATCTTTCTACTGCAATAGAGATTCTGTGAGGAACAGGAACAGGTCTTGTTCACTATTGAACCTCCCTTACTCAGCACCCCCTATTAGTGTTGAAATCACCCTACTGAAGATAGTATGGCTCAATAACCCATGATTATTAAGATGAAAAGTTACGTTGTACCTTGAGGTGTGATACCTGGATGCTCCTTAACCTGTGTTCCCAAGTTATGAGGTTAGTTCTGGCTCTAACGTAAGCTCAAAATTCGTCTTTCCTTTCTCACCTGCCGGAAGTGACCAGTGACTGCTGACTGCTTTTTAACTCCTCAGAGCTCAGACTTTTTTTGTTCCCCTTCAGCAAAGCTTACATCAAAGGTCAATTCCAATTCTGGTGACTCATGGTCACTACTCACCATCTTTTAGGGTGAACTGTCTTCATCTACCCTTCCTAGGGTTACCATCTGAGGAGACCAAGCAACCAAAGCAGCTTTCTATCCCGACAACTTTGTTCTACAACACCACAAGGCTGCTAATAAGGGAAAGCAATACCCTTGACAGCAGATCATTACCTATTTATTTCTAAAAAAAAAAAAAAAAAAAAAAACTTCATTCTGTTAGACCCTGAAAAATGTAGAAACATTGAATATACTTAAATATCATCAGTAACTGGTAAAACAACAAAAAAAGAGCTATTCTTGTCTTTGTTAATGTTTAATTATTCTCTCAGAATATAGTATATTTGGTTAATTTCAGCTGGAATTTACCAGAGTTGCACTGTTTGCAAGGTTTGGGTTCTGATCTTCAAGCCTTAAGATTTATCCTTAAAAATATCTCATGTCACTCACAAATACTGTACACAATATTTTTCCTCCTGCCCAATATCTATGCCTTCTCTCTCTCTCTCCTGTATTATCAGACTCCTCTATATTTTTCTAAACATATATTGAAATCTACATTTTTTCAATGTACTTTTAATGTATTTCTTTTTAAAAATCCATCACTTTTCCCTACTGACTCTAATATACAGGAGAGTACTTAAATGTTTTCACTGCTGATTCCATTGATCTTGAATGAATAAAATGATTGATTTAGTTGACTGTCAGGAGTGAATTACCATAGTGGTTAAGTAATAAATCTGAATGCATTTGAAGCCTCAGACAAATGACTTAAACTCTCTGTGACTCGATTTTTTGTACGTAAAATGGAGATAGTGATGGATAATTGTGAAGATTAAATAAGTTAATAAATATGAAGCCCTTAGAACTTAGTACTATATAAGCATGAGCTAATATTTGAAATGGGCAAAAACACAATAAATGCTACAGTTTTTAAACGACTTTATGGTGTTCTATTTTATATTAACTTATGTATGTGGATGGCAATAAGCGTGAGTATTTTCAGTCAATATCAGTGAACCCATGTATCTCTTCATTTTTTTCCATAACTGTTTTTGTTTTTCTGGTGGGAGGTTTGAGAAATGTGTAATTTCCTTCCCTTAATTGATTTTTTTCATTAAAGGACAATGGTAACTTACGTTCAGCTTCAAAATGGGAAATTTAGAGTTCTAGGAAAATTTGATGCTCACAATTCTGAAACAATTAAGGATGGGATAATGTAATAACTATGAAAATTATATTTAGTGATAAGGTTTCAGTTTGTGACATGCTCTATATCTTGTCATATCAGAAGCAAAAGAGATTTTAGAAGGAGAATCAGGCTTATCATTGCTTATTTCACGACAATATTCTAATAACACACAATAGCAGCAGAATGTCCTGGAATTTTATAGAGATTTATAAAAACAAATGTTGATTGTAGAACAAAGACTAGACTAAGATAGTTTCTATTATCTTTTATGTAAATTTGCTTCAAGTTGGTGTCTAATACAAATTTTTATGGTTCTTTTAACGATATAATTTATAGGATATCATCACAAACTTTTTGATGAGGTGGAAAAGCAGTGTACTTATATTTGGAGGGAAGAGTGGTATTGTGTAGTGGCTATATGACCTGCCCACAGAATCTGACATTCTCCTAAATGTCTAAAACAATAGCCTGTGTCAAAATCTTTACTCCACTACTTGCTGCTTGTATGATCTTGAAAAATTAACTTAATCTGCTGTATTACAGAACTGTCATCTGTAAAACGGAGACAATAGGTTCCTTTTTTTAGGATTTGTTGTCAGATTAAATTAGATAATATATAAAAATACTTAGAATATTGCCTCAAGGAAAGTAAGAACTAAGTGTCAGTGATTATTATTACATAGAGTTTAGCTTACAGCAAATAATCCACAGTAATTCTCGAGGGAATTGTTTTGTTTTGCTAGTAGAAAATGTGTAGTACCTTGTGAGCTATCAAAGTCTCCTTGCTTCAGACACTAAATGCACACTCTAAATAAAAAAGATAAAACAACAATGAGATAAACATAGCCATAGATTTCAGAAAAGGCTTTTATAAAATATTTTGCTATTAACTGCTTGTTACTCTGGCATACATACAAAAAGCATAGATTACACATCAGATCTTCCAGACAAGTAACTTCCTGTTCTGTTTTCCCTGCTTGCTACTGTCTTAGGACTCTTTGGGGGAGGATGTGGGTTTCCTCTTCAGTTTTCTTCACTGTAGCCTTAAGTGGTGGCGGATGCAGCCCCAGAGATAGAGGGAGAGGAAATGTCACTGATGTCATATCCAAGAGGGAATTATACTTAAAGAGAATTTATCATTTCCTTGAGGCTCATAGAGTGTGCCTTAGAGTTGGCTACTTCAGAATAGCCAAATAAGACTTGCATGACAATATTCTAATAATAATATTCTTATTTGGCTATCTGAAGTAGCTCGTATCTTTAAAAAGATGAAAGGAGAGGATTGGAGAGTGCCTCTAAATCCTCAGATTTAAAAGGCCTCATTACGGAAAGCCTGGTCATCAAAATCTGCAGTGTACTGCTTGGGTTTAATAAAGCTTGTACAAATTTACCACTGGACCATTCAAAATGGCAGAAGAGCAGGGCATAACTAATGACCTGAAAGGAAAATGCTCAACAGCAGAGTCTGAAGGACATGCAGATACACTAGTGTGATCTGCTCTAAGAATACGTATGTT
This sequence comes from Macaca mulatta, assembly GCF_049350105.2. Taxonomy (NCBI): domain Eukaryota; kingdom Metazoa; phylum Chordata; class Mammalia; order Primates; family Cercopithecidae; genus Macaca; species Macaca mulatta. Next base: position 100,630,487 of record NC_133419.1, on the reverse strand, counting down.
TATGAAATATAAAAATAATACCTTTTTTAAAGTAATGAATTTAGATTTACTAAACATACTTAGTTTTTAATACATGTATTCCTTTCTTCATTCTTCCAAGAAATTAAGAGAAGAAAATGTTATAAAGGAAAATATTAAAATGCTGAATATTTACTTAGCTCATGATGATTTTTATAAAACACTTTTGTTTTGAATCAAAACTTTGCCTACAATGCATATATATGACAATTATTAAAATAAGTTTAAAATAATGGACGAAAATTTCTGTTTGTGAAAAGTTAAGAATAGCATCTTTACAGAGATACTTTGAAAATCGCTCTCTGTATCGTTTTCAAATGATACCTACCTTCTCCTTTCAAAAACAAAAAAAAATCTGTACCTATGCATAATTTCATTTTATCTTATTGTTGCTTTTTATTCTCAAAGTTTAAACAGTGTCTTATAAAAATCTCAGTGCATCTCATGCAAGTCTGAAGGGAGGATGACAACTATTTGCTGAGGCCATCCAGATGATGAGGGAAGACTGTGAAAGAGAAGTTTCACATCTACTTACACAGATAATTATGCAACTAGGAAATTCAGATATATTTTCCCTTTTGCTGGGCCATTTTGAGACTTCACAATAGACTTACAGTTTATTTCTAAACAATCAAGTCTTCTATTTAATCTCAAAAGCAAAGTTTAGAAAATTTAGCACTGGCGCAAAAAATCTTTTATCTTGTGATGTGAAATGCAAATTCTGTTTTGATTTCATACAATTAGCCTTACTGAGTCCTTTACATTTTTTCTTAATAGGCAACATATCTAACAGCTTGTAGTATAGTAACCTACTTTTGTCATCAAACAGCCAGATAACACAAGGGGACATTTATTCCCTTGGTCTTCCTGCTGTGTTTTTATAATTTTTTTTTTAAGGTACTATTATTCAGCTTACTGAATTCAACCAATGTTTATGGTGCATTTACCAATAACTAAAACGTAGTATCTCTTAGTCAAGTCCTCTGGAGCCAGGCTGTCTGGGTTCAAGTCTCAGTTCAAATAATCACTAACTGTGTGACTTTGACAAGTTTTCTGTTCTTCGCTTTCTCATTCTAAATTTGGGGATAATAATAGTACCTGTCCTCACAGGATTTTGAGGATTGAATTAATTAACATACGTAATGGCTCAGAACAATGTTTGGCAGTGAGTGCTCCAAGACTGTTATAATTGTCAAGTGAAAATCGTGTAGTGGTGTTGCTATATGGAATATTTAAAAATGAACACATACTCAAAGGAGCTGATGATCTGCCAGGGAGTCTGGAGGAACTTGAGACATGGATACAACGTCTCTCTCCACTTTGTAATTTAAATAAGTGCTCTAAGATAGATGTCTGACATTAGTAAGAGTTAAAAAGCAGAGAACAGAAAATTCCAGTTGAAACGTCTTAGAAAAAAACAAAAGAGAGAGTATATAGATCCTGAAGAATAAGCAGGATTTCAATAGGCATAAGACGGAACATGCTCCAGGCACTGAAGAGAAGCCTGTTCACATGAATGACTGTGCAGGACCAGCTCGGGACATGCTGAAGGACAGGAAGTTTCTAGTTTGATTGAAGAGTAAGTGTGTGTAATAAGGTAGAGCAAGATAAGCCTGGGAAGACATTCTGAGACACAAACCCAAGAATTCAGACTATTACAAAGAAGAGTTTAAACTTAATTTGGTACATGCTTAAGCTTCAGATTAGACTGACATGGGCTGGAATTCGGGCTCCACTATTTAATTGCTAAGTGGTACTGAGAACGTGACTAAAATTGTCAGAGCCTCAGTTTCATCATGTGTAAAAGGAAGATTATAAGATCTATCCCATAACATTAAACAAAACACACACAGACATACACACACAAACACACACACAATTTACTGCATCTTTCACTTGCCAGGCATTGCGGTAGATACCACAAAGACAAAAATAACAAAATAAGAAAATAACATTGTTATTTTCAAACTTATAATGGTAGAGGAGGGGGAAGAATGTACAATAAACAGAATTCTTAAGGGAAGTATGTAGCATATTAGATGGCAGTAAATGCTTTGGAGATAAATCAAGCAGCGTATAAATGCAAGATAGGTGTGGTGGTGGAAGTTTATAAAAATTGTCCACGTTGGTTTTTATTTTATGAGGGAAATAGGAAGCAGAGTCATCTGGAGGTTGGAGTAGAGATGCAAAGGCATTAAATGATCATATAGGAGAATGGGAGATGAAAAGTACTAGGGGAATACAATGTGCTTGCCTAGAAACACTAAAGGGCCGCTTGCAGTAGGGATCTTACATTTAATGAGACCAGGTGGCATGGTCTAATTTTTTCTCCAGCCATGTACATTTGTCTGAGAGGAACCAGGAAGCAAACACAAGTTTGGCTAATGTGGATTTTTTTCCCAAAGTGGAATCAATAATAAAGGGATAAAGGAGGAAGGGAGTTGGGGAATATGCATCGAATCAATTATATACCAGGTCATAGAATTCCCAAGTAAGGCAGTAATTATGAGCATAGAAATAATGATAGGTAAAGAGAAAACATGTTAGGAACAGTAGATTACAGATCCCAATGGAGTCCAAACATAGTTGGTGTTGAAACACTAGAGTGCATGAGCTGAAAAAATAGAGTGCTGTTAGAAAGTGGTTTAACTGACTGGTAATCACAACATCTATGAAGTGACAATGGAAATGAGCATCTGAGGAAATGAGAGTTCAGGGATGATAGATGACATGACTGGGATTCCTGGAGACTCCAGGTATATAATATGTATATGGGGTTGGGAGTGGAGGTCTGAGAGTTGCGGACTCAATAAAAGATAGGGCCTTACCAGGAACACCCAGAATACTCTAGCAAAATTCTCTGACAAATCTTAGCAATTTCACTCTACCTTGTATTTTTTAAAAGATACAAGGTTGACTAGAACTTCCTTAAATTATTTTTGTTTAACTTTTATTTTAGGTTTGGGGGTACATGTGAAGGTTATATAGGTAAACTTCTGTCACAGGAATTTGTTGTACGATTACCCAGGTGTGAAGCATAGTACCCAATAGTTATGTTTTCTGCTTCTCTCCCTCCTTCCACCCTCCCCACAAAGTAGACCCCAGTGTCTGTTTTCATCTTTGTGTTCATAAGTTCTCATCATTTAGCTCCTACTTACAAGTGAGAACATGTGGTATTTGGTTTTCTGTTCCTGCATTCATTTGCTAAGAATAATAGCCTCCAGCTCCATTCACATTCCTGCAAAAGACGTGATCTCGTTTTTTGTTACGGCTGCATAGCATTCAATGGTGTATATGTACCACATTTCCTTTATGTAATCTGTCACTGATGGAAATTTAGGTTTATTCCACATCTTTGCTATTTTCAGTAACACTGCAAGGAACATTCACATGCATATGTCTTTATGGATTAATGATTGATATTCGTCATGTTATGTAACAGTAATGGGATTGCTGGACTGAATGATAGTTCCACTTTTAGCTATTCGAGGAATTGCTACACTGCTGTCCACAATGGTTGAACTAATTTACATTCCTGCCAACAGTGTACAAGTGTTCTCTTTTCTTTGCAACCCCACCAGCACCTGTTATTGACTTTTTAAGAACAGCCATTCTGACAGGTGTGAGATAGCATCTCATTGTGGTTGTTATTTGCATTTATCTAATGATCACTGACACTGAGCTTTTTTCCATATGCTTTTTGACTGCATGTATGTCTTCCTTTGAGAATTGTTTCTTCATGTCCTTTGCCCACTTTTTAAATGGGGTTGCATGTTTTCCTCTTGTCAATGTGTTCAAGTTTCTTATCCATGCCAGATGTTAGACCTTTGTCAGATGCATAGTTTGCAAATATTTTCTCCCATTCTGTAGGTTGTCCATTTACTCTGTTGATAGTTTCTTTTGTTGTGCAGAATCTCTTAAGTTTAACTAGATCCCACTTGTCAATTTTTACTTTTGTTACAATTGCTTTTGGTGTCTTTGTCAAGAAATTTTTGTTGCTTCCTATGTCCAGGATGGTACTACCTAGGTTGTCTTCCAGGGTTTTTATAGCTTGGGTTTTTACATTTAAGTCTTTAATCCATCTCGAGTTGACTTTTGTATATGGTGTAAGGAAGGGGTCCAGTTTCCATCTTCTGCATATGGCTAGCCAGTCATTCCAGCACCATTCATTCAACAAGGAGTCTTTTTCCCATTGCTTTTGTCAGTTTTGTAAAAGATCAGATGGACATATTTGTGTAGCCTTATTTCTGGTCTATATATTCAATTGATCTATGTGCCTTTTTTTGCACCAGTACCTGTTGTTTTGGTTACTGTAGCCTTGTATTCTGTTTTGAAGTTCAGTAGCATGATGCCTACAGCTTTGTCCTTTTTGCTTAGGATTCCCTTGGCTACTCAGGCTCTTTCTTGGTTCCATATGAATTTTAAAATAATTTTCTCTAGTTCTACGAAGAATGTTGTTGGTAGTTTGATAGTAGCATTGAATCTGTAAATTGCTTTGGGCTGTATGGCCATTTTAATAAAACTGATTATTCCTTTCCATGAAAATAGGATGTTTTTCCATTTGTTTTTGTCTTCTTTGAGGAGTCTATTTTAATTCTCATTGTAGAGATCTTTCACCCTAGTTAGCTGTATTCCTAAGTATTTTATTCTTTCTGTGACAATTGTGAATAGGATTGCTTTTCTGATAATGCCTTTCGGTATCACTATTGTTGGTATATAGGAACGTTAATGACTTCTGCACATTTATTTTTTATTTTGCAACTTTGCTGAAGTTTATCCACTGAAGGAGTTTTTGGACAAGACTACTGGGTTTTCCTGCTATAGAATCATGTCGCCTGCAAACAGAGATAGTTTGATTTCCTCTCTTCCTATTTGGATTCCTTTATTTCTCTTGCCTGACTGCTCTGTCTAGGATGTTCAATAGTATGTTGACAAGGAGTAGTGAGAGAGGGCATCCTTGTCTTGTACAGACTTTCAAGGGAAATGCTTCCAACTTTTGCCCATTCAGTATAATTTTGGCTGGGGGTTTGTCATAGGAGGCTATATTTTGAGGTATGTTCTTTCAATACCTAGTTTATTGAGAGTTTTTAACATGAAGTGATGATGAATTTTATCAAAAGCATTTTCTGCATCTATTGAAATAATCATGTTTTTTGTCTTTAGTTTTGTTTATGTAATGAATCACATTTACTGATTTACATATGCTGACCAAACTTTGCATCCTAGAGGGAAGCCTGCTTAACCATGGTGCTGCTAGATTTGGTTTGCAAGTATTTTGTTGATTTTTGCGTTGAAGTTTACCAAGTTTACCAAGGATACTGGCCTGAAGTCTTTTGTTGTTGTTATGTCTCTGCCAGGTTTTGATAGCAAGATGATGCTGGCTTCACAGATTGAGTTGAAGAGTCCCACCTCCTCAATTTTTTGTAATCGTTTCTAAAGTACCAGCTCTTCTCTGTACATCTGGTAGAATTCAGCTATGAACCCATAAGGTTCCAGGTTTTTTTTTCGTTGTCGTTGGTAGGCTATTTATTACTGCTTTAATTTCGGAACTCGTTACTGGGTCTGTCCAGGGAATCGATTTCTTCCCAGCTCAGTCTCAGGAGAGTGTATGTGTCCATGAATGTATCAGTATCTTCTAGGTTTTCTAGTTTGTGTATGAAGAGCTGCTCACAGTAGTTTCTGATGGTTGTTCTCATTTCTGTGGGGTCAGTTATAACATTTCTTTTGTCATTTCTAAATGTGTTTATTTGGAACGTCTCTCTTTTCATTAGCTTAGCTACTGGCATATTAGTTTTTTCAAAAGACAACTCATAGATTTGTTGCTCTTTAATGTTTTGTGTCTCAATTTCCTTCAGTTCAGCTCTGATTTTTGTTATTTCTTGTCTTCTGGTAGCTTTGAGGTTTATTTGTTCTTGTGTCTCTAATTCTTTCAGTTGTGAAGTTAGGTTGTTAATTTGACATCTCTGTAACTTTCTGATATGAACATTTAGTGCTATAAATTTCCCCCTTAATACTACCTTAGTTGAATTTCTAATTCATTGCCTCAAAATCTTCCTTTATCTTCGTCCTTTGTTTTCTCTTCACTGTATTATTTTCTAGAAAACGTATTTTAGATTTGCATGCATTTTACTCCTGTGAAAACATTTTTACATATATATCCCTCACATAAGCTCCTGAGGAAAGAGTGGCCTTCTTAAATAAGATCCTCTGTTACTATGTTACTTTTTCCTCCCCCCCCCAATAAAGTCTCATTCTCTCGCCCAAGCAGGAGTGCAGTTGTGTGATCTCAGCTCACTGCTACCTTCGTCTCTGGGGTTCAAGTGATTTTCGTGCTTCAGCCTCCCGAGTAGCTGTTCTAGAAGTGTGTGCCACCACACCCAGGTAATTTTTGTATTTTTACTAGAGATGGGGTTTCATTAATGTTGGCCAGGCAGTCTCAAACTCCCAGCCTCAAGTAATCCACCTGCTTCAACCTCTCAAAGTGCTGGAATTACAGGCGTGAGACACCACACCCACTCTCTATTATGGTCTTAATTCCTTACTCTTTCTTGGAACATCGCCCTATCATTTTTTATCTTGAATATAAAAGCCATTTCTATCATGGGTGATAATCCTTGAGGAGAATAATGCTCAAATAATAAATACATTGAAAGTATAGTAGACAGAGTTGAAACCTGGCCTTACTACCACAGAACCTTGAAGTCCTAAAAGTTATTTAAAGTCTATGAACTTTATTTTCCTATATAGCTGTGGTATTTTAAATATGGTATTTGTGACACTTAGCAAAGTGTTTGGTACATAGTAAGATGTCAGTAAATAGAGACTAAAATTATTTTTTCTCAACTTGCTAACTATAGCATTTCATGCTACAGATTATCATCCTCATATTTTGTTCTTCTCAAGTTTCTGACCAATTTAGATGTGTGCTCGTAACACAGTTTATTTTTCCTTTATACCCTCTTTCAGTGCTCCTTCCCTTTCATATGGCTACAAGAAGCATCTCCAAACTGATGTTTCTCAAGACTCTTTTTCAAGTTTCAAACATGTTCTACTTGTCTATATTTGGTTCCCAAATTGGCCATATCTCAGAATCAGTAAGGAACTTTTCCTAGACCCTCTTCCAGATGGACTGAACTAAAATATCTGAAAACAGAATCTGTTATGCTGATGCTAAGACAAATTTGTAGGATAACAATACGTATTATGAACTAGTCAAAAAGTGCATTTTTTAATGCTGTTTTTTTGCCACAGTGCATAGAACAGTGTCTGACACAGTGACTAACAAATATTTTTGGTTTAACAAATTTATTAGTGAATACACAATACAAGGCAATGCAAAAGGCTTAGAATAATAATCATAAAGAGTGAGATTAAAAAGAAATAAATGAAGTAATTCCTGAAGATGTATAAGGTTTCAATTAGAGTGTTATTGGCATGACCAAGTAGAATTCTATTAAGGAGAGTTATATGATATTCTTTAGCAAAGTTTGACATTTCAGAATGAGGCAATTTATAAATAAAATGTAGGAAGAAAACCTGAGTTGAAATTTGCAATGAAATGGCTGCAGGGCAAAGTGGTAAAGTTCTAGTGGGGTGCTAAGCATTGTCATGGCTGAGTTGGATCTATGCAACTAAAATCACTTTCTCTAACTATAATCTTCTTTGAATAATAAGGGTTTTAATTGTGTATCATTCTGAATATTTTTGATAAGCATTCTGTTCAGAATAATATTTAAAGTATTTCTGTGTCATGTAAATTATGGTATTTTTTCCCTCTATATGCATTTGAAGAACACCTGGATTTTGGTATTATGTTTTTCTTTTTTTCTTTTTTTTTGCTATAATTCATTTTTGGAAACAGATTATAGAGACATCCATATGCTACCTCTGATTTACCTCCATTTAATTACACAAATGTGACTTAAAAAGTGATTTAAAAATGTTTGATTCAGAATACCTGTTTAATTAAAAAATTTAAACAATCAAAACAAAATAAACACACATGCAAACACATCTCTTCCCCATCCAAAAGACACAATGGAAATACTATACTCTTATGTTTTATCTTTGTCTTATATTCTTGATAGAATCTTATTGGCAGTGCATACTCGTAACTCCTAGCAATAACTTCCCTACACTTCTCTTTCTATAAGCAGGTACAACTCTTTTGCAAATTTATTATGACATTTTAAATAGAAACAATGTGTCTGTGATTATTATTAATCTATACTGTATACAAGACTTTCCTTAATTTTCTTTGTTTAAAAGAATAGTAACAATCTTAGATTAACATTTTCTCCTGAAAGTTCAAATCAACAGATATAGCAAGGTTAAAAAATAAAACTACAAATACTGCAGGTTTGCAAGCATTATTACAAAAGAACAGAAAAATAATTGGCAAACCATCTGAAAATAGCAAATAAAATATACTGTATATGCAATATACAATTTGTAGGTTCCAATTCTATAGAGTAATAAGCAAAAGGAAAAACAATTGGAAGACTGAATGCCCAATTATAATTTCACCAATGCTACTAAATAAAAAAGAAAGAAATAAAATGAAACCATAGTTGATTCACTTAGTTGCTCCCCTGGTATACTTCTTGAGTATGAAACTATATCTTAAACATTTTCTATTTTCTCCAGCACACACTGTACTTAGCATAATGCTTGAACACAAAATATTTTCATTTTAAAACACTGTTGAATGAATGACTATCCAAAACACAATTTTAAGCATTCTACTAACATATTCTTGGAATATATTATGTCCTTAGAGTTAGAAAACTTAAACTATTTAAAACAAATTACTTAAAAATATTGAGAGCTCTATCCTTACCCCCATACAAAAGTTGGTTGCAATATTAATTCTGTGGATGCTAAGGGTAAGAGGTTTACTACAATTTCTAACAGCTGCATGTAGTTTGAGATAGAAAATACATTGATGAAGAATGGGGCAGAGTTTGAAGCTGATGAGACTAGGCAGGGTGTGTTAAGGTTAGTTGTCTTATGGGACTGAATGGGAGCAACATGAAAAGAAGGTGATTAATGTCAACATCCGGACAAAGGTCTGACTAGAGGTGGACAGAGAAAGATGAGCTCATTCTGGATACTGAGGAGTAGCAGAGGAGTAGGAGACAAGAAGCCAGAATATTATTGAAGCCATGGAGAGGTTGCTTCAATAAAGAAGGAAAGAATTTTTAGAAGTAGTCATCAATTTAAAATGCCAAAGTAAAGTCTAGCAAAAAGAGTAAAGAAAATTAGAAAGTACCTCTATCAAGTTTTAATATTTAAAGAGGTTTCCTTGGGTACATTACTTCAAGAGGAATTGTTAAGGGATTCAAAGGGATACACAATATTATTGCTGACCTAAGAGTTCACAACTAAAGAAATAACAAAAGAAAAAATGAGACATGTTAGTGATTACAATAGACTATCAAATTATAAGATACCAAGTATGAAAGCAAGCACATCTTCTCGGAAACATTTCTCTAAGAAAATCTTCCAAACATTTTTTTAATTAGAAGACTAAAGTCAAAAGCTGAAAATTAATAATGTTATGATTATTTTGGGAAATACATTTCTATTCTTGTTCTAAGGATGTACTTTCCTCTTTATTTCTAACAACAAAAAAAAATATATGGAAATCAATGGTTCTGTCATTTAGATAAACCTTTGCTTAATACAATTTCCTTTCCGACCATATTAGACATTTTTTTGTGGGGAAAGGAATAATTCATGAATATGAAGAATAAAGAGATCATAAGTCAAGTATATCCATTTATGTAAATTTATGTATAAACATAATATAAATATTAAAATATATCAAATGCTTTTAGATCTTCCCAGGATAAAGAGATATTATACCATGTTATAATTGATAATCAAAAATTCCTGATCTTTCTTTTTGTTCATTACTCCTTGCAACATCATCCTAAACATTTTGGGGAGTATGTGAGGCTCTTGAAACTACACAGGTATAAAACAGACTTTGGGGTTCACTCTGTTCCCTGTTCTTCCTCTCACTCCCCTGGGAAACATTTCTGGCCTGCTCGAATGTTGAAGGAGCCTCACCATTGCCACCACTGAAGAAAGATACCAACTATTCTGCTCTCTTGGTGGTCTCAAGTTGCCGATCTTCAGAGTACTGGAAGACTCTGGATTCCATGTAAAGGTGGGAAGGATAGCCTCACCATTGCCTCTGTGAGCTAGATTTAGAGAAGTTCTGCTGCTGGTACTCAGATTTTATGTAAAATGTCTTACAAAAATAAGTTCTCCCACTACAGACGTTCACTACGTAATTGCTAAACTCAAAGGGTTATTCTATTTCACTCTATTTTATTTAGCTTCTTCTCTAATGCTCTTTCCTTTCCTCTGCTATCACAGATAAAATTTCCTATACAAATCAGCTAGCAAATATTTATTCAACATTTATTATATGTCACAAAAAGTGTTTTACATTATCAAGTTCATTTCTAACACACTCCTAAGTTAGGTACTATTATTAGCTGAAGTTTACCAATGAGAAAACTAAAGTATAAAAAGAGTAATTAATAGTATAGTGCATATTCAGATGCAAGCTTTCCAACACCACAACCCTTAGGCATAAGCACTCTAAAGAGTGCTATACATTACCAAAAATAGTCTCTAGAAGTTAGACGGCTTGAAGTTTTTTTTTTTTTTTTTTTTTTTTTTTCTCCCACATGAACTGAAGTTCAAACAGGCTAAGTAGTTTGATATATTAATAGTATGTATAATTGTATTTCCATCAAACAAAAGATAATCCCTTTTCAATTAGGCAGAATATGGTGAACATAACATGGGATTTGTACATTAAAAGGTACTTGGCTTTTGGCTTCAACCTCGTTTTTCCTTAGTGTGACCTTAGGCTATTTGCTGTAACTCTGAGACTCCATTTCTTTGTCTTTAAAAGGTATAATATATCTGTATTAAAATGAGAAATATTCTTCTTCAAGAAAATGCATGCTAAACAACCAGCATGGTGCATAGAATACTTGGAAGGCAGCAACTCACTACTTTCTTTCTTCTCTTATCCGAAAAATAAGTTAAACCATCCACACCCTATGATTCATTAGGTAGATTGCTTTTTAATATACAGCATAAGATGATGGGGATTGTCCTACTCAAAATTCTAAATGCTATACAAGTTATTTTCTTCTGTAAGCAGCCAGGGAAAATTAAAGCTTAATTCAATGTTATGTAGCTTGCTATACTCTTTTTTTTCTGGGATGTATATGCATAGGTGATTTGTAGAAGAACACAAAAAATATACAATGAAATAAAATGCTTCCATTTGGTAAAGTACTACAGAGCTACTGATACCAAGGGTCCTATAAATGTTAATGAAATCATTTTTGTGTAGCCATATTAAAATACATTTTATTTACTTAATATTAAAATCATGATTGTATTTGAAGTTCAAAAATGCAGGTAGCATCTTTAAATGGATAATATAATGCACCATTCTTAACACTAAGAATAAAAAGAAACATGTCCCCAGAAAGCTATGGGTCAGCTGTAATACAAGTTATTTTGTGTCTGGGGAAAATTTCAATGCCATGCATAGTCCCCATTCTGCTCACAGAATGTAAGAATTCTATTAATATCTGACACTTATCAAACACAGAAAAACTATTTTTTGTTCAGCTATGCAGATAATTTAATTCTCTAGCTTTTGTTCCTTTACAATATACACAGACAGCAAGGATTCTTTCTTCATTAATGCATTATTTAAATGAAGGGAAAAGAATAAATTCTTTACTTTCTACAATAAAAATGTCACAGGTTTGACCACATTCAAACTTAAAGTGCAAGTATTTCTACTGTCTTCCTAGTTCTGAAAAGGTATATGCCTTGTAAAAAAAGAGATGAAGTCTTAATAGTTAACAGTACCTTGAGTTCCATATTTCTATTTGTAAACATACATACACATTTATGATACTGAAAGCAATTTCCACTCCAACAATTTTTTTTCTACAATTTACCCCAGCATCTTTCATAGAGTTTGGGTTTAAGGAAATTCTGGCCAGACAAGACAAAGAAATAAAGGGTATTCAATTAGGAGGCGAGGTAGTCAAATTGTCTCTGTTTGCAGATGACATGATTGTGTATTTAGAAACCCCATCGTCTTAACCCAACATCTCCTTAAGCTGATAAGCGACTTCAGCAAAGTCTCAGGATACAAAGTCAATGTGCAAAAATCACAAGCCTTCCTATACACCAATAACAAAAAAGAGAGCCAAATCATGAGTGAACTCCCATTCACAATTGCTACAAAGATAATAAAATGCCTAGGAATAGAACTTACAAGGGATGTGAAGGACCTCTTCAAGGAGAACTACAAACCACTGCTCAAGGAAATAAGAGAGGACACAAACAAATGGAAAGATTTTCCATGCTCATGGATAGGAAAAAGATAGTATCATGAAAATGGCAACATTGCCCATAGTGATTTATAGATTCAATGCTATCCCCATCAAATTGCTGCTGACTTTCTTCACAGAATTGGAAAAAAAACTACTTTAATTTCGTTTGCAAACAAAAAAGAGCCCACATAGCCAAGACAATCCTAAGCAAACAGAACAAAGCTGGAGACATCATACTGCCTGACTTCAAACTATACTACAAGACTACAGTAACCAAAACAGCATGGTACTGGTACCAAAACAGGTATATAGACCAACAGAATAGAACAGAGGCCTCAGAATTAACGCCACACATCAAGAACCATCTGATCTTTAACAAACCTGACAAAAACAAGCAATGGGGAAAGGATTTCTTATTTAATAAATGGTGTTGGGAAAACTGGCTAGCCATATGCAGAAAGCTGAAACTAGATCCCTTCCTTACACAAAAATTAACTCAAGATGGATTAAAGACTTAAACCTGAAACCTAAAACGATAAAAACCCTAGAAGAAAACCTAGGCAATACTATTCAGGACATAGGCATGGGCAAAGACTTCATGACTAAAATACCAAAAGCAATGACAACAAAAGCCAAGATAGACAAATCAGAAATAATTAAACTAAAGAGCTACTGCACAGCAAAAGAAACTATCATCGAAGTGAACAGGCAACCTACAGAATGTGAGAAAATTTTTGCAGTCTATCCATCTGACAAAGGGCTAATACCTAGAATCTACAAAGAACTTAATCAAATTTACAAGAAAAAAAAAAGCACATCAAAAAGTGGGCAAAGGATGTGAACAAACACTTCTCAAAATAACACATTTATGTCACCAACAAACACGAATGCTCATCATCACTGGTCATTAGAGAAATGCAAATCAAAACTACAATGAGATATCATCTCATACCGGTTAGAATGGCGATCACTGAAGTCAAGAAACAACAGATGCTGGAGAGGACATGGAGAAATAGGAACACTTTCATACTGTTGATGGGAGTGTAAATTAGTTCAACCACTGTGGAAGACAGTGTGGCGATTCCTCAAGAATCTAGAACTTGAAATACCATCTGACTCAGCGACCCCATTACTGGGTATGTACCCAAAGGATTATAAATCATTCTACTATAAAGACACAAGCACACGTATGTTTCTTGCAGTACTATTCACAATAGCAAAGACTTGGAACCAACCCTAATGCCCATCAATGATAGACCGGATACAGAAAAATGTACAGAAGATACACCATGGGATACTATGCAGCAATAAAAAAGGATGAGTTCATGTCCTTTGCAGGGACATGAAGCTGGAAACCATCATTCTCAGCACACTAACACAGGAACAGAAAACTGAACACTGCATGGTCTCACTCATAAGTGTGAGTTTAACAATGAGAATACATGGACACAGGAGGGGAACATCATACACCGGGGCCTGTCAGGGGGTCGGGGGTTAGGGGAGTGACAGCATTAGAAGAAATACCTAACATGAATGATGGGCTGATGAGTGCAGCAAACCACCATGACACGTGTATACCTACGTAACAAACCTGCACATTATGCATATGTACCCCAGAACTTAAAGTATAATAAAAAATTGTATCTTTAAACAATGTATAAGACAGTAAAAAGTATTTAGTCTGGAAGAAAAATACTTTATAAAACTAACATTATTTTATTACACTTTTGCTAAATTCTAAGTAAAAGTAAGTTAGGCAATATAGCTATGACTGAACCATGAATAAAAATACAACCACCAAAAACATCACCGCTTAATGGTTGTGTGTTACTTTTCTCTCAAAGAATATGCTATAGAAATTCTGAAAGGTCAGAGAGGAAATTTATAAATATCATCTATCTCTATAGAGTTGATTTGACCAACATTATCTTTCTACACAAAAGTTTATTAAAGGGTGATTTTTAAAAATCAGGGTTTATTTGTAAGGTGAAAGAACAATTAAAATTGCTTTGAAACGATTCCATTGGGAAATTTAGAAGTTATTATGTAGGTTACATACAATTAGAATTTCCAGATCTGATGAATAAATTACTCCTTTGAATAGTATGCCGTATGCAGTATGTGGGACACATTAATACTAAAAAATTTCCTTTGCATATTTGAAAATCAAATTTAATTGGGCATTCTGTATTTTGCCTACCAACTCAAAATTCCTGCTTATATTTTAGTTATGTTCTAAATATGTTTAAGTAAGTTGATGTATAACATTTACTTCTAAACAATTTTATAATTATTCAAAATTATTAATCTCTGCCTTTTCTCTCATCCTTTGATGAATATCCCTATTCCCCTTTAAATGTGCATAATATCTCGCCAATTTGGAGGCATTAATAGTCCTTTAACACGAACTGTGTAGTCTTTTTTTTTTACTCCCCAACATGTGAGATTGTGTTTCTAATTAAAAAGAGGGTCAGGTTTGGGATGTGGACATTCATTACTCAAACATACACATGTGTTTGTGTGTGTGAGCACAGGAACTCTGCAGTAGGGGCCATGCCCCTTGCATGAGCGATTCAGTCTTACCATCCTCCCTTTGTTTCCAACAGATTCAGATGCAACAACAGGAATGAGAACAACAGACACACACCCTTAACTCACTTAATGCTACAAGAGTATGGTTGTAGTAGTTTTATGAGATTATCTAGAACAAAAGGGTTTGTAGAAAGTCTGAGTTCACTTGTATCCTGGAGTGTTATGACAAGATGAATGAATGGGGCAAGGTTCTATGGAGGAATGTGCATAGGATTCTTGACGCAGTGTAAAGATGCTGGGCAGTGATGATGAAAACAGCAACAGCGGTGACCCTAGAATGGGACTATAGAAGGTGCCAGATATATGGAAGCATATCGACTGGGGAGTGCTTGTGGCATGTACGAGTGAGTTCAGGGATAAAATTAGCAACCCTGCCTAGCAGGTGCATTCTTTCTTTTAGAACAACAACAAAAAAATACTAAAAGCAAAATAAAAGCAGAATATGGCCGGAAAGATTTCTGGAAGAGGAAGGCAGAATGAATTTTGTAAAGACGCAGCTTATGCAGAAATCACAAAAGTGCTTTAATCACTGATATAAACTCAAACACCAAAACAAACAAACAAACAAACAAACAAAAAAACAAACAACTTTTCAGCAATGAACTTTCATTAGATCATTTTTTAATACAAAACTCTAAACCTAAGGGCTCTCCTCTAATCCCTTTCGTTGGAAAACCCTGAATGGCTTGAATTACCTCAATACCTTTGCCTTAATAAAATACCAGTGAATGCAAACTCAAATATTGTATTATATACCTTAATAAATCCTTTTCAAACCTCTATTAAGGTTTACCCAAAACATAAACTAGATGGTATTATTTGCTTATTAAAAAACTGTTAATTTGCAGTTGTTCTAGTTTGATTGGAATATTACCCAATTTAGAAATGTGAAATTTACAAACTATTTTTCAGAAATATATCTATTGTTCTGGTGAGATTTATATATACAATTATAGCACATATGTATGTATGCATAAGTGTCTTTATATTTATAAATGTAATTAAATGCATGTGCACACATGGGGTATTTACATAATTCTTAAATAATTTCACTATCTAGAGTTCAGACACATGACTTAAACAGACTGAAACTTTCAATGTAAAGTTCCACTGAACAATTCAGCGCAAAATCTTGAATTATTTAACCTAATTTTAGTAATATTGTTCAATTCTTTTAATTTAGTGGCAATCATACAGTAGATGTTGAGTGATATTTCAGAAAAAAAAATGTGTGTGATCTGGATCTTACGTTCACTTAAAGACATTTTATTGAGAACAAAGTTGTCATCATGGTTGCATGAAAGGAATTCAAAGGGAACATTTTAAATAAATAAAGTAGCTCAGAATGTTGTAGTAATCTTGTGCCAGAAAGATGATGTGCTAAGGAGATTAGCTACATAAGAAATTTGCATGTCATTTAGAAAATTTTAGACAACGGTAAAAATGTGAAGAGGAAGAGATGGCAAAAATAGCTTTGCTTTTGGAAAACAAAACTAATGGAGTAGCAAGGAAGACAAATGTGAATGGATACATAGGTATTAGTGAGGAGAGTCTTATCAAATCTGAGAGTAAATTCTAAACTGTGTAGAGTGGACAGGACTAGTATAAGTGAAAGAGAGGATGGACAAACTTAGGATATAATCTAAGTTGGACAGGATTTGTAACTCTAAATAAAGAAAATGAGAAAGATGGCCGGGCGCGGTGGCTCAAGCCTGTAATCCCAGCACTTTGGGAGGCCGAGACGGGCGGATCACGAGGTCAGGAGATCGAGACCATCCTGGCTAACACGGTGAAACCCCGTCTCTACTAAAAAATACAAAAAACTAGCCGGGCGAGGTGGCGGGCGCCTGTAGTCCCGGCTACTCGGGAGGCTGAGGCAGGAGAATGGCGTGAACCCGGGAGGCGGAGCTTGCAGTGAGCTGAGATCCGGCCACTGCACTCCAGCCTGGGCGACAGAGCGAGACTCCGTCTCAAAAAAAAAAAAAAAAAAAAAAAAGGAAATGAGAAAGATGATCAAAAATGACTCGAGGATTTTCAGCCCCATTGATTGTAAGAATGACGGTGATGGGCCGGGCGCGGTGGCTCAAGCCTGTAATCCCAGCACTTTGGGAGGCCGAGACGGGCAGATCACGAGGTCAGGAGAACGAGACCATCCTGGCTAACCCGGTGAAACCCCGTCTCTACTAAAAATTACAAAAAACTAGCCGGGCGAGGTGGCGGGCGCCTGTAGTCCCAGCTACTCGGGAGGCTGAGGCAGGAGAATGGCGTAAATCCGGGAGGTGGAGCTTGCAGTGAGCCGAGATCCGGCCACTGCACTCCAGCCTGGGCGACAGAGCGAGACTCCGTCTCAAAAAACAAAAACAAAAACAAACAAAAAGAATGATGGTGACTCTGGCAGAAGGGAAGCTGGGACTCTTCGTCCTTTAGCTGTAAGTAGTAGATGCATTCACCCAACAGTGAGAAAAGAAAGTAGGCATCAGTAGGCATCGAAGAAAAATGGAGGAGGATAGAATGTCTAGTTAGATTTTAATGCTTAGGCACTAGTGGATTAAAATGGTGCTTTTTTCATATATCTGAGTTTTGTAAGTATCTTATTATAAACAATATGTACAGAAGGGAAAGTTAATGCATCTGTCAACTTTTATATTTTTATTTACTTTGGTCTTTTAATCTTCCAGTTTAATGTTGACTGATTGTGACATTATAAAGTGGTATGAATGTATTTGTCTTTGTCATGCAAATGTCAAATGTATATATTTAAAGCATTTAAATTATTAAACAGGGAAACGTATTTAAGTCATCTCTAATATATGAATGTGAAACTATAGCAACTCAACAGAAAGCATTCACATCTATTTTCTTAAAAGGTCTGAAAATTTAAATTCTGCAGCAGGATTCATTTTTCATAGCTGTAATATTTTCCCTCTATTTCCCATAGTAGGAAAAATGTCAATTTTATACCAAGCCAGAGGAAGATCAACATCAAGAACAGTGGTCTATGTCACAACTTGTCCTCTGACTTTTCAAGTTTGACCTCTGAAAGTTGCTCATGTCCACATTTCAAGTTCTTTTTAAAACAAAGATACAGAGTGATTTAGTGATAAAGTAAGTAGATTAATAGTATCTGCAGACCTAACCAGGACACATTTCAAGAATTCTCTTAAAAGCGCTCATCAAAGTGCTTTACACCTTTTAAAGTAGCAAACTATCACAAGAACAGAAAACCAAACACCGCATGTTCTCACTCATAGGTGGGAACTGAACAATGAGATCACTTGGACTCAGGAAGGGGAACATCACACACCGGGGCCTATCATGGGGAGGGGGGAGGGGGGAGGGATTGCATTGGGAGTTATACCTGATGTAAATGACGAGTTGATGGGTGCAGCACACCAACACGGCACAAGTATACATATGTAACAAACCTGCACGTTATGCACATGTACCCTACAACTTAAAGTATAATAATAATAAATAAATTTTTTAAAAAATAAAGTATTTCTGTGTGTTGTTATTCTATTAATAATGATAAAATAGGTTTCCCATTTTGGGCAAAAAGGGGGACATTTGAAAATGTTGATATTTATTAAATAAATGTTAGAGCATATTTCAGATACAATTACTGAGAGATTAGAGGGAAATGCTAAACACTTTAACAAGGAGAATAAATGTTTCCTGGCATCTCTCATAAAAGCATATTTCATACTCAGGTTAATAAAGATTCAGTTTGATTCTTCATTTTCTTCTAGAGAATTAGCTTTCAAATTGATGACAACAAAGCTAAATGTAAATATGACTCAAGTCCTGTGAAAAACAATCAAACTATGTGGCTATCTCTGAATTATTCAATTAACAACAGAGGCTTGCCTAAGACCTAGATATTTTGATTTTCAGTTTATTATCTTTACTCCAGTGTAATTCATTTTTATCAAGAATTCATACACAACTAAACGTGTAGGATATTCAGGAGCTTTTAAAATGCAATAATGTTGGAAGGAAAAATAATTTAGATAATCAAATGGGGAATACTTTTTTGAAGCTGTATTTGTTAATTATTATTTTTGTTTAGGTTAGTTCAGGACAGTAAGTTAAAATGAAAAGACTTATTATGATTTGTAAGGAAACTTGATCACTTTGGCCTTTATGACATTTCACAGAGGAATCTTAAATAGTGTTTATCTTCTTCAGTGCATTTAAAATCAGTGAGGGATGAAGATATATTTTACTTGACCAATAGAAAAAAAAAGGCCGTAAACTGATTCTGAATGCACATCATGTACTTTTCATCTTCTGACAGAGCAGTATTTCAGAAAATAACAGAGAGGGGGAATTTATGGCAGGTGCATTACTACTTAGAAACTAGTCTCACCCATATGGCTGTTAACGTGAAATATGGATTTTAATAATCCTGGCTCTGTGAGTTGTGTGATCATGCCTGCTGGGAATGTGATTAGCCATAGTCTGCTAGATTAATTGAGATATATAGTACATGATTACATTTAGTGAACTTCAAACTACTCTGATTATACTAAAGTCTGCATACTTGAGGCTGTATCCTTACAGCCAAAAAAAAAAAAAAAAAAACACACACACAAATAAATCAATATTTGATTATGATAAGAAGGAGAACACCTCTGTCTTTTGGTTATTAAAAAGGTCAGTTAAGGAGAATGTAAAAGTCTTCCACAGGCAGGAAAACAAAATAAAAGACAGATAGAATTCACTCGTAAGAATGTTGATACATCATTACTGGTATATTGTTTAAAACTGACTTTTACCCAAGAGAGAAAAATAGTTTCTGACAACACCACATACAAATTTAGAAAATGGGAATTTCAAATCAAGAGATTTAATTAATGAGAGGGAATTGGTCTTATTTTGTAAAAGGAACAGGGAGAGTGATTTAGTTAATTTCTTAAACAGGCAGTTTCCTATGGCATTTCTAAATGTTGATATATTTGCCAAGTAAAAGAGTAAGAAAGCTATTCGGCTACCGTCTAGGAGTTTTTAGTTCTTATTAAATAATTAAATATTTATTTTAAATGACTTAAAATAAACCCAGCTATGAAGACTGTTACACAAGTAATGGGGTAAGGAACATATTTTAATAAAATTAATTGCTTACATGTGAGATTAAGTTCTAACAGCGTGCCTTTTATAAAGTTCTACAAAATATATGCAGCCTCATTATCAACATCTCCCAATATGTAGGATGGATTTCCACCTATGCACACTTGTAAAACCCAACCAATTGTTCTCATCAGATTTGTTTCCCCTTCTGTATCTAGTCCCTCTTTTATTGACAGCAGCACTACCCCTACAGTAATAAAATAAATTTTGCTATTATCATTAGTCTTTATGTTAATTCCTATAGCCATCAGAGCTCAGTTATTAAATACTTAACAAATGATTAATATATATTTTTAAGAGTCTTCTCTTTGGAAAAGCTTTGATGGCATCTCTCTCCAACCTCGTGATGGTGCAACTTGTCTGAGCTATCAAAACACTTTGTTCTAGTTGGGTAGTTTTCTGTTATTCTAGTGTATAACATTGGTCTGTATTCTTATTAGATTGTGAGGATCCTGATGCTTGCGGATCAGGATTATGTAATCTCATCATCTAGCATAGTACCAGCCCCACAGTCTCTGTTCAAAAAATAATTAATTAAAGTCTATTTTTCAAACCCATCACCCATGCTCCTCTTTCTGCATTCTGTTTTCCAGCTAAAGTACACTTCCTTCCTAGGTCCTAAAGAGTCCTTCCCCTTTCTAACCTCTAAATATGATGTCTCATGGCTTTATAAACAATTGCATTTCTTTTTGCTAAGTTGTCGTTTATCAAGAAAAATGAGTTGCTCTAGAACAAGCAAACTTGACAAAACTCCAAAAATTAGGCCTAATACTTGCTTAAGTGAATTAGGATTCTAATAACTAACCAGGTACAGAATTAATATATTCAATACTGTAAGAATTTGAGTATACACACAATCACCTCTGTAGCTGTATCAGTGAATATCAGGGTCATGTAGGCATGGAGTCTTTTCTGCAGGAAGAAGGAATGAAAAATTCAGGAGTTTTCAGTCGGTAATGGAGAAAGGTAACACTGACTAAGAGTAAAATTCAAGAAATTTCAGTAACTCTTCTTAGAGCACATCTGGATTCAGTGACCACATTCTAGGAACACTAGGCCTTGAAGAAATCTCTGTAAATCAGAAGGACTTACAAAGGGAGTATTGCTTTATATAAATAATACAATAATAAAGCACAATCTTCTAGAAAGGAGAACAGAGTAAGAATATGTATGTGTTCAAGAGAGATTCGTATACACTTCTGGATGACAGCTGTAAAGTGGGCAGTTAATGAGGCCTGAAGATGCTGGAAGATACAGCTAACTTTTTGTGGTTGACTCATTAGCTTTTTCCAAAATAAACCACAGGTAATGTCAAAAGCATATTCACAGGCTAAATCTAACGGAGTCCAAATCAATATGTTATTTAGAAATAATTATTGGAATACCAGAAGCTCTCTAATGAAGAATTTCTGGGCAACATAACAACATTTTTAAATAAAATAAATATGCTATCTTTTGGGAAAGATTAAGTCACTGATGACAAAGAGGAAATTCTTCATACGGGGATAACTTTCACATTTCTTTTTTTACTTCTCCTTTTTCCTCTTTGAAAATAGATGTATTTCATCTTCAAAAGTAGAATAAATTCCAGAGAGTAGTGTATTCCTACAGGGATATATAGAATGCATATATAGATAAAATATAGTCATAGTATTTAATATTTTAAATGTAGTAGGTGTGTGGTAAACATTTCATGATTAATAGGTATTTGAGATAAAATCAGGTTCTCTTCTTTGTATTATAATAAACTTACTACATTTAGAATCTTTATTAACATTTGATAGTAAAAGAGGACAAAACATTTCTAGTATTTCACATATATTTTTATTTTGACAGAACAAAACATACCTCAAGTTTGATTTGTGTAACCTTCATCTAGGAACCACAGTAATCTGAGTCGTAGAGTGCATAACTTAAGTTATTCATAAAACTCACTTTTTAAATTGCAAAGAAAAAATTAAAAGTCAACATGGCTTTTAATTTTTACCTCCAATTCATATCAATTTTGTAATCATTTCACGTGGCATTTAATAGGTTCCTATGTGATTTAACATGGCACTTAGTAAGTTTCTATGTGAGTATCTAGTGGATTCTCAGTCTGGGATTGAATATTGACTCTTCTGGAAATATTGTACAAAACAGTATAGAACTCAAGAGTTATGAATGGGATTAGTCACTGGGGGCCAGAAAAGCATATGAGTTTATTAATATATACGCATATAGGTGTGTGTATACACATACAAACACACACACACAAATACATATATACCTATCTATACATACACATATACATATATATATAAACACACACACACATAATTGTTTATTGCCTTCATTTGTTATGGTGCTTAAGCAGTTAGCTACAATATCCTATAAATCAATCCCAACTTGCTTAGGATTTATTCTCATTCTACTTACTTTCCTATGGATTAATCATTTCTTATGTGTCATACATTTTATATAGCTATGCATTATAATTTCTAGCAATGAAATTTCCAAGTTGCTTAGATCCAATGATAGTTGAAAGAGATCCAGTGGAGTTACTCAAATTCTAGATATCCGCGCTAAATGATTAAATTAACCAATGGCCAATAACTTCATATATTCAAATCCTATCAATATAGGCATCACACATCATATGTCTATGACTTTTGGAATCAAATATAACTGAATTTTAATTGTGATTTGACCGCTTGGTAGCAGTGTATATCTAGGTGCATTTCTTAAACTTTCAGATTTTCAAATTTCCTCATCTTCGAAACAGAAACAGTTACACTTACCTCATAAGATTACTGTGAAGATTACATATAAATAATTTTGTTCAGTGCTTAGGAGATATTAAGCACTTAAGAAATGACAAGTATTTTTATTATGTATTATTACTATTCATAGAAACACTTATGCAATGAAAACATTATCGATATACAAAGATCATTTGACAGGACGATATATATCACTTCAGTACATGTAAGAAGTGAAAGAAACTTAACAAAATTCAACCTCTAGGTAATTTAATCTGCACCAGTACGGTTTGCTTTAATCTTGATCAGAAACCAAGCACACTGTCAGAAAACACAAGCTAAAAAAAAAAAAAAAAAAAAAAAAAAACTTTGATATGTATTTGGTTTTATAAGAAACACTCAGGAAATTAAAATTTAAAAATCAAAACTCAAAGATTATAAATATACAATCATTAAGATTTTTAAAGGATTTTAAGAGTTAGAGAACTAGTGCTTGAAGTTGATATTTTCATTTATTATACAAAAGAAAAACTCTTCCTGTCCTCTTAAAGCATCTTATACATCTTCATGTGATGTTTATATATTGTTTCAGTGTATTGAAGTATCTTTATTTTAAAAGGGAAAGAAAGTTTCAACACACTTCATCCTTATACTTTGTTAATTAGATCTCCTTTCCAGAGGTTATCTCACAAACAAAAATAAATAAGAGTATTTCTTCTTTCCTAGAGAGATGATTCCTACCTTTTATCCTTAGCAAACAGCTTTTCAAACCAGTATTTCATCACTGAATAGGAAACAGCTGTATCTTCTGGAGGATTCATGAATTAACTCAAATGCTAACATCAAACAGCTTGGATATAAAGACATGAGAATGGGATTTCAAGTATGTAAGTATCCTGAAAAATATTGATAAGTAGTGTTTAAATGCTGATGGACTGAATATGATCCAATTTTGAAATATTTATTGTTGAAGATAGCAAACATCAGCAGAATGAGTATGCATCTAGGTTTCAATTAGAAAAAGAATCTAAATATAACAAAACTGATTTTGATAATAATTACATTTTACTTCTATGTCTAGTGATACTAATAAGCCTGCCATTATTAAATATATGAAACATTTTCCACTGAAATAATTTACAACATTTGATTCATTTTTTAACACTTGATATTTTATTGCAAATAGGTTGAAAATGGGAAAGTGAGGTACAAACAAGGCTATGTGCTTTGTTGCTGGCATGGCTAGTAATAGAAAAGAATACTTCATATTTCCAAATTTTTCATTATCATTAGCCCCTTGCTACCCATATGAAATACGTACCTTAAAAATATGGTTAGGTGGGTGCCGCAACATTTACAATAAACTGGGGCTACAAATAATTTGTGCATGATAAATACTGAAAATTAGATTTATTCTACCTCCATTTGCATAACACCTTCTTCTTGAAAAGATAATTTTTGTGAACTTTTATGTAATAAGGAGAGTTATTATCTCTGTTAAAAACTATATACCTTAAAAATACTCACTGATTAACAAAAACTCACAAAAATGCAGTAAATAAATGAGGACAGTGACTGGGCTCCTTGGCCTCTTGTTAATGTCACGAATTAATTGGTATTAAGCAAATTTGGAATGCTTTTTAACAGTACAATCAGACATAACTGTATGAAGAAATTAGGAGTAAAAAAGCTTGATATGAATAAGGCAATATTAAAGGCCAAGTCAAAGAGAAACAAGAGCCATAGGCAAGAGAATCTATGAATCATCTTCACAGTTACTCTGTTTAACAGACTTTGTGACATTCAGAGAACAACTCTAAATGTAGAGTTTTAAAAAATTATTTTCTTAGTTCAAAGCTGTATATGTTTATTATAGGAAAGATCAAAATAAAAATGAAAATTAAATATTTTCTATTTCTTTCGGAGATAATCATATTACATTGTAAAAATATATAGGAACTATGAATCCGGTTTTTAAACAGAATAGGATAACATATACAATTTGACAATCTGAATTCAAATTTAGAATGCTTCATTTTCATACATAAAATTTTTATTTTGTTTCATTAAATATGTCTAATATTTGTATCACTTTGAAAACAACTGGATATTTGGGAATAAGTCAGAATCCCAAAACTAATGAACTCTTCTCTTCATATTCTACAAGACCAGCTAATATTCTATTAACTATTGAAAAAATAGATGGTTATAACCAAAACAGCATGGTACTGGTACCAAAACAGAGATATAGACCAATGGAACAGAACAGAGCCCTCAGAAATAATACCACACATCTACAGCCAGCTGATCTTTGACAAACCTGACAAAAACAAGAAATGGGGAAAGGATTCCCTATTTAATAAATGGTGCTGGGAAAATTGGCTAGCCATAAGTAGAAAGCTGAAACTGGATCCTTTCCTTACTCCTTATATGAAAATTAATTCAAGATGGATTAGAGACTTAAATGTGAGACCTAATGCCATAAAAACCCTAGAAGAAAACCTAGGTAATACCATTCAGGACATAGGCATGGGCAAGGAGTTCATGTCTAAAACACCAAAAGCAATGGCAACAGAAGCCAAAATTGACAAATGGGATCTAATTAAACTAAAGAGTTTCTGCACAGCAAAAGAAACTACCATCAGAGTGAACAGGCAACCTACAGAATGGGAGAAAATTTTTGCAATCTACTAGGGCTAATATCCAGAACCTACAAAGAACTCAAACAAATTTACAAGAAAAAAACAACCCCATCGAAAAGTGGGCAAAGGATATGAACAGACATTTCTCAAAAGAAGACATTCATACAGCCAACAGACACATGAAAAAATGCTCATCATCACTGGCCATCAGAGAAATGCAAATCAAAACCACAATGAGATACAATCTCACACCAGTTAGAATGGCGATCATGAAAAAGTCAGGAAACAACAGGTGCTGGAGAGGATGTGGAGAAATAGGAACACTTTTACACTGTTGGTGGGATTGTAAACTAGTTCAACCATTATGGAAAACAGTATGGCGATTCCTCAAGGATCTAGAACTAGATGTACCATATGACCCAGCCATCCCATTACTGGGGATATACCCAAAGGATTATAAATCATGCTGCTATAAAGACACATGCACACGTATGTTTATTGCGGCACTATTCACAATAGCAAAGACTTGGAATCAACCCAAATGTCCATCAGTGACAGACTGGATTAAGAAAATGTGGCACATATACACCATGGAATACTATGCAGCCATAAAAAGGGATGAGTTTGTGCCCTTTGTAGGGACATGGATGCAGCTGGAAACCATCATTCTCAGCAAAGTATCGCAAGAACAGAAAACCAAACACCGTATATTCTCACTCATAGGTGGGAACTGAACAGTGAGATCACCTGGACTCGGGAAGGGGAACATCACACACTGGGGCCTATCATGGGGAGGGGGGAGGGGGGGGGTTGCATTGGGAGTTATACCTGATGTAAATGACAAGTTGATGGGTGCAGCACACCAATATGGCACAAGTATACATATGTAACAAACCTGCACGTTATGCACATGTACCCTAGAACTTAAAGTATAATAATTTTTAAAAAATGTTATTAAAAAAAGAAAAAATAGATGGTTATATCAATAATCTCTTAGTCATAGTATTCGAAAATAACTTTTTTTCTTAGGACTTTTCTCCAAACTCAGCTTTCTGAGATGATTTCTCAGGTTCCATCTCTTCCACTTTACACTGTGTTCTAGTCCCTGTTTCCTTACGAAGTTCATTTGAATTCTTTATCTGTTGTTCAGCTGATTTCTATTTGTATGTTTCATTTGTCTACTGCAGAAGAACAACAAAACTTTCCTTTAGATTTCCACATGCCCTTCAGTGAATCAGCACATAGGCATTGTGTTTAAAAATGCTTGTATAATAAATGAATGTATAAATTAATGCGCATATTTTAAGAAAATAAGATGATCCTTAAATAGGTATTTCACTTCATTCTCAGTAAAGAAAATTTTTATTTTCCTGTCATCATAATTGTTACTAGGTACAAAAACCACCTGCCCTATATCTTCTTCCCTTTCTGCCATGATGGAAGGTAAAACATTTTGATACTCATTTTGGAGGAAGTAATTAAAGGGGAGAATTACAGCAAATCTTGTTGAAGTCTTATCCTCCATGCACCCCACTCTCTGCTTTTGACAAAGCTGGCTTCCATGCATTGTATGAACAACAGCATGAAATTGCTATTCCTTGTGTAGATAGGACCAGGACAGTAGCCATTTAATACAGAATAAGACTCACCTGCTCATTTCTTCTATGTCATTGTATTTCTTTTACTGTTACTCGGCCACCATTGTTACATTTCATGCCAAAAATGAGAATTTTATTATTTTAGAAATGTGAAGCATAAATATAAATTTATGCTTGAAATAAAAATTAAACAAGGTCACTAAGTATTTGATTTTTCAGTCCAGCTGCTAATAGCTTCCCATCTACCTTTTAGAGCTAAGCGAGATAAAAATGGAGACATTGAACAAAATCATGTAATGTATGACTGCATAACCTTGCATTGTCTAAACGTAATTTCTTAAATATTCTGCATTGATTAGCTTTCAGTAAATAAAATACTGATATATCTAATTGCCCTAAATGTGTTTTGTGTTTTGTATTTCATAAATGTAGCATTTCATACTCAGGATTGGCAATATTATTTTCACTATCAAGTTGCGTGATCATAGAATCCTGGATGGAAACGACTGGGTATTCTACTTTAAGAGATCACTTATTTTGCTTCCCTAAACATAATATTTAACATTCGGTCCCAAGGAAAACTTGCTCTGTTACAGCATTATGACTTTACAATCTTGTAAAGAGAAGAAATTAAAAAGTGTTTTTCTCTGGACACATTCGGCAAATCTTTTGGATTAACTTCATTCATTTTGGCAAGATATAGTGGTGCTATGTATTTTCATGACTATACCTGTGGAACCATGGAGGCCAATATCAAATTGGTAGTAAATGGAATAATCATGTATTCATGTATTTGTATATTCATGTATTCATTCATGTACCCAATATGTGCCAGGACACTATGTTAGGGTTTGGAATGTGTTCTCAGTGGAATGAAGCACAACTTTTAAGTGTAATAAAGTACTTGTGAAATGCTGTGAGGTCTTAGCAACAGGGACCTATCATGTAAAGTTATCAGAAATAAAGTAGCTGGATTTATAAATAAAGGCCACAGGAATAAGAGAAAAGGAAAACAGTAATGGGCTCTTTATGGGGTTAGAGTGTACACTAAAAGTGGTAGTGAGATGTTTAAAACTCTTCAAATGCATCCCATTATCTATATGGTTAGTTTACTTGAACTTAAAGTGGAAACACTTATAAGTGAGTAATTTTAACAATAGATTATTTATATACATTTAATATTTTGCTAGGCACATCTCTGGCTGATCTCTAGCCTTTATAATGATTCCATTTTATAGACAAAAAAATAAGAATATTGTTTATTCATTACTTTTTCAAGTACAAGTAGATCTCATTCTCATCCATAATAAAATCTGGAAGTCTTACATGATAGCTCAAAGTATAGTATTTGAGGAGAAATTTAAGACATGTGTTATAAAGAAAGTTATTTTTCTGTAGATATTAAAGAGCGATAAAAACTCAAATTAGGACACATACTTTTAGATTTTTAAAAAGTTTTTTAGATGTTAATTTTTAAAACATTAGAAACACAAATTAAATATTAAGTAACTATTATATAGTGAATTTTACCTCAAATTTAATTCTCAGTTAATTTTAAAGTGTCATTGCTTAGGAAATACTAAAAGGATTTGCTTTTGTAAAAAATTGTCCAGGCAAATCATCACAACATAAGCAAGGAATGGCTTTACTACATATTTAAAATCTTGTTGAGGAGAAAATTGAACGCTTTCTTCATGAAAGATATACTGTGATCTACCTTTATTAATGATGTTATGTCCCTATGAACTTCTCTCTGCATTTCATTATGTAAAAAGGTTTTAATTTTTATACTCACAAGAGTAGTTCCCCCTTTGGAAACGCTCTTCAGAATCATTCCAAGTATTTTTTATATTTTTTATGTTATTATGCTTCCCGCACTGTCTATACTACTTAAATTTAATCAGTACCTAATAGAAATCAAGATTCACAGCTTTGCTCTATAGAATAGTTCCATCATTGTGATTATAGTATTACAAGAATCAGTAATTTCATTTTTCTATTTTCCCCCTAATTTTATGATGTGGGAAAATTTATTAAAGTATGTAGTTAATTGTAAAGAAAGACAATTCTGTATAAATTAAAACAAAATGAGAGTATTGGTTTGTCAGGCAACACTATCATACAATTACTGAAACAATGTGCCCAAAAGTTTGAAGAGTTGGTATAGGAAATGTATTTTAGAGGCGTTAACATATAATGTGTCATAAGCATGCAACTACAGTCAGTAAATGCATTTGACCCTAAAAGGAGATAAATAAGCTAATAACATTGTCAATATTCATGAAAACACAGGCCCTCAAAATAAATATAATTTATTACAAAGTGATTCCAGGGTTTTAAACCTCTGGGAATATTTTTAGAATATGGTTTTTAGTGAGTATTTCCCCTTTATAGCTTTCTTCTTCTCTAGACATTTTAAAATAATCAAATTACAAGTAATACTCTTAAGTTATCTTTATTTTTCTGTTCAAATTGCTGAATAATGTAAAATACTTTGGAAAACTCCAAGATTTTGTGGCTTACTGCAACAATGAATTAAGGGCATAGGAAATATGTAGTAGAAATAATTTATTTCACAAGTTATAAAAAATACTAACATATAAACTAAACTGTGCAAATAATGAAAAACGTTCAGTAAAACAATAGTTGAAATGGTTAATGTTGAATTTTCCTTTTTGTTATTTAGGAAAAACAATTTAGTTGCATAACTGAGGAGATTAATATGAATACTAAGCTAGTAAAGAAGGAGAATGTAAAACTCTAATCAGCGTCCCCATGATTGCTTTTAAATCATATGACTGGCTGTTTGTTAATTTGTTTTATAAGCTTTTTAAGAATAGGTTCAGATTTCAGAAACATTTAAAAGATACTATATACAATTCCCATCCACCCCACACTCAGTTTCTAGTATTATTAATACTTTATATTAAGGTACATTTGTAAAAGTTAATGAACTTATATTGATAGATTAATATTTATTAAGATTCATACTTTATTCAGATTTCTCTAGTTTTCTCTAATGTTACTTTTTTTCAGGATCCCATTTTACATTATTCATCACATCTCCCTAGGCTCTTCTTGTCTGTGCGTTTCTCAGTCACTCATTGTTTTTGATGATTTTGAAAGTTTCTTGGAGCACTAATCACCTTATCTGTAGAGTATCTTGAAATTGTCTGATTTTTTAATGATTAATTTTATGAATTTTGGGTTTTGGGGATTTAAGGTGCCATTCTCAAAGCATCATTTCAGAACTACACAGTATCAACATGATTTCTCACTATTGATGATGACCTTGATCACTGAACCCAGGCTGTGAAGTTCCCCCCCTCCTCCCTTTTTTTCTCTCTCTCCCACCCCATCCTTTTCCATACTCTATTCTTGGGAAGAAAGTCACTATGTATAGCACACAGAAGAGTTATGTTGTATTTCTTTAAGCATTGAACAGCTACATAATTTATTTGAAATTTTGCATAGGAGATTTTCCCTTCTCCCTCATTTACTCATTCAATTATTTATTTGTATCAGGAGGGACTCAAGGACATTTATTTTATACTTTGGATATTAATTCAATACTACTTTATTGGATTGCTCAAATTGCCCCAGGTCTGGTCTTAAAGAGTTTTCAGTTGGCTCATGTGTCCTTTTTGACATTCCAATCAAGAGAGGATTTGTTTGGTTCTTTAAAGGACGTTTGTTGTTGTTGTTGTTGTTTGTTTTTAACCCATAGTCTTTACTCTTAAGTTCTTTGTAAACTGTTATGTGCATAGAAACCTTGGTATTAGTTGGAATCAGCCTGGGTCTTATAAATTGGGGGTTTAGTTAACTAAAAGTAGCATGAACACTTTAAAGGCAATCTCAATTTTTCAGATACTGCCAAACCGAGATACCAATAATATCATCTGAAATCTCTGCAGAGACTATTTATAAAAACATGGAACTGTTTTTTTCTGTATAAAAAATGTAATAATGATAGAGTGGAAATATCTACCTGTATTAGTTTAGTAAAAAGTTTAAAAAAAGAATGACTATTGATGGTTGTTGTACAACAAGTCTTCATCCCATAACTGAGATAGGCAATTCCCCCATAAATATTACAACATCTCAACTTATTTATAGTCTAAAATCAAACATCCAGAGAGTAACTGTTCCTTAGTTGAGCCTGGGGATTGGATCAGTTCCACTATGGTTAATCTGAACTATTATTGCTTTTGGCTAATTCATCTTGCTGAGGACTTTCCAAATAAAAATACTCTGTATCTCATCATACTCTGTCAAGCAAAAATGACAATGAAAGGTAAAAATGGGTATAGGCAAAATAAGCAACAACTTAATTTAAGTGTTCATCATTTGAGTTTAGAGCCTGTGAGAGTATGCTTGGTTATAATATTCCTTATAGATATGTAAGGAAGCTCTATTGTGGCACATATGTCTTTAAAGCACTTTATTCATTCATTTTAACCTCACACAATGCTCCAGGCTTATGGCTGATATACAGGTATACAGAAAACATTGGATTCAGGTGAGCCCTCTTTTGTAGCCCCTTCTACATCCCTTTCCAGTTTAGAATAAACATCGGTATATGAGGTAGTGAGAAAATTATGCAGAAAAATCCTAATTAAATATATTAAATGTTAAAAATATTTTTAAATAAATACAGGTAAACATCTATATAGTGCTTACAATATACAAGTATTATTTTAAAAGTTTTATATGTATTAACTCATTTAATCCTCATAACAGCCCTACAAGATAAGTCCTTTTATTATTAGTAACAGTTATTTTATATAACAGGGTTCCAAAGCACAAGTAAATCTAGCAACTTGCGTAAGGTTATAGAAAATGAGTAGAAGTAAGATTTGAACTCAGGTGGTCAGCTTTTACAGAGTTTTATTTTTTCTCTCTTTATTTTTTATTTTTTTGTAGAGATGGAGTCTCACTATGTTGCTACGTTGCCCAGGGTGGTCTCGAACTTCCTCTCAACCTAGGCTTCCCAAAGTGCTGAGATTACAGGTGTCAGCCACTGTGCCTGGCCCTTAGTGTTCTTAAGCACCACAATCCAGTGCCTCTTTCTAAATCTAATGGATTTCTATTAAATATATAAAATACTTTACACTCATTCCTAAAATTGTATAAAACTCAGCTTCTGTTACTTCAGTCTATGCTAAAGCTGAATAATCTCCAACATGTGCCCCATCTCTCTCTGAGTTTTAGCCTTTTGTAGGCAACAGCCTTTTGTCCATCTTCACATGGATCTAATCCAGACATTTGAAAGTATACACACTGTACAAAACATCATTCATCAATCGTACCCTGCTTGTGGGCCTGCTTGCTGTCCTAGATTCCCTGTATCTAGAAATGAATATATCTTTCTTCTAACCACCCAAACCAGAAAGTGGGAAGTTGCTTCCCTGACTTAGTCAGCCAATCTGTCAAGAATAAATAAGTCAGTCTAGATGATCTATTTATTTTCCATACTCAACTCCTTAAATTATCTCTATCAACCTTCTACCTAATTTAGACACAGATCATGGATTGGTGGGATTTCTGCAACAAATTCCTCACAATTAGACTTCATTTGATTCTAGGGTGCATTTTTTTAATATGCTACCAGACTGTAAAAAAGTAATGTCTTTT
The DNA here is from genome assembly GCF_049350105.2 of Macaca mulatta. Lineage (NCBI taxonomy): Eukaryota > Metazoa > Chordata > Mammalia > Primates > Cercopithecidae > Macaca > Macaca mulatta. The sequence goes on along the minus strand of NC_133419.1, from coordinate 100,597,746 downwards.
GTGTTCGACAGAACTGAGTTTAAACTTGATTCAAAAATGTCAAAATTATGGGGCCTCGGCAAGGCACATAACCTTCCTTAATCTCTTTACTTATCGGTAAAATGGGGAATTTTGATATCTACTGGGAAGAATGGTTTTGACATTCTGTTCATGTAAGTAAATCATCTAGTCTGGTGTTTAACATATATTAGATACTTACAAAGTGGTGCCTCAGGAACAGAAAACCAAACACCACATGTTCTCACTCTTATATAAGTGGAAGTTGAACAATGAGAACATATGGGCACAGGGAGGGGAACGTCACACATCGGGGACTGCCAGGGGTGGGGGGCTTGGGGAGGGATAGCATTAGGAGAAATACCTAATGTAGATGACAGGTTGATGGGTGCAGCAAACCACCATGGAATGTGTATACCTATGTAACAAACCTGCACATTCTGCACATGTTTCCCAGAACTTAAAGTGAAATAATAATAAAAAAGTGGTGACAATTTATTTTTTTAGTTTGAAAAAGTCTAAAACTGTCACTCCCTTGCTTGAAGATTGTGCTTGGCATATTATGTATAGCAGGGTCAGCAATTTTTTTCTGTAAAGGCTACATAATACTTATTTTTGCCTTTTGTGTACTACACACAGTCTGTTGCAGCTACTCATCTCTGACAATGAAATGTGGAAACAGTCATAGACAACATTAAATAAATAATTTGGGCTCTGTTCCAATGCCTACTCACCAAATAATGGCAATAGGCCAGATTTGGCTTGCTGTCTGAAGTTTGCACAGCCCTGAAGTATAGCATAAACTTTTAGATACAGAAACTGTAGCTACAGATACAGAAACTATATAAACTTTTAGACACAAGTCTTTTAGAATGGCTTCAGAGCCATATTGTGATATACTGCATGTGTTTATCCTCTTTTTCTAGCTTTCTCTGCCTTTTCTTCCTTTCTCATATTTTACATTCCAGCAACACTCAAGTACTTATGGTTCTCAGCGACACTATTTGCTCATGCCTCATTTGTCTGTTTATGCAGTTCCTTCTATCTGGATCACCCTTGTGATCTCAGATTCAAGATCTGAATGTTTATACATTATGTATCAGCTCAGACTTCCTCTCACTCAAAAGGCCTTTTTTAGGCATCTTAGATACATGCAAATATTTATGTTTCTATCTACTTCATCAATAGGGAATGTATCATATTCATTTACCTACCTTTGGAATCTGATTCAATAAATATTTCTTGAGCCAAGCTGAACTTTCATGTTGTCAATTATCCATTCTAAAAACCATACATGTCACATTATTAGAAATCAAAGCAACAACCTAGTCTGTCAAAATCTCACTGACATATTGGTATTTCTATTTCAGAAATAAAATTTGTTTTTCTTCTCAACTACTCAGTTTGGGTATGTTTGCAGAGACTCCATGTCTCTCACTATCCTCTATTGTCCCAGCTCTACTATCGATTACTCTATCCACCTTAGAAGGCACCATGTTTCACAGTCCACTGGGCCTGGACTGTGGATCATGCCTCATTTCATAATCTTTACCTCATCAGCTTCTCATCCTTCAATCCCTCAACACCGCCTCCTTCTCATCCTTCAACCCCTTCAACACCTCCTCCCTTTAAACCCTTACAATCATCATAGGTTGCAACTTTTTTTGTACTATGTATCATAATTTCCATAACTGTTTGATTAAAAAAGAAACTAAATTCTAAGCTCCATACAGAAAGGAGTTTAACTGGAATAATTTAGCTATATTCCATTGTAGTAATATTATTTAAAGATTATTATTTCCTCTTTGATGCCAAAAACGAGTCTGAAATATATTTGTGTTTTCAGTGCTGTGCACACAGGTACTGAAAACACACATGTACTCAGTTCTCAATGTTTTTGTTTGAAGACATTACTTTCAAAAATAGCTAGAAGTACATATTTATGTCTTATTTTAGAAATGTTTCCTCAACTGCTTGCTTATGTGATTTTTACAGCTTGAAAATGTTTTCTTCAAATTTTATATGCGGTTCCTGTTTTAGATTAACCTATTGAAATACTGTTTTCATTCTTCCATGCCTGATCACCCACTCTGTGATACTGTCTTGATTCCACAGTCAGGATTTGTTGGCTGTAACTGTTTCTCCTAGCTATTAGATGTACAAAAGTAAGTGTCCCACAAATGTGTACTATTCTAATGATATCAATAAAATTTTTGGAATAAAAATGAGTTTATGGTATATTATAGTCAATCAAAATTGGTGTCATATAAGATTATTCTCCTTTACTAAAGGAACATTTAAAATATGAATTTGTTTTTTGAATTATAAAAAAATCATGCTTTGTAAAATTATTTGACTATAAAAACATTTCATTGATGAAATAAAAGAAAAAAATGTTGAGGGAAGCCAGAGAGAAAGAGAGGTCAGGTCATGAATAAAGAGAAACCCAAAAGACTCTCAGTGGAAACCTTACAAACCAGAAGACATTGGGTGCAAATATTCAATATTATTGAAGGAAAGATATTTCAACCCAGAATATCGTAACTTGCGAAACCAAGCTTTATAAGTGAAGGAGAAATAAAGTCCTTTTTTGCAAATGCTGAGGGAAGCTGTCATCACCAGACCTGCGTTACCAGTGCTCCTAAGTAAGCACTAAATACAGAAAGGAAAAACCATTACCAGGCACTACAAAAACACACTGAAATACATAGACCAGTGACACTATGAAGCAACTACATAAACAAGTCTGTAAAATAACCAGCTAGCATCATGAAGACAGAATCAAATCCATACATAACAATAACCTTAAATGTAAATGGGCTAAATGCCCCAAGTAAAAGACACAGAGTGGCACGTTAGATAAAGAACCACGACCCATTCATATGCTGTCTTCAAGAGACCTATCTCACATGCAAAGACACACATAGGCTGAAAATAAAGAGATGGAGGAAAATTTACTAAGCAAATGGAAAACCTAAAAAAGCAGGGATTGCAATTCTAGTTTCTGACAATACAGACACTAAAGCAAGAAGGATCAAAAAAGACAAACAAGGGCATTAAAAATGATAAAGGGTTCAATTCAAGAAGAACTAACTATCCTAAATATATATGCACCCAATACAGGAACACCCAGATTCATAAAGCAAGTTATTAGAGACCTTCTAAGAAACTTAGACTCCCACACAATCATACTGGGAGACTTTAACACCCCACTGCCAATATCAGACAGATCATCAAGTCAGAAAATTTACAAAACTACTCAGGACCTGAACTCAGCTCTGTATCAAGTGGATCCGACATATCTACAAACTCTCCACCCAAGAACAGAATATACCTTCTTGTCATCATCACATGGCACTTACTAAAAAATTTGATCACATACTCAGAAGTAAAAGACTGCTCAGCAAATGCAAAAGAAATTAAATCATAACAAACAGTTGCTTGGACCACAGTGCAATCAAATTAGAACTCAAGATTAAGGAATTCACTCAAAACTATACAACTACATGAAAATCAAACAACCTGCTTCTGAATGACTTTTGGGTAAATAAGGATATTAAGACACAAATCAGGAAGTTATTTGAAAATAGTGAAAAACAAAGATACAATGCATTGGAAAGTCTGGGACACAGCTAACACAGGGTTAAGAGAGAAATTTATTGCATTAAAAGCCCACATTAAAAAGCTAGAAAGACCTCAAGTTAACAACCTAAAATCACAACTAAAAAAACTAGAGAACCAAAAGCAAACAAACCCCAAACGTAGCAGAAGACAAGAAATAAAGATCAGAGATGAATTAAAGAAGATAGAGACATACAAACTCTTCAAAAAACCCAACAAATCCAGGAACCGTTTTTTTTTTTTTTTCTTGAAAAAATAAGATAGACTGCAAGCTAGACTAATAAAAAAGAAAGAAGATTCATATAAACACAATCAGAAACAATAATGGCCATATCACTACTGATCTCACGGAAATATCAAAAGCCATCAGAGACTATTGTAAACACTTCTATGCAAATAACAAGAAAATCTAGAAGAAAAGAATAAATTACTAGACTCATACACCCTCCCAAGACTGGACAAGAAAGAAACTAAATCCCTAAGTAGAGCAATAATGAGTTCTGAAATTAAGGTAATAAATTGCCTACCAACCAAAAATCCCAAGTCCAGACAGGCTGACAGCTGAATTGTATCAGATATACAAAGAAGAGCAGGTATCAGTTCTACTGAAACTATTCCAAAAAATTTGAAAAGGAAGGAATCCTAACTCCTTCTATGAGGTCATCATCATCCTAATATCCAAACCTGGCAGAGACATGAAAGAATAAAATACCTATGAATACACCTAACAAGGGATGTGAAGGACCTCTTCAAGGAGAACTACAAATGAATGCTTGCTCAGAGAAATCAGAGATGACACAAACAAGTAGAAAAACATTCCATGCTCATGGATAGGAAGAATCTGTATTTTTCAAATGGCCATACTATCTAAAGCAATTTAGAGATTAAATGCTATTCTCATTAAACTGCCATGGACATCCTTCACAGAAATAGAATGAAAGAAAACTGTCTTAAAATTATATGGAACCAAAAAAGAGACAGAATAGCCAGATAGCCATGGCAATCCTAAGCAAACAGAAAAACAAACCAACAAAACAACAACAACAACAAAACAAAGCTGGAGGTATCATGTTACCCAACTTCAAACTATACTATAGGACTACAGTAACCAAAACAGCATGGTACTGGTGAAAGAACAGGCACATAGACCAATGGAATAGAATACAGAACCCAAAAATAAAGCCTCACACCAATAACCATCTGATCTTTGATGAAGAAGGCAAAAACAAGCAATGGGGAAAGGATTCCCTACTTAATAAGTAGTGCTGGGAGAACTGACTAGCCACATGCAGAAAATTGAAATGGGATCCCTTCCTTACACCATATACAAAAATTAACTCAAGATGAATTAAAGACATAGATGTAAAACCACAAAATATAAAAATCCTAGATGAAAACTAGGCAGTATCATTCAGGACATAGGCATGGGCAAAGATTTCATGACAAAGATGCCGAAAGCAATCTCAGCAAAAGCAAAAATTGACAAATGGGATCTACTTAAAGATCTTCTGGACAGCAAAAGAAACCATCGACATAGCGATCAAACAACCTACAGAATGAGAGAAAATTTTTGCAATCTATTCATCTGGCAAATGAGTAATACCCAGACTTTACAAGGAACTTAAACAAATCTACAAGAAAAAGCAAACAAACCCATTGAAAAGTGGCCAAAGGACATGAACAGACACCTTTTATAACAAGGCATACATGTGGCCAAGAAATATATGAAAAAAAGCCCAACAACACTGATAAGTACAGAAATGCAAATCAAAACCACAATGAGATACCATCTCACACCAGTCAGAATGGTGATTATTAAAATGTCAAAAAAAAAAAAATAACAGATGCTGCTGAGGTTGTGGAGAGAAAGGAATGCTTTCACACTGTTGATAGGAGTGTAACTTAGTTCAACCATTGTGGAAGACAGTGTGGCGATTTCTCAAAAACCTAGAAGCAGAAATACCATTTGATCCAGCAATCCCATTGCTAGGTATATTCCCAAAGGAATACAAATAGTTCTGAAGACACAAGCATGTGTATCTTCATTACAGCACTATTCACAATAGAAAAGACATGAAATAACCTAAATACCCATCAATGATAGACTGGATAAATAAAATGTGGTACATATATACCATGGAATACTCTACAGCCACAATAAGGAATGAGATCATGTTGTTTGCAGGGACATGGATTGAAATGGGGGCAATTATCCTTAGCAAACTAACCCAGGAATTATAAGCCTAATACTGCATGTTCTCACCTATTAGTGGATGCTAAATGATGAGAATAAATGAACATGTAGAGGGGGAAACACACACTGGGGCCTGTCAGAGGGTGGCAAGGAGAAAGGAGAGTATCAAGAAGAATAGCTGGTGAATGCTGGGATTAATACCTCGGTGATGGAATGATTGTGCAGCACTATGACACGCATTTACCTATGTAACAAAACTGCACATCCTGGAAATGTACCTCTGGACTTAAATAAAAGTTGGAAACAAAATAATAATAAAATAAAATAATAAAGTTAAAAAGTACTGTAGGAAAAAAAAACCAACACATTTACATCTTTCTACCTGTTGTAGTTTACATGATTGACTCCTTACTTAGCATTAAACTCCTTGAAAGTAGAATTACAGCAACTTATCCCAACCTCACCTGTTAAAAGACTCTGTAAATAATTCATGTTCAAAATAACTTTGTATTCTTTAGCTGACTTGAAGTAGTCCCTGAAGTGTGTTTTTTTGTTTGTTTATCTTTTAAATAAATTTCTTGGCTGGGCATGATGGCTTCAAACCTGTAATCCCAGCACTTTGGGAGACCAAGATGGGAAGTTCACTTAAGGCTAAGAGTTCAAGACCAGCCTGGGCAACATAGCAAGATGATGTCTACATTTATTAAAACTAAATATATTTATTTTATATATTTTGTTTTACTGATTTACTATATGTCTACTCTGTTTCCTTTAACATACGTGCGTTATTTATGGATTCTTCAAGAAATAAATAAACATGGTGAATACATTACAAAAGGAATCCATTGCTGATTTATAAAACAAATAGTTTACTAACCAATCAACATATTACTTAAATCTTACAGCTCCTGGAAATCTGGAAAATAGCTAGTCAGAGGATTATTCAAAGCTGTAGTTCAGAATGCTGCTGACCAAGCATATGCTTCTGAATATTAAATATAGGCATAACAATTGATGCAAAAAAAAAGACTAGGAATATAATCTGATTCCTATCATGTCACAGGACAGAACCAGCACCTGAATCTACTTTTACTTTTGTTGAAATACAATATGCTACATCAAGACATATTATTAAGACTTTCACAAGTAACTGAATATTTTAGGAGAAATGTACAGGTACATAAAGGCAGCAGAATCTTATGTTCCCTATAACCTGTGTCTCTAGTGGTATCAGTTATCACTGAGCCACCTAAATGTAGTATTCATTTTCATAAAGCCTAAGGAAGAACACCATGAAGTAACTACTATGTAACTTGAGCAATTAGAATGAGCTACAGCCCATAAAGTATGGCTAAGTGAGCATTTTGAAAATTCAATGTGTACCTTCTGGTCTTGACCTTTGAGAGGCACTATAAGAACAGAACTGTGTCAGTTAATGTTGGGTAAGTAGCAACTTAACTATCTAGAATATTACTTCAAAACATTTTTAAGAAGATTTTACATACAATGAGGCAAATTCAATGGCTACTAAACTACTTTATGTTTACGCAGAATATTGTATTGTCAGGCATCTAATTACTTAGTAAATTACAGTTCTAATACACTGAGGGGTATTACATTGACCTTGTTAATATAATATTAAGTGTTTCTGTGGGTTGAGGGGTTCTTGGGTGCAATTTGCCATCTGGGCAGGTCAGGACATTGATTTCCTTAGTTTCTGTTATAGTACCCAACTAAATAACAGTATGCAAAAACAAGAAGTGAAGAATTTGAATTGTAGATACATAAGTACATTAACCTTCAAGTTCTTCTTGTATAACTAACTATGGAGGATTCTAGAGCCTGAATAGAGCTCTTCACATAGACTGACAGCGTCAGTATATATACATCTCCTGAGTTAAGTGGTTTCTGAGAGCTTGGTTTCTGTGAGAGTCTGGGCAGAAATAATTGATTAGAAAGTTGTTCACCTTTGGGCAGAGAAAAAGCAGGCCAGCATTTGAACTGTGGAGTGAGGATCCTGGGAAGAATTTTGCTGGCAAAACAAAGGTTCACGTATCAGGCTACCAGGAAGGTTATGAAACAATGAGCTGTGTCCTCTAGTTTTTGGGACTGAGAGCCTGTATGATTGTAGAAGAGGACCAGAGGTCCACATGCTATCCATTACTGGCCACGATGGGAAGACAGCCCACACTTTCTCTCTGCTTGTAGGTCTGTTGACACCTAAAGTTCCCAAGAATACAGACCTGAAACCCAAAAAGCCAAGAAAATCATAATAATCTCTCTGAGCTTGTATGTATTACAGTGAAAGTGTATATGAGACATTAAATTTTTGAAAAAAACTTCAACAGTACGGCAAAAGGATTTGTGGGTTAGAAAAACAATTACATTTTCTAATTAAAACATTATATGGTTGTTTTAAAAATCATGTGTGTTTGCTACTGACTTAAAAGAGCAAATTCAAGAACTGTATCAAATAACTAATATAGAAAACAAAAGTAAGCAAAAAGAAACAGGAATTCTCTACCTAACCACAGAAAAAAATTCAAAATGAAAATTAACTTATTTAGACAAAAAGAAAAAGATGCATCATCAGCAGGTCCATTAAAAATCCTAAAGAAATTTCTGTTGACAGAATAAAAATGACTCTAAATAGGTATTAGAGACGTAGGAAGGACTAGAGAGCAGTGGATACATTGGTGGGTCAATCTATTTAAATGACTGTACAAAACCATGCTAAAAATGCCATTTTCAGATTAAAAGATATATATATAATAAAATACTTGGAAACAATGGCACATATATATACACACAGGTGGACTGAATGGACAGAAAGTGTTCCAACATTTGCTTGAAATATGGTCATGGTACAAATTCTTTTTGTTCTTTAAAAGAGTCAAAGATGTATATTTTAAGCTGTTCAGGGTTATCTGTAAAAAATAGCAAAAGCATATATAACTAATAAACCATGGAGTGGGAATATATGTAATTATTATTTTTACAAAAACTCCAATCCAAAATAATTTACATGAAGAGGGAAAAAAGGAGTACACAAGATACAACTAGTAAAACAGAAAATATATGTGATTTGAACCCAAGTATTTCAGCAGGAAAATTAAACAGAACATATATTAAAATGCAAAGACTGTCAGCCTTGAAAATGAAAACAAAACACAAGAGAGACATCAAAATATAATAACACAGCTTGAAAATCAAAGATGAAATGATTCACCATGTGAACACTAAGCAAAGAAAGCTGGCTTAGCTATGCTATCAGACAAGACTTCAAGTAAGAAACATCACCAGAAATAAAGAGAGACCTCTTATTAGACAACTGTTAAAGAAGAAGATATAATTTTAAATTCGTGTTTATCAAAATATGTAAGCTCAGATATATAAAGCTGAAATTGACAAAAATCATAGACAAATTGAAAATATAGTGGAATATTTTTCACATTCTCTATTAATGGAAGAAGCAAACAGAAACAAAATCAGAAGAGCAGATTTAAACAGCACATTTAAACAATATGACCTAAATGACATATATGACTGTACTCAGTAACTATGGTACACATTATTTTCAAATACATATTTACTAAAATTTTCCATATACTTAACAATAGATTAAAATAATGTATCTCTCTAAACAGAGTAAATCAAAGCCTTAAAGCAATAGAAAAAAAAAAACAGAATAATCACTTGGAAATTTCATAATTTCTAAGCACCCACATATTAAAGAAAAAATAAAGAAAACTCAAAAAAATTGAACCAAATTATAACAAAAATGTGAGAAAAATTTTAGATGCAGCTAAACTATACTTCAAAGAAAATTTATGTTTAATACATACGTTAGGGAAAAAGATTAAAAATCAACTATCAAAAATATGTTTAAATCATAAAAATAACAAACTAAAAATTAAATAAAAAATAAGAGCAGACATTAATAATATTTAAGTCAATTATATAGAAAAGAGATCAGCAAAGCAAAAATTTGTTTTTTTCAACAATTACTAAAATTTTTGAAGAATCACCAAGGGAAAAAGAGAAAGAGAAGATACAAAAATATTAATATCAAGAACCAAAATAGAATCATCAATATAGATCCCTCAGATATGAAGTAACAGGAAAGGATATTGATAGTTTTATGACAAGACGTGAAAATTATTTGAAATGGACAAATTCCCAGAATAAAATACAAAGCTAACAAAAACAATAGACATTTAGCACCTATCCATGATGCAAAACTTAGGAAGCTGGAAATGCAAAAGTTTTATCAATCATATAAAAGGTATGTGAACAGAAACCAAAAACTAACATTAACAAAGATCAGAAAGAGGACAAGCATATCTGCTATCAGCACTTTTGTGCAATATACTGGTGGTTCTAGCCACAGCAATAAGGCATGAATGAACGCACACAAAATAAGATTGGAAGAGAAGGATTACAACTTTGTACAATTACATAATTACAGTTGATAAGTGTACTTAGTATAATCATAATATATGTATTCAGCAGCCCATATAATTTTCTATCCTTATTCCAGCAATAAACAAAACAAAAATGAGTTTAAAAAATTATACATGGTATAATGAAAAACACTGAATACCTAGAAAATGGTTTCCCACAAGAGGTGATAGACTTTTCCATAGAAAAATACAAAGCGTTATTGACTCACAGGCATAGTAAGTGAAATACCTCATGATCTCATTTACATGAAGAATCTAAAGAAGTCAAACTCATAGAAACAGGGAGTAAAAGTATTGTTACCAGATGGGGGTTGGGGCACGGGGATATGTAGAGTAGAGGAAACAAAATTTCACTTACGAGAAATTAAGGTCAAGATATGTATTATACCTCATGATGACTACAGTTAATATATTGTATATTTGAAATTTGCTTCAAGAGTACAATTTAAGTACTGTTTCCATCACCAAAAAAACTGTGAGATACTACATATGTTAATTAACTTGGTGTAGCCATTCCACAATGTGCATATAAACATGTATCAAAACATGTACACCATATATAATTTTTTGAATTTCCAATTAGAAATACACTTTTAAGAAAGCATTACTGACTACAGTAAGACAAATAATGTAAAAGAGAAATATACTATATACCTAGAAGACTCATTATTTTAAAACAGCTTTCCTCCAAATTCATATATAGACTCAAAGTACTACCAAACAAATCTCATTCTTTTTGTGTGTGAAAACTGGCAAACTTTTAAAATTTTTATGAAAATGCAAATTACTCAGATTAGGCAAAATGATTTTGAAGAAGAACATTTTGGAAAGTGGCCAACCAAGTAACAAGATTTACTATAAAGGCACAATAACTAAGGCAGTATGATATTGGCACGACACACAGATAAACCAACGGAACAAAATTAAGAATCTATAATTTTATTTTTGCATAGGTGTGCACTTAATATGTGACAAAGGAGGCAATGAAACTTGGTGGGGAAAAGACAGTCTTTTCAAGAAATAGTGCTGGATTAGTTGCACATCCATATGGAAAAAATAAAACTTAATTCCTACCTCAAATGATACATGATACGAGGTGGAGAGTAGATCAAAAAGTACAAGGTAGAACAGGAAAGTTTCCATAAAATAACACAGGGTAATATCTTTATGAGCTGTGGTGAAGGGAGATCTCTGAAACATCATAGAGAAGCACTAACAATAAAAAAAAAATTGGATTTCAATAAAATTAGAAACTTTTATTTTCAAAATATACTACTATAAGAGTAAAAATACTAGTCATGTAGTCATATAGGTAATATTTACAATACATGAAATCAACCATGGAATTACACGTTAATAAATAACAAGTACTTCCAGATCAATAAGACAATTCAACAGAGTAAAAGGCAATACTACTGTTAGTGTTTTTTCTCGGTATCTCCCTGCACCAACTGAAGTTTCTGTTCTGTATGTGGGTGTGGTTGTATTTTTTAGTGCGTAGATACCAATAATATTTTATATAACTTATGAACTGTGGCTATGAGCAACATCAAACAACACTGTTTGTCTCATCTAATGCTTTTGGCCTAAATTCTACTTCCTCTGGTATTAGGTTTATTGTCTTATTGTTTTCATTTGCCTGATGTGTTTTTTCCATTCATTTGATTTAAGTTTTTGGAATGACTGTATTTTAGATGTGTCTGGCATACAGCATAGATTTTGGTTTTGCTTTATAAGCCAATTTTAAAATCTTTTTATTTAATAGGTGAGTTCAGCCTATTCATGTTTATTGACAGAACGGATGTGTTTGGGTTTGGTGCTTTCATTTTTTGGTATCCTTTCAGTTTGAATTATATTTTGTTTACTGTGTTTCTCAATTTACTGTCTCCTTTTAAAAAATTTTTTTGGTATTTAGAAAAGTTTGCAAGTTTGTTCTATTAATTATTTTTGTATTTGTAATTTTTATAGTCCCCAGTTCCCTAAAGTTGCTTCCTCCCACCCTGGCCTTGTATTTGTAGCATTGTACTAACTGGCTTTCATTTTTAGGGATTATCCTTTGACTCATCTATGACGTACCCCACAATTATTATCTTTCTATTTTCACTTCTCTCTCTTCTCATTTTACACTTGAATACTGTATTTTGCCAGAATGCATATAATTTACATATTGTTCATATAATCCTATCCTCACCCCTTTTAAGTCATATTTCAAGAAATAAATATATTCATGCTAATCATCAATTCCCTTAAGTTTCACCAGTACATTTCATTTAGATGAAACTCAGTATATGACAGATTATTCATAAACAATTTGTGTATATGATGTTCCCTTGGTTCTTGCATATTATTTTTCTGTACACTTGATACTTGAAAATTTTTGCCTAGACATAAAATGCTTGGCTTACTCTTTTTTGGGGTTTCCTGAAATTCCACTCCATTAACTCCTTGCTTTGTGTGTTATTCCTGAGATGTATATAGCCAGTCTAATTTTCTTACTGTTGTAATTTAATCTTTTTTCCTAGAGGATTCTAAGGATATTTTTAAGTTATCTTTAAAATTTAATAGTTTTACTAAGATATGTTTTGAAGTTAATTGTTTCAGGTAAAGTACACAAGTGTAGTCTTTCAATATATAGATCTAAGGGATTATTTCTAGAAAGTTTTATTAAATTTTAGATGAATATAATTATAGGTATACCTGGGAATTATTGTGGGTTTAGTTCTAGACAACTGCAAGAAAATGTATATTGCAATAAAATCAGTCACAAAAATTTATTGGCTTCCCAGTGCATATAAAAGTTATATTTATACTAAACTTTAGTCCATTAAGTATACAGTAGCATTCATCTAAAAAATGTAAATAGCTGAATTTAAAAAAAAAAAAAAAAAAAAAAAAAACTTCATTGTTAAAAAATACTATCATCTAAGTCTTCCACAACTGGTCTTCTTTTGCAGCTGGAGGGCCTTGCTTTGATGTGGACAGCTACTGACCAGGTTCATGGTTGCTGAACGTTGGAGTGGCTGTGGCAATTTCTCAGAATAAGACAACAGTGAAGTTTGCTACATGTTTGGCTCTTCCTTTCACAAAACATTTCTCTGTAGTGTAGCATGCTATGCTGTTTGACAGCATTTTACTCACTGTAAAACATCTTTCAGAATTGGAATCTATCTTTCGAACACTATCACTGCTTTATTAACTCAATTTATGTAATATTATAAAGAATTTGTAGTGATTTCAACAATGTTCACAGCATCTTCACCAGGAGTGGATTCCATTACAAGGAACTGCATTCTTTCTCACCCATAATAAGCAACTCTCCATCCGTGCAAGTTGTATCGTGAGATTGTAGCAACTCAGTCACATCTTCAGACTCCACTTCTAATTCTAGTTCACTTGATATTTCTACCACATCTGCAGTTACTTCTTCCACTGAAGTCACTCATAATGATTGAAATCAACTTCTAAACTTTTGTTAATGTTGCTATTTTGAGCTCTTCCCATGAATCTTGAATGTTCTTAATGGCATCTAGAGTGGTGAATCCTTATCAGGTTTTAAATTTACTTTGCCCAGGAACATCAGAAAAATCACAGACTATAGCTGTATAGCAGCTACAGCCTTATGAAACATATTTCTTAAATAATAAAACTTCAAAATGTAAATTACTCCTTGATCGATGGCTGCAGAATGGATGTTGTGTTAATAGGCATGAAAATAGCATTTATCATCTTGTGAATCTCCATTGGAGCCTTTGGGTAACCAGGGATGCTGTCAATGAGCCATGTTTTGAAAGGAATCTTTTTTCTGAGCATTAAATCTCAACAGTGGGCTTAAAATATTCAGTAAACCATGCTATCAACAGATGTGCTGTAATCTGGACTTTGTAATTTCATTTACAGAGCACAGGAAGAATAGATTTAGCTTAACTTTTAAGAGGTTCAGGGTTTTGGAATGGTATATGAGCACTGGCTTCAATTTACAATCATCATATATATTAGAACCTAACAGTACAGGCTGAGAGTCAACCTGGGCCTTGAAGCTTTGAAGCCAGGCATCGATTTCTCCTCTCTAGCTATGAAAGTCCTAGATTGCATCTTCCTCTAGTAAAAAGTTGTTTCATCTATATTGAAAATCTTTTTTCAGATAGTTTTGTCCATGATCTTAGATAGATATCCCAGATAACTTGCTATAGCTTCTACATCAGCTCTTGCTGCTTCATGTTTCATTTTTATTTTGTGAAGATGGTTTTTTTCTTTAAACCTTATGAATCAACTTTTGCTAGGCTCTAAGCTTCATCTTCCTCATCTCTCTCAGGATTCAAAGAATTAAAGAGAATTAGAATTAAGCGTTAGTTTAAGGGAATGTTGTAGCTGGTTTTATCTTCTCTCCAGATCACTGAAACTGTCTCCACATCGAGAATAGAGCTGTTTCACTTTCTTATTATTTGTGTGTTCACTGGAGTAGCACTTTTAATTTTCCTCAAAAATACTTCCTTTGCACTCACAGCCTGGCTAATGACTGGTGCAAGAGGCCTAGCTTTCAGGCTATCTTGGCTTTTGACATGCCCGCCTCGGTAAATGTAATCATTTCTAGCTTTTGATTTAATGTGAGAGACATGTAAGTGTTTCATTCACTTTGAAAACTCAGAGGCCATAGTAGGGTTCTTAATTGACCTAATTTCAATAGTATCGTCTCTTATGGAATAAAGGAGGCCAAGGACAGGGAGAGAGACAGGAAAAAGTGGCCTGCCATGGAGCGGTCAGAACATACGCAGTATTGAGCAATTAAGTTTACAGTCTTATATGGGTGCAGTCTGTGGCACCTCAAAGCAATTACAATAGTAACATCAAAGATCCCTGATCAAAAATCTCCTTAAGAGACATAATAATAATAATAATAATAATAATGAAGTTTGGAATATTGTGAGAATTACCAAAATGTAATATAAAGGCAGAGTGAACACAGGCTGTTTGAAAATGGTACCGGTAAGCTTGTTTGTGGCAGGGTTTTCACAGCCTTCAATATGTAAAGCACATGGTATCTCCATAATATAATAAAGCAGAGTACAATAAAATAAGGTTAGTTTTGTTATAATTTCACCCTTTTTAAGGAACATATATTCTTACTATGTATATATAATCTCTTTATATATATATTCCCTGTATATAAAATATTTATATATATTCCCTATATATAGGTTATATGTACTTATATATATTTCCTATATAAGTATATAAATATATATATTTCCTATATATGTGTGTGTATATATATTTCCTATATACAGGGGATATATAAGTATATATAATATATATTTTATATATATTTAAAATAAATAAATATGCATATTTATGGAATTGTATATATATATAGAGAGAGAGAGAGAATAGTAGATAAAATAAATAATGTGGTCAAAGAGACAGTGGTTGAAATGGAATACAAAAAAAAGGTTATATATCTTAATTTCTCTAGGTTGTTTACATGCCTTTCTTTAATTACTTTTTTAACATTTGTATTCTTCTCATGTGGATACTTAGTAATTTATTTCTTTACTGTAGTTGGTGCTGTGCCACCATGCCACAGAACTCTGTGCATTAATTTACCTCTTTCTATTGGACTTTATCTTTTTACGGATAACTTTCTCTATACTCTAAACCTCTCACTGTCCTCTCCTGTTTTTCATAGATTCTCTTTATCTTCCCTCCCACACTCACAGGCTTGCGCAGTGGCCATTGGAGCTCTGGTCAAAGTACTGATGTGACTTTGTGTGTAATTATCTGTTTATAGTTAATTTGAAATTCAAGGCATTTTCTTTCTCATAGAAGTGTTGACTTTGTTGATTACCTATGTTTTACTTTCACATTCCTTCCTGAATGTTTGGGGAAAATAATTTGTGGAGAGATTTAGATTCACGTGTCCATAATTCAGGAAGAGCTATTTTTAAAACATGCTGCAATGATTGTTTTGTGCAGCCATATATTTGAATCACCCATCTGTAGACTGTATAATCCTTCTTTGTAACATTTTTTGCCGAGTGGACTTAGCCTATGCTTTAACTTCTCTTTTCTTTTATAAAAAACTTACTTGCTATATAACCAGGTAGTTAAGTTCTTTTGTAGAAAAGGAATATTCAGAATCCATTGAATATTGGGGCAAACAGTTTAAAATACCTTTATAATGTGTGTGTGTAGTGATATAATTTATTCAACAATTATTTACATAATTTGTACTTATTTTCTGAGAGTCAAATGTACTCGAATAATAGAAATAAAAATATACAAGTATCAAAAATCATGTAAGACAAAGGGCTGTGAGAGTATGAAGCAGAAAGAAAGTGCTTCAGTAGAAGCAGAATAGTTGGAAATCTGGTTTTTCGAGAGTACCAAGGGGAATCCATGTTTCACTAATAAAAAGGGCAGAAACAGTTATTAAAAGGTATTTGGTATGTTTAGAAAACAATAAGCTTTTGGAAATTGCAAGGTCATGGGCTTGATAATTGGATTTTTGAAAAAAGTCAACAGGCACATAAAAATCAGTATGAAAATGTTTACACATAGGTACATATACACATTTATACCATAATCACCAAACCATCCTATTTCTGGAAAAGAAGGATATAGAATAAAATAAACAGTTTTGAACAATGAGGAAACCTATTTTTAAGAAATGTAATCTAGATTTTTAATGTGGTCTTTGAAATCTTTTTGTTTAGTGGAATTAGTGAATAATAGCTTCCGAGGGAGAAGACAAAAACACAATTAAGTTATCCTGATTGCAAAAGTAACTCGATCAGCATGAGATTACATGTTGCCATGTGTGCCCCAAAATATGAAGGTCATGTATTAACTAAAAGATAAATGCTGTCAACTTGACCGGCTGGTTCAGAAATCAATATCCTCAAACTGCTCATGTGGTTGAAAACGTTCCGTTGTTAGTCAAGTTCTTGTCCTTTGGATCAGAAGGACAAGGACAAATATTATCTCAGATGTCTATTATAAAAACAGCTCTCATAAACATGTAAAAAGGATTCACCATTGGTAGCTTTTAGGTCTCTGAGATAAGTTAAACAGAGGAGATAATTAGAGAAAACAAGATACATTATTTTCTTCTGAGCGATGGCCAATAAAACATAATTCATTTTGGAATTCAATAGGCACAATTTTGCCTAATACTTCTAGTGGATTAGTATCAATTATTGTTGTGTAACATCAGAAAACATACTTTTATCTCACAAAATCTTACTCTGCTGAGTTCTAAAACATGTTTTAATTTATTTTAAAAATAATTATTGAGTAGGAGATAGAAATTTAACATTTTTAGCTTGATAATGTGTTTGAGTTTCTAAAAGTGTAGTCAAACATGTCATATACATATTTTAATAACCTAGCAACACGCTTGCATGTTAGCAGAGAGCTTTAAGCAGTGTGATTAGCATACAAGATCCCAGGCCATAAGATTTTATATACTGCAGAATTCCTTAATTTATAACACTTTTATTTCAGTAATAAATTTTCCTTTGTAATGATTAGTGTTTAAGACTTTGTTCTATAGATTTATTTTTTCACAGTGGCAAGTTCAAGAACTTACTAATTTTTTTAAGTTCTTTTTTCTTAACGACTACCAAATTGTGAAACAAAAATCCATTGCTTCTGCAAAGTAATGCAAATTCAAAGTCTGCAGCACATAAAATTGTATAGGTAGAAGCCCTTGTAATTTTATTGCAGCAGGCTTTTCACATGTACCAGAACAGCATGCAGTGACTGCAGAGGCCTGGTGAGGTGCCTATGAGAAAGAAATGTATTTCTTGGAAAAATCCCATAATGTGACAAAACGTATGTAGTATATTTTTTTCTGTGTCAGTTTCACCTTTTCATCACCAGGTGGCTTCTGAATTTTTACCTTCTCTATTGTTCCACTGTGATACTTAATGTTTTCCTTTTTATGTTGTAATCTATTGTATTGATGTAATTAACAATAACTAGCCAATTAATTCAACAATCATATATTAAATCTTTAACATATTCTGAGCACCAGTGGTACAGGGCTGAGTAAAACAGAGTAATAAGAACTCATGGTCTAACATGAAAATTATGTAATAAAATCAATAAATATAAATCACATTAACATTAATAGCAAGTAATAATTTACTATTTATTACATGTTGGATACTGTTAATAGTTTTACATATTATCCCTTTCAAAAATTACAACATTATTGGAAGGCAGAAATGAGATAAGAGTGGCATCTGCAAATACTGTCAGAGTTCTGAGGTGATAGTAGTGAAAATCATAATTATTATATCTATATGGAATTTTGTATTTTTCAAAGTATTTTCTCACATATTATTTTATCGAATATTACCACAGCTCTAGACGGCAACAAGTCAGATACAATTATTTCATTTTTGCAAGAAAATGAAATGATATACTAAGGTAACACAACTACTTGTTGACAGAGTCACAATTTAATACCCATATACCAACTGCAGGGGCTATGTACCTTCTCCCGTTTTCCTCCCATTAATATTCAATACCTGAATTTTAAAGAATTTCCATTTAGATTAATCTGTTTCTACTTTAATTTTTACTGGTTGTTACTTCTTTTTCTTTCTTTTGAGATGGAGTTTTGCTCTGTTCCAGGCCGGAGTGCAGTGGCACAGTCTCAGCTCATTGCAACCTCCGCCTCCCAGGTTAAAGCAACTAACTCTACAACCTCACCTCCCAAGCGGCTGAGATCACACCACGCTCGGCTAATTTCTTTTGTATTTTAGTAGAAACAGGGTTTCACAGTGTTGCCCAGGCTGGTCTCGAACTTCTGAGCTCAGGCAATCTGCCTTCCTCGGCCTCTCAAAGTGCTAGGATTACAGGTGTGAGCCACCGCGCCCAACCTGCATTTTTTTTTTACTCTTACCAAAATCTATCTACAACCTTAGGATAACATAAGCCCTTCCCACAAATGACTTCTTTAGTGCTAGGATTTACAAATTCTCGGAAATCTACAAAAATCCATTCCTTCGCCCAGTACTGATGGGCGAGATTTCAACTTGGAGTTGTGGGTTTACTCTGTAGAAAAGTGAGCATTCTACTAGATTGTACTCCTTTAGCACTAGTCAGTTAATAATTACTCAGAGAAATTTAGGACATAAAGCAATGTTTATTCCAACAATTAGTAGGATGAACAACAGAGTGATTTGCTCAGAGCAAAGGACACTGAAGAGGCATCCCTAGTGTCAGCAAACACACACACACACACACACACACGCAGAAAAATGCCTCCTAATGTAATGAATTTATTTGGGAATAATCAAGAAGGATCGTAATCCAGTATGCACATTCATGGCAAGCCACAGATCTACCCAAAGATGGAAGGGTAAGAGAAAGCTTAGAGCAAGAGCAAAAAAGCTTCTTGGAAACAGAATTCATTGGTTTCAGAGGCTCAAAGCTAAGGCTGGTGTCAGTTCACTGGAGAAGATGGTGTTATAAGGCAAGTGTTCTTTAGAAAGCGTCTTATCTGAACTGCTGCAGTCCTGAAGAACGGATTTTTTTGTGGGGTTATTTTAGAAAAGCCTTGAGACAATCCTTGTCTCAGACATGTAAGCATCAGTTCCTCTACTTTGTGCACTTTCAGCTGCAATTTGTTTGGGTCTGACAAGAGTGATTGCATCCTGGTATTTGCAGATTTCACAAAGGCAACCAGATGTTCTATTTGAAGACTTAGTCAATCTTGGGAGCAAGGCAAACATGGGGAGTGACAAGTAACCAGCAGAATATAAACAAACAGAAGAAATGTCCATATAGATCTAAGTAAACTAAAGAGCTTCTTCAAAGCAAAAGAAACTATCAACAGAGTAAACAGGCAACCTACATAATGGGAGAAAAATTTTTCAAACTACGCATCTGACAAAGGTCTAAAATCCAGCATCTGTAAGGAACTTAAACATATTTACAAGAAAAAAACAACCCCATTAAAAAGTGGGCCAAGGGCCTAAACAAATGCTTCCCCAAAAAAGGCATATATGCAGCCAACAATCATAGGAAAAAACCCTCAGTATCACTGATCATTAGAGAAATGCAAATCAAAACCACAATCTCACAAGTCAGAATGGCTATTCTTAACAAGTCAAAAAATAACAGACGCTGACAAAGTTACAGAGAAAAAGGAATGCCTGTACACTGTCGATGGGAGTGAGAATTAGTTCCATCATTGTGGAAAACAGTGCAGGGATTACTGAAAGACCTAAAAACAGAAATACCATTTGACCCAGCAATCCCATTATTGGATATATACCCAAAGGAATATAAACTGTTCTATTATAATATAAAAACACAAGCATGCGTATATTCATTGTAGCACTATTCACAATAGCAAAGACATGGAATCAATCTAAATGCTCATCAATGATAGACTGAATTTTTCAAAATGTGATACATATACAACATGGAATGCTATGCAGCTATGAAAAAGAATGAGATCATGTCTTTTTGCGGGGACATGGGTGGAGCTGGAAGCCATTATCCTTAGCAAACTAGCACAGGAAGAGAAAACCAAATATGACATGTTCTCACTTATAAGTGGTAGATAAATGATGAGAACACACGGGCACATAGAGGGAAACAACACACAGTGGGGCTTAGAGGAGAGTGGAGCGTGGGAGGAGGAAGAGGATGAGGAAAAATAACTAATGAATACAAGATTTAATACCTGGGTGATGAAATCATCTGTACAACAAACCCCCATGTCACACTTTACCTTTGTAACAAACCCACATATCCTGCACGTATACCCTTGAACTTAAAAAAAAGGAGAAATACTCATATATCAGACGCTGTTCTTCACGCTTTACAGAAGTCACTGAATCCTTACCATGACTCTGTACAATCATTCTTATTTTCTTTATTTAACAGAGGAGTGTAAGATTGGTAGTACATCTAGCCATCTGGCTATACGTCTGTGCTTCCTATCACTACGCTATGATGCCGATAAAATCAGACTTGAATGTTTTTCAATTTTGACACAGCTGTCTGTCGAAAGCTTGTCAAATGTCCATCATCTCTCTGAGATCTATAACTGGAGCTACAGCTAAAAGCATAGCATGGTACTGAGTTGTGTCTTTTCTAATATTCTAAAACTGCAGCTAAACTTCTAAGCTGAGGACCAAGAATTTCAAGTGTGTCACATTCTATATTCAGAGAACCATTCCCAGCTGGGGTCACTGGCCATTCTGGAAGACTCCCTGACTAGCCTAACCTAAGAGAATGTGTCCCACCGTGAAACACCAACTCCTTGAGCCATCTGCTACCACCATCTATGAGGTACCTATGAAAGACTACAAGAGGCAATCTTACATTTCCCTTCCACTTTTTTTTCTTTTCCATCTTCTTTCCTTTCCACCTGCTCTTTCTGTTTTTGGAATTGTTTCTCCTCCCCATAGCCAAGAAAATGGTTCTAAAGAAAGAATAGTAAATACTGGATAAGTCTAAAAGCAGCAGCTAGAACGTAATTTTTAAAATGAAGATTATTAAATCAAAGGGCTTGATAACACTTTCCCCAGTGATACTACTGGAAAGAGAGAGAAAACTGGGGAGAGTCGACACAGGGGTGGGTGATCTAGTTGCCAGCGTCCAGGAATATTCTTCTGGAATTCTCAGTTCCTAATAGAAGTGTGATTCTGGACACCTCCTCTTGCTTGTGCAGAGTATGACACTGTAAGTAAGAATTTGCTTGGATAGCTTCTGTTTGGTGTACATATCAGAGGAGTAAGGCTTGTAGCCACCCTCTGGGGGCCAAATCTCTAAAGGGATTGCTAAAGCTCATAGGAGAAGCCTACCAGAACTCCAAAATCACACTGTAGCCAGCACCCATCTATGGTGAGTCCACAAGCAAGACAATGATCTAGATCAGCAAGTCAAGCCTAAAAAGAAAAAAACTATGGTACACGGTGGCAACACTGGTACTTTCCATCCCCTTCCTTTCTTCCCTAATACCAGAAGAGATAGCACTCATTAAAAGGGCAAAAGGAAAAAAGTTTGAGTAAAGTGCAGACCACAGACAGGTGTCAGGGGCGGTTTTGAGGGGGCAGAGTAGGGTTTTCGAAGAGAGTGAAATTACGACTTTAAAATGAACTGAATCATAATAATAAGAAAGTCTGTTAGAATAAGAAAAATGTGACAAGAAATTATGGAATCTGGACACGTCATTTTGGATACTGTTGATTAGCAGGAAAGGAGATCATGACACAGTATATTTGGAGAAAGATTACAAGGAAAGTAACATTTTTCACATGCACACCTGCAAAGATTGAAAGTCCTCAGAAAACCAGGTGTGTGTGTTGATGTGAGTGTGTGAATTACTGTGTGTGCATGCAAACACAGGTGTAGTATTTCTTTAACTTGGAAAGGGTATATTATACCTCTTAACTTAAAATTTCTTTTCTACTCAAATATATTACTATTACCAATAAGCATCTGAATTTCTCAGAATTTTTAGTTTTATTCAAAAAATGTAATAGGTTATTCCTGAAGAGTTCTGTGGGACACTTCAGAGATAGAACAAAAGCTAAGTAATACATATTTTCAGCAAGACACTTTCCTGACAGCATTTTTTGTTTTCAATAAAATGAAAATATTTGATAATGTGCCTCAGCCTTTCACACTTATTTTTACTTGTTTAGACATTACTTTAAAAGTCTTTATTAATCCCTGTCTTCACATATCAGGTGAACTTGGAAACTTTTGATAACCTTCGCTATCTGTGTTTCATTCACACACACGTGCGCGCGCACAAGTGCACAAATTCACCAGCAGTTTACCCAATGGTATAGTTGTACACTTTGAGTGTTTATGTATGCTCACATTGTTTTTCCAATAAGTTAAACACCTGCTATTAATAAAATCACTAATTATTCATTTTGTCGTGAATATTATGATCTCATGCATTTCAGGCACTGTGCTGGGCAGTGGCAATATCATAATGACCAAGATAAAAGCAATCACTGTGTTTACAAGTTTAGAATTTGTTAGGAAAGGCAGCTAAGTAAAAATGTGCCTTGCCATACAATATGAGAAGTAGAGGTAAATACATTTAAAAAAGAAAAAAAAAAAAAGAAAAAAAAAACTCAATCTACACGGGAAGCAGAGAGAGGAGAGAGAGAGAGAGGGTGCAAGGAAGTGAGAGAGAGAGCACGTGCAAGCACAAGCATGAGTGAATGATATTTAAAATGAGAGCTAAAGGAAGCATTTAAAAAGTTAGAATTAGCCAGGGAGTGTGAAAGAATGGTCCAAAATAAGGGAAACAACAGTATCAGTAATTACAGTAATAGTGCCTAGTACATGCTAGGCAGGATTCTACCCACTTTACATGCATGAACTATCAGGTAGGTACTGCTTAATTACCACGTGAGGGATGAGTAAACAGAAACACAGAGAGTTCAAAATGTGTCCAAACAGCACAGTTAGTTGGCAGCATGGATAAGATGCAAACTTATCGTGAAGATCCAGGGACCGTGCTTTTTACCACTCTGCAGTGCCATTTGGTGCCCTCCCCTGCCCCCACCACACCCCAGACATTCAGAAGAAAGTATGTGATACATTTGTGGGATCTTCTCAGTTCGGTCTGGCTGTAGTAGAGAAAATGGTGAACATCACTAGGACTGCAGAGACAGGCAAAGCCTAAATCAGGAAGGATGTTAGATACTAGTGAGGTGGTCTTTCCCATGCAGCCACTCAATCATTTTATGCAGAGTAAGTACATGTGTCTTCAATCTAATCCCCTGGCTGCAGTGTGAATGTCAGATTAGGTGAGTGATAGGCTGGTGTTGAGACACCAGTTAAGAGGACTTTGCAATAATCAAGGTGAGAAATGTTGATGGCCTGAACCAGGAATGGAGATAAATGGATGACTCCTAGTTTTTCAAGGAGACAAAAGGGTCATAATTTTTCTATGGGGATTTCTTTAAATAGCCTAACAGAAATTAAAAACCTGCAGGCATCACTCTGTTGTAGCAACCTCAGTTATGTGATCTACCCTATGCTGTTGGGTTACACTTGAATGTGCAATAGAGTGACTTCATATCCTAAGAATAATTCCTATTAATTTAATACATAAATAATGGGGAGTGGGAGAACATGTTTAATGGTATTTCCCTCAGACGATTTTTTAAACTGACAAGTAGAATAATAAGAACCAAAGACATTGATAAAATACTATTTAAGGAGTCTAATTTTCACAAACATGGCACATAAAACAATGCATCTATCCTCACAGGGATGAATTTAGGAGAATAAATGTCTCCTTAAATCTTTAAAGCAGTTTATAGACTTTAGTTGTGAAATTCCCAAAACCCTCATTGGATTTTGGCAACTGAGTATTTCATTATTGCTTATGATAGATGCATTAAATACACAGACAGGGTGTTGAACGAGAAAATGTCATTCCCTATGGCACTAATTTCTAGGAGTAGCTTAAATACATGGCTTAGGACAAACCTTTATTAAAGAGGGAGATCAGAATCACAGAATTCTAGAACTGGTAAGATGAGAGAGACCAGATATTCCAGTAGAGCTAAATCATAAAAGTGTGGTAGGATTAGTTGTAGGTCTATTACTAACAATAATTTATTGTCAATTGTTTGCCCTAGAAAAATATGTCAAATAGGGAAATAGTGTTATCCTAACACTTTTACTCACTTTCCTACATACATTTATTTCCTCATCCCATGGAAGTCTCTCATGTTCATGAATATTATCTAGCACAAAAACATATGCATATATTATGCATATATATCTATATACATACATGCATACACACACACACTATATTTAATAGCTGGAAGAGGTAGTCAAGAACTGCTAATCTAGGCTTTCCTATTTAGTTTGAAATGAGAAATAGCCAGGTTACTCAAAGTTGTGTAAGTAGACTACAATAATTTAGATGGCTATGAAGGTTTAAAATTAATTTTCTGATCTCTCCATTCTAGGACTCAATCTTTTATATCTTTTCTCATCTTAAGATTCA
The DNA here is from genome assembly GCF_049350105.2 of Macaca mulatta. Lineage (NCBI taxonomy): Eukaryota > Metazoa > Chordata > Mammalia > Primates > Cercopithecidae > Macaca > Macaca mulatta. The sequence goes on along the minus strand of NC_133419.1, from coordinate 100,572,461 downwards.
TTCAAGTCTTATTTTCCTTGATTATAGCTTAAGTAAAAACCTCCATATGTCTCTCTTCACTGACTAAGAAGACATTTTCAAGCCATGGTACACTATTATAATAAAATTATAAACGTAGAGGTTGGCAGAACTGAAGATGCTCTGCAAAACTAGACAAAGTAAGAGTATAAATAATGTTTAAAAGAAAGCACAAATATCCATGCATGCATCAAATTTCACAAGAAACAGAAAATATGTATTTCACAATTGTAGTCTGTGTGGTGATAGAAAATTAGCTTTTCCCCCCAGTAGAACATTTTAAAGTTGATATTGAGCCACGCAACATAAAATGAGGTGAGAAAATTTACTTCAATCTGTGTTTTCATCCTTAACAATGCCAACTCATAAGATAACAAATAGTTATTCGTCAACTTCCCGAGTAGCTAGGACCACACGCACATGGCACCACGCCTGGATAATTTTATTTTTGTAGTTTTTGTAGAGTTGAAGTTTCACTATGTGACCCAGGCTAGTTTTGAATTTCTCAATTCAAGCGATCTGCCCACCTCGGCCTCCCAAAGTGCTGGGATTACAGGCATGAGCCACTGCTCCCAGACAGATAATAAATAGTTATATGAAAACCGTCTGAGAGTATAACAAATGTGGTAGCGATAACTAGTAGTATAATGTTCTTTTCTGGTTCAAATTCCACCTGCAGCATGGCAGGAAACAAAGCTTCTTCCATATTTCCTGGTTTTAGTACCAACCTTGAGTTTAAGATCTGATCCTTTCACAGCTTTTCACAAAGATTACTGTTCCCATGGGCGCTGGTCAGCACTTCTTCCCTTATGATAGACAAGAAGTATACGGGCACTACCACTCCAGGACTGACGTCCACTGAGTCCCTCTTTGCTGCTGTCTGAGTCAGACAACACAGCAAAAGGTAAGTGATCAGTGAGCCCTCTGTTCAGCGTGAGGCATCACAGAATAGAATGCATTCTTCCTGCATAGCTACCTTGCTACTCTGGGGTGTGGACACTGGCTAGTTGTGTCCTACTAGCAGTCCCTTTACCTCCCCGTTTTCTTTATGCCAAGAATGGCAACTTTATCTGAAATGGCAGTAACAACTAGAAATGACAAGTATACTATGTGAATCCTGCGTGAGGCAGTATTCAGTTTCAGGGGGAAAGATGTTGGTTATACAGTAGGATCTTTCAATTGCTATCATACTGGATATTTATCATTTTTACCTTAAGCAATATCAGATAAATTATAATTACAATTTCCAAAGCCAGGATTTTTTTTCTTTTGCTTTAAGTTCCAGGATACACCTGCGGAATGTGCAGGTTTGTTACATAGGTATGCGTGTGCCATGGTGGTTTGCTGCACCTATTGACCCATCCTCTAAGTTCCTTCCCCTCGCTTGCCACCCGCTAACAAGCTCTGGTGTGTGTTGTTCCCTCCCTGTGTCCATGTGTTCTCATTGTCCAACTCCCACTTCTGAGAACATGCGGTGTTTGGTTTTCTGTTCCTGTGTTAGTTTGCCAAGGATGATGGCTTCCAGCTTCATCCATGACACAGCAAAGGACATGATCTCATTCCTTTTTATGGGTGCATAGTATTCCATGTATTTTAATAGCTTTGAGATTTATCCATTTCAATTTACATTTATTGAGTACTCAATATGGGTCAAACACCATGCTTCTTTACCAGGGGTATAATAAACAGAGCCAACATTTTATTTAACTTGTATATACGACTTTACTATCAACATTAGCCATTGATATAAAAATGGCTATATAAAAATAAATAATTTGTATTAAAATCAATTTTCACATAATCATATCTTATAAATGCCATTTATTTTTATTATGCATAACTCAGGAAGGTGAAAGTTTTAGTAAATAGATGAAAAGTTATTTACTAAAATGTATTAATTGCTTTAGAATGAAAACAAAACAAAACGTTTATAGGCAATTATAGAGAAAAGAGAGGTACACGCGATAAAATATTTAAAATAAAGTTCACACAGTTAAAAATATTTTACCACTGACCTTTGGGTTTTAGGAAAAAAAAAAAACTATGATGCAAGGATAAAATATGTTAAATTCATAAAATACAACTTATAATTTGTAGAGAATTTGGCTTTTTTCTACTTCTCCAAGTGTTTCACCCTAATAGCATCACAAAATTTAATTATGATACTAATAATTATACTAATTATTATTAAAGCATTATAATTCTATTGTCAGAATTACTTGGAACTCATTCAAAGAGACATAAACGTATCAATTAAAAACCATGTATTTTCAAAAAATAAAACTGAACTAATTATAAAAAATAAAGATTCCTATAAAAGATTTTAATCTTAATACCCTAGAGAACCCTAATTTTAATCACATTCAGAATTTGTTTTTTCAGTTCTCCCTTCTGACTGGAGCTGATGCTAAGACAGGAAAAAACAGTCCACTCCCCAGTCATGCCCTAGTTTCTGCTGCATTTGTCTTCACACCGTATCTTTAGTTTTATGCAGCAGTTACGTTTTCCTCCTCCGCGATTACTGCTCTACAAAAATGCCCAGACATTTTCCTTAAGTATGTAGATGCTCTCTAACTTTCTTAACTCCAGGTCACATTAAAATTGTTCAGTTTTGAATTTCACATATTTCCTTTGCTAGAATACAGTAAGGCAAGTTATGCAAATTAGCATCTGCTGCTGTGTTAACTTCCCAATTAATACATAGTTTCTTGATTTGAAAATATCTTGATTTGAGAATAAAGTTTTTCTTCTTATTATTCACATTTTTACACTTCTGAAAATGACATTCTTCTTATAGCGAACTATATATTCAATGAAGTATCACTTCAATGTTCGTTTTCTAAACATAAACGTAATTAAATGTTCTTATTAAATTATAGTGTATCTTGGAATTGAGGACAAAATATGAATCCGTCCTGATAGAGCGGCTTTAGTGCTACCAGGAAAAAGATACTGTGGTAGCCACGACATTTGGCATTCCACGTTACACCATATAAGCTAAATTAAAATGTGCACATTTGGTTTTCTATTAAAGAATAAATTAAAACTTAATAAGGTACCCTGCAAGATCCATGCAGTCACAAATTTCAGTAGTGATAAATATTTCTTCAAATTATATAAATGGAAAAAATGTAGCATTCTGAGTTACTTTAAGTTATAATACATTTGGGCATCAACTAAATATAACTTCTTCAACTTATAATCAGCATAATAAATAGTTACAGTGATCCAACAAAGTATTTGTTCCTTAAGCATCCATACTTTTTCTTCAAATTATTCTAATATGAGAGAAAATTATAATTCTAATGTAATAAATGTTATAGTAAAACAATGGCTATAGCCATAAATGCCATTGATACCTTGTATTTCTAGAACAAGAATTGCAGAAAATGTTGTTACTGAGGACTGAAAACTCTGTTCCAGGTTTTTCTTGCGCCCTTATCTCTAAAGTATAGCCTTTTCTGGATCCTGGAGATCTCTCTACTCTACTTGTGGGAAAAGAAAATCATCACAATCTACAACTTGTATAAATTCAAGCTGGATACCAGGCATAGTGGGGACGCAGTTTGGGTGAGGATGGTTGTTACTGGACCATTGAGTGGGAACTCAGGCAGCACAAACATATGTAAACAATATTGCAATTATTAAATGTAGCTGGAATGTCGCCATGTCTTCATGAAGATTTTGGAAACTATTGCAGCCATTTGTACAAAGCATGTCTTCCCACATCCATAGAATATAATGAACACATAGATCACAAACTGAAAAACATAAGGCTCAGTCTTAATAGACTTTATAACTTACAAATTAGCCATGGTCTCTACCTGTGCTGTTCCAATACTGTAGACACTAGCCATGTATTGAGCATTTGAAATGTGGCTACTCTGACCTTAAGATATACACAACAGAGTTTTAATAATAAGTACAATAAATATAAACTACCCCATTAATAATTTTTGATTACTATTAAAAGGACAATACTTCAATTATATTGGCCTAAATATATCATTGTATTAGTCACTTCTCACACTGAAATAAAGATACTACCTGAGACTGGGTAAGTGTAAAGAAAAGAGGTTTAATTGACTCACACTTTTACATGCCCAGGAAGGCCTCAGGAAACTTAGAATCATGCCAGAAGAGGAAGCAGGCACGTCTTACATGGTGGCAATCGAGAGAAAGAGCAAAGAGCAAAGGGGCAAGAGTTCCTTATAGAACCATCAGATCTTGTGAAAGCTCACTATCACGAGAACAGCATGGGGGAAACCGCCCTGATCCAATCACCTCCTTCTCTCCCTTGACACGTGTGGATTACAATTCAAGATGAGATTTGGATGGGGACATAAAGTCAAACCATATGAACCATATACTACTAAATTCACTTAACGTGTTTTTTTATTTCTTTTTTGTTTTGTTTTATCATTTTTTGAGACTGAGTCTCGCTGTGTTACCCAGAATGGAGTGCAGTGGCATGATCTCGGCCCAATGCAACTTCTGTCTCCCAGGTTCAAGGTATTCTTCTGCTTCAGCCTCCCAAGTAGCTGGGATTATAGGCACCCGCCACCACGCCCAGTTTTTTTTTTTTTTTTTTTTTTTTTTTTTTTTTTTTTTTAGTACAGACAGCGTTTCACCATATTGGCCAGGCTGGTCTTGAACTCCTGACGTCAGGTAATCAACCTGCCTCGGCCTCCCAAAGTGCTGGGATCACAGACATGAGCCACTGAACTCTGCCTATTTATTTTCTTAATGCAAGTCTTAAAATACTTAAATTTGTCTGTATAGTTAACATTGCAGCTTTCTATTGGACAATTGTAAGACCATCTTACCATCTTTTGCACTGCTAGAAGATGACTCAAAGTACTACTCCCCACATACAAACAGACATGTGAACTAATCAGTTTCTTATATAATACAACTTAGCTGGTGTTTTATTAAAATATTTTGTTAAATGTTCTATTGTATATTCACTGTTCATTTAATCAAAATCAGGAAACAACATTTCTACTTAAGGCAGTTTTTGTCCTCTAGAGCAGAGCTTCTCAAATTATAATGTACACGCATCTGAGTAGCTTTTTAAAAATGCGGTTACTAAATCAGTTGCTCTGGATGGAGTCTGAGATTCTTTATTTCTAACAAGTACTACCCAGGTGATGCTGCTGCTGCTCTGGGACTAAACTGAAAGTTATAAATTTCCAGATCACAGCAATGTTCAAATGTACTTGAGCTCCTAAAATTAGAATATAATGATGCAAAATACACACAATGAAGTACTATAGCTTATATGTTAAAAGTTTATTACTGTCATCATTACATCACTTCAGATAATCTATTCCTCCCAAAAAATTTGAAGATAAATACGTTTATTATAACACTGTTGATAAAGAGAAAACGTGAAGAAAATGAGCATAATCTATCCTCACTTCAGAAAGTGATAACCGTTGTTACATTTTAAATGTATTTGTGTGTACTACTTTTATCTAGCTTCTTTTAATGAAATTTTGATAACATTATCAATGCTCTTTTACATTTTTTAAATCTCATGTTGGATAGAGTCATTTCTCAATATGGTTGTCCACACAGTGCTTAATGGATGTCAATTATTGTAGCATATGGGAGATACCAAATATTCCTAATCAATCTCCCCTTATTAGTCACTTGCCCTGCTTCTAATTTTATGTCATTATTAACAATGTTGTAAGAAACAACTTTGTTTCCTATTTCTTTGAAATACTTTCAGTACTTAGTAAAATTTTAAATACTTTTAAGTATATAGTTGCGAACAGCAAACCTCATCAGTAGAAAATTATTTTAAAATATTTATGTAAATTCAAATTTTTCACCTACAATTTGAACTGGATATTGAAAAACTTGGATAATTCCAACAGACTTTTAGGCATTATCCTGAATATAGAAAAAAAAAAAAAAACATGTAAACACAGAATCAGTTTGCTCTATTGCTCTCAAGACAGTCTATGTGTATATTTTATTACTGAGTTTTCTCTTGCTTCTACATCAATTAAAAATAGGTATGTTCTTCAAGTAAGTCTTCTAACTTTTAAGTATTGGATCGTGGAGTACCTGAACTAGTTTTGGAAGCATTTTCTAAGTATCTCTGAAACCTATGTGTTCCAATCCCAATCAGTCACTTAATAACTGAGGTTATTTTAATAATCTTTGATACATTTATTATGTATTAGATCTCTTTAAAGTTACTGTATGTGTATATGCATGTACGTGTGTATATGTGTGTGTGTGTGTGTGTATGATGTGAACGCAAACAAATGCATACACATTAGTACCTTCTCATACTGCTGGATACCCGGCATAGTGGGGACACAGTTTTGGTGATAGTGGTTGTTATGCAAGCAAATGTATACACATCATACACACATATATGCATATACACATACAGTAACTTTAAAAGAAAATCTAATATATAATAAATGTATCTAAGATTAAAATAACCCATTACTAAGTGATTGTTTATTCTTGACAAATATGAATTGTAAAAACTGTCTACACAGGCACTTTATACTAATTACTGATAACTTCAAGGAAGCTTGAATTTAACAAGGTCCCTCTGTAAGACACTTCGCTAAGTTCTTATTTTAATTTCATTACTGCTTTGCAGCAAAGATAGGTATCAGAAAATATACTTTTCTATTATTCAGTCTAGGAGAATTTTCTGGGCTGTAGACGAGTGAGTATAAATGTTTTCAGACCTAATTTAAGTATCATCCCAATCATTTGTGTGCTTGACCTTTCTGATCTTGATCCTTTATCAACTGAGGTTAATACTATCCATATTATAGGATTAGGAAAATACAATCTAAGACACTTAAATAGTTTAGAATTGAGCCTGACATATAATGAACATCAATCTATCCTGACTAAAATGTCAATATTTTCATATTATTTTCATTTTTTGCCAAGGAAGAATACAAGAATATTCAACGCATTTTCCCAGATGCTAGTAAAGTGATTTTCAACCCTCCTTTTTTTCAGGGAAATTAATTATCTAAATAAAATCTTGCATAGCCTATTAATATAGAAAACATTACCAAAGAACTAAGGTCTACCCACTGAAATGTAGAGAAGAAAAGAACAACAATTAAGTAAGAGTTGCTATTCACTGAGCTTCTCCTACCACTGTAACTACTACTGAGGTGGTTCCATGGAATTTGGAATTCTGAAGAATAAATATGTTACATTGTAACAATTATTTACCCAGCTCCTCTAGCCTAGGAACCATCTTTATCCCATCATTTTCTTCATTTCAAACAAGTCATGCTGGCTTTACCAAAAATACATAAATCCTTAATCCATTTATTTCTTTCCATGATCCTCTGTTACTACCCTAATTCAGGCAGTCATCACCTACTATTTAGACTATAAAAACAATTTGTCAGTTTTACAACAGTCTTACTGAGGTGTAAAGGACATATAACTGAACATATTTAATTTGCATAATTTTCTGAGTTTTGACATATAGATATACCTGTGAAACCATCACCACAATATGGAGGATGAACATATTCATCAACCCTAAAACTTTCCTTGGGCCAATTTGTAATCTTCCTTGGCCCCACCTCACACCATCCTTAGGCAACTGACATTTTGCTTTCTGTCATCATAAATTAGCTTGTACTTTCTAAGGTTTACATACATATAAGCAAACAGAATGAATTAAATATTTTTTTTCACTTACAAATATTATTTTGAGATCCAAGAATTCTTTAAGTAACACAAGGTCACATAGACTTCTTGTATTTTTTTCATCCAGAAATTTATAGATTCAGGTTTTATATATAGTTGTATAATATACTGTGAGTGAATTTTTGTATATAAAATGAAGGATGGATCAATGTTCTTATTTCTGCATATGGGGAGCCAATCTGTTTCAATAAAATTTGTTGAAAAGATTATCTTTCCTCCATTCAGTTGCCTTTGCACCTTTCTAAAAAGTCAGCTGACCACATGTGTGTCTCATAATTTTCTTGTTTCAATCAATAACAGCAAAGTTAAATAATTACTAGATTTGGTTATTAAGATAATTTTACATGCCAACTTGGTGAATCCATGGTACCCACATATTTGGTCAAACATGTCCATATGTTTCTCTGAAGGTATCTTTTAAAAGAGATTAACATTAGGATCCACAGACTTTGACTAAAGCAGATTATTCTCCATAATGATTGGGTGAGTCTCATCCAATCAGTTGAGGGCCTTAAGATATAAAAGACTGAGGTTTCCAGAGGAAGGGAGAATTCTACTTCCAGACTGCCTTTGGGCTTGAGTTGCAATGTCAACTTTTCCTTGGGTCTCTAGCCTGCCAGCCTACTCCACAGATTTTGGACTTACCAGGTCCCAGAATGCTGTGACTCAATGCCTTATAATAAATCTGTCTATATACATATATATATATACACCCAATTCATTCTGTTTTTCTGAAGAACTAAGACTAGTAGTGTATTTCTATTAATTAAAACATGGTTTACAGTTACCAAAATCTAAAACAAACTAGCTTAAACATAAAATTTGTTATGTTTACTTATATATCTTATAGTATCCAAAGATAGAAAACCTGCTCTCAGGAACAATTGGAGCCTGAAATTCAAATGCCATTGGGTCTCTCCACATCTTATGATTCTCTTCCTTTCATAAATGTTTTCCCTTTTTCTTTTATTACTCAGTCAGAAAGTCTAACTTTCTCTGCTTCCCAGAGGTACTCACCTAACAGGATATGGCTACTGCCAGCCCGATATTTACAACTTTTATTTTAAAGAGTAAATGATCATGTAACTTTCATTCCCAACCCTCAAAAGCCCATGCATAAGTGTCTTTGACCAGCTTGGGTGAGGTGCCCATCTCTAAGTAAGTCAATTGTGGCAGGGGTTGGAGGCACAATATAAAATGATGTTTGTGCTGGAGCCCCGTAAACGATGCACAGGAGATTGCTCTTAAAGGAAGAGGGTTCTGGACAGGCAAATGGCATTTATTACATTTTTCTTTTTTTTTTTTTTTTTTGAGACAGAGTTTCACTCTTGTTGCCCAGTCTGGAACACAATCTTGGCTCACTGCATCCTCCTCCTTCTGGGTTCAAGCAATTCTCCTGCCTCAGCCTCCCCAGTAGCTGGGATTATAGGCATGTGCCACCACGCCCGGCTAATTTTGTATTTTTCTTCTTTTCTTTTTAGTAGAGACGGGATTTCACTATGTTTGTCAGGCTGTTCTCAAACTCCTGACCTCAGGTGATCCACCCGTCTCAGCCTCCCAAACTGCTGGGATTATAGGCATGAGCCACCGTGCCAGGCCCACCCATTATTTTCGGAAGCGGTAAATAAGCTAAATGTCTAAATTCCTAATTGTTAAATGTGATGCAAGAGTAAATATGTACTATATACTCTGTAGATTGGAGAGCTTGCTGGAATTATCAGACATTGCCTGGGATATTAAGAAAAAAATGGAATATAAAATTTTAGTTCCAATTTTATAATCTCCAGTCTACATGAAACATTTCTCCTTTCAAATCAGAATTTTAGCTCTGACTCTATTCACTTGCTCTGAATGAGAGGGGATTTGATTTCATTTTATTTTATCAATTATTTAAAAGTTTTGCAGTAGATAATGAAGAAAATCATACTCTCTAAACACCCTATATAAATTGGCACATTAGCTGTCATCCCCTTACCTCGCTCTGCTTTTCAGATGACTTGTTGCAACCTAATTATTTTTTTTGTTTGTTTTTGTGTTTGCACACTCCTGTTTTAGAATGCAAACTCCACAAGAGCTGTTTTGTTCACAGCTACATCCTAGCACCCAACAAGGTGTTTGATACAAATTAAAGATTCTTATTTCTTAAATGAAATATAAATTTTAAGAACTTATATTTAAACTTTGTTTTAAAAGCGTGTAATTATGTTTACAAAGATAGCATCCATTAGAATGGGCCTCAGTGGTGAACGGCGGCCAATTTGAGGGGTTAGTGCTTTTATAATAAATTCTGAATGGGTCTAGTAATCTTAACACATCTCATCCTTCAAAATCAATGATCTAGCGCTCACATTTCCAAATTTTCCTTGAATTTTTTATGTTCTCCTGCTCAATGTGTCAAATGTGACAGAACAGATGTAGTCACTGAATGATCAAACAGATGTTTCATTTGTGTTACCATTCATTATAATACGTCATAATTGACAGCATGACTATGCGACTTGTCAAGTACCTAAAAACTACTTAGGTCTCTTTTTAAGAGACTTGGGCTTTTAAAAAAAAAAAAAACCAACAAAAGCAAAAATTTCCTAAGACACACATAAAAATGTTTAAAATATGTATTTTAAAATAAATGGTCATTACTGGCTAGTAATAATCAGTTGAGTGAATCCCTTTTTCAGGTTACAATGGTTTGCAAGGAATTTTTATCACAGTGTACAGCAACCATGGATATCATGGAGACTGTTTCAAGAGTATTACCTCACCCTGCCCAATGTGTACTTCCAGTCCTTAGATCATATGGAAATGGATATGGAAACCCCCAAACCTCCAAATTCCCAAAATAGATGCAGGTATATGTATTTTATACATTGGTTGTACTATTTTATATATCCATTACGTGCTTTTTGTGATGTTGATGTTTTTCCAACACTTCTGGAAAGATTCTCCCTGTAACATGCCGAACTCCAGGAAGGTCCTAAGTAGATGGTTAGGAATGCTTTTTGTAATTTACAACAGTTCAGTGAAACTTTCTGTATAGACTTTGTTGGAGGTTTGTGTTTTTTTCATTAAGCTATCTATACTTGTATTTTTCTTTTTCTTTTTTTTTTTGGGGGGGGGGAGGGAGTCTTGCTCTGTCGCCCAGGCTGGAGTGCAGTGAGGCGACCTCTGCTCGCTGCAAGCTCCGCCTCCCAGGCTCAAGTCCTTCTCCTGCCTCAGCCTCCTGAGTAGCCGGGATTACAGGCACCTGCCACCATGCTTTGCTAATTTTTTTGTAGTTTTAGTAGAGACGGGGTTTCACCGTGTTAGCCAGGTTGGTCTCGAACTCCTGAGCTCATGATCCGCCCACCTCGGCCTCCCAAAGTGTTTTCTTATTTGTTGTTGGGCACTGGGACAGAGGGAACTCTTCTCTTTCGATCTTTGACATTTTTTTCCAGGGAACATGCTTTTTGGTCCACAAACTTAACTGTGCAAGAAACACTTTTTTTTGGTTTCCAAAACATCTAGGTTAAAATGAGATACTGAACTCTTGTACTTCTACGGGCGTTTTATACAGACAGTTTTCTAAAGAAAAATATTTGGGTGGGTATTTTGGAGGCCCTGAACAGAGTCAGAGAGGCTTATAAGCTGCCTAATAATGAAATGAAGGGCCTTTGCTATCCAGTCCACTGTGGTCATTGCTGATCTCATTTTCCTGGTGTCTTGCAGCCATGTTTCTCTTTGCCTCCAGTCTTCCATGTCTCTAGTGGACTGCAGGCATCTTTGCTAGGACTGGCATCTCTGGGCAAATGGACTAGCTCCCTGGGTACCTTGCACAACTGTCACCTCTAAGATTTTATAAGCCCACTCTTAAAGTCCATAAACTAGGGCATGGGTCCAGGACAGTCTAGAAACTTACTACCTTTCTTCCATTTTCCAGAAATTTTGCCCTTCTCAAGTGTTGCCTTAAAGGGCAGGCATTTAGCTTTCCTCTTACCCCTGGCGCTTCACATCATTTCCATGAACTTAAATTTTTAGACAGGACAAGCCTTTGTTTTCCAACAGTTTCTACTTTGTGATCTGGAAAATTTCCTGAGGGAAAAAAAAATATGAGAAGTCTAGCTATCTGTTTGAAATTAAGAAGGTGGAGAAAGAGGGAAACAGTAGCAAGAAAATGCAAATTAATACGCCAAAAGCTTATTCAGACACACTTGTTTTAATCTATCTCTTTTTCATACCTTACAATTATTTTTTAAATGAAGAGGTTAAAGAGGTAGGATGTAAAGACAAGAATTAATTTATCCATGACTGCAAATAAATTTGTGGGCTTTTAATACCCCATTTAGCTCTTCAGAGGCTCCACAATAACACACACACACTTACACCTAAATACACACATATACACATATACACACAGACACATACATGTATTAAGTGCCACAATACACAAACACATATACACACATATATGTGTGTATATATATGTGTGTATATACACGTGTGTGTATATATTTGTGTGTGTATATTATTTTGGAGCCTCTGAAGAGCTAAATGGAATATTAAAAGTTCACAAATTTGTAGTCATGGATAGATTTATTCCTGTCTTTACATCTTTATTCTATTACCTCATTACATGTGTGTATGTGTGTGTGATATATGTGTGCATATATACATCTATGTGTATGTGTGTATATATGTATATAAAATAGATAAAGCAGCAATGGATTTTATTATATATAAACCGGATAAAGAAAGACTGATGATTCTATTTTCAGTATACCGTGTTCAAGGCCAAATTAATCCCACAGTCCCCAAGATGAATTCAAGGGAGTAATTTACAGACACTACAACTGTTTGCTTCCGAAGAGATTCAGACCTTTATGAAAGACTATGGACGGAAGACTTTGAGGGGACAGAAAACTAGCCTGAAGGAAGCATGCAAGAGATTTTTCTGAAAGAGTCTCGCAGTCTGCATATGTAATTTTTAAGCTATAGAACTGAAATTGTCCTCATACCGTTGACAAGAATTGTTTGCCAGGTTCTGGACAGAAATATAATCATAATTAAGTATTAATTGGGCTGTACTTTGGGCCATTTCTTCTTGCTGAAAGTCATGTAGCACTAGATACTGTTCACCTCCACATTGTTCCTATACATAGGATTGCTGACATTAGGCTTCTAAGGCTGTTTAATAATTGATTTGATACCCATTGTCCCTTCAGACAGGACCTCTGACATTGGAATCATAAGGGTTTTACCTAAGGACTGCTTAAGATGTTTTTAAGACCCTAAATTCCACCTACCAGTTTGAAGACCCGCACAGAGGAATGGCATCTCAAATACAGCTTCTTCATCTCCCTGGCCCATGACTTCACCCAGCACTCTGACCAATCAGATATCTTCACATTGCAGCTCATTCCAAAACCCTTATGAACTCTGAACCCATATAAGTCGAAATAGAGTTGCCGTGTCCTCCCATTTCCTCGTTCAGGAACGCTAAGATTAAACCTTTTTTTTCTGCTGCAACCCAGTGTCTCAACATACTGACTTGCTGTGTGCATCAGGCAACAAACCTGTTATGTTTACAAAACTTTTATTTAAGGTCTACTAAGAAAGGCTTGGAATTTTTATGCAATACAGCTTCTAAGATTTAATTGATTTGCTTTTAGTCTAAATAAGCATTGTAGAAAGTGCAGTTAATGTTCAGACCTTTTCAGCACTTAAGGGACATCATTTTAGGCAGGCAATTGCTTACATAATAAGCAATTTAACAACTCAGGTCTTCATTCTTTCTCACCCAACTCAGTAACTTCACCAGTAGAGGTAGATCAGAAAATCTGATTCGATTGAAACCCACATCATTTTTAATGTGATTTCTGAAGCACCATTTCATAAACATTAGTCCCATACTATCCCCTGTTCCCCTGCCATCCTCTCTTGTCTCTTTTGCATTATCAGAACCAGCAAATGGAACTCCACCTTTGCCTAATCCCATCAACGCTAAACCTCTAAGAATGCCAATGGCCTGTTTAAGAAGTTGATATACCCCTTAGCAAGTTCCTTCCACAGGAGGAGGAGGCTACCAATCTCAAAATTCTAACACTGTTTAGATTTGGCCTACCATATATTTTAGCTCCATAAATTAAACAATTCTAATAAACACAGATACTGTGGACATCTGCTAATTTGAAAAACTAAAAGGCTATGTTCCGGCAGTGCTGTTTGAAAACATACCTAGTAATCACTCAAAATTCAAGCAAAGACTCAGTTCTGATAAATTTCCTTTTGTGCTTTCACCTGCTTGTTTGCATTATAATAAAATATTTATCATCACTGAAGGGTAAAAATATTAACAGTTTTGGTTTATTTTGTTTTGGACTTAAACAACTTGATGGATTTTTTTTTTTTTTTTAAATAGAAATAACAGTAGTTTAACTGCCTTGACTGACTGCTTTGGCAGTATTTAGACAAAGAGGGATATATCATTTTAACTAGCAGTTTAGAAGCTGCCTAACAATCTATTGTAGAAATGACATTTAAAAAGTTTCTATAAAATTACTCTGTTCATTTTGAAGAATCGAATATCCTGAATTAAATTCTCAAACCTGACTACAGCAAAGATCTAATGAGAAATCCATGCTCTCCTAGGAGCTCATTTAATTAACTCAACCATTGCTTTCAAAGTGCAAGTTATAGTGCTGCTTGTAAATTCACATATATTACATGTAAATTATAAGACATTTCAGAGGAGAGGGACTTTAGTGACAGACCGATTTATATTTCTTTCTTGCCTATAAGCATTTTCCCCTCTCACATTTTACATTTAGCATTGATAGACACAGATTGAGGACTTTTCTTTTCCTAGCTATTGTCACCAAGATATACACTTTTTTTTTAAATATGGTAATTCAATAAATAGAACTGCTTACTGATTTAAGGTTGAAAGCTGAGTGGGGGGGAAGCTATGATCATATAAAATTTTTATTAGTTGACTCAAATCTAGATGGATAAATTGGCTCTTCAGTGAAATAGGTTTTGCCCCAAGAGCCAAATATTGTGCTTAAGAGGAAAAAAGGTGAGATCAACAAGCTTATAAAAAAAAAGTCTTGCCCTTAATGTACCATGCATTTTGGGAAAATGAGAGACAATTATTTGTTCTACAGTTTAGTAGTACAGATCTAATCTGTCTCTTTATGAGTTTATTCATTAACTTGAACGAATTAGTAAAATAAGTATTTTCCCTTACCTTGTATTTACTATGTATCTCCCTGCCATTATTGCCCTATTTTTCAAAGTTGTTAGCAATAAAATTGAAACCAGTGAATTCAGATGTGATGTATAAACACTTGTTTTTTCTTTGTCTTTCCTCATCCTTATCCTCTTTAAAGGTCATTTAAATCAGCCAATGTTGAGCTTACCCTAAGTTTTACATATTCTTGAAATAAACCCTTTCTCAATGACCTCCTTTTTAAAGAACTTTAATAAATTTGGTCCAAAATTTCTTATCTGAAACCCTTGAGGGCATATGTGTTTCAGGGTTGGAGATTGTTTAGACTTTAGAAAGGTAATACTTTTCTGCACATATTCAGTGTATTACTGAACACCTTCAGTGAGTTGATTAATAACATACAAAATAATAATTATGCAATAGTGTATAATGTATTTCATACTGAAGCATAATATTTTGACTGCAAACTTAAATATTTGTACCAAATGGACTAAATAAGTTCTATAAATTATGTGTAAGTTCTGCTCAAAATTTTTCACCGAATAAGTTAGACAAGGTTTTGATTTTTAGAGCTTTCAAATTTTTATTTGGGGATAGTGACTACAGCCTTGTAAGATTCAAATAAATCACTCTGGTTGACAGCATTCTGAGATGTACTCCAAGATCCTGCTTTCTAGTGGACACAGCTCTTATAAAGCATTCCTCTTAAATGTTGGGAGGCCCTCTGAATCATACTAAATAGTCACTCGCTTGATTAGGTTACATCATATGACAAAGATGATGGTATAGATGGTATCGATGATGGTGTGATTATTTTATGTTATATAAGAAGCTATTGTAACCAACTGAAGATAGACTGCCCCGCTGGCGCTAAAGAAGCAAGCAATCATGTTGTGAGAGGGGGCTATATGACTAAGGCCTGAGGGCAGCTTCTAGGAGGTCAAAGTCACTCTGGCTGACAGGTAGCAAGACAATGAAGACCTCAGTCTTACAATCTCAGGAAATTGAATTCTTCCAAGAACCTAAATCACCTTGGAAGAGCTTCAAGTGAGAGAGGATTCCAGACCCAGACAACATCTTGCTTTTAGTCTTGTGAGACGCTCAACAGAGGAGATCCTTAATCCACGCTGGAAATTGTGAAGCACAGAAACTTTGAGATAATGCATTTGTAGTGCCTGTGCTGCAAAGTTTGTGGCAATGTGTTATGCAGCAGTAGAAAACTAATATAGTCACTACATTTCATTTCTTTCTCAGAACATTTTTTTTTTCAAATCCTTATATGAAATCTTATCCATTTTATATAAATTCTTATTAAGTTATTGTCTCAGTCATATGGGTAAGTAAAAAGCAGAAGGATATCTTGAGATGAGGATTTTTAACTTAATTTTATAGTTGATTTTCATGTTAAAGAAAGTTTACATATAATCCTGAGGCAGTTGATAGGGTTAAAAAATAAGTGCTGATAAAAGAATATTAGGGAAGTGACTTGATTTTACTTTATGTAACACTTTATTTTAACTAGGTGGGTTTTTGAAACAAGTCTGTTCTCCTAGATGAAACACAGATTTGATAAAAATAAAACAAAATATTTTACAATTTGGAGTATGATTCATGAAAGTCTAATAGCTAAAACACTTTATATCTGTCACTTCGATTCTTACTAGGGGCATGAAGACGGCTTATTCTATGGTATTACATTTAAATGTGCTTTGGATCAAATTGCCTACCCACAGCTTAGAATTTCTATCAGTTTCTAGGATGAATTGCTTTCAGGGAAAATATTGTTTCTTTAGAACGTTTTTAACCTTTTCTCATCTTTTTATATTTTAACTTCTTTCCCCTTTCTGCACTCTCCAATTGCCACATGCAATAAAAATTTTATAGAATGATCTTAGATTCTATGTTACCAATATTACTAAGTTTGTGATCATTGTTTATGGGATTTCTGTTTATAACATAGCTGTTTCGCTTTTTCAAATTTCAGGCTACATGAGCCATCATATATGTCCTCAAATTATTCACTTACATCTTGGATTTTATGCTAAGCACTTTCCTTTTCTAAAAAGGACAGAGTCCCATATCTTGATTGTGCATGTTAAATAACAACTTCTAAGCTGGAGCATATATTGAGAATAAAATAGAAATGATAAGACAATTTCTCCTATTCTTCCCATTTAACATATTTTCCAAAGGCAGAAACTTGGTTTCTTTAAAGCCTTAAGTGGAAAGACATAGATAAGTACATTATCGAGCTGTGTTTTGGGCCTAATTGTGAAAACTGCTAAATACTTGAGATTAGAGATATGCTAAATACCCTAATTATTATACATTGTACGTACCAAAACACCACCATGTACCCCATAAATGTGTACAATTTCAGATATCTACTTAAAAATAATAATTACAATGAAAAAGTCAAAATTGGAATGTTGAACTACTACTGAGTATTATTTCATTTGTAGTAGAAGGATCACACAAGAGATTGTCAGTACACTTCCAAAATTCAGGTAAAGAGAGATGAGTATTAGAGAACAGCAACTCAATGTTGTTCCTTGTAACTAAGAAAACTTTCATCACAGAAAGTTGCCTTGCTTTTTGTCTAAGGAAAGAACAAAAATGAAAGTAAGTAGTTTACATAACACCTATAATTTTAAAAATATCGGTAATGTTCTGATGGTACTAACTGGCTGAGAGTAGCCTATCCCACAAAAGCTTGGGTCTTACTCATGTAGCACAGATGGTTAGTATAATAGAGACCGATGCATTATGTTACCATAGCTTTATAATCAGCTATTCAGGTGAATGAACTAACTCCACATGCTCAGAGTTTTTTTGTTTTGTTTTGTTTTGTTTTGTTTTGTTTTTTTTGCTGGCAAGGAAAGAAAACACTGACTCTGAACATGAGTAGCCTACTTCATAGTTATATTTCTCACTATAAGTTAATTCACTGAGATCACGGTTTTTACAATTCTCTTGTGGCTCTGTAATATTAAGATTCAACCTGAGTAATAATGTTCCATACCAAAATATTTATTACAGAAGTACTTTTCATTTTTCAGACTGGCATATAGCTCAAGAGTTTAGAAAAAATACTCTTTTTATATCCTTTGCATGCTCCAAATGCATGGAAAAATAACACATTTCAGGTACATTACAACACTTATTGATACGAAAGAGGATCCTGACATGTCTATAGGTATTCCAGGAATCATTCCTGTGGGAATGAGAAATGGTATAGGTTTGCTATAAAGAATCATTTATAAAAAGGTTGAAAATACAAACAATTTTGTAGTCAAATAGTGATAACCAACATAAAGTATTGGCAATACTTCAGGTAACTGAGTACACAGAGCCAAATAAATCAAGTTTCCAGACTCTTTTCTGCAAAAAACTATTTACTCTGTAGGAAAAAACGTAATGTTTCATTAAAAATTTCCTTCTTGAGTGAGCCCCCTTCTTAAACGAAATTTCTCTCCAGATAGTTTTGCTTTCTTCATGTTTTATCTTTTAAGCAATAAATATCTTATTATATTGTAGGACTTCATATACAACCCAAAGTAAGTTTACAACAATACTGTGGGGTTTTGGAAGTTCTGCAGTTCACAAAGAAATTCTTTCAGTATCTGCTCATTACTCAAAGACTTCCGTGATCATTTGTATCAGTAAAATACCTGATGTTTATTACAGGGAAAATAAAGTTGCAACATTGATATTTTCATCTTCATGATAGCCCATATATTCTGAATTTTCTCCTAATGATAATTCTACCTTATTGATGTTTCTCTTGTTTCAGAATTTCACTGCGATTCTGATTCATTTTGATCAGGATAAAACTAGATGACTGGATAAATAAATCCAGAATATTTTACTAAGTTTAAATTAA
The DNA here is from genome assembly GCF_049350105.2 of Macaca mulatta. Taxonomy (NCBI): domain Eukaryota; kingdom Metazoa; phylum Chordata; class Mammalia; order Primates; family Cercopithecidae; genus Macaca; species Macaca mulatta. The sequence goes on along the minus strand of NC_133419.1, from coordinate 100,553,640 downwards.
TAGAAGTAATTTGGGAGATACTTCTATATAAACATGGAAAATAATTTGTAATTAGCAAGACTTTTTCTCAATATTATTTAAATTCACAACTAATAATTGTTCCCATTTATGGAGCACACAGTGATGTTTTGATACATACAATGTATAATAATTAGCATAATTAGCATATCAATAATCTCAAACATTTATCAGTTTTTGTGTATTGGGAACTTTCAATATCTTCTCTTTTATTGAAAATATTTGGTATTTTCTTAACTATAGTTATGCCATAGTGTTACGGAATACTATAACTTACTCCTCCAATCTAGCTGTAGATGTGTATCCTTTAACAAATTTCTCCCTATCCCCTTCCCTGCTTCTTCCCAGCATTCTCAACTTCTAGAATTCTCTGTTCTACTCTTTGCTTCTATGAATTCAACTTTTTCTGCATATGAGTGGGATATGCAGTGTTTAATTTCCTCTTCCTGACTTATTTTACTTAACATAATATCCTCTAGCTCATTCATGTTACCACAAATGACAGGGTTTTATTCTTTTTAATAGCTACAAAGTATTCCATTGTAAATATATACCACATTTTAACTGTTCATATGCTCTTGCACATCCGGGTTGACTCCATATTTTGGCTATTGTGAATAGTGCTGCAATAAAGGTAGAGTGAGACTATGGCTTTGATATACTTACTTCTTTTGGATAAATATCCAGTAGTGGGATTAATGGATCATATGGTAGTGCTATTTTTAGTTTTTTGAGGTCCCTCCATACTGTTCTCCACAGTGACTGCACTAGTTTACATTCCTACCAACAGTATACAAGAGTTTCCTTTTCTCCACATCTTTGCCAGCATTTGTTATTTATTGCCTTTTTGATAATAGTCATTGTAACTTGGGTGAGATGGTAGCTTATTTTGATTTTCATTTGCATTTACCTGATGATTAATAATGTTGAGCGTTTTTACAAATTTGTTGGCCAAAACCATGATCAAGTGGGATTTGTTTTTCACAGGAATGCAAGGCTAGTTCATCATATGCCAATCAGTAAACATGATACATCACCATCAACAGAATAAAGGCCAGAAACCATGTAATCATTTCAATAGATGCAGAAATGGCATTTAATAAAATTCAGTATTCTTTCATGGTAAAATCACTCAACAAGTTAGGCATAGAAGGAAAGTACCTCAACACAATAAAGGCTATCTGTGACAAATCCACAGATAACATTCATATTGAATGAGGAAATGAGAACGAAAGAAGGAATATCCAAATAGTGAAAGAGAGAGTTAAATTATCTGTGTAGACAACATGATCACATGATCTTATATATAGAAAAACCTAAAAACTCTACCAAAAACCTTTGGGAACAGATAAATACATTTGATCAAGTTGCAAATACAAAATCAACAAAAATCAACAGTGTTTCTATACACAAATAACAAAATAGCTGAATAAGCAATCCCATTAGTATAGCTACAAAAAAAAAATGTCTAGGAATAAATTTAGCAATGGAGGTAAAAGGTCCCTCCAAAAAAAATAATGTAAAAAACTGATGAAAAAAAAATCAGACACAAAAAATGAAAAGAAATCTCATATTTGTGAACTGGAAGAATTAATATTCCTAAAATGTTCATACTATACAAAGCAATCTACAAATTCAATGCAATTTATATCAAAATACAAATGATATTCTATATAAAAATAGAAAATAAAATTAAAGTTGTATAGAACCACAAAAGATCATTAATTAGTGAAAAATAATACTGAGCAAAAAGAACAAAGCTGAAGGTACCAGACTACGAGATTTCAAAATACACTACAAAACTACAGTAAACAAAACAGCATACTACTGGCATAAAAACAAACACACAGACCAATGGAACAGAATAGAGAACCCAGAAATAAATCCACGTATTTGTAGACAACTGATTTTTGACAAACGTGTCAAGAACTTTCATGGGGGAAAGTACAGTCTCTTTAAAAAATGGTTCTGGGAAAACTGGATATCCAAATGAAGAAGAGTGAAACTACACCCTTTACAAAATGGATTGAAGTTAAAAATGGATTAAAGACCTAAATGTAAGACTTGGAACTATAAAACTACTAGAAGAAAACAGAGGGGAAATGCTTCAGGAAACTTGTCTGTTAAAAAGATGTAATGACTAAGACCCCAAAAGCACAGACAATAAAAGCAGAAAGAAACACATGGGGTTAATGTAAACTAATAAGCTTGTACACGGCAAAGCAAACAACAGTAAAAAGACACCTACAGAACGGGAAAACTATGGGCAAACTATTCATCTGACAGGGAATTAATACCCAGAGTATGTAAGGAATTCAAACATCTCAAGAGCAAAAAAAGCCAATAATCTACTTGAAATATGGGCAAATGATCTGAATAGCAAGTTTAGGGTTTTTATTTTTTTTCATTTTTTTTTTTAAGAATTAACATTGATAAAGTGCTTCAAACTCTTTTTAAATTTTTGTTCAGTCTTTTATCACATATTGTCATTTATCACATATTGTCAATTTCAGTGAAATATACTGATGGGCAATATACTTAATAGGAATTACATTACTAAACAAAATGCACTCCTTTTCCTTAAAGAGCTCTCAAAATATTAGGGAAGACACACCTTCTAAGCACATAAGTGCATGCCAACTTTATGTCCTAAATAAAGTCATATTGAACAGTCAGCCAAACGTGTGTGAGTGGACTGATTGTATATTCTGACACAGATGTGGAAAATACTGCCTTGAGTTTTTGCATCTTACCTTTTGGTTGACACTTACATTGAATATTCTGATAGATTGTAGAAAAATCATGGCCTTAAAAACATTTGCCTCTCTGGCCGGGCGCGGTGGCTCAAGCCTGTAATCCCAGCACTTTGGGAGGCCGAGACGGGCGGATCACGAGGTCAGGAGATCGAGACCATCCTGGCTAACACGGTGAAACCCCGTCTCAACTAAAAAATACCAAAAAAAAACAAAAAACAAAAAACTTGCCGGGCGAGGTGGCGGGCGCCTGTAGTCCCAGCTACTCGGGAGGCTGAGGCAGGAGAATGGCGTAAACCCAGGAGGCGGAACTTGCAGTGAGCTGAGATCCCGCCACTGCACTCCAGCCTGGGCGACAGAGCGAGACTGTATCTCAAAAAAATAAATAAATAAATAAAAATAAAAATAAATAAATAAATAAAAAATTGCCTCTCTAGCTGAAGACACAAGCAAAGTATCAATGCAGATAGAATAAATTTCTCATATTTGACTAACAGCAAAAACTGGAAAACAAGCTTATTGCATATTAGGGTAGATGTAATCCTTCCAGATAGAAAGAAGGTACGTATGTAGTTTGCTATCCAGCTTCTTCACTTTTGACAGGCTTTTCCATTTTTTCCTCCAGGCAGTGATTGTACATAGACATGAGCTGCCCAACAAATTAAACAAACCAGAACCAATGTTTTGGACTGCAAATAACTCCAGCTCCTGGCAAAGTATGCCCAGATCAAAAATCAATACTGAGAAATGGACTCCACAAAAACAAATTAACTGCACTAGTGACTTGGACTTGTTCAGTAAACTTTTATTCTACCGTTGCTTAACCCTTATTGTGATAGGAATCCATTCAAGGAATACATTATACATTAGGCAATTATTTTTTAAAGTTATACTTTAAGTTCTGGGATACATGTGCAGAACGTGCAGGTTTGTTACATAGGTATACACGTGTCATGCTGGTTACTGCACCTATCAACCCGTCATCTGCATTAGGTATTTCTCCTAATGCTATCCCTCCCCTAGCCCTCCAGCCCCTGACAGGCCCAGGTACGTAATGTTCCCCTGCCTGTGGCCATGTGTTCTCATTGATCAACTCCCACTTTTAAGTGAGATCATGTGGTGTTTGGTTTTCTGTTCCTGGGTTAGTTTCCTCAGAATGATGGTTTCCAGCCTCATCCATGTCACTGCAAAGGACATGAACTCATCCTTTTTTATGGCTGCATAGTATTCCATGGTGTATATTGTCACATTTTCTTAATCCAGTCTATCATTGATGGACATTTGGGTTGATTCCAAGTGTTTGTTATTGTGAATAGTGCTCCAATAAACATACATGTGCATATGTCTTTATAGTAGAATGATTCGTTCAACCATTGTGGAAGACAATGTGGCAATTCCTCAAGGATCTAGAACCAGGAATACCATCTGACCCAGCAATCCCATTACTGGCTATATACATAGACAATTATTTTATTGACAAACATATACATGCTCAGAGTAATTTAAGTCTCAAAAATTCATATGCTTTTTTTTTTTTTTTTTTTTTTTGAGATGGAGCCTTACTCTGTTGCCCAAGCTGGAGTGCAGTGGTACAATCTCTGCTCACTATGACCTCTGCCTCCCTGGTTCAAGTGATTCTCCAGCCTCAGCCTCCCAAGCAGCTGGGACTACAGGCACCCACCATCATACCTGCCTTTTTTTTTTTTTTTTTTTTTAAAGTAGAGACAGAGTTTCACCATATTTGCCAGGCTGGTCTCAAACTCCTGAACTTGTGATCCACCTGCCTCGGCCTCCCAAAGTGCTGGGATTACAGGTATAAGCCACCATGTCCAGCCTCAAAATATTTCTTCTTATCTTTTCGTTTGTTTCTTAGTATTAAAGTTTTGGGAACAAAGTTTCTGGAATGTATTTAAACTACGAAGTACCATATTACATATAAGAATCTAAAGCTGCATTTATTGTTAAAAGAAAATGTATTTTAAAAGGAATCCTGTTGTATAGTTCCTTTAGTGTTTATTCTTTCAGTATCAGAATAAAAACAACATATTAGAACAAAGATTTACTACATGTTCAAATATATCAATAACTTGCAGTGCTCTGCTCAGTTACTTCATTAGTATTTAATATAATTTGCCAAAATAAATTTAGTTGAATTGACCAACAAGCAAAACATGTTTTAAATGGCCAATTTTGACTGATCTCTTGTGCTAATATTTACAACATATTTCTGAGGATTTTTTACAACATTGATGGGAATCTGTGATTGAAAAAATATTTTAATGTCAGAATTCTGACAGTGAGAACATTGTTTTACCCATTTGAAATCCTATAGATAGGAAGAATTAATTATTTCACTTGAGATTCATTTCTAAATTATTAGTTACAAAGTAATATACAGCTAAATATGGTTGTATTGTTTCTGTCCTCAATTCTTCCACGTTTCAAGGACAGTACAATCTAAAGGCAACATTAAAAAAGAAACTAAGACCTTGCCCATTGTGAGGTAGCAGTTTTCCTTCTTCACATATGTGTTCAAAGTGCTCAACTGGAACTCAAAGCAAAATGACCAAAGGAAAAAGATATAAGACTGAGGAAGAGCTTCTGATTTGACTCCTCTGCAAGACATGGGTCAAATTTCCTTTTTCTATGCTAGAGACAGTCTTTTTCGGAAATGATATTTACAAGTTCAGCGGGCATATGGATATATGTTTAGAGGCTAACACGTGAAGGTATAAGTAGCTTTATATGTGAAGCTCTGTGTTTTTGTGTATAGAAATTCCTACATATTTAATTCAAAACATTTTAAGAGTAAAATTATCATGTATACATATAGAATATGGGCTTTGCATGGGACACGGATTTCTGACATACTGAAAAAATTGTTTATATTTTTAAATTACTGAAATTTGTTAAGGCCACATATATTGTTTTGAAAAGTTAATATGGCTCTTTTAATTTTTATTTTAATTAAAATTATTGTGAAATAAAAGAATTTAAATATAGGAAACATTATTTCATTTTTTTCTAAATATACGTTACTGGAGAAACTCAATTCCATTCCATTAGAAGGACCATAGGGGTCCCATCTATGTAGGGTTTGTGTGGCTCACAGTCACAAAGTATAGCAGCTGTGCTTAGCATATATCTGGAATAACAGTAAGAGCTCAGGCAGTGGTAGCTATTATAATTACTGTTACTATTATTAGCATTAATATGTCTTGGCAATCTATGTATGTTCTTTCTTTTATGCACTGTAATTTATTACTCTAAATAATATGTGTACATTCACTCATATAATACTCAACAAACCTAAGAGATAAGTACAGTTATCATCCTTATTTATAGATATAAAAATTGAAATACTAAGTAGTATAACAGGTGCCAGAATAATACATTGCTGGAATTACAAATGCTTGAAACAGAATATACAACGTCTGAGGTAATACAGCTACATATCCATTCTCTTAATCACCACAAGGTATTGCCTCATTATGTATCTATATTCCCATTACTGCTGTGTGTTTGTGTGTGTGTGCATTATATAAAGAATCAAATATTTGTACACATGTACATTTTTACAGAGACATACCAACACCTACACACACATACTCAAGCCTTTTCCAGTTCCCCATTATTGAGATTTTGCACATCCTTGTTTCAGTTGTGTAAAATGCTCCCATAGGAGTATTTATAAGTTTTGCATGAGGTAACACATTTAAAAACCTCATATATCCAAAGGAAATAAAAATCAGTGTGCCAGAGAGAGATCTGTGTTCCTGTGTTATCCCAGTACTATTCACAATAGCCAATAGTTTGATACAGAATAGACCTAAATATATATCAATCAGGTAAATCGTGACAAAATATGGTATATATACACAATAGGATACTATTTAACTACGAAAAAGAATAAAACCTGTCATTTGAAACAACTTGGATGAACCAAGAGGATATTATGGTAAGTGAAATAAGCCAAGCACAGGGCTAATACCTCATACTGTCATTCATAAGTGGAATCTAAAAAAGTTGATCTCATAAGAAGCAAAGTAGAGCAGTGGTTACCAGAGGTTGACAGGGTAGAGGGGAGAAGAGGATGGAGAGAGGTTGGTCAATGTGTACAAAGTTATAGTTAGATAGGAGGAATAAGTTTTGGTGTTCTGTACAGCCGTGTGACTACAGTTAAAAATAAAGTATGTTTCAAAATAGCTAGAAGACTTTGAAAGTTCTTATCAAAAGAAATGCCAAGTATTTGAGGTGAAAGATATGCTAATCACCTGATTTGTCCATTACACAACGTATAAATGTATCAAAACATCACACTGTACCCTGTAAATATGCATAGTTACTATGTGTCAACTAATAACAAAACAAAAACTAAACAATGAAAAAGATCAACAAAAATAAAAAGCTTAATTCAGCATTTGGCACATGTGGAGTGTTTGAAAGAGATTAAGAATTAAAAAATTAAAAAAACAGGGAGGTTTATTAGTTCATGAAACCAAAGGACAGAATACCACTGTAAAATCAGTGACAATCAAACAAGAAACCTGGATATTCTCAGGACTCTCAATTTCTCTCTGAATCTTGTCTGTCTGTATTAATGCCATGTTCTCCTATTACATAACACATCAAAAGGAATTGTTCAGCACAGCAGGGAACATGACCAGAGGCTACTCAAGACTGGCACTCTTTCATTCTCAAGTAGAATGAAATCTTCCCTATCAGCTATACTTAGAAAAATCCCAGAAAAGGATGCTTAAAGATCTAATGTGGGTTTCATCCCAATCTTTGGCCCAATTATCATATTCAAAGGGAGGAGGTCACATGCTTCCCTGCTTTTAGGGGAGCCAGGGTACAGCACTGGCAACCCTCTACTGAATGGAAGAGGTGGGATGAGGAAGAAGCAATGCTCTCAAATACTGGAAGTTATGGCAAACAACTAATATTCTCTATTGCTGCTATTATGCATTTAATAGCAGGACTGAGCAGGGATGAAGAAGTTGGGAGATAGGGAAAATTACAAGCTAAGCTGACCATGAGATCAAATCTTCCCAGGTTTAAGTTGAGGTTTGGTTCCACCTCTCCCACTTAAATATTAATGGAATACTATGGATCCCGTGATGGCTGATACTTCGAGAATAATGGCACTGACTCCAGAAATCCCTGTTAGTCGGTATCTCTTTCATAGGCCAGATTCCAGAGAATGATGTAGGAATTTCTGGTTCACTGTATATTTCTACTTTCTAAGATGGAGTGACTTGCCATTTCTCCACCCATGAACTTCCAGGACATGCCCTCCTATGTGTCCTCCTTTAGATCCCTCTGTCTTCAATTCCATACACAGAATTTGAGAACCAGGCCGGGAGGAGGATTGGAACAAATTCACAGTTTAGTAACTAGAATTCAGATACTATAAACTTTTCCAGGTTGCTTTTCCTGTTTCATTATTATCATCAAAGTTAACTCTCACTGTTCAGGTAGTTCTTGGTCCTTTTGTTCTACTCAGTATTTTATCTGATCACTCACTGTGCAGACTTTGCATCTCTTTTTAAGAAATCCCGATAGCTGGATTAAAGTTTAATGGCTACACCTGATAGTTTAAAAATCTCAATTTGTTGGAAAAAGATTATCTGAAATCAAGCTCTTCACAGCCATCTATTTCTCCTAACTTTTCTTCCTCCAAATTTTCAGCCTCCTTGGGTGTACTTACTTCAAATCTTAATTCATTACATTTCATGTCTCCTGCAATAATTAAGTTACAAAAGTATGTTTAAACATCAACGTAATTGTTTTAGCACATTTACAAATATTAACTACCGTGTTTAAATCCTAATGCATTTTTCTGTGCCTAAAGATTAATTAAATCATTAATAAATCAGGCAAATTGTGTTTACGGATTTTAATAAAGACACAGTTTGGTGCCATTGGGATCTTATTTTTGTAACCAGCCCATAGATCTTTGGCCAAAATGGGCAGCTGCCCAATTATAGCAATTATAGCATTAAGCAAAGTTAATTCAATTTCCCATAATTTTCTCATTTGGAAATAAAGATCTTCTGCCTGTATTAAAAACATGGAATTATATATATATATAGAGAGAGATATAATCAGTTAACATATGCATAGTAAGCAGATGCTATTCTTTGCCACCTATATTTCCTTTCAGGACTGAAGAACTACTTTCCTTGCTCTCTGTGTCTTTCCGTGGGGATGGTTGAACAGAGGGATGTAGGGTGGCCCACTTGTAATTGCTATACTCAGGAGTTCAAAGATTTCAGCCCCTCTCATCAGAAAGCTGGAGAGCTTTCTGTGGGATCATCTGAGGCATCTGTTCCAACAGTTATTTCAATACTCCCTCTCTGTCCAATCCTTGTTCCCTCACTCCCTTACTGGTATTTCAAGAGCAGTTCCCAATGAAAATTCAACATACAAATTTCTATCTCAGTGTGCTCTGGGTATGTACAGTAAGATAAAATATATCTGGAAATATTTCAAGTTCAATTTCTTAAAGCTTATTAAAATGTTTTGTGTAACTCCTTTATTTAAACGTGTATTTATTTACTTTTATTTAGTCCCCAGTATGTACTAGACACAACACTAGGTCCTTGGCTAGATTCTTAATCTTCAAAAATCTCATATGAGGTATTACATTCAAATAATATTAGGAATTTTAAGAGAAAAAAATTGTGGCTCTAGACTTTTTCTTAAAAATCAAGGGTGCTATAAATTTACTTTTGGTCAAATTTTATGAGATTGAATAGGTAAGACAGACAAAAGACTAAAGTGTTGAATTTAAGAAATACATGATTTCCATTCACTCCATCACTGATGACAATCAGTGAGATGTTAGTCTGACTAGGCAAACAATTACAGGAACATCAAGGTAGGTATGAAGAGAGACCAAATCCATCAGAACAACAGTTGTGTTTTTACAGAAATAGTTGACACTGCATCTTAAAAGTACACCCATGCATTGCTTAACAAGGGGGATACATTCTGAGAAATGTGCTGTCAGGCAATTTTATTGTGCAAATGTCAGAGTATACTTACACAAACCTAGATAGTACAGCTTACTACATACTTAGATGATAGGCATGGTATAGCCTATTGCTCCTAGGCTAAAGACCTGAACAGCATGTATGTTACTGTGTAGAATACTGTAGGCAATTGTAACACAATGGCATGTATCTATCAAAACATAGAAAAGTACAGTGAAAATATAGTATTATAATTGACATGGTTTGGCTGTGTTCCCATTCAAATCTTTTTTTTTTTTTGAAACAGAGGCTTGCTCTCTCACCCAGGCTGGAGTGCAGTGGTGCGATCTAGTCTCACTGCAAGCTCCGTCTACCGGGTTCACGCCATTCTCCTGCCTCAGCCTCCCGTGTAGCTGGGACTACAGGTTCCCCCCACCAAGCCCGGCTAATTTTTTGTATTTTTTAAGTATAGATGGGGTTTCACCACGTTAGCCAGGGTGGTCTTGATCTCCTGACCTCGTGATCTGTCTGCCTCTGCCTCCCAAAGTGCTGGGATTACAGGCTTGAGTCTATTTGAATTTTATCTCCCAGAATTCCCACACGTTCAGGAGGGGACCCAGGAGGAAGAAATTGAATCATGGGGGCTGGTCTTTCCCTTGCTGTTCTCATGATAGTGAAAAAGTCACACAAGATCTGATGGGTTTATCAGGGGTTTCCCCTTTTGCTTCTTCCTCATTTTCTCTTTTGCCTCTCACCATGATTCAGAGGCATTGCCAGGCATATGGAACTGTAAGTCCAATTAAATTTTTGTTTCCCACTTATGTGTATGACTTTATCAACAGCATGAAAACAAACTAATGCAGTATATTGGTACCAGTAGAGAGGGGCCTTACTGAAAAGATACCTGAAAATGTGGAAGCAATTTTGGAAATGTGTAACAGGCACAATTTGGAGCAGTTTGGAAGGCTCAGAAGACAGGAAAATGTGGGAGAATTTGGAACTTCCTGGATACTTGTTGAGTGGCTTTGTCCAAAATGCTGATAGCGATACAAACAATAAAATTGAGGCTGAGGTGGTCTCGGAGATGAGAAACTTATTGGGAACTGAAGGAAAGGTGAATCCTGTTAACATTTTAGCAAAGCAACTGGTGGCATTTTGCCCCTGCCCTAGAGATTCATGGAACTTTGAAATTGAGAGATATGATTTAGGGTATCTGGCAGAAGAAATTTCTAAGCAACAAAGCATTCAAAAGGTGACTTGGGACTGACCTGGTGGCTCACACCTGTAATCCCAGCACTTTGGGAGGCTGAACTGGGTGGATTACCTCAGGTCTGGAGTTTGAGACCAACCTGACCAAAATGGTGAAACCTCATCTCTACTAAATACAAAAAATTAGCTGGGCATGGTGGCTCATGCCTGTAATCCCAGCTACTTGGGAGGTTGAGGCAGGGGAATTGCCTGAACCCGGGAGGCAGAGGCTTCAGTGAGCTGAGATTGCACCACTGCACTCCAGCCTGGGCAACAAGATAAAACTCAGTCTCGAAAAAAAACCCAACAGCATAAAAGGTAGCCTGGGTGCTGTTAAAGGCATTGTTTTATAAGGGAAACAGAGCATGCAAGTTTGGAACATTTGCAGCCTGACTATGCAATAGAAAATAAAACCTATTTTGGGGGGAGAAATTCAAGCTGGCTGCAAAAACTTGCGTAAGTAGCAAGCAGCTGAATGTTAATCCTTAAGACCGTGGGGGAAATGTCTCCAGGCCATGTCAGAGACCTTCACAGTAGTTCCTCACACCACAGGCCCAGAGGCCCGGGAGGAAAAAGCGGTTTCATGGGCCAGGCCCTGGGTCTCCGTGCTGTTTGTAGCCTAGGGACTTGGTGCTCTGTGTCTCAGCCGCTCCAGGTGTGGCTGAACAGGGCCAATGTACAGCTCAGGCTGTGGCTTCAGAGGGTGGAAGCCCCAAGCCTTGGCAGCATCCACGTGGTGTTGAGCCTGCAGGTACACAGAAGTCAAGAATTGAAGTTTGGGAACCTCTGCCTAGGTTTCAGAAGATATATGGAAACTCATGGATGCACACGCAAAAGTTTGCTGCAGGGGCAGGGCCCTCATGGAGAATCTCTTCTAGGACAGTACAGAGGGAAATGTGGGTTGGAGCCCTGACAAAAAGTCCCTACTGGGGCACCTCCTAGTAGAGTTGTGAGAAGAGGGCCACCATCTTCCAGACCCCAGAAAGGTACATCCACTGACGGCTTGCACCATGCACCTGGAAAAGGTGCAGACACTCAACTGCAGCCTGTGAATGCAGCTGGGAGGGAGGCTGCACCCTGCAAAGCCACAGCACCAAGATCATGGGAACCCATCTCTTACATCAGTGTAACCTGGATGTGAGACCTGGAGTCAAAGGAGATCATTTTGGAGCTTTAAAATTTGACTGCCCTGCTGGATTTCGGACTTGCATGGACCCTGTAAACCCCTTTGTTTTAGCCAATTTCTCCCACTGGAAACGGCTGTATTTACCCAATTGCCTGTACTGCTATTGTGTCTAGGAAGTAACTCGCTTGCTTTTGATTTTACAGGCTCATAGGCAGAAGAGTTCAGATGAGACTTGACTCAGATGAGACTTTGGACTGTGGACTTTTGGGTTAATGCTGAAATGAGTTAAGAGTTTGGGAGACTGTTGGGAAGGCATGACTGGTTTTGAAATGCAAGGACATGAGATTTGGAGGGGCCAGGACAGAATGATATGGTTTGGTTGTGTCCCCATTCAAATCTCAGCTTGAATTTTATCTCCCAGAATTCCCACATGTTGTGGAAGGGACCTAGGGGGAGGTAATTGAATCATGTGGGACAGTCCCATGCTATTCTCATGATAGTGAGCAAGTCTCATGAGATCCGATGGGTTTATTAGAGGGTTCTGCTTTTGCTCCCTCCTCATTTTCTCTTGCCACCGCCATGGATGAAGAACCTTTCACCTCCCGCCAAGATTCTGAGGCCTCACAAGGTATGTGGAACTCTAAGTCCAATTAAACCTTTGTTTCTCAGTTTCAAGTATGTCTTTATCAGCAGCGTAAAAACAAACTAACACAATAATCTTAAGGGACCACTGTTACATATGTGGTCTACCACTGACTGAAACATTATGAGATGCACGACTATAAACCAAAAAGAAAAACAACCTACAAGAGCTCTCTCTTAACACTTAACATGAAGGCTAGGCTAAAGAGAGGAAATGCTAAAAGGCTGGCTCAGAGACACAGGAGGATTAAAACCAGAGCTACGAATATCAAACGGAGTCCTTTGAATAAATATATATATATAATATGTAGATATTATATATAGTAAGTAGAGACAAATAGGAAATGTAAAGGCAAGACTGATATAATAGTTAATTTTAGAGTAAAAGAAATAGTTATATATTTTTGAGCACCTCTTCTGTTTTTGCCATTATGTGAATATAGTCAAAAAATGTGAGAAGTTTAAAAATGAACTATAAAGAATATATGAGAAATGCCCATTTCCTACTACTTAAAAAAATACTGATTTTTAAAATTATTTTTCAGTAATCTCTATATGTAACTTTTTTATTTTTTAGTAATTGGCAGTCTTCATCAACCACTTGAAATTCTCCTTCCAAGATGAGCTGGATGTGAGTTCTCCCAATTCACCCTTTATGTATACATGTACATGATCACCATGTGATGTGTTTATGTTTACTCAATTTATACAAATATGCTATACACAACACTAATTTTTTTCTTTGATATTATGACATTGTGATTCATCCATGTTGATCTGTGTACATCTACTTTATTCATTTATATACTATAAGGTATTCTATATGGCTATATATTATTTATGAGACTTAGCATACTTTACTTATAGCTATTGGTTTAAGTTGCTTCTAAAATTTTGCTGTTATAAACTGTCTCAGAGTTTGGACAGGGTAAGGTAGAAAACAATTACATTTTAATGATTATTATCATTAAATAATGGGATACTTTGTCAACGACATATTAGAATACAAGAACCCATCAAACTGACAGTGAATATTCTGTAATACAGAGTCATTTCCTTTCTTTCTTTCTTTTTTTTTTTTTTTTGAGAAGTTAGCTGTGTTGCCAGGCTGGAGTGCAGTGGCACGATCTCGGCTCACTTCAACCTCTGCCTCCTGTGTTCAAGTGATTCTCCTGCCTCAGCCTCCCGAGTAGCTGGGATTACAGGCACGTGCCACCATGCACAGCTAATTTTTGTATTTTTTAGTAGAGATGGGGTTTCACCATGTTTGCTAGGATGGTCTTGATCTCCTGATCTCGTGATCCATCCACCTCGGCCTCCCAAAGTGCTGAGATTACAGGTATGAGCCACCGCGCCCAGCCAGATCATTTACTTTTTAACCTAACAGGTTACTATGCTAGAAAATACAGCTACATGAAGAGAGTTGCCTGTTCAAGTTTTGGCCTTTAGTAGAAGAACACAGGTAACTAACAGTGACTTGGTCTGGAAGGCACCAGGGAACTAATATTCTAATCCTACATTTCTTTTGCCCTTCAATCTTCTATTCCTGTCACTGATAGTATCAACCCAAATAAAACTTGGAGGAAAAGGTAAAGAAAGGTCATTGGTACAGCACAAAGACCCAGCCTCCCAGAACGCTGATAGGCCAGAACAGAAAAGGGGGGAAAGTGAACCTGAAGGAGCAAATTGCAAATAAACAAACAACAACAACAAAAAGAACTCTTTTGATTAACAACTTTCTTGCATGCTCATGTCAAACTATGTCTAAATATCTTGGCATATATTAGGGAAGATGCTTTTTCAATTTCATTGGGTAATTATTTGTCTAGGTCGCCCAGTCTCCCCCATATAACTATAGTACCGAAAATGTAAAAATAGTTTAAGATAAAAATAGAATTACCATTCTTTTTTGTTCTTAGATGATTTATGAAGTGTCCATTGGTATATGCATATGTGTATCTGTTTTCCTAGGTCAGGAATGTACAGAAAATTTTTAAAAATGCTTTCCTATGTAGTTTTCTACTTCAGTTCTTTTTTAAGAATGAAGCATATTCAAGAGACTAAAAATAATTTTAATTAAATTTTATCCATGTAAAAAGGCTTCTAATTCTTTTTTCAAATTCATTTTCCATTGAAAATAGTCAAAGAAAGCAGACAAAAGGTTTTTCTTGCTTCAGAGTACTGGTTTAGTGTACCACTTGGGAAATTTTTTCTTGGGTTTTATACTTTTATAAATAAAGTGACTGTAATAAAATGAAAGCTGTGAACCCCCAAGTGCCAGCATGAAAATAGTAACAAAACTGACATAAACATACAAATATATAAACATTATTTATTTACCAACCATGAGCTTGTCATTTTCCCTAGGGATGCTGTCATTTAAAGGACATTTTTCCCTCTCCTCTTTGTTTTCACAGCTATACACATAGCTGATAAATATATTTGTAAAAATAAAAATGCCACCACATCCCTGGGATTCAAATTCCCTGCAGAGGTTACTACTCAGAACACAAAAACGTTCCTAGACTCAGGAATTGGCAAGCAGAAAGGTAGGGAGTACAGTAATAATATGTAGTAGGCTAAATTTTTTTTTATTACTTCTGCTAGGATTTCCAATTTTATCATCTACCATTTGCTAAGCTCCTGCTCTACGCTGTCCCGGCTGTTTAAAAATATATGATCTCTAATTTTAAAGGAACTGTGAAGTTTTGTTAACATTATCCTCATTTTAAAGAAACTGGGCCTCAAAGAATTTAAGTGACTTGCATAAGCAAAAATAGCTAAATTGAGATTTCCATGAGGGTGTGCTGATCTCCCAAGTTTGCAATTGCTGACTTTCATGCTTTTGATTCAGAACACTCTGTAATTTTCACATTATATATCGACATATGTAACCTACATATTAAAGATTTTCTTGTTTGAAAAATACTGAAAATTAAAAAGGAGAAAAGCAATTATAGCAAGAGAAAAGTAAAAGACTTCTTTTTCTAGTCAAACCCACACCATTTCCACTTCTGTCCAGGAATCATCATTAATGGTGTGAGAAGCATTCCTTCTTTATTCCCCACAAATGTATACAGATATTAGTGTTTATTTTTTCTTCTATTCATCTATTTCCTATTTTCACCGTGAGGAGCAAACCTTACATTAATTACACCGGTAAGAGTTCCTTATCTGTCTCTTGCTAGACAATAGGGTGGAACAAGCAAGTGCTATGGGTGGAGGGTCACTGATGACAGGGGTCACCTTTCGCCAGGAGAGCTATCATCTTGCCTACTTCTGTTCCAATCCATCTCTGTTCTTGCCCAATACTGACTGTGGAAAGTGTAAAGTGGAGTGACAGAGTAGAGACTGAGCAGAGTTCCTAATCCCTAAGAATACATTCACAAATGTAAGGTGTTTTACAGAGGGATGGTGCTTTCAGATGCTTATCTGAGGAGTAGTGTATAGATCAGACTAAGAGACTAACAGGAACATTAGCGTATTTTAATTCAACTGCATTTCCATTTAAATCGACAGAATCAAGTATTAAATATCAGGGCCAAGATTAAAATGCAAATAAACATTTTAGTGTATTTTATTCATAGAATTAACCTTAAAACACCAATCGTGCTCACTGCGGCCAATCTTCCTTCTCCACCTTTCCCTTAAGCTTTGCCAGCAATAATCAAACACCTTCAGAATTTCTCAGTAATGCCTATACACCTTTATCTAATTTGACTTGTTAGTGGTATTTGCACTGGTGAACACTGTATCTTCTTAAATCTGCCTCATCCCTTGACTTTCATCACTGTCCCCTCTTCTTCCCTGGCTATTTTATCCCACTTAAAGTTGTACACATTTATCTTCAAATACCCATTAAGTGTAGACGTTAATCAGGTTTTGAGCTTAGCCCTTACAACTTTTTCTTGGACCACTGCAAACTACTTTCTAACAGTATTTTCCTGCTTTTAATCTTCCAAGTCCACTTCCAATATATCCTGCATATTACTGCCTGTTTAACTTTTCTAAATACAAACCTGAGGATCTCTTCTTTACTTAACACTCTTTATTGCTTTGGAATGAGACAAAGTCTATGCTAACCTCTCAAGCAGTATTAAAAAACTTTTGCTTTGTCTGGACCTCACCTTCCTCTTTGACTAGATCTGCAGCCCCCTGGCATACGTGCCTTGTACTCCTCTCCCCTGAAATCCTTGTCTCCCATGTGGGTCATGCTCCTTCAAGGCCTATGTGCATTTTAGATGCTTCTTGCCTAGCTCACTTTGCCCATGTTTTCTCACAGTATTTCAAAAGCTCTACATATCTTAAGTGAAAAGCTCTACATATCTTAAGTGAAAAGCTCTACATATCTTAAGTGAAACCTTACACAACAACAACAAAAACCCTCATATTGCTGCACTTTTCCTGATCAAGAGAAAGCAATGGACTTTTCCTTTGTGGCTTTATAGCACTGAGGGTATATCTCTATTAAATGGTTTACTTTTCTGGGTGTTTTACTGTCATTGTTGTTTTGTCTTATGCACTAGAGTTAATGACTTCTTGTGAGGAAAGAGGCTGTCTTCACCTTTCAGTATGAAGTACCTGGTAGATGATGTTGCTTGTAGAAGCTGCTTAATATGTATCAAAAACTGCTTAATAAATATCCAATGTTACTGGGCAAATTTTTCTAATATTCAGTAGAGCCTTGCTCTTTATTAGACATGTGTTTCCATTGAGAAATGTCTACTTTTGAGACCTGAAAATTAGCAGAAATATTTCTACTGTACAATATTTCTAAGTATGCCATTACTATACAATACAGACATAGCAGGAGCAAGGCCTGTGTCAGTTTAAAAATAGAACACTTTGTGTTCATCAAATATGACAAATTGACAATTCTAGGAATAGAAGTCTATTTTTGTCAGGTTTATTATATAATAAAAAATGGCCACTGAGAAACTGAAAGTTCTTTCTTCTTTTTAAGAATTCTGTAGCCATTTACTTGGAGGAGAGTTATTTCTGGAGGTTTCAAATGGGAGCTGATTCCCCATTTCACCATGACCTGACTCATACTTCTTTTATAGCCCTTCACGCCTAAGAATTGTGAACTAACTTAGGGAGAGGGCATATCTTTTTAGAATGCTAACAGTTACATTTCCATTCAGATAATGAATAAATCAATTATTTTGCAGTATTTTGTCTCAGAACTAAAAGACGACTATTTTGTAACCCCCAAGAAGACACCTTAAGTAATTAAGGACATTTGTGATGGTTTCAACAAAACTCTTCTGAATATATGGAAATTGAATAATTTAAATACCCCAATAACTTTTCAAATCTAAAAATCTAATGCTGAGAAATGCAAAACACCATCTGAGACTTTTCTCTATATATAATGGGAACATTAAAAATAACTGAATCTATACCCTTTAGATCTATACTCTGCTGATTCAGTGGTTAATAACACTGTTAAATACATGTAGGAAACTAATTTTTAAATATTCTCTACTTTCAATTTTGTGAAGTTGAAAGCCATGAGTTCAAGCCAAAAGCCTGTGTATTAGAGTAAAAGTCAATTTGGGGTACAAGTAAAGAAAGAAAGGGATTTCAAGAGTAGAGGACTCCCTAGTAAGACACAACCCATAGATTTCTGTCTGTGTAATCCTGGGCCTTTGGAGTCATTCAAAATCATTCTCACCTTGGCTGAGTGTTCCAACCCCTGTACTTCAGCTGTGAAATGGGAAAAATGACATGTTTACCCTAAGAGTAATCACAGAACTCCAGTTGCAGTTCATTGAGAAAAGCTATAAAGATACTTGCATTATTACAAATTTAATAATTACTATGAACATTTACAGTATTTAATTTTATCTCAACATTTAGCTACATTAGATTACATGTACATAGTTACATATTACATTTTAGCACTAAATTATAAGAAGATTTTAAGATGGTTTGTATAATCAGACAAATCTTAGTTTGTATTTCAGATACAGTAATCCCCACTTATTCACAGGGTATACCTTCTAAGTCCCCCAGGGGACACCTGAAACCATAGATGTACCAAACCTTCTATATTACTATTTTTTCTTCCTATACACATGTTCTTCCTATGATAAAATTTAATTTATAAGTTAGGTACAGTAAGAACAACATAACTGACAACAAAACTAGAACAATTATAACTAGATACTGTAATAAAAGTTACATGAATGTGGTCTATCTCTCAAAGTATCTTCTTGTACTATATGCACCTGTTTTCAGACCACAAGTAACCACAGTTAACTACAACCACAGAAAGCAAAACTGCTGATAAGGGGAGACTACTAGATTCCAGTTACTTGCTGTGTTACCCTATACAAATCATTTAACTTCTCTGAACTTCAGTGTGTGTGTGTGTGTGTGTGTGTTTTCCCAATGAGTGTGATAATACCAATTAGTCAGCTTTATTCTAACAAAGTAAAAAACATATTTGAAATGACTGACATGATACTACTAAAAACTTAGTACTGCTTAGCAATGTAACATTATTAATTACAAAAAAGTAAATACAATTGAAAGGAAATAAATATAAACAGGACATAAACTTTAGTATATAATAAACAGTTTGATTTAACTACAATTTTCAGCATTATAATTATTTTCAATAACGTTTTTATAATTAAAAATATTTATATTATTGACTTTGTTCTTTACTAATTCAAGCAGTCTGTTAAGTAACTTGAAAATGCACTCTGTATTTTACCAATGCTATTATTATACAGGCTGATATTACACTGCACATAAATGGCTCATTATATGAGTCTGAAACATATCAAAGTTATTTAAGGTAAGAAGAATATTTTTATCCATTATCTTTTCTTATTAAAAATAAAATGTTTCAATAATTCCATGTTTCTAGAAATTTAGTACAGTATTAAATCTCAAAATCTTATCATCCACATACATAAAAAAGCAAACTAACACTGTATTCCAATAAACTGAGAAGCACTCAGTGTGCTTCTTTTCTTGTTGATTTGTCATGATTAATTTCATGGAAATAAAACCCAGCAATTCTGAAGGATAAATTAGCAAAAACATTTTGTGTTTTTAATCAGGACAAATAACCTAACTCTACCTTTTTATGATGTGAAAAATAAATGCTTTTAGATGTAATAGATGCATGGATGCTGAGGATGGGAGATGAGTTAGGGAAAGTAACAGTCCACAGTGCTTTTCAATGTACATGAACAGGAAGTAATAAAGCTAATTTATCTCCAAAATAGCAAATTGCATTTTAGCAAATGGTCCACAAGGGTACAATAAAAGCAACAACATTAAAGAATCTTTGACATGGTAAATAATTAAGAGATTGGTCAAGGACTTGATATAAAGTTTCTGCTGTCTAATCTACAAATTACTAAGGCCCAAGGGTATACCCCAGATAGAGAATGTGTACTTTGTGTTACATGGCTGAAATAAATTGCCAACTCCAGCACATAGAATAGTTAAATATTAAAAGCAGACATGAATTGTGACTAAGAAATAGGAAGATTTTTGTCTTGAGAAATTTGTGTTCTATATCCCATGTGGCCATGTGTCTGAATTGTGTGAAACAGGGGATGAGGCATGGTGGTTATTATGGGGGTGTGGGGGTGGTGAAAGACAGCTAATGTAATCATTCGAATCACCTATGAATCCATGGTCAGAAAATTAATGCAAACCATGTTCACATGATTAGAAGAATTCAACATAGGACAGATTAGACTGTCAGAAGACAGAAGATTAGACAGATTAGAAGGAAAGTCTCCTCATAAACGCTGCCACCCTGATGTCCTGAAGACTGTTCCCCAGAGGCAATTACTGTTAATTTTTTAAATGATATTTCCAACAATATTGTAGATATGTATGTATACATCCATAAGCAAAGTATATTTTGAAACTTGTCTTAAAACCAAAGATTTTTGAAATTATTTTTAATCAGCACAAACCCATCTTTCTTATTTTAATGAATTGATTATAATTTAATTACATACCTACTGATAGGTATTTAAATCACTTGATTTTTTTCAGTCTATGATGGGAATTATCAATTGTTATGTTTTTATAACTCCCACAGTATCCATGCATATCATCAATTCTCCTCCATTAAATTAAAACTAATTTGAAAATGTCTATTAGAACCTTTTTTATTGAATAGTCTGAGCATACAAATATTTTATATCAAGTATTACCATATTAAAATATAATACAAATCAGTCCCCACTTTAACATTTATTTGACTGAAATTATACAAAATGCCAAGAAATCAATTATCTCATTTTATATTTTTATAGAACCTACCAGTAGGCTCTGTATAATTATGTCATCAAAATATTTACATAAATGTCAGGTTGTAAGAATTAAGCTTTTTTAAAATTGCATGTGTATCAGTTGTTAATTTTTTGATGATTAGAGAAAAATCCAGTAATTTTGATTTTTAATATACTTTCCCCATAAATCCTGTACCCCGATCACTCCTTTCTCATCTTATCCCCTTAATATGCTAATACTTATTTAACTATATAGACTAGGAACAAGGATATTAATAGATGACTGTGTGGTAATAAGACCGTTTGGGTCATTTTTTAACAGATCCTGAGAAAATGTCTGTTCCAAAAGAGTAAAGTCCTCAAACAAAGGTTTTTAGAATTTAGAGGAAACTACCTTTTAAACTTTGGGACTCTAGTCCAAATACAGACAAGAATAAAATCTCACCATCTAGTGAAATATTGTTTTAAATTATTTCTTATCATGAATTTCTCACGCAAAGGAACAATCCAAAATGCCTTAATAAATTTAATCTTTTACATAATAATTTTGTGGCTACAAAATAAATTATGATTTTTTGCCTCTTACTATCCTAACAGTAATAAACTTTGCATTCTTTTCATTATTAGGCCTGTAATTTCTGGCATTGTCCCAACATATTTATTATTTGTTCTGTGAGTAGTAAGGCAAGTTTCAGAAGCAATTAATAGTTTTAAAAGTTGACTTTTTGTTTTAGTATTTAATTTGTACTTGTGAATACGTGCTGAGTCTACCAGATTTTTTCCAATAATGCTCTCACAAGCAAGTGCCACTATCTCAATTATCTTAGCAGTAAATTGTCTACAAATTAACTGGTTATAGCTTTTACTTGTTTGAGGTTTGTAAACAACTTTGCTTCTAAAATATATGGGAAGGCCATTATTTAGATGCAATTCCATTTCCCTGACAAAGCAGGAAAAACATGAAACAGAATTGATGCCAATGTATTTCCCTATGCCCTTTGTTAGCTCTCTGAATATATTCTTACCTATAAGAATTATTTATGAGCTGTTATATTCAATGTTGATAAATATTCTTTTTCTCTTCGTGTGTGTGTGTGTGTGTGTCAGTTTCTATCTCTTGGCCCATGGAAATGTGTGTAGATAGGCATAATTCAGATTTTTATGTACATCTTTTGGCTGAATTAGTAGTATCTGTATATGATACACGGTACCTCGTGGCCAACTGGGAGACCAATTTTACAAAGCACTGGAGGTTGATTAAATCATGCGACATTATCTCAGGAATAACAGATGCTTTACTTTAAGACTGGCATAATTTCCCAAGTGCTAGAAATAAGTGAGGTTATGTTTTCATTAAAGATGTGGTGTTTCAATCTAGAGTTGCCTCTCCTAGGCAGTGTTGTCTCTTAAAAATAGTTAAGGAAACAAAATATAATGCAGAGGCAACAAGATTTCTAGATGGGTCCAATGTTTACCCTAAAAATACCACTACTAAGTTTCCTAGTTACATGGTGAGTGATAATGATGATAAATTATAGAATAAATTAGACTTTAATTTGCCTGCAATTTGAACCAAGTTGATGCTGAAATGAATACTCTAATTGCTCCTTTTAAGGCTGCAAGAGACCTTGTGTAACCAATGAACACATTAAGACTTTTGCCTGATTAAATCCAGGGGTTCATTCTACCAAACACGTTGTTTAAATCAAAGTAATCCAACACAAGTAAGAATGAAATGCTTACAATTTGTAGCTGAATGTGCTTCCCTGATCTAGTAGCCAAGTTACCCATCTGATATACAATTTTACTTTGGCGAATGGTCACCAAACCTAGGAACAGAGGAATAATCTTCATGATACGGGGAAACCTGAGATAAATAAAATGTTTAACCTGTCTGCACAAGACTTGTCAGTGCTCCATTTATATCCTTTCAGGTCTTGCCCTTTAAATATCTGGCTGGCCCAGATATTAAAGACCGACAAGTGCATGAGAGCCTTTTCTGGCCTTCAACTACATTTTTAGGGCAGTGCTTGGTAATTAATGCCACCTGAGCTTACTTTAATGCTTGAAAAGAGTGGGTGTGTTAACAGCTCATTTCCCTCACTCCTATAATAAATTAATTCTGAAGTATGTGTTTCTTCTAGAATTCCCCAGTGGGGTTATAGTCTACGTGATAACCTTGAGGTGTTATTTTTAAATTATTTTCACTTGTAACAGGAACTGGGTTTTACTATCTCAATGCAGTGTAGTTTTTCTCACCCTCAAAAGCATATTTTTTCCATTTTGTAACCTTAATCATGTTCAGTATTACTCATTAGATAAACCTTCAACTACAGTAAGAATAATTTTTGTAATAGAAGTTGTATCAAGTCAAATTTTCATTAAGAAAATAAAAAAAGCTACAAGCCACTTTAGGTAGTTCAATTTGGAAATGTTCAATATAGAGAAACACAGGCTTTAAAAACTGTTGCAAGGGCTAAGAAAGTAACGCAAGCGATACAGCTGCTAAGATCTAGTCATTCACATGGTCAGTGACAAATCTTGGCAATCTCATGGAGTGTAGGCACCAACAATTTTCACTGCCGGCAACATGGAAGAGCGAGCCTGTCAAGAGACAGGCTTCTATCCGCCAACCTTTCTGCAACTAACCTCTCCGCTTCTGCTTTCCAAGTCTTGCATGATTCTTGGCAGATTCTCATCTGAAACTACATGGAGAAAAGGAAACTATGGAAAATTGAACAATGAGGCTGAGTTGACTAAGGATAATATAGCTGAGAAATGGTACGTTATTATTTACCATTTTCTTCACCCTCCTGAGCATTGTGGAATTATACAGGAATGCTTTCTAAAAGAACCTACATTTTCCATCTGCATAGAATGTATCATGATCAAGTCAGAGTATCTGGGGCATCTGGCACCTTGAGTATTTATCGTTTCACTGTATTGTGAATATTTCAAGTTTTCTCTTCTAACTACTTTGAAATACACAGTATGTTCTCACAACGTAGTACTTTCTAGGTCTGTCTTAAGATGTCAGTGATTCATGTTTTAGATTACATAGAGCTTTACCCTAATATATAGTATTTTATATAAAAAAATAAAATGACATACTAAAAATGTTTGCAATTACATGCGGAAAGCCAGCACTGCAATCTCTAGCAGTGATTCCTTCAGTCTGGCAGGGCAATAGAAGACTTCTTGAAGAAGGCAACATTTGCACTGGTCTTGAAGGATAGGCAGGATTTGGAGAAGCAGAGATGTAAAGAGGAGGCATTTCAGCTGCATCGAACTAAATCAACAAGGCAAAACAAATCTATAAATACTCTGAATACTTCTGCTAAAACAGTCTTGAAAGTGTCATTCTATTATTCTGTGATGTTAAAGAAAGTAGTTTCTCATGTTCCAACAAATTTCTTAAAACCTCTTCACCAAGTCTGAGGCACTGAACAATTTGGATCCAAGCAACCTCTCCACTGTCAATTCTCATTAGTCCCCTACAGAAAATCTGTGTTTCCATAAGGCTGAATTAATCCCTGTCCATAGAGCCGGGATCAGTGTCACCCTCTGTGCATGTCTTCGCTTGCATGACTCCTCCTTCCTGCAACTTCTACAGCACTTCTCTTCATTCTCCCTTTCAGCACTTAATACATCCCTGTGTGTCCTTCACAGCCTCCCTCATGATTTCATGAAGTTGGCCTCTTTCTGCTCCCACTTTATATATTTCCCTGCTTTGACCTCCTCTTATGTTTTTGAGAATACATATTAATCCTAAATTTCATTAGATTTATGTGTGTGTGGATATATACACATACATATATATGTATATCTTGTCCTTACCATGAGCTCATATGAGACTTAATGTAAAGATCATATTTTACTCATCTTTTTACTTCTTATCTCATCATGAAATATCTAAAAAGTACCTTTCATGAAACAATCTCTCAATCAATACCTTTTTAATTGAATATGATAAAGGATTCAATAGCTTCATTACCTCACCTGAAGAAAAGTGATGGGATATATACACAGAAAAAGGTCTTTATAAGATTTAATGATGCACTTCCATAGTCATTTATTATTAATAGCTGTTAAATTTCTGGGGGAAATGAAAATGGCTTCTAATGATTAGATAAAATATGTACATATTTTAATGTATTTTGACCATTAAGAAATCCTTTGGTACAGTCTCTACGATAATGCACATTGATATTGCCTTTCTCTATATTGAATCTCACAGAATATACATTTAAAAATAATTCAAATATACTGGGAAAGAGCCAGTATTAGTAGAACCTACACTGAGGAGGAAATAATTATGTTACTGGTGATGTTTCTCTTCTATTTAGACTCATGACCCTCCAAATAATGCTTTCTTTTCCCCCTGAAACGCAGTTGCTTTGAGGTTTAGTGACTTAGAGGGAACAAAAGTTGTTTGCTCACTCATAGCACCCATCTGCATTCTTCCACTAGGCTAATTCTCATCGTTCAGTAGAAAAGCCAAACAAGAAATGGATTTGGGACAAACAACGGATCACTGTGAAATTCAATAGCAGATGAGTATAAAAGAAAAAGGCACTTAAGAATCTATTTCCTGTCCCGCAGGATGACGTTAACCAATAGATAATCTTTCATTAATTCTGGAACAATTATTTACTCTCCTGCCATGTGTCCAACACTGGACTAGATACTAGGCAGAATGAAATGGCAATCACTACACGGTAAACAAAACAGCATCTCAGGTAACTGATATTGCTCTCCTATGTCAAGTGAAAATAACACCATGGTGTCAGCACCAGCAGGCATGGGTTTGAACTGTTTTTCTACATTCTCCCTTTAGGGGTGATGTGTTTCTAAACCATCTCCATATTCTCTCCCTGTGACTGATGGCCTGTATTTGCAGAAGCAATGAGCTGTATTTGGAGAAAGATGAAGTTTGTGTACAGGCAACAGTGTATCACCATCAGGCATGTATCAGCCACATTTGCCAAGAGCTTAATAATAACCCCGCTGCCTGTGGCAGAGTGCTTCTCAGAATGGATTTCACCATGTTATGCTTTCTCATATATACAAGAACGTTACAGCTATCTATTGAAAATCAGAAAAGAAAGCTAAAATGAAATTTAGTCAAATAAACTGACTAAAGCAAAAACTTGTTCTGGCAATATATGGTCAAAAATTGTTCTTTTTCTCAAATTTTATGTTCTCACTCTCAAAACCCACCATCTCATCTGATAAGGAGGATTAACACTTACCTAGAAACTCAAAGATTATTTGAAGTGAGCTCAAAAAACAAATGCAACTTGTAAATTATCAGTGGACATGAAATGACTAGTCAATTAGGACAGCTTCTAAACTGCTCAAATGTTGAGAGTCAGACTACTTAAGACAGAAGTAAACAAAATAATCCTTTAATACAGGCGGTACTTTTATTTGAAAATGTTTCACTTTTATAAGGATCAACAATTAAAACAAGTATTATATAGATAAGGTACTGATCTAGGCAATGCATACACAGAAGGGCACCGAGATATAGGTTCTGCTTTCAATGACCACTCAGTATTGGTAAGTACACAGTACAAAATACATTCATTATACTATTGTAAGGAGAATAAGCCTATGAGGAGACATGTTGATAAAATGAGGGTTCAGAAGATTACCATACATTTTTCCTGTTAACTTTTCTTTAGTTCTTAGTATACTGAGATACAATTTTATCTTTTTATCACCAAAGTTAACAACTGAAAACAGAATATCAACTTCTCACCCTTAATTTACAAGTTTCGGTAACGTCTTCATTAAACAGTATTTTTAAATGATAACTACAGTTATTTAAATGATATATGTTAGAAACGAAGCTTTTGATAGCTATCCAGATTAATAAAATATGCACCCCAACATCAATTTATAAGTCAAATAGTATGTATCAGTACAAATAAATACAAATATAGATATCTTACTGCACAGCTTTTATTTTATCTTTCTCTGTTAAATCTTTTTCTCCACTACTGTTTGTTGGTAAAACTAGTGCAAATTTCTTTTATGGAACTATGCCTCCCTTTTCTCAACTCATGACATTCTTGGAGTAGACCTGAGAACTTGGGTTTGTGGGTGAGAATATGGCTTTCTTCATTTTCTTTGTCACAGTAATTTATCTGTGGAGAGGTTATGTAACAAAATATGCTAATGTAATCAGCAATTTTCTTAGATATATTGTTGAAATATTTGGGAAAATGCATGGTACCTTCTAAGAATGTAAGCTTGGCAAGACTGTTGAGTACCAGTGCCATCCTACTGGGGATGAAGTGGCTGAGAGTCAAGTTCATGCAAAGAAAAGCAAAACTTAGTGAAAGATAAAGAGAGTATCTTGACCATGTAATTTGAGCCCAGGGATCCAGTTGAACTTGAATTATGGCTACTCCTTGAACTTCGCAGTAACTTGGGTCAATAATTCCCCACATTTTTTGTGGTATAAACTATTTTTAGTGAGGTTTAATCACCTACAGCTGAAAGGACCCAAACTAATGTAATTTTAAGTGGCAAATAGTTCCAAGAACACCTGTAACTCGGAAGAAATCACTAGGAAGGGGAGATTATCAAGAAAACCTTCATGAAATAGCGGTAACATTGAAATGGATCTCAAAAGATGAACAATGTACTGCTATCTACAGCAAAGAAGGCAATGCTACTCTCAAGAGCAAATGAAGCCTGGTGATTTTAACAGAATGTAGAGTCATTCTAATTGAGTGAGACACTAATATAAAGTTAAAGCGAGAGGACTGTATAGGGACCCAGTAATGTTGGAGCATTGGTTGGAGAGCCATTAAAAACTTTTGAAAAAGAGCATGCAGGTTCACTCGGCATTTTTGTTTTGTTTTGTTTTCTAATAAAAAGGTGAAACAGAATACCACGGGGAAAATCAATTAACAAGTTAGCAAAAGTCATGTGTATAACCTTTCCAGGGAACTGGCCTTTTCATTGAATAATCAATGCTATAACACCTGTTCCCAAAGCTAAGCATACAATGAAATTTAGATTACCATATCTGTTAATTAGCATTCTACTAAAAGCTCAGAGAAGTTGGTTCAGCATCTATGCTTAAATTTTCCTTTCATTGAAAAAGTGATTATTATTCCACACCTTAACTCAATACACAACAGCAATATAAAGTACCTAAAAAACCACATCACTTGAAAATGCCGTCTCTAATCTTCCCTAGATAATTAGAATTTTCTACTGTGTTGACTAATACGGAATAAATCTTTTCCTAGTGTTTTGGCCCAACCATGTTTTTCATGATCTCTTTAGACCAGAACAATCGTTTCCATTATGAATTCAGGAGAGAACCAAAAGCTTTCTTCTCTTTAGTCATACTGTAGGGTTTTAATTTCATTAAACCAAATTGATTGCAAGCTTGTTTATACTTAAGACAGCCACCTGTTGTAAATTTCATTTTAAACAGTTGGAATATATGATACGAAATTAGGGGAATAATCACCTGCTATTGCAAATATACAATTATTATATTAACTTGCTGAATCCTACATGTGAATGAAATGTTATGTAAATGAAAAAGGATTTTCACTTAGCCAAGTAGTAGGCAACAGATAGAAGATGTGTTCAATGGCTGCCTTGGTAGGTGAGAAAAAATAAAACACTCTTAAAAAGATTCACTGTGTAAAGAGTCTATACTGAATTAGATATTAACCACTCAAATGTGTGTGGTTTTAAAGTGTTCCAGATAAAACGAGTCAGATTTTATCCATCATGTTAGAGAGTTCAGTCAGCTATTTAGGAAATGGTCAGTGGATAGCAGTGCCAATTAAAAAAATTGTAGTCAACATTTCTGCTTAAAGGCTTGCCATAGAACCATGCCATATAATTCTACAGTCACTGGTAAATGTTCTAACTTTTCAATTAGACTTATGTGGGCAAAGATAAGAGTATTGGGAAGACAATTTCGCATGTGTGACTAATCAACTTTTCTAATTTTCAGGATAACTTGCCTACTAAAAGGTTAATGAAGAAATGTTATAGTTGCAATCTTAATTATGAACAAATTCATAATTTGTTATTACCAATGCAAAATATTACCAATGAAAAATTAGAAAGGAGTAATGTTCACCTGCTCAAAACCCTCTTGACAGATTATAGAGCAATACAAAATTATCCCAAATATTTTAATAGTAAATATTTTTTGTATTATGAAGATATATTAATTATTCTTGAAATGAAAACGGTATTCTCATTACTTGTAGCTATTTTAATAATCTTGGCATCTTTCTATACAGTAATTCACTTTAAATATGAAAAAATATTTTTTGATGAGATTTTTGTGTGTAACTTAAAACTTACAATCTGGTTATATCTATCAGTCAAGTACACTGGTTTTGCTTATTTGTTTTTTGACTCCAGGCTTTTCCACATCATTACCTCTGATTGCTTTGCTCGTTTCTGCTCTGACTGGTTAACTCGAATTTAACACCTCAACTTAAATGCAGTGCTTTCGGGTAGTCTTTCATCACTGGCCATGACTGAACAATGGTTCCAATCCTACATGCTCCATAGTATACTGTGCCTACTTCTATCAGGGCCCTTACAGTACGTATCTTTGTATTATAGTTGCCTGTTCTCTACTACAGACTCCGTGCTCCATGCAGTTAGCCTTTATGTCTGTCATTTGTATTCCTTTTGCCTAGCATTATTGTAAATGCAAAAAAGAAAAAAAAATAGGCCTTCAAATATCCATTGAATTATTTCATTAGAAGAAAATGTAAAGAAAAATTTAGAGAAAATTCTATAATTATTATATTCTTAAATTTCTCTAAAGTTTTTATTTTTCTGTCTCTATTAGTGTGTATTTCCTTGCTACTGTTCGATGATTTCAGTTTTATATCCTGATAACTCAGTCTCAGGAACCTACTTTCTGATTCTTGAGAGTTCCTTGCTTTATCAAAATGAAAACCGCTATGAAATTGTGTGCTGCTGGGCGGGGCAGGGGGCGGGGGCTAGCTTTAATTGTTTGATTTTCTATGCCCACAATTTGATATGCAACATGTTAGCTTTCCTGGGATTTCTACTGATATTAACTGCTGGGTCATCAGCCTTTAAAATTAGGCATGCAGTTAATTATCTTAGGGATAGCTGTATTTATTTATTTTACTTTTCATTTTTTATTTTACTTTACTCCAAAAGCAAAATATTACTGAAATGTCAAATGAAAGACTTAATAATTTGCAATATTTATAGTTAAATATTATATGCTGGCAATGAATATGTATGTTTACTTTTAATTGTATAATATTTAGATAGTTTAAAATGTACATTTTGAGATAAAGGCAAGGTTAAAAATATTAAGAGGTTCTGGAACTCATTATCAATAAAATACCAATGAACATGACTGGGAATAATTATACTCAGCCTTGAGGACAAGCTTAATGCTTAAAAGTGGCAAGGTTCTGCAGCCAAATAATTATCCTCTGCTCTTAACCAATATGGATCCTGCAGTTTTACTTTAAACACTTATAAAAATATTAAAATTTATGATTAATGAAAAGTAATTATAGATTAACATTCCTTAGAGCCCTCAACTGATCTAGGCTTTGTTTCTTAGTATTTTACATTTTATGTAAGACCTGAAAGAACTTTTTAATGTTTAAAACTCACTCTAAGGCAAGACCAATTTATTTACTAGGCCTAGATCACAGAGTTCCAAAATTAATTTATTATGTGAGTAATGTATTTAAATCTCATTTTGATGCAAAAAAGTATAAAAATACTTTTTCTACTCTTAAAAATCACAATCAAGCAGAACTTCAGTTCAGGACGGTGACAAAGTTCTAGAGATAGATGGTGATGACAGCTCCATGGAAATGTGAAATATAAGCAATTTTATACTTAAAAATTATAAAATGGTCAATTTTAGGTTATGTATATTTAACCACAGTAGAAACATAACAAAAATACCAGACAGAAATATATATTACTTAATATATTGGTTGCTCATTCAGCTATAATACTTTTTACAAAATCAGAATTAAATTTGTATAATTTTGTGACAAATTTAGAATTTAATATAGGCTCTATTGATCTCCAAATAGAAATATTTTAGGATCTATAAATAACATTGTTAAAATCTAATACAGTTTTGTGATTTTTGTTTTGATGAGGAAAAAAACTCTGATTTTAAGCATTTTGATGGAGTCAGTTTTGATCATCTTGAATGGGACAAACGGGATAATGTAAGTAAAAGCATTCTATTGACAATGCTGCACTCTTTTCTTTTCACTTGGTGACATTAAATGATTTTAAAAGCTTTCATTGAAATGTCTATTAATTTATTTTCTTCACATGATCTAGATGTTCATTTGACATGTGAAATCAGACTCATTGATTATTTAAAACTTCTGAAAAAGTTGTGCATTATGGCCAGGTTAAACAAATAGTTTAGTATCCAATCCTAGATACTCCTTTTAAATTTTTTATTTTTAATTTTTGCAGATAGTAGGTATATATATTTACTTATGGGGTACATGAGATATTTTGGTACAGGCAGGCAATGCATAATTATCACATCATGGAAAATTAGAAAACCCGGATATTCTGAGAGTGAAAGTATGAGATGTTATAAGCCTGGTATAAGAGACAGAAGGAACAGTCCCAGGTTAACCAGAATATATGTTTATCTTATTTATTGTCCATGTGTTAGAAGAACTGACAGGCTTAATCATTTTAGTTTTTCTGAGTAAATCACTATGACTGAAAAATAGCAGCATCTATTGAGTGAAACTTTGTGCTGAAAATAGAAATTCTTAAGATACTAATTTCCTCTTCTGGTAGGTGACAAAGAACAGTTAAATTTGGTTATCTGCTTTCATGTAGATTACATAGAAGATGAAGCTTAGATACATGAAAATGTGAGTGATCAATCAAGTGATGAATCAATATACTTACCATATATTTGTAAAATGATTGGCATATCAAATCATTGCCCAGTTGAAAGCAATGGAAGTACTTCCACCCACTATGTTCCTGCCTACAGTTAGTTTATAAGAATTTTCATGAAGACTATTCAATTTCCAACATTTTTTCATATTAATGTGTTGTTTTAAATACATGTTTATAATATGAAATCTGACATCTAATATAGTATTGATAAAAGCTCTGTAAGCATAATTTTTAACAGCATAAAGGTGTACTGAGACCAAAAATTAGAGAACCGCTTTCCAGACCTGTGCCAAGTTTCAGGCATTTCTTTTAAAATTATCATCTCAAATATCCTCGAGACAGAGTCTTGCTCTGTTGCCCAGGCTAGCATACAATGGCACAATCTTGTCTTGCTGCAACCTCCACCTCCTGGGTTCAAGCAATTCTCCTTCCTCAGCCTCCTGAGTAGCTGGGATAACAAGCACACGCCACCATGCCTGGCTAATTTTTGTATTTTTAGTAGAGACCAGGATTTGCCATATTGGCGAGGCTGGTCTCTAACTCCTGACCTCAGGTGATTCACCCACCTCGGACTCCCAAAGTGCCAGGATTGCAGGCGTGAGCCACCACACCAAGCCACAATTGACAGTTTTTTAAAGGACCTATGCTTTCATTAATCCCAGCCCCTACCCTCTTTGAAAAGTATTTCACCTTCTTTACCTCCCATGTAGTCATCACCTATATCAGTTTTTATCACTTCCTCCAATAATCAGTTCCTCACATTCCTTCCCTAAATTTCTTCATAGGTTTTGCCACAGCAATCTCCACTAACTCTTACCCTGCCTTATAATAGTTTATTATCCACATTCTCTACTAAATTGTAAGAAGAGAATATCCATATTCTATTCATATCTCTATCTTATAATCTAGTAGAGAATATGGGTAATTCACTAGGCAGTGACAAACATAATAATTTCCATCATAGTTAATTATTAGAATTATTTGATCTTAACACCATGAAGTACATGGCATAATATACTCACATTATAGTTAAGAAAACTGATGTTTAAGGAGATTAAGTTCAAAGTCACATGAACTTTACACTTTACATGAAGTGTAAAGCCAGGGTGCAGAATCAAGTAGTCTGACTTCAGAGCTTAGACTATTGATTATTATTCTTAATATCTTACATGTCATTTTTATCTCTAATGGACTGCAACATCGGAAAGGCCAATGCAGTAGAGGGAACAGAGCAGAATTATAGAAGGGTAGCAAGAGTTATTCTTGAAGTGATAGAATAATTCTATATTTTTACTTACTCAAATCTATATATGTCATAAAGCTGCATAGAATTAAAAACATACAATGTTTACATAGGTAAGTACACCTAGAACAGGCACAGAATGTGTAAAATCTAGGCCAGACATGGTGGCTTACACCTGTACATTGGGATTACACCTGTAATCCCAACACTTTGGGAGGCTGAGGAGAGCAAATTACTTGAGCCCAGGAGTTCAAGACCAGCCTGAGCAAAATGGCAAAACCCCGTCTCTGGAAATATTAACTGGGCATGGTGGCATGTGCCTGTAATCCCAGCTACTCAGGAGGATGACGTGGGAGGATTGCTTGAGTGTGACAAGTGGAGGTTGCAGTTAGCCGAGATCTTGCCACTGCACTCCAATCTGGGCAATAGAGTGAGACTCTTTTCCAAAAAAAATAAAAAAATAAACACATGTAAAATCTAAATAAAGTGTGTGGAGTTGATCAATGTCAATTTCCTGAATGTGATATTGTACTATAATTACACAACATACTATTAACACCAGCAGGGGTAACTAGTTGAAGTGTACATAGGACTTCTCTGTACTATTCTTGGCAACTTCCTGTGAATTCCTAATTATTTGAAAACAAAAAGCCCCAAAATAAAAGTAAATCAAAAGAACAAGTCAGTTTCAGTAGTTGGGCTATAATCACAGAAAAAAGTATATCACTATTTATCCAAATAAAGGTAGGAAAATTGTGGATTAGGTTTCATAAAATCAGTAATAATTGAGTAAATTTTCACCAAAAATTCTTCTTAAAAAGGTGGGTTATACTAACTTGAAGTTAAATTCTAATCTTGTGATTTTGTAAAGAAAACCTATTAACAAAACGTAGAAATGTAATTTTGGTAGTAAAAATAGTCAGTTTCAAGATGTCCAAAAGCCAAGAGGACAATTAGAGCACAATAACAAATGAATCAGATCGTCTCATTTGCAAACAAGAACAAATATAAATAGTAGTTTCAACTATTTATGGTTTCTTATTTATCAAATAATCAGTCTTGGTAAATTTTACTTTTCTTATTCACTCTTCCTCGGCAAGATACATTTTCTTATATGCATTTTATATCTATCTATATAATATATATTTTTAGGTATTTATGATATATACCATTATCTATATTGTTATATATAATAGATATGTATAATAAAATACAGTATTATATTTATATTTATCTACCTCCCTACCTACACACACATGCACACACACACGTATACAACACTATGACCATTCTTAGGAAAAACTTAAATTCCACCTTGTTCTTGAGAAAGTTCATCATAAGGATTATAAGCTTACAGAAAAAGGGGATACTTCTTTACAGGGTGTGCTTTGTGTTGCCATTGGCTGCCAAGTTATTTATCAAGTGGAGCGTAAGGAAAAAAAAAAAAAAAGGCAATGGCCTAAGAAAATAGGGTTACTTCTCATCAGTTCCACAGTTCCAGTCTCACAACACAAATTTTTATTATTAGCATTTAAGCACCTGGATCGAGGAGCAAAGATCTGTAACAGATTGTCACAGAAACATCTAGCAAAGCCAGAGAACTGGGAGATGCACAGCGGATACTGGATTCCTTTCCACCTCGCAGCTCTAACACCTCCCATCCCCTAAGGCTAAGAATCACTAATCCAATTCATTGCCTTTTTCTTCCCTTAAACAGCCAAAGAGTATATGTGATCTCTCAAGCCACCGAGACAAGTCTTGCTAAGAGCTGTAATCCTTAAGTCAGCTATTTGCGGCTCCCACCATCCCTCCACTCATGCTACAATGAGAAAAGCAAAATATAAGTATGAAAGCTTTAACTTGAGAAAACCATGTTTATTTTTCCCTTTACTCTGGATTATTTGTTTCACTGTTATTATGAGTTGATTCTGAAACCTAAGAAACGATTCTGTGTACATGACAAAAGTAAATTTCAATGAATGAAAATACTTCTTACAGATATCTGGAATTGATATAGTAAAAACAAGCACATAAGAGTATAATGCCTACATGAAATAATGGCATTACAGCTTGTTGCTACATTTGGATTAAAAAATGATTAAAGCCACCTAGCCTAAATTCTTCAACTTTCAAGAAGTTTATTTTGACTAACAGAAAATGAATATTTCAAACACATATAAAACTTTGCTATTCTTTTGAAAACGTAATTCACACACAATATAGCTATAATAGAGTTTCATAATTATTCTGTAGTTGTAACAATGCAGAAAAAATAAGTCAGGAAGCATTTTGACTCATTCTACTATTTTTAGCAAAATCTAGATTTTAAAGATCTAAAATTAGCCAAACTACAAATAATTTACATCCAAAATATTTATTCTAAAATATATTTGTGCAAATAATCCTTCATTTCATTTCATTTCATTTGATAAACTGAACTTGAGTGGAAGCTTTTTTATTCCATCAAATCACAAATTAGCAAGTATCTATTATCCTCAGAATAAAAATGGTAAATCATATTTTGTCAAATATATCTTGACATTACTTTTCTATAAGGTTTTTAGTTTTTTATATTTAATGCCAGAATAAAAATTAAAATTTCAATCTTTTTTGCTGCATATTCTCGGTACTTTTTCCTTCTCTTCTTATCCCAGCTATCTTTATGGTCTGCTTCTTGCCTGATTTTATTCCTGATTTACTTTTTGCTATGTCCTTTGTATAAGTATTTTCATACTGCTATAGAGAACTGCTCGAGACTGCGTAATTTATAAAGGAAGGAGGTTTACTTGACTCACAGTTCAGCATGGCTGGGGAGGCCTCAGAAAAACTCACAATCATGGCGGAAGGCGAAAGAGAAGCAAGCAACTTTCTTCCCGAGGCTGCAGGAAGGAGACAGGCCCAGCGAAGCAGGGAAGAGCCCCTTATAAAACCATCAGACCTCATGAGAACTCACTCCCTATCGCAGAGAGCAGCGCGGGGAAAACTGCCCCCATGATTTAATTACCCCTCCACCTGGTCCCTTTCTTGACACGTGGGGATTATGGGGCTTACAATTCAAGATGAGATTCAGGTGGGGACACAAAGCCTGACCATATCATCCTTCTTTGGCTTTTTCCTTTTCTGATGGATGGTGCCTGTGAGCATCATGGTTGTGTACGAAAGACCTTGAGCCAGAAATCTGGCTCTACTTTGCCATTTGGCTTCCAGACTTCCTGGAGTGTAACTGGCTCTGAAATCTGCCAATGCCCTGGGCTCCACACTTGCATTGGCTTTCTAACCTCAGTTCTTGTCTCTAGGTCCAGTGCTTCCAGTTCCTTTCCCACTCCTCTTTATACCACTCATCTGTCTACTTGTGTGTCAACTTCACTTCACAACAGTGTTGACATCTCTAAGGCCAGAATTTTGTCTTAATGCATTTTGAATCTCTGTTGTCTGGCAGAGTGCCTTTCAAATAAAGAATAATAAGTAGTTGAAAGAGGGAATCATAGGAAATGTTATATGAAAAAGGAATGAGTCATTGAATGCATAAAGTGAAGTTAAAAAGATTAATAAGTTATAATGCCTGTGTTTTGAGAAAATAAAGAGTGCCTTTCAATTTTGTAAAGGCAGCTGTGGAGAGCTCAGGCTCCTACATTGTTGTTTCGTGAAAGACTTAGAATCCTCCCGATAAAAAGGTTTTAAAAAGACCTAAGAAGACAATATGGGTTTAATGATTGTACAACAATAGATGTCAATATACTAAGAAGGGAATTCAATAGGGTTTTTACATATTACAGATGGTGTAATTTTTAAGCTTTTATAAAAAAAATAACTTTTTACCTACTCAATCTAAATTACATAAGAGGAAGATGGGGTCAGAGGGATTAAGAGAATAATCCTTAGATCCACAGGTGATAAGTGAGAGAGCCTTTCAAACAGGTTCCTCTGACCCCACACTCCAAAAACCTGTTCACTTTCTACTGCATCTTGCTCAGGTAGAAATTACATGAGTCTTGAGATCAGAAAACCTGGTCAGATTTTGCATTATAGTAGCTTTCTGATTTTGAACATTCTATTGAACAATTATGAGTCTCAGTTTCCTCATAGGGATGGTCTAAATAATACAATGTACCTCACAGAGTTAGTATACTCAGAAATTCTTACTGCAAGTGACTCCTACATATCAGTTGCTTAGTAATGTTATTGATCTTTTTTGAAGGTGGTGGCTCTAGTGAGCCCTTGAAAAATACAAAATACAATCATGAGTATAGATGACAACCCCTGTTAAGTCTTTTTACTCTCCCATATGGAATAAATTCCACAAAGTACATCTTTCATTATAGGATTATAGAATTCTATTATCCATATTAGGTGTTCAGGTACTATTCTCAAAGACCTTTCTTAAAGTTATCCAAAAGTATAAAACTGCCAGTCTATGCAATTGGCTAAGACAACTTTTCCGTATGTAATTTTGTTTTCTGGTCAAATGAAGCTGCTAAAATGAAGGAAAAAGGAAGCATATTATATCTTTGTAGTGAAGATTGTGTATTCCTCCATCCACCTTTTTCAGCTACTTGGGTTGATTATAATATACATGAATCATGAAAGGGTTGAAATTGGTAAATTCATAGCTATTGAATAGGACTACTGATTTAAATATAGTTTACTTTAAATTGAACACAAATCCATTTTCCTCTGTATATTTACTCAACCACAGACTATTAAAGCACACTTAGAGAATTTGAACTGATTCTTATTTTGCATTTAACTTTTCTAAGCCGCCAGATAAATACTAAAAGGACTGTGATTAATTGTATGTCTTTAGTAAGATTTATCTCCCTTGAGTCAACCTGATAAATTACAGCTGTATATATTTTACTCAGATGAATTATATCTGTTTTGGGGAATCTCTAAATACTGGCGGGTTTGAACAGCTTTTCGAATGTATCTGTTACTGACTACACTATTGAAATGCACTATGCTGTAGCTCAGTATTCTGTTGATATAATTATTATGGGTTAGGAAACTCCTATGATAAAAATGTGGACAATATGTAATTATTCAAATAAACTTTTTGATATATGAAGGTACGGCAGCATCTATAGGAAAATGACAACCTAAGTTGTCTTTGTTGGCACCTTCAAAATAAAGATTTGAAATCATTTGCATCATGTTAAAAAAGGGAATGAAAACCTTTACTTTTTGATCAGTCAC
This sequence comes from Macaca mulatta, assembly GCF_049350105.2. Lineage (NCBI taxonomy): Eukaryota > Metazoa > Chordata > Mammalia > Primates > Cercopithecidae > Macaca > Macaca mulatta. Next base: position 100,515,226 of record NC_133419.1, on the reverse strand, counting down.
CAGCACCTTGAGTGCAAAATACCATGAAGGCTCAACTACATTAGTAAGCAGTTTCAATTATTTGCTTTTGTGTGCACGCGTACTTGTGTACTTAGGATTGTGTGTCTACTCCCTGCTTTTTTCTAAGCACATAGCCCTGCTTATTTATAGCTCTCTTTAACAAATATTTCTCTTTTGCTTCTGAAACCATTGCTTTTGCCATCCCTGCTATACCCTTACCTTGGGGAAATCTCTCAAACTTGCTGCCATTACCTGGAATATTTAATGAAAACAATCTAAACTAAGCTTGCTGCCTTTCATTATAGCTATCCATCTAACTTTAATTATTTCTTATCATGCAGCCACTGGAATCCCTGCTCGGTTTAATATCACATGTTCTTCACATGTTCCCTTGTAGTTATTTTCCTGTCTGCACTGAAACTAAGTTTTGTTTTTACCTGATAATTATATAAATGTCACCGTCCTCTCTCACAGACAGCCATCTCATGAAGCAACAGTTCGATTTCTTACAAACTAATTTTACCTCTTTGAATCTGATTAAAGGACTGTCTGGAAAACAAAATATGTTCTAAGATCCATATCCACCTTCCTCCATAAATTCACCATTTGGATCCCATTATTTGTCATCATGTTATGTCTAGTCCTGGTCCTAAATGTTGGTATGGGACTAAGAATCTATACCTGAGTGAGAAATAACACTAGATAGAATAGGATGCATCAGGGCCAGACTCAAATAGGCCATTATGTCAGTGATATTTTCCTATTGACAGATTAGAGAACTCATTTATAGAATCCTTACAGTCTGAATATTTTAGAGTTAGTTGGGAAAAAGGGACTTAATATTCACTTAATCCTTCTGTATGTCAGACATTATGCTAAGTGGTTTTCACACATTAGAAAGCAGGGCTAAGTGTTTAGACTTTAGAATTAGACTGACAAAGCTCTACCATATACTGCCTTTGTGGCATTGAAGAAGTACCCAAATCTCAATTTCTTCATTTGTATTAAAAGGATTAACAGTGCAATTTATGTTATAAACATGTTATAAGGATTGAATAAGGTAACACATGTGAATCACTATACATAGTGCCTGGCACATAGAACAGGAGGCATTTCCGTTAACTGCTATTATCTCTGTCTTTCAAACAACCCTAAGAAAAAGAAAATGGCACTGAGTAAAACTAAGGACTTTGCAAAAAGAACTACACCCAGTAAACAGTTGAGCCAGAGCATTAATATTGTTTCTTTTTCTGTTTTCAAGGTCTATATTCTTTCCAGCATAATCTTCTACCCAATATAAACATCTCCTCAACAGTGGCTCTGAGAGATGGTGATGCCTATCTTATCTCAATAATCTAAAGTTCCTAAGTGAATGAGCCTGAGAATCTGTTCCTATTTTCCTGATGAACCTGCTTCATCAGCCAGAACCAGGATAGGCATATCAACCAATTCCTGTGTCTTCCGTCTTTTCCCCAATAATCGATTCCTAATTTTCTACTTGGGTCTTCCTGGACTTCTGTGTGTTCCACAGTTCCCTGAATACAATAATGATTATATTAAGCATCAGCCAGAACCTTACAAAAAGAGAAAGAACCTAGACAGGTGGGGTCTTTCTGATCTGCACAGGTATCACCTATAATCACTGGTATTACGAGGAGCCCTTCCTTAGTCAGATGCTCAGAATGATTGCTTACCACTCATCTTTTGGGGTCTATGTATCCTTGCTCAGAATAATTGCTTACAGATTATCTCTTTGGGTCTATATATCCTTCTTTATCTACCGTTTTGTTTTGTTTTTTAATTAAATACAAAGAGAATTCTGATAAATCAGTGACAGAATGTCCAACTGGTGTGTTTCACAGCTTCTCACAGGTCCTACAACCAATGACTATCTTCCTTGATTCCATTTTATTACTAGATTCCTATTTATACATCCCTCTGCCAGACAAAATCTGCAGAAAGATGCTTATCTAGGCCTGATTATCCATAATTTTGATGGCTACTGATCATTTGATTATGTTTTACTATCACTGCACCTGAAAGACAACAGCTTTGAAGCTAGGTAGATTTTGATTTGAACGCTAGTTTTGCCTTTTACAAGGTTTGAATGGATACATTATATATGTTCCTCAATCATATATAGATGAGACAAAAATGATTTTTCTGCCCTCGAGATTGTGAGGATTACATAATATATGAAGTATCTAATACATGTCTATCATGTAGTATCTCTTCATGGTGCCTAGCATTATTGAAGATAATGCACAATTGTTCTTCTTAACACACTTTCCTTTGGTGCTTGATTTGGTTAGATTTTTTAATAGTGACATTCATATTTTATTTTGCTTTAACATTATGTTGATTTTTAAAATCTTGCATGATCTTGTCAGCATTCCTGGACTACTGATCGCTCCTTTCTTTAGCATAGCCATGTCCCATCACTGCCTGAGACAGCATTAAATGATGACTGAACAATCTCAAATCCCTGATTAAACACTGTCCAATATAATTTATTGCTAACAATATGTGATGATCAGTACTCTTCGAGTACAGTTCCATAACGAGATGCAGAAGACCTAAGGAGTAAACATGTGAAATCTTGGAACAGTAGGGGCATTACAGGTATACATACAGTGAGGTCACGGATAGCCTACCAGAAATCATTATTTCTAGAATATTTAATATCTTTTAGTGCCAATTTTTATACAGAGTTGTGTATCTGAAATCCTTCCTTTCACAAAAGTATTTACAAATCCTTACTAAAATGTTTTAAGTACATTGACTAAAATTTCTTCACCAGAATCTCATGTATGAATAGATTCTTAATATTTCCAGGAGGACATTTTTTCCAACTTCTGATTGAAAAAAAAAATATGTGTTTTTACTGAAACAACAAAAAAGCTATTTTGTACTTCCTTTACATGTTGCTGTGTACTTTGATCCTTCCTTTCTACAAATTTTCCACATATCTTTTATTTCTTTATGAATAGCTGAGTACATTGCAGGGGGAGGGGAAGCCAAACACTATGAAGTTATAAAGAATAGTTGTCCAGCAGATAAACATCAGTATTGTAACACAAGTTTAAACAATCATAAGTATAAATAAGCACAAAGCAAGAGAATAAAAATTTGAATTCTAACTGGAGTTCTATATATTGATCCAAAACTTCCATTCTAAGCTATATGCACCATCTGTCATAACCACGTCATTTCCAGGAAGAAAGGGAGACATTTAACAGTCATGTGAAACTGGCATACAAAGGTAAAGGACAAGTTTAAGAAAATGTGGTGCATATTTATCAGTGAGAAAGGAGAATAAGTGTTGAAATTAATTTTAATAGAGCAGATTGTAATGTCTATGTCCATTGCTAGATTTTAATACTCCTACAGTTTTATGATCTCCACTTAATGAATATTCATAACTGTTGAGACTTAGAACTCATATAGACACACATTGTCCTTGTCATCATAATCTACCTACATATGTGAACTAGAAGAATGGAAAGCTAGATGAGTAAGTTTACTGCCTATAATAGCTGACTAGGGCTAGTGTAACAAAGGACCACAAATAGAGTGGCTTAAGCAATGCAAATTTAGCATCTCACAGTTCTGGAGGCTCTGAGGACAAAATCTGTTCTGGGCCTCTCCACTTGGCTTGTAGATGACTATCTTATTCTCCCTGTGTCTCTTCATATCATCTTCACTCTATGCATGTTTGTTTCTGTGTACAATTTTTCTCTTTTTATAAGGAAACCAGGCTTACTGGATTAGGTCCCGATCTCAACTCATTTTACATTGATTACCTCTGTAAAGGCCTGATCTCCAAATAAAGTCACATTCTGACCAGGGAGGTTAGAAGTTCAACATAGTTTTCCTTGGAAGACAAAATTCAACCCATGCATTGCCCTTATTACCTGGTCTAATCTTACTGTTCTGTAGACCTTATCATTCTTTCTGACATCAGTTTCCTGGGCAAGCAAACAAGGTAGTGGGCTGTAACATTTGCCAGTATCCAAAAGGACTTCCAATTCCTAGTATGCAGCATAGGTGGGACAACACATATTTATTAAACATCTTATTGAAAATTATGACTATTTTAAGCAGATGACACAATAGTTTTAGAAGAGTTTTGCAGTATAGAAGTTTTGAGTTCACAAACACTGTGGTCTTTTGATACTTTTTTTTTTTTTTTTTTTTTACATTGCACAAACTCCTCCCCAGACCTTCCCATAAAGTAGTGGTGGCTAAACCATGTGTCATTTTCCTTAAATGGCTACAGTTCATTTGTATGTGCTTTTTATTATAACTATATTAATATATGGATAGTGCTCTCAATTGAAGTATCCAGAAATGTGCCTGATCAGTACCATCCCCAATGAACCTTCTGCTCCTTTTATTGGCTCTTCAGCTGTGTTCTTGGCTCACCTAACACTTGAGTTCATACGAATGTAAACACTGTGCTTTCCTCTTTAATATCGCCTCTGAATTCACTAAGTTAACAAATACTATTTCTACTAACTAAATCTAGTTCTATTCTCCATCAAAAATGTTCTTATCTTGTGATTAATATTATTCAATAAAGTAAATAATCAAAATAGAAACTAGAAGTTAATATACAAAATTAGATCCCCCACATGTATTATGTATACATAATATATATTCATATACAAATGTGTCTCTGTATTCATGGTAACTATTTTGTCTGCACCTCTTCAGACATCTACATGATTTGTATCTATTATTAGATTCTTGAGAATTTGTACTTCATCTGATGAATTTGGAATTCTATAACACAGTTATTATATGTGTATGCATATCTGTAATATTTAAATCATTTATTAGTATACAGGTAAAATGGTTATGCATTTTGTAGATATAAGCTCGTCTGTAAAGTGATATGATTAAAAAGGTATATGGCATACTCTCTACTATTGAGCAAAATAACTTTATGTGCAGAAGTGTGACATGTGCATCTAAATGTAAAAAAGCATACACAGCCTTTCATAGTTAGTTGTCAGGTGGCTGGCTCAGAAGGCAAGCAGCACAGGATTCAAAGAGGAAGCCAGCACTCTACTGGTTGATGAAGAACAGAGAGGAGGTGGGCTTGATTAGTCTCAGGGAAGGATGAGACTTAAGAAAAGAAAACTATTAGGGTATGGTGTCATCAAAGAAGGAGTAATACAAAGTTGTTGTTTAGTAAATTTTGCTTTGTCAAAAAGTTGATATATAATACATTTGAGGAGGCTGTGGTGGAAATACCTATGCAGTACTTTGAATATGAAGTGAATTTAGAGTATTTTCTTACTCTCAAGGGATATTTCTAAGCAAAATTTAGAAGATGTGATTTAAGGATCTTCTCTATTATTAATGTTTAGAAGAGGCTTGAGGGATGACAAATGCTGACAGGAACTGATAATGAGAGGTGAAGCCAGCTGGATTTCTGGGTTGGGTGAGGACTTGGAGAACTGTTCCGTCTTATAAGAGAATTGTAAAATGCACCAATCAGCACTCTGTAGCTAAGATTGTAAAACGCACCAATCGGCTCTCTATAGCTAGCTAGAGGATTGTAAAATGCACCAATCAGCACTCTGTAAAAATGCACCAACCAGCAGGACACGAGTAGGGACAAATAAGGGAATAAAAGTTGGCCACCCCAGCCAGCAGTGGCAACCCACTCGGGTCCCCTTCCACGCCGTGGAAGCTTTTTTCTTTCACTCTTCACAATAAATCTTGCTACTGCTCACTCTTTGGGTCCACACCACCTTTAAGAGCTGTAATACTCACCACGAAGGTCTGCAGCTTCATTACTGAAGTAAGCCAGACCAGAACCCATCAGAAGGAACAAATAACGGACACAATAGCTGCTAGGACTAGTAGGTAGAAAGAAAAAGAGGTCTACCAAAACAGCCCGAAGGAAAGAAAATGTAAAGCTTGATTACTTACTAAGTGGACTTAGAAGGGAAGACAGAACCCTCAGAAAGGAGTATATTTTTGGGGGTTATAAAGTAGAAAACATAAGAAGTGATGAGTTCCACTTTCAACATATTGGTTAAAGACTAAATAAAGTCACATTTGTTGTAATTTGGAAGTAATTTATAGAGAGATGGAAGATGAAATCAGAAACTTATTTAACAAATATTTATTAAAAATCTTCAAAGTGCCAAACTTTGGAGATAAAAAGGGAAATAAGATATATGTTATCCTTGCTGTTTAGTAGGAGAGACAAACAAACACAAAAAGTAAATAAATATTTAAGAAAATACATGGAGAGAAGGGCCCTAGGCCAATTAGCTTTGCAGTAAATATAAATGCTGCTTGATACAGTAGAAGTTCAGTGTCAGTGAAATTCAGTGAAGAGATGCTTAGTAATTAACAATGATCAGCTGGGTCCAAAATACCTCTGAGCTTCTTGAATATGTCATCCTATTTGTTCATTTGTTTTTCATTTCCATGGTAAACAGAATATTTTATCCTTTAATATGGAAAGGTGGGAAAAGAAAGGAGAAGCTAAAATTCCTCATTGGAGAACATAACTTATTCCCAAGTGAAGGCTTTCTCATTGAGTAGATTTCAATTGTCTCTTATCTCACATTTCATGAGACATCATAGTGAGAGGAGGTAGAGCATAAAAACTCTAACTTGATTTTCTACATCTTAAGTGATGTTATATTTTTATCCATGTTTCTGATGAGGTGAATAACATTACTGTATATCAGATAGGTGCTTCAACACTGGTGGATAACCTTGTATAAAAATTGTTTGAAAAATCTGGCTTCTAGCCATCTTCCTATTGAGCTAGTATTATAGTTGCAGGCGGCTGGCTGAGAACTTCAGGGTATAGTGCTCCAATCCTCCTGAGTCCAACACTCATCCTGGGGGTAAGGAGAGGCAGTTTGCCCTGGGAAGCTGAGATGAATGTAGGGTGACCATTTTCTTAGCCTAGATGTACTCAGGCAACTGTTGAAGTGGGCAAAGTTCGTCCTTGGCATTTCCCTTACCCATTACAATTTATACCTAATTAACATGAGGTAAAATAATGATTATGCAAATAATTAAATGTGTCACATTAATTTTTATGTCAGTTTCATTAGTTCACAACATGCTATTTCAGAAGGGAATGTGAACTTTCTATGGTGGTCTTATTTTATTCACATAGCAAGTCATTGGTTACTAGGTTTAAATTTAGAGAAAACATACTTTCATATCAGTTTTTTATTCAATTATGCAAATTTATGGGGTACACGAGGAATTTTGTTACATATTTGTAATGCATAGTGATTAAAAAGTCAGGGTACTCAGGGTATCCATCACCCAAGTACAACATGTTTTTGTTCAGTGTAGCCATTCTACTCTACTATCAAAGACTGAATTTATTCCTCCTCCCTTGTTTGTACCCTTTAATCCATTTCTCTTCATCCTTGTATCAGTTCTTATAAGTCAACTTCAGTCCTGTCATCATCAGGAAAGGTTTTTTTCTCTTTACTTTTAAAGTAGATGACCCCATTTGGTTTCCCTTCTACACATTCTTATAGCTTTTATGTATAACATATTAAATATTAATTATCTAGTTTTATTGACTTGTAAATGTGTTTTTATAAATCTGTCATTTTCCCATATGGATTTTAAGCTTCTGAAAAAGTGTCTGTGCCTAATAAATCAAATAATACACCATTCAATATGTTGTAAACATTCGAGTCTCGGTCTGTTGCCCAGGCTGGAGTGCAGTGGCGCGATCTCGGCTCACTGCAAGCTCCGCCTCCCGGGTTCACGCCATTCTCCTGCCTCAGCCTCCCGAGTAGCTGGGACTACAGGCGCCCACAACCGCGCCCGGCTAATTTTTTTGTATTTTTAGTAGAGACGGGGTTTCACCGTGGTCTCGATCTCCTGACCTTGTGATCCGCCCGCCTCGGCCTCCCAAAGTGCTGGGATTACAGGCGTGAGCCACCGCGCCCGGCAATAAATTCTTATTACGTGATTGAAGATGGTCACCCAAAGATTTTGAGGAACATTTGCACATAAGAATTTGGTCTGGATGTGAACATATTAACCATGGTATATTGGGAGGAAGGGAGATTAATATGTGATAAAATGTTTTGTATATAATTAGTATAACTCATCTTACTTTACTTTAAAATACATAATATAATAACATTAGTGCTCTTTAGCATGAAACACTATTTGGAAATAACACTGAAATAATATCAAAATGACAAGCTACTTAGCAGGCAACTGGCATCTTAAAGGATGTTTGATTTCTTATAAAATCCTACAGATATAATATGTAAAATAATAGACAAATCAATACCAGCTTAAAATCCATTTCTAAAACGGCTAAATCAATAATAAAAAATCTCTCAGAAAACTGTTCTCTTCTCAAGCTATGTGTCAATAAGCAACCTATGAAAGGTGGAGACATTAAAAAAAAAAAAAACTCAAAAGGGTTCCTGTAGTTATTTTATAAAATCCAATTTCCTCAATGCCTCAGAATGTAGATATCTTATTTTATGTTAAAAAAAAAAAAAAAAAAAAAAACCTCCAAGTAACAAATTGAGATTTACAGGTGATTTTTAGACACAGTATATATTATAAGGATACAATATTTCGCTGCTTTAAAATCAATTAACCATGCATCTAGAGTATGTCAAAAATCAACTTTAAAAAGTGAAACTATGACTCATAATTTTAATTTTCTTAAATGTTAGCTCTCATATCAACTTCTCCTAATCTTATCTCATTAATAAAGGACATTATTAAAGGCATATATATCATAGGTATAATTTTGAGCTTTACAGTATTTTTTAAATTGACTTTAACTAACATTTATCATAGATTAAAATGAAATATGTCATTGCTTGTCAGTAAAAATGGTGTTTTTCCAGCATATTAAAGTATAAATTGTTCCCTACAGTAAAAGTCCTAAAGTTCCACAGTAATATTAGCAATAGTTTATGGTCAAATATAATGTGATGATGTGAAATATCACCTACATATGCCCTTTCCTGCTTCCCTCAGCTATCACCGGCACCTTCCCATCTGAGTGCTAAAGTGGAAGTGCTGGACTGTTAGTTCATATCTGAGGAAAAAAAAAAAAGCTGTCTTTTTAATCCTAAATGAAAAAAGAAGTACCTTTCCAAAGGGCAAACTTCTAAACTCTTCCCTTAAGGTATTAAGGAGGCAAAAGACTTCTGCCATGAAAGAAAGGGACAAAGAGACAGAGAAAGAAAGGTAGGAAGGAAGGAAAGAAGGAAGGGAAAAAGGAAGGAAGGAAGAAGAGAGGGAGGAAGGCAGGCAGGCAGGCAGGAAGGAAGGAAAAAAAGAAAGATAGAACAGGTTCGGGCCTGGGGAATGGTGGTAGCACAAATAGAGTCTTAGGGAGCAATAATTGGGGTATCTAAAATTGTTATACTTGGCATACCGCCCCATAACATGTAGGGATATTTGCAAGTGAAGGAAACTGATATCATATTCCCTACATGGAATTTTCCAATCAACGGGATCCCTAGACACATCCACTGGCTCAGAATCGTGGTAAATGCCAAAAGGAGATGACAGGTGGTATTACAAGAAGGAAGGGATCAATGAAGGCTCACTGTTTCTGCAGAGCTGATGCAACCTGGGAAGGAATCCCTGGGCTTCCCGCACACCCAAAGAACCAAGGAGATGCTGTGGCATTCATAAGCTTGACACTTTCACGGCCCCACCCCAAGAAGCCATCCAGAAGTGAAAAATCCCTAAGAAAGCTGTGGGGCAGACTATTCATTGAAGATGTGAGGGAGAAGTAATCATTTCTCTGCAGAATTCTTGGTACCATGAGGTTATGGAGTATGTGGCCAGCTAGGCATTGAAGGAACACTTAATGTGCCACAAGTTAGTCTTATAATAACACAAAAGAGTTAGTATAAGATATGTGAGGAAGCAGAGGACCTAAAATTAAACAGCTAGATATAACCAGTAGCAGAAAACAGGCTGGGTAAAAACCCTGAGAGTCAGAGCCAGTAGATAATTGAGCACAAACTAAACAAACAACCTGTATTTTTTTTTTTTTTTCAGAGTCCTAAACATAAACAGAGTTTCCACTTCTTCCAATCTCCCCTCACTACTATTCTTTGGATGGACTTGAAATATTTTGGGAGTTTAGAATGTGCAACAGGAAGGAGAAGAATTCAAAATAGCTTAATTTTCCTCCTCTCTATTCTACTTGAGACTACTCAAACCTGAAGGAATTGAAAGCATACCAAGGTGGACTGAATTTAACTAATTGGGATAGAGTCACCTATAGATGACTTGCTACAGGGGTGAGGCATGCTGAGAATTCAGAACTAAGAACATTTCATGAAACTCCAGCTTTATATTTGCTTATATCTGAAGCTAAATATTCAATTAGATTTGTTAGTCAAATGAATCAAATGATCAGTATTGCTTAATACAACCACTTACAACAGTAAGAGAGTCTTCTGGACCAGAAACTATTTCTTAACTCTAACGCATCAAGAAGTTGAGATGTGAAAATGAATACTATGTATAGTTTCTAAAAAAAATGGATGTATAAAGAAAACTTATCTCAAAAACTAAGTGCTGATTATTTTTCTTGGTAATCATTGATTGAAGAAAACTTCCCATGTATAACAGGATTAACAATAATACCAGAACAGGTCATCATTTTTCAAGCATGTTAGTTTTATGTGTATGCCTATTTCAACCCAATGTAATTGATTGCAATTATTATTGTCTATTTATAAAGTTGTGAATCCTTTGGCCCGATGGACATCTTTAGTTTTACAGCCTGGCAAACAGAAGTTGCTTTATATTTCATTCAACTTCAAGTATTCCAGTAGTGAAATTCTGAAAAGAGAATTGGCTGTCTGCCAACACAAAGAACTCAATCAGAACAAATATATTTTCCCTCCCACATGTTTATGTAATGGTACCAAGTACACTAATATATAGTCTATGTTAATTTTACTTCTGAAGCAAAGATATATAAGAAAATACTTCTTTAAGATAATTTGCTTCAGACTTCTTTATGAGGCTTATGAGCTTTTTCCCTAAATCTGTGATTTTTAGTGGGTGTTTATGAAATGTTTAAAAAATCCTGGTTGAATGAATGTGTGTTAAATAAGAGATTCACATAAGAGACAGTAGCCCTTGGTAGTTTGCTGTGATCTTTTTTTCACATTGCATTTCTATGAATAAAAATCCATATTGTCTTCTGAGTTTCCAGAAGAACTCCTTGCTCTTACTACGCTATTAGTAGGATAGTCAGTGACTGAATTCATCTCTTCAGCAGGATTCCAGGTTACTTAAACTCATATCCTAATCCTATCTTTTGGTGTAGAATGATATTTCTCAGTCACAAAGCAAATGATCTCTGTAATTTTTAGCAAAGTCCTGAAGTGGCTCCAAAATTTAGTAATGGTCTTCTTGACTTATCCTACAAAAGCTTTAGATTGTGATGCCTGAGTCTTGGAAAGGGTCTTCACCAAGGCAAGACCCAAAAGATTATCTGGGTCTCTTAGATCAGTGATCCTCAAACTTTAAAGTGTGTCTTGAATCAGGGGGATCTTGCTGAAATGCAAATTTCGGACTCTGTAGATTTGGTTAAGATTCTGCATTTCTGGCCGGGCGCGGTGGCTCAAGCCTGTAATCCCAGCACGTTGGGAGGCCAAAACGGGCGGATCACGAGGTCAGGAGATCGAGACCATCCTGGCTAACATGGTGAAACCACGTCTCTACTAAAAAATACAAAAAACTAGCCGGGCGTGGTGGCGGGTGCCTGTAGTCCCAGCTAATCGGGAGGCTGAGGCAGGAGAATGGCGTGAACCCGGGAGGCAGAGCTTGCAGTAAGCTGAGATCCAGCCACTGCACTCCAGCCTGGGCGACAGAGCGAGACTCCGTCTCAAAAAAAAAAAAAAAAAAAAAAAAAAGATTCTGCATTTCTAACAAGTTCCCAAGAAGTGATACTGATGTGGCTAATTAGGGACTTAGATTTGAAGCAGGAAGGCTTTAAAAGGTCTTACATCCTTATGAGGGATATGATGCACCATACTAAAGTTCAATATTTATTGATTTTAATTGCAAAGATCACAAGTTTCTTGCAACTAATAGTATATACAATCATATACATATGGCAGAAGGAGGAATTCAGTGATGTTTCAGCATTATAAAAGTTGAGATTCATACATCGGGGATAAAGCTTCTGTATTGTTAGTTTTTCTTTATTTAGAATGAAGTATTAGAGAAAAATACTAGTAATTCATACATAAACTGGGTGCTTTATGGCTTACCATATGCTTCTGATTCCTGTGGCATATTTACCTGTGCTTTTCCACAAATTGCTTTTTAATATTGCACTTTACCTATTATTTTTCCTATTTCATGTTGATACTTGTTTAAAAGAGACATGTTTGAGAGGTTTAGAATATTTTCATATTAAGTCCACTTACTTTAAAACAAAGTCTGAGTCATGGATAAGGAAATCATTGGTACTAAGGAAATGCCTACAAATATTTCCCTTATTTTATTTTTTAATACATAATTGACACATACTAATTGTACATATTTATGGGGTACACTGTGATGTTTCAATGCATAAAATATAATGACCAAATTGGTGTAATTACCATATCAATCACTTTAAACGTTTACTTTTTTTGTGGTGGCAACATTTAAAATATTTTAGCTGTCTTGAAATATACAGTACATTGTTCTTTGCTATAGTCACCCTAGTGTGTAATAGAACACCGAAACTCATTCTTCTCATCTAGCTAAATTTGTACCCATTGACCACCCTTTCCTGGTCCTCTGACCTCCCCACCACGTTACCAGCCTCTGGCAACCACCATCCTACTCTCTACTTTCAGGAAATCAACTAATTGATTCTACATATGAGTGAGATTATGTAGAGTTTGTCATTCTGTACCTGGCTTATTTCACTTAATATTGTCTTTAATGATCTGTGACTTGATGAGAATAACGATGGAAATAGTCTATATTATCACCTATGTGTCCTGTCAAAATCAACTAGAAAGTGAGGGTTACCACACCAGGGTCTTTCTGAATGAGATAAAAACACCACTTTTTACATTGTGCTGGGTTTAAATGCTGCCACTTACAGGGTTGTACTGATCTAAAGCGGCACCATTAACAGTGGTGTGGCAAACCATCGTTAACCACCTGCAGTTTTGTGCTGGGCAAAACTGATGCTACCTATTGTGTTGTGACTAAAGCACTTCTTTTCACAGTTGCATTCCAAGTTAAGAGCTCTTATTGATAGAACCGGCCAAAGCGAACCTCAAATCCCACTGTATCCCATTATATGCTGGGTGGATTCTAATAGTTAACCTTTACCTGCTCCTAAGGTACAGTACCCTTCTTAACAGTACACAGGTGAAGAACAACTGCATGCTATGAATTGAGCTTACATGATGGTCAAAACACAAAGAAACAGACCAAGGCTACCTTCTGAGTGCAAGCTTTGTCCAGATATCAGCAACATCCCCCAGACAGGCAGAGTGTTAAAGCCCACTTGTGTGCATTAGCTGCAGCCTTTCACACTACTGCACTTAATGGAAAAAGCTACCAACCAAAGCACTCCACTCAACAAAAGTGTTTGTAGCAAATAAACGCTACTTTCCACAGTCCTAGAAGAGTAGACAAGGCTAGGTCATGTAAGGTTGAGGCTAAAATGCTTCTTCACAATAAAGCAACACTATCCGCTGAATCCATCAAAAAGTATGACAATCCTGGATAGATCATGCATGAAAAATAGAGACTATCCTAGGCAGACCAACAATCAGGCCTGTGTAGTAATTGCAATCATCAGATATGTCCATAGAACATGCCAGTTAAAGTGCACCAGCTCTAAAGAGGGAAAAATCCCTAACACCACCACAATCTCTGTACATAAAAGAGATGACACACTTCAAACTGGTGACCTCTGACAAAGGCATATATTAAGATAATTGGCACATTCCAGTGATTGATCTCCCCTTGGCATTACACTGGGAATAAGAAAGAGATTCTGGAAAACACTCAGAAGTAGAGATGGATATAATCCAAATCATGGGGATCTGGCAGAAGTTACACATTCTGGCCCAGATGCTTTGTAAACATAGATGAAGGAGAGGTTGAAAACAATAATACAGGAATACTTTTTAGATTGTGGGAGTTTGTTGATGGGAAGAACAGAGCAACCTAAAATGTGTTAAAATACTAACTTTGTTTTTCAATACCTAAAAAGTATTTTCTATTATTATATCTGTTTGATATAGAATTAATTAGTTCCTGCAACCATAGAAACACAACACTTTTCTATGATGAAGATAGTGAAGATAAGAGAAAGAAAAAAATATGATTCTGTCATAGCAGGCTTCTGTGGCCACATGATGATACATACTTTTAATAAAAGTAGTTAAGGAGTGAAACTGCACTGACGGGGGTCCCCAGTGTGTGACAGAATCACTTAAAGAATCAAACAACTGACAGTTCCTTTCAAACCAGTGACAAGAGTTTACAGTCAATTTTTGTGTCCTATGTGCCTTGTTGGCCTGAAACATAGAGTTGTTGTTTTTTTATTTATTTGTATTATGTATCTTTCAGGCATTCTAGCAATCAAGGGGATATTATAAGAGAAGATGAAAAATCTTTATGCTCTTAATCCATAAAAAGCTAAAATATGCATTTGGATTTTACGGTTTTAATGAAGGAGAGAAAACACTCCCCAACAGAATAGGGAAATCCAGGGTCAAAAGTTAGAGCAGTATCTAAGCTAGTTCTAAACGCCAGTCTTGGTGGGGAAAAATCATTTATTTACACATTCTTTCGAAAAATTTATTTGTTGGAAGCCTGTGTTGTCATATTCTAGGAGTTGTCATGTCTATTACCATTGCCTCCCTTTTTCTCCCACATTTCATTTGCAAAACATTAAACAATGTTGTTGCTTCTAATTTTAACATACATCCAGAAGCTGACAATGAAGCTCCACATCCTCTGTTACCATGCTGGTCCAACCCACTGTCATTTCTTACTCAGACTGCTACACTCACCTCCTTACATTCTTCCCACTCACCTCCTACAGTTCCTCAAAACAACCCTTCTGCTTTTGAAATAGGATCATGTTCTACTACAAATTTACAAAGAAAAAACAAACAAAAATGTTACATGATATTAATTTTACATTCCCCTAAGTTACTCTTATATCTTTGTACCTTTTTTTACCTTTTCTTTTCTTTCTTTTTTGTCTAATTTTTTTGTGCCCTTCAACAGAGAATTTTCAAGGGGAATTTTCTCTACTTATCATGTCCAGTTCTTGACCTCTGTTTCATTTCCCTAACTCCAGCTTGGTGTCTTCCCATGTTATCCTACTCAAATGGCTACGTCTCCGTCTCCATCATATTTGTAATCATTGCAGCATTTGATATGCTGACTTTTTCCTCATATTTAGGTCATTTCTTTAACTTGGTTTCTCTGGATTATACTCTGCTGGCTTGCTTTCTACTTCTCTGGCAATTTGTTCTCGAGTTTTTATCTCGGTTCCTTCCCCAGACATTGTTTAACCTTATCTGCAGATTGTATAGGAACTTCTGTTACTCATCTACTAACCCCTCTCTAGGAAATCTCATCTGGTTCCATGCCTTTAAAGCCAGAGATATCTTGAAAAGAGTCAACTTTGTGTATATTTCTGTCACTGATTTCTGGAGACCGCAGACTTACATATCCAACCACCTAACCAACCTTTGCATAGAAGAATCACAAATTTAACATATTCAAAGTGGAGCTCTTAGTCGTTCTTTCAAATTTCGTACACTCCCAGTCTTCACCATTTAGTCAACAGTCCACCTGTTTAAAACTATACTTAGCTGCGCAAGGCAAAAACTTAAGAATTGCCCTCGTTTTCTTTCCATATTCTTAAAGAAATGGTTACTTTTCTCCATCTCTATTGGAATTTCAATATTGATTTTTATTATTCCATTATACTAACCAATTTTAAGTTCAAACTACTGGCATTTCAGTTTGCATAAACTGAAATGCATTTCATTTTATGAATGGGCATTTGTCTGCAAATGTTTGGCACTCTATATTTTTCTTACTCTCCCCTTTCCTGCCTTCTCTTATCCTTATTCAGGACACCTGTATCTCAAGTCCCCCCAGCCTCTCTTTACTCCACAACTCTTACAAGGTCAATATCTTGTTATCTCTCTTCCCATACCCGCTGCCAAATAAAAAAGGTTTTGTTGAGGGTCCAGGTGCAGTGGCTCATGCCTGTAATCCTAGCACTTTGGGAGGCCGAGGCGGGCAGATCACTTGAAGTCAAGAGATTGAGATCATCCTGGCCAACATGGTGAAACCCCACTTCTACTAAAAATACAGAAAATTAACCAGGTGTGGTGGCACGCGCCTGTAGTCCCAGCTACTCAGGAGGCTGAGGCAGGAGAATCACTTGAACCCAGGAGGCAGAGGTTGCAGTGAGCCGAGATCACGCCACTGCACTCCAGCCTGGTCGACAGAGTGAGATTCCATCAAAAAAAAAAAAAAAAAAAAAGGTTTTGTAAAAAGAATATTCTGAAATAAGCAGATGTCTGGTGAAGAGAAGAGGTAAATAACGAGTTGGGTTCTGCTGGTGTCAGCAGGGGTTTACATTTGCTGGCCAAGAAAAAGCTATCCCAATCTCCCTTCAGAGAACCATCAAAAAGATACACGGGCTTAAGATAACACTTCCTTAGGAGAAAAGATCAACTTAACGTCTCTTAAAGCCTCTAAACAGGGCAGGAAAGTCTGGGCCAACATACAGAAGTTACATCAATAGCAGCAGCAGCAGCTCAGTAATCTTCACGTATAGTGGGCTGAAGTTAAAAAAAGCAGAGTCATCAATGGTTCACAATTTACATTATAATTGTAATTTATTATTTGCATTTATAGTTATATCAGTTTATGCTTTGATATTTTATAATACGTTTATCATATCTTTATTTGAAATATGGTAAATATTTATTTCTATACATATTTGGAAAAATATATTCTGAACAACTTTTTCTTAATGCTAGCATCCCTGGTGTTGTGGCACTTTTCAGAATAAACTAGCATGGTCAAGATGATTGGCATTAGCCTTCTTCTTTAATCATCTCAAACCATTGTTTCCTTTGCTTACTATGGTCTTTCTGTGTTTGCCTCCTTTTCATTTCTTACTCTAAACTCTTTCCTGCCGTAGCCTTTGCATTTGCTATTCTCTTTGTCTGGAATGTTCTTGCCATGAATCTGGAGAGTGGCTTTACTGACACATATCTACAACACATAATTTGTACAGAGGTCTAAATATTTTTTCCAGATTTACATTCAATGCCCTTTATATAACAGATATTTCTATTATATCAAGTACTGTGTTATCTACTCAGAAATATCGTCCTATCTTAACCTTGCCACTTGTGAATTACTTAATATCATTGCCATCTGAGGAATTTCAGAGTGGCTCACTTATTTGCACAAACTCCTACAACTAATAAACAACAATGCTAGGGTTTGAACCCAGGGTTTCTGAGTTTGGATCTCCTTTCCATTAATCTCTGAGATCACTCATGCTTTTGCCTTTCTGTATCCAGCAATCTCTTCTATTTTTATTACTATCAATGGTTGTTTTTGAAATTGTACTCTGTGTAACTGATGCTTTTATGCTTTATTTGACTTGTATAATCACTACTCTCCTCTGTTTTTCCACTTTCCCCTCCCACTGCATTCACTGAATTTCTCTTCTGCTTACATAGAGGCCTGTTTATCTCTGCTCATGACGTTTATCTTCCCCTGCATGATCCTCCCTCCTCTATACCTGAAGTTCATCTGTCAAGGACTGGCTATACTTTCATTAGCCCAGTGAATCTCTCCCTAAATCGTTCTTCTGTAAAACCTTCTTCCTTAGTCATTTAGATAGGGTGTGGATGTACTACATACAATATGACTCATCTTGTATTACTCATCTTAATTTTTCTGCTCATTAACTTTCCCCTAGACCCAATAATATTATAAAAATATAAGGATAGGAAGCTCATTTTGTATTTCTGTAAACATTGTGTGCCATTCCTTCTATTCCAGTGTTGGAGATACAGTATTTTTTTATATTAATATACACTTGACTGATAATAGCCATTAACTTTTAAGTTGATATTAACATGTAAATGTGTATGTTGGGATTTTCTTTGTACTCAAATATGTTTTCTTCAAATATATTTAAAGTGTAATGATTTATGAACATCAATGTACTTTCTAAATATTTATAGGAAGGAATTTGTGACTCGAACTAACATGTGTATACGCTATAGAAAACATATTCCCAAGATCACCTTTGATTCATTTTCTATTAGTATATTTCTTCAAGGCGAAATTACTGTTTTCATATTCTAAATATACATGCGCTTTACTTCAGATCCTTCTTCGGAAGCAGTATTTTTCTGCTTTTAGTGCTTTAGAATGTTGAATATATGAATACTGAATATTCAGTGTAGAACTTATTGAATTCTACGTTGAAATTAATTAGAGAACTTAAATATGCACATTTAACAGGCTTCCAAATTATTTCATTTTGCATGTTATTGATGGTGATTTCCTCTGAAATTGTAAAATCGTGACTACATTTGTCTGGCTTATTCCCATCTTATTATTCAGGTAGACAGTATTTATAAAGCATTTACCACTACGAAAGAAGATATTAATTTTAAAGCTGCCCCTTCAAAGTCATCCCCTTGTATTATGACAGTGTTTGTGTTACCATTTTGCTGTACTGCTTTAGTTTCACAAACATATTCATGTTTCATGTTCCGTTAACACCATTTTCTATCTACAATCCTGGTCCCAAACAGCATACTACCTATCAAGATACATATATCATTGCTTTTGTTATTTTCATTTCTACACACAAAAATATCAAGCCTAAGTATACTTGAGGGAAAACTAATTACTTCATATAATTAATTACTTTTCCACAACAGCAACTGTGACAATTACTCATTCTAAGAAACTCTAATCACATTACAGAAACTTGTTCCAGTTACTTAGCTCCCAAGGCGGGCAGGAATATTGCAACCAGGTTGATCTATGGTGAGACCTGTTTTACTGTGTCATATTGACATTGTTTCTACCATCTTGGATTTCCCTGATTTCTGAAGGTAAATATAGGTCAGATGTTAGCCCAGATGTCAATTGCTAGGTAGCCATAAATCAATCCTCTGGTTTTAGGAATTTTCCTTTTACTCTGACATATTAAGTAAAATGGATTGAAGACCCACCCCACAGAGCGTGAAATGTTCAAATTCTCCTACCTCCACCACGTGCCCCCTAAGAGCTCACTAGGGCTTTAATGTTTCATTATTATACCTTGTCCTGAAGTCCCAGTTTCCCGAATTCCTAATTTTACCCATGAACATTTTCTTTTCCTCTTCTTAATCTGAAAATGACACAAACATGGAACATCGTATCTTTGTCTTGACTTCTACAAAATGCCATCTACATAAAGCGATTGTATATGGTGGTCTTAAACTATAGATTTTGGGCTCACAGTGGGGAAGGTATAGAAGTCTTGGGACCTTCTCACTGGCCACATATTTTCCTCAGTTCTTGTTCACTTGTTATGCTGTTCCTCTTTGCTTCTTCCTTCTCTAGATCAGCTCCAAGAAAATAAACATGTTTCCACTTTATTAAGCAGAACCATTCTGCTCCTAGTGTCATTCAACCTGAACCCATTTTGACCAAACCTTTAAAACACTCTTTTGAAAACCAAAATAATCCTTCAAAGTGTTTTGCTAGCAAATGGCATTTATTTTGTTTAAGAGAGAACTCTGCTACTAGTTTTTAAGCTGATCATTATTTAAAAAAAAAAAAAAATCTCAGCAATTTTCCTTTAGCAAATCTTTACACTACCTGCAAATGACCCCCAACTTCAGAAAATATCCTTACTCCCACACACGTATTTCAAATTCTGAGTGGCGTTTTGAAAGAAGAAATGTGCTATCTAATGTAGCCACACATATGATTCCCTGGGCAGATTACAAGAAGAAAATGGATCCTCATTAGTAGCAAACAGCATCAAACTGTAGGTTTTTCTCCCAGGTATCCTGTAACTGAATCTGGTTGCTCTTCTTTTCAGATAACTACCTGCCATAGCAGATACCTGCTATTGAATTCCTTGCTCCTTTATGGGAGACACTGTCTTTAAGTCAGTTTACCTTGTGCATTGCTTTGTTTAGATCCTCCATGTGTATACTTTCTTCCAAAGAAAGCTCATTCTCTCTATAATGGTAGCAAATGGAGCTTTGTTTCCATGTTCTGTTCTATGAGGAGATCTTGTGCAGTATACAGCAGGCTGCTTCTATAGCTGCTTCTCTCTCTAGTGTCAGAGACACGACATCCAGCAGATTACTCACACTGAAAAACTTCTTCATTTCTGAGTTACTGTTTCTTAGTAGCCAACATGACCTCATTGCAATATGACCTGGTTCTCAAAATATGGCATAAACTTCATAAACTGTTAACTGATCCTCACTCCCACACACATTACGGATTGTTAGCTGAATTCTGATTTAACTTTACTTGCCTGGAAAAAAGTTGATTCATGATATTCTTGCCAATTACTAGACTATTGTCGATGATTCTTCGCCTAGGTGCATAACGTTCCTGGATAAGCTTACATGTCTAGCACTTTACGGTGCCCTGAGTTAGAGTTTTTACTTTATTTTGGTGGCTATGTTAAAATATTATGTCTTGTTGAAGAGATTTCTTGGATGAGTTATTTAAAGTTCTTAAAACTTTAAACAGGCTGGGCGCGGTGGCTCAAGCCTGTAATCCCAGCACTTTGGGAGGCCGAGACGGGCAGATCACGAGGTCAGGAGATCGAGACCATCCTGGCTAACACGGTGAAACCCTGTCTCTACTAAAAATACAAAAAAAAAAAAACTAGCCGGGCGAGGTGGCGGGTGCCTGTAGTCCCAGCTACTGGGGAGGCTGAGGCAGGAGAATGGCATAAACCTGGGAGGCGGAGCTTGCAGTGAGCTGAGATCCGGCCACTGCACTCCAGCCTGGGCGACAGAGCTAGACTCCGTCTCAAAAAAAAAAAAAAACTTTAAACAAAGTCAGTCAAAATATGGATAATCACTACTATGAGCCACATACATTCCGTGAATATGTATTACAGAGAGGCATCTACTATACAATGGAGAATTAACTATGATACAGAGTATAGTATCTTCCCTCCAAAAGTTTACAGTATAGTAGTACTATTAATAAGAAAAATAACTGGCAGCAATTTACTGCTTATGATGTTCCAGATATTGCACTAATTTATTGAAAAGGATTATCTCATTTTATTTGTATAAGATGATAAGGCAAAGACTGCGGGCATTTCAGGCTAGAGAACATGACATGAAGAAAGGTACCATGGTTAAAACAGATTTGGCACGTTAAAAAGAAAATGAGTAAACTACTTTAATTAGAGGAGTTTTTATTTAGAGAAAGGGTAAACCATTTTCAGAGAGGATCCTTTAGCCATTATGCTGAGTTATGTCAGTTATTATGCTAAGAAGTTTGAGATTTATCATCTCACCAATGGTTAGCACTAATGTTTTCATTATATCTGACTGAGTTTATGGGGTGATGGTAATGGAGCTAAGACTGCTTTGAAGTGGGTTAATCAGTCAGCAGATTTCAGGATGGATTGAAAGAGAGAAAAATAAAAACTGATTGCACAGAAACCAGAAAGAAATCAGCAGGCTAGACATGAGGCCATTTGGAATGGGATTTAATTAAATCAATGAACAAAATGCATGATATGAGATTTATATCAAGAAAAGAATAGATGATATGACATATTATAATAGAAGAAATAAGCTAACATGGTAGCTGACTGAATTCAGAGGAAGAAAAATAGGAAGGAAGGAAAGAAAGAACAATTCATTTTACAAGAAAATCCTGACTTTGTCATTGCCATTCACCTGCTTCACCTTGGAAATTTTAAATTCAGTAACTTCCTTGGATATATCAGTGGTTTGTAATGATCCAAATCCTTTATGAATTACAAAATGTTTCAGATATTATCTCCATGATCTCAAACATGACTAACTCTCCAGCTTTTACTCCTCACATCTTCATTCAAGTGTCTGCAATCCATTCAACTTTGTGCTAAAGTAGTTGTTCTCAAACCTTTTGATATTAGGGCCCATTTACAGTTTGAAAATGACTGAAGTCTTGAAAGAACTTTTGTTTAGGTGAGGTATATCTATCTGTATTTTTACTATATTAGAAATCAAAACTGAAAAAATACAATTATGCATTAAATGATTTTAAAACAACTACGATAATCCCACTATGTTAACCTAAATATATATTTTAAATAACCATGTTTTTCAAGACAAAATGTAAAGCCTGTAAGAAGAGTGGCATTGTTACATGTTTTTGTAAAACTGAATTTAGTTTAATAGAAAACAGCTAGATCTTCCTACCTTTTTTCATTCAACCAGTTGTAGTTTTGTCCTTTTTGAAGCAGCCAAAGAAAACCCAGCTCTCACAGATATGTAGTCAAAAAAGAGAGAAGAATTGTAAAAACCTTTTCAGATAATTATGAATACTCTTCTTTGATACTATACTTAAACTGAAGTTTCTTACAGGCTAGTTGTAATGAGTAATCTGAAATCACCTAAGTTAACTTATCACACTGTAAAATTAAAATCCTGTCATCTGTCTTATATTTAGATTAGATCATTTACCCATGTGTGATTTTGTAACACTGTGCGTTTGGTCATTTGGAAAACATGTGTTCATTGAATTGCACAAATTCTTAACAATCAGGTAAGTCTCTAAGTACTGGGAAAAGGTCTAGCTCATGGAGGTGGATACAAGTCTTCCAAAATTTTAGTTTTTACTCAAAAGCTTGAATGTTGCCATTGGCAACAGATCCTGTTCGTTGTTTCCCTTGTAGCAACAGGCCTACTCAGTTCACTTTTAAGAAAATATTCACCAAATATGCAAGCCTGAATAACGGTTTGTCTGTTGGTCTTTCTTCCAAGTAAAAACGGTGCTTCATGAAAACGCAGCTGCTGCTCGTTTGTTTCACAGTCCAAACAACCACACAATCTCAAATGAAAGAATAATGCTATTCCCTGGGGCAGCCACTGTACTTCTGCATGCGTGAAGCAGAAGTGCTTTGTGTATACTTCCTGTTTGTCACACAAATTACTAACGTATGTGTATTTAAGGGTTTATTTAATAATATTAATATTTTTGTTGTTTCATGGCAGATATTGTTGAGTGAGACAAGTTTTAATATTTTATTTAATACAGTTGCTGGTGCCATGTGCAAGCCATGGCTCCCGAATTTTCTCACCATTGCTTTTGCTCCATTAGTAAAAATGTCAAGAGAATAAAGCAGGCCGGCTGGGTGTGGTGGCTCACGCCTGTAATCCCAGCACTTTGGGAGGCAGAGGCGGGCGGATCACGAGGTCAGGAGATGGAGACCATCCTGGCTAACATGGTGAAACCCCATCTCTACTAAAAATACAAAAAATTAGCTGGGCGTGGTGGTGGGCGCCTGTAGTCCCAGCTCCTCAGGAGGCTGAGGCAGGAGAACGGCGTGAACCCGAGAGGCGGAGCTTGCGTGAACCCGAGAGGCGGAGCTTGCAGTGAGCCAAGATTGCTCCACTGCACTCGAGCCTGGGTGACAGAGCGAGACTCGTCTCAAAAAAAAAAAAAAAAAAAAAAAAAGAAAGAAAGAAAAAAAAAAGAAAAGAAACGAATAAAGCAGGTCAATAACATATTATTGTATTATGAGGAAAATAATTTGAACACCATGGACAGTCTGAAGCATCTCCAAGGTCCTTCTGTCTGTGGCCTACAGCATGAGAAGCCCTGCACTAGGGATATAAGAGTAATCAGGGCCAGTGTGAATAAGTATGGTGAGGGAGGAGAAAAGCCATGCAATTATTTTTCAAGTAGGAGAATTTTAATACTCTGAGTGTTATGACCTGGTAACATACTATGTACTTTCTCCCCAAAAAGGGAACAAGGTTGAACAATTTAAATATTTGATTTTAAAGTTAATACTTGCAAATTGAAAAATCAGTTTGAGGAACCCAGCACAAAGAACATTTGGTACAGAAATCACATCTTCCTTAATCCCTTTGATCCCAATAAATAATTATCTGATCTATTTCATGAGAGTAATTTTATAATGATGACTGTTACTTACAGTCAATAATAAATAAACAGTTAAAATCTTTGAGAATTAATTCCTCATTATAAAAACCTGCACAAATGCAGAATCGTCTTAAACATTTTAGAAGCAATAACTGAAAGACTGTCCAAACTTTGTTTTCAGTATGTATATCTACGGTAATTATCATGTGATAGCCCCACAAACTCTTTTAAACACTGTATTTTTATTTTATTTATTACTCTAGAAATAAATGTTTAATGATCAGCCTCAATGGAAAAATAATCATCTGTCACACATCCTTTTTAATTAAATGAAAATCATTGTATAGCAAACTACCATATTAGCATAAGTTACAGCAAATTGCTTCATAGAAACATAAATGTCATAGCTCTGTACATTAATCTAGTAAAAACATCTATTTGTTCTGGATCCCATGCTTTCTCTAAACATTAAGATTAATCATTGGTGGAATCACTAGTCATATACTCTCAATTTATTTTCCTAAATGTGAAGAGCCCATTTAGAGCATATGGTTGTAGAATATGAGTGCTTGAGGCAAAGGGAAGGGAGTTGGGCAAGAATCTCTGTAATGTGTCAAAGGACACAAGCAAGCAGAGCTACAACTCTATGTGCAAAATGCTGGGCATTTCTCCCTGCTTTAATGGACTAATGCAATCGTTTTTTCTCTCTACCTATTCAAATACCCTCAACACTTCAACCCCTTTCCTAAGCCCTGTCTTCTCCTGAAGCCTTTTGGTATGAATTATTTAACAATTGTGCCACAGAAAGTCCAAGAAAGACCTCTAATGAAACTTTGATTAATAAAAGAAACTCATAATACCATAGAAATCCCTCAACATTTTTTCCCCTTATTGTGGTTCAAATTTGATTACTCAGTCCAAAGGTTTGTGCCGTGGTCTGAATGTTTGTGTCCCTCCAAAATGCATATACCCCAAGGTGATGGTATGAAGAGGTGAGAACTTTGGGGAGGTGATTAGGTAATGAGGGTGAAACCCTTATGAATAGGATTAGTGCTCTTATGAAAGAGGCCCCAGAGAGCAGCCCTACTCCTTCCAACAAGTGATGAGGGCACACTGAGAAGGCACCATCTATGACAAAACACACCCTCCCCAAATACCAAATCTGTAGGCAACTTGATTTTGGCCTTCCCGCCTTCCAGAAATATAAGAAATAAACTTCCATTGTTTATAAGCCACCCAGTCTATGGTATTTTATTATAGCAACCCAAACGGATTAAGACAGTCTGTTACCTCTATGAATTAAGACTGTGAAGGGTCACCTTTTTCTCTGGTTTATCTACAGTGTCTGTCCTGCACATTGCCTTACTCAGAGTAGTATTCATTATATTTTTACTGAAAGAAAAATATCAATGAAAGGCTACCAAAAGGATTATATGTCAATAAAGAGAAAATATCCAAGTATATGTAAGGCATTTATAATAGGGACTAAAACACTTTCTATTACTCCAATTACTGCTTTAAACACCTCGTTCCAGATTTCCCTTTCTCTGCCATAGATGACCTTCCTGATGGGTCTTCAGCATTCCATACACTTTCAGGTATTAAAACAAAGCATGTTTTGGCAGTTAAGACTCATTTTGAGAATACTAATATATCCAGCTCTGCCTAGACAAAAAAAAATGCAATCTCTCATTCCTCCTCTCTCTTCTCCTCACAGATCAGTCTTGCCTTGGTGCTTCAGGACATATGGTAGGGAAAAAGGGGTTATTTTGTTCTATTTTGGTTTTGATCTTTATTTGTTTCCCTTCTCTTCTCCTGAAAAACCCTTCCAATGTTGCTGGAAGTATACAGGCCACAAGTTTTAGCTGAATGGTGCAGCTGTGATATGGCCACCGGGGCCCTCTGTATGGTAGTTGTCCAAGTACTGATTCTCTAGTGGGTTGCACGTGTTGGTTCTTTGGAAGTTGCTTCTAATCTGCCATATTGCTTAGTTCTAAGACACAGAAATCTACTCTTGAACTGATGTCTTATGCTGATGCTCTCCTCCCAGCTCCACCACTGGGGGAGACTACCTTCCTCTTTCTTCTGAAGTCACCTCCTCCTGTCTGGTGTCATTCATTAGAATCCACCAATAAGGGTCATTCCTGACTACTTATGAAGCATCAACATCTGTCCCACAAAAGGTTCATGAACCTTTGCTCTTCCAAATGCTGGGATTCAGTAAGTACCCTACTACGTTTTAATTTCATTTTGTTTCAAGACTAGCTTTTATCAACTTACATTGGAAAACAGAATCTAGTTTCTATGCTCTTACGCTGCCATGTTACCAACCCTAAAAATCTACAGGAAGCATGTCAACCTTTCTCAAGATTGCTTTAGCATGTTCTCATCAAATCTGAGGTTCTGTCACTTAGCAAGCATTTAGCTGTAGAGTGAAAGGCATGTCTTTCCTTTCTGCAGACACTCCAATGACCACAAGCAGTTCCTCTGGTACCTACTCTGGGGTAAAGAAAATCATCACTTTTTCTTTCCTCTGAGTGAGGGGAAAATAAATCTCAGACCACGGCCAACAGCATCATTTAGCCTGGTGACTTCTTTTTTACTGCTCTTAACTTTCTTTAAGTATCAAATTTTCTGATTATTTAAGTAGGACTATATTTTACATATTTTGGTAAACATTATATAGATATGTTTAACAGCATTTCTTCAAATATTGAGATACTTAATATCTGTTGTTCCCAAGTTTGAGACTTTATAATAAAAGATCTGAGATTATTGGAAAACAACATTAGAACATGCAAGAAGATTCAAATAATGTAGCCTAACCCATTTTGTTACAGAGAAGGAAATAATGACTTCTCCAAAGTCCCACAATTCATGGCAAAGTTGAAACTAGTATACAGCCTTCCTATTTCCAGTCTATTTCCCACAAATGTGCTATTTTTCATTTTAAAAGAAGTAATTTCTGACTAAAGAGCTTCTGCACAGCAAAAGAAACTATCATCAAAATGAACAGACAACCTACGGAGTGGGAGAAAACTTTTGCAATCTATCCATCTGGCAAAGTTCTAATATCCAGAATCTACAAAAAACTTAAACATGTTTACAGGAAAAGAAAAAAATAACCCCATCAAAAAGTGGGCAAAGAAACTAAACAGACATTTCTCAAAAGAAGACATTTATGTGGCCAACAAAGATATGAAAAGAAGCTCAGCATCACTGGTCATTAGAGGAATGCAAATCAAAACCAAAATGTGATACTATCTAATGCCAGTCAGAATGGTGATTATGAAAAAGTCAAGAAACACCAGATGCTTCAGAGGCTGTGGAGAAATAAGGAAAGCTTTCTACACTATTGGTGGGAATGTAAATTAGTTCAATCATTGTGGAAGACAGTGTGGTGATTCCTCAAGGATCTAGAATCAGAAATACCATTTGACACAGCAATTCATTATGGAGTAAATACCCAAAGGAATATAAATCATTTTGTTATAAAGATGCATGCATGTACATGTTTATTGCAGCACTATTCACAATAGCAAAGACATGGAATCAACCCAAATGTCCATCAATGACAGACTGGATAAAGAATATGTGGCATATATACACCATGGAATACTATGCAGTCATAAAAAAGGATGAGTTCATGTCCTTTGCAGGGACATGAATGAAGCAGGAAACCATCATTCTCAGCAAACTAACACAGGAACAGAAAACCAAACACCAGCAAACTAACACAGGAACAGAAAACCAAACACTGCACGTTGTCACTCATAAGTGAGAGCTGAACAACGACAACACGTGGACACAGGGAGGGAAACATCACACACCGAGGCTTGTCAGAGAGTGGGGAGTGAGGGGACGGATAGCATTAGGAGAAATACCTAATGTAGATGACGGGTTGATGGGTGCAGCAAACCACCATGGCGTGTGTATACTAATGTAACAAACCTGCACGTTCTGCACATGTATCCCAGAACTTAGAGTATAATAAATAATAATAATTTTAGCTTTGATTTATTTTAAGAATCGAAATCTATGACAGTGGTAGAAGAATATGTCTTGGAAACTTAGAGAAGTTTGAAAGAATTCCATATCCTCTAGAAAGGTTTCTCCAAAATGCATGCATGGCCAATGAAAAGAAGACAAAAAAAAAGAAATGGTCAGGAGCAGGATAATCGCTTGAACCCAGGAGGTAGAGGTTGCAGTGAGCCAAGATTGTGCCACTGCACTCAGCCCTGGCAATAGAGCGAGACTCTGTTTAAAAAAAAAAAAAAAAAAAAAAAAAAAAAAAAAAAAAAAATCCATTCCTGGAAGCTTATTAGGAACTATTTAAAACAACTTTCTTACCATATAGAATAGCCTGGAAGAGTGGAATCATCTGAGTTCATAAAAAGACTATTATGTAATCAGGTCCATTTTATTATTTAAAAAAAATTCCTTGGATGGAATCCAAAACAGAGTAGATTCTTGGCAACATACTTCATTAAAAACCTGATTGTAGTGTATTGATTTTTCTACTAAATTAATTGCATTCTATTTGACAATAACAACTGTTTATTTCTTAAATTCAATATTCCACCATATTTTGCTATTTTAAATTTAAAAATAATCCCCCTTTTTACTCTTCCTTTATTTCTATTGCTGGCTCCACTATTCTCTCACATGCTGGCTCAAAACGTCAAACACAAATATATTTTAACCCCTCCTCTGTTTTTCCTCTCATCTAAAATGTGTTAAGTCCATTAGATGTTTCTATGTATTGTTTTAACCGCCAATATATTTTTACATTTTCAATTCTTCTACCCATAATCATTCACTGTTTTCTCATTTGGTAATCTTCTATTTAAAAAAAAATCCTCAATTATTAAAAATTAACAAAATAAAATAAAACATTTAACTATTTCTGGAAGTCTGACTTACAGTATAATAGATCTAAGGACAAGGGGTGGGGGGCATTATATCATCAGTTTGAGCAACCCCTTTCATGCTAAAATTATCTTTACACAATGATCATTTAGTAAATAATGATCATTTCTCTTTTAAGGAAGTTCATGCTTGACAGGAACTTTCCTGAAAAACTCTTTTGATAGTGCCAATTCCACCACTGGGCAATTCTGGATACTTAGAATGACCTTTTTAGACAAGCTAACTCTACCCTTTGCTATTCTGTAGCTTCTACTGGTTTGTTCCTTCAGATTAAGTTTGTCCAGCCCACGGCCCACAGGCTGCATGTGGCTCAGGATAGCTTTAAATGTGACCCAATACAAATTTGTAAACTTTCTTAAAACATAATATGATTTTTTTTAGCTTTTTGTTGTTACTTTTTTTTTAAGCTCATCAGCTATCGTTAGTGTTAGTGTATTTTATGTGTGACCCAAGACGGTTCTTCTTTTTCCATTGTGGCCCATGGAAGCCAAAGGATTGAACATTCCCACTTTAGATCTTTGAGAATAAGTCTAAATGGCTTATATATAACAAACTTTTAGCTGTTTAATGATAGTGGTTGTATGCAGTATTAACTTTTGGAAATTGTGTCTTTTTGAGATGAGATTTCTTGCTATGGGCCATGAAATGATTATTGCTGTGTGAACTAAGAGGCTTTCGTATCTCATTAAGATTAGAGCAGGATACTGAAATGATATTTACATATATTATATGAAGAAAAAATGTTACTTTCTTCAAAGTCTTTATAGCCTTGTTTTATGTCATTTACAATGATAGTTGCTTGTTATTAGAGAATATGTAAAGGCTAACTCTCGATGTCCTAAGTAAAGAAGAAAATCTATAATTGAAACTCACTATGATTAATTTGAATACGAAAGAAAAGACAGGCCAAATCACTTTATGGAAGTATGACCAGGATATGTACCCATACTTCATTATAATAAACCTTTTGTGCCTTCCTTCCTAAGTCACTTGTATCTTAAACTTCTGCATATTTTACTCATTGACTTACAAAAAGCAACAATCAATTAATTTAGTGAAGATCTTGCAAGAAAAAAGACGTGCTCCCTAAGTTTTGGTCAAAAACTCCCCTAAATAATAGCTCAGTCTTTAGTTCTCATTCTAGTCATTCCATTTCAATTCTCATTTCTGTTACAACATAGTTTAAAGTGTCAAGATTTCCTAACTTTGGTTTCCCTCCCCTGAATACATTTGTGATTATCTGTTTCAATTATAAGATTGAGTCTGGAACTGAACATAAAATCAGTCATTGTTAGCATGACAGCAAAACAGATCTAACCTCTCCCTTATTCTAAGCGTTATTAATACAGCTGAAGATTATGTGAGCTCCTTATTTGGTAGATGCATACCAGTACTGACTCACAATGAAGTCAACAAATAGCCATTGAAAACCTACAGATCTAAATACTTCATGTTACCTTTTCTCTTGTAACTACTACAATAGCATCCTACCCAATGTCCATACCTTCTTTCTTACTCAAGCTGGACAGTCAGTTTTCCATAAAGTAGAAAGGGTGTTGCCTTTACATGCAATTAACTTATACCTCTCCTCTGCTCTGGCCATTGTCTATCTCATTATTTCACCACCTATCACTCTTCCTGTCACATACTCTTTGTCTGTATTGATTCTTCTCTCATCTGTATTAGTTCTTCTTCATATACATTATCTGTTGCCTTTTGAGGGTTTTGACATTTGTCTTTCCCTGCCTGCCTGAAACACTGTTTCAGATATTCATGTGGCTTGCTTTTCCAGTTTCATTGCGTTTTTCCTTAGAGACCTCTTCAGAGTGAACTTCTTTGATCATCCTATGTTTAACACCTTGCCACTCCATCACCCCTACTATTACTCACTATCATTTTATTCTATTTAATTTCTTTATGGGAATTATTCCTATTGGATATTATGTTGTTTCTTGCTAAAGTGTCTGTCGTCTCTACAACAATGTGAGTTCCATAAACACAGGCATTTTGCCTGTCTTGTTCACTCCCATAGCCTTAGCACCTAGCAAAATATCTAGTAGGCACATAATAAATATTTGGTAAATTAACAGACAAATGAATTATACTAAAAGATCCTTGAAATTTATTACATAACTGGTACTTGAAATAATATTTTAAATGCCTTTGATCTCTGTAATCTTTATGCCTCATACATAGTATCTTCGACAATTTATGTAGGCTACAAAGACTTAAAACTTTGTATCTATAGCTATGATGTTTTTTAGAAGAACAACTGAACCATAAATGAAACAAATGCTGCATGTTGGGTTTTATAGAATCCTATTTTAAAAACAGTCAATTCCTTCAGGGCTATTCTGGAACAAATAAGGATCCTGGGGCCAGGTTGAAATAGTTCTTTTTGAATTTAGGCATTAAATAAAAATAGCTTTGGGCTAGCAACCACAATGTGAGCCAGTATATCTCTGAATTACCATAGAGAAACAAGTAAAGAGGCATATGACCTAAGCTTTTTCCTTTTTGTCTTTTTAAGTAAGCTTTAGAACCTCTTGAAGCAAATTCTTGCAGACCTCAGTACTGCGTGAAAATGGGTGACATGAGACTGAGCAGCCTGATGAAGACACTGACTATTCAAAGATCTTATCTTCTTAGTTTTTTTCTTTACTTTCTTTCTTTTGCTTTTAGTAATTGTTTCTTAGCTGTTTTTACAATCCCCTGAACTAGCCTAAGATAATTGCTATGGCTTTAATCCAGGATGACTTCCGAATGCCCAAAGAAATCTCAGCTTATTTCTTATATTAAAAATATTAGAATGATCAGATTTGGAGAATGTAAAATTATTCATCCTATTTAGATGTTTCTTCAACAGAAATTATCATAACAGGGAACATAGTTTGTGCCCGTCTAAACCCAAGCAAAAATACTAAAGTAAATACTTCTTTGCATTCATTTAAAAAATAGTTATCCCATTATGCCGCCATACTAGTGGTTAGCAGTCAGGATTTTGAGATAAGAAAGCCACACAATAGAAGGATTCTGGAGCCTGGAAGTTTTTAAAAATGGTGGCTCATGCCTGTAATCCCAGCAGTTTGGGAGGTCAAGCCAGGCAGATCACAAGGTCAGGAGCTCGAGAACAGCCTGGCAAACATGGTGAAACCCTGCCTCTACTAAAAATACAAAAATTAGCCAGGTGTGGTGCTGCACACCTGTAATCCCAGCTACTCGGAAGGCTGAGGCAGGAGAATAGCTTGAACCTGGGAGGCGGAGCTTGCAGTGAGCCCAGATTGCACCATTGCACTCCAGCCTAGGCGACAGAGCAAGACTCCTTCTCAATAAATACATAAATAAATAACAAAAATGAAAAATAGTTATCCCATAGCAAGCATTCATAGCAAGGATTATGCTATGTCCTGTATAAGAAACAGCACATAGAACAGATATTTTATCTATTCTTATAGAACAGATGATCTTGTACTTTTGTATAAACATGTAAAAGTCATCATGGGGCACGCCCAAGATGGCCGAATAGGAAGAACTCCAGCCTCCAGCTCCCAGTGTGAGTGACACAGAAGATGGGTGATTTCTGCATTTTCAACTGAGGTACCAGGCTCATCTAACTGGGACGTGTTGGACAGTTGGCGCTGGTCCATGGGTGCAGCCCGAACAGCGAGAGCTGAAGCAGGGTGAGGCATCACGTCACCTGGGAAGCGCAAGGGGGAAGGGAATTCCTTTTCCTAGCCAAAGAAAATTGAGACACACAACACCTGGAAAATCGGGTAACTCCCACCCTAATACTGTGCTTTACCAAGGGTCTTAGCAAACGGCACACCAGGAGATTATATCCCACACCTGGAACAGAGGGTCCCATGCCCACGGAGCCTCCCTCATTGCTAGCACAGCAGTCTGAGATCTAACTGCAAGGCTGCAGTGAGGCTGGGGGAGGGGTGCCCACCATTGCTGAGGCTTAAGTAGGTAAACAAAGCCACCAGGAAGCTTGAATTGGGTGGAGCCCACCACAGCTCAAGGAGGCTAGCCTGCCTCTGTGGACTCCTCCTCTGGGGACAGGGCATAGCTAAACAAAAAGCAGCAGAAACCGCAGCAGAGGTAAATGCCCCTGTCTGATAGCTTTGAAGAGAGCAGTAGATCTCCCAGCACGGAGATTGAGATCTGAGAATGGACAGACTGCCTGCTCAAGTGGGTCCCTGACCCCTGAGTAGCCTAACTGGGAGACATCTCTGACTAGGTGCAGACTGACACCTCACACCTCACACAGCTGGGTACACCCCTGAGACAAAGCTTCCAGAGCAAGAATCAGAGAGCAACACTCACTGTTCAGCAAGATTCTATCTTCTGCAGCCTCCGCTGCTGATACCCAGGCAAACAGGGTCTGGAGTGGACCTCAGGCAAACTCCAACAGACCTGCAGCTGAGGGTCCTGACTGTTAGAAGGAAACCTAACTAACAGAAAGGACACCCACACCAAAACCCCATCAGTATGTCACCATCAAAGGCAGATAAAACCACAAAGATGGGGAAAAAGCAGTGCAGAAAAGCTGGAAATTCAAAAATCAGAGCGCACCTCCCCCTCCAAATGAACGCAGCTCATCACCAGCAATGGAAAAAAGCTGGACGGAGAATGACTTTGACGAGTTAAGAGAAGAAGTCTTCAGTTGATCAAACTTCTCAGAGTTAAAGGAGGAACTACGTAACCAGTGCAAAGAAACTAAAACCTTGAAAAAAGAATGGATGAATGGATAACTAGAATAATCAATGCAGAGAAGACCTTAAAAGAACTGATAGAGATGAAAACCATGACACAAGAACTATGTGACAAATGCACAAGTGAACGGACTTGATCAACTGGAAGAAAGAGTATCAGCGACTGAAGATCAAATGAATGAAATGAAGCAAGAAGAGAAGTGTAGAGAAAAACGAGTAAAAAGAAATGAACAAAGCATCCAAGAAGTATGGGATTATGTGAAAAGACCAAATCTACGTCTGATTGGTGTGCCTGAAAGTGATGGGGAAAATAGAACCAAGTTGGAAAACACTCTACAGGATATCATCCAGGAGAACTTCCCCAACCTAGTAAGGCAGGTCAACATTCAAATTCAGGAAATACAAAGAACGCCAAAAAGATACTCCTCGAGAAGAGCAACTCCAAGACACATAATTGTCAGATTCACCAAAGTTGAAATGAAGGAAAAAATGTTAAGTGTAGCCAGAGAGAAAGGTCAGGTTACCCACAAAGGGAAGCCCATCAGACTAACAGCAGATCTCTCGGCAGAAACTCTGCAAGCCAGAAGAGAGTGGGGGCCAATATTCAACATTCTTAAAGAAAAGAATTTTAAACCCAGAATTTCATATCCAGCCAAACTAAGTTTCATAAGTGAAGGAGAAATAAAATCCTTTACAGACAAGCAAATGCTGAGAGATTTTGTCACCACCAGGCCTGCCCTACAAGAGATCCTGAAGGAAGCACTAAACATGGAAAGGAACAACAGGTACCAGCCATTGCAAAAACATGTCAAAATGTAAAGTCCATCAAAGCTAGGAAGAAACTGAATCAACTAGCAAGCAAAATAACCAGCTAATATCATAATGACAGGCTCAAGTTCACACATAACAATATTAACCTTAAATGTAAATGGACTAAATGCTCCAATTCAAAGACACAGACTGGCAAATTGGATAAAGAGTCAAGACCCATCAGTTTGCTGTATTCAGGAGACCCATCTCACATGCAGAGACACATATAGGCTCAAAATAAAGGGATGGAGGAAGATCTACCAAGCAAATGGAAAACAAAAAAAAGCAGGGGTTGCAATCCTAGTCTCTGATAAAACAGACTTTAAAACATCAAAGATCAAAAGAAACAAACAAGGCCATTACATAATGGTAAAGGAATCAATTCAACAAGAAGAGCTAACTATCCTAAATATATGTGCACCAATACAGGAGCACCCAGATTCATAAAGCAAGTCCTTAGAGACTTACAAAGAGACTGATTTTTGACAAACCTGAGAAAAACAAGAAATGGGGAAACGATTCCCTATTTAATAAATGGTGCTGGGAAAATTGGCTAGCCATAAGTAGAAAGCTGAAACTGGTTCCTTTCCTTACTCCTTATACAAAAATTAATTCAAGATGGATTAGAGACTTAAATGTTAGACCTTAAACCATAAAAACCCTAGAAGAAAACCTAGTACTACCATTCAGGACATAGGCATGAGCAAGGACTTCATATCTAAAACACCAAAAGCAACAGCAACAAAAGCCAAAATTGACAAATGGGATCTAATTAAACTAAAGAGCTTCTGCACAGCAAAAGAAACTACCAACAGTGTGAACAGGCAACCTACAGAATGGGAGAAAATTTTTGCAATCTACTCATCTGACAAAGGGCTAATATCCGGAACCTACAAGGAACTCAAACAAATTTACAAGAAAAAAACAAACAACCCCATCAAAAAGTGGGCAAAGGATATGAACAGACATTTCTCAAAAGAAGACATTCATACAGCCAACAGACACATGAAAAAATGCTCATCATCACTGGCCATCAGAGAAATGCAAATCAAAACCACAATGAGATACCATCTCACACCAGTTAGAATGGCGATCATTAAAAAATCAGGAAACAACAGGTGCTGGAGAGGATGTGGAGAAATAGGAACACTTTTACACTGTTGGTGGGATTGTAAACTAGTTCAACCATTATGGAAAACAGTATGGCGATTCCTCAAGGATCTAGAACTAGATGTACCATATGACCCAGCCATCCCATTACTGGGTATATACCCAAAGGATTATAAGTCATGCTGCTATAAAGACACATGCACACGTATGTTTATTGCGGCACTATTCACAATAGCAAAGACTTGGAATCAACCCAAATGTCCATCAGTGACAGACTGGATTAAGAAAATGTGGCACATATACACCATGGAATACTATGCAGCCATCAAAAAGGATGAGTTTGTGTCCTTTGTAGGGACATGGATGCAGCTGGAAACCATCATTCTCAGCAAAGTATCCCAAGAACAGAAAACCAAACACCGCATGTTCTCACTCATAGGTGGGAATTGAACAAGGAGATCACTTGGACACAGGAAGGGGATCATCACACACCGGGTCCTACTGTGGGGAGGGGGGGAAGGATAGCATTAGGAGATATACCTAATGTAAATGACGAGTTAATGGGTGCAGCACACCAACATGATACATGTATATATATGTAACAAACTTGCACATTGTGCACATGTACCCTAGAACTTAAAGTATAATGAAAAAAGAAGAAAGAAAGAAAAAAAGTCATAATTGCAAAATATTCAAATGCTGAAAAATAAAAAAAAATTATCACTTAAAACCATCTTTATCCCTGATCTGGACCATTCAGATGGTCCAGCATACCCTAGAGTCACAGCGAGGTTAAAGCCATACTATAAGCCTAGTCATCAACCTGAACACTTCATTGATAATTAACTAACTGCTCTGACAAATTTCAGTGTGAAAGCTACAACGAAAATTAGAATGGAGAACATTCTTTTCCAAATAATAGAAAAGAAAAATCTTCTGGTTGATATCTATGTTAAATATCATCAGATATGAAAGTTGACAGTTTCAAAAAGTCGATTGTTAACTTTATTAATGGCTAGCAAAATAGGATTTTTCTCCAAGAGTTAAAAAAAACAGAAAATATATGGCATTTATCTCTTTCATTCTTGTACTTAGTTATGCATGCTTTGTTTTACATATGATATATAATCCATATTTTGGTCCTGATAAAACTATAAAATTTGTTTAATATCAAGGAGATCAGGAATCTTTCCTTGCATTCTGCATCCCACTTAAGTCTGCTTGTTTGAGTGCTCAATGAATGTAATTGTCTTTCCACTTAATATTCCAAAGAGACCTGAATTTGAACAGGTGAGGTACAGAACATAAGCTGTTTTCTTGCTCACAAATTATTCAAGTGACTGCATAGAGGCAGTTCCCCAGATGCTCATACTAAGCAATAAAATAATCCTTACCATAAACAAGCATATTTTGCAGTAGTATTATTGTGGTACAAATTTATTTCTGCTTAACAAATGATAATATAAACATTCATTCACAAGTTCTCATGGACACTTGATACAATATGAATTATTGGAGCATTACTTTACAATAATAAAGAAAATCAATGTATTATTAATCTTCTACCAGGAAGGATGTATTGTTGTTGAAAATAATCGTGCCAGAAAGCGTTAGTCCAGTTTAAAGAAGAGATAATGTCCATGTCATTGTCTAGAATCCAAAACACTTTTGATGTACATTGCTTACTCCTTAGCCAATACTCAAGGGGAAAAATATTTTTCAATAAATATTTTCTTATGTAAAAAGTAATATTTAGCTGATCTAATCAGTTAGTTAATTTTTTCATTAATCTCCAATACACTGAGGCTCTTATTTCTCTAGGATGCTGAACCTGGCTCTTTAGTTGATAGTTTAATTTTATATCACCCCAGGAATTTGTGACAATTATAGAAACCTTTTAACATTTTCTTTTCTTTTAAAATAAAAATATCAAAGCTCACTAAGTTCAGGTAATCCAGTTCCCACCGCCCACTGACAAGGAGAAATTAAATTGTCTTCTGATTAATTACACGTCTAATACCGCCAGTGCACAGCTGATAAGAGTCAACTTGGGTTTCCACACAGAGGTAGTCTCCATTATCATCATAACTTCCCCAGGGACAGATACAGTGTGCAAATACATAATTTTAATTTGATCATGGAGGAGCCATAATCCATTTCTCTTTCTCAATTGCAGTAGGGAAGTCAGAATTTACATTAGCAGGCACCTGTTTTCTGTAACATTTCTGTTTTCATTTTCCTTTGTAAGTTCTTAGGCAGCACTAACTGGCAATGACAAAGTTCTGTGCAATTTACCACACTGCCACCAAGAAGGACTGTATTTGTATAAGCTTATCAATGACAGACACTCTCTGTTCAACAGTATATCATTGTCTTGGCAGAAGGAACAAACTGTCACCTTTCCAATAAAATGGATTTAACTCAATGAAGGAGAATGGGGTCAAAGTAGAGAGAAAAAATGCCTTTTGTTGTTGTTGTTTTTAAAGCAATACAGCTGACATTAGAAGCATCTGAAAGTGATTCAGAAGAAAGAAACTATATGTATTAATGTAGGTCTAGGAAGGAGGTCACTGTGGCTCCAGGAATTAGATTTCCTCTCTTGTCTCACCTTCATATTGTCTGGTATGTTGAAAAGCATTGCTATAGGAGACAGTTCTCCCATCATTCTTCTACTAGGTACGATCTACAGACAGATGGAAACTTTCCGAGCCTCATCCCTATTGAGAAGAAAAAAATACTTTACTCACCCAAATGCATAGATACAGACTACCTAAACCTCAAATTATTTTTGATTCTAAGATTTATAAATTTAGTCGGGGAAAAGATATTAATATACCTAGTTTTAATAAACCTAATTAAATATTATTCTTATTTAGTCTACAACTTTTGCTAGAAATATATAAGTAAATTTAGGATGTTGACAAAAATATTTGCTGGTACTAAGGACTGCAAAATGAATGCTTTTTCAAAAACCTCCAACCAAATGATAGAAAGTTAATGAACTAATGATCATGGCTTTCCAGCCTACTCTAATAATAAATACTAACAATATTTGTATATGACATATCTCCCATGCATTATTTTCCCTGATCTCAGTGTCCTATTAGGTTGTTCTATTAAAATCTCTATTACACCAGTCAGGAAATAGTCCGACTCATATTAATGACTTCAAATACATAACCCTTTTCTGCAAATCCTCTTTAATGTGCTGGCCACTGCTAGTCTCCATGTCTTTCCATCTCATTTCTTACCTATATTTTTTAGTTTAACTAAACACACAACCAAAAAATGATAAAAGTAATAAAAAAGAATGTGACATTAAGTAAAATTTATAGGAAGACAAAACATCCTGGGAAAAGAGATGAAAGTGATCCTGCTAACCCTTGTGCATGTGTGTTAGCTCGTTTTCTTACGTGTCTATAAAGAAATATCTGAAGCTAGATAATTCATAAAGAAGAGAGGCTTAATTGGCTCACAGTTCTGCTGGCTGTAGTTAAAGCAGGCACTAACACTCTTGGCTTCTGGTGAGGGCTTTAGGAGGCTTGTAATAATGACAGAAAGCAAAAGAGGAGCTGGTATATTACACGGTGAGAGCGGGAGCAAGCAATAGTGAGGGGGAAGGTGCCACACTCTTTTAAACAACCAGATCTCATGTTACTTAGAGTGAGAACTCACCCATTACCAAGAGGAGGGCACCAAGATATTCAGGAAGGATCTGTTCCCATGATCCAAACACCTCCCACTACACCTCACCTCCGAAATGGGGGATTACATTTCAACGTGAGATTTGCAGAAGACAAATATCCAAACTCTTTCGCCATGCTAACAAGCCAAAACAATTTCAGATAGTTATTTGCCTTCATAAAGCTACTCTCATTGAAAGCAATGATATCACTATTATTATTAATTGTTTATACCACTGTGTATGACCTAAACAGATGTCATACATGGTTTTGTGTTCCACCTACAGGTATGAAGGGAAAACTTCCCTTCTGCCGTCTGAAGGTTGGCTGAAATGTACTGACAATGGAAAGAACAACAGAAGAAAAGGCATACAAATTTACTAACATGCATGGGGGAAAATCATGGGAGAATGATTACCCAACAACCCAATCAGGTTCACAATTGTATATTCTCTTCTTCATTGGAAAGAGAGAGATGGGAGAATGCAGGCAACTTTGAGGAACAGTAAATCATTTTTTTAGAGAACTGAATGGGCCCAAAGAGCACACCATGGTTTGTAAATGGTTCTCTTTGAATACCAAGTGGTAATGGGGAACAGAAAATAGCAAGGGCCAAGGTTCCTCTGAGCTCTGGGGCAGATGGCAACAAATTGTGGGAAGGTGAGGGGTGAATCTTCACTGAAAACAAAGGTTGTCTTATTATGTATACGAAGTCTCTCGAGTAATCTCTCGAATGTACCCTCGGAAGAATACATGAAAAGTCTATCTGGGCATGGTGACAACTTTTAGTCTTTTTCTCTTCTCTGCTAGTTAATATTGCCTGATCATTTGATGGGATTCCTGAGGAGGAGGTTTTGGGACAATTGCATTTCTTTTGGAAGAAATTTCCTCAATCAGATAAGGGCACTTCCATAGAAAGCCCCTCCCTGCCCTTGAGGGGAGAGAAACAAGGGAAAATTGGAAAGTCCTTGGTTATGAGGCAGCTTCTAGGGGCTTCCAGTTTCCTTTAAGACAAGTTGAAAGTGCTCAGCACGACAAAGCATCATATTTTGGGTTATTGTTCTTTAAGTTCCAACACATGAATAAAGAACAATTTATAACTCATAAAAAGGAACCTATTTGTACTAAATATTATTGTGATGTAGCTATTTAAATGTTAAATACTTATAAATAAATTAGAATAATTACTGACCATAGTCTAAAAAGAATATGATAGTTAAAAAACCTATTGGCTGGAGAAATTCTGCATAACAGAGTAAAGGAATGCAAAATTTTAGTTTTTGTTGTTGAGTTTGTTTAAACATGGAGACCGAATAAAAAGCAATTTACAAAGAGCCGAAAACCATCAGGAAAGCTGCTGGCAAATTGAAAGTAGATAAATCCTGGACCATACTGTCTTCTTCCAATTGCTATCTCTGCACATATTGGGGGATGTATGTGTTCTAAAAAAGAATTTTCAAATAGAACAATAACAGATTTTGACACAATAGAGATTAAAATGTTGATGCTTTTTTCACATATATATTAATAGGCTACAGTAATTATGATTTCCTCAAATGATTTCACATATTCCTTGATAAAAGCTTGGATTTTCTTCAAGTTAATTAATTTCACATTAAGAAAAATAAATTAATTTACTGAGTTTTAAAGATTTTTGTCATTTTTTTTTGTAAACATTCAGCTAATGAGTTTAGGTCACAGTTCCTTCAGTGCTACTGTATTTGAAAATGAGGATAGAAAGAAATATTTAGTGTACTTTACTTTTGCAATAAACAGAATTGTTGGCCAGGTGTGGCAGCTCATGCCTGTAATCCCAGCACTTTAGGAGACCTAGGTAGGAGGATCGCTTGAGGCCAGGAGTTCAAAACCAGCCAACATAGTGAGACCCTGTCTCTACAAAATAAAAAATAAAAATAAAAAAATTACCCAGATGTGGTGACACATGCTTGTAGTCCTAGCTACTTTAGAGGGTGAAGTCAGAAGATCGTTTGATCTCAGGGATTCAAGGTTTCAGCGAGCCATGATGGTGCCACTGCACTCTAGCTTGGGTGACAGAGCAAGACCCCGTCTAAATAAATAAGTAAATACAACTTTAAAAAAATCAACAGAATTGCTTCCTTTGCATGTAAAACAGTCACAGAAATATATAAATATGTGTTAGAGTAAAAAATGAGCGCACATTTTTCTTACTGCTCTTCGTGCTCTCTGTATAATGTGCTTTTGCAGCTCCTCTCTTGAAGAGATTGAATCTACTTTACCATCTCTTGAATCTGACCTTGGCTCTTGGGATTTGCTTTGTCCAGTGAAATATTAGCAAATATAATAGAGCCATGAAAAGTGCTTGTCGATTGGTGTTTTTCCTGTTTCTTCCTGTACCTAAAAGTCCTGCAATCACAACTACATCAAAGATCTTGAGCTAGCCTTCTGGATAATCAGAGACATGACCAAGTCATTCCCATTGCCTTTGCTAACAAGGCATCAATCACGAGCAATGTGAGTAAAGCAAATGGCACCATCCAGTGGGTCACGGGTACTGCAGAGATAAACTGAGGCTGCCCAGACCAGAAGAACCACCTAGCTAACCCTCAGAATTGTAAGAAAGAATACATGCTATTTTATTTTAAGTGAATAAATTGTGGGGTGATTTGTTATACTGCAAAAGCTAGCTAAGGCAATATGCATTCTTCATGTACATTGGGCATAAAGTGAATTGAAATTCCATAAACAG
The DNA here is from genome assembly GCF_049350105.2 of Macaca mulatta. Lineage (NCBI taxonomy): Eukaryota > Metazoa > Chordata > Mammalia > Primates > Cercopithecidae > Macaca > Macaca mulatta. The sequence goes on along the minus strand of NC_133419.1, from coordinate 100,473,086 downwards.
TTTCTCCAGCCTTAAAACACATATCCACAAATGGAAAGACACATATTCCTTCTCAAATTTTTGTCTTTTCTAAAGTATCTACCGTTCTTTCTCATTTTCCTAGGTTTATGTTCTCAGAAAACAGATTTGACAATAATTGTCTAATTTTCCTCTTCTACTAACCAATTCACAACTCACTGCCATAACACTGGGGTTTCTACTACTTCATTAAAGGTAACTATTACTATCATTAAAACAAAAGAGTTTAGTACCAATCGCATTTAAACTTCCCAATGCATTGCCACTGCTGACCACTTTCTTTCTGGAGATGTTTTGCTTTCCCTCTTTCCCGCCATTCCCCAAAATTTATAATTTGCCTTTCATTCTTTTCAGCCTGTACTTCCTCTTTCCCCTTAAAAAAGTACATGCTACTCAGACATGCTTCCTTGTCTTAAAACTCATTATTACATCCATAGTTCTTGAGTGGTTATTTCCTTTCCCATATCTTAAAATGTCATCTATGCAAGAATGAATCACAGATTTACTTTTAGCTTAGTCATCTTCCTTAAATTTTAGATACTTTTCACCTAAGGGTATTATAGACATCTAAAGCTCAACATATACATTGTTGAGCTCAGTATTTCCCAGATTTAAATCTGCACTTCCCATTTTATTCAGAATCCAAGTAAATGGCAAGATCATCTACACTTATAAGCAAGGTAAGAAACTATTTTCTTTAACAATAAATATTTAATAAATTACAAAGTCCTATATATTTTAATGCCAATATACTTTTAAATATTTCACTCTTGTTGATGCTCTTCACTGTAGTCTTATTGCAGGCCCTCATAATATTTTGTTCAAGTATTCAGAATGTTATGCTTAGTCTAATTAATTCTCATATATTCATAACCAGTTTTTCCTATTAACATCTTATGGTGGTAGGGAACATGTATCACAATTAATAGATCAATATTTCTATTTTATTTTTAACAAATGTAGAGGAGAAAAGATAATTTATTTTTTTTCTGTGCACTTAATAGTTCTTAACTAAGACTTCCTGTAACAAAAGACAGACCAACAAGAGTAAAAAAGTTTATTAACATGTATATACCCTGTATATGACTGATAACTCAGAGAAATACGTAAATGTCTAGAGTAGATCTCAAAGAAAATAAAACTAAACTTTAGGTTTCAATATCATTCCTTTTAAGTAGAAAGGAAAAAAGAGTTCAAGGAAGGCCCAGCTAAGATAAGGTGGACAGAAAAGCACCTACGAGTTGATGGGTGCTGACGAGTTCATGGGTGCAGCACAGCAACATGGCACAAGTATACATATGTAACAAACCTGCACGTTATGCACATGTACCCTAGAACTTAAAGTATAATAATAATAATAAATAAAAATAATAAAAATAAAAAAATAAAATAAAAAAAACAAAGGTAAGATTTGCTATGCAGATTTAAATCAATACCTGCTTTATTGGGTATGAGTCTCTAGTAACTTAATTGTCCTTCTCTTCTTGGTGCAGAGAGAGCGAGCAACACTCTTACAAACAGATATTTCTTATACAAACACGCATTTTTCTTACAAAAGGGCAACTTCTCAGAGCCAGTCCTGTGCCTGCAGTTTTTCAAAATAACCAACTCGAAATAACTAGTATGCCAAGGAGGCTTATTTTGGAGTGGTATACTCTGATCTCCGTCATATTTTGGGAGTGAAATGTCCTGAGCATTATCGCTAACATACATACTTGACTGAGATTTCCTTAGTATTTATGTAATGCTCTTTTATCTCTTATGAAATCCTATCCCGTATACTACATTACATTTAGTTATCATGTCTCCTTTGTCTCCTTTTTCTGGGCAAAAGTTGCCCCAATTTTCCTAAGTTTCGATGATTTTGAAAGTCTTGAGGAGTACTAGTCAAGTCTTCTTTTTTAAAAATTAATCCTCCTTAGAAAACATATCTTCAAATTTCTCTGATGACTAGACTGGGATTATAGGTTCTGGGGAGGAAAACCACAGAGGTCAGCTGTCATTCTCAGCATACCAAAGGTAATATCATTAACATGACTTATCTCTGCTAATATTGATCCTGATTATTACCTGGCTGAGGAAACGTTTACCAGCTTTTTCCACCGTAAAATCGCTTATCTTTTGGTCCCCATTTCCCATTCTGTACTCTTTGGAAACAAGTCACTATGCACAACGAATATTTAAGAAAAGAGACATTTATTTCATACCTCCTTGAGAATGAAGTATCTACATAAATTATTTGAAATTAATCTACAAAAAGATTTATCAATTTTCCTGATTCATTATTTATCTAATATTTTATCTATATCAATATGGACTTATGAATATTCATTTTATTTGGATTATAGTCCAATACTTATTTATTTATTTATTTGCTGAAATTGTCCCAGTTTTAGTCATTGGGAACTATCCCAGTTGGCTACTACATCTCTTTGACACACCAGATTCTCATATTCATTATGGTTTTGTTTTTGTTTTGGTTTGTTTGTTTTAGCACTTGCTTACTTTCTGGCACTACAAGATACTCTAGAATGATTTTTGTATTTCTTGGCCCAGTCCTAGAATTAGGCTTTTGTCTAAACAGCCCTGGCTCCTTTGAGTAGAAAATGGTATAAATGGTATTAGAAACTTAGAAACTGAAATCTTGACACTTTGTGTGTTGGTTGCTACTTAGACACATAGCTTCTAATCCTTCTCAGCTGTAAGATAAGTGAAATAGGTATTAGTATATCTACGCAAGTACACACACACACACACACACATTTATGTGTGTGTGTATATATATATAAAACTATATGTATCTATATTAAGCTAAATATTAATTTATACTGAAGTCTCGAATTCTAATCCATTATCACATGTATAGTTCTAAACTTTTTCCCTTGCTTATCCGTAATCTCCCACACCAACAGTGAGAAACCTGACCTCCATCATCTGCCTTCCATGGACTTAGTTGTTCCAGTATACACGTTTATGGATTTTAGAAGTGCTAACATGGGAAAAAATGTTGTTAACTAGAGTACAGTGCTTAAGTATAGTATCTTTTGCTTTTAGTTTTGCAGACTCATTTCCAAAGTTATTTAAGTCTGTTTTTCCCCTAGTTTCCCTAAGTGAAGTTGCTTCATATTAATAATACAGGCCAGGTGCAGTGATTCATGTCTGTAATCCCAGCAGTTTGGAGGTCGAGGCAGGCAGATCACCTGAGGTTGGGAGGTTGAACCAGCCTGGCCAACATGGTGAAACCCCATATCTATTAAAGATACAAAAATTAGCTGGGCATGCTGGCACACGTCTGTAATCCCAGCTACTTAGGAGGCTGAGGCAGGAGAATCACTTGAATGCTGGAGGAGGAGATTGCAGTGAGCTGAGATCGCTCCACTGCACTCCAGCCTGGAAGACAGGGTAAAACTCCATTTCAAAATAATAATAATGATAATGATAATACAGTTAGATTCTTTGTCATAGTCTGCTTTTTGTCCTCAGATCCTCTGACCTACTACTATATATTTTTTAAATATGCATACATTATGGTTCACTCCATCCTGGAAAGTTCTAGCTGGTTTTGATAAATGTGTAATGTCTTGCATCCACGATTATAGTGTCATACAAAGTAGTTTCAACACCCTAAAAAATGTCCTTTGCTTCATTTACCCATTCAACCCTCTTCCTGACCCTGGCAATCACTGATCTGTTTATAGTCTCCATGGTTTTTCTCTTTCCAGTTGTTATGTAAATGAAATCTATAGCATGTAGTCTGTTCAAACTATCTTTTTTCAATTAGCCATTTGTATATAGAACCCATTCCTATGTTTGTGTAGTTTGATATTGGTAATTCATTCTTTTCTTTTTTTTTATCACTGAATAGTATTCCATTGTATAGAATTCCATAGTTTATTCACTTATTGAAGGACATTTGTTGTTTCCAGTTTGGCATTGTTATTAATGAATCTCCTGTAAACACTTACATGGCATTTTTTTGTGTGGACGTAAGTTTTCAAATCAGTTAGGTAAATGCCTAGGAGACCTACTGTTTGATCATATGACGAAACTGTATTTAGCTCTGTAAGAAACTGCAAAACTGCCTTCCAAAATGGCTATACCATGTTGAAATCTCACTGTCAATGAGAGTTCCCATCAATTTGTATCTTCACCAGAATTTGGTATTTTTTAATTAATTTTTATTTATTTGGATTTTAGCCATTTTGATTTGTGTAGCAATATATCATTGTTGTTTTAATTGTGAATTCATTTTTAATATAAGGTTGCATGTCCTTGTGAAAGTTGCCAAGCTTTTATGACTACCTGTAGTGAGTTTTCAAACATAAAGTTATGTAAGAGTTATTTTCTGTTTCTTAGACACACCCGAGATAATCCATAGATTTTCAAAAAATGAATAAATAAAGCAAATATGGAATACAGTCATGGTATTCTTTTACTTCTTCAGTTAGCCTTTTTGGTTCAAACAGCACCAACAACGTAAAATATGCTCGTGATCCGCAGCTCAATGACCCTCATTTTCTGTAACAGTAATTAACTCAGTGTACCAAATATAACCAGTGAAAATGAAATAATAAAATACTAAATAACAAAATAGTGAGGACAATATAGAGTATAAGCATTAACCAAGGAACAAAAGCAGAATAAGGGCTCTACCTCCAAAATAATATGATAAAATGAGGATGAAGGCAAATGAAAGATTTTGAACATGATCATTCTTGATAAATGATCCTTTCAAGTATCCTAATCAATTTTACTTTAAACAGATATCTACAGCAAAAAAGAAATTCATCTGTTTAAAAAAGTAACTGAATATTTGCTCCACATCAACTGCAGATATGATGACTAAAGATCAAATCCCATGTAACAATTATACATGACCTTTGTTTTCAACTTTTCTTTCTGCTTTGCCTATAACATTCGAAATACCACTTATATCAAAATTCTGCCTAATTATTTCTGTCTTCCAATGTTTCCTTTACTCCACAAAAAGAATAGTAACTTGATTCCAGTATTAGCTGGAAATCTAGCAATCATGGACCCCATATCAGGCTGAGTACTTTTATTTTTGTTTCCACAACCACTGTATAATGGCTCTTTTGCAGTGATTGTTTAAGGAAATAATATTGGACAAGTAAAAGAGAATGAAACTTCAGAGTGTTATTATAGACTGCCACCTTCTTTCTTTCTAGCATTGTCAGATTAATAAATAAAAGCACTGGATATCCATTAAATTTAAATTCTAGATAAAATGGAATAAAATATTGCATGGAACATACCAGAACTAAAAACAAAACAACAACAAAACACACACACACAAATATCTTTTGAAATCCAAATTTAACTGGGTGTCCTTATATTTCATCTTGCAACCCTACCTCCATCTCCATCAGTTGGCTTGTAAGTTCAAGAGGAAAATGACATTGAGAAGATAAAAGAGAAACAGCTGAGATCATTAGGAAAGACAGTAATGCTGCACACACACAAAAAGAAACCCAACACTGAATAAAATATCTGAAGACTCCTGATTTCTTTTTTAAGTAACCATAATATTGATGAATCACAGTTTTCATTTAACTCTTAATGCCTTTGAGATATCTCACCATTTCATATCATAGATGTCTCCACCAACATTTTACAGAGGTCTCCTTTTTCCTTGAATGTCTCTTATTCAACCTGTTTTTTCTGTAAGCAACGTGTTGAACATATAATAGTGCTAATATATAAATACTTTTTTTGTTTGTTTTTGCAGTTATTTAATTACTAGTATTGCAATAAAAAGGCTTTTATATATCTTGTAAGAGCATTCAGATAAGTGCAGTTATGCTGCAGATATTACATTCAACACATAACTTATATAACTGAAATACTACATTTATTTCTGTATGTAAAGAAATTCTTTTAGATTTCAAATAACATTTTGGAGCATAATCTGATTGTAAATTGAGAATTGCCTTTTCAGTTATGAGGAAGATTCATACATCACACATAATTGAAGTTATACTTTTGGTACATTACGGATAGTAGTAACAGTATAAAGGCTAAAGAATAACTATTATAAAATTATAATTTAAAAATATAGCTCAAATGATTCTAAAAAGAGTTTATATTTACTTCTATTTGGGTTTGTTCTTCTATCAGTCCTTTTTCTTTAGATAATCTGCAGTTTTCTTCATGTTACACCATATAGGAAAGATTTAGTTGACAGGAGAATGTGTTTAGTTCTTTGAAATAAAGAAATTTAATATAATCAATTAGATATTTTTGTTGCATGGTAATATAACCATATAGAAGTTGAGGCAATATGAGTGATCATATGTGAATAATGTGCATGTTCTATATCTTTATATAGCTTTGTATTCTATATGTATGATCACAAATATATATCTTATACATGTATTATCCTCATATATATGTATATATGGTATATATATGTATATATATCAATATTTGCATAGAGTACTGAATGACCATATATATCAAAATGAATATTTTATTGCTTTAAAAATATATTTAGTATAATTAACACATTAAAAACGTGTTTAAAATGAAAGCATTGCTTTCAGTCTAAAATTATCAGCTGTTACATATTATTTCAGACTCTCTTATCATACATACTATCTAAATTTAGCCCACAATATAGGTACTGATTTAAATATAATCAAGCTGGAAATGTTACATGCATAGCACTTAAATTATGACCACAAGTTAATTTCTAATCATTCTTCAATTAAAACAAATAAACTCTGACATATTAACTTTCAGCATTATGATATTATTACTGCGAATACTGTCAACTCTTCTTCAGAATAAAATATCTCATTTTAGAGTCGAGATATAGAAAAATAAGTTTAATCGCCAGGCGCGGTGGCTCACGCCTGTAATCCCAGCACTTTGGGAGGCCGAGGTGGGCGGATCACAAGGTCAGGAGATCGAGACCACGGTGAAACCCCGTCTCTACTAAAAATACAAAAAATTAGCCGGGCGCGGTGGCGGGCGCCTGTAGTCCCAGCTACTCAGGAGGCTGAGGCAGGAGAATGGCGGGAACCCGGGAGGCGGAGCTTGCAGTGAGCCGAGATCGCGCCACTGCACTCCAGCCTGGGCGACAGAGCGAGACTCCGTCTCAAAAAACAAAACAAAACAAAACAAAAAAAAAAAGAAAAATAAGTTTAATCAAAACAAAGTCAGAGAAGGTGAGACAATCAGAAAAAATATATTGTGTTTGAGATTCCTTTAGACAATATGTTATATATAATAAAGCTAACCAAATTCTGTTTTATATGGTGAAATTTAGTATTGTAAGGAGACACTTTTTTTTTTTTGAGACAGAGTCTCGCTCTGTCGCCCAGACTGGAGTGCAGTGGCTGGATCTCAGCTCACTGCAAGCTCCACCTCCCGGGTTCACACCATTCTCCTACCTTAGCCTCCGAGTAGCTGGGACTACAGGCGCCCACCACCACGCCCGGCTAGTTTTTTGTATTTTTTTTAGTAGAGACGGGGTTTCACCATGTTAGCCAGGATGGTCTCGAACTCCTGACCTCGTGATCTGCCCATCTCGGCCTCCCAAAGTGCTGGGATACAGGCTTGAGCCACTGCGCCCGACCAGGAGACACTTTTATAATTAACTGCTATAAAATACATATTTATATACATAAACATTATATGAATAAATATACGCACATATGTATGTATATATGTGTGTGGGATATATACACACATATACACACACACACACATATACACACACATATATGTGTATATATATACACCTTCAAGTCTTCTGAAAGCTAGAAGGTTTAGACTGTAAATGAATGTCAATGAGGTAAATACTCATTAACATTTATAGTGTACCTTATTATATTAAGTTGTATATAGCATTTTGCAATGCTAACAGAGGCTTAAGAGTTGTTGCCTTATAAATTTAAATTAATACCTGAGGATATTTTGTAATGGAGACCTTGATATATTTTGGTTATTTTGATACTTAGAAAATCAAATAATTAATTAGTCAGGACTTTTACCGGAAAGACACATGGTGACTGACAGAAACAGCATTAGTTTCCAGGAGGAAGCCATCGTCGGTCACTAGAATCTTCTGTGTCTCAATGGGTTTAACAGCTCTGGTGTTTCTTCATTAAAGAGTTCCCTGTTTGAAATAGATAACAATTTTCTTAAACAGAGAAAATAAACAAACAGAAAAGCAAACAAATACAAACAAATGCAAAAATCTCCTAATAACATGATAAATAACTATTAGTGCAAAGGTCAGATTCATACTCACCAAAGAGCAATAATACAGTTTCTGCTAGAATTCATGTAATACACAACACAAGTACTTAGTAAATGTGATCAACTCTCCTTTTCACATTTATCTACATTGAATACTCCCTTCAATGTTTTTACTTGAATAGTAAAAACAACGGGTTCTAATGGGAATAATTTTTCCTCACAGGGAATGTATAATAGCTATATTTATTACCTTAGACAAATTATTGGACTAGAAAAATAGAATAGAAAAACCAGTTACATTATATATACTCCTTTGGTCTAGAACATAACTAATGATCAGTTGGTCAAGTAATTTTACACACTGTGCCTGTAGCTCATCAAAACCACCACAGGAAATTTTTCTCATTTAATTATTAATGTCAACTTCCTTTGTTTATAACTCCTATGATTATCTGTACTGTGTTATATTTCCCTCCTTTGGTGAATCATTTCTTTCAGTATCTTTTGCTAGCTGGAACCTAAGGGAAAAAGAATTTTCATGAATATTTAATGTTTTTGTCTAATGCCATTTTTATAACAATAACCAGTGTAGCACATTAATATAATTTGGTTCCTTTTTTTTTTCCCTGAATGATACAATAAACATGAAAAGAATATAAAATTCTGACACTAGACTTTCTGCAAGAACTTGACAAATACATATTGGACATTTCTATAATTCACAAGTACCTCCAGAATTTTCACGTGTCAGCTATGTTCTTCTTGGCCCAAAGCCATTCAGTTGAGAAATAATTGTCAATTATGTCAATTATGTTTGAATAATGATTGCCTTCTTGGTACCTGGTCCCTCCTTATCAAATTAGAAGTCTAGGTTATCTCTATATTTTAGGAAGCATCTGAAAAATATATATAGGTATTTTTCCCCTAGCTAGATCAGAATTTAATTTAGTTATGTCAAAGAAAGGAATTTATTGTTAGTACCTCTACCCGAATGGAGTCAGTTACGTTTTATTTATAATTTTAAATATAAGTCTTGGTAGTCTATTTTAACTTTATATTTGGGGATCACTAATGGAGAAGAAAGTTAAGACAATAATGGTTAATTTATTTATAACAAGCATAAACAAAGAATTTTTCATCATTTTCTCTATTTTATGAGTAAATATCAGAAATACATACAATTTGAAGCACAAAATAACAACTTCATAGCTAATTGTGACAATTTAAAACATCTTGGTTATTTATACACTGTTTTTAGCAGAAAGGAAAAAAACAAAATCCACATATCACATATAATAACTGGAGAGATTAAGGTTGCCAGAAGTACAATTATGACTCATGAAAACTGCACAGTTGAGTTAGCAAATTTTCAATTCATGATTAAATTGATCTTTTTTGAAATTGTGAATTCTGAGAAGGTAATATAGCTTTGACTTAACTCATTTTGACGAGCTTGTGCTCAGTCTCATACTCCCCAAACTGGTACTTCCCAGTCTATTTACAATGTCCTAAGGTCCTCTGTTGTTCTAAATATTCTTCATAAACAAATACAAATGTTATTACAACCCTTAAGGACTGTTTCTGGGACCAGCAAAAGGAAAACCCACAGACATTCATGTGCACACACATACACAGGTTGATAGTCATCAAAAGGAGAATTGACTCATGAAGATAGCAGGATAAATTGGACACAGTAGCGAAGGATCTTCAGTAAAATTTCAAGGAGTTATTGGTCTTAAAGAACCGATTTTTGAGTGGAATAGTGTGGAAAGACTGACAAGGAACACATGGATAAATAAGTCAGTGTCAAACAGTGATAAATACTCTGAAGAAATTAACAGACTCACTCCATTCCCACAACACTGACTTTCTTGCTGGTCCTCAAGTATGCCAAGCACATACTGTGTCCTCTGCCTAGACCTCTCCAACATCAGTTCTTTCCATACCTTAGAGTTTTAAATCATTGCAGACTGTTCTTCCTAGAAGCCTTTCTTGGTTACTCTCCTTAAAATAGCAAGCCCTCTCCTGTCAGCCCTGTCACTGATTTTTCTTACATTTGCTCTGCCTTATTTTTGTTCTTAGCAATTATCAGTGCCTGAGGTTAAACTAGTCTGTTTACATCTTAATTATCTTTTTCTCCTACTAGAATGTCATATCCACGGAAGCAAGGATTTTTGTCTTGTTTATCTTTACAGAACCAGCATCTAGAACAATGACCACCATAGAAAGTATTCAATTATTATTTTTTAGATAATAATTATTGAATAAACTGAAGTCTCTAGGAAATAAATTATTTGGCAAAAGATTAAAAAAAAAAAAAAAAAAAACTGGGCGGGTGCGTAGTTCATGCCTATAATCCCAGTACTTTGGGAGGCAAGGCAAACAGATCACTTGAGGTCAGGAGTTTGAGACCAGCCTGGCCAACATGGTGAAACCTTGTCTCTACTAAAAATACAAAAATTAGCTAGATGTGGTGGTACTTGCCTATAATACCAGTTACTTGAGAGACTGAGACATGAGAATCACTTGAACCCGGGAGACAGAGGTTGCAGTGAGCCGAGATTGTGCCACTGCACTCCAGCTGGGGTGATACAGAGAGCCTCTGTCTCAAAAAAAAAAAAAAAAAGAAAAAAAAACAAACAAAAATACTCAGTGTTTCTTAGGTTTTCATACTACAGTGATATGCTGTATAATGACATTTCAGTCAATGTTGAACTCCATATATGATGATGCTCCCATAAGATAATTATATTTTACTGTACTTGTCATATGTTTAGACACACAAATAGTTATTTTGTTATAATTGCCTTCATTATTCAGTACAGTAACATCCTGTACAGGTCTGTAGCCTAGAAGCAATAGGCTATATTATAGCCTAGATCTGTAGCAAGCTGTACCATCTAGGTTTGCGTAAGTAAACTCTACAATGTTCACACAATGATTATATCCCTGTGTGATACAATGTGAGAAATAAGAAGATATTTCTCAGAATGTGGCTCAGTCATTAAGAGATACTTTACTATACTAATAACTACCATTTATTAGATAAATTACAAGCATTGTGTTAAACACTTTACCTACACAATCTGTAGGACATCTCTTATTGATGAAGCTAATTTGCCCCAGGTCACACAGTTAGTAAATAATGTTAACCCTTAAGCTCCATCATTTCTTACAAGAGTCCAAAGCAATCCCTGCAAGAGACTAGACAACATTTACACTGACACAATTGGGACTGGTACAGAGTGAATAACAAACCCTTTAAAAACATTTAATTAACATATGCCTTAAATGTTTGTCATGTAATATTTAATTCTGTATTCTTATATAGAATATATTTGCCAATTATTATATAGCAGTGACATCTTTTTACGATTATAAAGATTCTGGTGGAAAAATGATTTCTTTTATCTTGGCATCACAGGAAACTGTAGTGTATAAATAGTGCCTGTGTTGCATCATATACAACTTTAAACTTATTTCAAGTGGCCTAAAAGCATATGAAGTCATCTGATGGCAGGATTCTTGGAGGCTTTCATTATTTTTATGCAGTTATCTCATACATACATCATAGCAGTTTTAAGTGACTATCTTATAAAGTTTAGGGCTTTAGCCTTAAACAAACTTTTTGCCAAATGCTCTTCCTCTTGGTACTCTCATGTATCTGTGATTTCCAAAATGCTTATTTGACTTACATAATTACAATAACATGGACAACTTACATAACTAGACTTGGAACAAATACAACTGAATCTTGGTAAACATGTGACTGACAAAGTGGCAGTGAATAAACTAGAAATTAGCCTACTTACCTGTGAATATCATCTGTATTCTGAGTTATTTTCATTTATTAAGGTAATGATGGATTTATTCTGGGAAATTAGAACAGTAGAGGTTTAGTAAAAGTGTTTCTACTCCCATTTGCATGTGATAAGGCCTCAATGTAAGGGCTTTGTATGTAAATTTTGGTGAAATGAATACAATGAAGGAATATCTCTTTTTCAGTGGACCTTATTCTCCATCTCAACCATGACTCTTCGCTAAGACTGAAGCTTGTGACATTTTGCTTGGAAGTACCCTTGAAGGACTGAGTAAGGTGGGAATACGGCTCAGGAAAAGGAATATAAAATGTTTTTGAGGTTAATTGCTTTCAAGGTATCCTTGAAGTTATCTAGCTCAATGCACCTGGGGAAAAAGAAAAAGATAATAAAATGTGGCCAAAGTTATAGCAGGCATAAAAAAGAATGTGTCTTCTTATTGCTTGCTGTCATACATCCTTTGAGGACCAAGCAGCAAAAAAAAATTTTGGCTTTCAAATTTAACCAGATTGAGTTATGATATTGTTTATCTTATAAAAGCAAATGACAGTTCTCTGTCCTAGAAAAAGTGCTATGAGATGTAGCGAACAGACTGAGCTCACAGTGTCCACATGTTTTGGAGGCATTCTTTAACATGATTTTCTATAGTGTGTTAAACACAGTGAGGCATAGTGAAGTTCAGTTTTTCTTACTCTTTTTAATATAAACATTTTTTAAGCCTCAACAAAACCTGCATTGAATAGGGTCCAGCAAGAATTTTAAAAGGAGCCACAACAGTTTTCTGAGACTTCAAGTCAACTTCATAATTTTATTTAAAATATAAGAGTAGAAAAAATATGGTTCAAGATTATTTACTACTCAAAAGTATAATTAATGGAGACTGGAATCAGAAAGAAAAAAGACAACTGCTCTAGAAATCTGATGCCAGAAATAGTTTGTGATTCCTACCACCTAGTGACTGATATTAGAACAGGGTAAACACCCAACTATGGCTCACAACTCCACATCAGTTCTGACAGGTCTTGTGTTGTGTTGGGATGCTGAATACCATTTCATGGCTGAGTGGCAGTAGATTTCCTTTTCTGGCAATTTGGGAACTGGACACCATGACTAAGAAGGAGTATGTCCTTCTTAAAGTAATACAGAAAATATTTTAAAATATTCTTGAATGCCTCAATGAACTATTGAGGAAGAGAAAAACTTATTAGACGTCAAAGCTAAATAAGAGTGGCAAGCTGGGAACCAAAGAAAACTTTACTATTAAGTGATTTTGCAATTCTCAATGTACTTCAGATTTAGGTATATGGCTGCTTTGAAAGTTGGGGACCAAAACCAAAGCCTAGGGCCACAGAGCTGGGTAATCAAATAGGAGAATCCATATATCTAAGATCCCAAAGGGATATCTCTCTAGAGAGATACTCCATTCATAAAACAGTAAATAGAATTTTCAGGTCTAAACTATGGGAATAAATGGAAGGAATAAAGAAAATCTCAATAGTCAAAAATTCAGTCAGGAGTCATGTAATGTACAGGAAAACAAATAACTAAGTTAGAGTCAATAGAAATGATAAATGTCAGAATTATACCAGCAAAGACTTCAGATATTTGACTTTTTAGGCAGATTACATGTGTTATAAAAAAATAAAGGAATTGACACCATGAGAAAGAGGAAACAGGAATAAAAAGCTTATCTAAAAAGTAGCCCAGAAAGGCAACAGCAGGAAACTATGAAAGAAAGAAACACAATGATAGTGAAAAGGTCTTAATATGTCTAATCAGATTTTCGGAATGAGAAAGAGAATGGGATGAGGCAATATGTGAAAAGATAGATAATTGTTAAGATTTTCCAGAATTGATAAAATTTACTAATTTTAAGATTCTTGAAGACCAGAAAAACCCCAAAAGAAGAAATACCTGTGCACATCATATTGAAAATGCAAAATAACAAAACCAAAAAGCAGCCAGAGAGAAAAAGAAAGTAACTATAAAAGTAGGAAAATCAGACTCACATTTGACTTCTTGATAGCAAGAATGAGATTTAAAAAATTAAAATAATGTACTGCGAGATAAAAACAAATGAGAATAATGTACTTTATTGGTAAAGTAAATAAGGAACCCATTAGCCTGAGGTGGTCTCTCTAACTCGAGCACTTAGATAAGCAAACTGAAACTTAACTTGGAAACCTTCCTTGTAACTGACTTAAGAAAAATAAGTCTCAGCCAATCACAAACAGTCAACTAGTGACTGTTTATACAATTAGGGACCTCCCATCAGGTCATATCTAAATAAGGCAAACATCTAGCTGTAGCTAATCAGGTAATTTTTCAACTTTGCTTTTGTGTCCAGCCTACAAATTCTCACTGCTCAGATGACAGAGAAGAGCTCTCTGAACCTCTTTCAATTTTGAGTGATGCCTGATTTATGAATCATTATTTGCCTAAATAAACTGCCATCATGAGTGCAAAGTACTGCCAGGAGCAAGCAGTAGGAGATCAAGCCTGAGGATTATACAAGGCCAGATAGCAAATTATCCATAGGTCAGTAAAAGGAGTGTGAATTTTATTAAAAACACCATCATAAATAAATAACTAAATAATCACATAACTAAATTTCAAAAGTTCTCTGATAACCCAGTATTACCTATTTTTTTGCAATATAATGTACTGTCAAGTGAAGAGTCATGAGATTCACAAATGTGAGGAGGAGACTTTATTTATTATAAAGGGTTATAGCCTGAAGGGTGTCCATCTTGACAGGCTGTAACTCTTTATAAGAACTAAAGTTTCCTCTCTGAATTTAAAGATCTTGTGATTCTTCAGTTGCTATATCTGACAGATGAGCTTGGGGCTCTGAATGGGACTCATAGTTCCTCCTGTATCCTTTTGAATATGTATGTTTAAGCAACCTGTCCAGCATAAATTCCTGTTCCACCCTCCCCTCCCTCAAAGTGCCTGTTAATGGTCTTTACGGAAGGCTACCCTTTCTAGCCCATCAGAATGGCCACCTTGCAGGACATAACCCTTTAAGAAAAATGAAATCTTTCCAAAGTTATAGATCTTGTGGTGCTTCAGTTGACAGTACACAGGATCAAATGACGTTCCATCATTACAGAGAAGACAAACAGATGTGATAAAGTAATAGGATTTGCCTAATGCCCCCGGTAATTCAAACTCGGCATCAGAATTAGAGCTGCACCTTCTCATTCCTGGTCGACAGGTCAAATAATATATTCATGCTGACTTTTTCATTTCCTACTGATAGGAAAATCTATTCAAAGTCCAAGTTGTTGAAGAATTTAAGAACAGATTGGTATCCATTGTAGGAGATCTTCTGATAATGAGTGGGATGACTTAGGAGATGAAGCCCCGGCTACGTGCAGGGAAAGGGACTCACACATTTCAAAATGTGTGACTTATGGAAAAGGAGACTTGGGTTACTGCATCGTGGAAAACAAACCAGTGAGAACAGGAGAACACCTGTCCAGGGTTCTGCATGAACAAGTAAGTCGATTAAATTCTGACTAAAAGAGTTTTCAATATATAATTTGAAGAATATATACTCTGTGCAACAGTGAGAGGTGATAAAGATTTCACATGGATAAATTCATTTTCTGAAAAAGTTAGTAGAGCAATGAGGAAACCTGAAAGATTCTGAGTTTTAAAGATTTCCTTTGAATAACGTAATATGAATAAAATTTTAGGGCCATGGTCTCGAGCAAGAGAAATAAACCCATATTTACTCTGTTATTTAAATTCTTTTAATTTAATTAAATATGAAAATAAGGATCTTTGCAAGGTAGTTAAGAGTAATTATGCTTAGTTATTATTGGCTAAATTGGGCTTTTAATGATTTACTTAAAATTTAACCCACATCCCCTTGGAAAAATTGGCATTTCGAATCATTCATCTGGCAGTTGAAACCACAGGGCTAAATTGCATTTAAACAATGTCTTGTTATAGGCCCATGGTTAAACTGGGAATTGTAAATAATTCCAAGGCAATGTTTGAAACAGCAAATAGAAATGCCCTTAGGAGTCATATACATTTTTGTTCTTCATTTCCACATTAAACCTTTTTGCCTGAAATATTCATATTCTCTAAAGACAAGGCAAATATGCCTGATAAAAAATAAGCCAAACTTGGGAACATAGTCTGTAAAACTATATACTATTGTTATAAAGTATTAGGCAGCTCCCCTGGTGGAATTTTACTCACAATGTGACAAGAATCTGTAAGTGTGGTCTTCTATGTTGTTGACAAAGGAATTACAAAGAAATCTCAATGAATGAAAAAGAGATACTACAGGGATATGCAGTGGATGTTTCTGTATCTCAAACTTTAATCCAAATGACTATTATTGATTTTTCCCCCACACAGTAATGACTGAGAAGCATCGTGATCAAATAGATAGGAACTAGTAAGGAAAGAAAAGAAATCTGAATTCTGGGCAAAGCCTACTCCCTAATAAACTGCCTCACTCTATTTTAGCTTCTTTATTCTGTGCCCAGGTAGCACCAGCCTTTGCAGACTCCTAGGAACCAGTTACCTGATTTCATTAAGTCCTTTGAAACCTCACAGATAAAAAAATCTCAATAGAGTCACTATAATTTCTCCATATTTTTTCTGTTAAATGGCTTTAAAAATTCTTAATACTGTTTATTTCAGAAACAAGCATTTAAACTATTTACTCAAAAAGAAAGCTATTGATTTTTTCAATCCCTAACTCAGTTCTTCAAGCAGATAATAATTTCATTATGTTCTCAGCTAAATAATCTGAAGCAGTAATTCTAAATAGTATAAATAGCACATTTAATTTACATGAGTTTAAATATGTCTTTTAATAGCTGCTGATCTCAGAATATGCCTAACACAGTTTGATGTTGTATCCTCTAAATCTCATGTTGGGTTGTAATTCCCACTGTTGGAAGTCGGGCCTAGTCGGAGGTGATTGGATCTTTGGGGTAGATATTTCATGAATGGTTTAGCCCCATCCTCTCAGTGCTATCCTTACAATAGTGAGCAATAGTTCTCACAAGATCCTCTTGGTCCTGCTTCACCTTACACCATAGTAAAGGCTTCCTGAGGCCTCCCTAGAAACCAAGCAGATGCCGTTCCGTGCTTATACAGCCTGCATAACTGTCAGCCAATTAAACCCCTTTCTTTATGAATTATGCAACTTCAGGTATTCTGTACAACAACACAAGAACAGCCTAACACAATGTCCCTATATTTGGAAAAGTTTTCAAGGTAATATTATCCATCCCTCCCTCCCTCCCTTCTTCCTTTCTTTCTTTTCTTTCCCTTCCTTCCTTCCTTCCTTCCTTCCTTCCTTCCTTCCTTCCTTCCTTCCTTCCTTCCTTCCTTCCTTCCTTTCTTTCTTTCTTTCTTTCTTTCTTTCTTTCTTCTTTCTCTCTTTCTTTCTTTCTTTCCCTCCCTTTCTTTTTCTTTCTTTCTTTCTTTCTTTCTTTCTTTCTTTCTTTCTTTCTTTCTTTCTTTCTTTCTTTCTCTCTCTTTCTCTCTTTCTCTCTCTCTCTTTCTCTTTCTCTCTCTCTCTCTCTCTCTCTCTCTTTCGACAGACTGTCTCTGTTGCCCAGGCTGGAGTGCAATGGTGCAATCTCGGCTCACTGCAACCTCTGCCTCCTGAGTTCAAGTGATTCTCCTGCCTCAACAGTCTCATGAGTAGCTGGGATTAAGGTGCGTGCCACCATGCCCAGCTAATTTTTGTAGTTTCAGTAGAGATGGCGATTCACCATGTTGGCCAGGCTGGTCTCGAACTCCTGACCTCAGGTGATCCGCCCACCTCAGCCTCCCAAAGTGCTGGGATTCCGGGCATGAGCCACCGCACCTGGCCAACTTTCTATTATATCTATTAAAGTAACAATAACTATGTATTGTTTATCTAGGTTCATTGTGCCTTGATAGTTTTAAACCATTGTGATTGGCTCACACAATCTTTGAAATGCTCTGAGAAATGTCAGACTAGATTAAGAAAGTAAGTCTAGCAGAGTTACAGCCTAACTGAATTTGATATCAGAAGTGCAAGTAAATTTGATGGTCAGCAAAGCCACCCACCAGAAAGATACACTTGACAGATACCTTGAATATTTTCCAGAAATGTATAATAAAAGCAGAAAGTACAAGAAATGGGTGACCGCAGTCAATTGGGCAGTGACCTAAATATAAGATGCTGTATAAAACGAATGTGGACTATATATAGCTATTCTTGTGCTATTGTTCATCTGCAGAAATCACTTCATTTCTGAAGTCTAAGAGTTATGTATTTCAACGTTTGAAAGCAGAGAAATATGATTCTGTAGAGTCAAACTGAGATTTTTGTCACCCAGGAAACGGAATAGCTAAAGTTGCAGATATTACAGACAGAAAGAATTCTACTCCAGGAATATATGTAACAGAGCACAGATTATATATCCAGGATAAATTTAATAGAGGTGGCCAAATAAGGCATACCAGAGAAGGCACAACAGGAGGACCTATGGCCTTTATGAGGCAGCCTTGAAGATACCTTGCTCTAAGTTCCTTCCAAGGAAAAACTTTCAGTTCAACTGCAAAGGGAGCAGTGACCTGCCAGCTTCCAGTTGTCAGCAACTCCAGGAACTACCTGTGTCTTAGCTTGGGCTATGGGATTCCCCAGCAGCCCCAACCAATGACTCATCATGGTGGTGGTACAGCACCTGTCCATTTCTGCCTAATGAGAGATGCCCCTAATAACCAATCTTGGCTCTGGAGGTACACATAAGGTTGGCCCAGGCTGCTGGTTTCCACCAGAGGTTATTTTGCCCTCTAAGGAACATTTAGCAATATTTGGAGATTATTTGCTGTTATCACAGCTGACGGTATGCTACTAGCATCTAGTAGTAGGGGCCAAGGATACTAATAAACATTGTATTAAGTTGGTGCAAAAGTAATTGTGGTTTTGACATTGAAAGTAATGACAGAATCCACAATTACTTTTGCACCAACCTAATAATATTCAGCCTTCTTCAATGGGGACATTATCTCAAGTGAAATAAGCCAGACATAGAAAGACAAATACCATATGTTCTCATTCCTATGTGGAATTTTTAAAAGTTGAAATCATAGAAGCAGTGAATACAACAGTAGTTACCAGAGACTTGGGAGGGTGTAGGGGAGGAGGCATGGGAAGAGGTTGGTTAGTGGATACAAAGTTACAGATTTAAATGAAGAAAAAGGTACAGTGTCCTATCACACAGTAGGGTGACTAGAGTCAACAATAAATTGCTAGAAGAGAATAGTTGGAATGTTCTTACTACAAAGAAATTATAAATGTTTGAGGCAATAGATATGTTAATTATCCTACTTTAATCATTACACAATATATTAATGTATTGAAACAATACATTGTATCCCACAAATATGTACAATTATTATATGACCATTAAAAACAAAGAGATAAATTTGGAAAGTAAAATATTGATCCCAAAATTTATTTATTTATTTATTTTTTTGAGACAAGGTCTCACTCTGTCACCAAGACCAGAGTGCAGTGGCATGATCACACCTCACTGTAGCCCTGCAGCCCCGATCTCCTAGGTTCAAGCTCTCCTCCAACCTCAGTCTCCAGAGTAACTAGGACTATGGGCACATGTCATCCTTCGTAACCAAATTTTTTATTTTCCTTAGAGACGAGATTTCACTTTGTTGCCCAGCCTAGCCTCAAACGCCCAGGTTCAAGCCATTCTTTTGCCTTGGTTTCCATAGTGTTGGCATTACAGGTGTGATTCACTGCACCTGGCTGAGCCCAAAATCTCAATCGTGCTGAGACTGAGAAATCTTGACCCAGAATTTATCACATCCGAACATGATTTGAGGATTTCCCTCAGCAATCTTCTATCTTCCTCCTTTTCTTATCACAGGTGTCAGAGCTGTATGTTGGTCCAAAACCTTTCCTATTCAACTGTGCTCCATCTCCTCTTTGGCCTTCCAGTTGTTAACTTTCTCTTGGCATTTCTTATTCAGTCTAAGAGTCCTGATTTCTGGAACATCCAACTGACATCTTTTAATAAACATTTATTAATCATAAAATGTACCAACCACCATACTAGCTGCTAAGAGAAAAATATAAACAAGACATGAACTGTCTTTCTTTTTTTTTTTCTTTTTTGAGACGGAGTCTCGCTCTGTTGCCCAGGCTGGAGTGCAGTGGCCTGATCTCAGCTCACTGCAAGCTCCGCCTCCCGGGTTCACGCCATTCTACTGCCTCAGCCTCCCGAGTAGCTGGGACTACAGGTGCCCGCCACCTCGCCTGGCTAGTTTTTTGTAGTTTTAGTAGAGACGGGGTTTCACTGTGTTCACCAGGATGGTCTCCATCTCCTGACCTCGTGATCCACCCGTCTCGGCCTCCCAAAGTGCTGGGATTACAGGCTTGAGCCACCGCGCCCGGCCGGTGACATGAACTGTCTTTCAAGGAGATCATACAATATAGAAAAACTTCATAACACAAAATACAATGAATATTAATATATTAAAATTCAATGGAAGAGCTACACTACAAGAAGTTTCAGGCATACCTACTGTGCATGTCAGAGGATTCAGTCAGTTATATTAAAAATATAAATATTTTTAATATTTATATTAATAATATAAATATTTTTAATATTTATATTAATAATATAAATATTTTTAATATTTATATTAATAATATAAATATTTTTAATATTTATATTAATAATATAAATATTTTAATATTTATATTAATATTTTAATATTTATTTTAAATCTGAGTAGGGCAGAGGTATTTCTCAAGTGTGGAGTTGTTATGATTCTTCAGATGGGGTTGGGCAGCATCTGTCAGAAGATGAAGGGTAAAGGCTTAAGAGGGCAGGGAGGTCCTGACCGAATTTTACTTATTAATGGGTAGTGTTTTTGCATAAAAGCAAAACTGATTATTTCTTTTTAGCATAGAATTACTGGCGGTCATTGGGCTACATAATAAATTTCAGACTGCTTTAGATGTTTACAAAGATCCTCATAAATTAGTTAAAATTTGCCTTTGTAGACTTACCTAATATTTTCCCCACACATACCCTAAATTTTCATTCATTCCTCAATGAGAACCTGCACATCTATCACATACCAAGTTTCTGTGATAGGCAGATATGATAGTGAGAAAGACAGACACAGCCCCTTAGGTCAGACTGCTCTAGCAGTTGAGTATTATTTGCCCCTTTCCAAGCTTAACATGCTTCTTCTTTGTTCGTGCTCCTTCCCATGACTAAACTTTCGTTAGCTCTCAATAGTCTATTTCTGCTCTGTATTGTAAGTCTCATGCCTTTGAAAAAAAAATGTCCTTGACCTCTTCATTAATCTAACACTTTGTTGTGCTTTTTGTAGCAATTAGTTTGTATCCCAGGCCACATCTATGTTATAATAATATAGCAATTATGAATGTGTCTCCTGATCTAAACCTGTGAACACATCGAAAGTATATGCTATATCTTGTCTAGACTTGTCTTGCAGGCACCCAGCAAAGTGTCGTGCATCGTTAGGTACTCAATAAATGATCACATTTAATTTATTTATCTTTAAATTGTCAACAAAGCAAATAATAACAAAATCCTAATATCAAATATATATTGTATGCACTTTTTTGTTCTTTCTTTATCTCAGATCTTGAACACAACACATATTTAGTTATCATTAGTTCTTAGGCATTTATCTGTGCTGTGCTTACTTCTATAGACTTTCCCAATATAGAAGCTTCTTACTCTACAGATGTCTTGTCTATATTATTGTTTTTCATAACATCCTTCAAAAAAGGCCACATCAGGCAAGGGCAAAGTACAACAAAGAGAGTCCTTCAGGGACTTGTTCACATTTTCTCAGATGACACAGGAGAAAGAAGAATCTGTAACAGGCAAATTCACCGTCTTTGCATATATTGGATATAATTACTTCAACACTTTCAGAAAAGAAGAAAGCACCTAAGATTTAAAATACATGAAAAAAATCAGTATACTGGATCAAATTACTATATCAAGAAGCTTAATTATTATTAAAATTGTGGGACTAGAGATGAGGAAAATGATTTACATATATGGCACAAGGATTTTTATGTTGAACTCATTTCCTACAACACTTTAAAACTTTTTAATACTTTTGCAAAAGTGACTATAGTATGTGAAGTATTTGCAATATTACAGAAAGAACATGAGATTTGGAAGAGAAGACATGAATTTTAAATCTCAGTTAGACATGTTTCTGGCTGTGTGATAGTGTTTGGTACTTTTAACCATTCTGACACTTCGCTTCCTCATCTGAAAATGAAAGATAATTGGTAATAATAGTTATTGCAGAAATTTTTATGATACTTACATGAAATAAATGAAAAATGCTAGCAATAAAATAGGGATTCAATAAATATTTTTATCTTACTCTAGTTTTCTCTTTCAACGTAAGATTTAAGTATAAAAGAACAATTATTGATATCTAGAGATGATTTAGGGAATAGATCAAAAACAATAAAATGATAATTTGGGTCATGTGAAAATAGTAAGATCTAATCTTTATTTAAAGTCTACTGTTTCAGTTTAATAGTTTAAAGATTTATAAGACTAAAGTTTTAATATTACCAAATGATGTTTAATAGTAAAAATTATGTCATAAACAATCTCAAAATAACATTTACATCTTAACTAGGGATATAAAATTGTATTTCACTTTACAATGAACTATAACATAGCGATAAAACTTAATTTTAAACTTATTTCATAATTTCTGATCCTTTAGACTAAATCTGGTATGAAGTTCAAGTTATCTATGAATAAAACTTGCTTATTTCCTAAGGTTCTCTTATTGTAGGTATCATGTGGCTGGAAAAGTCATGGTGACATTTTTTAACCTATAAAATGGCATTGTGATACCCTACGCCATCTGGGTTTACCTATTACATGGAAGAGGAGAGTTGCCAAACAGTAGATTTCTTCAAGCAAAATAAATCATTCTCTTGGTATCAGGAAAACTGAAATGCATTAATATTTCCTTTAAAAATTATGTTTGCAACAATAAATATTTGAAGTCAAATTAATTTGATTCTTAAGCTGTGTACTTTTAGTACAAGATTAATTGTTCTTAGAAACAAGAGGTACATGAAATGGGCAAACAGTTACCTTTAAATTGTGGTTGCAAAATAAAACGGTGATTGCAGGAGATACTTAGAGCAGTACTCACTGTTCTAAAACAGTTACGGTGGTTTAAATGCTAGTAATTTTGTTCTTTGCCATTTTCCACTTGACTTACTCCAATACATTCTTAAAACTGCCATGCTGAATGATATTAATGGTGCAAAAAATTGACTAGGATTATAGGAATGTATGTATTATTTTTATGGGCATATTTAATTGTACGTGGTTTTTTTTTAGGTTTCTAATTAAAACCAGCAGTAAAAATGATGTCTTCGTGTTTAAGCCCACAGTTTTAGACTTAAACACATCTCATAATTAGCACTAATATACAGATAGTTCAGAAAGATATAACGCTGACACATTAAAGTGAATTGGAAATCCTATTATTAGTCCTATTATTGAAACAGACCTTTGTCAGCAGGGAAGGAGTCAACTAAATAAACCACTGTAAACAGAACGTGTGCTGCTTCAGTTTCTTTCACAGATTTCCTGACATTATAGACTAAATGTCAGAGAGATCAGGACATAAATGATGGCATGATCCCAAAGGGAAGAGTTTATCAGTTCCACTGTATTTAAAACGACATTGAACACTGCATATTTTATCTGTCTGAAGATTTTACTACAGACGTGAAGTGTAAGATGTAAAAATCCACACATTTCTGCAGACTGGTGTGACAATTTACCAAATAATAATCTCTGTTTCTACTCAGTGTTAGGCAGCCACCAATTAGAGGACTGAATTCTCAGAGTCTCTAAGGGCAGTTTCACACTTCACATTTTCAATGGCAAATTGTATTTGACATTTCATTTAAAACCCAAGACACCATAACATGAAATCTTCTAGGCCATTAATGACAAAGCATTAGGGTAGCCTCCCACCTCCTCGTTGCCTGAGGCTACCTCTGCTGTTTCCCAGAAGGCTGTATCAGTGCTCCAGCATCATGTCCACAGCGTAGTGTATTTCTAACACGCCACTATAATCTAAATACCAGGCATGGTTCTTAGATGTTTATTACATACTTCTTACAGCTGTTTGCCAATAAAATGCCACGGACAACTTGAGCTCTGTAGGCCATAGCCCATTAATTGAAGTTTTTGTGGTTGTGATGGTGGGGGTGGTAGTACCTATTGTATTTTTAATGAGCATGAGAAAGCATAGGCAATTTTTTTTAAATAAGAGAAGCGAAAAAGAGTGCTTGGTTATACAAACCCCCTGCTTTGTAATTACCATCTATTATTTTCATTGGGTGGGGAGGGTCTTACTTACCTTTGAATTCCTTTTCAGTGAATCTAGTTATTTATTTGTGGTATAGTTAAAATATGGTCTTTGAAACTAGACAGATGTGGGTTCAACATCTGATTGTACTAAGCACTAATTGTGAATCTTTTAGGATTTTACCTACCCTCATTAAGACTATATATTTGCTTGTGAAATGAGGATATGTATTCTTTAATTGTCAAAAAATTCTGTATGAATAAGATTATCTCAAGTTAGTGTCTTAATCTGAGATCAAATCTTCCTAAGCAGAACAGGATTGTATTTAAGAACTCATGCTCTGTGGTTAGACCATCCAGGTTTGAATTTCAACTCTTCCTTTTTCCAGTAGCTAAAACTTGGACAACTTATTTAAAATCTCTAAATCTGATCTGTGGTGGCTTCTAACCACATATGACTATTGAGTATTTAAAATGTACTTAGTCCATATTGAGATATTCTGGAAGTGTCAAATATATATGAAGCTTTAGTACAGAAAAAGGAATGTAAAATATCCCAGTTTAATATATGTTGAAATGATTCTATTTTTGAATTACATATATTGGATTTTATAACGTAATTTATTATGTTTTAATTGTTTCCTTTTTCTTTTTCTTTAATGTGATTACTAGAAAATTTAAAATTACATATCTGGCTTATTTTTGTTACTCCTTTTGTATTTCTATTGGGCGGGACTTCCTAAGCATTTTTCTCATCTGTAAAACAGAATTAATAATAATATTTTCTCCAAAGAATTGTCATGGTTATTAACAATGTCACGTATAAAACACACTTATTCCAATACCTAGAACACAGTAGCTATTAGTGTTATCATCACTTGGTTCTTTTCTTCCTCCCCCAGGCATGAGGGAGGGCAAGTTTCTCCAAATTGTGAAGTCATTTTGCTGTATTTTTGTGGTTCATATCCTTAAAATAGGAAGAACAAAATTGTACTGGTTATCTGCAGGTTTTCAATGTTATGTGCTACTGTGTACGTTCAATATTTTATTTTATTTATTTACCAGTCAGTTTCTAAGATTTCTTAGAGCACAGAATATGTCTTAGACATTTTTACATCTCCAGAACAACGTCCTATGTTTTTACCTGTTTTATTGTTACAGGCTTTATAATTCCAAAATATTATATATGTTAAACGAAACATTAGTATTTAAAATAAACTAACTCCAGTTACCAATTTCAGTAAAAAAAAGATTTTCTTATTATTTGAAGGCTGATAGTCTATTTTATCTAATCAAATAATGCATTAAAATACAAGGACGTTAGTAAGTGCCACCAGTATGTGAATAAATGTTACTTTTAAATACTTAGCTTCTGAGGCTGGAAGAAAGATATTGCAGTTTCATCAGTTAATATTTACCTATTAAATGATTCATTTGTATATCCTATCTCTTATGCACAGAAACCCTTCTAACCACATATCATCTGACCTATTAAATCGTTTAGAATGGACTTGACACCATTATTTCTGAAAGGCTAGCAACCCACCAACTATCAATATTCAAAACCAAACTAATCAGAATTAACATGATTTTTTCACTTTTATACCCTAAAAAAAAGGAATCAAACAAGAAGTAAGATTTTAGTGCATAATAATTCTAAAATGCATCTTAGTGGATTCAATTAAGTCTCCCGTATCTGGAAGATTTTCTTTAAGGGCAAAGCCAGCGACAGAGAGAAAGTAGCATTTTTACAAAGATTTTGCTGTATTTTTGTTCATTTGTAAAATATTTCTACTCTGCTGTCTATTCATTTCTCTTACAACCTCATAGTTCAAACCAACCTCACTTCTCTCTGAATCAGTAGTTTTCAGCCTCACTCTACATTAGAAACCCCTGAGGAGCTTTTAAGACATTCTCATGCCCAGGCCTTACTCCAGACCAATTGAATCACAGTCTCTGAATAGAGCTCCCCAGGTGATTCTAATGGGATCCAAGTAGATCTTGGCAAAAATATTTTGAGGGTTCCATTTTTTTCTGTAGCACCAAAGAAGGGAATGGAATTCTCATGTGGAACAGTATTAGAAGCCCAAACTCAGCAAAGCTAAAGGTAAATTTGGATATTTCTACTCTGTCTAGTGTTTATCTACATCTCTCTCATCCTCCACATCTAACACAAATCTTACTAAATTTTCCTTGTGTTAGTCCATCATTCCATTGCTACAGTAATAGCCTAGTATTAGCTATCATCATCTTTTTGCCTGAACCACTGAAAGTTCCTAATATCTTGTCTTTCAATAATGCCACTTGTCTCCCTCCAGTTTGTTTTTTACACTTACAGGGTGATATTTTCTAAATTAAAATGTAATCACTTCACCAAGCTCATCAAATCCCTTTAATGGCTTCAGCATTAGTGCAGAATATATTCTTCATCTGACCTATGGCATACATACTACATGGGCTGGCCTCCAACTATGACTCAACCCTCAACTCATAGTGCTCTTTCCATTATTCATTCCACTTCAGTCCACTAGCCTTCTTTCAGTTCTCTGAACATAACCAGCTCCTTTCAAACACACTACCTTTCACACATCTTGGGTAAATCTAGAATGTTTTTATTTCTAATTATCCTTATAGTGTAGTTGACTTATCACTACCAGAGAAAAGATCTTCCTGACCATCCCAACATATGAAATATTACTTTACTACATGCTCATAGAACTGGACCTTTCCCCTGTAGAATGGTCACCCCATCCCAACCTGGCGTTACACATTTATTAGTGTTATTACAGGGTGATATTCAAATTATGTCACAACTTGTACAGCAATATAAAATAATATATAATTAACATATAAAGCAAAAATTCAAGCATATTCCCCATTCTCTAAATACACTAATACACAGTATTTTTATATGAGTGACTGTAAACTATCATTTATTAAATGATGATTTATAGCATAATTTGTTCATCAAATTATTCTAACTATGCCCACATTTTTGTTGATTTTTAAAAGGTATTTTTGTGATATTTTATTTGTGTCAGATGTTATGAGCTACGTAAAGTCCTTTTCTATCCTATGGTTTAACATAAGAAACCAGATAAAGCTATTTAAATGAAAATCTCATTAAAACCATGCTCATTAGATGACACTATCAATAAGCAGAACATTTATCTTTATACCAACAATAATACGCCTGGTGCTGAATATTCACAGCTCCTGTCAAATTAATGGTAATTACACTACTGTGCTTTTGGCCTTGAAAATACTGTATTTTTAATATACTCAGTGTCAATATTATTGACCAAGTCGCAAAAAGTATTTATTGCAACATCTTATTTAATGGGTCTCAACTTAATCCTTCTGGTTAAAGGTGTGCAGCAGAGCCATGTGGCAGTCAGCCTCATTTATATTTACAAATGTATTTTGTTATTAATCAAGAAGGCAGACATTTGATGGGTTTTAACAGAACTGTTGCATTAAAAGGTAAAAATTAATAGTGATGGTAAAAGGAGGACTTTTCTCAATATCCCCAGGTCTAATCTCCTCTAAATCAAACCCAGGGAATTCTCTCTATGAGTCTGGAGCCTGTAAAGTTTCCCACATCCCCAGCTGCCCCTTTTACACCAGAACCCCAGCTATCTTGGTCTCTGTCCAGTTCTCTAAAAGCTAAAGCCAAGGAGGCCATAGTTTCCCTCCAACAAAGGGACTAGTGAGAATGCTGGCTGGCAATGTCTACCACAGATATTTCTGACTAAATGAGCTTCAACCTTCAGGGATTGGGTTCCCTGTACCCCCACCAGTGAACAGGGGTATCTTTATGGCTGAGTGCCCCCTGCTCTGCCCTGAGTGTAAGTGTATGGGTGGAGGAGGGCTAGCTGGACAGCGGACAGGCACCAGCCTTCTTACCGAAGTCCCCATTCCCAGGGCAAGGCAGGAGATCAGAGAGTGAGATGTTGGTATCTCTTTTTCTCCTTCAGATTCAATGTCAGAACCAAGTAAGGAGACAAGATTTAAAAGAGACTGAGTAGTATTTACATTGACCAATCAAAATAGAAATGGATTAAACTGGATGTGGGAACTGGAGACCTGCTTCTGTGCCTACCTAGTGTTACTGTTTTAGTTGCTGGACATCAGGAAGGTTGAGGATGGCAGCCATTTATCTACTTTACCAACTGGGTTTTGTTGTTGTCGTTGTTGTCATTTGTTGGTTGGTTTGTTTTTGAGACAAAGTCTCACTCACTCTGTCACCCAGGCGGAGTACAGTGGCACAGTCTTGGCTCACTGCAACCTCCTTCTCCTGGATTCAAGTGATTCTCTGGCCTCCGACTCCTGAATAGCTGGGATTACAGGCACACACCACCACACCTGGCTAATTTTTGTATTTTTGATAGATATGGTTTTGCCATGTTGGCCAGGCTGGTCTCGAACTCCTGGCCTCAAGTGATCCACCTGCCACAACCTCCCAAAGTTTTCAGGATTACAGGCATGGGGTTACAGGCATGAGCCACTGTGCCCAGCCCCAACTGGTATTTAAGCATTGTAATAATCTATCAACTGGATGGTCTTTATTGGTGTGTATACTGGTTAAATACCTGTACCAGTCCATTTTCACACTGCTGATAAAGACATACCGTGACTGGGAGGAAAAAGAGTTTTAATATGACTTACAGTTCCACATGAACTGGGAGGTCTTATAACCATGGCAGAGGGCAAAAGGCACTTCTTACCTGGCAGCAGCAAGAGAGAATGAGGAAGAAACAAAGGCAGAAACCCCTGATCAACCTATCAGATCTCCTGAAGCTTATTCACTAGCATGAGAATAGCACAGGAAAGACTGGTCACCATCATTCCATTACCTCCTCCTGGGTCCCTCCTACATGTGGGGATTCTGGGAGATACAATTCAACTTGAGATTTGAGTGGGGACACAGCCAACCCATATCATTCTGCCCCTGACCCCTCCAAATCTCAGTACCCAAGTCACCTCTTGAATGCTTTACTGCTTAGAAATTTCTTCCGCCAGATATGCTAAATCATCTCTCTCAAGTTCAAAGTTCCACAAATCTCTATGGCAGGGACAAATGCTGCCAGTATCTTTGCTAAAACATAACAAGAGTCATCTTTGCTCCAGTTCCCAACAAGTTCCTCATCTCCATCTGAGACCACCTCAGTCTGGACCTTGTTGTCCATACTCCTATCAGCATTTTGGGCAAAGCCATTCAACAAGTCTCTAGGAAGTTCCAAATTCTTCCACATTTTCCTGTCTTCTTCTGAGCCTTCCAAACTGTTCCAGCCTCTGCCTGTTACCCAGTTCCAAAGTTGCTTCCACATTTTCGGTTATCTTTTCAGCAACGCCCGACTCTACTGGTACCAATGTACTGTATTAGTCTGTTTTCATGCAGCTAATAAAGACATACCCAAGACTGGGAAGAAAAAGAGGTTTAATTTGACTTATAGTTCCACATGGCTGGGGAGGTCTCATAATCAGGGCAGAGGGCTAAAGACACTTCTTACACTGTGGTAGTAAGAGAGAATGAGGAAGAAACAAAAGCAGAAATGCCTGATAAACGCATCAGATCTCATGAGACTTATTCACTATCATGAGAATAGCATGAGAAATACTGGCCCCCATGATTCAGTTACCTCCTCTTGGGTCCCTCCCACAACATGTGAGAATCCTGGGAGATACAATTCAAGTTGGAATTTGGGTGGGGACACAGCCAGCCCATATCAGTATCGAAGCTGTGTAATTATTACTTTGACTCTCACCTCCCCCCAGAGTGTAAGCTCCAAGAGGTTCAGGGCTATAGAAAATGTGGTTTATCTTTTCTCGTACATAACCTGGCTTAAAGGTGTATCATATAGCAAGCCTTCAATAAGTGTTCGCTATTATATGAATGAATGAGGGGAAATCATAATCATTCTCATAATATCTGCTATTTCCTTTGTGGTTTCATACCACAGCAACAAAATCACGTTTACCGTATGAAATTGGACTCTCACTAACCTACAGCTTTTTAATACAAACTGATTGCAAAAGGATGATTAAGAATGCATTTAACATTTATATTATCTTAAGGAGAGAAATACAGTAATACAGGAGTAGGCCAAGGAGTTAGGGTATCTGAAGATCATACTGAGTGTCTTCTTTAGAAAAATAATATACAATTTTAAGTACAGAATTGGGTACAAATTGAATGCTTGCTTGATTAGGGAAAAACATCACAACACATTGCAAATTTGTAAAGACTAACAAGTACTAAAAATACAAAATACAGAAAAATAAAATAATGCTTTCCTTAAATGCTTTATGTCCCTCTAATCATTTTTAAATAGTTTTAAGTAATTTGTTTTTCTTATTAAAGGAAACTTCAGTTATGGAAATGTTGAATATTTTTGCTTGCTTTTTATTTAACATTTTCTAATCCTATTTCATTGGTTTTTCACTCTCATATTTTTTCATACTCCATGTTAATTACAGAGTTTTCCACATTGTCCATTTTACCTTGTTCTTGGTTCTTTTTTTAACTTGTTTTATTTTTATATCGTGTTCTAAAAATTAATTTTAATCAACCACTGTTGCTTCACCTGAGTTCTTGCATTTCATTTTTTTCTGTATTATTTTCATTGAAACCATTAT
Source organism: Macaca mulatta (assembly GCF_049350105.2). Classification (NCBI taxonomy): domain Eukaryota; kingdom Metazoa; phylum Chordata; class Mammalia; order Primates; family Cercopithecidae; genus Macaca; species Macaca mulatta. The sequence continues at coordinate 100,442,005 of NC_133419.1, read as the reverse complement.
TTTGTTACTTTTTTAAAGTCATGGGAAAATGTTTGGTCTGAACTTTGGATTTGGATCATAATCCCCAAAGACTCAATCCCAAATGCCTTAACCCTAATGTTGAAATCCTGACATATCAAAATTCCTCTTGTCTAAATATCTAAAGTTTAAAATCCCTAACGTTTAAAAGAAAAATTCTGAAAATTCCCATCACAAGATAGTTGTTTCATGTTAAGTTTAACTATTCCCTTGTTGTTGTCTTTATTTGGGAATGAAGTATGGTTTAAGAGGATGCTTACAGGTGACAAGTTGACAAGGGGTAGATTTGTGGACTTAAGTTTTAGGTGTCAACTTGACTGGAGTAAGTAATACATAGAAACCTGATGAAGCATTATTTTGAATGTGTCTGTGTGGGTGTTTCCAGAGGAGACTAGTGTGTGACCCTGAGTGGACCAGGTGGGGAAGATCTGCCCTCAGTGATGGTGGGCACCATTCAATCAGCTGGGCTCTGGAGAGAACAAATACAGAGGTGAATTGGTCTCTTTCTGAGAGCTGGGACAGACCTTTCTTTTTCATGGTTTTTGTATGTTTGTTTTTTGAGACTGAGTTTCACTCTTGTTGCCCAGGCTGGAGTGCAATAGCCTGATCTTGGCTCACCACAACCTCTGCCTCCCGGGTTCAAGAGATTCTCTTGCCTCAGCCTCCCAGGTAGCTGGGATTACAGGCATGTGTCACCATGCCCAGCTAATTTCTTTCTTTCTTTCTTTCTTTTTTTTTTTTAAGTAGAAACAGGGTATCTCCATATCTCCATGTTGGTGAGGCTGGTTTCGAACTCCTGACCTCAGGTGATCCACAGCCTTGGACTCCCAAAGTGCTGGGATTACAGGCGTAAGCCACCAGGCCTGGCCTGAGCCATAGGCACCTGGGTGACCTTTCTTATGTCATCTTTGACATTAGAACTTCAAGCTCACTGGCCTTTGGACTTTCTAAGTCTTGAAGCTTTCAGCCTACAAATGAGAAATGCACCATCGGCTTCTCTGGTTCTTGAAGTAAAAACACTGAAGCTTCCTTAATAAATGGAGAAATGTCCTATTTGTACATGTGCATTTGTAAAAGATAAAGTTTCTCAAGATCTCAGCTCTTTTGATGACTGCATATGCAGTTGTAACTTACTGTGGTTTTCTATAGATCTTGTCAAAAATCTCGGGTTGTCTGACATGGTATTTCAGATGACTCCAGTTATAAAGCTTGGTACACATACTAACTGACCATAGTGATATGCATTCATAAATTTTTCTGAAGTACTGTTGTGCTTTTGCATGTTTCTCAAATAATTCCGCTTTTAAATATGTAAATAAATGTTTTCAGAGTAATTTTAAAATTATTTTTTTCCAGAATTATATTTTCAGGATTTTGATCTTTCTTTTTTTTTTTTTTTTTTTTTTTTTTGAGACGGAGTCTCGCTCTGTCGCCCAGGCTGGAGTGCAGTGGCCGGATCTCAGCTCACTGCAAGCTCCGCCTCCCGGGTTCACGCCATTCTCCTGCCTCAGCCTCCCGAGTAGCTGGGACTACAGGCGCCCGCCACCTCGCCCGGCTAGTTTTTTGTATTTTTTAGTAGAGACGGGGTTTCACCGTGTTAGCCAGGATAGTCTCGATTTCCTGACCTCGTGATCCACCCGTCTCGGCCTCCCAAAGTGCTGGGATTACAGGCTTGAGCCACCGCGCCCGGCCGCAGGATTTTGATCTTTCAAGGTTAGGATAGTTCTCCTGAATTTTCTGTTTTATGACAGCATCATTCTAGCAAAGGTTTCTAATAGTATTTTTATATTGATTCTTTCCAACTTTTATATGGTTCACCAAGGAATGAATTAGATTTCCTGGCCCAGTTATTTGTAAAAATTTCCTTCAAAGATTACATGATTTGTTGCCTTTTCTAAAATTTGCATCTCTGGATTGTTTGACGGTTCTCTGCGGGGCTTTGTTGCAACTTTTCTTTCTATGCAGCATCTGCTTGATCTCTGTCTACTCTCTCTAGATCCTGCAACTCTTGTTTGATGCAAATAATAAATTTTTTCCAACTCTGCCTTTGCATTATGCCTTCATGAGGTATATTTTTACTGGCATTTCCCTGGCATTTGTACTGTCATTCTGTTAGTGAACACTTTCCCATTCGAGGCTTCTATTGAACCTCACTTCACATGGCTTCTATAAGAGTCATACAGTCTGTGATTGATATATGCCTCATGTTTCAATGAAAATAGAGAAGTTATTTTTTTCTGTTTACCTTGTCGCTTTTGTAGGAAATGCAGAAAAAATAAGTTACTCTATTTTTCTTCCATATTCATACTGGAAGTCTTGGGATGTAGCTTTACTCTGCGTTCTTTTGCATTGTTAATTTTGATAAATCTGACCAAGACACTTTTATAATTTTAAAGAAATTATAATTTATTAAAGGCTTGGTTTCTCTGACTGTAAGACAGCAGTTGCATAAAAGGAATGAAATAATATTTAACCTAAGGATCATATTAATATACCTCATGCCTATACTCTGGTAGTTTCTTGAAGGGAACATAAGGTCAATCAGAAAGGAAACCCTGAGGACTAAAGGCATTGGCTCTGCTGAATAAATGTTAGGTAGATTATAATCCTTGAGAAAAGTCTCAGGGCAAAGTAGTCATAAGCTAAAGCACAATCAATAGCTAAACTAGCTAGCAGGAGAGGCATTTAGCCTGAAAGCAAACATTCCACTATTTCAGACATCCCAGCCATCCCAGGAGAGACAGGTGGCTTTACTCTTAGTTAAAAGGGCAGTGGATCTCAGGAGATATTTGAGATGTTAACAGGTTTACAATGAGCACAAAGGTAATTTGGTACTTTGTGTTTTTCATCCACATGCTTCATTACAAATGCACAACCTGTTTGTTTAATCAAACCTGACTGTGGAAATGGTGTAAAGGTTTCTCTCTGAGTAAAACATCAGAGCGGTTTCACGATCTTGGAAAACAATTCTAGCAGCAGTGTATTTTTCTGTGTGTTGGCTGAGTTTTACAGACTGTGGACTCAAATAACATCAAGTCCACTCTGAAATGGAAACAAATGCACACATAATGAACATGTAGGTATCTGTTGTAAAGAAGCGTCAGTAAACACAGACTTACACTTGAACACATACGATGACACACCTTGTATATAACATTAATAGGTACTAAGTATCCATTGACTTGCCTTAATAAAAATATCATTACACCTCAAAGAATTGATCATGACTTGAGGCAATTTGCTAAAGACTCCCACTTGTTGATCAGCTCCAACCTAGGAAGATATGCCCCCAAACTATCAATGTATCACTGTCAACAAAGCCACAAGGAATCAAAAAAAAAAAAAAAAAAATCCCTGCATTTCGTTTGAGCTATTCTTGCATAAACCATTTCATCTCTTTGTAAAGCCAGTTCCGGACTTCTCTGCTTTCAGATTTCAGTAAAAAGCACGATTTCTGAAATGAAGTCATCTAATGAATTGAATGAGTTATTTTGGGTTGTTCGAAGTATCAAAGGAGACCACACAGTGGCTGGTAGGTCTTGTTCCCCACAGGCCAGATATCTACGTCAGTGGGAAGAGCTCTATTTTGAAGCATTTAAACAAAAAACACACTACTTCTTTTCTTCTTCTACCATGTCATTTTCCTAAATATTTTCTCTTCTTTATTATGAGATCAAGTTATTGGCAAGTCAGAACCAGAGACCATGCTATCAATAGACCAACAAGCTTTAATATAGCTTTACAAGTTTTTTGTTTAAAGGACCTGAAAGTGTCTGTTTTACTCACAAATCCAATGACCTAAACTGCATCTTCACTTCAAAGGAAAATTGTTATGTACATAAAAAGTGATGCATTAAAACATTAAAGTATAATGCCTTTTAAATGCAGAACTGCTTTGATGTAACTAAAATAAGCCCTTTTTTGGTTGTTATTTATCTCATGTCAGTGTTTGTTTTGTGCCTTTCAAGGCAATAGGATTGATAATCATCCTCTCTCTATTCTAGTTAAGGAAAATGTCTTAGAAAAAAAAAAAAATAAAACTACCTGAACAATAACAAAAAATGCCAGGTCAGTCATTTTGTTTCTGAGTAGAAATTCATGCTCAAGACTCTATTGATTACTGGCTCTCTGCCTGGCTATCAAAACCACATTCTTCCTTTTGCTTTCTTAAAGTGGACCTACTATTATTCCAGTCTAGCAAGTCTGTGCATTTCTTCAAACTTTTGTAGCTTGCATCTATTACCTAAATTCTCTTTACACAAATTCAGAAATAACTCTGTCACCTCATTTGCCAATCAAGTCCATCTATTATTTAAATTACCCCAGCTCATCCTAATTCGAAGTGAATCCTGCTTCCTCAAAACTCCTATGATACTTATCTGGACCATGTTTTTGGCACATCCTTTGAGCCTTGTATATTTCATAATCTATTCATGTGTGCACTAGAAGTACTTTGGGAATAGTGACTATTGTACTTAGTAGGTATTTACAAGATAATCAAAATTTCTAAAGATATAGCAGCACCAGGAAGTCTCTTTAAACAAGCTGTGTGCTGTTTTTGTCCTTATTTTTTTTTAATTATAAGTTGATCCACAAAGTCCCATTTCACCTTCATTTCCAGATTCATTAACTAGTGTCCTGACTTTAGTTTTGATCCTGCTTTAAAGTTTATAATATTTTGCTAGAAGATAGACAGGTCTTCCTAATTTAAAAAAACATAAACCTCTCTTTTAAATTGACTTTTTATGGTAAATGATGACAATAATATTGGAAAATATGACAATATGTACTGTATCTAGTACACATAATTTCTATGAGGACTGAGGCATAACTAATAATTCTTTCATGTTTGCTCTATACTTTAAATGATTTAATTAAGATCATTTCTTTGGAAATTTTCACTTGTTGTTAAGGAGGCCTCAGTACGTTTTGAAAGCCATTTGATCATAAGAACTTAATGACTAAAATTAGGGTAAAAAGATGGAAGGATTTTAGTATTTACACAGTTTAGTATGTCTTCATTGAAAATGTACATACCTATAAATCCTTTTTTTTTTTTTTTTTTTTGAGATGGAATCTTGCTCTGTCACCCAGGCTGGAGTGCAGTGACGCGATCTCAACTCACTGCAACCTCTGCCACCCAGCTTCATGCAAATCTTGTTCCTCAGCCTCTCGAGTAGCTGGGATTACAGATGCCCATCATCAGTTTTTTGTGCTTTTAGTAGAGATGGGTTTTCACCGTGTCGAACAGGCTGGTCACCTGACCTCAAGTGATCTGCCTACCTCAGCCTCCCAAAGTGCTGGGAGTATAGGCATGAGCCACTGCGCCCAGCCTATAAATACAAATATATTTAATTGACACAGGTATTATTTCATGATTTCTCTGTACAAATAACATTAAAGGCTTTGGTGATCTGTCACAAATAGGTGGTTTTTGAGATTTAATTTTAATTTAACAAACTAGATGAAAACAATAAGGAAAATATATCTACACCAAGATATAAAACATGGAATAAGAAATAAGAATATTATTATACCTTTAACTTAAAATGATCATCTTATGAAAATACAAAACAAACTTGTATAATCAGAAATTTTAACAGCCTATTCAGAGAATCTCCCCCAAATAGCGACCAGACAACACCAGATTAAAAGCACCATCAAAAGTGACCCAGACCAAAAACTGTGAGTCTCCATTTTCTGCCTGTTGCTATGGCATGTTGAGCCATAAATTGTCTATTTCTAAAGAGATATTCTGAGAAGTTAGTTTTATTCATTCTTTTTTACTTTTATAGGCATTTACATATTTCTATTTTTCAAATTTCTTGTCATCTCTGTCAATTTCAGCCAAAAAAAAAAAAAGTCCTTCATCTTTGGCACAGCTCTGGAGAAAAGAGATTATGGAAGAAGTAGTCTGGGTTATTCAGAGAAACTCAATCTTTTGCAGATTAATGACTGCTTGTACTCATCTAACATCCAAACTAAACTGGCAAACATCAGCATGCGCTCAGCAAAGAAACCACTTGGCATTTGTTGAGTCTATCTTACTCCAGATCTGTTCTATTTTTGCTCAATCATGCTTCCCAGATATGTGCTAGGGAGTGTGTAAAGTAGCAACTGGGATACAAAAACAAACAAGTATTCTATTCTATTCTATTCTATTCTATTCTATTCTATTCTATTCTATTCTTTCTATTCTATTCTTTCTTTGAGAGGGGGTCTCCAAACAAGTATTCTATTCTATTCTATTCTATTCTATTCTATTCTATTCTATTCTATCCTATCCTATCCTATCCTATCCTATCCTATCCTATCCTATTCTTTCTATTCTATTCTTTCTTTGAGACGGGGTCTCCCTCTGTCACCCAGGCTGGAATGCAGTGATCTTTGCTCACAGCTACCTCCATCACCTGGGCTCAAGTCATACTCCAGCCTCAGCCTCCTGAGTAGCTGGAATGACAGGCACACACCATCATACCTGGCTAATTTTTGTGTTTTTTGTAGAGATGGGCTTTCGCCATGTCACCAGGGCTGGTCTGGAACTCCTAAACTCAACTGATCCGCCCCCTCAGCCTCCCAAAATGCTTAGCCACTGCATCCAGCCAGCCACAAGCATTCTATTTTAAACAGCCCAAAATCTAGACTGCAATTTACTGTACCAATATGTTCAAATACAGAGTGATAAGAGCAATAATAGGAGTAAACTCAATGTATGCAAGTAGTTGACAGAAAGGAAGAGTGTCAACAGATGAATGTAGTAGACTGAAAGATGAGAAAGGCTGTACAGGGTAAAAGAGGGGAAGTCATTTCAGGTACTGAAAGGAGAAAAAAAAATATGAAAGCTTGATAGAATGTAGATAATTGCCTATGGCTTGGTATTGCTGGAACATAATGTGAAAGAATAATAAATAGAAGTTTTGGTTAGTGCCATAACATAAATAAATGTCTTGGACTTTTTTGGAATTTAGTGTGTGTACAGGGAGAGGTTATTGAATGGTCTTAAGTGGGAGTGTGATCTAATCAGATTTGTTTGGAAGAATGATTCTTGTAACATATGAAGGATGGATGAGAAGGCATGGCATTAGTTACAAGGAAAGGAGTTAAGAGGCTATTACATGAATATTGAAGTATTCTAAAGAACATCAATAAAGAAAGATAGATGCCAGTATTTAAATATGAGCTTTCCTAAAAGTGTCTGGATGTAAAACTTAAAAATTATTCTTTTCATTCCTAGTACATTAATCATATGATACTTTGACTACATTAAAGGCAGAAAATCCAAACAATTTTTAAAAGATGAGTGATCTGATAGAATTACAAAGTATTAAATAATTCATTTATATCCTTCAAATAACTCAGCTTTTTAGTGAATGTCTGTAGAGAATTACAAGAAGTATCTTTTTATTCCTTCTTTAAATTTTCTGTAGTAAATGTGGATAAAACTTTCCTAGAATACCATTACTTGCTCCAGTAGTATACTAGAATATCTCCTTACATATTTGAGAACAATGTTTAATATTTTATTTTCTAGGCTTGTTAATAAGATAACCACTTAGTTCCTGATACTTCAAATTAGATTTGTTGGCCTCAATTAATGATGAAAATTAAGTAATTTGGTAAAAATAATCCAATTTAAATATCTGCTAATTCCATAATGACAATAGTTGTAATCTAGAAGATGGTATTTTAATTATAAACTTGCTCTATTCAAAAAGTTCCTTAAAGTTCTTTCTCTGAAAAGAACTTTATATGTTCTTTTATATGTGTTCATATTCTCTCTGCTGTCTCCAAATCTTACTATAAGAGAGAAAAAAATAAAATAAACCTCCTCCACTTCATGTCAGTTTTTCCAAGTGCAATTTCTCGTGATAACCTGGGCCTCTGTGTCCCCATGGTTGACATTCTCATAGAAGATGATTTTTTATTCATTTTTTCATTATCCAAGCTTTACAAGACTACTTGCAGAAGGAAACTTACTACGAAGGTAAAGAGATTGCAAATATACTTATATTTTGAGCCTGTTCCTTATTCTTCTTCCTGGTAACAGACAAACTCATCCCCAGCTAATTCATAGAGAAACATGTTTGAACGAATTTTGTTCTAAAACAACTGTTATACCAGGGGGAAAAAAAGAAAAATACAAGGAAAAGACTGATTACTGATGCTCTAGCTTTTCTTGTCCAAGTTAGAAAAGACTGTAGCCACTCAGAGTCAACTACAGCAACAAGAGCAACAGATACACTTTGGACTCACTGCTTAATGAGCAAGGAGGAGGACTAAAGTAATGGTGGGAAATAGCAAGCTAATGCAATTAAAGCAAACTTTATTTATAAAGTGTACTTTTTTCCATTCCTCTCCTCTAAAACAAAGGATGACTCACGTTTTTATTCATCATTTGAAATTTGTACCTAGTGAATGCAATTATTATGTTATTCTTTGAAAATTATAAATACAATTAAGATAAGTCACTTAAAATTATTTTTTTAGAGATTACAAAGTATTTTATCCTAAATTATTTGGTATCAAACTTAAAAAGAAACTTGTGATTTAGGCTCCAGAGGTAATGCCTCTATTTTACGCCTAGACACTTGATCTTAGAAAAGTTAGACATATATCCAGCAAGTTAAGTGGCAAGCCCAACATCTGGAAGCTCAGGAAGTAGGTTTGAAGGACTGATGCTATCAACCTTCAGCCATATCTTTTCCCCAGCTCCAACCATGCTAGCACATCTAAATTTAAATAATGTAGTTGACAAGAGGAGGAGAGTACGACCAACGACCGACGAGACGAGGAAGGAAAAGAAAGGATTCAGCATCCTATAGTGGAAAGCTTACTGGACTTAGAATGGAAGGCTTGGGTTTTGGTTCTGGCTCTTCTAAATTTTAATCACATAATCTTCAGTTGTGATGAGATTTAAAGGATACAATTAATCTGAAGGAGCTATATAAACTGCATATTACTATGCAATTGAAAGCTATTATTCTGATCATATCATAAGCCACTTACCTCTACCGTGGATCCTGCCTTAATTCTTACTTGTTGCCTTCAAGCAGTACAAGCAAAGGTCCCCGGATGCCATTTTTTGAGCCACCCAAGCCATTGTTACATTTTTATGATGTTGTGCATATGTTTTTTATTTTGGTCAACAATTTTTGGACCATAAATATTTTTTATCTTCTCTTGGATCCCAAAATATGTATGAGAAGGAAAGAAAAAGTAGGGGGTTGTATGTAGTAATACTCCTACCTTCACTCATGTCCTTTCCCTCACCACAATTCTTTATCAGTGAGGTCCCTCACTCTTTTCTTTCTTTATCAGGCAACCAGTTGTGGCTGCACAAACATTGTGTCTCAGGACCAGATACTTTGAAAGGCCTGGGAAGAGCTGGTGACCTTCAAATGCTGCTTCAATACCTTTTTCCAGAGAATTAAGTTGGCTTTAATAAGAAGTTTAAGAAACTGCTCCCCACATTGTTTTCCTTAATCATCCTATCTTTCTTGTGTAAGCATTTTGATCATGCATAAAACATGTAAGTTTACCTTAGCATGACTGATAAGGATTGGGGGAGTACAAAGAGAATAAAAATGAGAAATAATAGCTTATTAAAAGCAGTTATCTAGGGAAGACTACACAAACTTGGTGTTATTAATTTCTTACAGCCAGGTTAAATGTTTTCTAAGCTACTTCAAAGTTTAGGGAACTCTCGCTTTATATTTAGAGTATTTTGATAGCTGTATATAAATCAAAAATGTAAATACTCTGACGGAGAATCTAACATAAATATTTAACTTTTAAGTCACCAAATACTTTCTGGTTCTATTGAATTCTCATGTGCTATAAAAGCCAGGGTGAGCATAAAATAAATGCTATATAAAAACATTTAAATATTCTGGTTCAGTGAACTAGCACAAAAGGTTGCCATAAAAATGGAAGACAGGTAATCAAAAAACAGCTAAGGGAGCATGAATGTGGGAAGAAAAATAGAGTAAATTATTTATTGACTACCCACTTAAAGTCTGGAATTCTCCTGATTCTTTAGGGTTAAAAACATTAAATGCACGGTCTCTGACAGAGAAACCTGCAGTCTAGTTAGGGTGAGAATTAGGGCATATCAAGTCTTTCGGCAGTACAAAATGCTCTTCTTTTCTTCCATGTAAACTCTAGAATTGTTCCCAGACTGGTTGACTAAACACGGAATGGGAAATTCAAATTTTTATGCAGTTAAACTAGCAATTTTTCTACTCATAAATGAAGATTAAAATTGAGCATTATGTATTAATAACTATTTTAATACATGATAAAAGTAGAAATAATACTGTCAACATGTATTATAAATGAAAGCATAATTAGAAACAAGAAAATTGACATATTCAAATTATTATCTAACATTTTGGTGAATAATAATACATAAATGTATCTGACAAATATTTGATTGCCTAATTTGTTGCCATGTGATAGACACCTTAGAAACAGAAACACACATATCCCCAACTTCACAATAATTATCCTGTAGTGTAGAGACATTAATTAAATAATCACACTCAAACAAGTAAAACTGGTGCTGTGAACAAACTGTGAGGCTAGCAGCATGATGTTAAGAATAAGAGTATTGCATAAAAAAGACAGTAGTGGAATTTGACCCAGCAGGGAGATCAAAGAGGGCTTCTGTAAAGAAGTTAGCTTGAGCTGAGAACATAAGGGTGAGTCGAAATTAACTAAGTAAAAAAGCAATAAAAGGGAATTCCACAGAGAACATCATGTACACTTACTGGAGCAGTCTAAGTACAAAGGATAAGAAAAAATGATGAGTTTGATTAGGCAGAGCCTAGTGAAGTTGGAGATGGGGTACTGGTAGACCAAGTGATGAGATTCTGTTTTTTTTCCAGGAGAAATGGAAACCCACTGAAAAGTTTCAGGCAGGATACAGACATGCTTAGGTTTGAGTTTTCAAAAGTTAACTCTGGATGAGGTATGAAGAAGAAATTAGAAGTATGGAACTTAGCAGAATTGATGCATTTAATACAATTGGTTATAAATTAGGAGGCCAATTCACAGTATAGGTGAAATAAAATGGTAATTTGAAGTAAAGTGTTGCATTGGAGTTAGATAATGCAAAACTTTTAAGAGATATTATATAGGCACAATTATTATAATTGCTTGGGAAAATAAATATGAAATGAAGGTAAAAGAAGATGTTATTAGGAATGATTTCACATTTTCTGGACTACAAAGAAAATGGAAGGCCTTGCCATTCATCTTAATAAGAAACAATGGAAGACCATAAGCTTATAGTATATTTGACTAAATACTTAATATAGCAATTGCTGCCATATTGCCCTGGAGAAAGATCACTTTTCCAACGTAAAACATTAGCCTTATTGTTGCTAATTCCTTTTGGAAGTAAAATTTTTCTCAAATTGTTGTCACTGCAGTGATATACATAATTTAGGACACAAGAGTTTCACAAGAGCTTGAAGACCTACTTCATGATTTGTCACTAGAGGTTTTGACTCGTAGTGGTTTTATATTTGTGGGTCTACTGTATTTTTGTTGATAAACACTTTGTAAATGTACTTGCTCTATTTTATCGGTTAAACACTACCTAGCCAGCTAAAGTCCTTTGAATACCTCCAGTGGATATCTCATAAGGTGGCGACATGAGTCTTAACAATGCTGCTTTCCTGTGAATGGCACCTACTGGTCACATCTCACAGGAGTCTAAGTTATTTTTCTTAATTCAGTTGTACATATCCAACTCAACTTGAGCAAATCAGATTTACTATACTGGAAATTTGAAACCTGGAAAAGATACACACACACAGATATTAAATAATTAGAATTGAGTAATATTAATTATAAAACTCTAAAAGAAGGTCCGTGACTGATAACTGTTTGGATACCCTGAATTGATTCTTTTCTAGGTTACGGGTATATGTCTAATCTTTCCCTTAGTCTAGTATCCTTTATATTCTCCAATATCATTCTTTTACAAACAAAATAATAAACACAATGCCTATGATGTCCCAAGAAGTGTGCTAGTTACCAGGTTTGCATACAAAATATAACATGGTCCCTGTCCTAACCCTAAACTTAATCACAAACTAACAATCAAAGAAAACATATAAGTTACTACTAAGACTAAAGTTAGGTGGGCTATGGTAAAAATGTGTTAGAGCTGTCAATTCACTTGTAAAAGGGGTCAGAGAACAAGGGTAGCAGGTGAGCAAATGCTTTGTGAAGGAAGTGACGTTATCATTAGCTTACAGAAGACAATCTGGTAGAAATTGTGAGTTGGGGCATGGTAAGCTCAAGTCAAAGAAAGGTGAGAAAATACTCAGACATAAAGCAGCAGAAAATAGATTCGGAACTGCAATTATCTTAGGATGGCTGAGAAGTCTAGGAGAGAAATAGAATAAGAATGTGTGAAAATAAACCTTAAGTGATGAGCAGGAACCAGATTGTAGAGAGTCTTATAGAGCTTGCCAAGAACTTCAGAGTATATTCTATGAAAAATGGAGACATGCTGAAGGCCATTAAAGAAAGGAATCATGTGATTAGTTTTATATTGTAGAAGAAGGCTGTGGAGAAGATCTACCGCATTTTCTGAGGACTATAAAAGGACTGCTGCAAGAGTCTAGGCAAGAGGTGATGAAGGGTAAGGGAATAATAAAGAAAATATAAAAAGGGGTTTAATATAAAAGACATTAAGGAAATTTGATAGAGCTTGGTGACCAATTAAATTTGTGGATAAAGAAAGATAAGACTTCTCCTATCTCTGACTTGATACTTAACCTCCCTGTATATGATTAATCTTTAAAAGAGTGATAAAACCTGTCTATAAGATGTTGTAAAGAATAAACTTAGATCATTTGTGGAGAATTCAACAGTGTGTGTAATATATAGCAGGAATTCAAACAGATTTTGTTTCCTTCTCCCTTTTATTCTATTTACCAAATAATTTAAAATAATCAGAGAAGTACTCTTTCATGTCAATCACAATTAGTACCCATTCATTTTTCAGTGTTTAAACTGCTAATTATTTCACTTGTTGGGATTAAAACAAATCCCTAACAAAATGACATCTAACATAAGTATCTCACATACTCATTTTTATGTGCATTCCAAATGAAATGAAAAAACAAGTTCTTACATTTTTAAATATTAAAAAATTTACACATGATACTGAATTTCATTAAAAAGAAATCTTAAAAAATTCAGGATTAGAATTGAGGTAAAACTGCGATGTTTTTCCATAATATATTCTAAAAACAAATGTATTTAAATCTTTTTTCTTAACAACTATATCAACAGCCAAGAAAGAAATTCACATTTGTTAGTCACTGTCCCATTGGTGACCCTCACTCGATGCTCTCAGTTTGGATTGTGTGCCTGTGTATGAGCATGTATGTGTGTGTATGTGTGCATTATGAATGTGCCATTCTTATTTTTCATTTTGTTGACCAGCTCATTTTCAAAAAGAGAAGAACCTGAAAAGAGCAGAACATGCTATTTTCCACAGACACTAATTCTAGTCTATATGGAGTTGGTTTCCTGTCACCAGACATTTGAGCTAGATATGAATTTTAATTATGCAAGGTTATTAGGAAATTTTTTGCCAATATAAAATAGACTCTTAGGTTGAGAAAATTCTATATATTAGAAATGGATGAGAACATAGACCACTGGAATGATAAAAATGATTTTTTCTGCTATATCTTCCTGTTTATATATCTCATTTTAACTTAAGGATAAAAGACAGGTTGGACTTATATTTATAACTACTATAAATGAGCCATTTTCTTAACAATTAGCATCTCCTCTTTATTCTGTTACTTATGGTATTGCATATAGCCTAGCAATTGATCAATTCATAACATAATCACATGTGAACCACTCTTTGAGTGTAGGGTAAGTGGTCAGAAAAACCTAGCTGACCATAAAACTTTCCATTTGGTAAGGTGTATAGGTATGATTTTGTTTTTTTCATAAAATTATATAAATAAACATTTGTTTTAAGTGTATGACTCTCTGCAACGTAGTTGAAAATATATCTTTTAAAGCATAGCTAGCAATTACTCATTTTATATGAGATAATAGCAATTGACATACTGAATATTTACTATATAATCAGCTAACTTTACTATATAATCAGCTAACTTTAAGATTCCTAGTTTGTCTACAAACCTTTTAATAAAACAGCATATAGAAATAAAACAGCATAAATGCATCTAGAAAACATGAATTTATGGCTTAATGCTAATCTTAATGTGCAAATCACATTTCTAATAAACTGATTACTAATTAACTAATAAATTGAGGGGACAGTTAAGGCAAAGCTTTTACATTTTTAAAATATGTTCCTACTTTGAACTTTATAGAATGCCTCAGATTTTACTAAGTGAATTCTATTGCCTAATAATTATCTCTTATTAAAAATAAAATGAAAATCTCAACGCAGGTATGAAATACAATGGTGAAAAAGACAGATGATATCTTTGTCAGTTTATTCTACTAAGCAAGTGTTTACCTAATACTACAATAATGTATTTTTATTCTGAATCCCATAGCTAGTATTTCAAATATTCAGAACAAAGTCATTTTTCTCTAGCAGGATTTTCAGCTAAATCCATTCAGGCTGTGGCTATCAATTCTAATTTTGTATATATTTTATCAAAAATTATCTATACTACAAGAATTGTGACTGCTGTTAATTTTTTTGCTTTGTCTGACACCACATTCAGCAGTGTTAATCTCTCTTCATTGCTTCTTTTATTAAAAATACATAATTTCTTCTACAAATATGTATAAATATACATACTGTACCAACAGAGCTTTTAAAATAAGTAGAGCTTTTTAAATGTCCTTTTTGTTTGGTGACCTGTTTTCAATTTTGCTTAGTCCATATGATTATGCTTTTTATGCCTGAAACTATATTTCATTTAGACATTTTTACTATAACAATTGCACATCATTTTTTAAAAAGCTATGAGATGGAAGTCTAATACCTTCCTTTCTTTAACCATGATAGGTCCCACCCTTCATAGTCTCACTGATGTAAAGGAAATATCAAGTTTTCAGTTTTTCTTTCCATATATAGGCATACTTGAGTATGGTGAAAGTTGAATTCTTGACTACTGCAATAAGGCAAATATCACAGTAAAACAAGTCACACTAGCTTTTTGGTTTCCCAGTACAATAAAAGTCATTTTTATACTACACTGAAGTCTATTAAGTGTGCAATAACATTAGGTAAAAACAATGTATATACCTCAATTTAATATAATTTATTGTGAAAACAAAATGCTAATGATCATCTGAGCCTTTGGTAGTGGTCATCTTTTTGCTAGTGAAGGATCTTGCCTTTATGTTAATGGGTTCTTCATGATAAGATTAGTAGTTCTGAAGGTTGAGGTAGCTGTGGCAATTTTTAAATTTACAATAAGCAGTGAAGTTTTCCATTTCAGGGGACTCGTCTTTTCATGAAAGATTTCTCAGTAGCATGCAACACTGGTTTATAACATTTTGCCCATGGTAGAGTATCTTTCAGAATTCTTTTCAGAAGTCAATCGTCTCAAATCCTGCTGCTGCTTTATCAACTGCATTTATGTAATCTAATATTTTGTTGTCATTGCCACAATGTTCACAGCATCTTTATCAGGAGTAGATTCTATCTCAAGAAACTACTTTCGTTACTCATCCATAGGAAGCAACTTCTCATCAATTCAAGTTTGATCATGAGATTGCAGTAATTCGGTTACATCTTGATGTTTCAGTTATAATTCTAGTTTTCTTACTATTTCCATCACATCTGCAGTTACTTCCTTCACTGAAGTCTTGGACCCCTCAAAGTCATCCATGAGGGTTAAAATTGACATATTTTAACCTCTTGTTAATGTTCATATTTTAACTTTCTTCCATGAATAACAAATATTCTTGATGGCATCTAGAATGGTAAATCCTGTCAAGAAGGTTTTTCATTTATTTTGCCAAAATCCATCCAAGAACTCACTATGATCACAACAGCTTTACAAAATCTATTTCTTAAATAAAAAGACTTAAAAGTCAAAATCACTCCTTGATCCATGGGCTACAGAATGGATACTGTGCTAACAGTCATAAAAATAACATTACTCTCCTTGTACATCTCCATTAGAGCTCTTGCATGACCAGGTGCTTTGTCAGTGAACAGTAATATTTTGAAAGGAATCTTTTTTTTTTTTCTGAGCATTAAATCTCAATAGTTTAAAATATCTGGTAAAACATACTGTAAACACATGAACTGTCATTCAAGCTTTTTTGTTCCATTTACAAAGAAGAGGCAGAGTAGATTTAGCATTATTTTTTTTTTACAATTATTTTTAATTTATTGATTTCAAATAAAGTCATTAACGCACAAAGGTAGAAAGAAGCTTGGTTTCCCTGAGTTTGGACTTCAGGTTTGGTCAGATCAGTTTCTTTCTTTTTTTTTTTTATTTTTATTTTTTTTTATTATTATTATACTTTAAGTTCTAGGGTACATGTGCATAACGTGCAGGTTTGTTACATATGTATACTTGTGCCATGTTGCTGTGCTGCACCCATCAACTCGTCAGCACCCATCAACTCGTCATTTACATCAGGTATAACTCCCAATGCAATCCCTCCCCGCTCCCCCCTCCCCCCTCCCCATGATAGGCCCCGGTGTGTGATGTTCCCCTTCCTGAGTCCAAGTGATCTCATTGTTCAGTTCCCACCTATGAGTGAGAACATGCGGTGTTTGGTTTTCTGTTCTTGTGATAGTTTGCTAAAAATGATGGTTTCCAGCTTAAGCTCTAGGAATTTTGGAATGGTACATGAGCATTGGCTTCAACTTAGTCACCAGCTGCATTAGTCCTTAACAAGAGAGGCTGCCTGTATTTTGAAGCTTTAAAGCCAAGCATTAACTTCTCTTCTCTAGCTATGAAAGTCCTAGACGGTGTCTTCTTCCAACAGAAGGCTCTTTGTCTACATCAAAAATCTGTTGTTTAGTAGCCATCTTCATCAATAGTCTTAACTAGATCTTCTGGATGACTTGCTGCAGCTTCTATGTCAGCACTTGCTGTTTCACCGTGCACTTTGTTATGAAAAAAGCTTCTTTCCTTAAGTCCTATGAACCAATGTCTGCTATCTTCACACTTTGTTTTTGCAACTTCCTCACTTCTCTCAGCCTTCAAAGAATCGAAGAGTAAGGGCTTTTCTCTGTATTAGGCTTTGGCTAAAAGGGCATGTTGTGGCTGGTTTGATCCTCTATCCAGACCCAAAACTTTCTCTCTATTGGCAATAAGGCTTTTTCTCTTTATCATTCATGTATTCACTGGAGTAGCACTTTTAATTTCCTTCAGGAAATTTCCCTTTGCATTTAGAACTTGGCTAACTGTTTTGGCATAAGAGGCCTGCCTCACTCTTGGCCTATCTCAGCTTTTGACAGGCTTTCCTCACTAAATTTAATCATTTCTAGCTTACTTTTTGATTTAAAATGAGAAACATGCTATTTTTCCCTTTACTTGAACACTTAGAGGCCATTGTACTGTTATTCATGGCCTGTTTCAATACTGTTGTGTCTCAGGGAATAAGGATGGATGAGAAGGAGAGAAATGATGGAATGGTTGGTTGGTGGAGACGGCAGAACACATCAGTTAAGCTCACCCTCTTATATGGGATCTGTTTGTGGCATCCCAAAACAATTACAATAGTAACATCAAAGATCACTGATCACCATAGCAGGCATAATAATAATGAAAAAGCTTGAAACTATTCTAGAGTTACTGACATGACACAAAGACAGGAAGTGAGCACATGATGTTGAAAAAATGGCACTAACGGACTTGCTGGATACAGGGTTTCTACGAGCCTTCAAATTATAAAAAAGACAATATCTGCAAAGTGCGATAAAGCAAAGAACAATAAGGCAAGTATGCCTGTACAGTCACTCTTCACTTAATGACAGGGATATATTTCCAGAAATGCCTCATTAGGCGATTTCTTGTGTAAACATCATAAATATACTTTAACAAACTGGGTGGTATAGATTACTACAATCCTGGGCTTGGCAGGATATAGCCTGTTGCTCCTAGGCTACAGACTTGCCCAGCATGTTACTGTGCTGCACACTGCAGACAATTGGAAGACAATGGTTAGCAACCATGTATGTATCTAAACGTATCAAAGGTATAGTAAAAATGTGGCATGAAAGAAAAAACTGCTATACCTGTCCAGGGCTCTTACGTTGAATGGAGGCTGCAGGGTTGACATTTTGCTCTAGGTGAGTTCAGGAGTGAAAGGGAGTGAATGTGAAGGCCTAGGACATTACTGTACACTGCTGTAGACTTCATAAACACTGTGCATTTAGGTTACACTAAAATTATTTAAAATACTTTTGTATCTTCAGTAATAAATTAGCCTTAGCTTACTGTAATTAATTTACTTTATAAACTTAATTTTGTAAACTTTTTGACTCTTATAACATTTAGCTTAAAACACAAATGCATTGTACAGCTATACAAAAATATTTTTCTTTATGTTCTTTTCGATAAGGTTTTTTCAATTTAATATTTTTTTATTTTTACACTTTTTAAATTAAACACTAAAACACAAACGAACACATTAGCCTAGGCTTGCAAAGGGTCAAGATCATCAGTATCACTGTCTTCCCCCTCCACATCTTGTTCCACTGAAAGGTCTTTAGGGGTAATAAGATGCACGAAGCTGTCATCTCCTATGATTTTAATAATGTCTTCCTCTGGAATATTTCCTGAAGAATTTCCCTAAGGCTGTTTTACAGTCAACTTTATAAAAAATATCTGAAAGGAGAACATTCTAAGGTAATGATAAAAAGTAGAGTATAGTACATATGTAAACCAGTAACGTAGTTGTATATTATCATTATATAACTGGCAGTCCAATAGGCTTGTTTATACCAGCATCACCACAAACTGAGTAACGCATTGCAGTGCCACATTACAAAGAATACAATGTCACTAAATGATATGAATTTTTCAGCTCCGTTATGGAACCACTCTCATATACATAGTCCATTAATGACCAAAACATCGTTATGGGATACATGACTGTATACATACTCATATTTTATATGAGTGTAAGCATGCACTTTTCTGAAGCACGTACAACTCATACTGGAACTGCTATGTTGCATCTACTAGTTTTCTATTAGCAAGATTGTAGACACGTTTAAATATCAGTAATCTTAGAAGTCAGATTTCTAGGTCAAAAGATGTGCGCAGTTTTAGTTTGATAGTTTCTAAATTGCCCTCAAAAAGGTTATGCCAGTTTATATTCTCACCAACAGTGTTTGAGAGTCTCTTTTTTCCCCACACCTGTAACAACAGATAAATCTTTCAATCCAATATGTAAAAAAGGGTATCTCATCGTTGCATTTATTTGGTTGTAAGATTTGTTGGCTTTAATTTATATACTTGTTGCCCTTTTTTTTTTTTTTCTGTAAGCACTCTCTGCTTGTGTCTTTTGACTATATTATTATACAACAATTATAAAGGCTAAAATATATTGGATACTTACTCTGTGCCAAGCACTGTTTTAAGTAATCTATCAGTATTAAGCAATTTAAGCCCCCTAATAGAAACGAGAATTATTTTAATTTTCATTTACATTTTTTCTTAAATTGAGGCAGAGAGATTAAGCAACATTTATATATAGACTTACAGAAATATTAATAGATCGAGTCAGAACTTGAATTCAAGCCCAGTAGTCTGTATGTTTACCTCCTGTGCAGCATTACCTTTTATTATCACATTGTTTGAATTTTTCAAACTATGTAGGGAATACTTTTTCTAAGTTTAGAAAATTAATTCATAACATTAATATATAAAATAAATGTATTAAGGAAATTAGCCCTTTATTAAATGATCAATAATTTCTTTTTTTTCAGTAAAATATTTTTTGTTTATTTTTATTTATTCATTTTTGTGCATATTTTGTTTTCATAAAAAGGTTCTATTCAGATGCAAATCAAAACCTCTGGGACATTATATTATTTTATTAAAAAGTTATGAGACTTCAAAAATTCACTCAATTGTGTTGTCGTATCAGAGTCTAAAACTTATTTTGCTCAGCTATATTTTAAAAGACTGCTTTAAAATTTCAACAGCACCTTCCCTTTTTGCTCTTTCTTTTTGCTAGTTTAACCAATATCCTTATCTCTTCTCAGTGAACATGAAAAAGAATTCACCATTTCTATTGTGAATGTGCACAGAGATTTGTATTAAATTCATCTTAATTTCTTCTATTAAATCAAATTAAATCTTTAATGTTTGTTTACAAATTTTTTGAGAATATTCATGTACAATGGTGAACTGACTTTCATTTTTTAGTACACCCTGAAAACAAACAGAAAACAGTAACGACAACTCTACTTCTTAAATGAACATTCTAAAGAATATAGAGGTGAGCTCAAAGACACTTTCTATTCCTGTTGACCAAATCTTCTGAAACATATATGAGAATTTCCTTTCACAGGTACAGTATTACATGATGATTTATATTCAGCTTACTACTTTTGGTTCTAAGATACTTTCCCCCCACATCGTATCTGTATAAGTGTTCTATCTTTTTAAAAGTAGATGGTGTTTTTTTTTCCCACTTCATATTTACACTTTATATATTCATTTATAAAATTTATCTTGGCAGCTGGGCACGGTGGCTCACGCCTGTATTCCCAGCACTTTGGGAGGCTGAGGCAGCCTGATCACTTGAGGTCAGGAGTTTGAAACCAGCCTGGCCAACATGGTGAAACCCTGTCTCTACTAAAAAAAAAAAAAAATTAGCCAGGCGTGATGACGCATGCCTGTAATCCCAGATACTTGGGAGGCTGAGGCAGGAGAATCGCTTGAACCCAGGAGGCAGAAGTTGCAGTGAGCCAAGATCGCGCCACTGCACTCCAGCCTGGGCAACAAGAACAAAATTCTGTCTCAAAAAAAGAAAAGAAAAGAACAGAAAAATTCTTTTATGCATTGCTGAACCTGAGTCACTTCAGTTGATATAAAAGCCTACATTTTTAAAGATTATAGTTTTATATATAGTTAATTGCAGTTTTCTCTCAGTATCCACTGGGGAAGGGCTCTGTAAACCCTGTGGATACAAAAAACTGTGGGTGCTCAAGTCGCTTGTATAAAATGGTAGTACAGCCAGCACTCAGTATGTGTGGGCTCTGGATCTGTGTACTCAGTCAACAACCCTAGATCCCAAAGCCGGCCCTCTGTATCCACGGATTCTGCATCACATATGGAGGGCTGACTGTAAATGACAACAATTTTTTTTTTTAATTATAAAATATTTTAAAATATTATCCAGTACCTGGGAAAAAGACAGGCACTTAACATATGTGCTGGTCATGAACCTAGGTATTTTATACAAACTAATTCTATTAATTATTCAGAAAGTTTATGAGGCAAATATTATTATTTTCATTTTACAACAGAGTGGCTCAGCGAGATCACTATAAACTGTTTCAGCTCCCACGCCTGTGTTCTTTCTGTAGCAGTATGACATTTTATACAGCATTATCACCAAACATAACTCTGTCCTAACACTGAACACATCTTTTGGACAAGAGTATGTTTTGAATATGAAAATGTTATTTGACTATATTAACTTCCATTTTAGTAGAACTGATGTTGTTCTGCAATAAAGTGAATAAAATAATAATAAAAACTAACATTTACTTCATAAAAACACGTTTGAGCTTTATAAAACCATTCAAGCACTTAACTCACTCACTCATGTAATAGTTATTTATCTTGAACTTACTATGTCCAGAAAAATACTCTTTTTTTTAAGACCTGGGCTCTACTCTACTAAAAATGGAAAAGAAGGTGGAAGAAAGCACTTTGAAAAGTAAAACATATTTACACTTGATGAAAAAAGATGGCATTTGAAAAGCTGAGTCACACTTGTGATGTTAAAATGTTTACTGCCAATATTTTTAAACATTTGGAGCAGAATGAGGGAAAAATGTAAATATTCCATATCTAAATGTCATGTATAAAGTATTAATATTATACTGCATTTCTTTCTAGAATATTTTCAAAGTATATCATTTATGTATTTTAGATCAATGTTTTGTTAGCTACACATCACAACCCATTTGTTGGTCAATAAATCACTTTAACAGGTCACAATTCAAATTCTTTTAAAATTAAATTATAACAGAGAGAAAAAAGAAAATGTCAATATACATTATATTTAACGGGATGACTGTTGTTTTGAAGAACTTTTTTTTTTTTTCTTGAGACGGAGTCTCATTTTGTTGCTAGGCTGGAGTGCGGTGGCGCGATCTCGGCTCACTGCAACTTCCACCTCCCAGGTTCAAGCGATTCTCCTGCCTCAGCCTCCCAAGTAGCTGGGACTACAGGCATGCACCACCACACCTAGCTAATTTTTGTATTTTTAGTGTAGAAGAGGGTTTCACCATGTTGGCCAGGATGGTCTCGAGCTCTCAACCTTGTGATCAGCCTGCCTCAGCCTCCCAAAGTACTGAGATTACAGGCGTGAGAAAAACTTTTGTTTTATTTGTGTATTATGTATGCGTATACGAGGGTCATAGGTACAATATACTTTTTATTTTTAAAGATGGGAAATAAAACATCTGAAAAACATTGATTTAGATTTCTTATGTTAGATGTTAAATTCTGCTTTTTCATAAAAACAGCATTTTTCAACTTTTTAGATTTTTTTAAAATAAATACAATTGTCTCCACCCATACAATATTTCCTCAGGTTGTTCTCATTAAATTTTATCAATTACTTCATTTTGGGCATTTTAGTTGTTGCTATTTTTTTACTATAACAAATAATATAGTGACTTTGTTAGACTTCACATTTGCTGTCTTGAAATATATTCCTACAATTACTACTATGAAGTAAATAGACAATAACATTAAAACAGCATTTGGAACTATTGCTTGTTTAATTTTACTTATTTACATCACTACCTTGAAATTCCTACCTATTTACAAGTAAAATATGACATTACAGGAAATTTGGAAAAGAAAACAACACATACTTTTTACTATATAAACACTGTAATTTTTTTGAAGTATTTCCTCATGGTTTGCAATGACTATTTTTCAAGGCACAAATCATCTACCTAAAACAAATCGCAATACTGAAAACTAAGAATAAATGAGAGGGAGTAGTACCTGGAAAGGTGGATGTAAGAGAGAGGAATGAACCTGCCTTCGTTTAAAAAAATAGAAAAGATATTTGTATAAGAATCTGCATAACATACACATCGTAAACAGAGAGCAAGATGCTCAAATGATTGAAGAATAACTGTCTTATGCCATTAAAAAGAGAGAGAACGTTGTTTTCTTTTTGAACAAAAATACTCAAAATTATTGAAATACTTATTTTGCATGGGGGATTCTCATTTTTAGTACGATCCAGAGCAAGGCCCCCAGACTAATTTGCTGATCAAGAAATGATGAGCATGAGGACAAGCCATACCATTCAGATTCATGGAGCAAAAAGTCTAAGATCAACTACTAGTAACAAATGTTAAAGCTGTCAAAAATACTCAGAGCAACAAGCTGGAATGCATTATGCAGCAGCCTAAGGTGAGGGATTACCTCCTGTTTATTCAGGCAGCTCAAACGTGGAAGCAAAAGCCACTGTACCTGATCCGTTATGACTTTGAAAAGTGAAAAGAACACACACTAGTAAACACACACAGAGTTCGGACTTGGCGATTAGCTAGCCCTTGGCCTGAAGAGTGTCATTCATTTATGGACCAATGACCAGGAGCCTGGCAAAATGCTCCTTGCTGATTAGGTTCAGAAAATTCTAAAGTGGGGAAAAGAGGAGGATCCTTTAGCAACATGGTGAGGCCTGTATTTTTACTGACCTGGAGAAATGCAACGGTTTTATATTATTTTAAAAACAAATATGAAATTCGACATGCAAAGTCTGTTACATAGGGATTGGGTGAGGAGATATAATTGTGTTATTTTCCAGCATCCAAGACTCACGTATATAAAGAAACAAACAGGTAATTAAGAATACCACAATATTTACCACAGGCTGGATTTATCTTGTGTAACAAACTCTCTGGCATCTTTTTAACATTGCTATTTGGGCCTCCTGTCTAAATGACCAGAGTGAATCATTCAAAAGTTATATTGAAAAAAATTTATTAAGCTCTCAAAAAACTCTATTCTTCCCACATCATATTTGTTTCTAAAATTATCCTGCATACTAACTCTTTCTCTCTTCTGCAAATACTATTCAGCAAAGCAGGACAGTGAGAGGTACTGATAATCAATGCTCTTATATCCCAAATTTGTACAGATAATTTCTACCATTACAGATTTATTATTTTGTGTCAGCATGTCTTTTTTTTAATGTTAACATCATATTGGGATACCATATAAAAGCAACAAATGGTCACCCATTCTTTAATATAAATTAAATAAATCAAATGCTTTCTTTCAAACAGCTAGTTTACTGTATAACTTGGGGGAAATGCGAGGTATGCTGAGAGAGAAGAAAGAAAATATACTGGAACACAATTCAGTCTTGAGAAGAGGCCATCCCGGTAGACATAAAGTCAAACAGAAGTCAGAAGTGGGACAAAAAAGGATTTGATGTAAGAATTTATTAAGTGGCTGCAAAATATTCAAAGACTATTTCATTTCTGCTTGCCTCTTTCCCCTGCTTTTTACATTCTCTTCTCCTTTCCTTTTTCAGTTAGAATTAGGAGAGCAATAAACTATGGTTTCTGCACTCAAGAGGTTGTGGTCTATTAAGGAAAGTAGTACCAAAGACAACTATCTGTAATGCAATTTCAGTGTCAAGGGAACTCTAATCACAAGTGGTTAAG
The DNA here is from genome assembly GCF_049350105.2 of Macaca mulatta. NCBI lineage: Eukaryota > Metazoa > Chordata > Mammalia > Primates > Cercopithecidae > Macaca > Macaca mulatta. The sequence continues at coordinate 100,417,116 of NC_133419.1, read as the reverse complement.
TCTATGGAGTCAGCAAAAGAAGGTCCCAAAGAGTAAAGAATCTTTCATTTGGAGCTTGAAGAATGACTTTCCAACAATTTACTTGAAGTTACAGTCACTTACTGCTTAAAATCCAAAGTTCTATTAAAAATATATACATTCATCTATAGCAACAAGAGTAGAAATATTAAATCAGATTACTGAATTGTTAGTGGGTCTCAATTTTTTTTTTTTTTTTTTCTGAGACGGAGTCTCACTGTGTTGTCCAGGCTGGAGTGCAGTGGTGCGATCTTGGCTCACTGCAACCTCCGCCTTCCGGGTTCAAGCAATTCTCCTACCTCAGCCTACCAAGCAGCTGGCACTAAAGGTGTATGCCACTATTCCCGGCTAATTTTTTGTACTTTAGTAGAGACGGAGTTTCACGGTGTTAGCCATGATAATCTCGATCTCCTGACATCATGATGCACCCACCTCGGCCTCCCAAAGTGCTCGGATTACAGGCGCAAGCCACCACACCCAGCCATTTTAACTTCTTTTGGATCACATAAGAGTAAAAACACTTGTCTAAACCCATGAGTGCTAGGATTATTATCAAAATATTAGTTTACAGCAAAATTCTACCTTTTTTTAAAAAAAAGTCAGTTTGGTGATCATACTAAAATTACCTTAAATCTGTGCTGCCTCTGTTTAACACAGATTTATAATTCAAATACATTCACCTAAATATGGGTGAGAAAAATCTTGCAAGCCAAGCATCTCATTGAACAATTAACACACAAATCTGTAGCAAAAAACGAATATTAAAAAGTAACATGTAAATCACTGTATTAAATTAAGATTTTTTTTACAAATACATTGCAATTTAAATCATGTATCTTGCTAATTTAACTCAATTTGGTTCATATTTATTGAATAATTATTAACTAAAATTGATTTTTCCATTAAAGTAGTTTTTTTTTTTAACAGAAAGGAGAAATGAGGTACAATTCCTTGCCATTATAGAATATATGTTACATGAAAAAATCTGTTATATGTAATAGATATGGATCTGTTTATCTGTCTGTCTACCCATCTATATATCAGTTATCTGTTATATGCCTGGAACAGTATTACTGGAAGCTGGGGATAACAAAATAAAAGATCCAGGTTTTTGTTATTTAGTAGTTTGCAGTTCAACAAAGGTGAAAGACAAACTAACAATCATGTGCTATATAACTCATTTTGCCCTAAATTACATTGAGAGGGACACTTATTTCACACTCGTAGAATTGCAGAAAGCTCCTTGGAAGTGATTATGTCTGAACTGAGCTTTGGAGAATGTGTAGCTCTTAGGTGGTTGAGAAAAAAATGAATATGAGACCGAGAATCTAGCATATCTTTTAAAGAAAATATGATCCTCTTTTACCCAGATAGGTTGCTGTCTTTTCTTGGGAACAAACTTTATTCATAGTTGTATAACAGTAAATAAAGATGGATCACCCAGTTTTGACAACCCAAAGGGATGACAAGGTTAAAGAGGGGTTGTGTCACATTCTAGTAATTAGTGTATGCAAACATGGTGGACATGCAATGACAAAATACATTAAGGAAGTGAAGGGAAGAAAGATGTAGAGTTACACAGGGAAAAGATTATAGAGGAATAGGCATAATATAATCCTAGTAAGAACCATATTTGTTAAATTGCAAGTAAAAATTAAAAAAGACTTAAAAGTGTTATAAATAAAGAAGGAAATGATATATATATATAACAAATATTTAAGACATAAAACTGACAGTGTTAGATACTTTTTTAATATGAAAGTTTGGGAAACTGTAACTCAAGATAATTCCTAATTTTCTAGCAGTGCAGAATGACTGAAATATGATGTCATTTACTGAAATGTGGACTGGAGGTGAAGAAAAATATTTTGGGAAGGAGAAGACATATTAAAGAAAGGACAGATTTTGAAGTGTCTTTGGCAAACACAGGTAAAGATGAAAAGCGAGACATCATATAGGTCTTTAGTTTACCTCTAGGAGGGTGTATGGTTTAGAAGAGTAGGGACTTAGAGCATAACTGCGCTTTTGTTGAAAATAAGTTACTGTTGGGGTGTATTAGTTCATTTTCATATTGCTATAAAAACTGCCTGAGACTGGGTAATTTATAAAGAAAAGAGGTTTAATTGACTCACAGTTTGGCATGCTTGGGGAGGTCTCAAGAAAGTTATAATCATGGAAAAAGGCGAAGGAGAAGCGAGGCACCTTCCTCTTAAGGCAGCAGGAAGAAGTGCCAAGCAAAGTTAGGGGGAAGAGCTCCTTATAAAACCATCAGATCTCATTAGAACTCACTACTACGAAAACAGCATGGGGGAACCGCACCCCCCCCACATGGTGATTCAATTACTTCCGTCTGGTCCCTCCCTTGACACTTGGGGATTATGGGGATTACAATCCAAGATGAGATTTGGGTGGGGACACAAAGCCTAATCATATTAAAGACACAAGAAGAAAATAGCAATATTTGAAATATTTGAAAAAGCATAGTTCTAAATAAATACAAATGAAGTAAAATGAACCCTGCTACATGTACTGTTTTCCCACCCTCTACAATATAGACTGTTTATAAAAACCATCCAACTTAGATATTAGCAATTGACAACATAATATAATTGAATTGTCTGTTGCATAAATATAAAATAATTGAGGTGTTGAGGGAATACAATGTTATGAAGCCAAAGATTAGATACATTTACAATTTGTGGATTAACCTATGCAGGGGCAATTTCAGAAGAGCCATCAGCGTTGTACCTATGAATAATTCTAAGCCGGAAATCTCTGACTGATGACCTGATTATGATGACAGTCATTTACACTAATGAAAGATGGAAAAGAAGGAACAGAATCACTAAATGCCTATGAGTCAGACCTTCCACATTTTTAAAATCAAATACTGAAAAAACTTACAGGTGAGCATATCATCTTGGAGAATGTGAATGACATATGCAATGTCAAACAGTCAGAGAGGAAAATTAGTTTCCAAACCAGGTGTGCCTTATTTCTAAGACAGACTAATTGCATTATTTTATAAATAAAGCAGTAATAATATTTGCTGAGTTGTTAATTGAATGAATGGTTGAATCACTAATTCCACTAATAGCAAAAATGTCTTTTACCTGTGGATAAAATTCAAAACTTTTTTTGTCTTAAGAATGGGCTCACTTGCTACTGAAGAAGCAAATCAGTTCTTTTGCAACCACAGCATCTTGCCTGATGCCGGGAGAAAGTACTGCTGTGTCAGTGGTTTCTTGAAGGCTGCATGTACATTTCAGGTTTACTTAGTTGGGAAAGGACTCACAGAGGAAGTAGTATTTCAAGTCTTCTTTAAACTAAATGTTAGTTAACCAAATCTAGGGTTATTTAAACCTATTCTGAATGATTTGCATTAACTTCAAGGTTTTCTCCCTTCATAAGTGGCTTGACCTGGATCTCATTCATTTCATGAAGGAGCAGAACAATCATTACTTATAAAGCAAATTGCTGAGCAGAAGCTTGTCACTGAGTGTTCCAATTACAACTCCAGCAGAATAGTAGATTCAACTCAATTCTATGAATAGCACAGAACAGCATAGGTGATTCAACCATTCATTCAATTACCCACTCAGCAAATATTTATGTGTTTTATTTCTAACATAATGCAACCATTCTCTCTTACAAACAGAACACATACACACACAGATGCACACAAACACACACAAAACAGAGAATATATACAAATACAAATATGTATGCATGGTGCATATATCAAGGATCTTCACTGTGCACACAAATTTCTGAATTCTTTTTTTTACAAAAGGCATACAGATTACATGTAAGAAAAAATAACTTTCTTTTTTTTTTTTTTTTTTTTTTTTTTGAGACGGAGTCTCGCTGTGTCTCCCAGGCTGGAGTGCAGTGGCGTGATCTCGGCTCACTGCAAGCTCCGCCTCCCGGGTTCACGCCATTCTCCCGCCTCAGCCTCCCAAGTAGCTGAGACTACAGGCGCCTGCCACCACGCCCGGCTAGTTTTTTGTATTTTTAGTAGAGACGGGGTTTCACCATGTTAGCCAGGATAGTCTCGATCTCCTGACCTCGTGATCCACCCGCCTCGGCCTCCCAAAGTGCTGGGATTACAGGCTTGAGCCACCGCGCCCGGCCAATAACTTTCATATAGCTTTGCTAGGCGTATAAAGTTTGGAAACATTTTGGAAGAAATTTGTTAATATCTAAAAATATTTAAATAAATATACTTATTGGCAGTCAATTTCAGCTCAGTAATCTACACAAAAAAAGAAAAGATAAGTAGATAAGACACCTGCAAATAGGAATGTACTCGTTGCTATTATGTTTGTATGAAAACAATGCAAAATAATTCAAATATGCCTAAATAGTACATACATAAATTAAGATATATACAATTCATGGAATACTATGTAGCCATGAAAAAAACATGCTATGCATATATACAGCATGAAGTCCCAAATATTTTTAGGTGATATTAACTAGAAAGCAAGTTTCACACAGAATGTATAGAGAGAAGGAAACAAAAAAGAGCAGAAAGAAAGGAAAGAAACAGAAAATTGATACACTTTGGGGTAGGTAGAAACATTTTTTTGGAAAGATACAAGGACCCTGAAAAATAGAAATGAGAGTTCGGGAAAAAATACTTATTTTTTCTATTTTAAGCTCTTCAGATCTCATTTGTCTTCCATTAAAACAAACATGTTAGCTTTACAACTTTTTTTAAAGGTATTGTTGGAATTAATTCGAGTGCCTTAAAAGAGAGGTTAATCCATTTGTTCAAATGCTTTGAGTTGTATCACTGCATATAAACAACCTCTCAGGATTTTGAAATAAGATCAAGATTAGCAATACTTTGTAATACTTTCAATGGCAAAAAACACAATTACTTTTGCACCAACCTAATGTTTGAGTGTGATTTTGTCTCTGTTTTTTTTTCCATTACCAAACAAATCTACTCCTATAGTCATTACACTATTTTCACTCTTCTCCAACTTTCAGGTCCCCATTTCACTGGAAGCTACAACCCAGAAGTCAGTACGGTGAAATATTTGAAACCAGCCCTTTTTTTGCCATTATTTTTCAAAGTCAAAAATAAGCACGTGATACAGAATAGTAGTCATAAATACTCTTGGCAAAGCCTATATTTTTTATAGAAGTCTAACTTTTTCTATGACACCCAATACATAAAGAGGTAGGATTTATTTATGTTGTGATATGAATTTCATAGAAAACACATCAAAAACAGAAAACAATATGGTCTGAAAAATATAACTGTTCAATTGATTAACTTAAACATTATAAATATCTCATTGTCAGCAAAAGGAAATATGACATGTGTCAAATAAATATCAAAACTGACTTGACTAACATTTTTAATACTGTTAGAATAAATAAATTTTTGTTAACAACTCATGTAGAATTTTTATGAGACAACATGGATACTAACTAGGTGTCTTAGTCCATTTGTGCTGCTATAACAGGATATGGATACCTGAGACTGAGTAATTTATAAAGAACAGAAACTGATTTCTCATGGTTCTGGAGGCTGGGACGCACAAGACCAAAGCACCAGCAGGTTTAGTTGTCCGCCGAAGGCTGCATCCTACGGAAGGGAGGGAGGTTGCATCCTCACATGACAGTAGGCAGAAGGGCAAGAGACTGAATGCTGCATGCAAATGCTTTCATAAGGGCCTTAACCTTACTCATGAGGGAGAAGTCCTCATGGCCTTATAACTTCCTAAATCCCTGCATCTAAATACTATCATGCTGGGAACGTTTGAATTTTTGGAGGGGACACATTCAAACCACAGCACTAGGTGTAACATTTTTGTTAAAAATTCAAGAAGAACAGAAATTACTAGGAAACAGTTCACATTCCAATTTACGAATAGTGGGGTGTTAACTATCTCAGTAGGAACAGAAATCAAAGGAGCACTGACAAAATTTAGATATGATATCACTGACCAAAAATATCTTCTATCTGATAAAATGCTTTTGATTGAGAAAGAAAGCAGTCACTCAATATTGCTTTAAGCCAACAAGAGGATGTATTGGCTCATGTGATTGCAAAGATCAGAAGTAGAGCTGCCTTTATCATGACATCATTGGAATTTTGATATACTAATCAAAGCTCCATCTCCTAGGTCTCCTTACTCACTTGTGTCAGTTTCATCCTAAAATAAGGCTGCAATGGTTTTGGATCTCACACACTCTCACTGCAATGTGCACAAGAAGAAAAATTATTTCTTTTACCTCCTTCAAGGGAAGAAGAAACATTTTTCCCAGAAGCCGTAACTACAAACTGAGGCATCGTTTTTCCCTAATAGCTTATGTATTTATTCTTAAGCCCCTCAATGGTGACAGAGGTATGAGGTATAATGGTTAGCTTCCACAGATCAGAGCCTATTTGTATATCATTGGCAGGAAATGAAACTTATTCAAACTCCATATCTGAATACTGTGGAGCTGGGTGGGAGGGGGGAGGAAATTTTCAAAGGAAAGTTTGGGAAAAAGGGAATATTGATGCTAGTTAGGGAGAGGAAAATGGAGGAATTAACACAGTGAGAATTGCTTAAGGAAAATTACCTAAATTTTCTCAGAATGAATTAGAATTAAAAAAAAATTAGTTAGAAACAATTACAATAACTCAGAATCAAGTTAATACAAGCTTTGACTAACAAGTTAACTGTGGTAATGAAGAGATAAACCAGACATGGGAGGATGAAAACTGGAGCAACAAATGATACACTGACTTTACACTGAACTGTGATAATGTTATTTAGAGCTATAAAAAAAATGCAGTATATTTATTATGCATTATACCTTATTATAAAAATCAATACTGTTTAGAGATCACAATTTTAAAAGAAACTAGAGAAAAGCAACAAAAATTAGAAAAATACATGGAAAATTTAACCTATTGTCTCTCAGCCTCTAAACTCACTATAGCTCTATGGGGACCCATTGTGAACAGTTCACAAAAATAACCATAAAGATGTTACTTGGAAGCATGTATAAAATTGCCGAGACTATGAGCCTGAACACACAGTGGCTAACATGTAGAAAATGATATCTCTGGTCAAAATCAACTCTAGAAAAAAATGGCTGATGATTAAAAGTTTGATGGCCTTTGGAACAATTTGAAATTTACCCTAAACAAGTCTCACCTGGAGACTTAATTTCCTAGGTAAATTTCTGAACCTAGTGTATTTAAAAAGGAGTTTTCCTATGTAAAAACGATGGTTCCTAATATGTCCCCATTTTGCTTATTTAGTAATACATTCTCTTAATCTTTTCACTCTACCTGTAATCTGTCAGGTACATCCCATCTTTTACAGTGGTAGGAAGACGTCTCCAATTTCAAACAATGAATATCTAGAGGAGTTTATTTTCAAGTTCATAATCATAGCATTATATAATGAGTTGAGCTACATGTATGTCATTCAACTCTTTTTGAATATTCTCAGTTTTTGTTTGTTTGTTTCCTTCCTTTTTGTTTGCTAGTCTTGTTTTGTTGTCCTGGCCCATGTTATCACTGCCTTTTCTTGGAGAGCTAGAAATAAGTTTTCTTTCTGGGTTTTGCCCCACTAAGTTCCTACAGAAAAGGGGTAATTTTCTATCTGGGTTAACTAGCTATTTTGTGGCTTCAACTGTGAGCATTTTTTCTTCTTAACAGCCAGAACTTCCATCAAAGGCAGTGTTCCCTTGTCTGTTCTCACAAATGGCTTCTGACTAGTTTTATCAAGATATCTAACTCATCAAAGCATTCTATTTCTCCCTGGTTTATTAGGTTTCTTAAAAACATATGGATTTACTAAAAGATAAACTGTTTCCATAAAATTTCATAGACCAGTATTAAGTTAATATTTTTCCCATCTGGGATTGTTATATTTTTCTCTTTTGGGTCTCTAATTATTGGTATAACTTACTTCTTTTTTTTGAATGCTTACATGTGCTATGCCCTGTTTAACACACTTTACAAATATTTTCTCTTTCAATCCTCAAGGCTGTGATATAGGAAGTGCTAACATCTACATTTCACAGAAGAGTAAATTAAGCTTCATGAGAATAAAATCAAACAACTAGGAAGTGCTGGAAGTATATACTTGAATTCTGGCCGATGACATAACAAGCCTAACTTATTTAACCAGTATGTTTTGCTTCTCTCTATTTTTCTCTCCTTTGAATTATGACTAGCAGAGGTCTACATTTAGGGTTGACTTTATACAGGCTGAAACGTATGAAAATCCATAGTTACTTATGAATGGAGAGTGTTTTCACAACATACAACCCCAGTTACTCACCATCTCTTGAGAAGGCATCCTAACAACTTCACAGAGATTGCTATGCATCTTTCACTCAAATACATCATCTAGAGTATCTTATATGATTTTAAGTAGTAGAGAACAGAATTTGTTTAATGCCTGCATTTCATTTCCTCAGCATCTTGCTAGACAGCCACCGATATATCTGGGAATTATGTGTATGCCTTTACAAATGTTCCTTCATTTGCTGTTCCCATATACTTTATAGGAAACTTACATTAGGTAAGACCTGACAATTGAACTGGATTTCTCTCAATACATGGTGAAATTTTTAATGTGTCAAGTACTATATTAAAAATTAGAAGGTAGAAAACATTCTTCTCCTTTGATTTATGAGGTCAAGGCATTTTAGATTTCATCCCACCTTTCTGATCACTTAAAAAAATCATTTTCATTGCAGTGAGCCAAGATCTGACCACTGCACTCCAGCCTGGAGACAGAGTGAGACCCCATCTCAAAAAATAAAATAAAATAAATAATTAAAATAAATCATTTTCATGGGTTCCTAGTCTTTGACACATCACTTAAATGTTAAACTTCACAGAATGTGACCTCAGTCCTCCTCACTCTTCTCCATCAAAAATAGATGCATGAATACTTCTATTATTGTGATTTTAAAAGCATATATAAAAAATCACTGACTCCAAAATCTCTATCACAGCCTATTGTACTCCAAGATAATAAACAGTTCACAAAACATTTACACTTGGATATATCATAGACGTTTTAAATTAATGTGCTTAAACAAAGACATGTACTCTTTCCCACATTGCTCTTCTTTCCTTCAATATATAATTCCCATGTCAGTAAGTGATGCATTCAGTCACTCAGTCACTCAAGCCAGTACACTGAACATTTTCTTCTTTCTCAGTCCCTCAATCAGTCACCATATTATATTGGTTTTATCTTCTATCTTTCAAGTCTCGCTCTGCTCTTCTTACTGCCTTAGATTAAGTCTTCTCTATTTTCTATATTTGCACACCATCCTCTAAATTGCTCTTCTAAATTAAAACAGTCCCCCTTCTCTAATTTATTCTCTACCCTGCTATCAAAGTTGCTTTTTTTTTTTTTTTAAAGGATAAAGCTCTCTACTGCCAGAAAGCCTTCATTACATTCAGAGGAAAATGCAATCTTCATTCCATGATATACCATGGCCTTTATGTACGTGCTAGTGTGACTTTGGTATATATTTCCCCTTACAAAATTGGAGTTGATGCTCTAAAAGGCCTACTCAGAAAAGCCTCCTCAGAAGCCATGAAAGTCTTTGATTTCTAGGTGAGTGGGCCATACCAAAGCCTGGCTAATTCCAGAAAGCATATCTCATAAGATAGGTACACGGCAAATGGCTTACCTTTAGCAATATATGAAGTGATGATTTATTTATTTATTTATTTATTTTTAATTTTTGAGACAAAGTCTGTCTCTGTTGCCCAGGCTGGAGTGCAGTGGCACGATCTCAGTTCACTACAACCTCCGCCTCCCGGGTTCAAGTGATTCTCCTGCCTCAGCCTCCTGAGTAGCTGAGATTACAGGTGCATGCCACCATGCCTGGCTAATTTTTTTGTATTTTTAGTAGAAACAAGTTTTCACCATGTTGGTCAGGCTGATGTTGAACTCTTGACCTCGTGATCTTCCCACTTCAGCCTCTCAAAGTACTGGGATAACAGGCGTGAGCCACCATGCCCGGCCCAGATGATTTAAATAAAGGTATTGGAGATATACATGTGTGGTAATTTTAAAATATTAAGACCCTGTATCAACACTTTTTAGTGTTTTTGATTTTATCTATAAAAGTTTATATTGGAAAATGACTACCTTTGTACAAATTATAATTAATTATCACAAAATACGAGCAAGAATCTGATGTCTTTTAAAATGTGTGGAGAAAATGATCAGATATTGTTCTATCATTTTTTTAAGTAGGCTTTCATTTAGAACTCCGATTCCCTAAGGTCAAGATTAATATCCTGGGAAGAAACAATAATTATACAGCACTGGAAAATCAAATGACACCTTTACTTGGAGCTAGAAATGAGGGCATGCCCACCAGCTTGGTTAGCCTGCACTGGTTCAGCTATATAAGAAACCATGTGACTCCTCATCATAGTCATCTGTGGTAAGCTAATTATCACAGACCGTCCAGGGCTAATAGCCTGGGAAAACCTATGTAAAACTTCTATTTCCAGAGTAGACTTTTTTTTTTTTTTTTTAAGAATCCCTATGGTGTTTTTCTTCAGGCATTAAAGTTACATCAGCTTCCTGGGGCCCCATTACGAGAAAGTAGCAAGATTTTCTTCACCTTTTAAATTCAAGATCTAAAAACTGTTAGTATATTGTGAAGCAATTATTTATTCCAATGAGGATAAAAGGTATACAGTTTAAAGGATTTAGCCTTGCTATTAAATATGTTAGACAAATGGATATATTTTAGGATTAAATCTGTTTTAGGTCTACTAGCTTAATATAGCCTGATGAGAAAGTAAAAGGGTATTGCAACTCCATTATTTTGGAGTTACACCTTAAACTCTGAGTAGACACGTTAGTCTAAAGATTAGGAGACATTTTGTTTGGGCTTTGGTTTGCCACATGGAGTTGATTACTTCTAAATTTGGTAGAATACTATGGAGTCTCATCAGATCCAGGGAAGAATTTGAAAGCTCTGACATAAATGTCTCAGAGTGGTACTACATCAAAATTAAATAAATGTGGAGGCATCTCTATAGATTTTAATTCTCAGGAAAACAACTTTCTGCAATACTTATTTTTCCTATAATAAATGACCAACAGAAAATTAATAACATCTACCAATAGCTACCAATATCAGAATGAGTATAAAATTTAATATTGTTATTAAATTCAATTTTAATTCCAATTCTACATGACTATATAGATTGCTTTTGAAGTTTACTACATTTAGTAAATCTTGGTAAAATCTTATAGAAATTTAAATGTCACATTACATTCCATGATTATAACAATGAGAGCTACACAGCACATGTAAGGTAAGTAAATCCTTTAACTTTCTATTTGTTAAAAAATACACGGACCAATAATTTGCTCAAATGACATTTGCTCAGGTGGAACTTCCTTGAACACCTCAATCCTCCTCTGCTTCTGTCTATCTCTTTACCCTGCTTTATTTTTCTTCTTAACACTTAATTTTACTCATATCATATTATATATGTATTTGTTTATTTTGAATCTCCACTAGAAATGGAATTTGTTTGAGTCACTGCTGTATCTCTGTCATTTAAGTTTCTCCATTAATATTTGCTAACTGCATTTATAAACTTAATATATTTTCAAGATCCCTGGATTTGGAATTAGACAGCATTGGTTTGAGCTACTGCTCATTATGGCAAAAGGTATAGAATTACTGATACTCAATAACTGACCTAGAAAATGAAAATACTCAAGGCATTTATTTGAGTTGTTGGTTGGGTGAATGAAATGAGCCCAAATAAAAGTACTTTATACACTGCTTTAGCGTTTGCTAAGATTAATTGTTATCATTATGCTGACTTCATCTTTTGAACCTGTGACTTAAACCAACTTTGAATTCCAATTCATTCTTTAGGCTATTTTGTCTTCAAAAAGAAAGAAACAAACTTAACTATTTCAGATGACTTTTGTAAAACTTAAATATCATCAACTATATAATTTAAAAATACAAACAAAGTGATGAGGTTCAGGACATGCTATCCAAAAATATGGTGCCTTGGCATCTGAGGAAGTAGTAGAAGCAGGAAGGTCTTTCACATGGTCTCCTCCTTTTCTCCCCTGAAACAAACCATTAAAGAATTATCTGACCTTCATTTAAAAGAGTCTAAAAGTTACTCATTCCAGAGGGACTCTTCCTGTTCCCAGAGGAAAACATGTCCTCATCTCTGAACTGAAGACAAAGATGCCAAGAAGAATCTGAACAAACAGTCCTCGCTGTGTCCCCTCTTCATTTTACTACCATGAGATCATATCCATTTTGTTCCTTCACAATTCTGCATGCCTGGCTTCCCTTCCCCAAATTCAACCATAAAAAATATACAGCTTTTCCTGTTTCTTTGAGTCTTCATTTTTGAATAACCTGTGTCATGTAAACATGACATTAAATGAATTTGTTACGCTTTTCTCTTGTTAATGTGTCTTTTGGTATAGGGGTCTCAGCCATGACCCTTGCAATGGATAAGGAAAAGATCTTACTTTTTCTCTCCTACACAGAACAACACCAAATTTTAAAATTAATAATAATAAACTAGATTCTCGACTATCACATCACTATAGCACTAATCACTTTCCGTTGAGGTATATCTTTTCAGAAGATTTTAGCATATGAATATGTTATATTAGTCATCACAAAAAGTTAGAAAAAAAAAGAATGCTGAGGTAAATATAAGCTTGATTCCTGAGACAGAAAAAAAAAAAAATTCTTCCAGTTTAAAGGCCTGAATGAAGCAAGATTGGAAGATTAGGAGTAAGAAGGTCTATTAAAGAGGTAACTGACGTGGCTATTGTCACAAAATATGTAGATCTTTGTTTTTCATAATGATCACCAGAGAGCATCAACTTACAGAGGAGACTTTTTTGACAATGAATGAACATGACCCATCACATAAATGTCAGCCAATGTCTGTCTTCACGCCACCCACCCCGCAATGTTTGAACAATGGGCCCATGAACAGAGTGTCTTTAATGGCACAAATAGCATGAACCCAACAGATGGTTCTCCTCAATAAATACAATGTATCTACTGCATTGTTTGATGTTCTGAATTTCCAACAACAGGTACTAAAAATGATCCTTCTCTCTTGAGAAGGAATCAGGCTTCAGGTTGGTTATATGACTTCTTCTACCCAAGATGGGACAGCTCTTTAACAGCTTCAAATCCCTTCAGGATAACGACTTATCTTTCCTTCCTGTGATTCCTACTTGTACCACCATCCAAGGACTTACAAAATATTTGATCTTTTAACATGCAATACCACATGGCACGGCATTAGAACAAGGGGACCATTTTCTGACAAAAATCTATGACCATAGGCACATGAACACAAAATGTACTGGTGATTTCATGTTCCTCATTGAGACAGCAAGCCTAATAGTTAGATAACTGGCCTGGTAAAGCCTCAGTTAAGATTCCATTTCAAGGAAATATGCAGCAGAATTGAAATGCTATGCTTCTAGATGCATATTCGATGAATTATTAATATAATCCCAATACATATTGTCTCAGAAACAATGAGTGGAAACAGGATTGATCCCTCCTACCTTAACTGTCAGTATCCACCTTGTAGGATCTGTGTGTCTCCCACTCTGGAAATCTCAGACTCTTCTATGCTAGAAGCCTGGTTACTAAGGAATAAATACTTTCACGAGGAGTCATTGTAAGGATTCCTCTGATCATTGACCTCCAAATATAATCAATTCACCTTAAGTCCCTTTTGACAGTATGTTAGCAATCTTATTACCAGGAAAATTAGCCTTGTTGCTCTGAAGGCAAGACAATAGGAATAAAAACTGGAACTCAGGGAATTCTCTGGCACAACTCTTGGCACTACCCTGCCTGGCCTGCTGAACCACTATATGGGAATTCCAGCCAACACGGCCTAACAAATACAAGGTTAATACAGTCTCAGACCTCTCAAGAATAGAGGTCTGAGGTCACCCCACTAGTAAACATATAGACTATCCAAGGTACTAGAAAGGGTGAGGGGAATCTAGAACAGTGTTGAGATTAGAAAGATAATATATATTGACAATGATGTCAGGTTAGGCCAGATGTAGCAGTAAAGGCTGTAGCTTGATTTTATGATTCTTGTCTCTTACTCGTTTCCAAGACTGAGGAAACCTAACTCCTTGAAGGTATGATTGAATTTGCATCCCCAATATCCCCTTCATTGCTTGGAAAATAAAGGAGGGTACATTGTTCTCACAACTATGGAGGCCCCAGACTACAGTATGGAAGCTAGCAGTGGAGGGCAGTACTGCATCCATGCTGTGCTATCTGGAATATAGTATTCTTCCCACATGCACCACTCGAGCTCTCCCACGCCTTACCAGTATTCTGTTTTAGCTTTCCCGATAGTGGTTAGGTCTGTGTGGGCTCTCAGTAACCCCACACAAGGGCAGCTTACACAACTGTGCCTCATGCCTGCAGCTCCTGCCCAGAGGATTCCCTCAGGATGACTCCACGGGACTCAGAAGTATTTGGGAGTTAACACTCAGTGGAGCAAAGCTTTTATCAATGAGAGATAGGAAACCATGGATAAATTGTTCCACTTCACACATCACATGGTGGCCACCGCATATAAACTGAGAAGAGGTAAATTTCTGGTTTCTTTGGGGACATCCTAAGGCGTCATGCAATCAGCAGGCAGCTTGCTAATACTACAGCCTCATGTTGGCACCCCTCCTAACTCACTTCACCTTCCTGAGCCTCACTTCTACTCACTGGGATCACAATACCTAATAAGTTAACAGTGACTAAGCATTCTGTCTCCGACTACAATTTCTGGGGAACACACACTGAAAAATAATCTATTATTTTACTGCATGATATTTACAAAGTAAGAAGAGTACACTAAAAGTGAATTGTGAGACACTGGTATTCTCCGCTAAATAATTATGTATGGACTTCATGGTCAAATAAAAATTATATTTGTAAGCAGATTACTTTGTTTTCCCTTAATCATGAATTTATGTAATAATCTACAGAATCATGATGTGGAGAAAAAGATAAATTTATGTAATAACTTAATGTTCAAATGATGAACACCTAAATTATGCTTCTTGAGTTGGTCAAAATTAGTGAATAATTGTCTGAATAATGTCATATTTAGCACTACTTTCTTATAATATTATTAAGACTAATTAATATCATTAATATCACAGAATGACTTATTATTATTTGTAAGGTATAAACATATTAAATATAATTCCCCAATACATTTTTGAAATAAAACTTAGTAATTCTGTTTCTGTGTAGTCATCATATTACCAAATAAGAAATCTAAGAAGTGAAATAATGTGTCTGAATTCTAGGGGTGAATATGTCCAGATATAATGAAAGAGTTAAATGGATGTTAAACATTAAAATTTAAGATCAAGGTACTTGTTTCAATCCCCCATCATATGCAAAAGTATTTATCGTCCTTTTTAAAATGTTTTCCTATTTTACATTCATTCCCTCTCTTTCTCAGTCTCTCTCTCAGTCTCTCTTTCCCTCTCACTTTCACTCTCACTTTTGCTGTTTCATCACTTGCTCTCCCACATTCTCCCTGGCAAGAGGTCTGCAGTAGGAATATGATAACATCTGTACTTTCTTGAATTCCTTCTATGGTGTACAAACTCCTGGCAGACTCCATGCTACAGAATGGATGTCTTGCTTCACAACTCATAAATAGTACCTTAGTCGGACCCCTGATATGTTAAAATAATACATAGACTCTATAATTTAATAGGGACTCCAAGTGAGAACAAATTATCTCAGATATTATGCCTTCATTATTCACAGGTGTCAGTATTAGTAAATAAAGCAACGCTTTATTTGAGGTTCCTTAAAGCCAGGAACCACTAGAGAGAATGAGAAGTTAAAATATATATATGACAAAGTCAGATACTGTTAAGAGTAAGCCTCGTGTTGTAAAATATTAAATGGTGCTCTAAATCTTTAGGGGAATCATAGTTTCATTGTTTTAACAGCTTCACTTTGTCATGTTTACATGCTTATATACCAGAATAAATAACACTCTATTGCATTTGAAGGCTGATTTTTATCCAGTTACTCTCTAGAGTAATGCGAACTCACCTGAATGCCACTTAACCTACTTTTGGGCTGAGTTACCTGTAATTTAGCAAGTTGACTACAAAGACAGCATTTGACTGGCACTTGTATGGTCTGAAAGAAATGTCTCTAAATCTAGAAAAATCCAAAGTGAAAGAAAGTAGTCAATTGTACAAATGCAATTAAGAATAAAGAGAAAAGAAAAGCAAGGGTATTTATGTTTTAGAAAAAAAAAAAAGTATTTTTTTATCCTTGGCAAATCATAGAGTAGACTCTCTTGAGACCTTCTGCTCTTGTTTGACAGAGGCGATAGCATACGGCATTCTACTGAGATTCAAAAATAGTAGTCTAGTACTTTCCGTTTGCTTTTCATACTAAAGTAAGACTTCCAGTATTCAGAACAATGCTCACTTTCCCCTCTTTTTCAGTATCTTTCAATGAACTCCCACACAAATTTGTGTTAATTATGAGACTGATCCTCCAAGGAGAAGCAATCTATCCTGTCCTGGCATGTGGCAAAGTCAGAATGTGTGGAGTTTTGGTAAAATGATTGCATAGATTCTCATCAATTTTGTTTTCTCTTGCAGTGTATACAGGAAGATTTCACTTTCCACAATTCTATGTAATTAAATTGGTACACTATAACTAGTTCTGGATGCAGATAGAATGTAGAAAGTGGTGATATATCCAACTTTTCTCTCGGCCCTGAGAATTTCTTTTAAGATTCGTGGCTGAGGACCTAGCCTCCATACTAGTGGTTAGCAGTGAAGATTTTGAGATAAGAAAGCCACACAGTAGAAAGATTCTGGAGCCTGGAAGTTCTTAAAAATGGTGGCTCATGCCTGTAATCCCAGCACTTTGGGAGGCCAAGGCAGGCAGTTCACGAGGTCAGGAGATCGAAACCAGCCTGACCAACATGGTGAAACCCTGTCTCTACTAAAAATACAAAAATTAGCCAGGCGTGGTGGTGCGCCCCTGTAGTCCCAGCTACTCAGGAGGCTGAGGCAGGAAAATAGTTTGACCCATGAGGCGGAGGTTCCAGTGAGCTGAGATCGCGCCACTGCACTCCAGCCTGTACGACAGAGTGAGAATCCATGTCTAAAAGAAAAACAAACTTCTTGGAGATTCTTAGAAGAGATTCCTCATAGCATCAGATAGTTAAGTAAGAAAAAAATAAATAAATAAATAAGAAATAATCTTTCATTTGATTAATCCCTCTGGCATTTGGAAATTGTTCATGATAGCAGCTAATGCAAAATATATTTATTATTGTAGGATTAAATACAATGATCCTAGAGATCAAATACAATTAACTTATAATTAGTTATATTTACTGTGGGGTGAATCTTCACCCACTCTTTTATAACATTTGAGTAAGCCCTCTTGGCTACATGACTATATGGCATGTACAAACCCATTTAGGTGACTGGGAGCGAACTTACTCTTAACTCATTAAAAGTTGCTTTAATTTATATATTTTGTTATGGGGAGCTGGGTTTTGGAGAAGCAATAGGCAAATTTTCATAGGAATAAAGGGATCTTCTGGTTGAAAATAAATTAAGACATTCTTGATATTTCATGTTTTTAGGTTTTGTTTATGTGCAGAATGGGGATGATCCAAGTGATGTGTGCTAGAAGGAAAATGTATTAGGGACACTGAAAAGAAAGACAACGTAAAGAAAAAAGAACTCTTCATGAGGACGTTTTCATCAAAGACTATTAAGTTTGATTTTGTAAATTCGTCTGCAGGATGTCTGGCTTCCCAGATTATATGTGAATATTTGCATTTGCTTCATCCGTACTCTCATCCAACATTTATCCACTGATAAGATCTTGGCATCAGACAAGAAGTATCTTATTTGTGATAATTTCACTGCAGTCACCTGCTTTATTACATAAGTAATCACAGTGCAGAAGCCAGAAAAAAAGTATGGTTCCTAGGAATTCATCAGTTTCCTTTGTTGAATAAATTTCCCTAGAGGATCCTTCTTCTGATGGTCGTCAGGTTCACACTTACATCCTACCCTTTAGTTAATGTGTCAGCCTTGCTGTATAGTCACTTCACCTGAAAACATGGTGGACACATGATGGTAACACTCAGTTCTCCACTTGAACCAACCAAACTAAACGTCTTCCGTGATCTGTCAGAACCGATGTAGAATTTAGGTACTTCCTTGACCTTCTCTCTGCCAACATCTGTTCACTTGGCACTTTTACTGTAATATGGCCAACCATGTTGTTGCAGTGTGTTCTTTCAGGCTGACTCTTCCAAAAATACCAAAGGGAAAGACAGATGCAGTTCCTATGTCCACTTAAATTCCCTTATTTGGGGACTGTATAATATAGCTCATTGTCTATAAGCCTTCTTTCCCATCATTTTATAGCCAATAAAAATAATTCTAATCTCTTTTTTTGTGTAGCAAGAAAACAGATCTATGTCATCATTCCTTCCCCACTTTATAATTTACGGTTAACCTCTGCACTCTGTTTCAAAAGCCAATATTGATCAAAGTAATGCTTTTGAAGTTAGGAGGACAACAACAACAACACAAAAAATCAACAGTCCAGTTTTTGCATTTGAAAGAAATAGTTTTTAAAACTCTTGAAAATCTAAACTACCTTTTTAGGTTTTATTTTCACCGAGTTCTTTTGTGTTTTATATTTCAATTTTACAGTTAACTGAAAAATAATCATCATTTTAATTTACATTAAACCATCATTTACTCACAGTAATTTACATTAAATAAACTCTTCTAAAAGGGAATAATATACTGACTATTATCTAAACAAATTTCTGGGAACCCATTATATGTTATGTGCTATGCTAGGATGCAAAGATTTAGAGAATAAACAATATACAGTAGGAGCTTTTCAAAGCTTACTTTTCCTGGTAGAGACATGGGCATAGACAAGAGTATAATGCATAATGGAAACTATTATTATATAATTTTGGCAGCAAGTCAGAGTATCGAAATTAGTTTATTAAAAGTTGATATGCTCAATGAAAGACATCAACTTGGTCTAGACATATCTGAAAAAGATTAAAGCAGGCATTTTAAACAAATACTATTAACTGAATTGAACTCATAAAAGCAGAAAAGGCCAAATAAACTATAAGAATGAACTAAAACACTTCCTCAACCTATTATACAGTAACAATAAACTCTCTAGGAAAGAGAAAATAGGAAAAAGTTGTAGAATTCAACAGTGGGATAACCGAGCCCAGAAGATTCATATTAATTGTAAGGGTAATGTATAGAATTCAGAGACAAAACAGTTTGTGTAATTATTCATCCATGATTACAGACAAAGGTTTTAATAGCTTTTCCAAACCAAGTAAACGAAAACCGATTGCTTGACTGCCTACTATGAATGAATACATCGAACATTATACTCATTATTTCTCCATAATTTTAGAGTGGAAATAAAGAATACTGTGAGAAGTTTCATGGTTGTAAAGATGTCCAAACTACAAATTGGACATAATAATATTAAGACAGAAATTCAGCGTTTTTTTGTCTGTTTGCCTTTTCAAGTTTAAATCATTCTGACTAAACAGAGAAAATCTCATTTATTCCTAGTATATATTTTTATTCAGCTGAATGCTTTTATTAATCAATAAACTTTAGAGCATTTTTAGGTTCACAGTAAAATTAATTACAGAGTTTAGAGAGTTCCTTTATGTCCCCTGTCCTCACACATGTACAACCTTCTGTATTGTCAACATCCCAAAATACAATGGTACATATGTTACAATTGATGAGCCTATACTGACAAATCATTATCTCCAAAGATCATAATTTACATTACAGTTCACTTTTAGTGTTGTACATTCTGTGGCTTTTGAAAAATATATAATGACACATAGTTACCACTTTAGTAACATACAGAATAGTTCCATTCCCCTAAAACCCTTTGTGCTCTGCCTATTTCTCGCTCTCTCCCCACTAATCCATGGAAATCGCTTGCCCCCATTTATTTTAACAATTTTGGGGGGGGTTGCTTTTGTAATTTTCAAAAATGTTTAATTGACTCATAATGTACATTTTTATGGAGTTAATGGTGATGTTCAAATAAATGTAATGTCTAGTGATCAGATCAGAATAATTAGCATATCCATCTCAAATATTTACCACTTCTTCATGTTGGGAGCATTCAATATCCTACTTCTAGCTATTTGAAACTATGTATTATTGATAACTATAGTCATCTACAGAGCTACAAGACACTGGCACTTATTCCTCCTATCTAGCCGCAACAAATATCTTGTGTATCCTTTAACAGATATTTCCCAATGCTCCCCTCTCCCCTGCCCTTCCCAATCTCTAGTATCTTCTGTTCTACTTTTTACTTCTAGGAGATCAAGTGTTTTGTTGTTGTATGTTTTTTTGATTCCATATATGAATGTGAATGAGAACAGGTGGTATTTAATTTTGTGTTCCAGGCTTATTTCACTTAACATAATGTCTTCAGTTCCATTCGTGCAACGGAGAATGATTATTTCACTTTTTTTATTTTAATCTGAATAGTATTCTGTTGTGTCTATACCCTCCATTTTCCTTATTCATTCATCCATTCTTGTACACCTAGGTTGTCCAACACATAGGTTGTCCAACAATGAACACATATTGGTTGTTGCGAATAATACTATAACAAACATAGAGCTGTAGATGTCTTTAAGATATACTGATTACTTTCCTTTGAATAAATGCCCAGTAGTGGCATTGCTAGATCAAATGGTAACAATGTTTATAGTTTTTTTCTGCGGAACTTTCATGCTGTTCTCCACAGTGGCTGTAGTAGTTTACATTCCCATCAACAGGGTATATGAGTTTCCTTTTCTCCACATCATCACCAGCGTTTGTTATTTTTTGTCTTTTTGATAAATGCTATTCTAATAAGGGTGAGATGATACCTCATTGTGGTTTTGATTTACATTTCCCTGATGATTGGTGTTGTTGAACTTTTTTGCATATATTTGTTGGCCATTTGTATCTCTTAACAAATGTATATTCAGATAATTCACACATTTTTAATTGTATTGTTTGTTTTTATTTTTTGCTTTTGAGCTTTCTGAGTTCTTTGTATATTCTGGATATTAATCCTCATCAGATAATTGTTATTTCATTCTATTGATTGTTTCCTTTGTTATGTAGTATTTTAGTTAGATATAATTCCATTTATTTATTTTTGCTTTTGTTGCCTGTGCTTTGAGGTCTTATCCATCAAATCTTTTTTCAGACTAAGATCCTAAAGCATTTCATGTGTATTTTCTTCTACTAGTTTTATAGTTTTGGGTCTTACATTTAGGGCCTTTTATCTATTTTAATTTTCATATAGGGTGACAATGCAGGGATCTAGTTTAATTTTTCTGCATATGGGTATCTACTTTTCTTAGCACCATTCGCTGAAGAGACTGTGCTTAGCCCAGTTTATTTTCTCAGTACTCTCACTTTGACTGTCACCTTTTGTGCTTCTATACTAATTTTACTTTTTTTTTTTTTTCTATTTCTGTGAAAAATGTCATTAGAGCACACCCCCCCAACCCCACAACTCTGGCCAACCAGAAGTGTCAGGAGATCATCAGGTGATGGTCAGGCGGTTGTTACGCTTTCTCACTAAAATAATAATTGGTCACAACTGGCACCAGGGAGTCTCCTAATAGAAACACCTGACACTAGTGAGCAGCATCTTCCCAACAAGATCTCCCAAGTTGGGTGAGTGGGCTTATGAGTATGCACTAAGAAACAAAATCGTCGAGTTTAGCTGATATAGGACGTTCTTCTAGAAACACTCAACTGGTAAGGGAAAAATGCCTCAAGTTAGCATGCGCAGAACTCCAGTAAACACAAAGTGACTCTGTGCATGAGACCCCTCTCAAGTACTAGCAGACCACTGCTCATGAAGAATGGCAATGTATAAAACCCCAAATCAAAGGTCAAACTGTGCACTTGAATTTCTCAAGTTGCCAGCTTGGCCCTCTTCCAAGTGCACTTTACTTCCTTTTCTTCCTGCTCTAAAACTTTTGAGACATAGTCTCACTCTGTTGCCAGGCTGAGGCGCGATCTCAGCTCACTGCAAGATCCGCCTTCCGGTTCACACCATTCTCCTGCCTTAGCCTCCCGAGTAGCTGGGACTACAGGTGCCCGCCACCTCGCTCGGCTAATTTTTTGTATTTTTAGTAGAGACCGGGTTTCACCATATTGGCCAGGATGGTCTCAGTCTCTTGACCTCGTGATCCACCCACTTCGGTTTTTGAGTTTTAAGAGACATTTTTATATTTTGCATAAAAGTCCTTTAGCATATGTGTGTTTTGCAAATATTTTTTCCCAGTCTGTGGCTTGACGTCTCATTTTTTGATATCTTTCACAGAGTAAAAGTTTTTAATTTTGGTGAAATTCAGGTTATTAATTATTTCTTCCATGGAACATGACTTTGGTGTTCTGCCTAAATAAGTCAGTGCAACTTTGGTGTTCTGTCTAAATAAGTTAGTGCCTAGTGCCTGGCTAATTTTTTTTTTTTTTTTTTTTTTTTTTTTTTGTATTTTTAGTAGAGACAGGGTTTCACCGTGTCAGCCAGGATGGTCTCGATCTCCTGACCTCAGTCTCTACTAAAAATGCAAAAATTAGCTGGGCGTGGGGTGATGCTGCCTATAGTCCCAGCTACTTGGGAGGCTGAGGCAGGGGAATGGTGTGAACCCAGGAGGTGGAGCTTTCAGTGAGCCAAGATCGGGCCACTGCACTCCAGCCTGGGCAAAGGAGCAAGACTTAGTCTCAAAGGAAAAAAGAAACAAACAAAAAAAAGTGCCATACCCAAGTTCTAGGTTTTCTCCTATGTTCTTTTCTAGGATTTTTATAGTTTTTGGATTTTGCATTTAGATCTATGACCTATTTTGAATAGTGATTCAATTTTTATTTCAAGAAAATAATTGATTTTATTAAATATTTTAAAAGTAAATGCAATGTTTCCATTTACTGAAAAGTCACATTTCACATTTGAAAACATTAAGAACAAAAAGCAACTGATTAAATTCACAAGTTACATACAAAAGTAACTCTTCTGGGTTTTTGAAATTTAAGTTTAAATATAACTGTTAATATTCAACTGTTACAGATCCAACATAGATACAAATGCTAAAATGATACTAGTTGAAAAGCTAATACTAAAGGTTGCACTATAATTTCTTTATTATTTAAAGCAATGTAGAATTACCTTTCTGTTCTTTGCAGCTTTCAAAAATGTGTATCTTGTCTATGGGCAAATAATAATTTTTATTAAAAGTAGCATTTTGGTTATGTACTTAATAGGAATCATGTTTTATTGCATCACTTTGCTCAGTATCTGAAAGGGAAAGGTATAGTGTAATAATTCATATTTTCAGTTTACAGGGAGATTAATAATGCATTTTTATTGAATTATTGTTCCCCTTGAAATCCTCAAAATTTACCTTTTCCTTTATATGTAATCACCAGGAATTTCAGACCCAAAATACTATTTTAGGGATGTTGAACCTTAGTAAGGTATCACTTTATTTATTAATTCTTAAATCATTCTTATAACATTCATTGTGCACTGATTATGTTCTCATCACACAAAATTTAAGAAAATATAATCTCTTCACTGAACAATCACCTCCAAGGAAATACAGAAATATAATAGTATAATTGCAGTATAGAGAATCTTGACTATGATAGGCTTAGCTACAGAATATACTTCCAGCACTGGGGAGAAAATAATTAGCACTTGGATGAATTAAAAAGATAAATATTTAGACTGAGTCTTGAAAACCAAATGTATTCATTCAGGTGGAGAAGTAAGGTGGGTTGTCAACACTTCGAGAAGGAAATCATCGGGGAGCTTGAAGCAAGAAGCAGGGCCAACTCTTGAAGAGTCTTTTCTTGCATGATAATGAATTTGTAGGTAATACTGAGTGATTAAGTTGTTTTAATATTTTACTCAGTGGAATAACAGAATCAGCTTTGTATTTTAAAAGATTTCTCACATCATCAGCAAATATATTCATTAAAATTCAATATATGTTACTGATCACCAGTGTGGGATGCTGGGGATATAACAATGAATAAGGGAAAAGGGCTATGAATGGAGTAAAAAAGAACAAAAACAAAATTATTAGAGGCTCAGAAAATAGAGCATTCTAACATATTTTGTGTAAGATTTGGTTGCTTACAAACATATTAAAAAGACATTTTGATATTCATGGTGTCAGGCTTTAATTAGCATGATATGATATAGATAACTGTGAGGAAATATCCTGAGATAAAGAAAAGTAATATTTTAAAGACGAAAATAAATATTCAAAAAGGCACTAGAATTACTGGTTATTGAAGACCCTGTGGCAAGAACCTTTGAATGCAGACATCCAGTAGAAACTAAAACAATACTGGCAATATTCATTTTTTTAATGCCAATCATGTGTGGAACTGAGATATAGGACATGGTATAGGCATAATTTTCAACCCAGTCTCATCACTATAGACTGCAGTACGCTGAGTGAGAGTAGGTGCACATTCTTCTCAAAGGTTTCAAGGATCCATGCAAGTGAATTGCATAGTTATCTTCGATACACAATATCCCCAATGAATTCTCATTGAATCCAAAAGCATTCTCTTCTTTCCATAGAACATTCTTTTAGAACTTAGTAGGGTAAAAGATGCCCTGATGTTGAATGAGGACTGTTGATCATTAGTTAGGTAAGCCACAGAAATACCTCACGGCCTGTAACATGTCAGGTCCTAATGTGAGTTGGATAGACGCTAGGGTCCAGTTCACAGGGAGAAAAAACAAAAATGACTACACATATTAGAAGTCATGGATTTCAACAGTAACAGAAGTTAGACAGATATACTCTAGATGTTAAGAAAAAGGTTGTAAAGCAACGACTGAAGAATAAACACACAGTGAATCTCAAGAATACGCAAACATTCAAGAATCAGGTAAAATTAATACCAACGTTTATATGATATTCATAATTATTCCAGCCATTGTTCCATATGTCTACAGATATTTAGTCATTTAAGCCTTACAACAATCTTATGAATTTGATAATTCTGATGTCCCTGTTTTACAGATAAGGAAACAGATCCCCAGAGGTCAAATATCCTGCCAAAGATGCCCTTGAAAGCCGGTGAAACAGCTGTCCAAATCCAAAGCCTATACTCTTTACCTGACCAAATGTTGGTTACTTATTGGCACTTCCACAGGAGACAAAGATTGCCATTTTTATCTTTTCAAGAAGCAAAACTGGCATAGGAAAGGCATGGAGAAGATAATAAAAGGAGAGAGCAAGTATTTAATTTGTTGTACAGCATATTTTATATTAATAGGCATACTCTACAGACAACGCATACTTCATCATATAGTTAATATGTACGAGAAAAATGATGCTTATTTACAACCAGAGTCAAAGATATCTCAAATCTGATTAACATTGAAAAGCAACAACCTTAAATGTCATCTGTTATCTATATTTTGTATCTCTACTTTTATCCAATAAAACTGTTTTGTTTAGCCTTTTTCCTTCTTCTTATACCATTGGGAATAAATTTGGTCTATTAGGTCTTTATCCAGTTCTGACAAGAAAAATGAACTAAACTGGACAAAAAAAAAAAAAACAGCTGTGAAAATTAAATGTGTCAGCCAACTAAAATTTTGAACAGACTATTTATAAATTTTTTTTTCTTTATCTCAAAACATATACATCTGTTGCTGGAGGTTAAAATTAATAAAATTTTGTTTTCTAAATTTAATTAAGTAGAGTATTATTATACATATTTAGAGAATCAGAGCCTGTTCCATCACTTAAGAATTTTAAGAGAAGATTTCAAAATATTTAACACATTAAAAGTGGTATTTTAGCTTTATGCCAAATGGATTGGTATTATGTATTTCTAGACTTAAAATGTAAAGGTAAGAAAAGTATGGTCATTGCTTATTTATAATTAGATTATTTAAGTTTCATCTACCTTCAAAATTTGTTCCCAAGAAAAATTATCTAGTTTCCTGCATTTACAGTGTTTACAAGGGTTTTAAAGCTCTGCTCTATATTACCTAGAATGATATGAATTAAAAAAAAATCAAAGAGTTTCTTTTTTCCAGAACTGTACTGCATGACTTTTATGCTGCATATAGAACTAATAAATGGACAGCAGTAAAATTTAAATTAAATTATTAAATTATTATCTTTTATAATAAATAAAATTTTCTTATAAAATAGTTAAAAAACAGTGTGAAGGGTATTCTGAACCTAATAGATTAAAAGTCATTGTTTTCCATTGTTATCAATATTCACAGTCTTAAACAAACAAATGGTTATTAAAAATAAGAATTAATGAAACTAGAAGAGGATGACCAGTTGATTTCTTTATGCTCTATTTTCACCAGGAACCAGAAAAGCCATATGAATTTTAATCCATCGTTTTACATTTTAATATATGCTATTTGCATTAGTGTTCATTTTGATGAATGGGTTCTATTTTATTTCTCTATTCATTCAAACAATTTAGTGTTTAGGGGCTAAAAGAAATCCCAAACACAATTTAAAACAAACCAAAAAGAATCTAAAACATTAGCTACAAAATATTTTCAGGTTAAATGTACATTAATGTATAGATTAAATCATTTGCTCTGTGTAATAGAAAGATATCTATTAAATAAAATCAATAAAATGCACACGTATATTTTCAAAAGTAGGAAACGTCACTCTATAGCTGAAGTTATGTAGCTTTCTTAAAATGGTTTATTTTCAAACAAGTTAGTAATTATTTTGAATTTTTAAAATATTTTGGCTACCTTCACCAAGCATTTTACATGTTACCTCCGTTTAACAACCGTCTCAAAACCGGGTGCGGTGGCTCACGCTTGTAATCCCAGCACTTTGGGAGGCCGAGGCGGGCAGATTGCGGGGTCAGGAGATCAAGACCATCCTGGCTAACAAAGTGAAACCTCGTTTCTAGTAAAAATACAAAAAAAATTAGCTGGGCGAGGTGGTGGGTGCCTGTAGTCCCAGCTACTAGGCAGGAGAATGGCGGGAGCCCGGGAGGCGGAGCTTGCAGTGAGCCGAGATCCGGCCACCACACTCCAGCCTGGGCGACAAAGCGAGACTCCATCAAAAAAAAAAAAAAAAAAAAAAAATCTCAAAAAAAGATAATCCATATATCCACATTGTTGAAAGAGCCTATTTGGAGAGGGAGAAAGAGAAGGGAAAAGGAATTATAGTAGCCAATTCCAAGATGGCCCTCAAAGATCCCCTCCTCCTGATAGATGGTTTTGTAACATCTATCCTTTGAGTATGGGTAGGCCTAGAAACTTATTGCTAGGCAAAATAACAGAGCAGACATAATAGGATCTTACTTCTGTGAATTGGTTAAAAGAGTTTTTAACCCATTTTGCTAGTAGATACTTTCTTTTGCTGTTTTCATGGTAGAGAGATCCACGTGGCAAGAAACTGAGGGTGGGCCCCCAGGAAAAGAACCTGAGTCCGGAAACCCAAAGGAAACTGAATCCTCCCAACAGCCATGGAAGTTAGTTTGAAAGTGAGTCCTTTCCAACTGAGTCTTCAGATAAAACCCCAGTTTTGGCTGACACCTTCATTGCAGTCTTGAGAGAGACCAGAGGAAGGCACAGCCCAGCCATGCCCAGACTCTACCCACATAAACTGTGAGATAATAAATATGCATTGTTTTAAGCCACTAAGTTTGTGAAAATGTGTTACAGCACAATAGATAATAAAGAAAAGATATTTGAAATATTCATTAGTTAAAATAGACTTAACCTCACAATTTTTCTTGAGGCAAAAAAAAAAAAAAAAAAAAAAAAAAAAAATCATCTCCAACTAAACCTATGGAATGTGTCTATAGAATATTCACTTCTGATTCTACAACAGCAGAATTTTTTGTTTTTCACTTACTAATTATATTGTACCTCCAAAATTTAGCATTTTTAAAGTATTTCCAACTTTATGTAAGATAAAATATTCAGCTTATTTTTTTTTATTTTTTTAAAGGAAATAATTAATTTTTTTTTTTTTTTTTTTTTTTTTTTTTTTTTTAAGAGATGGGGTCTCACTATATTAGCCAGGTTGGTCTTGAATTCCCGGCCTCAGGCAATCCTCCTTCCTTGGCTTCCTAAAGAGCTAGGATTACAGGTGTGAGCCACTGCATCTGGCCCCTGATCTTCCTTGAAGGGTTATTACTTTTATTTTTGTTAAATTTTGCTTTGGCATACTTCTAACTATAGTTTTCTAACTTTCTCTCTTTCCCTTTATATGTATGTTTGTCTATAAACACATATACCATTTCTGTCTCTATATATGTGTAATTTTATCAACTTTATTACTATTTAGGGTTAGAATAATTAAAAATATGGTGAAAGCCAGAAGAAAAATATTGAAATAAAAGTTTTCATGTAATAAAATAATGAAATAAATGGAAAGAGAGTCAGAGTTTAGTTATACAATGAAGAAAATAGTAGACTCAGCACAGAATACAAGATCCCTACAAAAAAAAATTTTCTTTGAGAAAATTAGAAAATAACTATACAGAAAATGCATAGAACCACATCTTATGTAGGGGTACTAAATTATTTTTTAAAAGAGTCTCAATTTTGTAATATTAATAATCTTTTCCTAAACAAAGCTGTAAAATATTAAAACTTTATACTTCTTCAATTTATATATTTATTTAAGGATATTAACTATTTTTTCAAAATTAAATCAATTCAATATATAGTTCATGCGAAGTAATTAGATCTATGAAAATGATGCTAAGAAAGAAATAAAAATGGATAAATGTTTTTTTAAAGAAAGTCTGACGGGAGAGATGGTATGAAAAAAGTGAAACCACAAAAATAAGTAAAGGTAAACACAAGCATAGGGTGGCATCGATATATGTTTCTCACTTAGGAAACAGGAAAATAACAAAACAATCGAAACTCAATAAAAGTTGGGGATTGTTATTAGTCATTCACTTGTGGGTTGAGGATATCTACAACCCTTTGAAAGGATCAGTTGATTAAATATGAGCTATCATACTTCAGCTGCTAAAATCCTTACTATGTCAGAGATTTTAATCAGAATGAATTCAGAATCTACTAAAAAGGAAATAATTTGAGCTATAGCAGCAGTGAACATACAAAATAAACTGAGAAACTTGGGCCCAATCCGACTACACATTGAAGAAATCAGTTCATAATTATGAATGTTTATTGCTACATATGCCAATTAGCTTTAAAGACTAAGTTCTATAAGAAGTTGATCAGAATGTTTAGGTAACACAAAGTACATATCATATTTTGTGCATTATAATTTCCTATCACATATCTACGTGACATGCATCATAACTCATGAAATAATTTTTTAAAAGATCATTTCTTAACATATTCCATATGGTAAATTATATTTTATTATATTAGGAACAGAAATGTATTTCCATTAAAGAAAATTCTTAGTAATGAAAGTGTGAAATTTTGAAATTTTAATAAGATGTTAAAATGAGAAATAGAGCCAAAGAATGCTCTAAATTGTAATAAATTGAGAAAGTGCATAAATATTAAAAGATTGATACACAGATATATGATTTTTAGCCTTAAGTAATAATTATTTTGATTATCTGGTGATAATTGTAATGCCATAGCAATATTTAAAAATAAAACAAAATAAATATAAAATAAATTTGGGGAATTGTGCCAAGACATAAGTGACAACAGATTCACTCAATTCCACCCTTTCTTTGGGGGAAAAAAAGAGAAAGAAAGCAAGAGAATAAAGTATTATGAAGAAATATTAGAGGCTGTTTGTCAATGATATGTTAGGCCAGATGCTGACAGGAATTTGCATTAAGCAAATATCAGATGAAGCCTGGTGGCAGAATAAAGTTCCATGTGAAGGAAAAGAGGAAAAGAAGGGAAGAGAGATTGCAAGACTCCAAATTTGTTTCAGCCATCAAATATGATGTAAACATTGGGAACTTAATTTCAAGTATCATTTTGTCATGTTAAAGATGGAAATAGAAACCATCCAAAAATGAAAAAAAAAAAAGCATTAGACAAAACTCTTCCATTTATTATTTTAAAAATTATTAGAATTAGAAACTTAAATGCAATAAAAATCATTTATTTATAACTAAAAACCAATATAATATTTAATGATGCCATACTGGAAGTATTTCCATTATAGGCTAAAAAAAGACAAGGTTTATGGCATAATCAATATTATTAATATTTCCAGGAAGTTTAAATCAGATAATAAGATAAGAGAAGGAAATAATTTTAGAAAGAGGACTAAAGTATAATACAGTGTAAGCTATATAACAGAGATAACAAGTACTATGCAGTTATTTATTGAATAAATAAATGATTGTTTTCAGATAATATGATGGCCTATGTTGGTAGTTTTCCTAGTTCATTTTCTGCTACTATAACAGAATACCTGGAACTGAGTAATTTTTAAAGAATAAAGATTTATTTCTTACAGTTCTAGAGGCTGGGATGTTCAAGAGCATAGTTCTGGTATCTGATGTGGGCCTTTGTGCTGCATTATCACAGGGCAGATGGCAGGCAAGCCATGAGACATGGAGACAAAATTGGGCCAAACTTATCCATTTTATAAGGAACCCACTATAGTGATAATTAATTCACTCCCACAACAAAGACATTAACTCATTCACGAGGGTGGATCTTACATGATCTAATCACTTCTTGTAAGACCCACCTCTTAAAATTGTTACAATGACAATTACATTTCAACATGAGTTTTGGAAAAACATTCAAATGATAGTAGACATCTAAGAGAAAAAACTACTGGAAATAATAATAATTAATGAGTTATCAAACAAGTATTGTTTTATATCAGAAACATTAGCTAGCCATGGCAGGGGGTCCTGGAAATGGTGAAAACCAAATATGGAAACCTAAAATTAGATTTAATTAGAAACGTTTAAGATTTATTTGAAAATGCTCAAGAAAATATGGTGACATCAAAAATCGAATAAAAAGTATGTCCCTGAAAGATTAAATACTGCAAAGATGGACATTCTCTACAAACTAAATTATAGAGACACCTTTTTGAATAAAAAGAAAAATGGATTTTTCCTTCAGTCTTGATTATTCTGTTTCATCTGCAAAAATAAATTGTCTAATTTTAAAAAGACAATGAAATGGGCCCATTTTATTAGAATTTAAATATGCTATGTAATTTCAATAATAATGGTAATAATAATGATATAATATGTGAACAAGGGCATACAGAATTATGACAGATGATAGAAAGCTCAGTAAACAAATTATATATGAAAGGAACTTTAAAATATAAAGTTAGCATCTCAAATCAGTGAGGAAGAAGACACAGAGGATGGTTATTTCTTTGATGGCTTTAGGAAAACTTTGAGCTCCAGCAGATCATAATCTAAAATAAATATCAAAATGAACAAACAAATATCCAAAACATTATGTAATTATTTTAAAAAACCTCTAAGACTTCTTATTACAATACAGTATTTTAAATTAGAATCTTACACTTGAATTACTTGGAATCAGGCATGTTATAGACCGGAGATATTTTTCAGTTCACAATGTGAGCAAGTACTCCCATTTAAGAAAATTATTTTGGTACAATAAAGAGTATATTACTACCCACCATGTAGCAAATATTCTTAGTAGTTTTTTTTTAAGCCATTTTAAGTAAAAAGTAGTAGTCCTGGCCAAACTCAGCAGTGGACTTAAAAACCAGTAGCATTGTGGCTACTTTGACACTCCAGCCAGTGTGGCAAGTTGATTATTTCAAATATATTTATTGTCTGTGGTTTATAGAGAGTTCTAGAATGTGAATGTTTACTTTAGCAAATTTCATATATATTATATTTTAAATTCAATAGCTTTAAATGTTGCTGTGATTATTTGATATAATGAAGACTGACTAAGAAACTACCTGTGAATTAGACTTTAAATAGAAATGTGCTTTTACTTTAATTATAGAGTCTCTAAGTCAAAGACAACAAGTGGGTTTCACTGAGAAACCTGTAAAAACAAACAAAAAAAAAATCTAAAGTATTGGACACATAAATCTCAATCTTTAAGTTGAGAACAGAAGTCTTGTAAGTGTTCGCAGGAAAAAAAAAATCATTTCAGTAAAGATTTCAACATCTAACTCCCATAGAAGATAATTTAAACATATACTATATTTCATATGCAAATTATTCTTGTTATATGAGAAAGCCAAAATTTACAAACTCTCATCTCAAAGGGTTATACATTACTTCTGTAGTATTTGCAAAAGGAATATAACATTTTAAGCTATATTTTGATTCTAGCTTTATTATTATATGTTTTATTTGTGTTTAGAAGCTTTGAGAAGTAGATGTATGTTTAAAGTGAAAATCAAAGTTAATCTGCAGATACCAAGGAAAGAATATCCATCCTAATAACCTTCACTTCAAGTATAAAAAGATTTTCCAAGGTTACTGCTAAAAAGCAAAGCAAATATAAATACGAAATAGTAAAAATAATTTGTCTACATGAGAAAAATAATTCATTCTAGTATAAGAACTAGCCCTTTCTTTTTACAGTGGAATGTTTTTAGAATAGATCAAATAAATATGTACACTGTAGGCAAAGAGATGTGTCAGAATCACCTCTTTTGGCAGCATTTATTAATTCAAATATTTATAGTAGGTGTCAGACATATGTGTTGGTCACTGTCAGAGAGGGAACAAAATGATTAACTCATAAGATTTGTGCTATCAAGAAGCTCAATTTGATGAAGCAATCATAGAAGGATAAGGTGCCATAGAAAATGATTTTCTAGAGATGCACTTGAACCAAAATATTTGTTATTGTTCACAATTGTTTTCTAATGTGTAGGCATGTGGTGTGCACCTTGGGAGGGTGAGGAACGAGAATCACTTGAACTCAGGAGGTAGAGGTTGCAGTGGGCCGAGATCATACCATTGCACTTTAGCCTGGGCAACAGAGTGAGACTCCATCTCAAGAAAAGAAAACAAAAGAAAGAAGGAAAGAAATATGCTAAGGCATGTATGTTTCCTTTTCCAATACATCGATGTCACTGAACTGCAAATTTTCAATGTAAACTTGATCACTGACAAAGAAAACTTCATAGGAAGTATTATACAAGCACAACTGTAAGTGTTGAACAGACAGACAGAAAAACTAATTACAAAAGAATGAACTAAGCATAGCACAAAACTTGGCATAATCATAGAAACATAGCATCAGGTGATTTGAGGCAAGTTTACAATGATGTGAAACAGACTACACAAAATTTGTAGTAAAGGCAGTGAATGACAAGACAAGGTGGTACAAAGATGAGATAAAGGAGTTGTCATTATGATAAACTACTCATGTACAAAATCAGAATCTAGGGGTGATTATTTCAGCATTTTCAAAGCAATCTTCTTTCCTGGAAAATAATGAGCCAGCCATAATTTTAGCAAATTCACAACTTCATACTACAGACTTAATTTCTAAATGTTACTTTTCTTTTGACTACTTTGACTTTGTGTCTTGATGGAGACTTGGAGGGGAAATCATCGGGAAGTAGTGGAAAAACTTTGATGTGTAGTTTGATTAACTTGGGGTTTGTCTCATGACCATGAAAACTGAGGTTCAATTTCCTTACCTATATAATACTATTTTATTGCTTGGTTATGATTTGATTTTAAGCAGATAATATTCATAAAATATGTATCTTGGTACCTGTGACATATAGAAACTTAATTCATTCAATAAATACCCATTAAGTGTTTACCATATCTTGGGCATCATGATAGGTATTGAGGTACTGTGACAAACAGAGATATAATTGCTGAGTGAATGGACCTTATAATCTTTCTGGGAAAAGGGACAATTAACAAGCGTAATTACAGAGTGGTTACTATCATGATAGGGAAAGTACAAAATGCTATTGAAGAACGCAAAACTTATTACCAATGCATGGCACATATTGGGTACTTACTATATGTCAGCCACTGTTTCCACATGCTTTTCATGACTTAAATAGTGTAATCCTCAGAAACACATGCACACACACACACACACACACACAAAGTCAGTATCTCATCTCCATTTATAGATGAAGGAGTGAGGTACAGAGATGTTTCACAACTTTCTCAAGGTGGCACAGGTTTTAAATTGCAGAGTAGGGACTAAGAATAGTCTGTACTCTTCTCACTAGCTAACCTGCCTCTTCACTAATGAAATGACAAATTTAGACCAGGAAAAGAGATTCCTGCAGAAACTTTAAGGACAGTTAGTATCAAGCCAAGTAAAAACGGGAGGTGAAAATATGATCCAGAAAGTACATGAGAGTAAAAACTGACTTCTTTTCTAATATTAAAATGTACCTGTGATTCCAAGTTCTAGATATAAAGATTACTTATATTGTTTGATTGAGTTTGGAAGATATTTTATATTCTGGAAGCAGATGGCTATTTTATGGGGGTATAAAATATTGTGAGTTATTATTGTGTTACCTTTTATCGCTGTTTGAGGAAAATATTTGTTGGAAAATTTATTTTTACATTTTTCAGCAACATTACTGTAAATATAAAATGTACTTGTGATTCCAAAAATATATCAGGAAAGTTTGTGAAATGGGACTGGGTGCTCTCTGAAATTTCAACAGGACTGCCTCAGGTTCAGAATAAGTATAGATATTATTTTGAACCCAGACCTGAAAGTGTCAATGACAGTTATTTTGGGGATGACAGTAGTCCCTGACTAATGAAGACTTACAGCAATAAATAAGATCTACCCAACTTTTTCTTATTTCACATTCTGCCATGAATCCATACTTGTGAAAGTATTTCAAAGCATCCAACTGCAAACTTAATCAGTATATAGCTATAACGATTAAAAATTAAATTTGTGAGTTTCCTTCCATATTTTAATTTCAAATTAAAAATTTAGGCACATTTCCAAGACTGAGCTGATATATTGGATATCCTCTTCAGAATAGTGTTCATAATTGGAACATTTCCTTTTTTGTAAATCAATTTGGATACCTCTTTGGAGCAAAAATATGAGGTGTGTATTATTTGTGGATGAGGAAATGAGGTACATACCCTCAAATATGTATTATATCAGGTAATAAATAAAAATTATTTTCAGATTTTCTGCTTGAAAAAATGAAACAATATAGAGAAAGGGTAAGAAAATAAACTAAATTGAAGATTTATTTCATTTTTATTCTCACTTCATTACAAAGTAAATACATAAATGAACTTGGATGGATTCTTGGAATACAAATAATCACTTTGGAAAGAAAAGAAACATTATTTTAATTTGTATAGGAACAAGAAAGAGTATAAGTATGAAAATACAGTTAAATATGTTTAAATGTTGAGACCTGAGGCTTCTACCATTCTGATTTTATGAGAGTAGGACCCAGAGTTGGGCAGGTATGATTGGGGGAATAAAATAATTTGGCAAAGATTCAGTGGAGGATATAAACTAAATTGAAATATCAATGAAATAATTGATTCATAACTAAAGCTAGAACGAAATGAGAGAATACGGCATCATAAACTCTAAAGAACTGATAAAGAACACTCGAAGCAGCTATCACATGGCCTGCTCCAGGTTACAATTCTGAATTCACCACCTCATGGATGTGCTGTCTTGAATAGGCTGCTCTAACTCTTTGAACCTTAGTTTCTTCTTCTACTAAATGAATAGGTCTGTTTTAAGTACTAATGCCTAGTGTATGGCTGACACTCATTAAATTGTAGTTCTTATGATTATTATTATTCATAAAGAAAGGTAGGAGAAACCTTAGAGAATAGTTATTAGCTTATTTAACCTCATCACTTCCAGTAAGAGTAATTAAATTTCATAAATATTTTGAGCCTTACTTAATGGTACATAGTTATTTAGGGGCAACTCCAAAAACCAAAAAATAAATTAAAAAATTAATCAGTATTATAAATAAAATCATAGACAGACCAAATTAGTACTACAAAGAAAAGTATTAGGAATGTAATTTCTTTCCATTTATTTGTCTTCATTGAAATAAATTATCATTGAGTTTAAACTCAGTAGTATGCATGCAATGTGCATACTTTGTTTAAACTACTTTATGGGGCATGGGAAAATCAAAGCTATAAAATATTATCCCAACATAGATCAATATTATACAGTAAGTTAAGTGGGAATTTAGAAATAATGAACAATTAAAAATAAAACAACAAAGAGAAACATGAATAATTCAACTTTTAAAATAATAAATACTGATATATTTGTAGTAGTTTTATATACAATCTCTACAGACTATAAGAAATAGATAATTTTGAAAAAGGATAGAAATAAAACTGTAGAACAGTCTACACCATGAATGGATGAAAGCTAAGTCTCAATCATAAAATTATTAATTCCTCAATTAATTGGGAATATGTCAAATTTCATATTCATTGACTCCATAGAAATTGGCTATTGTGAACATAAAGAATTGCTTATTGATATTACTAAGATTTTAAATATGGTCATTTCTATCTTACAATGAGAATATGGAAATTTAAAACAAATATTACATTTAATTTACAGCTCTTTTTTTTTACCAGTTTTAAATTTTCTACATCTTATGTAAATAGCATGGAATTAATGCTGTGAAGGCCAAGGAGTAAATATCAAAAATAAGCAAAGGTAATTTTGAATTTCACGGAAAAAAAATATTTCTTTTTCCGTTAATCCTAGTTTCACAAATAGACGCCATTAACATGTATAAAGTTATTCTTAAAAATAGTAGAAAGTATGTATATGAAAAAGTTTCCTGAGACAGGAGAATCGCTTGAACCTGGGAGACAGAGGTTGCAGTGAACCAAGATCGCAACATTGCACTCCAGCCTGGGCCACAAGAGTGAAACTCCATCTCAAAAAGTTTCTAACAATAAGCAACAATGCATCCTCTTTGAAATCTCCACTAAAAACATCCATGAGAATTCCAAAAAAAGGTGAAAACTCACACTTTCACTTAAAGTTAAGATTAACATATAACTTGGAAGATGAAAAGAATTTGAGTGGAAAGAAGGTAAGCAAACATTGCAATCACTATACAGGCTACATTGCCTAACCATCCATCATATAGACCAGTATAGGTAAGGCTGTTGGAGGCAGCTAAAGTTCACATTGCTGAATTTCAACAGGGATTGTTGGGGTTGAGAGAGAATTTAGGAGTAATTAATTACATTCTCTGATTTAAGTCCTCATAAGCAATGTTCTTTGTTCCAATAGAGAAGACAGGATAGGTGGTAGTACATAGTTCGTGTTGATACTATGCTATACACTCCATTGGTTCAGAGTACCAGATATTAGGATATGGGACAGAAGATGATCCTCCATGAGTCTAGTAAGTACTCACAGAATGGAGACATGGATACTTATCAGACACTAGAAAGTGAATTAATAGCTGTGCATATTCGTTTTTGCCAGCAGTATATCAAGCAGTATATCTGAGGGAGTTCACCCAACATGCATAATAAACAAAGCTAAAGACAATTCACTGTCTTCCTTTATGTATCTACAACTGGATTCAGATAGAGGTCACTTAATAATAAATGCTAAAAGATAAAATCAATAATACAATAATTATTTAAGATATCTCAACACTAAGAGCATGCATGGCACATTATTTTGAAGACTCAAGGGGTAAGTATGATCTCTGAAATATATATAACAGGAATGAAGAGGAAATTTTAGAATCGTATATTTCTCAACCTCAATACCACGTAAAAATATCAGCAAAAAGCTAGGAGAAGGAAACGGCTTGAGAAGAAATGAAAATACGATAAGATATAAGCACATTAATATAGTTAAATAAAAAGAAAGGTAATGAGATAATTTAACTTGAGCAAGAAAGAAACAGCAACATTTAAATATAAACTGGTGGCTATTGAGAAAATAATTAACTCTAATAAATATTATAAATGAAAGGATCAAGAACCTGCCCAATCCTGCAGAAAAAGCATAAAGTTAAGACAGTGTTGTGGGGCTCACTTTTTTTAGTAAAAGGATATGTAACAAAACTAGAATAATTAAAATTATGAAAAAGACTAATATTAGGTCAAGAACAAAGAGATCAATACAATTGAATGATTAATTAACTGAACAGACGAGAAGACAATTTGTACAAGGATCAGACATTCATGATAAAGTGGTATGACAAATTAGCCATTAAACAAAAAAAGAAAGATGTTTAGAAGACGTTACTCATATAACTAGCACCATAGGAGAAAAGTTAAATTGGATTCTAATCTTACACCAGGTAAAAGGGTAAATTCCAAATGAAGGAAAGTCCTAAATATAAGGGGAAACTTATAAAGTAAATGGTAAAAACTGCAGGATAGCATTTTCATCACATTTTAACAGGTAAAAGTTCCTAAGAAAGACCCAAAAAAGCACAAATATAGAATGAAAATCATTTGGATATAACTGTATTAAAGTTTTAGTTTATATCAGTTTATGTTTTAAACATTAAAAACCCTGTGTATCTTAAGAGAAAATAAAATTATCTTCAAAATTCTGTGGAAAAATGATTTCTGGACTAAAATTCTGTAGCCAAACTATTCCTCAAGTGAGGAAAGAATAAAGACATTGTCAGATATCCATGATATGGCAGAGATAACACAATGAGTTCAGTAAATACATTCATTTTTCTCTAGGCACATAGGAAATCTATATTTCCCATTTCTCCTTGCAGTTGAGTAAGGCTAGGTGATTGATTTCCAGCCAACAGAAGGTGCTGGCAATTGTGTACTTGTCACTTCTCTGTCTAAATATAAAATCCATCTTAAAAAAAATAAAAATAAAAATGTCCTTATGTGATCAGCCGAACCCTCTCTTCCCCCTCAGTAGTGGCTTTGGAGGTGATGTGCTGAAGGTTTCAGTGTCATAGACTGGGGAAGCTTAAGTCTCTTAATGACTGGAACGGAGCCCTAAAGTCCCCTAATCCCCCTCTTGACTTAGACTATAGCAGTCTAATGTTTTATTAATTAAAACAATTAAATTTCATTGTAATGTTGTGAGATTTAGAGATTTGTTATTACACAGTAGCCTTGCCTACTCTAATAAAAAATTTATAGAAAGTTTTGCCTCTCTTTGCAGTCTTTATAAAAAAAGCTATATAAGGAACCATATAAAAATAAAAGAAAGATTGACCACATCATAACAGAACACAACATGGGCTTCTGAAAAAAGACTGTCAAAGACATGGAGAAGGTAAAGCGAATTTTTTCGAATAATAAAAATCCCAGAAGGTTTTAGGAATGGTGCATGATATGGTTTGGATTTGTGTCCCCTCCCAAATCTCATGTGGAATTGTAATACCCAATGTTGGAAGAGGGGACTGGTAGGAGGTGACTGGGTCATGGGGACGGATTTTCCCCTTGCTGTTCTCATAGTAGTGAGTGAGTTCTCATGTGATATGGTTGTTTAAAAGTGTGTGGCACCTTCCCCTTCTCTCTCTTCCTCCTGTTCCAGCCACATAAGACGTGCTGGCTTCCCCCTTTGCCTTCCACCACAATTTTAAGCCTCCAGAGGCCTCCTAAACCATGCTTCATGCACAGCCTGTGGCACCATGAGCCAACTAAATCTCTTTTCTTTATAAATTACCCCATCCCAGGTATTTCTTTTTAGCTATACAAGAACAGATTAATACAGCTTATCTAAAAAAATCATTCATTATTCATTAATTTAATAAATATATATACTGATTTCCCACTATATACCAAGTAATATTCTAGAAGCTGGTATATAGCACTGAACGTAAGACAATGAAGCCTATGGAAAATATATAATGTCTAAATTCTAGAAATAATGTTGTAAGCCATTGTGGAAACTACAATGAAACTAGATTAAATATATTTTTACTTTATATGTAAACATTAAATATATGTATAATGCATAGAAAGTGCAAGGGCTAGATGTGCTTGATATTATTGTACTATTTCATAGGGTTTAGAAAAATATTTGATGCTATAAATAAAAACAATTTAAGCCCAGTAAAGACAATAGAAGTTGACCACAGTGTTGGAACAACAAAAGGAAGCTGTGGGAGCTAAATCAACTGAAGAACACAGATCAGCCAAGAGAAGAGAAACACAAATAGGCGAAAGATTTATTAACCAGTTTCCAACCTGACCCACACATTTACTACTTTTAGAAGGGACTACTCTACTTTACTCAAAGTCATGATTTGTCTTCCTAACATACACTGTTAACTTACTCTTGCATCCATTTTTCTGCATGATTTCCGTTCTCCAGCTGAGTCATTAAATTTTAAAAAATAACTCCTAGCAGAATGTTTGGTTATCTTGCATATGGCCCTGTGTTTATTCCAAAATATTCCAAATAAAAAAAAAGCAAAATGCTCTGTAAATGCTAATTTATGATAATAAAATAGTAAGCTAACTACAGTTGTTACCCACAAGTTGTGACTTTTTAGGTGAAATGAGTTGGTTACCAATCTCCAGTGGTAACAATTGATTAAACTATTTTTAAGTAAATATATACATATTATAACATATTTCCTATAGGTTATTATTTGTTTTGTTTGGGGGAAAAACACTCCATATTCCAATCCAACATTCTCAAATTAATTCAAATTTATACAGTTTCCACTTCCCCCAACTGAATCTATAGGTTCCTAATAGGAAAAGCTGCATAAATAACTTTGGTCAAGGTTCCAAAACACTCTGAGTATGTAATTCGATTTCAATGCTTATAACATAAAGAAACAGACACCTTTTCCTGTTATATTTCAAGGGACCAAGAAGTCATAGCCATAATACTTAGAAACTTAGACATCTTTTTTTTCCCCACACTCATCGTCACCTATATATATATATTTAAAACTATTTGCCAGCTTTGAGAAATATGTTCATACTGAATACCTTCAAACTAGATCATCAATGAAATTGTTTGATTGGTGGATTCATGATTTAAAATGAAAGTTTGCATCTCTTTAGAAAAATGATATCGACGGCTATATCATCCACTTCCAATGATAACATGTGCTCATTTATCCCCAATTCCCCTAGATGGAACAGCTGTTTAATTTTATAAATTGAGCACACTTCAAAAAATTGTGATTACGTTCAAAGGCAGCATAAGATACTCCCCAAAGTTACATGCTGAATATGGAAATCACTAATAGAGTCCAAGGAACACTTAGCACACTTATGCTGGATAAGCCACAATGTGTTCTCCAAGTCTTCTTTCAACAGCTGCATCTGTCTGCTATAATATGGAGGAAAATTACAAACCGGTTAAAGAAATTAGTAAAGAGAGCTTCAAAAATTCACTATGATCATCATAATATTATTATTTTGCAGTATATGGTATAGTTTTACTTTTTATTTGATCACATTTTAGTGAGAAGGATCATTATTATATTCAGAAAAATCATTAATCTTTAGTTTAAAAACTGATATTTAAAGTATGTCACTACATAAGACAAGCTTCTGAATAGAGGAAGCATAAAATTATTTCCTTGATTACTCTGTCTTCACACATACATACTTATTTACAGAATAAAAATTAATTTGTAGTATCAGAAATAAGAAGTTTGCATTTTTTTGTTTCAGATGCCATAGGTACTTTTAGTCAAACAAATATTACAAATCATGCAAAGGAATCTATAATATATTAAATGGTTCTATTTTTCCTTCTTTATAGCTACGAACGACTGATTCTGTCTCAGGTTCTCTATGCTAATTAGATAGCTATAATTCTTCATTATATAGTGCTAGCTGGGAATAGCAGACATTTTTTAAGTATAATGAGTTCAATTCTTCACTGAAAGTTGGATTTTTCATTCATTCTTCTACTGTTTTTTTTTTTTTTTTTTTTTTTTTTTTTTTTTTTTTTTTTTTGGGAGATGGAGGCTCGCTTTCTAGCCTAGGCTGGAGTGCAGTGGAGCGATATCTGCTCACTGCAAGCTCTGCCTCCTGTGTTCAGGGAGTTCTCCTGCCTCAGCCTTCCAAGTAGCTGGGACTACAGGCATGCACCACCATGCCTGGCTAATTTTTTATTTATTTATTTTTATTTTTAATTTTTTCGTATTTTTAGTAGAGATGGGTTTTCACCATGTTTATCAGGCTGGTCTCGAACTCCCAACCTCAAATGATCCGCCTGCCTTAGCCTCACAAAGCGCAGGGATTACAGGCATGAGCCATTGTGCCCAGCCTATTGCATTTTCTAGTTAAAATTTCCTCCCCTACTCCTGCAGTCCTAATCTACAAATCAATAATTCACCAATGAGGTAGCAGCCAGTAAGCGGCAACTACAGTATAGGTTTCAGGTGTTAGCAAGGGAACAGGCATATTCAACACTAGTGGACTCTTGGAGGATGTTAACTCCAGTCTTTGCTGAGTAACAAAGGCACTGTTACGGTCTTGTTTTTCAAAAGGATGAATAAACTTCAAATATTTACAAATTGTTGATCACCGTACTAGTTGGGACTAGTTAAGAATCAACTTACAGTAGTGAAAACTTGTTGAGCTAATATTTCTTCCAGGGCTCATCAATATAATGCTCATTCATGACAGTTAAACAATTGAAGAAGTTTCTCTAGAAATTTTTGCCAACTTGTGGAATATTTTGAAAAATGTAAAAAAAAGAATGAAAAATGACAATCTACACATTTTTTTCCTGCCATTGTTTCTTATTTCTTTCTCATGTTCTCACTGAACAAAATACAAAATTTTATCAATTCCCCTAATTTAAATGTGTCTAGTGTATTTTAAAAACAGAGGCAGTGATTTAGTAGAATTAATACAGAGAGTGATCATGTAAATCTCAATGGTTATACCTTCCAAGTCATTCTAGAACTGTACTGTATAATATGGTAGCCACAAACCACATTGAGTTATTTAAATGAAACTAAATATTTAGTTTCTCAGTAACAATAGCCACTATTCCAGTACTCAGTGGCTACTAGTCACTAGTGGGTTATTGTATTGAATAGCATAAATAGAACATGCTTTGAAGTTTTAGACATCAATTCAAAAATGCCTCAAAACAAAAACTAATTTTGAAGAAAACAAATTTACTTTATGATTATGATAAATACATAATCTGATATTGTAGCACAATTCTGTTTTAAATTCTACATTTTTTTAAAAGTTGCACATTTTAAAGAGGGTAGCACATTCTTGAAAGTGTTAGCACTTTAGCAGAATATTCAGATATGGAAAATAGTTTATACTCTGTGAAAGAGAATAACCTGGAATCAGAAAAATAAAATGCTAATCAAACAATGTTGCCTCTAGGATTAGAATACAACTTTTGACAGGCTCAGCTCCAATGAGAAATTTACTACCATATTGAACATCCCAAGGAACTACGCAATATCAATGCTTTCTTAGTAAATGCTTATTTCTAATTATTAAACAAATTCTTGCAAAAAACACTTCAAATTTATTCAAGAAATTCCAAGGGTATTCTACAGATTTTTTTTTTTTAGGTGAGTTAGGCTGTACTCTCTCCTCACATCCTTGTTGGTCTTAATAGGTGATCTCCTGGGGCATTTGAAAATATAGAGAAAAATTTATTTATTTTAGTTATAAGTGAATGACAACACTGATGTTTAGTGAGAAAAAATCAGAAACGACAAACATACTGCAGTTCTTACCTGCATAAGAGAGAACTATCCTGCCAAAATGTCAGTAGCACATAATAAACATACACCTTTAAAATTGCCTAGAATTTGCCCTTTGCTTTCTACCTACTTATACCTTCCCCAAATTCCAGGCAACCACTGATCTGCTTTCTGTTACTATATCTCATCTACATTTTAAAATAATTTTTATAAATAAAGCCAACAATATGTCAACTTTTTATTGGTTTATTTTACTCAGTTAATTATTAAGATTCATAAATGTTTTGAGGGCATCAACTGTATTGCTGAGTAATAGTCTGTTGTGTGGATATAACTTTATTTATACATTCACCTGTTGATGAGCATTTAGGTGTTTTCCAATTTTTGGCTATTACAAATAAACTTGTTATAATAATTTTCAACACATCTTCATACGGGCATTTTAAAATTTTTTTCTTGACTGAAGACTTATGATTGGAATGGATGGATCATTTGGGAGGTATATGTGTTTACTATGTAAGAAATTGATAACATGATTCCAAAGTGACTATATCACTTTAAACTCTCACTAGC
The DNA here is from genome assembly GCF_049350105.2 of Macaca mulatta. Lineage (NCBI taxonomy): Eukaryota > Metazoa > Chordata > Mammalia > Primates > Cercopithecidae > Macaca > Macaca mulatta. The sequence goes on along the minus strand of NC_133419.1, from coordinate 100,372,805 downwards.
AAGGTATGAGAATTCGACTTTTCCCTCTTTCAGGATTCACTGTTTTAAGTTTCCTGATTTCCAGTATCTGAAAATCACTGGTTCTTATATTCATAACGGTTTGGGGTTTTTTTTGTTTGTTTGTTTGTTTTTTTGAGACAGAGTCTTGCTCTGTCGCCCAGGCTGGAGCACAGTGGGGCGATCTCGGCTCACTGCAAGCTCCGCCTCCCGGGTTCACGCCATTCTCCTGCCTCAGCCTCCCAAGTAGCTGGGACTACAGGCGCCCACCACCACACCTGGCTAATTTTTAGTATTTTTAGTAGAGAATGGGTTTCACCGTGTTAGCCAGGATGGTCTCGATCTCCTGACCTCGTGATCCGCCCACCTCGGCCTCCCAAAGTGCTGGGATTACAGACGTGTATTCATAAAGTTTTTAAAAATTGCTTTAGGCAGGAGGGTAAGTCCAGTCAGTTAATACGTGTTGGACAGAGGATGTCTTTTACTTTACCTTCTACTTCTTCTTTCTAAATATCTTAAGCTTCATAAGATATATCTAATTTCCTGATTTAAAGTTTAAACTTTATAAAAAATGAATTATTCCTTGTAGTATTCCTTATGTGTTTGTTTACTGCAATACTCCTTATATTTAAAGACAGTAAATATTTCTTTCCTGAAAAGAATGGAAAAATACGATGTTTGGATACATAAAACAAAGTTAACAGTACTTCTTAAAAATTCATGAGAAATGTGCTTTCTACTACAATATATCTATATACGAAGAAATAATTTTTAAATAATTTATATTGCTTTACATTAAAAGTTTTATATTCTTTTCTGAAGTTTGCATGTCCTGGTTTTGGACGTCATTCTTTATTTGGAAGACACCCACATTCTATCTATTTTTAAGCTCTAGTCCTCCATATCCAGCTATCTAATGCATGTTTCTATGTTGACTCACTAATATCACTTCACACAGAACAAAAACTAAATCAACCATTTTTTCCTTTAAAATAATCTCTGCTCCTAATTTCCATGTGTCTAGCAATACTAGACCCTTCTGTTTTTGTTATGACTTAGGGCATCTTTGAGCGTATATCTCATTCTTTTACTTCTTTAATTGCCCTTCTCACTTCTCCAAAGTATTTAAGCCCTTTTGTTACCAGTTCTCATGACAACTTTTATTAATATTTCTCTCATAAGATACATTGCCATTGTAAATATATGCACATATATGTTTCATTGCTTTCTTATCCACCAGACCTTAAGCTTCATTAGGTTACAGAGGTGTCTTGTTCATTGCTCTGTGCAAAGGCAGTGACCAGCATACAATTAAAATAGAAAAAATAAATAAATTCCTGAAAGGTTGAATTTGTATCATTTCATGCTTTATTTTGTAACACCCACTGAATCAAAACTGTCCTTTTTACTGCATGTAGCATAATTCATGCTAGTCTCAGTTAAAGATATACTCACTTCCTCCAGACTCCTCAATCGTAATGGCATAGTCTAATAATGTTAATGCTCATAGAATGCCGTTTCTATCATATTACTCTCACTGATTAAAAAATTTCAAATGTTTCCAAATATTTATGGAATAGAGTCACTATTCATTCAACTTACATCCAAAGCTTCATATCTGGTCTCATTTTGACTTCTCAATAATATCTGGAAAAAAAATTAATTTTCCTCACCCTCCACTATTAATTTTTATGTTGGGCAATTTTATATCCTTCATAGTCCTCAAACTTAATTGTTTCCATCTTCTTTGCTGTCAGCTCATTTCAAGCAACTATCCTTTCTTTGTTTTTCACCGCTAGCACCTGCTAAAAGATCTTCCTGTTATCTCATATTCCCCTGGAATATATTTTCCTTATTGCCCCAAGAAAGTCTTAAAAAGGCAAAAACAAAATAACTGTTAAAAACATTTTAGTAGTTTACCACTGTCCAAAGGTAAGTCTGTATTTCATAGCCTAACTTACAAGGCTGACTTCAGTTGTTTCCAAACACCTCTCTAGGGACATTATTCAACACCCTCTGTCTCACACACTCTACCTCAGATGGCACAAAACTTCTTACAATTCGTTCTTACAGTACATAAGGTTCTTGCTCATTACTAGACCTGCAAGTGAAACCACCCTCTGTCTTGAGAATTACTTTTCCTCCTAACTCGAACTTTATTTGCTCAATTCCTCAGACTTCAAGTTTTTCCTTCACTAAGTCTCTTGAAATGACTCACTACACCAAGGCTATATGGTCCCGTAATATGCTCTTCTCATGGACTTCAAACTCAAGAATGGGCACTCCCTTAGGTTTACAAAGGCATTTCAAGAACTTTAGAGTATTGGCACGAATAGCTTTAAGGAAATCAGTTTTCGGAGCCTCAGTGGACAGTTATTTTTTCCTAAAATTAGTCTACATGATAACACATCCATAATAGATATACAGATTTTCCTTTATCATTTCCCAATTCCCAATTAACTTTCTCTTACAATTACTGTTTTTATATTTTATAGAAGAAATGCATTACCTCTCAACCTCTTGAGGCTTTTTATGTGTGAGCCCTGAGTGTAATCTGATTGATAACTAAAAATGACTTTTGATGATAAATCTCTATCAAATTTTAATATGTAATACTGAAGGATTTCAAAAAGTGGCATTGCTATTTTAAAACACTTTTTATGTTCATTTACTTATTTGTATAAAGAATTTTTCTTCAGCACTCACATTTATAAAAGAGGTAAAATTAATACTGATATATATATTTTCCTAACAATAATTAATATTTATCCATGGTACTGAAATTAGCTAAATAAGCCTCATTTATCTCATTAACAGACGCATTACAAATAATATTTTGTTATTAACTTGTCACAATTTAAATATAAATGTATGTGCTTTTGATCAATTTTATATTCATGTTATAATGATTATATAATTCAGAGGTATTAAGATTTAGAGTCTAATGGTCAAAGTAAATTCTGAAGAATCACTAAGAACCATGAAAAGGTAGGATGTCAACAAAAGAATTTCAAGAATGAAATATGTTACATCAATCTAAAATCCTGCAGGGGGAGGTGAAGTGAAAATTTGAGTTCATGGAGAAAAATAATTTATAATTTCTGACTGTTAAAGATAAACATGACCTTTTTTTAAATACAAAATAGTGATTATCAAGTTGCTAATGCATTTGAATTCCAATGGCCATATTTATGAAAATGGTACAACAATCTCATTTAATGACATCAATATTAAGAATCTTTAAAAATTATACATCTTAATGCTATTTAAACTGATAATTAAAAAACATTTCAATTTAAACATATTTAAGGAAATACATAATTTTACAAAATTCCTGTTAAAAGTTAGTGTTCAATTTTTGTCTCATCCACAAAATATAAAACTGTTAGGGGAAATAATGCCTTTCTATCCTTTTTATCCACATACAGCTATTGTGTTTCTCTCCAAGTACTGAAATTCTACCCATTCTTAAAGAGACACATCAAATCCCACTTCTTTTTTTTAAACTGCTCTCTTCATCCCACCTAAAACAGCTTCCTCCTTTAAATTCTATTGACAGCTACTTGTATTATTCATGCATAATATAATATCTATTTCTGTCCCCTGAGAGCTGCATCTTTCTTCCTTTTAATAGTTCCTGCAGCACTTAGTACAGTTTCCTTTTCATTATGTGATGTTATATAAATATTTGTCCACCAGCTAACTGTAAATAGATTGTAGATTACAGCTAAATACTAAAGACAGATAATGTTTTCAAATTGGTGGAATAATGATTTTTCATTACCTGAATACATATTTATACACACCTATGTTCATTCATTCTCTCACTATTATCTGCAGATTCCAAATAACTTTAGAAACCTACAGAAAATTTGTTAATTCATATTGGTTAGAGTTTAAATTCTATTAGGGCAAGGGCCTTGCTGGTCTTCTATTTTATCAGAAGCATCTATCACATTGCCTGACACACAAAAGATACTCAAACATTTGTTCAGTACATAAAATGAGTCAAGTACTACTTTCATTAAAATATTTAAATTATAATATCTAATAATATTCTTTGAGAATATGCACTAAAATTTAGTTCTTGCAACTCTAAAATAATAATATGTACTTCAGAGGTGATATTGCTATATATTAATAATCAGGCATATTCAATCATTCATCTAATGTGGTTTAGTACCATGGAAGCTTTTTGTTGTTGTTGTTCAGTAGGTATTAAAACAAAACTTAGCCCTGCAATCTCAAATGTTAAAAGAACAAATAGTTGGAAAGGCAGCATAGAAAAATGTAGGCCCAAGAAAAGTCTACAGTTTTTTTGAGATGAACTCTTCTGTCACAATATTAAATGAAAGCTGTCATTTTAGGTCTCCTGAATCCCTTGCTTAGAAACATGACAGTGTAGTCCTGGAGATTTGATTTAGATAACACTACATACGAGGGAAAAATGTATTCTCTCAGTAATTCTCTACAAGATGTCCTTAATATTTAAAATGTGCTCTACTTTTTGATATTTAACATTCATTCATATTCCAGAAATGATATCCAAAGGTAACGGATTAGCAATACATATTTTTCCTCAATTTTTGTCAGGATTAACCACCTAAAACATTCTCATGTTTTCTCTGAGAAATGTCAGTTCTGTCGGTGGGCTGATGATCCTTTTAAATGAACTCTCAGTTGACTTTTCGTATTTATTTTCCTTTCAGTTTTAGAAAAGTTTGCACCCAACTTAATGCAATTATTTCATTTCAAGAGTTTTGAAATAAAAAAGAGAGTTTAAAAATCGATCTGAATGAAAAGAGGTTGAAAAGAGAAACGTCAGCAATAGGCAATTCAATGAAAATTGTCTTTAGAAACTATGGTATTGACTTTCTGCCTTAAATTGACTTCTAAAACAAAAAGACCTGTGTTGACAGAACTCCTGATTGTTGTGGCAACTACTTATGAGCATTGGGTAGAGCCACAACTATCCTTTGGGAATAAAAGTAAAAGATACTGGCCTTGAGAAGATGCTATAGGACAAATGAATAAAGATCACACCTTTGCAGAGCAAAGCAATATCATGCCTAAATAACATCAAAATTTCCTCTAATGACTTGGAATAACATATATAATTTTTCATGGTTTTTTTTTCCTTTTCTTCTATCAGTAATTTTGAAAAGGAAAATTCAATAATTCTTCATTCTCATACTTTCCTACTGTGGATGCTTTGACTGGCAGATACAGGAGCCTCTGCACAGACAAGAGAAGAAGATTAAACCGACTTCAATATTAAATATGGTGGCCTGCCTATATGTTCAAGTTTTTACTTCATGACACTATTGGCCACAACTTTCCTCTTAGAATTTCTCCCTTGATTTTGGCAACAGCATACTCTTCTGATTATTCCTCAAATTTCTGCCCCAGGCATACTTGTTTATTCCTTCTTTTCAAAATGTTTATTCATGTTTTTTTTTTTAAAAAACTACATATTTTTCAGGAAAATGAAATTTTATCACTCATACATTCTTCTCTCCTAAATTAGTTTTATTTCTAGTTGCCCACTGAATGTCAAAATTTTATATACTGTTATTGGTTATCCCAATATCTAAAATTATTTGGGATTGAAAACTAAAACTTCTGAGTGTTGTTTCTGGCAACTGTTATTCATTATAGCTAATTTATTTCAGAACCACGTGATCTTTGATTTGAAGATCATATTTAGTTCATCTTTATGTGTGAGCATCTTGAGGGCCAACTTTGGAGTTAGTTTTCTGCACAGAGGATTTGCATTTGCTTCCCCCGAGTCAAATAATCCTATTAACCTGTGACCATCTGAGCACCTTTCAGGTTACTAGCTTACCTTGAGGTCTCAGGTTAAGAAAAACCACTCATCCCTTGCCAAGGTTTAGGTTCTATACGCAGTGCATTTTCTTTCCAAAACCAACCAGACAAATCTATGGCTTTGTGTTAGCTCAATGCTTACTACTCTTCTGTGTCAACTATTTTCTGTCTGTTTGCTGAGAGGCTACTAGATTTCCTGTCAGAGCACAGGCAGACTATGATTTATATAAGATATAACTTTGTTCCAGAGTATTCTTCAGAGTAATCAGTACACACAGTACTAAATGGAAGTCCAGTTATCATTTTGTTATATATTTAAAAATTTATAATTTTATCAGGTACTTCTACAGAGCAAAACAACTGGGATAATTACCTGTATTAGTCCGTTTTCACGCTGTCTGGGACTGGGTAATTTATAAAGGAAAGAGGTTTAATTGACTCACAGTTCAGCATGACTCGGGGGAGTCCTTAGGAAATTTACAATCATGTGGAGGGCGCATAGGTCGGAGGTAAAGCATTGGACTGCTGATCAAGAGGAAACTTACAATCATGGTGGAAGGGAAAGGGGAAGCAAGGCACCTTCTTCACAAGGCAGCAGGAAGGAGAAGTGCCAAGCAAAGGAAGAATAGGCCCTTATAAAACCATCAGATCTCATGCGAACTCACTCACTATTATGAGAAAAGCATGGGGAAAACTGGGCCCATGATTCAATTATCTCCACCTGGTCCCACCCTTGACCCATGTGGATCCCTGGAATTATAGGGATTACAATTCAAGATAAGATTTGGGTGGGAACACAAAGCCTAACCATATAATTACCCTTTATCTATTTTATTATTTTATAGCTGAGTATCTTTCTTCCTTGTTATATTCAACTTTTGTTTTTCTCCTCCCCTCCTTAATTGGTATATTTTGACTATCCATATTTTTTTTTTCTTTTCATCATGCTGTCTTCAGAAATTGTTCAGACAGCTCTTTGGGGCCAATACATTGTGGGCAATTTATTTTGTTAGCTATTAATCTTAGCAATTTAGAATAAATTTTAGAGCTGGGTATTTCATATTTGATTTATCTTTCTAAGGCCTGAGTGAAGACTGGAATACTAAATCAACTGAAGAAACGTATGTCATTTAATTGAATAATTGTGCTTTGTTACCTCGTCTTAGAAGTTCTTAGTATTTCTATACTGCAACTCACACTACTTTAAGATGCATCCCATTCCCAAAGGAGATATGCAAGGCCTATTCAAATAATTGGGCAACCCTGCAGTCTTGGCTTATATCGAAGACAATCATTCCTTTTGCATGCTTTCCCTATTTTTCTAATTTCTTCCTAACAGATATACACTCCCATTTTGCTCCATTATATAAAAAGGAACCTAAGGACATAAACTCAGTTAACTTATCTTCAGGTTCAGGGTAGCAAAAATAATTTTCAAGGTTTTGTTGCTTCACTTGAAGATCTTTAGTTTTTTCATTGCTCATAAATTTTGAAAATTGTTGGATTAAGTTTAGGCTATAATTGTATTTGGTTACTCTTATTAAAATTACTTGTTTTTATCTTTTGGTTGTTTTTGCTTTTTACAAAAGCTATTACACAAAAGAAATCTTGTATTGATGATTCAGTCTTCCATCCCCTAAAGGAAATATTCATCTAGTAATGAGTTTTCTCTACAATTGGAAATTCACAGCAAATGGTTTCAACTGTGAATTAAAGAAAATGCTTCAAGTATTTTCTCAATCACTTTTCTTAACTTTCTCTACAAGTTTTTTTCCCTTTCTCCAATGCTTTCCTCTCCTAAATTGTTATACAATTAGTAAAAATTGAGTATGGACAGCATAATTAGGCTTCTCTTTACTATGTCTTAAAAAATGAATAAAGTATGATTCATCAATATCTTAATCAAACGTGGGCCTAATTTCATGGCTTATACTTACTACATCTAGAAAACTTTTTAGTGCTACTTTTACAAGTTCTAACCAAAATATGAAAATAAAACATTACAGGCAAAATATTTTCAATCTGGGAAATGCTTTACAAAGTGACTAACAGCACATCATACCAGTTTTGAACCGAGGTTCTGCCACTTCTCAGCTTTTTTACATTGACAACGTTACATGATGTTTCTTATTTTTTATTTATAAGATAAGGGAAATTGCTAAATATTTCTCATTTTTTTATGAATTAGATGAGAAAATATATGAGCTTTTTTTTAGCTATGCTACCTGGCATAAAGTAAGTACCTGATAATTTAAGATTTTGACCCACAGTCTTTTTATTTTTAATTTTCCCGTAATTATCTTTTTCTCGATTCAGTTACTGCTATGGAAGTGACTTATTGGCATACAGAACTATAACCATCTACCACAATACTTAAGGACGTTCTAGAAGCTGGTGATTATTTTTAAACCTGTGTTTAGATATAAACTTCAATGTTTTTCTTTAGCTAAGAAAATTCAGACTATCACAGAACTAAGGACTTTGGACTGGGAGCTGACAAATATATTAGTGCCGACAAGACACTATTTGAGTGAATTTCAAAAATAATAATTATATTACTTCAATTTTATACAGTATTTTACAGTATACAATTATTTTCTAATATATGCTATATCAATTAATTAAGTCAAAAAACGTCTTTGTTCTTTCGTTTCATCATTTGAAATTCAAGAAATTTTGAATTACATAATTTCTAAGGTATCTTTGGGTTCTAAAATTCTATTACAAATTGACATTTAATTTTATAAAATTACATTAGAACTTTACTGTGAAGTTTGAACACATAGCAATTTGTACTTTGGAGCAATTTCTGCAAACAAGTAAATTTAATAGTTAGAAGGAAATTAATTCTGTTTCTCCACTAGGGCACCATTTAGTGAATTACTCTTTCAAGGTAAACGGGAATAATCTTGTGATTTAAAAGAACAATGTGTTATTCAAACGCAAACTTCATTCTACAACTGATTAAAACATAAGAAGATTATGTGTCCAAAATTAATTTAGTTCAAATAAAAAGAAAGTGTGTCTACAGCATGTTAGGCTTTTATCTAGGTACTATGTTTAAAAGATAAATAAAATATTCATAAATATCTTACATCAGCTGTAAGGGTAATTTTATTTCTTACGTCTACCGCCTATCCTTCAGACATGGTAAAAAATTAATTCTGCTCTTATGACGCTTTCTAATGTATAAAAATAATTTCCACTATGAGTAAGAAAACTCTGGCATGTAATCAGATCTCATTTGTAGTGAATATTACATATTTTCCATTTGATAACATTATTTGAAACTTCTGAGATTTCAGAATACACTTAAAAGAAATTTTGAAATAGAAATGTTTTTCATTGTGTAGCCCAACAATATTCCATTTGTAATATTTTGATGTACTATGTGTATATTTTTTGCCCCTCCCTAGTTCTTAGAATCCGCGAATGTGAATTTCATCTCATAATTTGTGTATAACATAACATGGGGTCATCAGTGTGAATGCTCTGCTCACACTCAATGTTATTCTAAGAAAATATTGGGATGAAAACAATTAGTTCCAATAAGAAAAGATTGTAGGTTCTTGCTATTTGATAGTAATTTACCTAATTTTAAATTTTTCCATTCTTCCTCTTGATTTTAAGCTATAATCTCAGTCCTCACTGAGTACAATCTGCTTACTCCTTTCACTACAAGCAACCCCTTCCATAAATTAATGCTGCTTTGATTAGGTATGAAAACAGAGACAAATGTCTGAAACTTTGTGGACATATCACACATGGGGTAAGCTTATGACTCCCCTATCATATTCCTTTTACACATCTTATCTTTGCTCCATTGAGTACATTCATAATAGAATAATTCTTATTATTCAGATATAGTCAATCTTCATGATTCCAAGATTCTGTATTTGCAAATTGGCCTAGTTGCTGATATTTATGTGGAGCCCTAAAAATCAATAATCAAAGCACTTTCCCTTTCAGACGGGCAGAACAGAAAAAAATATTTGCTTCAATGCAAGAGCACCTATCTAATTGAGGTTAAACAGAATAAGACTTTGCCTTCTTGTTTCAGCTCTCATACTGAGATGAACAGGGGATGGAGATGGCAGTACAATATAGTGGAAGCAGCTCTGGACTGGGTTTAGTCAGACAGGGTTTGAATTCTAACTCTTTTACTTGTTAGTGGGGTGGCCACAGGCAAATTACTGAACACATTTAAACTTTGTTTTGTTTTAAAGCAATAGAATCTACTAGGATGAGTTGTTTTTAAGATTTAAGATTATAATCTTTTACATGTAAGTATATAGATAGTTCTTCCCCTAAGGAGCAACGGCTCAGTATTTGCTAATTCAGCGTTTGTGGTGACATCACAGTCTTTATAGAACATTACTGGGCATAATGAGAACAGACAGTCTATACAATACACATACATATACACATATATGTACATACATAATACATGTATATACATAGACATACACACACAAACATATATATATCTCTACGAGCAATATATTTTGCCAAATAGTGAGAAATATTTATTCTCTGAATTTCTTCAAATATTACTGAAAAATCTTCATTTTCTAACTAAAGTAATATGATGAACTCTTTTCAGTAACTCTTTTTCCCCAAACACTGGGGAATATCACTAAAAGTGTTTTAGCCTTTATAACTCACCTAATATTAAATCTAGCTCTCTGGTAATTTGACTTTTAATATTGGAAAATTACCTTTTTCTGTGCATCAGTTTGTCGATCAAAAAAATATTAATGGTTTTTACTGTCCCTTCTAGAACTGTTATTTTAAAATCTCTTAATTTGGCCAGTAGAATTACCTGGAGCAAAAAACACATCCATGGTCTTGTGTAGACCCTTCCTACACTGATTCTGGGCTTTGATAACAGACTTGCTTTAGTCAATTGGACATCAACCTAAGTGATACCAATAGACCAACAGACATTTTATAAGTGCTTGGGGAATTGTCTTCTAAGGTGTTGCTGCCACCACAAGAGAAAACCTGGTGGGGCCACCTTGAGAGATAAAGAGAGACCCAGACACACCAGCTGTCCCAGCTGAACCAGTCCCCAGCTGGCCCTTCATCTAAAGGCTACCAACATCAGTGAGCCAATGCAGGAACAGCAGAAGAACTTCACTAACCCACAGAATAATGAGAAATAATAAATTATTTTTACAAGACAGTAACGTGAGATGGTTTCTTATTTAGGAAAGGCTAACTGAAATGAGTAATTGCACACAAATTTGGCAAGCTCCTTAAGTATTATTTGATCATATTAGAAAGCACATTTTAAATATTGTGAGTAGTTTTCAAACCCTACAAATATAAGTTTTGAGAAAGCAATTAAAGTTCTTTAACATTTTCATTTTTTTTCCCACAGGGAAACAGATTGCAGAGGAAGATTAAAACTCAATAATATCTATTTAGCTAATGGCTTTTATTTAAGTCAGCATTAAAATAATGTTCAAGATCATTATCCATGAACTTTCTGTGCAGTTAGAAAAATTCACACATGTTCAACATACTTCTGAAAACTAATTAAAAAGTTTATTGAACAAATGGAAGTTCCTTGAAGAAACAAGTAGTTTTTATTCCTCTTTGTATCTACTAACACAATGGTAAGCTCATATTTAGGTAGCTGAGAATTGTTATATAAAACAATTGTAGGCTGGGTGCAGTGGCTCACACCTATAAACACAGCACTTTCGGAGGCCAAGACAGGTGAATCACTTGAGCTCAGTAGTTCAAGACCAGCCTGGGTAACATGGAAAGAAATCCGATCTCTATAAAAAATACAAAAATCAGCCAGCCATGGTGGTATGCGCCTGTAGTCCCAGCTACTCGGGAGGCTGGGGTGAGAGGATCACTTGAGTACAGCAGGAGACAGAGGCTGCAATGAGCCATGATTGCACCACTACACTCCAGTCTGGGCAACAAAAGAAGCCCCTGTCTCAAAAGTAAAATAAAATAAAATAAAATAATTGTATAATTTTAGGCAAATTATGCAACTTTTTGAGCCTCAATTTCCACATCTATAAAATAACAAGAATACATCTTTACCCTAGGGATTTTCAGGTGCAGAATTTCATGAAACCAAAAAATGCAGGTTCCAAGGGTAGTGAGTTACTCTTGATAGTCACAAAAAAAAATGCAGTGTTACCTATTTTCAACATAATTATCTTTAACTAGATAAATAATGCAATGTTTATAAAACTGAAAGGTTTCTAAACTGTTTTTGGTTTCTATTTATCTTATTACTTTTCTCCACAAGTTCCTCGAAAAACTAATGATTAATAGTGCATATGCATGATATATACTCATTAGCTAATAGCAGCAGAATGTATTTACAGTTTTTAGCCTCTCATAGTTTTTATGTCAAGTAAACTTATTATGTAGCTAAACATATTTCTGCTCTTCAGTAGGTATTATACACAAGAATTTTATTTATTATTTTGTGGGTCTTTCATAGTATTAATAATACATTGTAGAATTCTGCATGATGCTTCTCAGTTATATTTTTCCAACAATGGATGACTTTTGAAAGCCCTTTTATCCTTTGCATGTTTAGTGTTTCTCTAATTCATTTAGCCATAAATTTGATGAATTTCAAATATATAGATATGTATAATGTTAACTCACTATCGTATTACTATATAATAAATGTATTATGTAATTATAAAATTATTTATTCAAGCAGACCATGCTAATTTTAGAGATAGGTTTTCTTTACAATAATGAATTGACACTTATGAGCTGCAATTTCCACATAACTAGTACTTTTTTATTTTTTTGTTTTTAGACGGAGTCTTGCCCTGTTGCCCAGGCTGGAGTGCAATGGGAAGATCTCAGCTCACTGCAACCTCTGCCTCCTGTGTTCAAAGGATTCTCCTGCCTCAACCTCCCGAGTAGCTGGGATTCCAGGTATCCACCACCACGCCCAGCTAATTGTTGTATTTTTAGTAGAGATGGGATTTCACCATGTTGGCCAAACTCCTGGTCTCAAACTCCTGATCTCGTGATCTGCCCGCCTCGGTATACCAAAGTGCTGGGATTACAGGCGTGAGCCACTGCACCCAAGCATAACTAGTACTTTTATAAATACTTCACACATGCTGATTAATTTAATGTCTACAATAACCCTTGAGTTACAAAATTTACTTCTATTTACAAATAAAGAAACTGGCCTAGGAAATTTTCATAACTTCACCAAGCTGTATGGCTATTAAGTAGTAAAGCTGGAAGTTGAAATCAGCTAACTTGATTTCTATTATCTTCTTATATTTTCAGAATTGTGATAAATGCTCATGATGATAGAAAAGGATAGTAAGATACTGTTTTTAAGTTTAAAGGGTCAGTGAGACAAACTGGCAAGAAGTGCTTAATAAATATGAAAAATTGTATGCCTAAAAGAAAACATTAAGTTTACTGTTTAGTTGTGCAGTAGAGAATAATTATAGCAAACATTCTAAACAGCAGCATATTTTTAATATACATGAACACCAATCCCTACATAATTTCTCTGGGGTGGATATAATTATCACTTTTTAAGAAATGAAGAAATTGAAGTTCAGAGTTTGAGTAATTTATCAAGGCTAATCAGTCTGTCAGTAAGTGATAATGTTGATGTCTAAGCTTATGTTTGTTTGGCTCAGAAAGTGTTCTCCCTTATTACAGCCCAGAAAAGAAACAATGAACAACAGTAGGCTTGGGGCAAAGGGGCTTAGACTTCCGCTTAGCCTCAAAAAATGAAAAAGCTTATAAATTCAAGAGAAAGACCAAGTAAGCCCAGAAAAATAGGGGGAGACATTCTGAATAAACCAATCTTTGAAAGTCAGACTAAGAAGTAGGGAAGGGTACTAGAAATTATTGAGTTTGGGAATGAGGTCCATTCAACTTTATAAAGAGGACTAGTCTAAATTGTATTGACTATATTTGAGGAGGAAAGTCAGCTAAAAGAGTATGCAGCCTATTGAATTAATAGGAAAGAGATATTTGGTGGCAGAAATATAAATGTAAAGAAGACCACAGGCATAATAAATTGTATTCATTCAGATAAAACCTTGCTTCTATAAATCACTTTTCAAATGCCCATTCATATAGCATACAGACCAGATTAGCTGACTGAATATAAAAGTGAAAGATAATAATAAAAACAAGGTTATTTCAAGGTTAACTTTACATCTTTATTTTTTGCAGGCCAATAGCTTTACTGACTGAAATAGAAGGATTGGAAGAAAAGAATTTGTAGGCAAAAGTCATAATAAAATCAGTGATAAATGTATTAAAACTGACATGATACTGAAATAACCAAGTGAAAATATAAATGATAGTTAAGAACATTTGTCCAGACCCAGAAGACAAGACAGAATCTAAATTATAATTTGTGATCAATAGCACATTCTCCAAAGTTGAGGTCTTAATATAAAATGTCACAGAAAGAAAATAATGTGCACCAAGGCTTCAAAAATGTTCATAGCTAAAATGCAGCAATAAGAGAAATCAACAAAGGAAACTGAATAAGAGCAATCTGAGAGGCAGAGGGAAGCTAAGATAAGATGCAGCCACAGAAATCAAGAACATGAGGATGAGGATTCTACAAATCCAAGGAAGTTTTTTTTTTTACAAAGTCTCACTCTTCTCCCCCAGGCTGGAGTACAGTGGCACGATCATGGCTCACTGCAACCTCCGTCTCCCGGGTTCAAGTGATTCTCCTGCCTCAGCCTCCTGAGAAGCTGGGATTACAGGAGCCTGCCACCACACCTGGCTAATTTTTGTATTTTTAGTAGAGACAGAATTTCACCATGTTGGCCAGGCTGGTCTCAAACTCTTGACCTCGGGTGATCCATCTGCCTCGGCCTCCCAAAGTGCTGGGATTACAGGCGTGAGCCACCGTGCCTGGCCCTAAGGAAGTATATTAAAAGAGAGGGGAACTTCTCTGAACCACATATTAAATAATGTTACTTCCTCTGAAATATAAAAAAGAAAATGGTTGAGTAGATGGAAGATAGAGGACACTGCCCATTTCTTTAGTAAACATCTTGTATTCTTCCATCCAGCAACATCCTGACTCTTTGAAGATAGAATAAAAAGAGAGTAGATCCAATGTAAAGAATGCAAGAAAAATTGTCTTTTACATATGGGAAAGATAAATTAATATTAGTAAAGATGTACATACATGTCCAACACTAAGTAAGTGTAAATAAATGTTTGCTACAAACAAGATGATACAGAATCAAGAAACTAGAGTGACTCTCCTGCCTCAGCCTCCTGAGAAGCTGGGAAAGCCCAGAAAAATAGTTCACCATTTGAACAGAGAATTTATTCATTGAGAAATGAAGGAAATTTACTGTTATTAAACAAGTACTGTATCCAGGCACCACAAATGCTTTGAAAAGTTTCTAGTGAAATAGAAGTAGTATTTATTATAATCTTACTGATTGCCACCAATGTGACTAACACTCTGCCTCATTAGCTGAAGTGAAATGGAACTCTTAAGAATAAAAATAAAAGTAGGATATATACATACGTGTATGTATGCAAACACACCACACACACATACACACATACAAACCCATATATTATTTATATATAAGCTATATGTATGATTAAATGAGGACACTTACATGCATGCATATAAATATACATATATAAAAATACAAATATAAATATATAAATATATATATTATATATATAAATTTATATAAATACACACACACATAAATATAGTATTATCCCATAAGGTAGAAAACTAAGCCACAAACTGTAAAGTAAATTAATTAATTGTTTCCCAATTAAATTTTTGATCATATGAGTATTCAGGCATATACATTAAATGTAAAACAAAAACTGTTTTAACTCTCTAGTGTCAACATGGTGATATTCTTTCTTTATGAATATCTATAGGAAAAGAGGAGGGATTAGATTTGACTATGTGTACATACAAATGATCTTAAAACATTATACTAAAGATCCGAGAGATATATTTAAACTTACAAACACACACACACACACACACACACACCACACACACATTCATGCACACTGCTCTGGGAGGAATAAAACTGAATTTTACCCCACTTTGAATGAATATATTCTAAATTTCTAAGCAATATATCAAAAATATTCAAATGACCTAAACGTCTCAATTCTCTTTTCTCTTTAAATTTTTGGTGTGAGTTCATCTCAAATGATATCCTGTTTCTTAGGTAAAATGTTCAGTTAACTAGAAAATCAAATAGAAAAATTAAAATAAGTAAGGGTTTTAAAATGAGCCTAATTTCAAATAAAAATATAAAGATTAGCTAGTTAGGCAATATATTTGCATATATAGATACATGTATACACACAGGCCAAATATATATGTACGCGTATATGTATGTATGTGTGTCTACACTACACTCAACTTGTGAGGGGTTTACTCAGATAAAAGAAGATGAAGGTGATATGATTCAATAGGCACAATGAAGTTTCTGTCCCTCTGAAGTAATGTTGGCAAGTAAGCAGTAAATTTCGTATCTGCTTATAAAAGAATGAAGGATAGATAATCATTTAAGAAATGTATGTTAGATGTTTTTACACATTTTTTTTTCTGACTAAAATGTGCACAGAAAGTGTAAGCCTGGTGAGATTGGGCATTTTAGCTCTTTACTATTTATATATATATTTTATATATTTTATATATATATTTTATATATTTTATATATTTATTTTATATGCCATCAGTTTTAACTAGGATGCTTGCTTGTTTCTTAAATATCACAATATCCCAGAGGCCTGGGTGTTTTGTTTCTTTATTCTTTCCTTCATTTTCAGTACCATCTTCTGACAAATAACCTCCGACTTATAACTCAGGATTTAATGGAGAGATAACACAGGGTATTTTCCTGGAATTCACTTCTCATTCTTATCAAGAGTAGGGAGGCAGAGAACCCCAGATCTCAATCCAACAGTCCAGATGGGCTGGACACTGATGGAAACACATGAAGTCACATCTCAAAATATATTAAAATATATGTTCAGAAAATTATTGGTGGTGAATTAGCAAATGATATATTCTCTCTCTCTCTGTCTGTCTGTCTGTCTGTCTGTCTGTCTCTTTCTTTCTTTCTTTTTGAGATGGAGTTTTGCTCTGTCAGCAAGGGGAGAGTGCAGTGGTGCGATCTCGGCTCACTGCAACCTCTGCCTCCTGGGTTCAAGCGATTCTTATACCTCAACCCTCCCGAGTAGCTGGGACTACAGGCGCCCGCCACCACACCCAGCTAATTTTTGTATTTTTAGTAGAGACGGGGTTTCACTATGTTGGCCAAGCTGGTCTCAAAGTCCTGACCTCAGGTGATCCACCTGCCTTCGCCTCCCAAACTGCTGGGATTACATTACATGCTTGAGCCACTGCACCCACGTATATTTTCAATAAAGTTATTGAAAGTCTCAATAGAAAAGATTCAAAAATAGTCCTGCTTCTTTGTATTCCAAATCATAAAAGCTTTAATGCCACTGGCATTCCTATCTGTTTCAGACTGGTAAAATTAATGATCCATAAACAAGTATTTTAAGTACACCAGTACAAGTATTTTAGGTCACCAGCCAATGACCCACTTCCTAGAAAGCCACCTGATATTATCTTATTTTCAATTTTTAATCTAGGTAGCACTGTCTCAGGAAAGCATCTCTCTATATGCTACACGCATAAGCAGACGTATACTCTAATAGATAGAGCAAATTTCTGTTTGACCCATTGCTATTAAATATTTATGAATTCATAATTTTCAAACCTTTTACAAATGAGAAGTGACATCAATTTGCATTTTTCCTGGAGTTCTGGTTTGGACTGTCAGCAAAAACTGACTCATGACACTTACTGCAAAGTTTTTGTCAAAACACCATGAAAATGTACACAGACTACCCACTATTTCTGAAAAATCAATATTTACATATTTACATAATAAGACATCAATAACAACAATTCATTTGGGACTATGCAGCATCCTTCTGAATAATTCACTACAATTACACATAGATAAAAAGGAAAAGGGGCAGCAGCTAACCATTCTTGGACGGCTTGTAATTCGGATCCACCTGTGTTAGGATCAAAGAAAATACTTCCATGTTTTCATTTGTCTGAGCATTTTGATAAGCAGATGTAGACAGTCTTTTATTCAACAAGCCACTAGTGACTTCAATCCTTGTTCTCCTTTCTTCTATCCATGATCTTTGTCTGTTTTTTCTTTTCATTTTCAAAGTACTTTCACCCTCAAACACTAATTCTTTTGTGAATTATTTTATCACTTTATTCAACTATTTTTGAGTTCTTACTAAATTAATAACAGTGCTAGACATCATAAAGTAAGAAAAATTTGGAAAGTCTTAATATCTGTATAGGCAAGGAGACATGTATGAGTCTGGCCAATCACAGTGCCATCCACATGGAACCACATCCACATAGGAACACCCTACCAGGAATGTTACCCTTCCCACAAAATTAATTTCCCACCATTCTCAGTAGTCATGTTTTGTAACACTTCCTTCACAGACTTGGAACCAGGCCACAGATTTCTCATCATTACTGGTTATAATATCATCTCTGTGCTTTCTTTTTCCTTTACCATAGAGGTTTAAAGTGCAGGATTTGGGAAAGAAACTAAAGCACGAATTTTACAAATTCAAGAAACTGGTTTTAAATGTCTTTGTTCTAGCATTTATTGCAGGTGTCACAGACATATAGATGCATCTGCACAAGCATACATAGACGAACAGAGTCATATCAAATAAACAACATTAAAATAAAATAAGCTGACAGAAAAACACTAGAGCTCTGTCCCCATAATTTCCACAAAAATTCTGTCTCTTTGATTAATATGGGTATATTTAAACAATAGCCCTCAAGGCCAGGCACGGTGCCTCACACCTGTAATCCCAGCATTTTGGGAGGCCGTGGTGGACAGATCACCTGAGATCAGGAGTTCAAGACCAGCCTGACCACCGTGGTGAAACCCGGTCTCTACTAAAAATACAAAAATTAGCCGGGCATGGTGGCACATGCCTGTAATCCCAGCTACTTGGGAGTCTGAGGTGGAAGAATCGCTTGAACCCGGGAGGCAGAGGTTGCAGTGAACCAAGATCATGCAGCACTCCAGCCTGGACAAGAGAGAAAGACTCCATCTTAAAAAAAAAAAAAAAGAGAGAGAGAAAAAAAAAAAAAAAAAGAAAAGGCCCTCATAGCTATAGGTAGCATAAATGAGTTCAGTAGTTTCCATGGAACAAAGTTAGCAAGGCATGCACTCAAATAACTACAACATGAGTTCAGTAGTTTCCATGGAACAAAGTTAGCAAGGCATGCACTCAAATAACTACAACAAAATGTGAAAATGACATATAAAAGGTAGCAGAGCAATGCTGCTTAGGATGATCAGGGAAACATCCCAGAGGAGATTATAACTCAGGATTTAATGGAGAGATAACACAGGGTATTTTCCTGGAATTCACTTCTCATTCTTATCAAGAGTAGGGAGGCAGAGAACCCCAGATCTCAATCCAACAGTCCAGATAGGCTGGACACTGATGGAAACACATGAAGTCACATCTCAAAATATATTAAAAATGACCAAAAATTTTAGACTTTTCATAACAATGCATTAAAAAAAAAACAGGAGTTCTGAGTCAAGCTGTAAGATTACCAAACTGTTTTAGAGTTACTAATATGGCCAAGACTCTTAACATCCACATGCTTGATTCACTCCTAATTTTACAATTTTAAGTTTTGAGGAAGCAATCTGAATGCATCAATTCCTATTTTGAGTCAACCTCTCCTGAGTTACTTTGGTGCAACTGAATCCAGTCATCAATGAAAAAAGGAAGAAGGAGATGCTAGTTTGAGGCTGCCCCTTAAACAAGAACTGAGAATTCTGCAGTTTTACATTGGAGGAAATACAGGCTATGCCAGAACATTATTCACGTGTTCAGTGAAAGGGGCTGAGACAGTTTTAGTTGCTAGTATATTAATGTGGGGGTGTTTCTAATATATGTTAGAAAGTTCTAGGAAAGATCTAGGCAAAAATTAGGGCAGAGGATAATTTGCATGTTCAATATTATTTTATTGTTTGTATAAAGTTAAGATTTAAAGCAATACAAAAGGGAATCCCATAGGTAATTGTTTAAAAGAGGTTAAGATGAGGTAACTAGACTAAATATTATGCTAATCAGAAATTATTCTCAATATTTTGACACCCTTTAGAGAGAGTTAAGGCACCATTTGTTAATTGATTGCTAAAGAGAAAATGCAAGGCTCACACAACTTCCACCTTAGAATATTAAATACAAAGTATCTCCAGGTGGGGTGGCTCACACCTGTAATCCCAGCTACTTGGGAGGCAGGAGTGGCAGGACTCCTTGAGGCTAGGGGTTTCAGACCAACCTGGACAACACAGCAAGACCCTCATCTCTAAATAATAATAATAATAATAATAATTTTAAAAACCGAAGTCTTGTCTTACCAGCTGTGCTATGATATTGTCTAGAGTGCAAGAGATTGCAATTGATTCACCATAATTAGTGTACTCTTCTTACTGAACACACAGCTAATTACATTTCCCAGCTTTCTTTGCAATTTAGTGTGATGATCATTGGATTACATTTTCACCAACAGAATGTGACTTCTAAGCCTGGACATATCTATGCACTTCAAAACTTGCTCCTTCATAATGCTTCCCCTTTTGCTGACATTTTAAGATCATCAATTCACATTGACAAATATTAAGCATCCAGAAAAAAACAAGTTATGTAAGAATGAAAAAGAATGAAGACGAAGGGTTACACAAGACTATGGACAAAGTCATCAGAGAAACAAAGCCCAACAATCTTGTGTAGGTTTTAACAATCTTGTCCAACTAGTGATTATCTATCTAAATAGGTAACCTGTAAATAATTCTGAAAGTCTTTGCAGAAAGCACAGTGGATTAGACAACCTCAGTTGCTTATTTGTGTTAGGTATAATGGTATATAAATATTACCTTAATAATATTTCTAAATATATAATTTTTTAAATTATAGGAGGTCAAATCAAATAAACAAAAAAAATGTATTTTATGTTCAAACCAAACAGTTAAGATTTTAAATGTTAGTAATAATTCCAGTTGTCATTTTAGTTATACAAGAAGTCATTAACTTAATAAGAAAACTTCAACAGCAAAATATATCCCTTTTAACTCAGCAGTATCCCAATAAACTTAATTCACTAAAAATTAGCTGGTATAATTTATAAGAGCACTGACTAAGATGAATCACTTCTAAATGTAATTATCCTCATTTATTGAAAGTTATAGAAAAAAATGTGAAGGAAAGTTTTTTGTTTTAACAGAAGAAAATGTTCTAGAGTGAATTAAATCCTCAGTATAACCACAGAAATACTAATGCATTCATTATGGTATTCAATCATCTTAATGCTTTAACATTTACCGTTTTTTCTGATTTATTTGAATGATCCATATTGTTTTCTAAATTTTATCTTTTATTACACCCACATCTGCATTGATCTAAATGTTTTATGTATATTTTAAATACTATTTCCTCTCCATTACCAAATACTAATGTATTTCATTGCATACATTGATTTGTGAATCTTAATTGTCGGACAGGGGCAAGATGCATGTATCTTATCTAAAAATACTTATAAATATATATCTAGATTTAGATACAAATGTGTAATATTTCTTTCTTTCTTTCTTTCTTTCTTTTTTGAGACAGAGTCTTGCTCCGTCACCCAGGCTGGGGTGCAGTGGTGCAATCTTGGCTCACTGAAACCTCCGCCTTCCAGGTTCAAGCAATTATCCTGCCTCAGCCTCCCAAATAGCTGAGATTCCAGGCGCACACAACCATGCCTGGCTAATTTTTGTCTTTTTGGTAGAGATGGGGTTTCACCATGTTGGTCAGGCTGGTCTTGAACTCCTGACCTCAGGTGATCCACCCACCTCAGCCTCCTAAAGTGTTGGGATTACAGGCATGAGCCACCGCGCCTGGCCATGTATGTCTAAATGCTAAGTATTTATCCCATTTGTGTACAAGTTTATTTTTAAAGTTTTTTTTTTTTAGATTCACAGTGCATATTTCCTCTCTAAAATCTTAAATGCACACACACACACACACACGCACACACACAGACAGATCTACACATTTACATGTACTAGCTCATTAACATGCCTCCTGATTCCTTCTCTGTTCTCCTCCAACTGTCTGTGCTATAGCCATACTGGACATTAAGTTCCTTGATTACATATAATTTGTTTTTGCCTTTGGCCTTTGGCTTTTTAATATAAGCTTACTTCTCTCCCATGGGCATTCCTTATACACATGTTTATATGTGTAATCCTCATCATTTAGGTCGCTCTGTCGAAAAGACAAACTGCACATATTACTTTATATCCCATTTTCTTCTATTTTCATCCCAGAGAGTTCATTAAAATCAGAAATTATTTAACTTATGTGTAATTTTATTGTTTATTTTGTTCACTGCATATCACCAGTACTATAGCTTTACAACATTATCAAAGCCTTGCACACTGTATTTTGACTTTGTGTGTAAGTGCTGAGAGTTAACTCGGTCCTGAAGCAGGCCATTTAATGTGTAATGCTGATTTGCTGGAAAAACGTGCCAGAGGTATATATGTATTTTTATGAACTTACATATGTATAAAAAAACTCTGGATTGATGCACACAAGTTACTGAGTAGTTAACTGTGACATGAGTGGGGACCTCAATGAATGAAAAATTAGCGCTTTGGAGGAAAACATATCATTGTATACAGTGTCCTCTTTAGATAATTTTTATGTTTTTAAAACATGCTAATGTATAATATATTTATAAATTAAATGATATGAATTAGAAAAAGTTATATTGTGTGTGTGGGGGGGGGGAGAGAGAGAGAGAGATGAAGAGAGAAATAGATAGGAGAACACAAGAATATGAAGGAAAATAAAGAAGGCAGAAAGGTATTTTTAGGTGACCTAAACTAGTGTGAGAGAGCAGTTTCTGAAGTCTGACTACCAGGTTTCAATTCTTGTCCAACAATTACGGGCTATAAGACATGAAATATGTGACATATACTCATCACTTGAGCATCTTTGCTGGTAAAATAGAGATAAGATGAATACTTCCTTATAGTAGACTCAGACCTATAGTGGTCATCAATAAATGTTCTAATTTACTATTCAAAAATCTTTATTTTAAAAAAAGATTCCTGAAATAAGCATGTAAATAAATTATGATGTGGTGTTTTCATCATGCTGTATTAAGTATTTATTGAACCAATCAGAATTTGAGAAGTTGAGGTACATCTTAAGAGAATCTAGAATAATTCATTATTTCATTATTAAACTTCTAGCATGAATAAGCCTTTACTCATGTGTTAAATGTTGTGCAAAAATGATGGTTTACAAGCATCTAATGATATATAAACATTCTTATACTAACTGACAAAGACAGAATACCAAATTATACATGGAACAGAATCTTATCTATATATTTCCATATATTTTTAATATATGGAAAAAGATATTTCCATATATTTTTAATATATGGAAATATATATTTTAATATTATATATTATATGTATATTTTATGTATATATAATATATATTATATTATATAATATTAATATATAATATATATTTTTAATATATGGAAAATACATTAGCACTGTATTTAATATATAATATATTAGCATTGTATAATATATAATTATATATTAACATTATATTTAAATATAATATATATTTTTAATATATGGAAAATACATTAGCATTGTAATGGTGATTGCTCCATGGTGGTGAAAATTTGGAAAGTTTTATTTTCTGTAGAGTTTTTACCTTTTCAAATTATTACTTTGTTTTGAGATGTTGTTTCACTCTTGTTGCCCAGGCTGGATTGCAAGGGCATGATCTCAGCTCACCACAACCTCTGCCTCCCAGGTTCAAGCAATTATCCTGTCTCAGCCTCCCAAATAGCTAGGATTATAAGCACATACCACCCAGCTAATTTTTGTATTTTTAGTAGAGACAGGGTTTCATCATATTGGTCAGGCTGGTCTCGAACTCCTGACCTCAGGGGATCCACCCACCTCAGCCTCCCAAAGTGCTGGGATTACAGGCGTGAGTCACAACACTCGACCCGAATTAATCACTTTTAATATATTTTATGACCAGCTTAAAAACGAAAAAGATATATACAACGAGAAATACTGTTTAAATGTTTTCTGCTATTAAACTTAAAATTGATTTTATATACTTTAATCAGACTTTCTTAGTTTTCACAATTAACTTTATCATAAAATATATATTTATTAAGAATAACAATGAATGAAGTCAAATTATAGATGATTATGTAAAGAAAGGAGCATCTTAGAAACATAAAGCAGCAAACCCACTTTTAACTCTCATACCAGTAGCCATTCCTAGTTGTGTGACTTTAACATAACATCACGTATTTTTAAAATTGAAGATCTTCTAAATACATCTGGCATGGTTTAAGCAACCACTCTTTGCCATGTAAAGTACTAGGTCTCTGGGCCTACAAAACATTTTACAAATTTCATTTTCAATTCTTTACTTTGAGATTTGGTGAAACCTTTGGAGGTGGAAATCAGGGTTCACTTTTGAACATTTATATGTGAGATGCCTATTAGGCTGAGTAAAAAGCTGGACATAGGCAGTTGGAGTTCCATGAACAGACCAGTGCTAAAGATGCAAATCTGGAAGTGTTCGGCTTATCAACAGAATTAACATCATGAAGGTAGAGGAAACCTTTTAGGGAGAGGTTATAAATAAAGATGAAAGGGAACCAGGATGAAGCTTTCAGGTACTCAAATATCTCGATGTTGAGTGTATGAAGGAGATCTTACCAACAAGAAAGAATGACTAGTTAAATGGCAAGGAAAAGAGTGTAGACGTCAAAGGAACTGCTATGAGAATTATTGTGAGAAGATAATAAAATGTTGAATTTTTTAGAGTATTTTGTAAATGTAACATTATTGTCTTCATTAGATACGAGAGCGGCATATTGTCAGAAGTAACCTGGAGGTGACAGAAAAGTTTTTTGGATTTACATATCGGACGAACTAAATCTAACAAGATGATGTTCATCAGTGATAAACATGATCTTGAGATGAACACCAATTACTTTGAAAGAATAGATACTAGATGGGGAAACTGTACCTTAAACAGAACATCCTAAACAAATACAAAGTGAATAAGATTCAAAAGTGTGCTGTGAAAAATGTAAGGAAGCCATGTAGTGGTTAGGACAATAAAGCAGAGTTAGAGACGATAACATGATACACAATAGTCCCATTGTGGATCTCAGCATAAATGATTTAATCTCTCTGATCCTCCATTTATTCATATGTGAAATGGAGATAATTATAGTGGCATCCTAAGAAATTATATCTCAGAGGATTCTCTATAGGAGTCATTAAAATAATATTTGTAATGTGTTAATCACAGTGACCAGGAGAGCACTCAATATGTGGTAACTGACATCACTGCCACCACTACAGTCCATTGGATTTCAAATCAGGTGTCTCTCACTCCAAATGATCATGATCTGCTTTTACTCCTTTAGAACATTAAGATCTTTGGTAGCGTTGTAATATGAGATCATGCATTAGTAGTACTGCATGAACTTAGAGAACATTTCAACCTTGAAATGTCTATGAAAATTTGATAAAATTATGACTCATTTCAAAGTTGAATACAATCTTTTTAAAATAATTATAAAACCTTGCACTGTAATTCTGAATATATCTGTTACAGACCCAGAACTACAATTTGTTACCATCTTCCCCATATACTTCCTCATATATAATTTCATGGCCTATATGGCCATGCCACAAATATGAAAATAAATGACAACCTAATTGAAGCTTCTCTATGTATACTATTCTCCAATAAACGATGGTAGATCAATATGCAAGAAATAGTGTAGGTTTGGTTATAGATAGAATTAGTCCCAATGTCAAGTGCTGCACATTTTTAGTTGCACACTATAAACAAGTTATTCGGCCTATCTGAGACTTAGTGTATCCCTCTTTGGCAGAGGAAGTAATGCTCACCAAATATTTCCTACTTTCACCTACATTTCAAGCCCCATTTGCTATTAAGCAGATGCACGTGACCAGATGTGGTTAGAGTATTACGAACTGAAGAGGTGTGTCATTTCTGTCTACAGCAGAGAGAGATTAGGTGTGAGTTTCAGTGTGAGCTCTCTCTGTCACTGTGGGTGTGTAGAACACCTGTGGATATAGCAAGACCGACAAATTCCAGAAGGCTTAATCCCTGAATCACCACCTCATGGACAACAGCTGATATGTCACCTGGACAGCAGCAGAATATTCTTGAGCAAGAAATAAGCTGTTTTTAAAAAATATTGACTAAGATTTGGACTTTGTTTCTTAAAGTGGCATAAGTATGATGTCTTGAAAAATGTACTTCTCATCTACAGAAAGATGACATTTTGGCAGGAGAATTGTCAAATTGCCTTTTATATAATGAAAAGAAGAATATATTCGTCCTCCCAATATCATGTTGTGATATTACATTTCAGGAGCATTATTTCACACTTTAAAAGATGACATTGATACTAAAAGATTGACACTAGAGTTATGTATCAATACATTTATCTAGACTTAAGTCACATCACCCTCAAGTGTTTTGTCTAACTGGTTGATGATTATATTCTTTGCTAAGAAATATATTAACAAAATTTGATCCTAAAATTGGATGTAAGATTAAATCTTAAATCATATGTAGCAAGTACTCTTGATTACTACCTTTTCTGAGAAATTGAGAAGTATGATGTTCATTTTAATTCAGAAATTTCTCTTGAACTGTCAAAACAACATGCCTAGCATAAATAGGAGTCTTCTAAATATATTCATATTTCCACAGCAATTTTTGGGCACCTGTTATACAGAAATATGCTTCTGAAAATGAATAATTTAAAAGAAACACATCCGTTAAAGACAAATCACTTCATCTCTTCAGCTACTATCAGTAGATTTCAAAAGTTCCTATTGGTAATAATTATTTAAAATGGCTCTGATTTGAGAGGCTATGTCCTATGTTGGAATAAACTTGCCTTGTGTTATTGCTTAACACAGACTTCAAAAGTTGTGAGAAAATTGGATTATGGTAAAGACTTCTGGGCATAGCAAAGAAAATTAAAAGCTATGCATCTTACTTGCTGTTGCATGGAACTAGAGGAAATTATTTAAATGATTTAGCTTTACCGACAATATATATATAATGTTGTACTTTGTTTCATAAAACAAAAACCTCCGAATCTCAAGTCAGTAGATTTTCTATGCTAACTCAAGCATGGAATATTGCTAGTTTTCCTACATCGTTTTAGAAATGGCAAAATATTTCCAAAAGAATGTATATTATCTACTGTTTTTTCAGAAACATGCTGCATGGCATTGAAATTGCATCAAAATATATTTTTCCCCAATATTGAAGAGGAAATCAAGGCTGTAGTGCCAAATAATATACCACGTACTCTTAATCTTGCTTCTTTCTTTAATGAAGTAATTAAACAATAAAACAAATTAAACCACCTGTTTTTTGGCCTAAGATTATATGTATTGGGGCCTGGAACTGTGATCTTCGTTGTAGATATGACACTGAGCATAGTGTCCCTGAATATATAAGAAACAATAGTAATAATAACTGTGTCTCCTCACAAGTCTTTTTCTGATCTGCTTTTCTGCTTTCTCAAAGAAAAATTTTCATTTCTTTCAGCCCTGTAAAACACAGTAAAGCACCACCTGCCTTAGGTGACTAGGAAAGCCGCTGCATTCCTGTGTCATCAAATATAGGGGGATTTATAATCACTGTTTAAATTTTGATTCCCTCTTGAAAAAACTATTTCAAGAGATTTGCATTTAATAAATAATACCTTTTAGCATCATCAGCTCTCCTGAATTAATTGAATTGACTGCACACAGTTTTCTGATCTTAAAAATTGTACAAGTTAGAAAAGTGTCTTTTCAATGTCTTGAATATTATTGAATCCCTCTGTTTAGTAATGGTATTCATTGAAGGTCAAAGATTAAGCTTGATGAATTCGGCAATACTTTAACTGAATACCTGTCAGAGAAGATTAGAAATAAACACAAGGATATCCTTCATGAATTAAAAGAAAATAATAAATATCTTTAATACTAGGCACCTTACTAGAAATGTGAACAAATTTTGATTTACATTAACTGATATCTTTATAATAAAAATAAAACCTAATTAAAAGTTTAACTATAACATAGACACACACACACACAAAGACACACACACACACAAAGACACACACACACACAAAGACACACACACAAATTTTCTATTTTATCAGATAAACTGCAAGGAAAAATATGATTACAGTTTTTTCTCTGTTCTCTCTGAAATCAGTCAGTCAGTAGCAAAATTACTTATATTTTCAACATCTTTTCTAAACCTTCCCTTCTTCTAAACAAGATTGGGTTCTCTCCAGAGGACCTTGCTTTCTCTGCTGTACTCTCAAGCAGTCATGTTTCCTCTACAGCACAATTCAGAGCACTGGACTGGGAAGTGAGGTAAACATCCTCTTTGTTCCTCATTCTGCTTTCACAATTTCAGATTTCCATCCTCTGAAAAGTTCCAGCTTTGAAGGTTAGGCCATCAATCTACACAGTCCACTAAACTTTTTTTTTTCCTGGTAATCAAGTATACTCACGGAGTCACAACGCTTATTCTTTCAACATGTACCATCTAGCTACTGCCTCCTCCTTCTCACAGTGTGTACATTCTTGGTGGTATCAGTGTCAATGTGATGAACATTCTAGTACCCTTGCAACTCAGTTCCATTACTGTCTTTACTCCAATAATTCAGCTACCCATCATACTTACGCCAGTCATTCCATATTATATATAGCATCAAAGTATTACTCACAACCTCATCCCTTTCATTACAGCAATTTTACAGACACATCTCTCCAATTTCATCTTCTATTTTCTGGCTCACTCATTCTAATATCTTTATTCCAGCAAAGACTTCTACTATATAGAACCTAGCAGCTTTTCGCTCTCCCCTGCCCTGAACTGCTCTCACTCTTTCCTCACCCAACAGAGATATATACTCTTTGTATAAATACTTCCTAACATATTCTCAATATACTACTCCATTCTCCCTTCAAAAAGAAAAAAAAAAAAGGAAAAGAAAAGAAAGGAAAGAAAAAGCCCCAACTCTGGTTAAATCTTCGACATAGTTACTTTTTTCTGTATCTGTGCAGTTGATGGTATCTGGAAACAACATACAAATCCCAAATCCTACATCCTCAATTTATATCTCTTAATGTTCTCCTTCAAATTTGCCCCTGCCCTCTGTTTTTCTCATGTAAGTGAACGACACGTGCAGTTTTTAGTTTCTGAGACCCAAAACATGGTGGTTGTGAAAAGAAAGTAAAATCTTAGGACCGCAATTGACTATCACAAAAGGAATATATTAAGCTGAAAGCTGAGTCATGCAAAAAACTGCCTTCCCTTTTGTTCCTAAGCAGACAGTTGCAGATTAAGGGCTAGAACACCTCCAAAGGCAGCTACTACTCTCACCTAAAGTGCGGACTTACTGGAGAGGAATACATATTT
The DNA here is from genome assembly GCF_049350105.2 of Macaca mulatta. Taxonomy (NCBI): domain Eukaryota; kingdom Metazoa; phylum Chordata; class Mammalia; order Primates; family Cercopithecidae; genus Macaca; species Macaca mulatta. The sequence continues at coordinate 100,343,321 of NC_133419.1, read as the reverse complement.
AACTATCCCCCAACCTGTCCCTTTTCTCTTGAAACATATGGATTGAGTAACATGACCATACCCTCCCTCTTGACCCTCCAGCCCCCGTTTCTGCTTTAAATACAAAAGTCTTCAAAATTATCTTTAGAAAAAGGCATGGCCCACAGATTGTTCCTGTGGATTGGTGTTCCTTTTTTCTAGGCATGTCCTTAACGCTGGCAAAATAAATTTCTAAATTGATTAAGACCTCCTGTCTGGCCGGGCATGGTGGCTCATGCCTGTAATTCCAGCACTTTGTGAGGCCGAGGCGGGCAGATCACGAGGTCAGGAGATCAAGAACATTCTGACTAACACGGTGAAACCCTGCCTCTACTAAAAATACAAAAAAATTAGCCCAGTGTGGTGGTGGCACCTGTAGTCCCAGCTACTCGGGAGGCTGAGGCAGGACAATGTCGTGAACCCAGGAGGTGGAGCTTGCAGTGAGCCCAGATCGCGCCACTGCACTCCAGCCTGGGCGACAGAGCAAGACTCCATCTCAAAAACAAAAACAAAAACAAAAACAAAGACCTCCTGACTCAGATACTTTTTGTTTTACCAACCGGTGACCAACAGAAGGGACTCTGAGTGGAGGTGACCCTGACCCTTGACAAAACTCCTATTGGTCTTGGTACTAGCCTGGGCCATCTATATTGCCCAAACCAATAAGACAATTGGCTGAGCTCTGTAATTTCCTCCCTCCAAAGAATTCCTGATCTCCCCAAATTTGGTTGGGATCTAAGGTTCATTTTGATGTACAATTCCTTTTCTAGAGTTTTACTCATTTCCATCAAGAAAGGTGAGTTTTCCTGCTTCCCGGACAATGGATGGCAAGCAGCTCCGTTCTGGAGTTTCAGCTGGCTTTCAACAGGGAAGGTGAGCATGAGATTTTTCCTCCTTCTCTGATGGTAGAAAGCAGTCTTCAGTCTGGGCCCCATTTCTATATTAAGTAGATGAATTTGGATTTTTGTCTTGCAAACTTTTCCTTAGTGACTAAAAGTAAAGACTGACAACCAGCTGGTCTTAATTTCTCCTTACCATCAGAGCTCTAAATAACCACATTTTTATTGTTGTTGTTGCTGTTTCAGTCTTTCTCCCATCAGATTTGACCAATGGTTTTTACACTTCTCTTTTTGGATCTTGTTTTCAGAATTTTTTTTCAGTTTACTGAAACCTTTCGGGTTTTGAAACAAAAAAGAAAACACGTGCTTGGTTTCTCTGTTCTATTTCTTTCTTTAAAATCATTATTTAATTTACTTTTCTTCTACCCTATTCCTCCTTTCCCCTTTACCATCTTTGGTATAAAGTGAAAAAACATCTCAAGAAGGAATCTAATACTCAGACCCCTTAAAAATCACAGCATAAAGGTGCCACCCACACCTCTTTTGAGGTCTTCTGCTTCCTCTGTGGAGTTTCCAAAGTCATTGATGAACTCTTCTCAGGTCTAAAGCTCAGCTTCCTTGCATTTAATTACTTGATATTTTTAGCTTTTGAGGGTATCAAATATTATTTTGCATTATGGTAATTTTTTTTTACCCTGGTATGTGTAATAGCTAGGTAATATACTTTTAGAGATGGCTAAATGGCAGCTGCTTACAGTAAATAGTTGTTACTATGGCAGGGGTGCTACTCTTAGTGTGTTTAAAATAAGAAAGGATACAGTTTAAACACTTAGAGAAATGCCTTAATAACAAAGTGTACTGTAAAAGCATTATATGGCCTAGTCTCATGATCTCTCCTTCTTTTTGGAGAACCAGGATTAAGTGTAGGCTCTGCCCAGTGCTCAGAGGTCCAGTTAAAAGATAGAGCCTAAATTTAAAACTGCCTTTATAAGTAAAATTGTACTCCTTACAAAAATTCTATGGTGTGGTAGATTTCTACAATTTTATGTTTGGCTTGGCATCCATTTTTAACCTTCCTCTAACACACCCAGACTCTCTCTTCTCTGCCTCTCCCTTTTGCTCTCCTTTGAGATGTAAATTTTGCTATCTGATTTTCACCTAAGAACTGTTCCTTTAGTATGCAAATTTAGGGCTCTGTAACTGACAATTGCCTAGGGTAATGAAGTAGATTATCAAGAAATGTGAAGTTTAAAGTAGGGGAGGAATAAAAGTCTTATGATTCTATAAGATCTACTTCTGTCTGTGTGTCTATACATGCATGTATTTTTGTGTCATGTATATAATGTCTCACTATCAAAAATATATAAAAGAGCTGTAACTAATTGGCTTGAATAATAAAAAAGCACTTAAATACTATATCAGAAAAACAGACACTTTAAGCCCAGATGCTTTCTCAAGTTCACCTGACTTAAGTAAATCTTTAATAAATAAGGTAGCTTTAGAATTGTTGATAAAATAAAATTAGAAATGTCTTCATAATTATAAATACATGTTATTATACATTAGATTTATTTTTCCAGAAGTTTTATAATTATATCTGCTAGATATTATAAGCTATCAAAATTTAGCATGAAGATTCTAATGCTATAAATGCAGCTCAAAACAGAATTATCTTTGTGTAATTTTTTAATAAATAAGGCATTTTATACTACTGATTTAATGAAAACTGCTAGATCCTGGGTTATTGGCAAAAAAATTGATTCATTTAACCATAAGGTTCTTGCTTAGATAAACAACTAGAAAGTCACAGGCTAAAAGAATTGTTAACAGGAAAATAACTTTAAATGATGACTAGCTTTGTCTAACATTGAAGTTTTTCTAAGTAATCTAAATAAACTATTAAAAAGAGTAAGTTAATTAGGGAAATGTAATGAAATAAATGCTTATAAATAAAAGATATTCATTAAATGTCTGGGTTATTTTCAATTAAAGATACATATACACTAAAGAAACATCTTTTTTTTTTTTTTTTTTTTTTGAGACAACATTTTGTTGTCCAGGCTGGAGTGCAGTGACACAATCTTGGCTACCACAGCCTCCACCTCCCAAGTTCAAGAAATCCTCCCGCCTTAACCTCCCAAATAGGTGGGACCACAGGGACATACACCAAACCCAGCTAATTTTTGTACGCTTTTGGAAAGATGAGGTTTCACTATATTGCCCAGGCTGGTCTTGAACTTCTGAGTTCAAGTGATCCACCCACCTTGGCCCCCCAAAGTGCTGGGATTAAAAGTGTGAGCCACTGTGCTCAGCTGTAAAGTCTTTTTTTCTTAAAAAAGTTATTAAAAGAAAATTAATTTTTGTTTAATTCAAAGGTTATTTATAAAATGAGGTAAAAGGAAGCAGTAAATAAGGCAGATGTAAAGAAAGTTAGAAAGAGATAATTTTGGTAAGTTAAAAGGAAAAAAATTTTCTATGAGAACAAATTCTGTATGGCAAATTATTGGTCTGAAATAAAATGACTGTTTATTTAAGAAAGAGGAATAATTAGGCTAAAAGAGGAAGTCCAACCATGTCATAAATTTCTGTAAGTCTTAATACGGTTTGTAAAAAGAGAATTTATGAAAAAGTGTTTTCTGATTAAGTTGGCTAAAATTAAAAGGAAATTATTAATAATAGCCTTTCTTGAGATTGAGTTTGATATTAAAAATACACTGATATACTAAAGAATTGTTTAGAAAACCAAAATGTCTGTAAAGTACTGATTTGCTTTTAATAGAATTTTAAGAAATTCTAACCTTTTTTTTTTTTTTTTTGAGACTGAGTATTGCTCTGTCACTCACACTGGAGTGCAGTGGCAAATCTCAGCTCACTGCAACCTCTGCCTCCCAGGTTCAAGTGATTCTCCTGCCTCAGCCTCCCGAGTAGCCGGGACTACAGGCACCTGCCACCACACCCAGCAAATTTTTTGTGTTTTTAATAGAGACGGGGTTTTGCTGTGTTAGCCAGGATGGTCTCGATCTCCAGACCTCATGATCCGCCCACTTCAGCCTACCAAAGTGCTGGGATTACAGGTGTGAGCCGCCGCACCAGGCACAAGAAATTTTAATTTTCAATCCAAAAATTTAACTTCTATTATGTCTTTCTGTTTTCAGCTTTCTCTCCTCTTTGAGAAGGCCTGTGATAATAACAATTTCCTTCGCGTTTTTCATCAGCCCTTGTAATTTTTCTTTCCCCTCAGGTTATAATTGTTATTGTGGCCTAATGTGAAAACTATTTTATCTTAAAGATCTAAAGAAAATGTTTTCTTCTGATAGAACATTCTGTACTCTTGGCTTTTCTTAATATATCTAAATTGTTCTATGAAACTGAAAACCTTCACTTACGATTCAGGACACACTCTTCCTATGTCTAATTAAATAATTCATGTACTCTTTTCAGTAGTTTTGACTTGCAGGTTATCTAAATGGAGCCCTTAGAGAGGAAAGCAATCTCACTGAAGCAAGTTTTTGTTTTTATTTTTCTGCCTTTGGGTAAGTGGCCTAAGAAACAGATTTTATATTTTATCGACATAATTTCTATGTCATTGTTATTAAGTTTCCGATTTTTTTATAAAATTGAGATTTAAAAAAAAATAAGACTATTATATCCATGTAATTTTCTGTATTGCTTTTAAAGTCCCTGAACTGTTAAGTTGCAGGGCTTTGATTCCTGAGTCTGAAAAGGACACCAACTCCTGCTAAATCATATACACTTGCAGTAGCTTGATCTTCAGACCTGGGAGAATATGACAATCAAAATAATCTGCATTCATGAGAAAGAAGGCCACAAATTAGAACTATTCAAATACTCCAGGCCCAGGGACTAACATGGAAGATGTGGACACAGGAGATTGTAAAGGTTAATTTTCAGAGAAAATGAGTTCAGTGTTTTTCTATAAATTAAACATTCCTATCAAAGGCACCGATACAAGACCAGCATTTGTGTCACTGTATCAGATTAACAGTTTTCTAGGAGCTTTAACCACTCTTTAATTTAAAAAATTGTAAAAGGTTCTAAAAAGGTTTACAAAAACTATGTCTTCTGGTCAAGATGATTAAAATTTAATAGATTTGTTTATAAGAATTGAGAAATACATTTAGTTGGCCTCATGGTGTCTTTGTTAGGTCTTACTATTTATGAAAGTGATCTCCTTTCTAAAAGAGTCAGAGATTTTGCCCTTTTTTTGGAAATATTTGAATTATCACTTTGGATAAATGAATTACTTATTTTATAGTTATCTGCGATCCTATTTTGTGATATCAAGTGTTTTAAACCTTTGATATTTGGCAAACTCACAAAAATCAAATTATAAATTCAGTCTTTTGACTTCATCAATTTTTTTGATATGAGATCCGCTGAAGTCCAAAGGAGAAATAGTCAGCTTCTTTGGTATAATAAAATCATACAGAAAGCATTGTCAAATATGAAATGGTGTTTAATTCCTTTTAGATTATATTTGTATAAATGTGAGATTAATATGTGCTGCGAAACTGTATGAGTTTCCTGTGATTCTGACATTTCTTAGTATATGTTATCAGTAGTAATTATAATTATGTTAAATTTTTGTATGCCACATAAATAACCAAATTTTCTTGTCAATTTCATCTCTAACCATGGTTTTCATAGCAGCAGTGACCTGTCTGGAGCAGTGCTGTGAAGACACTGGCTGCAGTGGTGGAGGAGCGGCCAGGGCTATGTGCCCCATGGATCTGGCAGAGGTGGGGGAACAGGTGGAAACCCTGCCCCCTACTGAGCTGGCAGAAGCCCTGCACTCCAGGGTGCAGTTGCAGCCACCCAGCCATGGCTCCAGACATGGGCATCCCTGCACTCTCAGGGGCCCAGGAAGCAACCCCTGCTCTTGAAAGCTCCTAAGTGTCTGCTCCCACTCTCTGGCCTCTCTCTGCTCCTGGCACCTGCCCCAGTGCACAGCAAAATTGTGGCTGGGCCTGTGCACTGTCGGAAAATGGGGAGTATGCACACATTTGGAGTGGTGCTGATATAGCAGCTGCCTACCCCCACCCCACCACCTTGTCCCTCTACAAACTTTGGGCACCACAAAGCACAGTAGAGAGGCCAGGGGTTGCGTGGGTGTCTTGGTCTGGGCCTGCAGGCACATCTCAGCATGAACAACCTTGGCATGTTGATGGCAGGAGGCAGACAGGTTCCTGGAAGGCAAGGGGAGGGTCCTCAGTGAAACCGTGCCTTCAAAACAAAAACAACCTGAAGCCTGAGGACTGGGCTGCCAGTTCTGGGTGAAGTCCCTAGCCTGGAGTGAGGACTTCATTGATGACCATTTGACTAATCAAATGGTTGTTTTTCCAGGTCTGCCTATGGCCACCCATGGACCAATCAGCACACACTTTTTCCCTTAGGAGCTCATAAAAACCCCAGACTCAGCCAGACTCACGGAGACATCAGGACTACCAGCTGCAGGAAGGAGCTACCTACTACAGGTCTCCTCTATGTGGAGAGCTGGACATTCATCGGGACAACCTGTCTGCAGAAAGGAGCTACCCACTATGGGTCTCCTCTTGGCTAAGAGTTATACACTCATCAGGACAACGTGCCTGCAGAAAAGAACTACCCACTTTGACTTTCCTCTGAGCTGTTCTGTCTCAGTGATGCTTCTCCCTGTCTTGCTCACCCTCCAGTTGTCCATGTACCTTTTTCTTCCTGGACATAGAACAAGAACTCAGGGCTCACTGAATGGCCTGACTGAAAGAGCTGTGACACAAACAGGGCTGAAACATGTCCCTGCTTACCACATTGTGGGTGACGAAAAGGAGAGAAGAGCTGTGGTCTTTCTGGCAGCCCAGACCTAGGAGCTCCCCGAGCCAGGGCTGTGATACCCTCTCTGGGGCTCTGCCATTCCTGGCATCTCCAAGCTTGTGGGCACCACCATGTTCCCCGTGCCCACAGTGCATGCCACTTACATTACGTCTGGTCCCGCTGCAGCCTCACACAGAGCTGGTGACTGTGCCGGTGCCAGGAGCTGCCTTCCCTGCCTTAGCTGGCAGGCCTGGCTGTGTTCAGTGGCCAGATCCAGTGACCATTCACACACCCCTTGCAACTCCACACCTGGCTCACCCTTGGCAGGCGTGAGATTGAGGCCAGTAGCATGAGCTGAGTGCAGCATGCTGGGTGCCACCAGCCAAAGAGGTTTCCAGCTGGAAAAGCGACAACCCCCAAATCCCATGACACTTTGTCCTGCATTTCCATTTATGCTACCCACTCATTAGTTACCTGTAGAGGTCTTGGTTATCAGAGCCACTGCTTAGAATGTAGTACTTGTCTTCAGGTAATCCTTATTATACTTAATAATGGCACCAAAGTGCAAGAGTGTTGATGCTGCTGTATTGTTATAATTGTTCTGTTTTATTATTAGGTTATTGTTATACATCCTTTACTGTGCCTAATTTATAAATTAAGCTATTTCATAGGTATGTACATATAGGAAAAAACACAGTACTTACTGTGTCCACAGTGTTAGGTATTTGCCAAAGTTTCAGGCATCTACTGCAGTTCTTGGAACTTATGACCCACAAATAAAAAGGAACTATTATAGTCTAAGGTTTCAATATGATTCAAACCTAAAAGTCCTTTAAATGGTCGACAAGGGCTTATATTACTTGAACATACACCACTGCTCCTCCACCCCATACCCACCCCAGTCGAAATTACTAGTCTTATGCTGCCTCTCTCAGCTCATCTAACCTTGTCACTCAAAGCCTGTACTGTAGACAAATGGCATTGGCATCACCAGGGAACCTGTTGTGAATGAAGACATTCAGATCTCACTTCACAGTCATCAAAACAGAATCTGCATTTTAAATGGATCACCAAGCAATTCCATTGCTTCTCAAACAGTGTAGCACTGATGTAGGTATTACTAGAATGAGAAAAAATACAGATTAAAAATAAGAAGCTTAATTCTCACTGTTGAAAATAGGAAAGAGATTTTCCTCCATTCCTGCTTTGTTAGTAAGTTTACCTTAGAAACCTGAAAATGTAAGTACTTTTTATATCTCTTTGAAATGTATATGCATATTTTCAGAAACTAAATAAATCTTCTGTCAGCTTTATGACCAAGGAATGTCTTTCTCAACGACCTAGGAGCCATCTCTTTGAAATGTAAACATCATGGAAGATAAGGTTCCTATCTCCCAGTTTCTGTTCGAGGGTGGAAGCCTAATTTCAGCGGGCACCTTGCTGCAAATTGCAAGACTAACTCCTGTCATAAAGATAGAAGTTGCGTTTTCCTCTGAGTAAAGACAATAAGTTAACACAGATAGTCACTCCAATCACCAGGTAAAGTTAAAATGAAGTATATGTGTCAAATAGTTCTGTCAAGTCCTCCTTAGGACTACTTATTTTTCATCTTTAAAAGACATATGTAATGATATGTATCTGCTTGGCTATATGTAAAGGTGGGATTTCTTGCTGTATTTTACTGTACCTGCAATCTCTTAGTGTATTTCCTATGATTGCGTCACATTCTATTTCCATGCTTATTCAATAACAAAAATGTTTTATTCCTCTATTATCTTTGTAGAGAGGATTTCTGGGTTGGGAGAAGATTTTGTTTTTAATTATATTTCCAGAACATCTGCAAGTCTTAAGTTGGAAGTTTAGAAGATGCACTTATTAGTCTGCAAAAATCTCAAACTTACCCCTTGTCCAAACTAATCTTAGCAAAGCTGGCTTCCTTTAAGTTCTTTAAACATTCCAAACATTTCACACTACTTTTTTGTCTCCTTGCAAACTCATCCCCAGGATGTCTCACTTAAGAAGACTGTCAACTTATCAAATAATTATTCTCCCCTGTTTCATTAATAAAAAAAAAAAAAACCCTCTCTATTCCCTTTGCTTCTACATTCTCTTTGCTTTTAAAAATCTAAAGTAACATGAATCACTTTTGTTTTTCAATAATCAGTATGTAAACCCTGGTAGGACATACATTTACTTTGTTTTGTTCCCACCTCTACCTGTCCCAGTACCTAAACGATTCCCCTGATATAATGTGTATGCAAAGAGTATTTGGAGACTAAATTAGAGAGTGAGTTGTCATTCATAGGAATGTGTAATGATACTAATCAAATGCTTAAAAATATTTAGCTTTTCACTTCAAAAAATAAAAATATCAAGCTAATTAACCCAGGTTGCATATTATGATGATTTTATGACTGCCACTATTTAAATTATTACTGCAGAGTTAAATGTTAAAAACAAATTAAACCTCTTCTTTCTTGTTCTCCTTTCAAAGTTCTGCTCATGATTCTTCCCTTTGTCTCCTTTCCTACTCTAGATTTCCACCTCTCACTGACTTGATTACTCTGATGACCTCAATCAAAAGGCAATTACCTAGTGAGGGTAGAAGATAATTATTCCTATCAAGTAGAGATTGAACACACCTGAATAGACAGCTGCAGTTCTTTTCAGGATGACATTACCACAAAATTTGACTCTGAAAATTTGTGATGCATGTAAAATCTATGATAAGTTGTTTTTGATTTATTTGCAAGATTTGTAGGACTGATTTTTTTCCCCCTAGTAAAAGCCATATTTCCAAAGGCAAAGTTAATAGTCAGTGAATTGGATTCAGAGACACCAAAACATTTACTCAAATTTCTAAATTAGACTTACAAAGAAAACCACACTCTGATCTAATTTAACTGGACTAAGAAAATCTTACAGAAATTACTCCTAAATGTATATTTATAAAGCTCATAATATTTTGAAACATGCAATGCAGTGTCATCCAGAAATGCAAAAAAAGTCATAAAATGGCAAATTATTTTCAAACATCAAGATTGTCATAAGCCAATGTCATGCTACATAAAGCACATTAAAAATCCAAAGGTGCTAGAATTTCTTGGTATGAAATTAGTTTCAATTAGGGAGTTTTTAACATAGCTACTTGCAACAGGGATGAAGAGCAAATGATTGTAGTCCTGAATTCTGTTCTTATTCCTATAGCTTCCTTCTACAACAGGGATGTACAGAGCCCATCCTTCTTCCCAGTTCTCTGGGTAGCCTCTTTAGAGTGAAATTAGAGCACTTTTCATTGAATTATTGTCAAAATTCTTCACTAGTAGAAATTATCTTCTATGAATTTGTTTGTTTCATCTTTCTTCCACAATACCACATAAACTCTGTAAAGGAATCTGAGATATGTTGTCCACCTATGTATCCCCTGAGCTTATAGCAGTGTCTAGTACACAGTAGGTACCTATACATATTTATTAGGAGAAAAAAAGAAACAAAACCCTCAGTGAATAATACCGAGCTTGGATCTCACCCTAAGTGTAAACGGAAGTTCTTCTTATTCAGCTTTGCAGACACAATTATAATTTCCAGCCAATAAGGAAGAGAGGTAATGAGGAGAAGATGCCTGAAAAAAGGGCCCTGCTATCCATGCTTCCCAGAAGCTGCAATTCTGTAACAGGGCAATTGAGAGCAGTGCTGCCTTCGCATGGACAACAAAGGGCAGGAATACCGAGAATTCCCAGGTTCTCTGTCCTCATGAAAGTAAAATTCAAGTAGGAAATAGGAAATATATCAAAATTTTATTTCAAGCCAAGAGAGAAAATATCTACCTTGCCCATATTTTCTTACGTAACCATAAGACCTGACAGTTACCAGTGAAGCAGTCGTTTCTTTTCAGCTGCCTTCGATTGACTGCTTTCAATATATCAGGCATTCAACAAGGTACTTTTTCATCATAATCTTATTTAATCCTTTCCACAACTCAATTATGTAAGCATTATCATGGCCCTTTTCAGACTAGGATTCTGAGGCTTAGGAAGGCTTTACATGATGTTCAAGTTCTGAAATGGCCAGAATTTGAGCTGTAGAAGCTTGATCTTTTTATGACAACACTAGAGATTTTTAAAAAGTTTTTTTGAGTATGACATTATGTATGAAAATTCTTACTATGTGTTACCATTAACACTGAAATACCTTGTTTTTCACTTAAAGCTAAAATTTCTAAAATCCCAGGGCTTGCATGCACACTGCATGAAAATTAATATTTATCCAAATTATGACATGCAGTTGATACATCATTTTGGGGATAACCCTTTTCCCAGATTTTTTTGACTTACGTTTTTTCAAAATACTTTTCTTTGAAGTAATTTCCTTTCTGTCAAAGGAGACCAGATGACTAATTGTTCAAGTCTCACCAAAAAGAGCATTTGAACCAAACCACCATACCAGTCAATGGAGTCATGGTTCTGCAGCCTCACATCCAGGGAATTTATAATTAAATAGAAGGATGCACCAAATCACCTTGAATAATTTTTTTAACACTAGACATGTCTGTTTCCCTAGCACCTTGAATTTACCTTAACTGTAACACTTCTCCTGCTTTATTTTAATTTTCTGTCTCCTTCATTAAACTGAATGTCTTGCAGACAGAGACTCCATCTTGTTCACTATCATATATTTGGGGAAGACCACTGTGCTGGATGCTTGGTGTTTGATGAACATTTTTTGAAGTAATGAAATTAATTACCAGACTTCTGTGGAGTTACAGGGAGAAGTCATTCATTGGGATATGACAGTAACAAGAATTTGTAAGAAAATACCACAATAGAAAGGCTGTGAAACAAAAATTGCCAATCCACTGCCAACTTGTATTTCATCAGAAACTTACATAACTTTCTCCAGCCTCACCCCTCCCCCCACTCCAGTCCTACTGAACAACCCAATCTGCTGTAAGTAAAAGATACTATTTAAAAACTGGGAATGATACATACCCTTCATTAGCTACAGTCCATATAACTCTGGCTTAGTATTGTCACTAATTTCATTGCTGTCAGGCTCTGTATTTAACACTTCCAGCCCTAATAAGCTAAAACAACCAATTAGCCCTTCTTAGCACAGCATGGTTTCAACATTTATTCAGTTTGTTAGAGGATTAAAGCAGAAGCAACCACTTAACCCAGAAATAAATAATTACAATAATTTGTAAGACAAATTTTTTTAATATAAAACAAACCTCTCAACTTCTCAGAAATTCACTTAGTTTCATTATCCTTTCAACAAACTGACAAGCATATCCTAAGCTCTAGAAAATGAGTAAAGTTATCACATACAGTGGTGGGTCTATTTACATCTCCAGAGGGTGCAATTCACATTGACTGCAGTTTGAATAGCATCCCTGAGGCTGTGCAGTGCTGTTGCTCTCACACAGGTGATGGGGGTGGCAAGATCTCTCTGCGCTCTGCATAGCTGATGACATTTTCTAAAAATCAGGATATGGGGAATAAACTTTGTTGTTTGTTTACTTTGGCACTTGCTTAGTGGCAGGCACTGTATTACGTAGAAACTTGATATTCCTTATCATGCATAATCTTCCCATTTTATAGTTGAGGACACTGAGTATCAGAAGGCATAGCAAACTGCCATAGCTAGCTAAGTTGCAAAGCATATGTTATCCCATACAATTCATCTGTATCCAAAGCTTGAACTTTTCCACAATTAACATAGGTAACTTTAGAATGATTAAAAGGCTTGTATGACATAAAGTAGGACATGGACTTTATTTGGAGGTATCATGAGGAGTTTAATTCAGATCATGACATGATTCAATAGATACTTTAGAGAAATAACTAGCAAGAGTAAGTAGAACAGGTAATGAGTGTAATTTACTGAAAAGGCACCTGTCAATTATATTAGTGTCATGGGAAGAAAGAAATCCCAAACAAGTCTTTTAAATGGCAATTGAAATGGCTTCCAAAATGAAGTCCATCAGGTTAGTCTCAATAATCAGGAATCATTGTCTGTACCAAAAACTTCCAAAAAGAAAAGTAACTTTAGCTAAAGATAAAATAATCCAATTAAATGTTCTTTACATTAAGAAAAAAAAAAATCACAAGTGAGAAACAGACAGAAAAGCAGAGGTATCTGAATGTCTAAGCATTAGGAGGCTGTCCTAACCCCCAGAGCTATTTAACTACCAGAAAAAAGACTGCTGCATCCTTTCTGAGGACTTCTAGCCTGTGTCCTTCCCCATAACTTAAAATATGCAAATGATATTTGCATATCCTTCTTGACATGCATTGTTAAATCTATATTTTAAGAGATAATAAAGCATAAGGAAATATGTAGAAGATCTTCCACAGTGCCTTTTCTGTTACTGTGTGAGAAACTAGAGGCATGCAAATGATTATTTTCATTCATAGCTGATAAAAATTTTCAGTATCAATTATCCCTTTGGACATGTTATCTGAACTTGGAGTGCTTTTAACACCCTCTTCTTTCCAGGTCTTTAACGACTTGATGTCACCTTGAGTTTTACTGTCTTTTCTTGCCTATGGATCTAGTTAAAGAAAACAAGAAATGTGCCAAAACAAACAAAAATTATTCATGTAATTTCTTTTCCACATGGAGTAAGAATAACTCCATACTGTTTTTTTAAGTTGTTTTCACATTGGTTCTTTAAATTTTTTGTTTTTCCATTTAAAAACTAGAAACTATTTTTAGCAATGTAGTCATAAAATTATCTCAATATTCTTCTCTCCTATTTTGGTTGAATTTACACAGAAATTGTAAGTGTAATCTTGGATTAACCTTTGCAAAGATGACTTTTCTAGCAGTATTGTAACCAGCAGAAATAAAAGAGCAGTGCATTAGATACTTTGAAAACCTTGAGCAGTTTAAATTACTTCTATGACCAAGGCTATATATTCATAAATCTAAAAAGAGTTGTCCAAGTCAACATAACTCAAATTTACAAGAATCACTTCTCAGAGATCACTAAACATGAAAGTTTTTTAATGTTACCACAATTGAATACATCTCATTGCACTCAATTGAACGCTTCAACTCACCAAAATGGGGACAATAAAGTCTATTAAGTCTAACAATAGCTAGTAATGGTTTTAGTATTCAAATAATGTGATTTATAATTTGTGTTTATTGAAGATTAAAAGTAATAAATAAAAATTCTACTTGTGACACCATGAATTTACAAAAGAATGGAAATGAAGAGTCTCTGCTTTCATGGGACAGTACTTATAACTGAATATACATTAGATGCTTCAACTCAGCCTTTTATTTTACTAGATAATAGTACAATTTAACGTTAAATGGTAGGAATAATTGAGCACTTCAACTCAACACAACGGCTATAATAAAGTCTATTAAGACACATTTACAAATAAAGTGAAATCAAACTCTTAATGAAATATCTTTTGTGCATTTCTAGCAAAAACTTAGTGTTAATACGAAGTTGACGGTACATCGTGAATAGTGTTTTGTTGGATACTAAATGTAGATTAACATATTCACTCATGTCATTATTTTATACTTAGCAATTTCTTGCCTGAGATAACCACTGTCTAATTAAAAATGTGTTTTAATAATCAGTATATTTTTGACAAATCAAATTTTGCCTGCTAAACCATGAGTGTGTTTAATCTACACATTATCACACTAATATTAGACCAAGACTATCTAATATAAAAATAACTTACTGAAAAATAATAGAAACATGTAAAATGTATTCTGGCTGCTATTTGACAACTTAGACCAAGTTGTTTTTTTTTTCTAACTTGATTGAACTGTGATTTAAAAAATAATTTAAAAATAACAATTCATTGAGACTTCACTGTCAAGGTAATTGATTGTAAAGTCAATTCATGTTTGTTGTTCAATTCTAGTTTGGATACACAGATAAATAGGTCAGTCTCTGCCTCTTGGAGTTTAAAGCCGCATAATCAGATACTTTAAATAAAATATACAAGTGCAATGTAGAAGTAGTTGTGGAGTTCTGATATGAGTAAGCAACAAAGAGGAAGGGCTCCCATGTGGGAGAGAACAATTGTTCTAAGAGACGGCTAATCACAAACAATTCACTGGCATAATCTCCCCTTCCCAAATACCTTGTTTTGCACATAGCCCCTTCTAGCACAACCCTATAAAACTTCCTCCCAGCCTGGGCGCGGTGGCTCACACCTATAATCCCAGCACTTTGGGAGGCCAAGGTGGGCGGATCACCTGAGGTCAGGAGTATGAGACCAGCCTGGCCAACATGGTGAAGCCCTGTCTCTACGAAAAATACAAAAATTAGCCAAGCATGGTGGCACGCACCTGTAATCCCAGCTACTTGGGAGGCTGGGACAGAAGAATCACTTGAACCTGGGAGTCAGTGGTTGCAGTGAGCTGAGATCATGCCATTATACTCCAGCCCGGGCAACAGAGTGAGACTCCATCTCAAAAAAACAAACAAACAACAACAAAAACTTCCTTCCGGCCTCTGCCTCCTTGCAGACAGCCCCTTCTCTGCTGTAATGCCCAATGCTACACTGCAGTGTACATTCCCTGTAATAAATCTATGTTTCTTTACCTACAACTGTCTTGGTAAACCAGCCCCAGCTAGTTGCACCTGTGACAGTAGTATTAGGGATGGGCATGGTAGCTTATGCTTGTAATCTCAGCACTTTGGGAGATTCAGGCAGGAGGATTGTTTGAAGCCAGGAGTTTGAGACCAGCTTGGGTAACATATTGAGACCCCATCTCACCAAAACGAAAATAAAAATAAATTAGCCAGGCGTGATGATGCTTGCCTGTAGACCTAGCTAATGGTGAGGCTATGGCAGGCGGATTACTTGAGCCTGGGAATTCGAGGCTTCACTGAGCTATCATTGAGCCAATGCACTCAGCCAGCATGGGTACAGAACAAAACCTTGTCTCACAAAAAAAAAAAAAAAAAAAAAAAAGGCATTATAATGTTCCTTTTTTATGCAAAAGTTTAGATAATATATATTAAAAAAAATATCCTGCATACTTGTAATTTCCAGTATGCTGGTAATTAAGCTGTCCAAGGAAGACCAATAAATAAATAAATAAAGCCCTGAATTCTAGCATTTTCTAATCTTCATGGTAAAATACACCCACCAAAGCTAACTCCAAAGCTGCCAGTGAGCTGCCACTGAACTTGAAGTTGGAAAGAAATGCACATAAAAATGGAAAATCAGGTACAAGCTGACTCCAGTGCACCATTGTGAGGCTTCTTATATATTGTTTGGTTTTACGTAAATTAACTTAGGTTTTTGAAAGAAATAAACACTGGCAAAATCAAGAGCAGAATTAATTGACTCTCTGAATTTGGGTAAATCACTCAACTTCCGCGGACCTCAATTTTCTTCTTCATAATATTGATGCCCCCCTACCATTCTAAAGCATTGAAGAGCTATGCAAGTTACAAAAATGGAAAGGAATGATCGCACAACTATCTGTTAACCAGTTCACATTTTGGTGGTGCTAGGTCTTATTGCGGCTCAGAAAATGATACCACAAAGTGACGGCCTCAGAAACAAAGTTTATCTTTGACACTCTCCTGCTCTCCTCTCAGTTTCTCTAGAGGCTAGCCATAGAAACAACTAGAATTCCCCTCCCACAAGGCGAATCATAGAAACCAGAACTCCTTTTGCTGAAAGACAGGCATAAAACCTAAAAGTATTACTTTAACTTTCCCCCACCTTTCTGCATAACAGACGGCCATGAAGAAATGTTCCAATTTACCTGGTAGAGGTTATAAGAACGACATTCCAGAGAGGCCCTTCCCCATACCCAGAAGGAAGGAGAGAATGCAGCACAGAGAGGCCAAGAAGAAGATGAACACACAAGACTTGCTGGTTTTCTTCCTTGCACTATTAGACTACTATTCGATCCTACTTTCTTTTGTTTTGTTTTGTTTTTGTCCAGTCACATTTCCAACACACTGTCCCTGCTTCATTAAACCTCAGAAGAAAACCAGATATCTTCCCATGTAGCTTTAGGTTATTCAATCTGAAGGTTCACGTGTTGTGTAAAACTTTGATTAAACAAATCTGTTGTGCTTTTCTCTTGTTAATCTCCCTTTTGTTTACAGGAGTGCTCAACATGACCCTTACAATGGATGATGGGTAAGAAAAGATATCACACATTTCCACCCCTAAAGAATTTGTGTTTTAGCATGCCTTGTTGAAATAATCCATGAGAACAAATACTTTGAGAATTACAATATTGTGTTGTTTTATTGGAGTTTTATTGGAATAGTTCAGACATTTATAACATGAAGCCAAGGCAATTAAAAAGCACTGAAAATTATATGTTCAAACTGCTTTCCTTCCTTGTTAAAATACATTCAGTATCCTTACTCTGACCACCCGTTTGATTGTCTACCATTCTCTCCTCTGTCACTCACAACAGACACAAAGACTTTCTTGCCATTCTTCCAGAATAGCAAGATTATTTTAGGCTCAGAGTTTTGGGCACTCTTTTCTGAGCTTGAAATAATTTCCCCCAGATATCCACACATCTTAGTCTCTCCCATAATTAAGGTCCTGCTCAGATGTCATTTTAACAGAGAGAACTTCTCAAAACATCCCTCCCACACCCCTACCACTATCTGTCCTGCTTATATAGCTCTATTTTTCTGCCTAGCCCTTATCAATCCTATGACATACTGTGTATATATTTGTTCATTGCTGAACTTCTTTGTAAAGTTAAGAATATATATATAATTTTCTGCTGTATCTCAAGGACACAGTACTTAAAAGAGTTTCTGGCACTCAATAGGCACTTATTAAATATCCATGTGTGCACAACTATACACATACTTACCCTTTTCATGGGGCAGAGAAAGAGCATCACCAACACACTCAGCTCAAAACTTTCTAGAATTTAAATTGAATGTGTTAACACAGTGATATCAATATTGCAATATGGAAATGTATATTTTTGTTATTTTCTCAGTGTTTGTTCAGCTGGTACTAATGTGTTATAAGACATAGTTGGACAGAAATATAATATATAACAGGTTTCCTGGTCCACAGTGGTTTAGGAGGAAGAGGCAGGAATTTTCTTCAAATATCAGCTAATTAACACTGACAACGTGGGATCACCAAAGCTCCTTTTCTTTTGTGTCTATTTGTTGAATAAATAGACTATCTAGTTATCTGTATTAAATTTGTTTTCTAGCTCAACAGCTTGGTTTTTGGCTGGCCATAAGTAGATTTGTGAAAGATGTGTTGACATTTAATTTATGCATAAGCAAAAATCAATTTATTTTAGACAGAAAGCACTGGCTTTGGCAGAATAGTTGAGATTATAAATAAAAGGATTTTTTTCCCCTTGCAGATGGTGAAGTCTCTTACTGTGTTACTTTTCCTAACTTTATAAACACCTATAAGAGAGTCATGAATTGTATGTAATTTCAATTGTCATTACAAGAAAGACTTAGGATAAAAAATAATTTTTGAAATAAGATTACTGATTTGTTATTTCTGGTGAAATATTTTTGTTTGTTTGTTTTGTTTTATTTTGTTTTTTTGAAATGGAGTTTACCTCTGTTGCCCAGGTTGGAGTGCAGTGGTGTGATCTCGGCTCACTGCAACCTCTGCCTCCTGGGTTCAAGTGATTCTCATGTCTCAGCCTCCCAGGTAGCTGGAATTACAGGTGACCGCCACCACACCCGGCTAATTTTTGTATTTTTATTAGAGACGATGTTTCACCATGTAGGGCAGGCTGGTCTCAAACCCCTGACCTCAAGTAATCTGCCCATCTCGGCCTCCCAGAGTGCTGGGATACAGGCATGGGCCACTGTGTCTAGCCCTGCTGAATTCTTTAATAATAACTTGTCACACTGTTAATTACCGATTGACATATCAAGATATTTCAGACTAAGTCCCTTGCTTTGGGGTTTATTGCCTGTTCTATGTTAATCTTCCTCTTTCTTGCTCTCTTTAACATTATACCTGCCCTATTAATACTTGACTCTAAGTATTTTTTTCGGGATGCTTTGATATAGATTAATTTGCCTGCAAAGATACAGCAGAAACAGATACTTCTCTGACTTCTGAGCTCTCACTTTAAAGAACAGTGAAATAAAAGGTTAACAAGGTGCAAACAGATAAGCTGTGTCATTGGTGGTAGAATCCATCTGCTGCTGCAGTTTATAATAAAGTCAAACGCACAATTTGTTGTTGATGTCTGCTTGGTGATTTACTCTGGTAATAAAACAATTAAATTAGTTATATTCACCCTGCTCTGATTGCTTGTTGATGATCTTCTAATTCAAATTTAAACTTACTAATTCATCTACAAAAAAGGGTAACAAAAATACAGCCTCACTTACGGGTTAAAACAATTATACAATATAAACTCTTCCATAAAGAGAGCGATTGATAACGAATGCAGTATAATGTGGTGGTGAATAGCTAGGATTGAGTTCACAATGAGTCTTGTATAGTGACCTTGGGAATTTTATATGATTTCTTCAAGGCTGTTTCCTTCTCTGTAAAATAGGATTAAAGTGGCATCTATTTCATAGAATTATTGTGAAGATTATGTACAATAAATATCAACAATTATTAACAGAGTAGCTGGTACATAGTACTAAATATAACATGTCCAATGATGATGATGATGATGATGGAGGTGGGGATAGCGATGAGATGGTGAAATTGATACAGTGATAAATATTATTGATTGTTTGAACAGCCTTCCCGATTAGCTATTAGTGTGAAGGCTTGGAAACTACAGATTTTGATTAACTTGAAGTTGGGATCTTTGTATATATATATTCCCTAGAATTGGCACATTTGTGGCTGGTATAAAGAACATATTCAAAAAATATTGAATGGATTTTGAGGTCAGAAACTATCTATTCACCTTTGTTTTCCCTGTCCCTCACCAATGCACAGTACAGTATCTCATTAGAATTATACTACAATATTCTATAAACTCTGAAAACTTTGTCACTTGCCTTCTTAAGAAAGTCCAAATAATCTATTTCTTCTGTATAAAAATCATACAAGGAAATGTTATATATCTATGATATGTCTTAATACAATATAATTTGAGATAATTTTGAATAATAATATTTAAAAGCTTCATTTCCCCATTTATTTGTTTTTATTCTGGTATGCTTCTTAGTTTGTCAAAGTAATTCAAAGTAATATATCTTGTCTGGCCCACAGGTCAGAGTTAATGGTCTATATGTGGGAGATAAATGTCTTATGAAACATTCAAAATAGGATTGCATGTGTTATTTATTCCCTTAGTCTATGTGGAGTCCACAGGTTGTTTTACCAATCAACTGTATGTAAGATAGGAAACTGGCATTCCATGGGTTTATACAGTGACTTTAGTGCTAAGTTTATAAATTTTTAAACAAATAGTGCATGGCTTAAAATCCTTGTCTGATAATCCAGATCTTTGCTAGCAAGGGCAAATGATATTCTATTTCCTTGGGCTCTAGGCTACAAATAGGAGAAATTTGAAGTAGAAACAGTCAAATAAAGACTGTCCTGGATGGAAGTTCTCCTTGGGCTCATCTCCACGTCACATAAAACCCTAAGAACTGTGATAAAAAGAGCTTCTTTCTAATTTTTTTAAAAAAATATTTATTTATTTATTTATTTATTTATTTATTTATTTATTTATTTATTTTTGAGACAAGGTCTCACTCCGTCATCCAGGCTGGAATACAATAGCATGATCTTGGCTTGTGGCAACCTCCATTTCCCAGGCTCAAGTCATCCTCCTTCCTCAGTCTCCCAAGTAGCTGGGACTAAAGGTGGGCACCAGCATGCCCATATAATTTTTGCATTTTTTTGTGGAGATGGGGTTTCACCATGTTGCCCAGGCTGCTCTCAAACTCCTGGGCTCAAGCGATCTGCCTGTAGCCTCCCAAAGCACTGGGATTACAGGTGTGAGCTACTGCTCCTGGCCCTCTTTCCTTTTTTATCTGATTCCTGGCATCCTCAACTGAAAAATTATAATTATCTATTGTGGAAATCTCAACAGACAAGGGGAAAACTCAAGGTATGTACACATTAGAAAAAATGTGAAAATAAACATGTTACCAATATAGATTTATTCTTTACCTTTATTTCATAAAATAATGTTTGCTGTGAATGTAATAGAACAATTCATTAAGAATAATGAAAGTTTTACTTATTAAAATTTAGATAATCTCTGTAAAATGTGCAGCTCAATGTATGTAAATAAATTTGGGAAATCTACTTGCTTTCTATTACTGTATACTGTGGTTGGGAAACTTCAAAGATTAGGTTGTTATAGGAGAGTGCGCAAAACTGCTGATTCATTAATTTTCTAATAATAAACTGTGACGAGTAACTATAAATGATTATCAGGGAATAGAGTGAGCAATAGCTATAATGAACACAGAGGGGGTACATTTCCAAAATAGCATGTGCCATATGTACGCACAAAACCAATTATGCAAGTAATGTACACATTATTCATGCCATGTTTTGCAAATCAGCAAATCTTTTAAAGTGCCTTCTAATGAAAAGTTTGCTGATTGTTGCCCAGGGAAAATCAAGGAGAATTTGAATAGGACTTTCTGGATAAATTGGCAGCTGTTTAGCTATTTCTCTGTCTCTCTCTCTTCTCTGGTTTTGGGTCCCTTTAATCATCAAGAATAAATACTTGCAAAAAAACACATTTAGAAACCTTTTGTTCCATAGTTTGAACTCACATCAGGCATCTAGTATGTTAGTTAGAACAGTCTTTCATGGCTCTGGCAATATGGATCTAGCTTGCCAGTTTTTTTTTTTTTTTTTTTTTTTTTTTGAGACAGAGTCTCACTCTGTCGCCCAGGCTGGAGTGCAGTGGCGCGATCTTGGCTCACTGCAAGCTCCGCCTCCCGGGTTCACACCATTCTCCTGCCTCAGCCTCCTGAGTAGCTGGGACTACAGGCGCCCGCCACCGCGCCCGGCTAATTTTTTGTATTTTTAGTAGAGACGGGGTTTCACTGTGGTCTCGATCTCCTGACCTTGTGATCCGCCCGCCTTGGCCTCCCAAAGTGCTGGGATTACAGGCGTGAGCCACCGCGCCCGGCGCTTGCCAGTCTTTTATGAAAAAAAGGAAAGTTATGTGCATTTTTCTCCTGTAAGTTAATTCTCATCACTCTTTTCACTTATTTCCTTGAATGTGTCAGTTCTACAAATTGCAAAGGACCTTCTTATGATTTTATAAATTGAGATAAAGAAAACAAGGCTGCAAAGCTTGTGTACTGAACTTAAATTTTAGTTCCTTCACTTTCTAGCTAGGAAACTAAAATACAAGCTAAGCAGAGTGTACTTCTTTTTCCTATAATTCGCTACTATTTGTACTCTTCTATCAATATACGTATCATTCTTTCTGTTGAGAATCATCTTATAAACATGTTTTGCAAACTAAGTCTTCAACAAGGTTATAATATTAATTATCATATCCCTGGAAAACACCTCATAACTCTCAGGAACTTATTGCATGTTGGATAAATGAATAACCTGAGAGCAACTTGGGATGATAAGTGTAAGTACCCAGCACAGAACTTGGAATATAGTAACAATAAATGATAGTTGACTTTATGTCTTAACGACAATTTATTATTCAGCTTTCCTTTCCCAATATCACATCCTTTTTCTTCTACAAAGTAGTCACATAATTCTTACAAATTAACTTCAATTTTTGGTTCAATTGTTAGGTCATTTTGCCATACCAGTAAAACGTAACCCACACTTGATGGCTGCAATGACCTCTAAGCAATTCAACAAGTTCACTCGCTTCCATCATTCTAATAACTATTACTATACTACTTTTCTCCCCTTATTTTACTCAATCTTTCATATTTCACAAAGCTGTTGTTTCTTTATCATCAATGCTTTTCAACAAAAATCACCAATATATTAACTCATGATTTATTTTTATCTGTTTACAGATGACCTTTAACCTCTCAAAAAGTTTTGTATCAGAATAATAACATTTTTGTCAGTGCCTTTTTTTTTTTTTTAGACAGAGTCTTGCTCTGTCGCCCAGGCTGGAGTGCGGTAGTGCGATCTTGGCTCACTGCAAGCTTCACCTCCCGGGTTCATGCCATTTTCCTTTTTCATCCTCCCAAGTAGCTGGGACTACAGGCACCTGCCACCATGCCAGGCTAATTTTTCTTTCATATTTTTAGTAGAGACGGGGTTTCACCGTGTTAACCTGGATGGCCTCAATCTCATGACCTCGCGATCTGACCACCTTGGCCTCCCAAAGGGCTAAGATTACAGGTGTGAGCCACCCTGCCCGGCCAGCA
Organism: Macaca mulatta; assembly: GCF_049350105.2. Lineage (NCBI taxonomy): Eukaryota > Metazoa > Chordata > Mammalia > Primates > Cercopithecidae > Macaca > Macaca mulatta. The sequence continues at coordinate 100,320,341 of NC_133419.1, read as the reverse complement.
GTGCCTTTTAAAGATAGTGACTAATAACTCTTTTTTGAATTAAAGTAATTAAAATTATTGGAAATATCAACTACATTATTTCAGCAAGTAAGAATGACCACATAATTAGACTATTGACAACAAACTAATTCACTATTATTAGAATCAGAAATTACAATAAACAGAATCACAAAACAAGCTAACTGTTGAAAATCGCAAATGATGTTTCACCAAGAAAGAAAGTTGACTTGGGATTTATTTCACAAATTATTACAAGAATATATGATTTAAAATGTTATTAACACATGGTCATGTCCAAAATAAAGATTATCTATTGTTATACAGTCAACCATTGTTTTACGTAAAACTACACAGTATATTTGCCTTTGTTGCTTAAAGTGGGCAGGCTCTGACTCAAATTTAATTGGGTGGCCAAGTTCATTTAAGATATAGATTTTTATTTTTTTGGAGGTTAAATCTGAAAAAGTGTATAAACTTATTAATTTATGGGGCAAGATAATGTTTTCTAAATATTCACATTTATAATTTAAAAGGGATGTTTACACATATAAAGAAGCCTGCATTAATCTCAACACTTTGGGAAGCCAAGGCAAGGGGATGCCTTGAGGTCAGAATTTTGAGATCAGCCAGGTCAACATAGTGAGACTCCACTTTCTATGAACTTTCTTTCTCTCTTTCTTTGTCTTTCTTTCTTTCTTTCTTTCTTTCTTTCTTTCTTTCTTTCTTTCTTTCTTTCTTTCTTTCTTTCTTTCTTTTCCTTATTTCTTTCTTTCTTTCTTTCTCTCTTTCTTTCTCTCTTTCCTTCTTTCTTTTCTTTTCTTTCTTTCTCTCTCTCTCTCTCTCTGTCTCTGTCTCTCTCTTTCTCTTTCTCTCCCTCACTTTTTTTTTTTTTTTTTTGTAGGCTGGTGTAGTGGCATGTCCTAGCTACTCAGAAGGCTGAGGTGGAAGTTCCAGGCTGCAGTAAGCTATGATCGCACCACTGCCTCCAGCCTGGGCAGCAGAGTAAGACATAGTCTCTTGTATCTAATAATAATAATAATAATAATGATAATAATAATAATAATTTTTTAAAAAGAAGCCTGCAAAAATGCCAGGGAAATTAAAAGGAGGGCTGGAGCAAGATGGTGGTAGAATAGAAGGGTCCAACAAATATTGCTCCCCACCTGCCCTTCCAAGGACACTAATTTAATGACTATCTACACAAAAAAGCACCTTTGTAAGAACCAAAAAATAAGGTGAGCACTCACAATACCTGGTTTTAACTTCGTATCACTGAAAGAGGCACTGAACAGGTAGAAAAACAGTCCTGAATCACCGATGTCACCCCTCTCCAATCCCTGGGCAGTGGAAGCATGATGCAGAGTATTTTTGTGTCCTATGGAGACGGAGAGTCAGCAACTGAGGCACTGAACTCAGTGCTGCCCTTGTTATGGAAGAAAGCAAAACTAGACCGAACTCCCCTGATGCCTGCCCACAAAGAGAGCACTGAAACGAGTCCTAGTGATGGGGGAGTTATAGATTCTAACGGTCAGAACTTGAATTCCCACAAGTCTTGCCACTACAAGCTAAAGGCCCCTGAGGCCCCAGATAACCTTGAAAGGCAGTTTAGGCCACAAGAACCGTAACACCTGGGTGAGTCCTAGTGCTGAACAGGACCAAGAGCTAGTTGAGTTGGGGGATAGAGGGACATGACCTACTGAGACACCAGCCAGGATGGCTAAGGGAGTGCTTGCATCACCCCTCTCCTAACCCCAGGCTGCACAGCTCATGCCTCTGAAAGAGACCCCTTCCTTCCACTTCAGGAGAGGAGACAGAAGAGTGGGAAGGACTTTGCCTTGCATCTTGAATACCAGCTCAGCCACAGCAGGACAGGGCACTAGTCAGAGCTGTGACATCCCTTTTCCAGGCCCTAGATCCCAGATGACATTTCTAGACACACCCTGGGCCAGAAGGGAACCTGCAGATTTGAATGGAAGAACTAGGCCTGTCAGGATTCATCAGTTTCTAACTGAAGAGCCCTTGGGCCCTGAAAAACTGGCAGCAATACCCAGATACTATGTTCAGGGCTTTTCATGAGACTCTGAGGTTTGCTGGTTTCAGGTGGCAATCAGCACATTCCCAGGCGTGGTGGCTATGGGGCAAAACTCTTTCTGCTTGAGAAAATCAGAGGGAAAAGTAAAGTGAGCTTTGTCATTCATGTTAGGTACTAGCTTGGCTACAGGGGGATAGAACACCAAATAGGCTCTTGGGGTCCCCGATTCTAGGACATGGCTATTGGGTGGCATTTTTGGACCTACCTTGGGCCAGAGGTGAGCCCATTTCCCTGAAGGGTGAGTCCCAGGCTGGGCAGCATTTACCTCAAGCTGAATAAAAAGCCATTGGGCCTTAAGGGACATCTACAGTATTCTGGCAGTACTCCCGATGGACCTGACATGGCCATCATCACAGTATGAAGCTCCTCTGCCTTTGAAGATGGGAGAGAAGAGTGGAAAAAAAACTGTGTCTGATGATTTGAATGCTAGATCAGCTGCAGTACAACAGAACACCAGGTAAACTTCTCAGGTTTTTGACTATAGTTCCCGGCTCCCAGATAGCACCTCTACCTGCCCAGGGCCTGGGGGAACTCACCTTTTAAAGAGAAGGACATAGGACTGGCTGATTTGGCCACCTGAGTGTAGAGCCCCAGGGCATAGGCAGTAGTTAGGGAGTAGTTGCACCAGGCCTTGAGTGAGACCCAGTACTGCGCTGGCTTAAGATCTGATCCAGTGCAGTCCTAGGAGCAGTGTCCACAGGGGTGCTTGTGTCACTCAACTCCCAGCTCCAGGTGGCTCAGAACAGAGAAAGAGAGAGAGAGAGAGAGAGAGAGAGAGAGAGAGAGAGAGACTGTTTGGGACAAAGTATGAGAAAAGAACAAGAATCTCTGTCTGGTAATCCAGAGAATTCTTCTGGCTCTTATCCAAGACCATCAAGGTGGTACCTCTATGAGTCTATAAGAACCACAGCATTATTGGGCTTGGGGTGCCCCTTCAAGCAGATACAGATTAGATTACAATTCCCAAGCACTTTCTAATGTCTGGTAAGCTTTCCCAGGAAGGACGGGTGCAAGTAAGCCCAGATTGTGAATACTATAATATATATCTAACTCTCCAGTGCCTAGAAACAGGCAAACATCTAGCAGTATTGCGACAAGCCAGGAAAACATAACCTCACCAAATGAACTAAATAAAGGACTCGGGATCAATCATAGAGAAACAGAGATATGTGAGCTTCCACACAGAGAATTCAAAATAGCTGTGTTGAGGAATCTCAAAGCCATTTGAGATAACAACACATCAAAGGAATTCAGAATTCTATGAGGTAAATTTAACAAAGAGATTGAAATAATTTTTTAAAAAATCGAGCAGAACTCCTGTAGCTGAAAAATGCAATTGGCATACTGAAGAATGTATCAGAGCCCTTTAATAGCAGAAGTGATCAACCAGAAGAAAGAATTAGTGAGCTTGAAGACAGGTTACTTGAAAATACACAAAGAAGAGAGATAAGAATAAATAACTAAAACAACGAAGCACACCTATAGGATCTAGAAAATAACCTCAAAAAGGCAAACCTAAGAGTTATTGTCTTCAAAGAGAAGGTAGAAAAAGAGACAGGGATAGAATGTTATTCAAAGGGATAATAATTTCCTAAATCTAGAGATACCAGTAGTCAAGTGCAAGGTTATAGAACACCAAGTAGATTTAACTCAAAGAAGCCTACCTTAAGAAATTTAATAATTAAAACCCCAAAGGTCAAGAATAAAGAAATGATCCTAAAAGCAGCAGGAGAAAAGAAATAAATGACAGACAATGGAACTCCAATACATCTGGTAGCAGGCTTTTCAGTGGAAACCTTACAGGCTAGGAGAAAGTGGCATCACATATTTGAAGTTCTAAAGGAAAAAAAAAGTTTTATCTTAGAATAGTATATTCGGTGAAATTATCCTTCAAACATGAGGGAGACGTAAAGACTTTCCTAGACAAACAAGAGCTGAGGGATTTCATCAACACCAGACCTGTCCTATAAGAAATGCTAAAGGAAGTACTTCAATAAGAAATACAAGAACATTAATGAGCAATAAGAAATCGTCTGAAGGTACAAAACTCACTGGTAATAGTAAGTATCTCAAAAAATCACAGAACACTATAACACTGTAACTGTGGTGACCAATAAAAAATAAAAACTATGAAAACTTTTCAAGACACAGACAGCACAATAAGATGTAAATAGTAACAAAAAGTTAAAAAGCACGAGGATGAAGTTAAGGCATTCAGCCTTTACTAGTCTTGTTCTAGCTTGTTTATGCAAATAGTGTTAAGTTGTTATTAACTTAAATAATGGGTTATAAGACAGTATTTGAAAGCCTCATGGTAACCTGAAATCAAAAAATACATAATGGATACAGAAAAAAATAAATAAAAAGCAAGAAACCAAGTCATATCACCAAAGAAAATCACCTTCACTAAAATAAATACAGAAAACAAGGAATGAAGAAAGAGAAGACCACAAAACAACCAGAAAACAAATAACAAAATTGTAGGAGTAGGTCCTTACCTACCTACCAAAAATAACATTAAATGTAAATGGACTAAATTTTTCTATGAAAAGCTGAATAAAGAAAAAGAAACCCAATGATCTGTTCCCTATAAGAAATAAACTTAACTTATAAATACACACCTAGTCTGAAAATAAAGGGATGAAAAAATATATTCCATGACAATAGAAACCAAAAAAGAGCAGAAACAGCTATACTAATATAACACAAAATAGATTTCAAGACAAATAATATAAGAAGAGACTAAGAAGGTCACTATATAATGATTAAGGGATCAATTCAGCAAGAGGATATAAAAATTTTAAATATATATGCACCTGATACTGGAGCACCCAGGTATATAAAGCCAATATTTTTAGAGCTAAATACAGAGATAGACTCCAATACAATGATAGTTGGAGACTTAAACACCCCACTTTTGGCATTGGACAAAACTTCTAGACATAAAATCAACAAAGAGACATCAGACTTAATCTAGACTATAAGACAAAATGTATGTAATAGATATTTACAGAACTTTTCATCCAAGAGCTGCAGAATACACATTATTCTCCTTAGCACATGGATCATCATCAAGGACAGACCATATATTAAGTCACAAAACAAGTCTTAAAACGTTCAAAACATTTAAGTAATATTAAGGATCTTCTCTAACCACTATGGAATAAAACTAGAAATCAATAACGAGGAATTTTGAAAACAATAGGAATACATGGAAATTAAACAATATGCTCCTGAATGACCAATGGGTCCATAAAAAAATTAAGGAGAAAATTGAAAAAAAATTTGAAACAAATGAAAATGGAAACCAAACATAACAAAACACAGCAAAAGCAGCACTAAGGGGTAATTTAAAAGCTATAAGTGCTCACATCAAAAAGGACAAAAACATCAAATAACAATCTCCCAATGCACCTTAAAGTATTAGATAAGGAAGAGTAAACCAAACCCAAATTAGTAGAAGAAAAAAAAATGATAAAATGAGAACAGAAATAAATGAAAATAATACAAAAGATCAAAAAAACAAAAAGTTTGCTTACCAAAAGTTAAACAAAATAGACAAACCTTTAGCCACACTAAGACAGAAAAAAAAAAGGGGAGGAGGATTAGAATAAATAAAATCAGTGATGAAACAGGAGACATGACAGTTGATACCACAGGAATTCAAAAGATCAGTAGTGGCTACTCTGAACAACTATATGCCAATAAACTGAAAAATCTAGAAGAAATGGACAAATTTCTTTACACATACAACCTACCAAAATTGAACTAGAGAGAAATCCAAAACCTGAACTGACCCACAAGAAATAACAAGATCAGAGTTGTAATAAAGTCTCCTAGTATAGAAAAGCGCAGAATCCAATGGCTTCACTGCTGAATTCTACCAAACATTTAAAGAACTAATACCAATCCTACACAAAGTATTCCAGAAACTAGAGGAGGAGGGAATTCTACCAAAATATTTTATGATGTCATTATTATCCTGATATCATAATCAGACAAAAACAAATTTAAAAACAACAACAAACCATAGGTCAATATCCCTGATGAATATTGGTGCAAAAACCCTTAACAAAATATTAGCAAACCAAATTCAACAATCCATTAAAGATACTATTCATTATGATCAAGCGGAATTTACCCCGGGATGCAAAGATAGCTCAACATATGCAAATTAATCAATGTAATACATTAGATCAATGGAATGTAGGACAAAAACCATATGATCATTTTAATTGATGCTGTAAACAACATTTGATAAAATTCAATATCCCTTCAAGTTAAAAACCCTCAAAAAATGGGATAGAAGGAACACACCTAAACATAATAAAAGCCACATAGGACAGATTTACAGCTAGTAGCATACTGAACGGTGAAATACTAAAAGGCTTTCTCCTAAGATCTGGAGCATGACAACGATCCACATTATCATCACTGTTATTCCCTACATTACTGGACATCCTAGTTAGAGCAACCAGACAAAAGAAATATATAAAGTGCATCCAAATTTGAAAGAAAGAAATCAAATTATCCTTGTTGGCAGATAATACGATCTTTTACTTGAAAAAACCTATAGACTCCACCAAAAATCTATTAGAACTCATAAACAAATTCAGTGACATTGCAGGATAGAAAATCAATATGGAAAAATCAATAGCATTTCTATATGCTAACAGTAAACTGAAAAAAAGTAGTCCCATTTACAGTAGCCACAAATAAAGTTAAATATCTAAGCATTAAGTTAACCAAAGAAGGGAAAAACCTCCATAATGAAAACAATAAAACACTGATGAAAGAAATTGTAGAGGACACCCTGCAATGGAAATATAGCTCATGTTCACGGATTGGAAGAATCAATATTGTTAAAATGTCCATACTACCCACAGCAATCTACAGATTCAATGCAGTACCTACCAAAACACCCATGACATTATTCACAGAAATATTTTGAAATTCTAAAATTTATATGGAACCACAAAAGTACAGAACAACCAAAGCTATCCTAAGCAAAAAGAACAAAACTGGATGAGTCTCATTACCTGAGTTCATATTATACTCCAGAGCTATAGTAACCAAAATAGCAATATATTATACTGGTATAAAACAGATACATACACCAATGGAACAGAATAGAGAACCTATGAACAAATTCACATATCTACAGTGAATTCATTTCTGACAAAGGTGCCAAGAACACACCTTAGGGAAAAGAAAGTGTCTTCAATAAATGGTGCTAGGCGAACCGAATATCAATATGCAGAATAATGACACTAGACCCCTATCTCTGACAATATACAAAATTCAAATCAAAATGAATCAAAGACTTAAATTTAAGACCTCAAACTATTAAACTGCTACAAGAAAACATTAGGGAAACTCTCTAGGTCATCAGTCTGGGCAAATATTTCTTGAGTAATACCCCAAAAATACAGACAACCAAAGCAAAAATACACAAATGGGATCATATCAAGTTAAAAACCCCTTTACAGCAAAGGAAACAATCAACAAAGTAAACAGACAACCACAGGATGGGAGTAAATATTTGCAAACTACCTGTCTGACAAAGGATTACTAACTAGAGTATATAAGGAGCTCAAACAACTCTATAGGAAAAAAAAAAAAAAAAAAAAAAATCTAATTTTAAATTAGGCAAAACATTTGAATATACCCTTCTCAAATGAATACATAAAAATGGCAAAGCAACACATGAAAAGGTGCTCTACGTCATTGATCATTAGAGAAATGCAAATCAAACTACAATCAGATATCATCTCACCCCAGTTAAAATGGCTTATATCCAAAAGACAGGCAATAACAAATGCTGGTGAGGATGTGGAGAAAAGGCAGCCCTTGTATACTATCGGTGAGAATGTGAATAGTACAGCCATTGTGGAGAACGGTTTGGAGGGTCCTCAAAAGACTAAAAATAGAGCTACCATATGACCCAGCAATTGCACTACTGGGACTATACCCCCCATAACAGAAATCAGTATGTGGAAGAGATATCTGCACTCCCATGTTTGTTGCAGCTCTGTTCACAATAGCCATCAACAGATTGGATAAAGCCTAAGTGTCCATCAACAGATGATTGGATAAAAAAAATGTAGTACTCCTACCCAATGAAGCACTATCTGGCTGTAAAAAAAGAATGAAATCCTCACCATTTGACAAGCAACAACATAAATGGAACTCACCCTTCAGTCCATTCTATTGTTGATTCAATTCATAATGAACTGGAGTTCATTATGTTAAGGGAAATAGCACGCACAGAAAGACAAACATTACATGTTCTCACTTATTTGTCAGATTTAAAAATCAAAACAATTGAACCCTTGGAGATAGAGAGTAGAAGATTGGTAAGCAGAGGCTAAGAAGGGTAGTGGGAGATGGAGGGCTAAAAGGAAAGTGGGAATGGTTATTGGGTGCAAATATATAGTTAAAATGAATGTATAAGGCCTAGTATATGATAGCACAAGGGCGTGACGGTAGCCAATTGTACATTTTAAAATTACTAAAAGTACCATTGTACAATTACTAAAAGTATAATTGTATTGTTTGTAATATGAAAGATAAAAGCTTGAGGGGATAGATACCCCATTCTCCATGATGTGATTATTACACATTGCATGCCTGTATCAGAGATGTCATGTCCTCCATAAATGTATCCACCTTCTATGTACCCACAAAAATTAAAAATTAAAAATTATAGAAAAAGGCTGATGAAATTAAAAATAAAAATAAATGCCGGGCGCGGTGGCTCAAGCCTGTAATCCCAGCACTTTGGGAGGCCGAGGCGGGCGGATCACAAGGTCAGGAGATCGAGACCACAGTGAAACCCCGTCTCTACTAAAAATACAAAAAATTAGCCGGGCGCGGTGGCGGGCGCCTGTAGTCCCAGCTACTCCGGAGGCTGAGGCAGGAGAATGGCGGGAACCCGGGAGGCGGAGCTTGCAGTGAGCCGAGATCGCGCCACTGCACTCCAGCCTGGGCAACAGCGTGAGACTCCGTCTCAAAAAAAAAAAAATAAATAAATAAATAAATAAAAATAAAAATAAAAATAAACAAAACAAAGCATACAATATCAAATATCTGAAAGAATCAAAGTTTTTATAATTGCACAACTAAAAACCAAAGTGTAATCTTCAAAAAATATTTAGATAAGCAAGAATTTTTTGTGTATTTTGTGGTTATTGGACATATAAAGTTATTTTAAGAGAAAAATATTTCCACAACTGTTCCACCAACACTTAATTTAAAAAAAGCCCTTTACCTTATGTACCATTGCATATATAACTACAAAGAATTAGAATGTGTTATTACATAATCGGGTCTTATCTTTAATGTTTGAGGTAGTCGTAAAGAATATTTCTACATGTTTTGTAAAACTTTAAAAATTAATTTTAATAGTGTTTATTATATAGCTCAATGTTCCTTTTACTTGAATGAAATATAAATTTCTTTATTATTCAATAATTTAGTAACTTTCTTGATCAACCAAAAATCCCTTTTATCCCTAACAAAGATCTCATAATTTAGAATTTTTCAAATTTGTTCTGGAATCTAATAAGTTTAGAATTGCATTGACTACGGTTACATATACTTAATGCTCTTGATAGTTTATTCAATCATGTGTATAGAGAATAACTATATGAATAAGTATACATATTATACACTTTCATATCATTTTCTTTCATTAATATTTTATTTTTTTAAATTCCACAAATGCTTACATAGCCCCATAATTTGTCAGGGAAATGTATACAATTAAATATTGAAATGCTGTCTCAGAGGAATCATTCTATCAGAGTGATACGGTTTTTCTGTAACCATAACAGAAATAAGAGACCTCTACTCTCTGGAGAAGTTGGGGAAGGATTTAGAGAGGACATGAAGAGTGTATGAGACAGAAAGGATGTGTAGGAGTTTGTTAAGTGGGGTGAAGGTGGCAGGTTGTAGCAGGTAGAGGGTGATTTTCAAAAGGAGAGCAAAAAAGGCAAAGGAAATTCTTTCAGGAGGGAGAGAGGTAATATGAGTTATCCGCACATAGCTGTCCACAGCTCTTTAGTGTAGCTTTATTCATAATCACCAAAAACTGAAGGCAACCAAAGATGGCCTTTAAAGAAAAAACTGATAAACAGACTGTGACATCCATACAATGGAATATTGTTTGAATGGAAAATAAATGAATTATTAAGTGTTGAAAAGGCATGGGTGAATCTCTAATGTATATTACATGAAATGAAGCCATTCTGAAAAGCTACATACTATATGATTCCAATTATATGATATTCTGGAAAAAGTAAACAAAAAATAGGGATGGTAAGCAAATCAGTGATTCCCAGGGGTTTTGAGAACAGGCTGGAACATTGGATGCACAGAGTATTTTTGATGGGTGCTGACACTATCCTGTATGATACGGTAATGATGAATACAGAATACTAAGCATTTGCTAAAATGCATAGAATTTACAGCATGAAGAGTAAATCTTAATGTATGCAAATCAAATAATTCATTCAGGAGGTTGGAATGCAGAAAAGGACAGACAAACAGAAATGTATTACAAATGTATAGAACAAATTCAATAAAAGGTGAGAAAAAAGGGGTTGACTCTAAGTCACTTTTGAAAGAAAGGAGTCTGTAAGGCTAAAAGCAAAACACAAAACAAATAAAAAAAAAACCACTCTCTAATATAATTGATAAAGTTTGCCCCAAAGTGGGTATGGGTTAACAATTTCTGAAATCACAATCCATGTATAACTGGCGTTAAGGAATAAAGTCAGTGAGTGGGTGACAGTCAGAGCCAGGTGTCTCATTGTTGGAATGGGAGGTTGTAGAATATCAATGTGATAATAGATTAGACTACGAGACATCAGTATGAACTCATGCTTAGCTTAATATAGATATAGATGTTAAATATAGCAATATTTGTAGGCATGTATATACACACAGTAGTAGGCACTCACATATTTCCCTGCTCTCTCGACTAAGAGGCCATAAAAGCAACAATATTCCTTAGAAATGAACAAATCTTGTGCCCAGATCTATGTTTCTAATGCCATTTTCTGATAAAGGTAGCTAGGGATCCTTGGAGAAATGGTTGATTTTAGGACTGTGGAAGGAAATAGGTAAAATGAGCCTGAAACATCTTGTAATACCAGAAAAAAAGGAAGTGCGCTACAAATAAGCAAAACAAACATGAGAGTATTTCAAAAGGGCACAGAATTTATCTGAAAGAGCTCTTAATGATGAAAGTGGAGATATGTAAGCAACAAAATAAAGTAATATTGAATTATAATCAAAAGCTTAAAAGAGCATCCAACTAATACAAATAAATCATTAGATAGGTAGATAGATAGATAATAAATGGATGAAAAAAATCTGTGCAAAAGAATTCCAAATAATGTATGTGTAGATTTGCTGTTGTTAAGGAGGTGGATCACTACTGCCCACTCCTTAAGTGCATAGTGACTTTCTTCCTAAGAGTATAGTATGGAATGGGAGAATAAAAATGTAGCTACATAGAAAAATATCTGCCAGTTGATGAAAATCAGCAAAAACTGTAATAAGTCCTGTTGATAATAAGTATCTTTGATATGATGAGAATTGTACCTTACCTCCATGTTCTTCTACTCTTTGGTTTCATATATATGAGTCTCTTATGATAGTAGTGATAACTTTTTTCCTCATAACTTCAAGTGACTTACACTTAAATTTAAAAGGCAAGTATTAAATTTATTAACACATAAAATTTTAAGGATATTGACTGGGGTTTATAAAAACAGGTCCTGTTTTACACAGCCACAAGTATAAGTAACGTAATTTTTTATTACACTTTTGTAAACATGACAGATATTGAGGTAACTTAGACCACAGATTATTAGAGTTTCTCTGTATTTTATTTAGAAACAAAAGTTACTTTAAGAATTATAAGTACTTTAGGTATTTTTATATCATCCTTAGGTTTTATTTTAGAAAAGTTTGACCTATCCTATTATGCTTATATTTAATAATGAGCACAAAATAATTACTACTTTGAAAATATCTCATTGACACAAACAAAAGAAAAAAAAATTCCGTAGTCATGGATAGGAAAAGTCAATATCATTTAAAAATGGCCATACTGCCTAAAACAATTTATAGATTGAATACCATTCCTATTAAACTACCATTGACATTTCACGGAACTAGAGAAAGCCTTTTTAAAATTCATATAGAACCAAAAAAGAGCCCAGATATACCAGGCAATCCTAAGCAAAAAGAACAAAGCTGGAGGCACCATGCTACCCAACTTCAAACTATACTGCAGGTCTACATGAACCAAAACAGCATGCTACCGGTACAAAAACAGACACATAGACCAATGGCCAGAAATAAGGCCAAACATCTAAGACCATCTGTTCTTTGACAATGCTGACAAAAACAGCAATGGGGAAAAGACTACCTATTCAATGAATAGTGCTGGGATAACTGACTAGCCATATGCAGAAGGTTGAAGCTGAACCCCTGCCTTACACCATATACAAAAATCAACTCCAGATGGATTAAAGACTTAAATGTAAAACCACAAGCTATAAAAATCCTGGAAGACAACCTACATAGTACCATCCTGGACATAGGAATGGGCAAAGATTTCATGACAGACACCAAAAGCAATGGCAACAAAAGTAAAAATTGACAAATAGGATCTAATGAAATTAAAGAGCTTCTGCACAGCAAAAGAAAATATCAACACAATAAACAGACAACCTACAGAATGGGAGAAAATTTTTGCCAACTATACATCTAACAAAAGTCTAGGGTCCAGCATCTATAAGGAACTTAAAGAAATTTACAAGAAAACCAACAAACAATGCCATTCAAAAGTGGGTAAAAGATATGAACAGGCACTTCTCAAAAGAAGACATACATATGGCCAACAATCATATAAAAAAAAGCTTGACACCACTGATCATTAGAGAAATGCAAATCAAAACCACAATGAGATACCATCTCACACCAGTGGGAATGGCTATTGTTACAAAGTCAAAAATAACAGATGCTTGTGAGGTTGTGGAGAAAAAGGAATGCTTATACCCTGTTGGTGGGAGTGTAAATTAGTTTGACCATTATGGAAGACAGATTCCTCAAAGACCTAAAGACAGAGATACCACTCTATCCAGCAATCCCATTATGGTGTATATACCCAAAGGAATATAAATCATTCTATTATAAAGTCACACGCATGAGCATATTCACTGCAGCACCATTCACAATAGCAAAGACATTGAATCAACCTAAATGCCCATCAATGTTAGACTTGATAAAGACAATGTGGTCCATATACACCACGGAATACTATGCAATAAAAAAGAACAAGATCGTGTCCTTTGTAGGGACATGGATGGAGCTGGAGGCCATTATTCTTAGCAAACTAACACTGGAACAGAAAACCAAATACCACATGTTATCACTTATAAGTGGGATCTAAATAACGAGAATACATGAACACGTAGAGGGTAACTACACAAAGTGAAACCTATTAGAGGATGGAGGGTGGGAGAAGGGAGAGGATCAGAAAGAATAACCAATGGGTGCTAGGCTTAATACCTGGGTGATGAAATAATATGTACAAACAAAACCCATGACAAAAGTTTACCTATGTAACAAACCTGCACTTATAACCCCAAACTTAAAATAAAAGTTTTAAAAGGGCAATAAAACATAATTTAAAAAAAGAAAATTATATAATAGTTTCTCATAAACCAGGAAAAATTTAGCATATAAGTTGATTTTGAAATGAAAGAGAGATGAATTTATTCTGTAATTTTAAGCTAGTGTTTATTTTACAGTTTGGAGGATGACAATTATAATGTGAATTTGAGGTAATTCCTCTGTTTGTTGTAATGTTACAAAGATACTTTAAATCTTTATAATAAAATCATTTTATATTTCTCCCTCCAAAGTGTTTTGTAGAGAAATTGTGGAAAACAAACATAACATAAAATATTTCTAACCAAATTTTCCCTTGCTGGCTGTTGACTTTAATTTTGTTCAGCCAAAAATATACACAAGTTGATATTCAATAATACTAAATTGACTACTATTTCCCTTTCTCCTGAGGAATATGTTTCATTATCCACTTGCACCCATCATTTGTGAATAAAGAGGGTACTTCATATATTGGCAAAAATATAGAAGGCATGAAACTTCCCTAATGTAATTTCAGCTAATTAAAGACTCGTTAAGAAAGAAATGAAAACGAGAATTTGCCTGAGAACTTGCTTAAGTAATTTTAATTTTTAATCATTTTATTCTCTCACTAATTAAACAGTTTGATGTGTACCTACAGGCTATTTATCTAGTTTTCTGCATTTTATCTTACAATTCAGTGTGTGCCCACTAATCAAATCATGATGGTCTCTGAAGTTATTCAAATGTTTTTCCCACATTGTTTTGTTTCTAAGTACAATGCTTGTATAATTTCAAATAAATTTACTGTAGAACTCATATGCTTCTTTTCAGTTTTACAAAAATGGAATTCTGGACAAACATAATATTTAAGGAACAAATAAGATGGAGAAAGAGAAGCCAGTAAAAGCACTAACAAATGAATGGTAAGTGACAGAAAAGGACAATCAGTAGAGAAAAGCAACAGAACACAGTTAAAAAGCCTGGCCTAAAATCTTAGAAAACTGAGGTTTGAATCCCAACTCTACTATCTATAAGCTGTGTGACTTTGACTAATTTACTTAGCTCCCTTGGCCTTGATTTCTCCATCTGAAAAAGAGGTGACAACACTATCTGCCTTATACAGTTGTGAGAATAAACAACATTAAACATAACACATTTATTGTAGGGCCTGGGACATGGTTGCCTTTGCAAACTACCTCTGGATCAAATGAGCACTCTTTAATTTACCACCAACCTACTGGTTCTGTCTCTAATCCATGCTTGTTTTATTTTTGAACATACTCCTTTTTCTCTGGCTTTTCCAGTATATTGCTGCAACACCTGACTTCTTTTATCTTCCTATAACCTGAATTTGTGCCTTTTCTATTTCTTTAACTACTGAGTACACTTTCCTTCCAGTTGGAGATTTTATTTCTGGACAATTTCTGCCCTTCTTTTGACATTTAGCCTAATGTTACTTATTAGTGGGGATTTGTTGAATTAGCCAGGAAGAATTTAACATTTCATCTCTGGGTTTCTATAGCAAAATGTTTTCAAACCACTTAAATTAGATGTCATATTGTATTTGTATATGTGTCTTCCCCAACAGACAATCTTATTCATCCTTATATCATTATTTCCATGTGCTATTCAAAACTAATGTTCAATGAATGTTTGTCATTTTACAGTGAATTGAATATAACTATGCTATTTCTACTGTGAAATGTTTAGGCATGTCCTGTTGTTTGGTCTATAACATTAGATATGGAATGATTAACTGGATTAAAAATATGCCTTAATTCTTTCTTTACTATTTGTCCTTTAAAATGAGAAATGTGAACAATTTGTGGCAACCTTTGAGTATAATTGTTCTTGTTTATTTATTTGCCTTTTACCATGAACCCAAAGACAAAGATAATTTTTAGGTAGCCTCTGGATTGATGTACTATGAGAAAACACACTGCCATCATTTGAAATGTCACCAGTGGGGGTTTTATTAGCTATCTTGGGGACCTGATAATAACATCTAAAGTAATTCATTTCTGTGAGCATAATCACTGGCAATGCAGACGGTAGTGAAAGTCAATATCATCTGATGGACTGGATGAAACGTTCGTCTTATCTGTCAATACTGGAGATACTCCAGCAGGAAAACCAGAATTGTTATCTTGTAATATTTTGTATTTTCAATTTCATCTAAATCCTGTGAAGGAGGGGTGGCATTTTATCAACCTAAACTGGAAGACAGGAGAGGGTATCTTTTTCCCTCCTATTTTTGCTATTGTCCTCTTCCATTCAGCGCAGTAACAACAACAACAACAACACCTCTAGTACTTATATGTAAGTATAATAACTATTATAGTTGTCATTTATTGAGTACAAATACTGCCGTGGGATCTAAGAGCATTACATATTATTTCATTTTTTTTAATAGTCATGCAAACTTCTTTTTAAATTTTTCTGTAAGATAAAACTGAACCTTAGGGTAGTCCAAGTTCTACACACCTCACAGGCAATTAACTAAGAATTTGAACCATATTATCTTATAAAACAAATAATAAAAATGCTTTCAGCATTGTGCATATTTTACTTTACATGGCATTTTCTATGTGCTGTTTCATTTCACCCTTAGAATTCTGTTATATTTCTTGAGATATTCTTTTTCTTTGAGGGACAGTATACAGGTGGGAAAGTCACACCAGTAATCAGCATATGATTAACATAAATATTCTGACTCTTGTGCCCTTATACCTAATATGACAAGGGTATTCCAGGGAAACAACAATTTATTCAAAAATGTTTTTATGCGATCACAAGAAAGCAATTTTGGACCAAATATCCTCATGCTAACTTTTTACTGACTCCTTTCCACAGTTCAGCTATAAATAATATCATCCCAATTTAACATAAAACTGAGGCTTAATGCCCTACCTTCACCTTTCTATATTATAAATTGCGGATAATAATTTTCCTTCTGGCCATTTCCACGTAGCTCTTCTGAGCATCAACTTCAATACTATAGGTTAAAGAATACTGTAAACCAAACAATGCTGCATATATCTTTGCAAAAGCTTGTGTGTACACATACATGATGTGATCAGAATCTTAGCTACTGTACGGCAGCAGCAAGACCTAAATTTAGTGCTTTTCATGCCCATCTATTAGTTTGCTCATTCTTTTGTTTACCGACGACCTAAAACTCTCTCCACATTATTCTAAGTACTAGAAACTGGAATTAGAAAGATGACAAAGAAGATGAAAGCTAAGAAATGGATTTACAATATAGTTTAGAGTTATAATTTAAAGAACAGTCTAGTATTTTCACATACTCATGCTATTTTTACGATTAACAGATCAAGAACCGTATTTGAAAGTATGGCTTTTAAAAAATCAATATTAAACTTGTTTTTTACAGGTTTTAGATAAGAGACTTTACCTTTCACATTGAATAGAAAATTAAATAAACTTGGAGTTTTAGAAATTGTTTTAAAGACTTAAACAACATCTAGAAGTAGTAATACAAAAGGTGTTATTTACTTTGGTTGAATTGTTAGAAGATTTGTTTTAAAAGTGAAGTTATTTAGTTAAAATCATTTTTGAGTTATTAGAATAAATATTTATTTCAAGAATTACTGTTACAAAGAAACTATAATAAAAACATTAAAAATATAAAAGTTGTTTTATTTACTATTTTGAAACTAACAATTTCATAGTAATTTTAATGTCAGCTTTATTATCACTTGCTAATTAAATACTTATTATCATTAAAATAACAATTTATGATACGATGAGTACTTTATTACAATATAATTATATCAGGAAAACTGACTTCAGAAACATCTTAGAAATCTGAAAATGTAGTCAGGAATGTTCGAAGCTTATTGGCTTATTTCAATTTATTTAAGAACAAATAACAGGAAAATTTTAGAGGCATTGAATTTAGTACAATGTACAAACTATTCTTAAATTATTCGTATTTCATTAGTTTGTAGGCAAATGGATAAAAATTCTGAGCTCAACATAATATGGTGTGAATCTGAAGTCCAACTATTTTAAGTTTTGTGTCAAACTATAACATTTTAGTAAGATATTTTATATATGTCATCAACTCATTTTAAGATAAAGATATATTTGCTTTAAAATCTTTCCTTTTTCTTATGAATAACAAGTATGTCTTTCTTTTAAAAAGAAAGGTTTTTCCCAGTGCTTCAGGAGGCTGAGACCAGAGGATGGCTTGAGCCATGAGTTCAAGACCATTCTGGGCAATATGGCAACCCCCATCTCTATGAAAAATAAAAACAGATGAGCTGAGCTTAGTGGTACAAGCCTGTAGTCCTGGCTACTCAGGAGTTTGAGGAAGTAGGATTGCTTGAGTTCAGAAATTCAAGGTTACAGTGAGCTATGATTGTGCCACTGTATTCAAGCGTGGGCAACAGAGACCCTGCCAAAAAAAAAACAACACCAAAAAAAAAAAAAAAAAAAACCAAAAAAGAAGGCTTATTTTATTTTTTATTTGAAAACAAGAATTTTATTTTGTTTAAGTATTAAATCATTCACCAATGTCATATACCTACTATATGTCAGGCAGTGTGCTATGCATTAGGACTAATTAGATATTTAAAGCATGCTTTAGATTCTCATATTGAGGTACTGAGGACTGGACAGTCTAAGAGTTGAGAATGATAAACTAGCTTAAATATTAAATTTTAACTTGATTCCAAAAGTAATCACACTTTCACATTCGATTAAAGGAAAGGCCAATTCTGGTTAATGTGATTTTTATTAATTAAGAAATCATTAAGAAATAACTAAATGAAACCCTTCACCATAACTTTCCAAATTAATTTAAATCTCTAATCAGATTTTATTCCTACCACTTGGGGAAAATCCCAGCTTCTTATTTGCATCTGCCTATATTTCGACATTTTATAATTCCATTAGTCATTCTGCTACTTTTTCTTCCAAATGTTATTCCACCTGATTTAAAATACATAGTTTTATTTGCATGTTTGGGAGTGCCTATGTGCATGTTTGTGTGGGTAGGACAGAATTATATGAAAGTAAGGTCTATACTACACTGATTCTTATCTATAAAAGGAAAAATTATTCATTTACTTTAATCAGCACTATGCATTATCTGCAAAGTTAAAGTTATAAGACTCAAAAATCTAGAACAGGCTCCTTTTGAGCTATTATGTGAACCTCATTATATACAATACAGGCACAGGTAGAATTTTTCTTGAAGATTTAGTTATTTCCATTGCATATCCCATTAAAAAGGTGTTTAACCTGGGATAGAAAATAAGGACTGGAGGCCAGGCACGGTGGCTCACGTCTGTAATCCCAGCATTTTGTGGGGCTGAGACGGGTGGATCAACTGAGGTCAGGAGTTTGTGACCAGCCTGGCCAATATGGTGAAACCTGTCTCTACTAAAAATACAAAATTAGCCGGTCATGGTGGCACATGCCTGTAATCCTGGCTACTTGGGAGGTTGAGGGAGGAGAATCGCTTGAACCTGGGAGGCGGAGGTTGCAGTGAGCCAAGATTGCTTCATTGCACTCCAGCCTGGGCAACAACTGAAAAACTCCATCTCAAAAAAAAAAGAAAAAAGAAAGGAAAATAAGGACTGGAGAATTAGGTGTCTTAAACTGAGTTAAAGATATTTCTGCTTTGTTTTAGTCTTAGACAATTGGGTCTGTGTTCCACAGTACCCAGAGCATTTCAATGAGTATTGTATGCTGTGTGTGTGTGTCTCTGTGTGTGTGTAAGTAGACTGGGAGATAAATCTGTTCATACCATAGAAAGTACTTGAAAACTGGGCAAGTTTGTACGGTTATAAATGATTCTAACTGCAGATTTAGGCTTAAGGGCTATGAACAAAGCTGTATCTTATAGAAGCAGGTGTAACAAGTTTTGTGTTCTTTCTTTCGCTGACACAGAAATTTAAGTACATATTTACAATGTGGCAGTAGATTCCACACTGGTTTCATTATGATAGCAGTCTGATTTCAGTGGGCTTGTCCTGGTAAGCAAGACAAATCAGTTCATATTTGTTGATTTATTGATTGCAGATCGTTCTAGAAACCAAAGATACACATATGGAAAACACTGGCACTATATCTGCTTTCAAGTAGTTTACAAGTGTGTGAAGTGCCATGAAGAGAAATACAGGAGCTCTGAAAACATCTTTTTTTGTTTGTTTGTTTGTTTGTTTTGAGACCGGGTTTTGCTCTGTCACCCAGGCTCAAGTGCAATGGTGTGATTTCGGCTCACTGCATCCTCTGCTTCATTGGTTCAAACAATTTTGCTGTCTCAGCCTCCTGAGTAGCTGGGATTACAGGCATGTGCCACCATGCCCAGCTAATTTTGTATTTTTAGTAGAGATGGGGCTTCACCATGTGAGCCAGGCTGGTCTCAAACTCCTGACCTCAGGTGATTTGCCCTCCTTGGCCTCCCAAAGTGCTAGGATTACAGATGTGAGCCCCGTGTCCAGCCATGAAAGCATCTTTCAAAAAACCAAACCTAGTCTGCAGAGGGAATAAAAGTTTCTCTATATAGTGCTATAATATTTAGACAAATATATGTAGGAGAATCAGGAGTTGGAAGAATAAAGAGAGGGTTCTCAGTTCTGGCTGCACACTGGAATCAACTGGAGGCTTAAAAAAAATTTCGACACATGGACCTCACCCCCAGATATTTTCATTTCATTTGTCTTGAATGCTGGTTGGCCACTGAGATGGAAAATCCTCTACAGCTGATTCCAATGTGCAGCCAAGGTTAAAAACAACTCACTACACTAAAAAGTGGCAACACCGTGGTAAAAGCCAAGGATTGAAAGGACTTGACGTGTCTACAAATATCCCAGCAAAAGCTCAAAGAGAGAGGAGGAGGAAGGGTGGAGGACAGAGTCGGAGAGTCCTTGTGGCAGGGGAAGCTCAGCAATTGGGTGGCAGGAGTCCAGAAAAAAGAGGAGGCAGAACCTTCATTTGGTTAGGGAAAGGGTGTTTTTGCTGACTGGATTGACATTTCATGATTACCAGGTGTCAGGCTGATAGCTGAACCAGTTCTAGCTGGATAGTACTAACTTTCTATAGGTGATTATATACTGCTACTTATAATAAGTGGTTTGAATCATTTAAAAGTTAAAATATAGGTAGTAGAAATGGTGTTTAATAATGAAAAGAGATCTGTGGAATTATCATCTATTTAACTACGGTGATTTGGAACTAAATTTCCTATCATTTCAGTATGGTATCAAAATTTCCCTTTGCAAAACTAAAATGTAAATATCTGTGGGTGTGTGACTACACATGTACTGAAAACAGATAATGTGGCAACATATTGGTCTTAACTGGGGAATAATGAAATTTGGGGAGGATAGAATTTTTATGGGACAACCACAACATTGATTAATTGTTACCATTTCTTATGAGTTTGGTGTTTCCTATGGCGAATAGATGTACATAAAATCAACCTCTATTATTTAACCTCCCTGCTATTCAGGGCTTAGATGAGGAGAGAACATGTGGTTAGAAAGAAAATATATGGGCTGGGAGATAATATATATCTAATTGGAAAACATTTACTAGTGATTAACGTTTTCTAAAATGACCAACAAGTATTAAATAAATGAAATTTTCACTAAAAACTAGAAAAACATGAATGCAAAGAAATAATTGGCCAAATCGGATAAATTTTAAACAAAAGTTTTTTTTGTTTAAATGGCAAAAAGTATATAAACTTGAGGAGAAATGCCTGAGAATGGAGGTTGTTTGTTGATTGCTTAGTCATCCTCTGTTTCCCTATATCTGGCTCCGAAGTGCTGAGATTTTTTGTTCAATTATTTTTCCTTTTTCCACACTACTGAAGTGACAGAGGCATGTGAACCAGAGCAACTGCATCTTGAATAGGAGCTGGGTAAAATGAGGCTGAGACTTACTGGGCTGCATTCCCAGATGGTTAAGGCATTCTAAGTCACAGGATGAGATAGGAGGTCAGCACAAGATACAGGTGATAAAGACCCTGCTGATAAAACAGGTTGCAGTAAAGAAGCCGTTTAAAACCCATCAAAACCAAGATGGCCATGAGAGTGACCTCTGGCCATCCTCACTGCTACACTCCCACCGCTGCCATAACAGTTTACAAATGCCTTGGCAATGTCGGGAAGTTACTCTAGATGGCCTAAAAAGAGGAGGCATGAATAATCCACCCCTTGTTTAGCATATGTTCAAGAAATAACCATAAAAAAGGGCAACCTGCAGCCCTCGGGCTGCTCTGTCCATGGAGTAGCCATTCTTTATTCCTTTACTTTCTTAATAAATTTGTTTTTGCTTTGCACTGTGAAGTCACCCTGAATTCTTTCTTGTGTGAGATCCAAGAACCCTCTCTTGAGTCTGGATCAGTGTCCCTTTCCTGTAACAGATGTGCTTCAGGGGAACCTGACATTACCCAGGTTGGAGGTGGGCCTTGCTCTACTGAAGTCCAATAAAAGCAATCCTAACCCCTTCTCCATGGAATTTGAAATTTCGTTCAGAAAAAAAGGGACTTGAGTAGATCGGTATATGCCATTGATCTTTGTCTTCAGAGATTTCTTCAGGGACAGCACGTGACCTTCACCCAAGGGAAATGCACTGAGGACTCCAGGTCATAAAGTTCTCTAAGTCTTTCCAAATAGCTATAGAGGAAATGTATAGTTATGAGTGGGGTTTCAAATTTATGTAGTCACTTTGACAACATGAGGAAGACTGTCTAAAGATCTTGTAAGATGTACAATTCCATATGTACATTCCATATATATATTCCATATATACAGGAGGTACTGTCAAAAGATGGGAAAATGGGATCTCTGATGACATCCTTGAGCTAAAACTCCTTCTTACTCTGGATCTTCCAATTATATGAGCCAATAAGTCCTCTTTATTGTCTAAGCTATTTTATACTGGTTTGTCTGCCATTTTCAATAAAAAGAAGCCGTTTTTATACTTATAAATGATACTTAAGACAAGAGTTCTGCATTATGACCTTTTCCTTCCAAATTTTCTCTCTCTACTACGTCATACTTTATTGATTACATTCCTATGCAATCTAGCCATAACTCAATTTTTCACTGGACCATTTATTTTTCTCCCTTATTAACACACTACTATAAGATTATTGGTTTATGAATAAAATATAACACTTATAATTTCCCCTCAGTTCAAGTCCAAATCACTGGTTACAGAGTGCTCTGATCCAAGCTGGATAACACTACTTTTGAGACTAGCAGTGAGGGGGTGGGGCAGGGGTGTTTCGCGGGTTGAGGAGATGCTGATGTTAGTCAAAAGATGCAAGATTTCAGTTAGATAGAGAATTAAGTTTGGGAGATTTCTTGCACAACACAGTAACTAAAGTTAACAATACTTGTATTCTTGAAAAAATGCTGAGAGTGAACGTAAAAGGTTTTTACTACAAAATGATTACTTGAGGAGAGACATTTTTCAAGATTGTTACTTTCCTTTTACATAGTTTACCATAAAAGCAATTTTCTGGTACTCTATAAAAACAAACAAACAAACAAACATTTATTATCTGCCCAATAGTAAACACTTTGAGAATTGAATTATTTTTATTTTTTAATCAATAAATTGCCATTTAATAGTATTTTTTAAAAGACAAATGTATTAATAATAATTTATATAAAAGTGTTGGCGGGTAGACTTTGAATTTTCTTACCACAAAAATTAAGTATATGAGGTGATGGATATGATAATTAGCTTGATTTAATCATTCCACAGAGTAGACATATCAAAACATCACATTGTATTCCATATATACAATTATTATTTGTCAATTAATTTTTTTAAAAGCAAATATATAGTAAAGGGGAAGGACTATTCAAGAATAGAATAAAGTGGGTTTCTTTGTTTAAGATAATTAGAATAGTTCAATAAAACCTGGTTGAATTGACAGATCCAACATAGGGAACTGAGATAAAGAAGTTTCTCATAACACTTTCAGTTTATAGAACTTGGATGCACTTTTTCTCTTGTCAACAAACACCATGGACCAGTCTTATCATTGCTCAAAATTTGCTGGAATATGTCTTCACTTTTCTGGTGTCCTGAGCCCCTCGATTGGGGGTGAAATTCACCTAAGTACATTTTTTTTTCCCCATTTTGGCAATCAAATATCAATCAGATTTAGAAAAGTAAATTGGCAAATTCCAGAGTGTTTGCAAAACTATCATTATGTTACAGAAAGTACATTTGTATTTTTACAACTTGAACCAGTTTGCCCAAATTGTTTAAAAGTGAAGGATGCCACCAAGGGATGCATTATTTACAGAAGTTGTGAAGGCATTAGGAAAACAGGCTTGAAGTGCTGCATTTGCATTAAAGCACAGCTTTACGGCCGTACAAACAGTGTCTCTCTTGAAATGGAAATTGTTAATAAATCTAGCACTTCATAGCTTTGCCTTGTAAAAAGCTTTTTGAAAGGAGGAGGGATCATTTTCCCTTGATGGAACAGTGCTATCATTGTTCAGCTATAGCAAATGGAAGAATGACTAGGGAATCAGCAACGCACTAGTAATGTTTCAGATTGATGTGTTTTATCACCCGTGGAACTTGGATAAAACCCTCCTGGTCTTTTTAATACTCTTTCTTGGAGGCTGAACTTCAAATTTCTTCTTTTATGTGAAAGAAATTTAAAGAGACTTTAAACTCTAAGTGCATCAACCATGGCAGTGCTGTACCCAGCCGTCCTGACATCTGTGCAGGCCTTCTGTGTCTCTGGTAGCTTCCCTGCCACTGTTGGAAATGTGTCATTATCATCAGATAATCCTCCATGTGGAAAAATCCAGGGTGAAGCAGCTTCTGCCCTGTTAAGACAAGCATTTCCTGATAGTATGGATTAAAAATTAAAATAGACATGGGAAATTACAAAAATATTTTAAATAAATTATAGGTAATCCTCAGAATACAAACATAATTTATATAATCATGTGAGTTTAAAGCCAAAAGAAAAAAAAAAAGGAGCTTCTCAACCTAAATATATGAAAACTCAATGAGTATCAACCATGAGCAGGTATTGAGTCTCTTTAATAACTTGCCTGCCACGATGGCATCACTGTTTTTATATAGAATCACCCAGAATCTGGAAACAACCAACAACTAGAGATTAGTGACAGTCTGTGTCTCAATATTTTCTGTGTAGTACATGCTATCATTAGCAAACCCTTTCTAAAATATTTTGTATTTCTTTTTTTTTCTTCTGTTCATCACATAACCATAGACATATGGGACCAGTCTGTCAGAGAAACAAAGCTAATAACTCAACATTTCTTCAGGTCTTTTCTTCCTATTTCTTTGAGAGCTTTAAATATTCACATATAAAACAGACTACTGATAAAAATGATAGCCACTTCATTTTCATAACAATATATTTAGTGAAATAAAAGTTATTTAGAGACACTAGTGAGATGTGCTTTGCCAGGCTCCTCTGACTTGTGTGGGAATGGAACGTGTGTTACTGAGTTCTGTCAAAAATGGAAGAACCTCTCCTCCCATAAGAAAACATTAAAGGACAGTGAAGGAACCAAATAGGATATTTACAGATCACCTGTCTCTGATTGTGTCATAAGTCTCGGGAGTTCAAGTCATGTCACTTGATTATTCATAATAACATATAAGAGAGGGCAAGTGGATATGGAGAAAAAGAACAAATAAGTCACGTAAAATCACACACAGGTATTTGTTTTCTTTTGACACAAAATGCAAGAGAGAAAATAGGAACTATTGTGACTGTAAATCACATTTTAAATTGGAGGCTGTCAAATTGTGCAGTAGAGTGGCAGTCTTAATCTTTATTTAACAACAAAGGCCTCTTTAATGATATTTTCACTTTTCTCTCTGCATCTGTATCTATCCATGCTTCCCCATGAGTTTGGGTCTAGCTAATTTCAGTCCAGCAGATTTCACTTCTAGGTCATAATCATTTTCTGTAGAAGCCAAAAGTTGGGGGTGCTGTGTGCCATTCACAACGGTTGTATCTGTGCTTCCTCCAGGGTACAACTTCTTTCTCAGCTTTAGCAACACGTTCTTGAAGGATGCTATTATCTTTCCTGGCTTTAAGGTCATTAGGTCAAGCGTAGGACACTTGAACCAAGTTTAGCTGATTATTGTACTCTCATAACAAGGATGTAAATACAATTTTCCCTAAGGCATTTGTAAATTTTGAAGGAAATTTTTAAACCCCTAATTCTAATTTCAAGAGTTTTCAGTTTTGTGTTTATTTGCTTGTTTGTTTTTAACTTTTTTTAACTTTTTAAATTTATTTTTTATTATCATACTTTAAGTTCTAGGGTACATGTGCACAATGTGCAGGTTTGTTACATATGTATACTTGTGCCATGTTGCTGTGCTGCACCCGTTAACTCATCATTTACATTAGGCATATCTCCTAATGCTATCCCTCCCCCCTCCCTCCACCCCATGACAGGCCCAGGTGTGTGATGTTCCCCAACCTGTGTCTAAGTGTTCTCATTGTTCAATTCCCACCTATGAGTGAGAACATGCGGTGTTTGGTTTTCTGTCCTTGTGATAGTTTGCTGAGAATGATGGTTTCCAGCTTCATCCATGTCCCTACAAAGCACATGAACTCATCATTTTTTATGGCTGCATAGTATTCCATGGTGTATATGTGCCACATTTTCTTAATCCAGTCTATCATTGATGGACATTTCAGTTGGTTCCAAGTCTTTGCTATTGTGAATAGTGCCACAATAAACATACATGTGCATGTGTCTTTATAGCAGCATGATTTATAATCCTTTGGGTATATGCGCAGTAATGGGATGGCTGGGTCAAATGGTATTTCTAGTTCTAGATCCTTGAGGAATTGCCACACTGTCTTCCACAATGGTTGAACTAGTTTATAGTCCCACCAACAGTGTAAAAGTGTTCCTATTTCTCCACATCCTCTCCAGCACCTGTTGTTTCCTGCCTTTTGAATGAATGCCATTCCAACTGGTGTGAGATGGTATCTCACTGTGGTTTTGATTTGCATTTCTCTGATGGCCAGTGACGATGAGCATTTTTTCATGTGTCTGTTGGCTGCATAAATGTCCTTTTGAGAAGTGTCTGTTCATATACTTTGCCCATTTTTTGATTGGATTGTTTGATTTTTTCTTGTAAATTTGTTTGAGTTCTTTGTAGATGCTGGATATTAGCCCTTTGTCAGATGGGTAGATTGTAAAAAAATTTCTTCCATTCTGTAGGTTGCCCGTTCACTCTAATGGTAGTTTCTTTTGCTGTATAGAAGCTCTTTAGTTTAATTAGATCCCATTTGTCAAATTTGGCTTTTGGTGTTTTCGTCATGAAGTCCTTGCCCATGCCTATGTCCTGAATGGTATTGCTTAGGTTTTCTTCTAGAGTGTTTATAGTTTTAGGTCTAACATTTAAGTCTTTAATCCATCTTGAATTAATTTTTGTATAAGGTGTAAGGAAGGGATCCAGTTTCAGCTTTCTACATATGGCTAGCCAGTTTTCCCAGCACCATTTATTAAATAGGGAATCCTTTCCCCATTTCTTGTTTTTGTCAGTTTTGTCAAAGATCAGATGGTTGTAGATGTGTGGTATGATTTCCGAGGACTCTATTCTGTTTCATTGGTCTATATCTCTGTTTTGGTACCTGTTTGTTTTTAAAGGGAGACTAAGATTTAGAGTCTTGAGCAGTCAGGGCTTCTCTCAGCCCTTGAGGAGCATCAGATGAAGGTGGGTGGGTCACTTTCAAGCTACAGCAGTCATCATTACCCAGGTGAGCTGTTTAGTCCCTTCTTCTGCCCCTTTTCTTGAAAATAATTGCTATAATTAGTCATTACTTCTAATATGTTGGGCCTGAAAAAAGCTTGAGAACCACTGCCCTAAAGCTAAAAATATGAGCTCTAAGAAAACCATTAAAATGATAAGATTCATTAATAATAGGAGTCCTAGAAAGTTTCTATTAAAGAAACTTCACTGTGCATTTCTGCTAGTAAAAGGCACACTATACCACATACATTAAAATTAATTAGAAAAGACCATTCTAAATATATAAAAAGTACTGTGAGAAAGGCAAAAGCCAACTTCTGACTAATCTTGAAAATTATGAAATTCTTCTTCTCCATTGCTCTTAAGATGGAGTTCATTTTTCTTAACATGGCTTATAAGGCCTTCTGCATACAGCCATTTCTCTGCCTTTTTCAAGTTCAATGCCAATTGCATTAAAATACTATTACATCCTAAAATAAGCCATGCTATCTTTTAACTCCTGAACTTTACATATACTTAAAAAAATCTGAATAAATCATCCCTATTGACTTTCACCAACTTCTTTTATTCTTCAGATCCTAGTTTAATTGATATTTCCTGTGAGAAGACTTTTGAAACTATCTCCCTTCCCCCATTCCCTCACCTAATGTTCCTCTTGTCTCTGTTGGCTCCAGGGGATCTTAAATTGTAGCACTTAACGTAGTGATAGGAAACTTTGTGTTTTTTTCCCTAGGCTGAGCTCAGCTGAAGAAATTTTTTTGTTTGCCATTATATGCCACTTTATGAACAAGCAGTTATAAACTTGGTCACCATATTGATACCACCTAGAGAGCCTTTAAAACTACTCAAATGTCAGAGTTCTATCCCCAGAGATTTCAATTTTTTTGGCCTGGAATGGGACTCAGATTTTGGCATTTCTTAAATCCTTTGGAGGTTTCCAATATTTAAACAGGTTTGAAATCCACTGCATCAGATAATAAACTCAAAACAATCAGGGTTCTCACTGATGTAACCCCAGTATCTATACATGTGCTTGGTCCTCCTCAGACAATGTTCAAAAACAGTATTTGTGGGTTTCTTTTCTTTTCTTTTCTTTTCTTTTCTTTTTTTTTTTTTTTTTTTTTTTTTGAGATGGAGTTTCGCTCTTGTTGCCAAGGCTGGAGTGCAATGGGGTGATCTTGACTTACTGCAACCTTCAACTCCTGGGGTCAAGTGATTCTCCAGCCTTACCTCCTGAGTAGCTGGGATTACAGGCACACGCCACAACACCCAACTGATTTTGTGTTTGTAATAGAGACAGAGTCTCACCATGTGGGCCAGGCTACTCTGCAACTTCTGACCTAAGGTGATCCACCTACCTCAGCCTCCTAAAGTGCTGAGATTACAGGCATGAACCACCATTCCCAGCTACAAACAGTATTTGAATGAACAAATCTGACAAATGTTCTTGTTTAAGTTAATAGTAGAAATAGTGTAATGATCATTGCTCATTTATAAAAAGGTTTTTTAGACAATAAACACTGTCATTTCTATCATTTCTATTTGTTCATTTCTTTGAGAATATTTTGGACAAATCAGGCAGTTAAAAAAACTGTAAATAAAGAGAAAGATTTTGTGATACTAATTTCATGCTGAGATGTGTAAGGTATGTAGTATTCTCTGAAAAAAAGTATAAACATCATTTGGTCCTTTGAAACAAACAAAGGACAAATATTTCTTCAAATGGTTATTTGGCCACAGGAATACTAACTTTATCATGTTTTTCAAGAATAGCATTTTTTTTTTAACATACACACACCATACACACACACACATAAACAGAAACACATTATGAGACCACCATTGTATATGGGGTTTGTTGCTGACCAAAACATTGCTATGGGACATATAACTATATTCACACACATGCATATATACACATTTTATGTGTATCTATAAACCTCGTATATGGCACATAAGTATATACACACATATATACACATATATGTGTATTTAAACCTTTATATGGCACATATGTATTCACACACAGGCATATGCCTCAGCCTCCCAAGGTGCTGAAATTACAGGCATGAGTAACTGTTCCTGGCCAAAATGTTCACTTTTAAGCAGCTTTGCAAGAGATTCTGTCACCCACCAAAGCTTTAGGATCTCTGCCCCATTGGAGAGGCCATAAGCTGAATTACAGAAAGCATATATACACATATATGCATGTGTGTATATATATGTATATAAAACAATACACATATTTTTTCTACCTTTCCACCTGTTTTTGAGGCAAGATGATTTTCTTCAGTTTATTAAAACTTTAAAAGTAGCTCATGCCGGAAGTTAGTACTATGGGTATAGCAGGTAGTGTTTTCTCTGGGTCAGACTATAGCTTTCAATAATTAATATCTCCTCTCATGTCATATAGATTATATTTTACTCATTTTCAAATGGCACTTGAGGTAAAACTCTAATTTGATTTGTCATTTCAATTGAGGAAGGTATTGACCCAGAAATCAATCACCCACTGATCATTACTTAAAATGTCTTCCCATTACCATGAATAACTTACACCCATTACAGATTCTTCCTTTTAAATTTTATATTAGAGATAATGTTAAAAAAAACTTCATCATAGTTATTTGTATAATTAATTAATGAATATAATTAACATTTTCACATTTAGTAGATGTCAGGTATTGTTTTTGGTACTGGTGATACAACAGTAAAAAAAATAGAATGAAAGAAAATTATCTCCTCTTATGAAGGTAACTTGCTAGTCAGAAAAGGTTGGCAGAGGCAAATAATAATGAATAAATTAATTCTTTATTAGAAATCATAAATACAGACTAGAAAATTCAATAGGCAATAGGCATAGAGACAGATGAGTGCATTTTATGTATTTATTTTATTGAATATCATGTGCAGAAGATGGAAAAATCTTATGAATTCATGTCAAACTATCTCATTGATATGGCTTGCTCTTATCTTGTTTTATTAATGTATTTATTCCACGTATTCATCCTCCCATTGCCATATTCTTATCCAAGAGCAACTATTATAATATGCTCAGTGTATATCATACTGTTTGTAGATGTTCTTGTAACCTATTTTTAATAAGATGAATTAATTGCAGTAAACCTACAGATATTATTTCCTTTCTTATTTTTTTTTTTAGCTAGCCCAGTGATTTTCTATGTATGTATATAGTCACCCATACTAGAGAATGCATTCACCAATTTTACTTATTCATTCTAGGGGTGCTGCTTAGTATACAAAAATCAGGGAAGGGTCCTTGGATAGGGTGATAAAGTATATATATAAAGTATACACAAAATTATGATTTTTGTATCAGTGTCCTTTGAATCATAGATTCTTAATATTGAAATTAGATTCAGATGTCATCTAGTATAACCCAGTCTTCAATGCTTGATTTCCTATGCAAGAGGTTGGCCAAGACAGTGAATGTGAATACAGTACTTAAACACATACAGTGATGTTGACTGGAAAATAGCCTAATGCAGAGTTAGACAGTTATGACTATTAGTTTTTTCTTATTATTAGAGAAATATAGCTTGTGAAAAATAATGCAGAGTTAGACAGTTATGACTATTAGTTTTTTCTTATTGTTAGAGAAATATAACTTGTGAAAAATAAAAGTGGATAGGATAACTAGCAAAAGAATGTCTAAGTAAGCAGAGATGCTAACACGAAACAGGTTTAGCAAAATAGAAATGAGTTAACAAGGAAGTTCAGCTGGAAACAGAACCTCAAGTGGGACAAAAGATTTCTGAAGACTATGAGTCCCAAGCATTGTTAAGAGTAGTGTTCCCAAAAATTTTAAGGGTAAAGTAAGAAATAAAATTATGTAATTTCCAAAGTCAAAGACATGTTATAAATAATGTTTGTTCTTAGGTATATATCCGAAAGATAATATAATTAGGTTGATTATACACCCTAAAATTCTCTTTAAACTGCCTAGGAACTCACTGTCTTGCAATATGAACTGTGATGTGAACAAAGCAGGTTTCCTTTCTCATAGATGTTTTTAAGAGAACAACTGAGGAAATGGAACTTGTTAAAATTGAAGTGTTAAAATTGTGCTGCATAAAGAGGGTAAAGGACTTGGATGAAGAACTCAGTTTTCATTACCTAGCCAGAGAAAAGGCAAAATGCAAGGTCTTCTCTAAGACTAAGTGAGGAATTAATCTGTACTTCCCTGCTCTCATATTTCCTTTCAGAAGAACCAAAGATATACCTCCAGACACTTCTTAAAGAGGAAAAAATTAGTAGCACTACATTTATTACTACCAAGTAGTCTCATACTTGTAAATGGACATTGTGAGAGTAGCAATGAAGTTATGATATGTTAATGTCAGTGATTGTTTTACAGGAAGTATAAATGATGAAATTAATTAATAAGTCTATCATAGAAAATGAGGCCTTCAAATTCATAGAACAACTTACAAATTAAGAAAGCAAATTAAGACTTATTAAGAATAAGGACTATAGAACAATACAAACAAAAATTTAAAAAAACTAAAGCTTTTGAGAAAGATAAATACAAAAGAAATAACAAAACAACAGCAGCATTCTCTACCAGACATAAACAATTTCATAGACTTTTAACAATAATAAGGCAAAACATTCTGTGACTTGATGACACTAAGCAAAAACAAGACCACTCTATAAGGATATATGAATATAAGAAAAATATAAAGATACTATAATACTATTAGAAAATCTTCACTCCCCCAAAATAAGAGTGACTACTGCTTTTTTTTTTCCTTTTTTACCAAAGACAATGCTAGCTCTGTTTCATTCTTCACACCTCCTAGACCAAAAACATTTTAAAGTATCCAATTAAGAAGTATAAATATTCAAAAGTATAATTGACCTGCTTCCTGACATAATTTAATCCAAAACAGACCCTCCCAACCTTTCTTAAGCCCTTCCTTATATCACTCAGCAAAAGCCCAAACACCATGTTAAGTACATTTTAACTCTTAGTAAGACAGTGCACAGATCACCATGGTGTATTGTCTCTCTTCCTGCAAAAAGTTAATAAATTGAATTCTGTTCACTACTAGCTAAATCATGTAAAACAAGCTGTCATTGTGCATCATGAGAATAGAAAGGATTTTTAACTGTTGGAAGCCTCTGTTCTGATATGGAAATGCAGGAATTAATTACCATATTCCAGGTGCTATTTTTATAATGTTCATCAAAGAAGGGCATCATTCTCAGCTCAGTACCTACGTTACTTCCTCCTTTGTACTCACATTAGGGGTAAGTGACTGGGGTAAAGTCTATTTACTGTGCTGGAAATCACTTCCTGCCATCTGTCACAAGTAAAGGATTCTGACCACAATATGAGCAGATAATCCCTGATAAAGTGGGTCAAAAGATGCCTTGACTAGAATTTGTCATTGTTACACATATGAGATAACATGCTTTCAAAAGTAAACTACATTAAAGTTCAGTTTAAAACACTTTTACCTCCCACTACCAAGAGAATACCACATCACTGACAGGAGTGTCCCTTCAACCTGGTCTTAGAAGAAGATACATGGCACAGATCTCACCTTCATCATGTTTTAGAGCAGAACCTCAGCTGAATTGTGGTCCTAGTTAACATAAGCTAGAGATACATGTCTATTGTTTTAAGTCCCTTATATTTTGGGGTTGTTGATTCTGTCAGCAGAAGGTCATTGATACACTGGGTCTCTGGAACAAAAGGTACACTGAGACTGGAACATGAAGTCAATATTCTTCACATGCAATATCCAAATTATAACTTTTATAATTGTACAATATTTGTTCCTTTGTGGGTCATCCTACCTCCATGAAATGATCTCTTTCTCCTTGCATCATCTGCAAGTTTTTTGGTGCTTTCAATATATTCATTCTATCTTTGGTAAATGGGTCATTGTTACTTTTTCCAACTCAAATCCAGTCACAATCCAGGTAATTTTATGATCCATGCAGATAATCCATTTGTGGTACATTAAATATAGTTACAATTTTTAAAATATTTTTTATTAAGTGATTCACCTTTTGAATTTAAGCTGGCCTTTTGACTGTGTCCAACAGAATATGGTGGAAGTGATTATGTGTGCTTTCTAGGATTGAGACCTCAAGAAGTCTTACAGCTTCTGATTTCACCAACATGGAACATTGCCCTAAAACTGCAGTGTAAGGAAGCTAGTATAGACTATTGAAGGGAGAAAACAGGGTTTCTCAGACAAAAGCTAACCCCAACTTCCAGATACATGGGAAATCACTCTTATGTTTTTGTAATTTGGTAAATTTGTAATTTTGTAAATCACTGTTGTATTTTTAAGCCACTATATTTAGGGATATTTATTACAAAAGAATAGACTAACAAAAATATCATCCAAAAACTTTGATTTATTGTTCTTTAATAAACTCCATCTCATTAAGCTTCATTCCTCAATACCAGCCCCTGACTATATTCTCTAGCTTGTTATTATCTAGACTTTTCCATCCCTGATAATTTCACATCAAATATTTTACTCCTCCTACTTTAACTGTTAATTCTTCCATTCTATTTTCTATTATACTTTCACCACTTTATCTCTCCTTTTTTTTTTTTTTTTTTTTGAGACAGACTCCCACTCTGTCACCCAGGCTGGAGTACAGTGGCATGATCTCCATTCATTGCGACCTCTGTCTCCCAGGTTCAAGCAATTCTCGTGCATCAGCCTCCCAAGTAGCTGGGATCACAGGCACATACTACCACATCCAGCTACCTTTTGTATTTTTAGTAGAGACAGAGTTTTATCATGTTGGCCAGGCTGGTCTAGAACTCCTGACCTCAAGTGATCCACCTGCCTTGGCTTCCCAAAGTGCTGGGATTACAGGTGTGAACCATCATGCCCGACCTAGCTCTCCATTTTCTTCAGATCTAGTTTCCTTTTGATTCGTCTTCTTTACCTTTCCAGCCTGAAAACCAAAGTTGATCACCAGAACCATTTTCCTGCTAGTATCATGGATGTTCCGTGGCCATTTGCCCATCACAACCTTCAACATGTACCAACACATTCAGTTGGTCTTCTTCATTCTTTCAGAGTTTTCTATTGAATTTGGTGGCACCAATATTCACATTGTGACCTAAGTCTGGAGGTCACAAGTGATTTTTCTTTTACACTCATTTCCTTTTTACCTCACCAACCAGACATTAAGTTCCATATTATCTTATACTCATTGAAAAACTGAGACCAAGAGAAGTTAATTAAGTTGTGAATAGCTTCATAGAAAGTAAATGGTTGAGCCAAGGTTCAGATTTATCTGATGCCAAAGGCTTTGTGTTGTTCATTTAGTCAAACTGATTTACTTTATTTTATTTTTAAATTTAATATTATCTTGCAGGGAAAAGAAATGTGAAGTTAGAAATAGACGTGCTGAAAATAGCAGACATTTTTCAGCTCTGAAATTGGACCTCTGACTTTGGTCATTAGAGGAAAATAATTAGAGTCTATTAAATTCAATTGTGTCATTGACCAGTTAGCGAATTGCAAATGACCTTCTGATCTGATTTCTAAAGGGTTCTGAAAAACAGTGAAATGTTTTGATAACTTCCTCAATTATTACTTTTTCATGCTTCTGGGTTATATGAATGATAGTTAAAATTGAATTTAGACAGTAATATTAATGTAATTTGATTTGATATGTAATATTTTTCATGTTTCAGAGGAAGCATATGGTTAAATTCCTGAGTCTTGTAAAGATAAAACTATATTTGTGAATTTTAAAAAGTATAACATAATGAATGTAAAAATTTATATTTTATTATGTTAACAAATATGGACATATTAATGAAATGAGAAAATTGTATATATTATTTATTTTCATTTTTATGCTTAGTTTCTGCAATTAAGAATGATGAAAAATATTAGTTAATTTTTTTTTTTTTTTTTGAGATGGAGTTTTTCCCTTGTTTCCCAGGCTGGAATGCAATGGCGCTATCTCAGCTCACTACAACCTCCACCTCCTGGGTTCAAGCCATTCTCCTGCCTCAGCTTCCCGAGCAGCTGGGATCACACATGCGTCACCACGTCCAGCTAATTTTGTATTTTTAGTAGAGACAGGGTTTCTACATATTGGTCAAGCTGGTCTCAAACTCCTGACCTCAGGTGATCCACCCACCTTGGCCTCCCAAAGTGCTGGGATTACAGGCGTGAGCCACCGTGCCTGGCCAGTTAATTTCAAATGAATAAAAATGAGGAAACATGAAAGATGGAGCATAGCATATGCGCTAATCAGCCTCTAAGACGTCCCTTTGGGCCACCTACTCTTATTCTCTATTGACCCTTCATTCTTTTCTTCTTTTATCTTTCTGTTTTCAATAGTCCATCCAGTTTTGGACTCGATTTGTTAGGCTTTTCAGGATAAGAACCTCAAATTACAACCTGAACTATGAGACGGAGTTTCGTTCTTGTCACCCAGGCTGGAGTGCAATGGTGTGATCTCGGCTCACTGCAACCTCTGCCTCCCAGGTTCAAGCAGTTCTCCTGCCTCACCCTCCTGAGTAGCTGGGATTATAGGCATGTGCCACCATGCCCCGTTAATTTTTGTATTTTTAGTAGAAACAGGGTTTCACCATGTTGGCCAGTCTGGTCTCGAACTCCTGACCTCAGGTGATCCACCCACCTCGGCCTCCCAAAGTGCTGGGATTACAGGCGTGAGCCACTGGGACCAGCCCTCATTGTCAATTTTTATTTCAACTGGTTTATCTCTCAGATGCCATAACACTCGATGTTTTCCCTTTTAAGTAATTGGTAACAAAACAAAGCAAAATAAAAACTTTATGCCATAAGAAATTTTGTTCTTTATAACATTAGATAAACTGTTTGATTGAGGATTTTGTAGGTAAATCTAGGCATAGCATGTATACAATATGAATTATACATTTTAAATCAGAGCATCACAAGATACATTTTGAAGAAAAAAGTGCTTCCTATTCTATAGCTTCATTAGGCACTGATTTCCAGCCAAGCTTTTTTTTCACATTTTCAAATGGGTCTTAAATGGCAAGCCTGCTGGCCATCACTGGTGAGTTTTCATCCAGATGGGGAATTATCCCAGATTTTCCCCTCTCCAAGAGGTTCTCCATTGTGCCAGGTACACAGCATATTCACTACTTTCCTTTAGATTGTTTTAACACTGTATTTTGATGTTTAGCATCACTTTAGTTACACTTTGTTATTCAGTGACATGTGTGTTACACTCTAAAACAGTAGTTTCATTTTCTTTGCACTACAGCTTAAATGGTGCCACTTTTTTTGTTTCTTTACATGTATGCTCTTTGATCATAGTAATAATGATGTAAGGTTGCTCAAAGTAGAAAAAAACAGAACTGTTTTAAATGGGTAAAAAATAGTAAAATGGAAACTCACATACATAAAGATGAAAACTGAATAACCTTTTTGATTAAATGTTCTCCAATAGGATGTATCATAAGTTTGTGAACAGTGATATGAACTGCTGTGCTGTAAAATTAGTTTTTCATAAGCATGTAAGGCTGTGCTTGTTTCAGCCATTTTCTATAATAAGTAGAAATGTATTTTTCTCTAGTCTACCTTATATGGATTCTCTTTCGTGCCATGTATATTGTCAGTAATTCTGTGAGGTCTCGTCCTCACTTACAGAATTTGGTACTTCACAATTAACCATGTGTACATAAATTTGTATACTCAAAGACACAAACACACACCATGGAAAATGGGTAGAAGCCTTTTTAAACTTAGCTGTCTAAAGGCAAAATGACAGTATTTAAGGTTGTAAAATTATGCTTCATGTCTTATACATTCTTCTTTTGGTACGGGGTGTGTGTTTTATCTTAAATGTATGTAAATTAAAACCATTCATAAAGAAAGCTAAAAATTTGTAAAGAAAGTGTTGTAAAATAAAAATTATTCAAGGTGCAAAAATTGGGAAAAATCTGACACTTATAGACTGATCTCTGTATGCAGAGTAATCTTGTTTTTTTCTTTCTCCTTAATATTGGGTATCAAAGTTAATCTGTAACGCCATCAAATAGGTTTAATCCTATTTTAGTTATTAGCCCATCTAGTCCTTACTCCAGATTACTGAAGTCATGGAAGATCGCTGAACAGTAACATTTTATTTATGTAATAAACCCTCAGATCTAACTTACTATGAGTCATTACTCAAAATACATTTGTTGCAGTGACTCTTAGGAATGACTATGGGCTGTGTTTTATACACACAAGCACACATACACATACACATATGTATAATTATTTCAGGGACTTATGTATAATTATTTCATATATATAGTATATGTATATATTTTTAAGTTATGTGTATACAATTATGCTATAATCTTTAAAATCTTTACATTTAAAAATGGATGTAATTTGAATATAGATTGATACCTACTTTAAAATATCTTTCATCTTTATTAGTCAACTTTTCTTACCTCTTTCAACAAAGATTTCCACACTAAGTAAGGATCTACATGTGGTATAAAAAACATGCATTTCCTTTCTCATGAAAACAAACAACTGAGCAAAAATAGAAACTTGATGAGTCAGACTGTTTCTCTTCAACAGAGGCTGCAGAGCCAATTACCCTGAGCAGAGCAGGCTATTCCCGATCTAGAGCAGCGCCCTGCCTCTCTGACAGCTGCTGGAAATCAAGAGCCATGAATGCCCTGGAGGCTTCTTCTCCCAAACACTGCAGGAGAATGAGGAGGGAAACAAAGACCCACAGGCACTTCTCTTTTATTATCTTTTGCCATTATCTAAATTTCATAATCTTCTAGTCTTCTCCAAAGTACAGAAACTCATTTCAGCTTTACCGCAAGAGTCTTTTACAAACTAGACCTGACCAAATATAACCACCAATTATTATGTGTACATTGTGACAGAGAGTAGCAACAATATCCTTCACCCTTACTCATGCTTGGCTCTAGAGGGTACCTGTTCCATTTCTGTACTTTTATGCCAACTCTCTGATCCAAATGATAATTTGATGTGACCATTAGTAAATGTGATTACGTTTAAACAAAGACAAAGCACTTCAAAGATATTGTAACTTTTTATGACATTTCTATTCTATAATATAGCACAAACACTTGAATTGCTCAACAGCAGCAAATCTTTATCTTTTGAAGGTAAGTGTTCAATACTTTGGAATTTGGGAAGTGTTCAATACTTCTTAAGAGTCAAGCATAGCAATTACAGTATGTGAATAATTTCGGCAATACTACATTTAGTCTGTTGAAATGTGACTACAACATTTTTCTTTGCGACCTAAAAAGTGACCCTTGAATGTTTCTCCATCAATCCAAAAGATGATTTTCAAAAACATTTAGTGCAATGGTGACATTTCAGAAAATTAATCCACAGATAATCTATTGTGTACAGGAAACGTGATACTAAACCTTCTCAATTCTATAGAACTAGTTTATGACAGAACTAAGCTTTCCTGACTCTCAGGCTTTCTTCATTTTGCTAGATCTTTTGATTCCTCCAAATAATCTAAAATATAGTTGTTTATCTTATTTCACCTATGAAATTCCTCTGCTTGGTTAATCAAACTCTTCAAGACCTTTTCAACTGCTTTGTCAAGATTTTTTCTCCACCTGGTAGATTTAGGTCCCAGATGAATCCTCAGGAAAATCTACACTATGTAATGACATAACTTTGGCCTGTTATCTGCCCTCACAGAAGTTTTAATTTTTCTCTTCATTGCATAGCTCACAAGTATAATTACCTTTTTAAAAATTAGCTAGTAAATAAATATTTGCTTCTTTCTAAAGATTGTAAATTCCAAAGGAAATATTTATTCTTTTGTTTACTGATACATTTCTACCAACTAGCATACTTCCTGGCAGATATAAGTATTCAATAAATATTTGCTGAATAAAATAATGAACTTCCACCTATTTTGGATAATGGAAAAATAATAGGGACTATGAGATTCTGGGATAATTTTTACCTCCTTTCTACCATTACTTAGGTGTGTTTTTATAACCAAATTTCAAATGTTTCAACTGTATTTTGAGATAATTTATCCAAATGTTTAAATATATTTTTATATTTATAATATATTAGGCAAATACATATTCATTGAGAGTGTCTTACAATCATATCAAGTTTGGAAGAACATATTATCAGCAAATAAACTGCCATTCTATGGATAAGCAATTAATATTCCCAATTACTGTTAGAAAACCAGTATAGTTAGGATTCAGTGTAATGCCAAGATTAGGAGTCACTACTCAGGTGTCTGACAGACATGGACTGTGACCAACATGACCTTAACATTACTTTCAGCTTAACTAAATGTTGAACAGGTTCCTTCTTGACTGTATATCTACTTTAGAGCATATATTTGAGAAAATTTGCAATTGCACTTTATCTGCTTATTTGAAAAAAAAAAATATATATATATATATATATTTAATATATCTTGTCAGTTTTATGACCCAGTGAATGTCTTTGTGGAGGACTTGGAATCATCTCTCTGAAATATAATCAGCAAGCAGGATAGCATTCCGTTTTCCCAGACTCTGTGGCAGGGAAGAGTCTAACTTCCATGGGCGCCAAAATACAAATGGCCTAATCTTAGACAAAAACCTTTGCCAATTCTGGATTAATTTAACATGTTGAACACATTCCCTTCCCCATCCTCTTCCCTAAGATTCTCCAGCATTTTTGCACTAACTCACCCTACTGCTTAGAAACTCTCATGTTTTGTTACAGCGATATGAGTTCACTCTCTCTACCCTATTGCAATAACCTTGAATAACTTCTTCCTTGCCTGTTTAATTATGTCTGGTGCACTCTTTTCATTGGCAACACAAATCCCATGTAAGAAATTTAGTTACCCTGGGACCTCAAACAAGTTGTTTTGCTTCTAAGCCCTTATTTTCTGACTGATACAACAGGAAGTATGTGTGCTGTAGTCTTATGATAATTATATGTGTAAAGTCCTCAACCTACACAGTGTTCAATATGTTATAAACACGGATTATTAACTGATTTAATTAAGCTTATCAAATAATTGTCATTATATGATCTTCTATTGAGTAATTGATTGTTTTAGGACTGAAGATAAAGCTTTCATTTCCGATTTTTTTTTTTTTTTTTTAAGACAGAGTTGTACTATGTTGTCCAGGCTGGTCTCAAACTCCCAGGCTCAAGTGATCCTCCTGTCTTAGCCTTTCAAAGTGCTGGTGTTACAGGTGAGCGCCACCACATCGGAACTCAAAATAACTTTGAAGTTAAAGTAACTGTGTACATCTAAAACTAATGTGGATTTATTTTACCTTTTGTCTAAGAGTTTTGAGCAGCATACTCAAGGATACTCTAGAATAACCGGATAAAAATTAAATTTTTACAATTATTTTAAATTAATTGCCACAGGGGAATATGGGAATAGTAAAATGGGGGAAGAAAACAAAATTAATTGGTTTTGTGGCCATCTGATTTGGGCAAACAATATTATTATGATTCCAGTTTTTACAAGGATTGTAGTCTCATCAAAATCTCTTAGAGAATAGGATCTTGAAAGATAAATTCCAAATGTCTATTGCAAGTTGCTGTCAGAGAATATCATTAGCTTTAATTTAATAGAGGTATTCAGAAAATTAAATTTCAGGAATTGGGATAGCCTTAATAAAGTGCTTAACAAAGAGCCAGGTCCATTATTTGTTATCTAAGTATTATGGCAATGAACTCTTTGAAACCTTCATATTTCTTCTAATTACCTCAAATGAGTCACAGCCTATGATATTCATAGCTAGGTACTGGTGTTCTTAATTCATTCATTTTTTTTTCTTTTAATTCCAGTATTCATTAAA
Source organism: Macaca mulatta (assembly GCF_049350105.2). Classification (NCBI taxonomy): domain Eukaryota; kingdom Metazoa; phylum Chordata; class Mammalia; order Primates; family Cercopithecidae; genus Macaca; species Macaca mulatta. Next base: position 100,278,972 of record NC_133419.1, on the reverse strand, counting down.
ACTTCTCTCTCTCTCCACCCATCCTACCTCCCTCTTTCTCTTGTGACCAGGTACGCTCTGAAATTTTCTCCTATAGCCAGCTGGATAATGTTACTTATTGCTTCTTTGGAAGTTACTGATCTTACTACATTTTCCATGCCAATGTTACTCAGATAACAGTGAGTATCAGATTCATACTTTCAGATAAGCACTGTCATTCTTTCCACCTGCTATCATATCTGACCTATATGCTAAATTGCATTCCATAAAATGCTCTCCCTACACACAAAAATAAATAATGAAAGAAAGCACTGTGTTCTGTTAACATTATCAATTCCAACTTCAAGGCAGAATTTTCCTTTCACATTCATAGAATCTAATGCCAGGCAAAGCTATAATTACAGAGGTTTCTTTTAATGTTTCTTTCTTTTTTAAAAAAAAAAAAAAAAAAACAACTGTTTCAAACCATTTAAACTTCATGAATAGCTGTTTTTAAATTTTCCAATTTAGTATAGTCAATGGATTTCATTTTCCAGCATAATTATGAATTGTTTGAAAGTGGTTTGAACTGACAGCAGCCCCTATGTTGAGTGACAAGGCAGGTTCTGTAAAACAGCAACTACATTATATTGGTTATTTGCCTCCTCATTGTGCTCAAAATTTCAGGTGATTAAATCCTTAAAATGTATTTTAGAATTGGGTGATTAAATCTTGTCAGATAATTTAAAACCTTTAGAGGCATAATACCATAAAAACATTTTAATATCTTTGATTCTATTCTATCAAAAACAAATTATTTTTCCAATATAAATATCCCCAGCTTACGATGAGCCTTATCTGTCGATATCACAATATGACAGCATTCTTGTTATCTGCAAAGGCACTGAATCTGCTATTTGTCACTAAGCAACATTCAGAAACAATTTCCCTTTTTCTATTATCATGCAAAATGCGTTCAGGACAAAAAATGCACACAGAGAAAATTACTCCTCTGGCGAGATATTTTGACACAAAAAATCTTTCCTCATCAAAGATGAAAAGCACCTTGTCACTCACTTCTAATTACTGCCTCATTTCTGTCAATGTAGAGAGATGCCAACTCCCTGTGGCGACGTCACAGAAGCATTTACTAAGATGCAGAGTTGAATTTGGCCTGTGAGCAGTATTCACTGAACTCAGCTGGGTCTTTGACAATACACACTGATGGGTGATTTTTAATTATTACTACTAATCTTTAAAGTCAAAGAAAGGGCATTTTGTCTTTTTGCAAAAATATTTGCTATTTTATCTTTGATATCATTGGAGACCTTCCTTCCCCAGTCTTTTCTGAAATGCCTATGGCATTAAAGTGTAATGATTACCAACAGTCATACTACAAGAATCAATTTTGAGAGTTGTAAACTTATTAAACATTAAAATAAAGCATTTCCTGTTCTGTGATTGTGATTAATATCCATAACCAAATGAGTTGGGCAGGAATGAAGGGGTGTGAAGGTTGAGAAGAACAGATGCAAAATCATTAACCACATGTGGAAATCACTTCCTTACAAGAATTATAATTCCGGCCACTCACTTGCAAAAGACTTTCCAGGCAGGGCATTATGAAACAAAGAAACAAAATAATCATTAGTGAGCAAACCAGCAACAATATTAAGGCTTTCGGTAATTCCACTTTGTATTGAAGCCAGGTTCCAAAGGGTCTTACAAGGAAGATCTTTAATGATGACGATGGATGGGATGCTGGGGCCTCAGGGCTTTCCTCTGGCAACTTTAAGTTCATGATACTGTTGCTAAAACTTCTGTAATACTCTTTCCCCTAGGCTGCTCCTGATAGAAAATAATTTCTAAGTAAAACCATCCATAATATATCATCAGAAAAGTAAAGGAGAAAACTTGTTTGCACTCCCTCACCATAATCTCATTGCTATTTTCATTGATCTGCCATTTTTATTTCAAATCAATTATACTATGTTTGATGAGCTGTGTCTAAAAAATAGCATAATATGTCCATTTACTAAGTGTTTACTAAAAGACTGTTATATTTCAGTTCCTAAACTAGGCATTGGAAATACTAAAATAAATTAGAAACAATCTGTGTTCTTAAGGAGATAAAGTTATTGCATATTATATCTTGTTTATATAGAAGCACAGTATCAGAATTAGAGTTCAGATAATAACCGATTTCTTATACCAAGAGAGCACTTATTAGACTGTTTGAAATGAAATGAAATGAAATGAAATGGCGAGATCATTCAGCATATTCCCAGCTTTAATACTGGAGTGGCTCTAAGCCTCTCTAAAATTGTTTTTTCTCCACATGTTCTATGAAACAGCATGGTAGAGTAAAAAGTCCACAAAATTTGAGTAAGAAGGCATAGGTGTAGGCTTGTGCTATACCACTTTCTAAAAGTATGAACTTGGAAAGACTCTATTTTTGTCTATTTGAACAATGTTAACTCATTTGTGGCATATGTATTATATGTTATGCATGTTGCTAAATGCATATGTCTTTTTCAACAAATCCATATAGCCTCTCTACAAGAAATGTATTGTTATCATCCTCATTTTAAAGATGAGAAAGGGAATTGAGATTTACAGTGATTAAGAATATTATACAATATAAAAGCACTAAGTAGCAGAGCTGGGGAGCAAAGCGAAGCCAGATTCAGGCATGCTCTTAACTTTCATGTCACTTGGCCTTTTCCTGTTGGTCTAATTTAGATCCTTAACTAGATTTTTTATTCCATTGCACCTAAGCAAATGCTACAGCCTCTATAGTAGTGTCTCTGTCTCCAATCTTCTCCCTTCAAAGCCATCCTTATTCAGCTACCAGAGTGGTCTATTTAAGACGTGAATCTGACCACATTCCACTGCTGCCCCAAACCCCTCAACAGCACCTGTGGATCTTTTAGGAGGAGAAATTCCTCAAAGTACAAATGCCCACCTCCTACATGACTCACTTAACTCCTGCCAAGGTCATGAAGCTCAACCAATCTTCTTCCTCCTTTTCTCCTCCAGCAACTTCACTACCATAACCAATGATTTAATCACACCGACAAATGAAGGTATCTAATTCTCATGAAATAATTGGGGAGCTTGTTAAAATTTCAATCAATTTGTTCACAAACTCTTTATACTTTGAAATTATGGACAGTGTTAGTGGTTCAAATGTGACATAGTTTTGAATCTTTGCTTGTCCTGTGAACTAAATGGATGATAGAAAAAGGCAAGGTCTTGCTCATATCTCTTTACTCAATTATCTCATCCATTTCCCCTGACCGAATTTTAGGTAAGAGTCTGGAGTTCCCTATAGCAAGGAGGTAAGCTTAAATGAAAACATTTAAACAACACCGTGTGTACTTCAGTGAGCAAAATATGCTAAACATATATTAGATAAGCTAGAAAAATTAGCATATTATGCTAATCCTACAACCACCTGAGTATTTGAGTGAAAATATGAATGTATTATTGCAGTGAACTGATACTTAAGGAAGTTAATATAGCATATTGATATTTCTGAGCTGTTCAAATGAGTAATTTAATTTAGTTAACACCATCTAATTAAAAAATAAACACAATTATCACATTAATTAAAATCTTAATTTATAAAAAAGCTTTTTTCTCTTTATTGTATCAGTCACAAATTTTATCAAAGTTTATTTTGTTTCCTTTCTGTCTAATTTCTGTGGCATTTTTAGATGGATATTTGTATTTCAAAACACAAAAAATCTTGATTCTTTTTAGTGAGTATAATGAGCTGAAAATTGATAGACATTTTTTCTTCTTTGCTCCAATTATTTTATAATTGTACTCTATTTGAACATGTGAGGGAAAGAGAATTTTTGTTCTCTGTTTCACAAGGAAAGGAAACAGGACTAGTGATAGCCTCAAGATAACACAGCAAGTGACAAATCTTGGAAAAACTAATTTTCGTAACTATGAAAGATTATTGTTTACTTATAACTGCAATGAAACTTATTATTTGTTCACAATTATTGGTTTGCTTTTTTCTCATTGTCCTATTTTCTTTCGCCACTGATCTTTGGCATGGCCACGGGATTTATTATGTTTGAACCATGAAATATGGACAACACTGGTAAAATTAGCAGGCTAATCCCTAGGAAAAGGATTAGAAAACTGGGTATGTTTCTGCCTGCCTTCTTGGTGCTGTCCTCTGATAGTAGAGAACATCATGTTCCCAATGGTTTTTTCCTTCATCATGACTGCTAGAGAAAGAAGACATAGGGAACAGCTTGAAAATCTCACAGACCCCAGCACTCCTGCCACAACACACATCTGATGTAAATGTGAGTATCAAATAAACTTGGTATTGTAACATTTAGTTTCTCATTTTGCAGCATAACCTAGTAAAAGTTGACTAATAGTGTATTCTGTCAACTTAGAAACTTACATCAGATTCTACATTTTATTTAATAAATTTTTGAGAAATTACTTGAGCAGTAAAAGATTTTTGTAAAAGAGCTAGTTAATCAAAAAGAATAAAATATGTAAGGATAGTTTCACCAAGGAGATGAAAGCCTTATATACTAAAATTATAAAACATTGCTAAAAGAAATTAAAGATGACATAAATAAATGGGAAGACATCTGGGTTCATGGATTGGAAGAAAATATTGTTAACATAATGCTTTTCGCAGCAATCTGTAGATTGAGTATAATCTTTATCAAAATCCTATGGATTTTTTTTTTCCCCACAAATTGGAAAACACATCGAAAAATTCACATGGAATCTCAAGGGGCTGTGAATAGCCAAAACAATCTTGAAAAAGAAAAATAAAGTTGGAAGACTCACGCTTTCTGATTTTAAAACAATGCACAGCTATAGTAATAAAAACAGTGTGGCACTGTCCTAAGTATAGACCTATAGAATAGAATATACAATAGACAGCATAGAAATAAACTTTACAGTTTTTTGCACAATTGTGCAAACTTCATATGCACAATTTGTTTCTGATAAGTTAGCCAAGATCATTCAGAGAAAGGACAGTCTTTTCAATAAATGGTGTTGAAAAAATTGAATATCCACATCGAAGATAGTGAAGTTGGACCTTTACTTTATATCGTATGCAAAAATTAACTAAAAATGTATCAAATACCTAAGCATAAGAGCTAATTTTTTTTTCACCAGCAGGATCCTTAAGAAAAAAAAAAAGCTAAAACTATAAAACTCTTAGAAGAAAACATATAAAGCTATCTTCATAACCTTGGGTTTGTCAATCATTTTTCAGATATGATACTCAAAGCACAGGCAACTAAAAAAAAATAGATAAATTGTTCTTCATTAAAATTAAAAACTTCTGTGCATCAAAGGATACCATTAAGTAAGTGAAAAACAACCCACAGAATTGGAGAAAATGTGTGTCAATTATGTATCTCATAAGGAATTATTATCTAGAATATATAAAGAATCTGTAACTCAACAATAACAAAATAGACAACCCAATTAAAGAATGGGCAAAGGAGTCGAATAGGCATTTCTTCAGAGAGTATATGTAAATGATCAGTAGCATATGAAGAGCTGCTCAGCATCTTTAGTCACTAAGGGACTGCAAATCCAAACCACAGTGAGATCCCTCTGTATACCCGTAAGCTTGGCTATTATTACAAAATAATATAAAATAAAACAGAATATAACATGTGTTAGTAGGAAGATAAACTAGAACACTTGTGAGTTGACAGTGGGAATATAAAATGTTACAGACAGAAGCACAGTCACTATGGGAAACAGTTTGGCAGTACCTCCAAAAACTAAATATAAAATAACCATATTATCCAGCAGTTCATAAAAAGCAGGGGCACGAACAGATGCTTGTATGCCAAAGGACACAGTAGTGGTATTCACAGTAGGCAAAAAGGTTGAAACAAGACAAATGTCCTTCATTGGAGGAATGAAAAAACAAAATGTGGTATATACATACAATGGACTATTATTCAGCCTTTAATAGGAATAGAATTCTGATGCATGCCATAACACAGATGATCCTTAGAGACATTACACTAAGTGAAATAAGCCGTCACAAAAGAAAAGCTAGAGTGTGTATGATTCCACTTATATGAGGAACCTAGAAGGTAAATTCAGAGATAAAAAATAAAACAGAGGTTATAAAATGTTGGGGGAAAAAGGAATTGGAAAGTCATTGTTTAATGGACACGGTTTCTGTTTGGAATGATGAAAAAGTCTGAAAAGTTGTGGAGACAGATACACAACATTGTGAATAAACTAATGCAGCTCAATTGTAGAGTTAAAATGACTAAAATGATACATTTTATGTTAAATATATTTTACCACATACATACAAAATGAGATTTGCAAATCCCTGATATGATCAAATCATAGGTTCAATTATTTATTAATTACATTATGTCACAGATACTATGTTAGGTGTCTAACTCTTGTCTAATGGACACAAAAGCTCTATAAGGGGCATCTTAGTCCATTTTGGTTGCTATAACAAAATCTGTTAAACTAGGTATTGGATAGAGGCTGGACGAATTTTTTTTCTTTTTCTTTTCTTTTTTTTTTAAGACAGTCTCACTCTGTCACCCAGGCTTGAGTGTAGTGGTGTGATCTCGACTCACTGAAACCTCTGCTGCCCAAGTTCAAGCAATTCTCCTGCCTCAGCCTCCCAGGAAGCTGAGATTACAGGCATCTGCCACCATGCCCGGCTAGTTTTTGTATTTTTAGTACAGACAGGGTTTCACCATATTGGTTAGGCTGGTCTTGAACTCCTGACCTCATGATCCACCCACTTCGGCCTCCCAAAGTGCTGGGATTACAGGGCTGAGCCACTGTGCCTGGCCGAGGCTGGACGAATTTTGAAGTGAATGGAGCGTTAAAGGTGCTTCTGGTGAGGGTACAGAAGAAAAGAAGAGCTATAGAGAAAACCTGTCTTCTTAAAGCTTTCCTAAGAGGTTCCAAATAGGATGTTGATTGAAATAAGGATGGCAAAGGCCATTTTGATGAGGTCTCAGACAAAAACAAGGAACATATTATTGGAAACTGGAGGAAAGGTGATCCTTTTTATGAAGTGGCAAAGAACTTGGTGGAATTGTGTTCGTATCCTACTGCTTTATGGAAAGTAGAAATTCTGAGTGATAAATTCGGATATTTGGTTGAAAAAATATCTAAGCAAAATGTTGAAGGTGGAGTATGGCTTCTCTTGACTGCTTATAGTAAAATGAGGGAGAAGAGAAATGAATTAATGAAATGTGTAATCAAAAAAAGTACTAGAGATCTGGAATATTCTCAACCTGACCATATTGTGAAGAATAAAAACATGTTCAGGAGAGAACACCAAGGGTGTGGCCAAGCAACCTTTTGATAAAAAGATTAGTATGCATGGGTGGAAGCCTGATGCTATTAATCAGGACAATAGAGTAGTGACCACAATAGCATTTTGGAGATGTCAGAGCTGCCACTCCCTTCCCAGGACCAGAATGCCAAGGCCTGAAGGACAAAACTATGACAAAAGGGGAAACTCAAGTATGACTCCATTGAGCCAAAGTGCACTACAGGCCAGTGTCTACCTCACCAGGGCTGCCAGAGGTAAACCTTGGTAATGTGTGTGTGGTGCCATCTCTACTGGTACAGAGAGTATATGAATTACAAGAAATGGCTGCCTCCACCTATATTTCAAAGGACTCACTGAAGAGCCATGGAGCTGAACACAGAACTCCCACAGGGTTGGGAGCTGCTACAGACAGTCCTCACTAGAGCAATAACCTAAGGAGCTTCAAGGGGGAGAACTGCTCCTGAGACCCCAGAATATTAGAGAGGCTGGTATGGAGTATGCAATTTTAGCCCAGGAGCACTACAGACACGTGACTTTAATGTGTCAGAGCTGCTACAGGAGCTGCCTCCAGCAAAACCAAAGTGGCAGGGCTGTCTAGAGCCTTTAGGAGTCCAACTCTTGCCTCACTGTGTCTGAAAGGTGGGCCATGGAATCAAGAAGATTATTCTTAAGACTTATGGTTTAATGCTGTTTGCCCTGTAGGTATTTTTTAAATTGTCTATTTTTTTTTTAATTTTTCATGTTTGTGAGTACATAATGGGTGTATATATTTATGGGGTATATCAGATAATTTGACACAGCCATGCAATGCGTAATAATCACATCAGGGCAAATGTGGGATCTATCCCCTCATGTACTTTGATTTTTAATCCAAGTTGTTAATTCTACCTTTAAGTTCTTTTTCATACATACTTGGTATCAGTTACCTCTTTCTTCCTTCTGATTTCCTCCTTTTGGAATAGAATGTCTGTTCTATGCTTGTCCTACTACTGCATTTCAGAAGCACCTAACTTGCTTGATTTCAGAGGCTTACAGCTGGAAGGCAATTTGCCTCGAAATAAATCATATCTTGAGACTCATGCATATCTGATTTAGTTGATATTTAGATGAGAATTTGGACTGTAGACTTTTGAATTGATACTGGAACAGGGTAAGACTTTGGGAGCTAACGGGGCGGAATAAATATATTATGCATATGAGAAGAACATACATGTTGTGGAGCCAAGGATGGAATTCTATGGTCTGAATGTTTGTGACCCTCAAAAATTAATACATTGAAACCTAACCCTCAAGTGATAGTATTAGGAGGTGGGGTCTCTCGGAGGTGATTGGGTAATGAGACTCTGCCCTCATGAATGGGAGTAGTGCCTTTAGCAAAAGGGTTTGAGGGAGCCTTATGTTTTTTTCACCATTCCACCATAGAAGGTTATAAGGACATATAGAGTTGGTTGTACTACCATTTACAGTGTTAAAAAGTTTTTGGGCCGGGCGCGGTGGCTCAAGCCTGTAATCCCAGCACTCTGAGAGGCCGAGGCGGGCGGATCACGAGGTCAGGAGATCGAGACCATCCTGGCTAACACGGTGAAACCCCGTCTCTACTAAAAAAAATACAAAAAACTAGCCGGGCGAGGTGGCGGGCGCCTGTAGTCCCAGCTTTTCGGGAGGCTGAGGCAGGAGAATGGCGTAAACCCGGGAGGCGGAGCTTGCAGTGAGCTGAGATCCGGCCACTCCACTCCAGCCCGGGCGACAGAGCGAGACTCCGTCTCAAAAAAAAAAAAAAAAAAAAAAAAAAAAAAAAAAAAAAAAGTTTTTGAATGGGAAATATTGTGTAATCAATATTTGTTTATTTCAACGAAAATGATTGCAATTGAATTGGTTCTAAAATTTTGACACTTTGAAAAATTTAAAATGTAGAGAGTACAATATAACTTTTCACTTTACAACTGCATTTCAGAAGTAATTGAAGAATTGTGTTTAAAGGATAATCTGATAAAACTACAAATTAAAAGAAAATGTTCAACAAGAAATGTAATACTGAAATATAAAACAAAATTTTCCACTTATAACTTATTTCTACTTTTTAAATGAATAAACAGACCAATTTGTTTTTGTTTAATTTTGCTTTACTTTTTTTTTTCCCTAAAGAGTGGGAGAAATATTTTCAATCATTGCACACATAATTCTGAGGGGTTTTAGTTTCCTAGCAGTAATCTAATTTTCTAATAATACAAATAATCAGTGTTAACAGGTAATATTAGTACACTGAATGTTTGAAGTTCTATAAAGCCATATATAATCTAGCACTTGGTAAAAATAAATGTATGTCCTGTCACTTGAATTTTTTAAATATAATTTTGAAATAATATTTGCCTTCTGATTTTCAGTGCTCTTCAAGTTTATTGGTGTCTCATGTTAATGTTGGCCTGAAACTCATAGTAAATTAGGAATGACTATATATATATATGGTTTTTTGTTTGTTTGTTTGTTTTGTTTTTTTGAGATGGAGTCTTGCTCTGTCGCCAGGCTGGAGTGCAGTGGCGCGATCTCGGCTGGCTGCAACCTCCACCTCCCGGGTTCAAGAAATTCCTCTGCCTCAGGCCCTCTGGTAGCTGGGACTACAGGTGCGTGCCACCACGCTTGGCTATTTTTTTTGTATTTTTCGTAGTGACGGGGCTTCACCAGGCGTGAACTACTATGCCCGGCCGCTAATCCCAGCACTTTGGGAGGCCAAGGAGGGTGGATCAGGAGGTCAGGAAATCGAGACCATCCTGGCTAACACGGTGAAATCCCATCTGTACTAAAAATACAAAAAATTAGCCGGGCATGGTGGCGGGCGCCTGCAGTGGCGTGACCTCAGCTTACTGTAACCTCCGCCTCCGGGGTGCAAGCAATTCTCCCGCCTCAGCCTCTGGAGTAGCTGGGACTACACGTTGAAAGTTTTTCAAAGGAGACACTAGTAGAGTTTTAATGTTGGACACATATAGATATAATAACAGATGAGAGGTGGGGGCAGGAGCGGAAGTGAAATAACCTAATTTTCTATACCTAATTTGTAAATGTTCTCTACTCTCAGGTAAGAATAGAAGTGTTAAATCTATTATAACACTTGTCCATTTTCACATGATCTCATCTGATTTCTACAAGTGAGCCAAAACTCATTGTGATGAAATTTTATTCTATTATTTTGCATATGCTATAGAGCCATTTCTGAGTTTTAATATTCCATAGAGGATTCTTCTTCTCTCTGTTATCATTATCAATGCCGTGTTAGTTATTTTGTTGGAAATAAACCTCAGAGTGTTTGGGGGGTGAGGTAGGGAGGTGCGTGTGTGTGTTTTCAAGCTTGCAAAGGATTTCTGTAATTTCAAGTATATAATATTACTGTTTAATTTCAGTTATGAAGAAAATTCTAAGAGAATAGTTCACCTTTTTGCTATTTCAATTGCTAATATCTATTGGATCTCAGGTATGTGCTGGTGACTATATTGAATACTAGGGGAATGTTGAAGTCTGAGAATTTTAAAAAGTGGCGATTAAGGTTTAAGAAGCAACAAGGTGTTAGTAATATGAGAGCAGAATTTAAAAGCGCATATCTGTGAATTCAAATGCCACTCCCATCCTCGACCAGCGAAGCATCCCTGATCAAATTCCTTAGGCTCTTTGAGTTTATTTGCCACCTATCAATAAAAGTATTAAAATGTACCTTACTGGGTTATGAAATTGCATTAAATTACACAAAACAAAAATAAATTAAGGACTTAGCACACAATGGTTGCTTAATTATTGTTAGTTTCTTTTATTTGTACTTGACAAACATGAAACTTGGTGTTATGTACACATATTTTTCACTGATTTAAGTAAAGATCTTTCATTCTTCCAATTGTTAAGGTAAGATAATCTTTAAAAATAGAAGCCCAATTTAATTCCAAATACAGAAACTAATTATTTCCTGAATCGAACCCTGCCAAATTAGAAATCCCATTTACTTTAATAATAATTCTATTAATATGCCTGACTAAATATAATTCTATTTTCTTCTTTGTATTCCTAGGAACATTCGTTAAATGTGATTTTTTTTTTATAGATTAAAAAGCAGAATTATATGTATTGACTCTTAATCATTCTGGAATTTTTATTAAAGGTAAATATACTCTAAGAGGGTTGACAGAATAATGGACAGACTTCTTCCAGTTAAGTGTTTGAAAAATAAAGTCATTGCACTGCACAATGTAGGTGTTCAAAAATGTTTGTTGATGATGTTGAGGGAGGTTATACATGAAAGACGCGGCTGACAAGTATGTAAATATATGAGTGTGGACTAATAAGATTGACTGAGCAATCCTGAACATACTATATAAATAAGCCTTTCCATGCCAACTTTCTTACCTGTGAAGCAGAAATTATGTTTTGCCTCCTGCCTGATTAAGTGCTGAGTGTCAATCACATAGTAAATGCTCAATAAAGAGTGGCTCTTATGATTAGTTTGATACATGGTCACATATGATTTGTAGAGATCTATCTAGCAGTGTACTTGTTTAAAATTGTTTCTAACTTGAGAAACCCGACAAGCCACACTAAAACTTGGTTGGGGGCGGGGGTGGTTAAGGCATTATATATAGTGTAAAAAATGTCCCTACTGGAATTATTTAAAACATGACATTTGCATTTGTGACCATGAGGACAATAAACTACTTAAGGCCTATATCATAGGCCATCTAAAAAGGAGGTGGGTCACCCATAACATCGAAGACTTATATACCTGGGAGGTAAAACCTGATTAAGACACTAAGTCACCGAAGAAAACCACCTTTCAAAATTTTGTTAACGTCTTTCACAAGCATGGGCATAAAACACTCTACTTTTTCTGGATGACAGCACCACCCCTCCACCCCCATCACCCACAGAATGCCCTGTAGCGTGTGTCAGAGAGAAAGGCTCTACAACTCTAATCTTTCCAAATTCAGGGCACTATGGCTCAAAATCCAATTCTACTTGTACTGCGGGGGTCTTATGGATTAAAATTATCCTTGTTTTGGGGTCTCATGTGAAACTGGTCCCAGAGAGATTTCTTAGAGCACAGGGTCCATTTTATTATGCTTTAATTAATGATTTATTTCAATATATATTCATTCATTGCTTAGTATCCGAGGACATATGTTCTATAGGTTAACAACATGCTATTGAAACAAAAAATAATTACTGACTTTATGAAGCATTTGTAGTATCAGGCAAGGCATCCAGTAAACAGACAAATAATACATGCATTGATAAGTGCAAGGGAAGAAAAACAAACCACGTTAACAACTGATGGAAAGTAGAAAGTGTGCTAGCTAAGATAACACAGTAGGAAAGTCTGATCTGAGGAGGTGAAATTTCAAAACAGATTTAAATAAAATGAGGGAGCAAGCCATAGAATTACCAGTCAATAAGGTCTTTCTAGACAGAGATTACAACAGTTTTGTGGACCCTGAGATAGGTGTATTTAAGGAACTGCAAGGGGGCCTGTCTGTCCATAGTATGTTAAACGAAGGAGAGAGTGGTAGGGCTAAAGGATGGAAAGAGCGCCAGAAACTGTAGATTGTGAGGTTTCTGTGGGCCATAATAAGAATTGCTTGTTACTTTGTGTGATGTACAGCTACAGCAGGGTTTTAAACATGGAACTGTTATACTCAGATTTGTATTTTAAAAGAATCACTTTTGCTGCTCCAAGATGACTAGACCAGGGAGGCAATGGTGGAAGTAGGGAGGCCAGTTAGGAGGTGATTGTTCAGGAGAGAGATTGTGGGGTTTGGAACAGAGTGCAGAGGGTAAACAGCCACCATAATGTGGAATATGTTAGAAGTTATGCTGGTAAAATTCACTTAGCACTGAATATGGGGTGTGAGAAAAAGAGGGGTCACTGATGTCCCCCCTTTGCTTTTTATTATTTCCAGTTATAACATCATGGAAAAATTATCTACATTTCAACTGACTAGTGTTGTCTTTCATAAATCTGTAAAATGTACTAAAATCTGTATAGCAATCTCCATTTTCAGCTGGACTTGAACTTCTTCAAAAACTTTATGCTTATCTGGATCTAAACATGGATCCCTGGAACTCTAATTGATGACCAGCTATACCAAAAACATGTCCAACCCCTATTCTAAAGTAAAATGATGATTGGTAGCATATCACTATATTTCACAGGCATATTAATATACTTTAAATAGCTTGTGATGTATGTGGTCATGCTTGTGTGGGTTCATGTAGCAAAATGTAGCATTCATGTTATATTAAATGAGAATTTACTATATTGAAAATACACAATTGTGGAGTGACAGAAAGCCAATTATGAGTAATTGTTCTTAAGAAATCTGTAGTTAACCGAGGTAACACAATGCTAACTCCTGTTGATCGATGTCTTAGGATGCAGTATGATTGCTAAAAACGCTATCAATTATATAGCATATGAATTTAGACCATCTTCTGGATTGACAAAATATAATGCCAATCTGGCCAAACTACACATATCCCTAAATCAACCAAGCAACTGAGGAACAACCTTCACATGGGGCAAACATTTTTTCTTTGGAGCAGTCAGTCACAAACAAGAACACAACTGTATCGACAAATGTCAATAATACATTCAAGATGATGGTGAGTGCAAACACAGATATGATATGGGTAATCAAAAAAGGTTTATTTAAAGTCAAAAGAAGGAAGCCAGGACAATCAGGACACACAGCAGATAAATTAGTCTCATTCTTCAGTAAGGGACCTGCAAATGCCTTGGTAGTCCCAGCTGTCCTCACTAGTGGAACTGAGTTACAGATGGTAAGCCTGTGTGAAGGCGGCACCCCTTTTTTGACTTAGCCATACATATGCAAAGTTAAATCTGACCATGATTCAATCTGTTCTAGATATATGCTGGAGAGAGTAGCAACTGGATTATTTGCACTTAATCAGTCTCAAAATTATCAAATACAATATAAGTGCAGGGTACAGTGAAACACAGGCATAGGCCAGGACAACATTACCATTCACTGCTCTCACTTTCCCAAATAATAGTTTGGACAAGCATACACTCAACGGGATCAAGAGTCAGGTACCCGGAATTCCCTGTGTCATTCTATTTTGCAGAAATTTTGTAATCTACTAATAATTTTTGGAACATAAATGTAAATGAAGTACATTTACATCAGTTTGAAAGAGAAACCAATAATTTTTAAAAAGAGTGGCATTTATAGGTGGTCAAAGCAGGTAAGATGCCTTTGTGCCTTTTCCTCGTATTATTGAGTAACTTGAAAATAGCACTAGTACAGCTGGAGAGAAATATCTAGATTGGGCCTTGTATAGTGTCCTTCTATTTCCCTGTCTGAAAGGGCTTATAGGAAATCCTGAAGTTTGCTGGAGGTACGGAGGCAAGTGGCAGGTGGCTAATGATGGCACAGAAGAAAGGAATGACAGGAGAATCACCGCCCAGCTCTCAAAGGATCTGTGGTATAAGGGAGAGCCTGAGCTGGCTCACCTGGTCAGTGAGGCAGACAGCCATCTCTATGCATCGACAGTCAGGAAAACACACTCAGGGTTGTGCCAGGTGTTGACACTTGGCATCTAAGACTAGAAGTGATGTTGACAAGTGTGACAAGGCCCTTGATCCCAAGGACAGCACATAGGACACAGCCTTCCTCTTCCCTTTTCAACACAAGGTTATATAAGCTCCCACCTTGTCCCAGACAATCTCGGAAAGGAATAATGAAAAATGATACCTCTTGCCTGGAAAGATAATGCCCTGTTAGGGAGTTCTGTGAGCTAACTCAATATCTATCTACACAGAAATTGTGGAGAGTAAGGAAGACTGGGTTTTACTTGGCAAGTTTAATTTTCTTCTTGTTTTTATTATTCCAACTTTAGGAATACGGGCTCCAGACAACATGAGATCAGTTATAGAGAAAAAAAAAAAAAAAAAGAAAAGAAAATGTTGGTATGTTTGACTTATCATGATTACATTTCTGTCTTCCTACACAAGTTATTTTTGCTATTATGTAAATTATAAGAGCTAAGTCAGAAAAATAAATATATGATGGGGAAGAAAAGGAACCGTAAAAACCATTTCAATTGCATTAATACTCTCAAAATAACTGTCTATGAATGAGACAGCCAATTTACAGAATAAAATACCTTGCTCTAATAGGCATCCTAAATAGATAACATTTATTTCCAGACTGCCTTTTTAATGCTGTGAGGTCACTCCACAGCTTTTTAGAAAGCAGTCTTTGTGGCAACAACAACAGGCTCCTCCACAAATTACTCAGGTCTATTCATATTTCTGGATATTCACACAGCTATCATGTACAAATCTGACACTTTGAATAATTCAAAACTTTCTAGTTTCATTCAATGCTGGGCATTTACTGTCTCAATCTGTGTTGTACATGCATGGCACATACCTGTCTCTATTAATGGCATTTGTCTTGTCAGTATCATCTGCTTTATATTTCAATTTCCTGGGCAGAAGCAAAGTTGATTTGGCAGAAGAATAAAAAATCCTATAACCCTTTGGTACGTTCTAATCAGGTTCCAGCCACAGTGGGTATTTAACTCTGTATTTTCAAACTCAACTAATGCTTCATTGGAGATCTGAGGTTCCTTGGCAGATGCCTAGTCTACTTGGCAGGAGAACAAAAAAGATGGTTGTAATCTCTTGGCATTTTCTACTCAAATGACAGCCTCAGTAACACTGAACTCCATATTTTCAAACTTGATTTATATAGTAGTTCACTGGAGAACCTGAAATATTCCAATTAATTTGGGAAATCTATCATGAAGAGAAATACTGTATAGGTAGATTGGGACCAAATTAGGAGTGATTATATTTGTGTTTTTAACTGTTTATACCATAATTTATTTCTGAAAATACTAATGCTTAGGTATTTTATATATGTTATAATAAAACACTATAAATTAAATGCAAGAGGAAGGATTTAAAAATTAAAGGAACATAAAATGTAAGCATAGAAGGAGGAATTTGTACACCACAACAACTATTACTTCTGAGTTAGGCGAGCCTGAATTTAAACATCGGTTCCGTCCCTCAGAGGCTGCACAAGCTTGGCAGGGAAAGTTGTTCAGACTCTCCAAGCATTAGTGTATGTGTCTACAAAACAGAGCCAATAATTCTGACCTCCCGGTATTGCGAGTGGTAAGTTAGCAATGTAGGCAAAATACTTAGGATAGTACTTAGCTTCTTTTATATTAGTACACAATAGGGTTCAATAATTACTAGTATAACAGGGAGTTAAAATGGAACCTTTTTCATTATTATACTTTAAGTTCTGGGTTACATGTGCAGAACATGCAGTTTTGTTATATAGGTATACATGTGCCATGGTGGTTTGCTGCACCCATCCACTCGTCACCTACATTAGGTTTTTTGCCTAATGTTATCCCATCCCTAGCCTCCCACAACCCACAGGTCCCGGTGTGGGATGATCCCCTCCCTGTGTCCATTTGTTCTCAAAAAATGGAACTCTTTCTGCTTGGTTTTAGGAGCTAACTTAATAAATATTGCATATTCCAAAGTAAAATGCTAGTTCATTTCTGCTGGATTTTCAAATCACTTTAGTTACCACTACAGAAAATTATCTTACACATTTTCTCAATCACCCCCTACCGAAATCCTCAGAGACTGCCACTATTCTGATTGTTTTCTTATTATCATACATGACATTTGTCTGTTCAAGAACTTAACAGACATAGAATCACACTGTATATACTCTTTTAACTGAGGGTTCCTTCATGCCACACAGTGTTTCTGAGATTGTTCATACTGTTATATGATCAATAGTGTGTTCCTTCTTACTGCTGAGTAGTATTCTTTTGTGTATATCACAATATGTTTATCCATTCACCTTTAACAGACAGCAGGACTCTTCCTAGTTTTAGATAATTTTGAATAAGCTTGCTGTGGTTATTCTTGTACACATATTTTTGTGAACATATGTTTTATCATTCTTGGGTAAATACCTAGGAATGAAATTGCTGGGTCACAGTGCATATCTATATTTATCTTTATAAGTAAATGCACAAACTTTTTCTAAAGTGGTTAGACCATTTTATAGTCTTGACAACAATGAATAAGAGTCCCAGCATCTAAAATCTTTGCCAAGATTTGGTAGTTTCATTCTCTAAAAAAATTTTAGGTATTCAGGTGGTGTATTTTAGGCATTCCGTTGTTAATTTGTTTGCTTTTCATCTACTTAGTAATTATTAAAAGGTGAAAACAATATTAGGGAAGGGAAAGTACATCAACCACCTCCTAGGCTAAAATGCATTGTTAAGGTGTTTTATAGTGTTAAAAATAAAGCTCGTAATTATAACTAGGAGGCAGCTCACCATCAAAACACACAAAGTAAACCTTAAAAGGGATGTTAGTTGGCAATGTAACTTGAAAAAAATATTCTTCCACATTTATTTTTTTCCAACCTTCTATCACCTTCATTCTAATTATGTATACAGGTAGGCTGTGAGAGCACTATGCCCATGTGTAAAATGAAAAGAAAATGACAACATTTTTGCACACATTAGAATATCTTCTTTCTAAAATCGGTGAGATCAGTGGTAGGAAACTGATGGCTTATTCTAGAATATTAGTTTCCAGAATAGAGATGCATCCTTGCTTTATCACATACCTATCCATCTTTCAACCCACTCATCTATGTTACATGCCACCACATCCTGTTCTTAAATAAGGTTATCCCAAGTTTTCCAGTTAATTTTATTCAACTCCTTTTAAAAGTTTATTTCACAAGGAAGCAAACTTCTCCTCTCTAACATCTCCAGATGGCCTCAACCAGACCTGCTGTCATTCCAAGTGTTCAATTCTCCCAAATGATCCATTACACCATGGTGTATTTATAATAAATAAAGGTTAAAAGATCATAAAAACAGGACCATATGCCCAGACATGTTGTGTGTACCTTGGCAATGGGAACGTAAGGACTAAGTCAGATTAAATTCAGCTTGCCAAGAAACCAAATCAAAACTAGGGGAAAAAAAAATCTGTCATAAAGGCCAGGGAGCTGAACAGTAGATCACTTAAGGGTAGTGGGGAGAAGAGTGGCCAATCTACCTATATGTCTGCCAGATATTTTCTGGCAGACGGCCAGGAAAAAAGTTTACAGCATGACTATGGAGGAGTATTAAAAAATTTGGGTTTCTCATAAGTACATGTTAAATTCCACCAAGAAAGCGTCCCCTTGTTTAGTCTGTGACTGTAATATTGCCCTTTCAGACATGATCGGGCACATTCAGGGTGGTCTGGCCATAGACTAATATTGTCTTTTCGGATGGTGTTCCTGATTGTCATCTCATACCCAGACCACTGTATTCTTGGTCACGTTTCTCTATGGCACTTACCACCATCTAATAACCATGTAATTCATTTACTTATTTTGTGTGTTGGTTGAACTCATCCACTAGAATAAAAGTTTTGTGACCACAGGGATTTTTGTTGCTTCTTTTGTTATTTGGCTGTACTGAACCTGCTGAGCCTGTGGCACAGAGTGCTTAGTATGTATTTGTGGAATGCATGTATCAATGATTGAACACATGGAATACTTAGGCACATACTGGGTGACATTGCAGGGGAGAATTTTATATTAGTGCTGTGCACACCAAGGAGTCTTCCAAAGCTAAATGTAATGATTTAAAGCCACAGATCTTACATGTATTATAATATATATGATATATAATATATATTATATATAATATATATACACACGCTGGAAAATTAAGAAGCTTAAGATTATCGGAACCAAAGTAGACCATGTCTAACTCACCTATCCAGAAGAAGTGATTAAAATAAGGAGTTTAAAAGAATGTCTGAAGGCAGTCTGTAAGTTGAAGTTTCTCCATGTGAAGTTGGTAGGCTTAGATATAAAACCTTCCTTAAATCCAGATTACAGACCTAGACCTCAAGCAGAGTCATTTCAATATAATCAGAAATATCAGAACTACATGGTAGTAGAAAAGTTATCAATATGTTCTAGGCCTTAAAGTTTCAACCAGTCATACTTCAAGAATTACTTCGGAAGACTGTTCTAGTGCATGTTAAGAAGATAGGCTAGTAGCAGTGATCTTTTGCGCAATTATTTAAATTTAATTTGTTAGTAATCTAATGAATTATTTTCATTAAATAACATTATTTCTTAATGATAATTCAACTGTATAAAGAAATGCATGTCTCAACAAATTCAGCTGTTCAAATGCATTTGTTCAAAAACTGAAGCAGAATATTTTTCCCCACAACAAACTTTACACCTTGACCATATTTTTAAAATAATATACAACATTTATTATCAGTAGCGGAGTAGTATCCTTTTTAGTAAAGAAAATTATTAAGAGCACATTATACTGGGGAGAAATGATGGTGAAGTCATTTAGCAGGAGTTCTGCTGACAGAAACAACTCCTACCCACCTCGGAACCAAAAATAAATGGGGCTAATATCATGGTAGAATTGTCATTTAGTTACAAAAAGTTGCAAATAATACATACTAAACACACTGTGTACCCTTGTTACACATATTCTTAACCTCCATTCTTATTTTCCCATTCATTAAAGTGCAAAATAAATTGATCTCAAGTCAGACTCATGAAAAGTGGGACTGAACTATATAACAGCCTAAGTAAAGTGACTATGATATATGCTTTGTCTTATTAGATATAAGAAAACAAATAATTTTCTCTATATAGTTTATGTATTATTATATTAATTACTTTTGTTTCTAGTGAGTGGAGAAGCTAAGCATTGAGATCCATAAAATCCTTTATTTTCTTTGTTTGGAAGTTTTACAACCCTTCCCAAACCCTGTGTCATTGTTTTACCCTTTGATAATAAAAATCTTTTTGTACTAGCAGAGAAACACAAAAGGCAGAGATATTCCTAGAATCCACAACTGTCCATGCGACAGGACTATTTCAATAGTATGAAGAAATAACCCAGAGAATAACCAGGATTGTGACTGAACTTGAAACTCTGGGACCTAAGGGCTACTTGAAAGAATCAGAGATATTAAGCCAGAGATCTATAAACGCTGGAAGAACATGAAAACTCTCTGCCTCTCAGATCTAATATAACGAATAAATGAGATTCTGCATACAAAACAACACAGTGCCTGGTATCAGTCAATGACCTTCAGCTAGTGTCTTAGTCAGTTTGGGCTGCTGTAACAAAATATCATAGGCTGGGTGGCTTCTACAACAAATATGTATTTCTTGCAGTTCCAGAGGCTGGGAAGTCCAAGATCAAGGTGTTAGCAATTTCACTGTCTGGTAAGGGTTTCTTTTATGATTTGTAGATGGCTGCCTTCTTGCTATGTACTCACACAGGAGAGAGAGAGCTTGTGTCTCTTCCTCTTTTTATAAGGACATTAATCTCATCATGAGGGCCTCATCCTTATGACCTATTCTAACCTACATTTCCTCCCAGAGGCCACACCTCCAAATATAATAACATTGAGAATAAGGGCATTAACATAAGAATTTTGGAGAAATGCAAACATTCAGTCCATATCAGCTATTTCTTAGTCACAAGTGCACTCTGCTTTGGTGAGGTTAAGGTCCTTCCTGGAGCCGTGACTATTGCCAGCAGGGTACACCTTGTGGGAGAGCTGACACCTCCTCTACCACAGTAGTGGAGACCTCAGTAGGCTTCTCTTCAGGGATGCTGAAGTAATCATAATCCGTGCCACAAGGGCCACCAGGCCTGAGGAGATCAAGGCCTTCTGGGCACAAAAGAGGCTGAGTATTGGTGGAGGTGAGAGAAGACAGGCAGGTGTTTGCAATACCACAGAGACACTTTTGAAAATAAATTGATTCACAATTTTTGCATTGCATTTTCAAAATTAATTCAATTCTTTGTTGATCATCAATCGATTGTTGATCATCATAAATTAAGCAGAATTATTGCTCTCTCAGTACCTCTATTGACTTTCTATATATTTAATATAGGAAGTCAATATTTAGAGGCAGTCTTCACACAATTATGACATAATGTTAAGTGAAAAAGTCAAATATAGAAGTAGATCTGTGCTATCATAATGGTAGGAATTTATTTACACCTATGTAAATGGACAAAAACTGAAAGAAAACACAAGCTTTAAAATATATTATATTAGCATGGTGTGAATGTGAGTCAATTATTTTTCATCTTTATTTTGTTCCTCTAATATTATGAAATATGCATTAATATATGTAATTAATATCTCATGTATCTTTTGATTTGTTTTGAAACTTTTGATTTAAATACTTGAGCCTTGTACTTACTCTTACCTTTGGGAAAAATACAATAAATTTTTAATAATTCTATTTCAAACGGGCCAGGAGAAAGTATACAAAATGAAAGGCATATTTTACAGTTATTCTGAGGAAAATTAAGTGATAATTTACATATGCATAGCAACAAATATATACAATCTACATTTTAATAGAACCAACATTGAACGTCTTTACCAAGCATATCATTCTTATCATACCTTTTGAGATAGAAAACTCAAAAGGTTAACACTGTTTAGGCATGAGATCAAATCTTGATCTTGCGCTATTATTGTTTTATGACATGGTACATGTTTCTTCTTTTAACCTCATATTCCTTTTTTGTAAAATTTGAGTGATAACACCTTCCTCATTGGGTGCTTCAAGGTTTAAGAATTGAGAAAAATGTTTCAATCCACTAGAGGGATGAGGGCATAAGTTTTGGTTTGGATATATTTATTTTAAGTTGCCTTTAAGCTGCCCGTGTACAAAGGTGAAGATAGGAATGACGATAGTTCAGAGGAAAGGACTGAGTAAACCTCATAATCCTAATAAGGCATTAGATTCAGTTTATGTCACTAAAATGATTATATCCCCCTCAACAACAGTGTATAATTCATTAGAAAGACAATATTGAGTGCTAATATATATGAGCAATATTATTCCCATATTATCAGTTTTCATAGTATTCCTGAGCTTATGTTTTATTTTAAATATGAAATACTTCTCTCTCTATATATATGTATTCATATGACTTATATGCTTGCTTTACAAGGGTCCTAAATTTCCTGATTGAGTAATTCAACACTTGGAATCAATATATGCAGGAGTAATTCAAATATTGGCCTGAGTAAAAAGACTCCACGTCTAGTGGTCTTGACTATCTCCATTATGTTTTCAGTTCCATCATAGGTCCTTCAGATGCAGAAAGCTATGCATTTCCAATTTTTCTCTTGTCTACCCAATAAGAGGTCCAGAAATGTCTACTCTTGTAAGGGTAGTGACTTAAAATATACTATGGTCTTGGAGAACAAGCAATTAACTAGATTTTTGGAGCCGTTCAGCCCATTGTAACACTTCTTCTTTAAACATACTTTTCTTATTTTTGAATGCTCCCCTACCTGAGTCTCCAAAGTCAGTCATTTTACCTCTTGTCTGTGCAGATCACCAAGCAGTGTGTTGCTCATGTTGATGCTTTTTGGAGCAGAGATCATGAGCTTCAGTGATGATATTTGATTCAAATTTTTCTATTACCCTATAGCCATTCTATTTACTTATTTTGCCCTTATTTAAATGATCTGCTTTGCTACATCAGATGTATTTATTCTCACTTTCATTTTTCAGAAAAGTAGTGAACTAAAAATGTTTTATCTATTTTTCAAAAGATGGATATCTTAATGTAATAAAAATTGTTATTTTAACACAATAGATAAACATTAGTATGAAGACTCTGTCAGATCAGGCTTTTTAAAAAATGAAACAATGTGTGATTAGTAACAAGAGTTTTCTGAGTGAACCACTTTTGACATCTTTAATTAAAACCTGAAAGAATGTGAGAACCAATTTTTTTCCTACTCTTTTCAGTTAACTAAGGATTGAAGTGGACAACGAGAAAGGTAATTTCTCCAAAATACATCTGGTAAAAGGTTTTTTGAAATACAGATCCTTACTTTTACATATCAGCAAGTTATTGATCTATTGGTGGACAAAATCCTACCGTATAAAGCTCTTAGTGCTAACTGGGAAAGCTTCCTTGTGCCATAGATGTTCTACTGAAAACTTATGCACTTTGAAGGTAAGGAGATGTGGGGCTGGGGGTGCTTAATCACAAAAGAATTGTCTTCCCTAAGTTTGGCAATTAAGTTTATCAGGTATTATCTCTATACGAGGTGGCTATTTTACAAATAGTCACATTTTATTTCTTAAGTTTATCATTTTCAAATGTTGGATTTTCTTGAAATGACATTTTATAAATACAAATGTGGCTGTCTCGAATGTCTCTAAAAATTTTTCTGGTTTCACTTAGTACACTCTGTGTAATCACACATTTACCTGTCCTGTTTCATTGTCACCTCTAACACATTATTTGACCCATCGTATCTGATTGATCTATACGAAACAGATGTTTTTGCAGGTCAAAATATGGCCAAATGTTTTAAATGAACGTCTAGTCCTTACGAGTTTTTCATTTTAAGAATATAAGTTTATCAAATATGCTATGTGAAAATTTTTAAAGCAGCTTGCTTTATGCAGAATTTAAAAGATAGATATTAGAAGGTATAGATACAGAGATAGAAGTATAACACAATAATATAAAATTTTCAGGTTATCTTAAAACTATGCACAGGGCTTTTCACTACAGCTGAGAATGGACATTTAAAACATACTTTAATTCACAAAAATCAAAGATTTCTTAGTGTTAGAAGTGACCTTGGATATCATACTTAGCCTACTTTTTCAGAACAGGATACTTCTTACAATGAAGCACTCACTAACACCATGTAATTCAGAGTCAGAAATCTTTTTATCATGCTGAGCTGAAATACCTTTCTGACAGCTACTCTTGGTCCACAGGCTATTCTTTGGAGCAACACATACCTATTCTAATCCGTCTTCCACATGACAGTCCTTTTAAACATCTGAGAAAATACATATTGTGACCATCTAAATCTACTTCTTTCTTGAGTACACATCCTCAATTTCTTTCATCATTTCCAGGTGATAAAGATTTGTCATCCCTCCTCTCTTTCCAGCCACCTGCAGCTTGCTAATGCCTCTCTTCCAGATGAGGCCTGACAAGAAAAGAGCACAATGACACTGCAGAACCCTCTGTTCTGGATCCAAGCTTCACAACTATGGAATGATAGCAATCTAATGCTCCCTTTCCACTTTACAAAATTTTGTCTTTTGTTTTGTTTTTTTTTTGGTTGGTTTTGTATATCTGTTTTTTAATCTGCCAACAAATGACCATGATTGAAGTTATTTTCTACACAGACTCAGTAATATTACTAATATCTCAGCTAGAACAACACCTTATGCTTGTCTGGTTCTAATTAGTTGTGTCCAAGGATTTTTTTATAGTACTAAAAATAAACAGTAGATTAACAATTGAATTTGGGCACTAATATCCATCTGCTTTTTTTCGTTCTTTCGTTCTTTTTTTTTTTTCAGATGAACTCTCCCTCTGTTGCCCAAGTTGGCATGCAGTGGTAGTATCACCACAACCTCCATCTCCTGGGATCCTGCCCACCTTAACTGCTTAGCTGGGATCACAGGCACGTACCACCACGCGTTGCCTTTTTTTTTTTTTTTTTTTTGAGAGACAGGGTTTCACCATTTAGCCCTGGCTGATTTCGAACTCCTGGACTCAAGTGATCAGACGACCTCGGCCTCCCAAAGTGTTGCGTGAGCCACCATGCATGTTTGCCTGCTTCTTAAATAATAAAATGCCACTATTTCAAATTTTATAAAAAATAAATAATTTTTAAAATGATTGTCTTACTTTGTTTTATGTTATAGGTAAAAGCGTTGGCGTTTATCATTGTAGCATTGATTCAGTTTTCCCATATATATCCCTCTCCTCATACAGCTGTCTCTGAATAAAGTTCTGAGAAATAGCTTGTAGCAATGAGTCAAATTACACACACTAAATTGCAAATTTTTAAAGATTTTAAATTATGTAAAATCTTACTTAAAAATAGCAAGTAAAATGTTTGCTTCTGATATTTAAGACTATATTTTCTATATTCTGATACTAATACTTTTTTTTAATATGGAAAGATCAGCATGACAGATAATCACTGATTTATTACTAGATATGTTAGATAGCTTACTATTTTATTAAGCAGGCCAAGATGCTCTTGAACCAAGTTTAAATTATAATTTTTAATTCAAATCTGGACTATTGTAGTGATTCCTCCTTGGATGCTAATTACACCAGTGATTTCTTCACTATTTTTGTTCTCTCACAGTACTTTTCTTCTGCCATGGTTTGTCATTTAATTTTTCTTGAATTGCAAATGTGAGAAACTGGACTCACGGCATATTCATGAAGGTTTCTATCACTGGAATTTTGTCTCCTCAGTAACTTAACAGAGACTGATTAAGGACCTTCAAGTAAAAAAAGTTCTTGTAAGGTGAAATATAACCTTTACGTTTTTCCTTTTTCTTTTCTTTTCCACTTTTTGTTGTTTGTGGATAATATATTTCCCCTTTCACAAAGAGTACAAGACACGTGACTTACTGATCATGGCACATTCCACTGACTTCCACAGTGATCCAGTTTAGTAAATATTCTGATTATTCCAATTTTACAGGTGAAGAACCTGAGAAAATGAAGGTTTGCTCCAAATCATGCAGTTTGAATTACTAGAGTTGGGATTCAAACTAATGCTTCCTGATGACAAATTCCATATAATTTCATACTTGCAGACTACCTCTAAGTTTTAATGCTTCAAAAAGGCATACTGTGAAACTACTGAAATAATATAAAATGAGATTATAAATGTAAGCTATTTGTATTCACATGTGGTTAATCTGAAAACAAATTCCAAATATTTCATTTAGGGAAATTTGTATTTTGTTTATAATACATATTTATATCTATTTAAAATAAATATTCAATGTTTTATTTATCATAATACTAGCAGTTAAATTATTTCAGTTCGCTATGATTATTCATTGGAATAAACATACTTTCATAGAGAAGCCTCCCTTCCAGTTACAAGATGGTATTGAATTCTTGTTTCATCTCTTGTTAGGCTTTTATCTAATTTACAAAAGGTACAAGATGCAAATATAATAATAAAACTTGCCAGCAAATGCTTTATAAGACATCAAGTATTTCAATCACCCAAAAGTATGACCTTTAATGAATTATTGTTTAACCAGGCAGTTTAAAATAGGGGAGACTTAGAGAAGCAGCAGAAGCAAGCAGAAAAGTTTATCCAAAATATTGACAGGTAGCAGCCTGAAAATACAATTTCTAAAGAAAGCAATGGAATTATATTTTGTGATCATGAATATGTTTAATGTAGATTTATGCAGTTGTAATATCATAGCTTTTGCAATTAATCGTTTACTTTCATTAAATTATTTTATATAATTATTTTTATGATTGTTTCTATTAGTAATTGTTGCTTTAGAGAAAAATCTATCTGTACTTGCTTTCTTTGCTTTTTCTCCTACCATTTGATCTCAAATGCACTTAGACCAGGCTTTCAGTTCCACCATAACTTCCAGGCCTTTGCAAAAGCGCTTAGCAAGTAACAGTAACACCAAAATAAAAAAAAAAAAAATCACTCCTAAGTTCTTATCTAACCAATAACAGCTTTTGTCATGGCTTTTCACTTCCTCCTTAAATCTTTACAATCTACATCACCATTCTTTACTTGTTCTTTCAATCTCTGTAGGTGCTCCTTCTCAGGCCTTTCCCCCCCACACACTCCGCCCCTAATTATCCACATCTCTGCAATCTGTTTTGGTCCGCATAATCCTTACTTTTCCTGTCTTATTTTAGAGTATTGTCAGCACACCAGTGCAGACTTTCAATTTTATATCTCCAGCCAACTCAGTTTTCTTATACTCCAAATTTACATGTTCTGCTGACTATTTTACATCTTCGCTAGTATATCAAATATGCACCCACACCTGTCTGGAAATGATCTCCTTAATCTTCCCATCCCAAAACTGCTTTCTCTGACACTTGCCCAATCTCAATAAGAAGAATCTTGTTTCTAGTTGTCTAGGCAACTCCCACCCTCTAGTTCCTATAGAACAAAATACTGGGATCATCCTTTATGCTTTCCCTTTTCTTACATGTCATATCTTATCGAACAATAATTGCTTAAAATGTAAATTAAATCACGACATTGCTCAATTCATTCAAAACTCTCCAGCAGCTTGCTATCTACCCTCACAGAGGGTGAAAACCAAAGTCCACACAATGTCTCACAGTGATGTATATTTTTTTCTAAAAAGATTTTGGTTTTATCCCACCAGCTCTCTGATCTCACTTTTTTCACTCTCCATCTCACTCTGCTCCAATCAAAAACATTCTTGCTTCAGGGCATTTTCTTTTTTTTCTTTTTTCTTTCTTTCTTTCTTTTTTTTTTTTTTTTCGCTCCGAGTCTTGCTCTGTTGCCCAGGCTGGAGTGCAGTGGCGTGATCTCGGCTCACAGCAAGCTCCGCCTCCCGGGTTCAGGTCATTCTCCTGACTCAGCCTCCCGAGTAGCTGGGACTACAGGCGCCCGTCACCTGCGCCCGGCTAAGTTTTTCTTTTTCTTTTTTTTTTTTTTTTTTTTTTTGAGACGGAGTCTTGCTCTGTCACCCAGGCTGGAGTGCAGTGGCCGCATCTCAGCTCACTGCAAGCTCCGCCTCCCGGGTTCACGCCATTCTCCTGCCTCAGCCTCCCAAGTAGCTGGGACTACAGGCGCCCGCCACCTCGCCTGGCTAGTTTTTTGTATTTTTTTTTTAGTAGAGACGGGGTTTCACCGTGTTAGCCAGGATGGTCTTGATCTCCTGACCTAGTGATCCACTCGCCTAGGCCTCCCAAAGTGCTGGGATTACAGGTGTGAGCCAACGCGCCTGGCCACTTCAGGACACTTTCACTTGATGTCCCTTCTGTCACCAAAAAAATCCACGACTGTCACCTTTACATTTTTTATGTCTCAGAGCAAACACTGCCTTAGCAAAAAAGTCTTCCAGAATCTCCCAGAAAAACGAAAGCAAAAAACCACCCAATCATAACATTCTCTATCCCTTTAACTTAGATTTATTTCTGCCAAGACATTCATCACTTCAAAATATTGTACATTTTAATTTATTCATTAATATCTTCATTTTCATACTAGAAAGTGAATTTCAAAAGGATAAAGTTTTTTTTTTAATTTTAATGTTTTCGTTTTTAATTTTTGTGGGTACATAGTAGGTGTATACATTTATGGAGTACATAAGATGTTTTAATGTAGGCATGCAATGTGAAATAGGCACATCATAGAGATGGGGTATCCATCCCCTCAGCATTTATCTATAGGGATAAGGATTAATAAAATGATTCATGGCTATATTTCTAGTTCACTCATAATGGACACTATATATATATGTATATATACACACATATTTATATTTCACATATATATGTGAATGAACAAAATACATAAAATTGATTAAGCACCAACAAAACTCCTAGCAAATTAGAAAAAAAGGTGTTATAATGATTTTCATAGATTATTTAACACATTTTATAACAAAAGTTGATGCAAACTACATAAATATAAATAAAATAAGCAAATACAATAAATGAGCATATACAAATAGAGAAAATACCAATAAGAAAAGAAAATGGAAGATATCGTAAAACCCAGTACAGTTTCTTGGCTCCCATTTTGGCTTTAATTTGATTTTACATCAGCTAAAGCAGAATGAAATACTATAAATGACATTATTTTACAGAATCAGGGAGATTAAAATAAATACCCACCCCAGTTCTCACTGAATGTTAAAAATAGCAACAAAATAAAATTAAACAACAACGAAAAAAGTTATCCCCAAAATGAACAACGGTTCTCTGTCATAAGAAAAAAGAGACATTCTCCACCTCTCATTCCATCCCAACCCCCTAATGGAACCCTGTCAGACGTGGTGGACACCATGCCCTACTCATTCTTGTGATTTGAATATTACCAAATCTTATTATGTCTCTCAATACAAAAAAAATAGCAAAGACCAAAATGCAATTCAATAAAAGCAGTTTTATGAAATAAAAATAATGAGATTCAAGTATAGAGCTGTTTGATCAGGCTGGGTGGAAAGATGAGTAAGTCAAACATTTTTAAATGAGTAGATATTATATAGCAGATATTTCATTGTGTTGCATATTTAAAGATGCTTTGTGTTCATAACAGTATACAATTAACACCTACTTATAATACTAATGTAAATGGAAGGAACCACTTTCAAAAAAAATATATAGAAAAATCAATTTTCTATTTTATGGCAATTTAATTTTTACAAATAAGTTTATGAATTTAAACTATAGCATGTAGTATGGCATATAATACTCTGAAATATCCTATAGTTGAATATTTTTTCAATTTTAATGTGATAGTAGTCATTTCAATAGTAAAGAAAACATTTAGTATAGATTTATTCTGTTTTGATTTTTTAAACTTTTATAGAACATAGAAATAACTACTGATATTATACTTTCAATAGTCCAAAAAAAGACTTTTTATACATTTTTTTCTTTGAATAGCCTCAAGTGGAAAATAATAGATAGTCCCGGAAAAATATGTAACTTACTATTTGACTGTAATATTTACAAATTAACTTAAATTCCACAGGTACAACATGTTTTTCAAAAGTCTCTTCTAAGATTATGCTTATCTTCATTTCACACACACCTTAATATTAGGAAAAAAGTGAATGGACTGTCCCTTCTCTGACAAGATAGAGAGAAAAATTATTAAGAAATACACTGATTCCCCTTCTAGCTTCAAAAGGTATGAAGAAATGCTCTGTATGTGTCCTTATGTGATTTCAAAATTCTTGTTAAAGTTCATTAGAACATGGGTAATTTGTAAAAAAAATCTGTACCCCAAACATGTTTCCCTTTTACTATTGTGAATTGTCATGCTGTCACAGTGATCTTCTTTCTATATCCACTGTTTAGTAAACATTTTAGCTCTTACTGTTTTTTTTTTAATTTTTCTTTTCTTTTCTTTTTTTTTTTTTTTTTTTTGAGATGGAGTCGCACTCTGTCACCCAGGCTGGAGTGCAATGGCACGGTCTAGGCTCACTGCAACCTCTGCCTCGTGGGGTCAAGTGATTCTCCTGCCTCAGCCTCCCAAGTAGCTGGGATTACAGGCACACACCACCACGACCGGCTAATTTTTGTATTTTTAGTAGAGACGGAGTCTCACCATGATGGCCAGGCTGGTCTGAAACTCCTGACCTCAGGTAATCCTCCCGCCTTAGCCTCCCAAAATGCTAGGATTACGGAAATGAGCCACCGCACCCGGCTTAGTTCTTATTCTTGTCTAGTTTATAAGACATTAAGAAAATTGTGGAATAAATAACAAAAAAGTCACTTTTATTTCACAATAAAGATAATTAGTATTAGAAATATAAGACAAATCGTAAAATAAATGTTGCTTAAGGAATTCCACAACCGATTATTTATTTCCTGCATGGCATACCTGTTTGAGGCCATGTCATTCAAGCAACTCAGAGTGCACAAATTATACCCTTAGGTTGTTTATCTAAGCTATAAGCTCATCACACAAAAAAGTGAAATATTCTCTTAACCAATTTATTTTGACAATTTTATACCTAATAGCTAATTTGATTGATATTTTTGACTGAACTTTCCTAGTGTTAGAGGAACTAGTTACAATAATGTAGTTGACATGTATTGAATTTACTACTGTGTACAAACATACCCCACCAATAAATTAAAGGTTAAATCAACAATCTAAAAACAAAAAGTTATTATTATTATTTTTTTTTTTTTCCCAAGAATAAGGTTAGGGTGAAGAAGGCTCAAACATTTCCTGAAGAAATCTCTTGTAGGATTCTCTGTGTTTCCAGGGAATCTGACTATATTTACACTTCAGTAGCAGATGCTATTAATGCTCCAGTCCGCAATGGTGAATCAGTCCCCCTGCAGGCACAGAGGACTGTTCCTGCACTCATTGTGCCATCTGGAGAGTCTGAGTCTCATGGCTGCTTCTCTGCCTCAAGATTTTCTCTAGCACCATGGGGGCTTGTTCAACCAAGTACAGGGCAGCTTGAAAGGGATCTGAGTTTTAACAGCCCTAAAGTCAACCCTCACCCATGAGCCTAATTAGGAATATATTTACCCCAGCTTTCCATCTATCATTGTGAAAATTCTGAGGTGTGTTTTGTATGAAACCTCAGAGGGAAGATATACAAGAAGCTGGAGCAAGATGAAGCTCCAAATACTTGCACGTGTGGACCTGCTCATTATTATGTTCTTTCTCAACTTTTCTCCATTCTCTGTCTTGTTTTCCCCACTCTCTCACTTCTGCTTGCTTCCTCAGATCACCTCCTGTTAAACTATTTTCAGTGTATACCTAAAGGAAACCCAGACTAAAGCAACTTCCAAAAACAATCTGGAAACTTTATTATAAAAAATATCTAGAATTTTTAGCATGGGCACCATATAGGTAACATGACTCCAGAGAACTTATGTTTTCATAAGTAGGATTAAAAGATTGAAGATTTCTGTGTGACAGAAGAGAGATGTGGCTAAAAAACAGAGACTTCAGAACAAGATTGCATAGGTTTGAAATCCCCTTAACTAGTTACTTCTTGATCTCTCTGCTTTAAATTCCTAGAGATATTAATAAGCTTGAACTAGTAAGTTGCTGTGAGAATAGCTTCTGACACTGCACAAACAAATGCTGAATATTTGCTATTGCTGTTGTTATAGGTTGTACCAATTTGGACTACAAGCAGTGGTTGAAACAGCTCTCGAGCTATTGAATACGATTTCCAAGGAAGTATTGCTGAGGAATACACTGAATGTCCATTATTGTTTCAAGTATGTCTATTTGGCTTTGCTGAAAGTTAGGGTGAGGGCCAGAAAGTCAAATAACACCTACTCAAATCAGACAACACAGAAACAATGTGTATTAGAACTATATTTCATGTTTTATTAAAAAGAAAATAACTCAGTTTATACAAACCTTCAAATTTAAAGATGATATTGGCATATATAAGTATGACAACATAGGCCAGCACATGAATAATTTTTAATAAAAATATTAGTTTCACATTCACACTTGGAGCTATGATTTATTATGTTGGAACTATGTGTGCTTTTCATGAAATTTTAAACTTCAGGACAGAATTCTACTTTTAAGCAAGCTAAATAAATCTATTTTGGATTGTAGTGATATTTGCTTGATTTGGTACTTCTATTAGTAGTTTTCAATACTCTGGAGTTCTAGTCAACACTAAGGTGTGTATCTTTATGTTCTAAAGTCCTTTCTTCTGTTTTGTCTACTTTCTTGTTTATTTCTTATCATAGCTTGAGTAATTGTTGCATGCCTCCAAGAGCCAAAACTGAGAGGCAGGGTTGAAACCAGCACTGTTTGGGCCTAGAGTAAGAGCAAATGGTGTGACTAAGTTTACTATAACTAGAAACGGCGTTGAGAGTAGTTCAGGTCTTTGTCACAGACTTTCGTTTGGTGGAGTATCAATGCTACACGGCGCCTCACTCTTTCAGTTGGGATATACTGATGCTTTTTCAAGCTACACAGATGACTTGCATTAGAGATCTTCTAATTCCAAGCATGTAATCATAGTTATTTATGTATGACTTAGAAGAAAAATAATCACTGCCCAGAAGCTCTTGTATAAGTATTTCAAGAACTTTAAAATTCTAGAAGGCTGTGGAATCAACTTTACAGAAAGAAAAAAAAATGCTTAAAGGAAATAGCTTTTATATGTTTTCTTCATGTTTCCTTGAACTAAGATATGGCTAAGAGATTCATTATAAAAGCTATGTGCTGGATTAGTTATATAAGAGAGATACATTTAATTCTTAATCAGTAATTATATATTAGTGCTGAAATCCTTTAGATCAGCCCTATTCAATAGAAATAGGCAAGCAACAAATACAAGCCACATATGTAAATATGTTTTATAATAGTAACAGTTAAAAAGAAAAAAGGTAGCATTATTTAAAAATATATATTCTGTTAACCCCAAATATCAAAAATATTATAATTTCTACATGAAATGAACATTATCAATAAAATATTTTACATTTCTTTTTTTCATACTGTGTCTTGGAAACCTGTGTTATATTTAATTTCATAACACACCTCAATTTAAACTAGCCCCATTTCAAGAGTTCAATAGCCACATGTGGCTAGTAGCTATCCTTATTGGACAGTACAAACTTAATTAACAATATACTAATATTGCTTAGGAAGTGACTCAGTCCAATACTGTATGTGTGTGTATCTGTGTGTGTATGTAAAGTTTTATTTTGTTTTAAAATTACACATAATAATTATACATATTTATGGGTAACTGTGTGTTATTTCAATACACTTATGTATTGTATAATGTAATGATCAAATTAAGGTAAGTATCATATCCATCACCATACCCTCCCACTTGCTGGCTACTTTATGAACTAGTTCAAAGTTTTTTTGCAAGTAGAATTATTTAATATGCTTACAGTTTCCTTAGCTGCTACTATGGGGCTGTCAATTCTCCATTCATTGAATAGTCCTGTGTGTATTTCTAGAGGCCCATCTATCTTCTCACATTCTATTTTTACCCTCTCATGAATTGTGAAGCTAGACAATAAAATTTGTTTGAATTGCTTTCAAAGATGCCTATGTAGTTGTGAGTAAGAGTCTGAGATGTTTTAAGAGCAATGAACAGGATTTTTATCATTCAAGGCTTGTATGTGCTGGTCCTTTTAGTTTCGGTTTTTGTTTAATTTTCAGCTCTTGATTTCATTCTTGATAATTTATATTTTTAATAAAAGGATACAATGCAATATGTGTGTGTGTGTGTGTGTGAGACAGAGAGAGAGAGAGAGAGTTGATGAGTTGGTAATCACTATATTTCTACCTATAGCTTTGAGAGTATAGCATTTTTTATCTTCTACCCAAGCAAGGTAGGACAATAATACGACATTTTGAGGACAATAATACGACAATCCGTTATCATTAACTCTGTTGGAGAGTTTTGAAGACACTAGAGGGAGTTAAATGACCCGGAAAACTCAGTCTATGGGAAAGTCTATTGTATTCATCTCTGTTATTTCCACTGCCATGCATCATTGAAATCTTAGAATATGATTTCCTATAGTGACATATAGACATAACAGAAAATTTTCACCTTCCTTTTAACCCCAAATAAAATCTCAGAGATTTAAAAAATATTTTCTATTCCACATGCTTAGTGTCAAACACATTATTAATACATTATTAAAAGTAATTTTCAGAAAGTAATTACAAAATGTTTAATTATTTTAAGTAATCAACCTATTTGAGAAGCCTAGAGATAGCAGGAAATATTCAGTATAATATGGATCTCGTTTGTAGATTAAGTCTGTGAAGCTGTGGTCACACTAAGTCTTGCAGATTTTCCCCATTCTATAAAGCAAAAAGAACGCATGAGAATTTATAGGTATAAGCTACTACAAATTGTAAGCTTATTTCCCTGGAACCTATCTGTTTTATCGTATGTGTAAGTATAGCCCCAAAAGTCACCGAAATCACGGGTGATCCAAAAATGTGTTTCTTTTTTCCCATTTTCAACATAGCAGAAGAAAATTAGGTAAAAAAAAAAATTGTTTGAATAGTAAACATACCAGCTTGCCAAAAGTAGCATTAAAATAAAAGCATAGAACTTTTTACAAATGACATTTACAGTCATGGTAATAAAATAGACGGCTAAACACTGATCTGGTGCCACAATGTGCAATTTAAAAACTACCAGGGAAGTTTTTTGGACAATTTATTATGCTTTTGACACATGAAATCTTCACTAAAAAGCATATATAGGTACCAAATTCTAAATTATGAAGCATGAAAATATAGATATTTTAACTTTATTTCCAAAGGAAAAAGAAATACTGTTGAGCTAAGTGAATTATACTATTCATGAAATAACATTCCAATATTTGAACCTCTGGCTAGCCTCTTAAAATTTAGTAAGGTAAATACTGACACTTGGAAAACACTTACAGTGTAATCTTGGATACTAACAGACTAATTAATTTACCATACATTAGCTGCAGGGGTTTTCTACTTCCTAATTTTGACATCTTGTCACTGAGGATAATAGATCATCACTTGAAGATTACCTAACATTTGTAGAAGCGTGGTTGCCAATTCTCTTCATTTACATTTTAACTCTCTCTTTCCCTTAATTGTTGTACACCATAACAGAGTAAGAGAAAAACTTCAATCTGGAGAAATAACTTGTAAATAAAACAGGCATATGTATATGATATAAAAATCTGTCTTTGTAACTGTAAATATCAGCCATATCAACTGTTACCTATCTAATTTATTCTTCAAATATTAGTTTAAAATGCACTATGTGGAAGACATTATGGGGGCACAGATTGGTATAAGACACAGTACTGAGCTTTAAAAATATTGTATAGAAAAGAAAAGCAGAAGAACAAATATTGATGCTATCTTATTTCATATAAGATGAGACAGATATTGTGGAAATAGTAGGATTTGATTTTTATTTTAACATGACAAGTGGAATAATTGGGAGCATAAGGCATGCCAGATAGGGTTAAAATATAAACAGATAAATTAGTGAAGAAAAGTAAAATGCATATTTAGGGATAATGAGTTGTCAAAATATAGTGGAATATAAATTATTTTGTGAATAATAGTTCTATCAGTTAGCTATTGCTACATATAAAATCACCCCAAAACTTTATGTTTTAAAACAACAGTAATTTATTAGCATTAGCTCATCTTGAGTGGCTGAAGGTCAGCTGATTATGGCTGGGTTTGGCTGGGATGTTTCATCTGGGATGACTCTATTCCACATATCTCCTTTTTTTGCCCTTATTCTCTTGATGATGAAAAAAGAGCAACATGGCTCATGGAAATATGCATTATGTCTTAAGGCTTGACCTCACAGCTAGTATACTATTCCTTTTGTTAATTCAGTTGATCAAAACAGGTCACATGGCTAAATCCAAAGTAAAGAATCAAGTATGTATATTTTATTCCTTTACTGAGAAGAGCTAGAAAGTCAGACACTGAATGTGCAGAGACAGGAAGAGTTAAAAAATTAAATACAACATTGCAATTTACTACAACGATAAACTGCAAACTTGGAAAGTTGATCTACTGCAGATGTGTAAAAGTAATGATTGCTAAATCTTTTCTTTTATTATTATGTTACAGGTAAAAGAGAGTTATTAAAAGTTTAGGCACCAAGGTGTTTTGTCACAATTGTGTTTTCTTTTTCATTTATTTTCCACTATAGTCACCTCTGTCATTTTG
This sequence comes from Macaca mulatta, assembly GCF_049350105.2. Classification (NCBI taxonomy): domain Eukaryota; kingdom Metazoa; phylum Chordata; class Mammalia; order Primates; family Cercopithecidae; genus Macaca; species Macaca mulatta. The sequence goes on along the minus strand of NC_133419.1, from coordinate 100,242,361 downwards.
TTAACTGCTTTTTGTGGGTCTAAAATATCTTTCTGTATGTTGAGTTAATTAAATTATTACCAATTTCTTCTTTCTACAATTTAAAGTTCTGCCTTTTAAGTCTTACGTCTATCTATAGTTATTTTAATTTATTTATTGTATGGCATTCTGAGAGATCTTATTTTAATTTTTGATGAGTAATATATTTTACTAGCACAATTTAGAGCATAGTCCATTCTTTGTCCACTGGTCTTTAGTATCACATCACTTGTATATCAGGTTTTCATAGAGGCATAAAGTGTTCTCTGATCTTTCTAGTATCTTCCAAAGGTTACTTCAAGACTCCACTCTACCCCCAAAGCACACTATCTTAATTTTGCTAAATTAACTTTTTGAAGTTAGACCAAAATAAAACCAATTGAGGGAAGATTAACACTCTTGAAAATCGAGTCTTCCCATCTATGAACACAATATATCTCTCCATTTTTATGCATCTCCATAGGCTTTTATATATGTGTGTGTGTGTGTGTGCGCGCGCGCACACACACGTGTGTATGTTTATTTTTAGGCATCTCCTTTATCAAGTTTAGGTCAGAAAAATAAAATTTAAGGTATTTTAATTAAAAAGAAATTTAGATATCAACTTGTTTTAAACTGTTAGAAGTGCTGAAGAAATAAATGACAGGAAAGACCACTGCTGAATCTTAAAATGACTGCGAGTTTTCAAATAGTGGCCATTGCAGAACTCTAAAACTACCAGCAATTAGCATAGCTTCCAGCACTGAGGCATATGATACTAAAAAATGCATCTGAGGCCACTGTGGCTGGAAGGAAAACGATAGGACTTCTGCTTCTCTTACATTTTCCCTATCTCTTCTACATTTCCCATTGAGTGGCACCTAATCATGAATCCTGCTGACAGGTGTTTTGAGAAATGCAGTTATCAGAGTCTCTGGCCTTCTAATATTCTGGAGAGCACAAGACTTAGGAAAGAATGCTAGGTACTAACCCAAAATCCAGCACAATACTACACAATCATTATTTCCATTATGCATGACATCTCTTGTTATTCCATTTTCTAATCATTTATGACAGATCGATAGGAATGTATCATTTTTCTATGTTAGTCTTATAACCCCCAAGAGCCCCAGAATGCAAATATGAATGCCCAAAGGGCTAAATCTATATTTTCTTCCCTTCCTTTCCCTTACTCCCTCTTTCCTTCCCTCTCTTCCCCCTTGGCTCTCTCTCTCTCCTTCCCTCCCTCCTTTCTTCCTCCTTCCTTCCCTTCCTTCTCCCTTTCCTCCCTCGCTTCCTCCTTGACTCCCTCCTCTCTCCCCTCCCTCCCTTCCTTCCTGCTTTCTTTTGTTTCCTTCTTTCCTCCTTTCTTCCCTTCTTTCCTGATGTACTTCTTTCCTTTTTTTTTTTTTTTTTTAAGTCTTACAAGACTTTCAGTAAGTTTCAGTCCACTCAGTGGTTAAAAATGTATGTTACTCACTCTATCACAATAATAACCATCTGCTAAACACTTTTCAGATGCCAAGTTTTAAATATAAGAGTGTGTGTGTGTGTGTGTGTCTTTGCTTGTATATGTACAGATATAGATAAGATAGATTTTGTGTGAACTTTTTGCACCCTTACAAAAATGAGATAGTATTCACTTTTTACAGTCAAATGAAAGTTGAGGTTTATAAAAATTGAGATACAGCCAAGTTCTTCACTTAGCAAATATTAGAGCAGATAGTCAATCTTAGTTTTAACTTATTTCAAAGCCTATAATCTTTCCATTTGTCAGAATTGTCTCAATACACTCAGCAAATGTGACAGTTTCTAAGCAGAATTCTGTATCTAGTTAAGAATTTGTCTGTCTGGGATTCACTGTGTCTACTAAGCTTAGTTCAGAGAGACGAACTGAATTTCAGACCCATCATGAAGAGATAGAGCCCTTCTTATGTTGTAGTATAGCCTTGAGGTATTCAGGTGACTAAGCATTGAGACTAACAGTTCCATTGCTTGTATGTAAGCAGAGGTGGATGGAAATTTTCTTATTCTCAAAACTTATTCCAGAAAATAAATATTTCCTGTTTCCATGAGTTATTTCCACAATAGAAATATTAAATAAAGGTTAATATTTGCTGAGCAAGTATCATATATGAGGTATTGTGCATACATTCATATTAACGAAAGTGTTTGCATGTTTTCAACCTGTAGATGCCTTGAATCACACTAGCAAAAATGTATGTACTAGAAAGCCTATATGATCTGTTACATTATCACACTAAAATGTATTCCTTATTTTTCTTCCTCTTGCTTTGCGCAAATTCCGTTTTCTTACATATCCTTAGGAACTTCAACTTGGAAAACACTAATTCACCAACGTATTTCCTATGGATAGGCTGATATTGAAAATAATCCATCGATATCCAACTTGAACCACCCCCTCCCACCACCACAACTGGCAGATAGAGATAAATGCTGTCTAAGAAATTCATGCAAACTCAGATTACAATGTTCACATCAACTGATACATATATTTATTTAAGCCATTCTATTTTGGTTCATCTTACTAGATTTTTTTTTTTTTTTTTTTTTTTAAGGTAGAGTTTTGCTCTTGTTGCCCAGGCTGGAGTGCAATGGTGTGATCTTGGCTCAGTGCAACCCCCGCCTCCTGAGTTCAAGCAATTCTCCTGCCTCAGCCTCCCAAGTAGCTGGGATTACACACATGCACCACCATGTCCGGCTGATTTTGTATTTTTAGTAGAGACGGGATTTTCCATGTTGGTCAGGCTGGTCTCACACTCCCTACCTCAGGTGATCTGTCCGTCTCAGCCTTCCAAAGGGCTGGGATTATAGATATGAGCCACCGTGTCTGACTTGACTAGGCATTTTTATACTTCATATAACAAATTTTCCTATAAAATACTTCAAAACAATATTTTCTAAAAGACAAAAAACTATAAGTATAGTTAAAATAAATAACCAATTTTTACAAGTGGTAAAACACAGATGTCTATAACAACCACCTCAAAGATTTTATTATTGAATAACAATTTTGTGTGGAACTGTTCCATCTCCCTTCCTGATGATAAGAAATTACACTTTTCATTCATCTGGACACATGACCCTTGAAAGATTTCTGTGGACACTCTAATTGCTAGGAAATTCTTTCAAATATTCAGTCAAAACTGTCTCCATCCACCTTCCTTCATTATTTTGTCAATTATGGCCACACTGTAAACATTTTGGCAAGTAGTAGCACTGTTAATTTACACAATACTTACGTAGCAACTAATATGAAAAGTTTTTCTTTTCAAATTTCTATGCAATTGTCAAGAGCTTTAGAGACGAAAATTAGATTTCCTGTTTTTGAAATTCAGAGCACATTCTACTCTATTCTTATCAACTGTAATACTCTCTAAGAGATGCATACATTGCTACTTAGAGGTTTCTTTTCATGAGGTGATGAGAATCCTGGCAATGCTAAAAATCTATAAACCTAGAGCCACTCAGACTCTTCTCTAATGAAATAAAGCTCTTCCTCTTGGAGCTGAGCCAGTGTCTCCTGGATGAGTTCTATAAGTTATTGAGTGGAACATTTCATTCTCAAAGGCTGAACTCAAGACCCCTTTTAATATATATTGCCTCTTATTATGGCAGGAATTGAGTTGGTTATGTCAAGATGAAACTGTCAGTTTTGCAGCTGAATGTTTTCGGTTGTTACAGTGACAGATTAGGTGCAAGTATATGAATGAAATGGTGTTTCATTTAAAGTGACACTGTGAATCCACTCTCATCAGATTCATCAATTCTAATTCACTTACATCTTTTTGGAGTGCTCAGTTTGTCTCATTTGTTTCAATTGCTTCCTATTCTACCAATATGCTTTTCAATTAGTTGGAAGGAGCAACAACAAAAATGACATAATAAGAGTGCACTTTGCTCTGCCAAACCTGATTCTACAGGTTCTCTGTGCAGTTAAATACACTCTACAACCTCAACTTGAAACCTGAATTTATTAATAGATTGACAAAGAGCCTCTTCTAAAAAATTAATTAGACTTCTGTTGAACTACATGAATTTAATACAATTCGGTTGGTAATTGATAGAATGCACCAGTTCACAGGTGTCCAAGACATTTACTCTATTCTATTTCCATCTGCTGATGTGTCTAGTATAAATTCAAATTGCATATCCATCATCCATCTGGAAGTGAGCACTAGATCTGTAACCCTCTTACATACAGCTGCTGTGATGTGTTCAGTGGTTTGGTTGTCTTTCTTTGAATGTCACAAGCATCATAAACAACTTGGTTCTAACATTACTAAATTCAATTAAGATGCTTAGATTTAATTTATCTCTAGTATTCACAGATATCTCAGATGTAAAACAAAACTTAGGGTTTGATTTGTTAACATGTGTCCACGATTGTGAGTTAAGAACAAAATGCTTTATAAATAGGAAATAACAGCTTCCAAGATGTTTACGTTTACAGACAGAATAGAGATTATTATTATTATTTTGTGTGTGTAACCTATTCTTAAATCTTTCTTATTGTAACAAACAGAACTTTGATGGCAAAATTTGGCTTACAATCTGGCTAATGTTAGAAAATAGCAATGGATTAATTTATATGGAACTCAATTTTTTCACATGATTTGTGGTTTCACTGTTAGATACTTCCCCTTCCCTTTCTTTATACTTTCTATTTAATTTTTTTTTAATGTGGTTGCTTTTCTTCACAAGATTAATTTAGAGATACCTGGTACAGTTAGGGCCTGCAGTCGAAATGACAGACTGGCATGATTTAATGAAATGAATAAAAGACACATGGAATGTAACATTTTCTGCAATGAGCTGCCAAAATTTTAGTGTGGCTAGTAGAAAGTAAAATCAAATACCATGGTAAAACTTTAGACTCCTACACCTTCCAAAAGAACCGCTCTCACACCCACATTTAGTAACTTCTCTTCTTTAATGCTAATTTTCAAGCTTGAAGGTACTGAAAGCATAGAGTAGGATGAGAAAACTCCTCTCCTATTTTGAATCAATTAACCTGGATTAACCTAACAAATTAAAGGATAAACATGTGACAGTCTTGAAATTGGGTACACTATTGTCAACATTTTATAAATAAGCAGATTAAGATAATCATTCTAGAGTCATAGTGTACTGACCTTCTTGATTGATTATTTAAAAAGTACATCAGAAGTATTGTAGTTAAGTAGCACACAATGGATTTAATTCAAGATAGTCTACTGGTACCACTTAGTCGTAAATAACAAACGTCTAATGATGTATTTCAAAGTATTTTAGAGTATTCATTTTAAAGGATTATTATTTACACTATGCCCAGTTTTACTCAAAATAAGTGTAATTGCTCTTTAGTAATTTCTGTTGGTTATGTAAATATGTAACAATGAGGAGCTGCTGTGCAAACTGCATAAAAGCCATCTTCCTTCAGGAGATCCCCTTTCCTGGTGGGGATGACTCTACCTCTCTCTACCCATGACTTCCTACTTATTTAACTTAAGCATTGCCTTAAAATTCAAGCACATAAAAAAGCACAAAAGCCATCCACTAGCACATTATATATGTCAGTTGAGAAAGATATCATGGAACAGGAGGCTATATCTGAGTACTGTTTTCCTTATTGCTTTCAGCAATTTTATAACACATTCGTTTACTTGCCATCCTCATATCAAACTAAACAATTAGTAAGGACAAATATTTTACCTTGTTTCACTTTTAATAATATTTGCAGAATGTTTGTAGGGCATTTATGTTACTGACACAATCTAGGTGTTTTCAATTCAAAGAAAAATCACTTAATTTGAGAAAATAACATATTAAGCTTTAGCATATTCAGCAGTTGTTATTAGGAGCTCCATTAAGGATATGCATGAATCTTATTTTTTTTTCAACATTTCTTTCAATTTTATAGGCATTTTAATAAAGATGAACTGTACCTGCTTTCTGAAAACAGGGTCCAAAGTATGCTCTTGACAAAGGAACTGGTTTTTGTAAAGTAATCCTTTTGCAGTAGTCATGCAAAAATGATGCTTAGTAGATCTTGAATGGCATTAAATGGCAATCCTTTAAAGGCACCTGTTAAGAAAGAATATATACTATTGTGATTACAAATGATCCTTTTTCCAACTTTGCTTGACCAAAACCCATGCTTCTTATTAAATACTTTATATCAATGTTCTATTTAGTTATACATACAAGCACCATACTTTTTACCCATATAAACAAATACTTACAGCTTCTAATTAGGTATATTTATATAGTTGCTTTTTCAGATGCATTGTTTTCCTTTATAATTTATATTTAATAATATAACAGAATGTCACTCTAAGCTTACATGGGTTACAATAGCTTAAAATATTTAACACACTAACTTATACCTGCATTCCTGGCTTTTCTTAATTTTTATAACATAATAATATGAAAATTCTATACTATTCCTAGCATTTGCAATGTTAAATTTATTATCTATTTTATTTAAGAATTTACAATATGCATTTTTCTTAAAAGCTTATATGTGATTTACTTTTTAAAATAAGTTTGAGAATTATGCTGGTGCATATTCCCCGGTGACCTGAAGGAAATTTACATGAACGGAGCCACCTCTATTCTCTTTATTTCTAATGAAGTTCACTGTTTAATGAAATTCTCCATACAACGAAATTTATATTTTTAGTAAATTTAATCTTTGATAGATTTATTGATGTTTTAGCATCGAAAACGTAGCATAGCTACCCATACATATATTTCAAATAGGAATCTAATAACGTATTTCTTATAGTTTTCAGCAGTTTTATAACATCTTCCTATACTTGCCATTCTCATATCAAACTAAAAATTTAGTGATGAAAATTATTCTACTGTTTTCCTCTTTAATAATATTTCCAGAATATTTATAGAGCATTTATGTTTATTGACATAATCAAGGTGAGTAAGGAATACAAGTTTTAAACTTTAGATTGATGACTTCAGAGTGATTGAAGGCCGTCAACTGAGATTTCATGTTAAAATACTATCAAGAGTCCAGGGAAATCTAAGGTACATATTTCATGATCAGATTGAGAAAAAGTATTTCAATTGCTTGTAGTTGTCACTACCAAAGGGTATTGACCTTTATGATTTCTATTTATATTATTTGGAACTTGAGGAAATTGACATTTTTGTTAAAAAGAAAAGTAGTGAAATATCAGCAATTTTAAATATGTCAACCTAAGATTTCCTTTAATCTCAGCTTGCATTTCTGATATCAAGTCTAAATTATAGATATTATTGTAGTATACAAGTTGTGAACAGGAAGAGCTTTTTGTCTTCCTTGCTTCCTCCTTCTGTCTCTTCCTCCCTTCCTCTTTCCCTTGCTTTTGTCCCCCTTCCTTTTTTCTTCTCCCTTCATTATTTTCTTAATATTGTAACAATTTTACATATCTGCTTTATGCCTTAGTGCACAAAATTAAAAACTAAAAAAGTCAGGCATTTTGTTGAGGTTTACAAACTTAGGTGGAATGATAGTTACTTAAGCAAAAAGCAAGTCTTTATTTTAGGATTTGACAAGTTATTTTTTTTTCATCTTGGACTGTCATTAAGATGGATTTTTTTGGAAGTCAGGTTTTTGTGTTTCTTACTGTCATTATTTCTTAGCAATTATACAGTGCACCATTTTTCCCTACAATATGGAAATATTGAGAACATTAAATGCGATAATACACATAAAAAGCTTACCAACATGTCTAGCACATATTGAGTAAATAAGAAGTATCACTAGTTACTTTCACATTGCATTATGAACATAGCAAAATAAAAAAAATTATAATGAACACTGTTGTTGTGGTGATGGTTGTTATTTTCAAATTCCTTCCTCAAGTTTGCTTCTCAGAAGCAAAGATTTTCCATTTTATCTCTGGAATAAACTCATGCTTGTCTTTAAGACAGTCATCAAGTTACCAATGTCTTTCTTCACAGAATTGGAAAAAACTACTTTCAAGTTCATATGGAATCAAAAAAGAGCCTGCATTGCCAAGACAATCCTAAGTCAAAACAACAAAGCTGGAGACATCATGCTACCTAACTTCAAACTATACTATAAGGCTACAGTAACCAAAACAGCATGATACTGGTACCAAAACAGAGATATAGACCAATGGAACAGAACAGAGACCTCAGAAATAATACCACACATCTACAACTATCTGATCTTTGACAAACCTGACAAAAACAAGAAATGGGGAAAGGTTTCCCTATTTAATAAATGATTATGGGAAAACTGGCTAGCCATAAGTAGAAATCTGAAACTGGATGCCCTCCTTATACCTTATACAAAAATTAATTCAAGATGGATTAGAGACTTAAATGTTAGACCTTAAACCATAAAAACCATAGAAGAAAACCTAGGCAATACCATTCAGGACATAGGCATGAGCAAAGACTTCATGTCTAAAACACCAAAAGCAATGGCAACAAAAGCCAAAATTGACAAATGGGATCTAATTAAACTAAAGAACTTCTGCACAGCAAAAGAAACTACCATCAGAATGAACAGGCAACCTACAGAATGGGAGAAAATTTTCGCAATCTACTCATCTGACAAAGGGCTAATATCCAGAACCTACAAAGAACTCAAACAAATTAACGAGAAAAAAAAAAAAAAAAAACAACCCCATCAAAGAGTAGGCAAAAGGATATGAACAGACACTTCTCAAAAGAAGACATTTATGCAGCCAATAGACACATGAAAAAATGCTCAGTATCACTAGCCATCAGAGAAATGCAAATCAAAACCACAATGAGATACCATCTCACACCAGTTAGAATGGTGATCATTAAAAAGTCAGAAAACAACAGGTGCTGGAGAGGATGTGGAGAAATAGGAACACTTTTACACTGTTGGTGGGACTGTAAACTAGTTCAACCATTGTGGAAGACAGTGTGGCAATTCCTCAAGGATCTAGAACTAGAAATGCCATTTGACCCAGCCATCCCATTACTGGATATATACCCAAAGGATTATAAATCATGCTGCTATAAAGACACATGCACATGTATGTTTATTGTGGCACTATTCACAATAGCAAAGACTTGGAACCAACCCAAATGTCCACCAATGACAGACTGGATTAAGAAAATGTGGCACATATACACCATGGAATACTATGCAGCCATAAAAAAGGATAAGTTTGTGTCCTTTTGTAGGGACATGGATGCAGTTGGAAACCATCATTCTCAGCAAACTATCGCAACAACAGAAAACCAAATACTGTGTGTTCTCACTTGTAGGTGGGAACTGAACAATGAGATCACTTGGACACGGGAAGGGGAATATCACACACCGGGGCCTGTTATGGGGTTGGCGGGGGGGAAGGATAGCACTGGGAGATATACCTAATATAAATGACGAGTTAATGGATGCAGCACACCAACATGGCACATGTATACGTATGTAACAAACCTGCAATTGTGCACGTGTACCCTAGAACATAAAGTATAATAAAATTAAATTAAATTAAAAAAAGAAAAGACAGTATGTTGTGATGATGAGACTACTTCATCTGCAGTCAGAGTCAGATTTCTTTAGGTTTCTACCATACACTTATGTTTAGATCTTAAACACTTATTTACCATTTCTGGGAGTAACTATGTCAGATCCTATGCCTACTCAAGGAATTATAATAAAAGTCTTAAGAATAATAGATGAGAAAATTATTCCTAAACTGAAAGTTTTACATATGTTAGTTGTTATTCCTCAAGTTTCGCATTATGAAAAACAATGACGTTAGCCAACTTATATTTTTCTCTCCATTTCTTTGAAAACTAGATCAAATCTAAATAAGTAATCATAGGAGACTTACTGAAAAATAAGTTAAGTTGTCTTATTATTTCACAACCTTGCTTCACACACCATAGGTCAACATACATTTATCTTTTATTGCTTTGCTGTGATTTTGTAATCTCACATGAATTTTACTTTACAGATGGAAAAATAGCCTAAAATTGTAAAAGCCATGTAATCACCTGATATTCTTATTTTCTTTTTTACAGTCATAACTCCCTCTATTTCAAATCGTCACCAATGTCTGTATCTTCTTTTTAGAGTTTATCTCATTTCTCTCTTTTATTAGGCTGGGATACAAAAATTTGTCCCTTATCCTAGGGTGGCTGTCTTGAATAGACTCTGCCTGTAATTTTCTATTCTTATTGTGTTATTGACCAGAAAAACAAATATTTAAAATTACTATGAAATAAAACCTTGTAATTAAACCTTAAATTGATAATTAATTTTTATCAACAACGTAGTAACTTCAAGATAGTATTCAACATTGTTCCCTATGCTTCAAATGACCACTTCCCACCCTTGTCCACCTAAAGAGCTTCTATTCATGTTAAAATCCTGGTTTAGATATGAGATTTTTAAAAAAGTTTTCCCAATAATTTTTGTGTTCTTTCTACTTCTGAAACTTGCTTATTAAATGTATTGCCCAACACTAAGTGATACATCATTGGTGCTCTTATAAGAAAAGGAAATTTGGGTACACAAGGAGACACCAGAAACATGTGGAAGCAGTGTGGTGATCACGTGAAGACAGGAGTAAGGCAGCCGTCTGCAAGCTGTGGGAGAGGCCTCACAAGAGACCAAGCCCATTGCAAACTTCATATTGAACTTCCAGCCTCCAGAATTATGAGAAAATTTTCTGTCATTTAAGCCACCCAGTCTTTGATGTTCTGTTTTATGGCAGCCCTAGAAAACTAATACAACTGGGGACAAGGAAATCTGGGGAATAGACATATAAGTTTATGGACACTCTACAATTGACTAAGGAAGAGGCGCTAAAGAAACCAGTACACAGAATGGCTTGGCAAACTAAAACCAGTCTCTTTCATCAGCCATTGTCGTATGAGCACATTGTAGTATAAGCACACTGACACATTCACAATGTGGCCACGTTGTCAGAGATGGAGGTTATGCATGGTGCCAAGAACATGAATCCTCATTCAACAAAAGCTGATCTACCTACTACCTCTGTGGAAATCTCAACCTTCCAGCAACTGAGCACTACACTGAGATTACCCACTACCCTTCACTAATATGATACTATTGGTTCTACTCAATCAGTCAATCAAGGTGGAAGGAATACCTTTTGAGTAGGATCAAAGCATATCTTAGGTGTGGGTTTCCCTTTCTTGCCCACATCTCTTCAGCTAGCAGCACTCTCCAAGAAGTAACCAAGTCTTTGATCCACTGACACAGAACGTGCATAACATTACATAGAACCGACGGCCACACTTAACATCAAAGGAAGTACATCAATGGACATATGATCACAGGATATACTGGTTTTATTACATACCACTACCCAGAAGCCCAATGAATGGGATTATTTTTAACAGCACTTAAATACATTAAAATATGTTAAAAACAGTATTGAATACATTTAAGTCCTCTCTATCTGTATATATGTATATATCCTTTCTGTATTAGTCAGTGTTCTCCAGAGAAACAGAACCAGTAGGATGTGTGTGCGTGTTTGTGTGTGTGTCTGTGTGTGTGTGTTGTGTGTGCGTACATGTGTGTGTATGCAATTGGAATTAGTTTATGTGATTATGGGAGCTGACAAGTCCCAAGATGTGCAGTTGGCAAGCTGAAGGTTTAGGAGAGCCAAAAACGTAGTTCCAGTCCAAAGGCTGGCAGCATCAAAACACAGCAAAAGCTGATGTTTCAAATCTGAAGGAAGGAAAAAAAAAAACAAGCAATGTCCCAGATCAAAACAGATAAAAAACTGGCAGGCAGGAGACATTCCCTCATACTCACAGGTGGGTCACCCTTGTGTTCTATTTAAGACTTGAACTGATTGGATGGGCCCACTCTCACTAGGGAGAGCCGTCTACTTTACATGGTTAACTGACTGAAATTTTCACCTCATCAAAAAACACTGTCACAGACACACCCAGAAAAATGTTTGACCCAATGTCTGGGCAGCCCATGGCCCAGTCAAGTTGACACATAAAATTAGCCATCACACTGTCTTAACCTTACATCCCCTTTCAACATTTGCCCTATTTTATTCTTAAACAATACAACTATATTGAACAAAAAAAGGTATCTGTACTTACTCCCCTCCGTTTTATACATCATACTTTTTCCTTTCCCTTTGTTATATACCTTTCATTCTCAATATTTCGCTTTTCTTCTTCTGTGCCTTAGAACTTTCTTAACTGTTGAATTCCTCAATATTTGATTCTGGCTTTCTTTAATTCCTACTCTAGATACTTCCTAGGCAATTCATGGCTTCAATATACCACCTATACACAAAAATCTTCCAAATTTATGTCTCTTTTTTTCCCTTGGATTCCTCAAAGTCACAACAAAATTACATGTGTAAAACTGAAACTAGGGACTATGCCTGCTTCCTTTCATTACCCCTTCCAACAGCAACGGTAACAATAATCATCTCATCTTCCAGTATTCTTGATCCCAGTCAATACTTTCATCATCTTCCTAGCTGTAGAAACCATAAATCCTAAAGTTATTTATTTATTTATTTATTTATTTATTTAGAAGGAGTCTTGCTCTGTTGCCTAGGCTAGAGTGCAATGGTGTAATCTCAGCTCACTGCAAACTCTGTCTCCTGGTTCAAGCAATACTCCCACCTCAGCCCCACCATGAGTGGCTGGGACTATGGGACTACAGGTGCCTGCCACCATGCCTGGATAATTTCTGTATTTTTAGTAGAGACAGTGTTTCACTATGTTGGCCAGACTGGTCTCGAACTCCTGACCTCAAGTGATCCGCCAGCCTCCACCTCCCATAATGCTGGGATTACAGGCATGTTAAAGCCGTTTCTGACATCTCATTCTTCCTTATCCATGAATTTAATTATTTATCAAATCATGTTTATTTGACCTCTGTGTATATCTCAGGTCTGTTTCTTCTCCATTTCCACTCCCACTCTTGTTTGAATGAGCATCTTTTCTGCATTCCACTGTCAGTCTACTTGAAGGTTTTCTTCATGATGAAACCCGAATGATGGTTCAAATTGCAAATCAAATAAATGTCTAGATATGGTTTTTCAATTTATATAAATTGAAAAAAATTATATACTGTACTTTGTACTTTGTATAGTTGAAACTAATTGACTTCAATAATGTATATAATTTTTATTGAGTTTCCATTATGTGATATACACACCACCAGTTACTGGAAATTCAAAAGTGAACAAGATAAGGTCTCTTAGCATAAACATTCTGGTCCAGTGGGAGAATGAGACTGGTGAATAGCCAATTCCAATGTTTTGTGGTAAGTGCTATATTAGGTGCCAGCTCGGGCGCTATGGAAAAACAGGAAGGTCATCCAGCCCATTACTGAGCATTCAGGGATGGCTTTTGTGGGGAGGTGACTTCCACCTGAAGAAAAATACGAACTGATTCAAGCACCAATGGGCAGCTATCATGTGGCCAGGGAGATCAGCTGAGTCATGTGACTGGTGGTATCATTTGACACATTGAGGACGTTTTCTAGGTTTTTGTGAGTTAAAAATAATCCATGAAGTAAATACCAGTAACAGTAGATTCCATACTTACACACATATTAAGTATCAGTTTACAAAATCCTTCCGAATATATTAACCCATTTAAGCTTCAACCCAGTGCTACTGATGTCAAGATAGTTTTTTGTTTTGTTTTGTTTATTACCCCACAGAGCCTATAGCATAAAAAAGCTTACAGAGCGAGTGAATGTTAGACTCTGGAATAGCACAATCCAATTCACCTTTTCTATAAACAAAATGTAAAATTCTGTCATCTGTAAATGGACTTCATTGATCTAATGTGTACAAGACTGCAGATTTTCAGTCAATACCAAATGTTCATATTTGTCTTTTCAAGGATATTTAAAACCTTAACTTTTAATTTAAGTGTTGATTGTCTTGTAGTGAACCATTCATGATATGGAGTCAATATTTAATGATACCAGGTGGATCATCCTAATTCCAGATTAACTACATCCCACTGACAAAATTTCTTTCCCACCCTGCTGCCACCTGTCTGGTACCAAACCTGCTCAGCTGTGGAAACTGACAGCTGGTTCTTCAGAGGGGAGTAGTGGGAGCAGAAGTCAGGTGGAAATGGCTCATTAGCAATGGAATGAAAAAAATACGCACACTTCCCTGTAGACGTTTTGGATGATGCTCCTCTCTCTGCAATTGCCGATTGGAGAGTTAATTGCAAAATAATAATAATAATAATAATAAATCTCAAAAGGTTTTGAAATTATGATGATGTGATGTCATCATGTTAAATCCATTTATCTTTATTTCTTCTGCTGAAGTTTTTATTTTGACATGAATCATAGCATTAGTGCTGAAAGAAAAAATATTCTGATATTTTTGCTTTCTGACCATGTCCAGGGATGTTGCTCTATAAAGAACCCCAGGATTCGGAGTTGGCATACTGAATTCTAATCATTAATTAGCTGCATTAAATCACATATTCCTTAACTTCTGTGGACGTCAGATTATACACGAAAACAACAGAATTAAATGGCCACCATGATTGAATGGTGCTTAATTACAGACTTTCTTCTGTCTTTTTTGGCTTTATTTAAAGTTATCAATAGACCGCTTATTTCTCTCGATAAGAGTACTTATAATGCACATTTAAGAAGACGTCTCTCTTACATTTATGAGTTTTTATGCTGTTTAAAAATCTTTTCGGCCGGGCGTGGTGGCTCAAGCCTGTAATCCCAGCACTTTGGGAGGCCGAGATGGGCGGATCACGAGGTCAGGAGATCGAGACCATCCTGGCTAACACGGTGAAACCCCGTCTCCACTAAAAATACAAAAAAATTAGCCGGGCGTGGTGGCGGCGCCTGTAGTCCCAGCTACTCGGGAGGCTGAGGCAGGAGAATGGCGTGAACCCGGGAGGCGGAGCTTGCAGTCAGCCGAGATCGCGCCACTGCACTCCAGCCTGGGCGACAAAGCGAGACTCCGCCTCAAAAAAAAAAAAAAAAAAAAAAAAAAAAAATCTTTTCATTGTGTATATGAAATATTTGAAATGTCATTAAAGACAAAGTTTTATACTTGGATTTTGAAATAGTTTTCAGTCTAGGACCACACCACCCTGAATGTGCCCAAATTTGTCTGAAATATGGAGGTGACAGAAAAGTGTATGTGGGGACAACCCAGTTTTTATAAAATTAAAAATACAAACTCTTTTGTAAAAAACTCATCTGCTATGAAGTATTAGCAATTGAACTATTTATAGAAGTTTTCTTTTTACAGTAAGCTAATTATTGTAGAAGGGTTCTTAAATATCCTTTAAAGTTTAGAAAATTAATTATGTTTTGCTAAAAAAATTTTTCCTATTTTTAAGATCAAAGCAGTAGCAACACTAAAATCATAAATAAGATTAATGCATGAAGCAAGTTATCAGTGCACAGTGGCTCCTTGATATTAAGCAGTGTTACATTCTTTTCAGGATCTTGATTCTCTAGAGTATGTCAAAATGTTAGAGATACACTTACGTGCCAAGAATCACCTTGAAACCACCAAGACAGACTGGAAAAGTTCCCAAAATGAGCTTTTTCAAAAACCACAGCTCACCCTTTATCATCTGAACTCATTTCTCACATATGTGCACTTGTCTTCTGACCTTTCTCATTTCCTGATAGCTTGAAGCTCTGCCATTAGCAGCAAGCACTAGAAGTCATATTGCTACATCTGTCACTATTAGTTAAGAATACCATCCAACTTCAAGATAACTAGAAATTTTCTCCTATAGTTCTTTTTGGCTTCCTCAGTGTACGGTCAAAAGGGCTGCCTGCAGCAAATAACCGAGCACAGAACTGGTTGTTGAAATATTTCATTTCATAAAACCATGAACTCCCAGCCCAACTTTGTTACTGCCATTTGTCACGCATTTACCACATGTGTCTTCTGTCTTGAAAAACTCATCTCCCCTAAGCCCAATATCATGGACTAAAACTGCTTTTCAGACACCAACACAAAAATCTTCGCAAAGGAAATAGCTGACTGAAGTCAGTTTTAACAGACTTTATTCTCTTAGGGTTCTGAGAATCTGAGAGCAAGTAAAGCTGAAAAAGGTTTCCTTGCTTTTCTACCACTGGCACCGCAGCTGTTAGCACTTCTGGTGTCAAGGTACAAATGTCAGGGAGGTACTGTCAGTAGAGTAACACCCATGAAAAACAGCCTGGCAGCCTGGCTGGCAGCCAGAGCCTGCGATCATTTCGTTATACACGGCTCAGAGCTGGACTTCCGTTATCACTATTTCCTCCAATTGCTCTTAATTAAAGCAGAGAGATTTGCTTCACGTCAATGAAATGAAAGGGTGGTTTTTTTTTTTTTTTTTGACTCAGTTCAAAAGAGTAATTTCAAAAGTGAAGACTAACTGAAGTGCTTAGAATATTATGGTTCAGCTTTCTGAAATACATTAGCATGTGTGTCCTGGGAGAAAATGGCTTGAATTAAAATTTGTCCCCCAATCCTCCACCGAAGGGTCTTCTACTGAAAATAAAATACACCTGAAAACTTATTAAAACATATGAGACATATACAACACCTAAATGTTTATTTTCATAACTCTTTGAGTCTTAGAGACAATTACCTAGATATACTGTAGAAAAAAAAGTCATTGAAATGATTTCTCAGATTTTAAGAAATTCTAGAATTTATTACAAAAATGTATAGACAATTTTAGTATACCCATTTCCCCTCTAAAAACCTGTGATTTGATATTGGTACAATGCCATCACAACTAAGGAGCAGGAAGAAGATGGCTTTTTCAAGGGATGGGACTCGAGGGATTTGAATGTTGACAAACTTCCTGGCATCATCAATTGCCTTATGATTTGTAGTTATCATCGGCGTTCATCTTGGATATGATAATTTACTAACCAATTTATCAGAATCTACAGAACGATGCTCTTGGTCTTGGAGCAAATCTAGCAGACATTTTTTTCCAGGGACATCTGCTACCCACATGCATAATCAGAAAACAGGAATAGTTCCTCTAGAAATAAAAAAAAAAGTATGCCACCTTTTTCATCCAAATTAAAGAAAACCATCAGGGGCTTTACTTCCCATGGTCACTTTCCGTATTTACATACACATATTCTCTTGAGGCACACAGATCCATTTAGTTCTCTATAATTTGCATCATTCTATCGACTCTATAATTTGTGTTATTCTATTGTCTCTTCTTTCTGTCATTCAACTCTTGCTAAGGTTACCAGTGGCTTTCTAATTAAAAGAAATACTCTATGAAAAATATCACTGGCTTGCAATGTATATTCAATACATGCAATCCCTGTCACCTTCTAATTTTCAATATAAATTGCCCATTCCAGGATTTATATTCTAAAACTTTGTCTATTCAATATACCCATATAGACTTTCTATATGCCTCTTAATCTTTTTATTTTCATACCATCCCATAATTTTTTACCTTTTAAATATTATCTATTTTTTCTATGCATTCTTGGCTAAAGCGAAATAAAACAACACAAAACATAAAGTCATATTCCTTGTCAATTACTTATTTTTCTTATCCCAACTATTTCCATCTAATAATTGACTATATTCTGTTGATGACTCAGAAGTAGGTGTCAAATCTGGAATTTTATTTTCCATCTCCAATATTAAACTTCAACCTGGTTCTTTCCTCACTCTGGCAATGGCTGAAGTCTGCTCACAGATTTTCCTATTCCTCTTTCTCTATTTCCATCTTGCCCTTTAAACTATAACATGTTTATGGTTTCCTTACCAACAAGCCTACAGTGGCACACTAGGAACAGAAGCATTTGTAGGCTTCCCTTTGCTCACAAAATAATGTTCAGAATCCTTAGCCTGAGGTCATTTGTAATATTTTTTTTTCTAAATCATTATCTGATAGTTCAGTGATCTATGTTCAGTGAACTATTTATGGTCAGTGAGCTCCTAACCAGTCCAAATGCTTTTATTCTTCCATGACTACTAGAGTGTATTCATCACTCTGCCTAGAATAAATATCAATGTCTTCTCTACCCTTAATTACATTGCTACTTAAAGTATGGTCTGCAGAGAAGCAACACCAGCATTACCTAGGAGCTTGTTAGTTAAAAACACATAATCTCAACCCCCGCCCCCACCCACAGACCTATTGAATAAGAATCTGCAAGTTTTACAATATCCCACTGTTTATCATATACAACAAAAATTCTCTTCTCTGAAGCTACTTTCTTCTTTATCTTCCCACTATATCTTTTTCACATCCTACAATAGCATCCATCTTAAAGTGTTATGGATATTTTAATTAGACATGTGCACCTCCTCCCCATCCTCCTCTTCTTTCTCCTCCCCTCTCTTCTTTTCCTTATTCTCCTCTCCCCTTCTCCTTTCCCTACCCTATTCTCTCACTCACTGTTACTTAACAGCAGTGATAGGGATAAGGGTTATGTATTAACCCATTCCTCTTGCTGTGTGACAATCAACTGCTTGCATTATTCCTTTCAATCTGGTGGTTTCACCTGCTCCAGAGAAAGATGCATTTTCTCTTTCCTTTGTCTAGACAGTAAAATCTCTCACTATTTAATGATGAAAATAAAACCAGCCTCTACATAGTCACTATTGAACAAGTGAAAGTAGTTACTTGGAATGAGAAGCTCTATGTCCAGCTGTAAATGGTATAGCATATGCACATCCATAAAACCCATGAAACAGCACTTCAGAATGCTTAATGTAGTAGACTAATAGAACATACTTTTTCTATCAAACTGCATCTGTATAGTTGTGAGATATGGATAGCTGAACTATTTCAGTTCCTTAAAATATAACACACCGGTATACACACCCTACTTGGGCTAGCAATGAATTAATTATTGTCCAGCAAATTTACATGGTATAATTTTTTAAATATGATGTTATGCCTCCCAGAAGCTATACCATACCCTCAAAACTGTCATTATTATGTTAATTAATATTTGTTGGCTATTGGGATATTGAAATTTGTTTATATATGTCTAAACAGCTTCACACGTCACCTTTTACCAACCCCCTTTGGGCTAATATGAGTTTAAATCTCAGGTCTGAACTTTCTGACTCATGTCCCAAATACCTTAGAGGCAGCTAGTCTTCACCATTCTCCTTCATTTGTAGCCTAGGATATGCTCATCCTAGAATGTCTTTTATCAGTAAATTCCTTATTGGGTCAATAAAGTCTATGATATGACTAAGGATAAAGTAATATAAACTAATGGCAAAGTTTTTGCAAGCACAATATATACCATTACAGTTGCAAATGATTAGAATAAATATTTGCTCTTCAGTTGTTTTGATTATTATATACACAGTTTAAGTGGAGTTTGCTAAACAGAATTTTAATCATGAAATAAAACATTACTAAATATTAATTTTATGTGAATTAATCCTTCTTGTAAAGGAGACAAAATATTCCTTTAAATGTACACTTTGAGATAAAGAAGGATATTTTATTTTGTATACAGACCATCTTTCCTGTGGTAAATTAAATTCACTGGAGCAGATAGGATCCCCATAAACCATAAGTGAATAATTTTGTCCTCTCTTTCCCTATGTGAGAATTTCCCTGCTGTTTCAATGTTAGTACATTCTTAGCAAATTTTCAGCTGTCTATAAAAAAGTCTTCAGTCTAGAATAAGTTAGTAGATGGGCGTTTGTTCTGAAAATTAAAAATTCAAATAAAAATGTATTAATAACACTAACTTTATAAGCAAAAGAAGTGAGAATCTGCGTGAAAGCACAAATAATTCAAGCTAAAAATGGGTCACAATGATTTACATATTTCAAGATAATTTGTTTTTATTCCTGAATCATGACCTATATCTGTGAAATTATTTTACTGGTGCAATCTTACATCATAACTGTCAAAGCCTATTTGATTGCTATTTGATTTCTATTCATTGAACTTATTATCCTAGAGAAAATAGCAGTGACAGAAAAAAAACAAACAAACAAACAAAAAAAAAACTTCAAATCTTGGATTGCGTGAGATGTCACCTGAGAGGAAGGCTAATCTGTCTATATACAATTGGGTGTAGTGTAATTCCAGGTAGTTCTAGGTTTTCTACATTTGTCTCTTACATATTAGCTCATTCTACTAAAACCACTATTTTTGTCCAGCCTATGAATAGAATGAGTACCTTCATGAAAATCTTGTCTCCTTCACTTTTTAATAGAAGACCAGCAATTACATCTCTAGGCTTCCAACTCTTTAGGCCATTTATTTGCTGAGGCACCTGGGGAAAAAAAATCACTTAATTTCTCTTAAATCCTTTTTTCTTCTCATTTATCACGTAGGATTTTTTTGGAATATAATATCAATGGCTAATATTTGTTGAATACTTAGGAAAATGTTGCAGAATATTGTAAGCACTTCCTATACACTATCTGAATTGTCTTATGGCAATCCTATGCAGAACAGAGATACAGAAAGGCTACATAATTTGTCAATACCATACAATTTGGCGTAGAGAGACTGAATAGAACCAATTTGCTTAACTGTCTGACTATATTATAATGCATTCTGCTGAATGAAAAGGAAAGATATTATAGTAGAAACTATTAACTACCATTTGGAGAAAAAATTGTATTTCTTGCAGGTCATGCATTGTGTAAAACACTATTATTGAATATTTACAACAATCCCATAAAGAAGTCAGCATTTTTTCTTTAACATGTAAAGAATTGAAGGCTCATACAGGATATATAATTTGCCTCTATTCAAATGGCAAGTAAGTGACAAGATAATTTTTTAGAGGAACATATGTTGTCTTTAACCTAGGTACTTTATATTACATATTTTTCCCTCTCAAACAATGACACTCCATTGCAATATTTGAGGAAGCAAATGATATAGATAAAATTATTTTTGTATTTTTTTTTGTTTTGCTTTGTTTTGTTGTTGGATTGATGCAAAATATATATTCATATTTTATCAGAATAAATTTTCTCTACTACATTTCTGATATTTCATATCATGTGATGCAACCTGGTCACAATCAAAGAATGAATTCGTCGCCACTTGAAATTTATCTCTTGGCTAAACAGCAGGAGCAGTCAACAAAACAACCATCCAAGGTGATTTCTTCAGAGGCAGCACCGTAGGAAGTATAAAAGACTGAAAAGAATTTGGCAAGTTATACCCGTAGATAGTAAATAGGCCTAAAAATAATTGTTAGAGAAAGAGAAACAACTAAAAGAAAATATTTCTTAATCATCCTTTGGGGCTTTGAGGACAAGGAGCTACAGGTGCTAGAATATTATATACGCAATTAATAATATGGTCAGTTTTAATACTACAATAAACTAGCATAAAATTAAAGATATAATTTTCTTAAAATACTAATGCTATTGATTTAAAGAATTAGACTTTTAAAAAAGGCTTATTTCAAGAACCACTTGAAAATAAATTTGACATTAAGTAATATTTATACCTTTGGCAAAGATCAAAGCAAGAGCATTTGGTTTAATAAAACTGGAGCACTCTTCGACTCTAGGAACAAATTTTAGAAGAGCATTGTGATGAAGTTTCAGAAACCCTTCCCTAGTGAAAGAACCACAACTGGTGAAAAACATTAAACAAAAATGAAAGCTCTGGAAATTGTCCTAAATTGCCACTCATCAACTCATTTTATGAGGTCATCACAACTCTGAACCCCAAATATGACAACAGTATTCTAGGAAATGTAGAAAATTATAGAACAATAACCCCTTATATATGGATATTAAAGTATTTAATAGAAATTTAGCAAATCAAATCAGGTAATGTATATAAAAATACATCATGACCCAGTGGGAAAGAATACTAGATGGTGTTCCTACTTAAAAACTAATCAGGCTGGGCACAGTGGCTCATGCCTGTAATCTCAGCACTTTGAGAGGCCAAGGCGGGCAGATCACAAGGTCAGGAGATCGAGACGAGCCTGGCCAATACGGTGAAACCCTGTATCTACTAAAAATACAAAAATTATCCAGGCGTGGTGGTACACACCTGTAGTCCCAGCTACTCGAGAGGCTGAGGCAGGAGAATTGCTTAAACTTGGGAGGCAGAGGTTGCAGTGAGCCAAGATCATGCCACTGCATTCCAGCATGGGTGACGGAGCGAGACTCCGTCTCAAAAAAATAATAATAATCAACCTAATTCATTAGAGTAAGATAATAAAGGAGGAGAAAGGTATATGCTTATCTTAATAGACACAGAAAAATGTTTGCCATAATTCAACCAACAGAGAATGATCAAATTTCAATTGATATTTTCATATAAATAGGCAACTCATAATAGCATATAGTCTTATTATTTCATTTATATTAATTTAATGAGATCACTTGGACTCGGGAAAGGGAAGATCACACACTGGGGCCTATCATGGGGAGGGGGGATGGGGGAGGGATTGCATTGGGAGTTATACCTGATGTAAATGACGAGTTGATGGGTGCAGCACACCAACATGGCACAAGTATACATATGTAACAAACCTGCACGTTATGCACATGTACCCTACAACTTAAAGTATAATAATAATAAAAAATAATTAAAAAAAAAAAAAAGAAACAGGCCAAACCCATCTCTGTTGCTATAAATCAGGAAATGGCTACATGTTTACAGTGTGTACTGAATAAAAGTATCATAAAAGTACTTCTCAAGTTACAGAAATATTCTATATTTTGAGTGAGATAGCGGTTAATAGGTGTATATATTTTTCAAAACTCATTGAAATGTGCATATAGGATAGATGTGTTCAAATGTAAGCAATGTGCCTAAATACAAATAAAAGGGTAAAGACAGGCAAAAAGGTAAATTGTATTATAAACATTTTACCAATGTAATAATTAAACCATAATTCACTATGTGATTATACCAATATTTAAGAGTGATTTATTGATACTTTATCATGCATCAAGTTTTTCAAGATTTTAAATAATACTATTATAAATGTTTTTCTGAAAACATATTTGTTTATAGTTCATAACATTTCCTTGGAGTTGGATTTCATAGAAGTTGAAAAATTTTAACTATTTGATGCACATTACCAAATTTCTTTAAAATTACTATATTATTTTGTTATAAATTATAAATCAGCATTGTATGTGTCTTTCTGTAGATATAAATATGTATGGATACATATGCATGTGTATTCACAACTTTTGAGGCATAATTGGCATACACTAAATTCACGTATTTGAACTGTATAATTTTGCACTTAATTGTACCTGCACACTATGAAACAATCACCTCAGTCAACAGTGTAAAAAGTGTCCTTATACCTCTTTGGAATCTTTCCCTCCAAAGTAATCACCATATAAACTCATATAATATAAATGAAAATTTTAGCTGTTGATCTGTGTTCTGTACTATGGATTACTTTTTATTTTCCATCATTTTATACAATCAAGTTATACTCTATAATCTCTTTTGTCTGCCTTTCACGCAGTACAATAACTTTGAGATTAATATATATTAATAGTTAATTTAAAAAAATTCTTAAAACAATTGTTTGATTAATATTATCATATAAAACAATTGATGGCTTTCATTGGACCACCACTGTAGGGAATTTTAGAGTTGAGACGCATAAAATGAGTCTTGGGATATTATTCTGGGCTTCACTGTAGGTATTCAGATAGCAAATATGGAATAGTGGTATTGATAAGTGGAAGTTGGAGCTGCTATCAAAGAGGGAATGTGGATAAGCATCCCATCTATTTGTTGAAAATATTTCATAGATCTTTGGCCAATTTCTGGACTGCAAAAGCACAGAGAAAGACTATGGAAGTTCTCAAGGCAGCAGCTGTTGGGAGGCAGAAAGCAAGTGAAGAATCAAGAGTCTCCTGTTGTTGGGAGGGAAATAGTTTTCTGGTTCATCCAGAATGAAGAGATTTTAGTGGATACGCTGTGCTTTCCAAACTAATATAGGCCTATCTTAACAAAGCTAATAGTAGAACTCTTCAGCATCAAGGTGCCTAGCAGAATCAAGTGCAACACTTTTTTAAGGAAGGATCCATGATTCAGAATTTCAACAGTTTATAAGTATCACTTGCAATGTCCAGAATACCAAAAAAAAAAAAAAAAAAAAGAAAGAAAGAAAGAAAGAAAAAAAAGGAAAGAAAAAGAAATAGCAAAAACAAAACCACTTGACACTCTAGATATTTAAAACGAAAAAGTGACTGATAATAATAAAAAGTGGCAAGATGATTAATATGCAGGCCTATAAAAAACCCTGATGTTGTACTTAGCAGAAAATAATTTCAAAATAACTATGACTAATATATTAAAGAAACAGAAGAACCATAGAAAATATGTAGATGATGAAGTATTTTAACAGAGAATACAATATATACAAAATCAAATCTATATTTTGTATAAGAATAAAATACACTATTAGGAATTAGTAAGTCATTGGATGGGCTTAAAAGCAGATTCAACGTAGTCAAAGACGATATTAATAAATTTGAAGACAAGTCAATAAAAATATGCAAACTGAAGTCGGGAGGAAAAAATAAGAATGAGAGGAACAAAACATAAATAAGATCATGTCACATGGGCAGAAGTACTAACATAAGTGTAACAGAAATTACAGAATAATCAAAGAGATATTGATTGGGACATTATTGAAACAATATTGGGACAATATTTATTGGACAAAATCAATATTTGGAGAAATAATGGTTGAGTATTTTTCCTGAAAGCTTATAGTAATTCATATTTCCTTTTGGGAGAATTATTAATTTGTGTTCCTGGTATGTTTTCTCTTGATATTTTAATATTTTCTTTTCCAGTTCTGAAAGTTATACATTTTATGTTCAATTTTATAGTATCCCTAGCCTCAGAAGTCAATTCTAAAACTTACATGAGACCTTATCACATTCTAATATAAAAACTTCAGGCTCTCAATTTCTCACACAGTAGTCCTAAGCTCTGCTCAATATGGTACTATATCCATAATAAAGTTAGTCATTCACTTCTTACCTTTTGAAAGCACTTGTACTATACCTATATTACAACAAATATAATGTTTTGCTTACTGGTCTGTTTCTTCTACTCTAATGTGATCTTTCAACAGCTTTTTATTTGTTGCTTTTCTATAAATACTTCTTAAACTGATGTAAGAATAAAGGAAATGTATCGTAATAAACGGAGTAAGAAGTTATGATTTCCAGTAGAAAGAAACAGATAGGAAGCAAAAACTGCAGAGACTGGATTGGATGTTCTCCATTATCCTGACAGTAAATTAGCTTTTCATTTGAATGTTACTTTCTTTCAGAAGAGTTTGATGCATTTTAAGTTGATGCAGCAGTGCATGTTATTAAAGCCAGGAATCATAAATTATTCCTTAAATCATTGAGTCTTGGGAAAATAGAAAGCCAATGAATCACATACTATTTGAACATTGATTTAGTTTCTGTGTAAGCCTATGCTGTTTT
The DNA here is from genome assembly GCF_049350105.2 of Macaca mulatta. NCBI lineage: Eukaryota > Metazoa > Chordata > Mammalia > Primates > Cercopithecidae > Macaca > Macaca mulatta. The sequence continues at coordinate 100,216,919 of NC_133419.1, read as the reverse complement.
GGGTGTATGTGTTTGGCTCCAGCAGGTCTGCATACTTTCTAATTTGCTTGAAAACTGCGTGAAAATATTCCCATGGCCCTCTTGTAAAATATGACAGCCTGACATTTTCTTTAATTACAAGACCTGATATGTTTAATAGCAAAAAATTGGCCTCCAACTTGACAGGCCTCCCTTTTAAAATCAATCGTTAGACTCAAGGGCACCAGCTTGGTCATCAAGATCAATATTAGAAAAAATATAGCTTGTCAAGACCTCTCAGCCTTTTATTGATTCAAATGGGGAGCAGCTCACAAATTGAATAATGATGTTAGAGCTCTGATTCAACAAATAGAAGACTGTTACATTAATTTCAGTATAGGTAGATGAATCTGTGAAAAAATGACAAAAGTATAATATAATTATCCAAGATATTATTGTTAGATAAAGCTGAATGCTTTCAGGAGAAAATATGCATTTTTTGAATAGATTTCTTTAGACTGTTCACCAGGTGAACTAAATAACAGGTGTCATCTTATCTTACTAAAAACAAAACAAAACACAACAAGAACAAAAACACTAGAAAGTCATCTCATTGTTACCAACAAATAGGAGAAAAAGCACCCTGAGGAAAAAAAAAATACTGTGAGACAACTTGAAGCTTTAGAAAGAATATTTAACTTGAATGAATTAATCCTTAGTTCTAGTGATGAATAATTATTTGTTACAGTGATCACTGAACATTAGCCTTGTTTTTCTAGTGTGCTATATGAGGGACTAGGAAAATATTTAAATACTAATTCTAAGACTCAGGGAAAGACCATACAACAATCCATGTTAGTTCTTTTAATATTTCATTAGGGAACAAAATGAATCTATATGATATGCTTAGTATCTTATTTTCACTTCTAATTTGAATGCTAATAGAATGTAGGAATGACAGGTCACATCACTGGAGAATGGGAAACTGAAGTTGTTCTCAGGAAAATGTTTTGCCTTAATACAAATAAATGTATAACAACCAGAAACGAGAGTTTATGATTTCTTAATACTTTTAGAAGTTTAATATGTTGTACTTAGCACTATTGGGCAGAACACTTAAAAATGGTTAACATGGTTAATTTTATGTTATGTGTATATTACCACAATAAATATTTTAGTTAAAAAAGAGATTAAGGATTTTTATCCTTAGTTTAATTTATATCTAAAAGTTAGAGAAATTCATATTAACAATTCAAACTCTGAAATAATATATAATCTATATTGGAAGTATCTACAGTGTGAGCTAATTGAAGTTATTGGGCACTATGGTAGGTATTTTATTTTCTTTACCTCATTTACATATCTCATATTTACCTTTTATTTACCTTAAGTTTATATGCCTTATATAATTACCTCATTTTTTGTCCACCATTTCATTTTTTTGTGTGGATGCACAATAACCTGAAAGGGTAAGTATTAGTCTACATATGAGAAAAACGAAGTTCCTATTTGATAAATAAATTCCCCAATGTCCAGAGATAATAAATGTCACAACTTGGATTTTAAACCAATTGTCTGACACTTGGATCGAATTCCTCTACTGTGTTACAAAGCTTGATATCATTTTGCTTATCTTAGAGACCCAAAGTACAGCTCTCCATTATATTACTTAAGTTACACATATTTTCCTGAAAAATTTGGTAGCTTTGGATAAAATTTCAACATTTTAAGAAATTGTATGAAATTTTAGTTTTTCAATGCATCTTTCTCATAGTTATTCTAGACATCTCTCAAGATAAAACTATTCTTTTTTTTTTTTTTTTGAGACAGAGTCTCACTCTGTCAGCCAGGCTAGAGTGCAGAGACTAGATCTCAGTTCACTGCAACCTCCGCCTCCTGGGTTCAAGCAATTCTCCTGTGTCAGCCTTGCAAGTAGCTGGGACTACAGCTGCCTCCCAACACGCCCGACTAATTTTTGTATTTTTAGTAGAGATGGGGTTTCACTTTGTTGGTCAGGCTGGTCCCAAACTCCTGACCTCAGGTGATCCACCTGCCTCAGCTTCCCAAAGTGTTGGGATTACAGGTGTGAGCCACCACACCCGGCCAAGAAAAAAACTCTTCCAAACAAAAAACAAAACTGCACACTTTTCTTCTTATTTAAAATGCTAAAATGGCAATTCTGACTAGCACTAACATTGCTGCGGATTGTTAAATTGCCCATTTATTTTACAGAAAAAAAATTATTTTTTTCCAGTTACTTGAAAGACTATATAACAAGCCTAAAGGTAGGACACTTTTAATATGTCACATCAATGAAAAAAATTGACCTAGAAATTTCATTCCTTATTTTGATACATTTTAAGCATCAATTTCCCAGAAACTTTACCAAGTGACAAATTCTTTTTGCTTTATTTAATTAAAACTTTACAGATCGCCAGTTTTTGCTGTTTGTGAAATTAAAACAGATGTTAACAACTATCTCTTCTGTTAGAATATACTAGGAATAGAGTACCTATTTTTCCCATGACACTTTAAACTTTACTGAGTGATTTATTTATGTATTCTTTTTTTATCTCATAATTCATTCAGAGAGACAAAGCCCTTATTAAGGCAGTGTTCTAATTGCTGTGTTTTATTTTGCTTTTGTCTGAGGGTAACACAGTTTGCTTGCTCCTAGAGTGATGTAATTCCTTCATTCTGAAATGCTTATGGTTGGAAATCTCTTCCAAATCAACCACTTTGGTATTATTCTGTAAAGAGGGTATTCTTAAGGGTTACTGGATAGGCATGGGAAAGTCAAGTAATATCTAAAATATCATTACCCCAGATCTGTGGGCTAAGAGATAGATCTATTAGTAACCTTTGCTGAGCATGACATCCTCTTCCTTTTCCATTTGGTCTACTTATTTATTTGGTCAAGTAGAGACATAGTCACAACTCTAGGGAGTCAAAATTGATTTCTCAATTCTTTCTGTGGACAAAGGCCTTATGAACCTCACAATGGAGGTGACCATACTGCAGGAGTGAAGTTATTGATTGTTTCACAGTAAGAATTGTGGCAAACGATTTGTTTAATCTCACTGGACATCAAGGAATTTACCATCTAAAAGCACAACACTGAAACGTATTTCAAAGCATTTCTGTGATGATGGTGGTTAAACCATTTTCAAACCCAAGGTAGTGAGTGTGAGTTTAAAAATTTTATTGTGAGTTAACTGCATACAGATTTGTAAAGAATACTTTTAAAAGTTGAATTATTACCAGAATACCTTTTAGATTCTCACCAGAATAGAGAGGAAGGAGAACATTTTTGCAAGGAGTTTGGTATTAGACCTGATTCATGCACTTAAAGAAATGTCAACTTCTTTGTCCCGTCAAATGGAGTACTAAGACAAATTGATTTATATGTGAATGATCTTAATCAGATTATTTTCTTTATACAAAGTATACTAAGGAAATATATGTATATTTTTGATGAAAGGATCTATAGGAGATGAGAAGTAACTCTATAATATGAGACTGTTTAAGGTAAAGGAGGTTTGGAAAGTCCATTTATAGTGTCTGGTGGGAGCATTAGATTACCAGGCAGGAACCATGACAGAGGTCCTGTGTGAAGAACGTTAGGGCACTTTGAAAACAAACTTAATTTATTTTGCAAATTTCTCAGGCTTAGCTTTGCTCTCTTTATTTATTCTCCTGGATCAAGAAAAACTGTCATTTAGCTTTATATCATTTTAGGTGTCGTGACTCCCAACAACAAGGTACATGAAGACAAAGGACTTTGTGTTGAGACAGACACTGACATGGAAGAAACTTCTGAAGGACCACACACAGATGAAGGCCATGTTGAGGAGGAGATTATTCAAACCATTTATTAGACTTGCACAAACACGTTGCTTATTAGACACTATGGTGTTACTAAAGGATTAATATAATCTTCAAAGAAGAAATTATGAAGGTGGGAATGAAATGATGTCCTCAACATAAGTACTGACACCCTGTTAACTTTTTGGAACTTTAAATATCAACCACAGGCATTCTCATACAATCACCAAAGAAAATGTGAAAATGTGGCTCACCCCTAGAGTGAGAATCACTAGTACTGATGAGAAATTCTCAAGTACTTGAATATAGATAATTAGAGGGAACACAGCACTGGTGTTTTCAAACTAAAGAAAGTAGAGGGTACAGCCGGTGTTTAGTGGCATGTAATTGAACTACAGAGATAGTAGTTTGGGTTAAGATTTTACATTTCTTTCCTCCAGTTTTAATCTCATGTGTCATTTTCCATCTTTGGTAGGTCACAAGCTAGATATAATTATGCTGCCATTTAATCATTTGCTCTAATTTGTATTAAATTGCTTTGAAGACAAATGTGTCTCAAATTTGTAATACTAATCAATAATTGTACAGTGATCTACTATTTCAAATCATGTGTTCAATGTTTAGTATTTTATATTGCAACACTATCTGTTCAGAACACTTTCTAAATAGTGAGTTAAGTGCTTAGAAAAATTATGAGCATACAAGATATTTCAACATATGCATATAGTATAACAACATTTTCCTAACATTTAAAAATTAACTCTCTTCTAAAATCAATAAGCATCTTAATGCATATGGGCTGTAATATGAGGTCAGTTGGATTCTACTGAATAAATATATATAAATACATATGCACTGGATGCATAAAACTTCATGTCACTGCAAAAACATGAATAGTGACTATTTATTTATATAATTTTGTGTTTTATCTCCTAAGAGCTATGAAATCTCCTGAAAAATATTTACTGATTGCAGGTATATGTACATGTGATGTTGTATACCTGTTTCTTCAAGTATAACTAATATATGTATAAGCTATATTAAATATCAATATTTAATAAATATTAATATTTACTTAATATGAAATAATATTAGTGAAGTCTAGTGTTCCATTCAATTGTGAGAAACTTCTAAACACCAAAGATAGCCTTTTCAATATTTCTTTCTCATTTTTGATACAATTCTCAAGTATAGGATTAATAGTTGTTGTTTTTTAAATCTTCATTGAGATATATTTCATATACCACCATAATATTCACGCATTTAAAGTATGCAGTTCCCTTATTTTCAATGTATTAAGGCTTGCAAAGTTACCACAATGTAAATTTAGAAAATTTTTAATGTTTCTAGCATACAGAAAAGACAATTATTTAAGTAGTGGATGTACCATCTACACTGATTTGACCCTCACAAATGATATGAAGGTATTAAATTATCACATGTATCCTGAAAATATGTACATGTATTACATATCAATAAAAATATAAACAGCATACCATTTAGTAGTCACTTTTTATTTCTTCCTCTAAGTTATCTCATTTTTAGTATACAATTGTAAATAGTATTTTCTTGTTATCTTTTTATTTCTTTAAGGTTAGAAATGATGCCTTTCTTTCATTAATGATTTCATTAAATTGCATTTTATTTATTTTTATCTTGGTCATTTTTGCTAAATATTTGCCCACTTTGCCAATCTTTTCGTCAAACCAACTTTTGGTTTCATTGATTTTTCACTATTGTTTATGTATTTCCTGTTTCTTATTTTTCAGCTTTAATATTTATTCTTTCTTTCCTTCTTCTAGGTTTTAACTTAGGTTGCTCTTCTTTTTCTTTTCTTTTAAGTTGGAAGATTATTTATTTGAGATCTTTCATCTTTTTTAACATAGAAATTTATAACTGTGAATTTCTCTGTACAAACTGCTACAAATGTATCCAACAAGTTTTGACATATTGTGTTTTTCTTTTCCCTCATTTTGAAGCATTTTATAACTCCTACTGAAGCTTTTTGTCCTTGGCCCACAGGTTTTTTTAGCAGTGTGTTTTTTATTTTCAAATATTCAATTTTTAAAATTCTCTTCTCTTTTTCATTTTTAATCACATTGTGTTTTGAGTCCATACTTTGTATACTACCAATCATTTTAAACTTATTTACGATTGTCACACAGCCTAAGTTATGGTCTATCCAGAAGAAAGTTTCATGAACATCAAGAAGAGTGTGCATTTTTTTCTGTTATTGGGTAGAATGTTCTATATATGTGCAGACTAATTGGTTGATAGAATTGTACACGTCTTGTACTTGTTTATCTTCTGCCTAGAGGTACTATACATTATTAAAAATGGAGTTATATTATCCAGCTATTTTTTCGTTGTCTATGTTTGCTTTCAATTCTTCCAGTTTTTGCTTCAGGTATTTTGAGACTCCCTTGTTAGATGCATAAATACTTATAATGATCATATCTTCCTGATGAATTGATACTGTTTTTATAATACAATGCCCCTCTTGTCTCCATTAACAATATTTGTCTTATAGTTAATTCAGTCTGATTTTAGTATAGCCATTCCAGTTCTCTTGATTACATCTTAAATGGCATATCTACTATCATTCTAAATTTGACCTATTTATGTTGTTGAGTCTAAAGCGTATCTCTCTTATAAATCTTGGACCTTTTTTTTAATCTTTTTTTTTTTTTCAATTCAGCCAATCTCTGCTCTTTGATTGGGGTATTTAACTCATTTTTACATTTAATGTTATAATTCATAATGTAGGATTTGAATCTGCCATTTTGCTACTTGTTTTCTACATGCATTATTATTTCTGTTCTTAGATTCTTGTCTACTTTTGTGTCAAATATATACTTCCAGTGTTTCTCTTTTAACTTTTTGCTATATTTTTTGAGTTAGCTTAATAGTGTCTGTGCTAGGAGTTATAATTAACACCTTAATGCAATCCAATTTCGATTAATACCAACTTAATATCAATAGTATACAAAATAATCACTCTAATATACTTTAGGTACTGCTCTCCACTTTTACTATTAAGGCCATACAAAGTACATTTTTATATGTTATGACCCCTTCTACACAATAATGTTACAATTATTGCTTTATGAAGCTGTCTTTTTGAATAGACAGGAAGATGAAAGCATCAGGTTTTACAAGTTTACACTGTCTTTTATGATCTCTTTATAGTGACTTTTACCTGCTCCTTTTGTTTCTTCATATGTATTTCAGTTACCATCTACTGCTCTTTCAGGTCAGCCTGAAAGATTCTCTTTGCTATTTTTTGTAGGGCAGATCTGCTGGTGATTAACTCTTTCAGTAGTTTGTTTGTTTTAAACCCAGAGATATCATAAGTCCTCCTTTATTTTTAAAAGAGAGCAGAGCTGAATACAAATTTTTGATTGATAGTCTTCCTTTTAACACATTGAAAAGAAACTACAGGCAAATATCCTGATGAACATAGATACAAATATCCTCAACAAAATACAAGCAAACTAAATTAAACAGTATATCAAATGAATAATACACCACGATCAAATGGGTTTATTCCAGGTATGCAAGGATGGCTCAACATACACAAAACAATAAATGTAATTCACCACATGAACAGAAAAAATGAAAATCCTATGGTCACCTCGATAGATTAAAAAAAGCATTAGATAAAATACAGCATCTCTCATGATAAAAATTATCAACAAATAAGGCATGAGAAGAAACGTATTTCAAAATAATAAAAACCATATATGACAAACCCACTGACAACATCATAGTCAACAGGGTAAGAGCTGAAAACATTTCCCCTTAGAAATGGAACAAGACAAGGATGCCATTTTCACCACTCCTATTCAACACAGAACTAGAAGTCCCAGCCAAAACAATCAGGCAAGAAAAAGAAATAAAAGACATCGACCTGTCAAAATGACTATTATTAAAAAGTCAAAAAAATAATAAATGTTGGCAAGGATGCGGAGAAAAGGCAACGCTTATACACTCTTGGTGGAAATGTAAATTAGTGCAACCTCTATGGAGACAGTATGGCGATTTCTCAAAGAACTAAAAATAGAACTATCACTAAATCAAGTAATCCCATTACTGGATATCTATCTGAAGGTAAAGAAATCATTATATAAAAAAGACATGTACACTTGTATGTTTATCACAGCACTATCCAAATATCAGTCACATGGTATGTCTCTAAACAGGTGATTGGATTAAAAAAATGTGAAACACACACACACACACATACACTATGGAATACTATGCAGCCATAAAAAGTATGAAATCATGTCTTTTGCGGCAACATGGATCGAGCTGGAGACCATCATTCTTAGTGAAATAACTCAGAAAATCAAATACCACATTTTCTCACTTATATGTGGAAGCTAAATAGTGGACATATATGGGTACACAATGGGCAATAACTGACATTGGAGACCATTCCACATTTATTTGAGATTCTGCTTATTATTCTTTATTTCCTTTTTTTGGTTTGTTTCTTAGACTGGATAACCACTACTGAGTTACCTCTAAGTTCACAATTCTTCAATTCTTCCTTTTGCCAGTTCAAATCTCTTTTGAGCCCTTCCAGTAATTTTTTTGTTAATATACTTGCCAACTTCATAATTTCTATTTGGTTACTTTTTATAACCTCTGTTTCTTCACTGTTATTCTCTATTTATTGAGATACTGTTATCATGTAATATTTTTATTCATAATACATAATTTCCTTTAGTTCTTCGAACATAATTACTACAGCTGATTTAAAGTCTTTTGCCTAGTAAGACCAATATCTGTACCCTCTGAGGTATGTCTTCCCTTGGCTGTACATTTTTTTCCGGTATATGTGGTATATTTTCCTTTATTTTTTGGTATGTCTTGTATTTTGTTTATATTGTTGAAAATGTAAAGTTGAAGATAGAAGAAAGAAACACAAAAAGCAGCTCAACAATTCAAAGACAGGTTTATTTTGCAGAATAAACCCAAGAGGGGCTTCTGGATGATTTTTGGTCAGGAGCATTCTCTCTTACAGACCATGAGTATTTAAGGGTTTAGGAAGAGAGCTTTTCACAGGCTCAAATGTTTTTATGTGGAGGAGAGTTTTATTGCAGGGTTGGAATGTCTCTGGTTGGAAGGGAGATCATCTCGGGGCTGGCATGTCTCTGGTTGGAGGAGGGTTTATCTCAGGGTTGGAATGTTTACGGTTGGAGGTGTCATTTGTGGTTTATGATTATGCTGACATTAGCCATTAGGCTGATGTTTTTGGGGCTGGATTTAGGCGGTTTTTAATCAAGGGGAACTTAAAATGGCAGTGCTTGTCTGAGATGGTGAAGTTTCTGCTGTTAGAAAACTGGATATTTTAGAGAATATATTATAACAACTTTGGTATCAGATTCTTCCATCTGTTAAAACAAACTAAATACAGCCTAAAAAGATTCTGTATTTCTATATTTGAGTCCTTGTGAATAAACTGTAACCTAGTTTAATAGTCATATAAATGTGAAAACCTATCTTAATAGTATGCACCTTTAACAGTGGCTGAGTGTTGACCAATCCCAGTGGCCATACTTCAATGACTCATAGACTGCTGAATGTTTAAACTGCGTTCAAATAAGGCAAAAGCCAAGCTGTAACCAATCTCGCTCTTTCTGTACCTCACTTCCGATTCCTATATGTCACTTTACCTTTTTTGTCCGTAAATTTATTCTGACCACGAGGCACCCCTGGAGTCTCTGTGAATCTGCTGTGATTCTGGGGGCTGCTCAATTCGCAAATCATTCACTGCTCAGTTAAATTCCTTTAAATTAATTCTGAAGTTTTTCTTTTATCAGATGGTGTCAGAAGTGGAAACTGAAGTGGAGCTTCTAGCGACCCCTAGGAGCACTGAGTGAACACACAAAGTACCTGCAGGGCCCACTTGGGTCCACTATCTCTCTGAGCAGCTGGAGATCATGGATAAGCTCCCACTCGGATTTCTGAGCTCCACGGATTTGTGTTTTGAGTTCTCTGAGTTTCTTTGAGCAAATTTCTGATCCAAACTGGGTTTGGAGTCACAACAGAAACTGGACTGGGTCCAGGAATGGATTTGATACAGGAATGAACTGGCTTGCAGCCAGTTAGAGACCTCTTACATCTGACTGGGTGAGAAAGAAACTGACAGTAAGCAGTAATATTGCAAGGGTTATAAAATCTGTCTTTTGAAAATTCCCAGGGATTTTTGTGTTTTACCCCTTTGTTTCATTTTTCTTCCTGAGGTATGACAAATCATTGGCAAGGTTAATCAAGAGAACCTGAGATTGAAGCCAGTATGTTAGGAAAAATGGGATCTTTAGTTTCTGGAAAACTGAGTTCCTTCTGGATTATACATTAGGCCTGGGAGGCAGTGAAGTCTTACAGAAATGGCAAAATCTTACTAATGATAACTTACAGTGGAATGTTCTGAGTGAACAACAATCCATTGAAGTACATTTTAAAAATCATGGTTCTTGGTAAAGTTCCTCTTGGCCAAGAATGGGTTTGGCACTACAGCATGTCATCTGCTATTCTCTTTGGAATAATCTGCCTTGCACTCTTTGCTGATGAGTGTGGGTGACAGGATTAGGGACGTACAGGATCGTTGACCATGGGGAGCCTTTTCCTCCCTAAAAGGGGAAACTTGAGAGATGATGGGACTGCTGGAAAAGACTCCTTTGCTACTGAGAAGCAGCTACCTGAACTTTTCAGTGTCGCTGCAATGGGTGGGTCTTTCTCTGTCTTCTCTGATCATTTTGCCTTCCTGCCTCTTGTTTTATGTCCTTGGGAGCTGGACCTTGTAACCATGTGGCAGTATTTTCTATTAGTCTTCACCTTCCAGGGAACAGAAATTTTAGGGTTTATGTCATAGTTAGCTCTAAAGATTATCCTGAGTAGTTAAAAGCCTTTGTAAGTTCAAATTTAACTACTCTAGACTCCTTCTGGGAAGGACAATTGAGACTGCCCTGTCCTGTAGCTCAGTAGCTAAGACTTGTTGTTCAATTCCCCACCTAGGAAGTGAGCCCTTTTTGGTTTGATATCTGTATAACCTTGTCTAGTCTCCTCTCCTCCATGGACTATCTTAAATTTTCCTTTCTCTGGACACCTGGAAGGTTACCTTCGGTAAAATTCAAAAGTCAGAAATATTGGCTTTTTGGCCTGGCTAAAATTGGTTAATAAGAAATTTTAAAAGGACTTCATTAAAGAGTACTATGGTTAAAAGTCAGCTTAATTAAAAGTGGATATTTAAGCTCTAACAGCCTGGACTCCCTGGGAAAATCAGGAGGCACCAGAAATCCCTTTCCTGGCCCTGTTTTTCCAAGGGCTCCACCCTAAAGCCAAAATTTGGTTCCATATTCCTGGGAAGATAATCAAAGCTTCAGGTACATTTGGCTACCTGATGAGCCATTTAGATATTTATAAAGAGATTTTATTCAATTGTCATTTGCAGTGCATGTTTTTTGGTTGTATAAAAGCTTTTCCATGCAAGAGGGCTAATGTTATAAGAGTAGATTATTATGCTGCAATGTATTTTCACCAGGTAAAGAGAGCTTTTTTACGGCTTACTGAGGACAATCCCTTCCCAATCTAGAACCCGAAGATTGGATCTTCTGAGAACATCAGAGAAAGATTATCTCTGCCATTCACACTACAGCAAAATTTGTTAGCCTTGAACCTTAGGTTCATAATCTCACAATTGAGAAGGGTCACTCCACACGCCTGGAACTGTACACCCATTGGAACCCTTAAGGTAAAACTAACCAGGAAAGTCTCTCCCCAGAAAAAGATGACATCCTTGATGTGAACAGTTTTTCCCAAGATCACAGATCAAGGCTTCTACTCATGAGGCTCTTATCTTTGGATATTTTTTCCTTGTTTATGCCTCTATGAACAATAGAAATTAAAAGTGGGCCTATTAAGTGCACTTATAGGGTATACTTTCATTTGTGAAGGATTTTGCAGCCAGCCTTATACATGAATAACCTTATGCTTTAATAGATAAAAGATAAAGGCCCAATGTAGGTGAGACACTTTAGGAGTACATATGTTGCCTCATAATCAGCCAAAACTCTTAACCCACATCCTGGATTAAAGAGAACATTTCCAGGGGGCCTTCAGTCTTCTGGAAGGACATCATTTGTTAGGCCCTTTTTCCATGGTTTAGAATAAAAGAGGCAATATTTAGAAATGTCTCATTCATAATAGGCTCTACAGCAAATTCTACTTTAAAGGCTATCATTACACAACAGACTTTAAATTTTCTGGTAACAGTTATGCTAAATAATAGAATTGGCTAAACAGAAAACTAACTACCTGTGCACCTATTGATACTTGTGGCTTATAGAGAAATACATCAAATGTAGATCATAATAATTCATCTGTAGGGGATTAATAAAAATACCACTTAGTCAAGTGAGTAGAAACTTCAGCTAGTTCATTCTTTAATCTATTTGATTTTAGATGGTTTGGTTTATGGAAATCCTGGATAAGGAGCATACTCTAAACTCTTGGTCATTTCCCTGGTGTGCTGTATTCTCTCAAAGGTTTTAAATGTTTGCATTCAGCCATCTCTAGAAAGTCAAATGGTCTCTCTTCAACTGGAATGACAGCAGCTGAAAGAAATGTGTGACCATGAGGACACCGTAAACTATAAATGACATTCCGAGACTAGAAACCCAAAATGATGGTAACTGAGAGTGGTACTAAGGCCCTAAGTTTTGGTCACAATTTCATGTAAGTGAGACCTGGCCAACTCAGTATATTTATTATTTCTATAAAAGATTGGACATGTGAGGAGAAAAAAGCAACTTCAGAATTCTGCCAATTAGTCAAAGCCACATAAATAGCTGAAAATTGCCCAAGAGAAACTACTGAACGTCAGCAAGACAGTGGTGTCTGTGATGCTCTAAATAAGGAGTATATTCATTCCACCTCCATCTGTTCTCATTGGCAGAGTAACAAAAATCAGCAGCATTGCAGACAGTGGAGAAATATAGCCATGTTTACAGTTTTGTAAACAGTAACATCCACAGGGATTGTACTGGATCTGTAGATTGCTTAAGGTAATATGAAATTTATAACAATATTACTTCATCCAATCCATGAACATGGGCTACCTTTCCATTATTTTGTGTGTTCTTTTTAAAATTCTTTGATCAGTATATTACTGGCTTTATTATAGAGATCTTTCACTACTTTGGTTTAATTTATTCCTAGATAATGTATTTTTCATACTCATTGTACATGGGATTCCTTTCTTAATTTCTTTTTCAAATTGTTTGCTGCTGGCACATAGAAATGATAATGAGTTATTTACACCAAGTTAGTATACTGCACTTTCACTAAATTTGTTTATTGGTTCTAACAATTATTTGGCGGTGTCTTTAGGTTTTTAAAGTAAAAGGTCATGTTTACAAACATGGGCACAAACAAGAGAAACTCTGGAACCGTTCAATATACGAAAATTAAACAACATGCGACTGTACAACCAATGAGTTAATAAAAAAATAGTAATAAAATTTTAAAGAGTCTTGGAAAAAATGAAAACACAACATTCCCAAAGGTATGGGATACAACAAAAGCAGTACTATGAGGAAAGTTTATAGCAGTAAATGCTTACAGTATAAAAAAGGACTTCAAATAAACAGTCTAACAATGCACATCAAAAAACTAAAAAAAAGCAATAACATGCCAAATTCAAAATTAGTAGAAGGAAATAAATGAGAAAGATAAGAACAGATATAAATAAAACAGAAAACTTAAAAAATACAAAAGATCAATGAATAAAAAGTTATTTTTTTAAGATAAAGAAAATTTACAAACCTTTAGCTAGACCAAGAAAAAAAGGAAGAAAACCCAAAAAAACAAAATCAGAGTTAAAAATAAGACATTACACCTGGTACCAGAAAAATACAAAAAGTCGTTAGATACTATTACGAACAACTGTACACCAAAAAAATGGAAAGCCTAAAAGAAATGGTTAAATTTGTGAACATATACAACCTTCAAATATTAAACCATGATGAAATAGAAAACTTGAACAGACTATAATGAACAATGAGATACAAGTAGTAATAAAAGTTCTTCCATCAAAGAAAAGTCTAGGACCCAGTGGCTGTATTGCTAAATTCTACCGAACATTTAAAGAAGAACTAATACCAAGTATCCTCAAACTGTTCCAATACGATTTAAGAGGAATACTTCCAAACTCATTCTAAAAGGTGCCCTGCTACCAGAACTAGACAAAGGCACAACAGAAAAAGAAAACTTCAGGCCAATATCCCTGACGAAGATAGATGCAAAAATTCTCAACAAAATACTATAAAACTGAATATTCAACAACATATTAAGAAGATCATTCATCATGACCAACAGGGATTCATCCCAGGGATGCAAGGTTGGTTTTACATACACACATTGTGAGATAATATGAAATATCCCATTAACAGAATCAAGGAAAAAAATTGTATGATCATTTTAATAGATGCCCCCAAAGCATTCAATAACATTCAACATCTATTCATAATGAAAAAAAAGTCTTAACCAACTGAGTATATAAGGAACATATCTCAATACAGGTCATATATGACAAACCCAGTTAATTTCTTATTGAATGGTGAAAAATTGAAACCCTTTCCTCTAAGATTTGGAACAAGACAAGGATGCCCACTTTCACCACATTTATTCAGCATAGTACTGGAAGTCCTAGCCAGAGAAATTCGACAGGAGAAAGAAATTTTCAAACTGGAACTGAAAACGGCAAATCATCCTTTCCTCTAATTTCTTACACATAAGTGGTCTTTCCTTTATTTCACTGAAAAGTCTTTCTTTTTACATCTCCAGATTTAGTATTACTTTGACCCACTATATTTTTTACCTTTCAGTGGTTCTCTACCTTTCAACAGATTATTAATGTGGAAGTTATGTTTTTCTTTTTTTAACTTTGTAAGCTTTTATATATACATATATATATTTTTTCTATTTATACCTAGTCAAAGGCCTTTTCACTTTTATTAATTGAGATGACCATCAATATATACATTATTCTTTTATTTTTTCCAGAATGAAAGTGCCATCCCTATACAAAATTTAAATTACATCAGTACTGTTTCTGTCAATCATTTAAATTTATGAATCTGACATTTTTGCGAGCACTTTCCTGTTCATATAAGCAAATGTACCAAAAGTGGAAGTTAACCATCAACTTTGTTACGTCAAATATTGTAATGTTTTTAAAAGCAACAGTAGAATCAATCCACTTTGCAAAATCACAGCATGATTCAAATTTTAAGTATTGCCACTTATTTGCAATCTTTCTTCTCACCTGCTTTTTTTTCTTTGTATGAATATATCTTCAGAGCAGATGGTGGAAGATTATCAATAAAAGGCGTTGTTAGACTCAGTGTGAATCCACTAAGCTCAGTCAACATGCATTTCTTAGCTACAGGCTCATTTATTACATTCAAAACAAATCTTTTCTGTTGTAGGAACTTTCTGGTAGAACGGCTAAATTCTTTTTCTTATGGACTAAAGAACAAAGTAGTCACTTTTCTGAGATAACCACACATTATAAGATATATAGCTATAAGTTGTATAATTGTACACTTTTATTTTAATGTTAGATTTATTTTAACAAATCATTATATTTTTCATTTTTTTGTAGATTCATTCTGTAGAAACCACATGTTTTAGAAATAAAATCAGAAATTTATTTTTAACTAAAACGTAAAGTAACTGGGCCAAAGGTAGTTAGAAAAGACAACTCCTATAAGAAAGAGCATAGCAAATGCTGGTTTAAACAATTTATTGGTCACTTAATATTATGTTTATTTACCAGTGTTGTTATTCCAATGTAATAAATATATGAGTGAACCCATTTTTGCAAAAATACCATCCTTGATAAAATATTAAGAAATGACCTTTGAAAACTTATTTCTTAAATCCTTTATTAAGAAAAATGAAGAAAGTGAAAAACAGAAATATTAATCTGTGCAATATATTTATCCAAATATGTCCTCACTAGAAAATGTTTTCATTTTAACAAAATAGTCTCTCACATTTTTATAATATGATTATTACACTTGTTAAATAAATTAGAGAATCACATTTTTCATGCCTGTTATTTTTACAATGTTCCTTAGTTATGAATTAGTGATACATTTAGACAGAGCACTGTGTTTAGCAGCACATACCTGTTGTTAGGCAGGGGCCTATTAAGGTATTCTAACACATCATAGAATATATTAGATAGAATATCAAGTACAGTACAGTTATACTATAACAACAGTGTCATATAAACATGATATATAATTATCAAAGTAAGTGAATGCATAACTTTAATGAAACCAGCAAGTTAGAAACTTTCACCAAACCAACATTTCATCAGTGATTACTGGAAGAAGCAGTTAAACGTGGAAATTAAATATGAAATATAACAAGAATCTTTGTAGTATACAAAAGATGGACTCTGAAAGCTTATTTATGATGTACCTTTCAATTCCACTGATTGGGAATATACTTGGTAATCATTTTGGAAATGTAGTCTCATTATATCCTACATAAAATAAATTTTGCCAGTTGCTAGAAAAGTAACGCACTTCTTCCCTACCTGATCTTCAGTTCTAACAAAGGAATAACCTCTTTCTGTAGTAAACGTAGAATGAAAAATGAAACACCACCTCTGTCTATGTTATCTCCAGAGAACTCTGGCTTAACATCTAATTTCTAGTAGCCTTAAATCACTTTGGTGAGTACTTGTGTTTACTCAATTTTGTAGGACCTTTAAGAATTCCTGGAGGTGTATTGCTTTTTTTCTTTCTGGTCATATATGAATATAAATAGTAAGAAAACAGAATAATCATAATCAGCTCCTTTAGAGTTATAAGCACAAGTATTTGCATTCAATTTCTGCTATTTACGAAATGCTTCTATGCAAGCTTTCATATTGTCTATTTTAAAACAAGGACAACACCAATTTCTTCTGAAATTTTGTGAGGGTTACATGAATTAAATAAGGTGGCAAGCACTCAATAAGCATTAGTATATAAGGGTTCCACATTTATTTTATTTTGGGAGGGTTATAATTTTAAATATGAAGGACAGTGTTCTGGAGATATTAAAAATATTCAGAGTTTATTTTTAATAACTTTAGATGTAGTAGAATGTCTTCATACAATTTGAAAAAAAGAGGAATATTATCAATATGATTATTAGAGAAGCATTTGTATTTTTAAAAGTACTTAGTAGTGTAAGTTCACAAGGAGACTATAATCATGAATATGCAAAAACATTAGATGTTAAGCTAAGGTGACTGTAGAAAAAGAGCTATCCCATTCATAGTCTTGTTAATTGTTACCAAATTTAATGATGAGAAAACACATTCATTTCAAAGTCTAGTTCCATGAATTCATTCATAGCCATGTAAAATATACAAATAAATATTTTACAGTGATCAACACTTGTCAAGAAATGTCCTTGAACATTTGAGAAGCATATGTCAGGAGATAAAAATGGGTCTGAAAGATTAAAAGCTGCTCTGGAAAAGGAGGTAGAAGCTCTACAGGGATGATGATCAAAGTAGAATGGTCATAATTTGGAGAAGACTGAATACATAAAATGTGACAAGAATATTTCAAATATCAGAGACAATAAGAAAGGAAAAAACATATATTTTAGTTGAGCATATTGGAGCCCATTCAAGTAAATAAAATTTACCAGTGAAGAGAGGGAAAGGATATTAAGTAGGTAACTATTAATAGCAATGTATACACTCTGATCTCCCAGTAATGTGATCTTGCATTTGAGATGACCTGAGAATATTAAAACATACAACATGTGTATGTATCTCATGCATATCAACAGAGTAAAAAAAATAAGAAAACTACTTATTTTCTAGCCAAACAGTCTATGCCTAGTCCCTCCTAACTAATATAAGTTTTGTGAATATTTAAATGACTTCAATAAAAATAAAGGCACAAAATTTAATGAACCATAAATAATGACAAAGAAATATCTGGTACAGTTGCAGAGGAAGGAAAGTAAAAGCATAAGGAATCTTTATTAGTCCACACAATATGTTACGTGCTTTCTTATGTATTATCACATCATAATAACTCTGAAAAACTAACTCTAAGTGTTTATTATCTAGATTATAGAGACAAGGAATTGAGAATCGGAAAATAAATCTTTAAGAAAACACTGCAGTAAACAGTGGAACTGGGAAGGAAATCTAGATCTGACTGTTTACATGTTACTCTTTCATGATAGCTCCATGAGGATTTGGGAGCCAAATACACAGACACATCCCAAGTCCCAGTAAAGATGTTTCTATACTGTAGAGATTATAGATAAGGATGAGTATATTCACAAACTAGTGAAACACTGACCCAGATGTATTAGCTCTTTAAATTAACCACTTAAGGACATTTATTATAAGTAATTTTTTTTTCAAAATAACAGTTCATTGTACTTAAGCAAGGGTGCTGTGATGAAATTTGTCTTAATAGAGCCTTTGAAATGAATTTAGTTTTCATGTTAAGTGTGAGACTTGACAGGCATAGAGACACAATTCTTCTATTCCTTTGTAGATAATGAAACTTGGAAATGACATTACACTAATCAAAAACAGAACTACATTAAAGCTGTAGTCATCATCCATGGTGATTAAAAAGTGTGATAAATGACACTCAAGCAAATTACGTATCTTGAAATTGACACACAATAACACTAAGATCAATTACATCAATGGACAGCTCAAGATGATATCAAATACTGTGATGAGAGCATAATCTAAAGATTATCATTTACAAGAGATTAAATTACATTATTTTAATATCAATAAAATAACATCCTGATAAAATTACATCATTTTCAAAACTAGAAAACCATTGGAACATTCTAGAAAACTTCTTGCAGAAATGCTCACAGAGTTGACTTCTAATTGGCTAAATTTCGGTGAGTGTCATAATTGGCTGGCTCCAGATATGCTTTAATGATAATATAATCTTGTAAAAAAGAAAACCCTGCTTATATATAGCAAACAATTTGCTTTCATATATTCCACAAGCTAATTACCCATAATCGTTTGGCTCATTTGCTTATACAAATTTTTGCTTATGCATGAATGTCAGCAAGGAAAAATACAAAGAAAACAGATTTTTTCTTGTTCATTTTTCCATGTAAGCATAGACATCTGCAGCAGTGTGCTGACAAAACACTGAACATACCAAAGTGAAGAGGAGGATAAGGGTCCTTGAGAATGTGGAATTAAACGAGAAGAGCAGTTGATTGTCGCAATTGGAACAACAATCCTCCTACTCTTATTCCTCCTTTTCCTTCTTTTTCCATTTATCTTCTTTCCTCTTCTCCTTCTTCTTTATTCCTCCACATCCTCCCCCTTCTTCTCCTCTTTCTTCTAATTTATAATTATTATACTTTAGATGTTAGAGAGACATGAGTTGGTCATATTAGAATAGTTTTTTTTAAAGTGCTAATGTCCTTATATACTATTATAGAGTGACATTTTCATTGACTCTTAATCATATGCATAATAAAAGTACACACAGAGAAACACATGACAATATTATCTATTCACTATGATTCTTTGAGTGTCAACTATTAAATTCCTCATAGTAATTCATAGAAACTGAATCATATTATCATTATTGATCCTCTATGTTCTCATATAATCCACTTGTAGTAGGAAGAGATTATTGGGACAGTATAATTTGGATAAGCAATAGCTTTAAGGATGGCAATTTCTTAACTTCCCTGCCTATAAGATGTTGGTCTTTGAGAATAATGAGAGAGAAGGATGTTTGAATAATAGGAGACAGTCTTATAAATAGAACTTAATCTGAAAGACACTATTTTTTCTGGATTAAGCTACACTAATTTTTCTAACTTCCTAAAACATGCTTTTAAAATCTCAAGGAGACATCTTCACCTCTTCTGGTCAATGTCCAGGAAAACACATAATAATATTATTTTAGCTTCTTTAAATAAAACATATTTCCTAATTGAATGGATAAAATGAAATGAAATACGAATGTCAACAAGTTCAATCACCTAAGTGCTCTACTTACAGTATTCTGAGTTTTTATATAGCTTCTGCTTTAAATGTTACCAATGAAAGAGCACTTGTCACCTTGCTGTCTTTTCCACATGACAGCCTTTTAAATATTGAAAGACAGTTATCATGTTTCCCCAAAACTTCACTTTCCAGGCAATGCATACACAATTTCTTCAAAATTTTAAAGGTATTGTTGAAAGAGTTATGTTTGACATATTCCAAATTCAGAGGATAACAATCTTAGTACAGATTTTAGAAAACCGTTAAAATAATATAGCTTAGTTAGGATTTGCAAGTTTTTAAAATGTGGTATATTTTTAAATTGTTCAAGAGTAGTAACATGTCTTTACTTTAGAGAATTTAGTTTAAACCTTTACTTACACTATAAAGTTTCTTTTTATATTTTATACTAAAAAGGCTTATTTTGTTTGCTTGAATATATAAATCAAGATGTACTGTGAAATAATTTTTATTTTTATGGATTATTTCATTTAGCTCCAGGAAACAAGAAATTATTCTTGTAGCAAAGGTTTGTAAATATTGAGCTTCTTTTGTTATTATATTTGATATCTACTGACCTAAAATTTTAAGGATTTGGACAGCATTGATAGCCTATGTGTTAATGAGTTCAAATTATTTCTTAAATAACTAGACTCATTTAAATATCATTTTTAACATTAAGTATCCTACAAAATCCATAACTAATATGTTATTCACATTCTCCTTATCCATCTTGGAATATAAGACAACTCTGATGTGAACAGCTGTTTGTCAAGTTCAAAATCATGCTGAAGCAGGTTTTACCTCATTCTCAGCATTTCTATTTCTGTAGGTTTTACTTCCTTAGCAGCTCAGGATGTTAGAAGAGTTGGAAATGGGACACGAGCAATTGGAATAGTAGGGCCAAGTAGTAGGTTGAGTGCAGGAAAAAGTTGTGTGTGTAACACATATTTAGGGGATGATAACCGAAACAGAGTGGGTAGCTCTCCCATCTTTATGTATAACAACAGAAGATTTTTGCCAAATCTGCTTCTTTCAGATAGTGACAATAGAAAGCAGAAAGAAACAGAAATAATATTGAAAGTAAATGGAAAAATATGAAGACTCTGTTACCCAATTTTCTCTGTTGTGTTTTGTTTTTTTCTTTTTTTTCCAGACAGAGTCTCGCTCTGTCACCCAGGCTGGAGTGTAGTGGTGCAATCTCTCCTCACTGCAACCTCTGCCTCCTGGGTTCAAGGTATTCTCTCATCTCAGCCTCTTGAATAGCTCGGATTACAGGTGCCCACCACCATACCTGCCTAATTTTTGTATTTTTAGTAGAGATGGGATTTCACCATGTAGGCCAGGCTGGTCTCGAACTCCTGACCTCAGGTGATCCACCTGCCTTGGCCTCCCAAAGTGCTGGGATTACAGGCACAAGCCACCATGCCTGGTCTTTCTCTGCTTTTCATATGCATTTTTCATTATTATGAACTCCTCTATGTGTCGACAGCTTCCTTCTGTGGCATATCATCCTTGCTGACCACTGCTGCTGTTTACACTCTAGTTCTTTACTAGAGCATAATACAAAGGAATTCTCACTTCTAATTTTTTTTTAATTTAAATTGAATGCACATTTCTTCTCCTTGTATCCTCTGCTTATTTAAATCTTATTTGATGATCAAGGCCTTCTTTACTGAATATTCCGTTTTAAAAAACGGCACCCTACCTTAGTAGACATCAAAACAAGGGCACACATTCAAATACGAATCAATGTTCCCTCCTCATGAAATCTCACAGGATTCCTGCTGTATCCAGATACCCATGGCTGATGGAAGGAGTGGAGTTAGAAAAAGAAAAACTCTAGGAGAATCATTATTTACTCAATAAAATTGCTTCTAAATGGAGATTTTTAACACTAAAGGAAGTGAAATAAATTAATTGGCAGGTTTTAATTCCAATAGATCTTTCCCTTAGTACAGTAGACGTGCAATAACAAATTATGTCAGTTAAAGAAAATAAACTAATTTATCTGCCACATCTGAGTCCAGAGTAGAAATCTGAGAACTCACTAGGTGCCTAACTGGAAGGCTGGGTGGTGACGAGGGAAACCACACATTCACATTTATATTTTCCTTATATCACTATCTAGATTTTCCAAAGAAACTACAAAAATTTTACATTTTATAAAAAGTTTTTAAAATAAAATAAACAGGGTTTCATATATAGCAATCCAAGCAATAAGTATCTGATATATTTTTAACTTGAAGGATTTTTGAAAAAAAAAATTAACCAAAAGCAAGACAAGTAGCAGGTCTTCTTCAATTCCAAGAAATGCTAATTATTTCCTGTGTGATATCTATATCTTTATCCATCTATTTATCTACTATTCGGCAGCATGGGTTCTAAGTAAGATAAAAGTAGCTGGAAATGTGGCCATTATCCATGTTTTATGAAAAGCTGACATCAGCTCAGTCTTTTAGGGAAGACTAGCAATTAAACAACTAACTATAACTTACTAGGCCAATATCCTTAGTCATAATACCATACACATCACACACACACACACACACACACACACACACACACACACACACACACACACATTTCACTCATCTCTGGTGTAAACAATTCTTCTGAGAAATAATTATCAAAGGAAAGCTGAGTTCCTATGGTCCTAAATAGACCACTGGTAAACAAGGTAAATAAGAAAGTATGTAGGAGGCAAGGTAAATAAGAAAATTTACAAGGTGAATAAGAAAAAAAGTCGCAGTTGGATCCACAGACCTGGTACTACAGATTTAATTATTATAACAGAAGAAGTGTTGAATAATTTCTTGATACTTAATTTAAAGTAAACATTTATCAAGAGAGAACTCTAAAACTGCTAAAATGTATCCCATTACACGTCCTGTGTGCATATGTGTGCATGGGTGTGTGTTTAAATTCCATGTGTGTTTGTAGAGATTATTGTTCTAGAATTTTGAAGGAACTCGATTTCCAATAAATTCAAAAAGCAATTACACCTCTAGTATGAGACTAGCCTGGTGTTAAGTTCTGGACTGACAAAGCCTAGGAGATAATTTGATAAAAGAACTATAATTCACTTTAAATCTTGGAATGCATATAGAGTTGATTGCTAGTACATAGATACATTGATTTATACTAGTTATGTGATTTCAACAACTTTGTTACCATGCTAAAGTTTACTTTGAAGATCAGGTGCATATGTTTTTAATACATATGTCCAAAGCAGTCTTGCAAGGTTATTGTACTCCTCCTATGAAGCATCCTTCTTTAAACCATGCTAGACAATGGTATCAATTAACCCTTTTACAAGATTTTTTTAGTAATCACTTCCAAAGTTTAATATCCTTTCCTCTTCCCTTCACTCCAATACAGTTGAATCTAAATTCACTCATTTTTCTCCTAGGGCAATTGGACATTCCTAAAAAGCAAAGCTACTCTTTTTTGTATGATCACATTTTGTTTCCTACAGCAATTCCATGTGTGTAATAGTTTCCCTGCTTAGCACAGTGCTAGTTACAAACTAGCAAACAATCGGTCAGGGTTTTACTTTGTAATACAATGCTCTGCACTAAATAGAATTTGTATCATCAAGTATGACTATGTCATATATTCCTTGAGGCATTTAATTTAGGCTTGACAAAATAAAAATGGACTGAATGATTCTCTTTTTTTCTGTTTTCTTTCTAAAAACTAATCAGATCTTTTTCCTACAACTCTTAACAAAAAATAGATAAGTAGGTGGGGAAAACAAAAGCACATGTGTGTGCATGTGTGTGTGTGACAAACAGAAACAACACTAACAAAGAGTACCACAGACTTTTAGCACTTTTTCAGGAAAATTTTAGCTAAAATTTTTCAGAAGTGTAAACTTTTTATTTCTCTTCTTTTCAAAGGTAATATATTGATACAATAATTGATGAAACCATTTGTAAATATTTTAAAGAAAGGACTGAGAGAGTAAGAGTCATTCCCCCAGAGGTAGTGATCATAGCATGAGAACTCAGAGAAAGTGGTTCTGGCAAACATTGTACATTGACTAATCAAATGACCAATGAACTATTTCCAACTTGCTCTATTTGCCCTCTTTCCCCAGGATATCTTGAATTTGAATTAGCCACGTGACATCTTTCTGGCAAATGAGATATGTCTGTTGTAGAATTGTAGGAGGCTTTATTTTAGTTAAAATGGAAAGAAAAATGAGTCTTTCTTCCGTTTGATTGGGGATGTGATGCCCAAGATTATAGCCATCTAATGGCCATTGGGGAAAGGCCCCTGATAATTCCACAGATGCTGACTCCCCAGGTCTGACATTACTGTGAGCTGAAGGAATACCAGCAGGAATCTAAGTAGGGGTTTCCTTTGTTTAGGGAAAAGTAACGCTTTCCTGTTTAAGTTACTGTTACTTAAAGTTTACTTTACTAGCAGCTGAAATCATTAGCCACACAACAGTCAGTGGTTACTTGTCTGTGTTTGCTTTCCAAAAGACCACTCCAGATTTATTCAAGGATTTAATCTTGGCCTTCAAGAGATAAGAATGTCACTTTAAAAACTGTGAGACATAATATGAATCTGCATTTCCTGTTATCCTTGAATTTTACCACAATCTTCATTTCTTTACTTCTCTCTAACCAGGGCACACTCTCTCACCTCCACTCTTTTGCTCAAGATTTCCTTTACTTGGAATATCAATCCATACCTAGCAGCTCACATTTCCCTCATCATACATGGAAAAATGTTATTCCCTTTTTGGTTATTCTTGTTAATTTTTGAGTCTCAACTCAGATATCATCTTGTCTTCTAAATGAGCATTACCGTAGTACTCAGCATAGTCCCAAAATGTTATTATCTATTTCTTTCTCTCTGTCATAATAGCTTTTTGTCTATGTTTGTATTATAGACATATTAACTTGCTTAGTAGATGTTTATGTTCTTGTTTGTTTTCAACACTTGAGGTGAGACAATCTCTCTTAACGTAGGAAAAAGTTTACTGAGTTTATGCACATTTTTTTCAGATCGTGAAGAAAATTTTCTGGTTATAAACACCAGAGTAGACAATACCAACGGGGATCTGTTTTTCTCAGAATCATTCTTGTATAGTTTCATACACAGTGAAACAAAACAAAAAACAAACAAAACATTTGGTGGAGCACAAATACACTACTTATAGCTGATAAAAGTAGAAGCTTCTACTTCAGAAAATTCTGATTATAAATTGGAAATCCAAGACCAGAGGCTCCAATGTCCTACTTTAAATGACCAGCTCAAGAAAATCCTTCGATCTTTAATCATTTCCTGGAAACACTCTAAACACTTTATGAATAAGTTAAGTAACAACATTTTAATAAGAAAACACTTCAAAATAGTTCTAATAAAAATATTAGTCAACAAAACATATAAACTGTACTCAGAAGAAAATTCAGTATCTTAATAAAATATGATTATATATTGAAATAAAGTGAACAACCCAGCAAAAGAAGAGGGAAACAACAGGTCAAGGTGCAATAAAGCTATTGACATAGAAGTTATAAAGACAATGAGTTTTGTAAATGAAAGCAGGTGAGTCAGTCAGGACCCAGGGAAATACATTTAAGGATGAACTTATTCCCAGGTGTTGCATAAGTAGGGTCAGGCAGAAACCTGTGAGTGGGTACCCCCTAAGTTATAGATAAGATGCTCTGGACATAGGTGAGGAAGCACTCACTCTTAGCTGATTTTGCACTTACATCAGTGTTACAGAAATTGCCTTCCTACATTTTGAGCCGTGGAATATCTCATTTGCCTCACCCTAGATCTGGCAATTTTGTTTCATTGAATTTATATGAGGATTTGTTTTTATTATTCTGGCTTGGGGTTTGTGCTTTCTGAATCTGAAAATTCCTTTTATCTTTGTGGATAATTTCTACCCATAATCATATTAAATAAAAACTCTGATCATTTTCTTCCCCTCTCTTTGCTTTCTCTTTGTCCTTTCTGAATCCCTAGTCAGATCTTTAATTCTATGCAGTAACCTATCTCTGACATTTTCTTATTATCTATGCTTATTCTAACTCATATCTTCAAATTTATCTTCAGGTTTAGTAATTGCAATCCTTGTTTGTTAATCTACTGATCAATCTATCTATTGATTTTTAAATTTTTGTGATTTACTAGAAATTCGATGTTTTTTTTTTTGAATCCGCATGTGTGTTTTTCTTTATTTTCTTGATTCCTTGATGTTGTTATATATAAGTGTAAATATATTCAATATAATTGACTATTAACTAATCATTATTAATAACTTGCTGACATAATTCATTCATGTTATTTCTGCTGACTTCATGAATAGTCCATTATGTCCTGGTGCTTTTAAAAGATTATTATTAACTTTAGATTGTGTACTTGTAACTGGCTTATTACCGGTTCATATATATGAAAAGTCTTTGGGGCTTGGATTGAGAATACATTCCTCCACAGAGCATATATAATCTCAAATTATTTTAAAATTATTTAACAGCTTAAAATTGCCTAGACTATAGAAATACTATAAACCAGAGATCCTCAAAGTCATCAGAGATTGGATCTATATTTTTAAAATTTCAGGGTGGAGATTTTGGGTTGTTCATTTTTTTTTTTAACCTAGAACCCGGGTAAACAGATATATTTCCATATTGTTTTTCTTGCTAGCAATTGAATTTTTTTTCTAGTCAAACCTTTCATTGAATGTGTACCTTTTTTAGTTTCCTAACTTTATTTGGGGTTTGGTTTTGGCATTTCACTTTAGGTAGGTCCAAAATCATGTGATCCTTTGGCTAAATAATTTTGATAATATTAAAACACCATTCTAATTTACATAGAAAAAGCCCTCATTTATTTCTCATAGCTTTTATCAATTGCTTTTGATTTATTTCATATGTGTTAAAATTTGCAAAATTCCATGTTTTTCCCTTTGTTTTGGGGGGTACATCTTCTTCATCCTAATTCAAGCCCCATAAGAAAAAATTATACTATTTTTTCTTTCATGTTTATATCGCCAGTGTTCAGCTCAGAACCTAAAATAGAGTAGGTATACAAATACATTTCATAGATGAATCAATTTCTTTATAAATATACCCTATTTTCAAATTAAACTATTTCTCTTATAATTAAAGAAAACTATATTACCTTTAAAAATATCCTGATTTTTTTTCTTTTACTGAGCAGATTGAAAAGAACAGATATACTATGCTTTGTTGCCTAGAAACCTCAGATTGTGTCTCCCCCTTTTTCCCCATGAGGCAGACATTTAAAACATCAAACCCACCCTCTGTGCTTTCCAGTAAAAGCACCGAGCCACCTGTAATTACTGACAATACACACTTTTGTGTAAAAGCTGTGTTACTTTTGATTGGCATCATCACAAAATTGCACAATATTATTGTGGAGATTGAAGAAAAAGCATTTTTAAAATTCTGAACTTCAGCATCATAATCAATAAATTTTAAAAATACTAGATAATAACATGAACTTATTCAATTATTAAGATATCTTTTAAAGTTTACTGAAGTATAAAGATCCTACATGATGGAATGGTTTAATGACAACCATATCAGTCCAATGCAGTTCAAAGCTGCCCCAACAAGCCAGTTAAACTAATTTGCAAATGTCAAGCATGTCCCTTTAAATTGGTTCATTAACTCACTTTTGGAAAACAGTGTCAGGAACTAGGAGTTACTGGCATTCCTCATTAGCAGATCTCCTGGACAGGGTAAATAGGTTTAGACGGAATTAGATTGATTAATTTGCCTTAGAATTCAGTGCAGTATAGTAAGTTTCAGCTGTTTTTTCTCTGGCGGGTAAGAGTAAAATATTTCCAGCAACGTAAGTTTCTAATGAGAAAAGAAAGTGTCTTAGCCAATCAGCAAACTGAGGTTCACTAGTTGAGCCACACACGTATTTTGGTGTAGCTTCCGCTTCAGAGTTCAGTGACAATAGAAACACCTTGTTGAAGAATACAAAGGAGAAGGCAGTGAGTCCAATAGGTTTGACAGAAAGATTAAATAGAACAGAAATGTACTCAGAGGAAATATCGAAATAACAAAACACCAAATGGTTGACTGTTGGAGTCGCGAGGATATAGTACTTTGGAAAGTATACGGTTTTACAGTGGTGTTTAATCCCCTGGATTCTTCATTATAATATGTCATTATTTTCACATGACATTATACCTAAAGCCCTGATTTTTCTTGGAAAGGGCTGAAGCAAGTTTAGGAAAGGAATCCAGGTCACAATGGAATGGTCCATTATATTCACAGGACTCATTGATCAAGAATGTTGTAGAACGAGTGAAAGTGCTTTGTGGTGTGGGATGTGCTTTTCAGATACACTTGAGTAATGTATATTTAATACAGATTACTATATATAATTATACTAACTAATGGTAGTCAGTGAAGATGTCCTACTTCTTAATTTCATCTGAGATATTTACCAATTAGATGACCTTGGATGAGGTATATAAGGTCTTACTGCCTCATCTTGGTAAAGTGCGGATAGCAATGCTTTTGCGATATGACTCTTCCAAAATAAACATACATACAGCATATATTAAAGTGCCTGTGAAAGATCAGGCATTAAATATTGTAGCTCTTTATCATCATCCTCATAATCATTATCATCATCATAATCAGCATCTCTATTATTTTATACAAAACTTACTCTCAAGTACAAAAAATTTTGAATTTTTTTTTACAAAAATCTCTTAAATTTGTCAAAATTATCTTATTTTCTAGGAAATGTGCTTCAGTGAGAAAAAATTTGAATTGCGGAAGAGGACAAATTTGAATTTTATATTCAATGATTTTAGAGTGATATTTAATCATCTACATCCTCATGACTACATCTGTTAGACTTACAAGTTATTCACAGGGTTCTTATAAATAAAATATAGCAAGTGAAAGCCCGGCCCACTGTTAGCACATAGTAAGCACATAATAAATATTATATTCAAGTACACCCCAGCCCTTACAAGCATTTCCATGTTACAACAACAGATTCTCATCTTGCTAAAGGAAACACTGACACTGTATGAGGTAAAAAGGCTCCTGAATGTCAATTTGTTAATATTGAAGTCAACCAGATTCCTGAGTCTGAAAACAGAGCTTTGCTTTCTTTGTGTAGAAACAACTTACATGAATTATTTTGTATTTGAAGCCCATGCTCCAGTCTACACCTGGGTATGAAAAACTGACCTCAATAATCATAACTTTCTCTCTTTGTAAATTATTTTTAGATTTACCCAATTCTGCATTGTTGTGTCGTGATCCAGGGAATTGTGTAAACCTTGTCTTGGTTTTACAAATGCTTCTGTAGCAGACACTAGTCAACTTTTCGCTTTTTATCTATCATAGTTCTTAAAATTGCTCCATTTTTAAAAATACACTAAGTCACTATAATACATGTTGTTTTTCAGAAAACTATATTTAAAATACAAATCAAAGAAGCCAAACTTTTTTTGAGTTATACAACAGGGCTTCCTCTTTGACTAGAGGAGTTATAAATATTGTTCAGTACTGCAAATAGCAAAAATGGTACATAACTGAAATGAGAGGATAAAAAAAGAAACACGTCTCTTCTTGCCATGAACTACAAACACAATGTCCCAGAAAAAAGAAAAAAAAAAACAATGTTGTCAGCACAATTCAAGAAATAAAACAACAGGCTGTCACTAGTCTTTACATAGCAGTCTGGTAATGACAAAGAGAGCAAGACTTCTAAAAGGGCCATTTCAGGTTCAGTGAGTCTCAATGGTGTGAGTGCATGAGTTGCAGAGGGCAGAGTCACATCAAAGTCTAGGAAATGACTATATAAATACATCAAACTGAGAAATGATATGAAACTAGATTATTAGTATTCAACCGCTGGGAGCAGTACATAAAGAGGCTAATGATGTAAACAGTGATGACAGAATAGAGAAAAATCAACTGGTTAATAAATATATGGAAGAATGTCTGGGTTAAAATTTTTAAAAAGTGAAACTTCTCCTGGGTACTTGTATTGCTTCTAATTCAAATCAACTCCCTCAGCACCTAGCACAGCACAAAGCATATTCTTCTATGCATATGATTAGCAAAGCCTTTCAAAATGATATGTATGTTGCTTTAGAAAATGAGGCCCTTCATACTTTAGTCATAATGGTTTAAACAGGCAAATGAAAGTAATAGAAATATACGAGTAGGGTTGTTTTTTAAAGTTTATATCATATATCCTAATAATTGCAGCCTTTTGACTCTTCTTTTGCAATAATCCTAATTATAAAATGATTATGTGCAAATATCTTGATTTTAGAACTACTTCTTTATAGGAAAATATTAGAAATACTAAAATATTTCACAGTGATAGACTGACTAAATTATGACTAAAACTTGATAGAAATATTAGCCCTTAAATAATATTTGTGAAAAGTGTGTATATATTTGTGTGTGTGTGTATATATATATATAATTTGTATAAAAATATACACACTCAAATAAAAATTTTCAGAAAGTACTTTTTTTTAACCACGACTACAATTCCTGTTTCTATTGGTATAGTAATAGATATTATGTATTAAGCAGTTAAAATTTTTTAGACATTCTTCTTAACAATTTACATTTAGTATATTTCTCATGATAACTTTATAAGGTAAATAGTCTCATTATTTCCATTTTATAGATGAGAAAAGTAGTTTGCCCAGTGATCACAAAGCAAGAGTGAAGCCAAGATCTGAATTCAAAAAATTAAATTTTAAAAAATTATAGGAAAGATACAGATGCTAGTGGAAATACAAATTAGTAAGCTGTAGTTTTAAGTATTTCTTGATTACTTAATTATTAATTTTTTATTATTTCAAAACATAAATACGTTTTGTTACATGTTTTTCTGCATTCCAGACTTGGGGACTCAAAATAAATATTTAAGAATCTGGGCATATATTGCTTTTTGTCAAAATGTTAATTTCTAAAGTAAAGACATTTCAACTGCATGCAACAACTGTTTTAACTTTGATGCAAGATCCATCTTATACCTGTATCAGTCAGAGTATCAGAATGAAAGAGACAGCACACCCAATGAGATAACTGAGAAAAGTTAAATCAAGTGAATATTGAAGAACTTCTGAGAGCAACTTTTTTTGTAACTCCCCAGGGATCAAAAGATTCCCTCAATGGAATTTATAACTTGGGCTTTCTAGGAAAAGAGTGGAGCAGAGAAGCATGTAGAAAAGTTCTGCCTGTGGTAGATTTTTTTTTTTTTTTTTTTTCAAAAATGGCTTCAATTATTTCTCTTTCTCTATCCATGTTCTTTCAATGTGGTTTTGCAGCATATCCCATCAAAGGGATAGTCCTTGTAACTTTTTTGGTCAAATGTAATGCAGCACGATATTGTGTCAGTCTGAGACTGAACCTCAAGGGGCTTTGCACACTTGCACTTGTTATTTTTGTTCTTTGCTCATCTGCCGTAAATCCAAGCACATGCTAACCTGCTGAGTGATGAGAGACTATACGGTCAAAGTTGAATACACTTAATTTCTCCAGTCAAAGTCCAAGTCATGTGACAGAGCTCTGCCAAGACGAGCAAATATATATACCCAACTCACAACCGGCACAGATTCATGACAAATCCAGCTGACCTGTAAAGTCATGAGCAATAATAAATGGTTATTATTTTAAGTTAATGAGTTTTGAGATGTTTTGACGGAGAAAGATCTAACAAGTATAATCACTTCATTGGTATGTTTATTCATTCAAAAAGTATTTATTAGGTATGTTTTATCAGCAAAGCATTACCATAAGCCTTGCATAGGTAGAAAGATAAAATATGAACATATATAATTTAATTATAGTACAAAAGGTAAGCAAAATCATAATTTTATTTATAATTTTCCGTGTTTTAACCACACAGAAAAGGCTACCTTAGGGAGTGGAAACATATATATATATATATATTTTTTTTTTTTTTCTTTTTTTTGGAGTAAAGAGTTAATTACTTTTTTTTTATTTTTTTAAATTTATTTATTATTATTATACTTTAAGTTGTAGGGTACATGTGCATAACGCGCAGGTTTGTTACATATGTATACTTGTGCCATGTTGGTGTGCTGCACCCATCAACTCGTCATTTACATCAGGTATAACTCCCAATGCAATCCCTCCCCCCTCACCCCTCCCCATGATAGGCCCCGGTGTGTGATGTTCCCCTTCCCGAGTCCAAGTGATCTCATTGTTCAGTTCCCACCTATGAGTGAGAACATGCGGTGTTTGGTTTTCTGTTCTTCTGATAGTTTGCTAAGAATGATGGTTTCCAGCTGCATCCATGTCCCTACAAAGGACACAAACTCATCCTTTTTGATGGCTGCATAGTATTCCATGGTGTATATGTGCCACATTTTTTAATCCAATCTGTCACTGATGGACATTTGGGTTGATTCCAAGTCTTTGCTATTGTGAATAGTGCTGCAATAAACATACGTGTGCATGTGTCTTTATAGCAGCATAATTTATAATCCTTTGGGTATATACCCAGTAATGGGATGGCTAGGTCATATGGTACATCTAGTTCTAGATCCTTGAGGAATCGCCATACTGTTTTCCATAATGGTTGAACTAGTTTACAATCCCACCAACAGTGTAAAAGTGTTCCTATTTCTCCACATCCTCTCCAGCACCTGTTGTTTCCTGACTTTTTAATGATCGCCATTCTAACTGGTGTGAGATGGTATCTCATTGTGGTTTTGATTTGCATTTCTCTGATGACCAGTGATGATGAGCATTTTTTCATGTGTCTGTTGGCCGTATGAATGTCTTCTTTTGAGAAATGTCTGTTCATATCCTTTGTCCACTTTTTGATGGGGTTGTTTGTTTTTTTCTTGTAAATTTGTTTGAGTTCTTTGTAGGTTCTGGATATTAGCCCTTTGTCAGATGAGTAGATTGCAAAAATTTTCTCCCATTCTGTAGGTTGCCTGTTCACTCTGATGGTAGTTTCTTTTGCTGTGCAGAAGCTCTTTAGTTTAATGAGATCCCATTTGTCAATTTTGGCTTTTGCTGCTGTTGCTTTTGGTGTTTTAGACATGAAGTCTTTGCCCATGCCTATGTCCTGAATGGTACTACCTAGGTTTTCCTCTAGGGTTTTTATGGTATTAGGTCTAACATTTAAGTCTCTAATCCATCTTGAATTAATTTTCGTATAAGGAGTAAGGAAAGGATCCAGTTTCAGCTTTCTACTTATGGCTAGCCAATTTTCCCAGCACCATTTATTAAATAGGGAATCCTTTCCCCATTTCTTGTTTTTCTCAGATTTGTCAAAGATCAGATGGCTGTAGATGTGTGGTATTATTTCTGAGGACTCTGTTCTGTTCCATTGGTCTATATCTCTGTTTTGGTACCAGTACCATGCTGTTTTGGTTACTGTAGCCTTGTAGTATAGTTTGAAGTCAGGTAGCGTGATGCCTCCAGCTTTGTTCTTTTGACTTAGGATTGTCTTGCAGATGCGGGCTCTTTTTTGGTTTCATATGAACTTTAAAGCAGTTTTTTCCAATTCTGTGAAGAAACTCATTGGTAGCTTGATGGGGATGGCATTGAATCTATAAATTACCTTGGGCAGTATGGCCATTTTCACGATATTGATTCTTCCTATCCATGAGCATGGTATGTTCTTCCATTTGTTTGTGTCCTCTTTTATTTCACTGAGCAGTGGTTTGTAGTTCTCCTTGAAGAGGTCCTTTACATCCCTTGTCAGTTGGATTCCTAGGTATTTTATTCTCTTTGAAGCAATTGTGAATGGAAGTTCATTCCTGATTTGGCTCTCTGTTTGTCTGTTACTGGTGTATAAGAATGCTTGTGATTTTTGCACATTAATTTTGTATCCTGAGACTTTGCTGAAGTTGCTTATCAGCTTAAGGAGATTTTGGGCTGAGACAATGGGGTTTTCTAAATATACAATCATGTCATCTGCACACAGGGACAATTTGACTTCTTCTTTTCCTAACTGAATACCCTTGATTTCTTTCTCTTGCCTAATTGTCCTGGCCAGAACTTCCAACACTATGTTGAATAGGAGTGGTGAGAGAGGGCATCCCTGTCTTGTGCCAGTTTTCAAAGGGAATTTTTCGAGTTTTTGACCATTCAGTATGATATTGGCTGTGGGTTTGTCATAAATAGCTCTTATTATTTTGAGGTACGTTCCATCAATACCGAATTTATTGAGCGTTTTTAGCATGAAGGGCTGTTGAATTTTGTCAAAAGCCTTTTCTGCATCTATTGAGATAATCATGTGGTTCTTGTCTTTGGTTCTGTTTATATGCTGGATTATGTTTATTGATTTGCGAATGTTGAACCAGCCTTGCATCCCAGGGATGAAGCCCACTTGATCATGGTGGATAAGCTTTTTGAGGTGTTGCTGAATCCGGTTTGCCAGTATTTTATTAAGGATTTTTGCATCGATGTTCATCTGGGATATTGGTCTAAAATTCTCTTTTTTTGTTGTGTCTCTGCCAGGCTTTGGTATCAGGATGATGTTGGCCTCATAAAATGAGTTAGGGAGGATTCCCTCTTTTTCTATTGATTGGAATAGTTTCAGAAGGAATGGTACCAACTCCTCCTGTACCTCTGGAAGAATTCAGCTGTGAATCCATCTGGTCCTGGACTTTTTTTGGTTGGTAGGCTATTAATTATTGCCTCAATTTCAGAGCCTACTATTGGTCTATTCAGGGATTCAACTTCTTACTGGTTTAGTCTTGGAAGAGTGTAAGTGTCCAGGAAATTATCCATTTCTTCTAGATTTTCCAGTTTATTTGCGTAGAGGTGTTTATAGTATTCTCTGATGGTAGTTTGTATTTCTGTGGGGTCGGTGGTGATATCCCCTTTATCATTTTTAATTGCGTCGATTTGATTCCTCTCTCTTTTCTTCTTTATTAGTCTTGCTAGCGGTCTGTCAATTTTGTTGATCTTTTCAAAAAACCAACTCCTGGATTCATTGATTTTTTGGAGAGTTTTTTGTGTCTCTATCTCCTTCAGTTCTGCTCTGATCTTAGTTATTTCTTGCCTTCTGCTAGCTTTTGAATGTGTTTGCTCTTGCTTCTCTAGTTCTTTTAATTGCGATGTTAGAGTGTCAATTTTAGATCTTTCCTGCTTTCTCTTGTGGGCATTTAGTGCTATAAATTTCCCTCTACACACTGCTTTAAATGTGTCCCAGAGATTCTGGTATGTTGTATCTTTGTTCTCATTGGTTTCAAAGAACATCTTTATTTCTGCCTTCATTTCGTTATGTACCCAGTAGTCATTCAGGAGCAGGTTGTTCAGTTTCCATGTAGTTGAGCGGTTTTGATTGAGTTTCTTAGTCCTGAGTTCTAGTTTGATTGCACTGTGGTCTGAGAGACAGTTTGTTATAATTTCTGTTCTTGTACATTTGCTGAGGAGTGCTTTACTTCCAATTACGTGGTCGATTTTGGAGTAAGTACGATGTGGTGCTGAGAAGAATGTATATTCTGTTGATTTGGGGTGGAGAGTTCTGTAGATGTCTATTAGGTCTGCTTGCTGCAGAGATGAGTTCAATTCCTGGATATCCTTGTTAACTTTCTGTCTCGTTGATCTGTCTAATGTTGACAGTGGAGTGTTGAAGTCTCCCATTATTATTGTATGGGAGTCTAAGTCTCTTTGTAAGTCTCTAAGGACTTGCTTGATGAATCTGGGTGCTCCTGTATTGGGTGCATATATATTTAGGATAGTTAGCTCTTCCTGTTGAATTGATCCCTTTACCATTATGTAATGGCCTTCTTTGTCTCTTTTGATCTTTGATGGTTTCAAGTCTGTTTTATCAGAGACTAGTATTGCAACCCCTGCTTTTTTTTGTTCTCCATTGGCTTGGTAAATCTTCCTCCATCCCTTTATTTTGAGCCTATGTATGTCTCTGCGTGTGAGATGGGTCTCCTGAATACAGCAGACTGATGGGTCTTGACTCTTGATCCAGTTTGCCAGTCTGTGTCTTTGAATTGGAGCATTTAGTCCATTTACATTTAAGGTTAAGATTGTTATGTGTGAACTTGATCCTGCCATTATGATATTAACTGGTTATTTTGCTCGTTAGTTGATGCAGTTTCTTTGTAGCCTCGATGGTCTTTACATTTTGGCATGGTTTTGCAATGGCTGGTACCGGTTGTTCCTTTCCATGTTGAGTGCTTCCTTCAGGGTCTCTTGTAAGGCAGGCCTAGTGGTGACAAAATCTCTAAGCATTTGCTTATCTGTAAAGGATTTTATTTCTCCTTCACTTATGAAACTTAGTTTGGCTGGATATGAAATTCTGGGTTTAAAATTCTTTTCTTTAAGAATGTTGAATATTGGCCCCCACTCTCTTCTGGCTTGGAGAGTTTCTGCCGAGAGATGTGCTGTTAGTCTGATGGGCTTCCATTTGTGGGTAACCCGACCTTTCTCTCTGGCTGCCCTTAAGATTTTTTCCTTCATTTCAACTTTGGTGAATCTGGCAATTATGTGTCTTGGAGTTGCTCTTCTCGAGGAGTATCTTTGTGGCGTTCTCTGTATTTCCTGGATTTGAATGTTGGCCTGCCCTACTAGGTTGGGGAAGTTCTCCTGGATGATATCCTGAAGAGTGTTTTCCAACTTGGTTCCATTTTCCCCCTCACTTTCAGGCACCCCAATCAGATGTAGATTTGGTCTTTTTACATAATCCCATACTTCTTGCAGGCTTTGTTCATTTCTTTTTCTTCTTTTTTCTTTTGGTTTCTCTTCTCGCTTCATTTCATTCATTTGATCCTCAATCACAAATACTCTTTCTTCCAGTTGATTGAGTCGGTTACTGAAGCTTGTGCATTTGTCACGTATTTCTCGTGTCATGGTTTTCATCTCATTTCATTTATGACCTTCTCTGCATTAAGTACTCTAGCCATCAATTCTTCCACCTTTTTTTCAAGATTTTTAGTTTCTTTGCGCTGGGTACATAATTCCTCCTTTAGCTCTGAGAAATTTGATGGACTGAAGCCTTCTTCTCTCATCTCGTCAAAGTCATTCTCTGTCCAGCTTTGATCCGTTGCTGGCGATGAGCTGCGCTCCTTTGCCAGGGGAGATGCGCTCTTATTTTTTGAATTTCCAGCTTTTCTGCCCTGCTTTTTCCCCATCTTTGTGGTTTTATCTGCCTCTGGTCTTTGATGATGGTGATGTACTGATGGGGTTTTGGTGTAGGTGTCCTTCCTGTTTGATAGTTTTCCTTCTAACAGTCAGGACCCTCAGCTGTAGGTCTGTTGGAGATTGCTTGAGGTCCACTCCAGACCCTGTTTGCCCGGGTATCAGCAGCAGAGGCTGCAGAAGATAGAATATTTCTGAACAGCGAGTGTACCTGTCTGATTCTTGCTTTGGAAGCTTCCTCTCAGGGGTGTACTCCACCCTGTGAGGTGTGGGGTGTCAGACTGCCCCTAGTGGGGGATGTCTCCCAGTTAGGCTACTCAGGGGTCAGGGACCCACTTGAGCACGGAGTCTGTCCCTCCTCAGATCTCAACCTCCGTGTTGGGAGATCCACTGCTCTCTTCAAAGCTGTCAGACAGAGTTGTTTGCGTCTGCAGAGGTTTCGGCTGCGTTTGTTATTGCCCTGTCCCCAGAGGTGGAGTCTACAGAGACAGGCAGGTTTCCTTGAGCTGCTGTGAGCTCCACCCAGTTCGAGCTTCCCAGCAGCTTTGTTTACCTACTTAAGCCTCAGCAATGGCAGGCGCCCCTCCCCCAGCCTCGCTGCTGCCTTGCCGGTAGATCACAGACTGCTGTGCTAGCAATGAGGGAGGCTCCGTGGGTGTGGGACCCTCCCGGCCAGGTGTGGGATATGATCTCCTGGTGTGCCTGTTTGCTTAAAGCGCAGTATTGAGGTGGGAATTACCCGATTTTCCAGGTGTTGTGTGTCTCAGTTCCCCTGGCTAGGAAAAGGGATTCCCTTCCCCCTTGCGCTTCCCAGGTGAGGCAATGCCTCGCCCTGCTTCAGCTCTCGCTGGTCGGGCTGCAGCAGCTGACCAGCACCGATCGTCCGGCACTCCCCAGTGAGATGAACCCAGTACCTCAGTTGAAAATGCAGAAATCACCGGTCTTCTGTGTTGCTAGCGCTGGGAGTTGGAGACTGGAGCTGTTCCTATTCGGCCATCTTGCTCCGCCCTCCCGGGAGTGGAAATATATTTAAAGAAAGGAGACAAGGACAAAAAGGATAGCAAGCACTAAGATGAAAGAAGATGTGTTTGTTGATTGAGTTGTTTTTTTATGTCAATGAACTTGGTTTTTCAGTGAAGTCAACAGAGGAGGCAGCATTTCATGAGGCTAGGGATCTTAAAAACTTTTTTATTCATTATGTGTTAGAAAATATTTTATAATTAACTATGGCATACACACACATTTATAGATATATATTCATGTCCAAGTTATGTCTTAAATAAATAAAAAAAAAAACCCTGGATACTTATATTATTTTGTACTTTCAAATTATAAACTATCAATTCTATTGTGATGTATTGTAATTTATTTTTAAGTTATTGTGATAATACAACTATTGGTAATTAATAATATTAATTACTATACATAGCATTTACTGAGCATTGGCAGCACTGTAATAAGATTTTTAAAGACATTTTCTTACATCGTTTGGGAGGTGGTATTTTCTCCATTTACTAATATGGAAAATGGGGTTGAGAAAGATTAACTTTTTTTACATCTCAAAGCTACAAAGTGTCAGAGCTGGAATTAGAACACACACACACACACAAACACACACACTATAAGAAGTATTCATATATATATAGTAGAGGTATTCATATGTATCTGTAGTTTTTATTAATATACTAATCTCAAGATGAGGATTGCTACCTCACTATTATGAAAACATAAAAAGTAAATCACAGTTAATTATATTTCCATAATATTTGAATTAATCCAAAAGATACTAATTGTATATCAAACATTTACTATATTATACATGTTTACAATGTACTGAATGATATAAGCCTGAGGTTTACTGTGCTTAAAAAGCAGCTTCTCACAAAATTGTAAAAGCAAGCCAGATTTTTAGTCTCTCTGAATACTGGTACTATCCTCTGTTAAAAACAAAAAGAGTAATGAAATATTTTAGAATGTTAACACATATTTCAGACAAGTCAAAAAAATTAGCCTATTTGAGATTAGTTTTTGTCACCACGATATCATACATTCAAATTAGGGATCTTAAACAAGAGAAAATACTAGCACAAAGCAAATATAATAAGTTTACTGCTCCTAAATTATTAAGCCCCAGGTATAAATTGATGAAATAGCACTGCATAATAGAACATTCTGTGATGATGGAAATATTTGCTATATCTGCTCAGTCTAATATGGTAGCCACTAGTTACATGTGCCTACTGAGCAAGTGAAGTATGGTTAGTGTTAATAAGAAACCACATCTCTAATTTAATTTAATTTTAATTAGTTTAAATGTAAATGTGTAAGGCTACTTGTAGCTAGTGGTCAACACAGGGGTAGAGGATCAGTTCTGAAAGGTAGTATCCTTTTCTTCCCTAAAAGTTCCTAAGAAGCGATGTATTATTTTAGTAGTCAATGACAGAACAGATCAAAAAAAAAAAGAAAATAATTTTATATCTTGTAGGCTTTGAAGATGATTTTGCTATTCAAAATATAAATCATAAGTATAATTAGATTTTTATGGAATCTAATTTTTATTAAGATCTTTATGTTAGGTATTAAATTCAATCATGTCCATAAATTACAATGAATGAAGTAATATACAAAACAAATTAGAAATTTCTCAATTATCCCAAATTTCTTCAAGAAAAAAGGTATGAAATATATTTTCAAACCAGCTGAGATACAGAGATTTGGGAGCAATATATTTTTACAGCATGAACGTGTGACATCTTAGCTAGGAAAGGGCAAAATTTCTTTTCTCATTCTGATCGGCTTTCACTAAAGTAGAAGCAAGAGAGAGACAAACACCAGGAAGAAGGATAAATCAATACTTTTCATTTCCTAAGAAAAATGGTTCTGTACAAATAAAGCTGACTCCTCCCTTTGGGCTACACTAGAGAAGTGGACCTAGTATTCAACGACATTTAACATTTTGTTTAAGTGAAGTGACATTTTGTGTTGAGAACAGTCTACAAGGCGTTAAATAAAAATAATTTTGTTTCCTCTTTTCTGTTGACGTTAACATACATGAATGAGATTAGAGAATAAAATCACATGGACAATATAGACTTCCCAAGCCCCAAACAAGAATTGGTGCATATGTCCCTTCTGTTTTTGGCTTTTTCCCATTTAGAACACTCGCCTCATAACTCTAGGATTTAGGTATCTAACTAGTGGTTTTCCTTATTCATTTTTCTTTCCATGACATGCTAAGCTGTCAAGCCAAGGACATCCCCATGGCACAATCATTGTCATTTGTATTGTATAAATTTAAAATTGTTTAGACAGGCTTTCAATGTCTCTGTTAGAAATGTAACATATACTTTACTCTCTCAATGTAAATTTCTTAATTTGATTTGACTACAAAATTTTATGAGGAGTATTTTCTTTAAATGTTATGTTATAATTTTTTAAAGTCAATATAGGAACTGGTATAGATACACTAGCTTATATTTATACTTCTGCTAATATTAATTTGATTTTTAATACATTGAAAACTAAATGTGTATGTAGAAACCAAAATAACTGTTTCTTCCTGCAGTCACATTGGAATGGTATATGTTTCTGTTTTATTTGAATACCATTAACACTTTGTTTAATGTAAGTAACATGATGCAGATTAATTTTTATATTGTGTGCATTTTGCCATCGTTCCCATGTTACGTAACAGGATATCGCTAAATGTGAGAAAAGAAAATAATTAAAATTATACTTAATTTAGGTAAAATATAATTAAGTAAAAAAAAATCATTTTTGCTGGGCATGGTGGTGTGCTCTTATAGTCTCAGTCACTCAGGGGACTATGATGGGGGGATTGTTTGAGGATTTTGAGGCTGGCATGAGTAACATAGCAAGACCCTATGGCTAAAATAATTTTGTAAAAATAATATTTTTTCTTAGATTAAAAAAGTTTGCATTTGTTACCTTTCTATAAGCCCTTCATAGCAAAACTCTATGTTGACAAATCAGTGAGTTATGATTTGCAGGAAAAAAAAA
The DNA here is from genome assembly GCF_049350105.2 of Macaca mulatta. NCBI lineage: Eukaryota > Metazoa > Chordata > Mammalia > Primates > Cercopithecidae > Macaca > Macaca mulatta. The sequence continues at coordinate 100,175,906 of NC_133419.1, read as the reverse complement.
AAGACTGCTTACTTAACTAGATCTCTATTGAATATAAAACACGAATACAGAGACAGCATACGACAATGTTTAAAAGCACATATTCTTGGACCAACCTACTGGAGCATGAAACATGACACAGCCAGTTAGTTTTGTGACATTGGGAAAGATACATAGCTGCTCCTTGCTCAGTTTTCTTATGAATAAATTGACTAATTAAAACCTTTATATCATAAAGTTGCAGTGAGAATTGAATACGTTTTTATGTATAAACCTTGGAGGGTTGAGTGAAAGACAGTAATACATTTTGTGATAGTTTTAAAATATAACACCTACCAGTGGAACCTAATTCCCCTCCATTTGATTGTGGTGTACTACTTAGTAACTTCTAACAAGCCGAATATGGTGAAAATGCTTGAGTGTGACTTCCGAAAGTAGGTCATAAAACACATTGAGGCTTCTATCTTTTTTCTTGGATCAGTCAGTCTGGGCAAGGCAGCTACTAAGCACTGAGGACACTCAAGCTGGGCTAAAGAAATGTCCACGTGGTAAAGGACTAAGGACTTTTATCAATAGTCAGTAAGGACCTGAGCCCACCTGCTGACAGTTTTCTGAGTTCTCTTGGAAGTGAATTCTGTAGCTCTAGTTAAGCCTCTGGATCACTACAGCCCCAGTCAACACTTTGATCACACCTGCATGGAAAACCTCTTGCTAGAAATACCCTACTTTGTCCTTCACAGACCCTTAACCCTCAGAAAATGTGAGACGATAAATATATGATGCTTTAGGCTGTGCATTTTGGAGTAATTTGTTATGTAGCAATAAATAACTAATACAAGTGTTATTATGATTTGAGTCTAAATTGCACTGATAATGCTATTCCAAAAATGAATAAATTTTGTTAAAGTGTATTTTCCCATCCCATAAATAAAATGGTTTCAGATGTTTTACAACAACTGAAAAGTAGAACTAACAGTTTCCAGGATGAGCATTAATGCAATATGGATAAAAAGATACTATTTTAATTACCATATGTGTTTTTTATCAAAATAAATATCTAAAACAAATCAAAAGATGCACTTTCCATTAATGTTATACATCACACTTAATTGCTCCCACTTCAAAATTCATAAGTCTGATTAAATTAACTTTTTATGTCCTGAGGTGCAAATTAATTTTATATCAACATAAGATTATTTTTGTTACACAACATAAGTTGTTTTACAAATGGAGACTATAAAACTAGGTAAACTATGCCAGTTTGTACACTCATTCATCCATTTATCTAGCAAATATTTATCATGTTCCAAACACAGCTCTATACTCTGAAGATGTAATGTGTGAAGACAGACATGATTCTTTTAGTTCATGGAGCTTTTAGTCTAGGAGAGTATGTTGGTAACAACCCTGATTATCATCTAAATAACACAAAGGAAACGTTAACCAAATCATGCCCATTACGTTGAATACAAAAATGCATTTTATGTAGAGTCCCTGTTTCACAGATGTAATTGTCATACAGGATAGAACAGAGCTGCCATGGTTGTATTGGCACCATGTTTCAAAGTGGATTTGGCATTAGTATTATTTCTTCTTAAATACATGAATGACAGCATATAGGTGTAATATTAGGAAGGCTGGGGGACGGTCTCTGTTCTAAATGCCAATTACTAATTTCACTTTAATTCACAAAATTTTATTAATAGAAAAACATTTTGTGCTCCAAAAATGAAGACAAACCTTAGCAGAGCTGGTAGAGGTCATATGTAGACTATTTCAGGAAACATTGGAGGAAGAAGACTCATTCATAATATATTCGAAGTTATATTCCCAATTCTGATGGAAAAAAGGAATGGTGTCATAGAACAAAAATACTGTTCCTGAAGGTTTTGGGGGTAGGTTTCCACTGATGAGAGGTAAGAAGGTAAGAATGTGCTGGAAAAATTATTATTCATGAATTTTGAGAATTATAGCATAATGTCAGGGATGTTTTGTTTATTTAGAAGTACTGAAGATGGTATAGATTAATTTGGAAAAATAAAAAATGCATACCCTAACGAAAAACTATTTTAAATATTCATTCTATTGTGGTTTTTAAAATTGCTTTATACATGTATTACTCAATAAACACATTTCAAAGCATAACATTATACCTCATAACTATGTACAATTACTATATCACAGTCAAAAATAAAATAAAACACAAAAATATGGAATAGTGTTTTTAAGGGCTTGGAGCAGTAGGGATAAAATGAGCACAGAATGCAAATGTACATGATTGGTAAGTAAATAAAGAGACTGAGAAGGGCACACACACCAATCCTAACAAGTTTTATGTAAGGTTAGTCCATCGCCTTTAAGTGTTTACCAAGTCTATGTTTTTCTTCTGCATTTTTTCCCAAATAGAGTGTTTGCTATTTCAGAAGAAAAGCATAACAGCTACCCAATTGAATAACATAGTATCAATTATATTATAAAATAGAGTCATCTATGAATATCAAATTACACAATTTATATCTAATTCTTGTGGGATTCCTTTGCTCTAAGAGACATAATGCTTATGAAAATAATCCTCCCCTAGAAGTAAGTTTATAACATTATAGATTACTTACCTGAAATAACTTCACTTATACTATATTTATATTTCAAATTGTGTAGACTCCTAGACTTACAAAATGTGTCCAGTGGAAGTTTGGTCAATACTTTTGTTAATGTAAGATATCTCTGGACACGAAGGAAGACCTTACATTACCTCTGAGTAAGGGCAAAACAGGTTTAAAAAATACATGCCTTGCCACACACATCGTACGAGATCATTGCTTGTTTACAAACATATACATGTTTAGAATAAAAATTGGTATGTTCTATATGTAGGTCAGTGCTAAATGCCAAGCAACAAACAAATAGGTCAGCTCTTCTGAGTACACTATTTCTTTAAACAATCTTTATATTATTAATTAGTTTATCTCCCTCATGATTTAAAAAAAAAAAAATCAGGGAACAAATAAAAATATATCATGTATATATCATTAAACTATTACCTAAAGTGATAAAATGTAACATAAATATAACTCAGGAGATAATTAATCATGGTATTTTAAAAATAAAGAAAATGAGAGACAGAAAAGGATTTAACAAAAGGCACTTAAAGAGTCTCCAGCAGAGATGGAAATAAGACTAAAGCATCAGGCAGCTCTACCACACCCAACATCATGGTGCTTTGGCACTTCGACAGGATGATTAACTTTGACAGGTTAAATTAACACAAACATAAAACAGAGGAAATCTATCCTTGCTTGTCTCTCTGCCAGGAAATACAAGCCTGTAATTGCTGCGATCCAGCTCTTCAGCATAAAACAGGCCAAATGCTTACATCAAGAGATTGATTTTTACGGAGCAAGACTCTACTCTGATTTTAGGGTCATTGGAGATTAGTGTCCTTTCACAACAGGGTTTTCTCTTTAAATTCTACCTGGGTTAAATGTAGGTACATCTAAATACCATGGACTTTCTAAACATATCCTTTAAAAGGAACTAGACAATCATTAGACCAACGCTCTAAAAGGAATTATGTAACTACACTCAAAGCCTTTATTTCATATCCAAATTTTTTGGAAGGACAAATGAACACATTTGAGCATATATTTGTTCAAAAATATATTTGATGTGTGTTGACTGAATTATTCCTCACTGATTATGCATACTACCCTACCAGACATTTTGGTTTGCACATTAAAGATATTATGACTTCTCACTTCTTTACATAAAATTCAATGAATAAACACCTTTCAGGGTCCTTGTTTTCATGATAAACAATGTAGGGACTAATAGTGATCTTTTTGCAGTATTTTTTCAATAATGCTTTTATAATTTTCCATTATATTGTATTGTATTTTATATATGATCTAATATTATAATTATTACTTTATTAATTTACTCATAATTTTCCATTTTATTAAAAATAATCTTATTAAACTGAATTTAACCTTTGGAAATGGTTAAATCATTTTGGTCAGTGTTGATATGCTTGTTTCTGGCTTTGTTTTTATAAATTCTCCAATTCATTGGTTCTACTCTCCAGTCCAAGCCATTGGCTTCTTGGCACCTTTCTTTAACTCTAATAGCTACTTTTTATTCTGGGTTTATTGAACTGTCTTAAACACTTTATACGCATTATATTTTTAAATCTCAAAACAGATCTTAGTTGAGATAATTGGAGCTCAGAGAGATTAAGTAACTTGACTGAAACCAAATAGCTAGCAAACAGCAGTGATGATTTAAAATGAGGATTGCCAAATACCTTAACTAAATAAGAAATATCTCTGTCATGTGGACACCATGCTCTTGGTTCAACTTGCACCCAAACAAGACTTGATCCTTTTTATGATATGTGTGTGTGTGTGTGTGTGTGTGTGTGTATGTGTGTGTGTGTGTGTTTACATGAAGGGAGGGGAATAAGAGAGACCTCTAAGTTTGGCATAATTGATAGAAGAGAAATACAAGGATACCATGAATATCTGGAACTCACAGATGAATCCATATATTGCAATGTGTTAGTGCATTAGAATATGAAGCAAATGGAATTCAATGAAATGGATGCTTATTCACTTATTAATGTTCTTCATTGATTTTATGGGAAGCTTACAATGGTTTTATGCCCTTTCATCAAAAAGAAGATGGAGCCAATTTAAACGTTTTAATTGTTGGAGTTAGAAATAGATTTGCTTTTATCAAATCAATATTGCCTTGACCAAGTATCAATTAAACTAACAAGGCTCCTACTATCACATGAAGGAAGGGGTTTAATTAAATTTCTTTCTCTCACTTTCATAATGAGAGAAAAAGATAAGTGTTACATTTTTTAATTGCACATAGACTCTAACATAGATACCAAAAATATAAGCGTTAGAAAGATTGAAATTTACATTAAAGGCACAAACTGAAAAAAAAGATGTTTTCTTCATCATCCCATTTTCCATATTTCTAAGAATATTTCCACCATTTACCTTTTTTCATCTTAAAAAAACTAGTAAACTCACGTGGTTATTTCATTGTTAGAACTAGTTGGAAGTTCACATTTTCTATGAACAAACTTAGCATTGGGAATTCTGTTGTCAATAGACAATGACTTACTAAGGTCTCAGTCGTCTTCAGAATACTATTTCTATCCTTGTCTAGTTGGCTTTGGGGTATTAGTGTCATTCCTCTTCATTCTTCTCCATATTACCAATTGAGAAGTTTTGGAATTCACTTCTTATCCATACTCCCCACCCTCTTTTAAAGCCTTCTCTTATTCTCCACTACTTACAGAATGCAGTTCAATTTTCCTTAGGATTAAATACAAAACACTTAAATCTTCCGTCTGTCCATAGTCCAAGATGACAGAGCACTTGGACTAACTGCAATTCTATAAAAACTGCAGCTCTTATTTTTGTTGTTATTTGAGGTTGCGCATACTTACCTGTCTCTGCTGAAAATGGCTTCTCTCATCACCTTTTCTGGCAAAGTACACTTGTTCCTCATTATTTGTTCAGGGCACCTCCCCGCATACTAAAATTGTAGATGCTCAAGTCCCTTATAAAAAAATGGCATAAGCTTTGCTTGTAACCATTATGCAATATATGTCAAAATAATACATTATGCTATGTTGGCACAATCTGTTTATAGTTTAAAGTGCTTCCTCCCATATGCTTTATTCATTTATTATTTTTTTTTAAGACAAGGTCTTGCTCTGTTGCCCAGGCTGAAGTGCAGTGGTGCAATGATTACTCTCTACAGTCTCAAACTCCCAGGGTCAGGCAATCCTGCAGCCTCAGACTCCAAAGTAGCTAGGAATACAGGCACATGCCACCATGCCTGGATAACTTTTAAAAAATCTTTTGTAGAGATGGAGTCCCAGCAAGTTTCCCAGGCTGGCCTTGAATTCTTGGCCTCAAGCAATCCCCCCACCTATGCCTCGCAAAGCACTGGGATTACAGCTGTGAGCCACTGTAACTGGCCTCTCCCATATCTTGAAATCATCTCTAGATTAGTGATAATATCTAACAATGTATATGCTATGTAAATAGATGTTATAATGCATTTTTAAAATGTTGTATTGATATTATATATTTATTTAGTTAGTTAGTTCAAATATCGTCAATTCTTGGTCAATTGAATTCATGAATTCAGTGGGCTATATTACTCATTCATCCAGAAACAGATCAAACACCATTTCCTTTCTGAACTTATTTTTATACTTCCCCTGCTTCCGTCTTCCTCTGACAAACTTAATCACTTATCCTCTGTTCCTCTTATATCTTGTACATTTGTATCATTGAATAAATTATGTTCTATTGTCACAATCTGTTTATATATTTGTTTCCATCACTGAAATTCAAATTCAGTAATTCAACATTAACCTTCTATTTATCATTCTATACCTTATGCCAAACTTAGAGCTTAATATAGTATATAGTAGACACTTATAGCTACTTATTGAGTGACTGAGATTTTATTATTTTAAAATCTATTTCATTCAATAAAGTAGTAAAATGTATTATGGTGATGGGTGGAGAACAGTAAGCAATAAGTAATACTGGTGTAATGGATGATTTCTTTTCTAAGATAAAAATATATAAATATAAATATAAATATGAGTTGGGTGGGAAGGGTCTGGATAAGAGTTTCACATAAATTGCTGAAAATTACAACTTAAAAATCAAGCAGCGATTTAGTTTCTACATTAGAAAGGGAAAAACCCTCAGCAAGACATCAAATATTTCTACCTTTGTTCTGCAAGCTACAACACCTCTAATCCTTTTGCCTAGAGCTTCAATCACGCCAATTTTCAAATATGTTGTCTTTCCCTGTTTTATTGTCTTTCAGCTACATTATGCACTAAACCAATTAATTAGAGCACCAAATAATAGGGCCACAGTTCCAAATTAACTTTCAATATTATCACCCTTTTGCCAGTGGCAAAAGCAAAGATAACAATGATAAATCTATACTCTTTATTACTAAATACCTATTAAAATAAATGATTCAGTAAAAATATTTGGACACAATTCTACAATATGTGTGACTATTTCCTGTTTTTACAGTCTATATGAAGAAAAAACATTTTTTTCTCCATTATTATTTTCATTCAAAATTCTTCTCTATATGCCTTACTCTTCTGGGTTTTTCAAGTAACTAATTTTTAAAAATTCTTTTGGAAAGGGCAAAGTTAGTGTATCATTCTAATAATACATGGAGCACGCCTAAGTTTTAATTGTTTATCTTATTTCACTTAAACTCTTAAATACATTTATCAGGGAGATTTTGCTTCTTTTTTGTAGCTTACATTAACAATCTTTGCAATAAAAGTATCTAAGGGTCTTCACTACATTCAAAGAATTATAAAAACATAAAATTAGCTGATAACAAAATTTTCAAGTAGCAATATTACCTACCCTGTCATGCTGAATTTTAACATAAAAAAAGAAGATAAATTAATATGCATTTTCTTGGAAAAATAGCAGATTTTATTTTACTGCAGAAATTGTTCTTGGACAATATCTTATACTAATACACATAAAAATAACTTCTTAGTTTAAGATCAAGTTTGTGAACTTTGTAAAATTAATGATGAGAGAGGATTTTTAACAGATCTAACTTTAGGCATACATTGCTTGAAAATTCCAGATGACTGAACAAATTCTAAGGGAAGGTTTTCTCAAACTATGTTGCATGATTGAATAAAATCTATCATCTTCATGTTGTATCACTGCAAAGTAGGCCAAGTGTGTCTCCCTTTACCTCTGCTTTTATATGTAGCATTTCCCCTGCTCCAGGTACCCAGTGAATTCATATTACAAATCCCCAAATATAGCATCTTACAATCCAAAGATCGTAAGACTTTAACTTAATGCTTCCCACAAAATCTATATTTACAGGTTTATATATGATAGATGTTTATATCTTAAAGTTACATTTAATTAATTTCAATAAAATAAAATTAGGATTAAGTGCACAAAAGGGGTAACAATATCCAAACAAATTTTGCATAAGTAATTTAGCCTATAAGTTCTAAGAAAGGTACAATCAGGAATAATTAAATAATATTATTAAATAATATTAAATAATATCTTCTTGTATAAAATTTAAAATAATCATTAGTCTTCACTGTTCACAGTTGTAGAAATAGCTATCCTGTGAGCATGAGTTATGCTATTTTATAACTGAAAATTATAGAATATTTGTACTTTTATTGAAGTATGTAGCTGATATTTTTTCCTTACAATGCCTGCAATCTCAATCGCAAGGGTCAATATAAATATACCAGAAAAATACAGCCAGAATTGTAAACAGCTTATAAAGTAAATGATAAATACTTATCGATTAACTGAGTTAACAGACTATTAACCTCAAATATGCACAGGATTTTGCTTTGGGTAACAACTAGAGTAGTATTTGGCTACTTAGACTTTTCATAAGATAAGTAAAATGAAAGAATTTTTAATCAGGGTAATATGGTAAAAACCTGTCTCTAAAAAAAAAAAAAAAAAAAATTAACAGCTGGTTGTAGTGGCACACACATGTGGTGGTGTTGTCCCAGCTACTAGTGGAGCTGAAGTGGAAGAACCACTTGAACCCCAGAGGTCGAGGCTGCTGTGAGCCATGATCACACCACTGCCTTCCAGTCTGGGTGACAGGGCAAGAAACTGCCTCAAGAAATAAAAATAAAATATTTTTTTGTTTCTCCCTTTTTCCCCCAAAGCGAGAATTCTGAACCATTTTTATTTTTATACAGACTTTCTTAGATGTTCATATGTATATGTGTCATAATCAGAATAAATTTCCTGGAAAAATCATTAAATAAAACTAATTTTTCATAAGATATTGAGGTTTTTCACATGTAATAGACTTTTGTACAATTTTAGGTATATTAGTGTGAGGTTCTTAAATTTTGTTTCTGCTATTCATAAGATTTGAAGATGATAAAGCTCAATTGACATGTACAATCATTGATCACTGAGCATAACAGAATTTTTCAAAAGGATAGTTTGTTCTCCAGGATAAAAGTAAGGAACTAAGATGAGGGTAGAGTCAGCAATTGTGCTGATTACTATTGGCATCGCGCAGGAAGCACCTTACATGAAAAAGAGAGTAGAAAATACATAAAAACCACCTGATATATCTGCCTGTGCTCAAAATTACCTCCCAAATTTCAGAAAATCAAATTATTAGTTTTCAGAGGACTTCTTAAGAAAGTAGGACCTTTTGCTGACTTAATTCGTTACACTTAGGGATCATATGGCTGATGTATTCTATGTAATGGAAAGCATGGCATCCAATAAAATCCATTTTGACATAGGGAAAGAAAAGGGAGTTACAATATTCAAACCTATCCAGCCTTCATCCTTTCTTATTATCTTTCACCTTAAGAAGTGTTCTTAAGAATCAACAGTAAAGTAATTCTGTGCTAGGTATCGCAGGAGAAAGAATAAATTGTAAGCCAATACCATTACCCTTAACTAACTCATAAATATGAAGAAATGCATAAATAAATATTTTAAATAATAGAATTCAATTTACAATTTTTAATTAAGAAGGGCCCCTTAAAATAAAATAGAATAAAACATGTTTTTTATAATATAATTTTAAACATTAATATAAACAAACTTCATTTGGTATTCATCCATATGTATACATAAAATATAATGAAGTAAAAAAAAAAAAAAAAAAAGAAACAAATAAGTCTATGATAAGCAGTACATGTTTTTTGGCCCAGAAGACAAGGAGGTTAATTATGGCAACATTTTGAAAGAGACATTATAGAGTAGACAAAATATAATCTGTGCTCCTGATTAATAAGTGAAACCTAGAGAATAAATAATGGGAAGAAGTATCCCTAGAAGATAATCAATAATAGTAGCTATCATTATGATTACTCTCATAATAATTATCATCATGAAATTCCATTATCAAAATAATAAAAACAAAGTATTTCTAAAGTTAATTTCAAGTATTTTTGTTTTAAGGGTTTCATATAGATTGTTTCATTCATTCATCATGAATTCTCTCTGAGTAAGATCCAGTTTTAAAAAGGGGAAACAGGCTTGGAGCTTAAGCCTCTTTCCTAGGGCCATAGAGTTAAAAACATTAGAGGTCAAAGTCGTATCTCGGTACTCTATCTCCAAAGACCATGCTTTCAAATGTCATGGTTTAATCCCTGCTTAAAGAAAATTTTGAGAGGAGGAAATGTCATGAATCTCAGAGACTATATGATCACCAGTATGGTTTAAGCATACGGTTCACATTAGAAAAAAAACCTTAATTTTAGTAGCTCAATTAGGAGATTTTAGGCTAAGGAATATCCTTAGAGAATCCTTGTGTAGATGGAATTCCCCAGTAATTGATGGAGGGCTGTTGTACATCAGCTTTGCTTTCTCTTGCCTTAGGAAGTCTCTATAGTATTATAATTTACAGGGATTTAGACTCCGATGTCAATCAGATTGTACTGAAAGTTATGCCACAAATGTGTCATAATAAAAGTACATGCTTTGGGGAAGTCACTCTAGATGTATATTAGAATGATATCAAATTCAAATATACCTATCACCTTACCCATCTTCAAAGAGGGTAGTTATGATGATGTTCATTATGAAAATTACACCACAAAACTGACAAATGTGTATGCATCAGAGTCTAACTGCTCAACCCCAGGGGAATATTACTTCAAGTGTCAATGTCCCTGTTTATATGAAATGGATTAATAGAATTTTTTAACACAGCATTTTGGCATTAGCATTTATTTTAGCCCAAAGATAATAGTGTTAAATTGTTTTATTTTCTATTGTGTTATTTTGGAGGTTACTGACAGTTTTCAGTCAAATATAGATAAATGAAACACGTTCAGAATAAACCTGCTCTTATGTATATATAAGATATAATAGCTTCAAAAGTAAACATTTTAAACAATCAATGTTTTACTACATTAAACCCAATACATAGGGGTTATTGAGTAGGTATTTCTATTTTGTTGCTCTTATAAGGATATTGTCTGAGAATAATTACACATTTTAATTTTAAAATCTCAATTACATATCATAATTAGCTCTAAGATTCAATTTTCTTATTACTTATTATTTTAACCAATATTCATGGTACTTATGGTATGTAACATTGTATATGTTCATTTGTTTTACATTACTGTTAGCTACTAAATATTACAGATATTTTATAATATGCATGTATTCTAGGACTGCATATTTTTTACTGGTTGAATATAATGGCATGGTAGATTTTTAGATAAATACAAGTTTTGACAGTTGAAAAAGGGGATCATTCTATAATCTCTTTAAGTTTAACTATAAATACAGATTCATCACAAGTAGCTCCAAGTAGCTGTGCAATAGAATTCAACTAAGAGTAAAACAAATGCCCACATCTTGCTTCTGAAGAGTTTGAAATTTCCCATCAGTGATGTTATACATACATAGCATTTGTAGGATTCCTAAGTGCTCTCACAAGTCCCATTGAAACTGAGATAATACCATGAGATCAGCTTTATCTTCATTTTACAGACAATAAATTTGGTTTAAATTGCTCAAGGACACATAGCTAGTAATTGGGAACATGTGAATAAAACCTTGATAACCATCCAATAATACCATAGTTTTTCTACACACTGTCTCTCTAAAAACAAGAGGATTGTGCATATGAAATAAGAATGTTGATGCTAATTTTTAGTTGTGTGTAGTTTTCTGGCTTTCAGAAATAATCATGTGAACCAAATTTTGAAACAAAGTAGAGTTACATTTGGTAACATTTAAAGGAAGAGATAAAAGAATCTCCTTTTGATGATTGTGAGATTGTAAACTTCCAAGATATATTTTACATTTAAAAATCATCACAATATTGATTTCATCCTTTCTATATTTTAACAGTAAGCACCTGTGAACAAAACTATTTTTAAAATTACGTTTTTTTCTTAAAGAAAATTCTAAATCTTTAATGAGGAAGGGATTGGACATGTGTAAAGAACACTACCGACATTTGATTGAGCATCAAAAAAAAACATCTAAAACAAAAAAAAAAAAATAAAAATCTTGAAATATATACATTTAAGGCAGTTTATATACATTCCCAAATAAATGAAATGCTTACATGTAAACAATAAATTAATAAATAGTGTTAAGAAATACAAATCTATGTTTGCAATAATAGGAATCCCAGATGTTACAAAAGAGCCACATTTGACTACATAGAGATTTAAAACTTTTGCAAGATAAAAATTATGAATCATGAATTCAATAAGAAGACAATATATAGGGAAAATATTTTCGCTTCAGGTGACAAAGATTAATACTTATATAATACAGAAAGGACTTACAAGGAAAAGGAAAAAGTGAAAAATGATAAAAGGTTATGAATAGACAGTTTACAGAAGAACAAATCCAGAGTGATTAATATATATGAAATGATGCTAAAGTTTTCTATTAGCCTAGAAAATAAAATTTAAAATAATGAGATATTGTTTTATACCTCAAGAGTCTGGAAGAAATAAACAAAAGTTATAACATGGACTGTTTTCAGAAATGCACAGGGAAAGGTACTCTTATTCAATACTACTAGAAACGTGAAATGTTACAGTATTTTCAAAAGTAATTTTGTAAACCTCCTTTCAATTTCCAGGGGCACATAAAACACACATACATTCCTTTCAACAAAGACTCAACAGTTCTTGTCCTCAGAATATATCCCATCCAAATAAAATTACTGTAGTTCAGGAAGAAAACATGTCAAAACAAAGACCATGACTATCAGTTGAAAAACCTGTGAGTTTTCTATGCCATGTATTAGCATATAACAATTTAAAGGACTGAATTAGAGCAATACTTGCTCACCACTGTGGATAAATGTCATTGAGTAATGAAGATACAAGTAAATTGCATTTAGTATGACCTCATTTTTTAAGCAAAAAATGGTGACATTACAAAACCTGATGTGAATATATTAATACTTATGTGTAAACATATTAACATATATGGGTATAGGATTTTAGAAGTAAGGGCACAGAGGAAAAATACTAGATTATTTACATGGAAAAGAGGGAGAGTGTACAAAAAAAGCAATAATATGTGATCAAATATCTTTAAATTCAGAAAATAAATGGATATATAATTTGTGCATAGCAAATGCACTGGCAAACATGTGATACCATATGCATACATATATACAATACTATTTGCATGTATTATGCATATGTTATTCATGCATGTTATATATCAACTTATCTTTAAAAACAAAGTGTTATATCATAACTTGAAAATAATACTCTACTTTGCCTTAAATTTTTCTTATTAGCCTATTACTCTCTGGCTATAAATTTTTGATTCCTAAAGATAGAAACTTTAATTAAAAAACACAAATCAGTATCCTTTTGGATATGACTCATTTTAAAATCTGAAATACACTTGACAGCATGCTTTTTGTAATTATAAAATAATTTTATATCTTAGTGTCTGTCCTATTTTCCTAATCACAGGTTTTTATCTCTGACTAAATAGACAGTGAAATTTACATTCAACTCCTAATAATTTTCTCTTTTATTTTTGTAACCCAAACTAGCAAAAACACATAAGAAAAAACCTAGATACAACATATAATTTGATGTATTTGAAATATTATTCTCATTTTGAGAAATGAGTTTATTATATCTGGTTAAAATCTCTAAAGCTGAATTTTAATTATTATCTCTCTGGATACTTGGAGAGGGAATGATTTTATTATGTAATTTTTTAACTTACGTAATTAAAGTATGTATAAATACTCAAGCATAAATTAAAAAATAAATAAGTGATTTGTGATATGTTGTTGTAGGTACACTAAGTGAGACTAGGTCCAATAATAAACTGTTAAGAATATACTGTTTTGTTTATGCAGGAACAGAAAACCAAATACCGCGTGTTCTCACTTTTAAGTGGGAGCTAAATGATGAGAACACATGGTCACAGAGAAGGGAGCAGCAAACACTGGGGCTCACTTGAAGGTGGGAGGAGGGTGAGGATCAGGAAAAAGAACTGATGGGTACTAGGCTTAATATTTGGGTGATGAAATAATCTGTACAACAAACCCCCATGATACGAGTTTACCTACATAACAAACCTGCACACGTACCCCCAAACTAAAAATAAAAGTTAAAAAAAATACACTCTTTTCTTTAAGAAGTCTCATAAATAAATACAGGACATTAAAGATTGCATTTGTATGAATGTGGTTTCAAAACTCCATGAGAATTTCAGTTTTAGGTGTTCATGGGGAGAAAGGCATTGTGATATATGAAGAACAAAGAATTTCATCTAAGTTTCCCTTCTATCCCTGTGGGACCTTTGATGAGTCAATCTGTTGTCTCTTAAGCGTAAAATAGGAATGATACTTCTTTCAGAGGCTTAATGATAAAAAATCAGGTGACATACTTGATAATTACTTTGTAGACATTAGAACAATACAGAAAAGTATGATTATGATCCTCTCATACTTTTGTTTATATTTTTCCAAAACAAATTCCCCACTTTCTTATACTTCTCTTAAAGCTATGCTTTATAGGATATTTGTGTATGTATACTATAATATGAAGACACATATACTTAAAGCCATTATTAGAAGATAGTCTTCATGAAACTTTCCTTGGCTTCAGAAATGAGTATGTTTATTCAACTACTTTCCTGAAATCTGAACTTGCTAAGATAGAATCCAAAGCATAACCACTTCAATATTAAAAATAAATGAATAAAAAATTACACCTTTGGTTCATTAAAAAAAAATGAATGAATATCCATACATAATGTTCTTTAAATTGGCTGCAACAATCCCTATAAAGTGTTCTCATCCTGAAAGTATAGTTCCTTTTAACATATGTATGTAAAGTTTGATAGTTTGACAAACTAGTAAAAAGAGCAATAAAAGCAGTGTGTAGACATGTCTTCATCTCCACCAGTCTACAGTGAGGTTGTGCAACTTTGAGCAATGCTCTTAGCTTGTGACAGTTCACTTCCTCACATGTGAAATGGAATTTAACTTTCCTTTCTTCCTAGTTTTATTCACATGGCACCTTTTCCTGAGTAAATATGTGTGAAGATGTTCCGCAAACAATATAGTTTTTATTTCTAAATCTAATAAAGAATGGAAATAAATGTGTTGAATTCTCCTAGATTTTGTTCTATTCTTACCTTTCTTCTGAACCACGTGCACCTTCTCCAACACATGTGACAGTGCCTGAGAAAAGTGCAGACCCGAATCAGAATCTGGCTCTGTTATTTGGAATCTGAATGATTTGGCCAAAGAGTTTAATTAGTATTATTTTTTATTACTATCCTCCTTAGCACCATCATAATGTCATTACTTCATTTTTAAGGTGGGCATCTATTTTCCATATATTTTTAATCATGCTTGGAATATGTGCAAACATTTACTTGTCCTTTTTTTAGTATGTTCTAAACATTTTGAAAGAAGAGTTCATGTGTGATTTTAGGGTAAATGTTACAAAACTACAGAAACACATAGAAGGTATTGCATAATAATTTTTTGTATAGTTTGTGAATTGTGTTTCATTAATTTGTTCTGTTTATATTATTTTTGTATTCCTTATCATTTTATTTTATATGGTGTACCTGGTGCACCCTAAGTTTAATAGAAGCTACTGGAAAGAGTTCCTTGCTTACAGGAAAAGTTTGGCATAAATATATTTTTGATGAATTATATAATAATTTTCCATTGGTTATAAATATATCTACATATATATTTATAGTATTGTATCTAGCATTCATTTTGATAATGTCCTTTATTAATATCACCACCAAGCCTTATGAAATAAATGCATTATAACTAACTAAAAGGCTTACAATCCAGTTGCTATTTGTGGTCAAATAAAACATATATATATATGTGCTGAACTCAACTCTAATAGTTCTTCACTCTTAATAGTTTTATAGATGGCTTTTGGCAGTTCTATCAAACACAGCTGCAGGGCTCTTTCAATTCAATGGAACACTCATTTTTCTAAGAAATTGTACAGTAAGACCAGAGAAAGTCTCTATTTATAAAAATCTAAATGCTTGACATTTGTATACACTATAAAGGGTCTAGATGTCCAGATATACAATAAACAAATCGAAGCTATAGATAATGTGTCCTCAACATCTAAAATGGGTAAACCACCAGACAAAATAGTTTTTCACTTCATTTTATTTTCTATTTTTGATTTGTAACAAAAACTCAGAATATATGGAATATGTTTTCTAATTGTAAGTGTTCTTCACAGAAATTGTAAAACAAGAAAATACTATCTGTCATTTAAGGATACAAATATTTCTAGCCTACTGATCATTTTTGGTTTTGCTCCTAAACTCTTTATAGATTTAAACAATCACAATTTCTGGGCGTCAGTAGTAAATTCCTTATCTTCAAAAAGAACTGTTGCTGAACTATATCAACTATAAAACTACTACAGTAGAGAAACGAAAGAGAACCCAGTTTGGGGTGTGTGTGTGTGTATGCATGTAGTGTGTATGTATAAAATATATGTAAATAAAAATTACAAAATTATAATGACTGTATTTCTATTCAGTTTGGGGGGTGTGTGTGTGTGTATGCATGTATGTGTGTATATATAAAATATATATAAATAAAAATCACAAAATTATAATGACTGTATTTCTATTTTACAAAAATACACAATTATTTTAATTCACACTTACTTTGAAGCTTTCAAATTAGAAATCAGCTATCTTTTTCATTAACTAACAAATAGAACTAAATTTTTTTGTGGTCTGTTAATTTCCTGAATATCCTTTTACAGTTTTTAAATTCATATGGTGAAATGATAGTGATCTTATATTTGCATTTCATATATGTGCCTCTAAAGTATTTATTTAATTAATTTATTTATTAATCATATTACTGTAATGTTGTTAGGCATTCTAAAATCTTCAAACAGAATTTATGTTGGTAAAAGCTTGCTTCACTTTGTACGTCATAAAATATCTTCCAAATACCCACCATAATTTATCCCCTTCAACTTTTGTTATTGTTCACCCAAAAAGTAACTATGTGTTAAATACTATTAGTTATATATAGTTAAATAATTATATGCTTAATTACTATTCATCAACTGTTTCATTTTCTGGATATATTTTAAAAATAATTATCCCCAAAATAGTTTCTTGACAAATATTGCCCTTATCCCTTTCTATTTTATCTTGTTGGATAAGTATCTTAGTTTTTCTACATAATTTAACACTGCTAAACCTCATTAAGATAGTATCGGTTTGTTCAAAATATTATACTAGTCAAAGGAAATAGAATCTTTGGCCAAAATGGATGCTTAATTTTGCCTCTACAGAATTATTGGAACTCAACATCCTTCTTGTATAATTATTTTCAGGGTTCACCTTTTGTTAAGCATATTTTACTCTTTGTTAATATTGGGGTAACCTTATTAAAATCTGTTGATCTAAACACTACCATGTACATATTAAAATAAATCATACTCTGACTGAGATATTTTTGTTTTTGTGCAACTAAAATTATTAAAACAGGAACATTCAAGGTATCAAGTTAACAATTCAACTTCAGTAATAAGGAATCTGGGACAAATATAGTTCATATTACTACTTCTGTTGCTGCGTTTGTCAGTAGCAGAAAATAAAATTAGCCAAAGTAATAACTTCAATTTATGTAAAGATACATTTACTGACACAAAATCTATTTCCTTATGATTTAATTTTCCAAATTGGAGAAAAACAAAACGACTACTTTTCTCATAACAAATAATTCTCAATTGAGTTTCCATGATGTATTTGGGCAGTACTTAATAGTTAAGCTCACAAAATTCACCCAATTTCGTGAAAGCAATATATCACTGAATATTCATGTTATTCAGTGCATATATAAATTTTTCTTAAACTAAGTCTTTGTGCTTTTTCTTCCCTGGAATACTTTATCCATCCATGCCTGTTCATCTGTCCTCTGCAATATAAGTTCCTCCATTAAATATTCTTCAACCACCCCAGCCCACCATAATTCTTTCTTCATATGATCTAATATAGCATTATTTGAATATAACTATTAGTAACCATTATTTGAAACTTAGAATGCCACTGTGTGTTATTACAAATTTTTAAATGAAAAAAGCCAAATTATAAATATTATTTTGGATTTATAACAGGTTGCTATTTAAACACTGTTTTACAATATATGATGAGTATGTGTATGTATATATTAATGCATATAGCCTACACATATGTTCTAGCAAATATATATATATATGTATATTTGTGTTAATGCATTTTCATGTAGACAACATGAAAGGATCTATAGATAAATTATTATAGTTAATGAGTTTTGGAAAAGTTGCTGGGTGCAAAGTAAACATATACAATCAATTACATATATGCACACCAGGAATGAGTGCATATAAAAATACCCATTATATATATAATATAAATTATCCAGAAACCAGGGATAATGCTATCAGAGTGTATACAATCTAAATAAATAAATAGAATGATCATATTCAGGGATAGGAAGAGTCAATTATCTAAAAATAACTATCTCAAATTGACCAATGTAGTTAGTAAAATTAAATTTAAAAAATTGTACGTGAAATGTATCAAGTTAATCTTAAAAGGCACATGGAAGTATAAACAACAAAATAAACTCTTAAGAGTCAAACACTCTTTAAAAAGAACACGGTATACACATTTATTATAAAGATATGGAAATTATGGCTATATATTGTTGACATAAAGATGACCAAATGAATTGTATTAGTCTGTTCTCATGCTGCTAATAAAGATATATCTGAGATTGGGTAATTTATAAAGGAAAGAGATTTAATAGACTCACAGTTTCACATGGCTGAGGAGCCCTCACAATCATGGAGGAAGGTGAATGAGAGGCAAAGTCATTCTTACACGGCAGCAGACAGAGAGCTTATGCCAGGGAACTCCAATTTATAAAACCATCAAATCTCGTGAGACTTATTCACTACCACGAGAACAGTATGGGAGAAACTAACCCCATGATTCAATTATCTCCAGCTAGCCTTGCCCTTGACTCATGGGGATTATTACAACTCAAGGTGAGATTTGAGTGCAGACATAGCCAAACCCTATCATGAATTAATGAAATGTATGTAAGGGAACCCATAAACAGAACTCTACTTAAATGTGAAAGCCAAAAAAAGAGATTTACGAGAACATTGTTATAGCATCATAAAAAGAATATTAATGAACAATACACAAAATGTGTAAACCATAAGGGAAAGATTAATATTAAAATATATTCCACTTCATTGTAACCAGGAGGAACTATTTGCAGCACAATGCCTCCAATGAATTAGAACGTAGACTATGTAAAGAAATATCAATCCAGCAAAAACTTTAACTAGTATTTCACAGAACAGAAAATATAAAGAATCAAAATCCTGAGAAAGGACAATTTAATTGATTAGTAACTAGAGAATTAAACTTTAAGCCACAATGAGTTAATATTTTATGCTCACCAAATGAAAAAAGTAATTTAAAAGTTTTAATATCAAGCATTTGTGAGATGATAGGTCTAGGGGTCTGTTTATACACTCCTAATTGAAGTGTAAATTTCTGCCACTAATTTATATGAGACATTAGATGTTTTTTTCTTTATTTTTTTCCCAAGCTAGTTGGGTTTGAAATTTAGTTACATATAAAATGTCACTGGTTGATGAAATACGATTATTAAAAATAATTACTGGAAAAAATGCTTTTTAAATTAATTTGTATACATGTGATTTTGATTTTTGTATATTTTTTGTATGTTTGTTTAAACAATTCATTAAATAACTGACAGTTGAGGAGCAGAACTCAAGTAGGATATCTGGACTAGACAACTAAGCTATAGTTAAATTTTGTGAAAATGATCTAATCCACAAAAAAAGGGTGTATATGAAAAGAGAAGAGATTCATGAATGGCCCCTAAACAAAAGGCAACATGAAGTTATCAGTGGAAGAGTAAGTGCAAGGTAACAAAAGTAGTGAATGAAGAGAGATAAAGAAAATCAGGGGAGAGAATCAAGAGAGTGATGGTCTCAGCAGCCAAGGAAGACTATTTGAATAAAATGAGAATTGAGGGTCCTGATAAAGATGCAATTTGAAAGAGAAATGTAAATTCAAGTTACACACAGAAGTTTCAGTCACTTGGATCTAAAAAGTTTTGATTTGCTTTTCTAAAATAATTTCATATTAAACCTTTATCTATCATATTTATCTCTCTCACTGTTTTCCTCATGACAGAACACAAAAGTTTCTCCATACAGCCTGGGTAAAGGAAGCTTTCCAACCACCACTTAGGCATTGTATGAAAACACACGTTACTACCATACATTAAAAATATTTTAAAATGTTACCATTCTTACTTTGTTTTCATATTGGATTACTAGGCTACATATTTGTATATCCACATAAAATAAAGAAGGCATTGATTATTTCTGTTTGACAATTATTATAGTTATAGCCCTAGAAATCGGCAATTTCCAAAGAGATACTTACATAGGTGAGAAACTCAAATTCATTTTTTAAATCTAGAAATATTTTGCTAAAAATATTGCCATCTACATTTATTGTGTAAATTACTAGGTAAATTAAGTATTAGGTTACACATTTTTAAAAAGATATGGAAGATACTATTTCTATAACTGACTGGCTAGTTTGCTGACATTTTCATTTTTTATAAGCATTTAAAACAACTTTACTTAAATGTATTTATCTTGTCTCCCGCAACACATATTCTCCACAGGCATGTATACCTGGAGGCATTATCTTATGTTTGATAATTTTCTTAATTAACCAGACAGAGTAAAGATCACATCTCTTCTCTTATAGTAAATTATTCATAAGTATTTATATCATTCAGATGGGGAGAAAGATGAGAAAACAAAATAAAAACTATGAATAACCTGTTTTCTTTGAATTGCTTGGATGACTTTCGTTTCCAATATGCAGAACTTTGAAGAACAATACGAAGGTGAATGGTAATCTCTAACTTTCCCTAGAGAGATGTATCTTACTCATGGACATTGTGGCACTGGCAAAGTTATTATTTCTGATATTAATAAAATGTTAATTTTAGAAAGTAGCTATCAATAGTTTCTTTTTCTAAGTCTAATTGTTTTATCCTAGGGAAATCCATAATACTCAAAATAACCATATCAACAAATTTTAGTGCCTGAAATTCTGTTTCTTCGGACAATGCAGTTCACATTAGAAAAATTAGACATTTAAAAGATGTAAGGGAAATTAATTGTTCTACAGAATACAAAACTTGGACCCCAGAGAGAATAAGTGACTTGTAAATGATATCATTCACTATTTAGTATCTGAGATATGATAATAACCAAGATAACTGACCATATGACAGTACTTGCTACTGTAACACATTGCCTTCCATAGATGACTGTTTCAACTAGAAGACAAATGTGAATCCTTGTGAAACAAAATCTATCTTAAACAAGTACATCAGAATTTAAAATGGAAAAAAAAATTCAGCATGAATTTAAAATACAAACAGCAAATATCTTGCATTTCTTTGGTTTTTCAATATTGCTAAGCTGATTTCATTAGAGTGGACACTACTGTCAAACATACCAAGAGACTTCCAATGCTATTTTAAATTTATCAATGAATTAAGAATTTATTACACCAAAGCATTTTTAAGATTTAATATCCTTCATGTATTTCCTGGTATTACATTGGACATTAGACATTAATCAACACTCAATGAATTTATAATGTCAAGTAATGACTAAATGATTCCAACATTAAAGGAAGAACCTTGTTCCAAAGTGATCTCTGTTAAGTGCAATAGGTTTGTCATGCACGCAGTGCTGAAGTAAGTTAATTGATTTTTGGAACACAGGAAATATCACTAGTTCTAGCTTTACCACCTAATTACTATATTATACCAAGACAATGCCAACATGTCTATTCAATTATGTTGTCACAAAAATGCAAAATAGTGCTTTGATGCCTATGGAGAACCTATTGAAGAGTCTATGCCTTCACTGAGAAGCAACTAATGATCCCAATGTGCTCTCACCCCAAAATTCCCTGAAGCAGAATAGAAATTAATGTTTTCTTTATCATATAAGAAAAAATCTCAACTCTTCTCAGGATGTCATGTCTACTATAAACTGTCTAAATGTAGTGACAGTGAATAAAGAATAGCCTCCATTTGTGGATTATTATTTATGGAGATACAGTTAAAACTCAATATACTTGCAATGTTATTTTACCAACACTAAGGAAATTGTAAAATTGTATCTATTTAAAAAGTTGAATAGGGAGAAAGTTTACTATACTAGATGACTGTACAAATTCTTCCATTGAGGTTTAAATCTCAGGTATTAATATATTACATATATTAGGTAAGTTTTTGTCTTAATTTCTTATTTGCAAAAAGAATAATAAAAATTTTTACATGAGAATATTGTGAATTTTAAACAACATAACCCTTTTTAGAAACTTAGAATATGTCTGGCATATAGTTTGTGCTCAATAATTTACTATATTTATTACCTGAATTAAATCTGTGAGCACTTCTGGTTGATACATTTTGCCTTTGTTTCCAAAACGTATTAATTTGTTCAATGGTCACAGCTATTAAATGTCCAGTCTGTGTCTATACAGTACTAAGCACTTATGCCTGTCATCAAGGCCTGGCCACAACAATTTTTAGGTCATTGAAATGTAGCAGGGCTTACAAAGACTGCGTATTTTATTTGAAATGAAGGAAGAGAAGGAATTAGATAAACTGTGTATATGGTACATCAGACTTTGGAGTAGAGTCTTTACATGAATAATGCTCTTTACTTCTTCCAAATACCAGTTTTACATATGAAGAAATTAAGTGCAGAAAATTAAAACAAATTATATCTTTAAATGGAGAGAGAGAATAAAAATGTGTATCTTAATTTCTAAATCTAAATTTCATTCTTTTGTTGTTGTTATACTTAAATCTTCCTCCTACTCTTAACACTCATTGTGATAGTAAATACTAATAACTCTAGAAAATTATCCCAAGACGTTTTGAACAAATGTTCTGTATTCTAAAACAGGGCCAGACACATAGAAAATTCTACATAGATGTTTGATTATACTATTAAGTTATGTCATTTTGACTTTCTGACATTTACTTTTCAGTAAAGCTATGAACTTCTGTCAATAGTAATCATTAATGAAAGTAGCATTTTAAAAGTTTCAGCCAAAGTTAGGTTGCAAATCAAAAATTAGATGGATTAATATTGTGTGATTAATCCTTTGGCTCTAATTTTAAGCTGTAGTTTTATAGATCTTTTTTGTATCATATGCATAAAGAGACTAGCCTAGGATTCGTAATGATTCTTGCTTTTGTCAATACTGCTTTTTGTTCCTGTAATACTTAATTTCACAGTCTGAATTTTGTTTATGCTCAGAGAAGAATGAGTCAGTTTGCAAAAAAAAAAAAAAAAAAAAAGATTTGGATGGTTTGTCTTTCTTAGCATTTCTATGCTAAGCCTCATTTCATAAAGATATTTTGAAACACAGTGATTTCACACTTGAGTTTACTATTTGGCAGCTGCTGGAATATACTGCCATAATCATCCTGCACATAGCCTTTGGAGGTATTTATATGGACAATCATAGCTTCAATTTTGATATCATAGCTGCAACCCAGGAACTTGTGACCGGTATAACTTGCACTGAAATTCTATTTAACGATGGCTCCTGCTTCATGACAATATAAATCTGTACCTACCATTAATCTGTAAACCTCTGGTATTGAGGCCAACTTGATCACACAGTTAGTATGCCAATTCCCGAGGATCTGCTGGCTCACAGCCATTGCCTGCACTGCCTTTGCCAGTTATTATATAATCAGATGAAATAATGTGTGGGTAGTATAATTCAGATCACTTTAATATTTATAATGATGATGAATAACTCTAGTTCTTACAGCATTACCTGATTTGGCTAACAATACAAAATGTGTTCATTAGATAACAATTACCTCTCCAGTTAAATTTGTGACGTGAAGATATGTTTCAGATCTCATTTCTCGTAATAAGTAAAATAAAGTGAATTAATATTTAACCCAATTGTTGGAACATCACACACAAATAATTTGGGCTCAACTAACCAAGTTTATGAGTATAAGATGACATAAGTTCATGTCACTGCTTGTAACATAACTCAAAGTGATACTCTGAGAAACAACATAGTCCCATTCGGAACCCTTAGATCAGTGAGTTCTCAGTAGTGGTGATTTTGTCTTCCAGGCAATATGTGGCAATGTCTGAAGACAATTTTGATTGTCACAACTTGAGGGACACAGATGTCATCCAGTAAATAGAGATCTGGAACACTGCTAAACATATTGTGATACACAAGACAGTACTGTACATCCCCTACAACAAAGATTTATCTGGCCCCAAATGTCAATAGTGCTGAAAGTGACAATCCCAGCTTTACATGACAGAAACATGTACTGCAAGTAATGTCCTTCTGTGGGATATAGAGTACTGTAAAGCTGTTGTCTGGTCTCTACTGTCCACAACATATATAAATGTTTATGCAATGAGCCACGCACAGTGGCTGACACCTGTAATTTCAGCACCTTGGGAGGCCGAAGCGGGTGGATCACTTGGAGTCAGGAGTTCAAGACCAGCCTGGCCAACATGGTTAAACCCCGTCTTTACTAAAAATACAAAAGAATTAGCCAGGTGCAGAGGCAGGTGCCTGTAATCCTGGCTACTCGGGAGGCGGAGGCAGGAGAATTGCTTGAATCTGGGAGGCAGAGGTTGTAGTGAGCCAAGATGGCACCATTGCACTCCAGCATGCGCAACAAGAAGCAAAACTTCATCTCAAGAAAAAAAAATTATAATAAATTTATGCAGTGAAAATCAAAACTATAGAAGTACAGGATGGGAAAGAAATGCAGTTATATCTCCAGTTTACAGGTATTAATTACTTTTATACCAGAATTAAATGTTGCTAGACACGTTCAAAGAAAGACCATCAGTAAAAATATACCTAAGCACTTTGAATTTAAGCACACATTTGAAGCAATAAGGAGTGTATGCAGTTTGACAGTGATATGAAGAATTTTTTGCACATGTCTCACTGTATGGAGATTATAACAAAATCATTACTTTGATAATTAATCTTGCAAGTATATTTTTGTTAAAAGCAGAACTTCAGTGAACGTTACACAGGAGTTTAATTTCAGATTCACAATTAATAATTCAATCAATATTTGCTGAATGTAACATAATAACTCAATACTGTCCTTTCATTCTTCAAAAAGCCTGTGTTAAGTATAAATAAACCCAGTTCATAGGAAGGAATATGAGAGAGGTACTTGACTGGAATTCCTCTAAGACCTATTGAGTCACCATGGGGTAAAAATTCTCAAATTGGTATTTGTCTAAGAATCACTTAAGAGTACTTTTTGCAGATTTATATGCGTAAGCACCAAAAAGTCTGATTTTGCGTGTATGCAGTAGGACTCAGTAGTAGGTATTTTTAAACCTTTCTGTGATACCATGCAGGGGATTTCAGAAGGTACATTCTGAAGGACTGCCTTAAGTTTGTAGTTTACTGGGTAGAAAGAAAGAATAGAAAGAGTTATTACAGAGAGGTCATAAGTTTTAGAGACTGTAAAAAAAGGTCATTGTTAATTTATAATAATAATTCATTGGTTCAAGAAGTATTTATTCCAAACTGATTTTCTACAATCAATGAGGTAGGCTCTAGGGTTACACCAATGAATAAAATAAAGAAAAAATAGTTTACCCACATGAACACTCCAACAAAAGTCTCCTGGAACAGATAAATAA
This sequence comes from Macaca mulatta, assembly GCF_049350105.2. NCBI lineage: Eukaryota > Metazoa > Chordata > Mammalia > Primates > Cercopithecidae > Macaca > Macaca mulatta. Next base: position 100,150,048 of record NC_133419.1, on the reverse strand, counting down.
CTTCAGTAAAGTTTCAGGGTACAAAATCAATGTACAAAAATCAGCAGCATTTCTATACACCAATGACACTCAAACTTAGAGGCAAATCAAGAAAGTAATCCAATTTATAATAGCCACAAAAAATATCTAGGCATATAACTATCTAAGGTGAAAGATCCTTATGAGGAGTACTATAAAACACTGCTAAAAGAAATAATAGGTGACACAAACAAATGGAAAAAAACATTCTATGTTCATGGATTGGAAGAATCAATATCATTAAAATGGCCGTACTGCCTAAAGCAATCTACAGATTCAATGCTATTCCGATCAAACTATCAATTTCATTTTTCAATGAACTAGAAAAATTATTCTTAAATTCATGTGAAAGCAAAAAAGAACCTGAATATCCAAAGTGATTGTTCGCAAAAAGAATAAAGCTGGAGGCATCACATTTTCAAATTTCAAAGAATACTGTAAAGCTTCAGTATCTATAGCAGCCTGGTATTGGTTAAAAAAAAAACAAAAACAAAAAAAACAGACATCAGACATACAGACCAACAGAACAGCATACAGAACCCAGAAATAAAGCCTGACACCCACAGCAAACTGATCTCCAAAAACAAAACAAAACAACAACAACAACAACAACAAAATGAGCAACGGGGAAAGGACTTCCTATTGAATAAAAGATGCTGGGATAGTTGGATAACTATACACAAAAGAATAAAATTGGAACCCTGCCTTTCACCATATACAAAAATTAAGTCAAGATAGATTACATATTTAAGTGTAAGACCTCAAACTATACAAATCCTAGAAGCAAATCTAGGAAATGCCATTCTGAACATCAGCCTTGGAAAATAATTTTTGGCTCAGTCCTAAAAGCAACTGCAACAAAAACTACAATTGATAAGTAAGGCCTAAGTAAAACAAAGAGCTTCTGCACAGCAAAAGAAACAACCAATAGAGTAAATAGACGACCTACAGAATGGAAGAAAATATTCACAAACTCCACATTCAATATAGGTCTAATATCCAGAACCTATAAGTAACTTAATTAAACTGACAAAACCCAAATAATCCCATTAAAAATGGACAAAAGACAAAAGAAGTCATATAAGTGATCAACAATATAAGAAAAAATGTTCCATATCACTAATTATCAGAGCAATGCAAATCAAAACTACAATGAGATGCCTCACACACCAGTCAGAATGGCTATTACTAAAAAGTCAAAAAACAACAGATGCTTGTGAGCCTGCAGAGAATAAGGAATGCAAATACACGGTTGTGAGTGTATATATTATACATTCACATATATTAGTGAGTATATAGAGTAATATAGTAGTGAGTATTAGTGAGTAATATATAGAACATATATTAGTTCAGCCACTATGGAAAGCAGTTTGGAGATTTCTCAAAGAACTAAAAAGAGAACTACCATTCAAGCCAGCAATCCCATTACTGGGTGTATATCCAAAAGAATACAAATCATTCTACCATGAAGACATGTACTCTCATGTTCATCACAGCACTATTCACTATAGGAAAGACCTAGAATCATCTTATATGCCCACTTATAGTAGGTTGGATAAAGAAAACATGGTGCATATACACCATGGAATACCATACAGTCATGAAAAAGAACAAGATCATGTCCTTTTCAGCAACATGAATGGAGCTGGAGGCCATTATCCTAGGCAAATTAATGCAGGGACAGAAAACAAAGTACTTCATAATCTCACTTAAAGGTGGGAGCTAAACATTCAGTATTTATGGACATAAGGATGACAATAAGAGAAACCAGGGACTACTAGAGTTGGGAGGAAAAGAGGAGCGCAAGAATTGAAAAACTATTGGGTACTATGCTTAGTACCTGTGTGACAGGATCTTTTGTATCTCGAACCTCAGCAACATGCAATGTACCGAGGAAACAAACCTGAATATGTATCCTCTGAACATAAAATAAAAGTTGAAAGGAAGAAAAAGTTTGTGCTAATGGAGTTTACATTCCTGTGGCAGGAGAAAGAAAATAAGTTACTAACAGGGAAAAATATTGAATAGTTGTCTTAAGGTAATTACTTTAACATGACTTGTAAGTAGATTCTTCAATGAGAAAACAGATTTAAGAATTTCTTTTTCTTCAGTATGTTTCTTCCTCACACACCTCCCACAGTCCTATTATTACACCAATCAAATAATGAAATACTAATTGATATCAAATTAATGAGCCCAGTGTTTTTCTTTGAAGCAACAGCATATCTCACACCCTAAGTGATTTATTTTTTTTTTTTTTTTGCCACTGATAACCAAAAGTAACTTCTTGGCAAATCCTTCTGCCGTGTTTTATTTTTTTTCCATTTGTGAAAATATATTATATGCATTTTATTTTCAATGGATTTATATCTCCATAATAAAATGGCATTTACCATCATAATTAAATTTTTTGTGGTTTACTATAGTGTTACCACTTTGTTACCTAACAATATAATTTTTAAAAGTTCACTAATTGAAATGATGAAGATAAATTGTGTGTGGGTGGGTGTGTATGTATGTGTGTGCACTGTATTCCTCAATCATCAAAGACACATATATTGAAGGACTATATAAGGCTTATAAACAGCAAAGCAAATTTAACTGCAGTATCTTGAAAATACCAGAATGCAAAGTTTAAATCTATTTATTTACTACAGACTTTCTTGGAGCTTTTCATACATAACTGTGAATTGTGATCTCCAAAAGATGATCAAATAAGCTGTGTGACCTGTCAACTTATTCAGCAACAAATTCTTTTTATAGACATAATAAAAGGAACATATGATTAAGGATACAGGGAAAAATGAAAACTGACTTTAAAACCCAACAGCCAATTTTTAAAAAAATCTATCAATCTGTTTACCTTCTGCACACACATATATGTATATGTAGCCTTATAACTAATGGTCTACATTTCATTGAGTGTAAAGTGTTAATTAGAAATACTCGGTCTCCGCTTTGAGTTGAAATTTAGTGATTGTGGTGCTCACATTTCCACCTAAGAAAGAATACATTTTCGGATCAGTCCTTGATCATTGAGTGACTCACACCTCCCAAAGAACACAACAAAGTTCTCACCATCAAAGCACTAGAAAGAATGGTATCAAAACAAAACAAAACGAAACAAAAAAACAAACAAAACCCATAATCAAAGGAAGGAGTGTTACAATAGAAAATGCCACGTCATTTGTTGGCAACTCTGTAAATATTGCCTGGCATTTTATGGACTATATTGGAAGGAGCACATATCCAAGGAAATAAATTGCTAAGGATACACACACAGAGATTCTCTAAGTACACATATTATAAAGATGGATAGTAATATTAAAAGACTGGGCTGAAAGAAAGATTAATTCTATTACAGACAGGTTATAATTACAAAATAAAAATACCTTCTATAAGATTATTCATTGAATCTTGAACCTTGTGTATTTATACACTGACATGTCCTAGAAAAGATTAATTACTAACTTAAGAACATTTCTGACTTGTATATTTTACCTTTATTTTTCTATATTGCACAGATTATTTTTCAGTAGTGATGGATGTTAAAACCTTTACATTAACACTGTCTGTCTGTTTGGTTTTATGGGGCAGACGCTATCATGAAAGAAATCTAAATCCAAATAGAATCTTTGTCCTTTGTCACACTGATCAAGGATTTTGTTTTCTTTTGTCAGTTTGTCTGTTTTTAATTGTTTTAGACAGAACTGAGGATCAATGTCATAATTTTCATTCTTAATTTTATGTTTTATCCAGGGTTTAGCATTGGAATTCATAAGAAAAGTGATACAAACTTCTAAAAAAGGTTTAGGGATGCAAAAGTTGCAAGACCCCAGAATTTTTTTCCAAATAAGCTGGTAAAGGCGGAGGAAGATGAAGGGGAGAGAGAGGAGGAAGAGGCGGGGAAGACTTGCTTCAGTTCCCTCTGTGTAGGCAGTGAGGCCAGAGAGAACCCTGAAAGCTTTCCATATGTTGTGGGAAAAACACAAACGTTTTCTTATGTGACCAAGAGCAGCTTGGACGTGGCAAAACAAGCTGATGGACCTGATTACATTTTTTAGACAGAGTGAGGAGAATACAGATAGCGATATCCTGGATGAACAGATCATGCCTGTTCCTCTACTTTTCCCTACTGTTCATTCTCCCTTGCACACACTTAATAGATTTTTTCTCATTATTTCCTCTTAAGTTTGTCTCCAACACTTTTAGGATCAAAATCCTATGAAATTTAAAGGCAACCCCAGGCAAAAGCCAAAAGAAGAAAACCTCCTCAAATTATTCAACACAAAGTTTTCACCATGTAAAAGACTAGGAATCTGAGATAATAATAGACGATGATAAAGATAATTACATTAAATGTCAACTTAAATTGTGACCTAAAATTAAAACTTACCACACTTATATTGGTGTGCATCTGGAACAAGGGCTACTTAAACATTATTCTGACTAGGAATTACATAAAAATATTAAAAGAGGACTACTCACTTTTCAAATATTTTTTCCTAGACTTTTATGTGACTTTTTGAGACTTCTAGTTCCATCCTAGTTTCATAAGTGATGAATCTGTACAGGAGGTCTACAGAAAGATATGAGTGTTTTCCTACTCACAGTTGGAAAGCTACAGTTAGTTTACAGAATCACCCTCCCCTAGTAATTTTCCATCCTTCAACAATTTTAAAAGCAATTCATACAGAAAAACGGAGGTCACCTAATATGTGGGAGACATTATGACTCAATCAAAAAATGTTCCATTAACTTGGATTCTAGACTAAACTTTTAAAACCATTGATCCATAATGAAAACATACTTGCATAAACATATTATCACTCAAAACTCAGACATGGAAACTAGAAAATAATTTAAAACTATTTCAGTTGATAATTAAACTTGACTAAATCTCAATTTAATTTCCACTCTTAGAATATAATCAGAAGCTAATCTTTATACTATTTCAGCTCCATTAGTTTGAGTATTTATAGTCTTACATCTCAATTAGAAAATGTATTTTATTTTAAAATTTATATATTCTTAGTTATGTGATCAAACATTTTGTACAATTAATTTTTATAGTACTGTTTACAATTAATGAAAATTGGAAATAAGCCAAATGAGGAAGAAAATAGAGAAATAAAGTACTACATAAACCCTGTAATAAAACGTCATAGAGTCAAAAAGTTATAACTAGAAGTTAGTTACAGGTATTTTTAATTTACTTCTTAAAACTTTTCTACATTTGCCACATTTTTTTTCAGTCACAATGATAAATAATGATAAACTATTTTCTTACCAATATATTTTTGCATCTATGAATTTTTATTTATCTTAATATTGTTTCAACTGGTTCAATTATTGTAAAGCATCCATTTGATAATTGCATAAAATTCATCTGAGATACAGATCATGCACTTGTATGTAGATGAATACATTTATGATCAATTTTACCATTTCCAAGAAACATGCTATTCTTGGAGGAGAATTTAGTGAAAATTTTGACAAAAAATATTTTAGCATAGTAACAAGATAGCTAGAATTCTTATTCACAAACGGTTTTCTTGCCGAGTTAGGCAACGTTCCAAAATCATAATGCTTCCAAACTGTATGATGTTATTATGAAATTTTTTTTTAACAAAGCCATAATGAATTTCTCAAACCAAGTTGTTTCAAAAAATTTCTTAAATTACAACTATATGAGCGTTCCTCAAGTGATGTGTAAGACTCAGCAATGATAGATGATTCTGGAATATAATTTAAGAATGAATATGGTAATTGAAATTGTGTAGGTTCAGATTCCATTTTATGCCAATCAATTCTCTCTAATTTAAAAATCAAGGTCAAATGCCCCATGTTTTTTATATAAACCAATCACTTTCTAGAGTATCTTACTAACTCCATTACAGGCATTAAGCCAAATTGACTTTTGCTTCTAGATTCAATTCTGGAAAAATTTTAACAGATACAGATTATTCTTCTTATTAACCCCCATATGCATTATTCTACTTTGATGGATATGTAATATGATTTATCCAATTTTTAAAATATGTAGTGCTTTCTTTCCCTAATATATATTACTATATGATTTCTGTATACAAATTACTTTTGAGGACATTATATCCAACTTATAGGAAAGATATGTTACAAAGAATCTGCAACTTCTTTAGATTATTTTACAATAGCGCTCTGTTATATAGCATAGCAGTTTAGGAAAAATGCACAAGGAATAATATAAAAATGCAAATAAAACAGGGAATAAAATCGCTTTCATTGACTTTTTCCTGGCCTTTGGTTTGTGGATAGTAACCAATAATGAGATAAAATGCAAGAGGTAAAGTAAGAGCAATTATTTTTGCTTATAAAAATTGGATCCATGGCCGGGCACGGTGGCTCAAGCCTGTAATCCCAGCACTTTGGGAGGCCGAGACGGGCGGATCACAAGGTCAGGAGATCAGACCATCCTGGCTAACACGGTGAAACCTCGTCTCTACTAAAAATACAAAAAACTAGCCAGGCGAGATGGCGGGCGCCTGTAGTCCCAGCTACTCGGGAGGCTGAGGCAGGAGAATGGTGTAAATCCGGGAGGCAGAGCTTGCAGTGAGCTGAGATCCGGCCACTGCACTCCAGCCTGGGCGACAGAGCGAGACTCCGTCTCAAAAAAAAAAAAAAAAAAAAAAAAAAAAAAAAAAAAAGGACCCATAATTATTAAATCAAAGAATTAAAACATAAAATTATCACTATAGTTTGCCTTTATTTTTAAAGTTTTCATTAAAGTATCTGGCACATAGTAGGCATTTTATTTTATTTTTATTTTTATTTTTTTTTGAAATGGAGTCTTGTTCTGTCATCAGGCTGGAGTGCGGTGGCATGATCTCAGCTCACTGCAACCTCCGCCTCCGGGGTTCAAGCGATTCCCCTGCTTCAGCCTTCTGAGCACCTGGGACTACAGGTGCGTGCCACCATGCCCAGTTAATTTTTTTCGTATTTTAGTAGAGACAGGGTTCCACCATGTTGGCCAAGATGGTCTCGACCTCCTGACTTAGTGATCCGACCACCTGGGCCTCCCACAGTGTTGGGATTACAGGTGTGAACCACCACGCCCAGCCTATAAATACTTATTAAATGACTAAGTAAATAGTTGAATGGATTAAAAAAACTAATACATTAGAAATAGAGCTTCTATTTTCCACAAGTAAAGGATTTCTATCTTGCAATAATAACATCAATCTTACACAATGTTAACATACTGAAGAACACAAAATAAGACAATTTTAATCATACCAACAGAACAAAGAATGAACAAAAGAAAAAGCAAAACAGGAGTAGATATATATTTTTCAATATTTTCGGTGTAGTAATATTGCCTGAGAAAAACAATAAATTAAAAAACAACTAAAGCCTGGCGCAGTGACTCACGCCTGTAATCTCAGCACTTTGGGAGGCTGAGGCGGGCAGATGAGGAGGTCAGGAGATTGAGAACATCCTGGCTAACATGGTGAAACCCCGTCTCTACTAAAAATACAAAAAAATTAGCCGGGCGTGGTGGCGGGCACCTGTAGTCCCAGTTACTCGGGAGGCTGAGGCAGGAGAATGGCATGAACCCGGGAGGCGGAGCTTGCAGTGAGCCGAGATCGCGCCACTGCACTCCAGCCTAGGCGACAGAGCAGAGCAGACCTCGGTCACACACACACACACACACACACACACACACACACACACACACACACAACTAAAAATTACATTTAATTAAACATGAAATCACTTAGAATAAGGAATATACAAATAAACAAAACTTTCCTGTATCACTAACCACGTAGAAATACTGTGATAATACATAAGAAGAAAAACATATAAATTACAGGAAGAAACTCAATAAACTTATATAAATTATACAGAAAATTAAAATATGTTGTAGGAATGTAAGATATTTTTGGAAAAAGTATACAAAGCAAATGCTTTGGGCAGAGTTGGGGAGAAAATTGAATGAAGACCAAGGAAAACTGGACAACGACTCTAAATTTCATCTGATGAAATACACAAAACTGTTAAGAAAATACTTATAAAAATAGTGAGCAGTTACTTAGATTATATGTAATTTGTTTGCAATTTGTATGTAATTTGGTTGCAATAATTCTTTCCATGCTTATGAGAACAACATTTTGCCTTATGACTTGGCCCCTCTTCTATCAACATGTGAAATTTACTTTTACACTCTTTGAATCTAAACTTGGACATATGATTTGTGTGAGGGATAGAACATTAGCAAATGTGATACAAGCAGCGACTTAAAAAGCACTTGTTCATTGGGATTTGCTCTCTCAGGCTGCTCTTAGAACCAGAGACCACAATAGGAATGAGCCTAAACCAGCCTGTCGGAGAAGCCACTTGGAAGAAAAGAAGAGTAAAAAGTACTCAGCTGACTGCCTGACAACTACCACCCTCTGAGTGAGACTATCATGAATCATCTAATCCCAATGCAGCTACCACAGTCCCATGAGTGATACAAAGCAGGGCCAGCAGACGAACCATTCAGCTTATAACAGCCCAAATCTCTAGTCTTCAGTATTGCTAAGAAGTAAAATAATTGTTTCTATAAGCCACTATATGTAGGCATGGTTTGTTATGCAACAATGGATAATGAATACACATTAAAAATAAAAAAATATATTGTTATAATAATTAGAATAGAGGAACTGACTGAATGTACAGAGAAACCAATAGAATAGAATACAACTCCACAAACAGATCAAGGTACATAAAGATTTTTCACCTATGATAAAGACCTGCATCAAGATAGAATAAATGGATTTTATTTTAAAATGTAGCTGTGATAACTGGTCAATTAATGTCAAACATATATCTCAAAATACAGAGCCCCAATTATGTTTCTCTATTTTAGAAAACTAAATATAATGTCTGAAACTAGGAGAAAATATAGGTGAATACTTAAATGTGCTTCGCACGAGATTTATAATCATAATATTAACATCAGAAAGCCTTAGGAAAAAGATTATTCCCAGAATAACCCCATACAAAAGTAAAGTTAAATTTTATCAAAAACAATAAACAACAAATTCAAATTCAAATGAAATTCAAAAATTGGTAATAAATGTCAACATACACACAGAAGTCATTTTTGTAAACTTCTAAACAAAGACAATATTACCAACATGAAATGGTGAAGAGATACAGTCTTGCTGTTCATAAAGGAAAAATTGTACACTGTCAACACACCTATGAAACATTTAATCACAACTGTTATCAAACAAATAGATATCAAAACAACCACGAAATATCATTTTTATCTATCACATTAGTGTAGTGTAAATATAATGAAGTTCCCTTGTAGTACTCCTTAGCAAAATTTTTTAAGTCGACATTCCAATACTATGTCAATAAGAGTATGCATTTAAAATCTTCATGGAAGGCAGGGATTTAATATATTCAGAGTTTTCAAAAACACACCTAACTTTATTGAGCAATCCCAATTCTAATAATGGATTTTAAGAAGCATAATGGAGATGTTTAAAAAGACGTATCTATAAGTATGTTTATGGTAGCATTATGTTTAGGAAAGATTATTTAGAAACATGAATGTCATCAAAGATCAGTACAATGAAAAACCATCATGCTTTTAAATATCATGCTAACATTTCATATTAATAATCTGTGTCGATATTCACAATAACTGCCAAGTAAAAATGTACATTGCAAAAGAGTATACTCGGCAGGTATTTTTTACTCAACACGTTTCTTGGTATTAATAGACAAGGACATATACTAAATTATAACAATGGTAAAATTATGTATAGTTTTAATGTTAGTACTGGTATTAGTAGTAACATTATTACTAATCATACTAATACTAATTAATAACTACTATTAATTAATAACTGACAATTCTCAAGGACATACTATATACTAAGCATATGAAACCTAAGTATTTTATATAGATCATGCCACTTAATAATCCTCACAAAAATTCTGAGAAAAATATTATAACTATCTCTATTTTACCAATGACAAGTTTAAGGCTTGGGGAAGATACTTTTTCTTAGACTGTAAATTTAGCAAGCAGTTGAAGCAGATTTTGAGCCCCATTTAATTCAGACTCTTCATGTGTGTGTGTTTGTGTGTGTGTGTGTGGAGAATGTTTACTAAGATTGTGAAAATTATTAAAATTAAGCTGAAAAATGTTATTTAAAACAAAACAAGGCTAGTAGCCCTCCATATCCTCATTGTTTTTGGCCTTTCATCTGATAAAACTTATGTATACATTGGTACATATCCTTTTGAGAGAGAAGGAACATTCAAGGAGATAAGGAAGGAGGAGAAGTAGGAATGGAAAGAAAAGTTCGAGTATCCCCCCCATATTTATATTACTAAACCAAGTTAAATCAATCATTTTGGAGATTTTCATCCAATTATGAGTGGTATACCAGGAAATATTATTGCACAATGCTCGGTACTCCGTGATTACTGAGAATGTATGTGGCCAAGGTCAAAGTCTTTTTCTGTTTAGATTATTATTGTGTTTAGATTAGGAGTATATTGACCATGAAGCATACCTGTGAGGTTTCTACTGCCCATTTAACTCTGCAGTAGTTTCAATTTATTATTATTATTTTTAAGAATACCGCATCCATGATGTGAAGTCCTATTTTGGTTCAGCCCGGAAGCCAGCTTCCAGATACATTGCCTTCTGCATGAAAGGATAAAACCCAATCCTAATTTGATTTTCTGCTAAAACACAGGAGTCCAAACTTTATTCAAGAAAATTCTGCTGGCATTGTAGACATTTGCCTTTGTCAGTTCATAGGACATTTTGCAAATTCAGTAGAAACAAAATCTATTAAGGGAATATAATTCCAAGGGAAAAAATCCAACTAACTTTTCAAATATTTTAAAATATTCTCAGATCTAAACAAATCAGCATAAAATAATGTACTCAGACTATATTACATTGATGACTGCTATAAGAAATAGCCCTATTTAACTCATAGTTTTACCTACTGTAAGGATATTTTCTAAGACACTTTTCACTATTATTACAGAGCCATCTGTAAAATAATTCAAAAATATTTGAATAGCTCTAATTTTCGTGGAAATATGGTGATTCTTTATGTTTTTAATCTTAGGGATGCTAAACTATGTATGTCATATTTTTTCTGTCATCTCAGCAATTAGATGAATTTCATTTAAATTTGAGGTTCATGAATAGGTCTCAAAGTATATATATAAGGATAAAGTATATATGTTTAGCTTTAAGTGTGATTGCTATATAAAAGCAAATAAAGATATAATATCTTTATTTTTTCTTTTATTTTTTATTCTTCATCTCCATTTTAGTATATAATAAAATATAATTTGTTATGTGCTATCTTTAGCTTCCTAATTGCCCCCACTCCCCAAAGAACATACAAGATTGATTGAATGAACAAATTATCTTCCAAAGGTGAATGTTAATGTTTGCTTACAAATTAAGTGTAATTACCAATATAATTTTAAGTCACGTGATTTCAAAAAAAAAAAAAAGGTTTCATTTTCTCATTATATTATAAAAAGGCCTGCCTCAAAAAGCCATTAGTCATTTCATCCTGGTTTCTCAATTGACTGTGTAAATACCTATAGATCAGAGACTATGCCATGCATCTCTGTTTCCTTAGTAGTAGACACAGCAAGCTGAGTAGTTTTTTACAACTGTTTTGTTGGTGATGATGATGCTTATTGACTTAATGATATCTATGTCAGTTGAGTTTATTTATCTAGTGATTGTTTCTTAGGCACACGGTTATTATTTATTTATTATGTATTAATTATATTATTTATCATTTATATCATTATTAAATAAATATATATTAGAAATGCATAATAAATAATGACTCAAACTGATTATTTAGTAGGCACATAGGTAATGGAGGTGAAATAATTGACTTGGTTCATGCGTTCTGAGGTAACTCAAGAGTGAGGGAGGAGATATACTCACAAAACAATTTCAATGGTATGACATGCACAGTGATAGAGGTATATGCATTGGGTTATGGGTGAAACTATATAATAGGACTTAATAAAAGTAACAAATTCTGCAATGCTTGTAAATAGTTAACAATTTTTTACTGAACATCTCCTATGTGTGCACATAATGCTAAGATCTACCAATAGAGCATTGAGGAAGACAGAATCTTCTCTTTTGGTCCTCCTTCTGTCTTCATGTATTTTATTACTATTTTTTATTACACTCTAAGTTCTAGGGTACATGTGCACAATGTGCGGGTTTGTTACATACGTATACATGTGCCATATTGGTATGCTGCACCCATTAACTCGTCATTTACATTAGGTATATCTCCTAATGCTATTCCTTCCCCCTCCCCCAACCCACGACAGGCCCCAGGGTCTGATGTTCCCCTTCCTGTGTCTAAGTGTTCTCATTGTTCAACTCCCACCTATGAGTGGGATCATGCAGTGTTTGGTTTCCTGTCCTTGTGATAGTTTGCTGAGAATGATGGCTTCCAGCTTCAACCATGTCCCTACAAAGGACATGAACACATCCCTTTTTGTGGCTGCATAGTATTCCATGGTGTATATGTGCCACATCTTCTTAATCCAGTCTATCATTGATGGACATTTGGGTTGGTTCCAAGTCTTTGCTATTGTGAATAGTGCCGCAATAAACATATGTGTGTATGTGTCTTTATAGCAGCATGATTTATAATCCTTTGGGTATATGCCCAGTAATGGGATAGCTGAGTTAAATGGTATTTCTAGTTCTAGATTCTTGAGGAATCACCACACTGTCTTCCACAATGGTTGAACTAGTTTACAATCCCACCAACAGTGTAAAAGTGTTCCCATTTCTCCACATCCTCTCCAGCACCTGTTGTTTCCCGACTTTTTAATGATCGTCATTCTAACTGGTGTGAGATGCTATCTCATTGTGGTTTTGATTTGTAATTCTCTGATGGCCAGTGATGATGAGCATTTTTTCATGTGTCTGTTGGCTGCATAAATGTCTTCTTTTGAGAAGTGTCTGTTAATGTCCTTTTGCCCACTCTTTGATGAGGTTATTTTTTTCTTGTAAATTTCATTGAGTTCTTTGTAGATTCTGGATATTAGCCCTTTGTCAGATGAGTAGATTGCAAAAATTTTCTCCCATTCTGTAGGTTGCCTGTTCACTCTGATGGTAGTTTCTTTTGCTGTGCTGAAGCTCTTTAGTTTAATTAGATCCTATTTGTCAATTTTGGCTTTTGTTGCCATTGCTTTTGGTGTTTTAGACATGAAGTCCTTGCCCATGACTATATCCTGAATGGTATTGCCTAGATTTTATTCCAGGGTTTTTATGGTTTTAGGTCAAAAATTTAAGTCTCTAATCCATCTTGAATGAATTTTTGTATAAGGTGTAAGGAAAGGATCCAGTTTCAACTTTCTACATATGACTAGCCAGTTTTCCCAGCACCATTTATTAAATAGGGAATCCTTTCCCCATTTCTTGTTTTTGTCAGGTTTGTCAAAGATCAGATGGTTGTGGACATGTGGTATTATTTCTGAGGGCTCTGTTCTGTTCCTCAGATATTGGTCTATATCTCTGTTTTGGTACCAGTACCATGCTGTTTTGGGTACTGTAGCCTTGTAGTATAGTTTGAAGTCAGGTAGCATGATGTCTCCAGCTTTGTTCTTTTGACTTAGGATTGACTTGGCAATGCAGGCTCTTTTTTGGTTTCATAGGAACTTTAAAGTAGTTTTTTCCAATTCTGTGAAGAAAATCATTGGTAGCTTGATGGGGATGGCACTGAATCTACCTTGGGCAGGAAGGCCATTTTAATGATATTGATTCTTCCTATCCATGAGCATGGAATGTTCTTCCATTTGTTTGTCTCCTCTTTTATTTCGCTGAGCAGTGGTTTGTAGTTTTTCTTGAAAGGTCCTTCACATCCCTTGTAAGTTGGATTCCTAGGTATTTTATTCTCTTTGAAGCAATTGTGAATGAGAGTTCACTCATGATTTGGCTCTGTTTGTCTGTTATTGGTGTATAAAAATGCTTGGGATTTTTCCACATTAATTTTGTATCCTGAGACTTTGCTGAAGTTGCTTATCAGCTTAAGGAGATTTTGGGCTGAGACGATGGGGTTTGCTAAATATACAATCATGCCATCTTCAAACAGGGACACTTTGACTTCCTCTTTTCCTAATTGAATACCCTTTGTTTCTTTCTCCTGCCTGATTGTCCTGGCCAGAACTTCCAACACTATGCTGAATAGGAGTGGTGAGAGAGGGCATCACTGTCTTGTGCCAGTTTTCAAAGGGAATGCTTCCAGTTTTTGCCCATTCAGTATGATATTGACTGTGGGTTTGTCACAAATAGCTCTTATTATTTTGAGATACATCCCATCAATACCGAATTTATTGAGAGTTTTTAGCATGAAGGGCTGTTGAATTATGTCAAAGGCCTTTTCTGCATCTATTGAGATAATCATGTGATCTTTTTCTTTGGTTCTGTTTATAGGCTGTATTACGTTTATTGATTTGTGTATGTTGAACCAGACTTGCATCCCAGGAATGAAGCCCACTTGATTATGGCGGAGAAGCTTTTTGATGTGCTGCTGGATTCAGTTTGCTAGTATTTTATGGAAGATTTTTGCATCAATGTTCATCAGGGATCTTGGTCTAAGATTCCCTTTTTTTGTTGTGTCTCTGTCAGGCTTTGGTATCAGGTTGATGCTGGCCTCATAAAATGAGTTAGGGAGGATTCCTCTTTTTCTATTGATTGGAATAGTTTCAGAAGGAATGGTACCAGCTCCTCCTTGTACCTCTGGTAGAGTCAGCTGTGAACCCATCTGGTCCTGGACGTTTTTTGGTTGTTAGGCTATTAATTATTGCCTCAATTTCAGATCCTGTTATTGGTCTATTCAGGGATTCAACTACTTCCCGGTTTAGTGTTGGGAGGCTGCATGTGTCCAGGAATTTATCCATTTCTTCATGTATTTTAAATATATTCCCTCTCTTTTCTTAGATAATCCCTTTGCCGCCCTTCTTCCTATTCTCTTCATTCACTGTCGCCCTCCAACACACCCTTCCCAGCCTCTGATAACTATCATTCTAACTCTCTACTTCCATGATTTTGGCAATGTTTGTTTGTAAATGAACATGAAAAAGAATACCTCAAAAGTTCACAAATTCATACAGTTTAATCCATTACTTGCAAACCAAGAAAACAATCAGAAATGTAGATTAAGTTTATGTGTCAGGATTTGTAATGCAATTTTCTTTAGAGTTTCCATTTCTAGGTGTTGGGAACCTTTCACATCCTCTCTTTGAGCTGTATTCTATACCAAGTATTAAAACAAATGTATTTTTTATTTATTTATTTATTTTTTTTGAGATGGATTCTTGCTCTGTCACCCAGGCTGGAGTGCAGTGGCGCCATCTCTGCTCACTGCAAGCTCTGCCTCCCAGGTTCACACCATTCTCCTGCCTCAGCCTCCCGAGTAGCTGGGACTACAGGCACCCGCCACCATGCTTGGGTAATTTTTTGTATTTTTAATAGAGACAGAGTTTCACTGTTTTAGCCAGGATGGTCTCGATCTCCTGACCTCCTGATCCACCTGCCTCAGCTTTCCAAACTGCTGGGATTACAGACGTAAGCCACCGCTCCTGGCCTAAAACAAATTATTTAATATACATATGAATAAAATTTAAATATATATTTTATTCAGAACACCATTTTACTAATTTATTATGACCCAACTCAATATTTTGTTTATTAACTCTGGGCACATTATACAGAATACAAGAATCAAGAAATGTCACCATATGTAAACAAAGGATATTATTATTTGACAATATCTGAAACATCATTTTACAATTTATACCAGTATGTTCCAGTATGTTATTTGTACCTGTGTGCCTCCTAAATCACTCGATAATACCCCAATATTTCTACACATGCTTTTGAAAATGTTTTCATTTGTTAGTTGTTGTTTCAAATTGGAAGTCCCTTGTTATGGGATTTTCACTGGCTACAAGAAAGTTAAGAGAAAATGCAACTTTAGATGAAACCACTGAATAATTATTCCTTAGCATGTAGTAAATGGCATATTTATCTGGGTTTGAGAAGTCTTATCTAGGATAATTCAATTCAGCTGTAACAAAGCACTATAAAGGACTTTTGTTTATGCTGTTTGAAATTAAATGCAGCCATGTAGACTGAGGGAAAGAAGCCTTGAATGCCTGCTACAGGTAAAAAAAACAAAACATTAACTTGAAGATGATTCTTCAGGAACTATTTTTCTACTAACCCCTTCTCGGCAGAACAAAGCATCCTGCATTTGTGCACCCATAAAATATGCTAGTTTGTATTTCTTTAAAGGATCACATTGTCTTCATTTTTTATGTTTAACATATTATTTATTCCCTTATCATAGAAACAAACTTGACACAAAGTAGAAGCTCAGTTTTTGATGAATTGAATTGGGAAATCATATGGAGCATAACAGAAATATAAGAGACAAGCCGAAGTTATTAGATCATAAGTATATGTTAATTTCAGTTCATCCCAGATTAGCATTCTGACATTTTGGCAGTTACCAATTACTAATTGAAATTATAAAATATTTATATCCTTCATTACCTTAAAATAGTACAAGATTCAGGGCAATCAGGCAATAGAAAGAAATAAAGGGCATTCGAATAGGAAGACAGGAAGTCAAATTGTCTTTGTTTGCAGAAGACATGATCCAATATCTAGAAAACTCCATTCAACTAAATCCAAAAGCTTCTTAAGATGATAAGCAACTTCAGCAAAGTCTCAGTATACAAAATCAATGTGTAAAAATGACAAGCATTCCTATACACCAACAACAGGTAAGCAGAGAAGCAAATCATGGATGAACTCCAATTTACAATTACGGCAAAGAGAATAAAATACCTAGGAATACAGCTAACAAGGGAAGTGAAGGACCTCTTCAAGGCAAACTACAAGCCACTGCTCAAGGAAATCCGAGAGGAAAGAAACAAATGAAAAAAACATTCCACACTCATGGGTAGAAAAAATCAATATCGTGAAAATGGCTGTACAGCCCAAAATAATTTGTTGATTCAATGCTATTCCCATTAAACTACCATTGACGTTCTTCCCCAAAGTAAAGAAAAACTATTTTAAAATTCATATGGAACCAAGAAGGAGCCCATATAGCCAAGACAATCCTAAGCAAAAATAGCAAAGCTGGAGACATCATGCTTTCTGACCTCAAACTACACTACAAGGCTACAGTAACCGAAGCAGTATGGTACCAGTACAAAATCAGACACATAGACCAATTTAACAAAATAGAGAACTCGGAAATAAGACCACACAACTACAAGCAACTGATCTTCTACAAACCTTTCAGAAACAAGAAATGGGGAAAGGATTCCCAATTTAATAAATAGTGCGGGGAGAACTTACTAGCCATACGTAGAAAATTCAAATTGGACCCCTTCCTTTTACCTAATACAAAAATTAGCTAAAGATAGATTAAAGACTTAAATGTAAAACCCAAAATTATATAAATCCTGGAAGAAAATCTAGGCAATACTATTCAGAACATAGGCACAGGCAAAGATTTCATGATAAAAATGTTAAATTGTAACAAAAGCAAAAATTGACTAATGGGATCTAGTTTAACCAAAGAGCTTCTGTACAGGAAAATAAATTATTATCAGAGTGAACAGACAACCTACAGAATGGGAGAAAATTTTTGCAATCTATCCACTGGACAAGGGTTTAATATCCTGAGTCTACAAGGGACTTAAATTTACAAGGAAAAAACAAACAACCTTGTTAAAAAGTGGACAAAGGACATGAACAGACATTTCTCAAAAGAAGATATTTATGCAGGCAACAAATATATTAAAAAATGCTCAACATCACTGATCATTAGGGAAATGCAAATCAAAACCAGAAAGCGATACCATATCACAGTTAGATATGGCGATTATTAAAAAGTCAAGAAACAACAGATGTTGTCTGAGGAGAAACAGGAACACTTTTACACTGTTGGTGGGAATGCAAATTAGTTCAACCATTGTAGAAGACAGTGTGATAATTCCTGAAAGACCTAGAACCAGAAATACCATTTGACAAAACAATTCCATTACTGTGTGTATACCCAAAGGAATATAAATTGTTCTTTTATAAAGATACATGCATGCATATATTTATTGCAATACTATTCAAAATGGCAAAGACATGGGATCAACCCAAATGTCCATCAATGAAAGACTGGATAAACAAAATATGACACATATATAGCATGATATATTATGCAGCCATAAAAAGAAACAAAATCATATCTGTTGCAGTGACATGGTTGGAGCCGGAAGCCATTATCCTCAGCAAACTAACTCAGGAACAGAGAACCAAACACCACATGTTCTCACTTATAAGTCTGAGGTGAACAATGAGAACACATGGACATAGTGAGGAGAACAAACACTGGGGCTTGTAGTGGGGTGGGAGAGAAAGGATCAGAAAAACTAGCTAATGCATGCTGGGTCTTAATACCTAGGTGATGGGTTGATAGGTGCAGCAAACAACCATCGCATACATTTACCCATATAACAAACCTGCACATCCTGCACATGTACCCTGGAACTTAAAATAAAACAGTATAAGATTAAAAAGAAAGAGAATATGGTTACACACTGATAGGCTATTGCAACCTCAAAAAGTTTATAATCATTGATCTGCTTTAAATTGATATGACAAAATCTTTTATGTATGGTTACTGAGTTGTTGCTCTGCTTCTTCCTAAAGCTCTTCATTAAATGTTAAACAAATAAAAACACAGCAAGTAAGCAAATCTTGTTAGTCAGAAATCCCAGATAACATAATTTATTTCCCTTTAAAACATGGAAAATATGTAAATTTGTCATTTTTCCAAAAATCAATTGAATTCCCCTCAAAAATCAAAAGGCCAGATTTCATGATTGCGATCTATATCTGTATCTATATATACACACTTTTATTTATTTCCCAAAAAAGTTTTTATCATTTTTGTTGTTATATTTTGTTATCATTGGAGTAAACATCACTGGGGACCTACAAGAGAAACAATATGTAGTCTTTCCAATTCTATAAAAAACATATTTTATTGTAAAATGACCATTTCCATTGGGAGAAAATGGCTTCTAATCTCTTTTAAGTATAGAATTTTAACAATAGAAGAATCTTTATATATAAGTTTTATTCCAGATAGAAATCGATCACCCCAAAAAAAATCTTAGAAAATTCCAGTGGAAGCATATCATTTATTTACATTAAAAAGTACCTCTTTTTCTAAAAATTGAGGAGCTTAATATCATGAGGAAGTTTTCTTATTTTCCATTAATGTGCAATATATATGTATTACACATTACATTTATATGCATACTAGATAGACAGACAGATAGATAGATAGATACATAGATAGATAGATAGATAGATAGATAGATACGCTTTTTTCAAGAAAAGCAAACCATGTTCACAGAAGTAGCACAGTGATCATTTAGACTATTAAGGCCAGAAAGTTCATTTGCTCTAGTTATGCTGACACTAGCCTGAAACTGTTCTTGTATAGCATCTTGATAAATGTTTCCTATTTTAGAATCATGAATTCTTTCAAGGTGTCCCTGGGGTAAAGCCCTTCAAGCTTTTGTGATTTCCTCTAAATGTTTAAAATCACGCTCTCTTTATGTGTTCTGAGTAACAATTATGGCTTCTTTCCTGGAAATAAACTGTGTTTTACTCTTTCTTTCCCTTTTATTGACCTCCTGCTGTGTCCTGTTTTTTTTTTTTTTTTTCGTCTAAAATTGTGATTTAGTTTTATCATTGAAGTGGTAAAACTAATGATTTTTAGTTCCTATTTCAAACTTCGTGACTCAGGTAAAGAGACTACCAATTAAGTAATGCAATAAAAAAAGCTATTCAGTATTACAGCAATCATATATACACAAAACACCAGAATAGCTTAGAAAAGTGACTTAAACACTATATTTCATTAATTTAACATGTGTTCCAGTAAGAGAGATTTAAGCCACATTGAATGCACATTAGTAATATTATGTATTTTTTATTTAGAATTTAGCACTGAGTACAGTATTTGCATAAAAAATTCAATATTAAATTATGAAAAATTTTTATGAGTTCATTTACTCAATATAACATACTAAAATGTCATCACGTGAAATTGGATAAGCAATGGTAGGACAAGTTGCTCACTTCATAAGTGGAAGGATGACAAATTAACATGTATAGTATAATACTGATTACGTAAAAATACATATAATTCATAGAACTATATGTAGAAAAAATTGGAAAATGATTTCCAAATGGTATCATTAGAAACTTTATAAATATATGTAAAATATACAAGCAAGGATAAAATATAAAGGCAAAAAATCATAAAGAAATAAAATCAGTATTGTGAAATATATACAATTTTAATGGATGCACAGCACAAAATGCCATCATTAAAAAGCCTGAAGTATTTTTGTCATAAATGTGAGAAAGAGTTAATGCATATAATTAAGTAGTAATATATGATTAGCTCTTATAAGATAATCAAAATACCAGTATTAAAAACAAAACAATTTAAGTAGCATATGAACTTATGAAAAAATCTCTAACTTCAAAGAAATATAAAAAAAGAATAATATTTAAAATTAGTAAAGACTGTATTATAAAGGCCATTTTTAACTTTTTAATTGACTCATTATATTTACACATTTAGGGGTACTTGTGACATTTTGTTACACACACAGACTGCGTAATGATTGATTCAAGGTATTTAGGGTATCTAAAGAAAAATATCATTAAATTGCATTTAGAAAGAATTAATGACAAAAATAACTATAGCTTCATCAGAACACCACATCAACACTGTATGATCTTTGTTATGCAGATTTGGTAGTGAGAATTTAAGGAGCGCCCCAAAGATTTTAAGTCCTGGCCAGCCAAAAGCACAGTTAGTTGGGATGTTTGGTGCCTGTCCAACAGATAGGCAATTTCTAATGATAGGTAATGCTTACCTAAGGGATTATTAAAGAAAGCCCATCTACTGAATCAGTAGAGAATCGGTTCTGCTGCATGAAAAATTATGTTGTAAAATAAAGAAACAAACACAAAAAGGCCAATAAAGAAACAAACATAAAAAGCCTGTTACCTTTCCAGCAGTAACCACGCTTTCTTTCACTCCTCTCTTGCAGGCCGATAGTGCTCTGTTGCTATAGGCTTCACATTGCTACACGGAGGGCCACGATCTCATCCTGCCTCATTTTCTGCCTACCTTTCTACTCCAACTCAGGTTCTTCTGCTGATTACTCTTCATCTCCTTAACCCACACATTTGGAACACCTCTTTCATTTTTTATTCGTGCTCATTCTCTTTAAAATGTCATCTAGTCTCATTTTTGTAAATGCCATTTCTAATAAAACTTTTAAAATATATATCACCCCACTCTAGTCCTTCTCTCAATTCCAAACTTAATTTTCTTCTAACTTCAAGACATCTCTCTTTGGATAAGCTACTGCTAGTCCCTCCAAAATCGATCCTCTAAAATGTCAAAACTGAATCTTAAAATGTCATTCCTATTTCTGAAAGTTGTGAGTCCACTTTCCAGTTTTTCAAAACAAATACATGGGAATCATCCCGGACCTGGGGGGGTGGGTTGTTATGTTTCTGCACTGATCAGTCATCAGATATGGGTTGCCTTGAAAAGAAAATGCAGAAGACTGAGACAGGAGAATCGCTTGAATCTGGGAGGCGGACATTGCACCTAGCCGAGATCGCGGCACTGCTCTCCAGCTTGGGCGACGGAGCAAGACTGTCTCGGAAAAAAAAAAAAAAAAAAAAAAAAAAAAAAAAAAAAAAAAAAGTGCAACCTTGGGGGATGAGACTCTTTAATCTGGAAGACAGTCAGCTGTTAGTCATGATCATTCTCAACGGCTGGCACAATGAGTGAGTCCATCTTTAAAGGAATGACACCTGTGCTACACATCAATGCTTTCATTACAGATACCATCTTGAAGCAATTGAAAATTTTGTGTGAAGTGTCACTTAAGTTACTTCAGTTATTTCCACTGAAATAATTGGTTATTATGTTGAAGTTCTGATCTTATTTTTGTTATTCATAGGTAGGTGCTTGGAAGTTTACTTGTGCTACCTTATAATATATACAGGATGCAAACAGTAGTGGAAGTGCTGAAACCGCACTAATAATTGCTTATATTGCATGCACTTGTCATTTGTATAATGGTGGAATAACATTGAAATACATAAAAAGAAATAATAGAAATATAGTTCTGTTTTTTAACTTCTAAAAAGAGTGTTTCAGAAGCTCTCTCAGTTAAATTATGGAATAAAATGTAAAATATTTCACATTTCTATTACATTATCTGCAGTCTAATTGGGCATTTATTGAATTATCTTAAAGTAGTGTTCCAATTGTGACAGGTGCATTAAATTATGTTCTCTGTAGTTAGCTTTTTGTTAGGAATGCTGAAGTTTCCTTCTTTTTCTCTATTTGGAATTAAGAGTGTATGGAGAGCAGAAAGTCATATAGACCACAAGGAATGAGTATACTTGGACAACAATGTCGTGTAATGAATGGTTAAAGGAATTGAAAATATTTACCTGGAGAACTGAATATTCAGAGAGGTCCTCCAAATATTTGAGGAGCTTGCACATGGCAGCAGAATTTAGAATGAATATGATTGTTTTTATGTGATGAAGCTATAAATGAGAGGAAGCTTTAGAGGGTAGATTTTCACTTGTGAGAAATAACTTTGTGGTGATTTTTGTTTTCAGACAATGGAATGAGTTCCTGGAATAATGGGGACATCTATGTAACTGAAGCCTCTCAAGTATAAGATAGATTATTTTGTCGGAATGATGCAAACGGGGCCTAAGCATTAAGATAACTTTAAGTTTTCACACATATGATTCTGTGATTCCACATAAAACTCCTTGTACTTTTCTTTTTACAAAAGATAAGTGAATTTGAAGCACATTTTATTACTACTGACTTTAGGAAAAAGAGAGAGAAAGAAATAGAGAACAGAATTGATTAGAACCCTACTATTTTTCAAATTTTAAGAAATAAGTATATTTTGGTTCAAAATGAATCCAAAGATAATTTTATACCGGTATTAGTACAAAGTAAGAAATATGTCATGATTTGTTGAACTATTTTACCTAAATAACTTAATGTGGATGAGTTAAGATTATTTAGACCCATTGTCCTCTGCTGCTGACATAATAGCTGTGAAGAAGAATCCATGCTTTTTCTCTGATGTACTTTTTCTCAGATAGATAGGACTGGATAGAACAGAATAGGATAGGATAATATAGGGTAGGATGAAGTGTGTGGGCAGAGAGGGCTTCACTATTAACAAGATCTGATCCCTAATTACATGCAAAGGCTACTATGGTAGGCACCACATCTGATTTGCTAGTAGATTCAAGCCCACTCCTCATTTGGAAAAGAAAAGATGAAGACATTGGAAGCTGTAGCAGAGATCTAGAGGGGCATGATCACTATTGACACTCCTGAGGGAAAGTGTACATTGACCAAGAGTGAATAGAATAATTTTTGTTTGTTCATGGTTATACATCTAATAACCAGCTCTTATTCTTCTTTAGGTGCCTCGTATTAAAGAACACTTAAATCAATCAAAACAGTTATTAAGAATGACGACTAGACAAGAATACAAATAAACTTGAGATACACTTTAAATAATTGACTTGAAACACAGAAGTAATTTTTTCATAGAAACTTTATATCATGCATTACGATTGGAATGAGTTATAATTCATATAACAAATCCAGAAATGTGGGCCATACATTTAATGAAAGTTGTCTGAGTACTGACATGTTTCACTTTGAATTGGCATCAAAAATGCAATGGTTTATAAATGAAAAAATGCTATGCTGCTTTGGCTTATAAATGTAATAAATAACATCTCATTTTATTTGCCTTTTGAAAATCTTCATAAGCTTGATTTGAAATTTCTATTTTAATCATATGTAAAATTGAGAACATACATATATAAAACATCTGAGCAATTTCCATATCAAAGAAAGGTTAGTGAGTTTTTTGACACTATTACTTTTTTTCTCTTGGGTTAATTCACGAGCTAGCACATTTTTTATGTCCCTCCAACCCCCATTCTTCCTTCTTTTATCCTTCCTTTCCTACTTCCTTCCTTTTATATTGTATTGATCTATGTGTATATACATTTTCTTATGTTTTATTGCGTAATTTTCATGTTTGTATAGATGGATATAATCTATATGTCTATAAATTTTAGACTTAATTTATATTAACTACATACATTCATTACACATTTATAAAATGCAAATATTTTAGCAAGCAACATAGAAAAATAAGCAATAAGTAATTTTTGTTGTTTTAGTCTAAATTTTTGTAAATCTAAATACATGTGGCATCACTAAGCAAATACATGAGGATAAATTAGTCTAAAAGACAAGTTACTGAAGAGAAAAAAATACGTTTATCTTTTTGTCACTTACATAAATATGCTTATATAGCAGTGTTTTAAAATTGCTGTCCAATTGTTTCCTGGTCATATACTCCACTAGATAAAAGTAAGAGAAATATTGATAATAAAAATGTGAATTTTGTGCTGTATATATGTGTATTTTATAGTCACAAATAGAATGAGAGCTTTTACTAAATTTATTTCCCAGAATCCCTTAATTGCTTACAAAGTGTTTACATATGTTAGTTCAAAATTACTCCTCCAAGTAAATTAATATAAAAGGCATCAGTATTTGGAAATCATCTTAGGTAATTATTATTATTTTATTTTTCAACGTATAGAATGTACTCCAACGTAAACCATATTCCTGGGACACAGAAAGTTAAAAAGGCTATGATTATTAATTTTAATACAACAGTTAAAAAGTGGCATAACTATTAACATTTCCATTGGGGGAACAAACTGAAAATATGTTCTTGTATGAATTCATGTGACATTTATGTCACCCTGGAGACCTAAAACCAGATTCAGATAACTGTAACATTATGTGTAAATCTATTTTGCCTTTCCAATTTTTAAACATGAAACAAATCATAATATCAGAGGTATTCCTTAGTCAGCTAAAGACTAAGACTTTAAAGGAAAATAATTTTTCATCTGTTACCTGTGTCTCTGAGATAGCCTGAGAAAAATCCAATTATTTCCTCAGATTAATTCTCCATTGTCAATTACATGAATTAGAAATATATTAAATCCTTTCAAAGTAGGATTAAAATTATTAAAAAATATAGAGTGATTTATAAATGAGTAAAAATTATCAAAGTTATACTTGTTTGAATTCTAGACTTATACTGACAGGGAGTTTAATAATGAAAATCTCCTAATTGTTAATTGGTTTGTGTTTAACCCTCTGGATCTTAATTCTGAATCCTGCAATAGCTCTCTATCTCACTCAGAGAACATTTCAAACAAATTGAATCATTCCTCTACTTGCCGAATCTTTTACATTATCTGTAAATTGTATAAATTTCAGGACAAGTGGGGCAATTCCAGAAATGGTTTTCTTCTGCATTGGGCAACCCACTTAGTAGACTAAAAAGCTGATTGAAAAAAAAAAAATCATTGTTTTAATCAGGTGAAAATTTAGAATTATTTGCGTGGCTTACATTTATACTTTTGTATTGTGTCAGGTTGATGCGTATGGGTTAAGAGACTACAACATATTTTCTATGTGTAGTGTCTCCAAAACATTAATCTGGCCCTCCTAGTCAGACCTTTTGATTTGTGCCACTTCAAAAACCAAAAGTAAAATTATGTAAGTTCCTTTTGAACTTAAGTGTTCTCTTTTGGTGTCAGCTGGAAAAATGCAAGGAAAAGTAATGAATTTTTTAAAATATAACTTTTGTAATGACTTTCCTCTATTTCATGGAAAATTGTGACTTTTGAACTTGCATTTATTTAATTGTGGTTTTTAATTTATTGGTATAGTATATTTCAGGCAAAGAGTATCATGCATTTAAGAGACCGTGGCGATTTGTAGATATAAAATTGTTTTCCTATATCATAATTCTTAGTTCCTTGTGGAAGTAACATTTATGTAAGCAAATAATCAAAAGTAGTATAAAACTGATTTTTATTTCTAAAGAGAGAAAAGTCAGTGCTTTTATTTGTAACATCTGCATTACAATGGCAAAGCACAGGAACTTAGGAAATGGCCGGTTAATAAAAACCATGTTTTATGTCAAGTTAGCAAGTGTTAGTCACCTATAATTGTATGTAATTGTGAAGACTTAGGTAACAAAATGTGTCTTAATAATAGAAATCCAGTGTGAACTAGCTTAGAAATGGAGAAGAACTTATTGGGAGAATGCTGCATTATCATGCATAATTGCAACGTGGCTGATCCAACAAAACTGGAAAGGACGGGAATGAGTGTCAAGAACAAGTTGCATAAAGATCTATGTATTGTCATTTTCTCTGTGTCCCTATCTCTGAATGATTCCAAATGAGCCCATAGTTTTAGGCCTAATCTCTTCGAAGAGCAAAGTTTCTATTTACAGAAATACAGAAGCCTACAGAAGAAGCTATTTCAATAGGGCAGAGGTGAGAAATTAAGCATAATATTTAAGACTTTTTGATTTTATAATCATCTCTCATCTCAATTCCTGCAGCAATCTACAAACAAGTCTCCTTGCTTCTATCCTTTCCCCACACCCTCTACCCTCATAGTACATTCTCACATTATGGTTAGTGAAATTCTTTAAAATCTAAGACAGACCATGTCAGTTTTCTGCTTAAAATCCTGCAATAGTTTTTTTTATCTTACTCAAAGTAAGACAAAAGAGTCTTTGCCATGGTCGACAGGTACTGAAAGATGTATCTAGCTCTCCATCACCACTAGACCTCATCTCTCCCATCTCTGATACCTTTCTATAAACACTAGATACCAGCTGTACTAGCCTCCTCATGTTTTGTAGAATAAGAATACTCGTAACCTAAGGCCTCTGTGTGGTTCTCACCTCTGCCTAGAATGGCTTTCCTCCAAATAGATTCACAGGCAAACTACCCACCTTATCCAACTCCTTGCTCATCATTATCTGCTTGAGAAGTCCATCCCAACTAAGAAATCACCCCTATGGCCAGAATTTCTAAGCCTCTTTAGCAGTCTTTGCTTTTACTTTTGGCTTTATCACTTTTATATAGTATACTATTTACTATTTAGTATGTGAATCTTTCATGAGAATATATTTCCAGAACGTTATATTTGCAAACACGTAAGCTCTGAAGGGCCCACTTGTCTGTTCATTATTGTATCCCAAATGCGTAGAATAGTATCAGTCACTTAGTGAACATTTGTTGAATATATAAATAAATGTTGGCCGGGCGCGGTGGCTCAAGCCTGTAATCCCAGCACTTTGGGAGGCCGAGACGGGTGGATCACGAGGTGAGGAGATCGAGACCATCCTGGCTAACACGGTGAAACCCCGTCTCTACTAAAAAATACAAAACAAAAACAAACAAACAAACAAACAAACAAACAAAAAACCGAGGCGGTGAAGTGCCGGGCGCCTGTAGTCCCAGCTACTCCGGAGGCTGAGGCAGGAGAATGGCGTAAAACCTGGGAGGCGGAGCTTGCAGTGAGCTGAGATCCGCCCACTGCACTCCAGCCTGGGCGAGACTCCATCTCAAAAAAAAAAAAAAAAAAAGAAAGAAAGTTAAGCACCTCTATTAGTGAAGATTTGGTTTAACTGCAATGAATGGTAAATTAACAAAAGCTATAATAAGATGGGTGTTATTTTTATTTCACATTAAAGCAGTCCAGGGGCTTATCAGTATCAAAATCTAAGTGCCTTCTATCTTTTTGTACTGATTTCCTCAATGTATGGCTTCTACTAAGAGATTTTAAATGGCTCCTACCTTCATAATCTAAGCATAAAACAGGGAAAGTGGTCAAAGAAATGTACATCTCTTACAGTTAAGCCAAATCCTAGAATTCCATACACCACCAACTAACCTTACACTGTATTGTCCAGAATTAGTTACATTGCCACATAAGACTACAAAAGAGGTTTGGAAATTTAGTTCTTATTCTATCAGGTCTTGTAACCTGCTGAAAATTCAGGGTTCTAGTACTAGAGAAGGGTAAAATAGGTATTTGTGAACAACATTATCACAAAACCCAAATACATATGGTGAGTAGGCAACTGGATATACCACTGATTGCATAAAACTGCTTAGCCAAGTGGCTGTCCTGGTTTACATGTGTTTTCTCAGAATAATTAATAGTAATCCCCCATCTTCTTATTCTAAAGTGTCCTCATTTGGACAAGAAATTACCCAGTCAACATACAGGACTTTAGGTCAGTGGAAAAACCTTGGTTGAAAGTATATTTTTAGAAATCAAGAAAACACATAGTATTTAAAGCCATGAAATACCATGACCTAGAGGCTTGGTATATAGATGTAGAAAATAAGAGGTCCTGGAACTTGCCTCAAAAGTAATTGAGAGGTCAAAAGAGAATGAGGAGCCAGCAAAAAGACAGAAAAGACAAACACATTAAGTCAAAGGAAAATCAAAGAGAAGTGGATGTCACAGAGTCCAAGGGAAGACGGTATTATAAATAGAACTACGAAAATAATCTTCATACACAAGGTGAAATGAGAACTAATAATCCACGATGAGATTTGGCAAAGGAAGGATCATTATTGATCTTAACAATAGCTACTGCTAGAACTACCACCATAAAACAGAAAAAAAAAAAAAATGGAGAAAATAATCTTTTTGTGAAAAGTTTTACTTTAAAAGGAAGCAAAGAAATAGGGAGTATCAAAACTTCTTTGTTTTTATTTTAAGCTAACGTTTATCTTAGCATGTTAATTATGCTAAAGAGAATAATTCAGTAAAATTAAAAATGTATGATGCTTGGAAAGGAGGTAGCAATTATGGGATTGATGCCTTTGAGAAAGTGAGAGGGGAATGCAATCTAGCAAATACACCGAAGGATTGACCTTATGCAGAAGCCCGTTTTTAAAAGAGAGAAAGCCTACTAGACTAGTGGATTGATGGATTTAATGGTACAAGCATGTGAAAATTCTCTTTTTCTCTTCTATTTTCTTCTAAAATCAGTCACAGTAAGACACACTCAGTTGAGAGTGAGGAAGCAACATCAGGGGATGCAAGTTTACGTGGGAAAGAGTTGTCTAACTCAGATCTTGCTACTCAATGTGCATCTGAGGATCTATAGCATTGATGTCACCTGTGAGCATAAAGAAAAATGCATTGTCCATATTGTTCTGTGTAGTGGCTATACCAATTTACATCCTCACCAACAGTGAACAAGGATTCCTCTTTATCCACATCCTTGTTCGTATTTATTCTTGCCTATCATATGGATAAAAGTCATCTTAACTGAGATGAGATGATATCTCATTAATGTTTTGATCAGCATTTCTCTGATAATTAGTAATGTTGACAATTTTTACATATAACTGTTGGCCATCTGTGTCTTCTTTTGAAAAATGTCTAATACAGATCTTTTGCGCATATTTTACTCATATTATTTGTTTTCTCTATTGAGTTCCTTATATACTTTGATTATTTATTTATTTATTTATTTATTTATTTATTTATTTATTTGAGATGGCGTCTCGCTTTGCTGCCCAGGCTAGAGTGCAGTGGTGCGATCTCGGCTCACTGAAACCTCCCTCTCCCGGGTTCAAGCGATTCTCCTGCCTCAGCCTTTGGAATAGCTGGGACTACAGGCACTTGCCACCACGTACGGCTAATTTTTGTATGTTTAGTAGAGATGGGGTTTCACCATGTTGGCCAGAATGGTCTTGATCTCTTGACCTCGTGATCCGCCTGCCTTGGCCTCCCGAAGTGCTGGGATTACAGGCGTGAGCCACCGCGCCTGGCTGTATTCTTTAATTATTGATCATCTGTCTGATGGGTAGTTTGTAAATATTTTCTCCCTCTCTGTGAGTTGTCTCTTCACTTTGTTGACTATTTCCTTTGCTGAACTGAAGCTTTCTGTGATCTCATTTGTCCTTTTCTGCTTTGGTTACTTGTGCTTTTTGAAGTCTCATTCAAGAAATATTTGCCCAGACCAATGTCCTGGAGTGTTTCCCCAATGTTTTCTTGTAGTAGTTTCGTAGTCTCAGGTCTTAGATTTAAGTATTTAATCCGTATTGATTTTTATACATAGATAAAAATAAGTAGGAGCCAGTTAAATATACGATCCAGCATATAATGGATCATATGATCCAGCATTCCTACATCGGTGCATATATTCAAAAGGAAAGAAACGAGTGTATCAAAGAGATATCTGCACTCCCGGGCTTACTGTAGCACTATTCACAATAGCCAAGATATGGAATCAAACTAAGTGTCCATCAATGGATGAATGGGTAAAGAAAATACGGTCTATATACACAATGAAATATTATTCTGCCTTAAAAAATCAAATCCTATCATTTGCAACAACACAGATAGAATTGGAGGACTTTATGTTAAATAAAATAATCCAGGCCAAGAAACACAAATATCACATGTTCTCACATATATGGGAACTTAAAAATATTGAACTTATGAAGATAGAGAGTAGGATGATGGTTACTAAGGGCTGGGAAGGATAGTGGGGAAGAAGGGGTACAAAAATACAGTTAGGTAGAATGAAGAATATGTACAACTCAGTAGCATCATAGGGTGACTATAATTAACAGTAATTCATTGTACGTTTTAAAATAACTAAAAGAATGATATTGCAATGTTTCTGTAACAGATACATGATAACGGCTTAAGGCAATGGATGCTGATTTGATCATTACACAGTGTATTCCTGTGTCAGAACATCACAGGAACCGTATGAACATATACAACTCTTATGTACTGATGATTAATAATAACAAAATGAAAAGTGAAAAAAAAATGCAAATGCTAAGCATCTCACCAGATTTTCAGAACCTGCATTTGAATAAGACTTCCCAGTGATTTCAATTCACATTAATTTTGAAAAGCACCAGTCTAAGACAGTAGGAGAGCAAACTGACAAAGAAAACGTGGTACAGTTCTCCAAATGACTAGCTGCCTTTCTGTGGTACTGATCATGATTTTAAAGGGAAATAGGTTTTCTGTTAGCCAACTTCAGTGAATATCCTAATTAAGATTTCCTGTTGGATATCTCTGAGATATTTCAAACTAATTCCCAAACAAAATGTGCTTCCCAGAGTCTTTCTCATCTCAATAAATGGCACTATAGTCCCCTCAGTTGCTCAAACCAAATATCATGGAGTCTATCTTGAGTCCTTTTAGCCTCTTCCAAATATACTCTAAACCATTAGGAGGTCTTATGAACTTTACTACCCAAATTATCCCAAATCTATTTGTTTCTTTTGATCATCTCAGCTGTTATCCAAGCCAAACCTCTAATATCTCTTCCTGGATTATGTCAGCAGCCTCCTCACTGCTCTCTGTGTTTCCATGTTTGAAGCTCTATAGTGACGTTTCCACATTCTAAGAGTGATAAAAAACTAACTGGAACAAACTAAAATTTTAGTAAACCTAAAAACCATCTCAGCTGAGACATAATCACAGGAATGTGAGATGTTTTACACTGAGAAGATAAGCCTAAAATTGAAAGTATAGTTTAATTTCCATTCTCAAGTAATTGAAGGGACAATGACCACTGTTATTTTATGGGTGCCAAGGAGCTACATACTGGGTTAGGCACTGGAAACCCATTACCTTCATGTTTCTTTTTTCTTTGGTAAAGCCACTTCATGATATGAAAATTAGACCTATGACCAAAGAAATTGTAGAAGAAAAACTTTCAGTCAGAGGAGTCTAATCATAGACTTATTTGAGATTACCTACTTGAGTGTCACTTGAAATACTCAAGCACAGTAAAGATGACCACTGGCAGGAATATTGTGGAGAGAATTTAAGCATCAGGAGGGTAGCTGAGCTAGATGATGACTAAAGTTTATGGTATCACTGGAATTCCTTGCTCAATGACTTATTGAAACCTAGAATTCTTTGTCAGTCTTAAGATTGAGTGAATTTACATTGAGAGTAACGTGTAAAACATTCTACAGTGTGGATAGGAAAAAAGTCTCACCAGATTGGTTAAGAGCCATCAAATTACTAGGGAAGTGCAAAAATGTATGAAATTTCAAAAAGATCTGCCAGTTGGGCCTTATTCTTGTGGTTAACATCTTAACAATGAAATTGAAGCTGGAAGGAAAATAAAAGGTCCTAAACAATAAATTTATTACACATATTAAAGCATTTGTCAAAGTTCACAGAGATGATATGGCTACATTTTCTGGTAACTAGTCTAGGTAAAAACTGCATTATACAATACTCCTTTACATTAGAACATTATATATATAATATATATAACATATATATAACATATATATTATATATATATTCTTTTGGTATCTTAATTTTCTGAAATTCCTTTGCACAGACTAGTTTGGATTTGAAATCTAACATCCAAACTCTAGTCACACTTAAATACTTTTTCCCCCAATTCCATGTTTTATCAGGACTCTGTGCATTTGAATAAGCTTGTTCCTTTGTCCAAATTACCATTTCTCCTTCTTCATCTGACTTCCAGTTAAGTTTTAGAGTTTGGATCAATCTGTACTTCCTCTGGGAAGCCTTTCTTTCATTGCCGCTTTCAGGTGTGCTCCTGTCCATTGTCGTACTTACTATGTTAAGTAAGTGTAGCTTGTTTCATTGCCCCTGCCTTTGCTCTAATAGCAGTAATTGCAGTTTTATTCTCACAATTGCTAATATGAAGTAGAGAAAATGACACACAGTATGATTCAAAAATTTTAGTCAAACACATTATCCATCTTCATCTCAACTTGAGTTCCCGAATTTGTTCTCAAAATAAAGCACTGGACTTGTTTATTCTCAGCATGGTAGAAATAGTCAAAAGAATATTTAGGATTATGGAAAAGATAGATCTCTGCCTCATATTTCAACAAATAATCTTTGATTGAATAGATTCCAGCTGTTGGGCAGGCAATAGCATAATCCAAAGGCTATCTTAGAAGTACATAACAAACCAGATACATGTCATCAAGGCAAGGAAAGTCACCTGAGAGATTCTGGAATATTTTAATTTTGCTTTTTCCTAAACTCCTATGGCTCTCCTGACTAAATCATGAAATTTAGCGTTTTATTACATTCTGTTTTCATTGTTTTTAAGTGTTCTATGACTATAAGTCTACTCTCAACAAAATCAAAATTCTGCAGAGGAAAGAGCCAATCCTCAGGAAATATATATATATACAATTTTATTTTCTTTTGAGATGGAGTCTCACTCTGTCACCCTGACTGTAGTGCAGTGGTGTGATCTCAGCTCACTGCAAGCTCTGCATCCCGGGTTCAAACGATTCTCCTACCTCAACATCCCCAGTAGCTCGACTACAGCTGCGTGCCACCACGCCCAGCTAATTTTTTGTATTTTTAGTAGACATGGGGTTTCACTATGCTAGCCAGGATGGTCTCGATCTCCTGACTTTGTGATCCAGCCACCTCGGCCTCCCAAAGTGCTGGGATTACAGTCCTGAACCATTGTGCCCAGACAGGAAATATATTTTTATGTAGCCTATATTAATTACTGATAAATCAGTTAACACTTGGGGCTTCATTTATAAGGTTTTTGAATAGTGTTAATATTTAATATTTTAGTTACCTAATCATGTTTGCAGCATGATCATTCTGCTCATGAATATTTGTTTAAAATTTTTAAATGTGTTAAGCCTTTTAGTAAACTGTGATAGATTGATCACAGATCTTTCAGAATTCCCCTAAATTACATAAAATATTTTTTAAATTATATAGAAAAGAATAAATACAATAAAGAGTGGGTAATGATAAGATGTCAGCACAATTTAGAAGACGGGAGGTCCGTGTATGTACAAATTGTAAAGAGGGTACAAATTCTAAAGGTTGGGCAGGAAGCTAAAAGAAATAGAATATAAGAAGAAGTGAAATCATTTAAGCAGAAGAACCACATGATGCTCAGAAGTACCTTGGAAGTGCAAGGTAATTATAGGTATTACGGATAGTGGAAATAGTCAAAGGATGTATAAGAAATATTTAGAAGTCATCCTAAGAACCTTCCCCCACAACCCATGCTGAAGACTAGATTTATACTGTCAGGAACAACTAAGCGGTAAAGATTCTGGACTCAGGGGAGATTGGTAAGGCTGAGGATGGAGATGAAGACTCCCAGTGAAATCATAGGCACTCTGTGTAAGTTTTTATGTAAAATGGTGATGTGCTCTGCTATCTTCCCAGCTTGATTCCCAGAACACGTGCAACCCAGCCTATATCCTAGCCCTGGCAAGTAATTGGAGGATGCTTTCTGGATGCTAAACTACCCTGTGAGAAAACAAATGCCTTATTAAATTTGGGGTTCCCATCAAATAAAAGGGTTCATTGTCTTATCATACAGTAATAAATTATACTGGTTGGAAAGTTGTTCCAAAACACAGTACTTCCAATAAACATTTTTTTGTAACACATTTAAAAAGTATGTATCATTTTAAGAATATGAAAGAAATTATCACTGAAAGCTTTTAAATCAAAAGTAAAAAACACCCAAACAAATGAAAGAAAGAAGTCAAAGAATACACTGAGACCGGAAGATAACTTTTTAAAAAGGATAAGTATGTTTACTGGAATATGAGCATATAAAGTATTCATGACGAAGTGAACAGGATGCTATGAAAACATTAAAAAGAGATACTTAAAGAATCCAAGCTTCAAAACTGAAAATATGATAGCATAAAAAAGTGAAACAAATCTGCTAGAAAAAAGGCTGAGGAAGTTTTTGATAAGTATGAAAAAAATAAGAACCTAAAATAAGAGTTTAAAAAAGACAAGAAATTGCATAATTAAAAGAAGTGATACTACTTCCAAATAAGAAAAGCTATTTCAGAAAAAAAAAGGGGGGGGGGAAATTCTTTAGAATTGTACGATAGAGATTTTCAAACAACAAGGTCTCTGGATCAGAAGGTCATCACAAAACATGTCACATATGAATCACAATGGTATCAGACTTTTAAAAAGTACTACTGGAGATCAGAACCATCAAAAATAAAAAATGTCAAAACTAGAATTTAATATCTAGCCACTTTTCATATACAGTTTTAGACACGTGGTATAGCAAAACAAACCCGCCAAAAAATCTATCTTTGCGTCCTTCCACAGCAGGTTACAAAGAATATGTTTCGCCAAAACAAAAACAAGTGAATAAAGAAAGAAAGAGAATACATGAAAATCAGGAAAGTAGACATTTTATAGAAAACTGAGACAAAAATTACCAAGATAATAAAAAGGGACATTTTAGGATCATTTCTTGGTAATGCACTAAGAAAAAAAAAACTGTTCAGTTAGGAGGAGGGCTTTAGAGGGCTTTGGATGACAGTGATGTTGTCTCAAAGAATTAAAATGAAACTAAAGAATTAGCTGGCATGACTGATTATATAGACAGGAATTTTATTAGAGCTTTGAAAATTAATATTTTAATTTGACAAATATTTATTGGGTTTTTAATATGTTTCCAGCAGAAACATATGTTGTACTAGACACTTTAGGATAAATCAGTGAACCAAACAAAGACTGCTATCTGTCCTTCTAGAGCATTTGTTCAAGCAGAAAATGTTAGGCAATTATTAACTCCAGAAAAAATCAAAACAAAAAGCTGTCCAAGAAATAACATGTAATCATATTATACTATGTGGGACAGCTAAAGATAACATTTACATAGCCATAATAATTTATACACTGAATTTGATTTAAACAAAAATTATGTTAAAATATTTTTGTATGTTTAATCTTTTTGAGAAGGATATTTGGACCAAGGAATGGGAAATCAATAGATAATATGTGAAATTGGAGAAAAAGTGAACTAAAAGATACCTAAACGTACAAACCATTCTTACTTCCCAATCTCTAACATAGATAAGCCATCATATGGGGACCTTTTTCTGCTGAGTCTGAGCCAGATCTCCCTCTGAATTCTTCTCTACCAAGATCAAGAGGCAGCTGCTACTGGAACACATGAAGTGATACATATTTTCCTTCCCCAACTAAATGACCTCTAAAATCAGTTTCCATATCTCACATTACATAAATGTTCTAAATGTTATGATATGATGTACTATGAGAGAAAGCATTGCAAAAATCGAGAAGGAAGGTTAGGGTAGTGCAGATGAGAATAATGGAAGACAGGAATGGGGATTCTCATGCTATAAATTAACATGAACATTTTATTGTTAGAGAAAAATTATCTCCAGGATGATATCTGTTTGCAACATTAGAAGAAAGTGGTAAGTAGGCTCAATAATATAGATAACTGAAAATAGCAAATCTAAAACCTTTCTAAAA
Source organism: Macaca mulatta (assembly GCF_049350105.2). NCBI lineage: Eukaryota > Metazoa > Chordata > Mammalia > Primates > Cercopithecidae > Macaca > Macaca mulatta. The sequence continues at coordinate 100,113,608 of NC_133419.1, read as the reverse complement.
GACATTATTGTCTTTTCTGAAGGATTGAAGAGGTTGTTGGCTTTGGAGTTCTGACTATGGAGCTATAGACTTATTTTAGACAAATCACAGACGGAACTTTGATAGGTTTTACATTACTAGAGAAGTAGTTGTTTTCGTTGTTTTCATAAAATCACACTATGATTTAGTCTATTTCTCTGTTTACATGTAAAATATTTAAATTCTGGGTTCTTAGATGCATGGTACTATGGCAAAGTTATACTTTGGAAGCAGTAAGGCTGAAGTTATGTTCTGATCTAGAATGTACTGTCTATTCATTGACATTAAATTACAATTAGTAAGTTAGGTTCTGATCTAGAATTTACTGTCTATTCATTTACTGTCTATTTATTACTATTCATTCATGACTGTCTATTCATGATATTAATCACAGAATAGAGATAATACCAAGAAAAATGAATAAATATATTAATACGGTTTTGATGTTTGTTCTCTTCAAATCTCCTGTAGCAGTATAATCCCCGATGTTGGAAGTGAGGCCTAATGGAAGGTATTGGATCATGGAGGTGGATCCCTCATGAATGACTTAGTGTCATCCCCTTGATGATAAGTGAGTTCTTTCTCTGTTAGTGCATGCAAGATCTTCTTGCTTAAAACAGTGTGGCACTTTTTCCCTCTCTCTCTTGCTCCTGCTCTTGCCATGTGACTCCTCAAGCTACTCCCCCTTTGCCTTCCACCATGATCATAAGCTTCCTGAAGCCTCTCCAGAAGCAGATGCTGGCACCAGGCTTCCTGTACAGCCGGAAGAACCATGAGTCAATTAAACCTCTTTTCTTTATAAAGTACCCAGTCTCAGATATTGCTTCATAGCAAGGCAAGAATGGCCTAACACATGTCTCCTGCCTTTGAGTTTCCTCAATGTACATAATATCTTCCACAGATTTTTTTCTCCCTTATTAAATCCTAGATGGAAAGTTTTGAAATTTTGTATGTGCTGAATGTACACTGTAGCATCGATTAACAGCAAAATAAGGTTAAATATTATTATTTTAAAATAAATTTTATATTTGCAACATTATTAAAATGTTTTAATAACATATTAAATATGCCTCTATTCTACATTGTGACTTGCAAATTGAGACGCATATGCTCAATAAATAGTAATTTACTTTCTATAATATAAACAGTTGTTTCCCTTAATCTTTAATAAACAAGGCATTTTATGCCAAATTTCTTCCAATAACCTCCTTGCTTTTAATAAGGAATTGCATTTTCTTATTATTTTGAAAGTCAAAACTTTTAAAAGCAGCCTAGTTATTAATAAATTGTTTTTGATTGGCATCATTATAATGTCCTTGTGTTTGAATCCCATTTCCCTCACCATCTCCTAAATGATAATTTGAAAACTGTCAGTTTCCTAGAATAAAGAAAATAATTCTGACTTATTATCTCTTCCTAAAATAAAGATAAATTGGGAATCAAGTATGTGTTTATAAACAGTGCAATGCAAACAGCTTACTTTCCAATGTTTGGGGAAGTGACCTTTAATTGAAATCTTGTTTGTAAATCGATTGTAGGTTTGTTCAAGAAAGTATATATTATTATAATGGCTTGGTAATAAGTATGACCCCTTGCAGAGGACATATCCTTAGGGTATTAATTTAACTTTCTCATAAGCAGGAGTAAAGTCCATATTTACCTCAGAGCACTTTTTATATTGCCAGAAATTAAGATTTGCCTAGACAAAAGTATATTTCAAATAACCATAGACAAGGCACTGTAAAGGCAATTTCTGCCTTTATTGAAATGCTTCTGTATAGTACATACACCATTAAACTCATTGGATCACTCCCTTCCAATATAGAATGAAAATCATTTGAATTGCATGCACTTAGCTCTTGAGCTAGAAAGACTGTTTATAAATGCTATGATTTTGATGCTTTTTGCTTTTTCACACACCCAATGACCATTCAGGGACCAAATCTGGCAGCTAACAATTTGGCACTAAACATTCTGTCAATAGATCTTTCTTTTAATAGCCTGTTACATTTTAAAAAGTGATTGAGCTAATTAAACACAACTGTGAAACTAAGCAGAGATGTAATTAACATTATTTGATGGCTTTGGGAAGGACATAATTATTAACAAAGATATATTTGAAATAACTCAAAGCAGAGCTAAATTCATTAATCCAGTCCTTCAGTATTACTTACTGCAGGCAACTTTTATATGCACTTCATTTTATATATACTTTCTGCAAAATGCTAAGATATACACAGCCATATGGTAGACTACTTGAAATGCAGACTATTTTTTAAAGCTATAGAAATAGTGTAAATCTAATAAGTAAGTCCTCTTATCAAAAATATTTAATGGTTGTATTTTGTTATAAGCAAAATTCTTTTTTGATGTTTTTAATTCTTTAAACACTTCAAAGTATTCGTTGTCAAAGTATAGAAATGTATTATTGGCAAAATCCATCTACTATAAAACATGAAGTTAAAACCAAAGGAGAAAACAATAGAAAGAAAAAACTTGTTATAGTGATGTTACCTATGTATTTGGAGCTCTTGGATTTCCACTGATCATGGGCCTGAATTTCTGCCATTGCTTAACAAATTTCAATCATTGCAGGCAATCCAGCAAGTAGGGAAAACCATAGCTTTTGGAGTGTGCTTCAGCAATATAATACAATTATTACTGATTACTTGAGACTGGTACCCGACTCCTCTGAGGATTAATTTACCTGATTTCTGATTGGCGCAGTACAGTTTCTAGTGCTCTACTCCTTTGAGACCTGCTACTATAATTATTGTATGTGGTACATGCTGCAGATGCATCCTGTACAATATTGCAAACAGTTTTGCTGGTGTTAATATTATTCAACTCACATTAATTTTATTCATCAAAAGACTTCATGTATCCCTATTTCAGATTTTGACAAGTCATTATATTTTAATACCACTTATAAATTTTCAAAGAGCAAATAAAAATAATTAGAATACAGTAAGAGCTGTTATAAGACTGCTTGTGAATAAGACTAGCAGCCATAAAAATTATTTTTATCCACTTTAATAAAATGTTATTTTAGGTATGGAGAATTACAATTACTACATCCACTTCATAGATGGCAGTAATTTTTTTTTTTAATTTATTTATTATTATTATACTTTAAGTTGTAGGGTACATGTGCATAACATGCAGGTTTGTTACATATGTATACTTGTGCCATGTTGCTGTGCTGCACCCATCAACTCGTCATTTACATCAGGTATAACTCCCAATGCAATCCCTCCCCCCTACCCCCTCCCCATGATAGGCCCCGGTGTGTGATGTTCCCCTTCCTGAGTCCAAGTGATCTCATTGTTCAGTTCCCACCTATGAGTGAGAACATGCGGTGTTTGGTTTTCTGTTCTTGTGATAGTTTGCTGAGAATGATGGTTTCCAGCTGCATCCATGTCCCTACAAAGGACACAAACTCATCCTTTTTGATGGCTGCATAGTATTCCATGGTGTATATGTGCCACATTTTCTTAATCCAATCTGTCACTGATGGACATTTGGGTTGATTCCAAGTCTTTGCTATTGTGAATAGTGCCGCAATAAACATACGTGTGCATGTGTCTTTATAGCAGCATAATTTATAATCCTTTGGGTATATACCCAGTAATGGGATGGCTGGGTCATATGGTACATCTAGTTCTAGATCCTTGAGGAATCGCCATACTGTTTTCCATAATGGTTGAACTAGTTTACAATCCCACCAACAGTGTAAAAGTGTTCCTATTTCTCCACATCCTCTCCAGCACCTGTTGTTTCCTGACTTTTTCATGATCGCCATTCTAACTGGTGTGAGATGGTATCTCATTGTGGTTTTGTTTTGCATTTCTCTGATGGCCAGTGATGATGAGCATTTTTTCATGTGTCTGTTGGCTGTATGAATGTCTTCTTTTGAGAAATGTCTGTTCATATCCTTTGCCCAATTTTTGATGGGGTTGTTTGTTTTTTTCTTGTAAATTTGTTTGAGTTCTTTGTAGGTTCTGGATATTAGCCCTTTGTCAGATGAGTAGATTGCAAACATTTTCTCCCATTCTGTAGGTTGCCTGTTCACTCTGATGGTAGTTTCTTTTGCTGTGCAGAAGCTCTTTAGTTTAATGAGATCCCATTTGTCAATTTTGGCTTTTGCTGCCATTGCTTTTGGTGTTTTAGACATGAAGTCTTTGCCCATGCCTATGTCCTGAATGGTACTACCTAGGTTTTCCTCTAGGGTTTTTATGGTATTAGGTCTAACATTTAAGTCTCTAATCCATCTTGAATTAATTTTTGTATAAGGAGTAAGGAAAGGATCCAGTTTCAGCTTTCTACTTATGGCTAGCCAATTTTCCCAGCACCATTTATTAAATAGGGAATCCTTTCCCCATTTCTTGTTTCTCTCAGGTTTGTCAAAGATCAGATGGCTGTAGATGTGTGGTATTATTTCTGAGGACTCTGTTCTGTTCCATTGGTCTATATCTCTGTTTTGGTACCAGTACCATGCTGTTTTGGTTACTGTAGCCTTGTAGTATAGTTTGAAGTCAGGTAGCGTGATGCCTCCAGCTTTGTTCTTTTGACTTAGGATTGTCTTGGAGATGCGGGCTCTTTTTTGGTTCCATATGAACTTTAAAGCAGTTTTTTCCAATTCTGTGAAGAAACTCATTGGTAGCTTGATGGGGATGGCATTGAATCTATAAATTACCTTGGGCAGTATGGCCATTTTCACGATATTGATTCTTCCTATCCATGAGCATGGTATGTTTTTCCATTTGTTTGTGTCCTCTTTGATTTCACTGAGCAGTGGTTTGTAGTTCTCCTTGAAGAGGTCCTTTACATCCCTTGTAAGTTGGATTCCTAGGTATTTGATTCTCTTTGAAGCAATTGTGAATGGAAGTTCATTCCTGATTTGGCTCTCTGTTTGTCTGTTACTGGTGTATAAGAATGCTTGTGATTTTTGCACATTAATTTTGTATCCTGAGACTTTGCTGAAGTTGCTTATCAGCTTAAGGAGATTTTGGGCTGAGACAATGGGGTTTTCTAAATATACAATCATGTCATCTGCAAACAGGGACAATTTGACTTCTTCTTTTCCTAACTGAATACCCTTGATTTCTTTCTCTTGCCTAATTGTCCTGGCCAGCACTTCCAACACTATGTTGAATAGGAGTGGTGAGAGAGGGCATCCCTGTCTTGTGCCAGTTTTCAAAGGGAATTTTTCCAGTTTTTGCCCATTCAGTATGATATTGGCTGTGGGTTTGTCATAAATAGCTCTTATTATTTTGAGGTACATTCCATCAATACCGAATTTATTGAGCGTTTTTAGCATGAAGGGCTGTTGAATTTTGTCAAAAGCCTTTTCTGCATCTATTGAGATAATCATGTGGTTCTTGTCTTTGGTTCTGTTTATATGCTGGATTATGTTTATTGATTTGTGAATGTTGAACCAGCCTTGCATCCCAGGGATGAAGCCCACTTGATCATGGTGGATAAGCTTTTTGATGTGTTGCTGAATCCGGTTTGCCAGTATTTTATTGAGGATTTTTGCATCGATGTTCATCAGGGATATTGGTCTAAAATTCTCTTTTTTTGTTGTGTCTCTGCCAGGCTTTGGTATCAGGATGATGCTGGCCTCATAAAATGAGTTAGGGAGGGTTCCCTCTTTTTCTATTGATTGGAATAGTTTCAGAAGGAATGGTACCAACTCCTCCTTGTATCTCTGGTAGAATTCAGCTGTGAATCCATCTGGTCCTGGACTTTTTTTGGTTGGTAGGCTATTAATTATTGCCTCAATTTCAGAGCCTGCTATTGGTCTATTCAGGGATTCAACTTCTTCCTGGTTTAGTCTTGGAAGAGTGTAAGTGTCCAGGAAATTATCCATTTCTTCTAGATTTTTCAGTTTATTTGCGTAGAGGTGTTTATAGTATTCTCTGATGGTAGTTTGTATTTCTGTGGGGTCGGTGGTGATATCCCCTTTATCATTTTTAATTGCGTCGATTTGATTCTTCTCTCTTGTCTTCTTTATTAGTCTTGCTAGTGGTCTGTCAATTTTGTTGATCTTTTCAAAAAACCAACTCCTGGATTCATTGATTTTTTGGAGAGTTTTTTGTGTCTCTATCTCCTTCAGTTCTGCTCTGATCTTAGTTATTTCTAGCCTTCTGCTAGCTTTCGAATGTGTTTGCTCTTACTTCTCTAGTTCTTTTAATTGTGATGTTAGAGTGTCAATTTTAGATCTTTCCTGCTTTCTCTTGTGGGCATTTAGTGCTATAAATTTCCTTCTACACACTGCTTTAAATGTGTCCCAGAGATTCTGGTATGTTGTATCTTTGTTCTCATTGGTTTCAAAGAACATCTTTATTTCTGCCTTCATTTCGTTATGTACCCAGTAGTCATTCAGGAGCAGGTTGTTCAGTTTCCATGTAGTTGAGCGGTTTTGATTGAGTTTCTTAGTCCTGAGTTCTAGTTTGATTGCACTGTGGTCTGAGAGACAGTTTGTTATAATTTCTGTTCTTGTACATTTGCTGAGGAGTGCTTTACTTCCAATTACGTGGTCGATTTTGGAGTAAGTACGATGTGGTGCTGAGAAGAATGTATATTCTGTTGATTTGGGGTGGAGAGTTCTGTAGATGTCTATTAGGTCTGCTTGCTGCAGAGATGAGTTCAATTCCTGGATATCCTTGTTAACTTTCTGTCTCGTTGATCTGTCTAATGTTGACAGTGGAGTGTTGAAGTCTCCCATTATTATTGTATGGGAGTCTAAGTCTCTTTGTAAGTCTCTAAGGACTTGCTTTATGAATCTGGGTGCTCCTGTATTGGGTGCATATATATTTAGGATAGTTAGCTCTTCCTGTTGAATTGATCCCTTTACCATTATGTAATGGCCTTCTTTGTCTCTTTTGATCTTTGATGGTTTAAAGTCTGTTTTATCAGAGACTAGTATTGCAACCCCCCCTTTTTTTTGTTCTCCATTTGCTTGGTAAATCTTCCTCCATCCCTTTATTTTGAGCCTATGTATGTCTCTGCGTGTGAGATGGGTCTCCTGAATACAGCAGACTGATGGGTCTTGACTCTTTATCCAGTTTGCCAGTCTGTGTCTTTTAATTGGAGCATTTAGTCCATTTACATTTAAGGTTAAGATTGTTATGTGTGAAGTTGATCCTGCCATTATGATATTAACTGGTTATTTTGCTCGTTAGTTGATGCAGTTTCTTCCTAGCCTCGATGGTCTTTACATTTTGGCATGGTTTTGCAATGGCTGGTACCGGTTGTTCCTTTCCATGTTTAGTGCTTCCTTCAGGGTCTCTTGTAAGGCAGGCCTAGTGGTGACAAAATCTCTAAGCATTTGCTTATCTGTAAAGGATTTTATTTCTCCTTCACTTATGAAACTTAGTTTGGCTGGATATGAAATTCTGGGTTGAAAATTCTTTTCTTTAAGAATGTTGAATATTGGCCCCCACTCTCTTCTGGCTTGGAGAGTTTCTGCCGAGAGATCTGCTGTTATTCTGATGGGCTTCCCTTTGTGGGTAACCCGACCTTTCTCTCTGGCTGCCCTTAAGATTTTTTCCTTCATTTCAACTTTGGTGAATCTGGCAATTATGTGTCTTGGAGTTGCTCTTCTCGAGGAGTATCTTTGTGGCGTTCTCTGTATTTCCTGGATTTGAATGTGGGCCTGCCCTACTAGGTTGGGGAAGTTCTCCTGGATGATATCCTCAAGAGTGTTTTCCAACTTGGTTCCATTTTCCCCCTCACTTTCAGGCACCCCAATCAGATGTAGATTTGGTCTTTTTACATAATCCCATACTTCTTGCAGGCTTTGTTCATTTCTTTTTCTTCTTTTTTCTTTTGGTTTCTCTTCTCGCTTCATTTCATTCATTTGATCCTCAATCGCTGATACTCTTTCTTCCAGTTGATCGAGTCGGTTACTGAAGCTTGTGCATTTGTCATGTATTTCTCGTGTCATGGTTTTCATCTCTTTCATTTCGTTTATGACCTTCTCTGCATTAATTACTCTAGCCATCAATTCTTCCACTTTTTTTTCAAGATTTTTAGTTTCTTTGCGCTGGGTACGTAATTCCTCCTTTAGCTCTGAGAAATTTGATGGACTGAAGCCTTCTTCTCTCATCTCGTCAAAGTCATTCTCCGTCCAGCTTTGATCCGTTGCTGGCGATGAGCTGCACTCCTTTGCCGGGGGAGATGCGCTCTTATTTTTTGAATTTCCAGCTTTTCTGCCCTGCTTTTTCCCCATCTTTGTGGTTTTATCTGCCTGTGGTCTTTGATGATGGTGATGTACTGATGGGGTTTTGGTGTAGGTGTCCTTCCTGTTTGATAGTTTTCCTTCTAACAGTCAGGACCCTCAGCTGTAGGTCTGTTGGAGATTGCTTGAGGTCCACTCCAGACCCTGTTTGCCTGGGTATCAGCAGCAGAGGCTGCAGAAGATAGAATATTTCTGAACAGCGAGTGTACCTGTCTGATTCTTGCTTTGGAAGCTTCCTCTCAGGGGTGTACTCCACCCTGTGAGGTGTGGGGTGTCAGACTGCCCCTAGTGGGGGATGTCTCCCAGTTAGGCTACTCAGGGGTCAGGGACCCACTTGAGCAGGGAGTCTGTCCCTTCTCAGATCTCAACCTCCGTGTTGGGAGATCCACTGCTCTCTTCAAAGCTGTCAGACAGAGTCGTTTGCGTCTGCAGAGGTTTCGGCTGCGTTTGTTATTGCCCTGTCCCCAGAGGTGGAGTCTACAGAGACAGGCAGGTTTCCTTGAGCTGCTGTGAGCTCCACCCAGTTCGAGCTTCCCAGCAGCTTTGTTTACCTACTTAAGCCTCAGCAATGGCGGGCACCCCTCCCCCAGCCTCACTGCTGCCTTGCCGGTAGATCACAGACTGCTGTGCTAGCAATGAGGGAGGCTCCGTGGGTGTGGGACCCTCCCGGCCAGGTGTGGGATATGATCTCCTGGTGTGCCTGTTTGCTTAAAGCGCAGTATTGGGGTGGGAGTTACCCGATTTTCCAGGTGTTGTGTGTCTCAGTTCCCCTGGCTAGGAAAAGGGATTCCCTTCCCCCTTGTGCTTTCCAGGTGAGGCAATGCCTCTCCCTGCTTCAGCTCTCGCTGGTCGGGCTGCAGCAGCTGACCAGCACCGATCGTCCGGCACTCCCCAGTGAGATGAACCCAGTACCTCAGTTGAAAATGCAGAAATCACCGGTCTTCTGTGTCGCTCGCGCTGGGAGTTGGAGACTGGAGCTGTTCCTATTTGGCCATCTTGCTCCGCCCCCAAGATGGCAGTAATTTGATATTATTGATGAAATAATAAACCAGGATAGAATGCTAGGTTTTGTTTGCTGTTTTGGATTTACTTTATTTGTTACATATGGAAGTAAACTTTTGGCCAAAAAAAAAAAAAAAGTTAAATAAAATTCTACTATTTCGCTAAAATTACACACAAAAAAAATTATGACGAAACCACTTTAAATTGTTATCCAAAATCTTTGCTTAACTTTCTGAAACATATTTTAGTGAAAGAGACTCAACAAGTCACAGAAAATATGAAAACTAGGTAGAATACAAGTCCAAATCTCCAGAAATTGCAACAGAAGATATACTCATATATTCAGCTCCAGGTAAGGTAGTAAGTGGGTAAGAACTTTTTTCAAACCCCTTAAAAATCACATACACATATATACACACACTAATAGCAGGAGAAAAATCATGGTGGAAAAAAGGGAAATGTATTGATGAATTGGATCTTCCACTTCAGCTTGTAGAGCACAGGCTGCCCAGTGTTTAACACCAGAGTGAAAAACAAAAGACACACAAAACAAAGCAGCTAATTTGTATTTGCTTACATTGAGACCACCTGGGGAAAGTGAAAAGTTCTTTTATGGGAAGAATCATCCTAACTGTCAAGTTGTGGGGGTTGCCTCACAGCCTATCCTTGGGGTTCTTTCTAAAACATCCTAAAGCTAAGCCTGACAGTACATATTCCACCCACTTGTACAAAGTTCCTACCCAGGCACACTTGCCACTCAGAAAGAAATCTTTTGGAAATAAATCTTCTTGCACAATCCCAAAGGAAACCCACATCAGGCACATTTGTATTAGCTAAAACCCATGGAGGAGAGGAAAACAGGTCATTTCTAGGACAACTCAGGAAAACCAAAGGTGGCTGTAAAGTCTCCTAATGATATGTAAAGAATATGACAGTTTGGAGACCTCACAGAGGAGGACATAGCAAATAAATTAGCCACTTGGCCCTCACAGAACACTAAGGTCAGAAGTGAGGATCAAAATTAACTTCAAGTCACAATGTCTATCACCAGGGAAACTACCAATCAATAAAATAGTAGACTAAAGATGTTTTCAGAAGGACCAAAATTCAGAAATCCTGTCATCCTCCAATAAGCCTTTTCTTTTTAATATTTTTTCAGTTTTATTGAGGTATAATTGAAAAATAAAAACTGTATGTATTTATGGTATACAATATAATTTTTTGATATAGATACACATTGTCAAATGATTAATACAGTCAAGCTAATTAACATATCAATCACTTCACATAGTTACCTTTTTGCATGGGAAGGAGTGTGTGTGAAAAATTTTATGTATACTTTCTTTGTAAATTTCAACTACACAATACAGTGCCAATAACTACAGTCACAGTGATGTGCATTAGATCTCCAGAATTTATTCATCCTGCATAGTTGAAACTTTGTACCCTTTGTCCAACGTTTCCTTTGGAAGTAATTTGAGACAGTGATCCAGCAAAACAGAAAAGAAAACAGAGGAAATAAGAAGTACATTACTTCGGCCGGGCGCCGTGGCTCACGCCTGTAATCCCAGCACTTTGGGAGGCTGAGCAGGTGGATCACGAGGTCAAGAGATTGAGACCATCCTGGCTAACACGGTGAAATTCCATCTCTACTAAAAATACAAAATTAGCCGGGTGTGGTGGTGCATGCCTGTAATCCCAGCTACTCAGGAGGCTGAGGCAGGAGAATCTTTTGAACCCAGGAGGTGGAGGTTGCGGTGAGCCGAGATCGTGCCACTGCACTCCAGCCTGGGCAACAAGAGCGAAACTTCGCCAAAAAGAGAAAGAGAGAAAGAAAGAAAGAGGAACCACTTCCTGGTATTGGTACAGCAGACACTATCTTGGGGAGCTAAGGGAAGTCTCGGTAAGCTCTGGGTCTTGGGAGCAAATCTCTTCTCCTAGAGCAGGTAGAGATGAATCTAGAGGGGGAGGGTTATGGAAATGGCTGTCCTATATCAGAACAGGTATAGAAGAACATATGAGAAAATATGATTTGCTAAAAGAAATTCTCCTTTTCCAGGGAATTTTAATACTATTCAGTAACTAAGAAAACATTTTTATTTTATAGTGGTTTCTTGGAGTTTTTTGTTTGCTTATTAATTTAAGTTTGTCAGAGTTTTATTCTAAAACAATTCTAAAGAAGCAGTGTTCATACTACACTTCAAATTCTGATTTTAAATTATTAGTAAGTTTGATTTTGAAATAAATATAAGATTTTTGTTAAAAAGTACAATTCTCTGACATTTTGGACTGAGTGAACCTAATGCCATGTGATGAGCACTTTTTAACAGAAAGTAAGCTCGCCCAACACGCGGATTAATATTTTCTGGAATGTCAGTCAAGCTTAGAAAGTACAACTGTTCAGCACAATAAGCTAAAAATGCCTCAGAAATAAAAGTGCAAGGAACTGTAGGCTTAATATTTAGAAGCAAAGCGAGTTCATATCTGAATACCTCGGCGCCAGCTCTCATGCCGCTATATTCATGCCCTTGCAGAGCTTTCTTCAGACCTCGCTGCAGGCCATTTACTTTACTTTAGGGAATTGAGCAGCACATTTAACATTGTATAGAAACTTTTCAGTTATATACTCAGTTCTGGCTCTTAAGCTCTTCCATTTCACACTGATCACAGGTGTTGCATAATGATGCTGACATAACTTTTGTCATGGCCAGAAGCTAGTCACGATTTTCTGAGAAAATGGCAAAAGAAAAAAGAAAATTATCATTTTTCCTATAATGTTAAATTTCCTTTGAGAGTTAGTTTAATCATTTTGCAATAGGGAGGAGGTATGTCAATATTAGGTTCAATAACATGAAGACTTGTAACTGTTAGAGGGAAAATACAGGAATAAGTGATCTCAGACCCTAACATTTTCTTTAATCACGTTTATGCAAAAAACAGTATCAGGCAGAGAGCAATATACTATATTAATTTGGGGTATTTCTCTGATCTAGATATGTATGGTTTTTCTGTCTCTATTCTGTCAAAAATTTAAAAACACTGCTTTAGAAATTGAGTGCAAATAGCATTTTATGAAATCTTTGAGTTTTGATGTTTTATCTTTCAAGAATCTGAGACAATTAACAATTACCATTGCATACACAATTGCATAGACATTTTTCCTTAATGTTAGGTCAATAAATTGTTATGAAGTATATTTGTATTGAGATAGAGTATTGTGATAAAATTTTTAAAACTAAAAATGCCTACATAGAAGAGTACTACAGAAGCAAATTTATTTTGGATTAATTGATAATCTTTTCAAGTCATGGCTCAAATGAGAAATTTTATAAGTTTATAAACGCAACAATAGAGATATGATATAGACGGAATGGCACTTGCCTTAAGAAATGTTATATGAGGCCAGGCGTCGTGGCTTATGCCTGTGATCCCAGCATTTTGAGAGGCTGAGGTAGGTGGATCACCTGAGGTCAGGGGTTCAAGACTAGTCTGACCAACATGGCAAAACCCTATCTCTACTAAAAATACAAAAAAATTAGCCAGATGTGCTGGCAAATGCCTGTAATCCCAGCTACTTGGGAGGCCAAGGCAGGAGAATCACTTGAACCAGGAGGTGGAGGTTGCAGTGAGTTGAGATAATGCCATTGCACTCCAGTCTTGGAGACAGAGTGATACTCCGTCAGCGCCCCCCACCCACCCTGCCAAAAAAAAGAAAAGTTATATGAAAATCTGCAATTACAGCTAACATTGCATTTATAATGAGATATTTAAACATACAAAAGATTTACTATAAGTGTTTTTCAGATAGTAAATTTGCCTATACCTATTATATGATACGAACATAAAATACAAATGAAAAATCCTTATATTTTCAGAACTGTATCACCTTTACAAAGTAGACTACACCTATATTTTCTTCCCCAGAATGAAACTAGTTATTTGATATTTGCTGTTAAATAGTACATAAAGCAATATAAAGCTCCATGAAGCCCAAAGGATTCTGTGTAGAATGGCATTGAAGCGCTCCAAATAAATACCAACATGACTGCATAAGCAGGCAAGGTCTTGCCAGTGTGTCTCTGTGGGCCTCAGTGTCCTTGCCAGAAAGACTGCAAAAATAATATTTAAGGTAAGAGTTATTCTTATTATGAATATTAAAAAGAGGTAAACTACCTAGCAAGATTGTCTGGCAAAAGATTAAACAGACATTAGGATCCTTTCTTCGTTTTCTCCCTTCCTCCCCCTCTTCCTCCCTCCCTCTCTGCCTTCCTTCTTGTCTTCCTTCTTTCCTTCCTTCTTTTCTTCTCTCTCTTTCTTTCATTCATTATTTTCTTTGTTCTTTCTTTTCTTTCTCTCTCACTTATTCTTTCTCTTTTCTGGATGTGTCCTACATCTGAGCTTACAATTTAAAACCATTGAAAATGTTTTCAAACATATGGGCAGTTAGAAAAGGCAAATATTTTAATATCTGTAAGTATTCAATGGCATTTACTATATTAAATTATGACTTAAAATATATATTTATATATATACACATATATTTTAAAACATACCACAATGTTTGCAGTCACTGAGATACAGTGTTTTTGTTTTCGGACTATGCTTCTGTATTGTTTCTTATGTGCTGCATACTGAACAACAACAACAACAACAAAAACCCAAAACGTAAAATAGTGAAATATTTAATTCTAAAAGTTTAAACAATTAAAAAAATTAAAGACATTAATTTGTTATTACTTAGGTCTGTTTGTTATATTACTAAGAATGTTAAGTAAAGTCATCTTAAGATGTCCTTGGTTTTACTTTTGGTATTTTTCCTGCACTTCTGGTAGCAAAGAATCCAAAATGAAAGTTAAATCTGTGGTATATTTGAAAGTATTTTATCTGTTTGCCATTATCTGTGAACTCTTAGCTACTTCTGCCCAGTAATCCATGATCTACATGTTAAAGGACTTTGATATTTTTATGGTTAAAATAAATTGTCTCAAAGTCATTTCCATTTCCATTTTCTATAATGCCATGAGTCCGCTAGGCACTAAGTAAATGTTAATTGAGTTAAATTGTTAATTGAATGACTTGAATAAACCATGAGCTTCAGAAAAACTTTTCGATGAGGAATTGGCTCAGCAACATTTTTAAGCCCCAAACTATTTGTCAAAGGGAATACAAAGGACGTCTATGGATTCAAAATAATTAAAAAATGAACTGATTTTAAAATCATGTAAAATTTTTCCATTAGGATCATTTAGAATGCAATATGAAACTGATTTCATCTTAATGTAGCATTTCTAAATATGAATGACATATTTGTGCAAAACATGCATGCATTGATATATTAGCTCCCTGTTGCTGTAAAAATTTACCACCAATTTGGAAGCTTAAAAAAGACAAATCTACTATCTTTCTGTTCTGTAGGTTGAAAGTCTCACTAGAATAAAATCAAGGTGTCGGCAGGGCTATGTTTCTTTTAAAGGCTCTAGCGCAGAATCCATTTCCTTGCCTTTGCTCCTTCTAGAGGTGACCAACATTCCTTGTTTCATAGCCCTCTTCCATCTTCAAAGTCAGCAGTGTTGAATCTTCTGTGCCTTTCCTCCATAGTTACACCTTTATTTGATTGACTAAACTTTTGCCACCCTGTTTTCACTTTTAGGCAGCCACCTGATTCCAGTGTGCCCATCCAAATGATTCAGCATAATTGTTTTTATCTTAATGTCACTTGAATAGCAATCACCAAATCCATCTACAATCTTCAATCCTTTATTCCAGATAACCTAATACATTCTCTTGTTCTGAGGATTAGGATGTGGGTTCTGCCTATCACAATAGAAGAAAAAAAAGAAAAGAAAAGAAAAGAGAGAGAAAAGATGAAGAAACAAAGGAAGGAAGGAAGGAAGGAAGGAAGGAAGGAAGGAAGGAAGGAAGGAAGGCGGGCGGGCGGGCGGGAGAGAGGGAGGGAGGGAGGGGCCAGGCGCGGTTGCATACGCCTGTAATCCCAGCACTTTGGGAGGCTGAGGCGGGTGGATCATGAGGTCAGGAGTTTGAGATCAGCCTGGCCAATATCATGAAACTCCGTCTCTACTAAAAATATAAAAAGTTAGCCTGGCGTGGTGGCACAGGCCTGTAGTCCCAGCTACTCAGGAGGCTGACGCAGGAGAATCGCTTGAACCCGGGAGGCAGAAGTTGCATTGAGCTGAGATAGCACCACTGTACTCCAGCCTGGGCGACAGAGCAAGACTGAAAAAAAACAGAAAAAAAAAAAGAAAGGAAGGAAGGAAGGAAGGAAGGAAGGAAGGAAGGAAGGAAGGAAGGAAAGAAGGAAGGAAGGAAGGGAGGGAGGGAGGGAGGGAGGGAGGGAGGGAGGGAGGGAGGGAAAAGAAAGCTATAAATAGACTTTTTGTTGCTGTTCTTAAACACGAGGGTTTCCATTTGAATAGTCATTTTGGGAACTGTTCCCAAAGGATGTGATTTAGGGATTGAGAAACCTGAGGCAGATGAGGAAGGCAGCCAATCCAAGGGTATATTATCTAGCTAATCACCTCTGTGGGCATCTGGGGTTGAATCTGTTTGGGATCCTTGATTGGACTGTATAGAATGCATAATAGAAATGTTTGTCCAAAGGATGAAACAGTGCAGTCCTTATGCACCAGCTCCTGTCCTTGGGGGTGCTAACCACTTATACTTGCCCTTTTGAACTTGTATCATAATGGCTAAGCAGGTTCCTTTAAATACATTATTCCATATTGGAAGAGAAACATTGCAGCAGAAAGCTATACAATGGGCAAGTTGCCAACAGGCTGCATATGCATACAGCCACAGTAATAATTAAAATGGTCCTACACCTCCTTGTCATTATTTGCCAAAGTTATGTACAAAAATGAAATGGTCTATGAAGCAAAATGTGTTGGGAAAGATGCAATTAAAGTTGAAAATTCTGAATTGTACTTTGTGTACTTACTGATGGTTGTCTTGGTCTGATTTATATGAAAAGATCATGTGAATGACAAAGTTCCCAGATATTATATACTAGAAAATATTAGAAAATATCTAAGAGAGCTATATGAATTAATGGATAACTAATTCATAACAGTATTGTTACTGATAGAAAATCCAATCCATTTTAGAGACTATGACTTGGCTGCCATAGTACTCAAAATCAGATAGCTAATGGTAAGGCGGTAGTGACAGATCTTTTACAGAAAAATTCTTTGCCCACAGCTAGCTGGAAATGAGAAAAACGATCAACCCTCAAGGAAAATCTGAAAGTATAGACACAGAGGACTAAACAAATTTAGGTAATCTGTATGCTATTGGGAAGCAATACAGTAGGAAACAGAACAAAGACCTATATTATCTATCATTGATGATGATGATGATGTTGATGGATATATATTGGTGTTTTAAAAGTATTCCTTGCATTAATAACCCTGCTAGTTTAGGCTTCACTTTTAACTCAATTCCAGTCATTTATTTAAAGCAGAATGGGGAAGACTGTAGTTCTTCACCTCTCGCCGAATCCACATCTTTGATGTGTGACTTTGCAGTTTCTCTAATTAGAGTGTATTTCTACACCCCATTGTGTTGAATTCATCTAACCAATTGTTTGGTTAATGCAAAATTAGAGGAAAGGATACTGTGTGAGTTATGAGCCTGGGCCTTAATTAACAAGCATTGTGTGTTTTCTTTTGCCATTTTTGGATTTTGTCATATCCATGAGAAATTCTGCCCCACGTGGTCTGCTGGTCCTAGAGGAATAGGAGACTGTGTGAAGCAGAGCTGACCACAATCCATGGCTTGGAGCCAAGTCCATATGAGATCAGCCTGTATCAGCTCTGTTCCAGCTAACCCACAGGACAGTGAGCATGCGAATGTAGGGTTGTTGTTTTAAAGCACTTCAATTTCTATGATGTCATATTGTGTTATTGCAACAGTAACTGATATATAAGCTATTTCTCACAATTTTTCTATCATTATTTCATCTTTGAATGAAACAATTTCAAAACTAAATGGCCATTTGGTCTGCAAGTTTCGCTTCATGTTTTATCTTATTTGCTTTAATCAGTCACACCAACTTAATCCTAGCTGCCACACTGGAATCCTATGAGTCGTATTTGTCTTTTGTTTCTTCATTTATTTACCAATGGGACTTGATGAAAATTTTTGAAGACTTTGATGTAATCTTTTCTGCCCAATATCCAAAGCCGACTTTCTAGATCTAGGTTCTCATAATCAAATTGTTATATTAGAGAACTTGGCCCTTAGATGCTATTTTCTGTAGCCTATCTTTCCATACAATCATTACCAACACCAATGACATCATCATCAGTAATATTTATCCCTTCTTTGTTCCTCCTTCCCCCTTTCTTTAGTGCATTAATTTATACTTTCAAGGACATCTATTAAACATTTATTATGCACAAATACTATCGATGGCGTTGAAGATACAAGTTAGAATGTGACTGAGGCTAGGAGGTAACAATCAGATTATTGTTAAAGTTTCTATCATGTTAGGATCAACTCTGTTAGTGACAATCTCAAAAAACAAAATTAATAACAACAAACAAACAAACAAACAAAAAAGTCCCTTTTCTCAATCAGAAAGTGTTGTCATTTTCTAGGGTAAAATTAGTTACAAAAGTGCCAGTACCCACCCCATTTTTTATCTTGTTGGGACAGCGGCAATATTTTATATATAATACGCAAAATATTCCACTTAAACATTTAAATCAGTATAAGCTTTGTGATTAAAACTTTAAATTTATAGCCTTTCTTTTTTTGTTGTTAAACAGTTAAGTCTTTTTCAATGTCTTGATTTGCTTTCCCTTTAAATATCAATGAACATGGTTAGAGCACCCACAACCATGATAACTAAAAGCAGAGCATACATAATTCTAATCTTCTTATTTGGAACTTTGGCCCCATCTAACTTGCCTGCAGCAATGCTCTTAGTTTATTGTACTCTTAGGGTCACAGTACTGCAAACATTATATAATCTGCTTTTAAAAATTATGCTGAGATCAACTTCATCATGGTTCTCAAAATTCTTTAGTACTTAAGCCAACAAAGTTGCTTCCCCTCTTTGTAAAAGCTTCTCATGTGACAGTTGTTTCTTACAATCCTATATCAAACACTGGCCAGAGTACAGACCTTATACTTTGAGATTTCACCATTGTAGGGGAAGATAGAAAAGAAATGTCAGCAAAAAACAGGGTGAGCATTTGTCTTTTGTAGAGCAAATGAATACACAAAGACAGTGGGATGACATGGGAAGAAACCCTTATTTCTACATTGAGCTGGGAATAGAAAGAGCTATAGAAGATATCAGCGAATTATCATCAAAAGCAGTAACATGGATTTTGGATTTTAAAAATAAATACTTTGCCAATCAGAGAAGTCTGTCTGGACACAACTGGAATTTCTTAAGTACTTAATGTCTACCATCAAATTATGTCATTTATTTCTTAAAACATCCACAGTTTTATAATGATCTCTACTGTTAGAAATTATCTCTGCTATTAGAAAATAAGAAATCAAACAAGTTAATCCTTGTACCTAATATTACCCAATAGTTAAATGGTAGAATTGGGATAAACTTCAACCCTTTTGCCATCAATCCAATGCTCTTTCCATTTTAAGCACTGAGAATAGCAGGCTCAAGAGGAAGCAAAGGTAAAAGAAACACAAGCAAGCAAAGGTATAAGAAACATAAGCATACAAAAGAAAGGGCAAGGAATTCAGGGTGACATTCTTGCTGTGAAGTTGTAAAAGTGTGATGTTATTGAGGGATCTGCATCTTTTAAAATGTTTTCTTTATGTTGGAAATATAAAATTGCCTGAAGAAAAGGAGGGGGAAAATAGATCAGATCTTGATTTGCTTTATTTCATGTATTATTGAGTAGATACATAAAAATATATGTAAGTTGAATTTCTATAACGTGGACTTTCTTTCTCAGTTAACTTACTTTGGAGAATTACAAGTTTAGAGCAATCAATGTTATTTCAATAGAAAACTGATCCTAAGAGTTGGGTAATTAATAATTCATAAAATTATATACATTTTTAGGTAGGTATCTATGGCTTCAACATCTATTTAAGAATCTTATTATGTACTCTAAGTTTTGAGAATTAATTATAAAATTTGTAATTTTAATGATATAGTTTTGTGGTCAAAGATATGTTGTATCTAACATATTAGCAATCATTCTTTGGGATGTGTCAAGAACTGCTTTGTGGTGTTGTATGTGTCAAATTTGGAAAATATTCCAAATGTGCTTAGAAATTTGAATATTATGTATTCTTGACTTTCTGAAAACAGGGTCACTTTTCTCTGCTAAACTTACTACTTGCATAATCAATTTGTCAGATTTATTCGCTAAGTCAATGTCCCTCATGATTCCCATGATGTTTTAGCATCTGGTTTGTGTATTTACTGTGTTCTGTGATTTTTCTATGCTTCTTATTTTCTCTTTTTCTGACTTCCATTGTATTAATATTTTATTCACTCCATCCATCCATATACTATATTCCAAGGACATACTCCTCATAATCTTTTATAGGCTACATTTATAATTTAACCTTCATATTAAGTTAAGCAAGTTTTAAAGTTGTGTTTTTTTTCCAAAGGATGTTGGTAGAGAACTTGCATCATAATATATTAAAATAAACAATATAATCACTTTTTAATAATACAATATTGATGCAGACATCAAAACATAGATATATGAGGCACAAAGGAAAGTTCAGCAAAAAAACACTGCATATATGGAAATTTAATATATCAAAAAATTATACTTCAACTACTTCAATGTAGTGGAAAAATAGAAGTTAGCAAATTTTGCTTGTACAACTGAAAGAATATAAAGTACCACATAACTCACAGCTTACCTACAGAAAAAAAAGAGTCTGACAACATTTCAAATGTATTAAATATCTAAATATAAAACAAAATGTGAGGAGAAAAATGCATACATGCAAAAACAGACATGTACTCACACCAATGTTGGATATAAAACCCAAAATCTGTAAAGAAAAAGATTTAGTTATACAAATATTTACCTTTGTTTTTGTAATGCAAACTATATATTAAACAAAATCAAATGACAAAAAATAAATTGTAAAAATATGGGCCATGCATGTGGCAAATATAAGGTTCATATGCATTTCTTTATTTGAAATTTATAGTTAACACATTGTTAATTATTGTTTTAGCTAAAACACACTTTTTTTACTGTAAGTCACTCACAGTTTATAAATATGCAAAAGCATTGTATAGACACTTTTAATATTTCTTTAATATTAATATTTCTTTTAATATTCTTTTTTATATTAAAAATCTGTCTCTTCTGGATCATTTTTTGAATTGAATTCCCTGGTATCCATGGTTTTCTTTACAATATCATCCTCTGTGATACCACAAGCATTAGTAATGCAGAATTTATTTAAATAACTAATTTAAAAAGTGAAAGCCATTAATGTTGGCATTTAAGTGGGCTTTGGAATTCTGTAGACAAAATAAAGTATTTCTTTGAGGCTTTTTAAATTAAAGTAAAATATAAATAAATTATAAATTTTAATTTTATTATATTATATAATATAAATCATAATTACATATTATTATATATATAACATATAGTATATTATATAATATATAATGATATTTATAATATATATTATTATAATATTATATTATTTAATTTATTTAATATAAATAGTTTGTAATTTTAAAAATAAACATACTTAACTAACATATCTTCTAGATATAAATATACAATACTGCAAACACCCACAAATTTTGGTCCACTTATAAACTGGTGGATAAGTATGCCATATTTTAGTCTATTTGTAAATTAATTACGAATTTGTAAATGTTTTAAATACAAAAATATATCACCAAAGTCCAAAAGCAAATTAAAACAAATAATATTAATAGTTAATTCCTAGAAGAGGAAATTCCAATGGCATATGTGTAAAAACAGAATTTCAACCCTTACTAGAATATCAGGAAAACACAATTGATTATAAAATACACTCTCCCCAAAATAATGAAGAGTGCTTACTCTTGTCAGGAATTCAGTATAAAGCAGCCCTTTAATGTATTGTTGATTAGGATTGCTGATATTAATACATTTTGAAAAATGAAGATGACACCTTATCCTCTAATATAAACTACATATAGCATTTCACCCAGAAATCACAGTTCTGGGAATATGTACTATTAAGAAAAAATACATAAATTTTAGTACAAAGTTAATTGTTTAGTTACTCCAAAATGAAAATGAAGTGAATGTCTAGTAATAGGGGCATGGGTAAATGTATTAGTCACCATTCAGGAGGAATGAGACACATTTTACCCGCTAAAATATAAGGAATAAGTTAAAAATAATCAAAATGCAAATAAATAAATAAAATATAATCCTTTAGATTGCTTAAATTTTGTTTTTATATATACATTGAGGACTTATTTACCATTTCATTTTAACCCAATTGTTTTTAAGGTTCTGTTTTCTTTCTCAGCAAACTGCACCTTTTAGTAAATTCAGTCTTTGAATCATTGGGGGCTGTAAATTCTGTCACTTGACTTCGTATTTGTGAAACTCTTGTATTTCACAATGTTGAAGCACATTTAGCTAATCCAAAAAAATTCAATAGGGGCCAGGCTTGGTGGCTCACACCTGTAATACTAGCATTTTAGGAGGCCAAGGCAGGTGGATTGCCTCAGCTCAGGGGTTCAAGACCAGTCTGGGCAACATGGTGAAACCCCATCCCTATTAAAATACAAATATTAGCTGGGCGTGGCAGCATGCGCCTGTAGTCCCAGCTGCCGGGGAGGCTGAGGCAGGAGAATTGCTTGAACCCAGAAGCAGGAGGGTGCAGTGAGCCAAGATCGCACCACTGCACTCCAGCCTGGGTGACAGAGCGAGACTCCACCTCCAAAAGAAAAAAAAAAAAAAAATTCAATAGGACTTGTTGAAAAATTTTTGAAGACTTTTAGGCAATCTTTTCTGCTCAATTTCCAAAGCTTACTTTCTAGATCTAGGTTCTCATAATCAAATTATTATATTAGAGAACTTCAGCTTTTTGGGATAATATTCACATTCAGCTTTTTGGGATAATTCATTGTTTTCTTTTTTATTTTGTTACATGAAAATATATGCTGTGTATCTTACTGTAACCTATTGCAGGTAATCTGCATTTTCATTCTTACAGTTTTAAGGGTTTTATCTCACATTTGTGGTCTAATGTCTTGCTTTATTCCTAAAAATGTCCTACCTTTATCTCTTTGAATTCACCTCTTCCAGAACCCCTATTAAATACTGATTATAAATCTTCATTTAATTGTTCTTGTTTCCTAATTTTAATTTTATATTCTTGAAAAATTTATCTATGCTTTAGGTGATTTCCTCAAATCTATTTTTCATTTATGAATTCTCTCTAAATTCAGCTCTAAATAGACTAGTATTTAGCATTTCTATCCAATGTTTAAGGAAGTATCTTATTTTAAAATTACATTTTTTAAAAACTTGCTTGTTCCTTTGCCAGATTTTCTTTTTATTACGTTATTGATTCTATTCTTACCATGTTCCCTATTCATTTTAAAACATATTCATTTTAAACATTTTCTTGAGAATGATCTGTTTTCTTTACCTCTTATGAATATGAATGCTTTTGTTTGTGTCTTCTGACTTTTCCTCAAGGTGTCTGGTTATAAAAATATTTGAATAATGAGCTTACCTTCTACAGAAGTTGTTTCCAATGGATAGTTTGATGCCATAGATTCTAATGTAATTCCCCTGAAATGGCTTTGCATTTAAATTTGTATTAATATCTGCCTGTGAAACAGCCTCCTGGGTTGCACATGGAAGTATCATGTTTTACATTGTTTTTTCATCTCAGGATTTCAGCATTGTAAATGTAGTGAGAAAAGTGCCAATACTTGTGTACAGTACAAACTTGGGTTTCCACTTTTAAATTATGGTTCTTTTATCCTTAAAAGCCCAGGTGAACAGCTCAACATGTTACCACACTGCATTCCCAATCTAGGAAGAATAATGTTTCTAATCCTAAGTGGAGATGGGTCATCCTTTCTCAATTCTTGGATTTATCAACAAGACCAACTGTACCTATCTGCTGCACACAAGGCCAGGATTCTTGATTACTATCCCTAAATAATTTTGGATCATGAGTCCCAGACAGCACACAGTGCACAATTCCCATGCTCATGTAGGCCATTCAGTTTCAACTTCGACTCTCCATTCTCGTTCTACATTCTCACTTTATTTTTGGTTGCTGTGGCTTTTTCTTTCTTATTTTTCAAATTTGCCATGCATTGACAATTATATATTATCCCAAATTTCATGCTCATAGTGAAGATAGAGCTTTGTATATTATCCCCTGTCATAGTGATAAGAAATGTGAATTTGATAAAAATCTCTAATTTACAGTAAATCTGTAGCAGACATTTTGAAACATGATCCTTTCATGATTTAACTGAGCTTATGCTTATGTACTAATAAATACATTGAAAAGAAACAAGAAGCTCTACTTAGCTCTGAATAGGTCTTGAACCTTCATAATGAGATTATCACTTTGTTTTTCTCAAGTGTTACTCATAGGCTGTGATTATGTACAATATACAAATGCCAAAAAAAAAAAATGCCAGCAACATATGGAGATGGTCATTTATGTTGGAGTTAGCATTTTGGTACTGTTATATGGGCATCTGTTAACAGCAGATGCAACTTAATATTACTTTTAACTAAAGTCCCCAGAAAAACAAATATAACAGTAAGTAAAAAATCTGTCATTCTGTTTTCAGTGTTCATACCAGCTAGGGAATGTTCTTTTTAAATATAATATTTCCATATGGTAGATTTAAATAAGCATGTTTTAGCTAAGCTTCATAAAGTTGGTTTTGTTTGTAGCATGTTCAGTGTATTAAGTTCATGATGTAGATACTAATTCTTTAAGTTTGAATAACAGATATTTAATTTCTTGAAATTTTCAAAAGGAAATTTTAAGATAATTACGAATTATAATTCTAATATCTAATGTTATTCATATATATTTTTATACATTTAAGTATGGTGACGTATCTACTATCTACTACTTACATATTGTTTTTCTAATTTTGCAGTTGACTTTTCCATTAACCAACTTCAAGAAAAATATAGGAAAAAAGAAAAAAATAAAGACAAGTAGCCTACATGATTGGCTATTTACCTTATAGTTAAACAATTTGAATATTAAATATTTCAATGTGATTAAGTCTTGGTAAGTTGCATGTGTCTAGGCATTTAATCCAGTTTTTCTTGGTCAGCCAATTTGTTGGCATATAACTATTCATAGTAGTCTCTTATGATTCGTTGTATTTCTGTGGTTTCAATTGTAATGTTTCATTTCCATTTCTGATTTTATTTGTTTTCTTTCTTTTCTTAGTCATAATGAGTCCATCCATTAACATTAAAGGATGCTGACTTTTACAAGTGACTTTTCTTTATCTATTGAGATGATCATGTGGTTTTTGTTCTTCATTCTGGTATTTCAATTTTATCTTTAAAAAAAAAAACTCAAGTTAGTCAATCTTTTGTATTATTTTTATAGTTTGTTTCATTTATTTCATTGATCTCTATTGTTTTTCCCTTCATCATAACTGTGGGCTTAATTTATTCTTGCTTTTTCTAGTGACTGGAGGAAAATGTTAAGTTGTTTGAGATCTTCTTTTTTAACATGGACATTTATTGCTATAAACTTCTCTCTTAAAGCTGTTTTTGCTCTATTCCATAAGTTGCGGTGTGTTGTGTGTCCATTTTTATTGTCTCGGGATATATTTAAATTTATCTCTTAATGCTTTATTGACTCATTGGTTGTTCAGAAACATGTTACTTAATTGTGATGTATTTGCGAATTTTCTCAAATTCCTTCTATTATTGATTTCTGGTTTCATATAACTGTCATCGGGAAAGATACTTGATATAATTTCAATCTTCATAAAATTGTAAAATTTTATTGTGTGGCCTAAAATACTATTTATTTTGGAGAATGTTTTGTGCACACTTTAGAAGATTCTTCAGGAATTGTATGGAATGTTCTGTATATGTCTGCTAATTCCACTTGGTCTAAAGTGTAGTTTAAGTCAGATGTTTCCTTTCACTTAATCCGTCCAACTCCTAATACCACTCCCTCTCAAACTCTTCCAAGAAATTGAAGGAAAGATAATATTTCCAAACTCATTTTACCAGGTCATCATTACCATGATTCCAAAGCCAGACAAAATTACAAAAAAATTATAGGCCAATATTCCTGATGAACACAGATGAAAAAATCCTCAGCAAAATACTCGCTCACTGAATTTGACAATACGTTAAAAAGATTACTCACCATGATCAAGTGAAATTTATTTCTGGTAAGCAAGTATAAACACAGGCAAATCTATAAATATGATACATACATCAACACAATGAAGAAACAAAAAGATATGATTATCTCAATAGACGAAGGAAAATCATTTGACAAAATCAACATCCTTTTATGATATACACCCTTAAACATTAGATTTAGAAGGAATGTACCTCAACACAATAAAGGCAATATATATGGCAAACACAACTAACATCATGCTGAACAGTGAAAAGTGAAAGCTATCCCTCTAAGACCAGAAACAAGACAAGGATGAACATTCTCACTACTTCTATTCAACATAGGCCTAGATGTTCTAGCCAAAGGGGTTAAGAAGAGAAAAAAAATACAAATTACATGATATTACATATAGAAATCCCTAAAGACCACCAAAAACCAAAAATAAATAAATAAATAAAAGTAACAAATTCAGTAAAGTTGCAGGATATAAAATCAAAATATAAAAATCAGTATCATTTCTATCCACTAACGTTGAACTCTCTGAAAAAGAAATCAAGAAAAGAATCCCATTTACAATACTAGCCAAAAAATTCAAATACTCAGGCATAAATTTAAGACTTCTACACTAAAAAACCACAAAACATTGGTAAACAAAAATAGAAGAAATAAATAAATGGAAATATATTTTGTGTTCATGAATTGCAATAATTAATAATATAAAAATATCCATACTACCCAAAGATATCTACACATTCAAGGTAATCTCTATAAAAATTCTAATGACATTATTTGCAGAAATAGAAAAAACATCTTAAAGTTTGTATACAACTACAAAAGACCCTAAATAGACAAAGCAATCTTGAAAACATAAATAAATAAATAAGCTAGAGGCATCACACTGCCTGATCTCAAAATATACTACAACACTATAGTAACCAAAACAGCCTAGTACTGCCACATAAGCACAGGCATAGAACAATAGAACAGAATAGAAACCCCAGAAATAAATCCATGTATTTATGGGCAATTGATTTTTGACAAAGGTGCCAACAGTGCAAAATGGAACAGGACGGTCTCTTCAATAAATGATGTTGGGACAGCTGGATATCATAAGAATAAAATTAGACCAGTATCTCCTACTACATATAAAAATCAACTCAAATAAATTAAAATTTAAATGTAAGACCTGAAACTATAAAACTACTAGAATAATACAGGGAAAAGTTTCATGACATTGGTCTACACAATATTTTTTTGGATAGGAATACAAAAGCAGAGGCAACAAAAGTAAAGGTAAAAAAATGGGATTACAACAAACTAAAAATCTTCTGCACAGCCAAAGGAACAATCAATACAGTAAAGGGACAACCTATAAAATAGGAGAAAATATGTGTGAACCATACATATGATAAAGGGTTAACATCTAAAATATATTAAAAACTCAAACAACTCAATAGCCAAAAATAAATAGCCTAATTAAAATGTGGACTAGAATACGTATTTTTCAAAAGAAAACATTCAACCTGTATATGAAAAAATGTTCAATCATCAGAGAAACGTAAACTAATTACTAATCATCAGAGAAATGTAACTAATCATCAGAGAAATGTAAATCAACACCACCATATCACTTAACACTCAATAGAATGGCTGTTATTAAAAATAAGAAAGATAACAAGTGTTGGCATGGATATGGAGAAACGGAAACCTTTGCATACTGTTGGTAGGAATGTAAATTAGAACAGTCATTAAAAAATACTACACAGAGGTACTTCTAAAACATTAAAAATAGAAGGGCTATATGACCAAGCAATCCCACTCATAGGTATTTACTTAAAAGAGATAAATCATTGTGTTGAAGACATATCTGCACTCCCATGCTCATTGCAACATTATTCACAATAGCCAAGATATGGAAAGAACCTAAGAATCTATCAAAGGATGAATAAATACAGAAATGTAGTAAAATATGTATATATGTGTATATATATATGTATAAATGCATATTTATGTATACACACACACGGTGGAATATTATTCACTCCATTCCAAAGCCTAAGAAAGAAACCCTGTTATTTGTGCAACATGGTTGAACTGGGAGGTTTTAAGGTGAATAAGCTAAGCACAGAAAGATGAATACCACTTGATTTCACTTATACGTGGAATCTACAACAGTCAAAAATCACGAAAGTAGAGAGTAGAATCAAGGGTTGTGGGAGGGAAGTGGTTGGGGAGATGTTGGTCAAAGGTTCGAAAGTTTCAATTAAAAAGGGAGAATAGGTTCAAGAGATCTATTGTACAACATGATGACGATAGTTAATAAAAACGTATTATATACTTGAAAATTCCTAAGAGAGTAGAAAATGCTTAGAATATAGAAATAGAAGTATGTCTGGTAATGCATATGCTAATTAACTCAATTAAGCCATACCACAATGTATACATATTTAAAGACTATATGTTTTATCCAATAAATATTCTTTGTCAACTAAAAAGAAATAAATTAGTAAAAATACTAACGAGTATAAGCATGAGAAAGTACTTAATATCAGACCAAATAATACATGCTCCTTTAAAATTCTTCATGCTTATGAATAAATAAAATGCTTCATGCTTATAAATAAAAAGAAATAAAAATATTAAATTAATTGTGTTCCTTCCATATAGTGGGATATAAGAAATATTAACAATCATGTTTCAAATAATTGCAAATTATAAACATGAAAGTTCCTCAATCTCACTCTTGGAGAATTTCTCTGTTTCTATACACTGAGAGCTCATTTCTCACCTATCAGATTGGCAAAACATAAAAGTTCTGACAACATGTTCTGTTGGCAAGACTGTGATGAAAGGGACATTCTCATACACAGATGGTGAGATTGAAATTGGAAGGGAACTTGGACACCACTAGCAAAATTACATATTCAGCCACCTTTGAATCAACAATCTTGCTTCTAGGAATCCATATGAAAGTTAGACTGCCAAAATAGGAGGTGACATATACACATGTTTATTTATTCCATCATTATTTGCAATAATAAAAATAATTAACCCAACCTTATACCGTCAAAGGACTAGTTGAATATACTGTCATATGTCTGTATGATATATAAAGAATATTTTCAATACAAAAATAAAATCATCTTCAGAATATATATGTGTTAAATGAAAATAAAAAGTGCAGAATGGTGTTAATATATGCCAAGTTTTGTACAAGAAAAGAAAATATGAATATGTATATTTCCATTTGCTCATGCATTTGTTTATATTTATAATAGTAACCACTGGAAGGAAAAGTCAAAAATTGATCAAAAAAGAAGTGTTCAAGGATGGATTAAGACTTTCTTAAATGCACAATGCTATGTGGTTTCTGACTCTCAGACTCTCAGATGTTTTGTATTTAATAATGTTTTACATAATTATAAATAAAATTAAGGTAAAAATCCCATAAAACTATAAACAACTCACCAATTTAAATATTAGCATACTGATATCACACAAAAATTGCTTTAAGTGATTGAAAGCACAATATTTTCATAATGACGAAAGTGGTGTATTTAATCAGATCTTCGTACATATAGTTTGTAGTAATATTGGATATGTTCATTTAAAACCATTTTTAGAATATAAAATTAAAAAGTAAAACAAGGTATTCATCATAAGAATACATAGAATTGAAGTAGTCAAAACACTAATATTAAATTTGTATTAAAATAACATCTTGATTTATTTTAATACATATTAAGATACATGGGAGGAGACATGTTATTTTACTACAAATTGTAATTTGTATTAATTTAACAAATTGTAATTTATATTAATTTGTAAATTATAATTTATAAATTGTAATTTGTAGTAAAATAACATGTCTCTGACTCCAAAACCCCAGTGAATGGGCAGGGTTATGCATCTAGGGTGCTACTGCTTTCCCTTAATTGGCTGACTTCTCTTTATATTAAATGCTTCCAGGTGTTATAAGAGAAGAAGGTACATTTTTCATTACTTCACCATCTTTGATTGTAATTTTCTCTCTACTGGTTGTCTGCTGCTTCCCTGTTTCTTATTGACCAGTGCTTCTCTATGGAATGAATCAAAATGCTGGATTTCTCATTGGATACACATAGAATTTTGGAGAGAAAGCCTGGTGAGATGCTCCTTAACATCTCAATACCTCCAGGTACTTCCTGTTCAGTTGCCTCTGGGAATTCCTCCATTAACACTCAACTCTCTTAGATTAGGTACCAGCAAGATAGCTTTCATTGTCCATTTGACAGACAGGAAATGTTTGAGAAATGGCTGCTCAACCCTCATTTCTCTGTCTACTTTGCCCTCTCTCTACTATTCTCTTTTTCCATTCTCAGCCTCAAGGAAGATCAACAAGGGCAATCAGCTACTCTTGCAGGAATTAAGATTCCAGGCTTCTCCTTTCAGCCATCCTCTCTTTTAATAAGTAATTATTTTATGTATCCCTGTAATTTGATCTCTTGTCCTTCCCTCTGGTCTTATTTTACAGATTGAGAAAGTGGTCACTTTTCTAAGAAATGTATCTGTCCCATTGTCAATGTTATCTCTTTAGAGAATGTGGGTACTGACAAGCAATTTTTTCTTTAACTTTGTGTTCTTGAAGATAATGCCATGATAGTAGAAAAAGTTACATTAAACATTCTCTTACAGTGGTGTATGAGGTTGGCAAAAAATAAATTTGAATTAAAAAAAAAACTTTGTTAGAGAAATCTAGATATTGGAGGCAAAGTATACAAAAACCTAGTTCTATTTTACATTAAGATATCATGAAAGCTTATCAACAAAATAATATTTTTAAGATGCAACCACAAATTACCAGTAAACAGAAAATATTGTGCCCAATAAAAACAGAGCTGATATAAAAACTTTAAAATGTCAGTGAACATTACTGCAATCTAACTCTACAAGGTATGAGTGCTATGATGTGAATGAGGGTTTAAAGTAGAAAAGTATTTCTCTCTATTGTGTTTTTAGAAACCTTGAGTAATGGAACACTTCCTCCTTCTGTGGTTTGTAATGGAATAAAATCAGAGAAAAATCTACAATAAATTTTGCTTTGTAGGACACATAGGTAGAAATTTATGTTGCAATCTAGATTTTATTTTTATACAATTATCTCTAAGAAAAAATTCTATTTTCTCCTATCTGTTGCTTTAAAAGAATATGTAACATGGTTCTCCATCTGCAGAAGCTATTTTTGATATATTCATAAACCTTTATTTTGATGGGTTATTTTAAAATTGTGATAACATTTCTCTTTATTTTATTCCCCTTCTTTTTTCACCAAAGAGAAAAATATATACTTTCAGCTCCAACTAAGTACAAAATTTAAATCATTAGCTCACATTGTCTAGTTATTGAAACTTTTTAGTTCAGATTTAGTGCCTTTATTTCCTTAAAAATATAGTAGACAAAGGGTAAAAAAAGTTCAATGCATTTCACAATGATCTTAATTAAGGTCATAGGGAAAAAAAAAAAAAGACCTTTTCAGGATTTCACTGTATATTGTTTTGTACCTAAAGCCAATTATCTTCTAAAAAAGAATAGGCCATTAACTCTGAGTTCAAAGAAATCAAGATATTTTATTTTTTAAGAAATTAGTCTATTTTAGTAATCATTTTCTTAACTATCATTGATTCACCTGATCAAGATTACTTCTTAACCTATCATTTACAAGTTTAATTTTAGGTGTTTCTGTGATCCACTCTCACTATAGATACTCGATAAATATTTGTTAAGCAAATGAATAGAAACATCTTCAGTTATCGTTTCACCCTGATCAGTCTATTCCTGTAAGTCTCATGGCACCTTATCTCTTCCCATGTTCACCCTTTCTACCCAATACCCTTCCAAATATTACCTGAAAAAGAAAGTCTTTTTCTTTTTTTCTGTTCTTGTTGATACTTCCTTTCTTGAATTTTTGGCTTTTTTTCTGTATTCTCCAAAATAAAACATGGGGCAACTTGGTTTCTACATTTGTATTATTTTTTTTTCTTTTTCTTCTTTTGTATTTTCTTAGCTGTATATATGTAAGTCTCTAATTTATGTCTAACTTCATTTCAAGTTTATTTATCATCTGGAATTGATTTATTTAAACTGAATAGGTTTCATTATTTAAACATTATACACTGTCAAGAAGAATTTCAAAACCAATGACTAGTCTTTTATCTGTGAGTTTTTTTTTTAAATATCACTTTAAAAATTTACAGTATTAAATTTCATTTATTCTAGCCACTGCTATTTTTAGGTATACGGCTGGGATATTATTTTCCAACCAGCTACTTTATTTTCCGTCATTATATACCCAAAAAATCAGATGTTAATTGTTCCTAAGCAAAGTAATACACTTTAAGCTGTATGGCAGTGTGCCATTTTAAATCATGTTCTTTGTACGTCTTGATAATCATGGAATTATATGACATGACATTTATTAAGTAAGATTCCATAATGACTACTGACTATTTCAAGTGCTAGATAGTAAGCTAGAGGGCAAATATGTTAAAACACTCAGTATATAAACTATTGAAATAAGAGAATATTTTATATGGGTATGAAGGATGTCTGCCTGGAGGAAGAAAACTGGCAGGATTGGAGAAGATTTCCAATAGCAGTTACATCTGACTTAAATTTTCAAGAGGAATGAGAAATTTGCCAGGTTAAGTGGTGAGAGCAGGAGGCTTTCCGAGCAGAAGGAGTAGAAGCTGTGAGTTCATAAAATTGTAAGAGAACATGGCACACACAAGTACTGTCAGTAGTTAAGTAGAGACATAGTATAATGAGCACAAGGTATGTGGGGGCGATACTAAGAGCACAGATAAGCAAACAAGAAGATTCAGATCCGTAATGAAGAAGTTAAATTTTATCTTGAATTTTTCTAAGGCGGTGACAAATACTTTTAAAAGCTTCACTACGGTGGTAAGTAGAATGAATTAGAAGTTAAAAAATTGAGACTAGGAAAACAGTGTATATTTTCACAGACCAAGCAAACCATAATGACAGTCAGAGTGGAGGCAATGAGAATGAATACAATGCTGCATGGACAGGTTCAAGAAATATCAGATAAGTAAAATTTGTAAGTCTTCATTCATCTATTAGATATGTCAGTAAGGAACGGGATAACATTTTTTAACTGGCTTGGGCAACAGAGTGCGCAATTAAACTATTAAAATACGGAAGCAAATTTTAAAATTAAGATATTGGGTTAAACTTTAGACAAGGAATTTTACATAAAACCAGCAAATAAATATCTAGCAAGAAGTTAGCTACATGGGTGTGGAGTTTATGCAGTTAGGTTAGACTAGCCAGTTTCAGGGCTATCTACATACTGGTGGACCATAAAACCAAAAGAGTAAATGAGATTATCTGAGTAAACGCGATATCAAGGAAGAGGAGAGAACCGAGATGGAGCTTTGGAGAATACCAGCACTTTTGGGGTCATTAAGAGAAGATTATTTTGCCAAGAAGGTAAAAAGATACACCCAGACATAAGAGAAAAAACAGAGAAACAAAGGCCATGAAACTAAGAAAGGAAATAATTTTAAGAGGAGAGGATTGGATGATTAATGGTGACCAATGTACCATGGGTTTGAGTTACTTATGGACTGAAAACAGTCATCTGGCTCAGCAACAATAGTTATAATGATCTCTGCAAAAACCACTTCAATGGAATGTCACTTAGAGGAATAACTTCTATCTGGTTTCTGAAATAATTTCTACAGAATGGTTTAGAGTCTTTGTAATTCCGAATTAAGTTTCATGTATTCTTTTAAAATTTCTTTTCAGTAGACAATATCAGAGGAAATTTCATTACTGCCTGACAAACAGGTAGTTGAGAAAAGGTTATGGTGTTGCTTCTAGAAGTCTAAGGACATCTTTAGTGAATGGTTAGGTTCCAGTAGATAATATGGTGAGATTAAAACCTTTTGAATATGGTAACAAAAATTGAATGTAATAACCACGACTAAATAAGAAAAATGGTCAGCTAGGAGTCTAAGCAGTCATTGATTCAACAAAATTTTGAGTGGCTTCTATGTGACAGGTCCTATTACAGACATATATATATATATATGTATCACATAATCTACCCCATTATCTAATAATAAGCTATTAATGATTGGTTTATTTTAATGCTATCTACTATGCTTTTAGCATCTTCTTGATTGCATAAATATTATATTTTAAATTATGTTACTATTTCATTACACAGTGAAACTCAATGTCAGGAATTACATTTTAGAACACGTTACCACTGTTTGCTGTAATAGATTTTTATTACTGAAGCAAACTGTTACAATTTTATTGGTGTATACTGGCTTGATGACTAAATAAAGGAGCTGGAGTATATTAAAAATTGAAACTTACTAGAAAGTAAACATTTTATCTTTGATTTCTAATTTTTCCTTTTCTTTGACCCAGACTTCTTGGATGATTCCCAGAGGATAGAGGGGCTCTAGGCATCTGGCAATAGAAAAAAAACAAGAGAATATTCTTGATACACTCGCCATGTCACAGCATTGCAGTGCTCCTCTAAGATGTTACCCAGTTTGGCTAGCTGTATTTTTATCCATAATTTATTAGTGAATTGCTATGAAAAAAACGTCTGTGTATAAAGCCACGCTGCCAGCTAATCCCCAAAGGAATCTTTACTGAAACTATTACTTTAATGAACAAAGCATTCCTATAGAGCACAACTGTGAGGTACAAAATTCAATAGTGCTTCATTCCTCTTTATTATCGAGGAGCTTTGTGATAAAATAATGAAAGCAGCATTTACTTCAATTTGACACTCGATGTATACTTTGCCATATCAAATGCTCGTTTCCAAACTAATAGTATTAAAATATGACAAATTAATGGGAAAAAGCAATATGCTCATACTACTATTATCACTGTTTTCCATGTTGATGCTCACGCATCTTCGGCTTTCTCTTGACAGACTATTTAATCAGCAGGCAGATCAACAGGGCAAAATTTCCACCATAACTGCAAACTTAAATGCAGATGAATGGATTACAAAACGCTTAAGTCTTGCAATGAGAGGTATCATAATGTATAGTGATATAATTGGTAGCGATTACCAGGGAGAGTTAAGGGTCATTTTATATAATACCACTCCAGATTCTTTTGCTATATAACCGCAGATGTGGGTTGCTCAATTGTTAGTGGTACCTTGTCAATGATTAACCCTCAAGGAAATTTCTACCCCAATGTAAATAACATATAGAACTGGAGAATTCGGGTCCGAAGAGTGGGCCACTTAAATCCTGGAGCCAAAATATGGGTACAATGTCCATCAGTTCCCGCCCCTAAGGCTTGTGACCTTGTAGCTATGGGGACAGAAAATGAAGGCATAGTACAATTTCCTAAAGATGAAAAACAATGCATGCTCCCCTCCTTTTTTGTTAATACAGAGAATAACCTGTCTGCTAGTAATCAGTAACTGGGTCATCATGTCTGAGGCTGAGAAGGAGTTCATCAACTGGGTAGCCACTGTTGCAACACAAGCCAACTGCGGTCAGTGCTGGCTATGTGTGCAGTTGTCGCGGGAGGCCCCCAGGAATGGGCTACCTTGGAGAATCGTCCCTGCTAACATTTCTGGATGGATATGCCAATACCAATGGGGGTGGGATAATAATACTTGTAATCCAACCTGGACTTCTTTTAACCAAACAGTCTATTTCGCCCAAGCCCAAATGAGACACAGCACCTTTGTTACTTAAATCACACATTACAGCAATACAATTATAGTAGAACTCTTCCTGTTCCCTGGGGGGCCCTCTTTTATATGTGGATCCTATGCATGGCTATACCTGCCCCCACTTGGATGGGGAGATGCATTTGGGGGTGGCCATTAATTACATTCACCATTCAGGATAATAGTCCCCTTCCCAGTAATCTAGATGCTTACAAACATCACTGGTTACGAATATGCCGGACTCGCTGGTGGTGGTACCCCATCACAATATTCTCCCCTGTCTAGGCACAATCCTGCTTCAGCAACAAATTAAAATATTAAGCTTACATGTACAAAAACCTCTTAATGATAGTAGCACTGGACTTATGTTGTTATCAGATGAAATTGCTCAGCTGCGTACTGTTATGTTGCAAAATTGAATGGCATTAGATAGGCTTACCGCAGCCCAAGGAGGGGTTTGTGCTTTACTGCATATTGAATCTTATGTGTATATCGCTGGCAATTCTCACAATACGACTCTCCTTGCAAAGCCATGGTGGGCGTGCTATTTTATTAATTGTGCTTTTAAATCTCCTGTGCTTACCCCATATCTGTAATCTGTATCAACTATGCCTTCCCTATGTATCTGTAAGGGTATTTTCCTACAGCTGAGTATCAGACTGAGGCTGAAAGTGAAGGAAAAGTTAAATATTAAATTTGAACTCAATTGAACATGGACACAAACAATGGTCACCAAGTCCTGGAACAGGCTGTGTGAGCCCCTTGAGGCGTTCATCCAGTGCTGTTTCAGAGAAATCTCTATTTCAATCTATTCCTGTATGTTAGTTATTGAAAAACAATAAACAATCACAAAAACAAGTTGATCTTTTTGTATTCCTTGAGCCCATTCACAAAGAGCCCTCTTGACTGGACCTCATGTCAAACAACTCGTTACAAAAAGAGTGAGGGTCCCAGACTGCATCGAAGCTTCATGAGACCTCTCCTCATCTGTGCACAGAGGCGAGGGGCCAATTCTGGAGCCCAGGCTGTTGCCTCCCAGTCTGGTGGGAAGCAATCCTCCATAGTCTGGTGAGTGTAAATATCTTTTCCCTTCTCCCCTTCCCACTGCAATTTGCTTATTATATCAAACTGCTTATTATATCATTTGCTTATTATATCTGCTTATTATATCACTTGCTCATTACATCTACATTGCCATTTACATGGGATAAAGGTTGTATACCCTTCAAGGTATTGTGTGCATGTCTTTTCTTCTCCTCGCATGTTTCCCACACAGAACAGGCACCTACTAGGTCGGAAACATTTATTACTATTTAAAGGTAAGGATACCTATAATAAAAGATTCAGTTCAGGGAAATATGGAGAGAATATAATATTTTGAATACGGTAACTAAAACATAATACGAAAACTCAAACTGAATAAGATAGTGGTTGACTTTTCAATGTTTGAAGGATTTGAGTGCTATCTAAAGTTACTTACACCCAACACATACATACACAGGCACACACACAAACTACCATCACCACAAAATCTTATTTGGCTACACTACTACAGAAGATATCTATGACATTTATGTCTCAAAGAGAATATAGCAACATAAGATTAAACACAATATGAAGAGCACCCAACCTGAGGCAAGTGTGGAAATTACTGTGATATGACTGTCTAAATTAAATTAGAAACAATTCTATTTTATCCTTTGATACAGCCTTTGGGCATATGGATCATATGGCATCATCCTGAGTTGTAGGAGTGGGGTAAATGTAACTGTAAAATTACATTTTAACTCTAGAAATATCTATATAAACTAGGTAAAACTAGTTAAATTTCTTTTTTGTTGTTGTTTTTCCAGTTTGTTTTTATTTTTTATTTATTTTTTACTTTTGAGAGGGAGTCTCGCTTTATCGTCCAAGCTGGAGTGCAGTGGCATGATCTTGGCTCACTGTAACCTCCGCCTCCCAGGTTTGAGCGATTCTCCTGCCTCAAACTCTCAAGTAGCTAAGATTACAGGCGTGCGCCCCTTTGCCCAGCTAATTTTCAAATTTTTAGTAGAGACGGGGTTTCTACTGAAACATGTTGGCCAGGCTGGTCTCAAAGTCCTGACCTCAAGTGATCTGCCTCGCTTGGCCTCTCAAAGTGTTGGGATAACAGGAGTGAGCCACTGCACCTGGCCAACCAGCAGCCCAGCCATTAAATTTCAATTTATATTGCAGTAAGTGTAATGAATACGATTACTGTTTTGTTTTTGTTTTGTTTTGTTTTGTTTGAGACGGAGTCTCGCTCTGTCCCCCAGGCTGCAGTGCAGTGGCGCGATCTCGGCTCACTGCAAGCTCCGCCTCCCCAGTTCACACCATTTTCCTGCCTCAGCGTCCGGAGTAGCTGGGACTACAGGTCCCGGTTAATTTTTTGTATTTTTTAGCAGATACGGGGTTTCACCGTGTTAGCCAGGATGGTCTCGATCTCCTGACCTCGTGATCTGCCCGCCTCGACCTCCCAAAGGGCTGGGATTACAGGAATGAGTCACCACGTCCGGCTGATTACTGTTTATTATATAAAAGTACATAATGTTTACTATATAAAGGCACAGATATATGCATTTGCATATATTTTATAAGAATGTAAATACATTTCTATATATTATGTGTGTATATCTCTGTGTGTATTTATGGTTATATTCCTGTCCCCATAGTTGTTTCTATTTAAATAACATCATATTTTACTTCAACTTATACTTTCAGTTTCTGGCACAATTTGGGTATCTAAATGTATATTAATGGATTATTTTCTACTCCAAAGTACATATTTCAGACTACTAATAATCTTTATTTACATTAAATAATCATATAATATTAGAATTGAAAAGATTATAAATGCCCATAATAACCATTTTATGGATGAATAAAATTAGTCCTGAAAAGGTAAACTTGCTAAATGTCACATAGCACTTGTTTTTATTATGATTAAAATTATTTGGTTGTGAAGGGATTATTCTGAGTAACTAAAATGTACTGTAAAGTAAATCTGTATACATTTTCCCAATTAATTATAGATATAAATACCATTTGTATTAATGACACTTATTTCTCCTGTCTCTAAAGATGATAGGTTTCTTCTTTCTTTTTCTTTTTCTTTTTTTAAGACAAGGTCTCCCTCTCTCACCCAGGCTGGAGTACAATGGCTTGATGACAGCTCCCTGCAGCTATAATTTCCTGGGTTCAAACAATCCTCCCACATTAGTCTCCTGAGTAGCTGGGACTATAGGTGCACACCCCTACACCTGGCTAATTTTTTTTTTTTTTTTTTTTTTTTTCACTCTGTTACTGAGACTGGTCTTGAAATCCTGGGCTGAATTGATCCTCCTGCCTTGGCCTCCAAATGTGCTAGGATTACAGGTACGAGCTATGGTGCCCAGCCTACAGTTACTAGATTTTGTTTGTTTTTCAGTTGCTGGTTGAGTCTATACCATTTCTTAGTTATAGGTCTTGTTTCTGTCATTTTACTTTCCTTTCCTGTTCACTTAATGTATGGTTACATAATCGAAAGTGTTTTAATATCTTACAACATAGCAGGGACTTCAAGATTCTGATTCCGCCCCTGCTAAGATCAGCCATTCTACTTTAAGAGCTTGTCCTGTTTCCATATAGTTCTCTACAAAGTTGACTGCTACCGCTGCTTTTGATGTTAATCTGAGTCTCTGAACTCTATAAAATTTTGTCTTTGTGCTTTTGTTTCATGTACATGTATTATATTACTCTGCTGAATTCATTTTCTTTATTTGTGTAGCATCCTGTACTTTGTTTTGGTCTTTTCATGAAAAACAGTCCTCAGGCCTCTGGACTGTGACAACTTGGTCACTGCAGACAGTTCCTTCACGTTTCATATATATATATATTTTTTTCCTTCTCTCTGTATAGGCTACACATTCCAGACATGTAACTATGTACTTACCAGAGCTCCTCTTCAGTCTGATTGACTGACTAATCCCACGCAGCCTGTTCCAAGTCTTTTGATGAACCATAGACATGCATAACACTGAGCTCTTGTGTGAGAACAAAGCCCTTACTTGAAGAAAAACACATAAAAGTGATATTCATGAAAACAAACAGATCCTGCTTTCTGGCTTTTCCACCTTATCTACTTCAGATGTGATAGCAATAGCCCTATTTTGTTAAATGTTTCATTGGTTAACTCATTTATTTATTCACTCATTCAACAAATATTTACTGAGTGTCAACCATGTGCCAGACACTATTCCATCTTCTGACACTATATAGACCTTATATAGTGGACAGTGACAAAAATAAACAAATAATAAATAGCATGTTTAGAGAGTCAGGTGGTGATGTGTTAAGGAAAATTAAGCAGGGAAGGGACAGGAAGTATTCAGTAGTGAAGATACCACTTTTAAACAGGATCTTAAGCTCTCACTGATAAGGTGGTACCAGAAGAAAGCTTGGAATAAGGTTCATTTCCATGAAGCATCCATGGTGAGATGTTCCAGACAGTGGGACTGGGAGTTGCAAATGCCCTAAGGTGGGAAATAAACTTGGTCCTTGACCTGTTCAAGACCTGGATTGATTTACAGTGGGAAGACCAGAGTTGATCAAACATAGCTAGATAGTGGAATAAAAGCATAATATGTGATCAAGGTAAACACAAGGGCCAAGATCAGATCAAATTCTGTAAACTATGACAGTTTAGACTCTGAAAAAAATGAAGTCACTGGAGAATTTAAGCAGAGGAGTGACAGAATCTGATTTGGGATTACTGTGATGGAAACATCCTTAGTGGTTGCAGGCAGGTCAAAGGTGGAAGCTCAGGGATCAATTAGAATTTTATTGCAAAGATACAGAGAAATTATGGCATCTAACCAAGGGTTGCAGTGGTGGAGGTGATGGGAAATCATTAGATTCTAACATATTTTGAATGTAGAATTGTAACAATTTGCTGACACAATGGAAATGATGTGTAAGAAAAAGAGAAGGCTTTTGGCTTGCACAACTCACAACCGGATACGAGGAGCTGCCATTTACAGAAACGGGGAAGACTAACAGGAGGAGATACAAATCTGGAAGGAAAATCATGAGTTTGATTTTGGAAGTATCCATTTTGAGATGTCTATTACACATTCAAGTAGTGAGGTTATGTAGACAATTGAATACACAAATCTGGAGTTTAAGGAAAGTTCTGGAGCAATAAATGTAGAAGTCATCCATGATGGTATTCTATGTCAAGGAAGTGAGGTAGCACAGACTACACAGAGGACAGCACAAAGTCCATCTTTTCTCATATTGGCAATAGTGTAGAAGTCCAGAATCAGGTCCTACCAGTTGAAAGTTCATTTCATACAGTGAAGCCACTTCATAATTGCTGTGTCACTATACAAATGAAAGGCACTATTATGCACATAATTTATTATTTGAATATTGTTCATTCCAGTTATTAAATTAGTATGTAATATACCCATCATGTTTATTCATCCAAATTCATAATTTCCAACCATCTAGTAGCTGCAGTTCTCCTAGGTTACCTCTTTAACTTAGAATATTTAAAATTGTTGAGAAAGAGTCTTTAAATAATCATGCCAAAATTATATCTGACCCCTCCATAATTTTTATAGTTTATCTGATGGTAGATGTGAGGTCCATCTATATGGAAAGGTTTCTGGGGTTTCCAAGATCTCTGGCAGAAAGAAGGAAGGCAGGTTTCTGTTCATTGGGGCAGACTGGGATTAAATGCACAGTGGTCTCTAGTATTATCTGCCATATTTGTCAAAATGATCACAGAATAATTTTCTGAACAATTATGTGGATTATTACATGGAAAAGATAAGAAGGATTGAGAGCAGGCTAGAGAAGACACTAGGGGTGTATCATAAATGAATGTTTTAGACTCAACAATCAGAATCAGAGGGAACATAGTCAAATTCCTAATTTAAAAAGACAATTTTGCTATTTGAATAAAATATTTCATGGAGCCATCAAAGTATGACTATAAGTTATTAGGCTATGATGGCGGCCCAGACAAGAGAGATGGTAGCTTAAGCAAGGATGGTGACTATGTAATTTTTTGATATACTTAAGAGCTACTTAAGAAGTTAAATCTATAGAACTCAGTATTTTAACTATATTAAGTATAAGGAAAAAAGAAATGTCAAAAATGCCTTTTTTTTTTTTTTTTTTTTTTTGTGACGGAGCCTCGTTCTCTCACCCAGACTGGAGTGCAGTGGCCGTGTTCTTGGCTCAATGCAACCATCGCCTCCCACGTTCAAATGATCTTCCTGCCTCAGCCTCCCAAGTAGCTTGGGTTACAGGTGCATACCACCACACCTGACTAATTTTTGTATTTTTAGTAGAGACGGGGTTTCACCATGTTGGCCAGGCTGGTCCCAAACTTCTGACCTCAAATTTGCCTGCCTTGGCCTCCCAAAGTGCTGGGATTACGGGCATGAGGACTGTGCCCAGCAAGAATGACTTCTAAGATACTGTTTCCTCTGTCTCTGTCTCTCTCTGTTTCTCTCTAAGTAGATTTGGTTAAATCATTAGCAAGATACAGACTATTATAAGATAATGCATTTTTACCTTAGTGAGCTCAACATGGTACCCTTGATTTCCAAATGCGGATAATTCATTTCTTCCTAGCCTTTCAGATTAATTCATTAACTGGTCAAGCTATCCAAATTTCAAATTCTGTCTAGTAATTCAGAGATGTTAATGTATCAATGAAAATTTTCTAACTCAAGTTTGGTGCTCATTTCACAGATGTCTCAATAAAAAATATCAGGCACAATTTTCTTATCACAAGGTGCTATACATTTTTTTGGATGAAGAGGAAAAGATTAATTTAATTAAAGGAGCTTATTAAACAAAATGGAAAATCTTGGATATGCAATTCTTTACATTTAAATGTATCCCAATAATATTCTTATAAATAAATTGCGTTAGGCTTACCAAACATTTTCACACAGTATCCATCAGTCATGTTTGCAGTTACTCAGAGATTAGTATAATTATCTTATTTTTGTATAAAAGGAAACTGAGTCTTAGTGATTTTAAATGATTCAAACAATATCACTCTGCCACAGAGGCAGAACTGGAACTATTTTCCAAAGTTTCTGACACACTGCTTCTCACCATATCTGCCTTCTGCATATGAAGCATGTAAAGATCTGCTTCTAAATGTCCTTTTGTATTTGCTGACATGAATTTATATAATGGTTATGGTTCTGGCTTTAAAATGAAACTGCGCACTTTGAAGAATTTCATTCGTACTTGGCCACATGAACATGAATTTGAGTCCCTGTGCTCAGAAGTAACTTTCCGTTGGTCCTGAATGAAATTCGTGTATTATTCATTCTCTGGGATTAAAATCCTCAAAGTATTCTGAAAATGCTACTGTAACTGAAAAGTGCCAATATATTGTAATTACTGGTTATTAATACTTTAATGATAATCACATAAGTAATAATAAAAGTGTCACGGAAACAGCAAAATATTTCTTAACAAGAAAAAAACATTGGCATAACACAGAGGGTTTTTTTTAATGCATATTCTGAAAATCATCTCTAAAAGTTCTGACTCAGTAGGCTTTAGTAATTGTTTTTAAGCACTTCAGGTGACTTGGATATCTTTTTTAAGTCTTCTTTCTTTCTTTTTTTTTTTTCTGAGACGGAGTCTCACTCAGTCGCCCAGGCTGGAGTGCAGTGGCGCGATCTCGGCTCACTGCAAGCTCCGCCTCCCGGGTTCACGCCATTCTCCTGCCTCAGCCTCCTGAGTAGCTGGGACTACAGGCGCCCGCCACAGAGCCCGGCTAATTTTTTTGTATTTTTAGTAGAGACGGGGTTTCACCATGGTCTTGATCTCCTGACCTTGTGATCCGCCCGCTTGGGCCTCCCAAAGTGCTGGGATTACAGTCGTGAGCCACTGCGCCCAGCCAACTTGGATATCTTGTTTCTACTTCAGCTGACTCAGAAATTCATCATCTAATAACCTACAAGGAAAGAGGACATAGAGCAGGTAAATTTTTATGGGGAACAATGGTTAAAAAACAAAAAATGAGGCCGGGCGCGGTGGCTCAAGCCTGTAATCCCAGCACTTTGGGAGGCCGAGAAGGGCGGATCACGAGGTCAGGAGATCGAGACCATCCTGGCTAACACGGTGAAACCCCGTCTCTACTAAAAAATACAAAAAACTAGCCGGGCGAGGTGGCGGGCGCCTGTAGTCCCAGCTACTCGGGAGGCTGAGGCAGGAGAATGGTCTAAACCCGGGAGGCGGAGCTTGCAGTGAGCTGAGATCCGGCCACTGCACCCCAGCCTGGGTGTCAGAGCAAGACTCTGTCTCAAAAAAAAAAAAAAAAAAAAAAAAAAAAATGAGTATGAGTTACATGACAATGAGGAATTGGCTGGGTAGCCAAAGAGTAAGGAGGAGGAATTGAATGATCAGATGAGACAGCATGAAAGACAGAAAAAGTTTAGGAGAATATAAGCAATCTGCAAAGCAAAATTAGACAATTAAAACTTTTGTATTGGAGAAAACATCCTTGTGTACATACAAATTTTGACATCACTCTCCATGCAAATTTTGTATGTGATCTAGTAGTATAGAATGTTGCTTGTTTTTTATTAGTACATTAATAATTGATGGCATATGTATCTATGAAATACATTTTTAAATAAAGTTAAGAATGCACATATAAAGTACAAAACTCATGAAATCCAGGCAAGAATTCTCCTAAATAATATTAAGTTAGATACATGCAATACTTTGGATTACAAGTAGGTAAGAAAAAAACTAATATATTCCGTGTATGTGATGCAGTCATGTTAATGACGATGATGAAAACCATAACTTCTGTACGTCTTGACTTTCTATTTTTAAAGTTGCAGCCTTAATATTGCATTAGCATATTCTTTCCATTTAGTTTAGAAATGTGTTTCTAAAGGTTGTAAATTGACATGACATTACGTTCTTAGCTTTGTGGTAACACCATGACTTCATGATCACTGACTATTTAGCACTGAGAAAACAGGATTACAAGGAGTTCAACTTATATGCGTGTCTGCAAAATGCTAATGTGGCAGCTGCCTGGAGCCTGCAGCCTCCTTTGGATTCAGAAGTAAAATAAAATTGAATATGCATTTCCTCAGCCTTACTTAATCACTTACAAATCACTTGTAATAGAAAACAAAAATGCTTCTGTTCTACTTTGCAACCTGGAAATATATTCTGTTTTAAATGTTATTTTTCCCTCTCTGGCTCACCCTATCTCAATTAAGATATTCATTATGTCCTTTTTACTATTGGGAATC
The DNA here is from genome assembly GCF_049350105.2 of Macaca mulatta. Classification (NCBI taxonomy): domain Eukaryota; kingdom Metazoa; phylum Chordata; class Mammalia; order Primates; family Cercopithecidae; genus Macaca; species Macaca mulatta. The sequence goes on along the minus strand of NC_133419.1, from coordinate 100,068,964 downwards.
TGTTGATTCCAAGACATAAACAGAACTAAAAGCGATCTTACAGATCATCTAATGCAATTTACTTATTTAGACCTTAGAAAAATAATCCCCTTAGAGATAAAGTGATTTGTCCAAGGTTAGGCATCTTGCAAATGACAAAGCCAAGATTAGACCTACCTGTAATAAGAGCCTGCTGCTGATTTTCAACCTTCCCTGGTGCACATCTAACTATGACCTTTGTATATATTACCTGTGCGTCCTTGGGAAAGATACTTAAGCTCTCTGAGCTTCATTTTCTTTATCTGAATCTACCTCACAGGATTGTTGAGAGAATGAAGTGAGTTACTGAAACACTTAGAGCAGTGTTTGGTTCCATAAATATTATGTGCTCTATAAATATAAGCCATATATACACAAAATATTAGTAATGCATACTATGTTGATAAATTAAATAACATGCAAAATAAATAAAATATAAAATATTCATAATATGTAGCACAAAAAAGTGATACATAATATTAGTGATTAGTGTCTGGAAAACAAGAAGTAATCTTTGTCTTTCCCCAAATTCCCATTGACTATTAATTTTCATTATATGTTATACAGCTTTTCTTTATTGAAAAATTATGTAATTATTTAACTGAAATATTTACATGATGTTTACTCAGTTATCTGTATGATTTCTATATCTAGATAAACTTTCGGTCTTTGCATGTTATTTTATCCCAGTTTTATACATTATGTTATCTCTGAGGTGAGGATTATGTATAACATTATGGAGATAATGTTTTTCACTGACTAAAGTGATTTATATAAAACTATGAGTTTAATTGTTAGCCTGGAAACCCTTTATCTTCCTGTTTTTGAAATTTTCTTTCTCTTTACCCCTTACTACTGTCTTGTCTTGGGCCATCACTGCTATTAAGGAGCCAATGCAAGAGCTTCTTCTCTTTCCCTCAGTGGATCAAATACTTGTAAGGATCATTATTCTTCTTACTAATGTCTCATAGGTTTCATCAACCTACTTTCTTTCTTTTCCTCTTTCATTTCTTCTTCATATTTCTAAAGTGTTATCTCACAAAATCATATGTACACACGTGCACATATTATGGGTATATGTGGAAAATTATCTATACGAAATACACACACACACACACTTATATAGCTTATTGCATACCTACATGCTTATTTATATCATCTCTCCATCTCTCCAAGCCATGACTATAAAATAGCACAGGAATTCCAGGACCTCTAGTTCATTTACAACTACTAGTATATGAATATTCAGGGATCACTCTGGAAGCCTGCCATAACTATTAAGTCATGAGTAATTTTTCTCAAACAGAAAAAGTTTTCTAAAATAAGGGCAAAGTACACATTTTCTGTGTTCTAGTATCAACGGCCATGTTTTGTTTGTGAGGCCTGAGATGCTACTCCCAGTCTTTATTTCACTCCTTAATTAACCCAAAGAGAACAAAAGACTAAGGTCTACATGTATAGTTCACAAAGCTCTTTAGTATTTGTTCTTTATGTCAGTTGTGCAAAGAAGGAATAGAAACTAACATCATGTTCCAGGTGAGCATTACGCTCAGAGAGCCTCTGCTACTTTCACAAAGGTTAAAAGCTTATAAGCACGAATGCTCAAATCAAAGTCAGATCTGCTCATTTAGAATTCAGTGCTATGTTCCCAAGAAAAATCTTTCAAAGACATCCTCTATTTTTCTTCTTCCATACGTGCTTGCTTTTCTGTAAGCATTAATAGTTGCCATATTTTAATATATTTTATTCAATTTTGACTTTGTTTGTTTGATTACCAGTATTGTTCTGTGCTGTCTGTGATAATTCAGTGAAATACACCATTTCTGTTCGTCTTATCAAAGGAAGTTATGATATAGTCAGAATTTCTAGCCATAAATGGTACATTTACTGTCTTTCTGTTTTGTTGTTTTGGTTTTTTTTTTGAGATGGAGTCTCACTCTGTTACCCAGGCTGGTGTGTAATGGTGCAGTCTCAGCTTACTGCAACCTCTGCCTCCTGGGTTCAAGCGATTATCCCGCTTCAACCTCCCAAGTAGCTGGGACTACAGGTGCGTGCCACCACACCAGGCTAATTTTTTTCGTATTTTTTATAGAGATGGGGTTTCACTATGTTGGTCAGGCTGGTCTCGAACTCCTGACCTTGTGATACCCCCACCTCAGCCTCCCGAAGTGCTGGGATTACAGGCGTGAGCCATTGCACCCGGCCTCAACTTGTATATTTCTTGTAAAAAAATACATGCATGTAGTCAGGTGTGGTGACTCACTCCTGTAACCCCAGCACTTTGGGAGGCAAAGGCAGGCAGATCACTTGAGCCCAGGATTTCAAAACCAGCCTGGCCAACGTGGTAGAAGTCCGTCGCTACAAAAAAATATTTAAAAAGTAGCCAGGCATGGTGGTGTGTGCCTGTAGTCCCAGCTATGTGGGAGGCTTGGCACGCAGCGGGGGGAATCCTTTGAGTACAGGAAGTAGAGGAGGCAGAGAACCCAGATCACATCACTGCACTCCAGACTGGGCAACAGATCGACATGTTATGTAAAAAAACAAAAAACAAAAATCATGATAAAAATAAATGTTTAAAAATAAGCTTTGGGATCAGATCTAATTTTTTTAATTTTATATTGTGAATATTACATATAGCTGTTGACATTCAAGCCTCATCTCATTATAGTTATATCAAAATATATTATGATACATTATGATGAAACTTAGTTAAGAATTATACTGGAGCTATATTAGATCTTGCTATATTAAAGATGTGTTAATTTACCTTATATTAATTATAGAATGAATAAATTCACAAGTTCTTTCACACCCCATTGTCATTCACAAAACCCCATCCATGATAGTGTTAATTAGATAACGGATCACTATGAAGAGAGTAACAGAAATTCTAATTTTGGCTTTGCTTCATATGAGGTTTTGGATTCCCAATAGAGCATATCACAAATGTAATTAACTCTCAAGTATCATTGCAACTAAAATTTAATTTTAATAAAATGATATATTCTGTAGCTGCATTTACAGTAAAATAAAAATAATCATAGGCTAGTTCAGTATAATTGTTGGTCAAATTAGCCATCGATAATAATAGCAAATATTTGTAAAATTCCTACTTCTTTACATACCAGCCTAGGAAAAATCAATTTAACTATATAATTTACAAAATACAAAATATATCTGCTTATCTATGTCTATCTACCTCTTCCTTTTAACACAAAATTATGAGTCAGTCGGTAGGAATTTTATCAATTCTAACAAAATATTTTTAGAAACAGCAGAACCACAGAGAACACAAATCAGAATGCTAGGATTGAGATAAAAATAACAGAAAATATTTTACAAGCTTTAATTTTATTTATAAAAATTATGGTTCATTCTTAAATTTGGCTGTAAAACTTCAGACAACCAAAACAGAAAGAACCACATTCCTGTCACTTACTTCTCAATTAACATTAAAAAAGTACACAGCAGCCTCAGAAGTAGCTAAGCTTTTCAAGTAATTAATTCTAAAGGTAAGTATTGCGCTTTGCAAAAATGTAGTGGATGATGTTTTCAATAACGTTTACGCAACATTTTAAAATCACTAAGGCTGTTTCTTGTGGATTTTTTCAATGAATACATGAAATTAAACCAAAATGTAATTCAATGAAATATGTTCTTCAAACAGATCTGGGGCTTACAAGTTACCATGACCACAGTGAAATGAAAAAACAAAAACCAAAAAAAAAAAAAAAGAAAATGGAAAAACTGAAATGTGACCACTGTAAATATGACAAGCATATCAAAACATCACTGTGTCAGCTGTATAACTGTTGTTCAAGTTTTAATGTGTTATGACAGTGTAAGTTGATGATTTTCAAAATTAATGGAGGATATAAAATCAAATAAAGCCTATAAATGCCTTGCATGCATTATTCTATGTCATTCAGGTTGTCTTTTACTCCCTCTAGTATACATTTAGTACATAATTTTATTGTTTTGGCTTAGTACTCGAACCCCTTTCCTAAGAGGCTTAAGGAAAATTACCCATTTTTACACTATGCTCAAACCCTTTGGAGTCTTAACATAATTAATCTTTTTTTTTAAAGACAGAGTCTCACTCTGTGGCCCAGGCTGGAGTGCAATGGTGCAATCTCGGCTCACTGCAACCTCCGCCTCCTGGGTTCAAGAGATTCTTCTGCCTCAGCCTCCCGAGTAGCTGGGACTACAGGTGCATGCCACCATGCCTGACTAATTTTTTGCATATTTAGTAGAGATGGAATTTCACTGTGTTAGCCAGGATAGTCTCGATCTCCTGACCTTGTGATCTGCCTGCCTTGGCCTCCCACAGTGATTGGATTACAGGTGTGAGCCATCGCGCCCAGTCATAATTACTCATTTTTACACTATGCTTATGTTAGGGAACCAGACAAATATGGTTCAGGCAGTCATTTTTCATTTTGTCGGTTGATTCAAAAAAAATTGTAAATATCCAGATGAAAAAACTGGCTGTCCAAAGATTAAACATTCATCATATACTACTAATATATAAAAAAAATTAAAGATGGATTATGCTGAATATTAATGTTGACTTCTCAACCATCATCCCGCCTCAGATGATGGGTCTAAGTCAATCTTAGAAATTGTTTCTTTCTTTCTAATGATAGCTGGTCAGTGTGATGTAAAGATTGGTATACTGGGAAACTTCTAAGAAAATCTGCCTCAACATGAAGAGGATTATCATTTCTAGATGCAATCTCTTATTTTGACCTGACAAGGAAACCAACATTAACCATGAAAAGCACTGAAACAAAGTGGAAAAATGCAAAATCCCTGCATTCTATAAAATAATTGAGCAAAGGAGTCAAGCATCTCTCAAATCTGTCCTCTCTCTGCATTATTATGTGAGGCAATTAATGTACTCTTTGAGTTGGGTCTTGTCATTTGTACCCCTGAACACCCTCATTAGTACAAAAATAATGTTCATTTAAAAATAAAGTTAGTGTCGTTCCTCTCCTCTCCCCTCTGGGAAACACTGTATTTATAGACTGCGAGTGTAAAACCAATTAATTAGTAACCAAGTGTAACCATGCCAATTAGTATGCTACCAAAAGGCATGACATGCCAAATTTGATCTTCCTAAATAATAATATTACTTGGTTGTACCTAATAATTAGACTCCCTTAATTTGTCTCTGAAATATTGCTTACTTAGTAAATTTAATGAATGAATCTTTTATTGTTTTCAGAATGATAGCCTCTATAAACAAAAAAGCTTAAGTTTCAACTGTGTTTTATGAATTCTTATTAATGGTTTAACAACATGTGAAACAATCACAACAACTATCAGATTTACAACCTCATTAACTACTGATTGGTAGATAAATGCTCATTTGTATGCTACAATAAATTTCATTCTAGTACCAAAAATGCAATCATTAAACCACTGATATAAAACAGATTATTTAAAGAATGTTTGCGAGTGTTACCCCAAATCTAAAAAAAAATTGAATTAACTAGACAAGGTTGTATTGCCCATATTAGTTTTTCAAAGGAAAAAAAGATGGCATATTTTTGTTTCGATATATTCACACACACATCTCACTATGTAGAGAGAGAGCGAGAGCTCTTTTTCATCTTATGTTAACTTACATACATATGAATACAAACATACAACATGTGTACAAGCATACAATATATGCATGTTTCATACACACATGCACACACACAGTCAGTCATACTCAATTTGTGCTGCATAATGAAATAATCAGTGTTGGAAAAAATGATAATTATGCAAATTTCATTTATTATTTTACATTCTTATTTATAAAATTAGGGAAAATAGCATGTACTTACAGTTTATAGACATTTGCATATGTTAATATTTGTACTAGAATTTTCATTTCTCAAAATAATTTTACTATGAATTTAGCATATTAAGAGTAAGTATGTTACTTTGCAGGGCAGAATGATACTACATAACTATATGATACATGAAGGAGTTCTAAAAATGAAGCACCAATTGAATGTTCATAAATATTATAGTTTATTCTAAATTTTTTATTTTTGGTTTGTTCTAACTTAGCTATTATAGAGTGTTTTAAAGTATTACTCTTTAGGTAAGTGTATAGATACTTCTCACCTGACCATTTTTCAATTGCAACTCTTTTTTTTGTTTGTTTTTGAGACGCAGTCTTATTCTGTAGCCCAGGTTGGAGTACAGTGTTGCGATCTCAGCTCACTACAACTTCTGCCTCCCGGGTTCAGGCAATTCTCCTGCCTCAGCTTCCCGATTAGCTAGGATTACAGACACGTGCCACCATGCCCTGTTAATTTTTGTATTTTGAGTAGAGATGGGGTTTCACCATGTGGGCCAGGCTGGTCTTGAACTCCTGACCTCATGATCCACCTGCCTTGGCCTCCCAAAGTGCTAGGATTTCAGGCATGAGCCACTGCACACTGCCCAATTTCAACTCTTTTTTTGTAGACATAATTTTATGGCAATCATATTAATCAGATAAGTCAGCTGAGTTGTTTAAAGTCATGTTAATGTATGACCTAAAAATACAATAAATTTGCAATAAGAAAAGCCACTTACAACTAGTTCTGCATTGCATTGTTTTCATCTCCAATTAACAGATGTCATAACAATAAATTACTTGCTTATGTAAATAGTGTTGGTACACTCAAAATCTCTGCAGGGGAACAAAGGTAGGCTGAGGTTAAATGTGACATTCAAGCCGGCTAATGAACTGTTAATATATAGCATGTCTAGTAATTCTTATATGGCTTATTAAAATCTGAAACTGCCATGATTTTCTAAATATTATGAGAAACTTTATAACACCACAGGGAAAGTAAGTTTCAGTTTATTCATCAAATTAGAAATAAACTATATGTAAAGAAGTATATTAAGAAATATATGAACAACATATGATATTATTTAAAAATTTGTTAAAGTGGAGATCTAATGATCTGATAATGTTGGTAACTAATTTCATTGAGTATTAATTGAAAAACAGAAAATTGAGAAATTGTTAAATATTAAATCTTTCTTATTAAAATAATTGAAGAAAACTAGCATACATACTCAAATAATATTATTCCAGTGAACAACAAATCTTATTTACTAGTATCTAATTCAACCAAAAGGAGCAGCTTTGTTAAGTAAGGCCTTAGAAAATTTTTTGTTTTGTTTTGTTTAAAATAAATAAAATGTACTCTAGAAAACAATCTAAATTTATTTTCCATCTAAGAGGTCATATCCCAGTAAAATTAAAGGAATGTGACCTAATCAATAATCAAAAAACATTTTAATATGAATAACGTTGAGTTATTTATGAATTTCCAACTACCCAAGGAGCCATAAAATCTGTTGAACAATCTGCGTGGTCAATAGATAATGTGTCAAAGCAGCAAATCCTATTTTCACTCTCCTATTTATGTAATTTCTTCTAAAAAGGAAACTTTGGGTGTTAAAAGAGAAACTAAAAGCAAGGTGTCGCATATCAAATTAAGAACACTGAAAAGAAGTCTATCACCTGACCAAATTCACTGTGTTTCCAAAAACAAAGGGTAAAACTTACCAGTTTAAATTGACGAATGGTTGCCTTGAATCTTTCTTGTAGAATCATGATTAAAAGAGTTACCTGTCTTCACGTTCACAGATCATTTATACAGTATCAAGGTAAAAAATGTAATCTATTTATTTGATGAGTGGGGCTAGAGACTATTCATAGCCATCTTCAATCAAATGGAAGAAACTAGTTGTACCTAAGTCAAGTAATATCTACCTCACAGCTGTGCAACTTCAGACAAGCTAATTTGATGTTCTTAGTTTCTCTTTCATTGTATGTAAAATAGTGTCCGTTAATATCAGATAATGTATTATGGGAAGAAAATCTTGTACTGAGAAAATTTCATAAATATTTTCTTTCTGTATTGGTCAGTAATTTTAGTCAGTAAGAGGTATATTTTAATACAAGGATTGAAATGCAGAGATAGATGGTTTCAGTCTTTGATTCACCAAGCATGACCCAGAATTTTCCCATCAGTGATATGCTTACATTTCATGCTTAGGTTTATTGCCTCATGGTCTCAAGATGATATAGCTTCAAACACCAGGAGTTCCTTTAAAAGCAGAAGTAAGACAGCGAAAGAACAAAGTGCATTTTCTACAAAGGCTCTCTTCTTTTATCAATGAAAAGAGAAACAACAACAAAAAAAAACATGCCTAGGCCCCCTCAAGCCAACTCTCTCTTCCTGGTGCTTTATTAGTGAGAACTGGGTCTTATGCACAGAAGCCAAAGAAAACAAATATCATTCAAAACAGGACAAGATAGCTCTTACTAGTTTAGATCAACCATGCTACGCTCCCAGGCAGAAATACATTTTCTTTCGAGGAAAAAAAAAAAAAAAAAAATGAGGTTCTATTAACCAGGGTAGTCTAGGGTTGTAGAAGCAATACACACTGCCTGCTACACTTTTATAAATATTATAGTAGTAATCTGAGCAAGATAAGCATACAAAGAGGGATTAATTCTAAATGGATGTTATGTAAAGGCATCATAGAAACAATGGCGCTTGACGTGCATTTTGCGTCGTGTTTTACTCCAAGAGTGATGAGGAGAATAGCAGTCCCAACAGTGGCAAAAGTATGATTAAATATAGTTTCAGTGGCAATAAGATATTAGCTAGTTTCTTGTTTCAAACATCCTCAGAGTTCAATCTATGCTTTGCCACCTACAATGGTTTCTGACTTTTTAGTCAGTGTCTGTATAATTTCAGAATTCTGTTTGGCTGCCAATAATAGAAGCCTGGGGAAAATGGCTTTAGAAAAATTAAGGTTTTATTTTTCTCACTTAAATAAAAATTTTGGAATCTGGCAGTCCAAGGCTGCTATGATGGTTCCAGCATGTCATCAGGAAGCTGGTCTCATTTCAGCTTTCTGCTCTACCATTCTTAAAGAGCAATGCAACTCTCCATGTTCGCAATTGGTTTTGGGAGCTCAAAGCCATCCCTGTCCAAAGCTTTTACAGGGCCTCCTATAAACAACCCTCAGTGACTTCTGCTTTTATATCCTTGGCCAGACTGTGTCATTTTACTATCCTAGAATGAAAAAAAAAAGTGGAGAAGTTTATTTCCTTAAATGTGCTGCTCTGAAAATACATAAGATTCTGTTATTAAGGGAAAAAATATATTGTGTATGCAATTAGAAGAAATATCTCTCATAGAGTCTCAAAAATATTAATATTCAATACTATTTACAAATAGTTTTTAAATATTCCTATGTATATGTTTCAAGATTTTTTAAATAATCATGCCTCCTACTGACCTTTCCAGTAATTAATTAACATTCAAACAACCATTAACTAAATTAATGTAGATATCATTCAGGGACTATTCTAGATTCTAGTGAAATAAGAGGAATATGATGCAGTTTCTACTCTAATGGTGTTCCCTCCGTGGTCCACTTTTTCTACATTCAGTTTCTGTCACAAACTTTCCCTAAATTCACAAGCGTTAATTTCAATGTATAGATTTGTACCTGGTAAACTTGTTTCCCAGTATCCTAGTCATTAAAATCCTACTTGTATTCTAGGAAATTACATGATCTAGTCAATCAGAGTTCATTCATCATCTTTCTGCCCTTCTCTTGGCATGTAATATGTATCTCTTTCTGACTTTTAAAAAATGTTTTTTGCCTTAAACATAACTGCTTGTGTCTTCTCCCTCTCACTGTATTTTGAACTTCTTGGGTCAAATTCTGAGTCTTATTCATCTTTGTATCTTTGCCAGTGCTTCAAAGTAAGTGTTCCATAAATGTTTGTAGGTAATTTTTGTAATCTATAGTTACCTTCTGTCATCACTAGATGGCAAGTCTGCTCTCTGGGGTTTCAAACTAATTAAGTTTACTCCCCTTTGTGCCTTGGGGAATTAGTTGGTATAAATGGTGATTCGTAGTTTGGTACAGCAAAAAGTAAAATATATGTCATTTAAGACAGTCCTAGTGATGTTTAGGTGAGGTTCAGTGTCAAAATTGGAGACTAGTGCAAACATGGCCAAGTAAAAAGCAATCCACAGACTTATTAGGATGATGGAAAGAGGTCCTTTTATGCTTTCACCCCACATATAGCTGATGTCCTTTGCAGAATATTTACCATCACTGGATATGCAAAACAAAACAAAACAAAATATTGCACATACTTCAGTAAATATTTTCCCAAATGTTATCATAATATAAGCAATGCGCTAACTATATATTTCCCAAATGATCAACTAAGACTGGTGTTTGAAAGTAACACTACTGGCTTATATCATTTTTATTTCTTAAGCTAGCCCAAGTACCTCAAAGTCCTCTATGAAACAGTGGCCAGAAATATTTTAGTCTCAACATCAGAATAACCAAGAGACGTTCCTACATTACAATTGTAATATTATATTTAATTGTGTAAATCCTTTCAACATAGTTTAAATGTCATGAACACAGGGACTACTCTTGCTTTGTTTACCTGTGCTCCCTGTGTCTAAGACATAACCAGGTGTACAGTGGGAGGTTGGTAAATGTTAAATATCAAGTGCCTTTAAAACAAGAGATTTTCTGACAAAGCAATTTTTGTGTTGAGATTATCATATTACAAAACAGACATTAACCATTAAACAACTTTAAATAACTAGCAAACAAAATTTATGAGGTAAAATAGGTACTTTTCCTATATTTTCCTCTAGTTATTAATGTGATAAATTTACCAGTAAAGCTGAATTTATTATTATCCCTTACGCCACTGAATTTTTAAAAATTAATGGAATAATCTTTTAAAAAATTGTCTTTCAAGATATTGCTTCCCTTGAGTTTTTTAGATTACTATGCCTTAAATATTGAATTAGATATGTTGCCTGCCCCCTCGAAATTGATAAAATGTGTAATAAACTATAATGTAACTCTACCAAAAATTAGATATATATTTAAAAAAATATGTCTAACTTGAATCTAAGCTCTTCAGGAAATATACATTTATTAAAACTTAACTCAACCAAGCACTAAAGAAACAGGGAATCTCACAAGCATTATCCAATGTAGTCCTTATAAAATAATTATGTTATCATTTCCATGCTTTATGTGAGAAATCTGAGACCTACTTCATATAACTTTTCAGTTTCAGTAAGTGGATAGGCAGTAATCTTGCATAACAGATTCTTAAATTCCATTAATTCTACATCTATAATTATCCAAGTGAAATTGGTGTAATGAGAATGAATTATTGAAAGTAATACGGGTTTTAATGTTTCAATATTCAATAGGTTTATAATTTACTGAAGGTTTATATAACCCTGAAGCCCTGTATTTACTTTTATTCTTTTTATATAAGTTGATTGTCCAAATATGTTGCTTCTTTGACATGATTATTCATGGAAAACAGAATTACACAACATACAGTGTTACAGACGTATTTGGTTACACTTCTAATAGTTCTACAGAGAATTATGTTATTTGTCTGTAAACTTTATTTTAGTTTATAAAATCACATTCCTAGGAAATCTGTTCTCCTATTGCCCAGTGATGTGTTCCTTAGAACAATGTTTTCTTAGGTACCTCATGTTTATTTCATTTGGGATTTTTTTTTTTTTTTTTTTTTTTTTGAGATGGAGTCTCGCTGTGTTGCCTAGGCTGGAGTGCAGTGGCACGATCTCTGCTCACTGCAAGCTCTGCCTCCCAGGTTCACGCCATTCTCCTGCCTCAGCCTCCCGAGTAGCTGGGACTACAGGCACCCGCCACCATGCCCAGCTAATTTTTTGTATTTTTAGTAGAGACGGGGTTTCACCGTGTTAACCAGGATGGTCTTGATCTCCTGACCTCGTGATCCACCCGCCTCGGCCTCCCAAAGCGCTGGGATTACAGGCGTGAGCCACCGCGCCCGGCCTCATTTGGGAATTTTAATAGTGTTTTTAATACTATGGTTTCCTTTGTTATATGTAAAAAAAATTAAACGTCAAAAAATTCAGGAAAAGCAAAAAGTATGCCAACTAATAAAACAGATATCTCAAAGGCATTTTCTAAACTAGAAATAATAAGGAATAAAATAAATGATAACAACATAAAAATAAAATGTAGCCCAGAAAACAGAGGTAAGCAAAACAATAACTATATGAGAGAGAGAGAGAGAGCTGAGAATATCCAAGACAAGAACATTTCAGGCAGATGAAGCATACTTGCAAAAACCCTATGGTTCTTAGCCTGACGTACAGAAAGATCACTTTGGAAGTCAGAGGAATAGACAGCAGTAAGTTCAGGAATGGAATGTCAAGAGCTCAGTTTCGAACATGGGAAATTTAGATACCAAACAAGACATAAAATTGGAGAGAGGGGTGAGGTAGGCAGGTGAGTATATGACTCTAAATTTCATGCCCACAAATTAATTTTCTTTGATATTGGTTCAATTACTTGCCTAGTCACTGTCTAGATACATTATATCTATTTGACTTTAATCAAGGAGAGTGAGATGATTGTTTAGCATAACAGAAAAGTAGTAAATTAAATACATAGAAAGCTTTCCCTAACTTCTCCATGTATAGTTGATTACCACTCCCTTTTACCAATACTGTACCCTGTACAAACCTCAGTTTCAGCATATGCCACTCAGTTTCTTAAGTATTTATTTATCCATCTACCTTGCTACTGCAAGAATTCTGAAACCAGGAATTCGTTTTTCTTTTGTTTTCCTTTTTATCTTCTACGTTTAGAACAGGTAATAGGTAGTAAGTAGTAGTCTGTTAAGCTGAAATGAAATATTTTTCAAGCTAATCATACTGAGAAATGTAGCTCAAGATATATAAAGTTAACATAGAGTAACATAGAAACTAACATAATGGAAGTATTTCCTTTAATTATTTTAAAGGAGTGTCAAACCTTGATGTCCTTTTATCCCAATTTCTGGTATAGGTATATTTTTTACCAAAACATTATTTTAAAAAAATCTACTAGGATACATATTTGCACTTGTTCTAATATATGGTATTTATATACAACTTGATATCATTTCTTTTTTTGCTCTGTTGCACGTGTATACCAAAAATGAGCTCAAAAAGATAAAAATAGTTAACTGCAGCGATTTACACTAATAAAATTTGCTGTGAGGGTTTTAAAAGCAATTCAATTACTGGAAAATATAAATGAGGAAATGCATATATTGATTTTTCACAGAAGTCTATATAACAGAATAGTTGCTTAAAAGGATTTACTTTAATAAAATAAAAATGATTTATGAGGAGATTTTTGTCAAGGCTATTAAAAGTCAAAATATGTATTTTCTTAAATTTCCCTTAAAAATATTTCTATATCTTGAAGGTGCACCAATTTATAATAGAAACGATCATTTACATAGGCAAAGTCTGTTTATATATACTATAACCCAACGACTTTTAAGATAAAAAATGGCAATTGCTACTTATCATCATCAAAACTTACCACTTTACAAATATTATTCAATCTTTAAAAAATCATGCAGGCAAGGTTTTATTATTTTGTTTTAGAAATGAGAAAATAAAAAATAGTGACAAATAACTCTTCCACATTATCATTGTTAATTAGTGGCAACAATTATCCCTTCCAAACACTCTCTGTATACAGTTCCATTAAATGCTGTTATTGAAACACAGTATTATACACCTGAGATTTGTTTTAAAAATTTGCTTTCTATTTGACCACTGTGCACAATGTAATACTATCCACTTCGTTTTTGATGGGTTTCTTGAATAAACTGTATGTGTAGACATATAATTAGAAGATGTTTGACTGAAAAGAACAATATTGACAAAGCAAATATGCTCAGATAGTCCAGGATGATGAAAAGCCTAGTTTGAGAAAAACGTTAACAGATTAAAAAAAAAAAAAAAAGGATGAAATGCTAATTTTGATATTTGCAGTCTGCCATATACTTTTGTGTTAGGTATAAGCACAATTAATTTTGTAGAGAAAGTCCTAAAGTGGAATGTCTAGGTAAAATATATGTAAGCTAAAATTTTAATGATGTCATAGAATGTTCTAAAAAGACTTTATTTATAAACTCATACTCTCACAAGCAGAGCATAAGAATGCCAGTATCTGTGCATCCTCTTTAAAATGGATGATAATTAATCTTTTACTTTGGCTACTTCGCTGGTTAAAAGAAAGTCTAATTATTGTTTTAATCAATGTCTTCTGATTTACTAATGAGTTTAAAAATCTATTCAAAGATTAGCCATCCATATTTCTTTTTCTGCAAATTTCTTATTTGTTTATCTTGCACATTCTTAATCAAGTTATAAGATTTTTCTTACTGTATTTTATACAATCTTTTTATTATTAATGATATTTCTTTTTCTGTAATAAATATAGGCTGTCACTTATCTGATATAATAAAGAAATGATTCATTTTATATAGTTAAATCTGTCTTTTCTTCATAATCAGGTATATAGGCATTGTTTTGGGGTTGGTTTTTGGTTGTTGAGAACTTTTTATTGCAAAGATCATAAAAAATTTGTCTACATTTTCTTTCAAATTATTCTAGGTTTTATCCTAGCTTGTATTATTAATTACTGTGTAAATTATTCCCTAGAAGAGTATAATATAGTCATTCTTCCTCTTTGGTCCAGATTTTCTAATATTATTTGATGACCAGGTTATGTTTGCCCACTGATTTAAAGTGTCACTTCATTTGTAGACTTAAGTTTGATTTATATGCATGTGTGTCACTGTCTTGACTCTGTTCAGTTGACATATTTCTTTATTTTTGAATGTTATTTTCATCATTGTGACTTTGTAGGGCAAGTAGTCTTCTGATTGCCTGGTACCAATATGGATGATCTTCACTTACTAGTTGTTTTTAGTTAAATTATACCAGCCTAGCAGCAATAAAATTTAAATTTCAGTTACCACAGTATATCAACTATAAAAAAAAATTGAACAAAGCATAAACTTTGCTGCTAACATCCCATTCCACAAATTACAATGCAAATAACAGGAACATCATGATCAGTGACCAATCGCATCACTTCTTTCAGAATCTGCCAGTGTTTGGTCACTGCACATTTGTTAGTTCATAAACCAACAGCAAAGCATGTAGTTGCACTGTCTGTTTATTCCCCAGTAATACATTCATATGACACTTTATGAAATAGTTAATCAAGAGAGTAAAGCAGCAAAAGTGCAGCAAAGAAATTAAAAGTGATAAGACTGAAAGTGAAATTAGATGTGTTTAAAATTTTTTAAACACATCCTGGTAACAGGAGACACCACAACCCCCACAGACACTTTGGCTGGCAGAGAGAGCTGTTTAGATAGGTAGCAGGATCAGAACTCTAGCCTGATTCTGTTACTGTCTGGATGTGGAGCAGGACCATCTGTAGTGGAGCACAGCCAGGGACTCCCATCTCCCAAGGGTTGCCACGCTCCTCTAGGAGACTTTACCCTGAGGGTGACAGCCAGATCTGGGCAGAGTAGGGTGGTTCTGCACATGTGATGGGGCCAGTCTGATCTGAGGGATCCCTGTCTGCTATCCTCTCCCAAGGCCCCAACCTGGCCATGTCCACTTGTAGCCTCAGATGTCGAACCTGGGTGCTTCCTGGAGGTTCTCAGCAGAGCACCTATGCCAGCAGACAGCACCTGGCTATCAGAGAGCTCCAGTAGAGTGGCCTCAACCAACGTGTGTCTACTCATACTTTCCTTCTACCACGGCCTCCCCTGCACAGCTTTGTTGGTAGGCACTTGCTCGTGGCCACCTCCACACCACTTTGTCAGCACACCTGCACAGGTTGTCCTTGCCTCCCCTCCCCGACCAGCACGCATGTGTGAGTGCTCCTTGCCACCCATCACCTCAAATGCTCAAACACGGGAACTAGTCAGGCTGCCACTGCTGGCAAAAACACGGACACAGATGCCACCATCCCTGCCTATGTTGCCACTGCTGCCAGTGTGAATGCATGCATGGAGGCCAGCAGCCCTGTGACAACCGGTATCTCAACCATGCCATGGCTGCCACTGGCACAAGTGTGAGCATGGACACTGGCAACCATAACCCAGCCAGTGTCTCACTCATACCATGCCGCTGGAGTGAGCATGGGCAGGAACACTGTACCCTGCTCCTGCTGCTTTCCCACCACAGCAAATGTGCTTGCACCCCACTTCAGTGTCACAATTGCTGGCACATGAAAGCAAGCACAGATCATCCTGCCAGCGCCCTGGTGAAGGCTTCGGCTGGCACAATCCATCGGAGTGTTTTCGTCAGCAGATGGGGAACACCTCAGACCCTCAAATGCAACAGATTCCTAACCTCCAGGGGCCAGAGAACAAAGCCAGGAGCACATTACCAACTCCCCAGAGTTAGAGGATGCAGCCCAGGAGTACTAAGCTGAGCCTTCGCCCCTTATATGTCCTAGGAATAAAGCTAGTCATCTGAAACCACCTTATACCAAACAAGAGCAGCAAAGCAAAGCAAAGCAAAACAAAAACAAAAACAAAACAACAACAACAACAACAACAACAAAGGCCATTCAAAGGAGAGTAACTTCAAAGATTGGAGGAATATCAGGCCACTTGGAAAAGGCAGAACCAGTGCAAGAACTCTGGCAACTCAAAAATCCTGAGTATCTTCGCACCTCCAAACAACTGCACTCATACCCCAGAAACAGCAATGGTTCTTAACCAGCCTGAACTGGCTGAAATGACAGAAATATAATTTCATAAAATAGATAGAAATAAAGTTTAACAAGATTCAGGAGAAAGTAGAAACCCAATCCAAGGAATCTATGGAAAACAATAAAACAATACAGGAGCTAAAAGACAAAATGGTTATTTTAAGAAAAAAAAACCTGATCTGATAGAGCTGAAAACTCACTTCAGGGATATTATAATACAATCACCAAGTACTAACAGCAGAATCAACTAAGTTGAGGAAAGAACCTTAAAGTTCAAAGACCAGTTATCTAAAATAACTCCATCTGATAAAAAATTTAAAAAATGAATAAAAGCAATGAACAAACCTTTAGGAAATATGGGATAATGTATAGAGACCAAATCTACGATTCACTGCAAGAAGAGAGAAAGCAACCAACTTGGAAAATATGTTTTGGGATATCATTCATGAAAATTTCCCCAACCTTGCTAGAGAGGCCAACATTCAAACTCAGGAAAAGCAGAGAATCCCTATGAGATACCATACAAGAAGACCATCCCCAAGACATGTAGTCATCGGATTCCCCAAGGTCAAAACAAAAGAAGAAATGTTAAAGGCAGCTAGAGAGAAGGGGCAGGTCACCTCCAAAGGGAACCCCACCAGGCTAACAGCAGAACTTTCAGCAGAAACACTACAAGCCAGAAGAGATTGGAGGCCTAGATTCAGCATTTATGAAGAAAAGAAATTTCAACCAAGAATTCCATATCCAGCTATACTAAGCTTCATAAGCAAAAAATAAACATGATCTTTTCAGACCAGGAAATGCTAAATTCATTACCACCAGAGCTGCCTTAAAATAAGTTCTTAAAAGTTCCTAAATTTGGAAAGAAAGAGCATTACCAATCACCGCAGAAACACATTTAAGTACATGGACCATTGACATTATAAAGCAACCACACAATCAAGTCTGCATAATAAGCTAAACAACATGATGATAGGATCAACTCTGAATGTATCAATATTGACCTTGAATGTAAATGGGCTAAGTGCCTCAATTAAAAGGCACAGAATGGCAAGTTGAATAAAATAGTATAACTCAATGGTATGCTGTCTTCAAGAGATCTATCTCATAGGCAATGATACCCACAGGCTCAAAGTAAAGGGATGGAGAGAATTCTATTGAGCAAATGGAAAACTGAAAAAAGCAGAAGTTGCTATTTCAATGTTAGACAAAACAGGCTTGAAACCAACAATGGTCAAAAAAGACAAAGAAGGGTATTATATAATGGTAATGGAGTACTATAAATTTAAATGGAGACAACAAAGACATGATGATACCTGGGCCTAAATGAAGTTATAAACAAATCTTATCAAAAATGTCTCATGAATATTTTTTAAAAG
The DNA here is from genome assembly GCF_049350105.2 of Macaca mulatta. NCBI lineage: Eukaryota > Metazoa > Chordata > Mammalia > Primates > Cercopithecidae > Macaca > Macaca mulatta. The sequence goes on along the minus strand of NC_133419.1, from coordinate 100,050,917 downwards.
TTCTTAAGTTGCTATACTATAAACAGAAAATTGGTGAATCATATTGTTCAAATATTGTAGAAAGCGTAAAAAGAAAAGTTGAGGTGGGTGCAAGTTTATTATTATAATTACTATAGATTTTTACCATTAAACAGAAAAAGGAAATACATTTAATTACAAGAGACACTGTTAGAATCAACTAAATATTAAAGTTGAGCTGTCATTATTTCTCCAATATCAATATTCCTACTACTGTTTTATTACTTTTTATTATTATTATACTTTAAGTTTTGGGATGCAAGTACAGAACGTGCAGGTTTGTTACATAGGTATATATGTACCATGGTGGTTTGCTGCTCCCATCAATGCATCATCCACATTAGGTCTTTCTCCTAATGCTATCCCTCCCTTTGCCCACATCCCCTGACAGGCTATGGTGTGTGATGATCCCCTCCCACTTATGAGTGAGAATATGCGGTGTTTGGTTTTCTGTTTTTGTGTTAGTTTGCTGAGAATGATGGTTTCCAGCTTTATCTATGTCCCTGCAAAGGACATGAACTCATTCTTTTTCATGGCTGCATAGTATTCCGTGGTGTGTATATGTGCCACATTTTCTTTATCCATTCTAACATTGATGGGCATTTGGGTTGGTTCTCAAATATTTCACACTATAATTCAAAATAATAACACCTTGTCATTTCTTTCTCTTGATATACATTTTCTTCCTCTTATAAATAGTCATTTCTGCCCAGTAAGACACATTGTATTACTGGAAAATATTCACAATATATTTATGGCTACAAATTTCACACTATTGTCTATCTTTCTCACTCAAAATCTAAAAGGATTTTTGCTATCAAGGCATACTGAAGACAAGAAGGGAATGCTAATTTTAATTAAAATACCATATTTCTATGAAGACAGCTATCTAACAGAGTTTGAAGAATAATTCTCTTAACTCTTTCTCATTTTCTCTCCATCTCTATCACACACCCAAGGGTGCATGCACACACAAATGTGCATACACGCATATGACATTACCTAACCTATCTATCTTTCTAAGATACTTAAAAAAGGAGACATTAAAATAAACATTGATAAAGCAGGGGTTGGGATCCTTTCATAAAACATTCAACTAAAAGTACTTTCTGGAATTTCCGTTATCGAATATTTAATTGATAAAAATTCAAGAGCAATGTTTTTTGCTTCTAAATAAGTATAAATATTTTTGTCATTTAACCCTGATCCCAGTTTATGAGGGGAAAATATCCATCCTTTTAATACTTGTAATATAAGCTTCATTTTTTATTTCTGTTTATCTCTCAGACTTACTTCATTTCACACTTCAGTAAGGAAACATTAATTCCTTACTTAAGACCTTTCAAAACAAAATTTTTAATAATATCCTTTCAATCTACTTATGAGGTAGCCTGAAATTAATGTTTCTTCTACATGACTAGGCCTAGGGATATAGGAGAAGAAAAATAATCCCAAACCATAAGGAAATTGGTCTCTAACTTCTTAAATTTAAGGTAAAGCACTATCCTTAACTTTAAATAGAATCAAATATGACTGCTATTTTTTTCACAACAAAACTCTTCTTATTAAATCTTTATCTTTTTTCATATTTTAGATTAATAAAACATGAGAATTTATTACAACTTTCTGAAATTTCACTTATTACACTATTCTTCAAAATAAATATATGATGCAAATTCTTGAATAATGCAATTATTTTCTTCACAATTTCTTCAAAATTGATTTTCAAAGAAAATCAATTATTTTCTTCAAACACAATTTTAAAGAAAAGGCAAAATGAACCATAATTTTTTATACATATTTATTTGTAGTTCATAAGTCTTGGATTACTATTATTGCTCTATTAAGCAAAAATATAGTTGTCAACATTTGTGATATATTTTACTTCTATGAGAATTTCAACAAAGATTCATATATTCTTTATATCAAAAAATACATGATATGCTAATTTAATATGTTAAAAAGCCTGCTCAGGCATTTTATTAAGACTGACATATCAAATAATGTAAATATATCATTTCAAATGAGCTGTGAATCTAGCCCAAACATTGACAAATAAATATAATGAAAATTAAAGTCATTTGTGATTTAAAATAATACTTAGTGTATAAACTTGGTTGTACTTCCTAAAATTTAACATGTAAATTATCACCAAAGGAAAAGAACTACATTTTAAACAAAGCTTTTTAATAAGGTTACATTTAAAACATGGATGTTCATAATTATTGCACTTAACCTGTGAGTCATCATCTTAATTTATTCAACAAGGCATAAGGAAACATTTACCATTACTTATGTAAAAGACAACTTCACTTTCTCATACATTGTGTGTGTGTGTGTGTGATCAAACATTTACTAAAAAAAAAAAAAAAAAAAAAAAAAAAAAAAAGATTGTAACTTTGTGACCAGTTAGAGAAATGTGTGACCCTGTAGGAGGGACATCTATAGATAGAAGCCGTGTGGGATTTTGGAAATAATAAGAATTTACTTTTAATTATAAACAAATTTAAAGAGATCAAGCAGGCACAATTAGCAATTCACTTTGTTAGAAGTTGCTAAGCTGTTGCCAACCGTTTTGTCGATTTGCTTCTTTAAACTAAAATAATCTTCCTGTACTGTAGTGTATGACAGTTGTGGTATGTGTGAATCTTCATAACTATGATTTTATACATCTAGTATTCTAAAATAATAAACTTCTATTCTTCACAAAAGAAATGCAATCAACTAAAAACTAGCAATTTTTGATAAACATTCTTTTCTTTGAAAACACATCTTTCACATTATTCAATAAAATTTAGAACCCCATGCATTTTTTAAGTCTCTCATCTTCCCCTTTTATCATTTGCCTTCTTTCCTTCTTTTATCAGAAGCCTTTTTCTGCTCTTCCTGCCCTGCCTATGTGGACATCTTCAGGCCTTGCTGATGACACACAAGATTTGTAACTCCACACACTGCAGTGGTATGAACTTGGGACTGAATGAGGCTAAAGTCAATGCATTCATTGGCCTCAAGAGTAGCTAAAATGTTCATCCCTGTTTCTTAAACATTTGGAAATTTAGACCATAGATAAAAATCCTGACAATACCTCTAATGATTATTGAGAAACTAACTGATCAGCATTTCTCTGCCATTTTCCTTATTACTCACTGTGAACTGAGACTCAAAAGTGAAGTGTAACTTACTAGTTCTAAAACTCTCCCATACGAATGATTTTACTGTTCTTTAAAACTGAGAATAGAAGGGGCTGAGGAGTAGAAAGTTGTATTTAAAAAAACATAATTTTATATTAAATTTGGTCATATATATATATATATAATTACCTTATTTTAATAGTCTTGTGTTCCATTCATTTTCCAAAATGAATAGAGAGAAGAGTAGAAATAAAGAAAAAAGGATGGCTACATAGCAAATATAGATATAATTATATGAAATTACGTTTGGCTTAAAGCTGCTTCTGTACTTTGAATCCCTACATAGCAACCCACAATCTAATTAAGTATGAAAACTGCAAGCTAACTTAAGAGTATAATCTTGTAACAAATGGCTGAGTTTCAGCCAATCATAGCAGCTGAGTTTCAGACAATGATTAGCTGCCAACAGATCACATCATTTTCACATAAGGCATATTCGTTACCATACCATGCCCAAATAAGGCAAACACTGAGCTGTAACCAATCAAGCTGTTTCCATACCTCACTTACTTTTTCTGTCTATAAATACTGCCTGCCCACCTTGCTGATTAGATAGAGTTATCTCAATCTCTTCTGGTTCTGAGGGCTGCCCAATTCATGAATTATTTTTTTTGCTCAAATAAATTGTACGAACCAAAGTTTTTATTTTATTATCAAAGCTATAAAAAAACTGAGGAGAAAACAGTTGCTAAAAAGATGAAAGAAAAACAACATGAAAACCTTTAAAATTAGCAAAAGTCAGTTTATAACAAAGTCACTTACTTCAATGACGAACTATTTATTTTAAGAGACCCTTTTCAGTACACACTTTATACAAGAGAACATGCTCAAATATGAATATATTTACAATCCTTGCAGGGCAGGTAGAAGACTACATATTTTTTAAATTTAATATAAAAATATTTATATTACCCAATCAAAAATATGAAGCATGATATTTAACACTATTAAATCCTTACTATTGTTTTTATTGACATGAATGGTTAGAAAGTTATTCCATTCTGTATTATCTTGTAAAATCATTCCATAACATATTTCCTCCCAAAAATTAACATACAAATATGTTAGCATCTGTCATTGAACTTCTACAATATATAAAATGAAGTGTTTCCTTATGATGTTATTTAAGGATAAAAATATGGCTTTCTGTGATAAAATAAATGACACAATATGTCTCTGTAGGTTTTAATCAATACAGTTTATACTGCAAAGTATAGTGTTAGTACACAAATATTTCTATGTTAGGAATTATCAGAGAAGAAATGTTATAATGTCCCTTTAATAAATAATCACAATCAGCAGCTCAGCATGGAAAATTGTTGTCTTGCTAGGGAACAGAACAGCAGAAGTTCTAATCTGTTGCAAGCTGCTCTCTCAAAAACACATTATTCATGATTTCTTGTGATAGATGTGGTCTGTCCTCTGTTACAAAATCATGGCATTGTTCTTGATAGCTTCTTTCTTTTAGAAAACAAGTAAATTTAGTCGCACATTTCAGAAATAAAATTATTAAACTAAAATATACTGAGTTTTGCATCTGGAATTCTTTTCAGACTAATTTTCTGAAATGTTTCTTGTCTCTTAATGACACCACTTTTTATATTTGTATATTCCATTATAATTATCATTAGAATTGTATATATAGCAGAAAAAGGTTGCTTCAGCTTTCTTTGCTTTTATAAACGATCTCTCTTTCGGTAAAAAGACCACTAATTATATGTCACCTTAATCATCATACTTACATGAAAGTAAAAAGAAACTTTCTGTTTTGGTTTTAGTTGTGTCCTGATCTATTCAAAGAGACTGAAAGATGCATTAATAACAAAACTGTTTAAGTCTTAGTGTTGGAAAGCAAGCATAATGTCAATTTGTATGTAAAATACTATATTTATGTAGTATCTTATATGACAAAATATCATTCTCCTTTTTATTTTGTCCTCAATATGGTGCTTAGTGCATTGAATCATGCCTGTAATCACAGCACTTTGGAAGGCCAAGGTGCATGGATTGCTTGAGCCCAGGAGTTCAGGATGAGCCTGGGAAACATGGTGAAAACCCATCTCTACAAAAGGTACAAAAATTAGCCAGATGTGGTGGCACCTGCCTATAGTCTCAGCTGCTGGGGAGGCTAGGTGGGAGGTTAAACTGAGTCTGGGAGGTCAAAGCTGCAGTGAGTCTTGATCATGCCACTGCACTCCATATGGGTGACAGAATGAGACCCCATCTTAAAATAAAAAGTGTATTCTTTCTCTTTACATTTCTCTCATTGTAAATGTGAACACTTCATGGAGACTAAGCAACACAGAAAATAATAAAGTATTTATAAATCATTTTTCCCATGAAAATGTTCATCAACAAGGATTGGGTGTTGATTTAATCCTGTTTGTGTTTAGAACCCTAACTTCTGAATTGCGATAAAATATTATTGTGATTATAACCTTTATTTTCTCCTCCTTAACAAATTAGTCTTGCTTGACTTAATATACATATGGTATTTTGTTTATTGCAAGGTAGGTTACATCTGCAGATCAAACTTTTAAGGATTATACATAATTTTTGTATTCAGAATAATTTAAATGAAAATATGAACAAAGCGTTAATATTTGTAATAAATAATTTATCCTCATTTATTTTCACAACATTTTGCAAATGGATAAATGAATTATATATCTACATATTTCCTTTATACAGTTTCAATATTAACCACTTTCATGTTTCCCAGAATTCCTTGTGATACTTCTCCAATCTTCAAGAAGGGAATACTGGCTAAATATCATAAAAATATTGTAAAACTTACATAAATCCATTTATCATTTTGAAAATAATTGCTAGTTTAGCTTGGTCGATAAGAGCAGGGTAATGATGAGTTAAGATTTAATATGCACATGGATCTATTAAGTTTATACATAAAATAAACTTACACTGTGTACCTAAACTGTTTAAATACTATATGTGAGAATAGAAAAGAAATAGCCTACCTAAATCTATCACCACTAAAAAAATAAATCAACATACTTACACTTGTTTTGTAAAGGGTTTTCACATTTATTATTTCATGTGAGCTATATGACACTTCTTGAGTTACACAATACATTACTGTCCTTGTAGGTTGAATAGACTGAAACAGAAACTTCAAGTAACTTTCTCAAAGTCACATAGATAATCAGTTGAGGAGGAAGAACTATCTCCATGGTCTATAAAATATTATTATCATCATTTGTGGAAGTGGAAGTAATACTTGCTGTTTGAGCTGACATGTATTTTACCTACTAAAAAGGAGTTTCAGATCTATTTTGGAGAGATAATAGAATCGAATAAGATACTCTAAATATTTAAAACTAGATGCAACTCATAGTAAGAAGAATTGTTACCAAGAATTGACTGGAGGATATTGACAGTTAATCTTAATTTTAATGAAGACAAATAGGATTATGAGAAGAACAATGGTCTTCAAAAATGCAGAATAAACAAGAAATTACATGGAGACTACATGACAGCACTCACCCACAACCAAAACCAAAGTACGCTATCTAACTAACACTGTAGACACATGTATAGAAAAAAAAAAAAGTGTTTCTCATTGGGCGTGGTGGCTCACAACTGTAATCCCAGCACAGTGGGAGGCCGAGGTGGTGGATCACTTGAGTCTAGGAGTTTCAGACCAGCCTGGCCAACATGGTGAAATCCGATCTCTACTAAAAATACAAAAATTTCGCCAGGCATAGTTGCTCATGCCTGTAATCTCAGCTACTTGGGAGGCTGAGAATTGCTTGAATCCAGGAGGTTGAGGTTGTGGTGAGCTGAGATCACACCACTGCACTCCAGCCTTGGTGAAAGAGCAAGGCTCTATCTCAAACAATAAAAAATAAAAATTATTTCCTATGAAATTTACTCCACAAAATTGAAAGAAATAACTGTTATGTTGGATGTACAGATACCAACATAAAGACATAAGAGACATGGAAAAGCAAGAAAAGATGACACCTCTGAAGGAATAAAAGGTATCCTGTGCCAAAATCCAAGGAAAATAAAATATATAAAATGCCTGGAAAGGAATTCAAAATAGTGATTTCACAGAAACTAAGAAAGATACAAGAGAATACAGATAGGCAATAAAAACAAATTTTAAACAATCATGATCTGAATGAGAAATTCAACAAAGAGATATCATTAAAAAAAGATATACTGGAAATTAAAAATTCAATGAATGAAATAGAAAATATAATATAAAGCTTCAACAATAAAGTATATTAATCAGAAGAAACAATTTCTGAACTTGAAGACAGGTGTTTTGAAATAACCCAGTCAGATTAAAAAAATAATCAAAAGAATTAAGAAAGCCTATGGACATACTGGACACAACCAACTGAACAAATATGAAAATCTTGGGAGTTCCAGGAGGAGAGGAGATGGGAAAGGGCACAGAAAACCTGTCTGATGAATAGTAGTGGAAAACCTCCTTATGTCTTATTTATTTCTGATAATTTTCCTTATGTGATATGAATCTAAAATGCTGCATTATTGAAATATCCTTTTTCTCGACAAATAACTTCTCTCATGAAATATGGCACCAAGAACTTCCTTCGCTTTAGAATAATTACTATTTGAAGATACTTAGTAAAACAGTCACACTTCTTATGTTATTTCCTTGAATGATTCCAAATATCTATTTTTCGCTAGACTATAGATGAGACTAGGATTTATTCTTAATCCAAATTCTTGATTTGGTTAGGTAAAACAATGAATAAATGATGACCAGTATTTATAAGTCCCTGAAATTAAAAAGATCAGACAAAAATTGTAATTTAGCCAAGTATAATACTGCAAAAATAATGTATTTCATATGTAAAATTTAAATCTCCAGAAATTAGTGTTACATAAAGCTGTATAAAAAGTATATTCATCATGATTTCATAACTTCACGAAATATGACGGTTTGGGGAAAAAATAAGAGTAAGAAAATATGTGGTCACTATAATGTCATCTCTAAGGTATTATCTTTTATTGACTTGAAGATGGAACAACAATTTATAGGATATCACTTTCAAAAAACACTGCTTCTAATTCCCACCCCTCCCATTAGCTCTTAACAGGCCTTTTCAAAAGTCTTATCCTGTAAACTATCAATACAAAAAAAAAACCATGTTATGTTTTAAAAACAAATTGGTAATGTGTTCTGAATGGAAGGGATTGGAATGGCATTTGGGATTAACTTTCCTACATTTTTAGAGGTCTTTTACTAAATTCCCAAAATGTTATATTTAAAGTTTTTACCAAAAAGGTAAAATCAGTAGTGCACATAACTTAATATAGCCATGTACAGCTTGCCTCTTGACATACAGAAGTGCTCAATATATTTTAAGGAACAAAGGAATGGATAGAGAAAGGAAAGAAGGAAGGCAGTGAGGGAGAGAAAGAAACATTTGTCATATACAAAAAATATCTTCTATATTGCAAAGATTTTTGGTTCTGCCAATTTGTTGCTCTGCCATTTTATTTCAATAATTTATGTTTATATATGATATATTTAATATTTATAGGATATTAAAATATATATGTAAAGTATATTTTACATATATACATGCATATATATTACATATACATTTTACATATATATTTCAAAATATATATTTTGAAACATATATATTTCAAAATATATATGTTTTGAAATATATATGTAAATATATATATATTTTGAAATATATATGTAAAATGTATATGTATTTTAAAATATATTTTACATGTATATTTTTAAATTACATTTCTAAGATACATAAGTGAATTAAATTGTTTTCTATGTAGAGTGTTTTACAGCTATATAGCTCTGTTTCTTTGTGTGTGTTTTTGTTTGCTTGTTAAAAATTTCTGCCTTGATGTCATCGGTTAAGATATGATTACAGAAATAGCCAAGATGGCCAAGTAGACACAACCAGAAGGATCTCCCACTGAGAAACCAGCAGATAAAGTAGACTGACACACTACCAGCAGATCTTAGGAAGAAAGGCATGAGAGTGGACAGAGTGGGGACACACACCCTGAAGGGACTGAAGGATAGAGAAGCTGGGAACGTGGGGCTGCTGAACACCAGGACTATTCCCTGGCCCTGAGGTGCTCCTAAGTAAGAGGTGAGTTAAATAGACATGAATGGCTTAGTCTCATCAGGTACCTCAGAAATCAAAGTTGCAGGAAACCCGACTACTCCCACGAACATTTGTACTGTCAGGGAGAGCTGCAAGGAGAGTCAGCAGAGACAGGACTCCAGCCTGTGTGGAAGCCCGAGGGTTTGGTGTAAGAATGACTGCATTAGAATATGCCCAGTAGGCCGGGCGCGGTGGCTCAAGCCTGTAATCCCAGCACTTTGGGAGGCCGAGGCGGGCGGATCACAAGGTCAGGAGATCGAGACCACAGTGAAACCCCGTCTCTACCAAAAATACAAAAAATTAGCCGGGCACGGTGGCGGGCGCCTGTAGTCCTAGCTACTCAGGAGGCTGAGGCAGGAGAATGGCGTGAACCCAGGAGGCGGAGCTTGCAGTGAGCCGAGATCGCGCCACTGCACTCCAGCCTGGGCAACAGCGTGAGACTCCGTCTCAAAAAAAAAAAAAAAAAAAAAAAAAAAAAAAGAATATGCCCAGTGATGCTTATCCCCCAAGGCTCAACATGCTCCTTTAGGGAATTTTGCCTTTGTTGACTGGTAGACCTGGACAGAACAGGGCTGTCTTGTCCATGGGATGGGGGCAATGTGTTCTGAGCACCATCCTGTCTGCCAGTCTTTCCCAAGGGCTCTGTCTGGCCACACTCATTTGGAATGCAGTCTCAGATGCCCAACTGGGTCACTCCCCAGCAGCTACTGCCATAGCTCCCACACTGGCAGACCCCTTCTAACCATCAGAGAGCTTCGGCAGTCAGACCTCTATTGGTGTGCACCTGCCTTCAGATTCCCCCCACTGCTTTGCTGGCATGCACTCACCTGCAGCCTCCACCCACAACTTTACTGGCACATAAGCACACACATTCTTCACCTTGCCACCACAACCTCAACTCCACTGCATGCTGTCATGAACCCCACTGCCACAACCCTGATGATGTGCTTTTCTGGCACACACCATCAAAGTATTGTTGCCAGGGGACTGAGAACACCTAGGCTCCTCCAGTGCAACAGGTGCTTACCCTCAAGAAGCCAGAGAACAAAGGTGTGGGCCTGGTCCCAGCCTGCCAGGGTTAGAATGTACAGCCCAGGAGTGCTGAGCTGAGTCTTGACCCCCTGAGATCACTCGGAAGCAAAGCCAGTCAATGGAACCCAGTTATATCACAGTCAAACTCTCAAGGAAATCAAAGAACATAAAAAGCAAAAAGTCCCATTCAAAGGATAGCAACTTTAAATTAAAGGAACATCAACACATACAGATGGGAAAGAACCAGCGCAACAACTCTGGCAACTCAAAAAGACAGAGTATATTCTCACCTCCAACAGACTTCTATTAGCTCCCTGGCAATTTATCTGAACCAGGCTAAAATGGCTGGAATGAGAGACATAGAATTCAGAATCTGGATGGCAATAAAGATCACTGATTTCAGGAGAAAGTTGAAACCCAATCCAAGGAATCTAAAGAATCCAGTAGAAAAATACAAGAGATGAAAGATTAGATAGTCATTTTAAGAAAGAACCAAACTAACCCAACAGAGTTGAAGACCTCACTGCAAGAATTATAAAATATAACCGGAAGTATTAACAGCAGAATCAACCAAGTTGAGGAAGAAATCTCATAGTTTGAAGATTGGTTCTCCAAAATAACTCAGTCAGACAAAAACAAAGAAAAAAGAATTTTTTAAAAATAAACTAAACCTCTGAGAGATATGGGATTTTTATATAAAGAGACGAAATATATGACTCATTGGCATTTTCAAAAGAGAGAGAGAGCAATCAACATAGAAAACATATTTGAGGACGTTTATTGTTCACAACATTTTCCCCAACTTCACTAGAGAAGTCCACATTTGAATTCAGAAAATATGGAGGACCCCTGTGAGACACTATACAAGATGACCATCCCCAAGACACATAATCATTAGATTCTCCAAAGTCGACATAAGACAAAACAAATATTAAAGGCAGCTGAGAAAGGGGCAGGAAACTTACAAAGGGAACAGCATCAGTCTAACAGTGAACCTTTCAGCAGAAACCATAAATATATAAACAACCAACACAGGAGCACTCACATTCATAAAACAAGTTTTTGGTGACTTTTGAAGAGATGTAGATAACCACACAATAACAGTGGTAGACTTAAATACTCAATGGACAGTATTACAGAGATCATTGAGGCAGAAAACTAACCCAGATATTTGGGACTTAAACTTGACACGTGACCAAATACTCTAAAATTGACCACATAAAGCAATTCTCAACAAATTCAAAGAAATTGAAATCATACCAACTATACATTTGGACCACAGCACAATAAAAATGGAAATCGATGCCAGGCAGTTTTCTCAAAAACATTCAATTACATGGAAACAAACTGCTCCTGGATGACTATTGGGTAAACAATCAAATTAAGGAAGAAATCAAGAAGTTATTTAAAACTAATGAGAAAAAAGATACAACATACTAGAAACTCTGGGACACAGGAAAGCAGTGTTAAAAGTATAAAGTGCTAAATGCCCACATTAAAAAGTTAGAAAGATATCAAATTAACACTCTAACATCATCCCAAGAGGAACTAAAGAAAAAACCACCAAAGATAGAAGTCAAGAAATAGTCAAAATGAGAGCTTGAATGAATAAAATGGTGAAACAAGAAAACATACAAAGATCAATGAAACCCAAAGTTTCTTCTTTGAATGGGTAAGATTGATAGACCACTAGCTAAACTAATAAAAATACAAAGAAGACCCAAATAAACAAAATGAGAAATGACAAAGGAGAGATTATCATTACTACATTACCATTGACCTCAAAGAAATAAATGAAAAAAAAAATCAAACCTCACAGACTATTACAAACATTTCTATGCACACAAACTAGAAATCCAAGAAGAAATGGGTAAATTCCTGAAAATACATAACCTCCCAAGATTGAACCAATAAAAAACTGAAACCCTGAACGGACCAATAACAAGATCCAAAACTGAATTAATTGTAAAATAAACTACCAACCAGTAAAGATCCTGGACCAAACATTCACAGTCAAAATCTACCAGTTGTATAAGAAACAGCTAGTACTAATCCTATGTAAATTATTCCAAAAAATTGAGGAGGATGGACTCCTCCCTAACTCATTGTATGGGGCCAGCATCATTCTGATACCAACACTGTCAGAGACACAACAGAAAAACAAAACTTCAGGCTATTATCCCTGAAGAAGATAGCTACAAACATCCTCAAAAACAAACAAACAAACAAACAAAAAATAGACAATAGAATCAAGCAGCACATCAAAAAGCTAAACCACCACAAACAAGTAGGCTTCAGCCCTGTGATTCAAGCTTGGTTCAATATATGTAAATAAGTAAACATGATTCATTCCAGAAACAAAACTAAAAACAAAAACAAAATAATCACCTCAATAGACACAGAAAAAGCTTTTGATAAAATTTAACATTCCTTCATGTTAAAAACCCTCAACAAACTAGAAATTCAAGGAACCCGCATCAAAATAAGAGTCATCTATGACAAATCCATAGCTAACGTCATACTGAATGGACACATGCTGGAAGCATTCCCCTTGAGAACTGGAACAAACATGGATGCCTATTCGTACCAGATTCATTCAACATAGTACTGGAAGACCTAGTCTGAGCCATCAGGTAAGAAAAAATAAAAATAAAATAGAATAAAAGGCATCCAAATAGGAAGAAAGGAGGTCAAACTATCTCACTTCCCAGATGGTATGATTCTGTACCTAGAGAACCACACAGTCTCGGTCCAAAGGACGGCAGGTAGGAGGAGGCTGAGGGTTGAACCTACTTAGTTTGTACTATACTCACTACCTGAGTGATGAAATCATCTGTACACCAAATCCCCAAGATACAAAATTTACCCATGTAACTAACCTCCATATGTAGCACCAAACCTAAAATTTCGGAAATTTTTTAAAAAGATATTACACTAAAAATAATGTTTTATTATGAACTTGTGCGGTTCTAAGTTTTTCATATTAAATTCCGTATGTATTTTTGCTAATTTCGTGCAAATCACTAATGTAATTTTGAAATCATTATGTTTTATTTACTTAATTAGGCCTTTATATTTGAAATTAATGTCATTTAAGAAAACTATTAAATAGAAAAGTAAAGTGACAAAAAAGGAGAATAAGCTTGGAGATCATGAGAGCTATTATAATTTTGTAAGACAATATCAATCTGAGAATTTTGGCTTTAAAAACAAACAAAATATTACAAATATTATCAGTTTCACAATTCTCATATTTAATAGAGTGATGCATATTTAACATATAAATGTCCAAACTGCAAAGGACAGAAAGTTTTTAAAATCAATTTCGTAATTTTAAAAGATCACTCATTCTGTTAGTATAATTGTCAAATATTTGTACGTCAAAGCTGCCAAATAAGAATTTTTATTGTTTTACTTTGAACATAAACTTATCTAAGGTACTTGAGGGAATATTTAATAAGATAAATTAAAAATGAAAGTAACATTAAATACATACTGAAATAAGAAAAGATGTTTCATAACTGGAGAAGTCTCAAAACAGTTCCATTTAACCCTGTAAGTGCTATTAATATACTCTTTAATGTTTAATGAATGGCTTGGATCTCTACTAATTGATTTTTTTAAATGCTTAGAAAGTATTATTTTCTCTTCAATTAGTATTTTTTATTCAGGGCACCACACATCCCAAGCAATATTTCTATACTAAATTTATCAAATATAATGCTTCTTGCTTTTTCCTCTTTTATAGTTCTACCCCTATATTCACATCCTGTGTTTTCAAGTTTCTCTGCCAAAGCCACATCTGTTCTTTAGCAAAGCTTACAGTTTTATTGTTGTTTTGTTTTGCGTTTGATATGGGGTCACATTCTGTCATGCAAGGGAACACTCTAGGCTCACTGCAATCCCCACCTCCCAGGTTCAAGCGATCCTCCCACCTCAGCCTCCAGAGTAGCTGGGACCACAATCATGGACACCGCGCCAGACTAATTTTTTTTTTTTTTTTTTTTGGCAGGAGGGGCGCGCGGGGTAGAGATGGGATTTCGTCCATCTCTACCCAAGATGTTGCCCAGGCTGGTCTTGAACTCCTGAGCTTAAGCGTCTACCCGCTTTTGGCTACAAAAGTGCTAGGATTACAGGAGTGAGCCACTGCACCCAGTCAGGTGCAGTTTTATTTGCTACTTTCTTTGCTACCATTTCTATTTTTGCTGAGAACAGAGAAAGAAAAAGTAAAGAAATCTCTCAAGATACAAAATTTGACTAAGAGCTAGCTTCATTTATGTTTTCTGAAAACCATATTTGTTTACATTTCAGTATCTTCACACTAATGAAATATGTAAGTATTCAGCAAATAGATGCTTTATTTTATGTCTTAGCACTGACTCTCTCATGTTATTTGTGGGTTTGGGGAATTCATTATTTTACCCAAGCTAATGAGGTAGGTAAAAGAGATACAGTTTATTTGAACAAGTTTCAAAATTTCATTATACACAAGTTTTACTTCTGATGCATAATCGATTAATTTAAGATAAATATTCAATAGCTGATGCAACCATTTCTTTAAATGTCAAAACATCCTATAATGCATTGCAACACTGTTTAAAAATAAAACATAAAATTATCCTGGTTTAAGAACTATAAGTGATTGATAATTTGTGTCCATTTAAAACATGCACCTGGGTTTATACATAACATTTTAAAAGATCACTCATTCCCACTTAACATCACTGCCAAATGCTTGTACATCAAAGTTGCCAAATAGGATTTTTTAGTGTTTTACCTCTGCTTAACATTTCATCCATATAGAAAGATTTATATATGGAATATAATGTATGCTAAGACAAGGAAGAAAATCTAAAGATGTTAAATTAAAAAAATGCTAATAATAAATAGAAATATCTAACACCTATCGTGTTGAATTGTGGTATGTGTGTATGTATTGATTAAAATATTTTGGTGAGATATATTGAGGTAATCAAAAGGAAAGACTGTTTACATAATACAGAATGTAAACATAAAATACCTGACCTAAGTAAGTTATATTTCAAAAGATATCAGTTAAAAACTTTTGCTAGCTCAAAAGTGAAAAATTGTTAACTCTAACTTATTGTATGAACAAGTGTTTTAAATTAATGGAAAATACAAATGCTGATTTTACATTACCGAACAAAGATAATGTTACACACACACCTTTTTCATTTCTCTTTCAATGCCAAAAGGATGTCTATAGTGAGAATGTTAATGTTAAAGTTGCAGTGGAGGAATACCCTTACTTTACTCTGCTCACATAATCACCATTTCTGGCAGATTGATGTATACTTATGAAGTTTCTAGGGGGAAAAGAAAGACCACAGACAAAATTAGTGTTATAGATTCTGGCAGACACTAGAGCGCTTTGAGCTTTTAAATGTCAGGTGAGGGTGTCTTAAGGTGAAACTATTTCTGGAAATGATGTGTGAAAGCTAAGGAGTAATACAATGTATTTCTTTACACCTAAGAGTACTTAAACCTTTAGATAATTTTTAAAATATGCAAAAACATTAAATTTAATAAAATATGATAACCTTTTACAATATTGCTGCTGGGTCATCATCATCGGTTGATTCTTTTACTCTGGCCTAATTTTTAAAATTCTCCACATATTTTCTTACCTTCGTGACATGGAAACTACCTTGTATAATGAGTAAAAATGGGAGAGAGAGCAATCAAGAAAGAATTAAGTACATGGGCCAATGCAAATGTGAAAGACCAGAAACAGTTCTAATGGATCTGACAGTTTTGTAATTCTAGAAATACCCTTTGTATCTGCTTCAAAAGATCCTTTGTTTGAAACTAGACTATTTTCTTTGCTTAAATTTAAACAGTAGAATATCCAACTGAGATGTTAAATTATTAGTGTATCCACAAGTATTCTGTATGCATGAAGTTTAAACACACAAAGTATGCATAGCCTGGCTAAGGGTCATTCCCACATCTCTCAGTAAAGTGAAATGTCAAGTGAATTTATGGCAACAGAAGGCTTCCGTACAATGGTTATATAGCATAATCATTTTTATTCTTAACAAACATCAGCATGAGTGTAAGTCAGCTGTGTTCTTCATAAGTAGATATATTGCTTGTTCAATATGTGATAAAAAAATTTGAATACTTTTTCAGCATCTTAATAATGTATCTCACTAAAATTAAACATAAATTATGTTTTCCATATGGGAGTCTAATTCAGTCATGATAAAATGCTGAACAAATATTAAATTTAATATGTTACATGATCTTGGTGTCGGCCAAAATTCATCAACAGTGGGATGAAATACAGATATCACCCATCCATAAAAACCCCATGACCTTTTATGCCTTCTTCCATCCATCTGTGTAGCCTGTGACAGTTGCAACTATATTAGATATGGCCATTTCCTCTTCCTATCTCTTATTTGATAGCTGATAAGCTGCAGCTTCAGGAAAAGGAGAAATGTATACATAAAAGGCACATTTCAGACATGAAAATATGTTTGATTGGTAAAAGAATGGATGTTCGTTCATGTGAGGTGAGGCTTTGTGCACGAGCAATGAGTGGGTAAGATGGCAGGAGTAGAGGAAATAGGATCATAGGGAAGAAGCAAAAATATATAAAAGGAAAATTTGTGGTTTTGAAATTTAGTGATTAATGGAATTGGTGCTATTAATAGATATGCCAAATCAAGGGACAAAAATTAATTAGGTTTGGGATATATACTTCAGGAGCAATGAAGAGAACATTGACCTAGAGATTTCTCAAGCAAAGTAGTACCCTGGCTATGTTTCTGTTGAATCGATCTATGCTAGAAATATAATCTGGGATTTATGTCTCTACCCCAGTGAGAGGTGAAGGTGAGGAGTTTTCATAGTTGGAGTTGTGGAAATACACAAGATTGTCAAGTGAGAAGAAGGACACAAATGGTAATTTAGAGAAAAGAGAAGTAAGAAGAATGACCAGATAAGAGTATAATTAGAATAGTACCTGGCCTTAGAATATAAGAAAGGAGAAATGCCAAGAAGAAGGTAAAAGGAAGGTTAGAATAGGAACTAAAATAGTTTATTTTAGTGACATAAAGGTGTCAGTATTGTTGTATACTTTTTACAAACTAATGAAAAACATAATTACATTCATGCTTTAAACAAATATTTATTGTATCTTCTGTGAAATGCACAGTGAAATCACTGGGAGTATAATGGTGTTAAACAGAAGGAGTCTGTTTTTCTAGAACTAATATTTTAGAAGGGAGGGATAAGTGACAAATAAATAATAATTGGTAATCACAGAAACAGATCCTGGTACTAATTTAAATTTATATAAATGTACAACATATAGTTGGTAGAATGGTTACTATAAACATGTAAGTAGTAGAAGAAAAAATACGATGTCAGCAATAAATGCAATTACTTTCATTGAGTGGAAGTATGAGAATACATGAAACTGTATGTTGGGGAAAAAAAAAACTTTATGACTATCAAAGGAAGCATTATTCAAGGCAGATCTTAAAGGGCTTTCTATTACACTTAGAATCCAAACTCCTTACCATGGCATAGATGATTTTCCACATCCTACCTTTCCACGCTTCCTCTGCCCCCTGGATTTCAGTCGCCCTGGCTTTCTTTCTGTTTCTGGAGCATACTGTGCCTGTATTCACCTTAATGTCTTTGCACTTGCTATTTCTTCTGACTGGAATGCCCTTTCTCAGCCTTTTACATTGTTGGCTTCTTTTAATTATCAATTATCACCTATCATTTTTCTCCATGAGTTACTTTCTATCATATTCCTCTATTTATTGCCTACTCATTTACTGCACAGCATGTATTACAATTATCAATTATTTATTTATATGTTTGCTTGACTTTATTTATGTATGTATTTACTTGCTTAGTTCCTCATATTCTTTTTCATGTAGAATGAAGAGACTATGTACCTTGTCTGTCTGTCTTCTTGCTGATTAGCCAACATTTGATGAATAAATCAATGAAAGAATAAATGAACTGACATATAAGAGTTTTAAGCTTAGAAATTAGCAGAACATCGCAAAGTTTATATTATAGTGTTCTATGTGGAAGTGGAATAAGTGTTCATCACAGAAATTTTAGAAGACATAAAAAAGATGACAAAAGTCATTCATTATACTACTGATAGGAGATTATTACCTTTTAGAGTTTCTGCATTTACTTCCTTTTGCTGGACACACAGCTTCACATAGTTATAGTCGAATATTATATTTGTTACCTAGTACATTGCATAATCATTTACATGTCATTAGAAATCTGATCTTGATTATCATTATGTTGGCTGTGCATTATTCCACAATACAGCATTTTCATACATAATTTATTTTGTGTTGTTTGATGGTTGCTATAATTTTCATTTTAATAAAATTGTAGTAGCATCTTGACACAAAATTTACCTCTAACTCATCAAATTATTACAATCTATTTCTAGTAGTAGAAATACATAGTTAATTCTAGCATGATTTTAACATGATGATGCTTGGGTACTTGATCCATAGTGCCAAATTTCCTCCCAGAAAATTAAAGCGACCTATGTTTATACCAGTGACATAAAAATGTTCATTTTTCCATGGTCACCAACATCTGAAATAATCTTATTTATAATATATTCTAATTGTATATGATATCTCAAAATGGTATCAAAGAATTTGCAAGTTTATACTTATTTTATTTATGTTCCAGGGTGCATGTGCAGAATGTGCTGGTTTGTTATATAGGTAAATATGTGCCATGGTGGTTTGCTGCACCTATAAATCCATCACCTAGGTATTATGCCCAGCATGCATTAGCTCTTTTCCCTAACACCCTCTCTGCCTTGCCCTCCCTCAACAGGTCCCAGTGTGTGTATTTCTCCTCCCTGTGTCCATTTGTTCTCATTGTTCAGCTCCCACTTAGAAGTGAGAACATGAGGTGTTAGGTTTTCTGTCCCTGATTTAGTTTGCTGAGGATAATGGCTTCCAGCTTCATCCATGTCCCTGCAAAAGATATGATTTCATTCCTTTTTATGGCTCCATAGTATTCCATGATGTATGTACCACATTTTCTTTATCCAGTCTATCACTGATGGGCATTTGATTCCATGTCTTTGTGAATAGTGCTGCAATGAACATACATGTACGTGTATCTTTGTAATATAATGATTTATATTCCTTTGGTATATACCCAGTAATGGGATTGCTGGGTCAAATGGTATTTCTAGTTCTAAATATTTGAGGAATCACCACATTGTCTTCCACAATGGTTGAACTATTTTACATTCCCACCAGCAGTGTAAAAGCATTCCTGTTTCACCACTATCTCACCAGCATCTGTTGTTTCTTGACTTTTTAATAATCACCATTCTGACTGGTGTGAGATGATATCTCATTGTAGTTTTGATTTGCATTTCTCTAATGATCAGTGATATTGAGCTTTTTTTCATGTTAGTTAGCTGCATGCACGGTCTTTTTGTTTTATTTTTATTTATTTATTATTTTGAGAAGTGTCTGTTCATATCCTTTGCCCACATTTTAATATCGTTAATTTGGTTTTTTTTTTCTTGTAAATTTGCTTAAGTTCCTTGTAGATCCTGGATATTAGACTTTTGTCAGACAGATTGCAAAAATTTTCTCCCAATCTGTAGGTTGTCTGTTCACCTTGATGATAGTTTCTTTTGCTATGCAAAAGCTCTTTCATTTAATTAGATCCCATTTGTCAATTTTTCCTTTTTTTGCAATTGCTTTTGGCGATTTCACCATAAAACCTTTGCCCATGCCTATATCTTAAATGGTATTGCCTAAAATTTCTTCTAGGGTTTTAATGGTTTTGGTTTTACATTTAAGTCTTTAATCCATGTTGAGTTAATTTTTGTATAAGGTGTAAGGAAGAAATCCAGTTTCAATTTTCTGCATGTGGCTAGTCAGTTCTCCCAGCACCATTTACTGAATAGGGAATATTCTCCTCATTGTTTGTTTCTGTCAAGTTTTTCAAAGATCAGATACTTGTAGGTGTGTGACCTTATTTCCGGGTTCTTGATTCCATTTCATTGGTCTATGTGTCTGTTTTTGTACCAGTACCATGCTGTTCTGGTTACTGCAGCCTTGTCGTACAGTTTGAAGTTGGGTAACATGATGCCTCCAGCTTTGTTCTTTTTGCTTAGGACTGTCCTGGCTTTACGAGCTCCTTTTTGGTTCCATGTGTATGATTTGCGTATATTGAACCAGTCTTGCAACCTGGGGTTGCCACCAACTTGATTGTGCTAAATAAGCTTTTTGATGAGCTACTGGATTCAGTTTGTCCTATTTTATTGGGGATTTTTGCATCGATGTTCATCAGGGATGTTGGCCTGAAGTTATCTTTTTTGTTGTTGTATCTCTGCCAGGTTTTGATGTCAGGATGATGCTGGCCTCATAAAATGAGTTAGGGAGTAGTCTCTCCTGTTCAATTGTTTGAAACAGATTCAGAAGAAACGGTACCAGCTCCTCTTTGTCCCTCTGGTAAAATTCAGCTGTAAATACATCTGGGCATGGGCTTTTTTTGATTGGCAGGCTATTTATTACCACCTCAATTTCAGAACTTGTTACTGGTCTATTTAGGGATTCATTTTCTTTGTGCTTCCGTCTTGGGAGGGTATATGTGTCCATAAATGTATCCCTTTCTTCTGTGTTTTCCAGTTTATTTGCATAGAGGTGTTTATAGTATTCTCTGATGGCTGATTGTGTTTCTGTGGGGTCAGTGATGATATCTCCCTTATCATTTCTGATTGTGTTAATTTGAATCTTCTCTCTTTTCTTCACTTGTGGTCTATTTTATTGATTTTTTTTCCAAAAAACAGTTCCTGTATTTGTTAATTTTTGAAAGGTTTTTTTTGAGTCTCTGTCTCCTTCAGTTCCACTCTGAGCTTGGTTATTTCTTGTCATCTCCTAGCTCTGCGATTTCTTTGCTCTCGGTTCTCTAGTTCTTTTAGTTGTGATATTAGGGTGTTGATCTGAGATCTTTCAGGCTTTTTGATGTGGTTATTTAGTGCTATAAATTTCCTTTTTTTTTTTTTGAGGAGTTTCACTCTGTTGCCCAGGCTGGAGTGCAGTGGCACGAGGCTCACTGAAAGCTTCACCTCCCGGGTTCATGCCGTTCTCCTGCCTCACCCTGCCGAGTAGCTGGGACTACAGGCACCCGCCTCGTGATCCGCCTGCCTCAGCCTCCCAAAGTGCTCGGATTACAGGCGTGAGCTACCACGCCTAGCCATAAATTTCCCTCTTAACACTGCTTTAGCTGCTTCCCAGAGATTCTGGTACATGGGTTTTTGTTCTCATTGGTTTCAAATAACTCCTTGATTTCTGCCTTAATTTCATTATTTACCTGCTAGTCAGTCAGGAACAGGTTGTTCAATTTCTATGTAGTTGTGTGGGTTTGAGTCGGTTTCTTAATATTGAGTTTTAATCTGATTGTGTTGTTGTCTGATGGACTGTTTCTTATGATTTCAGTTGTTTTGCATTTGGTGAGGAGTGTTTTACTTCCAATTATGTGATCAAATTTAGAGTAAGTGCCATGTGGCACTGATAAAAATATATATTCTGTTGTTTTGGGGTGGAGAGTTCTGTAGATATCTATCAGGTCCACTTGGTCCAAAGGAGTCCTGATTATCTTTGTTAATTTTCTGTTTCAGTAATCTCATACTGACAGTAGGGCATTAAATTATCCCACTATTATTGTATGGGGGTTTAAATCTCTTTGTAGGTCTTCAAGAATTTGTTTTATGAGTCTGGGTGCTCCTGTATTGGGTGCATATATATTTAGAATAGTTAGCTTTTCTTATTGAATTAAACCTTATACCATTATGAAATGTCTTTGTCTTTTTCTTGATCTTTGTTGGCTTAAAGTCTATTTTGTCAGAAACTAGGATTGCAACTCTTCTTTTTTTCTTCTATTTGCTTGGTAAATCTTCCTCCATCTTTTTTATTTTGAGCCTATATGGATCTCTTCTCATGAGATGTGTCTCTTGAATACAACATGCTGATGGGTCTTGCCTTTTTATCCATCTTGCCATTCTTTGTCTTTTAATTGGGGCATTTAGCCCATTTACATTTAAGGTTGATATTGTTACGTTTGAATTTGATCCTGTCATCATCATGTTGGCTGGTTAATTTTCAGACTTGTTAATGTAATTGCTTCATAGTGTTGTTGGTCTGTGTACTTCAGTGTGTTTTTGTACTGGCTGGTAACACTTTCTCCTTTTCATGCTTAGTGCTTTCTTCAGAAGCTCTTGCATGGCAGGCCTGCTGGTGATGAAGTTCCTCAGCATTTGCTTGTCTGAAAAGGATTTTATTTGTCCTTCACTTATGAAGCTTAGTTTGGCTGGATATGAAATTCTGGATTGGGAACTATTTCCTTCAAGGATATTGAATATTGGCCCCAATCTCTTCTGACTTGTAGGGTTTCCACTCAGAAGTCCACTGTTAGTCTAATGAGTTTCCCCTTGTAGGTTACTTGGCCTTTCTCTCTGATAGCCCTTAACATTTTTTCCTGTATTTTGACCTTGGAGAGTCTGAGGGTTATGTGTTTTGCACATAGACACATTGTAGATCTTCTCATGGAATATCTTACTGGGTTTCTCTGGATTTCCTGAATTTTAATGCTGGCCTGTTTTGCTAGGTTAAATAAATTATCCTGGATGGTCTTTTTACAAAGCCCCATAGTTCTCAGAGTTTTTTGTTTTTTGTTTTTATTTTATTTTTTTTTTTACTCTTTTCATTCTTTTTTCTCTAATCTTTTCTGTCTGCCTTATTTCAGCAAGATAGTCTTCAAGCTCTGATAGTCTCTCTTCTGCCTGGTCTATTCAGCTATTTATACTTGTGTTTGCATCACAGAGATCTCGTGCTATGTTCTTCAGCTCCACCAGGTCATTTATATTCCTCTCTAAACTGGTTATTCTAGTTAACAACTCCTGTAATCTTTTGTCATGGTTCTTAGTTTCTTTGCATTGGGTTAGAATATAATCCTTTAGTTCAGCAAAGTTTATTATTATCCACTTTCTGAAGCCTAATTCTGTCGCTTCGTCCATCTCAGCTTCATCCCCATTCTGTGCCCTTGCTGGAGATGTGTTTGGAGGAGAAGAGGCATTCTCGCTTTTGAAATTTTCAGCATTTTTGCATTGGTTTTTCCTCATTTTCACGGATTTATCTATCTTTAATCTTTGAGGCTGTCAATCTTTGGATAGGGTTTTTATGGGGTTTTTGTGGATGTTGTTTTTGTTTCTTTCTGTTGTTTATTTTTCTTTTTTTTTTTTTTTCCTTCTAACAGTCAGGCTCCTCTTCTGCAGGTCTGCTGCAGTGTGCTGGGGGTCTACTCCAGACCCTGCTTACCTGGATATCACCAGTGGAGGCTGCAGAACAGCAAAGATTCCTGCCTGCTCCTTCCTCTGGAAGCTTCATCCAAGAGGGGCACCGACCTGATTCCAGCCATAACTCTCCTGTATGAGGTGTGTCTGGTGACCCCTGTTGGGAGGTCTCACCCAGTCAGGAGGCACAGGATGAGGGACCCACTTAAGGAAGTAGTCTGTATGTCTTTTAGCAGAGCTGTTTTGCTGTGCTGGGGGAATCCTCCTCCTCTGGATCAGCCAGCAGACAGGAAAGATTAAGTCCACTGAATTTGACACTTGGCCGCTCCTCCCACCATATGCTCTGTCCCTGGCAGAGGACAGTTCTGTCTGTAAAGGCCTGGCTGGAATTGCTGGAATTCATGCGGGAGGCCCTGCCTGGTGAGGAGGGATGAATCTGGGTCTCACCTAAAGAAGTAGTCTGGCCATGATCTGCCACAGCTGCTGTGCCGCACTGTGGGAAGTACAACCCAGTCCAAACATCCCAGTCTCCCTTGCACTAGCTGGAGAGAACTGCCTACTAGAGCCACAGTAACAGTGGTCACCCCTTCCCCCATGAACTCGGTAGTCTTAGGCAGACTCCAGGCTGCTGTGCTGGCCAGCAGGGATTTCAAGCCAGTGGGTCTTAGTTTGTGGGATTCTGTGGGAGTGGAACCTGCTGAGTGAGGACGTTTGGTTCCCTGGCTTCAGACCTTTTTCCACGAGAGTGGACAGTTCTCCTGCTTATATTTCTTTTAATGTTACAGGAGTGAGGTGGATCATCTGTAAAGTGATTATCAACCATTTATATGACATATTTATTTATTATATTGCTCATCATTAATTCAATCTTCTAAATAAAAACTATTAACACCTTCTAAGCCTAGTAGAGAGCCCTGAAGAAACTTAGTCCTAAAAAAAGCAAGCTAGATAAATAAGAACGAAATTATTGAATCTTACCCCATGTCACATAGTTGTCACATGTGATAAAGACGTTAGGCCGGGCGCGGTGGCTCAAGCCTGTAATCCCAGCACTTTGGGAGGCCGAGACGGGCGGATCACGAGGTCAGGAGTTCGAGACCATCCTGGCTAACACGATGAAACCCCGTCTCTACTAAAAAATACAAAAAACTAGCCGGGCGAGGTGGTGGGCGCCTGTAGTCCCGGCTACTCGGGAGGCTGAGGCAGGAGAATGGCGTAAAAACCCGGGAGGCGGAGCTTGCAGTGAGCTGAGATCCGGCCACTGCACTCCACCCTGGGCGACATAGCAAGACTCCGTCTCAAAAAAAAAAAAAAAAAAAAAAAAAAAAAGACGTTAATGGGGCATACCACTGGACAAAATACCTCACACAGCCCTAAACGTCAAGGAATGCTTTGTAAAGGGAATGGCATATAATGGATATCCTGAAGGACAATTAACAGAGTACAGAGGTGAGTGAAGGGTGGGGCAGTGATTCAAGTTGAGAGAGCTGCAAGTCCAAAGAGCTGAAGGAATAGGAATCTGATGTGGACACAGCTTATCAGAATTGCAGTGTGGTAGAACACTGACCAGAGAGAAACTGCAGAGAGCTGGTGAAGTGAGATCTTGAAGAGGACTGTCTTATGCAATGGAATCAGCATTGAC
Organism: Macaca mulatta; assembly: GCF_049350105.2. NCBI lineage: Eukaryota > Metazoa > Chordata > Mammalia > Primates > Cercopithecidae > Macaca > Macaca mulatta. The sequence continues at coordinate 100,025,552 of NC_133419.1, read as the reverse complement.
CCTAGTGGCTGTGGGGAACAAGAGAAGGGGTTTCTGTTGTCAGATCAGTGGGCTTACTCTGGCTAATAAAAAGGCAAGACTAGAACCATACTACATGTCTCAAGCAGTCCAGATGAGAAGATAATATTAGACTGATAGTTATAGTTGAAAATATATAGTATGGAGTAACAGATGACATCCAGGTATGTGGCTGAATCTACATTGTAATGAACATTTATGAAGAGCGACACACAAAGAAAGAAGAAGAAAATCATGCAATACATTTTTTTTTTTTTTTTTTTTTTTAGACAGAGTCTTACTCTGTCACCCAGGCTGGAGTGCAGTGGCATGATCTCAGTTCACCGCAAGCTCCGCCTCCCGGGTTCACGCCATTCTCCTGCCTCAGCCTCCCGAGTAGCTGGGACTACAGGCGCCCGCCACCACGTCCGGCTAATTTTGTTTTTGTATTCTTAGTAGAGACGGGTTTTCACCATGTTAGCCAGGATGGTCTCTATCTCCTGACCTCGTGATCTACCCACCTCAGCCTCCCAAATTGCTGGGATTACAGGCATGAGCCACTGCGCCAGGCCAACATTTTTAAATTTACTTTTTCAATGGTAAGGATGTAAGTGAGGAAGAAGCATGAGTGAAGTAATATAAGAGCAAGTAGGCTATAATGGGCTCTGTTTGGGGCATGTGAATTTGAAGTATATGGGGGTGCTTCACATAAAAATATGCAATAGACCATGAACTACTGAGTTCTGAAGCTGAAGAGATAAATTGGAATTGGGAGTAAAAAAAAAAAAAAGAAAAGAAAAAGTCATCAATACATAGATAGTAATGGTAGCCATAAAGAAAATGGCATGGCTCCCTGAGAGTGCCACTTCATACCAGGAGTCTCAGACTCAAATTCCTCCTGGGCTCTGACATTTTGTAAAGTGATGTATAGAAAGGAGACAGATCATATAACTCTAAAATTGTGAAAGTTTAACTGACATCCAATGGAAGATAATACAGCAAAGAGGATTAGAAGCAGAGCCTATAAATCTACATATCAGAGAGAAAAAATTGAATTTTGAAAGGTTAAAGTGATAATAACTGACAGGAATGTAGAATTTTCATACAATTGGCTGAGAGATGAACACTTGCAGTTTTCATTGCTTATGCATCCTGGGTGCTACCGTTTGCCTTGATATTTAGTAGCAGCTTACCACCCTAAAATAGACCCAGCCCTTTTTTCCCAAATCCCAACTTCATTTTTATTATTACACTCTTACCTGGTTGGACATTGAGCAGTCACTGCTTGGATCAAAGAGAGAGAAACACCACACATTACATCTTGTACATAACAGTTCCTCTACCTATTAGGAGAAGGCTGAACAGACAGCTTCACAAATTTTCTGCAGTATCTCTTGCCTGTCAAATTTTAGTCACACTCCTAATAAAATACTGAAAGTATGACACAGAGGAGCTTGCTAATTTCAATAGAGCTCCTTCAACAGAAGTTTGAAGGCAGCAGAGATTTGGAGATAGAACTAGTCCTGCTAATATTAACATCATAAGTTCTATTTTGCTGTTCAACCTGACATACACCTGAACAGTAAGAATACCTAAAAGGCACGAATACATTAATTAGAAGATCATTTTGGTTAGTGAGCTGCGGTGGACATTTTTTACTGAATCTGTTAATAAAATTGCCTAATAAAAAGCCAATAATTAAAAACAGACTTAATATCTCTACAGAACATTTCTCCCCAAAATCACAGCCCTGGTTAAATTACTATTATCAGTGCAGATCGTAGCCAATAAATAATAAGAATTTAGAATCCTTTATCATCTTCTAACCTGTAAAACAAGGGTAAAATTTGAAGCAGAATACAATTTTTGAGCATGTAAGTGAATATGTATGAATTAGAGCCTCATTTTTATTTCTCATTTTGTAGATTACTTAATGATATAATGGTTTTACCATTTTCATTGCACCTTGGATCATCTGAGTTTGTGATGTTAAAAGTCAAAAATTCCATTTAAGAGACTGTATTAGACTTAACATAGAAGACTATTGAAAGTGAAAGTCATGTATTTTGTATGCAAGTGGTAATTGTTTTTTATTTTAATGATGGTCTAGTGATAACATTTTTGTAGCAAAAATTTCAAAATTGAAATTGATAGGATTTAAAATAATGTAGTTTGACTTTCTTTCTTCCTAGCTAGATGCCTGTAATTTCTTTCTCTTGCCTAATTTCTCTAGCCAGGACATACAACACTATGTTGAATAGGAGTGGTGAGAGAGAGAGAGCATCCTTGTCCTGTTCCATTTTTCAGGGAAATGCTTCCAGCTTTTACCCATTCAGTATGATCTTGGCTTTGGGTTTGTCATAGATGACTCATTATTTTGAAGTATATTCCTTTATTGCCTAGTATTGAGGGTTTTTAACATGAAGGGATGTAAAATTTTATCAAAAGCCATTCCTGCACCTACTGAAATAATCTGTTTCTTTTAGTTCTGTTGATGTGATGAATGACATTTATTGATTTGCAAATGTTGAACCAACCTTATATCCCAGGAATGAAGTCTACTTGATCATGATGCATTAGCTTTTTAATGTACTGCTGGATTCAATTTTATAGTACTTTGTTGATGATTTTTTATTCATCAAGAATATTGGTCTTAAATTTTCTTTTATGTTGCATCTCTGCCAGGTTTTGGCATCAGGATAATGTTGGTCACATAGAATGAGTTAGGGAGGAGTCTTTCCTCCTTATTTTTTTGTAATAGTTTCAGTAGGATTGGTACCAGCTTTTTATATACATCTCTAGGTAGAATTTCGCTGTGAATTCCTCTAGTGCTGGCTTTCTTTGGTGGGTAGGTTTTTTTATTGATTCAATTTTGGAACTCATTACTGGTTGGTTAAGACATTCAGTTGCTTTCTGGTTCAGTTTAGGAGGTTGTATGTGTCCAGGAATTTATTCATTTTTTTTCTAGTTTTTCTAGTTTGTGTTCAAAAACGTGTTTACAATAGTCTCTGAGAAATTTTTGTATTTATTTGGGGTTGGTGGTAATATCCCCTTTGTCATTCCTGATTGTATTTATTTGGATCATACCGCTTTTTTTTTCCTTATTACTCTATCTTATTAATTTTTTCAATTAACAAACTCCTAGATTTGTTGATCGTTTGTATAGTTCTTCTCATCTCAATTTCCTTCAGTTTAGCTCTGATTTTGGTTATTTCTTGTCTTCTGCTAGCTTCAGAGTTGATTTGCCCTTGTTACTCTATTACCTCTAGATGTGATGTGAAATTGTTAATTGGAGACCTTTCTAACTTTTTAATGTGGGTGTTTAGTGCTATATATGTCCCAGTTTGTAGATGGTATGATTCTACGCATAGAAACCCCATAGTCTCTGCAGAAAAGCTCCCTGAAATTACCAACAACTTTAGCCAAGTTTTGGGATACAAAATCAATGTGCAAAAGTCAGTTACATTCCTATACACCAAGAAATCTAAGTTTAGAGCCAAATCTGGAAAATAATTCCATTCACAATTGCCATAAAAAGAATAAAATGCCTAGGAATACAGCTAACCAGGGAAAGGAAAGCTCTCCACAATGAGAATTTTAAAACACTGCTCAAAGAAATAAAAGATGACACAAATAGTGGGAAAATATTCTATGCTCATGGAGAGGAAGAATTAATATCATCAAAATGGCCATAGTGCATAAAGCTATTTATAAATGTAACGCTATTCCTATTAAACTACCAATTACATTCTTCACCGAATTAGAAAAAAATACAATTCATATAGATCCAAAAAAGATCCCAAATAGCCAACACAAATCTAAGCAAAAAGAACAAAGGTGGAGGAATCACAAACTATACTACAAAGCTATGGTAATCAAAACAGCATGGTACTGGTAGAAAAACAGACACATAAACCAATGGAGCAGAACAGAGAGTCCAGAAATAATGCTACACACCTACAACCACCAGAACTTTGAAAAAGCTGACAAAAACAAGCAATAGAGAAAGAACTCCCTATTCAATAAATTGTGCTAGGATAACTGGCTAGTCATATGCAGAAGATTGAAATTGGACCTCTTCCTTATGTCATATATAAAAATCAACTCAAGAGAAATTAAATACTCAAATGTAAAACCTGAAACTATTAAAAAAAAAAAAAACCCTGGAAGATAACCTAGGAAAAAAACATTCTGGGCATAGAACTTGGGCAAAGGACATGAACAGATCCCTTTCAAAAGAAGACATACATGTGGCCAAACAAGCATATGAAAAATGTTCAACATCACCAATCATCAGAGAAATGCAAATCAAAACCACAATGACATATCACATCATACCAGTCAGAATGACCATTATTAAAAAGAAAAAAAAAAAAAAACATGCTGATGAGGTTGCAAAGAAAAAGGAACACTTATTATACACTGGTGGTGGGAAAGTATGTTATTTCAGCCATTATAGAAAGAAGTATGGCAATTTCTCAAAGAACTTAAAACAGAATTATTTTTCAATCCAGCAATCCCATTTGTGGGTATATACCCAAAAGTATATAATTTGTTCTGTCATGAAGACACATGCACATGTATGTTTATTACAGCACTATTCAAGATAGCAAAGACACAAAATCAACCTAAATGCCCATGAACGGTAGACTGAATTTAAAAATACGATGCATATACACCATGGAATACTACACAGCCATTAGAAAGAAAGAGACCATGTCCTTTGTGGTAACATAGATGAAGCAGGAGACCATTATCCTAAGAAAACTAACCACAGGAACAGAAAACCAAATACTGTATGTTCTCATTTATAGGTGGGAGCTAAACAATGAGAACACATGGACACAAAGAGGGGAACAACAGACACTGCAGCCTACCTGCAGGTGGAGGGTGTGACAAGGGAGAGGATCAAAAAAATAATAATAAACCTATCAGGTACTATGCTTATTACCTATATGACTAAAGAATATGTATACGAAACCCCAGTGACATGTAGTTTACTTATGTAACAATCCTACACATGTATCCCAAACCTGAAAGTTAAAAAAATAATAATGTTGCTGCTGCTATATAAAAAATTAACTCTACAACCATTCTGAGCCTGGGTATACTGGTACCTAATTAATAAATAAAAATAGTATTTAGATTGCTATTGACCTAAAAATATGTTTCTATACATCACATATCATCCTCTATTTTAATATTTTTAAACTTTCCTAAGATGTACTGTTTGTTAATACAAAGAATTTTCACCTTTTACTCATATCAACAGAATAAACAGACTACCTAAAGAATGAAAGAAAATTTTTTCAGACTATGCATCTGACAAAGGTCTAATGTCCAGCATCTATACGGAACTTAAACAAATCTACAAGAAACAAAACAAAAAAAAATCAAAAAAAATAGGCAAAATACATGAACACCTTTCAAAAGAAGACATACAAGTGACCAACAAATATATGAAAGAAAAACTAAATATCACTGATCATTAGAAAAATGCAAATCAAAAACACAATGAGATACCATCTCACTGTGGCTATTATTAAAAGTCGAAAAATAACAGGTGCTGGTGGGGCTGTGGAGAAAAATAATGCTAATATGTTGGTGGGAGTGTAAATTAGTTCACTCATTGTGGAAAGCAGTGTGGCGATTCCTCAAAGACCTAGAAACAGAACTACTATTTGATCTAGCAATCCCATAACTGGGTATATACCCAAAGGAACATAAATTGTTCTATCATAAAGACACATGTATGGATATGTTCATTGCAGCACTAGACACAATAGCAAAGACATGGAATCAAACTAAATACCCATAAATGGTATACTGAATAAAGAAAATGTGGTACATACACATTATGGAATACTATGCAGCTACAAACAAGAATGAGATCATGTCCTTTGCAGCAACATAGATGGAGCTGGAAGCCATTATCCTTGGCAAACTAACACAGCAACAGAAAACCAAAAACCATATGTTCTCATTTTATAAGTGGGAGCTAAATGATGAGGAGGCATGGACATAGAGAGGAAAACAGACACTGGGGCCAACTTGAAGGTGGAGGGTGGAAGGATGGAGAGAATCAGGAAAAATAACTAATGGATATTAGGCTTAATACCTGGATGACAAAATAATCTGTACAACAAAACCCCATGGCATGGGTTTACCTATATAACACTCTGCGTGTGTACCATTGAACCTAAAATAAAAGTTAAAAATAAACAAAGCAAGATTGATAATGGAGAAGATATTTCATTTACGATACAATTAGAAAAACTTGAACTAATGGATTTAATCTAGAAAATTTTCATTGTGAGGTCTTCACAGGTTGTAATTTTAAAAATTTCCATTGATATATAAAAAGGGATAACCTGCATATTCACTCAATCCAAAATATTGTCTACCATAATTAAAATATTATCTAATGTAATTATAATAAATTCAGAATATGGTACACCTAAATTTATTTATGTATTTTATTTACTTATTTAGCTATACTTCTATTTATTTAGGTATACCATAATTATACGCGAATTATTCTGTGTCTATTTTTCTGACATTTTGGAAATTCAGGTTAAATGCCGGTGATTCAAACTTTTAAGAATGATTTTTGGGGCATAACTATTCAAACTTCTTTTTAAATATAATTTACTTCTATGTCTTAGATGGAATTAGATTATATTTAGGAAAATATTATTTCAAAAACTTCAATTAAAGAGCTTTAACTCAGGTTCTTGTTTTTGTGAATTCTTTTAGTAAAATTTTTTCAATAAAATGATATTCTAAATATTTTCCATACTTCTCAAATGAATGTTGAAGCTATATGCACAAATTTGAGGGAATTCTTAGAATACAACGAATAAAACAATGGAGCACAACTCCAGAAAGACCCAATGAGTATATGAAGTAGTCGTCTACATTTCTGATTCACTGTCCAATGTGTACTGATTAACAGTATTAAAGTCAGCAACATTGAAACCAAAAAAGCAACCCATATATATATATATATATATATATATATATATATATATATAATCCAAATACTAAGTAAATAAAAGATATCTCAACTTTATTAGTAATCATCAAAATGTATAATAAAATTAAAATTATATACCAATACACACCCACTATAATGTCAAAAATAGAAAAGACTAGCCAAGGTTTGGCTAGGATTTGGACGTGTGGTACTCTCACATGCTGACTCGGGCATATAAATTGGTACAACTAGATTTAGATTGTTTCTAAATATTTACTAATGCAAAACATATATCTATTCTATGACCCACCATTTCATTCCTATGTATATACTAACAGAATAGTGTTTGTGTATATATACATATTTCCTAAAAGAAATATGCAAAATTATTCATAGTAGCAGTATTCAGAGTAGTGCCTCATTGGAAACTACTCTTCAGAAAACATACCTAAAATTGTGATATATTCATTGTATTAGTTAGCTCGGGCTGCTATAACAAATATCATAGACTGGATGGCTTAAACAACAGTTATTTCCCACAGTTCTGGAGACTGGGAGGTCCATGATGCTATCAGATGATTCCTGATGAGGGTGCTCTTCCTCACTGGGAAGAAGGCTGGAGAAGATGACTGTCTTCTCACTGTGCCCTCACATGGCAGAAGAAGAGAAAGCTGCAGCCTCTGTCTCATTTTCTAGAAGGAGCCTACTCCCATCATGGGAGCCCTACCCTCATGATATCATCTAAAGCTAATTGTCTCCCAAATATCCCACTTCCAAATACCAATACATTGGGGATTAGGGCTTCTACATATGAATTTTTGAGGGAACCAAACATTCAGTCAGTAACATTCAGGGAGTGAAAATATATTTAGCAATGATAATGAAGAAATTCTATCTATATGTAACACCATGGATAAATTTCACAATTATAATATTGCACAAAAGAAGCTGTACTCAAAAATATATGTAGTATATAATTAAAGTTATATAAAGTTCAAAAACAGGAAAGGCAAACTGGTCATGTTAGAAGTCAGGATTGTGGTCATCCTTGGGTAGGACAGTCATCAGAAAGATGTACAAAGCAGGCCACTCAGATGATGGCAATATTCTGTTTCTTAATCTGTGTGCTGATTAAATGGGTGAATTCAGTTTTTGAAAATTCATCGTACTGCATATTTGTGATTCACACATTTGTCTGTACCTTATAAATAGTTCAAATTTGAATTTGGTGGGGAAAGAAGCAAACGTCACAGTTTTCTTCTTCCAACAGCAAACCTTACTCAAACTCTCAAAAATAATTTGCCTAGAACCAATTTTTCCTTCTTGAAAATTTTCTCCATACTTCTGGAATACCATTCTTTACTGGTTTTCCTCTCACCTCTCTTACTATTTAAGTATCTCTTATCGGGTTCTCTTCCTTTACTAAGCCTCACCTCAACTGCCATGTAGTATATATCACATTTCCATGAATTTAAGGCACATCTTTATGCTGGTGATTCTCAAATTATGTACCAAAATAAATACCAGTACTGTATTCCATATTTATGTATTCAACAGCTTACTCTATTTACTTGGATGCCCTATGAGCAATTAAAGTTCAACATATCCAAATGAGATTTTTGATTTTTCTATCTAAATGTATTCATCTATTTCCTAACTTGCCAATCACTTTTCTCCTTTCAGTAAATGGCATTGCCAACTATCCACTTTCTCAAGTCAGATATTATTTTTATACATTGATAATACTCTTAAATCATAAATTGGATCATGTCCCTCTACTCTATAAACTCATTCAATATCTTTTTTTTTGTATTTTTGTGTTTTTAAAACATCCATCTCTCCCACTATACTATGAGCCCTATGATATAGACAGAGTATTTATTTTGTTGGTTAATTTCATGCCCATTATGCAATGTGCAACCTGAGATAGGAAAAATCAACATCCAAACACCTTAAAATAAAACAATCTCAGCTATACCACAAAGCATATAAAAAAGACAACTTAAGTAATAATCTAAGTGCAAATACCTCCAAAATGAAAAGTTACTACTAGGACATAATAGAATCGAACTTAAAGGAACATCATATATTTTCCCCACTGTTAATCTACTATTCACAATGTTAAGTGTGGAGATAAATTTTGGGGGAAATCAATATAAAATATTATTGTGGAAAATGCCACAACCAGTAAATTCACTAAAAAGAAATGTAAGTGATCAATGAACACATAAAAAATTTTAATTTCTCTAGCAATATAAGAAAAGTAAATAGAAATAAAATGTGCAGGCATTTATAATATTGTTTTCTCTGTATTGTGAAGAAATGAATGCAACCTCATTCTAGGGTAAAAATTATCAAATGCTGCTACAGGGAAAGTTGATCATATGTCTGGAAAAGTTAACAAAGTCAATACAGCACAGGGTGATTGTTCTCAAAATAGATCATTTTCAGAAACATATTTTTTCACCAAACCTCTTCTTTTATAAATGAGTCTATTTAAATGACATTTCATTCTAAAATCCTCCCCTAATTTTCAATAATTATATTCGCTCATTTCTTTTTCTGAAAGTGTTAGGTGTGTCTCCTTTGTTTCTTTGCTTCTCACTCTTTACCTTGCAGGATTGTTATTTATATGCTGGTATTTTATCTTTTCTTTCTTTTTTTTCTTTGAGACGGAGTTTCGCTTTTGTTGCCTGGGCTGGAGTGCAATGGCATGATCTCGGCTCACTGCAACCTCCGCCTCCCAGGTTCAAGTGATTCTCCTGTTGCAGCCTCCTGAGTAGTTGTAATTAGAGGCACCTGCCACCACACCCAGCTAATTTTTGTATTTTTAGTAGTGATGGGGTTTTGCCATGTTGGCCAGGCTTGTCTCAAACTCCTCACCGGAGGTGATCTGCCCGCCTCAACCTCACAAAGTGCTAGGATTACAGGCATGAGCCACCGCACCCAGCCAGTATTTTATCTTTTCTAAGAATGGCATGCCTCTTGATGTCAACACTGATTTCTAATTTATATTTTACCTCTACATTTAAAAAATCTATACTATATGCAAAATATTATAAGCATTATGTTACCACATTTCATTTAATTTTTCCTTATAAAAGATGTACAAGATAGTTACTTTTTCTGCCCATTCACAAATGAAGAAATAGAAATTCAATTAATTAAAGCATTTTGTCAAAAAGGAAATAGCTGACTAATTGCAGGAAAAGCCAGAACCTAGCCCCAGTCGTTCTTACTTTATTCAGGCTGCTATATAGCAAAAATACCACAAACTGAGAGGCTTTTAAACAACAGAAATTTATTTCTCACAGTTTGGGAGGCTGAGAAGTCCAATACAAAGGTGTCAGCAGATTCGGTAAGTGGTGAAGGTCTGCTTTCTGGTTCAGAAAGATCCCTTTTCCAGTGTAATCTCACATGGAAGAAGGGGGAAGGGAGCTCTCTTGAACCTCTTTTAAAAGGGCACTAATCCCATTCATGAGAGTTTTGCCTTTATGGTCCAATCACCTCCCAAAGGTCTCACCTCCAAATAACATCACACTAGGCATGAAGACTTACCACATACATTTCAGGGAGATACAAATATTTAGTCTATAACATAGTCTGTTTGATACTCACTAAGCTGTATTGCTACTTACGAGAACCTCTCATCTAGTTTTTTGTACATATATACACACAGAAGATGCTTGACAGATGAATATTTACTAGGAACAAACTTGAGTTCTAATTACCAATCAAACAAGAATGGATATGTATTGATTACTACTATATGCAAGGCTACTTTACTTTTAAAAAAAGAAGATAATTAATGGATATGCCGTTAATTCAAGTTTGTTTTCATTAAATGTTTTAGGAATAAAAATGATACTTCTATAACATGGCTTTAAGAATGAAGAATAAAGAAGGAAGAAAGAGGAAAAAGGAAGGAAGGAAGGGAGGGAGGGAGGGAGGGAGAGAGGGAGGAAGGGAGGGAGGAAAAGGGAGGAGGAGTAGAAGGAAGAGGAGGAGGAAGAAGAAGAAAAGGAGAAGGAGGAAGGAAAGAAGAAGGGGGATGGGATGGGGGAGGAGGAGGAGGAGAAGGAGAAGGAGAAAGAGAAGGAAGGAAAAGGAGAGGAAGAAGATCTCTAAGCGTTTCCAAAAGGTTGTAAGGTTCATGATTTAACAGTTTCTTAATATGAAAGTTTCTCCACTATTATGACACTACATCTCTAGAATGATATAAAGGGACTTTTGAAAGGCCAGTAAATCCAATTTTAGCAGAGAGCTTCCATATACAGTAATATTAAAATAAATCAGTACTGCAGAGCTAGAAAGACAAAGGCTGAAAATGTATTTGATCAAAATTCATAAAGGTATCATGAAGATACTCTATGTAATTCAATTCAGTCAGAGTTCAGAATGTCAATTAGTATCACCCCTTGTACAGATAAACAATAAGTAAAATAAATCACTACTGACAAGGACTATGAAATCTAATATAAACATTAAGAATACATAAATGATTATACTAATAGATAAGCATAAATTATGAGAAGGATGCACAAAGTGCTGTGGGATTCGTTAAGAGTTTCAGGATATAATTACAGTAAAAACTAAAACTTAGCATTCTCAGGTGAGTGTTACAAGAGGATACTTAGTTTTAGAAAAACACAGGGAAATACCTCTTTATCTCTTATGTAATAAGTTAGAAATTCATTTTAAGGGTTTTTCTCCCCCAGGGAAGTGGTGTAGCAGAGGCTACTTGTGTGCCATGCTACATACCTTTGGCTCACTCATGGTTTCAGCTATAGTTATGGTGGAAAATTCTCAAGTTCACTGGCAAAATTTCATTGCAAGGACATAAATATGCCTGGAATTACAGATAAGTAAACATTCCCGATAACAGCCTTCAACCAAGGTATGTGGAGTTAATGGATAAATGCTTCAGCTAACAGCTTTCAAATAGGCAATTCTGAGGTGCATTTTATGTATTTCCTCAGAAGGTTCCTATCAGGATTGAGTCTTAGTTGCCAACAGTAGTAACCAAATTAGTTACATACAGTACTTTATTCCTTTTCCTTTTTCTTTGCCTTATTTTCCCCCTTTCCTCACTACTGTGTTCCATCATTACCTTAAAATAAACTTCCCCCACTCGAGATGTTAACTTACGTCCTGCTTTCAAGACAACTCATGCAAATAATGGAAGTTATAATATAAAAGATAGGTTTGAGAAGAATTTAGATAAATTAAGGGGTGATAAGTACATGGAGATGTTAACTCCTGTATCCATCATCAAAGAGGGAATATAATGTAACAGATCACCAGTATGACTACATTGAAGGTGTAAGTGTTAATCTGAAAAAGATACAATTTTGACGGCATGATGCTTCTACATCCTGTGTGTATGTATTTTTTAAAGTACCCTAGATTATATTTTAGTTAATTCATATTTTTGCCCAAATGGAAAAGTATCCATTAATACGGTTGTCTTTCATATGACTATTGAGGCAAATTTTAGCTTTTACATGAATGTTGGCATTTACAAAAGAAGTAAAAAGGCCATTTGCAAATCTCACCTCACTGTAATTTTAGTACAATCCTATTCAAATTAAAAGGGAGATAAATTTTTTTAAAAAAGGGGGGTAGTAAAAAGAATGCATAGTCAGAAGATGTTTCTCATACCTGACTTGAAAATCAATGTTAGACAAAATTTCAGCTATTACCATCTGCTGAACATTAATGTTACTTTTTTTTATATTTAGTGTAAAAATAGAATAAGCTAGCATTCAGTGCTGTAGCTTCAATATTGCTTTTACAATATTGAAATTAACTCTAGGTTTAGATCCCTGAAGGGCACTTAAATGTAATTTGGTTAACTATCTCCTTCAAAATTTAATATCATTCATGGATTTTAAGGCTTTCAGGCAAGTGGCAAATGCATTATCTCTATAAATACCTTAGTCAATAATTGTGCCAACAAAAGAAACTTGTGCATTCAGAATCTAGTCTTAATTCGTTATATAATAGAAAACTTGTATTAAAATTATTTTTGTTTTAATAAATCTTTGTTTTGATACTTTCAATTAGAGTAATTGTTTACGAGATTAATGTCCTGCTTTTTCTATTTATGGCAAATAAGCTAATTTACTATGAAAAAACATATTTCAGATTATGACATAAACTTCTTGAGGTTAGGAATCCCTTATTTTTCCATTAAAATCTGTAAAGTTTCTATTAGAGACCCTGTGTTTATAATAGATATTTATTACATTTTTATTGAAATAAGTTCATTCATAAACTGTAATGATCCAAAGAAACAACACAATTCAGTGTGGTATTGAAATATTTGGTGTAACATATGTCTTTTCTACTTTGTTCAACGTTTGCTGTAGGCTTTGATGAATACAGTTTTTATTAAAATATTTGACACTTTTTGAATGTAATTATCAGGTACTGCATTCATCTATTTTATTAAAATAATTTTGATTACTTCTTTGTGGGAGAAGTTATGCAATATTCATGTAGAAAATACAAGTAGCATGCAAAACAATATGCTTAGTGAACTGCATAGGTGAGTATTTTTGTTGGTAATCTTTTTTAACATGATTGTCTAGTGGAGGTCTAGGGTCATGCTAATTCAAGTGCTATCAGCAACAGGAGTAAAAATCTTATTAATTAGGACAAATATAGAATTCACACAATTTTTAAAAGATGTATTAAACAGGTTCATAGTACTTAAGAGATCAGCAGGCTAGTACACTTTTCCTATTTTATCCCAAACTGTATACATTTTATTTCATTTTTGAATTTTATAAACTCCAGTGCAAGCATTTTATTAAATATATGTATAATTATAATCTGATGTTTAAATGTATCCCAAGATTCAATTTGTAAAATAGATTTCTAATAAGGAGATCTTGCCTGCATTACTGAATGTTCAGTATAAGGTCACTTTTATATACCCCTACTGACTCCCTAATTTTCTGTGTTCCTTAATCCCTAAATTCCATTAGCACCTCAAAGAAAGTTCAACATGTATCACCTTAGGTTGTGGAGAAGTGGGGGAACATCCTTTGAATGTCCTTCTTTTCTTGTAAAAAGAAGTAAAATCAATACCTAATTTGTTCCTTTTCGAAGTTTTTTGGCTAACCAACTCCTACACTCCTATTACTCCCAGGGATACACACACACACACACACATACACACACAAACACACACCACCTGCTTTCACTCATCCATCTTATAGACAAAGAGGCAACATCTCATAGACACAGGATGGAACTGATGGGAGTGCAAAATTAGTGGTTGTATAGGGTCACCTGCTTAGATCCCATGCTTGTTTTAATACTCTGCTTTCACCATATTGAAATTATTGATAATATTTTAATAGCATCTTAAATTCTCCTGTTGAATTGGGCCCTAAAAAATATATATCTAGTCATGGGTAGACACAATTTTAAATTTCATTAATACTATCTATGAAAAATCCAAACAAACGAGAACAGTTTCCTAATGAATGAAACAATGAAAACATCCACATTTGCCAGGATGCGCTAAATTATGTTGCAATTACAAACTATAACCTCAGTGGCTTAAGAAAAAATAAAACCAAAGTTTGATATATTGGTCATGCTATATGATGTATCTATTTCTATCACAGTTCAGCTGGGTGCTCTGTTTCACATCATACCATTCTGTTTCACATCATATCATTCCGCTATTCCTAATTTTCATTTCTAAAACACTTTTAAACATTTTTAAAATAAGATGTGGAACATAGAGTTATTAATATTTATGGTGATCAGAACCTCTTCCCAATAATGTAACTTCTTCAGTAATGAGAAACACCAACTTAACTTTTATAAAAGCTTCTAGAGTAATTATCTGCTGATGAGTGAATGAAAAACCAAAGGGGATATTTTCTTATGTGAACATGTGCTGCTGAAAAATAGTCTCAAATCCTAAATTATAGATGATGTTTGAAACAGTGTGATTCAGTAATAGTAAAGGTACTACATTTGCTGGTGGTATGTGGTGTCCTTACAGCTATTCACATCCCAAGGCCAACATTGCTTACAATACTTCCAATGCAAACCATTACTTAATGTTCATATAGCATGCTTTTAAAAAGTTGGACATTCATATGTCATATAATATGCTTTGAAAAAGCGAGACATTCCCCACTAAATCAGCAATCTGACATAACTGCTGATTACTTCTTTTCACCACTCCCCAGTCCATAATCCAAACACTTGGCACAGTTTTTAGTTCTGCAGGATTATCATGCACTTTCTTTCCTTCACACATGCTTTTCCCTCTGTCTTTATATTTGAGTATTCCTTCTTTCTCCTTGACAACCCCATTCATCTGGTGTGGATAATGCATTCTTTAGTCTTCAACTAAAATGCTACTCTTTGAGGAAGTCATGGCAAGTCCTGTGCACTCTGAGCGAGGTGCCCTTCTTTTCCATGAGATATGCTTTCTCACCTATTCAAATATTTCTTTGCCATCTTATGTTCTTCATTAGTCTATGAGTTCTGAGAGGATAGGGCTCTGACTAGTCTGATTATTTTGTTCACCAGTAAAAATTCAGCACTTATCATAATGAACATTATTTAGATTAAATTTGACAGATGAGCTTGTTAAAGATTCTAGGAAAAACACAATGAAATATTCATTTATAAGTTGAGACTAATGTTCATTTTTTCATTAATTCTATGTGTTCACATTAATATAGAGGTTTTGCTCTGACTGAAAAGAAAAAGGAATTGTTTATGGTCACTTTTATATCTGTTACATATAAGCAATGCAGACTGTGTTTTACTGGAAGCCATTATGCCTAGGGAAGCAATATCCAGCAGCGGCTTGGAAGTAAACTGATAATTCAAATGCTGATGGTTCTATTACCTCTGCTTCTAATGTGATCTACAACTGCCTGTAATCACTTGGTATTCTTCAGACACATCTTGCTTATTTTAAAAACAAGAGTGATGGAATGGGATACAAGAGTATAATGGCATATCTGGTTTAAAGAGGCAGTTGCAACTTTTGAATCTGTGTGGGTGTGTGACCTTGGAAATTCCCTTATGTATCTTCATTCCTAGTTTCCTTTTGTGCAAAAATAAGTATAAAAATATCTATCTGACAAATATACTATAAACACCATATGAAAAAATGTACATGGACATAGTGTATAAACTGCAATGAGTTCTATATGAATAATTTTTAAAAATCAAAAATTTGTGTTTTGAATATACCAAACTACCAAAATTACATTATTGATTGCAAAAATATATTTGTCTCTAGGAGTATAAAATATATTATACTGGATTAATATATCTATGACTAGATATAGACACATGTAACAACATCAGACATTCATACATATTGAGAAAACATACTAAAAGATAAATATGTGTATACACATATACATATGTACATATACTATGTGTATAGGAGTATATACATATACATATGTACACATGCGATGTGTATATGTGTATATACATTCACTTATGTGAGACTTTTTTGTATATATCTGCTTAATAAATGCTGTGGAAAAGGATTACAGAAATAACTTTAAAATATGAGATAAAAATAAATAATATTAAAAAATAAGAAATATTCTAAGTTAGATACTAATTAAGTATTTACTTAGTTGATATAGTCTTGGGGATCATTGTGCTGCTATCAAAACATATGTATAACCATTTTTAAGTATTGAGAAGGCCCAAAGAGTAATATAGATATTTAATTAGTGAATTTTCTTATCATAACTTCCTTTCCCATTAATTCAACACAAAATCTATATTTCTGATTTTTTCCTTTTCTATATAAAAGTCAATGTTAAAAAATTAAAGAGAGAAATCAAGAATTCAATGGAAAGTTTTACTTAAGTCAAGCCACTTTTATAAACCCATGAAACACAGAATATTGGTATTTGGATACTATGTAAAATTTTATATTTGGGTATTTTAGATATTATGTTTATACAACTAGAAATCCTACGATGTTTATAAAAATAAACCACATCATGGAGTGTATAGTTAAAAAAAATATGGAAATGGGATTTACTACACTTCTAGTAACACCCCCAGGAACTCTCTCTTATGTTACAGAAATAAAGACCTAACCTTAAGAAGACTTACCTTTTCCTAAATGCCTGAATCCACACCTATTATCAACGTTCCTATGGCTGTGTCTAATAAAATAACCAAGGAGAGGAGCCAGCACACTGTTGTGCGGGCATCATATTTTTTCTTAGGGGTAGCTTTCTAGGATCTAAATTAGATCAAAATCAACTTATAATTTCAAAATTTGCCTTTAGCATTAAAGTGTCTTTAGAAGTGGTTTGCTTTTTGGTGAAGTGTACATTTTACAAAAAGCCTTTCTTATATACAAACTCTAATCCACAGTAATCTCCTTTGCAGGTATCCTACCTTCCAAGTAATCTACAATCAACCATCACAACTGAGAAATCACCCTTATATTTTTAAATTATAAGACAATTAAACTTACTAAAAAGGAATACACACATCAAATGATTCGTAGTCCAGTTCTGCTCAATATAACCTCATTCCTTCCTCTCCAAATAAAAATCATGGCACTACTTTCCTTTTTTTTTGAGACAGAATCTCGCTCTGTTGCCCAGGATGGTGCGATCTCGGCTCACTGCAACCTCTGCCTCCCAAGTTCAAGAGATTCTCCTGCCTCAGCCTCCTAACCCGCTGGAGCTACAGGCATGTGCCACCATGCCCAGCTAATTTTTTGTATTTTTAGGATACATGGGGTTTCACTCTGTTAGCCAGGATGGTCTCGATCTCCTGACCTCATGATCTGCCTGCCTCAGCCTCCCAAAGTGCTGGGATTACAGGCGTGAGCCACTGGGCCCAGCAGACACTAGTTTAAGATCCATTTTGTCACAGTTTTTTTTTTTTTTTCTCTGCAATGTAGGCTTTAAGCTCTTCGCAAATATTAATGTTTCTTAGTTAATATAATATATCCTATGGTGACTCAAGAATTAAGTTTCTTAGAGCATAATAGCTATAGAGAAATAACTAAGCATAATTATTTGTTAACTACATAAAGACTAAACTAAAATATGTAATGTAAGATCTTAAAAGGCAGTACCAAGAACATAGGGATATCCACATACATTTTTCAGTGAAAAAGTAAAATGTTTTAAAAAATGTAGCTTAAAAAACCCAACAAATGATTTTAATCTTAATTTTGCCTAAATTTGTTTATGTTATATAGTTTCATAGACAGCCACTTATGTATGTATGTACGTACGTATGTTCCACTATTTTTCTACGCCAATGTCAGTTCTGTTAAACAAGGTTGTAACATATTTCTCTTTTATTATTCTTCAATATGCTAGGGGCATCATTATCCAGTTTTCCTAGCACATATAATGAAAAATCTATATAGTTTTATGAGTTATAAGAAGGGCAGAGTAATAAAAATGAGAACATTTACAGCTATCACTCGTTTGACATCAGATAGCATTTTGGATAGGTATCTTCAAAGGTGACATTTTTGTACTTCAATTGAGTTTTATGAATTTTTGGTTTATATTTTATCTCAGTGACTTTTGATCTTGTAGGATTAGTCTTGTACTGTTAGTGTCACAAAAATGCATATAATATTGTTGTTTTCTTTCTTTATTAAACAATTTTATACAACTAATAATACCTTTTAGTGGACATCTGTGGAGTGCTCTTTAGAGGACTGATCATGTTACAATCTCAGTGCTGTTGTGTTCCTTAAGTTTTGAAGAAAAAGTGCATAATAACCATTTCTCTAGTAATACTGTTATTAGATGCTTTCAACAATATAAGACATTATAATGAAATGACTTAAAGATAAGAATATTATAGTCTTAAGTCTATTTAATTGTTTAAGATATGTTAATTCATCCAGATAACTTAAGAATGTGGTATATACATACATATATGTCTGTGTATAGGTCTATATCATAATGCAAATATTTAATATTTGATATAAATGACAACCAAATGTATTACTGTAGTATCTGAACATCACTCAATAATTATAGGCACTACACTCTATTTAATATTCTCCAAACTTGTAATATATTAATATAGTCTGTAACAAAATTAGTTCACATATTCATAATTGTAACATAATTTGTTCACATATTCATAATTTTTATAATACTGCACACAGTTCCTAATGGCCAAATCATTAACATGTTCTCTTATTCTATAAGTATTTAAGCATACGTATGAGTGTATTACACTAATGAAATTTTGTTACCTGCATTTATTTTCTCTATACCTATTATTGTACACAAACTCTGAATATTTTCCATTTGTTGTATGGGTATTTATTTCTTTTGATCAATTTTAAGTGTGACATCATGAGTAAAATCTTAGACTTTGGGCAAATCCTTCCTGGTTTCTATGAAAACTTTAAACTATGTCTCGTTCAAATCCCACTCAGATGACAAAAGTTTTCCTCTTTCAGACTATTTTTAAAAAAGAATTAACAGATTTTCTTAGGCCATGAAGTTTGCAGATACTCCCCTTACGTTGTTTAACTTAGATTTTTCATGTGTGATTATAAGGGAATAACAACGTGATTTCTAGCTGAAAATAAAAATTCTTCTAAGACCTCAAATAGAAATTATTTTATTTTTCTCTTCAGGTCTATAGAGAAACCTAGAAAGTATTAGCACACTCCAAATTAACTTGAAATTCTTAGTGTATTCTCAGATTACTGTCTTGTCTCATGAGATGCTAGGGTTTCCTTATTAATTCTGTTTTCTTTCTAATTTTGTTCTAAGCAGTTTCTGAATCACATTACCCCAGACTCAATCTAAGGTTTAGGTTTTCCTACTGCTTCTATTACCCTAGAAGTGGGCTCTTGACTGCCCGTATATTGCAGACATTTTATCAGAAAGTGACAGCCAAATGATGCTCTTGTCTTTGTCATGTTTGAAATTTAGAAAGTGGGGTTAAAACCCAAGAGGTGGAGGTTGCAGTGAGCAGAGATGGAGCCACTGTACTCCAGCCTGGGTGACAGAGGGAGACCCTATCTCAAAAAAAAAAAAAAAAAGAAAAAGAAAAGAAAAGAAGAAAAAGAAAAAGAAAGTAGGGTTACAAAGTGAAAGAACTCACAAGCTCTGTTAAAAGATCACTTAAGAGTTGCTGCATGACTAGATGCTAAGTATGTTGTAGGAATATGATGCTGTAGGACTGGCTATGAATTCAAGATTCTGTGATATTTATTAAGGTAACATAAAACACAATAATATTAACAATATTTATGGTAGTTAGTACAGTTTAGTTCACTTATCATGTCCAGGACATAACACATTCTTTGCACAAGTAGATTTAAAACTTTAAATAAACCCTTGATCACTACAGAAGATAGTTCCCTTATGTCATCTGTAAATTTTTTTATGCTTTTGTTTACTACAGCCTGATTACTTGTTAAGCACTGTGTTACCTACCTTACTAGAATTATCTCAGTAATCTACACAAATCCCATGACATAAGTGTACTTATTAATCTAATCTGCTGACAACTACACTTACATCTAAGGATACATAGTAAGTAGGTGCAGAGTCACAATTCAAACTGAGATCTGGTTGCCTGCATAACAAGACTGCTTAACTTCTTTTAGTGATGAGGGGACTAATGAGAGCAGATCAAGTGATTTCACAGCAGTAATATCACTTATATTGCATCAGTGCATTGATTAACAGAAGGCAATTTTACCGCTTCCTCACCAACAGGGAATATTTAGTAATGGTACTAATCTTGTCTTTATTTTAAAAGTTGCTATTTTATTAATCATTCATTTTAGTATAATCTTTAATTTAAAAAAATTACATTAAAATATTGTTCCTGATCAATCAGCTTTTGGGTACCTCCTTTAAATTTGTGCCCATGGCAAATGCCTCATTCACTTCAGCCCAGTCCTGATCTTCTGAAAACATTTTTTTGTTTATTTATTGCATTTTTTAAAATTATAATTGACAAATAACAATTGTATATTTTTATGGAGGGCAATCTGATGTTTTGAGAGAGAGAGAGAGATATGTGTGTGTGCATATATATATATATATTTTTTTCACCTGATTTAATCTATCTACAATGTGTGTATATATACATACACACATTGTCTACAATAAACACATTGTATACATACACACATTGTAGATAGATTAAATCAGGTGAATTAACACATCCATCACTTATCTACTTATTTTTTTGTGGTGAGAACATTTAAAATCGGTTTTGAAATATACAATAAATTATTATTAACTATGGCCATCACACTGTACAATACATCTCTCAAATGTATTCCTTCTATCTGGAACTTTGTACTCTTTGACCAACATCTTTCCTTGCCCCACTGCTACTGCACCTTTGGTCATCATAACTCAGGATGCTACTGCCTTGTAGTGGGTAGATGACAGGGATGTTGGTAAACATCCAAAAATGTACAGGACAGCCTCCACCAATAATTATCCAGTCCAACATGTCAACAGTGCTACAGTTGAGAAATCCAGGGTGAGTGAGCTCTTCATGAATTACAAAAGTCTTTAATACTCATTAATTTATCTGATTCAACCACTTTCAACCATTATGTCAGATGACATTTAAAAATACATTTAATCCCACATCTATCTCCATGTTTGTTCTCTGAACATTTGCTATGATGTTCATTATGAATGTTTGTTTCTATGCATTTACTGATCAAACTGTATATATCAGCTTCCTAGGTCTGCCATAAAATAATTCCACAACATTGGAGGTTTAAATCAAAAGAACTGTATTTTCTCTTAGTTCTAGGGGCCAGAAGACCAAAATGAAGGATTCAGCCAAGCCACAGTGTTTCGGAGATAATGGAGGAGAACTTTTCCTTGACTCTTCCAGCTTCTGGTGGCTCCATGCATTTTTTGGCTTAGGTATACATTTTACAAATCTCTGCCTCCATCTTTACATGACCCTGTCCCCTGTGTATCTCTTTCTCTACCTACATCTTTTTTTTTTTTTTTTTTTTTTGAAGGACACCTATCATTAGATTTATGGTTCACCTAGTTAAACAGAAAGATCTCATATGAGGATCTTTCACTTACTCAAACATGCAAAGACCCTTTTATTCCAAATAGGGTCACAATCACAGGTGCCAAGGTTAAGATTTGGATAAATCCTTTGAAGCGCACAATACAACCCACTACATTGGGATATTCTTATTTGTGGAAATTTCCTTCATTTTATATTAATTCATGCTATAAATCTCATTCTAAATGGAAACAATTAACAATTGTTAAGGTCCACATGGGAGAATCTGAATAAATAAGATGATGATGCTAAGAAACCTTTGAATGGATGAAAATAATAAAAATACTTGACCTGAAGAAGAAGATGTAAAGGAAAGGCAACAGCATTGCATGGGGTGAGAAGAGAATGGATATTTACTGAATGCCCACTACCACCTTGGTGCTGTGCTAGTATATACACACATTATACAAAGAAAACATAATCAAAAAGTTTTATTCAAGCAACAACACAGAAACACATCATTGATATGGTTTGGCTCTGTCCCCACCCAAATCTCATTTTGAATTGTAGCTCCCATAATTCCCATGTATTGTGGGAGATAACTGAATCACTGGGATGGTTTTCACCATACTGTTCTCATGGTACTGAATACGCCTTATGAGATCTGATGGTTTTATAAGGGGAAACCCCTTTCACTTGGTTCTCCTCTCTCTTGCCTGCAGGCATGTGAGATGTGCTTTTTGCCTTCTGCCATGATTTTGAGGCCTCCCTATCTATGTGGAATTGTGAGTCCATTAAACCTCTTTTTCTTCATAAATTACCCAGTCTTAGGTCTGTCATTATCAGCACTGTGAAAATGGACTAATAAAGTAAATTGGTACCAGTAGAGTGGAGTGCTGCTCTAAAGATACCTGAAAATTAGATGCAACTTTGGAACTGGGTAACAGGCAGAGGTTGAAACAGTTTGGAGGGCTCAGAAGACAGAAAAATGTGATAAAGTTTGTAACTTCCCAGAGACTTGTTGAATGGCTTTGACCAAAATGCTGATAACGACATAGACAACGAAATCCAGGATGAGTTGGCCTCAAATAGAAATGAGGAACTTGTTGGGAACTGCAGTAATGGTGATTCTTGCTATGTTTTATCAAAGAGATTGGTGGCATTTTGCCCATGCCCTAGAGATTTGTGGAATTTGAGCCTGAGGGAGATTATTTAGGGTATCTGGTAGAAGAAATTTCTAAGCAGCAAAGCATTCAAGAGGTTACTTGGGTGCTGTTAATAACATTCAGTTTTAAAAGCGAAGCACAAGCAAGTTTGAAAAATTTGCAGCCTGATGATGTGACAAAAAAGAAAAACCAATTTTCTAAGAGGAATTCAAGCTGGCTGCAGAAATTTGCATAAGTAACGAGAAGCCAAATGTTAATTGGCAAGACAATGGGGAAAATGTCTCCAGGGCATGTCAGAGACCTTTGCAGCAGCCCCTCCCATCACCAGCCCAGAGGCCTATGAGAAAAAAACAAAAACAAACAAAAACGGTTTTGTGGGCCACGCCCCAAACTCCCTGCTCTCTGCAACCTAGGTACTTGGTGCCTTGTGTCCCAGCCGCTCTAGCCATGGCTATAAGGGGCCAAGGTACAGCTCAGAATGTGTCTTCAGAGGGTGCAAGCCCCAAGCCTTGGCAGCTTCCACATGGTATACAGCCTGCAGGTACACAACATCAAGAATTAAGGTTTGGGAACTTCCTAGGTTTCAGAGGATGTATGGAAATGCCTGGATGTCCTGGCAGAAGTTAGAGGCAGGGGTGGGGCCCTCATGGAGAATCTCTACTGGGGAAGTACAGAAGGGAAATGTGGGGTTGATGCCCCCATACAGAGTCCCTACTGGGGCACTGTCTCATGGAGCTGTAAGAAGAGGGTCACAGTCCTCCAGCCCCCAGAATGGTAGATCCACTAACACCTCACACCATGTGCCCGGAAAAGCCACAGACAATGCCAATCTGTGAAAGGAGTCGGGAGGCAGGCTCTACCCTGCAAAGTCACAGGAGTGGTGCTACCCAAGGCCATGGGAGCCCATCTCTTTCATGAGTTTGACCTGGATGAAAGATATGGAGTCAGAAGAGATCATTTTGAAGCTCATAGATTTGACTGCCCTGCTGGATTTTAAACTTGCATAGGGCCTGTAGTCCCTTTGTTTTGGTTAAATTCTCTAATTTGGGACAGCTGTATTTACCCATTGTCTGTACCCCCATTGTTTCTAGGAAGGAACTAACTTGCTTTTGATTTTATAGGCTCATAGGTAGAAGGGACTTGCCTTGTCTCAGATGAGATTTTGGACTGTAGACTTTTGAGTTAATGCTGAAATGAGTTACAACTTTGGGGGACTGTTGGGAAGGCATGATTGGTTTTGAAATATGAGGATATGAGATTTGGGAGAGGACGGGGCAGAATGATATGGTTTAGCTGTGTCCCCACCCAAATCTCATCTTGAACTGTAGTTCCCATAATTTCCATGTGTTGTGGGAGGAAACTGGTAGGAGATAAGTGAATCATGGGGCTGGTTTCCCCAATACTGTTATCATGGTAGTGAATAAGTCTCATAAGATCTGATGGTTTTATAAGGGGAAACTCCTTTCACTTGGTTCTCCTTCTCTCTCTTGCCTGCCACCATGTAACATGTGCCTTTTGCCTTCCACCCTCATTGTGAGTCTTCCCCAGCCATGTGGAGCTCTGAGTCCATTAAACCTCTTTTTCTTTATAAATTAGCCAGTCTCAGGTCTGTCTTTGTCAGCAGTGTGAAAATGGACTAATACAATCATATTGTTATTGTTTTATAAAAGTCATGCAAGAAATATATTTCAACACATTCTAGAATGACTCAATTTTCATTAGAGATAGTTCTATGTTTCTATATCTCCAAGTGCATTTTACTTAATTTTCTTTAGTGTGCTATTTATATTTTTTATTTGTACAACATTTATAAGTAGGTAATATTTTATTGTATACTTTGGTTTAAGTTTTATTTGAATATATTGTTATAGTGGTTTAAAAACATATTATGGAGAAATAGCCTTTGTTCAACATATTTTATATTTCCTACTCATTTATTTATATTGGAGCCCAAAAAGTAGATTTTATTTTCTCCTTTATTTGCTTCAGCCCCTAAGACCTTGTTAAAGCTTAATAGATAACTAATTATAAATAATAATACCATCTTAAAGTACATTCAATTATTATTTCTATGATATCGTAAGTTCTAATTGAAAATGACAATATTTGATCTTGTATAGTGTAAAAAACAAATGAAAGCCAAAAAACAATATATTTAGGATTTATAGTATGCATAAACACCAAGGTCAAAATAGGTTAACATTTATTTAAGTTCTATGTTAGATCAAAAAGTTGAGGAATATTGTTCTTACATGATTTGATTCTTTACCTTGGGTTCCCCCCACCACTCTGGAATTTGCTTTATACTATTTCTTATCTATGGTTTTTTTTGGAAGCAGGGCTGGCAAAGAAAAAGAGAAAGAGAGAGAGAGAGAAAGAAAAATATTTTAAACCACATATAGAAAAGTATTTATTTGGAAAGATAAGTTGTTTCCTCTCTCTTTAAAAATATTGTTTGCAGGTCCTAAAGCAGCATTGATTGATTGTTTTTGTCATTACTTTATAAAAATTTTTTCCCAAATGTTTAATGATTTTAACTCAAATCCATACTTTGTCATAAAAAGTATGTTTTAAATTACGATTTATTGAACCAAGATACCAACATTAACTATGAAATAATAGAAATTTCAACCTAATCTGTCCAAATTTGATATCTATTTTTCCTTTAGGAAAATGTACTTTGAGTTCAAGTGATTTGTAACAAAACATGCCAACTTACTTTGAATACAGAAATAATAACAGCAATGATAACAGCTAACGTTTATTACCTTCTTATTAAATGTCAGTTTTTTGAAGTGATTTATATGTATTGTGTCACTTATCATCACATCAACCTTATGGTTTAGGAAAGGTTTATTATCCCTATTTTACATAGAAAAACAGCAAATACTGGGACATCACAATTTCAAGTAAAGGTCCCAAAGCAACTTAGCTAGGAAGTGGGAGTCTGGGCAATGAACACAATACCAGATTGTATAATATGTGTATAGCACTGTACTAAGTGCCTATGCAATGTGTGTGTGTGTGTACACATGTATGTTTTTATGTTGGAAAGACTTTCCTGGGGTGGGAGAGTATGACTATGCAATGGAATTTACTATTCTTTTGCAACATTATCATTAAATTTGTTCACAACAATAAGTTATCCAATACTACACCATAGAAAAGACTCAAATATCAATACCCAGGTATTTTGAATATGTAATTAAGAGAATGAAGGCTTTCAAGCTAAAATTTGTGGAGTATAGTCAAGGCCCATAAATCTGTAGGCCTTGAAATAGTTTTAGTAAAATAAACTTTTATATGAATATCTTTAAGATCAGTTCATATTTGTCTTTCCCTGTATTAACAGTGGACATTATTTAAAAAAATAAACCCATGAGATAAATGCCTACTCATAACAAACTCCTTTTGATATATCTGGCAAATTTCTTGACTTTTCTGTGCAGTGTAAGCGACATCCACAATTCCTATTCTCTACTTGAGTTCACAGCTGGCTCATGCAAAATAAGCCATTTTTTAATCCATCTGTTCTAAAAAAGTGATTTGTAACAGTGCACAACATACACCAGTACTGCTTTATCACTAGAGTTGCAGTTTCTAAATAGATTTCAGAAATAATGATGTTCAGTTTCTACTTTTAGATACCAGTGAGATAACACCTGTCTAGACAGATGGTCTCTGGACTGTGAAACTAAAGACAGCTGAGAAGCAGAAAAAATCAACTTGGTGACTAGTGTGAAACCATTAGTATGTCTTGTGGAAACCTTTTAGTCTCTGAAAAATACTTTCTATTAAGACTTATGGGAAACTTAAGCATGCTATGAATATGAGTATAGACTAAAGTAACTGAAAGAAAAATGTATATAAGAGATGAAAGGAAAGTGACTCATTGCATTTAAGAAGAATTGAGGAATCAGATAATTAATATTTTATATTAAACAATTGAGGACTATCATTTTCTTCCCTCAGAGACAAACAGCAGTTACTAGCTGTTTTTATTTGCCAAAAGTCAGACGATGAAAACCTTGCAGCAGAGAGCTGATTTTTCTCTTTTCATCCAGTTGTCCCCTGTAGTGTAGGTGACCTTATCATAAAGTCTTCTGCTTTTTCAGCCAGTAGTGTTGTGGTCTATGTAAGTGGAAAATTAGTCTGGGTACCTCGAGGAAATAAAAAGCAGACTTCCAACCTGTACTGCTCTGATTACACTGTCTTGCATGGCCTACTTTGTTAACTATGTCGCTTCTCAAGGTTAATACCTACTTCTTCAGGAATAATACCATATGCCTGATGGAAATTCATCTGTTTCAATCCAGTTCACAGGCCTAAACATTCATCAGTAAGTAAGTCAACAAATATTTTTTTATGACCAAAAAGTCCAACTCTTTGAGATTATTGAAGCCATGAATGAGAAATGTGTTGTCTCTGGTCTGGTAAATGCTGCTTAATTATTTACTTGGAGAAGGAAACCTTTATTCCCCTCTCTCAGGTAACTACAGGGCAAATGAGATATATAGAATTCCCCATTTTCTAACAGAACCTAGATACAGCAAATTTACTGAGGCTTAAAATTTAGTTTTTTTTTCACTCAGAAATTATATAATGAGTATAATTCCCTACTAATTGTTTTTAGTTTAATGTTGTATTGATTTTTAAAATCTTATTCACTTTCTTTTCTCACCACTTTTCTTACTATGTAAACTGGCCTTTTACCTTTAGTTTATATAGGTTTCAATCCTAAGAGAAAGACATCACCTGACTTAAAGTATATATTGTTTTACCCACGTAGGAAAGGCATTAGAATTTAAAACTAAGGTGCTTTCTATTACCAAAATAAAGCAAATATGGTCCTTGAAAAAAATTTGCTCAAATTAATTGTATCAATAATGGTTTAAGTTTTCAAAAACAGATATAAAGGTTTTGGTGAGGCATTCTAATATTGATTCACCTAGAATATAGTAATATCATTAAAATAATTTTTATAACTCAAAATATGAAGAAATTTATTATCTCTATGTAAATGCACAGATGTTATAAAATGGTATTATGCATGGTATACTATTATGAATTTGATTTCAAAATTATGTAAAAATCTTAGAAAAAATCTTTATGGTCTTGGTCAAAATTAAATCAATGTAATAATGTATAAGTAAGTGAAATATATTCTGCCCTAGAGAAAATTTTCAGGTACTGAAATACATCATATATTTGCTTTGCTTGTTTTTCTCTTTTCTGGTGGAACGTATATAATCTCCAAGTCCATCTCAGTTTGTACTCACATTGTCTAATGGTTGATGATTTTGACATATTTGTATGCCTCCCTAACACTAAAAAAATTGTTGGACTGTATGTGCAAGAGACATTGGATTAAAAGACACAAGGTGACATTTGGATAAAAGGATATACCAATGGTTCACTTTATAATAATTATCTAACTCCAATTCTTTGGATTATAAGAAAAGTGAACTCAGTGTAGATTGAGTAATGTTTTTTAACGCACATATTACTTGCAAATATGAACAGAACACAGAGATAGCTAATAAAGTGTAGAACTGTATACACATACACAACAGATATGATTGTGATTTTAAATTCTTGTAACAGGACATTCCTCCAAATTAAATTTATAAATTGAGAACTACAATGCTTTTGAAAGAGTCTTGAAATCATTACCTGAAAAATATATCAGCAAGGAAACTAAAGCCTGTCATATAATAAACTTAAGTCTTAATGCATCCAAATGCAAGCAGTATGACAGTGAGAAAAATCAGATAAACCCTTCATATTTGTGCAGTAGACCAGTTTTTGAAAGCCTTCACTGAAAAAAAAATTGGAATATTTTTGTGCAAAAGAAAGTCTAATAATTGCCTAGTCCCAGTAAAGAAGATATTAAAAAAATAAAAACACAACTGGGTCCTAATGTCAGACTTGAAACCTTGGAAAAGTCATTGAAATATTAACTTATTTTACCACTTGTTTTTCCTATCTTAAAGAATTACTCTGGGATCAAATAAAATAAAGCCTATGAAAACACTTTGAAATCTACACAATCATAGACAACTCCATGGTAATATTATTTTCTACATGTTTCTAGTTAAAAGGAAACAATTAGATGACTGTTCTTCTCATCTTGGACGCTTATTTTAAATTATCGATCCATTAAATTCATAAATCTCGTTCATTTTATTTTTCCTGAAACAGAAGTATTATTTATTGTCACCAAAATCATATGATTGTTTTCATCACAAATACCTTCTATCATAACCAAAAGTAATTGCATAGAAATGAACAAATTTTATCCTAAATTAGGCATTTTTACTAATTTTGATAGCTTTGTATCTACAACCAATTATTTTTCAAAACCAATGAACTTTAATGTATATTAAGATATTTTTATCACATTATTTTCACAGTTGGATACATTTATTTAACCAGTAGATATCTTTCAAAGGAACAAAAACATTTCCACTGAAGTTATTGCAAGATACTAATTCAACTAAAACATCTATGTTTAACCATTCATGTAAATTAAAGACAATTTAAATATTGATGCTGTTTGAATAAAATTGAATATCATTATATCATATTCAATACCAATGCACTTAAACAGAATAGATGAAAAAGAAATGAAACCAATGTATATATTGAAGGACTATGAAAACTTAATATTTTTGAAAAATCACATCATGTATCCCAATAAAAGTCATTGCCCTGAATATAAAGTTCGTGGCTCCTGACTGCTCACAAAATAATGTCCAAAATACTTAGCTTGTCCACTAAATCTTTATCCAAACTACAGTCCCAATTTCATTTGTTAATTCACCCTCTCTTTCCATGCACATATAACCCAAATATGCATATGAGCTTCTACCACTATACACAGGCATCTACCACTATACACAGGCATCTACATCTCTTAGTTTCCCTCATTCTACTCAATAAGCCTGATATTAAGGTACTTTTATGTCTCTAATCCTACGTTTATCTTAATGGTGATTTTCTGCCCTTATTCTTTCTTGACTGGCATTCCACTCATCACTCAAGGGCTACAGCAAATGCTAGTATTTCATGCATGTCCCAAGTAAAAGAAGTAACATCCATTTAAACATACAATTATAATGATTTGTACTCTCATTATATTATAGCCTATTGGATACATCTATCACTCTCACCATTTTGTATTTTTGATAACAGAGTACATAATCTCTACTTTTCAGGGGCAAGAATAATAAAATTGAAATACTTTGCTTGGGGGAGGAGTAGAGATAATAGTTGATGATCCTACATGACAACTATGCATTAGGTGAAACATTTCTAAATCATATATACCTCAGAAAGGTAAGGCTTTTGTTTGTTTTACATCAATCATATCTGATAATATTTTTTAAGTGTGACCTCTTAAAAATTAGTATACAGTATATTCATTTTAAGAATATGCAAGGATTAGGAGAAATACCTAAGGTAGATAATGGGTTGATGGATACAGCAAGCCACCATGGCACGTGTATACCTATGTAACAAACCTGCATGTTCTGCACATGCATCCCAGAAGTTAAAGTATAATTTAAAAAAAAAGACAAGAACCTAATAATAATAATAATAATAACAACAATAATAATAATATGCATGGTTGTGGGGCCTATATGGAATGAAAGGTGGAAAATGTACTTTTACTTTCCGTGAATAAATGAATTATATTAAAAACGACATACTTTTAATTACCATAAATCTCCTTTCTCACACTAAAGACTGCTGTATCACCTGATCACACACAACTTTAAGTGCTAATATTAGGGGGCTTTTTAGTATCCATGGTAGAGGGGGTTGGTAAAAAAATGCTTATAATTTACCACCTACCTTGGACTTTCTTCCTTACTATTCAGGGTATGCCTATTTGACGCAAACAGCTACTCCTTCCCTGGCCATTAATAACACTGTCACTATTGTTCTTCCTTTTGTATGAATTTTTCTTTTTTCCTGACATGGCTGTCTTCTCTCCTGTATGCCACATGTTAGAGCTGTCTTATCTTTTAAGATATTACAAGATGTTTCCATTCTTCTCAATAGAACAGCACTTTAATCACTGAGATTTTACTTCTACCTAAAAATGGTCAGTTGCTTCTCTTATGCCACGAAGGGCTATTACATTTACTTTAGTATTTAGTTTGTTTAAGTATTTCTAAATATATTTCAACAGGCTTAACTCCGGGTGTTAAGGTTTCAAAATTGCTTATAATTAGAAATCCAAGTTCCCTCAGACTGAATCAATGTGTTAGATACACATTAATTTAAAGTATACGTGGGAAGTACTACTAACAATAATGACATATTAATGAGATTAATCAATAATGTATTATATTGAAAACAGCATTTTATAATTATTATGGTTACTTCTGTAAGAATTATAGATATTAATGAACAAAAATTACATATACCCATAGGATATTTGATAGATAGTGACAAAAGACCCAATCTTAATGGTGGTAGTGATAAGGGATTTGAAGTCAATTCTTTAAAGATAAATAGGCAAACTAACAGTATCTAATTGGGTAGAAATCATTAATGTTCAGAAATCTGTCCACTTTATTGTATCATCTTATATGTTATATATCAATATGTTATTTCCAAATGACTCACTGAGTTTTAAGTACTTATTTGAAGTGATCAAGTATGGCCATGAGGCACAGGGGAAAGGGCACTAATTTGAAAGTCAGAGATTTAGACAAGTTATTAAATTCTCTGAGCCTGGGGTTCCTCATAAAGATAATTGTACTTGCCCTGACCTGCATTTCCGTAACTCGCCTCATTTGGTGATTTAAAATAAAAATAGAATGATATATTACGCCAGACAAAATGTAAAGGGCTATAAACTCAGGGGTGGTTATTACAAACCGCCCCTAAGTTTGTCACTGCTAATTTCACAAAAGCATTCATTTGACATTGCCTTTCTGCTCCTACATTCATCAACTTTGTGGACTCTGGTTAATTTTTCTTACCCTCTGCATTGTAAATTTAGCTGGCTTTTAGCTTTCCCAACATAGGTCACATTTAATGTCAAAAGAAAACAACAGTTGTTCATATATTAACTGACTAGCCATATATTAACAACCAAAAACAAAAAAAGAAATAAAACAAATCAGAAAAAACAACAGCAACACATTTTCAGTCTTCTGATATATTCTCCAGCATACATCAGAGACTGTCTTCTTTGATTTATGCTTTGCTTCCTATAGTCCAGAGATCACTTCCTAGTGTCTTGCAACAGAGATCACAGAGAAATGCCCCTGTTAAAGTTTAAATATCATTTCTTTATTTAATTAATATCTATTACAACTGAATTAAACAATAAGTATGCCTTAAGAGAACTAACTCTGATTTTCACTCCTGCATGTGTAACTTTGTAAGTTTAAATTAGAGAAAAGTTGTTTCTACTCATCTGTAAGTCACACGTCAATGAATAAAATTTCTAAGGTCCCTCCTATATGTGCTCTCTCATTCAACTAACAGCTATTTACTACATGTCCTAGAATAGAAATTCTATACAAATAATGTATCTTAAAATTCAAAAAACAAAATAAATAAGCAATGAAATTTGGAAAACCCATTTCTTAAAGTAAAAATTCCCATTTTTGGCATTTAGCTTCTTAAACAGTTAATATAAAAATTGCAAAAAACATTATTTTAAAACACCTGAAAGGGCTGAAACATAGAAAGGGTACAACAAACATAAGCCATAATAACACCACCCAGATATAGCTACAATTATCATTGGATTTTTGCATATATTTTCTGCATATGAATACAAACATGCATCTATAACAAAAATGGCACCATGATGATTTGTAATATGCCTACTCTATTAAGATAACACATACAACTTTCAACATTTGTAGATGTATGTAAGTATAATTTTAATGACTTCATAGTATTCTATACTTAAATCACATTTAGTTGGTTTCTAAATTAACAGATATTAAAACTGATTCCAATTTTTCAAATATTGTACATTTTTATTCATTGAGCTTTCTTTTACATACATTCTTTCAATTCAGCCAGTTTTTAGGTAGTTTTTTTTAAGTGCAATTGATCAAAATAAATTTTGACGCTTTAATTTTTAATGCAAAAATAATATAATAACATATACTCTTAAGTATGAGAAACTAAGTAAATCTTTGTTCCATAAAAATGATGTAACTACTGTTGTCATATATGAGCTCAGATATTTAGGAGATACACAGAATACCCAAGTATTCTGTATATCTTTGCACAATAAAGCAAAATACAATAAATGAGGTATACTTGTATTAGCTATGGATTGCAATCTGAGATGGACTACCAATTAACTTTTCTAAGATACATTGTCAGAAAAGTTATATCGATACTACTTTTAAAATTTGCACCTAAAATACTGAAGAAGTCATACAATTGTCACAGGTTTGCACTAAGCAACTGCTAGTAAAATAAATAAAACAACAACAACAAACACATTTTCTTTCTCATGTATTGGCTCCTGTTTGCAAAATTGGGGAAGAAAAATCATTATTAATACACCATTTAATATATTCCAGGGATATTATACTTTAATAGTCTGATTTCAGTTAATCTTAATAAAAATGCTATAATTTGGATAGCAGTACTCCAATCTTAAAGAAAATGAAATTGAGATTTAGGTATAGAAACTATTTGACCAAGATCATTGAGTTAGTTTTGTTTTTCTCCATTTTGTTTTGGCTTTTTCTTCTCATATCTATTGTTTGTCCTTCCTCTGCTCTGTTCTATATCATACATGGTCAACACATAAAAACTAGGTTGCTCAAGTTCTGTTGCCAACCAGCCTTTAGCCAATGAGACCCTAGCAGGAAACTGGAGGGTGACAAAAAGAAGCCAAAGTAAGTTCTCTTCCTCTGCTCTAAGCAGCATGCCCCCAGATGAAATGCCTCTTCCGTGATTTCAGCTCCTGTTAGACAACCTCTCCCTTGGTGGGTGCAGCTCCCACAAGGGAGCCTCACCATGATTCCAGCTCCTCCCAAGTGGTGGCCTCTACTCTGGAGCTCTGCAACACTCCCCATCTCTCTGACTTGCCAATCTTAAGGGAGGCAACAACTTTCTACTCTGTGAATTTCTGGGTTGGTCTTGGTTCCTTGTGCCTCACAGACCTTTCAACAACTGTATCATTTGGTTCCAAAGCAAAACTAGCACTAGAGACCACAGAACTATTTCACATTTGTTCTGTTTTCCTGATTAGCCCCAACAGTGTAACCTGTAATGAAATCCAGGTCTATCTGGATTCAAGGTGTGCAGTTGTTCCAGTTTTTCATGGAGGAATTTCAATGTAATTGCTAATCCTAGAGCAAAGGGGAAAATGACCAAAGTAATAGTAACAGAACTGCAAGTGGCAGGAATTGTTTGTCCAGTCTATAAATTCTTCAGTTTAGAAAGGCAGATATACAAAAATGGCACACCCTTATCACTGTCTTTGCTTTAGGCCTTCTCGATTTCATTTCTTGCATTTCCTGTAAAGTCAGGAATCTTTCATAGACATAAGACTTTTTTTTTTTCTTTTTTCTGGTGAGCAAAATACATCAGAAATTACCTTTCTGACAGTATGAAGTACTTTGTCCTTTGACACATTTTTTTTTATAAGCAAATAATTTTAAAACTTCACAGTATATTTCGCTGGCTGAAACTGATTAATAATCAATAAGTTTTTATGTCACGGCTATGAACAGAGTTAACGCTGAAAAAACTGTAAAATTTAGTAAATCTTTTGTATCCCCAATTTCTCCTTCTGTGCCTTTTACTACCTTTCTGTTTTATAAGCCACAACAGGCACATAATAACTTCAAGGGGCTGCAGATCTACTTACTTGGTAATAAGACATCCCATTTAAATGAAAAAATTCACATTTAAAAAAATAGGTGGTTCTTGATGTCAATGAACATCCCCATGGTCTCTTTTTACATAATATTCAGAATTAGTGACATATGAATGAACAAAATATTTGAGGCAGTGGGTTCTCATGAACTTTTACATTTATCTATTAAAAATAATCATGGTTAATAGTATTTATTGAGCACCTATTATACCCCAAGGTATTAGATGCCAAAGAGAGAAACATAATTTTTCTAAAAAGTGGTATATTACCTTAGGTATATTTCAGATTCACAGCAGTAAATGCCTATCTGTTCCCTGAATAGATGGCTAAGAAAACCATTAAAAAACTGATATTTAATCATTATCATAGACCTGCACCTATAAAGACTACCTTGCAAGCAAACATAGTATGCCAAATGAAAGGCTAGCCCAGAAGACAATTTTTAAATGTTAATACTCATTTAATATAACAAGTAAAGTTACATGCGAAATATTTATGGTATAGATATCCGTACCATGTTGTTTAGAGTTTTACTTGCTATCTAAAGTGTAATTAAAAATACACTTACTTTACTCTAAAATTACCAATGTATTTCTAATAATAATATGGTAACACAAGTTGCTAACTGGTAGCTTATTTCACCTGTTTAACGCTAAATGACTTTCTTCAGCAGCAATATACAGTAAAGTGACTAAAAGCGCAAAATCTGGATCCCTGGTATCTGGGACTGAGACTGAATTTTGACTCTGTGTCATTTATTTGTTATGAGACACTAGGAAAGTCATGAAAACACTATTTGTCCATTTCCTCGTCTAAACAGTGAGTATAATGATTGTGCTTATCTTATAGGATTAAAGTATTAAATGAGAATAAAAGAGTTGATCTACATGAAGTGCTTATAGTTACACATGATGATCTGTATAAGGTGTTTGCCAAGTCATAATAAATACTATATCAATGTTATTTACAAGTTTCTTTTCTTACAGTGACTCATAATAACTGGTAGGTTTTCTGCTATAAAATGTAATTGTTTATAAAATATTTGTGTACTAGATATAGAAATTATAATTAGTTTTATGTTGCTATCATTACAATTAAGATTAGACACAAAAGGCCTGCTTTGTTGAATACAGTATAACTTCAATGTTCTCTCATGAATTTACTAATATTATGTGAACTGATATTTATACACTAACATTATCAGTTAAAGGCTAATGTCTAATTCAACTTTTTAATCAGATTGTTAACAATAATTATTCTCTCAACCAAATATTTTACAGAAGTTGTGTTTTGGTGTTGATTTATTTTCACTGATTCCCAACCAAGAAACTAATAACTGTATCATATACTTCTTTTGTGTATAATATAAATAAGCTCTGAAAGCAAAATTGAGTAGAAAATTGATAAACATTGATTTCCTTACTTAAGCAAATAATTTTAAAATGTCAGTAAACATCTCACAAGGATATATGTCTAAATTGAAGGTCTTTGTCCTATTAATTTCTCATCTTCTTCTATCTTGACATGCAGTGACTTCTTGTTTCCCACTAGTCTCCATCATTTGGCTACTCAGTGCCTAGATTACTCCAAGTTGCTGTAATGTACAGGTTTTATATAACATATGCATTTGCCACTCTTTCATTGAGAGGCATTCTTTTCCCATGTTTCTGTGGCTGCTGCTTCTGTTGCTTTCCCCACAACTTCTATGTTTCGTTAGCCCTTGGTGAATCGTTACTACAAGGTGCATCCTCCTGACAAAATCAGCATTTCCCTCTCAAGATTTATACTTTATTTTCACTTTTTTTTCATCATGTGGTAGGTAAGGAATGTGCCAAGTTTTCACTTGGTCTTAAAGATCATGACCTTGATCTCAAGGCCAAAGGAAAAAATTCTTAACAGATCATATACTTAGATCTTACCAGTATTCCTCCAACATCATACAAGCATATTTACCAATCTCTGTAATAGCAATGATTGCTTGCCAAGATACCCCATTACCAGCACTACCACGGCACAGATAAGAACACATACAACCTTTGATGCAAAGTGAGTGATAGATGCACTAGGAGAACATAGAAAAAAGACACTAACCTCCATGTGAAGTGTATGTGTGTGAGGGCTTTCTTGGGGGAAGGTTTCCAAAAGAGGTGAAATAGTTGTACCTGAACCCAAGGTTTAATATTCCCTTAACATCTGCTCTCAGCACCTCTCCTCCAAAAAGGCTATTTACATTAGCCACATATATTTTGTGGAGCCTAGTGCAAGATAAAATTTAGGAATAATAGTGCAAAGCTTATTAAGAATTTCAAGACAGTGACAGCATAGCATTAGGCTAAGCATTTGGCCCTACTGACCATGGGACTCTGTGCCACATAGGTTGCAAGTCCATGAAATTGAATCTGCAGGAAGAAGACTGTGTCTTAGGGAAAATAAAATTTATTTACTTTCTCATTTCAACTAAAAAATGTCTTGTAATTCTTTAGCCTTGGGTAACAGACATAACTGTAATACATTTTGAAACACAAAGCTTGCAATGAACTGAATTCACTTCTGCTAATATTTATGGAGTAGTTATTTTGTACAGGGGACCACATTTATTAAGAAAAGACAGAGGTATACTCTGGGTCCTAAAGGATATCAAGAAGTACTAGGAAGATGATTGTACACAATCACCTGGATTAAATGTATGACAGTAGTAAATGCTGTAAAAGAACTATGAGTATTTTGTCCCATCCACTTCCTCCTGCAACATTACAATTGTTTCTGTGCTTGTCATCAAAGAGTCCTAAATTACTGTTTATCACAATAATCTCAGTACCTCGCATTGTATCTGGTATATAAAAAACTTTCAATATTTTTATTTTATGAGTAAATAAATGGCCCAAGGAAGAATCATATAAAAATTATGACTCTCTAAATTTATACCAGATAAAGTAGGGAAAGCATGGACTTTTGAACTATGTGCTACCTGAGGTTGAATTGCAGCTCTGACTCCCATTTATTTTCTGCTTAGATAACTCAGGTATTCTCTCTGTTCTTTAATAGCATAAGAGTTAATCAATGTGAGAATTGCTGTGAGATTTAGAGATAATGTATTCTAAATCTATGTGCTTGGCATCACCTCAATTCAAAATTCTTCACAGGATTAAATTTCTCTCTGATCTTCTGTTTCCCTAGTATAGTAAGGAAAGAACAAAAACCCCACAGCCAGATTCAGCGGACTCAAAACCAAGCTTTACCACTTACTGAGTGATAATGGTCAGTTTACTGAACTTCTCCAACCCTCCATTTTCTTCATCTATGAAATAGGGACAGAAGTAATGCTACCACCACATTGTTATTATAAAGATTATATTCATTTATAAATGTAAAAGAGTGGGAAGCTATATCTGGCATATGGTAAACATTTCATAGAGCCTTTGAAATTATTAATATTATTACTGTAACCCCATTATTTGACTGGACCACTATCAGAACATCAAATTCATATTAGACTCCACCTTTATTGTTGCTTCCATCAAAACAGCTCTCATATATATTCCTTCGATTCCACACCAAAAACTTCACCAGTTCATGCATGTATATATTCTTGGATAAAGTACAGCAGGTCCTGGAATTACGTCATTTTACTCAATACCATTTCATTATAATGTTGATGAGAAAACAAATCAATCCCTGCCCAGTAAATTATGGTGATAAGTGAGTTCTCTTTCAGCTAGCTCACGCATGATCTGATTGTTTACAAGTCTGGGACCTGCCCCCTTCATTCTTTTGATCCTGTTCTCGCTGGCCCCCCGCTTCACCTTCTGCCATAAGTAAAAGCTTCCTGAGCCATCACCAGAGGTGAATGCTGGCACCATGCTTCCTGTATAGCCTGTAGAACCATAAGCCAATTAAACCTTTTTATAAATTACACAGCCCCAGGTATTCTTTGATAGCAATGTAAGAATGGCCTAATACAATTGGCTTGTCTAAAAGATCACAATCTATTGAGTGTGGGTGTGTGTGAGATGGAATGGTACCCTGTCCAGGGCTGGTTCCCACTTTGCATTGGGAGCTGCTGGGAGAGACTCCAGCGACCCACTATCCTGACCTGGAGGAAGTGGGTTGGAAAGTAGATGAATGAATGAATACAAATTATTATAAAATAAAAATCTGCAAAGTATAAGATAATCATACCAATGCAGGATACAGTACTAAAGTGCTCAATGGGCTTGACATACTGATTATTTGGTTTTAAATTGCATGGTGGTAGGAGGAAAGGTCTTACAAAGTTATGAGTCTTTTTAATGCAATGCTTCCTAAACTCAGAGCACTTTTTTCCCACACTTTAAAACTGATATCATAGTATTAGCACAATATTACCAATTGACTAGAAAGTCAGAAAAATTGTGTGAGACAGTTGAAGAAAAACGTAAATTCAGTTATGAGAAAAAGACAAATCTAGAAGTAGAAGGTAATAAAAAATGTTAAAACAGGGATAATTTAATTAAAAAACAACTCAACAGTCTGAAAACGTAACATGTAAAGTTAAAGGTATTTAACAGTACACTGGACAACACAAATATCATCATCTGTATTTATTTGTGGGTTTACTCAAGGAATTTTTAGTGAACCTCTAGTATTTTCAAAGCAATGACTTAGGCTCTGGGAAACATTAAAAATAATCATCCAGAGATCCGCCCTTAAATTGCCTGGAGCCAAATAGGATTTCTAATACATGAATATGAATAATCAAAGTGCAGAGCACAAAGAAACAAGAGTCACAAAGACTATAGACCAATTGCTATACTGTTAGACAATTCAAAGAATTACTGCACATACAGGCTGTTCTTGAGTCGACGAGACTGTTCTACAGATAGATCAAGAGAGCACAGTATTGTATGATAGGAAACGACACAAGCATGTATGGGGAACTGTAGTTTATTTAGGCTCAAGTGTAGCACGTGTGCATACATCGTTGGTTGGGAGAAGATAAAGGGAATACTTATAAGGGTTTCAAATACTCAAATAATAACTGAAGATCTCCAATTGATTGTAAAACAGAGCAATTATGCACAAATTTTTTTTGAACAAGGAATAATGTCATGTAAGTAATGCGATAAACTCTTAATAGAGATAAAATATTCTAGGGATGTGATGCCAGAAATCTACATAAAGGGCTCTCAACCCTAGAGAGCGGGCCGTTTGCAGATACAGTGATGAAGCCTCAAGGGCCTGGTATGGTGCTCACCGTAGGACTGGGAATCAGGATGAGTGGCTTACAGGGTGGAAGTTGATACACTCACTTCCCCACAATTCATTCAACTCCCCTAATTTCACCATAAACAACTAATGTTTTCTCCACTAAAAATGTATGTTTTGCAATTATTACTGTCCCTCTTGCCACAAAATTGCCACCCATGAGTTCCTCTGATATAAATTCTGGATATACCCACATAAACATTAAAATATTTTTCTTTAAACAAAGAACACTTCTAGAGCTACTCACTATTAGAGAAGGTTGTTGTGAAGAAAGAATCAACATTATACACTAATTAGGAAGTAAGATTTACAGTGATAACTGGCATTTTAAGCCTAAGAGTTGGAGTGATCATAAGAAGGAATATGCTAATGTATAAACAAGATGAGCTTAATGGTAGGTGTAATGCATTTGAAGTGCCACCTGATACCAAAGGACATTATCAAGTTGGTACATAGGAATCAGTAACTTCATCTTGAGACTACAGTTGTTTTAGAGCTTAGAAGAGAGGACACATGTGTGAATAATACCAGTGAGAAAGAATTTTAAAAAGGAAAGAAGAAGGAAACTGAGGAAAGAACACTGGAGAATATCCAAATTTAACTGATGGGAGAAGGAAGAATAATCACAGAAGTAACACAGGAAATGCATTCAGGAGAAGGAAAAACAGGTGGCAAGGAAAATTTAAAAAATAAAAAGTAAATAATTGATGAAAAACAACTTTTGTCAATTATCTGGCTTTATCTAACATCTTCGTGTGTGTGTGTGTGTGTGTGTGTGTGTGTTTAAATCATTTATTGTAATATTTTGGAAATCATCAATAAGAAGGGGTAATGTAGAAAGAAACATAATTACCATAATCCTAAAATCTAGAATTAACCACTGTGAAGATTTTGGCTTATTTCCCTCAATGCTATTTAAATGTACTTTACTTATGCGAAATCATACAAACACCCAGTCATAAAATAGCTGTGTTTTTCCTTGTTGTATAATGCATATATCTCATTGTATTTGAAACTCTTCTAAAACATTTTAATAAAGATAAATGTACCCTATATTTATGTAATAATTTCGATAATTTCACAGTCTTTCATAAAGCATATTTTACATACATCTCTTCCTTCACTTTTGGAAAAACATTTAGAACTGTATCTTAAATAAAAGAGATCAGCAAACCTAAATTCACAGGCCAATGAATTGGGATTATAAGTTAAAGGTTTTCTTCCTTGCTATTTATTCATTTCCTGATTACATAATTCCTTGCACTGAAATCAAAAGGGTCTCAATACAAGGAAGTGGTTCTCCTGGAAAGCACATTTTAAGTATCTGTTTTTGGCTTGGCACAGTGACTCACACCTGTAATTCCAGCACTTTGGGAGGCCGAGGCAGGCAGATCATGAGGTCAAGAGATCGAGACCTTCCTGGCCAACATGGTGAAACCCCGTCTCTACTAAAAATACAAAAATTAGCTGGGCATGGTAGCATGCGTCTGTGGTCCCAGCTACTCGCAGCCTGAGGCAGGAGAATTGCTTCAACCCAGGAGGCAGAGCTTGCAGTGAGCAGACATCACACCACTGCACTCCAGCCTGGTGACAGAGCTAGACTCCTTCTAAAAAAATAAAACAATCTGCTTTTGGAGAACACTGGCAGTTACAATGATTAGGTACCACTGGCATTGGCAACACAGGACCTGGGGTGATTCTGTATGTAGGAGTAAACATCTAACTACTCCACCATAATACATCACGGAAACCTGCTAAGCATCTACACACAGAAATGAATGTTAGTTTAGAATTGCAATCATTTGTTTCTCTTTTATGTTGCAGTTAGTTTATTACATAGATTTTTAAAATTTTGTATATTATCTATGAATTTCATTTTAGTTTAATAAAATGGATATTATAAATACTGGTTTTAAAAGGGTACAAATGCTCTAAAATGGGGACATCTACTAGTCTCAAGCATTATGTTAATAAATTCCTTCTTAATAATTGATAAGATCCTTACCTGCTTGCTAATCTAATAAAATACTCATTGTGCTTATTTTTACACTACGTGCTACGCATTTTAAAAGTTGTGTGTTTATTACTTTTGTTTTTAAGACAGAAGGTAAGTATAAATGTTTAAGGAAACCTGATTTATAAAAATGTAATAATTTGGAAATAACTGGAAAGAGCCTAAGAATATCAATGCTGTACCTTATAGTGGTTTATTTCAATTTGTTGGTGTTAGAAGGATCAATAAGTAGATATGATATCATCCTGAGATCATTGTTTAGGTACGAGATTGAAACTTCTGAGAAATGCATTTCTGATTATTATTTTTTTCTCCTAAGTAACAGATTAATTGAAACAAAGAAAAGGAACTAGACCAGGTTTCCTGGGAAAATGTAGAAAGGATCATTAAAGCTTGTGTGTTTGGGTGAATAAAATTCAGAAATGTTTTCTACATATCTGCCTATACTTTATGTTTATTGAAGTAAGGATATTTCTTTGTTAAATTAATGAGGTTGCAGCTTCACAGTTAATTCTGAAGAGTTCCACTCAATAAAAAGCACTAAACATATTGAGGAGGCTGCAAAAAAGGGATTTATTTATTTGAAAAGTCAGCCTTTCCATTTTATTGAGAAATGAGGAAGAACATATGTTAGAATAATTGAAAAAACAATGTACAATGGGATGTTTTGTTTACAAATATTTAAAAATTATTCCATGATCTTATATTTATATTTCAGGGGGCTGCATATACATTTGGAGAATAAAAATTTCCATTTCATCATATACTCCATAGCTTCCTGACAACAGGGTATATGTTCTTCTGAAAAAACAAGCTGATTTCTCAGTAGGTAGAAACACTTTGCAGTAACCCTTAAAAAGAACAAATGCAACTGTCTCTAAAGAAAATCTTCTCCCTTAATAGAAGTTATGCACGTTGTCTAAAATGCTCAATGCCTTATTTTCTAGACTATCTAGTTCATTTAATCATTCTCACAACTTACATACATTTAATTTTTATTTTTCTTAAAACGTGTCAGGAAGCTGCTGGTTCCCTAACAATAGCTATTCCCTCCTCTCTTCCTCGCAGATTTGTGCTCCCTCCCCATGTGACGTAGGGGCAAATGATAAATATTAGCGATATTAATCCCATTCCCAAGTCCACAAATGATCGTGACTTTGTTCTGGCCAATTAAGGGGAGTTGGCTGAGGTAAATCTGTTAGATATTTCCTCATACTGAGAAAAATAGCAAATGAGGGAATCTGCCCTTTCTCTTCTGCTGATAGGATCGTGTTTGTAGTTGATGCATTGAACTGTGGCAAAAATCTTGCTACCTTTAAAAGAGTTAACCTATGGACCAGACTCGGGGTAGAAAATGGAATGAATGTGGGAACGTGATGCTGTAGCTAAACCA
The DNA here is from genome assembly GCF_049350105.2 of Macaca mulatta. NCBI lineage: Eukaryota > Metazoa > Chordata > Mammalia > Primates > Cercopithecidae > Macaca > Macaca mulatta. Next base: position 99,981,869 of record NC_133419.1, on the reverse strand, counting down.
CTGCTTTTAAATGCTCTCTCCACACCACTTTGTGATTATTTGTTGCCAGGAACCTCATAACAGATGAAATACGTAATGGCGTATTCAGATTCCTGTCATTATCACCTTGTTCCTTTGCCTTGAATGCCCTACAAGCTCCTTCAAGTCTACTCAAATTAATATATTCAATAAATAACGTGAACTCCACTTTATAATTTTATGCTAAATGCAATTGCCTTTATTTTTCTCTTCTTCCTGTGAATTTTCACAGCCCTTATGATCAGTAATAGACAATTTACCATAAAATTATGTTTAATTTTGAGGTTTTGTTTTATAATAAAATTACATACTTTGTACCTATTGGGTATGTATAATGTGTTAGGCTTCGTGTTACACACGTGGAAAGTAAAGCATAACAATACTCTGTTCCTGTCCACACATAGTTCAAGGCTAGAAGAGAAAACAGATACAAATAAAAGCAATCTCTTTATTCCTGCAAAGCTGGCATGCAGGCAAGTGCAAGAAGCAATGGTGGCAGAAAGGAGACAATAATCTGATCTATCTGAAGGCAGTCAGAAACTCTGAGCGGTGTCTTAAACAATGAGTTGGAGTTCACCAGGTTGACAGGGGTGATTAAGGGCTTTATAGTCAGAAAGGATAGGATGTATAAAGGCAAAGAAGTGTGAAACAGTGTGACACCTTCAAGGACCTAAAGTTAATTTGTTTTGGCTTGAGGATAAACTGCAAGGAGGAAAAGGCTCATAAATTTAGCTGGAAAGGTAGGCACTGGATACGCCATAAAATTTTGTATTCCATATTTGTTATCCAATTAAATTGTGAGGTCACTTATGTTTCCAGTGAACATACTCTAGAATTTGCAAGATCCTACTGTTTTCAAACTTTTTGGCCCCATAGATTCACTTGAATTTATTTGACAGTGCTTATTGATTCTCGGGATAGATATCATGGTCATTATATGCTACTCCACTTTTTTTTTCTAAGCATAGCATCTAAAACTGCAGTGCGTATTGCAGGAATTCCATTTCTTTTTGAATTTGCTGTGTTGTTTATCTAGATAGAGTAGGAAAATCTTGCAGGAAGTCTTAATATAGTATTTCTTCTTTATTAGAGATTTAATTTTCTGTTGTCAGGGTGAATCTTAGAATCCTGTCTTTCATATCTGTGTCTTCTAAGTTCTGCTTTCCTCTAACTGATTATGCACCATTAAAATTACCCAAATGGAAAATTTCCAAGAGAACTCTTTACAATTGAGTCTCTTTAAGTTTATAGACATACAAGTTATTGTCTTTTATTAATTTTTATAGGTATATGGGTATATATATTTAAAGGGTATATTCAATATTTTAATACAGGCATACAATGTGTAATAATCACATCAAGGTAGTGGAGTAACAATCACCTCAAGTATTTGTCATTTTTTGTGCTATAGACATTCCACGTATACTCTTTTAGTGATTTTTTAAATGTACAATAAATTATTGTTTACTGTAATAACCCTGTTGTGCTATTATATACTAGGTCTTATTCATTCTCACTCTAATTTTGTACCTACTAACCATGCCCACTTCCCCTTCCCCATCTCACTCTCTTACCAGCCTCTGGTAACCATCCTTCTAGTCTCTATTTCCATGAGCTCAATTGCTTTAATTTTTAGCTCCCACAAATGAGTGAGAACAAATGTAGTTTGACTTTCACTTTAAATTTTGATAATTTGTTAAACCTTACATTTTCTAACAGTGTTAAGAAGTGCAACATACCCCATATGTCTTCTCCAACATATCTGAGTTTGAAGCCTATGTATGTGGCACAGAAGACCACATAAACTCAATACTATCACTTACTTTCATAAAATGCAAATGCTAGCACCACTTACCCTGTCTACTGAGTATGAGAAGAAAACAAATTACACATGGGGGCTACCAGAACCTTCATACTACTCAGTTCTAATCAGTAACATGTAAAAAAAAAAAAAAAAGTATGATTGGTTCAGTTGGAAGCAAAAAAATAACAAAATAAGCAATCATCCAAAGGAAAAAAATACAGACAATTCAAAGAAACAAAAATACACAATGAGCTCTAATTTTCAAGCACTGGAAAATATAGAACTATTTTCCCTGACATCTTTCCATCAGATTTCTCCTTCCTTTAATCTCCTGTGTCCTGTAAAGAAATTCATACAAATAAGATTGATTTTCCAAATACCAAAGAAAATTAGATGCCATATCTTCTGTGGAAAACATCAGAGACCATTTTTTTTTAAACAAATCATGTCATCCTACCATAGACATAAAAGTCCAATTTTTTGTATTTGTGAATATATCTATAGGATGACAAACACTGAGGTAACTTTTAATCTATTTTTAAAAAGCTTCAATGCTTTTTATCTTTTAATATTAAAGTCTGGAAATTTGGACACACTGAGATCATTACCTGAATTTTTCATATTTCAGTTATTTCCACATTTAGGATTATTTAGGTTAAATTGTGTGTGTGTGTGCGCACGCACATATGCATGTGTATGTATACTTGTGGTTTTCATGCTTCTACATATTTGGGAATGTTAAGACAACACTTTTATCAACAACAGGGATCTTCTCTTCAAAAGTAAAGTACTTCTTTTTTGTTTGTTTTTATTTTGTTTTGTTTTGTTTTAGAAGGGTCTCACTCTGTCATCCAGGTTGGAGTGCAGTGGTACAAGCTTGGCTCACTGCAGCCTCTACCTCCTGGGTTCAAGTGATTCTCCTGCCTCAGCCTCCCAAATAGCTGAGGATACAGGCATGCACCACCATGCCCCGCTAATTTTTATTATTATTATTTTTTTTAGTAGAGACAGGGTTTCACCATGTTCATCAGGCTGGTCTTGAACTCCTGACTTCAGATAATCCACCCACCTTAGCCTCCAAAAGTGCTGAGATTACAGGCGTGAGCCACATGCCTGGCCCAAAAGTAAAGAATTTCTTATTGGAATAAATAAGCTGCTCCAAATCATGAAGGTGAAGTCAAGCATATGGCAGCAATATTTCACCAAAAGACATGTTATTGAATTTTAAATGATATTATACAGTCATAGCAAGAGTCTGTATTTTGGTTCAAATGTCTGAAATAACTGTATCTTTTTCACTTTTTGGAAATATAAAAATATCTTAAAAAACAAACACTTCCTGCACACAACATCAGTCTTAACTTGGTGAACGAAGTTGTTACCGATAACGTACCAATACTACTTTCACTGTAAACTTTCATTTCTAAACCAGAGTTTCATTTTCTGATCATACTATATTTTATGACAATTCCCTTAAGAGTTGTTGGTAGACATTAAATGAAAAGAAGGTAATACAGTTGTTAAATAAATAGTATTTATAAGAGAGAGAAAACAAGAAAGGTTGCTTTGATAATAGAAAAAGAATATTATTACAATTTCTCTTTTATATTTTCATAGCTTTGAGCTAGCCTCAGGTTGAAATGTTGCTTCTAATTTTACATTTCTTTTGATGTGTTTTATCTACATTTATTTCAAAGTTTAGATGATAACCAGTCACACATAAATCTACTTTTACTTAAGACAGATCGAAAATAAAATTAGTATATACACAATTTTTATTTTAATCAAATACAACATGATTTAATCAAAGAGTGATTTACAAAGAGTGATTCTGGTATTTGCATATATACTTTTAAAAATTCTTGTTTAGTGATATTTAAAATAGTGTTTTTATGCCCATACATCAGAAAAATAAATAAATCATATTGATGTGAACATTTATGTGCTAATATAAAATAAATTTATTATTTATTTGGTTTCAGAAGCAAAACGTGATTTTCAATGATGTTATTGGAGAAACTTAAAACAAATCTTTGCAGAGTATTGATGTGTTGTTAGAGATTTTGCAAAAATGGTGAATAATTCATGAAAGTGCAGAATTTATAACCAATTCTAAGCATTCTTCTGTTTTTACATGAGTGTACCTCTTGAACATATACAGAGAGTATCTGATTTTTTGTTCTTATATATACATCATATTATGCAGTAAAAGATTACAATATCATTGCTATTTTTCAATGCAGCATGGTTTACATCATCCTAATTATTTTAGTTTCTAACAGCAGTATGTCTATTGGCTGATACATGTTGTAATTTAAGAACATTGTGCCGTGATGCATGTTTTTCTTTTTCTTTTTGAATCTACTGAGCCTTTCTGGGCACATAGTAGATACTCAAGAAAAAATTGTTGAAATGAATTGCACTAGCAATCACACTTTTTAAATTACTCTAAAATATATACCAGCCTCTGAAGATTGGACTGTGCTCTTTATAAAAAAATGCATGATGCAAACAGATGTTTATAAGTGATATCAAGTTTTATCTAAAAAGATTCAAAGGCCAGGTGCAGTGGCTCACGTCTGTAATCCCAGCAATTTGGGAGGCTGAGGTTTACTTGAGCCAAGGAGTTTGAGATCAGCCTGGGCAACATAGAGAGACCCAGTCTCTATAAATTAAGAAAATAAAAAGATAAAAATATTCATGAAGTCTTTGCCCATGCCTGTGTCCTGAGTGGTATTGCCAAGGTTTTCTTTTAGAGTTTTGATGGTTCTAGGTTATTGCAACAAAAGCCAAAACTGACAAACTGGATTTAATTAAACTAAAGAGCTTCTGCTCAGCAAAAGAAACTATCATCGGAGTGAAAAGGCAACCTACAGAATGGGAGAAATTTTTTGCCATCTACCCATCTGATAAAGGTCTAATATCAAGAATCTACAAGGAAATTCAACAAATTCACAAGAAAAAAACAAACAACCCCATCAAAAAGTGGGTGAAGTATATGAACAGACACTTCTCAAAAGAAGACATTTATGTGGCCAACAAACATATGAAAAAAAGCTCATTATCACTGTCATTAGAGAAATACAAATCAGAACCACAATGAGATAACATCTCATGCCACTTAGAATGGCAATCATTGAAAAATCTGGAAACAACAGATGTTGATGAAGTTGTAGAGAAATGGGGAATGCTTTTACACTGTTGGTGAGAGTGTAAATAAGTTCAACCATTGTGAAACACAGTGTAGTGATTCCTCAAGGATCTAGAACCAGAAATAGCATTTGATTCAGCAGTTCCATTAATGAGTATATACTCAAAAGATTATAAATAATTCTGCTATCAAGACATATGCACACGTATGTTTATTGCAGCACTATTTACAATAGCAAAGACTTGGAAGATAGACTGGATAAAGAAAATATGGCACATATATACCATGGAATACTATGCAGCCATAAAATGGAATGAGTTCATCTCCTTTGCAGAGACATTTCATTTATATGAAGTTCAGAAACAGGCAAAACTAATACAGTGATAGAAGTCAAATGGTGATTACTTTCAGGGGTGGGAGAGAGGTTATTGGCCGGAATAAAGCACAAAGGAATCATTTGAGATACAGAAAGCATAAACATCTTGATCATGGAGATAGTTACAAAGGTGTATCATACGTAAACATTCATTGAATGGTGCACTTAAGATTTGCAAACTTTTCTGAGTATATATTATAACTCAATTTTTAAAAAAGCACAGAAATTAAAACAAAAAGCAAGCTAAAAAAAGATTCAGTAAGCATGTAATAAGAAACGTGAAAATTTTTATTATTCATTCTGGAAGAACTAATATTTTGGTGAAGAAGAACTCAAATTCCTAAATATGGTAAAATTAGGGAACAATTTAAGGTACAACCTCAGTTGTAATTACAAATAAGACAACTACTAAACATAATGAGATTTTATATGCAAATATGTATTCTTTCCTTCAAGTTAATCATATTAGAAACCAGATAATTATATCAATCTCAATTTTATCATTCAAAACATTTTAAGATACTGTTTTGATATTATTCAATTGAATAGCCTCAATGACATCATTTTTTCCAAACCTGATGCTAGTTTATTAATTTACTATGCAAATGAATTGGTTTGAGAACACATTAGCTTATTTTATTTTTGTCTTAAGGAAATTCTGTTGGGAAATGTGCAAATTCTTGAGTTCTGGAAAATGAGCATATACTTTTGACAACTTAATAATTTCATAACCAAAGTTCCCTCAACTCCCTTCCCATTCATTCCAAACCCTTTATAATCTACTGTCACTTTTCTATCACCATTGAGTAGTTTTGCCATTGTTCAGCTGCATATAAATGGAAATATACACTATGTACTTTTGCAGCTAATTTTCTTTTGGGGTCATTTGTTAAATGTGTTGTGAAAAAGTTTGATTGTATGATTACTTCCTTCATTTTTTTTTATTGTATTCACCAGTGAACAGCTTAAAACCTTTATACCTTAGCTTAAACTTTTCTTGTGGGAAGGTTTTTGATGCTGGAGTATTTATATTTCCTATTTCTTCCTGTGCCAATTTTGATAAATGTGTTTTTCATGGAATTTGTCCAATTTATCTAGGTTTAAGATAGTGACAACAAACTTAATCTTTAGGATTGACTTCACTTAACATACTGAAATGCTGTTCATAAATAAAGCAAATGATTTGAGTAAGCAACAGTTACTCTAGACTTTATGAAGTAAAAATAAAAATATAATTTATAGGACAAATATATATGAAGTACATAGTTTATACATGGACTATAAAATTTCTCTGATGTTAAACAGGTTAGATATATTCCAGCTTTTGCAAATTGTAATTTCCTCTGTGATATTCATAAATTTGCAGTCTTTTAAAAATGTTTCCTTGATCCATATATTATGTGCAAAATTCTATTGATGTTTAACTTGTGCAATTTTTTCATTTTGTTTTTTAAGATAACCCTTTGTTCTAGTTTTATGGACTCTTTTGACATTTTTAGTTTATGCATAATTTAATGATGCTATAGATTTTAACCTAATCACTTTCAGCACTGGGCTTTCCAGAAAGAAGCATTAGTGTACTTTACATGACAGGGAAACAAAACAAAACAAAACAAAAAAACCTCTGTTTGGATTCAGACAGGTCTAAATTTACCTATTTTTAAGCAGAGAGTAGAGTGACCTCTAGTATATATTTTATGTTCTTTTAGCCTCAGTTTCCACACTTATACATGCAGTAGTTATAGATTTTGGTAATGAGATCACGAATATAAGCCCAAGGGATGATCCTAGCAAAGAAACTGATGTATTGTAACTCTAAGCCTTACTGCTTAAAGAGTGTCTCAAGGCCAGCAACAGCAACAACCAGGGCCATGTAAGCTTGTGTAATATCAGGACCCGTCACAGGCTTATTGAGTCTGTATCTGCATTTTTAGAAAGATTTACAGATGATTTGCATGATCATTCCAGGTTCAGAGTCAGCTTCCATATCACTATTAGTACTGTTATTTGTGCTTCTTAGTTTTTACTCACAGTGCTCTATCGGAGCGACTTCTTTTTGATGTTCTCTAGTCTAATTATACTAATATTGAAGTTGAACAGGGAGAAGTAAACATCTTATCTGAGTGAGGTCCACTGGAGTGGATTTGAAAAAAAAAAGTTATTTTAAACCACTGGTATACTTTGATCTGTAAAATATATTTAAGGTTTAAAAATGGGCCACCATGGTGTGGTATATAAAAGATCATATAACTATAATACTTGTTTTTACTTAATTATAAGCATGTATATAAAGATCTCATTTATCGTAAAAGTATATTTGTCTATCTCTTGGTCCATCTTTTTTTTTTATCTGCATGCATATGGAAATGGAGGTAGCTTGCCAAATACTAGAAATGATTCTGTCTGGATATAGGGGCTCAGGCTGTTTCTCTTCATTTTCTTCTTACTTTTCTGTATTGCTTGCATTGTTATTAATAGAAACCACTTAAAATTATTTTCAGGTAAAGAAACATTATTTCTGAACACAGATACCAATTTTTAAAACGAGACCAAAAACTAAACCAAAACTCCCTTTGCACGCAAAACCTCCTTGAGGGAAGAAAGGGTGAGACCTGTGCAAAAAGAGAAAGAAGACGAGACGATTCATCACTCAGTAAAGTAGAACAGTCACTGACAGGAGATAGATTCTGGAATCACAACCAGTTTGAAGTTATTAGGGAGGGGGAAGACACTGCCCGGAGCACAGCCAGGACAGTTCTTGACGGGGCCATTTTCATACCAGTGGGGACTAAGTGGTCGTCAGGAAGCCAGCTCACCAGCTGTGCTGGAGAGAGGCAGCCTGAAGAGAGAAACCAGTGTGGCTGGCTGGCAATGCAGACCTCATTAGCAGAAGAGGGAGCTCTGTCCCCTACACCTGAGGAAGTTAAATGGCTAATTAAATCCTTCCCTGCTGAAGCCAGAAAACAAGCCTGAAGGCTGGGCTTTAACGCCATTGCACTGCAATAAGCAGTAGCACTGGTGTGAACAGGGGTTTGCAGAAAGCAAAGGATGCTCATGAGGTTTACATGTTTAGTAGGGTAATTCCTGGAAGAGAAGTTAAGCTAAAGGATAAAGACCCAGTATGTATAAGAAACAGGCCATTGTCAAGGTATCTAAATTCTTTTTAAAAATAGTACTAATAAGGTTTTGTATTCTAAAACAAATATGTATTAAGTACATGAAAAGTATCTGGTACTGATGTAAGGTGCTGGGAATGAATACATAAAACACACAGTACTTGTCCTCTAGAAGCGTGTTTCAATGGGAAGTACTGACCTATAAACTAATAATCACATTGCAATGCATTCGCTATAACAGAAACGATTACAATACAGCATGGGAGAGATATAAACAAACACATGATGTCAAGACATCCAGCAAACTGACCTCCCCATTGGCAACTTCGAGGAAAAACTGAAGCAGGGTATATTTTTTACCTTTATTCACAAACTCTCTTTTTCAATCTTCCTTCACCCATACTTTTTTTCTGACCTCCACTTAAAGTTCACCTGACCCTCATTGGCCCCATTACCCTCGCCTGGTTCATTTCTAAGTTATAAAGAGTTACAGTAAAAATTTCAGAGTAATATACTTTAAGGAATTATCTGAAAGGAGGGTTGTATTTATAATCTAAGAATCAATTCGGGGAAACAAACACCTCATTTTCTAGAGGATCAACTCTGAAAAAGTCAGTTTTCTATCAAATGATTCCACACTGATAATTTCCAGCTTAAATCTGCTAGTAATGCTCAACTTTGTTGGCTTCCTATTTTTGCTTTCAAATTAGGGTAAGGATGAGTCATCGCCAACCACCATGAATGATGCCAGATGAGGTGGGGAAATCTCTGCTGGAACTATGGCTAACACAAGGTAAGAATCTAGAAAAAGAGACAGGGACATTTCTTCTTTCATTTATTCAGTTAAGGTCACATATTCTAAAGGAGCTCTGATTATTTTAAAAAGTATTTTCAAACTTCTAGAAATCTCACGCTGCCTTTTTTCATACTTTCTTTCTATTTACCCGAACAAAATATACTCAATCACCATATTGTGAAGTAGTTTATTTTGTATAGAATTTTAATAAGTTTCTCTGCCTAGCCTTGACATACTTACGATTTACTACATTCAAAGTGAGATTCTAGCCAAAATTAACTATGTAACTTCTTTTAGTAAAATTCCTCTGTGATTCTTCACAGCTTTGAGAATGAAACGCCTGGTTTCCTAAGGGCTTTAAGAACTGGCCAGTCTGTTTCTCCTGCCTCACCCAGCCTGCTTCCTCACCTGCATCCTTTGTTCAAGGCATGGTATTAATGTCTCCAATAGATTGTATCCCCTACTGTTCTAATATCTTTAAACAAGCTGCTATTTAGATGCTATCTTTCTCTACTCTAGACCATTTAGGAATTGAACCCATATCTTAGTCTACCCATACACTCCGCTTTCATCTAAAATGTCTTTCTTGCCACTTCTCACGGGGAGGAATTAAATACTCCTATCCTATATCCCATGACATTCCAGGTATACTTTTTCAGAGTATGTATCACATTATATTGCAATTGTTGATTACTTGTCTTTTCTTTCTTGTAGGAGATTCGTAGCTTAATCCCTAGAATAAAGTAGGCAACTACTGTTGAATTAGACCATTTTTACACTGCTATAAAGAACTGCCGGAGAACAGATAATTTATAAAGGAAAGAGGTTTAATTGACTCACAGTTATGCATGGCTGGGGAGACCATAGGAAGCTTAAAATCATGGCAGAAGGTGAAGGGGAAGCAACACAGCTTCTTCACAAGGCGGCAAGAAGGAGAATAAATGCAGGAGAAACTACCAAACACTTATAAAACCAACAGCTCTCCTGATAACTCACTCACTATCACGAGAACAGCATGGGGAAAACCACCCCCATGATTCAATTTCCTCCACCTGATCTCTCCCTTGATGCATGGGGATTCTGAGGATTGTGAGGATTACAATTCAAGATGAGATTCTGGGTGGGGCACAGCAAAATCCTATCACCTTTGCATTAATTACTTAACAAATTAACAAATAAGTCATAGAATATTAGAGTTAGACTTCATTTTAAGACATTATAAATTATCTAATATATTCTGCTTCTACAGAGGCAGAAATTGAAGTTTTAAAATTACTATAGTTTTTCAAAAGTGATCTAATGAAGTTTCCCTTGAATTCTAAAGCATTTTAGTTTTCACTTTACTTCTCCTCTGAATACTCTAAAATATCTCCTTCCCATACCATTTATTCTTACTGTACATGGCACTTTCCTACATATCTCTTCGTGCCACACGTATATTCTTGTATTTCAATGACAGAGATGACACTTTAACCATTCTTCCTACTCTCAGGCTTCTATGGAAGATTTCACCTTATTTTTTTTTCAGTCAACATTGATTGTCTGCTTCCCTTGCACATGTCTCCATTGGCAGAACTGCCAATATTTATTTTAGGAGAACAATAGCTTTTTAAAGAGAAGGAAAATAAAACTGTGGGGCTGCCTTGAGCTGCATTAGGATCTGGTTGCCACATTTTCTGACTACGTATGCCAAGAGTATTTCAAAAACTAAAAGAATACTTTTTGGTGCTATCTTAGACATCTACAGAGAGATTTCTAAGCAGTTTCCTCCATTAAATTCCAAAGATACCAATATGTTTGTGTATTAGTCAGTGTCCATGGTGAAGTAAATGCCAAAAAGGAATCTGATGTGCAAGTGATTTATTGGAGAAATCCTAATGATAGAAAAGGGAAAATAAGTGTGAAGAAGGCTAAGGGAACTAGCTCATGGAAATAAAAGGTTTGATCTTTCTGCAGAAGACAGGGAAGAAAGTGATTTTGGATGAAAGCCCCTTTACTGGTCCTAGATCTAGTTCTAAGAAAGTTTAGCAGGGCCAGTGAGAAGCCCTTGAATCACAGTCACCATCAAAAGAGATCTATGCCTCCCAGGAGCTGGCTTGCCTTAGTATTCCTGCTGTGCTCAGTAATTAGTTGGGGGCAGTGAGTAGGATGTATATCCTCAGCATAAATGCAGTGCTGGATTTCACAGTATAAGAGCTGGGGCCACTGATCAATTAGGTTCCCGTAGTCAGATCTTAGAGGCACGTGGTCATGGTGGCCACAGTTTACTTTACATACATGGCTTAGGTCATTGGGGAATAACCTTGATGTAATACTAATTCACACCTCATCCAAGTTGGGTACTGATTTTATCTACTGAAAACTCTTTAAAAACAGTTGTAGCTACAAATAATGGACAATTTCCACCTGTATTTAACAGAGAAAAATCTGTTGATCTTAATTTTGTCTGTTTAGCCATACTCTCACTAACATTATAGGTACTTATGATCAGCAGCAATGGCTATTAGAATAAATATTAGCTGGCTGGGCCTAGTGGCTCATGCCTGTAATCCTAGCACTTTAGAAGGTCAAGGCAGGTGGATTGCCTGAGCTCAGGAGTTTGAGACCACCCGGGGCAACATGGTGAAACCCCATCTCCAGTAAAATACAAAAAAATTAGCTGGGCTTGGTGGCACACACCTGTAATCCCAGCTACTCAGGAGGCTGAGGCAGGAGAGATGCTTGAACCCAGGAGGCAGAGGTTGCAGCGAGCTGAGATTGTGCTATTGCACTCCAGCCTGATTGACAGAGGAAGACTCTGTCTCCTAAAAAAAGGATAAATACTAGCAAACAAGTTATTTGAATATATTGCATATGTGTGTATCTATATTCAATGAACAACATATAACTTCCTTTATCATTTTATGTGTATGCTAATTTACAAAAAATTCCACAATCACTAATGAGCAGATGAGAATGTAATAATAATAAAATGCTTTATCAGGTTTCACAACAGTAAAACAAGGTAATTTTAAAAACACTTATATTGAGTTAAAAGCTATGAAATCAAAATAATATGCTAAACGCGTATGTTTTAAAATGTGTCCCACATTCACTGTATTTATAGTTCAACTTTAACTTCAAAAAAAGAATCAAGCTGTTTTTTGTCTTCTCTTCCTTTTTGTCACATAAAGCATGAATCAATTCTAATGAGGCCTCTGTGTTTGTATATCTGTCCATATGTGTAGATGGTATGGTTCAAAAGTGCATGTAGCCTTTAACACTTTTTGGTAAGACCACTTCTGAGTTAATAATCACCTCTAAGTTTCAAAAGTTACTTACATGTAAATATTGCTATTTAACATGTATATATTAAATTTAGCTATTTATCACTATTTACATGTAAGTAACTTTTAAATATTATTAATAATAATATTAAGATTTTTAATATTATTAATAATATAATAAATATTATTAATGGAACACAACATAAAGAGATGGCAACACTATGAAATAATTCATTTCCTTTTATTGCAGATATGATGGTGATGGTAGAGGAGATATGTTTGTGTTCTACAATTTATTGATGGTTTTAAGATTCACTGGTGTTTGAAGGCTGTTTCTAATCTCAAGACTTCTGTGCTTATACATGCCTTTCTGACTTTTGAAATTCTGTTTCCTTCATCCTTTTTAGGACAACTGACTGTGATTTACTACTAAAAATAAGCCATTTTACTTTGCACAGTCCTGGAGAGAACAGAATGCTCCTAATGGTCAGATTTGCACATGGTCATGGTGAATCTGAATATTTTCCATTAACTTGTGTGTTTCTTACTCTGTTATGTGTATCCTCACTTTGCAATTATATTTTCATCTATAATGGGAAACACAGACTCTAACAGGCGTTTAATTAAAAAACTGAAATGCATTTACGTTGGTATCATTTTGCTTTTTATTTTATGAAAATGAGTGCTAATGTTTTCATTATAAAAAACAAATTAAAAAGCAAACTTTTTTAAACTAGGAAATTACCATTAAGTTTTAGGTGCTAGATCAGATAATTTTATTAAAAGTTAAAATACTTTTTATTTTACATGAAATATACATTTTAATATTACCAAATTAACATATATACATTATTTAATTTGAACATAACTCTAGAAATATGAGACTTCCTAAAATTGTAAGGTAATTTTTAATGCAAATAATACTATCCCCTTCCGAAGTACTGGTTTTTACAAGAATATTTTAAGTAAGTGCAAATTTGCTATTCTCATATTGACACAGCATACTTTGTGGATAGCCTGAAAATAATCTTGATATATCAAAAGGAAATAAAATATATTATTAAAGATTGTGATATTTTATACAAATTTCATTTTGAAACATTTGGGTTCAAGTTTAGTTCAATGCTAGAAAGACTATAAGAACCTTACTCATGATTTAGATGGTAAATAAAGGGATGGATAATAAATAAATAAAGTCATCAGTCATTTCTCACATTTCTTTAAATATAAAAAAGTCTTCTTTTGCTGGTATTCAATTACTTCTGGACTAACAGATGCCTTTTGACTATGTTCTCTGACAAAACCTCTGCTCTTCTTCATAATGAAAAACTTTTCTTTAGTTTTCTATACATTTTTCTGTTTCAGTTTGCTCTTTCCCTACATGCTGCTCATAAAGGATTCTAATACTTAGGATTTGATGCCAATAGAATTATAAATGTGTACACAGAATGAACTGGCAAATCATGCCCATGCAGCTGCTATGCTAATAAGTGAAGTTAAGTGCTCCTGAAGAGACAAGACAGAAGAAAAGTAGTAAGAACATATTGACTGAAGAGTGCAAATGATGTAACTTGGTTGTGGAGAGTTGCAAAGCAACAGGGGCATGAAAACTAAACAACTGAACAAATGGGGTGACTCATGACTCATTTTACATAAAGAAGTTTTCCTTTGAGTTGATGATAATCTAGGTTGTGGTAAATTTGACCCAGCAATTAACATTATCCAGTACTACTTAATCAATATATTCTGGAAGAATGAATCAATTAGACAGTGAAAGGCAGTAGCAAGTCACGCATACTCAGGCACACAGATATTTATGTGATATGATAGTTGAATAGGTAAAAACTGCACACTTATTTAGTAATGTACATGTGTACACAAATTGCAATGTGTTTCCAGTAGAGGTTATTTTCTCAGTTTACTCCATTTTTATTGGATGGGGTCTAGAGAGACATGAAATTAAGCAGTGAATTTATTTTTCTTAACAAAAACCATTTGTAACTTCTTACAATTTCAAAAAGAAGGCTAATTATTTAAGTAAGAAAAGTATACTGTAGTCTAAAAGAGTATTTTCTCAAAGAGGCTAAAGTGTCAAGAGGAGACATGTTTGCTTTTGTAGTTTAACATATAATGAATTATGACTCCTTTAATGTGTATGGTTTCCTAAAATGTTTCTGTACATAGGCAGGCACACATATGCTCACACATTTATTTATTTATTTATTTATGAGTTTTCAGTAAACTCTGTTTTAAACTTGTATTCTTCAAATTTACGCATTTCTGAATAAGTTTTCTTCTTTTATATGATTCTTAACACTCACAATGTAAGCAATACAATTTTGTTACTTGAACTGTAGCTCTTATTTCATCCTGGTTCTTTGATGCTCTTCCTCAATCTCCTCTCTGAAATCCTCTGGAATTCACCTGGCTTTACATACAGCCTAAATCTCCTGTCAGCTGAAACAGGAAGCATGTCCCTGAACCAATGATGCCACTTATTTATCGTCATCTTCCCATTATTAAATAAATAGTTCTTGAAAGCTCCTTTTACTGGCTGTGATAAATCTTCAGTTTTCATCCCAGGACAGCAAATCTGGCTTCATCTTCTCTGCCTGAAACTGTCCTTGCTAAAACCCCTGTTCCTCTCTTGTTTAGCAATTCAATGATACCTTTACTTGGATAACTAGACTATTAGTTTCTGACTGCTTCCCTTGGCTGTCATTGTGATATTGACATGTAATTCTTTTCCTAGTCTTTTATTCTTTTATTTTCTTTATTTCATAAGTAAAGATGAGTATGTTCTTAATCTCCATATCTTTCACTACTACTTCTTGTCAACTTCCTTGCCAAGTGATTCCTTAAAATACTGAATTTGATAATTTCTTGGATTCTGGTTTTGACTTCTTCTAGTAATGCATCAAGAGTGGGAGGAGGGTAAATAGAACAATTCTTCCTGGCATTTTATCAGTAGCATTGTTTAGAATGACTAGTGTGTGGTGATGTAAAAGCGACAGACTTTAAGTGATTTTATTATTGTTTTTAAAATCCATTACAGATAATGTACCCCCCTTCAATGCTTGCATGCAGTGTAGACTGATAGTGTTATCCTGAGTCCTCTCCTAGGTATCTCTGTCCTATTCCCTTCACTCTACCTCTATTATCCTAGTCAATTTCTAGAGTTATAAATGTTTCTCACAATACTTCCAGTAGAGAAGTTTTTGTGACCTATATGTAGAGCGTGGTATACTGGCTGTTATGTTAGTGTTTTTCCATACATCATACCGGTGCTAAACATCTTTGCTTGTTTAAGTCCTCTGTCAGAATGCAGGCTACTAGTTAAATGGTCAACATATTTGCTGATACATAAAAAAGCTTCCCAATCCCTTTCCCAGGTAGGCTGCTATATCTAAAAGACTGGTAGGTATGTTGGTTCTCATATGCTACCCAATTATAATTGTCCCTTTTGGATTTTCTTTCATCAGACCATCTTGCCTGTTGTGCTCCAACATTGCTTGTTGTCTTGAATTCTTTCGATTTAGTTAGATCTGCTAAAGCCATCAGCACAGTCTGAATCTGGTTCACAGTCTCATTTTTGAAAAGATAATTTGCTTTAAAATGATCTTGGATTTTCTTCCTCATCTTGAATAACTCCACTACAGCTTCCTAAGTTCTTCAATTGAGCCCAATTTAATCAGGAGGTACTGGCTTTAATTATCAAATCTGTAGTTTATAAATTCACAGATACTTTTTTTTGAGACAGGATCTCACTCTGTTGCCCACACTGGAGTGAAGCAGTGCAATCATAGCTCACTGTAACCTCAGACTCCTGGGCTCAAGTGATCCTCCCACCTCCACCTCCCAGGTATCTAGGACTACAGATGTGCGATACCATGCCTGCCTATTTTTCTTTATTGTTGCTGAGACAGGGTCTCACCATATTGCCCAGACTGGTCTCAAACTCTTGGCTTCAAGCAGTCCTCTAGCCTCAGTCTCCCAGAGTGCTGGGATAATAGCCGTGAGGCCACTGAACCTGACCACAAGTTCAGAGAGATTGTCTCCTCTTTGAAGTCAAATCCAACTGAAAATTGTCCTCACATCGAAGTCTATACCATCTTCATTCCATTTATGAAGATTTTGCTTTGCCTGTAGACTTATCTGGAGCGTGTGTTATTTTTTATCTTGTCTAAGAACTTTACTTGAGAGCCTGAAGTAGATCACAGTGGTTACAGCAGCAATAGGTGGAAGCCAAGGTCTGTCCACATTCCATGTTCACCTCTCTGGCCTTCCTGGTAGAGGTGGGCACACCCCAGAAGCTTCTGGTGTCTTTGCAAACTCAGTTGGGCGGAGTCAGATTTTCACTACCACTGCTGCTGATACAGCTTTCCACATACTGCCATCCCAGTCCCCTCTCTCTCCCTCTCCCCACACACTCACACTTCGCATGAAATATGAAGAGGCATATTTCATGATATGGCATATTTCATTGATAGTGTTATCCTGAGTCCTCTCCTGGGTATCTCTGGGTATGCACATATTTAAGATTCTATGTATTTCTTAGCTTGAATATTTCCATTCATTCTTCATGAAATGTGAAGAGGCATATTTCATGGATGCTTTTCTTGAAACAAATTTTTACATGCAGTGATATTCAGAAAGAGACAAAAATGCAGATATTCAAAGTCTTTCCTTCTCCCCCCAGCCATTAAAAGAAAAGTCATTTCTTGCAACTTGTCGGATCACAGGTATTTGGTGTTTAGAGAAGGATCATGGGCTAGTGGTGGATTGGACAACTCCCAAAGAATCTGAAGTGATTTGTATTTACACAATGCTACTTAAAAAAAAACTCAGAAATTGTGGTGGAGTTACAACATTGTGGAAGAAGGGAAATCCAGAGGGATTGGAGTTTGGAGGAAGAGACGCAGGGAGATTAGAACAGTAGGAATACTGTGTGAGGTATTGGGAAGACATGAGTCAGGACATCTTACTTGCACTGTCTCATAGGATACTTCTTTCTGCCTCTTCAAAAGCCTTCACTGAAGACAGACCACCTTGAAGAGCTTTTTGAGTCAGAGTTTTGTTTACTTTTAATATAATACTATTTGGGAATAGATCTTAATGTGGGGACAGAAGACTAAGTTTATTTTGATTACATGCTTTTAACAACAACAAAGTATTCAAATTCAATGCAAAATGATGCATTGTCTGAGTTTTTTTTTTTTTTTTTTTTTGGTTCCCTATAGGTCTATGAGCAAATTTCTTGCATAGCTTCTGTACAATGAATAAAAAAATCCATATTTTAAGCTCATTTCTTTTCTTCCTATCTGAGACTAATCAAATTTTCTATTACCACATCATCTTAATAGAAATGATCAATCTGATAAGCTAGTTAATAATTAATCAGAATATGACCATGTTTTCAACTATGATAGCTTTAGTGTAATTGCTTTTCAGTTCTGCAATATGTGGACTTTCTACAACCCGTATAAATCTAAATTTTTAAAATAAAAACTTTCTCAGATAATATACATTTTATATGCATATGCACATGTTTAAGATTCTCTATATTTCTTAGCTTGAATATTTCCATTCATTCTTTTTATTGTAGTTTTCTTCGAAAGCCTGATATTGAGATTTTCTGATATTACAGCCTAGTGTTAGACTTATTGTTGCTGTTGTTTTGGTTATAGTTAACAAAATTCCTTATTTCCTAACCAACAGTTTATTTACAGGCTCATACATACCCATATTTACTGGTATAATATGTAAACTGATCTATCTTTCACATGCTTGAATTTAACTAACTTTAAAATAACCAGTCTAGAAGGCCATGTTCTCACGTTAAATATCAATATTTTAATATAAATTCAAATCAGCAAATGAACAATATACACTAAACATGCATCTTGCTATGAAATTGCATTTGAATTATATATGTGAGCTTATGATCATGTTTTATGAACCACTGATTTCTACAATTAGATGACTTTATGAGCAATTATTATAATCACAAGTGGCATTTCTATAACTAGTAATAATATTACTGGAATTAAACTTTATCCATCACATATGTACAAAAGAAACCTTGGGGATATGTAGAATCCCTTAATAAGAAGAGAAAATAAGCATGCTGGGGTCTGTATATATGGCATTATTATTAATGAGAGAATATGAAACAGTATAGGAATATTAATAGAACTATTAATAGAGAGACTGGAAACTCAAGATACAGATTGTAAATAGGATACTACAGGAAAGTTAATAATGCTTGGCAGTAAGGACTTTTTCAAAGAGAATGTGAAGTCGTGTGAATTCGGCAGGATAAATATGAATGGGATGAAAGAGCTCTGCAAATGTTTTCAGAGAAGAAAACCTATTGTTCATTCAGACCCATAAATGACTAAACAAAAGTATTTACCATATCCTGTGCACATTTAGCTCTGAGAACTTCCTGAAATAAATTATATTAATTTAAAAATCTGTTTCCATGCTGGTAGTAGAAACCAATGAAGCATCTTCCACTAGGAGGGTCATAGAGCACAGTGGAAGTAAAATGAAGTACAGTTCCCTTTCTACCAACCAATGGTTCAGGCTTTTTTAAAAGAATAGTCTACATATTGTTTCTATGATAATGAAGGACAAGAAAGTCTAAGAAAAAAAATAATTAACAAGGTCTACCCATCCATTTAGTAAATAAATACGATCAATCCTCATTGCAATAAATTTTCAAATTATAAAATGGATGTCTTGCCCAAATGCTTAAAACCAATGACCAGTATAAGTGTCATGTCTTTGAAAAAAGAAAAAAACAAGATGAAAGGAGGGAGGGAGGGAAGGAGAGAGAAAGAAGGAAGGAGGGAGGGAGGGATAATATGTTTTCCTTTATTAAACAAGTACATCATTATATATGTATATATAATTATATATGTATATAATATATATAATTATATATGTATATAACATATATAATTATGTATATTTAAATTGTAACTTTATATAATATGTAACTATAAATTATATATATATATATATATAAAACTGCCCAACGTCAGTTGCCCCTTCTCCCCAACCTCCATTCAATCCTCATCATTTAGCGCTGTCTACAGAGTCTTGAACTCATTATCTTTCTGAGCTCTGTGGGACCTCACCCATTTTTCATTTTTCCTCTCCTCCTGCTCAGATGACTGGAAGAGTGCCAGTCTTTGATTAATGACAATGAAGAAAGACTTTGGGCAGATAAAGGAAGCTGGCCAAATTGGAGAAGCAAGCACAGAGGGACACACAGCAGACTGGTGAGGAACTGTGGGAAGAGCAGACAGCTCCAGGAGGAGCTGAGAATGCAGGGATTGTGACCGATTGAACTGGCTCTTCAGAAGCAAAGATCTCTGAAGTTAAATCCTGGCACATAACTTTCTATGTATGTGTGGTGAAGCTACTTAGCTCTGAAAGTTATAGCTCCTTAACTCTAATACTGTGAGGAAAAAAAAAAAAAAAATATATATATATATATATATATATATGCATACACACATATATATAAATGTAAACAGCAAATTTTTGAGGTATTTAGTTATATAGCAATAGAATATAGCTTTCTCTACTATTTGTGTGTTTATGGCTGTCATATTTATATATCTCCAGCCTCCACCTCTTTACTGAATGTCAGACTTGTTTATTTTACCACCACTTATTTGACATAGCCTCTTAGCAGCCTAATAGCTAACACAAACTTGATGTATAAAAACTGAGCTCCTGATCATTCTTTCCAAAGGGTTGAGCTACTCAGTCAGAAGAAAGCCTACTACACTCAAAACTCTTCAGGGCTTCCAAACTCACTCAGGATAAAATACATAGTCTTTATAATAACTTCTGAATTTTCTTTCTGTTGTCATCCCTTCGACTACCCCAAACCTCAATATTCACTCTTATTGAACTAAACCCGCCTCCTCTATATTCCTAGGAAAAAACTAGGGAGGTCTCTGCCTCAGATAGTTTTTTAACCTTGCTTCTTCTACCTAGAATATTATTTTCCTTATATCCACATGGATTTTTCCCTCACTGTCTGTTTAAATACAACCTTCTATGGCAACTCTAGATAAAATTTCAACAATGTCTTTTCTACCTATTTCAATACTACCAACATCCTTCCCTACTTCAGCATTTATGACCATATAGATATACACACACTTATGTTTCATGTTTCACTTACTTATTACATGGATATAAGCTCTATTACCATGGGCATTTTTTTTCCACTTCTTTTTTTACAGTATTTTATTCTTAGCCCTTAGAACAGTGCCTAGCACAAAGTAGGCACTCAAATTTTTATTGAATTTAAAAAAGATCATAATTAAAAGTTTTACTTTAAAATCATGTTCCATAAAAGACATAATTGATTTATGTATAATTGAAACAAATGATCCATCCTCTGGCTAGGTTTTAGTCACCTAGACATACTTGTAGGATGAAGCAGCTTTATTTTCCATTTAGCAACATTGTCCTAGTGTTGTTAAAGACACACTTAGAAAGGACCAGAAAGAATCAGACACTTCCCATCCTGAAATAAGCCATGGACATTATTTATTATAAGGCCAAACTTTTAACATGTTTCTAAGAAACGCAAACCTGCTTTGTGCTGTTTATATATGAACTTTATAGTAGACAGAGTTCAGAAACACATGAAAGGCAAGACATTGGAAGAAGAGATAAATGGCTTTATAGAAAATCTTCAGGATAAACAGATCTGGCTCACTGAAGGCAACATGAGAACATACAGAGGTGTATGGAATTCTTCAGACATTTCAAAGGTAATGCAACCATCTATCCCAAGAGACAGCATAATTTAAGTTATCTGAGATTAAATTGTGCTTCTCAAGGCTGCTCATGCTTGTCAGTTTAGTGATAAGCTGGAATTTGTCCTACAGGTAGTGTCCATAATTTTCCTTGTATTCCAGAAGAGTTGAGAACAAAGAGAAAAATGGTTTTGGGCAGCCAGCAAAGGAAAAAAAATCAGTCCAAAAAAAAGCTAAATTCAAAAATGAAAATCTGTACAAGCACATGTAAGGCATCATTTACAAGTAAAAAGTAATGATCTTGTAAACATTTATACGTTTCTAATGTTTTCTTGGATATAACATATGAACCACTTCAGTGTCTGGGCATTACTATCATGTTTACCATGAACTGCAGCAGAGCCCTGTCTTGTGTTCCCCAAGTCAATAAAGCTGGGAACTTGTTGAACTTCAGCTTGAAGTCTGGCAGCTAGCCCTAGAGGCACGAACTTAGTCCAGCCAATCTTATGTTCCCTCCTGGGACCTAGGGACCTAGAACATCATATTGGTGATTCAAATGGAGGCATTTCTAAACATTATTAAAATATGATGGTGGCAGCATCCAGCATCTACTGGCAGCAGTTCTGGGGGTAGCATCAGTGTCCAGCATCTTTACTAGTGGTGCCCTAACCAAACTGTTCTATTGATATGTATATGGCTGTGTTTCCAGCTGTGTAGTTTCCATTTAGTCTCCTTGATTCACCCTTAGCTTTTTGTAGCATGGTTCTAAGCTCTGTGTTATTTCTGTGAGCTACATAACTAGCTTCCAATAAAACCATTTATGCTTAAATTAAAACAAGTACACATTTTTTGTCTAGTACCAATATTTCCACTGGTTATGATTGCATAGGTGTGGAAATAATTTCTTCCAGTAGAAAATACGTATTTGGTGAGATATTTCATTTTATATATATGCTACATGGCTTACCAGTGAATAAGTTTATAGTTTGAAATAAAGTATAATATAAAAAATAAATAAGAAAAGAGAATATTGAAAATTTTAAGAGGGAACATCAGATCAATGAAACAGCAGTCCACATCCATGTTACTGGAGCGTGAAACAGGAAAATACTGCAATGAGAAAGTGTTTAAAGCCACCAGGCCCTTAAAATCTCATACAGAAACTGAAAAGGGAAAACCTGAGGGTAAAAAGCATGCAAGCCTTGAAATTGAAACTGAGGGAGACAACCCAAAGGCAACATTCACTGGAGCCTGGATGATCAGTCTGAAGGATAGAGGGAGCCTGAAGGCAAAAATGCATTCAGAACCAACAGTGAGTTTGAAAGGATCCCTTCAGGGCAAGATTCATTCTGGTTCTGACAATAAATTAGAGTGGGCTAAGCTTAGGGGCAGCATGCATTTAGGAAAAATAAGCAGATATCTAGAGGCAGGGTACATTTTTAATAAAAGGATTATAAGTCTGATTGGTAAGAGCTGGGATATGACAAACATTAAAATGTACACCATACAGCTTACAAGGAAATTTGATACTGAAAGAGAAAAAGAGAAAAATGGGATTGTCAGGGGTCAGCACATATTGATAAACCCTGTACTGAGTGTAGCATTGTGAGCCAAAGCCAACGTATATATCTCCCCAATCAGTTTATGTTAAGTTACTTATTGACTGACCTATT
This sequence comes from Macaca mulatta, assembly GCF_049350105.2. Classification (NCBI taxonomy): domain Eukaryota; kingdom Metazoa; phylum Chordata; class Mammalia; order Primates; family Cercopithecidae; genus Macaca; species Macaca mulatta. Next base: position 99,958,880 of record NC_133419.1, on the reverse strand, counting down.
TTCATAGCGTAAAAAAATTCTAGGAAATCAGAGTAAATTGTACTTAGTTAATTATATTGAGTTGGTCATTGACATTAGAGAAATCTCTTTCTTCTTTAGAGGAATAACATAAAATTTGGATATCTTAAATTAGTCGGGCATAATAGTAAGATTCTAACATCCTCTTAAGTAATAAACATCTCAGATATTACAACACATGTGAGCTGTATTAAAACAATTTTATTGGCACTCATAGTTATATTTGTTCTCTCTGAAGCCTTCACTGGCTATACAGCATAATGGGATTACTGACTAAAACTATGTTCTATCAGTAGCCCTCAAAGTGTCTTCACAGATCAGTAACATTGGCATCACCTAAATGGAAATTCTAGGGACCCAGCCCAGATATTTTGAATTCTGGGAATAGGGCATAGAAATATGTGTTTTAATAAGCCTTCTAGGTAATTACGATGGAAAGTTCTAGAATTACTGGTCTACATTAGTATTACCATGACTCGCATTCCAGAAAATTTTTAGCTTAGGAAGATGTATTTGCAAACAATTTTTGTTTAAGGAACTTCCTAATACTCATCTGAACAATAAACTGAGCACTTAAGTCCGAATATGAATTCTATGATCTTTTTTAGAAAAACAGATCATTCAAGTGGGCTTATCAACGATTTATTCTTAAGGTGCCTTTCAATACACCTATGAATATGCTACCCCTTGAGCCTTCTACCTCGAGATGTCTGACCATGGTGATGAGGTAAGTCTTACATTGGATTTGAGCTTGTACTTTTTCTGCCAAATTTCCCAATGCTTCTAGGAAAGAAGATAAGTTTAAAGGAATACTTGGATTAGCAGATCACTTTGGAAAGCTTTCATCTTCGTGGAAGCCTGCTTTATTGCCAACAATAGTACTATTTAACTGCATATGTTCTTCGTTACCTACAAGTGTAAGTCCCTATAGAGAAGAGGGCAGATATAGGTTCCTGTAAGTTTGTTTTTGAGTCAGCTTCAAATGGCCAATGAGTTCAAAGTAGGGCCCACTGAATCAGCCTCTTCATAAGACAAATGTTGTGGTACATCTCATATCAAAAACCTTAAGAGAGGTGTTTTTTTTTGTTTTTTTTGTTTGTTTGTTTGTTTTGTTTTGTTTTTTTTTCCTGTGAAAGTCTGGTTTGAGAGAAATCTTCTCTTCATTCAGCCACCCAGCCCTTCAGGAATTACCAGATTACCAGGTTTGTCATGAACAGCCAGCCATTAGGTTGAGGGGTAAGATAAGTTGCACAAGCAATAATTTGTGTTTCCAGACTCTCATGGGTTTGTCCCAGTCCTAGTTCTTGCATCCTGAAGACTAAACTCCTGCATCTTACATCTTACATGTATTTATATTAATATCCAAATACTTGTATTTATTTATTTTCTAAATGGCATACTTTCCAAGGATAACAGAATTACAGTGGCCACTTGAGGAACTTCAGATATAGCAAAATTATTCATCTAAAAAGTATATTAGAATAAGACGGAACAAACATTCAATGTCTGCTTATTTGATTGATATATTATTTTGGAGAGGATGAGGAAGTTTCCAAAAGAAATACAGGATCCAAACTAATTTCTTAAAATATTCCTCGCCTAAGGCAAATAAAAAATTTTCAAAACTTAAAACTCTCACTTAGGTGCTTCCAAATCACAACTTAAGCCTAATGGTTTTATCTTGTTAGGCTTCTGCCCTCATTATGTCCTCTTCTATTACCTGCTGCCCTTGCTCCTCTTTCTGACCTATTTTACTTCTATTGTGACCATCCAGAAACTTTCAACGTTCAATTACATCTTAACCACCCTTCAGAACAGGGAAATATCCTTATAGCAAAAACTTTATAAAATCAAAGACAAAGAAAAGTAGAAAAAACAGTTTGGAATAATTCAAAATACACCAGGGATCCCACAGCTATATCAGTCAGCTCATATGTTCAAAAAAAACTCAGATGTGAATGCAAAAAAAGGAAAAAACATTTATATTGAAAAGACAGAATAAGAAGATCCAGAAGATGACTTAAAAGACCCAAAGTTGCATAAGACCCCAGAAGAGTTTAGAAAAAAAATGTACATTTAGCATGACTGTTTAGTTGTTATTTTTTCTTTCCTATGAAAATAGATTAAACTTGATTTCAGGCTATCAACAAAAAACAAAATAGTTCACTGGAGAATTTAGGAATAGGCTCTTTAAAAACTTTTGACATATAGGAGTAGATTCTAAGCAGAAATAATCTCAGCTCTGTCATTACTTTTTGAGAATGACCATATGCCACAAATAGAGGCTTCAAAGCATAGAATATTGATCTTAAACTTGTAGTCACACAAATAGAAAGATTATTGTATACTGACTAAATGTATTGGCACATAAGAGGGAGTAGAGGTGGTGTCATAGAGGAATATTAGTCTATAAGTAGGATGAAGGGCCCTGTATGTCAAGCTCTGGAGCTGAGACTTCACCGTGTACTAGAGTCAAATTTTAATAAAGTTTAATTTGTGATTGCTGCAATTGTGGTATGTAAGATATCATTAGATATAAGAATTAGAAAAATTTCTTTTGTTATAGCATTACAGACAGATTGAAAAAGTTTGAGACTAGGCTCACAGAACACGTAGCAACATGACTCAGGAACATTCCCCCTAAATTATCATCATGTCCGTTTCATGTATCAATACTTTCCACTCTTCATCCAAGTCAACCCATCCAATATGTAGCCACTAGATGTCTTTCAGAGGTGAGAGCTTGGCCACATTAACTACTCTTTCAAAAATGTTCACAATTTGTTGGCACTTTAACGGAATTAAAACTCCTAACAATACAGTCATGTTTCACTAAATGGTAAAGGTATGTTCTTAGAAATGCATTAAGCAATTTCACTGTTGTATGCACAAACCTAAAGCTTATACACTATTATGTACTTAGGCTATATAGCCTATTGTTCCTGGGCTACAAAACTGTACAGCATGTTGCTGTACTGAATGCTGTAGACAGTTATAACACATTAAGTATTTGTATTATAATAAAATATACCTAGACATAGAAAAAGCACAATAAAAATAACATGTTCTAATCTTATGGGATGACCATATACATGTGGTCTGTCATTGGCTGAAATGTTACATGAAGCATAGCTGTACTTTTCAAGATTTTTCACCATTTTGCTCAGCAAAGCTCATGCACTCATACCATGTATGTCATCTGTGTGTATATATATGTAAACATATGTTATATATACACACATTTATGCCATTAATATGTAACATGCATACAATGCATACAATATCCATATATATAACCATACACCACCCAGTCAATATTATACACTTTGTTCTGCCATGCTAAACCACTATTTACAACTTCACAACTGTCTTAGCATGACTACTCTTGCCAAATTCTGTGCCTTTGTTTATTGTATTTTCTCTAATGAATTACACTTTCTTTAATCTTCAACATTAAAATGTAATTCATCCTTTCAAAATAGTCAGAGCTACTATTCCCATTATGCTTCTCTAACACTCCTAGTGGTAATATATTGTTTCCCTATTATTCTAGGAGTACTTCTATTCTATCATGGCTTGCCTGTTGACCATGAGTTCTGAAAGAATAAACACTTTCTTATGTCTTTATATAAACTACAATGCCTAAAAAAAAAAAGACTACTGCTTAGTACACGTCAATGAATTAATAAATAAAGAGCAAACAGATAGATTGACTGAAACCTAATCATTTGTGTAAAGTTTTCCTTCTCTCCTTCATTACATGGTAAGTCGGTGATTCTCTCAGCAAATATTTTACTTCTTATGTAATGGCTTCCTTACAATACACAGTACAATGCTCTCAACACAGTGGGTAATCAATACCTGCTGTTGACTGTTGAGGTAAAATAAATTTACAAAAATAAACCAAGCTTGTTTCTAGTAATAGAACTCCCCTTGGTGGTTTTTGTCATGTAAAATGAAATCACCACAGAAAAGTTTATGAATGATATGCTGAGTATCCCAAATAAATGTCATACTTTCAGATATAAGCACCATTGACTGCAGTCGTTATAGATAATGAAAATTAAGCAGGTCTCAAAGGGGAGAAAATTTTGGATGGCGTTAATGATTCAGTTATTTGCTTCTTTTCCTTTGGGACCAACTACACTGATGACATTACATTGAATTAAACTAAGTTGTAACATTGGAAATGTCTTTCTTGAAATACATTATAAAAAGGAGATCCATCTTACAATTAGAAAGTATAATATGATGAGGGAGAAAAGTACATGTCTCCTGAAACAGCTTCTACTAATGTGGTTGAAGTCAGCAAATTATTAATTTGCTAAATTTTAGGGATTCTTTTACTTCCTCTTACTATAAGTAATTTGGCCATGTTAGTTGATGCTATTCTGAACTTGAGGCTGATATAACTCAAATAATGCAAGCATTATGTAATATACATATATACTTATGGATGATATCAATATACACATTAATATATATGTATATACATATGTAGGACATTAATGTATACATATGCATATATAATAGTAACATATATAATATTAATAATTGTTATACACAAAACTGAATTTAAAAGAGCAAGCTATAGTTAAAAATATGCTGCGATTAATATCTTACATCAGAAAAGCATTATTGTATATGAAAACATATATTCAATTTTTAAATTATGTGTTCACTTGTTGAAAAAAAATGAAAATTCTGGAACTCTGAGAAGCCTCTAAAAATTATAAATTGCTAAATATATGCAATGCATAAACAATATTAACTATGTGCGTAACACTTAGAAATATATTAGGTTACCATTAAAGAGTCTATTTTTTCAACAAACACGGTAAATACCTTAACCTGAATGTGTACACTTGTATATTACTTTTAGATTTATTCCTCCAATCTAAAAAGAAATCTTTATTTCCTTAAAGTATGGCTTTTTTGTTCTCCAGGTTTTTTTTCTATTTGAAATATTTACTTTGATATTGGAGAACTTTTTTCTGACTAAGACTAATATTAATAGTTAAGCGAATGTAAATAAAGAATATGACATTCTCTACCAAATTTTAAAAGTTCATATATTTCAGATGATAAATCAGTTATAAATTTCTTTCGCACTTCTTTTTTCTTTACCCTAAAACATAAACAAATCCACAAACCGCTTTAGTTTGCCTTTCAAATTATATTATGTAAAATAGACATTCTTCTCATGGTCTCATTTTCTACTTTTCTTTCTACTGAAGTGTCAGTCAATACATTTCATCAGGGAGATGTTTTGTTTGGCACTAATTCTCAATACCCAAGAATTTATGGAAGTAATCACAGTCTGAAAGAATGTGTTTCTACTAGCTGTACTGCAATGGGTCCCGGATTTCCAATTTACAAGTTTTAAATTAATGGCTGTTTGCTATAAAACAAAAAGTAGTTTTCATAGAAACTAATTCATTGCATAATACTCTCACCATCAACTAGATTCACAACATCACCCACTTTGGAAATAAAATAAGAAACAGAACAAGCAAGATTTTATTCTTTCCTTTTTAAATTGGGAAACATGGAAAATAGAGATGATCAGAGTCATGTAAGGCTGTAACAAAATAAAAATATAAAATCTTTGATTTTCAGTCTTTTTTTACCAGTGTTGTGTAGATAACTGACAATAGGGGTATACAGGAGCCCAAATATATATAGGTCAAGTGCAGTCAGCCAGTGGTAGCTATGGGTTACACATCCGTGGATTCACCCAACTGTGGATGCAGAACCCATGGATATGAGAGGCTGACTGGAGTACTTGAACTTCTCCCGAGTTTGCTTTCCACTGATGAGGTGGGTCCTGGAAGCGATCTTCCATGGATACCTAGAGATGACTGGAATTTGAAAAAATATTATTGCTTTGCTTCTGTTCTCTCACTTTCTGTTCTTTATCTGGATAATTTTTCAAACATTTATTTATTTCGTGTAGTTTCCCATCCTGCAATAGTGAATAGATTTTGTTATATTTCTGGAGTAACTGGCACATGAAGGAACTGGGGTAACCATGGACTGTAGTTAATAAAGAAGAATATATTAGTTTCAGTCATGTTTCAAAAAGTAGTAGAATTTCCATGAAAATCTGAAATTTGTGTATTTACTTTTCTGTTTTATTTACCTAACTCAGGTAAATATGCAAATAAAGTTAAGTCAATTGCTACAATTACATCGATTGCTCAAGTTAAATTAATTTTACAAGTCAACTTCAATTTATTAAGTAATGCAGGTCATTATAGATAAGGAAAGTCAGGTGCAAAGAATATAAATTGTTCAAATGGAAGCACTGAATTTTGAACCCAGATGATTTGGCTCCATTATTAATATTGTTAACCCATATGTTTTATTACTTAGAACAGGTATGGTATATACTAGACCATGTTTCCCAATTCTCTTCCAGGAAGGGGAGAGGGATTGAATGACACAGCAGCAGGAGCAGCAGCCGAAATTTAAATTAACTATAAGTTTATATGAAATTAACAGTATTTTCAAGGCTGTAGTCATGGATTGTTAGTCCAGCTTTGTCCATGAAAACATACTAAGGAAAATTGAAGGCTAAGCCATTTCTGGTGCATTTCAGCAGAATATAAACCTTTTTTTAGTTAAGATGTGGGTTTAAGATGTAAGAAATGCCAAAATGGCAGTATTCATTTCTTTGGATTAAAGTCCTCTTGAATTTCTTGTCTAAACGATACAGAATTTCATGGTGTACCCCTCATTAGTCAGAAACTGTCTTTGCCAAACTGAAACTGTAGGACAATGTAGTTTGGTAATAGTTGAAAAACTAAACGTTTCACATGATGCACTGTGACTTAGAAAGGCACCAGAAAAACACACTTTGTGTGAAAAGTATGAATAATCAGTATGTATCAATTTCCTAGCCAATAATTTAGTTTATAACTAATTAATGTGAAAACATTTAAATGAAGGTACTGGGTAATATTTTTGGTATGTGAAAATTTATATGAAGTAATTTCTGAAAATAGAGAAATACTTGTGGAAAATGAATCATTTCGATATTGATTTTTTCCTTTAAGTTTGATTAAGGTGCTTTTTGTTTTGTTTGGAACGATTGATGCCACAGCATTGTAATGTGACATCACCACTGGACTGAGATACCCTTGTTCTGTCTTAGGTTGTGCATTAGTTCCCACACCTATTTAGTGTAGATCTTAAAGTTACTCCATTGAGTTAGTGTTTTGGGTCACCTTAGACTTTACCTATAAGCTGATATCACAGTCTGATTTACTATCATTTAAAGACTTAGTTTGTGCATTGACTGTGAAGTCATCCGAACAAAAAGGAAAAGTTATTCGAAAATGCTTTAAACAGGATACCATGATTTTTTTTTTAAGCTTTAGTATATATACGTCTGTGAATCAGCTCATTTTATTTCCAATTATATTTTGGAAAAAAATAAAATATACTGCTATTTTTTCATGAAAAAAATGAAAAAAGATTTAACTTTCCATACACATTTTGAAAATATGTTAGATACACTTAACATAACTGCACAAATCATGTAAAAGTCCCATAAACTGTACTCTTGAAAGAGTACAAGTCAATTTGCACAACTATTTAAAGTTTAAATAATCGTATAAAAATATATGTAAATGCTGCCATGTTTGACACAGGAGTCACAGGACACTTGTTTAATTTGTATATGAGCTGTGAAAATGTCAGTCTGTGCCATCATTTGTGGAGGTGTTAATTTAGTCATTTTGAAGATCTGTTCTGATTATTAGAGTAAAATATCATATACTGAAAAGCAGACCAGTTGATTCCATTAATAACAAGTTATTTTCAGTGCTCAGATGGCTGAATTTATTGATTAACTTTTACCAGATTAATTGCTGGAAATTGATGTCCACATGATTATTGTAACAAAATGTTATATACTTACTTTTGGAGTTCTTAGAAGACTGTGAAATTGTCTCTTTTTTTAACATACAATATTAGTTACAATTTATATTTTATAATTTCAATTTAAATACCCTTATTTTGAAAGACACACACCATACATATACACTCTTTTTGGTTTTTTGACAAAATTCAATGATAAGATCAGTGTTACATATTACCATTTCTCAATATTGATAATTTTATGACATATCTATTTCATATGCGCAGGAAGAAGTTAGAGTAGAAGACTAGAATATAAAAGGCTGTGAAGATAGTAAGTTCTTAATACATAAATATTGGCTGTTATTATTGATTTTGTTACTTTTTGGTTTCAAATATACTGGAAAACATTTTGATGTTTACTCATATTCTTCTTGTTTTGGTTAATCACTTAAAAATGGATAATCATTGCCATGTTTAAAATGACAATATTCATGCTTTCTCTCTCAACAAACATATTAGAAAAGATAGATGGACAAAGCAGAATTAGACTGCTTTAATAAAAAATATATATTATAAATAAAATGAATAAACTTTAATACAAAGTAACTCTTAAAAATGTTTCTTTTGCCTAATTTATTTCAATTTTATGAAGTCATTTCTGAGATAAAACGAGGGACTCAGTCAATTGTACATGAGGCTTGATCTTAAAATGCTAAATTCCAGTTGTGTCTGACAATTTATAATATGGCAATGGACAAGTTATATTTATTGCATTATTAGTAAGATGTTTGAATATTCTTATTTGCAACATTGCATTATTAGTAAGACAGTTGAATTTTATTAATTGCATTATGTAGTATTACTCCTTTTCTAGTACATATCCTGCCTGTGTAAGATATTTTCTTGAATTGATGAAAAAACTAAAACAAACAAACAAAAAACTCATGAGGATACTATACCTTTCTTGGCTTAAATTCCTAGCTAGAGTGCTGAGAAAATGACTCTATTGTACCACCCAGTGAGTAAACTGGTAAATAATTTATAAACAATATATCATAATGGAGTTTTATGAAACAGATAAATACTATAAATACTATAAATCTATAAATACTATATTTTTTCAAGAAAAGGTCTGCAGAGAAGTTTTATTTATAATGTACACTATTTTTCTAATATCCTATATTTACACTATTTTTCTAGTAACCCACAGTGAACACATATGGTCCCTAAATGTGTATTTCTTAGACTTTTCTTTTTGGAGACTGAGTCTTGCTGTGTCACCCAGGCTGGAGTGCAGTTGCTCATTCTTGGCTCACTGCAACCTCCACCTCCTGGGTTCAAGTGATTCTCATTCGTCAGCCTCCCAAGTAGCTGGGATTACAGGTGTGCACCACCACGCCCAGATTTTTTTGGTATTTTTAGTAGAGATGGGGTTTTGCCATGTCACCCAGTCTGGTCTCGCACTCCTGGGCTCAAGCAATCCACCCACTTTGGTCTCCCAAAGTGCTGGAATTACAGGCGTGAGTCACCGCACCAGGTCTTACTCCTTAGACTTTTGCAAGTTACAGGTCTCTACACACAGAGTTATTTACCTGGATACATATTCCATTTTATGTCCACTACTGGCTGCAGGCTATCATGGAATAACAACTTGACTGACAGCAGCTTGATTTACTCTCACCTGCTACTCAAGACTCTACCTTGGGCCGGGCACAGTGGCTCGCGCCTGTAATCCCAGCACTTTGGGAGGCCGAGGCAGGCAGATCACAAGGTCAGGAGATCGAGACCACCCTGGCTAACACGGTGAAACCCCGTCTCTACTAAAAATACAAAAATTAGCCGGGTGTAACGGCGTGCGCCTGTAGTCCCAGCTGCTGGGGAGGCTGAAGCAGGAGAATGGCGTGAACCTGGGAGGCGGAGCTTGCAGTGAGCCGAGATGGCGCCACTGTACTTAGGCCCGGGCCACAGAGCCAGACTCCATCAAAACAAACAAACAAGCAAAAAGACTCTACCTTAGTTTTGAGGTGTCTATTAGGTGAAACTTGCTCACCTATGGCAGAGTAGTTTTATATCCATATTACCACTGGTTTTCAATGGGTTATTTGCCCAGTGAGATTTCTTTAAAATATGTTGTGTAATAAGCTTGTTTACTAATAATCACTTCCTTTACATTAGTCAGTCCTATTACTGAACACCCCAATGCTTAAAGTTTTTCAATCTATTACGATGAGGAGTAATGATACTTCTATCTGGCAATAATCCTGACATATATGATAAAAATGCACAGCATACTTCAAAAAATTGTCCTCAGTTCTGAAATGGCTTTTAGAACTTCTCATGTAAAAAGCTAAGGTAAACTCTTCTGTAATTTATCGCAGTTCTCATTTGACAATAAACTTTATACATACAGATACAACTATATTAATTTGCTCAGGTAATGTATTTTATACCACCAGATGAAAAACATGCTTTCATAGATGCTCATTTGCACACAAATTAGAAAAGAATGCATAATTTTAAGTTAGCTTTGAGAATTAAATGTGATGTTGCATAAAATGTTTTTAGCATGCTATCAGGCACATAGCCAATAAGTATTAATTATTTGTGTGCTATATGATACATGTATAATTATTTTACCTATGTTTAATAAATGCTTTACTTGTAATTTAAATCAAAAGATTTAAAATCACATAATATAAAGGAAGTATCACTCTGGGATTAAAATGATTTTATCTTCCTTCTTAGCTGTGGCATATTAACTTGTTCACACCCTACATGGGATGCATCCTGACTATATCGATCGTTCTTTAGCACTTCAAAATAATCATGACTAACACTTATTTAGTGTTTTCTATATGCCAGGTATTATTTTATGGGCTTTGAATAGCACCTAATCTTCACAATAACATCATGCAATAAGTAGTATTATCATTTTACACATGAGCAGACTGAGGTACACAAAGGTGGAATAACTACCTCCAGGAGAGTAAGTGGTAAAGTTGGCTTCTGTACTCAGGCAACTTGTTTGTTCACTATGTTGTGCTGTCTCTCCTAATAACACTGATAATAGAGACACTGTGTGAAATTTCCCCATAAGAGTTTCCTTGTATTTTCATTATCATCATCCTATCTTGACCTGACACTTTATGGAGGACCCTGCTTTGGCTTTTCTCTAGCCATGCCCTACCCCTCAGGAAAAGGATTTTGACGGCCAACGAGAATTATCCGTGCCAAGTCTGCTCTAGAACACATTTAGAACACTTGGGATCTCAGAATTCTGTGGTAAAATGATCCAAGGCCTGTCAACATGGCCTGCAGAGGCCTCTTTACTTGGCCATCTCTATGACTGGACTGATGTGTATACTTGTAGGTTGGAGTGGTAAACAAGATGTGGAAGAGGCGAATTGAGCTTGGAAATGAGGACTAGATTGCTCACTTTTGTGCATAAAGCCCTTTTTGGTGTTGTAAACAAGATGGGCAGGCTGCAGATTAGAGATGGGGACCTGTAGCCAGCTTCTTCCAGATTCCACATTTTTGTACCAAACTAAAAGGAGTTAGAAAATTCCAAATTCACAACTGGCTTTTGGGGACTTACAAAGGGACATTTACCAAAGTTGGAGAATAGAATTTTGTTAGCTTAGTTTATGATTTTTGAATACTTATATATGATATGCAAGCCACTATATGTATTTTTGTCCCAGACCCCACAAATATTAAAGGAGGGCCTGGTTTTCATGCATGTAATAACCTTTTATGTGCAATATCTCATAATAGAATTTGACTGTTACTTCATTTTCTTTACCTACTAGGTCTAAGAAAGCCTATTTTTTCCACTCTGCAGTGCATATTGTTAAATTAACACTTTAAAGGAGAGCACAGAACATAATGGGGATTTAGTTCATTTTATTGACTGAATAACCAGTGGACTTCATTTAGACACATTAATAAAATTATCTCACACTGTCTCATTTAACACCTGAACATCCACAGAGCTGAAATGGTCATACGCAACAGTATATTACAGAGGCCAGGCTACTACAGGTGGCATTCTGAATCAATGCTGGCAGAATTTTCAGATTCTGAGATATTTAGTTAATACTGTCTAATATCATAAATTATATCCTTTATGTCTTTAAACTGAGCCTGTCTTAATTTTGTTATGCATCACAGTGGTATGAGTAGAAAAATTTGAAAGTGAATAATACTTAATATTCGTGAATTATGATGATTCAATCAACATCCATAAAGAAAGTTTAGAATATTTTAGGTTGATGGCACTAAAGAATTAAATGTTAGCACTTAAGCCACTTTTTAGAATAGTAAGCTCCTTGTAGTCTATTTTCATTAATGGCAAACAGCCATTCCTTAATTATAAAGCATTATATTTTCATACTGTTATTCGGTTAAGTATATCATACCAGATCTTTGATTGTGCAAGTTCTAATTATTCTAATATGATAAACTAATGAAATAATGAAATTTAGAAGTTAATTTTTATGGCACTTTTGTTTTAAAACTCTAATTCTTAACAAAATTCTAAGAAATGAGCTTTGCAAATGTTGTTTAAAAACATATTTTCTTCCTGCAACTCCTTTCCTAATATTTACTCTTTATTTTCTTATAAGGATAGGCAGGGCTTTAGCAGAATTAATCCAAGGTCCAGGGGATATCTCTATAAAAGAATGGAAGGTGAATGGTCAAGATAATTTGAGCCTGGCAACAAAGAGAGCTATAGCTCTTGAGAAATGTAAATTAAAATGTAAATGTATGAGAAGGATTGCAATCCCTAGGAGTTAAAGTAGCATGCTACAGAGATCAATGAAAACATTAATTCTTCAGTTACTTGAGCTGTACATTAAACACCTGTCCCAGACTGCATCTACGCTCATTCACATTTATTCATTCATTCATTCAATAAGTATTTATCGAGTGCCCACTAAATCCCAGGCATTGTGCTATGTGCTAAATACACGAAATAAGAGTTGAATTATTCGAGTTTAAAGAAGGGAGGTACATGTGCAGAACGTGCAAGTTTGATGGCAACATTTCTAAAGAAATTATATTCTAGACCTGAAATATAGGCAGAGATTATTCAGGAGAAGAAAGAGGAAGTAATGTTTCAGACCAATGGGACAAGAGGTGCAAAGTCAGAGAGATTGGAAACACATTGGCATATATATATTTGTATTTTTCTATGAAATCATTTGCCAAACTAGGCTAGTGCTATGGCCAGATTAGGGCTTATCAGTCAACAAAAATATGTAAATAATTATCATTGACTCAGAGCCATTAAAATTAAATTATGAGCTCTTATTCATATAATAGATATCCATTTGCACATCCTTCATAAACTATCACTGACACCTTTCTGTGTTGAACTGAAAGATTGGGGCATGCTCTTTATTACTATTATGCTATTTATTATTATAGTAAATTTAATGACATAATATTCATAGATATCAAAAACTATACTTAACGAGAGCAGTCAATTGAGATAAAAGAACATGATAAGATTCATACATTCATGTATTCCTTTGGTAAGCATGTGTTGAGTGTCTACTTGCAAGTAACTACTAGGTGATGAGGATAAAAAGATGAGTTAAATTGTTTTCAGTGAACACAAAGGAGGAAAGTAAGGTATGCATACAAAAGAGTCTGAAGTGTGAGAGTGGTCACTTAAGTAGAGGCAAGAGGAGAAACAGACTTACTTTTATTTTTAAGACTGTACCAGTTTGCATATGTGTTAGGCCAAAAGAAAGAAGGTGATAGAAATGGAGAGACTGAAGATATTAAAGATATGGCAAAAATCAAAAGGAGAGAGGCCTTGAGGAGAGAATAAATGATTGAACAAAAGCAGATGTGGAAAGAAAAAGTTTGAACAAATAAATGTTACAGGAAAATTTTAAAATAAAGAGAAAGTTATTGGAGTTGGCTGCTGGTGATAAATACTTACTCCATAAAATGTAAGTTAATGTACTGAAAATTAAAGGTCAGGCCAGGCTCAGTTTTGTGTTCTCATTGAATAAACGAGAAATAAGGTTTGAGGAGATTAGTTCAAAATTAAAACAAACTTTACACTTCTTTCTCTTAATAGATTTGGTTTAGTTCCTCCTAAGTTGATGATGATGCTGATGATTGGAAGGGCATTAATTACACTTTGTAGTTTTCAGAAGTTTAATAGTGAGCCCTAAAATTGTGACCAAAGAAATGTTAATGCTAAATACTTCAGATTTAAGACAATTCTTTCTCTTCTTTTACCGTAAAAGGTAGTTGAAAGCATACATAAATATGCAACTCTATATAGTCATCAACAAAACATTTAAAAATTGATACGCAAAATGTTGCTTCTTGCATAAATCATTCATAGTAAGATTGAAACACTGCTAATATTTAAAAATGGGTTGATAAATAAACAGCAAATAAACCTAAGTTGAATAGAACTGTTCTCATTTTTTCACTTTTACTTTTGCACAAACTTAACATTTCTTTGATTTCTCTTGATTTTTCTTTGAATTTATATCTCATGTGTTTCAAATTTAAACTATGTGAAAAGAAATGAAATTAACTGGTAACTATAAAGTTCAGTATAATGTGTACCAAATATTCTCAAGTATCCATATTATGGTAATCAGTCTGATGCAATATTTACCTCATATCTTATAAAATGTATTTACTATATATACTAAATGTTATGATGAAACAAGCTATAAGAGCTTTTTCTGTGAATAATATTTAAGCCACACGTTCAGTTTTTGAGAGTTTTCATGGTATTTATCTTTAAAACACACACACACAAATACAATGACAAAATGCTTTCGGTTCTGATCACTCAATTATATTTTTCCTATCTTTATCTCAAAGTTTGCATGTATTTGTATCATAGAGTATCATGTTTTTCCACTTTCTGCATCATTTTTCCCCTTTTTGGTGGTACCTTAGCAAAATAGTCCAACATGTCTGTATTCCCATGCCATTCATCTGCTGCTGAGCAAATACTTGCTAGGTGACTGTTTTTATCAGAGTGTCATAAATTTCGTGAAACTGAACAGTCAGTAAATCTCTTCTCTGTATGCAATAATCTATTGCCTAAAATTACTGAACAAATTAAAAATGAATATAGAAAAATTGAGTATTTTCTTAATACTCTGAGCTCCTACACATTTTAAAGTGTAAAATCCTCTGACATTTTTTCTTAGAAGTTTAGAAATACTAAGTAACATTTATTTTAAATGTTAGATAGGGTACTGCTGATTCTTTCACGCCATCTATTTCTCAACACAAGGGCCATACAAGCTAAGACAACAACTGGTTTCTTTGTTTTTGGATCCAATGCTCAGGAGCAAGTACATACACACATTCATCCCTTCCCTTGTTAAGCAACTGTCCACCATTCTGTAAAATCACAGAGGTAAGAAGGTAATTTTAATTGTATGACAGTGGAATGTATGTGACTCCAGCTAGCATCCTTGTGTTTGACACTTGTAAACTCTCTATTTTCCTCTCATCACAAGGGGAAGTCTTGGTCTTCCACTTCGCTTTTACTTTTAGTGTTTTCTATTGAGGCAAAGTGAATACAATGAAGAGCAGCATGCCTTTTCTGAGTTTGTCTAGTGATAGAAAAAATGAGAATGTGGAACCTTTATGCAGTTCAACAGTATTTCCTATTAATGACACAGCACTCTTGTTGAGAACGGATTGATCTGAAGAATGGTATCTCAAGATAAAGACGACAGACGAAGAGGAATAAACGAGGTAATACTCTGTTCCCAGACTTAAATATAGCCAATGATCTGAAAAGCCAAGAAATGCTTTGTGGTTTGTTGAAATAAATTCCTCTTTAAGATCTTCACTTTGGGCTACAACATATTTGTTACTTTTTTATTGCTGATGTTTCTACATGAATTTATGAAACTGAATTAATGGACTCTATTCTTAATTCAGTTTTCAAAATTTTCAATAGTTTAATATTGATTTGAAAACAAAAAAGTCTTTTCAGTTTTCAATCAATTATTTACTCCTCTTATGATGACTTTATTATCTGATAGAGAAATATGACATTTTAGCTAGTTGTGAACCTGTTGAATTGAAAAAGCATTATATGATCAATAGAACTAATAATCAAGTTTAAGATTTATTTTAGTTACAGATGGGACATTTTACTTATCAGACCTATTTGTGATTTGGTTCAGTGGCGAAGTCCAAATATAATGTATAATATATCTTTCATTATAAAATGTAAGATTTATTATTCATTTTATAATGACAGATGTATTATACACACATATATATGTACTACATATTATAAGAGGTTGTAAAATAATTTATATCCTTCTTGTTTTTTTGCATTAAGAAGTATTAACTTTGTAGAAGTTATGGACAATTATAAATGATGTAAAAAATGAAAAATATTTGCTCATATTTCAGCAGAGCTAAAAGAAGCATTGGTCTACTGCTCATGTTTTTGTAATAAGCAATATTACATGCTTTGTAACAAGCAATGCAGGCATTGTAAAATTCATTGAGTCAGTGGAATTTAAATTTTACAGCTAGACAGGAGGAATAAGTTCTAGCATTGTTATATACCACTGATGACTACAGTTAACAGTAATGTATAGTTTACAATAGCTAGAAGGAGAATATTTATCGTTACCAACACAAAGAAATGATAAATGTTTGAGATGATGGATATGCTAATTACTCTGATCTGATCAGTATACAGTATATGTAACATCAATGATATTATCAAAACATTACTGTGTATCTTATAAATATTCACAACTATTATTTGTCAATTAAAAGTACAAAAAACTTTTATCATAATTTCTTTCAGAATAGACAAGTGTAATATCTTTATTCCAATTAGGGAACTACAGCTTGGACAAATAATTAGTCTTATTGATGTTATTAGATGAAGGACCAGAAATGAACGTATAAGCACTTAACTGAGAGCTCACTCTGTGTTATACCTCACTAAAGGTAATTGTTCTTTATGAAGTATTTTTCAATGTTAGCCTCTTTAAAGCACTGTATTATTTAGAGCAGAATGTATTAAATTAAATTCTGCTCTAAATTAATAAAAAATTAATTAAATAAATACCTCGGTGTTTATGTTAGGTAAAGCAGTTTACAAAAATTATCAAAACACCTTCTTATCTTTAAAGCAGCTTGCAATCTCCTGATAGGAAAAGTAATTTTTGTAAAGAGATGTCCCAGCCGGGCGCAGTGGCTCACACCTGTAATCCCAACACTTTGGGAGACCAAGGCAAGTGAATCACGAGGTTAGGAGTTCAAGACCAGCCTGGCCAAGATGGTAAAACTCCGTCTCTAATAAAAATACAAAAATTAGCTGGGCATGGTGGGGTGTGCTTGTAATTCCAGCTACTTGGGATGCTGAGGCAGAGAATTGCTTGAACCTGGGAGGTGGAGGTTGCAGTTAGCCAAGATCACGTGACTGCACTCCAGCCTGGGTGACAGAGTGAGACTCCATGTCAAAAAAGAAAAAAAGAAAAAGAAAAAAAGAAGAAAAAATATGTCCCAAAGCATTATTTTGGCAGAAAATGATGTCAGCAAAAGTATAGAGATGGGACAACTAATTATAGGTTTTGGTAGTACTGTGGCTGAATTTAAAATCTATCCATTGTTGTAGTTGCAAAGGAGCCTAGAAAAGAGTTGCTAAAGAACAGTTATGGAACTCCTTAATGGAACACTGCAAAGTCTGAAATGTGTTCTTTAAACTGTGGAAAGCATTAAAGCTTTTAGAGCAAAGAAATGACATGACAAGCTTGAGTCCCTGAAAGATTATCCCATCAGAATTATTGACATGTTGGAGAATAGAAGGAGAGAAACCAGTCTGGAGAAAAAAATTTCCAGTGAGATTCCCTGAAGGAATGTTGAGTGAGTGATATTTAGAAGGCTACTTTGAATATGAGAAAACGGGCTTATTTATCTGGATTGTTTTTATGTGATTGAAGAAGACAAAATTATATTCTCTTCATTGGATCTCCACTGGATCTTCTGCTTACAGTGGAGGGAGAAAAGAAGACAATGGTATTTACACAAACATCTCTATAATTTTCACAGACATGAATTTTATTTCTTATAAAATCTGGCAATGCCTCAAAGCATTTTAAATTGACTTCTTGCTGCTATGTGTTTGTTTCTGTTAATATGTAAAAGGACTAGGAAAAAGATCAACTCAGAACATCACTGGCAAATGGGTAGGAACCATAGGTCAAATAAAAAATGTGTTATAAACATAAAGGGATGTTCAAATATTAAACATAAATTAAAATAAAAACATACTTTCTTTTAGAACAATTCTGTTAGGCACAGAACAAGCAGTTTGGTAACACTGTGTTGGCTACAGTGGGACGAGACAGACATTGTAATACACTAATAGTGGGAGTATTAGTTGGTATCTTTGCTATGGAGGGAAACTTGGCAGTAAAAGCAAAATTTTAAGTGTACGTTCTCAATGACCTAGCAATACAACTTCAAGATCCATTCATATAAAATTCATAACTAAGAATTTTAATTTCATATTTGTTTTCATATGAGAAGTAAATTGATGGATAGTTTTAGGTGAGGAACTATTCATATAAATCATGTATAACTTTATCAAAAGTACTCTTAAAAAATTACATACCTTTTTGTTATGTAGCTACCCAAAATTAAGAAAAATTGATACATTATCTATAAATAGAATGCTATATGTATAAAATAATCTCTTAATGATTACTACTTCTGAGGGAGAGAGTTGGAATACTACTTTAGGAGAGAGGTTTAGCTTTAATTACATTCTTTTTCATAGCAATTTTAAATATTTACAATAAAAATAATTTTTAAAAAGATGCTTTAAGTTGTACAACATGTTTTGATACACATACATATAATGAAATGATTACTACAGCCAAGCAAATTAACATCCATCATCTCATGTAGTTACCTTTGTTAGTCTACTCTATTGGCAAATTCCCATAGACACTATATTACTAACATAGTCCTCATATTGTACATCAGGTGTCCACACTTATTCACTTCACATAACTGCAACATCTTTGTACCCTTTGACTTCCATTTCCTCATTCCAACCTCCATCCACCCTCACCCGGTACTCCCACTCCTGGTAAGCACTGTTCTATTCTTTACATAAGTAAGACACTGCAGTATTTTTCATTCTGTCTGGCTAACATCACTTACCAAAATACTCTCTAAGTTCATCTATGTTGCTAAAAATGGCAGATCTCCTCTTTGAGGATAAGTAATGTATAAGAAATTCACACAACTTCATAGTAAAAATAAAAATAAAAACTTGATGAAAAATGGGCAAGGACCAGAATATATATTTTTCCAAAGAAGACATAAAAATAGTCAACAGCTATATAAAAAGGTGATATCACCTTACACCTTTTAAGATGGTCTTTATCAAAGAGACAAGGGATAACAAGTGTTGATGAGCATGTGAAAAAAAAAAAAAAAAAGCACTTGCAATTTGGTAGAAATTTAGATTAGTGCAGTCATTGTGGACAACAGTAGGGAGGTTTGCAAAGAAATTAAAAGCAGGGTTATCATATGACCCAGAAATCTTCCTTCTGAATATATACCCAAAGTAAATAAAATCACCATCTCGTAAAGATACCTGCACCCCCACATTGATTGCACCATTGTTCACAATAGCCAAGATATGGAAACAACAGAAGCTTCTGTCAATGAATGAATGGATAAAGAAATTTGTGGTACATTAGTCCCTCCTTATCCACAGTGTGACTTTCCACCGTTTAATTTACCCAAGGTCAGCTGTAGTCCACAAATATTAAATAGAAAATTACAGGAATAAACAATTCATATTTTACATTTGCACCATTCTGAATAACAAGATGAAATCTGCTGCAGCCACACTGTGTTCCACCAAGATGCAAATCATCCCTTCCTCTAGCTTATCCACACTGTGTATGCTACCTGTCCCCTGGTCAATTACTAGCCATCTCAGTTCTCACACAGATAATATATAAAAAATATAGAGTTTGGTACTAGCTGTGGTTTCAGGCATCCACTGAAGGTCTTGGAATGTATTTCCCACAGAAAAGGAGGGACTTCTGTACATATATTTATACAAATAAAATATTCATACTATTTCATACTTCTAATTGTGAATTCCATATTAGAATAAAAAGAGATGAACACAATAGTGTTCATTCAATCAAGATTCCTAGTCATAAGAAATACTTTATTAGGTGGTCTTTAAGTTTACAACACAACCAATGGAGCAGATCATTTGTAATCTCACAAAAAAATAGGTAAAAAATCATATTTGAAGTCACTTTTATACAATATTTGACTCTCTATAAATGAAGAGTTAGAAGAAAAAGTTATAATTATTTTTATTACTGGAATGCAATTCTCCTTCAAAATAACTTGTTTTCATATATCCATCCTTAAAATGGAGTCTGTATTATTTTGTCTATGGGAAAAAGATTCATAAGGTGTATTTATTTTTTTTCAGGTTTTATTTTTATCTCATGAGAAAATTTGAATTCTTCTGGTGTGTTTGAAATGTAAGAATAAAGTAACTAATGATAGAGCCATTCCTACACATAAAAAAAGGAATGTATCTGAGATAGATAACTTATTCAAGCATTAAAGACAAACACTAACCAACTAGGGATTAATATTTACTAAAGGTAGTTAATCACAGAAGTACATCAAGGGACTTTTAATCAACTATTAAAGTTTAATAGATGTTTTAAAAAATCTATTAAACATCTCAATTTTAAGACATCTATTAAAATTCTGACATTGGCCCGGCACAGAGGCTCACACCTGTAATCCCAGCACTTTGGGAGGCCGAGGCGGGTGGATCACCTGAGATCAGAAGTTCTACACCAGCCTGGCCAACATGGAGAAACCCCATCTCTACTAAAAATACAAAGAATTAGCTGGGTGTGTTGGCGCATGCCTGTAATCCCAGCTACTCTGGAGGTTGAGGCAGGAGAATCGCTTGAACCTGGGAGGCAGAGGTTGCAGTGAGCCAAGATCATGCCATTGCACTATAGCCTGGGCGACAAGGGCGAAACTCTGTCTCGAAAAATTAAAAAAAAAAAAATTCTGATATGTAGGAGATATTAGACTATATATAATGTCTACACAGGAGAAGTTATAAGAATTATAACTGAGAACACTAGGTCATTTCTTCCTTCTAAATTAATATTTATCCAAGCAACTGTATGGCATTTCTGAATAGTTGGCATTTTGATATGCAACATGAAAAACTAAGCCATGAATTTAGACCTTAAGAATGATTATCTTAGAAGAAAAATACATGGAGCAAAGATTAAAAGACACCTTTGTTTCAGGTGAAATATCAATTCCAGGTTTGTTTGTTTGTTTTTAAATAGCTCATGGTATAAATATTTATTTAATGACTTCCTCACTAAACAGTACAAAATTGCTTTCTATCAGCTCCCTCTCCTGTCTGCTTGGTGGCTTTCTTCATCTTTCTTTTTTCCTCTCTATCCAACAGTTCCAGACCCAATAAATTTTTCTCATACTTTTTTGAAAGAAAATATTCTTATCTGAGATTTCTTCGTTCCATTTCTTTCTGCTATATTATATCTTCTGCAACAGTGGAATAATCAGTAAATGTTTCAGGAAGAGGTTTACTTATTGGATGGGTATAAAGGACATACATACTTAAAATATTATATGATTTACCACACAAATAGTAAAATGTGTTTTTATTTTATAATAACTCATTGCCAAAGTAGCCAACCCAAAAAAGCTACCATAGTAATATATATCTATATGTCATTTTTGGAAAAATTTGTAAAATGTTTACAAGCTTAAATCATTGTATTTTTGCTCTAAAATACAATTCACAATTTAAAAGATTTCAGTTTAGATTTGTTTTAAAGAGTTAGCATTAGACACCACATTTGTAGCACAAGTCTGTTTCAAAATATTACTTTTTTAAAGTAGCAAAACAGACAATAAAAGTGAAAAAGAATATAATTGGGGAACATTATTAATTTCAAATGAATGTATTCTGTACTATTTTGTTATCACACAGGATTCAAAAGACATTATGTAAAATATCTTCCTCTACCTACAAAATAGAATCTATGCTCTAAGTAATTTTGTAAAGGCAAATGAATGACTTCCCTTTTCAGGCCCAACAAAACAAAATTAAAGTAAAAGGTCCAGAAGAGGTAATCACTGTCAAAATGAGCAAGTAAAATAAGGTCATTAAAAGAAAACATGTCACCATCAGCAAGTATATATGAATACACAGCATCCAGCCAAGAAAATAAGTGATTTTATTCATATTTAGAATCCTAGAGTTATTGTACCCACGTATATTTATACTAAATTTAAATAATTTTATGCCTTAAAACGTATAAGGAAAAAAAGAAATTTTATAAGCATCTATAGCTGAAGATATGAAGTAATTTTGGTTCCTAAATCTACAGTCTCATTTCCTTCTTGCAAAAAGAATGATGAGTTACTAGTCAATATCATCTTTTACAGGGAAAGAAATGAAAACGTATAAAGGTTATTGTGTCGCTCAGGGAAACACCTGGGTTAAACCTGTGTCTAAGAAGCTCATGCTCTTTTTGTGACCTCATCATATGCCATGAATGTGGTTTCTTCTCTCTTCTCTCTCTTCTGTGGAGCTCATTCTAGATGCAGTTGTCAATCCCTAGATTTTCATGTCATTCCATTCGTCTCTTTGTCAAAACCTCATAACTCACACAGTCATAGAGTAACAGTGGATCAAAACCTGAAGAATATGCTTTAAATTCATTTACTTTAATTCTTTTCATTGAGAAATTAATAAACTAGGGAGAGAAGCAAGGTGACCTGTACAAGTCACAGTAAAGGGAAAAACTGGGAAGAAACTCAAATATCATCCAATATTGAGATAAATATTATTCTCTTGCTTAAGAACAAAATCCCAATTTTTTCAGTTTATCTCTTAGAATCCTCCAAATTTCCTCATTTTATATATTTTTAACTTCTCTCTTTGCATTAAAAGCATTCTTTCTGTACATTAATTAGCTTTCCTACCTTTTTCCTACACATTTGTTTTGTTTCTGCCTCTCTTTACAACAACTGAAAAGAGTTTGTCCAGGAAGTTAGTTTAATGCATCACAACAATGACCATTTCTGTTCCTCCAATGTTTCTACAGTCTTTTACAGGTATTTTTTCCTTAAGTTTCTTATTAAGCTGTGTCCTGACTGAACAATTTTCCATCTTTTCATTGTCAGTGGTCAAACTTCTCACTTCCTTTGAATCCCCAAAAGCATATGGTATCAAACATACTAGATTTATTAGAAGTATATATTCGAGAAAATTCTTTGAATAAAAGATGAGATACACAGAATAATCTTTAAATGCTGATGTTCTAAAGATCTCAATATCCCCTTCCACAATTAGAACATGATTATGTCTCATTTAAAAAAAAAACAATATTTTGGTAGACAGATAAGCTTAGAATGAGAATTGAAGTAAAATAAAAATTTCCTCCTAGACTTAAAACTTTAATGATTTTAACACTATCATTTTTTTTACCATTGAAAAGTAGATATTTTTTCTTGTATATTACATTATGACAGGTATTTTGTATGTAAAGATTGTTTCTTGTCCAAAATTATACAGCTAATAAGTTTTAAAGTCAAAACTAAACCTAAAATTCAAACACCAAATCCTTTAATCCATATGGCTCCCTATGTTAGATATATTATTATAATTATTAAAATAAGGTTTACGGTGATTTCTGCCACTATTACTACTATTAGTATTTGGAAACGGCCATATAAGCAAAGCTTCATTGGCTTCATAGTTAATCCACTCCTGCAAAGTAAGTTTTATCAGCAGCACTAATATGTCATACTAAATAAATGAAAGAAATCAATCTTATTTATACCATATAGAAATGGCTTTTTTTTTTCCACAGCATCTCAGCCACATTCATTTTTACCTTGAATTTGGCTATATCATGAGAGATTAGATGGCTCCGAGATATTAAAGTGAGCAGTGTAATGAGATGCCAAAAAACACAACATTCATTTAAAGTGGTTAGGTGAATCTTGGAACCAAAATCACTTTAAAATAACTTAGGCAATGGAAAGTAAATGCAGCAATTAGAGAACTAACGTTAGCATGAAATTGTCCAAGCTGGAAAGGCTCATTAGGAGAAAAGTTAACAGAAGTCTCCAGAAGGAGAAATACTGAAAATCTGCATCTTAGTCACATACACCTCTATCACTGCATATTTCACATTGAATTATATTCACCCTATGTGTGTATTTCCTCCACCAGGTTGTGAACTATTTATTCTCTTTTATATTCTTACTTTGTACTGCCACTGTCCACAGTAGACCATTTCTGTGAGTAAATTAATGTTGAAATTGCTTTAAATGTGAAAGAAATTACTTTTCATTAATTTTACTTACTGTGGCCCTTACTAACAAGACCACGTTAAAGAATGAGAAACAAACAAACTCAGTCATACATTTTTAAAATAGTTAATATGTATATTTTCATAAAATCAATTCTGGATCATTTAACTTCAATCTCAAGTAACTACTCCTCCTTACTAAGATTACTGTTATTTGAAAATGTTAAAGAATTGAATGTAAGTTTTAGGAAAGTAAATACCTAAAGAAAGTAAAAATTCAAGAACGAAAATGACTATTCATTGGGCTTCAAGAATATGTTTTATATTTTATTTGCAAATTGGGGTTTTACACTTAGTATATAAAATACTTCAAATAAAATATTGACATTTTTAGTCACAGTCTTTCATCTCTACTACACTTATCGCGCTATCTTTAAATATTCAGTGTTTAAAGAAAAAGAGTCTTAAAACTTGAATTCATTCCCCCCAACACATAAATTGCTTGTCACAATTTGACAATTAAAGCAGCAGAAGAAGGCATCTGTAAAAGTAATGTAATACCAGAAATTCAGCAATATTTAAACTGCCTTCCACTCCAATGCACTATGGTAATTTTATGTTTTATCATATTCAGTTCTACTGAGGAATTTTTAATGTATATATTCATTGTAAAATAATTTATATGACATTATTAAAATTAAGCATAGATAAACTTTGGTTCAGATACAATGATGATTAAATAGTATTACAGTTCCAAATTGTTCTCTATTAATCTCCTTTAATATTATCACAGAAAGACTAGAATTTATATACAAGTTGACATTTGAATTTTAAAACAGAATAATAGTGCATATTTCTAGAGATATATTCTCTGCTTTATTAGCAAATGCTCTAAAATCGTTACTACCTTTAAAAAGTCCATGAATTAAATTTTACCCAAAATTTGTCAAAGAAATATACTCTCATCTACATTTCTTGTTGAGTTTCTATTTGATTTAGGGCTTCCATTAAACGTTTATTACTAGGAAAAAAAGAAAACCTGCCAGTCTGGGAAAAATCAAAAAGTATTATAGGGCAAATGGATGTCCCCTTACATATATGCCATGGAATCAAATCACTTAAATCCTTCTTTCTACTTAATTATAACACTCTAAAAGGTTCCCAAGTTTCCTAATTAAAACTGTCAAAAAAAAAAAAAAAAAAAAAAAAACTTCTGTCATTTGATGTAGCTGTTGAGTGCATACCAAGTTCATTGTGAAAAAGTTCCCATCTAGCAGTTAAGTTCTATAGTTGCTGGTTAAGAGAATGTGGGTACAGCAGTTTCTAGAGTTAATATAATTGGATCTTAAATTTCTAATCTTAAAAGACAATGTTTTACAGATAATCAGTGGCAACAAGGAAATTACCTATACTTATGTCCTAATATAAGGATTTGATGTGAATAGATACAAAAATAATCAAGATGTCCACAGTATAAAATAAAGTATAAGCTATAAATAGCTCTGATCTTAAAATTTAAGAGATGTGAGTTCTAATTCCATCTTTTGCATTACTTGCAATGTTGAACACATCACTTCACCTTTTTATACCCTTGTTTATTAGTGAATAAGCTTTATTGAGAATAGGTAAAAATACGAGCTCTGTATGGCCCCTTCCAATATTAAATGGTATTTATTGTCACTTTTTCCTAAGTGTCCCCTAATTAATCATCAAAAAATCATGAGATTTGTGCTGAATTTGAATGATATGGTTATTTTAGCATGAACTCTCATTCATCAGCTCACACATTAGAATAACAGCATCACAAAAGGAAGAAGAGAGTATTAAATAGAATTATGAAGCTTAGAGTTTCAATTCTCTCATCAATGCTATAATTTTGAAATTCATATCGAAAATACAAAATTAGAAAAGAAATAGTGGTCATTAACAAGTTGTTTTAATAATTTTTGCTATATGGGAGATAATATTAAGCCAGTCTATATCTGTTAGAAAACAATATGAAGAGGAAAGTTTTAAAATAACAAAATAAGGCAAAATACAATACCTAACAGATTAAACATGAGACTTTTCACAATGTTTTCAGATATATTTGGGGTCATTCAACCTGTTCCAGTGCCCAGGAATTCCTATTATATTTAATGATCATGAAACTGTCAATTAAATAAAAAATTTATTTTTAGAAAACAATAATTCTTTTAAAAATTCCTATTGTCACTCACCTGTAATTTCTAATAATATTACTTTTAGTCATCAGGGATTTTGTCTAGTTTAGTAAATTTAAAGGCTGAAGAACATAGTATCTCAACAAATATTGCACAATTGAAAGTAAGTTCTTGCATGTAACTGAAATGGGAGAACCTAGGTGAATTAAAATAGTTGTTATAAATTCTTGAGTATTGCCTTTATAATTTGTTTAATTTCAGAAAAAAATCCTTCATAGTTACAAATATAAAATGAATTAAGAAAATAAAGATAAAACTTTATATACTTAAAAGTAAATTTCTCACAAAATCAACATCCCATTTCTCTACTATTTATATGATAAATAAAAACTCCTGCAACTAATGAAATATTTGTAAAAATACATTAATAGACCTGGTTGCAGCTCCAGATACTTTATTACTATCATTATAATATCTCTCGATGAGAACATCTCAGTATTTTTAGCCTCATAATGAATGCTTCTGCCAATACTCACAAAAGGAAGAGAATTTCAATTTTTTTTCACCTGTATAATCAGCAACATTTCTCTTCATAAACATATACTACATTTACTACTGGATAGTAATAGAAGATGAGATGTTCTCCTTTCTGGGTTGTTAGCAGCTGTAAGAATGATATGAAGTACATCTCTACTCCCTTCATAAAATGTTTAAATATATATTTATACTTTTCCAGTCAATGGGTATGAAAGACAATTTTTGATCTTTCACATAAATGAAATATTTCTTGCCTAGATGCAATTGCTTTGGATACTGTTCAGTTTAGTCACTTTACCTTTAACCGGCTCCATATTTTCTAGTAAAGATATTAATCATAACAATATTTTTCATCAAAAACTCATAAAATGTATTGGCTCCTTGCTTTTTATCTAGGCCTCCACTCTGCACATTGAGTGTGAGAAATATTTGGAAACATGACTGGCATAAGAGGAAATAGGTGAGTCCTGTCAGATCTGTTATGAGAAGGTCATTTGTGAAAATAAATAAATTAATTAAAAGTGGTAGCCATTAAGCAACAAGTTATTTAGATCATTATGAGTTTTTAAGAACCACTTAGGAAAAAAGAAAAAAACAATCAACTTCACACTTGTGTTATAAAATGTATCTAATGAAACATTTTTTGAAATGTTTAAAAATGGCAGCGATCACAAGAAATTCTAGCTTAAGAAATACATGGGAAATGAATATGACTGTAATTTCTTAAGATTCTCATGAATGATAGATCTCACGCTATTTTATATTAGATTACAAATTGTAGATCCATTTTTTTTATTTTCATAAAACAGACAATCTTGATTTATTTTTCAGAATTACTTTGTGGCCTCTGTGGACATTTCCCAGCTCCCTGCACTGCAGAAAAGAGAAACTACCATACTTGAATAGCTTTGTAACACTTAATGAGCTTACGTGTGAGGAGGGTATAAGTTCAAAACTATAATATGCAGTACTCTGGGATATAAAACTAAAGGCCTGTGTTTTAATTTATGGGGATGAATAGACATAAAATTATCTATAATTAGCTTATGCAAATATAATAGGTAAAACATAACTGAAGTTATACAGTGTTATGTTAAGTTCCTGAGATTCAAGTCAATGCTTCAGAATAATTTTGATGAAGAAATCAATTGTAAAAACCAGTTTTCTAAAAAAGCAAATACATATTTCCATTTAAAAATTGCTCTTATAGCCACTGTATTAAAACTATATTTTGTGTCATTCAATTTAAATAAATCAACTAAAAACACTGTTTAAGTATCTGGGAAAAATATAAACTAATAATATTCAATTTATTAGAACCCTTCTAACGATACATATTTGAATCTCCAAAAATCATAAAACAAGATTACTTACTTGAGTGGGTACATATGGAACATAGTTCATAGTAGTTTTTAATCTTAAATCTTAAGCATTAGGAGTTTTCTATACTTCATTACTTTTTAAAATGGACCAGCCTCTAATGTGGAGTTATTGATCACAAATGCTCAGAAAATAGACCTCTGCAGTGATTCTACTGCTCTGAGCTTCCGACCAGTCTCTTTCCTGCTATAAAGTGTTAAGAAGTTCATGTAACATATTAGCACAGCCTTACAACACTGTTCTTAACATCTTGTGAGAAACACATGGCTCTCTTACTTTATGCTTGGATTGTCAGAAAGAAGAAAGAGATTAATAAAATCAACTCCTGAAGTCAGAATTTCAAGAAAACAAACCACATGAATGTATGAGTTTATTATTTAAATTAAGAGAAACAAATTTCCAACAACTTAGTAAAAATTAAAATACCCATATTTAAAAAGAAAGTTCAAAGACAATAGGTAATCAAGATAGGTGAGAAAGAATGGATTCAGCAAATTACATAATATCTGAGCCTCATAACATTCTGAATTAGTTTGACTGATGAGGGAGACACCGAACTCTGCTACAACTTTGTTTTAGCCAATCAAACTCTGTACAATCAAATCATCTTCACAGTATTACAGCCATCTAGAGAAGTTTTCATCATTTTTACTTTAATCTTTACAAAATATGCCTTTATTTTGTCTAGAAGTAAGACAAACTCCAAAATGCTTTGGCCAGCCTATGTGGGCCCTTTGCCCTTTACTGACACCCTCTGGTCCTTATTGCTAAGTCAGCTGTGACAGACAATCACACACTTACCTCTACCCTGAAAGTGGTCTAGATTTTCTAAACTGTTAAGTAAAAGAGACATTTAAAGAAATACATATTAGCCAAACCTGGTACATTTCTAACAGATAGTGCTACTTAATTGGACACATAAGATTGAAGTAAATTTTCACAAGCTACTAATTTTAATGATTCATCTTACATATTCTATATATAGATTCATGATCTGATTTCAGTTTGGTTCCCTAAGAATTGTTTCAGACCACCTAATACTTGAAGTACTGACTGCTTACCTTGAGAAACATTCAGGTATTTCAGCTATTCATTTAAAAATTCCACAACTGTAGCTTTTGTGATGTATTTCCAAAAGCACCTTGGTATACATGTGCCTCACAACTTACAAAGTCTGGCATTTAGTTAATCTATGTGATTGTATTTTTATCTAACTTTTAAGAATCTAACTTTCTGTTTAGTTGTCTATGGAATCAGAAAGAAATTAAAATTAGCAGTTTTTCTCCCCCTTTCTCAATTTTCAGAAGTTTTAAATAATTTAAAGGATACACCAATTCCTAAACAAAAACATTGGCACTTGTAATAATAATTTCACTGACTTTCTATTTTCAGATAGGCTTTAATATTATTCCTCACACTTCAGCTATTTTTCAAATTATATTCTTTATACTGCATTTTCCTTTTTGTAACTTTAACTTTGATTTTGTTTTTGCTTTTCCTCCCTTTAACAGACTTAGATGATCTTTGTATGTAATATCTTTAATTTGTTATCATTAGTTTTATATGACATATTCTTAGTCACATCTCTTTTCGATTAAAGTCAGAGCAAACTTATGCCTGTTAAGTTTAAGACCCAGTATACTAGTCCCCACATAACTTAGAATAATTTGAGCATGAAACAGGAGAATATGCAAGCAACCATGAGAATTGCCCAAAATTGACTACAGGCATTTTCAAAAACAGTAATGACCTAGTCATTATTTTCTAAAATACTAACAGTCACAATATTAATCATAATGAACCCCCTTAAGCTCCCTGTAACGGTCATAAGTACTTCTGTAGTTCTGTTGCAATTTAACAGTAATCGATGATATCTGCATTAATTTTTAAATTCAACTATTTGTCTATATTTTTAAAATGCTAGTATTCTAATGAACATCTACTTCTTTCATCCTTATTCCCACAGTCGAAATTGAGAATCAAAGTAGAAGTTCTGGCCCTCTAAATGATTTTCTCTTTTAAATTAAGAAATAAATGAATTTAATGTAGGTAAGGCACTGAACATACAACAGTTTAAAAGTTTTTTGCTTCTCACCTGCATTTAAATTACCACATGAAATTATATTTTTCTTGGGAGAACGGTTCTAAGATTTAAAAGTAATATAGTTCTAACATATGTAGTGGATTCTGGTTCTTTCGCAAATAAATATAGTTGAAACAACGTATCGTTCAGGTCATCAGAGTAATTCTCAGCTTACAGTACATCAGGTTTATATATGTGCAGATTGATATTCCCTTCGATATAGCTCCACACAAAACATGTTAAGGATGTCTGAACATAATTTTTTAACCTATCACAATCCTATACAACCTTTAGAAAAAAGCTCAGCCTAATCCAAGGTACAGTTTTTCTCAGTCTCACGAACTTTGTAGAACTCCACTTACAGAGCATCCCTACTGAATTTTAACAAGTTATTGCAGTGCCAGATACCCAATTATTTAGTCTCAGAAACTCATTGCTCAAACATAAGACATACATCCAGTACCTGAGAACATCCTATTTTCCGAACATTTAGTTTCCTTTGTAGAAACATCCTCACTTTATCCTGGCATGTATCGCCTTACAATTTACGTGTAGGAATTGTCTACTCTTATTTTGGGTGGCATTAGGAGATACACAAATGGGTTATATTTACTCTTGTTTCAACTTTTTGCCATAATATCCTAGCAGAAAATAAAATCGTGTTTTCTTTCTTATATTTAAAAAAAGCTTCATCTTACAGTTTTTACGTTCTGGCAACATGGCAAGAAAGGATGGCTTTGCAGAAGCGAGTGTGTCAAAAATCCTAAGTGGCTGGGAGATGAAGTGCACAATCACAGAACGCAGTCACTGGCAAAGGAATGTCAGCCACTTACCAATAAGATGCCAGACTCCACTGTCCTTCCTCTGTGACTCTCAATTCCTGTCTCCCATCCTCCTGCCCATCAGCACAGTTCAGAGAGAGCGGTTCCTCGGGTCCTTTGCAGCCTGTGGCAGAGGCGAATTGCGGAGTTCTTAATCATTCAGAGGGAATCCTCCAGCTTGCCCTGCCTCTTGCAGCAGAGGGGACCCAGGTAACGCATCCTCTCCGCCCCGAGCTTTAATGGCACTTTGGCTGCCGTCTTCTCGCAGTTCCGCTCCCCCAGCCGTAGTTGGTTATATTGGGAAGTAGGTGCGGCGCCTCCTCCGGCTGGTGTGTTTGGGGCTCGCGTGTTTTCCTCCAATGCGTCCGCGCGCCCCGCGCCCCGCGCCTCTGACTGGCTGTGTCCTCCCGGGGCGGCCCCTCGCCCCTCCCCGCCCGCCCGCGCTGTCGCCGGCGCCCGCGTCCAGCGCCTCACTGCCTCCTGCTGCAAAGGTTCATTTAGCATGTCCCCGGGCTTAACGAACTGTGTGCCTCCAGGAGGCTCCTCTGTGTTTCTCCACTCGCCTCACCAGTCAACCGGCATTCTCCTTCCCTGCTAAGTACAGAGGACTTGCCCCCCTCTCCCCGGCGTGTCTGCTCTGCAAACCCTCCGTATTTAACATTCATAGATTACAAAGCAAACGTGCTGGCTGGAGACACGGGAGATCCAGGCGAGGGTCCCTTCCTCCGCTCCTGTCTTCTCTCTGATTCCTGGAGTCCCCGGCTCACACCTCTGACAGCAGCAGCACAGACTGACGCTTTCACTTAGGTCGGTTTGAGACTGGACTTTTTCACTTTGTAGAATTTTCTTAAGTCCAGAATGGGAAGCACTTCTCTTTTGTTTCTGCACTCACGAGTTTCACTAAGGACTATCAGGCTCTGCCTGTTTATATTTCTCTTTGATTTGGGGTGTTGAGTCAGTTCTAAAAAAAAAAAGCGAAGGAATGTTCTCAGACAGCAACCTTTTTTTCTGAATTTTTATATTACAATGGCTGTAATTGGAAAAATAACACAGGTAGTAAATCCACAGTGTGGCAGCTTTAGTGCCATTGTTCTGCCAGTCCTCCTCTCTACTTTTTCTTTTTATTTCCTCTCAGTCTTTAAGTCGTTTTCCAATTCCCGCGATTGGTCTGATGGTAATTGGGTATTTGTTAAATAAATTATATGACATTTCCTTTGCAATATATGTCCACAGAGAATGTGGTTTGCACCTGTATTTAATGGAAAGGTAATCTCACTGCTTTCTATTTCTGTGTCTATATAAGAAACTGCATGGGAGTCTAGGGTCGCACCCCGTGTCCGCTGGTGTCCGTTTTTCATGTGTGTTTGAGAGCAGCCTGACCCTGAACTGACGCTGATTCCTCTGCTCGCTGAATCCCCTGATGGGGTCTGACTGGCTCTAATTGGCAAGGAGAGTACAGTGCCATGCAGCCTGTAGCTGGAAGCCGTCTACCACTAGCTCTGTGTTTTTTCTCTTGCAGTTTTTCTGGTAATTAAAATTAGTCTTTTCCTGTTTCTTGGCTGCTTATCATTCATCCAATGATGTACAAACACCCAGTCTCTGCTTTTAATCGCTACCCTCAGGATCCAGGCTGATTGCTTGTTCTGTAGCAAAGACAAATTTGTGTGCATTTAATGCTTCTCCACCCTTCCATACTTTTTATTTTCGTGTTCCTGCTTTCCAGTAATTAGGTTATCTTCTTTATGTGTTAACTGAGGGATCGTTGTGGAGATTCCCCTTCTGTGGCGTTTTCTCTGCCCCACTGGCTCTTCTCCTCTGTCGGGCTGTCGGTTCACAGAACTATCGGGACTTTTATAACCACATTAAATCACAAAATAAATTCAAAGTGTAGGAGCTCTAACGCATTCTTTTTATTGTGCGATGAGGTTTTTGTCTTTAAAAGTGTATAATTTAGCACATGTAGCCTGAAAGAGGGGTCGGGAGTGTAGAAATCTTTTTGAAAGTTGTCTTCCCTTCTTAGAACTCCATTCTATATTACCCATGACCTGATAATTTGGGCATTTTGAGTCATTATATCACACAATTTCTTTCAACTAACTTTGCTGTAGAAAGGATGTTAAGTTGGCTTATAAAAATCTATTCAGTTTTTAAAAAACAAATAAAAAATGTAGGTCAGTGAGATCAAGACAAAGGGTAAAGTGATAGGAGGAGAAATACGATGAAGCCAGAAATGAGGTTTATAGAGAAAACTGCATTGGTGTTTTTGTTACAAATGGCGCTAGGCCTACCATTAAGGTTGTTAGCAGCCAATGTAAAGAAGGAAACGCCATCAGTCACATGATTCATGGTGCCCTCCTACCATTAACATGAACAAGAAAATTTACCTTTTACATGATGTAAATGGACTAAATATTTCTCCTTTCTTAAGCAAGAGCTAAATAAAAGCTTTCAATGTTTTTACTTTTTATAAAGAGAGCAATATTATCACAAGAATATGGTGTGAATATATTTTTGAAACAGGTAGATAATGTAATAGCACTTTTCCTTGCAAAGTTATCTGATAATTTAGAGGGAGGGAAAGGAAATGTTGAATCTGTTTAATTAAAAATAGTAAGGTCTATTTCTGTCAGTTCAAATTTAAAATGTTGACTTCAGTCAGTATTTGGGGGTGACTAGGTTACCTGGCTACACTTCATTCAGGACCCAGAAAAAGTGACTATATTTATTCTTATTTATTTTATGACTTTTAATGTTCTAATTTGTAATAATATACAATTGTATATTCCCTATTACTATCTGTATATGTAATAGACAAACTGTTAGTCTATCTGACCCATCTTTCTCTAGAATTTTGCTATTATGCAGTTAACTTATGTGCTGTATATTTTTAAAATCTTGTGCTTGGAGAGTAGAGGCTCTATAGATAAGGTACGCTTCTGTAACCTTTTATATCCACAGTGTTCAGGTTTAAGCAGGTCAATGTCTGGAATCAGAGAAACAACGGTGCTTAAAATAAGAAACAAACAAACAAAACTTCTTGTTAGAGTTCCACTAAAAAGAAAAGAAAAAAAAAACCAACTGTGTTTTCGAAGAAAACATCAAATCTTTTCACATATCATGACCAAGATTTTCTACTATTGACATGTGAAAATGGGATTTGTGAAATAGTTGTTTGGATGTAAGATTTGTATTTAAAACGTGTAAAAGTATGTATGCCCCGTTATTAAATTCCAATGCTGTTTACTTAATAAAATGGCATTATTGAAAGATCACTGGTTTTCTCTATTTGATGTTAATGACATTTTTGAATTAACCAGCTCATCCTGTACCCTGATAAAATATCATTTGTACATTAAGTTAATTAAAACATTGTTTGTAAGTGGGTTAAGTGGTTCACTAGGTCGCTTTCTCTATGCTATGGTTATGACACCTCAACCTAGCTGTCATGTTGCCGATCTGATCTTGTTGTCTAGCCATCTTTGTGTAAATGTCTTAATCTCTTTATCTCATTGTCCCCAATGGGCAAACAAGCAGATGCAGCACATCTGTAGCAGTTGAGTTGCCTCTGAGCTTTTGTCTTGTGCTACAGATTTTTATTTAAATCATGCCCTCCTTTCTCTTTCTCTTCGTTTGACTCAGATAAGGTTCTAGGTTCTAGTTAACAGATCGTAACTATTATTATGTTCCATCAAATCATAGCATAAATGTAGGGAAGCAGAGTAATGGTGAATTCATGTCTACATCTATCATCTTTCATGGATCACCTGCCTTGCCTACTGGAGATTCTTTTAGCATTTGATTTTCTGTTTTGATGTTTTAATCCTCTATGGTAATGTGTTACCAAGAATGGTGAATGTGTAAGTACTAAGATAAACATTAAGGGAAGCAAAATCTTGCATTTTCAATATATACCATTATTCCCTATAAAAGTGCAAAGTAACACATGAAGAAGCAAAAGTAAACTTTTACTTGAACTGGACAAAATATAATTTTAATTATATTTTGAGTTTCTTAGAAGATTAGTCTTAGTACTCATATCACAGCTGTTTTGTGAAAGCAGAAGTAAACATATCTTAATCAGACTTGGGAAATATACCAACTTAATTAATTTAACAGCTGCTTCAGTAAACAACACTAAAGAACATAGTCTACTTTGTGGATGTGTTGATAACATTGGCAACTAAAACTATTAAGAAGTATGAGAGAGGAGTATGAGAGAGGTCAACCTTTTGGTGGTCACAGTACCAACTCTTACTTACTTACAGAAGCTGCAAATATCTAACCTCCTTTAGGGTGGAATTTATGCTCACCTTTTGTGACATTTTGGTCCAACCATTTATGCAAACCATAAACATTTGCAGTTAATTAAGATTTTAGAAAATAGAAGTAAGAGTTGAAATCTTACTAATTTAAAAGTAAAGTTTACTTTGTTTTCATCCAGTCGATTCCTTTAGATACGCATTTCTATTTTTTTTTCTTGGATATATTTTAAGTCTCAGGATCTCTATCAGTTTTAATTCACTTACTTTTACAGATGTCTAATTTCTCTTTTATGTAGCATTCTTTCACCAAGACCTTTAGATATAAAGTTGTTTCCGTAAAGAAACAAAACCTGAGATTAATTTGCTCATGACCAGATATCTCTCTGTATTGTTGCTGTTGACATACCATTCTTCTCAGTATGGGATAAAAATATCTAATGGTTCCTTATAATTAGTCTAATTTGTTCTTTATGGTTTTAAGGGATGGCCATATGTGTGCTGCATCTTGATCATTTTCCATCTCTTCCCTATCTCCCAAGTCTATCAGGTACATTAACTTGACCTGTCTTTGATATTTGGCCCTACATCAAAATAATCATCCTTCAAAAATATTGCTATCAAATACTATTCCCACCTTTATATATTAGCCATTTCTAGTCTCATCTACAATATTTCCAAAGTGTACTTGGAATCCAGCTTAAAATACTTTGTGTAGATCTTTATGTATAGAACTAGACTGTATGCCTCCTGTGGACCAGAAACTAAATCCTTCCACCCCTCAATCTGATATACTTTGCTTTTAATTTTTTATTGGCTGAGTAGCGTCTATATAGAATGTCTCATTTGTTTGTCTGAGACTAACTCCAACAGACTGCATTATAAAGAAGCAGCAGTGTATTTTCACCACCAATTTTTTTTTGTTCACCAGTAAGCCAGTAGTTAGCCATGGCTACCACTAGATGGCACTCATGCTCTAATTAGCAATGCCATTTAAGTTCTGACCTAAGGATGTTCTGATTTTTTAGGGAACTGAGAGGAACCCCAAATTAGCAGTTGAAGCTATAAGAAAAGTTGTATCGATTATTTGACACAAAGTATCTAATAAATACATTGTCAAATTGCTAAATGTCAGAATCTTTCATAGGTGCTCTTACACTCAGTGGCAAAACAAGAGCTACTAACATTTGTTGTGGGCTAAGTATACACTAGGCATGTAGGCATGCTTTAGATAAACTGTTTAATTCTGTATTAATGATCTAGTGACACACAAACCTAAGTAGAATGCCTCCACCATAGCGTTCTTAACTTGTTCACTAAACAAATCCCCACTGTAATTTGAAGAAAACAATTAGAACACCACAAAACAAGTTGTTTGTATCAGATCAGATTAACATACCTCACGTATAAAGAATCCAATTAATGGGGGAATAGTTTTAGCACAAGTGCAATGCAAGGTAAAATACCAGATTAAATTTAATTGACAGTTTGTGGCATTTGCATATACTCACAGGGATATATGGTTCATTCAATTGACATTTATTAGGAATCTACTACTTTAAGAACTGCACAGAGATGAATACATTTACATATGAGATTTTGGCAAAACTTTTGGTATAGAAATGTATAATCTCACATTCTAGTGTTTTACCTGAATATCTTATTCAACTTGCTAATTGGCATATAACAACCTGCAGTTCTGGAGGAAAATATATTGTTTTCACACATGCTGTTTTTTTCTTTTCTTTTTTTTTTCAGAAGAGACTGTATTTTGTTATTTCCGAGTTATTTGCCATAATCCTTATCTATATCTAGTTTTTTTTTGTTTATGAGTTAGAAGATCTTTTCCCTATTACCATATCAGGTTCAGCCTGGCACCTGGAAATGGAACTGTGTCATTTATACCAGAACTACCATCGACCATCACTTAGGGTAGCGATAAGGGGGATGAGGGCTCAGCTGGGAATTGTTTTGATGACGCAGGAGCCTCCCTCTCCAACAGCTACATTGGCTTTGCTTGCTGACAATGGTAAAAACTTGCTTTGTGTCTGTGAAATCTCAAGATATAATTTATAAGCTATGCGAGTACAAACCCAACACCAATATTTTATGCTTAAATAGCACCTTTCTTGTGAGGATCCCAAGCCCACTTAATGTGGCAACAAATATTAATCAATGTATTATAGCTACGTGACACCTCTTTTATACACCTCTTATTATTTCCTGTTGCACAAATTTTATATGAAAGAAAAAATCATAGACTGTGAACCTACTTTCATTATAATTGGTGACGAGCTGCTCCTGGTGTTATGAAAATAAATTACTTCAGGTGCCAAAGTATAATATAATGCAATTTTATTATCAAAAGTTAATTGATTATTAATTATCAGCTCGCAAAAGGCTGACAGTCTCCTTGTAGTAAAGAGAAAGGAGGCTAGGTTGGACAGTCCCAAAGAAAGGTAAAAGGCTGAGCAAGGTGGCATCATGTCGACTGAGGTGTTTGTGTTAAATGATGCTTGCTAATGAGGTAGGAAGATACTGATAAGAATCCAGAGCAGAAGAAATCATATCAGAACCCACTGGAAGCCAATATGAGACAAGAAAAACACGGCAATGCTTGCTGAAAAACGACAGCAGTGGGTGTTCTATATTCACGGCAAACCTTAGAATAATGCCAACAACAGTGACAAGGCCGGGAGTGTACAAAGTATGGTAATTTTCCAGTGGAAATCTATGCAATTAATGTGTAATGAGATATTTGTATTAATGAAAACTGTATGTTTGACCAAGAGACATTTAAAAACAGTAATAGAGTACTCACTGAAACCAGAGCTTTTGGATATGACAAGAATAATGGAAAAATCAGTTTTCTAGCCAGATAGTATTGTGGTTTTTTTTTGTTTGTTTGTTTGTTTTGTTTTGTTTTTAAGTTGGGTGTTATACTAAAAGCAGAGATTTCAGCACAGGGTAATATATGCATGTAACAAAACTGCACCGCACCTTCTGAGTCTATACGAATAAATTTTTTAAAAATAAAAAATAAAATAAGAGCAAAAAGTACCTAATTTCTGGACTCATGGACAACTCTCCCTGGGAAGACTGAGATTTTATAGGCCATTTCCACTCCAAGCCCTCATCCCTTATTCCAGGTCTACTTTGCGTGTCAGCTATCCTTTGTGCATGTTCTTCTTGGCAAAGCAGGGCACAACTGTGCCAACCCTCTAAAGTGAGCAAGCTGCAGCTGTCCCTCTCATCTTCTCCTCAACATCCAAAATAGAATTGCAGACCTTTCCCCAAAACTTTTCCTTCTCTTTACCTCTATTCTCATATGGCCTGAATGAGAGTTCCAACTTCTAAGATTCTTTTAGAGTACAGTTGATACTTGACCAACACAGGTGTAAACTGCACAGATCCATTTATACATGGGTTTTCTTCCACCTCTGCCACCCCTGAGACACCCTTCCTCCTCCCCTCCTTCTCTTCAGCCTACTCAAAAGGAAGACAAAGTCCTTTTTTTTTTTTTTTTTTTTTTTAACTGAGTGGGAGTCTCACTTTATTGCTGCCCAGGCTGGAGTGCAGTGAGAGGATCTCGGCTCACTGCAATCTCCACCTCCTGGGTTCAAGCGATTCTTCTGCCTCAGCCTCCCTAGTAACTGGGACTACAGGCGCCTGCAAACCAAGCCTGGCTTTTTGCATTTGTAGAGAAGGGGTTTCAATATATTGGCCAGGCTGGTCTCGAACTCCTGTCCTCAGTTGATCTGTCTGTCCCAGCCTCCCAAAGTGCTGGGATTACAGGCGTGACCCACTGCCCCTGGCTGAGGATGAGTCTTTATGAGATGATCCTCTTCCACTTAATAAATGATAAATGTTTTATTTTCCTTTTGGTTTTCTTAACATTTTTTCTCTATTTCATTGTAAGAATGGCATATATAATACATAGGACATACAAAATATATGTTAATCAACTGTTTATGTTCTTGGTAAGTCAACAGTAGGGCATTAATAGTTAAGTTTTGGGGGAGTCACACACTATATGCAGATTTTTGTGTGGGGGTTGATGCCTCTAACTCTTGTATTATTTAAGGGTCAGTGGTACTTGGTAATAATACAAAGCTTATCCTGATTTGTTCTCAACAGCAATAGTTACTTCAATATGAAAATATGCTCTGTATGAAGCTATGGGAAATACATTTATTTTTAAAGTCTAAATTGTTAGCTTTCATATTATTTTGATATGGAGCAAAACATGTTTGTGCTTCATACTTCACTAACTCTTAACTGCAGATAATGCACACAAGTGTTGAATAAATGAAAGCACAGGAACCATTATTAATATTAAAGAAATGGTAACATGGCAGTCTGAAAGAATTAGGAGGTATTCTCTCTGACATCTTAGTTGGACTCAGGTTCTTAGTGGAGGTACAGCTTTGTTTACTGACAGCAAAACTTAATCTAGTAGAAATAGCCACAAACATTAAGGCTGTCTTTCTCAAAGTACCTAAATTTGAGGTAGGATATTTTATCATATATATTTAAGATGTATAACATGATGCTTTGAGAGATATAGATTTTTTACATGTGCATATAATATGTGTATATGTATGTGTGTATAATTATTATAGTTAAGCAAATTAACCTATCAATCATTATGCTGTACAATTTCTTATTTTTATTATTTATTAGGCATTCATCCTACATAACTAAAAGTTTGTACTTTCTGACCTGTTTCTTCCCATTTCCAGCACTCCCTGGCCTGCCCCAGTAACAACCAATTTTTAGATGCCACATATGAGATTATGCAGTATTTTTCTTTCTGTGTGTGGCTTATTTTAGCTAACATTATGTCCTCTTTTTCTCATTATAAATCAGTGTTAAGATTATTTCCTGTAAAATAAAGTTTCCAAATAAGTATCTACACTCATATAAAAGCACAAACAAAATAAAAACAGTTTATTGTTACGTCTCTCAAAGCAATTTGAATATTAACTAAACGTCTTCTTAATATAAAATTTTCTTATTAACAGTTTAAAAAGAACAAAAAGAAGGGCGTGTTCCAATTGTTGCTCAAATTATACTTTACATGAGTAAATATTTATTCCTTCTATTTCCTATATGGAGATTTTTTTCTCATGATAAGTATTATTGAATAACTATATATTTTAGGAAAGAGTTCTGAAATGAATTTTTATTGACAAGATTCTAACCTGAAGTTCTCTATGCCACTGTTACTTGGATGAGCATATTTTAATTTTTTACACGATAGATTGATTTGGTAATTAATACAGATTATTTTTAAATTCCACACCTTCTTTTAACAAACTTCTAAAATTACTGATTCCATGACAACTGTGTCACATACAAAGATACACCATCTTTACTT
The DNA here is from genome assembly GCF_049350105.2 of Macaca mulatta. Lineage (NCBI taxonomy): Eukaryota > Metazoa > Chordata > Mammalia > Primates > Cercopithecidae > Macaca > Macaca mulatta. The sequence continues at coordinate 99,917,977 of NC_133419.1, read as the reverse complement.
TCAAGGAGCTTATAGTCCAGATATGAAAATGCAATGTTCAATGTGTTTTAACAGAGATACTCTCAGGCCAGTGTAGGAACACATGGTGAACACCGTGCTCCTCACCATGCATAGAGGGGAGGAGCCCTTCATGGAGATCGTACATTTGAAGAAGAATTGGCTGGAGGTGTTTAAAAATATCTGTATCTGCATCTCTCTGTATCTGTACATCTACGTCTTTTTGATTATGCCGGTTTCTATACCTATATTGATGTCTGTAACTCTATTTATGTGAATATCTCTATACATCCCATATGATAGGAGTATAGTGTGTTGCCTCAGGTTCATGTGTTTAGTAAATTTAAAATGAGTCAGTGTGGGTAGATGTGTAGCTCCTGGAAACTGCAGAGTGGGAGATGACATTCAAATAAGTAGCAGCTGCATAAAAAAGGGATTTTTATGGCAACTTAAATAACAAATCATTGCAAAGTTTAATCAAGAGGAGGTAAATATATAAATAGGACTGAAGCAGAAAGAGGAATCGGGAGCTATTATAGTATTTGAAGTCATGGGTGATAAAAATAATGAACTAAAAAATGTGGCTGGGCAAGGGATGGCAGAGGCTTTTAGGACAGGGAATAAGAAGGAGTTGGGGACTAATTGATTGTGGGGAAGGGTGACAAAGAAGACTCACTCTGCAATGCCTCTTTTCTTTGGAGAAAGTAGAACTACATGAACATGGTGAAAAAATAGGTAAGAAATAGACTGTAACCTCACAGAGCTGAGCTTTCATTGGTGTATTTAGACTAGTAAATAAGATGTCCAACACAGTCCATAGTTCTGAGTGGAACAAAAAGGTAATTCCACTTTCTCGAAAGTAGTGGGTTTAGCTGAGACAGAGACACATATTTAAAGGATGGAAAATGAGTACAGTTTGGGAGATAGTGACATGGATTCAATTGTGCAATGCTTGAGAAGCTGTACTACATAATATTGAGTACCTGTAATTAAAGGTCAGACATGCTGGTTTTTTTTTTTTTTTTTAAATTTATTTATTATTATTATACTTTAAGTTGTAGGGTACATGTGCATAACGTGCAGGTTTGTTACATATGTATACTTGTGCCATGTTGGTGTGCTGCACCTATCAACTCGTCATTTACATCAGGTATAACTCCCAATGCAATCCCTCCCCCCTCCCCCCTCCCCATGATAGGCCCCGGTGTGTGATGTTCCCCTTCCCGAGTCCAAGTGATCTCATTGTTCAGTTCCCACCTATGAGTGAGAACATGCGGTGTTTAGTTTTCTGTTCTTGTGATAGTTTGCTAAGAATGATGGTTTCCAGCTGCATCCATGTCCCTACAAAGGACACAAACTCATCCTTTTTGATGGCTGCATAGTATTCCATGGTGTATATGTGCCACATTTTCTTAATCCAGTCTGTCACTGATGGACATTGGGGTTGATTCCAAGTCTTTGCTATTGGGAATAGTGCCGCAATAAACATACGTGTGCATGTGTCTTTATAGCAGCATAATTTATAATCCTTTGGGTATATACCCAGTAATGGGATGGCTGGGTCATATGGTACATCTAGTTCTAGATCCTTGAGGAATCGCCATAATGTTTTCCATAATGGTTGAACTAGTTAACAATCCCACCAACAGTGTAAAAGTGTTCCTATTTCTCCACATCCTCTCCAGCACCTGTTGTTTCCTGACTTTTTCATGATCGCCATTCTAACTGGTGTGAGATGGTATCTCATTGTGGTTTTGATTTGCATTTCTCTGATGGCCAGTGATGATGAGCATTTTTTCATGTGTCTGTTGGCCGTATGAATGTCTTCTTTTGAGAACTGTCTCTTCCTATCTTTTGCCCACTTTTTGATGGGGTTGTTTGTTTTTTTCTTGAAAATTTGTTTGAGTTCTTTGTAGGTTCTGGATATTAGCCCTTTGTCAGATGAGTAGATTGCAAAAATTCTCTCCCATTCTGTAGGTTGCCTGTTCACTCTGATGGTAGTTTCTTTTGCTGTGCAGAAGCTCTTTAGTTTAATTAGATACCATTTGTCAATTTTGGCTTTTGCTGACATTGCTTTTGGTGTTTTAGACATGAAGTCTTTGCCCATGCCTATGTCCTGAATGGTACTACCTAGGTTTTCCTCTAGGGTTTTTATGGTATTAGGTCTAACATTTAAGTCTCTAATCCATCTTGAATTAATTTTCGTATAAGGAGTAAGGAAAGGATCCAGTTTCAGCTTTCTACTTATGGCTAGCCAATTTTCCCAGCACCATTTATTAAATAGGGAATCCTTTCCCCATTTCTTGTTTTTCTCAGGTTTGTCAAAGATCAGATAGCTGTAGATGTGTGGTATTATTTCTGAGGACTCTGTTCTGTTCCATTGGTCTATATCTCTGTTTTGGTACCAGTAGCATGCTGTTTTGGTTACTGTAGCCTTGTAGTATAGTTTGAAGTCAGGTAGCGTGATGCCTCCAGCTTTGTTCTTTTGACTTAGGATTGTCTTGGAGATGCGGGCTCTTTTTTGGTTCCCTATGAACTTTAAAGCAGTTTTTTCCAATTCTGTGAAGAAACTCATTGGTAGCTTGATGGGGATGGCATTGAATCTATAAATTACCTTGGGCAGTATGGCCATTTTCACGATATTGATTCTTCCTATCCATGAGCATGGTATGTTCTTCCATTTGTTTGTGTCCTCTTTTATTTCACTGAGCAGTGGTTTGTAGTTCTCCTTGAAGAGGTCCTTTACATCCCTTGTAAGTTGGATTCCTAGGTATTTTCTTCTCTTTGAAGCAATTGTGAATGGAAGTTCATTCCTGATTTGGCTCTCTGTTTGTCTGTTACTGGTGTATAAGAATGCTTGTGATTTTTGCACATTAATTTTGTATCCTGAGACTTTGCTGAAGTTGCTTATCAGCTTAAGGAGATTTGGGGCTGAGACAATGGGGTTTTCTAAATATACAATCATGTCATCTGCAAACAGGGACAATTTGACTTCTTCTTTTCCTAACTGAATACCCTTGATTTCTTTCTCTTGCCTAATTGCCCTAGCCAGAACTTCCAACATTATGTTGAATAGGAGTGGTGAGAGAGGGCATCCCTGTCTTGTGCCAGTTTTCAAAGGGAATTTTTCCAGTTTTTGCCCATTCAGTATGATATTGGCTGTGGGTTTGTCATAAATAGCTCTTATTATTTTGAGGTACGTTCCATCAATACCGAATTTATTGAGCATTTTTAGCATGAAGGGCTGTTGAATTTTGTCAAAAGCCTTTTCTGCGTCTATTGAGATAATCATGTGGTTCTTGTCTTTGGTTCTGTTTATATGCTGGATTATGTTTATTGATTTGCGAATGTTGAACCAGCCTTGCATCCCAGGGATGAAGCCCACTTGATCATGGTGGATAAGCTTTTTATGTGTTGCTGAATCCGCTTTGCCAGTATTTTATTGAGGATTTTTGCATCGACGTTCATCAGGGATATTGGTCTAAAATGCTCTTTTTTTGTTTTGTCTCTGCCAGGCTTTGGTATCAGGATGATGCTGGCCTCATAAAATGAGTTAGGGAGGGTTCCCTCTTTTTCTATTGATTGGAATAGTTTCAGAAGGAATGGTACCAACTCCTCCTTGTACCTCTGGTAGAATTCAGCTGTGAATCCATCTGGTCCTGGACTTTTTTTGGTTGGTAGGCTATTAATTATTGCCTCAATTTCAGAGCCTGCTATTGGTCTATTCAGGGATTCAACTTCTTCCTGGTTTAGTCTTGGAAGAGTGTAAGTGTCCAGGAAATTATCCATTTCTTCTAGATTTTCCAGTTTATTTGCGTAGAGGTGTTTATAGTATTCTCTGATGGTAGTTTGTATTTCTGTGGGGTCGGTGGTGATATCCCCTTTATCATTTTTAATTGCGTCGATTTGATTCCTCTCTCTTTTCTTCTTTATTAGTCTTGCTAGCGGTCTGTCAATTTTGTTGATCTTTTCAAAAAACCAACTCCTGGATTCATTGATTTTTTGGAGAGTTTTTTGTGTCTCTATCTCCTTCAATCTGCTCTGATCTTAGTTATTTCTTGCCTTCTGCTAGCTTTCGAATGTGTTTGCTCTTGCTTCTCTAGTTCTTTTAATTGCGATGTTAGAGTGTCAATTTTAGATCTTTCCTGCTTTCTCTTGTGGGCATTTAGTGCTATAAATTTCCCTCTACACACTGCTTTAAATGTGTCCCAGAGATTCTGGTATGTTGTATCTTTGTTCTCATTGGTTTCAAAGAACATCTTTATTTCTGCCTACATTTCGTTATGTACCCAGTAGTCATTCAGGAGCAGGTTGTTCAGTTTCCATGTAGTTGAGCGGTTTTGATTGAGTTTCTTAGTCCTGAGTTCTAGTTTGATTGCACTGTGGTCTGAGAGACAGTTTGTTATAATTTCTGTTCTTGTACATTTGCTGAGGAGTGCTTTACTTCCAATTACGTGGTCGATTTTGGAGTAAGTACGATGTGGTGCTGAGAAGAATGTATATTCTGTTGATTTGGGGTGGAGAGTTCTATAGATGTGTATTAGGTCTGCTTGCTGCAGAGATGAGTTCAATTCCTGGATATCCTTGTTAACTTTCTGTCTCGTTGATCTGTCTAATGTTGACAGTGGAGTGTTGAAGTCTCCCATTATTATTGTATGGGAGTCTAAGTCTCTTTGTAAGTCTCTAAGGACTTGCTTGATGAATCTGGGTGCTCCTGTATTGGGTGCATATATATTTAGGATAGTTAGCTCTTCCTGTTGAATTGATCCCTTTACCATTATGTAATGGCCTTCTTTGTCTCTTTTGATCTTTGATGGTTTCAAGTCTGTTTTATCAGAGACTAGTATTGCAACCCCCGCTTTTTTTTGTTCTCCATTTGCTTGGTAAATCTTCCTCCATCCCTTTATTTTGAGCCTATGTATGTCTCTGCGTGTGAGATGGGTCTCCTGAATACAGCAGACTGATAGGTCTTGACTCTTGATCCAGTTTGCCAGTCTGTGTCTTTTAATTGGAGCATTTAGTCCATTTACATTTAAGGTTAAGATTGTTATGTGTGAACTTGATCCTGCCATTATGATATTAACTGGTTATTTTGCTCGTTAGTTGATGCAGTTTCTTCCTAGCCTCGATGGTCTTTACATTTTGGCATGTTTTTGCAATGGCTGGTACCGGTTGTTCCTTTCCATGTTGAGTGCTTCCTTCAGGGTCTCTTGTAAGGCAGGCCTAGTGGTGACAAAATCTCTAAGCATTTGCTTATCTGTAAAGGATTTTATTTCTCCTTCACTTATGAAACTTAGTTTGGCTGGATATGAAATTCTGGGTTGAAAATTCTTTTCTTTAAGAATGTTGAATATTGGCCCCCACTCTCTTCTGGCTTGGAGAGTTTCTGCCGAGAGATCTGCTGTTAGTCTGATGGGCTTCCCTTTGTGGGTAACCCGACCTTTCTCTCTGGCTGCCCTTAAGATTTTTTCCTTCATTTCAACTTTGGTGAATCTGGCAATTATGTGTCTTGGAGTTGCTCTTCTCGAGGAGTATCTTTGTGGCGTTCTCTATATTTCCTGGATTTGAATGTTGGCCTGCCCTACTAGGTTGGGGAAGTTCTCCTGGATGATATCCTGAAGAGTGTTTTCCAACTTGGTTCCATTTTCCCCCTCACTTTCAGGCACCCCAATCAGACGTAGATTTGGTCTTTTTACATAATCCCATACTTTTTGCAGGCTTTGTTCATTTCTTTTTCTTCTTTGTTCTTTTGGTTTCTCTTCTCGCTTCATTTCATTCATTTGATCCTCAATCGCTGATACTTTTCTTCCAGTTGATCGAGTCGGTTACTGAAGCTTGTGCATTTGTCACGTATTTCTCGTGTCATGGTTTTCATCTCTTTCATTTTGTTTATGACCTTCTCTGCATTAATTACTCTAGCCATCAATTCTTCCACTTTTTTTTCAAGATTTTTAGTTTCTTTGCGCTGGGTACGTAATTCCTCCTTTAGCTCTGAGAAATTTGATGGACTGAAGCCTTCTTCTCTCATCTCGTCAAAGTCATTCTCCGTCCAGCTTTGATCCGTTGCTGGCGATGAGCTGCGCTCCTTTGCAGGGGGAGATGCACTCTTATTTTTTTAATTTCCAGCTTTTCTGCCCTGCTTTTTCCCCATCTCTGTGGTTTTATCTGCCTCTAGTCTTTGATGATGGTGATGTACTGATGGGGTTTTGGTGTAGGTGTCCTTCCTGTTTGATAGTTTTCCTTCTAACAGTCAGGACCCTCAGCTGTAGGTCTGTTGGAGATTGCTTGAGGTCCACTCCAGACCCTGTTTGCCTGGGTATCAGCAGCAGAGGCTGCAGAAGATAGAATATTTCTGAACAGCGAGTGTACCTGTCTGATTCTTGCTTTGGAAGCTTCCTCTCAGGGGTGTACTCCACCCTGTGAGGTGTGGGGTGTCAGACTGCCCCTAGTGGGGGATGTCTCCCAGTTAGGCTACTCAGGGGTCAGGGACCCACTTGAGCAGGGAGTCTGTCCCTTCTCAGATCTCAACTTCCGTGTTGGGAGATCCATTGCTCTCTTCAAAGCTGTCAGACAGAGTCGTTTGCGACTGCAGAGGTTTCGGCTGCGTTTGTTATTGCCCTGTCCCCAGAGGTGGAGTCTACAGAGACAGGCAGGTTTCCTTGAGCTGCTGTGAGCTCCACCCAGTTCGAGCTTCCCAGCAGCTTTGTTTACCTACTTAAGCCTCAGCAATGGCGGGCGCCCCTCCCCCAGCCTCGCTGCTGCCTTGCTGGTAGATCACAGACTGCTGTGCTAGCAATGAGGGAGGCTCCCCGGGTGCTGGACCCTCCCGGTCAGGTGTGGGATATGATCTCCTGGTGTGCCTGTTTGCTTAAAGCGCAGTATTGGGGTGGGAGTTACCTGATTTTCCAGGTGTTGTGTGTCTCAGTTCCCCTGGCTAGGAAAAGGGATTCCCTTCCCCCTTGCGCTTCCCAGGTGAGGCAATGCCTCGCCCTGCTTCAGCTCTCGCTGGTCGGGCTGCAGCAGCTGACCAGCACCGATCGTCCGGCACTCCCCAGTGAGATGAACCCAGTACCTCAGTTGAAAATGCAGAAATCACCGGTGTTCTGTGTCGCTCGCGCTGGGAGTTGGAGACTGGAGCTGTTCCTATTCGGCCATCTTGCTCCGCCCAGAGATGCTGTTTTGAAAGTAGTTCAGTAGAGTTGGTAGCTGACGTGAGGAAGAGATAAGATTCGCCTTTTCAGAATGACAGCAAGGCAAGAGATTAGGGCCAAAAATGGAAACTTGGAGAAGGCTACATTTTAGTCACAGGAAGTAAGAGCCCATAATGGACACTGAGAAGGGAATATCACGTAGGTAGGAGGAGAACCGCATAAAAGGTTGTCAAGGAAGCCAGGGCAGGACAGAATTTCAAGAAGGAAGGCATGCATGAATGTGTCCAATTTAAATAAATTAAAAAAGGCAAGAAAGGAAAACTGATTTTTCACTTAGCAGTGAGGAGTTGGGGAATATACACAGGTGTATTACAGCTATGAAACATGCCTCAAAAGCTATGAATAAAATAAAAAGGTCATCAACATTTGGATATATTTGTTTTAATAACAATATAGAAAAAGAAAGAGTGAAAAAAAATGTTCTACCTGATGCAGTTTTTTTTTTTTCTGAGTTAAACTTGAAATCAACAGTGCTAGTAGTTTTGAGGTGGGTTTTCCCCCACTGCAGATAAAATAAATCATAACTCATTATCCATCTTACCACCCTTTTCTGTTGTTGGAAGTGAATTCAGTGTCTAGCAACTAATCCATATATGAAGTATATATATAAATTTTGTGTGCACATATATATGACACTGTATTCATATATTTTAAGGATGATATGTTCTTAAAGCAAAAACCACATGACAACACAGAGCTGTTACCACCCAATGAACACGATGTTGTAACAACACTTGTCAATTCCCAATTGAGAGAATCTAGGCTGTTTGAATATTTAAGGAATACATCTAAGACACAGGGACACTTATTTTCATTTCATATTTAACCAAAAATTGAATGATTTTTCTTGAATAAAATCCAGTTAAGATTAATCATATCTTCTTGTTACCTAATTTCATTATTAATTAGTGAATTGAGCTCAAATATATTGTCACATTCTTAACTGTAAAATGCTCTCCAGTATATGTTCATTGTCACTAATCATTAGAGTTATAAATAACAAAATTTTGAAACTCAAATCACTTTTTCTAGATATGAACAGGGTATTATACATAACATCTCTCTAACAAATAAAAATAAGAGTTCTTCATTCAGGACTGAACCTATACAATTTACTCAGAAATTGTGTGCTAAACTCTGATATAGCAAAATATAAACAAAAAAAGAAAATGTATTTCAGACTGACTATGAGACCACCAAAACAAATGAAAATATATCCTAGGTGTTTTCAGAGAGAAAAAAAAAAGGCAAATTAATAATGAGGTATATTTCTTTACTCAAATAATGAACAATGCTTTCCTGAAAACATTTTATTTTCCATACAAAATAATGGACTGGCATGATTCTGAACTGTTATCATATCATCATAATGTGAGATTATTTTTGGCAACCTCTTTTGAGCTCATTATAAGTTAATTTGCCATATGCATTTTTAAAATAGGTTTTCACTTTCTGAAAATTTATGTTTAAATTTGGTCTTCCAACATTTTTATTTAATGTATAAAAGGTGATCAGAATACATACATTTTGGTTTATGCTTATAGATACAAATTTTAATTAACTCAGCAGCAGCTGATAATAAGATTATTAGCATGTACAAAGTGTGCAGTTAATAGAAGCGGAACTAGAGGCAATTCATGGAATTAGGTGTTTTTTCTACCGAGAAAGAGTATCCTAAATACTAATTATTTATGCCAGTCCAATCACTGCAAATATCACTAATAGCATCATTAAATCAATTGTAACACTACATTATAAGCACTAAATTGACTTACTCATCTGACAAAGGGCTAATATCCAGAACCTACAAAGAACTCAAACAAATTTACAAGAAAAAAACAAACAACCCCATCAAAAAGTGGGCAAAGGATATGAACAGACATTTCTCAAAAGAAGACATTCATACAGCCAACATACACATGAAAAAATGCTCATCATCACTGGCCATCAGAGAAATGCAAATCAAAACCACAATGAGATACCATCTCACACCAGTTAGAATGGCGATCATTAAAATGTCAGGAAACAACAGGTGCTGGAGAGGATGTGGAGAAATAGGAACACTTTTACACTGTTGGTGGGACTGTAAACTAGTTCAACCATTATGGAAAACAGTATGGCGATTCCTCAAAGATCTAGAACTAGATGTACCATATGACCCAGCCATCCCATTACTGGGTATATACCCAAAGGATTATAAATTATGCTGCTATAAAGACACATGCACACGTATGTTTATTGCGGCACTATTCACAATAGCAAAGACTTGGAATCAACCCAAATGTCCATCAGTGACAGATTGGATTAAGAAAATGTGGCACATATACACCATGGAATACTATGCAGCCATCAAAAAGGATGAGTTTGTGTCCTTTGTAGGGACATGGATGCAGCTGGAAACCATCATTCTTAGCAAACTATCACAAGCACAGAAAACCAAACACCGCATGTTCTCACTCATAGGTGGGAACTGAACAATGACATCACTTGGACTCAGGAAGGGGAACATCACACACTGGGGCCTATCATGGGGAGGGGGGAGGGGGGAGGGATTGCATTGGGAGTTATACCTGATGTAAATGACGAGTTGATGGGTGCAGCACACCAACATGGCACAAGTATACATATGTAACAAACCTGCACATTATGCACATGTACCCTACAACTTAAAGTATAATAATAATAAATAAATTAAAAAAAATATTAGGGAAATACAAGTCAAATCCACAATGAGATATTATTTTACTACATTTAGAATGGCTATTATCAAAAAGAGAAAAACTAAAAATAAAACAATTGCTGGTAAGGATGTGGAGAAAAGGGAACTCTATTTTATAGACTGTTGGTGGGAATGTAAATTAGTCCAGTCATTATGGGAAACAAATGGATTTTTCTCAGAAAACTAAAAATAGAGCTACTTTATAAAGTAGTTCTATCCAGCATTCCTATTACCAAATATTTATCTGGAGAAGAAATCAGTATATCAAAGAAATACTTGTACCCCAATATTATTGCAGCACTATTCACATTAGACAAGATGTGGAATCAGCCTAAGTGTCCATCAATGTCTAAGTGGATAAAAAATATGATGAATATTTATACACAATGGAATACTATTTAGCCATAACAAAAAATAAAATTCTGTCATTTGTAACACATTGATGGAACTGAAGTTTATTATGTTAAGTGAAATAAGGCAGGCAGAAAAAACATGTATTGCATGTTCCCACTCATATGTAACAGCTAAAAAAAATTTGATCTCTTGGAAGCAGAGTAGAGTGATAGTTAACAGAGATTTCAAAGGATTGCAGAAAGGAGATAAAGTGAGGTTTGTTAATGGGTACAAACATTCAGTTAGATAGAAACAAAAAATTCTAGTGTTTGATAGCACATCAAGATGACTATAGTTAATAATATTATATATTACACAGTATAATTCAAAATTGCTAGAATAATTTTTTAAATTTTCACTTTCTTTATTTTTGTGAGTACATAGTAAGTGTATATATTTATGGGGTGCATGAGACGTTTTGATACCAGCATTCAATGTAAAAGAAGAAGATGATAGAGAATGGGGTTTCCTTCTCCTCAAGCATTCATCCATTGAGTTAAAAACTGTCCAATTACACTTTTTAAGTTGCTTTAAAATGTAGAATTAAGTTATTAGGAATGGTAATTACCCTGTTGTGCTATCAAATACTAGGTCTTATTCATTCTTTCGATTTTTTGTACCCATTAACTATTCCCACTTTCCCCGCCCCCCAACAGCCACTTACTATTCTCAGCTTTGGGTAACCATGCTTCTATTCTCTATCTTTATGAGTTCAATTATATTAATTTTTACCTCCCCCAAATAAGTGAGAACATATGACACATGTCTTTCTGTGCCTGGCTTATTTCACTTAACATAATAATCTCCAGTTCTATCATTGTTGTTGCAAATGATTATATCTCATTTGTTTTATGGCTGAATAGTACTCCACTGTGTACATGCACTACATGTTCTTCATTCATTCGTCTGTTGATGGACACTTAGGTTGCTTCCAAATATTGCCTATTGTAAACAGTGCTGCAACAAACATAGGAGTGTAAGTATCTCTTTGATGTACTAATTTTCTTTCTTTTTGGGTATATACCTAGCAGTGGACTTGTTAGATCACATTATAGTTCAAGTTTTTGTTTTTTGAGGACCTTCCAAACAATTCTCCATAGTGGTTTTACTAATTTACCTTCCTATCAACAGTGTTAGAGAGTTTCCTTTCTTCACATCCTCACCAGCATGTGTTATTGCCTGTCTTTTGAATATAAGACATTTTAATTGAGGTGACATGATATCCCATTGTAGTTTTGATCTGAATTTCTTTGATGATCAGTGATGTTGAGTACCTTTTCATATACCTGTTTGCCATTTGTATGTCTTCTTTTGAGAAATGTCTATTCAAATATTTTGACCATTTTTGATTGGATTATTAGATATTTTTCCTATAGAGTTGTTTGTGCTACCTATTAATATGTATTTTGGTTATTAATTCCTTGTCAGATAAATAGTTTGCAAGTATTTTCTCCCATTCTGTGGCAGAAAATATTCACTTTGTTGATTGTATGCTTTTATGATTGTATGCTTTTTACTATGCAGAAGTTATTACTTTTTTTTAACCTGATGTGATCCCATTTGTCGATTTAGTTTTGGTTGTCCATGTTTGTTAGTACTACAAGAAATATTTCTCCAACCCAAAGTCCTAGAGATTTTCCCCAATGTTTTCGTGTAGTAGTTTCATAGTTTTAAGTCTTAGATGTAAGTCTTTAATCCATTTACATTTGAATTTTGTATATGGTGAGAGAGAGGGGTCTAGATTCATTCTTTTCTATATAGATATCTAGTTTTCTAAGCACCATTTATTGAAGAGACTGTTTTTTCCCAGTGTATGTTCTTGGAAACTTTGTCAAAAATGAGTTCACTATAGGTGTCTGGATTTGTTCATGGGTTCTCTACTATTTTCCATTGATCTATGACTCTGTTATTTTGCCAGTACCATGCTGCTTTGGTTACTATAGTTCTGTAGTATAACTGTAAGTCAAGTAATGTGATTCCTCCAGTTTTACTTTTATTGCTTAGGATAGTTTGGCTATTCTGGGTCTTTTGTGGTTTTATATAAATTTTAGGATATTTTATTTCTGTGAAGAATGTCATTGGTATTTTGATAGCGATGGCATTGAATCTGTAGATTGTTTAGGACGGTATGGACATTTTAAAAATATTGAGTCTTCCAATCCATGAACAAGGAATTTTTTTTTCTATTTTCTGACTCCTAATCCCTTTTTTCCATCAGTGTTTTATTTATTTATTTACTTATTTATTTATTTTGAGACGGAGTCTTGCTCTGTCGCCCAGGCTGGAGTTCAGTGGCCAGATCTCAGCTCACTGCAAGCTCCACCTCCCAGGTTTTACGCCATTCTCCTGCCTCAGCCTCCCGAGTACCTGGGACTACAGGCACCCGCCACCTCGCCCGGCTAGTTTTTTTGTTTGTTTGTTTTTGTATTTTTTAGTAGAGACGGGGTTTCACCATGTTAGCCAGGATGGTCTCGATCTCCTGACCTCATGATCCGCCGGTCTTGGCCTCCCAAAGTGCTGGGATTACAGGCTTGAGCCACCGCGCCCGGCCTCCATCAGTGTTTTATAGTTTTCATTATAGATTTAACTTCTTTTGTTAATTCCTTGATATTTAATTTTACATGTGGCCATTGTAAATGGGATTACTCTTTTTTAAATTTATTTTTCACACTGTTCACTGTTGCCATATAGAAATGCTACTGATTTTAGCATTTATTTTTAGATGAAGAGCTTAGTCCATTTATTTTTAACATTATTATTGATAAGTAAGGACTTACTCCTGCCATTTTGTTATTGTTTTCTTGTTTTATGGTCTTCTCTTCCTTCTTTCTTACCTTCCTGTATTCTTTCAGTGAAGGTCATTTTCTCTGGTGATGTGATTTAGTTTTTTGCTTCTTATGTTCTTGTGTCTACATTGTATGCTTTTTGGTTTGTTACCATGAGTCTTGCAAATACTATCATATTACTCATCATTTTCCCCTGGTAAGAACTTAACACTGTTTGCATAAACAAACCAGCAAAAAGAAAAGTAATAAAAAAAACTCTGTGCTTTAATTTCATCCCCCTAGTGTTAATATTTTTGTTGCTTCTATTTATATCCTATTATACTAAATATCTCTTGAAAAGCTGTTGTTTTCATTATTTTTTATTGGCTTATCACTTAGCTTTCTACTTGGATAAGTGTAGTTTACACACCACAGTTACAGTGTTAGAATAATCTGTGTTTTTCTGAGTACTTACTATGACCAATGAGTTTTTTTAATCTTCAGATCATTTCTTATTGCTAGTTAATGTCTTTTTCTTTCTAATTGAAGTACTCCCTTTAGTATTTCTTGTTGCATAAGTCTGATGTTTATGAAATCCCTCAGCTTTAGCTTTTCTGGAATACACAGAATATTTTATCCTAGCATAAAACTTCTTTTTTGGTCCAACGAGGTGGCTCACTTCTGTAATCCCAGCACTTTGGGAGGCTGATGCAGGTGAATCACAAGGACAAGAAATCGAGATCATTCTGGCCAACATGGTGAAACCCCATCTCTACTAAAAATACAAAATTTAGCTGGGCATGGTAACATGCACCTGTAGTACCAGCTACTTAGGAGAATGAGGCAGGAGAATCATTTGAACCCAGGATGTGGAGGTTGCAATGAGCCAAGATCATGCCACTGCACTCCCACCTGGTGACAGAGCGAGACTGCACCTCAAACAAAAAACAAAACAAAGCAAAACAAAAACTTTCTTTTTCCAGCACTTTAAATATGTTTTACCACTCTCTCCTGGCCTCTAAGGTTTCCACTGAAGAGTCTTCAGCCAAGTGTACTGGAGTACCATTGTATGTTATTTGTTTCTTTTCTCTTGCTGCTTTTAAGATTTGTACATTATGCTTGACCTTTGGAAATTTGGTTATTAAATGCTTGAGATAGTCTTTGGGTTCAATCTGCTTGGTGTTCTATAACCTTTGTGTACTTATATATAATATTTTAGTCTAGGGTTGGGAAGTACTCTGTTATTATCCCCTTTAAATAAACTTTCTACTGCTATCTCTTTCTCTACCTCCTCTTTAAGGCAAATAACTCTTATGTTTGCTTTTTTAAGGCTATTTTCTTGATCTTGCAGGTGTGCTTCATTGTTTTTCAAATCTTTTTTATTGTTTCTTCTGACTATGTATTTTCAAAGAGCTGGTCTTCAAGCTCACTAATTCTTTTATTTCTGCTTGATCAATTCTGCTATTAAAGTACTTTGATGCAGTCTTTGTATACTAATTGCATTTTTTAGCTACAGAATTTCTTTTTTAAAAAAATTCATTTCAATCTCCTTTAAAATATATTTTATAGAATTATGAATTCCTTCTCTGTCATTCTTGAGTTTATTTGAGTTTTCTCAACACAGCTAATTTGACAGAGGTCTAATATCCAGAATTTACAAGGAACTTAAATTTACAAGAAAAAAACAACAACCCCAACAAAAAGTGGGCAAAGGATATGAACAGACACTTCTCAAAAGAAAACATTTACAGGGTCATTGAGCATATGAAAAAAAAAAAAAGCTGAACATCATTGATTGTTAGAGAAATGCAAATCAAAACCACAATGAGATACTATCTAATGCCAGTCAGAATGGCAATTGTTAAAATGTCAAGAAACAATAGATGCCGGCAAGGCTGTGGAGAATCGGCAACACTTTTACACTGTTGGTGGGACGGTAAATGAGTTCAACCATTGTGGAAGCCAGTATGGCAATTCCTCAAGGATCCAGAACCAGAAATACCATTCGACTCAGCAATCCCATTACTGGGTATATGCCCAAAGGAATATAAATCATTCTACTATAAAGATACATGCACATGTGTGTTTACTGCAGCACTATTTACAATGGTAAAGACATGGAACCAACCAAAGTGTCCATCAATGGTAGAATGGAAAAAGAAAATGTGGTCCATATACATTATGGGTTACTAGGCAGCCATTAAAAAGGAATTAGATCATGTCCTTTGCAGGGACATAGATGAAGCTGGAAGCCATCATCCTCAGCAAACTAACAAAGGAACAGAAAACCAAACACCGCATGTTCTCACTCATAAGTGGCAGTTGAACATCGAGACTACATGGACACAGAGAGGGGAACAACACAAACCAGGGCCCATTGATGGGTGGGGGGTCGGGGGAGATAACTTACAGGATGGGTTAATAAGTGCAGCAGAGCACCATGGCACACGAATATGTACGTAACAAGTTGCACATTTCACACATGTATCTCATGGATTTTTTTTTTTTTAAGAAGAAGAAATAAAGAAAAAAAAAGAATATTCTGTTATTTATTTCCAAATGTTTGGATATTTTCCTGTTACCTCCCCTCTGTTAATTTATAGTCTCATCCCACTGTGTTTGGATAACACAATCTATATGATTTCAATTCTTTTAAATTCCTTGAGGTTTGTTTCATGGCTCAGTATATGATCCATCCTTGTTTTTGCTGCTTGAGTTCCTGAAAAGAACATATGTTCTGCTATTTGTTGGACAGAGTGTTCTATAAATTAGTATTTTATTCTGTTGGTTAATGATGGTGCAGAGTTATTCTGAATCATTGCCAGTGTTCTATTTGTTCTATCAATTGTTGAGAGAATGTTGATTTGTACAACTGTAGCTGTGAATTTCATTATTTCTTTCAGTTCTATCAGCTTTCACTTAATGTATTTTGCAGTGGTGTTGTTTTATACGTGTTTAGGAATTCAATGTCTTATTGGAAAACTGACCCTACTGTCATTGTATAATGCCCCTCTGTTTATTATATATATTTTTTATTCTTAAGTCCACCTTTCCTGTTTACTAGTGTAGTCACTCCTACTTTTGTTTGATTATTATTTGCATGGTATTTTTTTGTGTCCTTTTACTTTATAAAACACTGTTCATATTTTGTAATTGAAGTTAGGTCTTTTCCTAAAAATAATATTCTGTGAATTTCTGTGTATTAATTGTTGCAGGTATAATGTTAATATTTAATTTAATTATTAATATATTAAGGCTTAAGTCTGCCATTTTGTTTTTCTGTTTGTTGATTCTGTTTTCATTTTTCTGATTTTCCTTTTCTGCATTCATATATGGACATTGTGTAGAGTTCCAGTTTAATTAAATTATAATTTTTAGTGTATCTCTGTTTCTTTCTCTCTACACACACACCACACACACACACACACACACACACACACACACATATTAGTGGTTGTTCTTAGTGTTACATTATGATTTTTAAAGAGTCTACCAGTTTGAGTGAAGTTTAGAATTATGTCTTTCTAAATCCCCTTACCTTACTCCATTTATAATATACTTGTCAAATATCTTCTCTAAATACATTTACAACCATATAACACAGTGCTATAATCTTTCTTCAACCATCAAAAGATTAATTAGAAAAATCAAGAGAAAGAAAGCATGTTGTTTTATCCCATATTTTTGCTTGCCATTTTTTTCCCACCTGAGATTCCCAGGTTCCTTCTCTTAAGCACCCTGTTAATACAAATTCCATTAACCATTCCTTTAGCATAAGTAAAACTATGTATATTGACTCTAAGGGATTAATTAGACGTGCTGGGCTAGGGGATAAAGACCACTGCTTACTCTTGGAAGCTTGTACTCAAGGAAACAAAGAAAACAAATGAGAACAACACTGAGGTATATAGTAACTATGTTAAAGGGGTACTGCTCTGTGAAGTCTACTTCATGCTCTGCTCTTCAAAATAACTTTAAAAATCTCAGAAAGGGAAGTGAACTACTTTTCCAGTAAAATGAAGCTTATTGTAGAAGAAAAATAGGAAATAATTTATTAAATTACTATGGTGTGGTTTTGTTTGTTTTATTTTGCTCCTTCTTGTTCGAAGAAGACAGCCAACTATGCGATTTCCTTTATTTTGGGATACATTTTATATAATTTTCTTTCATGAAGAATAAATAAGTTCCCTTCTTAACATTTAGGTTCCTGACTCCTTATTAGGAAATTAAGCAGAATTTTCTCAGAAAAGCAAGGAGATCTACGAATACTTAGGGCAACAAAGACACCATGACTGTACCTGGGGAATAAGTGAATTCCCAATCTGGTAAATATATGGGGTATCTTTAGTCCCAAAATTGGATGTGTCCCGCTACTTAGGAGTTCCTAAATGATATGGTAGTGACTCAGAGAAGAATAATTATATGCACTTGACAGTGATTTACTTCCCGGAAAGCCATAGATCTGACTCTCTCTCAGAAACCATGATGGCATAGACAAAGAATGTATTGGTATAATTAGTGTAAATGGAAGAGAACTCCATTTGAAGCCTTAAGTTGTGGAAGCCTCTGAAGATGTTTTCAAGACCTAAAACTGGGAATGCATGCATCCTGAATGATTTTTTTTCTATCCCTATAGAATATGACATAGAGTAGTTTACATTTAATATAAAGTAAATAATTGAATAAAATTCATATTTATTCATCTAGAAAACAGGAATGAGAGGTTAAATAAGCAATTTTTAGATAGTAGGAAACATTGTAACTAAGCTCATACCATTTGTAACCTTTGTAGGTATCACAGCTGGCTTGGGGGATAGTGGGAGATTAAGTGAAACATACAACCCTTTAAATTATCCTGTAAGGAAACGTTTCCTTCTATGTCTTAGAAATGAAAATCATTAAGACAATTTGTTGGTAACTTATTAGATATTAAGAGCATTTTTTATTAATTTGTAACTGCATGATAGATATTTGAAATAGATCTTGTAACTTGAATTCATTCTAATTATCTGAAAAATACTCTCTCTCTCTCTCATGACATTCTCCATAGCCACCGCTATCCTGTACCTTGAGTTAATTCTAAGAGTGTCCACCTTCCTGTGGAAGCACAGCTACCCCTAATGGCACACAGCTATGTGAAAAGTGTGAAAGCTTAATTTTTAATCCCTGATCACTTACTTCATGTGTCACATACAGGCCACAACTGACACAGGCCTTCATGGTGGTCCTTGACATAGTCTCCTATGAAATTATATTGAATGGTGAATTTACTTGGTTTCCTTTATTAGAAAGATAAATAATGAGAGTTTGTAATGTCACTGAAATAAACTCAGAAAGTTTTATTTTGTGTGATTTCTTTAATACAACTTTGTAAAATGTGGAAAGCTATTCATTCTCGATATACTTGTCTTGCTGCGAACCTAGTACTGTTTGGCTGTTCTGAAGAGTTTTGGTTATACTGATCTTTGACTATTTCAGCCTCTTAGAAAAACCTGTTAACTTATGAATTTGCACCATTTGGTCATAAAATGTCTTGTCACTCAGTAATTGATAAATTTGACAAGTGAGGTATTCTGGAAAAGTATTTTTGGATAGCCAGTTCTGTTAAATTATTTTTCGGCATACTTAGTTCCTGTAAACCCTCTCTAGTCACGTTTTCATATACTTAACAATTTTACTTTTCCTCAAATATTTCTTACAAAAATTTTTATTCACAATTAGAATGACTATTGTCTTTGTAATTTACTCTCATTAAGTCTCACATTATAATTATTTTCATATTCTTTCTTCAAACATAACTAAAAATACTTGTTACAGTATTATTTGCTTTTGTGCTCATATCAGTCCTCAGAATTGGCACTATTTTAGTTGTTTCAGAATAAAAACATTTAGAATATTTATTCTTTTTAATTTTGAACTTCAATATTACAGTTCAATATTGTTCCCATTGCTATTTATTAATCTTTTTTGTTACAATTTTTGAGTGTAGTGGAAAATGAAAAAGTCAAAGTGGAAAAATTAAAAGGCACCAGAGCAAATGAATACTAAATGATTTCTATAAATATTTGCATACTGAATCTATGTAAACAATTGTGCTCCATTTATGTCAGTAATCTGTACTTTAAAAATCTTTTTATTCTATTCTTTTAATTCAGAAGTTTATTACATGTGTTAGAGATGTATGTTTGGTTTTTAAATATTGTGGTTTTCCCATCTGCGCTTATTTTTATTATATTATCTAACCCATATGGCAAATTTCAGATACAAAGTTTAGAGCTAGGCATCAGCCAAAGTGACATGAGCATCAATACCTCATGGACACTCATACATCAGAAGGGAGTCAGGCATGGTAGGTTTGTCACAGCATGCTGGGCTTTCACACAGTGGGGAGGCTTTAGAGCACTTAAGAAGGAGTGCCAGCTGAAGCAGTGATCGCTGTGGGTGAGCTTAGGAAATTTTATGAGCAGCACAGGCTTCTGCGGTGGGTCCTGCTAAAGGAGGAAACAAGGAAGAAAATAAGTGAGCTGACAGAGCTTTTGTAAGATGACAAGAACACCTGAGAACTGCAGGACATAACTTGAAGGGATTAGGGAAGACAGTATTACACAGGATTGAGACTACTTAAATAACAGGTGGAATAGAGCTTCAGAATGATTATTACATTTGTAATTTTTATAATAACCCCAACCCATTCCCACTTGCTCGGTCTTGCAATATCTGGAGAAATAACTAAATAAATGAAACCTACAGTTACAGATGTGTGTGTGTGTGTGTGCGCGCGCGCGCGTGCGCACCAAAGTACAATTTTCCTCTCTGCGATATTTACACATAAGCAAAATACTTTTGAACAAAATTTAACATTACTTGACTGATTTGGACTTAGTATGACTGAGAAATTGTAGTAAATGGAAATCTTGAATAAGGGTTGTTTAGGATAAAAAGACAGGGTGGCCTGTAATCCCAGCACTTTCGGAGTTCGAGGCGGGTGGTCTTTCTGAGGTCAGGAGTTCAAGACCAGCCTGACCAAAATGGTGAAACCCGTCTCTACTAAAAATACAAAAATTAAATGCCTATGGAGGCACATGCCTGTAATCCCAGCTACTTGGGAGATTGAGGCAGGAGAATCGCTTGAACCCGGGAAGCAGAGGTTGCAATGAACTGAGATCACACCACTGCACTCCAGCCTGGGTGACAGAGCGAAACTCCATCTCAAAAAACAAAAAAGACAGAATGGTGTTTAGAATCTAGATGTTTATAATGATAACCTATTTTTTGGGTGTATCATACACAGAGGACATACAAAAAATTACAAAGCATAAGTGCACAGATTGCACAATTTGTATATATTGAACATATTTATATAATCAGTGGTGGGCTAAAATAGAGTATTGAAACTTGAGAATCTTCATTGTGCCTTGTTTTAGTTACAAATTAGCACACCAAAAATAATGACTCCCCTAATTTCTTACACCATAGATTAGTTTTGTCTATTTTTGAACTTTCTATTAATATCTTATAGTCAGTGAATTTTTCACCCTTTCTTATGTTGCTCAATATATGTTTATTAGATTAATTCATATTATTGCATGTGTAAGTTTTTTCCTTATTTTGATATTCTTTTTTGGTAGTTTTCTGTTTTATTCTCCTCAATTTCTAAGATGTATTTCTCTCCCATATGTGAATTACTTGTCAAATTTATGAATTGATAATTGTTTTCTTCCCGTCTTGACGATACATTTTACTCTAATAATAATGTATGTAAAAAGAATTTAATTGTGATGTCGTTTATTTTTGTAATTTTTTATTTTTTATTTCAATAGGTTTTTGGGAAACGGATGGTGTTTGGTTACATGAATAAGTTCTTTAGTGCTGATTTCTGATATTTTGGTGCACCCATAACCCAAGCAATGTTCACTGTACTCAATGCGTAGTCTTTTATCCCTCCCCATCCCCTACCATTTCCCCGAGTTACCAAAATCCAGCGTATCATTCTTATGCTTTGTGTGTTATAGCTTAGAGTGAGAACATACAATATTTGGTTTTCCATTCCTGAGCTGCCTCACTTAGAATAATAGTTTTTGATTCTATCCAGGTTGTTGTAAATGCCATTATTTTTTCCTTTTTAGGCTGAGTAGTAGTCAATGATAGACATTATATACACTATGTTTTCTTTATCCACTCATCAATTGATGGGCCACTGGGCTGGTTCCATATTTTTGCAACTGTAAATTGTGCTGCTATAAACATGCATGTACAAATATCTTTTTGATAAATGACTTCTTTTCCTCTGAGTAGATATCTAGTAGTGGGATTGCTGGATCAAATGGTAGTTCTACTTTCAGCTACTTAAGGAATTTCCACACTGTTTTCTACAGTGATTTTACTAGTTTACATTCCCACTAACATCTATTAATTTTTGATTTTTTGGTTATGGTCATTCCTGCAGGAGTGTGGTGGTATTGCATTGTGGGTTTGATTTTTTTGATTTTTTGCCTATTATTGTACCAGTAACATGCTGTTTTAGTGACTATGGCCTTATAGTATACTTTAAAGTTGGGTAATGATGCCTTCAATTTTGTTCTTTTTGCAAAATCTTGCTTTGGCTATGGGGGCTCTTTTTTGGATCTATATGAATTTTAGGATTGTTTTTTCTAGTTAAATGAAGAGTGATGATGATATTTTTATGGGATTGCATCGAATTTGTAGATTGCTTTTGGCAGTAGAGTCATTTTCACAATATTGATTCTACCCATCCGTGAGCATGGGATATGTTTCCATTTGTTTGTGTCATCTGTGATTTCTTTAAGCAGTGTTTCATAGTTTTTCTTATAGAGGTCTTTCACCTCCTTGGATGGTTATATTCCTGGGTATTTTATTTATTTTGCAGCTATCATGAAAGACCTCTACAACAAAAACTACAAAAATGTTGAGTTCTTGATTTGATTCTCAGCTTGGTTGTTGTTGGTGTATAGCAGAGCTACGAATTTGTGTACATTAATTTTGCATCCTGAAACTTTGCTGAATTCATTTACCAGTTCTAGATACTTTTGGATGAGTCTTAGGGTTTTCCAGGTATATGATCATATTGTCAGCAATATTGTCAGGGCTTTTATGCTACCTTATAACATGGCAGAGAAGGTCAAAGGGGAAGTGGACACATGCAAAAATAAAAAACCTAAGGAGTATCTTGGCTTTATATCAACTCACTCCATGGAAACTAATCCATTGTCACAGAAACTGACCCAATTTCACTGGAACCAGAACTTACTCACTACAGTGAAAAGGTCATCAAGTCATTCATGAAGGATTTACCCCAGTGACTCAAACACCTCCCACTAGCCCCACCTCCCAACAGTGCCACAATGGGGATCAAATTTCAACACAAGTTTTGGTGGCAGCAAACCATATATATCTACTATTTTACTATTTGTTTTGTCATTTACACCACGTCTTGTCTTCTTCTGAATTATTCTTTTATTATATGATCAGCTTATTCTGTGTACACTATTTTACTAAGTGATTGTAATAGAAAATTAAACATAGATGAGTCTTGACATAGCTCAGTCTAACATAAATTATTGTTTTAATAATTCCTCAACTTTAGTACCTTCCCATTGTTTATATTTTCATGCATTTTACTTTTCTACATACTTAATATTGACCTTATAATTATTATTTCTTGCAGCTAATATCTAATATATTTATCTACATATTTATCTTTTCAGATATACTGGGTTTTTTTCCTGTTTCTTCTGCTTTTGTCTAGAATAATTATCGTTTTGCCTGAACAACACTCTGTAGTATTTCTTTAAGGGCAGGTGTTTTTCAGTTTTTGCTTGTCTGAAATCATTTTTATTTGGTCTCCTTTAGAATAATATTTTTTTCTGGATATAGAATTCTTAGAACTTTGTTTTCTCAGCATTTGATAATGATTTCCATTCCTTTCTAGTTTCCATGGTTTCTGAGAAGTCAGCTGTCAGTGATGCTGTTGCTCCTTCTAGAGTAATGTGTCATTTTTTGTAGCTGCTACTAAAATTTTCTCTTTGTTTTTGGTTTTCTTTTCTTAAAACATGATGTTCCTAAATATAGATTTATTTATATTCATCCTGCTTCCAGTATACAAAATTTATTGCAACTGTGGCTTGGTGTCAGTATATGATTTTGGAAAACTCTTGGTCAATAGTTTTTCAAATGTTGCTTTTGCTCCATTGTCTTCTACCTTATAGGACTCCAGTTAAAAATAAGTTAGGGCATTCCACCTTGTTTTATATATCTATTACTGTCATTTCTCTAATATGTACTCCCGTTTTAGTATATGCTTCAATATAAAGAATTTATATTAATCTACCTTCCAGTATTTTTCAATACACTAATTCTTTTTTTTTCTGCTGTGTCTTTTCTGCTTAGAGTCATGTGTTGACATGGGATTTTCAGATTATGTTTTTTTCTATTCCTTGAAGATACTAATCATATTTAAAGCTGTTTCATTATAACTGCAGTGTCAGGTTTATCAGCAAGGCTGTTTATATGTGATTTTTCTTTTGAATTTCTCTGGTCTCCTTGCATAACATATTTTTATAATAAATTATGATCATTATATTTGAAAAAATACAGAATTTTATGACTATCTTTTTCTCCAGGGATAATCAGCTTTTTCTCTGCTCAGGCAGGTAGAGAAGAGACTTATCACCTTTTTAAAGTAGAGAATGAGATGGCTCCAAGATTATCTGAAAATTCGAAAGCTACCTCTGACCCTGAATTTGCTCCTCCTCGTAGTGTACAGCCTTCTACATATTCTGAGCGTCTAGGATAATCACCAGTAGATTCTCTCCCACTGACAGTTCTTAAAAACTATGTTTTTTTCTTCTCAGAATAATGTTATAGAGATTTTTATCTCACATCTCTGTTTTTTGTTTGTTTGTTTGTTTTTTGTTTTGTTTTTTCTTTTCTCTTGGTAGAGGCTCTTGGCCTGGGCTCTTTTTCAAATCCTAAATTTTTCCCTTTGACCAGAATTGACAGATACTTCAAGAGAGAAAGTATCTGCACAATGTCAGTCAGATCATGTTCTCAAGTTGTTTCTCCCTTTTCTTGGCTCTATGTGTCCATTAAATGTTGGTTGCCATAGCTTATTTCTAATTCTTTAACCAGATTTTTCTTTTTTTTGCAAAATTTTCATCTTTTTAAGTGGTCTCTGTGAAAGTATTGTTGTCCTACATTCATTATTATGTTCATCAGTTTATTTTACTTTTAATCTTGGTTTTCAGAAAGAAAATTCAGATGATATGATTTTTATATCCCTTATAAAAAGTGGTATACAATTATTACAATTACTATTATAAAATAATACTTCTTATCATATGTCTATTAAAAATAAAACTGACATTTAACAATCCAGTATATTGTTATTGAGCTGTACAATAACACATTAGTGAAGTTTTCAAGTTGCAACATTTCTTCCTTTTATTATTTTTCAATATTTCTTGTGATTATTGGAGATCAGTAGATTATTATCCTCATTTGAGAATTAAAATACTGTGGAACCAAAAAACAGCCCATATAGCCAAGACAATCCTAAGCAAAAAGAACAAAACTGGAGGCATAATACTACCTGACTTCAAACTATACTGCAAGGCTACAATAACCAAAACAGCCTGATACTGTTACAAAAACAGATACATAAACCAATGGAACAGAACAGAGACCTCAGAAATAACACCACATATCCACAACCATCTAATCTTTGACAGACCTGACAAAAACAAGCAATGGGGAGAGGATTCCCTATATAATAAATAGTGTTGGGAAAACTGGCTAGCCATATGCAGAAAACTGAAACTGGACCCCTTCTTTACACCTTATACAAAAATTAACTTGAGATGGATTAAAGACTTAAACATAAAACCTGAAACCGTAAAGATTCTAGAAGAAAACCTAGGCAATACCATTCAGGACATAGGCAAGGGCAAAGTCTTCATTACTAAAATACCAAAAGCAATAGCAACAAAAGCCAAAATTGACAAATGAGACCTAATTAAACTAAAGGGCTTCTGCACAGCAAAAGAAACTATCATCAGAATAAACAGGCAACCTACAGAATGGGAGAAAATTTTGGCAATCTATCCATCTGACAAAGGGAGATTCAGAATCTACAAGGAACTTAACAAAATTTACAAGAAAAAAACAACCTCATTAAAAAGTGGGTGAAGCATATAAACAGGCACTTCTCAAAAGAAGACATTTATGCAGCCAACAAACAAATAAAAAAAAGTTCATTATCACTGGTCATTAGAGAAATGCAAATCAAAACCGCAAAGAGATACCCTCTCACACCAGTTAGAATGACAATCATTACAAAGTCAGGAAACAACAGATGCTGGAGAGGATGTGGAGAAATAGGAATGCTTTTACACTGTTGGTGGCAAGGTAAATGAGTTCAACCATTGTGGAAGACTGTGTGATGATTCCTCAAAGATCTAAAACTAGAAATAGCATTTGACCCAGCAATGCCATTACTGGGTATATACCCAAAGGATTATAAATCATTCTACCATAAAGACACATGCACATGTATGTTTATTGTGGTATTGTTCACAATAGCAAAGACTTGGAACCAACCCAAATGCCCATCAATGATAGACTGGATAAAGATAATGTGGCATATATACACCATGGAATACTATGTAGCCATAAAAAAGGGTGAGTTCATGTCCTTTGCAGGGACATGGATGAAGCTGAAAACCATAATTCTCAGCAAAGTAACACAGGAACAGAAAACAAAACACCACATGTTCTCACTCATAAATGGGAGTTGAACAATGAGAACACATGGACACAGGGAGATGAACATCACACATCAGGGTCTGTCGGGGGGTGGGGGGGCTAGGGGAGGGAGAGCATTAGGAAAAATAATGTAGATGATGGGTTGATAGGTGCAGCAACCACCATGGCATGAATATAGCTATGTAACAAATCTTCACGTTCTGCACATGTATTCCAGAACTTGAAATATAATAATTAAAAAGAAAGAATTAAGATACTAAGCAAAGCATCAAATTACCAGTTAACATTATTTCTAATCACAAGAATTTATCTAAAAGCCTATATATGTCTTATACATACCCACTGACACAGAGTAAGACATTCCTTTCCAGTAGCAAGAGATGTTCTTTTTTTCTCCTAATTTATATGTTTATTATTGACAAATAAAAATTGTATATGCAGTTATATACCACATAATATTTCAGTCAATGGTGGACCACATATATGACAGTGGTCCCAGGAGATTATAATGAAATGGAAAAATTTATGCCACTCAGTGATGCTGAAACCCTTGTAACGTCATAGCTCACCACATCACTCACATGTTTGTGATGATGCTGGTGTAAACAAACCAACTGCACTCCAGTTTTATAAAGGTATAGCACATAAAATTATGTACAGTACATAATACTTGACAATAAATGACTGTTACTGATTTATGTACTTACCATGCTATTTTTAATTATTATTTTAGAGTGTACCCTTTCTACTTATTACAAAATGTTAACTGTAAAATAACCTCAGGTACATCCTTCAGGAGATATTTCAGAAGACTACTTTGCTATTATAGGAGATGACAGCTCCATGTGTGTTACTGCCCCTGAAGACCTTCCATTAAGACAAAGATAGGGAGGTGGAAGACGGTAACATTGATGATCCTGACCCCGTGTAGGCCTAGGCCAATGTCTGTGCTCATGTCTTAGTTTTTAACAAAAAAATTAAAAACAATAAACAAAAAATTAGAAACAAAATAAGTTTATAGAATAAAGATATATAGGAAAACAATTTTTGTACAACTGTAAAATGGGTTTGTGTTTTAAGTGTTATTGCAAAAGAGTAAAAGAGTTAAACAATTTAAAAGCTTATAAAGTAAAAATATTATAGTAAGTCAAGGCTAATTTATTATTGAAAAAAGAAGTTTTCAATAAATTTAGTGTAGCCTAAGTATACAGTTTATAAAGTCTATAGTAGGTTATAGTGATGTCCCATAGTAATGTGAAATAGGCCTTCACACTCATTCACTTACTCACCCAATGCAAGTTCCAATCGTGCAAGCTCCATTCATGGAAAGTGCCCTGTATGATTATACCATTTTCTATCTCTTATATCATATTTTACTGGACCTTTTCTGCCTTTAAATGTATTTACATACATAAATATATACAAGTGTGTTACAACTGCTTATAGTAACACACTCTATGGATTTGTAGCCTAAGAACAATACCCCATAGCCTAGGAGTGTATCATATAGTCAGGTGTATAGTAGGCTATACCATCTAGGTTTGTGTAAGTATACTCTGTGATGGTTGTAAAATGACAAAATTGTGTACCAGTGCATTTCTCAGAGATTACCCTGTTGTTAACACAAAACTGTATTTATCATGTGTGTGATGAACTGAAATAGTTATATGCATTGCAGAATGACTACTTTGAGCTAAATAACATATGCATTACTTTACATATTTAACATTTTTTGTGTGTGATGGGAACACTTAAAAATCTAATCTCTTCAAGATTTAAAAAACTACAATATATCATTATTTTAATTTACTGTTGAAAATTTGAATTTGAAGCACAAGTACTCAATGTAGAGTTTTATGTTTGGTGATTGCATTTAATTCCCAGGCATTATTTTAATGCCAACTCAATTTCTTTTTTGTATCCAGCTCCTAGATACCATAATTCACTGGCTATTTATAGACAGCTTACTATGTGTATAACATCTATGCAAATTACAATATATTTATAAACAAGAGAGTTTTTCTTTTGTTCATATGCTATATTAATAAAAAATTTAGCCATATAAAGATGTAAGGGTCACAATTCTAAGTCTTATTTTAAGTAATAGAATTTAAATGGCTGCATTTAAACACTATCACCACTTTGGATGATGGATTCTAATACATACAACATTTGGAGTTTGCTATTCAAATAATGTGATACAATATTTTACCTTTTATATTGTTGACATTCTAAACATCAAATTTTGTTTCATTTTTGTATAGATTCTAGAAGTCACTAAAATATCCTTCTTTAAGAAAGTTACAATGATGTTTAAATTAAATATTGTCAAAATATTACACATACAATTAACAACATATGCTTCATAAGTTTTATGCATATGTTTATATAAGTAATAAATACATATGTAAATGATAAATGTATACACTGATATAACTTAATATCACTATGGTTTATAACTAATAGGTATACCTTATTGATTTTTTATCCCATTATCAATATATTATTTGGTTATATGTGCTATTAAACATTTTTAGTGAATGAATACATTAATTGTATATATTTATTGAGATTGTGCATATCAAATTTAGATTGTTCTAAATTCTTTTTCTATTTTCTATTTTTATACTTTTTTTCTAATTTCTATTCTATTTTAAGGTATACATTTTACATCAAATATCATAATAAGGAATATCCAAAAAAAAAGTACTTTACTATAGAAATTTCAGAGCAAATATTGTTATGTCCCATGTAATATTACTTTTGCCTGTAAGATTGTGTTGCTAGGTGTTGATCAGAATAATCACGTTTGCTAAAATGGATGAACTAGATAACCTAAAAACTATAAAAAGAACTTTCTCAAAATGAAGTGCTCCGCATATATTTCATAATGAATTAAGAAAACAAACAAAATGAAAAAAAGTAAAATATGTCAATAATCATCCCCATAAGAAGGCTCTGTTTAATTAAAAAATACAAATTATTTGCATTATAAAGTACTTATAAATGATGACGAGATGCTAAAAGAGCATAGAATCAGGTAAGAGAGGATCAATACATGTTTATTATAAGCCTTCTTTCATCATCCTCTCTACTACATGCTGGAAATTGAACAGGGATCATGTAAGTACATTAATTGGGTCAAAGATAAATTCAAGGAGCTATCAATATCAAATCAATAAACAAATATTACATAAATAAGAAATTTAAGAGAAAAGATAAATTACATGTGGTTAGACAGCAAAGTGAGATGTACAAAGTTCTGGGGAAAATAATTTTCTGTCTATAAATATATATTCAGTTGAATTATCAAAAAATATCGAGGCCATATAAAATTATTTTTATATTCACAAAACTCAAATTTTATTTTCCATAAAATATTTTTAGGAACTTCTTAGAAAATGTACCTTAATAAAACAAGTGATTATACTGAAAAAGAGAACGTTTCTGAATTCAAGTCTAATCCTGGACCAGTTAAGGAAAAACAACAGTACATCTGATCTAGTAAAAAAAGGAAACGCCATAAAAAAACAAGTAGTAAAAGGATAGTACCAAAAATGAGAAAAAAATAAGCTATAATGTGCACGATTTGGTGCAATTTGTGTAGTGTAAATTATAAACAAGAAGGCTTTTGAGCTGAAGATAGTCACCTTTATTTGGCATAATAGTCATGTCTGGATATCTAGAGAAGGGAATGTAATCATGTTACACTCGATGAGTATAAACTGCAAAGTCAGAGGGAAGAGTCCTCATGACATCGCCCTTTCATTAGGCACTAACCACAACTTTAGGGTATCCAGAATACCCTCACTTCACCCTGGCTAAAATTTGCGGGATCCACATGGCTACCTCCAGTTTCAATAATTCACTAGAATGATTCTCAGAGCTCAGGAATGTTCTATACTTACTCCTAGATTTGTTAGAATACTGAAATTACTCTAACAGTATTTATAATTTATCAGTATTCTATACTGATAAATTAGTATTTATCAGTATGCTATACTGAATACTGACAAATTAAAATCAGCAAAGGGAGGCATCCATAGGGTAGGGCCTTGGAGGTCCAAGTGTGGAGTTTCTGATCAGCATCTTACTGTGGAGATAAAGACAGCATTACCTCTTCTGGACTATTATTTGTGATAATACGCATATAGTATTGACAAACAAGGAAGCTCACCCAATCCTTTGGTGTTCAGAGTTTTTATTAAGGCTTGAACACATACTGCCTATGTGGTTGACTTTTAGTCTCTAGCCCTTCCTGGAATTCAGGCTAATGACGTAAGTCTCTAGGTTCTTAGGAGGTTGGAACTGATATGGTATATCCCAAAGCCTCCATTACAAACCACATTGTTGGATTGTCCGGTGAACAAAGTCTCTAAGCAAATAAAGACACTCCTATCAGGCATGACCTCCCAGGATCCTAGAGATCACAGTTACTGAACATGAAGCAATTGAAGGTGAAGGCCCATCCCTTCTTTAGGTAAAGTTAATTTTTCACTACACAGTCTATCACTTGACTTATTACTGCAAATAGTTATAGAATCACAATAATTAAATAAATGTTATTGGCTTTAAGTTACAAACAACAATTACAAAACCAAAACCAACAAAGCAGAGAGTCAAAACATAGTGTCTAATATTTTAGAAAAAGAAATAGAAGTTCTAGAACGTTGTTTGAAAATGCAGATTTGACCAGTGGAAAGACAGAAATAATTATATAACTGCCTTGAGAGATGGTATAAAGGAGGTGAGGTTATGGCAAGGTAACTAACTCTATATATTTCTGATAATGAAGTAAATATATAATGTTTTCTTAATAAATTTCTAAAAATCCAAGTTTAATTAATTGTAAGTTAGAGTTAATTGAAAGAACAAAATGATTTTTTGTCATTAGAAATTAGATTTGGGAGTCTTTTTTTTTTTAATTTATTTATTATTATTATACTTTAAGTTGTAGGGTACATGTGCATAACGTGCAGGTTTGTTACATATGTATACTTGTGCCATATTGGTGTGCTGCACCCATCAACTCGTCATTTACATCAGGTATAACTCCCAATGCAATCCCCCCCTCCCCCCTCCCCATGATAGGCCCCTGTGTGTGATGTTCCCCTTCCTGAGTCCAAGTGATCTCATTGTTCAGTTCCCACCTATGAGTGAGAACATGCGGTGTTTGGTTTTCTGTGCTTGTGATAGTTTGCTAAGAATGATGGTTTCCAGCTGCATCCATGTCCCTACAAAGGACACAAACTCATCCTTTTTGATGGCTGCATAGTATTCCATGGTGTATATGTGCCACATTTTCTTAATCCAATCTGTCACTGATGGACATTTGGGTTGATTCCAAGTCTTTGCTATTGTGAATAGTGCTGCAATAAACATACGTGTGCATGTGTCTTTATAGCAGCATAATTTATAATCCTTTGGGTATATACCCAGTAATGGGATGGCTGGGAGTCTTTTTTTAAAGCTTATCTATACTATAAAATGCTTTTTAAATTATGTACATATATATTCATTATATAATAAATTTTAAAAGTTTAGTGAGTATTTTTAAAAATGCTACATAGGGATAAAGTGTTGTTTGACATAAAGTAGCATAACATAGAATAAAATACAAGCACTATATTTAAAGTCCATGATATTACCCTCACAACTGGTCAAATTGACTGCTTTATAGCCATTCTGGTCATTTATTTTGGCTTATGACAGGAAAGCCAATCATTTTCTGGGCGATTTATTCCTGAGATAGCCCAGAAGAACTATCCTAGCACAAAGATAAAAGAGGCAAATTTTTAAAAAATGGAAAGATAGTTGAAGCGGTTTGGCATTATGATTATTCAGATTTAATCCCAATTTAAGGAAATAAAGGGAAAATATTCTTGCAAAATTAGAATTTCATAACTATAATAGAAATAAAAAAAACTACAACAAAAATTAAGTAGAAGAAAATTTAATTTCCTTGCTTAGGCAGACTTAGCCAAACTACTGAAGATATGATGGTTGCTAACTTGACAAGTGTGACAAAAGAAACGTTGGAAAATATCTCAGACACGTTGTCATCAGTATTAGTCATTGTGAAGAATAGACTATTAAGAGTTGAAAAATTGTATTACATAGTTTCTATCGTCTATGTAATAAATACATGAAGTCAGGAAATCAGAAGTAAAATATAACATATCACATTGGAGAGCACCATTAAAAACACATATTTACCTGCAGATGGATTAATTAGATCCTGAGTACCTAAAGGTCAGATCTCCAAAAGCATGTGTTATAAAGGGCATTTCATCCTCTGAGTTAAAGCAGAATCGCCATTTTCTCTTAAAGAGGACACTGTAAAACTTGTCAACACTTATTTCTAGATTTACCTTTGAATGTTGTCAACCTAATCAAATATTCTTTGCAGAGTTTCACTTTTTGGGTTGAAAACAATCACATCCTTGA
Organism: Macaca mulatta; assembly: GCF_049350105.2. Classification (NCBI taxonomy): domain Eukaryota; kingdom Metazoa; phylum Chordata; class Mammalia; order Primates; family Cercopithecidae; genus Macaca; species Macaca mulatta. The sequence continues at coordinate 99,885,665 of NC_133419.1, read as the reverse complement.
GGTTCTGTTCAGAACAGAGGCAGAAATCTATAAAGGTTGTGAGTGCATTTGCCGTTACTTTCCCTAGGCCCTAAACACAAATGTGCTAAGTCCTAAAGACAGCTTGAGTGCTTCCTTAAAAAATGTTAGTTTTTTTTTTTTTAATTGATTTTTCAGAATCTAGGAAGCAACACAGAAAGTTCAAAAACAAAACAAAACAAAACAAAACAAAAAACAACTCCTTAAAGGTGATATGCTTATAAACAGGCAAGATCTTTTTGTTAAATAGAATTGCTGAACTTGCTATCCTATGTTACTAAACCTTGAGTGAAAAAATATATTGGTGTTATCTTCCATTACTTTAAAGATACTAAGACTAAATTTTTTGAAAAGTAATTATTTTAAGTTATAATAACACTTTCAGGTCTAGGAAAGAAAAATTATGTGATACATACTGGTTACATGCCTCCTCTTGCTTTTTCACAGATAACCATATTCTATACTTCCCCTTGGATGACAATGGCCCTCTACGCAACCTGATTTGTTTGAAATTTCCAGCTATGATCTTGTATCGTCTTAAATCAAATGCTCAATTTTCTACTGCTCTGTCCCTGTCTCTTTCTCTGTCTCTGTCTCTGTCTCTCTCTCTCTCTCTCTCTCTCTCTCTCTCTTTCTCTGATGTAGAGAGAGAAAGAAAGGGATCAGGAGGAGAGGGAGAATTAAGAAGTCAGAGAATGAACTGATGCCACTGAGTCATGGGTTTGAATGCTTGCTTAGCAACCAAATTGCCATTTGACCTTGGCAAATTATTATTTATTTAATCAATACTTTTTAACTAATTTAATCAAATAGTTCAATACTCATACACTCCTGTCCAGGTGCCAGTCACTATTAGAAGATAGAGACACAAAAAAGAATCTGTCAATCAGTTTCTACTGCCTGAGGTTTATGATACACTTTGATCTTATCAATATTCTGAGCAAATTTCTTCATCTTGGAAAAGATGATTGTTATGCCTAAATTATTAAAATGTATCTGTTAACTTTTTAATCATTAGATATGATCCTCGTTCTTTGATAAGAATTTGACTGACATGCCAGTAGCTCAATAAAATGTATATTATTATTCCCATTTTACAAGATAATAAAATTGAGCTTCCAAGTGCTTAATAAAGTCACTAGAATACAACACTGTGTTACAAGCTGATATCATCTTGGGTCCTGTCATTCTCAGTTATTCTGATGTTTACAAGTTTCATCTCTGCTGCTAGAGTTCCTTTGCTCAACATTTTACTGTGAATTTCTTTGCTTGTCACCCACTCTCTTTTCCTAATGTTTGAAACATCTTCAATTGTCATTGTTCTCTGTTCCAATTTAAACTTGCTTTCTAGAATAATTCAATGTTGAATATTTAGAAACAAAAAAAGATTTAGGAGTTGAAATATATTGAGTTAATATTAATTGTTAGTTATATTTTGTCAATGCAAAACAGACCTAGAATGGTTGGCTATGTTGACAATTCATCATCTACAATAAGATTATTAGCATTTGCTTCTATATCTTAAATTATGAAATACAAATTTTGTACATCATTAAACGGTATCAGCTTTCAGTGGGCATTCGACAAATATTTTGGGTGATGGAGCTTCCTAGTGGCCTCAAAAAATGAGTATAAATTGTCAGTATAGGCATATATCTAAGTAGAATAAACAAAACTCTTATTTATTCCATCCTTTATACTAAATATAATTATCAGGATTTTAAAAGGAAGTGATATTATCTTACAAGTTGATTTAGTTTTTAGAAATTATACTCACAATATCTTTGGCGAATAATGAGTGTGGAAAATTATGTTACAGCTACTCCAAATGCTAGAGAAATAACTGCCTCATTAAGCTGTATTTGTTTCTATTTTAGCGATAATAATGGTACATGTCTGAGAAAATAAAACCTTGTAATACACCAAAGGTGCATGCTAAGTTATAGCTATATCTTTCAAGAATTTGAAGCTCAGTGAAGAAAGAATCCGTGTTACATATTCACTCCTAGACTTGTTCTCAGCAGCAAAGTCTATGTCTGGTGTTAGAAAGAAAATTGCACATAATCTTTATTAAGTATTTGCAGCAAAAGACATTTCTTAGTTTCTCCTTTCATGTAATGTCTTCCTCTACCTTTCTATTTTACCAAAACTAAAATATCAATATCTTTCCTAACACATTTTTAGACAATAAAGAAAATTGTTACTTTTCATGTCCTGGTAGTTTTTACTTTTCTTAGTTTCATTTTTAGAGACATGGGAGAAGTTTATTACCTAGCTGTCCACTTTCATTGTTGTTGATGTTAACATTATTTTCTGTTTTTTATATTTCCTGAATGCCTGCAAAGTAGTGAGCATTAGAGAGAATCCATGCAAGGCTCAATTGCTGTTTGAGAATTACCTTTGTTAGGAAGGCAATGAATTAACACCATGGTGTCTGACCCAAGTCATGATATTTAAGTTTGCAAGAATATATTGTTAATTTATGTTTTATCTCTATAGTTAATGCCACATAGTCAGTTTATCCCTTCATTCATATCAATATGTTACTCTCCATGAAAAAAAAAGGATGCCTCAGAGAGCAGAACCAAGAGAACAAAGCACAAAGCCAGAATTCATGAGAACTCATCTAGGAACATTTAACATGTCCCAGTCCGAATTTCAAAATTACTATTGTCAATGACTTTTATCTCTCGTGCTCTCCATTTTTTAACATAAATGTCAATAATGACTGTCCTATGCCTATGCCACCATTGCGTGTTGCATGTAGAGCCATAAATAACTATCTTTTTTATTTCCTAGGTGTTCAGGTTAAGAGGAACGGTACTCAAGGTGCTATATTTAAAGAACTACACCTGAGGTACTTCATCCAGATCTCGGTATGATTTAAATGATGAGACTCAGGATTTCAACAAAATATTGTGATTGATGGGGCTTTGTGACCTTTTATAGGGATGAAAGTATTTTAACTGTGGGAAAATTGTATATGATATATGGTCAGAGTGTAGTGTGTGTTTTAAAAAAATTTCTACAAAGTTTTTGATATTCTTCCCCTCAAAAGGTGGGGCTTCATTTCTGTTTCTTAATCATGAAGCAATTAGAGAATTGCTTCATAATACAGTATAGGGGACACAATATTACAAATTTAAACATCATATTAATAACACATTAAACTATATCAATAGTTATATGTAAAATAACTAATAACTAATAAATAAAAGTTGAAATCACTTCATCTCAGTAAAATGGTTAAAATTCAAAAGACTGGAAATACTAAAATTCAAAGACTAATTACATGTCACATTTGAGATTAAATTACAAAATGACTATTATTTTTATCATTCTGTGTGTGTGTGGGGGGGGGGGAGTTATGTGTCTATCTCCTTCTTTCCTGTATTACTCATTGTAGGGGAAGCCATTTCGAAGAGCCTATAGAACTGAATCTTGAGGGTGAGAGAAAACTGAATGTGTTTGAAAGTATATTCCAGTTTGTTTTTAATTTCTCTTGGGTAAACACCTTGGATAAGAATTATTGGATTGTATGGTAAATGCATGTTTAACATTATGAGACACTGTCAAATTGTTTTCCAAAATAGTTACATCATTTTATGCCCCCCATGACAATGAATGGGGGTTGTATTTACTCCCCATCCTCACCATCACTTTGTATTTCTGGTCTTTTGTTTCTTAACCCATTCAACTGGGGATGAGGTAGTTTCAACTTGCACATCTCTGATGACTCATTGGAGCAACTACCCAAAAGTAATCATTACTTATTTATATGATTTAATGTAATTATTGATATTATGTTTAAACATGTCATCTTCCTATTCATGCCTTTTGCTTATTTGCTCCTCTGTGGTTCTTTTCCTGCCTGCATTTGGGGAAATCAAATATATACCAGTACCCCACTCTATTTGTAACATTGATGATCACAGACCCACATGCACACAAACCTCCACATGTATATTCTCAGATCTTTAAGTTAGTATTTTTCATCAAAATTAGAAAATTTTGACCATTATTTCTTTAACTATTTTTTCTGCTAACATTGTATTTTCTTCTCTTACTGATACTTCAGTTACACATATGTTGGATTATATGATGCTGTGATACTAACCTCTGAGATTCTGTTTAAATTGATGTTTTCCCCTTCTATGTTTTTCAGACTGGAATGTTATTTTCTAAGTTATTTGGTTAATTTTTTTTAACTATCTCCTTTTTGCTGCTAAATCCATTCAGTGCCTATTTTGATTTTCATTACTCCATCTTTCAGTTTTAGAGTTCTCATCTATTCTTTTATCTCTGTTGTTATTTCATTCCTGCTTTCACATAACCATCATATTTAACTTATTTAAAAGTAATTATTATAACTACCTTAAAGTCTTTATATTTTAGGTTCAGCATCTCTTTCATCTGTAGTTTGCTTTTTCTGTTTTCCCATTCTTTGTTAAGGACTTTTTAAACAAAAATCATTCATATGATGATTTTGTATCAAATACCAAACACATGAACAATGCCTTGTACAGGCTAGGGATTTTTCTTCCTTCAAAGAGTTTTCAGTTTTAACAATGGTTTGATCACCTTGAACTTTTGAAATTGCTGTTCGAACTTGTCTTGGCTCAGTCAATGCTCTATTAAGGACAAATCTAGCAAAGCTCAAAGCATTTCCTAGGCCCCTAACTCAGTATCCAAATGTTGTGTCTTCTAACAATCTTGGTAGGCTTGCTTTAGGTCTTTGATAATGAGACTTGAGGAAGTCTCAAAGAATATGAATAGTTCATATTCTAGGGCATTTTTCTTATTCCTATTTTTATTTTGTTTTATCTAGATGCCAGGTTTGTCAGATATTAAGAAGATATTTTCACTCTGGAATGAGTGAACTCCCAACATTCTTTGCGATTTTCTTTGTGTAATCTTGCATCCGCTAGTTCTATTAATAACCTCTTTGGTGATCTTGATAGAATATGTACAACCTGTGTTCTGCCAAAATGTTGAAAGAGATTCCTACGTGTAGTTCTCAAGGCCTGTCTCCTTGCAGCTTCTTATTTCCTATGACCCCATCCACAGATCCCAGTCACTTCAATTGTGCCAATATCTGGTCATTGCCACTGCACGTTGGAAAACCCTTGTATACAGCTCAGATACAGTTTCCTTGCATACTTAAGTGCTATGCTTTGAATGTTTTTGTACCCTCCAAATTTATGTTGAAACTTAATACACAATGCAACAGTATGGCTTTTGGGAGGTGATTGAATCATGAGAGTGCTCTCCACCCTCAGGAATAGTATTAGTTGCTCTTATAAAAGGGTTTGATTGGAGGAGTTTGCTCCTTTTTGCACTTCCACTAGCTGCCAAGTGAGGATAAAGTGTTCTTCCCCACCAGAGTCTACAGTGTTCAATCACCATCTTGGAAGCAGAGAGAAGCCCTCATTTGACAATCAGATCTTCCAGTGCCATGATCTTGTACTTCCCAGACTCCAAAAACTGAAAAGTAAATTTCTATTGCTTATCAATTATCCAGTCTGTGGTTTTTCATTATAGCAGTGCAAACAGACTAAGACACAGATTAATTGTCCAAGACTGGAGAGGTGCGTATGCTTTGGAGTAAGTCAAGAATTTTCTTTCTTTCAGAAAAATCACAGTTTTATGCTTCCTGTTTTCTGTAGCCTAAAAGACAGTTGCTCATATATATTTTTCCAGTATTATATATGTCTATGATGAGGGTGACAGTCTTCTACCAATGAGTTTATCAAGGCAAGTATAAATATATATTTTAAAGTCTATGTATCAGAATCCGAATAAGAAGCTCTACACATTGTAAATGGCTCAAATGTTTGCAAACTTATTTTAGTTGATAGGCCCTGTCTCCTTTTCTCTTTCTATAAGGTCATCATTTAGGAAACTAGGTGATTTGCCCTTTGTCCTACAGTTTACTTTTAACTGATTGCAGGTGGTATGATGTAGTTTACACAATCCTCTGTCCGCCACATTGGGAATTGATTCTAGGGGCTTGATTAGATTCAGAGTCAATATTTATAAAATTACTATGTCATGTGTAATGTTTTGTTTTTCTATCTATAAGCATGTAATGACCAGCTATTTCTCTTTCCTAAAGTTAGCAAACTTTGAGGCTCTCTGTCTAGATTCATTAGCAGTTTCACAGTGATGTTATTCTAATTTTATCATTCTTTTCTAGTTCTATTAAAGAAACTTTCCCGATCTACTATTTTATTACTCATTAGTATTGCTTGTATAGAAAACACAGGATAAATGCTTCAATCTTCCCCTTTATTTGCCCATTTTTTTTCCAAATAATGAGTTTGTTCACAATCCACAACCATTTCTAAACGTTCTTTCCGAGCAGCATCATACTCTTCTGATACCACAGTTTTATTCCAGAGAACTCTCTTAGGATCTTTCAATTTTTTTTCAGGTAAGTTGTTATAATGGTGGGAAATCTTCCCTGCTCTGACTGTTTTCTGAACCTTAGTCTACCTTTAAATGTTTTGATATCAAGGGGAAACTGAGATGAATCAAATTTATATCTTGTCTCATTTTCGTATTTGATTTCTGGCTTCCATTCGAATCTACGTCCTCATCCCTATACTGGGCTTTATCCACATTATTGCAAAGAGAATAGTCCTTATGCTGGTTGTCAGTTTTGCTAAATCATATAACCCTGCTGATATTTATAAAATGTAAGTTTAAGAATATCATATCTTTCTTTATATTAAATGGGAATTTGGGAAATTTAGAAAACTCCCTTTTTAAAAACAAAAAGAAAATTAATTTGGATTTTGAGATTATGCCTTTGAAGACAAATCAACTTTAAATTACAAACAAATCAATCCTCTTTATTAATTCAGTGGTTGGGATATTATAGACTGAAATGACTGATAGGGAGGGTATAAATATATTTATGAAATAAAAAATATTATGGCCATTATACTGAACTAAGAACCTTATTATATGTGCTTGAATCTTCTGCAGATTTGATGTACTACTAAGTTGTTTTTAGTGATAACTGCATGGTAGCATGGAAATAGGAACTTAGTAAGAAATCAGGAGATTCAAGTTTTAGTCATGGTTTGTTCCTAGCCCTGCCACTATACTTTGTATGGTGTATATACTTAACATATGTCTAAGACAAAACATATTAATGCATATTGTTTCATTTGTTTTTCTGTGATGTCCTATGTTTTTTATTATTATTATTATTATTATTGAGACAGAATCTCACTCTGTTGCCCAGGCTGGAGTGCAGTGGCACGATCTCCGCTCACTGCAAGCTCCACCTCCCGGGCTCACGCCATTCTCCTGCCTCTGCCTCCCGAGTAGCTGGAACTACCGGCGCCAGACTAACTTCTTTTGTATTTTTTTTAGTAGAGACAGGATTTCACCGTGTTAGCCAGGATGGTCTCGATCTCCTGACCTCGTGATCCACCCACCTCTGCCTTCCAAAGTGCTGGGATTACAGGCGAGAGCCACCGCGCCCGGCCCTGTGATGTCATTTCTATATGTGCATAGACATTACTTGTAACAGATAAGCTCTACAATCTACTCGCTAAATTTCTGATTCTATAAACACAGGACAGATGGAATATGATTTTTGTTTTGAGAGCTCTAATATGAGCTCCACTATCTGTCTACTCTTCTTGAATTTATATTCAGAGTTTTTGTTTCCTCGTGTTTTTACTCACAGCCTGAAACAGATTGTTCCTTTTATTCTAAACTTACATGCTTTTAAAGAATGTGAAGAACTATGAGGCACTGTAACTACATACTTCCCTTTTATTAAAACTCTTTCAAAAACCATGCTAACTTATATACAGACGTAGTTCATGGACTTCACTTTTCCTTATTGAAGATCACATCATAGTCTTCCTGATCAAGGAAGCATTAAAACAACTATTATGTATCTGTGATTAAAATGTTTTTGAACATTATCATGTATCCACAGGTGATATGGTTTGGCTCTGTGTCCCCACCCAAATCTCACATTGAATTGTAATAATTCCCATGGATCATTACTGGAGGGACCAGGTGGAAGTAATTGGATTATGGGGGCAATTCCCTCTATGCTCTTCTCACAACAGCGAGTGAGTTTTCATGAGATCTGATGGTTTGATAAGCACCTGGCATTTCCCCTACTGGCACTCATTGTCTTTCCTGCTGCCCTGGGCCTTCTGCCACGATTGTAAGTTTCCTGAGGCCTCCCTAGCCATGTGGAACATGAGTCAATTAAAACTCTTTTCTTTATAAATTACCCAGTCCTGGGTTTTCCTTCATAGCATCCTGAGAACAAACTACTACACTGGTAGTAATTCATTTTCAAAATCTATTCCTTTTATGTATTTCTACAAAATAACCGATTTTATTAAAATTCCCTCATGTTTCATGGATTCGATTATCTCACAGGAATTTATTTATTTATGCTTCTTTCTTGAATGTTCTGTTTTTATTTCTGTTTTAGTTTCACTTAAATACAATAGTATTTAAAAACTTGGTTTTTTTTGTTTTTTGTTTTTGTAAGTCTTTAAGTGTGTGGTCATTAGATAAACCTCAATATTAATGCAGATAATTCTGATATTTAAAAATGTCATAAAATTTCAGAACTTCATTTCACTTCTGAAATGTTTTAAGTTACAAATAAATATTGGTTATTGCAGTTTCAATGGCATCTATGATCTCCTTGCTCATAGAAATGCTAGAAGACCAATAAAAGTGAATGAAGTGGGCCAAGGCGGGCGGATCACGAGGTCAGGAGTTTGAGACCAGCCTGACCAACATGGTGAAATCTTGTCTCTACTAAAAATACAAAAATTAGCCGGGTGTGGTGGTGCACGCCCATAATCCCAACTACTCAGGAGGCTGAGGCAGGAGAATCATTTGAACCCGAGGCAGAGGTTGCGACGAGCCAAGATTGTGCCACTACACTCTAGCCTAGGTGACAGAGCAAGACCCCATGTCAGAAAAAAAAAAAAAAAAAGTGAATTAAGTAAATAAAGAAATTCTGAAGGAAGCAACTATCAAAAAATAATTCTTAAGAATCCTCAAGTTTTTAATGTATCATGACACCAACAGCAAAATGCAACAGTACAATGAATGAAGGGAAACTGCAGTCACACCTGCGGTAGCAGGGACAGCATAGAGTCTGTAAGATAGTTAGCTGGCTTTCAACTAAACAGACCTTCAAATGACCCCAAAATTAACAGCTAAGTGTAGTACTAAATCATCTCCTTTAACCTTAGAACCATTATTTTTAATTCTAAGTGCATGATTCTTAAAAGGTACATATTCAAATTTTAGAAATGGAATGAATATTCTAAAACTGCAGTTAAAAACAAATTTATGTCTTTTCCAGGATATCCAGGGCACACCTGTTGTTCCTAAATGTGAACATTTCCACACAACTTAGCTCAAGAAAAGACAGATAAGCAATTATTCTGCTCTCTAGCCTCCTGAATTACTTCTTGATTAGAAGAGAAAATGACTAGAGCATTATTTGATGAATACTTTTTGCTTTCCTAAATCCACTTTTGATGTTACATTTCTAGAGTGTCTAATGCATTGCATTACTTCTAAAAATTTCATCCATAAAACATAACACATATGATGAATATTTTCACCATGCATAAAACACATTCCTAATAGAAGACCAATATGTTTGATATGAATCTTAAATAGCCTTTATTAGAGGACAATAATGTTTCTGGATAGTATGAGAATAAATTTGTCTAATGTAAATTTTTATTTTATATTTTTAAAATTCACTTAGCATATTTAAATATTCACTGTCTATAGACATATTATTTACCTTTAGGTACAAATGATAAACATTGATTTTGTTTTCTATTCTATATAAATAATAAGCAGGGAAGTCAAGTATGGAAATTGTATAAGCTATATATGTGAAAATGTCTCCAAATTATGGTATCAGATTATGTATGGGTTTGAAAAATTAAGATGATACCCACATGAAGGAACACACTCTCAGAGCAGAATCAAGTATATACAATATCAGGCCATGAAAAACTACAGTAATCTCTCCTGTAAAGTAGCTCCTTTTTATCACTGTGGAATGAAAAACCAATTTTCATAGCTATAATTCCAAATATACTTTAGTCTTAATTAGCCTTTGCATGTGATTATTTATCTTAGATGAGGAAAGCTAACTTCAAGTTCTTCCCCTGGCAGCTTTCCTTTCATTTGCTATTGGTGCAGGAGCGTCCTGATGATCTGCTGAGTCATTGGACAAGGAAAACATACACAAACTCACTCACACACACACACATACTCACACACATGGCTTGGAACAAGAAATATCCTACAGTGGTGAGCAGAACACTGATGGGTGGATAGCAAGCTGGAGGGGAGGCCTTCAGGAAAGCAGAAGTCAAACCTCAAACTAATAATAATGTATTTCACTGTTTTGCAGACTTAGGACACAGTTTCTCTACTTAAAGCATTACGAGTTATTAAATTCTTTTTGTCCTCAATAGTCCAGATGATTTTATTGGTGTTTTACTTTCATGTTATTTGTACTATGAAAGCCCTATGTATTTTTTTTCAAAATAGAAATTTATATTAAAATATTAAACTTGTTATTTCAAATTACACTGCTCCAGATTTGGATGACTTATCTCATCTTTTCCGCTTGAAGAATCAGGATGCAAGTACCTACTATTTTTTTTTAATTGCACATTAGCTAGAAGAGGGATCAAGCCTACATTTGACATTCCTGCAAGAAACATTTAACTCCTATGGGATGGACAGATGGATGGAAAGAAGGGAGGCAAGGAGGAAGGAAAGAAGGAAGGAAGGAAGGAAGGAAGGAAGGAAGGAAGGAAGGAAGGAAGGAAGGAAGGAAGGAAGGAAGGAAGGAAGGAAAGCAGGGAGGGAGGCAGGCACCTAGGGAGGCAGGGAGGGAAAGGAATGAAGGGGAAAGGAAGCGAGGGAGGTTGAGAGGAAGGACTTTCTGGGTTTGCTTTCACTGAAGTTCAGTAAAGTGGTATCCAGCTACCTGGTAGATAACACTTGTGAATTGGGATAAAAAGGTAATAAACCAGTGTTTCCTAAGAAAGAGGCTCTGAGCCATAGAAATAGGATATTTGACATTATATATGATCACTTCTCAACTCTGCTGAAAAGTAGCAAATGGGTCACAAAGCACATCAGGGAAGAATCATGTAACAGAAAGATCCTCACTTAAGCAAAATGAATATTTTTGATTTTGTTTAAGTTTGTAGGTTTTATTATTAATCAAAGAAATGTTGTTTTCTGGTATTATTGCCATTCAATGGAAATATGCCCTATAGATTTTTAAAATGAATATTGGAAAAACCACAATTAATAAACATACACCATACTTCTAAAATAGATCCATTCTCATGAGATTAAGAGAAGGGCATGAGATACATATTGTATATCTCCTAAAACACTGACATACTCCTTCATTCTGTAGTTAAGATTATTAATAAGTTTAAATCAATTAAAATCAAACTAATAGTCAAGGATACAGAATTCAGTACTTGAAATATTAGCTTGAATATGAATTTTTAAAATGTCCTGTGCACTTTTGAAAACCATTATTAGCACAGTATATTGTACCTAAATATATTGTAGTATCTGCTTCTTAACCTCTGTGGATATGATTAGCCCAAATAACTCATCATCAGTAGCAGATTTTAGATATAAAGTTCTGATGCCTTCATATGACTATATTGCTGCTAGCTCATTTTTCACATGCTGAGAGACACAGGTTGTTTAATTAAAAATCAACCTTATTGAGGCATAGCTGCATTTCTGTCAGAGAGAAAGCTGGTGGAAAGATTTAACAGCTATATAAATAAGATATACTCTAGGAGTTATGATTCTTTTTATTTTTCACACCAACTCCTTCAAGAAATATGTATATCTCTTTTTTATTAGTGTATAAGAGAAAAAAACTATTTCCCTTAGAAAATCCACTGTCACATATATTGGTATTTTTACTACCTTAATAAAACCCTAGGGATTTGCTTTAAAGGACATCACATTATAACTTTTTCTTTGAGAAAATGCAACAGTGAGCTTTAGTTAAACAAAGAATTATGCCTCTTCATTTAAAATGAATTTAGTTTAAATATAGTAATTTGAAATCTAAGTTAAGGCAGAATTTTAATTAGCTTATAAGCCCTGAGATGTACTTAGTAACACTGAGTGTTTGGGGTCTCTTTTTTCAGATACACTCAGTATTAATTTTAGCATGATAAGCAGCCTTGTCTTTCACACATTTTGAAGTTAAAGAAATAAAATCCTTGTTGAATCTCTCCATTTTATATTAACTCTTCATTACCTGGACATTCGCATCTGATTTAGAAGTTCAGAAAGATCCAGTAATGTATCTGACAAACTTCCAAGCTAAAAGGAAATTAGAACTCGAAGGTTCTAGATGATTGGTTGATTTGTTGGGCAACACATCTATGTATCCAGGGAAACAGCTAAGATATTAAGCACTACCCCTGATTAAATTCACATGGTACATTACAAGACATAGTGTGAGTAAAAGAGGATATATTAGTAGCTGTACTAATTACATAGTATAAATAGCTACTAATGGTTTTTCGAGCTTTATGTGCTAGATACTGTGATAAGCCTGTGTTTGCACTTTCTTCTTAAACACAAAGCCTATGGTGTTGTATATTTTACAGTGAAGAAAATAAGAATTAAATTCTCAAGTAATGTGCCTGAACATCACTTAGCTAGAAAATGAGACAATAAAAATTCTGATCTGGGTCTACCCATGAGTAGAGTTCAAATATTTAACATCTTAGCTATATTACTAGATGACATTTATCTTGGTAATTTGACAAAACAATAATAATAGCAGCTAATGTTTATTAAATATATGCCAGATATTCTTCAAAATCATTCACATTAATTCTTATATAGATTATACGATCTCACCATCTAATATTGATGAGACTTATTAAATGTGTCTTATCAAATACACAACATTGGAATATGCCTAACAGAAACATATGTATTACACACACACACACACACACACAGTACAATGCTTATAGCATCCCAATTTGAGATAGGTTTTGTACACCAATTCGTATCAGTTATTGAGTAAGGAATGGTCTTAGGTAGCCCTGATTCCCCAACACTTATGGCCTGGAGCACAGGGGGTGAAGGTATGTTTCAGTAGCTGAAGAAAGCACTCAGATAAGGAATATAATTCCTAGTGGAGTAATGTGGACTGAGTGTACTAAAATGATAAGGACAGAGGTATTTATTGAACACTACTATCATCTGCTATACTTGTTGACACTTTATCAACCATTGTGTTATCACATTACTATTATCATTATTGTTTTTACTAATACTAGTACTATTGTAGTTTAAATTATTCACAGCAGAAGGTAGGCTGGAGAGTGAAGTAGTCATGTCTTTTGTTGGAAAATTAATAGCAATTATGCACCAGCACACACACACACAAAAACATTTTAAAAGCTTATACAAAACATTAACAATGTTGAACAATTCTATTTGGTAATGTTTCTTCATGTTTCCTTTAAAAAGGGATTTAGAGTTTCCCTTTACCCAGACTAAGTAAGGCCAGTGTGCAACTAGGAAATGAATTGAATAAAAATAAAAAAAATAGAGTGAGAGTTCTCTGATTAACACAAAACCCAAACTACAAGTGTATTCATTTAGGCATTGAAGGAAGTTACTATTTATGTAAAACATTTTGATGTAATGAATTGTTATGCATTTAATTAATAACTCCCAGTTCACAACTAGTTTACTCAATGTTTTCTATACAATGGTAAAACATTCTGGTGGAAGGAGGGGACAAAAAGGATCCCCAACAGGGTTTCCTTTGGTTTCCAATGCAGCATAATAATAATTTAGAGCACAGTCTGAAGAGCTAGATTAGATGTGTTCAAATGTTTTTTGTTTGCTTATTTATTTTTGGTTGTTTGACCTAGGTTTAATCACCTTCTTGTGTCTCAGTCCCTTAACTTACAGATTTTTAGTGTGTATTGAAATGAGCGGATACATAATGAATGCCTAAGCCAATTCCTGGAACACAACTGCACGTATTAACAGAGTAAGTGAGTGTGTGTGCCTCTGTATGTGTATGGGTGTGCATGTGTGCATCGACTTTTCCCTTTAATAAATATGTGCCTGTTTCCTCCAAAGCTGAATTTACACAATTAGCTTCAGATAACCTAGAAAGAACAGCGTGGGGAATGACAGTCTATGAGGAATTCATTTTAATTTGATAGCTTATTGTTTCTCAGAAGAGAAATGGGAGAACATTTGCAGAGCTATTTTGATAAATGAATTTTGTATTTCAAAGACATTTAACCTTTCTCCTGAGTATCTGATTTATCTCATAGATGTTTACTAACATCAGTGGTTATGATAATCTCCTTAAGTGCCACATAATGATTTATTAATGACCTGTTCTGTGCCCGTACACTGAGATTTAAGAAAAATTAAATGACACCTTCCAGGAGATTATAATTTATTTGAAGCTTGTTTTCACTTAATATATTTATTTGCATAGTTTGTTTCCTGAGTGCTATAATAAATTAGATCATTATTTATTTTTTTGTATGATTTTTTTTCTATTGTAGAAATGGATGTTCAAAACTTGGAAATGTTGGTAAGTGGAATAGATTTGAATATTTTAAATCACTAAGACAGTTGAATTCAAAATTTTCTGAAGAGTTTTTGTTGTCAGTTTTTTTCCCTAGAGGGCCTAAAGTGGATATTACCATCTTTGATTAAATGACATCAAAAAAGCAAAGCAAAAGCCATGAGCTAATGCTTAATTAGTTTATTATAGGAAATCATTCAGGACATGTAAAAAAGTTATATAAGTATAAGAAATCATGCTCTCAAAAATAAGCATTATGTAGCCTTCATGAATTTTTAAAAAATCAAAATATTTGATTATTTTAGAGAACACACAATAACTATGTAATCAACAGTCATTTCTAAGTTTAAAAATAAATTTTGATTGTACAGTATATCATATCTTAAGTCCACATTAATGGATCTTTAGTTTTTGAAATTAAAATTGTTTGAAAATTAAAGAAAAACAAAAACATTAAAAAGTAAGCAATTCTCAAATACATTGTAAAATCACAACTTTGACAAAAAGTTGAAATACAGACAAACAATATTTGTGGATTAAGATGCAACAAGTAATTCATATATTGTAGTCCAGAGAACTAGGAAATCAACCTTCTACCACACATCCCATTTCCAAGCTCTGAGCCACAGTTTCTTTGAGAATGAAACAATAAATACAATATGGTCTCTGCTCTCTGAAAAATTATCATATTAAAATCAACTTAACCATAGATATCTTAAACTGAATTAATTATTTTTTTCTGAAAGTTAATGAGAAATGAGGCAGAAGAAATTTTAGTTGTAATTTTTACAGAGAAGCCAGACAAATAGTTCCAGAAGAAATTCTGTAGAACAAATGATAGTCAAACTGTAAAACTCTGATTCATTCACCCAATTATTTACCGAGTATGGATTAAGCAACAATTTCATGCTGTATCATGAGCTTGACACTGGGAATAAAATAGTTATATAACTCAATATTATAGACAACTTAAATGGATGCATTGAAATGAAGAAACAAAGGCAGGGTAATGCTAAAAAAATCACTTTTTTATTTATTGCTTATATCCAGTTGAAACTTCCTTAAATTTTACAATGGTATATTTATTCTAATTGTATGAGTTAATCAAAATTAAGCTCTTTTAAGTTTTTATATTGTCAGCATTTTTGATGGCTTTAATGTATGGATTCATTTAAGCACTTCTTTCTTTCTGTAATCTTCAGTATACTTCTACTCTTATTTATGTGCTTAGCTCATTTTTTATTCTTAAAAAATCATCTAGCTGACATTATTCACCAAATGCTTCAAGTATTTATTAATTTAATATTGTTAAACATTATTCTTTTATGAATAAAAATACTCTTAAAATAGCCATTTGTGACAGCTTTCCAAACCTTCATCATAATAAAGCTATGTATTACATTAATAAAGTTTAAAGATAAATAAGTATTAGGTACTCACAGTTACATAAGTTTGACCATGGAAAGTTATTTTTCTTATGTAATTAATACATTTATCAATACCATAAATGGTGATATTGTAGTATCCTAGTGTTAAAATTCATCAGTAAGGCAGATCAAAGCAACAGTCATGAGCAAGAAGAATGAGAGATAAATTTTTTTCTTTGAAGATAGACGTTGAGGATTTTGGTATTAACACATGATTCATGTACAGAAAATTTTGTTCCTTTCTCTTTTATTTCCTTTAGATACTTTTGAAATGATTTCTAAGTATAATTCTAAATATAGGAATTAAGACTGTGGACACAAGGTTAATCTCTCTAGAAATATGGATTTTAAATAGATGCATTTCTATAAATACATAGTCGCATTGGTGGCATTTAACAATCTTAGGGCCATGGTACTTTTGTGAATTTAATAAAATACATTGACCCATTCCTCAAAATATCTCAGTGTTTTCTACACGCAATTTTGCAAATGATTTATGTCCTGGTTGAGAACTCCTGATCTTACCTCTAAGGTATTTTCAATCCTTAAGTTTCCACATCTCTCACACCAGGGCATTAATGATATTGCAGGTTGTATTGCAATTTTCAAAATAAATTGAGATCATGGAGGATGGATAGATTGTTACAGTGAATAATGTTAAGGTTAGCTTAAAATCTACATTGCCTATTTTGGTCACTATGCTAAAGAAGAAAAATAGATTAAAATGTTAAGGTAGTTTCCAATCTCATAAGTGTATAAGTAAATATAATTCATCATTTTTCTAGCAAGTAAGTATGTTTAAAACTTATTTTCTACATATTGTTTATTAATATACTTTGGCGGAATAAGAAATTCTGCTACCATCCTTTCAATTCAATTTAAAGGAGAATTTTAAAAATCATATATTCTGAATTCTAGTTTTCAGCTCAGAGATGTAGAGATGTGAAAAGAGCCTCAGAACAAGTAGAAAGCTAGACAAATTTCAAATTAGCAACTTTTCTTGAATTTATCAGAGAACTAAGGTTGCAATGCAAACAAGCAATAAAAATCTGGAAATATAACTGCAGGGAAGGAAAAAATGTGAACATTTGAATATCTGAGTCAATTCTGAGCCATCTGAATAAGCCAGGAGGAAGATAAAGCTAGAAAATTTTAATGAGTCACTAAAGAACAAATATGGGCTGGACTGAGAGTATGAAGACTCTGGAGGATGCAGACATACAGGAGTTCTTCCTCCTGCAGACTTTTTTTTCCAGGAACCTCAACAGAATCATGCAGAGTGGAGCAAAGACAATCTGGAGAACACTCTCTTTATGACTTACTTGGGGAAGGGAATAACTGTCACTCCTGAAATATTTCGACTCACTTCTGCCTCCAAAATGAAACAAAAGACTCCAGAGAGAAAGCCATCAAAACCTGTAGCCAGTGCATACTGGCAGAATCCCATTGCAGTTGTAGAAAACAGAAGCCAGCACCTAAACTCTACCAGACCTATGTCTCTCCTAAGTAAAGTCAAAGAAACCTTAATCTACGGGGAACGGAGACCAACACTATAATCTAAGAACATTGGTTAAAAACAGAGTTCACCTGGGAGATGCAGACGGAAAATAAAAACAATCTCTTCCCCCTGAGGAAGGCTGCGAATACATGCTAGTCCCAGTATTATGACTGGAGTGGGGATAGAAACATGGTGAAATCCACACGTTCTAAATTCAGGATCATAATGCCTGGCTAACAGCAAACTTTAATCAGATCAAAGAAAACTGTATCCTCTTCCATTCCCCACCCTCATGCTAATAGATTAATTCTGCTGCAGGAAGATAACTCGATAATCTAACTATTATAATAATATAATAAAACTATATTTTGGCATTCCAGCCTGGGAAACAGAGCAAAACCCTGTGTAAAAAAAAAAAAAAAAAAAAAAACAAAAAACAAAAAAAAAACAAAAACGAAAACAAAACCCTGTATTTTGAAGGCATTGGAAAGCGATCAACGCACACAGGACTTGGTGACCTATAATCCTTGACAGAGGGAAGATGTGACGTAATATCCACATTCACCTTGTCTTTTTCCTCTAGGATATTACCAAATCATTGTGTGTGAGGTGGAGTGCATGGAAAAGGCAGCAGCCTTCCAGAACTTGGAGACCTTATAGTCTAGTTCCATCAAATGGCTGTGATTTAGGAAATACAAACCCATAGAGGAAACAACTCTAGAGAAGGAGCCCTGAAATCTATATACAAACACCACTCAAGCCTTGGACTCCTGAGCATATATCATAATAAAGGCATAACTTTAAGATACCCGGTACAACACAGTAGCTGGGAGGATACTGAAGAAAGATTTTAGAAGCTCTAGAGAGTTAGAAAGCAAGGTTGTACTTTAAGGTTATGCTGATGTGGAGACACTGTGGTAAACCACATGAGCTTTTAGTTAAAAACCCATAAGGCCCCAGACTTGGAGCAAGAGGTATACCTTAAAAGTAACTTCCTAGGAATAAGTGCTGCACTTTAGGAGTAGGGGAAATTACAAAATAACCCCACTTGAAAAACAAACAAAAAAAGGCAGGATCAAGCTGATCAATTGTTACTGGATTCCAGGAGAAATCCAGAATAAAATTAATTTCTCTTTATAAAAAACATGAATACTAATATTGTCTAAATTTGTCATCCACAATTTCATCATCCAGTCAAAAATGAGACATTCTAAAAAGTAGGAACAACTGACCAAAAAGAAAGAGAAAAACTATAACATAGAAAATATCCATAATTGATTCAGGTACTAGAGATAAAAGAAAAAATATCTTAAAATAATTAAAATATACAAAAACAGGAAAAGATGCAAAATGAAAATGAAAAACTTGGAAGATTTTAACATATCTTTATAATTTGTATGAAAGAATCAAATGTATTTTGGAACTAAAAAATATTATACCTGAAATTAAAAACTCATTGGATGGGTTTAGCAATATGTAGAATTCACAAAAAGAGAATTAGTGACATCAGAGCATGTCCATAAAAATATGCAATGTAAAATAAAGAGGAAAAAAGATGGAAAAGCTTCAAGAAACCTGGGGTAGGTACCGTCAAAATGTCTAGTACACCACACTTTGTGTCCCAGAAGGGGAGGAAAGAGAATAAAGCTAATACATTATGTTAAGCGACAATAACAGAGACTTTTTTCTTGTTCCTTTTTGTAAAAAAATCTTGTGAAATATATCGTAGCTATATTGAGTCACATGTACTTTGTTCTCCATCCTTAAAACCCTGTATTACCCCTACCTAGCAATTATTATTAGATATTGTGATTACTCAATTTTACTTGTCTGTTTCCCACATGATATTCTAGGGAAGGAGAGCTAGTCTGTATTTTTTGGCTATTAATCTTCAGTGTCTAATACAAAACAGTAAAGATCTTTAAAAATTAATGAATAAGCACTATGGTTCATTATGTGGGGTTTTTCTTTACCTCCTTTGTTAGAATGTATTGGTCCCGATGCTAAGATGGTTACATTTATCTTTCTAGTTATAAAATTTCTTCTCTTAATCCCAGTATCTTCGGAGTCATTTACCTATGTGGCTTTTCCTGATTAATTCACTAATTTACTACTGAATGAGTCAATTATTATAATCATCCTTTGTAGCAATATTATTGTATATTAATATAACAATTCCTTGTAATTATTTTTCCCATTTGACTAAACTGTGTGTTTTGAAGATGTTTCAACTTTCTAATCTTCATTTCTCCAGGATGTGAAAAGTGCCTTTTACATAAAAAACCCTTCCACATAATAAACTTTTCATTAACCTTTATTAATTTTCTGAAGAATAAATAAATGAATGAAAAGGGAAGAAAACAGAAAGGAAGAAAATAAATATGGCTTTTGTAATATTCAAGAGATACACAATGTTCCATATTAATTTTAAATTCCTTCAACTTTTTAAGGTCAGTATAAAATTTTAATAAATCACAATTTTTTCCTTATAAGAGATATATCACTTTTGAATAAACTTGACAATTTTCCATCCTGAAATTACATCCCTGATCATCTATTCTGTCACATTTCCAGAACTTTAGAATGCTTCTCTTTCTCATAATTCCGGTAAGAAAACTTTAACTTTCCCTACCTTGTTTCATTGGCAAGTTCAAACCTTTGCTAATCTCTAAAGTTAATTCTCTGAGGCATTTTTCTTTCCTAGTTGCAGTCCTGAAGCGAAATGTGTGTTCTAATCAGAACTACAGATTCTCTTCTATCTGTTTAATTGGCTGTGGACCCCAATATGTCAATCGTAAATTTAAGGTACAGATTCTCAATGTCTCAATATCTATGATCACTTTAATGCTAATCTATCTAGAACCATCTCCTGATGCAATTTTTATACCAACTCTTGATAACCCACAGAAATTTATATCCTCTCTCACCTCTTTTTTTCTTTCCTTTCTCGTAAAAAAGCTTATACGTTATACTAAATGCAAAAGACAAAAATTCAGTAAAGCATAGATTAATTCTTAATCTCAAAGTCTAGTTCTGCATATATGCATGCCAAAAGTCAGTAACTAACGTGAGACATTATCTTAAGGACAGAAAAAATCTTGCTTAATTCACTGGACTGGAGTCAGGTTTCAAAGTCAGGTTAGCTGGTACCAGAGGCCACACCCAGCCATTGCACTCTCCTGCCTCTCATGGATATAAAGCATGACATGTGAGTTGGGGAAAGTGCCATTACAACTGGATCAGAAGCATCTTGAAGAGTGGACACTTGATTGAGAACAGCTGCTTGGTAGTTTCTCCTACTTTATGGCTCTCTTGCTTGAACTGTGATTGTTTGCTATGTGTACCTTAATCTTAGAGTTTGAGCCTCTTCGTTAGAGAGATCAGTAGTAGTTTGATTTTTTAGCCTAATTTTTTATTTGTGGAGTATTCCTTTAATGAAGGGCAATACTTCAAATCATTGTTAAACACTTAATACATGCTTTAAATGGCGAAGAAAAAAACATTAAAAAACATTTTTAGAACCATGGTAAGCTTTTACATTTTCGCCTTTCTTGACAATGAGTTGGGTCTGTATTATAGTTATTATCGCTCATTAGGTGGAGTTGACAAGAAAGAGTGATGCAAAATCTTCATTTTTAAGTTATGAGTACTGTATTTGTATATCTATACATGAATCTATCTATCTATCTATCTTTCCATCCATCCATCCATCCATCCATCGATCCATCCATGCATCCATGCATCCATGCATCCATGCATCCATGCATCCATTCATATGTGTGGGTAATGGAGGAAATTTATTACAGTCTGAAAGAATAAATGATTAAAACTATTGTTAGATTCATAGCATGCCAAGGAGTTACATACATGTTCAAATGCATAAGTATGTACTACCTTATAATTTGCTTTTCATTGAATAGTTTTATAATTTTAATTTTCAGCTCAAGTTTTTTTCTGAAATAATATATATCACTTTTAGGGTAATATAAACCTCTTTAATTTAAAAAATATTATTTTAACTATTAAATATATAAGCTTCTAATTATGCTTGGTAGA
Organism: Macaca mulatta; assembly: GCF_049350105.2. Taxonomy (NCBI): domain Eukaryota; kingdom Metazoa; phylum Chordata; class Mammalia; order Primates; family Cercopithecidae; genus Macaca; species Macaca mulatta. The sequence continues at coordinate 99,864,010 of NC_133419.1, read as the reverse complement.
TATTTTTCACATATATATATCACTTCTACTTTCAGTTTCAAATTAAAATACTGAAAAATCACAATATTTATTTAAAATTTTTTCTCATTTGACTTTAACTCTTCTGTGATATTCAATATTCTACTATAAATTTTCTTTATAATTTTAGAAGATTTTTTTAAATTGTAGTATCATCAATAGATAACTTAGCCTAGAAGTTTGCATTAACAAAGTAATATGTTAGGAGTTGTCTCTGATTCATTTAGAAACTACTGAAATCAATTTTTAATGATGACTGAACTGGCAAGAGAATTGTACTTCAAGGGATGGTCCATGACCTGCCTGCCCACCCTGAGATACATTCAGTCAGTAATGGCAGCAGCAACAAATCGATGCCTTGTTTTAAAGTCACTGAAAATTAATTTAATTTAGTTTTGCTATTTATGTGACTTCTAGAGTATTTAAACATTATTTTAGGCTTTAAAGGTTTTTAATAAACATTTATTAGGTTCCCCTGCATTCACACTAGCTGTTTCCTATGAATATTCACTTTTATTATCTGTCATTGTTTTCCGGGTTAAAGTAGACATTTATTAAAACATCAAAATAGTATAACAATAATTAATTGGAGTGTGTTTTGTGATAAAACATATTTGAAAATCTCTCTTCTACATTTACTATAAGCATGAGCCTTTATGTTATTCAGATGATTTTATGAACATACTTTATTATGACCTTATAAAGCACAATAAGGGTTTATACATAATGTTTTATTTGAGCGTTATAACAAGCCATGTGCCCTGTGAAATAGAGAGTGGGTATATTGAAATCCCTGTAACTAATAATTGCCTGAAAATCCTCAGTTCCTCAATTTACACATTGAATTTTATTTGAGTGAAAATTACTTAAATTCACATTTCAGACATGTTAGGGAAACCCAGTCTCTCTATCCTAGTATCTCCCAGAATTCACAGAAAGCTTGTATATCTCCTAGTAAATTACCAACACCTGCTATTTATTCTATTTTATTACAGCTCACATTTTAGGATTGATTACTTTGCTTTGCAATAGTTACGAAGAAGAAATACAGGCTTGTTATGGTTTTAATGCATCCTCTCCAAAATTTAGGTTTTGCCCACATTATGGTATTAAGAGATGATTAGACCATAAGGGGTTTTCCCTTGCTAATGAGATTAAGACTCTTATAATTGAAGCTTTAGACAACATTCACTTAGCTTGCCCTTCTGCCATTTGTCAAATGATGATGCCACAAGAAGGCCCTCACAAGACCGGAAGCTGGTGCCTTGATCTTGAACTTACCAGCCTCTAGAATTGTGGGAAATAAATTTTTGGTTTTTATTAGTGAACCAGTCTCAGATATTTTGTTATAGTAACACAAAACAGACTAAGACAAGGTTTACTGTATTTGGCTGACTTATTGAAACTTTGAAGGCAATAGCAATAAAACAATATTACACAGCAGCAACTTAAAGTCAAATATTAGACGTTCTGTTTTTTATTTATTTATATTTATTTATTTATTTATTTTTTGAGACGGAATCTCACTCTGTCGCCCGGACTGGAGTGCAGTGGCCGGTCTCAGCTCACTGCAAGCTCCGCCTCCCGGGTTCACGCCATTCTCCTGCCTCAGCCTCCCGAGTAGCTGGGGGTACAGGCGCCCGCCACCTCGCCCGGCTAGTTTTTTTGTGTTTGTTAGTAGAGACGGGGTTTCACCGTGTTAGCCAGGATGGTCTCGATCTTCTGACCTCGTGATCCGCCCATCTCGGCCTCTCAAAGTGATGGGTCTGTTTTTTATTTTAAAGTTCTTTGACCATCCCTGCTTCCTTCACTGTGAATTTCCTCTTTCAATGTTTTTTGGGTCCTTCTTTCATTTTCTCCTTTTCACCTTTTCCTCTCTCATTTATCTCTTCCTCAAGATATACATTTAGGAACTCAATTTCTTGTTTTCTTCTTACAAAGAAAATCCAAGCATCTGTTTCCAACTACTCTTTAGATATCTAGTAATTAATTAATATGCTCAGACAAACAAATACCCATCTACTCTGGGTCTAAGTGTTCATCATAGGGAGGATATGACAAAGGCTTTGGAATTTTGTTCTCTTTAATTTCTCTCCCCCTCTCTATTTGTAAGTTGTATTGAACAAAATAAAGATTTATTTTTCTCACTGATCTTAATTGTATCATTATTGTTAGAAAGTAGGAATAAATACAATTTTTTTTATTGACAGCAGTTTGCCCCTTCCAGCAACACCCACTTTAAGTTTGAAGAAACTGAGGATCAGAAACTAAGGAACGAGCTTAACTGAAAGACACTAAAAAGACAGGACACAACTCCTAGGGCCTTTTTCATTGTTTTGTTTGTTTGTTTGTTTGTTTGTTTCCTGTTTTAAGTCCTAACAATGATTTCCAGTGATATCAATGTAGTTAGACTAGTGCCATAAATATTTAGACCTTTGGTGAGTATAATTTTAAGTGTGTGTGAGAAAGCACACAATTATACAGAATTGCTTTAAAGTTACGTGGAAATACTTGAAATTGCCCAAAGGCTGTTTTCGTTTATTTAAAAAATATTTGCTGTCAGCTTCAGTAAGATAGACGGGGCAAGCGCTTACCTACAGGAACAGAAGGACACAAACAGTTTTCATGATTTGTGAAATTGTCTTATACTGTCAAAAGCAAGGGTCTAAGTAATCTTTTCTTCAACGCCTAAAGAATTATATAAAAAAGGGGATTTGGGAGAGGTACCAGACACGTAAGGAGGGGGATTTTCTTGTCCTGCCCCACGTCTTGTTTCAATAAATGTTAAGCAAAAAGCAATTATGACAATAGAAAGTGACAAAGTTGTATTATTATCAAATTATATTATTTTTAACTGATTTTTGGAAAGCAGAACACTTTGGAAAAATACTCATTTTATCATGATCTATTTTGTGCCCAGTGGCACAACCAGGAGTCAGTCAAGAATGGTGAGATCCGTGACTATGCTGGGTCCACAAAACATCGCCAAGGAGACCTGGCCTGAACTTTGAACTAAGCCTCAAGGCTGGCTGCAGTGGTCTGCACTGTGCTGTTTGGGGACAAGGGATTAGGTATTACTGTTTCTCAAAAAGGAATACATGATCTTTTATCTCAAACGATATGGAAAATTTTCAAAACACATATTTATGACTCATATCATACTTCCTAAGCTGGAATCCCCGTATACAAGGAATCTGTAATTTTAGTGTGGTTCTTACAAATTAAAATAAAAGAACCACTGCTATAAGTGTAAGTTTCAGTGACTGCAGTAGAATAGAGATGGAGAATTGAGAGAGCTGATTTTAACTTTATGGTGAAGACAAAGATATTAGTAAATAACTGAGAGTCTTAGATTCTAATTCAGTTTAGCTAGACAGCTGGTTTAGCAGATTCCAATAAAATCCACTGATGAACCTCTCAGAATTTCTGAGCAGGATGAACCAAAGAGCCCTTAAATAAAAAGTTTATGTGCTCACACAGTTGTTAAGTAAAATAAAAACTTGTAAGAGTAAACATTTGTAGTTAGATTTGAAGAAGCAAATGAAAATTCCTAGAATGTATCGATTTGCCAACATCTGTGCTTAAATTTGTTTTTCATATACTATACCCCTTCTATAAATATAATAATCTTTATAAACAGTCATTCAGTGAAGAACTTCATTAGGAAAAAAAATAATGATAGTATGAAAATCAGGTCTCTGTGATCTCAATTGCAGTTACAGGAATATAACTTAATTTCCATGTCTATGTTAGCTGGTATGATTGCCTGTTGGAGCTGTTATCCCAAATACAAATTCTAAATCAAGCAGTGGAATTCTTAAAATGGTGGGAGCAAATATTAGTAATGATAAAAAAAATACGAGAATCACAAATTAAAATTCATATCAAAACAATAGGTGTTATAGGTGTCTTACAACTTCTTGAGTCTTTAAACAAGTTTTTTGCATTTTTCTTGATTAACCTCAAACATAAAGAAGACTACACTTATCTGTTCTCCCTTAATCTATAAACTAAAACTGGTAAAAATATAATAATTTATATGACCTCATGAACATCTTTATTTATTAATAGGCATGGATATTAGCACCCATCTTAAATGAAAAATTGATATTAAAAGTAGGAGTATTAATAGATAAAATGCCATTTTTGGTGAGCTAAATCTAACTTAAAATCCTTTTGGCAAATGATAATGAAGTTTTGAATCAGTATGGTTACTGAAATTTCTTGAACCTGGGTTTCCTCATCTTTCCAAGAGGACTAATAATCATATTATTGCAGGGCTACAGTAAGCATAAGAATAGCGTATGTGCTGTGGTCCATAAACAATAACTATTAACATTATTAATTTTTGTTTTCTCTGTAGGGACAATGAATTGATTTATTGTGCTTTTGTTTACTCTGCTAGGGATATTAAATAATATTTTATTTGGAGGGAAGAGAATACATTGTGTATATGGTGTGTGAACATGATCCTATGTATAGAAAAAGTTCTACAAAATTCCTTAACCAGAGAACATAAAATATTGTCTCCTTGATGACCTTAATTTGACCCATTTGGTGATTACAATATGAAGACGTACAGACACCAAATATTTGCCATGTTTTAGTTATTCTTCCACTTGGGAGCTAGCCAAACAAGTGTACACATAGGCAGAAATGGCAAAAGATTGCTCTTGAAGAGTTGATGAATTCTAGTAAGCTGTGTTGGAATCAGGGGATTTAAAAAAAAAAAATGGATAAGCCTAATTAACCTAAGAGCAAATTAGACCTTACAGTCAGCTGGCTCCAAATCCATTCATCTGTGATCTTACAACTTTGTTACCAAGGGGAAAATAGCTGATTCAAAGAATAGCCTGTAGTGGGAAAAATGTTTGTTCCAATGCTTAATGTCTAAAGGCTAAAACAGAGGTAACACAGGACTCTTGCTTTTAAACTTTTATAAACCAAAAGCTAGTAAGAAATGCATTTCCATCTGGACCCAAAATACACACATATACTTAACTGAATAAAAAGTTTCACAACATATACTATTTGCCCTTACTAAGTGTGAAACAATTTGATATATTTTATTCTATTTCAAATTACATTTTAAAACCCAAAAACAGTGCAGTTGTCTATCCCAGGCTGCAATCTATGTTTGTGAATGACAGTGAGGAACAAGAGCATTATTTTTTCTCTTCTTATGAAACATCAGGATAAATCAGAGGAGGTATCAAATTTGCCTCTCCTTCTGTATTGGATCAACTTGAGAGGAATGAGAATTGAGTACATACTTTTTCATCCTTTTTTTCTTTTTCCTCAGAGTATGTACTTTTCAGTTTAACTCATATTAGGTATTCAGGAAGTCTTCTCAGACACCTTAACCTCCTCCCTTTTTACCTCAACCCAGGGCTAGATTAATTCTTTCAATTTTTGTGTTTTCAACATACCCTGGGCATTACTCCCTCAGTGCTTTTACCACATGACATTAAGATGACGAGGATGATGATGATGATGATGATGTGTGTATATATGTTTCCTTCACTGATCTATGAGTTTGTCAAGATAGGAAATATGTCACAATTAAAGACTTGTTAAATATTAATTTTATGATAATAAAATTATTATAAAATAGATTGAAGACACTGAGCTAGATTCTGATAGCCAGTCTAAACTGAAAAAGAAGTTCTTTTTAAATTTCTATTTTACACTTATTCCTTATAGTCTACCCAATTCCCCTGGCTGTAAGCTGGCTGCTATGTATGCTTCTTCTGTGACTGCAAATAGTGTATATAAGAAAGGAGTAAAAAATAATCTACTTCAGCAAATCCTGAGAGGATTATTTATGTATCCAAAACATTAGTTAAACTAGCACATGGGTCAGTTCTATTAGAAGCACCATGATCCAGGAAAGTGCCCTGATCTGCATGTATAAATCTTCCCTGTGTCAGTGTAACTTATTTTTTACCTTCATATCTTAATTTTCAAAATAATCAACATACCAACACTCATCATTTAATAAGATAATGATTTGAAGATGACTGAGGAAAATGTGTATTAACAGGAAAAATTTGGCACTAATAATTTGTAACCCCTGCTTCTTAATCAGTAGGCTCAAGTGTAGGAGTTTGGTCAGGGTGGTGGGAGAATTTATAAGAGGAAATTATAGAAAGAAGCCAACCTCCTTGGAAGGCCAGGAGGTTTTGCAAAAGCTTGGAAAATGATTTGGCTGAAGGCAGCCAGATTCTCTGACCCAGTGCCTGATAGCTTAGGTTAGATAACAATGGGATATAAATAAGCTGATCTAGATACATTAGTTTACTTGGACCTTGGAACCTGGCTTTTAAACATCCAGGTGCAGGACTGCTCTCTCTGGTGGGGGTGACCATGTCGATCACCCACAAGTGTGCTGACTCAAAGCCTTTGTCATTAAATCTGTACCAAATAAATGCCCACAGTGCCAGCTTGTCAGGGCCATGACTGCTTCAACTCTTTCTGTGAGTGGCCCAGTCCCCGGGCTTTCTCTTTCACTGGATACCTGCGTCTGAATGCATTTTCTCATCTATCTCTCTGTCAGGATCTGTGGGTCTGACATGGCACGTGGTGCCCTGCATGAGGAATGCTGCAATGGATCATGGCGAAACCTTTGGAAGCAAAGGTGAAGACACTGTGCAGTCAGTAAGTCAGTAAGTCATTGGTGCCTGCTCGGGATTTCCAAGTTTGAGGGAAGTGTTCAGGCTAGGGTTTCATCATGGGACAATAGTTATCAGCTCAATAGCAACAGTATATAAAAGTATTGAAACAGCTGCTTAAAGCTAGTGGAGCCTCAGTTTCATAGGCTGAATTAAGGGACATAATGAAAACTGTTGTTTTCCATAACCCATGGTTTCCAGAAGGCGGCACACTAGATGTAGAGCTCTGGGAAAAAGTGGGGAGAAAACTTATCATACACAAGGGCAATAGGTCATAGTAAAATCTCTAACATTATGGACTTTAGTTAGGCTGACTCTGGTCCCACTCTACACAGAAAAGCCTAAAAAGGGAAGGGAGAAGGAACTGTCACCTACCTTACCGCCTCCATTTCCCTCAGCCTTGCCGTTTCTGGGTAAAAATAACAAAGAGGAAACAGAGGTTTTGCCTAAGCCCCCTCTTCCAATAAATTGGAAAAAAAGACAAGGGATATGCTACAGCTATGGGACCCTGTCTTATGCAAACAGCATTAGAAGGGGAGTTCTTATCCTGCCGGGCAATGCAAGATCAACAAGGCAAACAGATAAAAAAGGGCATTAGAGAAAACAGAGCCTCAGCACATTTATAAAAGGGTTAATTGAGGTCAATCTACAGACCTCTTTCTAATAATGACCACTGTTACTCCTCCACTACCCTTGACATGGCTCTCTCAAAATCCTATTTGGGTAGAACAGTGACCTTTAAAGGGAGAGAAATTATGAAGAGCCCATGAGACAGTTGAGGAACAATTAAAAGCCGGCCATATAGAACCATCCAAAAGCCCCTGGAATTCGCCCATTTTCGTCATTCCCAAAAAGTCTGGTAAATGGAGACTTTTGCATGACTTACATGCTATCAATGCTAATTTGCAACCTATGAGTCCCCTTCAGCAGGGGCTCCCCTTCCCTGTGGTGATTCCTCAAGATTGGCCTATAATTGTTATTGAGTTAAAAGACTGTTTTTATACTATTCCCTTGCAAACAGGACAGAGAAAAATTTGTGTTTACAATACCAGCTATCAATAATGAAAGGTCAGCTTGCCAATTTCATTGGAAAGTGCTTCTTCAAGGAATGCAGAACAGCCCTACCATGTGTCACCATCATGTAAATCAGGCTTTGCTCCCCAGTAGAAAAGAATTGCCTAATTGCAAGATTATTCATTTTGTGGATGATATTTAAGTAGCAGCCCCAATGAAGCCAGTACTTTTAAAGTTATATGCCTCTGTTGTAAAGAATACACAGTTAAGAGGCTTAATCACAGCACCTGAAAAAGTACAGATGTCTTCTCCTTGGAAATATCTTGGGCACATACTAACTTCCCAGTCAGTAAGACCTCAAAAGGTTAAATTAAATACTAGCAACTTACACACCTTAAATAATTATCAAAAATTACTAGGCCATATTAACTGGCTTCACTCCACCATAGGTATAACTGCTGACAAGTTACAGAACCTGTTTTCTTTCTTAAAAGGCAACGCTGCCTTCGACTCTCCCAGGTATTTAACTCCTGCAGCACAAAGGGAAATTGAGGAAGTAGAGCAGGCTATTTCTCAGAGGCAACCAGATCAGATAGATCCATGGTATTCAATTCAATTGTTTGTTTTTCCCACTAAACACTCCCCTACAGGGTGAATAGCAGAGATGGCCCAGAGCTATGCTTTCTAGAATGGATTTTTTGCTCACACAATGGGACTAAAACACTCTATCCCTATATCCAGTTAGTTAGTAAAGCCATCCATTCAGGCCACAGACAATGCAATCTATTACTAAATTATGACCCTGATATCATCAGAAGTTCTTTATGTAAAAAGCAATTCGAAGCAGTGTTGCCCTTATCTATGGACCTGCAAATAGCACTCTCTGATTACACAGGCCATATAGAGCATGCCATTCCTGGTGACAAACTCCCTCAGTTTTTACCTCGTACTTCTGTGGTTTTGCCTACAAAAATAGTTCAATCCCCCAAACCTAATGTTTTAACACTGTTTTCTGATGGCTCTGGTAAAAATGGAAAAGTGGCTGTTTGGTGGAGATTGCATAATTCTCTCACTTGTTCTGGATTTACTGGCACTCAGAAAGCTAGGGTGGGAGCCTTAATATTGGCCTTGGAAAACTTTTTGTGCTCAGCCCTTCAATATTGTTAGTGACTCTGCTTCCTCTGTTTATTTATTGCAGAACCTTGAGACAGCCCTCATTAAGTCCACTCTGGAGCCCACCCTGTGTGTACTTTTTCTTTGATTTCAGCAATTGCTAGATCAACGCACACATCCTGTTTTTATTACACACATTCGGGCCCACATCTCACTGCCTGGCCCATTGGCTTATGTCAATGATCAAGCAAATCTACAAGTTATGACAACAGTGTTTGCTCAAGCCACCCAGTCACATCAATTTTTCCACAACTGGAGAAATTTAACTAAACAATTTCAACTTACCCAGAGAGTAAACAAATTAGCCTGCAATGCCCAGATTGCCAGCCCACAAGTATGTCCCCTCCTTCAACAGGTGTTAACACTAGAGGACTAGAACCTAATCAGTTATGGCAAACAGATGTTACACATGTCGCTGAATTTGGAAAACTTAAATATGCACATGTATCCATTGATACCAGTTCTCACTTAATTAGCTCTCGTGCTTTTCCTGGAGAGTCCACCCAATATGTCATTAAACATCTTCTTTTAACTTTTGCATTTATGGGGTGGCCCACAAAAATTAAATCTGACAATGATCCAGCTTATACCAGTTCACAGTTTCAACAATTTGGTTACATGTGGATCATCCAACATTCCACAGGCATCCTATGTAACCCCCAAGGACAGGCCATAATAGAACGTGTCCATTCCACCCTTAAAAATAGCTCAGAAAACAAAAAAGGGGGGAATATGAGTAAGTACCCTGCAACACTATTGGCACAGGCTTATTTAATTTTTAAAAATTTAAATGATAAATTTCAATCAACTATAGAAAAGCACTTTGCTAAAACCTCTTAAGATATAAAACCTGCAGTTTTATGGAAAAACGTAAACAGTAATGTATAGTGTGATCCAAATGAATTGTTAACATGGGCAAGAGGATATGCTTATGTTCACACTCCCTCAGGTCCTCTTTAGATTCCAGCACGACGTGTCAAACCATACCTTGCATGGCTAGGACCCAACCTGGTACCAGTAATAAAGAAAATGACTGTAAAGGACCCACAGCACCAGACCATTCCACTTCTTCAGATGACATAGGCCAACACAGGCCCCAGACATGATGTTGAAAAAACAAGTCAGAAGACTGAGCAAAACCTACTCTGGATACAGACACCATTCACTCCAGATAATTTGTTCCTTGCTATGCTTTATTAATCCTTTTTAATTCTCTCACTCTGCCTGGAACCAGTAACTGCTACACTCTATTGGGCCCATCTTCTAAATCCTCCATTCTTCTACCCTGTTACTGAGACAAACACCCCCTTCCCAGCTTCTAACAAATGTGACTGCTTGGCTAAGAGGGATTAACATACCTACAGTGGGGTTCCTTAGTAACAGCACACATCAAACTGAAATGCCAAGTAACACTGCAGGTCACTACTTGATTGGAAAAGAATGTTGCTGATTATACTCATGTTTGTCTTATGTTATTTACTAATTCTAGGATGCAAAGTTGGAATATGAGCAGTGACCACCACGCCAGACAGACTTGTTGCTGCACATGTCTGTACTCTTCAATCAACACAACCTGATGTAAAAAACAGAAAAGGGGAAGGTATAGGAGTTTTGTCAGGGTGGTGGGAAAAATTATAAGAGGAAATTATAGAAAGAAGCAAACCTCCTTGGAAGGTGAGGAGGTTTCACAAAAGCTTTGGAAAAGGATTTGACTGAAGGCAGCCAGATTCTTTTACCTGGTGCCTGAAAGCTTAGCTTAGATAACAAGGGGGTATAAAGAAACTGAGCTAGATACATTAGTTTACTTAGGCCTTGGAACCTGGCCTTTAATCATCTACACGCAGGACTGCTCTGTCAGGGCTTAGGGGAGGGAGAGGCGGTGGGCGGGAGGGGTACAGTGGCAACCATGTTAATCACCCACAAGTGTGTTGACTCAAAGCCTTTGTCATTAAATCTGTACTAAATAAATGCCTTCAGCACCAGCCTGTTAGGGACACTGCTGCTTCAACTCTTTCTGTGAGTGGCCCAGTCCCCTAGCCCACTCTTACTGGATACCTGTATCTGAGTGCAGTTTTTCATCTGTCACTCTGTCAGGGTCTGTGGGTCGGACCTGGTAGTCAGACAGTGAGGCTTTGTCAATGGCTGTTCCACTTCCTGCTGTATACCTGGGCCCAGCATGAATTACTGCCTTTCTCTCAAGAGTGTAGGTATTTTATTATATTTTATTGTTCCATTCTCTTTCTCCAGCTATCATGGGTTTTCACCAGTGCCTTCATGGAAGGAAAATGCTTCAGCTCCACTTCCCCATCGGCTTAAGCCTTTCCTTCTATAGGAGAAAGTTGGGGTGTTTTCTTTAATTGCTTTGGGACTTTTTATCCTTCAGTGGCTACTGTTTGTCTGCTCTTTGTCCACACAACAAAGTATACTTTCTCAGTACTGTGGCCAATATTTTTCTTGAGCACTTGGAGAAGTCCCTAAAGAATAGACTGTAAATAGGTATGCATTCACTTTGTATATGCATTCTCCTTCCCAGAGGATCTATATTTTGTCATTAGTTCATACCCCACCTATCTTAGTCCATTTGTGTTAAAAGCCCATTTTGTGTATAAAGAATACCACAGACTAGGTAATTTATGTTTTAAAAACAAACAGAAATTTATTTTCACACAGTTCTAGACGCTGGTAAGTCCAAGATCAGGGCATTAGCATCTGGTCAGAGCCTTCTTGCTGCATCCCTAATATGGTGAAAGGCGAACAGGCAAAAAGTCCTGAGGGGAACAAACTGGACATTTTATAATGGCATTAATCCACCTATAAGGGTAGAGCTCTCATGGCTCAATTTCTTCCCAAAGGCCCCACCTTCCAACACCAACACAATGGCAACCACATTTCAACATGAATTTGGGAGGGGACAAACATCAAACCATAGCATTATGTGGAAGAATTTCTCAAAATGTTTAGCTGACCAGTGGTGTCTGTCCCAGACAAGCAACTGCTTGATCTGCATCTGTCCTTAGATATACTTGTCTTTCCATGGATTTGGAGTTACTTGGTTGGCCTGTGATCTTAGCTCATTGATGGTTTCAAGAATAGTTGTGAATCAGATGGTTGCCCAGCTTTGTTGTTGTTGCTGCTGGTGGTGGTATTGTTGAACACCTGAGAATGTTCTATTTTTCTATACTCTATATGAAAACAGGAGTCTTGTGTTGGTAATCTGTGTGCTTGTAGGCGTGTCATTAATTTTTAAAATTGTAATCACCAGTCACACTCCCAAGCCAAATGTAGTGCATTGCATAATTGCATTTAAAGTTAATTATGGCCATTAGTGAGTGTCATTTCTATAGTGGCATAAGAATAACCTCTAGTTCCCTCTCATCAGATAACACTTGGCTATTTGTTGTTGTTTTGTTTTTAGTAAATAGCAACATATTTATATATAGGTTTTCACAACCTCATTGGACACATTTAAATACATAGTTTTGTATTTACTCTAGGGTTTCAATTTCTTCAATAAAAAATTCCTACAACAGAGATTTTAGTTACTTATTTTTTATAAATGAAGTGGTATTACTGTATGATTTTTAAACATGACTACTATTTGAAATGGAGATATTAATGCAACATGTGCAAAAATTGGGTTGTAATATTTAATCTTAGCAATACATTTTGAAGAAGCCATACTGCTATTCCTTTATGGTTGTAACCATAGAATTGCTTCCCTGCTATTTGGTACAACTGTGAGATAGCAATGCAATGCTTGTCTGCACACTTTTGCAGATTCAGACCTACTTTTTTTTAATGGCTAATATACGTACACTCGTGTAGAAACTAACAAAAAAAAAAAACTGTTCTCTATTAAAATTTTAATTAACTCTGCCTTAACTTTTAAATTTTTATAGCCTGCTTTTAAAATATGATTTATTTATGTAATTAATCTAAAATACTAACCTTTTATGAACTGTTATAAAATAACTGACTGCAATCCACACTTGTAAAAATATCAATAACAATATTTGATAGTTTAGAGAGATTTCTTGGATCCTATAAAGAAATATTTATTCAATAGGTCCAGGGTTAAGTCTTGGAAGCTGAATTTTTAAAATATTTCCAAGATAATTATTACAATAAATAGATAGTTATTGGAAACAAATGTTAAATATTCTTCCAAGATTATTTAAACTCTTTTTATTGTCACAGATTCTGGATTTGTCTAGATTTTAATACTCAAGGCCACAGTGGAAATACTGTCAGTAGATGTAGATTTAGTTATAAACACTTTCACTTTTCCAGAAAGGAACATACATACTGTCTATCAAAAGAGCTCTTTGTCCTCTGTAAAGCTGAAGTTAGAGCAACTGCTCTTTATGTTATTTAATCACCCTTACATCAAAATCTGGATAATCAATACATTCTAGAATTGGTGTCAGGGAAAATATCCTGAAAATAATTTGCATCCTTTTTGTCTGAACCATGACAGCTACACATAATTCTACAGGCCTTTTTCTTCCTTAGTTAACAGGAAATTTTAACTTAACCAAAGTGGTGATAATTTATATTCATTTACTTTTATAATGAATATTTGAATGTCTTATTTTTTACTTATGATTAACATTTCCTTCAACATTAAAAGTCACCAAAACTTTTACATTTAAATATAAGTAATTTTATTTTGAAACAAATAATTATCAATCAAGATCTTTTCTTTTTTAAGCACATGCAGTTGTCATTGATATTTTGCTAAATTTTAATTTATGCATGGTCTCTGAAAAAAAAAAAAAAAGTCCTTTGGTTTTTGCTAGACTACTCTGCTTTACCTGAATGTTTCATGAGGAATAATTAGGGTACTGACTCAGAGCTGCTCTGCTTGAATAAAAAAAAAAAAAAACAATGAACACTTGATAATTTAGATAAAGCAAATTTCCTTTTGTTAAGATAGTAAAATTTAGTATAATAGGAGGCAGGTTCTTAATAAGATTTTATACAAAATATTTAGCTTTAATAACTACTTGTTTGTCTAGGTTTTTACTCAACCTCTTTAAACATCAGCTACTCCATCCATAAAATAATATATTAGTGTCTTCCACTAAATGCTGTTGTGAAGAAGGGTATCAATTCACTCAAAATACTTAGCCCTCTGTCTGGCACTTATATTCTCAAGAATATTAAGGAGGTCCTACTAATTCAACAGTGAGGACATCTAAGAGAGTTCTCATTGTAACTTCAAATATTATTTTATTTCTTCATATAATGAAATTTATTCTCTAAACTGAACTTGTGGTGGGCAGGATTAATATCTTTCTGATATAAACATGTATATTTCAAAGGAAAACATTTGGAAAACACAGAAGAATGAAGATTCAAATAAAATTGATAATTCTCATCATCAGGAGATGAGTTATTTTATAGCTAATATTTGGCATTTTAAATTTCAGAGTTTTTAAATATCATTTGAAAATATAAACATATAATTAAAAGTTTATGAATAAGTGGTATAATATATGCCAGCCACCAGGGACAAATAAATTGTCACAAAAAATGGACATGGCCCTTGGTCTCCTGGTGCTTAAAAATCTATGGCCAATTGAAGAAAACATTTGAAAACCATATGCGTGATAGAAGGCTCACAATAGGTAAAGAACTCTACAACTGAGCAACAAAAACATTTTACAATTAAACATAACCAAAAAGCCTTGAAAGGAGCAATTCATTTCATTAGGTTGTCATTTTACAATTCATTTTTCTATTTAGTTATAGATGAAAAACATGCCCAATTATTTAGTTAAAGAAGACAGAGTCCCTTAACGGTCATTTCAACACATACCATGCCTTGGCCCCAGGTTATCTAAAGTATTGGTTTGCTGTTTATTGAAACTGTATTTGGTTGCAATATCATAAAAGATGTTTTGTTACACTCAGACATTTTTTTCTGAGTAAAAATCAGGACAAGGGAATTAGAACTCTCCATTGTTTTATGGGGTCCTAAGAAGACTACTAGGGTAATAGTACTAAAATGAATCATTGTTCTCTTCTCTGGGATCAGTAGTCTGTTTTTTCGGTGACATAATTTTGAAATGTGGATTTAAACCAAAATTTTAAGAAAGTTTAGAAATCTTTAAGCCTGAAGACAATTTGGGAATTCTTTTAGGAACTGATGATTCTGTTAATATCTTAAACTTACTCTCCTTATGGTTTTAAAGGAAGATAGGTTAATTTCTTGCATCTTAGATATCATCTATTAAAATGTCACAATTGCCACTGATGCATTTCATAGCTACACTATATGGACAGTCCAATAAATTGTTGATACTTCTTCCTCTCAGCATTTTTATTTTATTAGTAATAAATTAGTATAATACATGAAATATTATATAAAACTAAAGTTTAAATGCAAAGACCTTTTATGTTATGGATAACACTGCTATTCACAGAGCTAAAAAGTTATTTTCTATACAGAAGTTGAAGCTTCTATTTATAATTTCCTTAACTAAATCTACCTTTTAGCATATTTCTCCCTGACAGTGAATGCCAGTAGCATTTTACTTTCAGCAATGTTTGCATTTGTTTTTGACAGAGGTTGGCCTTATTGCAAAACTATCCATTTAGATCAATAAATCTCAAATAACAATTGCCAACTAAGCCAATATTCTCCCCTTTAAAATTTCGGAATACAATGCACGTACTGCATAATTTTACCATCTGACATTTTAATTTTCTCTACAGGGAGAAATTATAGACATTTAAACCTGATTTCTCCCATTTTGTGGAATATTTCAGTCACTACAGAGTTTTGTTCTTTTTGTTTCAGATATTGAAGACCAAAGTGTTATTTTAAAAAATAATTCACTTTCAATATACATCAAATAGTTCATTCAGAATATCTAAAATGTGTTTAGAATATAGAACAAATATAGAATTATTGAATCAGAAATCTGGGATGCATCCCCTAAATCCTTTCTTTTTCTTTATAAACATGTTGGGGTCCTTTACCCCAACACATTTATTCACCATTCTCTAAATAATCCTATAATCTGTCATTACCTTCGTCCTCTTGGCACTTTTGCCATAGTTTACTATCATGCTGTATCACCTAAACTCAGCAACAGGTTCCAAACTAGTATTTCTGTTACAGTTCTTGCCTCAACCAATTTGTTTTTACAGTAATATGAAAAAGAACTTCCTAAAAATAAAATGTAGGTTGACTCTCCCACAGGTCCACATCCCTAATATAACATAAAATACTCTCTGTTCTGGAACATTCCCGTATTTCTCTTCACCTTTCACACATCTTGCTGCCTATTTAACACTAGCTACATAAAATAATAGTAATAATAAGAAGAAAGTGAGAAAGAAAAAACAGGGAAAAGGGAGGAGAAGGGAAGGAGACTTCTACCTTAGGGGAGAAGAAGAGGAGTAGAAGAAGATGGAAGACTATTCATAGTATTTATTTAGCACTTAGTATGTGCTGGATATCATGCTAAAATGGTCACATAAATTATCTATATTATGTAATCATCAAAATAATCTAAGAGATACATATCTTAAAACATCATTTTATAGATTTTAAAATATATATGTTTAAAAGGTCCAGTGACTTGTCCAAAGTCACAGAGCAGAGTTCAATTTAACCTAATGCTTATCTCAAAAGCCACGCTCTAAATGACTATGTGATATGATCTGTATTTTTCTACCTTTCTCTATCCTATATTGCCTGGCATAATTCACAATTCAGTTTGTAAGTAACCTCCTTTATGAATACTCTGTTAAAATATATGTATTCTAACTTTATGGAATAAATTAGCCACAGCTCTTTGTATTATCTCACTGTATATGGAACCTCATTTCGTTTCCCAAACTTCAACATATGAGCTGTGTGTTCTTATACATAAGTCTTCAAAGTTCTATGGTAGATCAAAATAAATTTAGACAATGATTAATTATATTTCAAGTTGCTAAGCTGATTGTCTTTATTCTAAGGTAATGACATTCCTCTCTTTGAGATATTAAAATGTTCTTTCTTGTATGAAAATATGATAAAGTTGTAAACATCATTAGAGAAAACCAAATTGAACACTGTGGGTCTCCTAATTTAAAACTATTATTAAATAATACAATTCAGTAATCTGGTAATTCTTAGCACACATTGAAGTTTTATATAATTTTATATTTATTTTGTGTAGCTTCTCTTCTAGAGTGAAAATTCTTCAATGATAGCAATCCTTTCCTATTACTTTTCATACTCCTGGGGGCAGTATGATTTCCACATTGTAGTGCATGCTTAATTAACGTTGCTTTTGAATTAAAACGCATATCTGTGATGTTTCTTTCTAAATCTGCATTTTTGGTAAAATGTCACTCCTTATGTTTATTTGTTATTTCTTGCTATTCACACCACCACTATTATTACAACGATTGCCAACACGGCTTTCTTATATTACCACTTAAGTGCTTCGTGCGTAATCTCTCTCCTTACCCCTCATAAACACATGTTGCAGCAGATGGGGAAAGCTTAATTTTCTCAATTTAGCAGAATAAGAAAGTGAAGCTCATGGAAAAAATATTTGATAAGAATTCTTCAATTACGACTTTATAGAACTGGAATCAGAATCTAATTCTTTTGTCAGTTCAATGAAATTTCATCCCCATGGCACCATATATAAGTTTTTATTTCAGCAACTAGTTTCTAGACCCAATGTTGTTGAGAACTATAATATTTCTTCACAGCAGCAGTGTAAGTGTTGTACACAGGAAGAATTTTTTAAAATATTATTCATATTAAATAATTCGGCTATTCTTTTATCATTACCCAAAACTTAATGCATGGGTGTGTCGAGTGCTTTCAGGGTTTTAAATTGCCTTTCCTTTTAGACCTAATTTAAGATCAACTCAGAATAGACTAATAATCGGCAGCACTTCGTTCTGCTGAAGGAATCAGAAATACCGCTTAAAACCTACTGTCTCCATGGTGTATATGTGCCACATTTTCTTAATCCAATCTGTCACTGATGGACATTTGGGTTGATTCCAAGTCTTTGCTATTGTGAATAGTGCTGCAATAAACATACGTGTGCATGTGTCTTTATAGCAGCATAATTTATAATCCTTTGGGTATATACCCAGTAATGGGATGGCTGGATCATATGGTACATCTAGTTCTAGATCCTTGAGGAATCGCCATACTGTTTTCCATAATGGTTGAACTAGTTTACAATCCCACCAACAGTGTAAAAGTGTTCCTATTTCTCCACATCCTCTCCAGCACCTGTTGTTTCCTGACTTTTTAATGATTGCCATTCTGACTGGTGTGAGATGGTATCTCATTGTGGTTTTGATTTGCATTTCTCTGATGACCAGTGATGATGAGCATTTTTTCATGTGTCTGTTGGCTGTATGAATGTCTTCTTTTGAGAAATGTTATGCAGCCATAAAAAAGGATGAGTTTGAGTCCTTTGTAGGGACTTGGATGCAGCTGGAATCCATCATTCTTAGCAAACTATCACAAGAACAGAAAACCAAACACCGCATGTTCTCACTCATAGTTGGGAACTGAACAATGAGATCACTCGGACTCAGGAAGGGGAACATAACACACCGGGGCCTATCATGGGGAGGGGGGAGGGGGGAGGGATTGCATTGGGAGTTATACCTGATGTAAATGACGAGTTGATGGGTGCAGCACAGCAACATGGCACAAGTATACATATGTAACAAACCTGCACGTTATGCACATGTACCCTACAACTTAAAGTATAATAATAATAAATAAATTAAAAAAAAAAACCTACTGTCTCCTCTAAATACTGATGCAACTTACAATGCCAACAAAATTAGAGATATACTTTCATATAATTTACAGACTAAACATACATACTGTTGTCCAAATATATTTGGCCAACTTAAAAGATGTTTTCCAAAGTTGAAACCGCCCTATCTCCAATTGGGCCTGAGCTGATATAAAGATGTAAAATTATAACACCATGCAGAGATCACCCAACTTTATAGTTTCAGAGATAAAACTATTTTAAGTGAAAACAACTCTAAGCACAAAACTAAGAGCTGATTTGGGATAAGATTCCGATAACTTTCATATCTCTTTACAATCATGTATTCTTCAGTCTAAATTATTCTTCTGAAATCGTTTCTTACCTCACCAACATTTCATATTAGGAGTTTCAGTTTATTTTGCATACGTAAGTTACTGTCACACAGGGTTACCTTAGTGAGAAACTGAACAAGAACTCAAATAGGCAGATGAATTTTCAAAAAAACAAAATACAGGCATAAGAAAATGTGGCACATATACACCATGGAATACTATGCAGCCATAAAAAAGGATGAGTTTGTGTCCTTTGTAGGGACATGGATGCAGCTGGAAACCATCATTCTTAGCAAACTATCACAAGAACAGAAAACCAAACACCGTATGTTCTCACTCATAGGTGGGAACTGAACAATGAGATCACTTGGACTTGGCAAGGGGAACATCACACACCGGGGCCTATCATGGAGAGGGGGGGAAGGGGGAGGGGGGAGGGATTGCATTGGGAGTTATACCTGATGCAAACGACGAGTTGATGGGTGCTGACGAGTTGATGGGTGCAGCACAGCAACATGGCACAAGTATACATATGTAACAAACCTGCACGTTATGCACATGTACCCTAGAACCTAAAATATAATAATAATAATAAATAAAAATAAAAATAAAAATAAATAAAATAAAATTTTTAAAAAAAGAGTTTTAGAGTAACATCAGGGCTGAAAGCTCTAAAAATCTCTAAAATCTGAGATTAATTTGTGCATGTTCAAAACCACATTATGACTTTTGTGGACTTTAAGCATGTTGCCTTCATACTCTCCTAAAAATATTTAAAATTATGTTAAAATTATAATGATAAAATCTATTTTATAAGAAGGAATATCATCTAAACTGTATTACATATATATATATGTATATATGTATACACGTATATATGTGTCTGTGTGTGTGTGTGTGTGTGTGTATAGAGAGAGAATCTTGCTTTTGTCACCCAGGCTGTAGTGCAGTGGCATGACCTCGGCTCACTGCAACAACCTCCACCTCCCAGGTTCAAGTGATTCTCCTGCCTCAGCCTCCTGAGTAGCTGGGATTACAGGTGCCTGCCACCATGCCCAGCTAATTTTTATATATTTTTTAATAGAGATGGTGCTTCACCATGTTGGCCAGGCTGGTCTCGAACTCCTGACCTCATGATCTGCCTGCCTTGGCCTCCCAAAATGCTGGGATTACAGGTGTGAGCCACC
The DNA here is from genome assembly GCF_049350105.2 of Macaca mulatta. Lineage (NCBI taxonomy): Eukaryota > Metazoa > Chordata > Mammalia > Primates > Cercopithecidae > Macaca > Macaca mulatta. The sequence goes on along the minus strand of NC_133419.1, from coordinate 99,843,854 downwards.
ATGCCCAGCCCCTGGATGATATTTCTAGAACCATCCTGAGCTAGAAGGTAAGCTGCTTACCTGAAGAGAAAGACCCAGGCCTGGCAGGATTTACTTCCTGCAAACTAAAGAGCCCTTGAGTCTTAAATGAACATCACCAATAACCAGGCAATATTCAGCATGGGCCTGGGGTGGTGGCAGTCAGGCAAGAGACTCCTGCTTGAGGAAAGAGTAAAAAGGACTTTGTATTGCAACTTAGGTACCAGCTCAGCTACTGTAATATAAAAGTAATAGATTCCTAAAGTTCCGTACTCCAGTCCCGAGCTTCTGGACAGCATTTCTAGAGCAACCCTGGGCCAGAAATGAGTCCATCACTCTGAAGGGTAAGACACAAACATGACTGGATGCACCATCTGCTGGTTAGAGCCCTTGGTCCTGGAATATACATCAGTGGTAGCAAGACAATACTCATCACAGGACTTGGGTGAGACCCAGTACTGTGCTGGTTTCAGGTTTGACCCAGCACAGTCTCAGTGGCAATGGTCACAAGGGTGCTTTTGTCACTCCTTCCTTAAGCCCAGGCAATGCAACACAGAGGCAAGGACTCCATCTGTTTGGGAGAGAGGATAAAAGACTCTGCCTGGTAACCTAGGGAGTTTCCCCAGATCTTACACAAGACCATAAAGATGGTACCTCTAAGAGTTTGCAAATGTCAAAGTGTTCCTGGACTTGGGGCACCGACTAATGCACATGTGGCTGCAGTGACCAAAGACTAAGATTACAATGCTCAATTCTCTTTGAATACTTGGAAAGCCTTCTCATGATGGATGGGATAAAACAAGCCCAGATTATGAAGATTACAATGAATACCTAACTCTCCAATGCCCAGACATTGACAAACATCCACAAGGACCAAGACCTTCCAGGAAAACGTGACATCAAAAAAACTAAATAAGGCACCAGTGACCAATACCAGAGGGACAGAGAAATACGATCCTTTGTATAGCAAATTCAAAAGACTTTCTTTGAGAAAGCTTAACAAAAATCAAGATAACTTGGAGAAGGAATTTAGAATCCTATCAGATAAATTTAACAAACAGATTAAAATTATCTTTAAATATCAGTAAGAGATTCTGGAAAGGAAAAATTCAATTGAAATATTGATTAATGCATCAGTCTCAAAACAGAATTGATGAAGCAGAAGAAAGAATTCATGAACTTGAAAACAGGCTATTTGAGAATACATAGTCAGATGAGACAAAAGAAAAAAGAATTAAGAAAATGAAACATGCCTAGAAGATCTAGAAAACAGCCTCAGTTAGGTAAATCTAAGAGTTATTGGCATTAAAAATGAAGTAGAGAGAAAGACAAAGTTTATTCAAAGGGTTAATAACAGAGAATGTTCCGTACCTAGAGAAAGATATCAATATTAAAGTACAAGAAGGTTATAGAACACCAAGCAAACTTAACTAAAGTAAGACAACCTCAAGACATTTAATAATCCAATTTCCAAAGGTCGAAGGATAAAGAGCTTATTCTAAAAGCAGCAAGAGAAAAGAAACAAATAAAATACGAAGCAGCTCTAATATGTCTGATAGCAGACTTCTTAGTGAAAACCTTACAGGCCAGGAGAGAGTGGCAAGACATATTTAAAGTGCTGAAAAAAGGCTTTATCCTAGAATAGTATATCTAGTGAAAATATTCTTCACACATTAAATGAAGTAAAAACTTTCTCAGGCAAATAAAAGTTGTGGGATTTCATCAACACCAGTCTTGTCCTATAAAAAATGCTGAAGGGACTTATTTAACCTGAAATAAAAGGATGGTGACAATCAATAATAACTCCTTATACGAAAATTAATTCAAGATGGATTCGAGACTTAAATGTTAGACCTAATACCATAAAAACCCTAGAGGAAAACCTAGGTAGTACCATTCAGGACATAGGCATGGGCAAAGACTTCATGTCTAAAACACCAAAAGCAACGGCAGCAAAAGCCAAAATTGACAAATGGGATCTCATTAAACTAAAAAGCTTCTGCACAGCAAAAGAAACTACCATCAGAGTGAACAGACAACCTACAGAATGGGAGAAAATTTTTGCAATCTACTCATCTGACAAAGGGCTAATATCCAGAACCTACAAAGAACTCAAACAAATTTACAAGAAAAAAACAAACAACCCCATCAAAAAGTGGGCAAAGGATATGAACAGACATTTCTCAAAAGAAGACATTCATACAGCCAACAGACACATGAAAAAATGCTCATCATCACTGGCCATCAGAGAAATGCAAATCAAAACCACAATGAGATACCATCTCACACCAGTTAGAATGGCGATCATGAAAAAGTCAGGAAACAACAGGTGCTGGAGAGGATGTGGAGAAATAGGAACACTTTTACACTGTTGGTGGGATTGTAAACTAGTTCAGCCATTATGGAAAACAGTATGGCGATTCCTCAAGGATCTAGAACTAGATGTACCATATGACCCAGCCATCCCATTACTGGGTATATACCCAAAGGATTATAAATCATGCTGCTATAAAGACACATGCACACGTATGTTTATTGCGGCACTATTCCCAATAGCAAAGACTTGGAATCAACCCAAATGTCCATCAGTGACAGACTGGATTAAGAAAATGTGGCACATATACACCATGGAATACTAGGCAGCCATCAAAAAGGATGAGTTTGTGTCCTTTGTAGGGACATGGATGCAGCTGGAAACCATCATTCTTAGCAAACTATCACAAGAACAGAAAACCAAACACCGCATGTTCTCACTCATAGTTGGGAACTGAACAATGAGATCACTTGGACTCGGGAAGGGGAACATCACACACCGGGGCCTATCATGGGGAGGCGGGAGGGGGGAGGGATTGTATTGGGAGTTATACCTGATGTAAACAACGAGTTGATGGGTGCTGACGAGTTGATGGGTGCAGCACAGCAACATGGCACAAGTATACATATGTAACAAACCTGCACGTTATGCACATGTACTCTAGAACTTAAAAGTATAATAATAATAAAAAAATAAATAAATAAAATAAATAAATAAATAAATAAAATTATAAAATAACTCACCTGAAGGGATAAAACTAACCGTTAATGGTAACTACACAGAAAAATGCATAATATTGTAACAGTATAATTGTGTTTTGTAAACTAATCATATCCTGAGAAGCAAGACTCAAAGATGAAACTGTCAAAACTTAGCTAAAACTTTCAGGATTTAGACAGTATAATAAGTTATAAATAGAAACAAAGTGAGTAGAATAAAGTTAAAGTATAGAGTTTTTATGCATTCTTATTTGTTTATTTGAGAGTTTATATTTGCCATAGGTGTTAAGTTGTCATCAGTTTAAAACTATGGATTATAAGATGTTATTTGCAAGCCTCATAATCTCAAATCATAAAAATTACAACAGATACACATGCAAAAAAAGCAAAAATTTAAAACATACCACCAGAGAAAATCACCTTCACTAAAAGGAAGACAGGAAGAAAGCAAAGTAGGAAGAGAAGAACAAAAATAAACAGAAAACAAATAATAATATGGCGGTATTAAATCCTTACATATAAATAATAACATTAAATTTAAATGGACTAAATAAACCAACCAAAATACAAGGAAAGGATGGATGGATGAAGAAAACAAGCCCCAACTATTTGCTGCCTACAAGAAATACATTTCAACTGTAAAGACATAGACTAAAAATAAAGGGATATAAAAAGACATTTCATGCAAATGAAAACAGATAAAGAGCAGGAGTAGCTACACTTATACTAGAAAAAAATAGATTTCAAGACAAAAACCATAAAAAAGACAAAGAGGGACATTATATAATGATAAACAGGTCAATTTAGCAAGAAGATATGTTTATAAATTTATATGCAAGCAACCCTGAAGCATTCAATTATATAATGCAAATATTATTAGACTTAAAGAAAGAGACCCCAATAGAGTAATCACTGGAGACTTCAATACCCTACTTTCAGCATTGTATAAATCATCCAGATAGAAACTTAAAAATAACAAAATTAAACCTAATCTGCACTATAGACTATATGACCTAGTAGATATTTATGGAATATTTCATCAAATGACTGCAGAACACACTTTTTTTCTCTTCAGCACATGGATCATTCTCAAAGATGGACTGTATGTGAGGCTATAAAACAAGTCTTAAAATATTTCTAAAATTTAAATAATATCAAGCATCTTTTTGGACCACAATAGAATAAAGCAGAAATCAATAATAATAGAAACTTTGGAAACCATACAAGCACATGGACATTAAACAATATGCTTCTACATGACCAGGATGTCAACAAAGTAATTAAGAAAACTAAAATATGTCCTGAAACAAATAAAAATGGAAATGCAACAATCCAAAACCTGTGGACACAGTAAAAGCAGTAAAGCTTATAGCTGCAAACATCTACATCAAAAAGTAGAGAACTTCAAATATACAGCCTGATGGTGCTAGAAAAGGAAGAACAAACTGAAACTGACATTAGTAGAACAAACAAATAATAAAGATCACAGAAGAAATAAATGAAATTGAAACAAAATATAAAAAGGCAACAAAACAAAAATTGATTTTTTGAAAGAAAATCAAAATTGACAGAAAATAGGTGAGACTAAGAGTAAAAGAGAGAAGATCCAAATAAATAATATCAGAGATGACAAAGGAGATATTACAATGAATCCTAGAGAAATTCAAAGGATAACTAGAGATTAATATAAGCAACTATATGCCCCAAACTGGAAAACATTAAAGAAATTGATACATTTCTAGACATATGCAACCTACAAAAATTGAACTATGAAGAAATCCAAAAATTTAACTGACCAGTAACAAGTAGTAAAATCAAAGCTGGGATAAAAAGTCTCTCAGTTAAGAAAAGCTTGGGATGCAGTAGCTGCATTGCTGAATTTTATCAAGCACTTAAAGAGAAATAATACCAATCCTACTCAAACTATTCTGAAAATAGAGGAAACAGGAATAATTTTTAAATGACTCTGTGAGGCTAGTATTGCCCTGACACAAAAACTAGACAAAGACATATCAAATAAAACTACAGACTAATATGTCTGATAAACATAAATGCTTAAATCCTTAGCAGAAGGATTTCTGCTAACTGAATTCAACAGTATATTAAACATATATATTCCTCATGACCAAGTGGGATTTATCCCTGGAATGCAAGGATGGTTTAACATATGCAAATTAAATGATGTGATATATTTTATCAACAGAATGAAGGATAAAAACCATATAATCATTTCATTTGATGCTGAAAATGCATTTGATAAATACAACATCTTTTCATGACAAAAACCCAAAACTACTTGGTATAGAAGGAGCATAGATTAACACAGTAGAAGCCATACACAAAAGAGCCACAACTAGTATCATACTGAATGGGGAAAAATTGAAAGCCTTTCCTCTAAGATCTGGAACAAGACAAGGATGCCCGCTTTCTTCACTATTATTCAACATAGTACTTGAACTCCTAACTAGAGCCATTAGAGAAGAGAAAGATATAAAATATATTTCATATTGGAAATGAAAAAGGAAGATTATCCTTGTTTGCAGATGATATGATGTTCTATTTGGAAAAGCCTAAAGACTCTACCAAAAAACTATTAGACATGATAAATTCAGTAAAATTTCAGGATACAAAATTAACATGCAAAAATCTGTAGCAATTTTATATGCCGATTGTGAACAATCTGAAAAAGAAATCAATAAAATAATCTCATTTATAATAGCTACAAATAAAATAAAATATCTAGGAATAAACTTAACCAAAGACTTAAAAGATTCTTACAAGGAAATCTATAAAATATTGATTCAAGAAATGGAAGAGGACACAAAAATGGAACAATATTACATGTTCAAGAATTACAAGAATAAATATTGTTAAAATGTTCATACTAAAAACAATCAACAGATTCAATGCAGCACCTATCAAATCATCAATGGCATTCTTCACAGAAACAGCAACAATAACCCTGAATTTTACAGAGAACCACAAAAGATCCAGAATAGCCAAAGCCATCCTAAGCAGAAAGAGCAAAACTGGAGAAATCATATTACTTGACTTAAAATTATACTACAGAAATGTAGTAAGCAAAACATCATGGTATTGGCATAAAAACAGACACATAGGCCAATGGAACAGAGTAAATAACCCAGAAATAAATCTACTCAGCTACAATAAACTCATTTTTAACAAAGATGCTAAGAATATGCATTTCTGTCTCATCATTAAAATGTGCTGGGAAAACGATATCCACATGCAGAAGAAAGAATCTAAACCCCTATATCTCATCATATACAAAAATCAAATCAAAATGGATTGAAGACTTCAGTCTACAACCTCCAACTATAAAATTCTAAAAGAAATCTTTGGGAAAACTCTTCAAAACATTGGTTTGGGCAAATATTTTTTGAGTAATATCCCAAAAGCACAGGCAACCAAAATAAAAATGGACAAATAAGAGTTAAAAAGCTTCTGCACAGTAAAGGATGCAATCAATGAAATAAAGAAACAACCCACAGAATAGAAGAAAATGTTTGCAAACTGTTTATCTGACAAGGGATTAATAACCAAAATATATAAGTAGCCCAAACAACTCTACAGGAAGAAAACTATTAATCTTATTTGTATTAGTCTGTTTTCACACCTTTATAAAGAACTACTTGAGACTAGATAACTTATGAAGAAGAGAAGTTTAATTCAATCACAGTTCCACAGGCTTAACAGGAAGTATCACTAGGAGGCCTCAGGAAACTTACAATCATGGTGGAAGATGAAGGGGAAGCAAGCATATTTTACCATGGTGAAGCAGGAGAAAGACAGGTGGCGGGGGACATGCCATACACTTTTAAATTATCAGACCTCATAAGAACTCAATCATTATAATGAGAACAGCATGGGGAAAAGCTCCCCAATGATCCAATTACTTCCCACCAGGTCTCTCCTTGACATGTGGGGATTACAATTTGTTATGAGATTTGGGTGAAGACACAGATCCAAACCATATTATTCCACCCCTGCACCCTCCCAAAGTTCATGCCCTTCTCACATTTCAAAACAAAATAATGCCTTCCCAACAGTCTCCCAAAGGCTTAACTCCTTCCAGCATTAACCCAAAAGTTCAAGTCTGAAGTCTCATCAGAGACAATGCAAGTTCCTTATGCCTATAAGCCTGTAAAATCAAAAGCAAGTTAATTACTTCAAGATACAATCAGGGTACAGGCATTGAATAAATTCTCCCATTCCCAGTGGAAGAAATTGGCCAAAACAAAACAAGTACAGGCCCCATGCAAGTCTGAAATCAGCACAGTCATTACAGCGCAAAGCTTTAAAATAATCTCCTTTGACTCCACGTCTCACATCCTGGTCATGCTGATGCAAGAACTGGGTTCCTATGGCCTTGGGCAGTTCCATCTCTCTGTGTCTACAGAATACAGCCTTGTGGCTGCTTTCATGGGCTGGTGATAAGTGCCTCTGGCTTTTCCAGGTGTATGGTGCAAGCTCTCAGTTAATCTACCATTCTGGGGTCTGAAGGACAGTGGCCTGCTTCTCACAGTTCCACTAGGCAGTCTTCCAGTGGGGACTCTCTGGGGCTCCACTCCCACATTTCCTCTCTGTATTGCTCTAGTAGAGGATCTGCATGAATGCTCTGCTCCTGCAGCACACTTCTGCCTGGACACAGGAATTTCCACATATCCTTTGAAACCTAGGTGGAAGTTTCCAAACCTCACCTTTTGTCTTCTGTGCAGCTGCAGGTCCAACACCACATGAAAGCCACCAAGGCTTAGAGACTGTACCCTCCTTCTGAAGCAACAGCCAGAACTTTACCTTTTCCCCTTTTAGACACAGCTGGAGCTGAAGTGGCTAGGGAACAGGGCACCATGTCCTGTTCCAGGGAGCAGGGCCCTGGGCCAGGCCCAAAAAACAATTTTTCCCTCCTAGGCTCACAGGCCTGTGATGGCAGGGGCTGCCACAAAGATCTCTGAAGAGCCCTGGAGATATTTTCTCCATTGTCTTGGCTATTAACATTCAGCTCCTCATTATTTGTGCAAATTTCTGTAGTTGACTTGAATTTTTCCACAGAAAAAAGGCTTTTCTTTTTGACCACATGGACAGGCTGCAATTTTTCCAAACTTACACTCTGCTTCAATTTTAAACATAAGTTCCAATTTCCGACATCTCTTTGTGAACACATATGACTGTACACTTTCAGAAACAGCCAGGTTACATATTGAACGTTTTGCTTCTTAGATTTTGTTTGCCAGATAACCAAAATTATTTCTCTCAAGTTCAAAGTTCCACAGATGTCTACGGCAGGGATGAAATGCCACCAGTCCCCTTGGTAAAGCATAGTAAGTATGACTTTTACTCCAGTTCTCAATAAATTTCTCATTTCTCTCTGCTACCACTTCAACTTGGACTTCATTGTCCATATCACTATCAGCAATGTGGTCACAACCATTCAACAAGTCTCTAGGAAGTTCCAAAGTTTCTTACATCTTCTTATCTTCCTCTGAGCCCTCCAAACTGTTTCAACCTCTGTCATTTACCCAGATCCAAAGGTGATTCCACATTTTCAGGTATCTTTATAGCAATATCTATCTCTCTCAGTACCAATTGTCTGTATTAGTTCATTCTTGAATTGATACAGAAAACTACCTAAACCTGTGAGACTGGGTAATTTATAAAGAAAAAATGCTTAATTGGTTCACAGTTCTGCAGGCTGTACATAAAGCATGACTTGGCAGGGGTATTAGTCTGTTTTCGTACTGCCAATGAACACATACCTGAGACTGCAAAGAAAAGGAGGTTTAATGGATTTACAGTTCCACGTGCCTGGGGAAGCCTCATAATCATGGTAGAAGGAAAGCAGGAGCAAGGCACGTCTTACATGGATGGCAGCAGGCAAAAAAGAGAGCTTGTGCAGGGAAACTCTGATTTTAAAACCAACACACCTCATGAGACTCATTCAGTATCATGAGAACAGCACAAGAAACACCCACCCTGATAATTCAATCACCTTCCACTGGGTTTTTCCGATGACTTGTGGAAATTGTGGGAGTTACAAATCAAGATGAGATTTGGGTGGGGGCACAGCCAAACCATGTAATTCTGCCCTTAGTGCCTCCCAAATCAAATGTCTTCACATTTTGAAATCAATCGTGCCTTCCCAACAGTTCCTCAAAGTCTTTGGACAATGGACTTTTGAGTTAATGCTGAACTGAATTAAGACTTTGAGACAAGGCAAGTCTCATCTGCCTATAAGCCTTTAATATCAAAATCAGGTAAGTTACTTCCTAAATACAATGGCAGTACAGGCATTGGATAAATACAACCATTCCAAATGGGAGAAATTAGACAAAACAAAGGGGCTATAGCCCCATGAAAGTCTGAAATCCAGTGGGACAGTCAAATTTTTAAGCTCCAAAATGATCTCCTTTGACTCCATGTCTCACATCCAGATCAGGTTGATGCAAGAGGTGGGTTCCCATGGTCTTGGGCAGCTCCACCCCTGTGACTTAGTAGGATACAGCCTCCCTCCTGGCTGCTTTCACAGGCTGACATTGAGTGTGTGAAGCTTTTCCAGGCAAGCTGTCAGGAGATCTACCATTCTGGAGTCGGATGGATAGTGGCCCTCTTCTCACAGCTCCATGAGGCAGTGCCCCAGTGGGTACACTGTGTGGGGGCTCTGACCTGACATTTCCCTTCTACATGCTCTAGCAGAGGTTTTCCACAAGGGCCCCACACCTGCAGCAAACTTTTGTCTCAACAACCAGGCATTTCCATATATCCTCTGAAATCTAGGCAAAAGTTCCCAAACCCCAATTCTTGACTTTTGTGCACTTGCAGGCTCAAAACCATATGGAAGCTGCCAAGGCTTGGGGCTTTCACCTTCTGAAGCCCTGGCCCAAGCTCTAAGTAGGCCCCTTTCAGCTACGGCAAGAGAAGCTGGGATGCAGAGCACCAAATCCCTAGACTGCACACAGCACAGAGACCCTGGGACTGGCCCATGAAACCATTTTTTCCTCCTAGGCTTCCAGGTCTGTGATGAGGTGGGCTGTCATAAAGGCCTCTGACATGCCCTGGAAACATTTACCCCATTATCTTGGGGACAATATTTGACTTCTCATTACTTATGCAAATTTCTGAGGCCAGCTTGACTTTCTCCAAAGAAAATGGGATTTTCTTTTCTATTACATTGTCAGGCTGCAAATTTTCCAATCTTTTATGCACTGTTCCCCTTATAAAACTGAATGCCTTTAACAGCACCCAAGTCACCTCTTGAATACTTTGCTGCTTAGAAATTTCTTCTGCTAGATACTTTAAATGATCTCTCTCAAGTTCAAAGTCCCACAAATCTCTAGGGCAGGGGCAAAATGCTGCTAGTCTCTTTGCTAAAACAAAAAGTGTTACCTTTGCTCCAATTCCCAACAAGTTCCTGATTTCTATCTAAGACCACCTCAGCCTGGACTGTTTTGTCTATATTGCTATCAGTATTTGGGCAAAACCATTCAACTTGTCTCTAGGAAGTTCAAAACTTTCCCACTTTTTTCCTGTCTTCTTCTGACCTCTCCAAACAATTCCAACCACTGCCTGTTACCCAGTTCCAAAGTTGCTTCCACATTTCTGGGTATCTTTTCATCAGCACCACACCCCGTACTAATTTACTGTATTAGTCTGTTTTCACACTGCTGATAAAGATAGACCCAAGATTGGGCAATTTACATAAGAAAGAGGTTTAATGAACTTACAGTTCCACATGGCTGGGGAGGCCTCACAACCATGGCAGAAGGCAAGAAGGAGCAAGTCATGTCTTACATGGATGGCAGAAGACAAAAAAAGAGTTTTTACAGGGAGACTCCCATTTTTTGAAACCATCAGATCTCTTGAGACTCGTTCATGATCACAACAGCACAGGAAAGATCCGCCCCCACAACTCAATCACCTCCCACTGGGTTCCTCCCACGACATGTGGGAATTGTGGGAGTTACAATTCAAGATGAGACTTGGGTGAGGACACAGCCAGACCATATCATGATGCCTCAGGAAACTTACAGTCATGGCAGAAGGCGAAGGGGAAGCAAGTATTTCTTACTCTGGTGGAACAGGAGTAGTAGGGGGAACTCCCACTCTCTTTCAAACAATCAGACCTTTGAGAATTCTCCCATTATGACGGGAACACCATGAGGGAAACTTCCCCCATGGTCTAATCACCTCCCACCAGGTCCCTCCCTCAACGTGTGGGAATTACAATTCAACATGAGATTTGGCACAGAGCCAAACCATACCACTATTAAAAAATGCACAAAACATCTGAATAGGCATTTCTCAAAAGAAGATATACAAATGGCAAACAGGTATATGAAATGGTGCTCAACATCACTGATCATCAGAGATAAGTAAATCAAAACTCCAATTAAATAATTCCTTCTAGTTATAAAGACTTTTATCTAAAAGATGGGCATAAGAAATGCTAGTGAGGATATGGAGAAAAGAAAACCCTAGTACACTCTTAGTGGGAATATAAATTAGAACTGCCATTATGGATAACAATAGAGAAGTTCCTCAAATACTAAAATTAAGGTCCCATATGATCCAGCAACCTCTCTGCTAGGTTTATACACAAAAGAAAGGAAATTCATATAGAGAAGAAACATCAGCACTTCTGTGGGTTTTGCAGCACTAATCATAATAGTCAATTTTTGAGATCATCCTACGTGTTCATCAACAGACAAATAGATAAAGAAAATGTGGTACATATACAAAATGGAGTACTATTCAGTCATAAAACAAGATCCTTTCTTTTGTACCAATATGGATGGAACTAGAGGATATTTTGTTAAGTTACATGAGCCACACCCTGAAAGACACACTTCACAGGTTCTCATTTATCTGTGGGACTTAAAAATTAAAATAATTGAACTCATGGAGATAGACAGTTGAATGATGGTATCCAGAAACTGGGAATGGTATTGGGTGAGGGTGGGAGGGGATGGTCAATGGGTACAAAATTATAGACAGAATGAATAAGACCTAGCTTTTGGTGGCACAACAGGGTAACTACAGTCAACAATAATTTATTGTACATTTACAAATAATTGAAAGAGTGTAATTGGAATGTCTGTAACATAAAGAAACCATAAATGCTTGAGGTTATGGATACCCCATTGTCATATAATCAGTACATATCATATACCTATATTAAAATATCTCATGTGCTTCATAATTGTACACACCTACTATGTACCCATAAAAATTAAAAAGTTAAAAAAGGAAGATAAAGTTCTTTCTATGAGTATACAACAAATAAATAGAGAATCTAAGATTTATCCCAAGTAGTTCTGGCTCCAGAGAACTGACTCTTAACCACCTTTATGTGGTGCCATCTTTTAGACAGGGTTAACATACTGTAAGTATCCACTCTGTGATGTAATGTCAGGTTAATTTACTTCAAATCATGTTCAATTATTGTTCAGCTTTCTTTTGAATGAAAAGCAAGGACTATAAAAAAATGGAACATAATTCCTTGAGCCCAATTTTACTATTTAAAGTCGGGCTAGGCAAATGATGTCCTATGGGTCAAATGTGCCCCAGAAGTTGTTTTTACAAATAAGGTTTTATTGGAACAAAGCCACTCTCATTTGTTCACTTATTTTCTATGACTATCTCTGTGGCACAATATCACTGTTCAGCAGTTGTGACAGAGACCTTAATATGTAATCTCTACAATATTTATTATCAAAGCCCACAATATTGCCCATCTGGTCCTTTAAGAAAATATTCACCAACTCTATTTCAATGATCAGGTGTTGTGGTAAGAGATAAAACAGTGTTATAATAAGATACATTGAATAACTAGACGAATATTTCTAAGTGAGCTAGTGTGGAAATTAATACTAGAATACAAAAGTAGATTTCTTAAAGTGAACATTCATTTTTATTTTATACTAGCTGCAATTCTTTGTCTAGAGATAGTAATATTGTATTGTAGAATAAGAGTCATATAACTGAATATATAAATGCTAGAGAAGTATTGATATAGTGCTTATATGATTTCAAACCATACATTTGAAATTAATACAAAAAAAGCGTAATTATCAACAATTTCTATTCAGCCTCAAATCCTTCATTTTCTCAAATGGGATTTTTATTCTTAATCAATTACTGTATTTAAAGTATATTTGATCTCAATAAATGTTCTCATTTTAGAATGTAGTTATAACCTTGTTCATGTTATAAGCATAATTGTTGGGTGCATTTACATCAGGTTGGTCCCAATAATGTAAAGTGATAATGAGAACTCAATTTTTAATTTTGAAGACACTATGACTTTAAATGATCAAAATATTAAGGGACAAAGAGTGCAGAATATTCAGGTTATACCCAGCTCCATCTTGGGATTTATAAATGGTAAGCTTGGGGTTTTTTTTTTTTTTTTTTTTTTTTTTTTTTTTTTGTAGCTGGGGTGTCAGTCAGCATAATAATTTGCCTTAGATAAAGCTGATCAAAAAAAAAAAAAAAAAAAAAAAAGACCAAAACATGTGAAAAGATAACAGGATTTCAAATCCCCATAGCTAACAAAAATCATGGGACAGGCATTTATAATTTAATCTTATCTAATGAAAGTATACAGGGTTCAATAGATGGTAAGAAATTATGGAAAATAACACTTTCTGGACTGGCTCTTGTATTTTGGGGGGAGACACTACATCATTTCACATAAGAATAAATTTATTTTGAGAAACGTGCTTAAAAATCACATTTGGAATATAAGCTAACCTTGGATTAATGTATAAATCATAGTGGACAAGTTTTGTAACTAGAATAATTATACTTAAAAAGAACACTATATATCTAGTTAATTTTTTTTTAATCAGTATTTTTGGATAAAATAGCCAATCATATTTTAATATGAAAATATACACTTTTATTACTTTTCCAGTTGATATTCCTTTTCTAATCTTTATAAAACCTCTCTAGAGTTTTGATATTCTATAATTTATTCCTCCTAACCCTCTTTTCTAGACACCCATTTATCTTCCTTCTGTATTCCACCTTAGCTGGCTTCCTTAGAATATATCTCATGCTTTGGAACCTTCTAAATTAAAACTTCCCTGACGTTTCCTCTGATAGCTCAAACACAATCTGCCTACTATATAATTTAGTAGTGAGAGAAAACGAGAGAAAAGAAAAATGGACTGAAATGTTAATGTGAGAAACATGTTATCCCTATGCCCACTCTATAAAATTATATTTTACAGTTTAATTTTAATTTCAAAGCTTATATATTGGAACTAAAATACAAGAAAATCCTAGTGACAATAATTCTAGTTTTACTACAAGAAATAAATTCAGGTGTTTTAGGAGAAGATAAGATCTCATGGCCAAAATAGGGGAGAGATTTTACTTTACGTTGTAATTTACAGTGTTCCTTCACATCAAATAGTAATTCTTCTCAAAAATGATGTAGGGTTAGATATGGTTTATAGCACTGATTGTTCTCTTCAGTTTGTAAAACCCCTTGTGGTTCTTAAGGGAAAACTCTCATTAAGTGGTGGAGAGAGGCTGACCAGCCCACAAAATAATCTGAGAACCTCAAGAAAAGTAAAAGTAGAACCAGAAAGACATGTAATTACAAGAGCATAGGCAATACATTTTTCTGGGAAGACACAAGACCAACAGTGTTATATATTGGCAAACCAAAAATAAAAATGAGGACTAAATTTCTTACTTAGATTTTTTTGATGGGATGGACACCGATGAGCAAGTCTAACTGCAGAGGATGAAGGAGGGATAAGTAGATGAGGAATCATTTACAGTCTGTGCAAACATAGGTTTTAAGAAATATCGGTAGGAAACGGTGTAAGAGAGAAAGAACAGTAGCAAGAATAAAATGAAAGATAAAAATACATTTTTTTCTTTTTAATTAATGGAAAAAAATGTTTAAATGATAACATGAAGGTGATAATAGAAGACATAGGAGATACATGAGAGAAATGGTTAAATAAAGATTATTTAAAAGAGAGCCTATTGGTTGTCCTTTGGATCTTTTCACAGAAATCTTCAGATTCAAGTCATTGTTTATTCTGAACTTTAGTTACATTAAAGATGACACGTTTGTGGTACTGAGGCTACTTATAATAATAAATATTTAAAATGACATCTTGTAAATAAAAATAATCATAGCATTTTAAGAAAAAACTTGCTACACGTATCAAATTATAATAAGCATGGTCATAAAAATGCTTGGTGACTTGTCCAAACTTCTGAAACAGACAAAACCACACTTTTACATAGACTTTATCCATAGAGAATTACTTTCTTCTGTTTAATCCATTATAAATATAGGCGATGTATTATTAATTCATTGCATGTAATGTTCATATAGAATAGCATCTACTAGCTACTGTCTGCCATTTATTATTTGTAGTGCCTCATATTAAAGTGCTGAGATGCTTGGTTTTCTTTTTGAAGTGCCATAGGGAAGAACATTATCATGAAAACATTCTTCATTTTCCAAAATATATTTCTGGTTTTACTTCTATTTTGCAATGGATTTGATTTATGAAAAGCAATTTGAATTGTCAATCACTGTCTTGGCATGGTTTAAGTGACAGATTTTCTTAGACTGGTACAAACTAAACAGTTTTAGATTCAAGTAAGAGTTTTATCCTCCGAGTTTTACAAATATTAAAAGTCTACAAGGGGAATTTATGTCATCATCAAAAAGACAGCATTCTTTCAATTACAAAATATACAGGCCTTGGCAAGACACTCATTGTTTTCACTGGAGTGGAAATCACATTCCATCACTTTCTTGGAATAAAAGCAATTTGAACCAGTACTTTCCACTAAGAAAATGAACCAAATATGAGCCTTTAAAAAATGTGTCTTCATAATTAAGCATGTAAACAGGCATACACAATTATTTAACAAGTTTTTTCATGTGCCAGAAAGTAGACTATTTCAAACTAAATAATGAAAAACATGGAAAATATGAATATCTGCAGGGTTTGCATACACACGTGTGTATTGTTATAAAATAATAATACTTTTAGTTATCTTTCTTTTCCTAGAGCATTATAAAGATTCAGATTTTTGAATTTTTTCTCTACACTACTATGCTGTTATTTCTAAAATTAAAATTGTTATTAAGTATATTTTCTCTCAATTTAGGTATCAAAGAGGACCTATGAAGGGGCAGGTCCCTTTCAGCCTATCAACTCTATGTAGGGTACACTTGATGCTTTAGTTTAGAACCATGGGACCAACACCAATCTTTTTTCCTGGAAACTATACTCTAACTTTCTCATACTCTGGCCACCCTCGAGGGCGTTAGTATGTTCTTACAAACCTCCCCTACCCCTTACCTCCAGTTAAAGAAGTTGAGTCAAAGATGGCACTTGAAAAGTATGACAAATAAGTTCTTCCCTTGGATTTCTTGTCTGGGGCTTAAGAAAATTTGTCTTTCCATTGGATGCACCTGCAATATATATGACACAGAAATAATGTTTTCCATGTTGTAGCAAATTATCCTCTACTGGCAGATAATAAGGAATCCAGCACATAGAGTGAAATGGGAAACGCAAGTACATACTCAAAATATTCAATCATCAAGTTCTGCCCGTTTCTAAGGCTCACCTACAACCTTCTCTTTAGCAGACACTGTTCTCATCCAGTTCCTCGTGAATCTTTTTTTTTTTTTTTTTCCTCCACCAGTTCCGAGTACTCATCCCACAGCTTATTGCACTTTCCTGCTAATTGCCCATACAGGTACCTGCAACCTTCTTCAGAAGGTTGTCTTTGGCCTCTGGAGACTCCCAGATATTTGGACAGCTCTAAGAAAGCTTTATTAAAACAGATGACCTCAATGCTTAAATAATGTATAGATACAAATGCTGACTCTTTTGGATATTTCAAAAACAAATTCAGGTATAATTTACACCCCAGAGCTTCCAGAAGGACTAGCCTGACTGTGGAGCCTCACCTGAAATCAAACTTTTGATGAGCTTCGTCCTTTCTTCACTTTCTAATTGATTTCTCCTGGAAGTGTTTTCTTTCATACATTGTGTGCACCTGAACCCCTGGCTCAGCCTTTGCTTCTGGGAGAACAGAATCTACAACACAGCCTTTCTGCCTAATTAGTCTCAGTTTGTTCATGAAGTTTGAATAGATTCTGCTTTCTCTTAAATTAATTTGCCTTGGGTTTCTGTAACTTGCTTCTGAGGAAATATTAAATATAGAAAAATCCCCCCAAAATATTATAAGTGAAAGCTAAAACAGTCAAATGTGACAAATGTTGCAGCTTCATTATTAAGCAATAAATGAAATGATCCTCATCAACCTTCTATAGAAGACTGGAGCTAATGATCAAATACTAGCATCCAAATTAGAGTAATTTCAAAGAGTTCTATAATAGGTTTCTTTTTAATATTGATAATAAATACCTTTTCTTCCTATTATGTCACTATATTTGGAGAGGCATTATAAAAGATTTCATTTCCAGTGGTAAACTATGAGATAATCATAAAACATTTGCAATTCAGACTACAATGTAACATTTCTCATCAATTAACATTTTATGTATACAAAGTCACTATAGGCTTGGGTGTTCAAATGTGGTTATCCTCACTCATAATTAGAAGGCCGAGTAGGTAAATAGAGATAATGCATGATGTAAATATCTGGCACGCAACATGAAATTTAAAAATGTTTTTCATTCATATTTTATAAATTATCCTCTGATCATTAATCATAATTATAGTTTTTATTAATAAACATATATTAAAATTATCTCATATACTCTCTTTTATTTTTAAAAAGGCAAGAATTGTTTTTATACAAAAAATAACCTGAATTATGTAAGTTATATTATTTTCCAGTTTTATTTTCTCTCAGCCAATCATTACTAGAATACTTTCTTGTCAAAGCTGGGTCAGTCATCTAAATTCACCAACATATTTGTTTGGTTTCTCCTTTAAGTTGAATCAATGGTTCTCAAATTTTATCATACATCAGAATAATTTGGAGGCCTGATTAAAATACATATTGCCAGACCCTAACTTCAGAGTTTCCTCTGTTCCTCCTCCTTCTCCTTGTCCCCATTCCCCTCCTCTGCCTCCTCCTCTCCCAGCTTTTGTTCTACCATTTTTTCTCTAAGAAGCAGCAGTACCTCTCCATTATTTACTAAATAAATGAATATACTTGTAGAAATGCTTATAGGAAAGCCTTAATTTCTTGTCATTATAATTACTGTAGAAACTATTGTTCATACTCTAGGTTTTCAAAAAGTGTTTGCTGAATGAGTGAATAAATAAATTTCCTCACATCTTTGAAGTCACATATGTCCACATTTTTGCTTTTGACCACTTTGTTAGATCATAAAACATTGGTTGTATTTCTTCTTTTCTTCATTCTGTTGAAACCATTTCATCACTTTTGAAAAATTTTAAATGCAGTTAAGTTTTTCACAGACGCTTCTTGCTAAATTTTTCTCATATTGTCTTTTCTTTAAATTCCTCAATATGTTCATAAATTTGAAAAGATTATATCTAGTCAACTTTATTTTTATACTATATATTTAAATTACACTCATTAAATATTGTGAGGGGAGTCAGAGAAAATAATTTTAAAGTTTTTAAAATCCCAAATCCATTTTAACATTTTGGTATATTTCTTTCTACTTTTTTTAATTTTGTTTATAGCAAGTGGATCTTTCGGTTTAACAGAACAGATTTTTTCTTTTTTAGAAAATGCAGCAATTGAATTTGAGGGTTCAGAAAATTGATGCAAGTGGATGGTTTATGTATTTGTGACCATAGACTACTGCAATAACTAAATCTATATAGTCATTAGTTCTGCTGATTTTCTTTGCCCTGATTCAATTTGATAGCTATTGTTTGTACTCATTTTATTCCAGAGCTTCCAGCTGGTTATAGATAGTCAACACACTTATGTCAAACACAATTTTAAAGGGCCTATCTCCAGGCTTTCACAGCTGTGGTTCCAGATAGTATGGTAGTTCTCATAGCTATCCTTCCTCTTCCTCCAAATTTTCATAGCCTATTCAATCAATAGGTATTTTTTAACACATTCAAATCATTTAACAGCTTCCTAGAAACAGAAGTAGCTTGGAAATCATACACATATAGACAAGAGTTTGAATTTTAACTTTTCAGTTCATTAATTATGTGACCTGGCTCAAATTAATCAATCTCTCTGAAATTCTATCTGTAAAGTCAAATCATACTTCATCTCTCACTTTATAGACTATATTGCTGTATTAAAGAAGATGTAGTCTCCAAAATATAGAGCATAATCTACCATATGCCAATAATCATATACCATCTTTGTTACCTGAACCTGCACAATCATAAGTGACTTCCCTTTTTCTCTTTCTTCTAATTTCTGATTGTCACGGTTGTCATTAATTGTCTGTATTTACAGTCTCATGAACATCACTGGTTGATATGACTCCTCCACCATGTTGATAGACCTCCCATAGAGTGCCTTGATGGCAAGTTTCCCTATCTTTCTGTAGTAGATTTTTATTTTTCTTTGTAAGCTAACCTACAGAGATGATGCATTTGTTGTCTTTGTTAAAAAACAAAAACAAAAACAAAATAAACACTTGGCAATAAAAAGAGTATTAGGAAAAAGCCCAATTTAGAAATTGCAATAAACTATATCCTATTTACAATATGAAATAGAAATATCAAAGTATGCAGTTTTTTCCTAATTACTGAAAACAGAAAATATTTTTTCTCACAGTCTTAATGAAAAAATAAAAGAGAATAATCATGATAATAGCCTGGTGACATGGTTTGTGTCTGTATCCCCACTTAAATCTCATCTTGAGTTCCCACATGTTGTGGCAGGAACCCAGTGAGAGGTGTTAAAATCATGGGGGTAGGTCTTTCCCATGCTGTTCTCCTGATGGTAAATAAGTCCCATGAGATCTGATGGTTTTAAAAAGGGGAGATTTCCTGCACAAGCTGTCTCTTTGCCTGCTGCCATCCATGTAAGACGTGACTTGCTCCTCCTTGCCTTCTGCCATGATTGTGAGGCTTCCCCAGCCACATGAAACTGTAAACATGATTAAACCTTTCTTTTGTAAATTCCCTATACCTTTATCAGCAGTGTGAAAAGAAACTAATACAGTAAATCAGTACCAATAGAGTGAAGCATTGCTGAAAAGATGAGGAAAGGTGACTCTTGTTACACTTTAGCAAAGGGATTGGCAGCATTTTTCCCCTGCCTTAGAGATTTGTGTAACTTTAAACTTGGGAGAGATGATTTAGGGTATCTGGCAGAAAAAAAATGTTAAGCAGCAAAGCATTCAAGAGGTGACTGGGGTGCTGCTGAAAGCATTCAGTTTTATAAGGGAAGCAGAGCGTAAAAATTTGGAAAATTTGCAGCCTGACAATGCGATAGAAAAGAAAATCACATTTTTCTGAGAAGAAATTCAAATCAGCTGCAGAAATTTGCATAAATAACGAGGAGCTGAATGTTAGTCCCCAAGACAATGGGGAAATATCTCCAGGGCATGTCAGAGGTCTTCACAGCAGCCCTTCCCATCACAGGCCTAGAGGCTTATGAGGAAAAAGTGCTTTTATGGGCCAGGCCCAGGGTCCCCATGCTGTGCGTGCAGCCTAGGGACTTTGTGCCCTGCATCCCTGCCACTCCAGTCATGGCTGAAAGGGGCTGACGTAGAGCTTGGGCTGTGGCTTCAGAGGGTACAACACTCAAGCCTTTGCAGCTTTCACATAGTGTTGACCTTGCAAGTGCACAGAAGTCAAGAGCTGAGGATTGGGAACCTCCACCTAGACTTCAGAAAATGTATGGAAATGCCTGGATGGGCAGGCAGAAGTTTGCTGCAGGGGCAGGGTTTTCATGGAGAACCTCTGCCAGAGAAGTGCAGAAGGGAAATGTGGGGTCGGAGGTCCTACACAGAGTCCCTACTGGGGCACTGCCTAGCGGAGCTGTGAGAAGAGGTCAAACCTCCTCCAAACCCCAGAATGTTAGATCCACCGATGGCTTGCACCATACTCTTGGAAAAACCACACACACTCAACATCAGCCTGTGACAGCAGCTGAGAGGGAGGCTGTTTCCTGAAAAGCCCCAGGGGCAGAGTTGCCCAAGACCATGGGAACCTACCTCTTGCATCACCATAACCTGGATAGGAGACATGGAGTCTAAGGAGATCACTTTGGAGCTTAAAGATTTGACTGCCCTGCTGGATTTCAGACTTGCATGGGGCCTGTAGCCCCTTTGTTTTGGTCAATTTCTCCCATTTGGAATAGCTGTATTTACCCAATACCTGTACTGCCATTGTATCTAGGAAGTAACTAACTTGCTTTTAATTTTTAGGCTCATAGGCAGAAAAGACTTGCCTTGTCTCAGATGAGACATTGGACTGTGGACTTCTGAGTTAATGCCAAAATTAGCTAAGACTTGCAGGACTGTTGGGAAGACATAATTTGTTTTGAAATGTGTGGACTTGAGATTTGGGAAGGGCTGGAGGTGGAATGATATGGTTTGACTCTGTGTCCCCATTCAAATCTCATCTTGAATTCCCATGTGTTGTGTGAGGAACCCATAGGGGGGGTGATTGAATTATGGGGGATGGGTCTTTCCCATGCTGTTCTCATGATTGTTAATAAGTCTCATGAGATTTGCTGATTTGAAAAAGGGGAGTTTCCTTGCACAAGCTCTCTCTTAGCCTACCGCCATCCACTTAAGATGTAATGTATTCCTCCTTGCCTTCCATTATGATTGTGAGCCTTCCCCAGCTGTGTAAAACTGTAAGTTCAATTAAACCTCTTTCTTTTGTAAATTGCCCAGTCTCAGTTGCCTTTATCAGCATCAGGAAAATGGACTAGTACACTTGGCGATTAGCAACGTAATACAAATAAACACTTATGAGTATAAAATTGAACTTACATATCAGGTTTTCACATGTTAAAATGACTTTTGAATGTGATGTTAATGTAGTGTTATTTACCTGATATTACAGAAAATATTCACTAATTTATCTAACATTTTAAGTGTTCATAAACACACACAGTGAGAAAATACATTTATTTGAAAGTAATTTGACAAGAATTAGGACAATCATGCAAAACTAGCATATTGCTTTACTCAGTTGAAAATAAACATTGTCTTTGGTTGGAGAACTACTTTTACTATCCTGCATCTCTATTGATGGAATTTTTCCCAATGTTTAACAAAACTTTTATTATTGATTTAAACTTGGATATTAAACAAAATTGTAAATAACATATTAAAAAAGAAATCTCAAAAGAAATTTGAAAAATATTTGAATTACATGAAATTAAAATACAAATTATCAAAAATTATAGATGTGATAAAGGCAATGCTTAGAAGGAAATTAATAGCAATGAATCCATACATTAATAAAAACAAAGATCTACAATCTTTAATCTTACACCCTTAAATACTAGAAAATGGGAGCCAGTTAGATAAACAAAAGGGTAAAAAAAATAAAATTAGAGCAGAAACATCACTGAATTTTACAACAGAAACTCAATAGAAAAAAATTAACAAATCTAAAAGCTGATTCTTGAAAAGCTCAATACAATTGATAATGTTCTAGCCAGGCTTAGAAAAACGAGGAAAGATAAAAATTACTACTATAAAATATGAAACAGAGGACTAGTTGTAGACTACCACTTTATTGCTGTGTCCTCACATTGCAGAGATAGAGAGAAAGCTCTGGTGCCTCATTTTCTTTTCATAGGGCTGTAATGCCATCATAGGATATCCACCCTCATGACCTCATTTCAATGCCCTACTAAAGGCCCCATCTTCACATATTATGCCATTGTAAAATAGGGCTTCAATATAGAAATTTGGGAGAAGATACAAACATTCAATTTATAATTCAGGGTTAATATAAAAAAATCACTTTCCTTTGTACCAGCAATGAAAAAATGAAATTTGAAATAAAAGATATGTTGCCATTGAAATTAGTACTCCCCTGAAATGAAATGAACATGGTATGCCTCTGTGTCCCCACCTGAATCTCATGTTGAGATGTAATCCCCAGTGTTGGAGAGGGCCTTGGTGGGAGGTGACCGAATCATGGGGGCAGAACTTCCCTGTTGCTTTTCTCATGATAGTGAGTAAATTATCACAAGACCTGGTTGTTTGAAAGTATGTAGAACTTCCCCCTTCACCCTCCCTCTCTCCCGCTTTGCCATGTGAAGATGTGCCTGCTTTCTCTTCACCCTCTGCCATGATTGTAAGCTTCCTGAGGCCTCCCTAGCCATGTTTCCTGTACGGCCTGTGGAACTGAGAACCAATTAAAACTCTTTTGTTTATAAATTTCCCTGTATCAGGTAGTTCTTTATAGCAATGCAAACATAGACTAATACAGAAAATTTGTACCAAGAGTTGGGTATTGCTATAAAGATACCCGAAAATGTGGAAGCACTTTTAGAACTGGGTAATGGGAAGAGTTTGGCACAGTTTGGAGAGCTCAGAATAAAACAAGAAGGTGAGAGAAATGTTGGAAACCTCCTAGACACTTGATAAATTGTTGTGACCAAATTGCTGATAGTAATAGGGACAATGAAGTCCAGAATGATTTGGTCTCAGATGGAGATAAGAAACTTATTGGGACATGAAGTAAATGTCACTCTTACCATACTTTAGCAAAGAGACTGGCAGCATTGTGCCCCTACTCTAGGGATCTGTCAGAAATTGGAACTTGGAAGTGATGATTTAGAGTATGTGGAAAAAGAGATTTCTAAGCAGCAAAGCATTCAATATTTGACCTGGCTACTTCTAACAGGGTATCGTCATATGTGTGAGCAAATAGATTATCTGAAATGGGAACTTATATTTAAAGGGAAGCAGAGTGTAAAAAGCTTCAAAAATTTGTGGCCTGACCATGTGGTCAAAAGAAAAAAGAAAAAAAAATGTTCTGGGGAGGAATTGAAGCTGGTTACAGAAATTCATATAAGTAAAGAGGAGTTGAATGTTAATATCCAAAATATGTGGAAAATTCCTCAGAGAGACATTCACTGCAGAACCTCTCATCACAGGCCCAGATGCCTAGGAGGGAAGAATGGTTTTGTGGACTGGGCCTAGGGCCCTTCTCCCCTGCATAACGTCAGGACGCCGGTTACTGCATTCAAGGCACATCGGCCTTGGCTAAAAGGGTCCCAGATATGTATCAGGCCACTGCTTCAGAAGATGCAAGCCACAAGAAGCCTAAGTGGCTTCCAAATATAAGCCTGAGGGTGTTCAGAGGACAAAAGTTGAAGCTTGGGAGCCTCCACCTAGCTTTCAGAGGATATATAAAAATTCCTCGATGTCCATGCAGAAGTTTGCTGCCGGGACGGAGCCCTTATGAAGAACCTCTGCTAGGGTAGTGCAGAAGGAAAATGTGGGGTTGGAGACTTCACACAGTCTCCACTGGGGCACTGCCTAGTGGAGCTGTGAAAAAAGGCTCATTGTCCTCCAGACCCCAGAATGGGAGATCAACTGATAGCTTGCACGGTGCACCTGGAAAAGTCCTAGGCACTCAATGCCAGCCCATAAAAGCACCCAATGGGGGGACTGTACCCTGCAGGGTCAAAGAGGCAGAGCTGCCCAAGGCCTTGGGAAACATCCCTTTGCATCAATGTGCCCTGGATATGAGACATGGAGTCAAAGGAGATTATTTTGGAGCTTCAAGATTTAATTACTACCCTGCTGGGTTTCAGAGTTGCCATGGGGCCTATAGCCCCTTTGTTTTGGCTGATTTCTCCCTCTTGGAATGGGAGCATTTGCCAAATGTTTGTACCCCTATTGTACCCTGGAAGTAACTATTTGTTTATTTTGCAGGCTTATCAATGGAAGATACTTACTTTGTCTCAGATGACATTTTGGACTTGGACTTTTGAGTTAATGCTGGAATGAGTTAAGACTCTTGGATACTGTTGAGAAGGCATGATTTTGTTTTGAAATTTGAGACAGACATGAGATTTGGGAGGAGCCAGGAATGGAATGATATGGTTTGGCTCTGTATTCCCACCCAAATCCCATGTTGAATTGTGATTCTCAATGTGGGAAGAAGAGCCTGGTGAAAGATGACTGAATCACAGGAACGGACTTCCCCATTGCTGTTTTCATGATAGTGACTGAGTTCTCATGAAATCTAGTTGTTTAAAAGTTCATAGCACTCCCCTCTTCACTCTCTCTCTCTATTGCTCTGCTAAGTAAAGATACAACTGCTCCTCTAACTTCTGCCATGATTTAAGTTTCCAGAGGCCTCCTCAGCCAGTTCTGCTTTCTATATAGCCAGCAGAACTGTAAGCCAATTAAAGCTCTTTTCTTTGTAAATTACCCAGTGTCAGGTAGTTATAGCAACGTAGGATTGGACTAATACAAATACCTAGGTATAAATCTGACAAAATGAGTAAAAACATTATATAAGGAAAACTACAAACCTCTGATAAAAAGATATAAAACAAATAAATGGAGAGATATTTCATCTTCATAAATGAATATATTAACTACTGTCAATACATCAGTCCCTCACAACCTGATCTATAGATTTAATATAATGTCAATCAAAATTCCAGCAAGTTATTGTGTATATATTTAAAAACTTATTCTAAAGATTATATAATAGGAAAAGACAGTAGACCCAGAATAGCTTGCTCAATACTGAAGGAAATGAACAGAGTTGGAGGACTGATACCACCAGATTTACAGATTTATTATAAATCTATAGTCCTCAAGACAGTATGGTAGTTCCAAAATGATAGACAAATAATAGAATAGAATAGAAAATCCTTGAATAGGCCTACATATAGTCAATTGATCTTCTATAATGAAGCAAAAGCAAGAAAATAGAGCAAAGATAAACTTCTCAGTGCATGACACTAGAATAACTCCAGTGCAAATTTATATATTTGTATTTAATATGTATTTATACATATATATGAAAAGTAAATTAACATCTATACACACACCTTTACAGATCTTACATCCTTCATGAAAGTTAACTCAAAATGAATCAGACATAAATATAAAACACAAAGCTATAAATCTCCTAGAAGATAATTTGAGAGAAAACCTAGAGGACATTTTGTATTACAATGACTTTTTAGATATAGCACCAAAGACATGATTGATAAAATAAATAAATGATTAAGTATACTTCATTGAAATTAAAAACATCTGCTCTGCAAAAGGCACTGTCAAGAGAATAAGAAAAGCCACAGGCTGGGCAAAAGTAATTGTAAAAGACACACCTGATAAAGCAGTTACCCAAAATAGAACAAAATCGCTTAAAACTCAACAATAAGAAAATGAACAACCTAATTAAAAAACGAACAAAGGCACTAAGGGATACCTCACCAAGGAAGATGTCAGTGTCAGGTAAGCATGTGAAAAGATGTTCAATAATAGGTATCATTAGAGAAATACAAATTAAGATAATCACAAAATACCACTCTGTATGTATTAGGATAGTCAAAATCTAGAACTCTGACATCATCAAATGCTGGTGAGGATGTGGAATAAAGGGAATTATCATTGATTGTGGGAGTACAAACTGGTATAGCCACTTAGGGAGACTGGCCATTTCTTACAAACATGCACTCATTATACGATCCCACAATCATAATCGTTTGTATTTACTCAAATGACTTGAAAACTTATTTCCACACAAAAATCTCCATCTGGTAGTTCATAGCAACTTTTTTCATTAACGCCAAAACTTGGAAGCAACCAACATGTCCCTCAGTAGGTGAAGAGATAAATAACCTGGTACATCCAGACCATGAAATATTATTCAGCAGTAAAAGAAATTAGTTACCAAGTCATGAAAAGACATGAAGGAAACTTAAGTGCATATTACTAAGTGAAAAAGCCAACCTAAGAAAACTACACACTGTATTATTGTAACTATATGACATTTTGGAAAAGGCAAGACTATGGGACACTAAACGGATCAGTGGCTGCCAGGTATCAGTGGGAGGGAGAAATTAATAGGTAGAGCATAGAAAAGTTTTGGAGCAGTGAAATTACTCTGTAGGTAGTAAAATGGTGGACATACAACATTTTATATTTGTCCATACCTATAGAATATACAACACCAAGAGTGAACCCAAATGTAAAATATGGAAGGGTAATAGTGACATGACAATGTAGGTTCATTGATTTGTAACTAATGTAGTGGTGTATGTTAACAGTGGAGGAAGTTGACTATGTTGGAGATGGGGTATATAAGGGATCTCTAAGTACTTCCCACTCAAATTTGCTGTGAAACTAAAACTGTTTTTTAAAAATGGTTTATTGATGGCCAGGCACGGTGGCTCAAATGTGTAATCCTAGCACTTTGGGAGGCCGAGGCGGGAGGATCATGAGGTCAGGGGATCCAGACTGTCCTGGCTAACACGGTGAAACCTCATCTCTACTAAAAATACAAAAAATTAGCCAGGTGTGGTGGCGGGCACCTGTAGTCCCAGCTACTCAGGAGGCTAAGGCAGGAGAATGGCGTGAACTGGAGAGGCAGAGCTTGCAGTGAGCCGAGATTGTGCCACTGCACTCCAGCATGGGCAACAGAGCGAGACTTCGTCTCACAAAAAAAAAAAAAAAAAGAAAAAAGAAAAAAAGAAAAAAAAGGTTTATTAAGAAATTAATCAAATTTAAGTGTATTGGTGTAATATACTGAACTAACAGAATGAATTAAAACCCACAACTATAAAATTGTCTCAATTGGTGCAGAAAACATTTGGAAAAAAAACCAATGCCATTTTTTTTTATAATTAAAAATGCTGAGAATAGAGATGACTTACTGAAAATAATAAATACAATTTATTTAAAAGCCCACAACAAACACACACTCAATGGTAAAATTATACAAGCTTTCATTGTAAGATGAGAAACAATACAAAGATTCCTGTTTCTGCCACATCTGTTTAACATTGTACTGGAAATTGTAATCATAGCAATTAGGCAAGATAAAAAAATAAAAGTCATCAAATTAGAAAGGATAATAAAAAAAATCTTTATTTGCAGATGACATGATCATGTATGTAGAGAATCCTAAAAGACATAGAAAAAAATATCAGAGCTAATAAATGAATTCAGCCACAGGATACGAGATAAACACTCAAAAATCGGTTGTTAGTTTTACACACAAGCAATGACCAATCTGAAAGAAAATTAAGAAAAAAATTCATTTAATTGCATTAAAAAGTAAAGCATAAAATGCAGAAAAACACATTTATCCAAAGAGAGTAATAATTATACACTAAAAATTTTATGACAATTCTTAAAGAAAGCTTAAATAAATAGAGTGGTATTTCATGTTCAGGAACAGGAAGATTTAATGTTAATATGTCAATAACTCTCAAAGTTCTCTACAGATTCAATGCAACCTCTACCAAGATTACAATAACCTTTTTTTTTGCTTTTGTTTTTTTGCAGAACGTAAAAGCAATGTCTAATATTCATATTAAATATTCAGGGACCCCAAATAGCAAAAATAATCTTGAAAAACAAAACAAATTTGGAGGACTCACTTTTCCAGATTTCAAAACCTGATACAAAGCTATAATAATCTAAGCAGTATACTGCTGCAGAAGGATATTCATACAGAAAAATGGAACACAGTTGAGAATCAGGAAATAGACATATACATTTATGGTAAACTGATTTTTAGCAATGGTGCCAAGGACATTAAATAGGAGGAAATAATAGCCCTTCAATAAATGCTACTTGGAAAACTTGATCCAAGTTGTCCATATGCAAAAGAATAAATTTGGATCTCTACCTTACCCCATATACAAAACTTAACTAAAAATGAATTTAATACCTAAGTTTCAGAGATAAACCTATAAAACTCTTAGAAGGAAATATAGGAACAAATTCATATGACCTTGGGTTTGGCAATGTATTATTAAATATGACACCAAACATTCAAGGCAACTAAAGAAAATTAGACAAATTGAAGATCAAAATTAATTAAAAAAAAAAAACTTTTGTAAACACTGTTGGAGGACAATATCAGGAAAGAGAAAATGAGATGGGAGACAATGTATGCATATTTTATGTCTGTTTAGGGTCTGGTATCCAGAATACATAAAAAAACTTGCAAATCAACAACAGAGAGGGATAAACCAATTACAAAATAGGCAAATAATGTGAATAGACATTTATCAAAAGGAGATAAATTATACAAATGACCAAAAAGCATATGAAAATATACTCAACGCCATTAATCAGCAGGAAAATGCAAATTAATAACACACTACTACACCACTTCACAGTCATTAGGATGGCTAAACTTTTTTAAATTGGGAAATAATCAAATATTGGTGAGGACATGTGGAAATTGGAACTTTCCTGGTAGGAAAGTAAAATAATGGTGCAGCCACTTTAAAAAACAGTTTGGTGGCTTCTTTTCTTTTCTTTTTTTTTTTTTTTACAGAGTCTCACTCTTGTCATCCAGGCTGGAGTGGAGTGGCACTAAAATAGCTCATTGCAGTCTTGACTTCCTAGGCTCAAGTCATCCTCCCACCTCAGCCTCTGGAGCAGCTGGAACTACAGGCACATGCCACCACACGTGGTCAATTTTTATTTTATATTTTTAGTAGAGAGGATGTTTCATCATGTTGCCCAGGCTGGTCTTGACCCCTAGGCTCAGGCAATTTGTCCTCCTTGGTTTTCCAAAATACTGGGATTACAGGTGTGAGTCACCAGGCCTGAACCTGGTGGTTTCTTAATAAGTTAAACATAGAATTACCATATAACTTCAAAATTTATCTTCTAGGAATGTGCCCAATAGAACTGAAAGCAGGCATTAAAACAAACATTAGTACATGGAGATTTATACGAACATTATTAACAATAGTGAAAAAGTAGAAACAACTCAAATGTTCATGAACTGATGAATAAACGTATTTAATATGTCTATAAAATGGAATTTTTTTCAACTTTTATTTAAGATTCAGAAGGTATGTGTCAGGTTTGTTATTTGGGTATACTGTGTGATACTGAGCTTTGAGGTGAGGTATGAATGATCCCATCACCAGGTACAGTATCCAATAGTTAGTTTTTCAACACTTGCCCTTTCCTTCCTTTCTCTAGTAGTCTCCAGTTTCTATTGTTGCCGTCTTTAGTCCATGAGTACTCAATGTTTAGCTTCTACTTATGGGTAAGAATATGTGGTATTTGTTTTTCTGTTCCTGCATTAATTCACATAGGATGATGGTCTCCACCTGCAACATGTTGCTGCAAATGACATGATTTCATTCTTTTTTTATGGTGATGTTGTATTCCATGGTGTATATATACAACATTTTATTTATCTAGTCCACCATTGATGGGCACCTAGGTTGATTCCATGTCTTTGCTATTGGTGGACAGTTCTGTGCTAAACATGTGAGTGCATGTATCTTTTTGGTCGTGTGGAACAATTTATTGAGTTTTGGATGTATACCCAGTAATGAGACTGCTGGGTTGAATGATGTTTCTAAGTTCTTTGATAAATCTCCAAACTGCTTTCCACCAACAACATTATAAGCCTTTCCTTTTCTCTACAGCCTCACCAACTTTTATTGTATTTTTTTTTTTTTTTGAGACAGAGTCTCACTCTGTTGCCCAGGCTGGAGTGCAGTGGCCAGATCTCAGCTCACTGCAAGCTCCGCTTCCCGGGTTTACGCCATTCTCCTGCCTCAGCCTCCCGAGTAGCCAGAACTACAGGCGCCCGCCACCGTGCCCAGCTAGTTTTTTGTATTTTTTAGTGATTGCCATTCTGACTAGTATGAGACAGTATTTCAATGTGGTTTTGATTTGTGTTTCTCTGATTAGTGATGTGAGGGATTTTGTTTTTCTTCTTTTTGGCTGCTTGTATGTCTTCTCTGAGAAATGTAAACGTCCTTTTCCCTATTTTGAATGGGGCTCCTTATTTCTTCTTGTTCAGCAGTTAAATTCCTAATAGATTCTGAATATTAGACCTTTTTTGGATTTGTAATTTGTAAACATTTTACCCCATTCTGTATGTTGTATACTCTGTTGATAGTTAATTTTGTTGTGCAGACACTCTTTAATTAGGTCCCACTTGCCAATTTTTGTTTTTGTTACAATTACTTTGAGAACTTTTTCATAAATTATTTCCCAAGGTTGATAACCACAATGGTGTTTCCTAGGTTTTCTTCTAGGATTTTTACAGCTCAAGGTCTTACATTTCAATCTTTAATCCATCTTGAGTTAATTTTTGTATATAGTGAAATGCAGGTTTCCAGTTGTATTCTTCTACATATGACTAGACAGCTATCAGAGCATTTATTGAACAGGGAGTTCTTTCCATGCTATTTTTGTCAACATTGTTGAAGATCAGGTGGCCATAGGTGTGCAGCCTTACTTCTGGGTTCTCTACTCTATTCCACCAGTCTATGTGTCTATTTTTGGACCACTGCCATGCTGTTTTTGTTACTGTAGCCTTATAGTATAGTTTGAAGCTGGGTAATGTGATGTCTCTGGCTTTGTTCTTATTGCTTAGTTTAGTTTGGCTATTTCAGCACTTTTTTTGTTCCAAATGAATTTTACAGTTTTTTTTTTTTTAACTAGTTCTGTAAAAAAAATGATGCTGACACTTTGAAAGAAATAGCAATGACTCTGTACTTTGGGCAATATGGTGATTTTGGCTTTGGGCAGTATGGCCATTTTAAAGATATTGATTCTTCCAATCCATAGGCATGGAATATTTTTCTATCTTTCTGTGTCATCTCTGTTTTATTTCATCAGTGTTTTGTAGTGTTCCTTGTAGATATCTTTTGCCTCTTTGATTAGTTGTATTCCTAGGTATTTTTTGTGTGTGTCTACTGTACATGGGACTGCATTATTTATTTGGCTCTCAGCTTGAATGTTGTTGGCATATAGAAATGCTACTGATTTTTACTGATATTGATTTTGTATCCTGAAACTTTACTGAAGTTGTTACCTAGGAACCTTTTAGTGGAGTCTGCAAGGTTTTTGAAGTATATAATAATATTGTCTGCAAAGAGAGATAGTTTGACTTCTTTTCCTATTTGGATGCCTTTTATTTCTTTTCTTGCCTTATTGCTCTGGCTAGCACTTCCAGTAATATGTTGCATAGAAGTGGTGAGAGCAGCATCCTTGTCTTGTTCCAGTTCTCAATGGTAATGATTCCAGTTTCACCCCTTTCAGTATAGTGTTGAGTTTAGATTTGTCATAGATGGCTTTTATTAATTTGAGGTATGCTCCTTCAATGTCTAGTTTCCTGAGCATTTTTATCATGAAGGGATGATGATTCTTATTGAAAAATTTTTCTGTATATATTAAGATGATCATAAAATTTTTGTCTTTAATAATCTTTATGTAATGAGTCACATTTATTGCTTTGCATGTGTTGAACCAACCTTGCATCCCAGGAACAAAGCCTACTTGATTGAGGTGAATTAAGGTTTTGGTCAATAATTTTCTTGCATTTGTGTTCATTAGAGGCATTGGCCTGTAGTTATTTTTCTTTTTGTGTTGTGTCTCTGCTGGGTTTTGGTATCAGGGTGATGCTAGCCAGCTTTGTCTACTTTCAGGAGAATTGGTACCAGCTCCTCCTCGTATTGCTGGTAGAATTTGGCTGTGAATCCATTTGGGTCCTCAGACTGGCTTCCTTAGCGCCTCAGCTTGCAGACAGCCTATTTTGGGACCTTGTGACTGTGTGAATTAATACTACTCAATAAAATCTCATGTATATACAAATATATATTTGGGAGTTTTATATATATATATATGCACACACACGCACACATATATGGGATATATATATATGTGTATATGTGTGTGTATATATGTGTATATATGTCTATATGTGTATACACACATATGTGTATATATACACATATATATATCCCGTGTGTATATATATATATAAAACTCCCAAATATATATATGTGTGTATATATATTAGTTCTGTCCTATTAGTTCTGTCCCTCTAGATAACCCTAACACACTATATATATACTTTTCAATATTTTTTGAAAAGTAACACATATAATGAAGTTGGCAGGTTACCTCTAATATTGCTAGACAAAGAGTAGTAAAAGAGAGTATAAGCTCAAGGCTTCAAATTCCCAGCTACATTATCACATAAGTGATCTGCAAGCTTCTAAGTATGCCCTGAAAGAGATCTTAACCTGCTATCACCACAGGGCTAAACTTGCTGAAAAATTACATACAGAATGTGATCCTGTGACTGGCTAAATGCAACACAAGTTAAAACTTTCAGCCTTAAAAGGTGACTATCTGTTAATGTAAAGGTAATGAATAGAGACATGTGAGAACACCATGATGAAGCTGGAGACACTGAGCCACTACATTTCATGTCTAATTTGAGTCTCCTTTGTCAGGAGATGAAAGAAGCCTCCCCATTCCCAATGAAAGCAGCCTTCTCACCCTCCCATGGGTTGTGGCCTCTCTAACCCTAAGGGGATTAACCCTGCATTGCCTAAAGTAAGACACTCCCTTGAGGCAGTTTTCAAGTAAGACAATGATGATTGTCCTCATCATCCATCTCCACTACCACTCTTTTCTTTCTAGACCTATAACTAGACTCTAGTCCCAGCAGGCTACTTAAGGTAAGGTAGAAAGTGTGATCTTTGAGGAAGTACAATGCAATGAAAAATAATAGCTTGAGTTTTCTAATTTATACAGAAGGAAATCTAGGGAATCTGCATGGGAATTAATTTTGAGAGTTTGAGATAATGGTAGAAGAAACACAAAGTTGGATTAGGCCAAATTTATTGATATGAAATCTATAAACAGGTATTCTGCATTTAATCTTGCACATTGGAGAATTATGAAGGACTGAGTTTGTTTGGTTGATTGTCTAAAACATTGATCAAAAGCTGGCCCACAGTAAGTGCATTAGATATGTCAGACCTTCTTTGAATTTATGTAAAGGAAGGATTCAAAGCTTAGGGAAATTGGGATGTTAGAGTGGATTTGTCACTTAAGCCCTACTAACCCACACTGCATGGATTGAGAAGACATATCTTTTACCATTACTCTAAGAAATAAATTTATGAGGGAAGCCACAGCATCCTTGAAGAGCGTTATGATTACTCTTCCCTTAGAATTCCAGTGATTGAATTGGGAAACTTAAATGCAAAGAGAGCAAATTATTCCCGGGTGGCAAGGACCAAGTGGCAGCACTTGACTAACAAAGCCAAGGTGGGCATAGGTACCACCAAAAGAGAGAGCAGTCAAATTGTCTGACTCATTAAGTCCCATGCCACTGTGTAGTTGACCACAGTATTCCTAGAAGTGGAATAGATAAGAAACCTACCAAATTTTTACAGAGTTATAAAAACAGAAAAGTTCCAGATCAAGTAAATAAAAGCCTAACCTGAGTTATAAAAAGACAGAGAGTCACTGCCACTTCATCAAGTACTATAATTGAGCCAGTTTACACACCAAGACCCTCTTGAGTGAAGGTGAGGCCAGGTCCCCTTATGGAAGGACCATGATACACTAACAAAAACATACTGTCAGTCTTGCTGTCTACATTTCTCAAAGGGGCGTACTCACTTTTACCAGGGTAACTGTGCATTGGGAAATAATAAACAGAACTTTTGGATACTACTAGACACTGGCTCTGAATTGACAATAATTCCAGTGGACCCAAAACATCATGTGGTCCACCAGTCAGAGTAAAGTCTTATGAAGGTTCAGGTGATCAAAAAAATCTCAGCTCAGTTCCATTTCACAGTGGGACCAGGGGACTCCAAATCCAACCTGTGATTATTTCCATAGTTCTGGAATGCATATTTAGAACAAATTTACTTAGAAGCTGGCAGAATCTGCACATTAGTTTCTTGACCTGTGAGGTGAGGGCTACTATGATGGCAAAGGCCAAGTGGAGGTCAATAGCACTACCTCTAACTACAAAAATAGAAAACTGAAAGCAATAGTACATTCCTGGAGACATTTAAAATTAGTACCACCATAAAGACATGAAGGCTGCTGGGGTGGTGATTCCCACCACATCTCCATTCACTCACCTATTTGGCCTGTGAAGAAGAGAGATGTGCCTTGGAGAAGGACAATGGATTATTGTCAGCTTAACCAGATGATGACTCCAATAGCAGCTGTACTGTGAGATAAAACATCATTGCTTGAGCAAATGAACACATCTCCTAGGCAAATGTTTTTTTCTCTATTCCAGCCAACAAGACTCACCAGAAGTAGTATTATTTAAGATAGCAAGTTAGTGATACGCCTCCACTGTTCTACCTCAAGGCTTTCTTTGGTCTGAATGTACGTGATGCTTCCAACATTCATGTTGAAATTTAATCCCTGGTGTAACAGATAGCAAGAGATGGGGCTTTAGGGGGCAATAAGGACATGAGAACTCCCTTCTTGAGGATGGGATTAGTGTCCTACCAAAGTGATTGAGAAAGTAAATTCAGTCTCTTTTGTTCTTTTATCCCTTTTGCCTTGTGAATACACAGCATTTAAAGTGTCATCTTGAAAGCAGAGACTGGGGCTCTCACCAGACACTGAGCCTGCCTGCACCCTGGTCTTGGAAGTTCCAGCCTCCTGTAGTGTGAGAAAATATATTTATGTTCTTCAAAACTTACCCTGTCCAATGTATTTTGTTATAGCAACACAAGCAAAACAAACTGAGACAGAAATTGCTACCTAAAATGAGGTGTTGCTATTAAAGTTACTTAAAAATGTGGAAGTAACTTTGGAACTAGGTGATAAGTAAAGTGTGGAAGAGTTTAGAGGTACATACTAGAAAAAAAAAATGATGGCTATGAACAGAGCATTAAGGGCAATTCTGGTGAGGGCTCAGAAGAGGAGATCTGTATAAAAGGCCTACATATTTTTAGAGATTATCTAAGTGGTTGTGATCAGAATACTGGTAGAAATATGGACAACAAAGTCTATTTTAATGAGTTCTTAGATTGAAAGAAGAAATATCTTACTGGAAACTTGAGGAAAGGTTATTCTTGTTACGAAGTGGCAAGGAATTTGTGTGAATTGTTTCTGTGTCCTGGTACTTTGTAGAAGACAGAATTTAAGGATGATGGACTAGGTTATATGGAAGAAGAAATATCTAAGCAAAGCATTCAGGGTGCTCTATGGTTTCCCTTGGCTGCTTATAGCACAATGCTAAAAAAATATATAATAATTGAATTAAAAATGTAATTTGTAACCAAAAGAAGCAGAACTTAAAGATTTAGACCTAGGGAGCAGAAAGTAGCAACTATACTAGACGTTAAGTAAGCAATTATACTGGACATGCAATTGGCTTACCAATTACATGTTAGATGGTGGAAAATAAATCCAACAAAAATTCAAGGTCTTCCACTTCAGTAAAATTTCTAAGTGTCCAGTGGTGTGGTACAAGCCAAGATATTCCTTCTAAGATTAAGAATAAGTTGTTGCATCTGGCTTCTCCGACAAATAATCAAAAACAGAAAACAAAAACAACAAAGGACAGCACAATACCTAATAGGCCTTTTTGAATTTGGAGAGAACATATTTCTTATTTAAATGTGTTACCCTAATCCATTTACTGAAGGACCTGAAAACCTGTTAGTGTTTTGTGGAACCTAGTATAAGGAAGGCTCTGCAACAGATTTTTAAACACAATAGCAAGAAAACAAATAATACAATTAAGGGCAGAGGACCTTAAAAACATTTCTCAAAGACATATGAATTGCCAATAGGCATGGAAAAATATGCTCAACATCAATAATCATCAGAGAAAAGCAAATCAAAGCAGGAAAAACAGTATGGAGATTCCTCAAAACATTCAAGATGGAACTACCATATTATTTAGCAATTCCCCTTCAGAAAATATAAACAAAAATAAAATCAGTATGTTAAAGGAACATCAGTACCCCCGTGCTCATTGCAGAACTATTAACAATCACCCAGATGTGGAATAAATCTAAATCTCCCTCAGTGAATGAACTGAAAAAGAAAATGTGTGTGAGAGAGAAATGCACAAATACATACTATTCATCCATTACAAAATGAAAGCCTGTCATTTGAAGCAACATGGATGAATCTGGATAACATTATGTAGGTTTATGTAGGTGAAATAAGACAGAAAGACAAATAACACATTATCTCACTTATGTGAGGAATCTAAAATAGTGGAATGCAGAGAGGTATAGTAGAATGATGATTATCAGGAACTAGGACTGGGAGCGACGTTGGGGAGATATTGGTCAAAGCATACAAAATTTTGATTAGACAGAAGGAATAAGTTCAAAAGATTTATGCTACAACAAGTTGACTAGTTAATAACAATACATTGTATACTTGAAAATTGCTAAGTCTATGACTTTTAAATGCTTTCAACACAAAAAAATAAGTATATGAAATAATGGATATGTTAATGAAGTTGATTTAATCATTCCACAGTGTATACGTACGTAAAAACATCATTTGTACACCATAAATATATACAATTTTAAGTTGTTAATAAAGGTATGATCTATGAGGAAAAAATAAAAACAAATTCAAACAAATGAGCAAACAAAAAGCAGTTCTGGGCTGTTTTGCAAACTGCTCTGCTGCTAGACATGTGATCCAGTATGTTCAATGACACTTGAATTGTCGGTGGCAGATGCTGTTTGGAGCTTTTGGCAGGCCCCTGCTGGTGATTCACAGTACAGGCCCTTAGAATTTTGAAGCAAAACATTGCCATCATCTCCATAAAACACTTTTCCTGAGAAACAGCTCATGGCTTCTTTCTTGGTCTTAACAGAAATTAAAAGTCTAAATATGGGCCAACAAGTTGCATTGTCATGAGTATCCCTCCTTATTTGTTATAAATATGTTTGTGTGTGTATATCTATATCTAGGTAGAGAGAATAATTAAGCAAATATATTTTTTTCTTCTGTTTCTTATCCCCTTATTATGTAATATAGATATATTGACATTTTAATAGTATTTAAGTATTATTAATTTTACATCACAGTATTTAAGTTAGAGGATACAAAGAAGGGAAAACACCACTCAAGGACTTTACCTCCACTTCTGGGGAAGCGATTAGCATGCTTTCGGTTGTATGCAGAATACTTGTAGCATTTTTCGTGGAATAATGAACTTGTTATTACTTCTTTGGGGATTATGTATCATTTAAGGATGTGGATATGAAATTGACAAGGGGTAAACTTGTAAAGGTTAATTTTATTTGTCAACTTAAATGGACCATGTGGACCCTAGATATTTGGTTAAACATTATTCTCAGTAGCTTTGTGATCCTTTTTCTGGATGAAATTAACACTTTTATTGGTAGTCTGAGTAAAGCAGATTGCCTTCTTTAAGGTGGCTGGGCCACATCTAATCTGTTAGAGGCCTGAATAGAGAAAAATATATAAATAAAAGTGGAGTAAAAGTATATTTACTCTCTCTGTCTGACAGTCATCCAGCTGAGACATCAATCGTCTCTTATCTTTGCACTTGGATTCAGACTGGAGTTTACACTATAGGCTCTCCTAGTTGTTAGGTCATCGGGCTATGCTTGAAACCTATGTCATCAGTTTTCTTGCTTCTCAGGCCTTTGGAT
Organism: Macaca mulatta; assembly: GCF_049350105.2. NCBI lineage: Eukaryota > Metazoa > Chordata > Mammalia > Primates > Cercopithecidae > Macaca > Macaca mulatta. The sequence goes on along the minus strand of NC_133419.1, from coordinate 99,805,235 downwards.
TAAGACTGGAAGTATACATTTGCTCTCCTAGGTCTTCAACTTGCTGATGGCAGGTCATAGGACTTCTCAGCCTCATTAACCATGCAAGACAATTACTTCCTGTATATATACATGCAAACAAACACACATATCTATATATGTCTGAACTCTAGAGAACTGAAACCAATACAAACACACACACACTCACAGTCATTCACAAACACATTTCAAAAGATGTTGAAAACCCACTTGTCAAAACTAAACACACCTCTTGATAATAAAAAAAACTTTGGGCAAACTTTGAACAAAGGAACTTTCTTCAATGTAATTAAGTATGTCTATTAAAAACCTTCAGTTAAGATTACACTTTGTGTGAAATACTTAATATAACATCATCTGACCAGAAATAAGACAAGTATATCTTTTCTCACAACTTTATTCAAGGTGGTATATTGAATTCAGTGGAATAAAAAGAAATAAACATCAAATTATAGAGAGATCTGGAAAATGAAAATAAAACTCTTCATTCAAAAACAACATGATTGTTTATTCAGAAAATTCTAATTACTCTAAAAATGACTACTAAAACTAAACAGCAGATTTAGCAAGATCACAGAATACAGTCTTTATACAAAAATTTAATGTATTTGTCCATTTTTAGATCAAATAACTAGAAAATGAAAAACAAAATTCATTTTAAATAGTAACAATAAAATAAAATATAATACCAAGGAGTACATGCACCAAGTTATTCCAGACCTATATGTCAAAGACTTAAATAGATGGAGAATTATGTCATAGATTAGTGGAGAAATATGCATAGATTGTTAAGAGCTAATTTTCTGCAAACTAATACACAAACATAATGCTATCCCAATCACAATCTGAATTGTTATTTTGATAAAAATTGACATCTGTTTGTAAAACTTAAGTATATTTGCAAATAGCTCAAAATAAAAACAATTTTTGGAAGACAACTCTACATGATTTCATGACTAAACAAGAGTGTTAGTAATAAAGAGAATGTAGTTCATACATTAGCAGAAATAATACAATTAGTGGAACAGAAAAGAGATAAGAAATGTAACAACACTAATGAAAGGCCACTTAATAGGTCAAGAAAAGGCTTTTCAGCAAAATACACTGAATATTAGTACAGAAATACGGGAGGCTGAGGCAGGAGAATGGCGGGAACCCGGGAGGCAGAGCTTGCAGTGAGCCGAGATCGCGCCACTGCACTCCAGCCTGGGGGACAGAGCGAGACTCTGTCTCAAAAAAAAAAAAAAAAAAAAAGAAATATGTATTTCAGTCCCCAATGCATACCAGTTACAAAAACTTTTAAAGATATGCAGCCTTTAATGTAAAGACAATGTTTTCACATCTTTGAAGTAGGCAAATTTGTCTTAGACAACTCACATAAAACCCCAAAGATAAAAAATTGAAAAATTGATAAATTTCCTCAAAATGATAAAAATGTTCATCAAAGTGTATCATTTAGAAATTTAGAAAATAGAATCCACAGATTGAGAGAAAAGATTTGTTATTTGTGTTTTTTGTTTGGTTTTTGTTTTGTTTTGAGATGGAGTCTCACTCTGTCAGCCAGGCTGGAGTACAGTAGCATATTATCAGCTCACTGCAACCACTGCGTCCTGGGTTCAAGCAATACCCCTGCCTCAGCCTCCCGAGTAGTTGAGATTACAGGCATGTGCCACCGCACCTGGCTAATTTTTTGCATTTTTAGTAGAGATGGGGTTTCACCATGTTGGTCAGGCTGATCTCGAACTCCTGACCTCAAATGATCCTCCTGTCTCAGCCTTCCAAAGTTCTAGGATTTACAGGTGTAAGTCACAACACCTAGCCATTTGTGATATTGTTTCCAACTCAGGATTTTATTTAGAATATAAGAATAACTCTTCCACAAAAATTATTAAAGAAAGAATCCGTATAAATTGCCAAATCACTTTAACAGACATGTCACTAAAAAAGATGCACTATGCCTAATTAGTTATAAGATTTGCTCTTCACCATTAGTCATTTTGGAAATTCAAATTAAAACTACTACAATAACATGCTGCTATACGCACTCTGGCTAACACCGAAAAGCCCGACTACACTAAACGTTGATGAGGATGTGGAAAGTTTGAAACTCTCATAACATTTTGTTGAAAATGAAAGATGATGCCATCACTTAACAAATCTCTTTGGTAATTATTTGTTTAAGTTAAGCATACACCTAACCTATGATCCAGCAATTTCACTTTATCCAACAGAGATGAAAATATCAAAAATGGATTTGCATAAGAATATTTATAGTAGTTTTATTCATAACAGCCTAAAATGGAAACAACCCACAAATTTATGAACATGATAATAGTAAGTTATATTATCCTATATTCACATAACGAGAAACTACTTATCAACAAAATGGAATCAGGTGCTGGGTCATCCATGAACCATATGAACTACCTGAATAGCATTATACAGAGAGAAAGAAAACACACACTAATAGACACCTGCAAGATTATTTGTATAAAGTTTATATTTAGGTAAGAACAGGCAAAACTAATCTACATAGATGGAAATCAAAGCCCTAGTTTCCTATGATGAAAGAAAATTTATTCTAAGATTGCAAAACAGACCACTCAGGGATAATGGGAATGTTCTACTTATTGATTTAGGTAATTAATACATGGTGTATACACTCACAAAAACTAACATAAGATACAAGTATTTCATTGCATTTAATATTTACCTGAAAGAAACAAAAATAGTAAAACAAACAAATTAGATACAATAATTATGCAATTTTAGTAATGAGGAGAATGAAACATCGAGAATTTAAACCACTTGTTCAAGCTTATTCAGGTTTATATGGTAGAGCCAGTGTCAAATCCACTTAATACCTCATAGAAGTATTAAACTCACAGGATTTAATAGAATGTCTAAGGTAGAGATAATTAGATTTTTGAAAACTTCTTTTTCAGCCATTTTCATGTAAAGAAGTATTCAGCTCAATTTCTACAAAAATAGTTTGTCAATAAATTTGGATGGTTTATAAGTTAATATCTGAATCAATACATATTTGAAAATGAAAAGGGATCCTATTAATTATTTCCAGGTCAATAGTTATAAATGTGGATGGTCCTCTGCAAAACAGAATATACGGCCATCCTACAAATGAAGGGTGTTTTTATTTTAAACACATGTACATGAGTGTACATGCATATGAACACAGTATGCCATCCTCAGAGATACATGGGATTAAAGTCCTAGAAACACAAAAGTTCTATTCACCATCCTTGAGACAAAGTGAGGTGACTGATTTCTTATATAGCTTACAAATGTTAGACTCCCAAGAAAGCCTGGTGCTGCTCTTAAAGACAAAAAAAAATTGAATTTTGGGGGGTGACACCTTGTCCCAACTATTACAAAACTAAAAAAAACTTACTGACACACCACTGTATAAAAGAAATCGAGCTTATCTCTGATATTCCAAAAAATAAAATTAAAATTCCCTTCCTCTTTCATTTCGTGATCACTATTTCTAAAGTTATTAAATTATAACAAACACAAATGTGACAAATAAAGAGTTTAGCATTTAGCATACTGCTATGCTGGATTGTGCCTCCAGCACCCTAAAGTTTGTATGTTGAAGTGCTAACCACAAGTACCTCAGAATGTGTCGGCAATTGTAGATAAAGCCTTTACATAAGTAACCAAATTAAAATGAGTTCATTAAGGTGGGTGCTATTCCAATATAGCTGATGTCCTTACAAAAAGAGAAAATTTGGTCACAAACATGCGTAGAGAGATGACAATGTGGGCCGGGCACGGTGGCTCACGCCTGTAATCCCAGCACTTTGTGAGGCTGAGGCCGGCAGATCACGAGGTCAGAAGATTGAAACCATCCTGGCCAACAGGATGAAACCCCGTTTCTGCTAAAAATACAAAAATTAGCCAGGCGTGGTGGCAGGCACCTGTAATCCCAGCTACTTGGGAGGCTGAGGCAGGAGAATAATAGCGTGAACCCGGGAGGCAGAGCTTGCATTGAACCGAGATCACACCACTGAACTCCAGCCTGGGCGAAAGAGCGACACTCAGTCTCAAAAAAAAAAAAAAAAAAAAAGAGAGACAGTGTGAAGACAAAGACAAAGGATGAAGATGAACATCTGCAACTCGAGAGGATCCTGAAACATACCCTTTTCACAGAGTCCTCAGAAGGAACCAATCTTGTTGACACCTTGATCTGCTTCAGCCTTCAGAAATGTGACAACATAAATTTCTGTTGTGTAAGCGTTTTAGTGTGTGGTATTTTTTATAGCAGCCCTAAAAGACTAATATAAAATACAAAGTGCATTCCAAGAGTAATTTAATTTCTTTGTTTGTATTCCGTTTTCAAATGTTCACAATTTAATATTTTATTTCTTAACCCAGTAAACACACACATACACGCATGCACACACACATACAGTTTTCCAAAGCACATGTAAAAAAATTAAAATGAAGATGAAAAATATTACATTTCCTTTTAGTAGAGTCCCATAGAAAAACATATTTTCATGTAACTATCCTTCCAGAGAAAGGTTCCTCTAACATAAACACGTGTCAAAATGATAACTATAATAAAAATTATGGAGGGGGCGGAGCAAGATGGCCGAATAGGAACAGCTCCAGTCTCCAACTCCCAGCGCGAGCGACACAGAAGACCGGTGATTTCTGCATTTTCAACTGAGGTACTGGGTTCATCTCACTGGGGAGTGCCGGACGATCGGTGCTGGTCAGCTGCTGCAGCCCGACCAGCGAGAGCTGAAGCAGGGTGAGGCATTGCCTCACCTGGGAAGCGCAAGGGGGAAGGGAATCCCTTTTCCTAGCCAGGGGAACTGAGACATACAACACCTGGAAAATCGGGTAACTCCCACCCCAATACTGCGCTTTAAGCAAACAGGCACACCAGGAGATCATATCCCACACCTGGCCGGGAGGGTCCCACACCCACGGAGCCTCCCTCATTGCTAGCACAGCAGTCTGTGATCTACCAGCAAGGCAGCAGCGAGGCTGGGGGAGGGGCGCCCGCCATTGCTGAGGCTTAAGTAGGTAAACAAAGCTGCTGGGAAGCTCGAACTGGGTGGAGCTCACAGCAGCTCAAGGAAGCCTGCCTGTCTCTGTAGACTCCACCTCTGGGGACAGGGCAATAACAAACGCAGCCGAAACCTCTGCAGACGCAAACGACTCTGTCTGACAGCTTTGAAGAGAGCAGTGGATCTCCCAACACGGAGGTTGAGATCTGAGAAGGGACAGACTCCCTGCTCAAGTGGGTCCCTGACCCCTGAGTAGCCTAACTGGGAGACATCCCCCACTAGGGGCAGTCTGACACCCCATACCTCACAGGGTGGAGTACACCCCTGAGAGGAAGCTTCCAAAGCAAGAATCAGACAGGTACACTCGCTGTTCAGAAATATTCTATCTTCTGCAGCCTCTGCTGCTGATACCCAGGCAAACAGGGTCTGGAGTGGACCTCAAGCAATCTCCAACAGACCTACAGCTGAGGGTCCTGACTGTTAGAAGGTAAACTATCAAACAGGAAGGACACCTACACCAAAACCCCATCAGTACATCACCATCATCAAGACCAGAGGCAGATAAAACCACAAAGATGGGGAAAAAGCAGGGCAGAAAAGCTGGAAATTCAAAAAATAAGAGCGCATCTGCCCCGGCAAAGGAGCGCAGCTCATCGCCAGCAACGGATCAAAGCTGGACGGAGAATGACTTTGACGAGATGAGAGAAGAAGGCTTCAGTCCATCAAATTTCTCAGAGCTAAAGGAGGAATTACGTACCCAGCGCAAAGAAACTAAAAATCTTGAAAAAAAAGTGGAAGAATTGATGGCTAGAGTAATTAATGCAGAGAAGGTCATAAACAAAATGAAAGAGATGAAAACCATGACACGAGAAATACGTGACAAATGCACAAGCTTCAGTAACCGACTCGATCAACTGGAAGAAAGAGTATCTGCGATTGAGGATCAAATGAATGAAATGAAGCGAGAAGAGAAACCAAAAGAACAAAGAAGAAAAAGAAATGAACAAAGCCTGCAAGAAGTATGGGATTATGTAAAAACACCAAATCTACGTCTGATTGGGGTGCCTGAAAGTGAGGGGGAAAATGGAACCAAGTTGGAAAACACTCTTCAGGATATCATCCAGGAGAACTCCCCCAACCTAGTAGGGCAGGCCAACATTCAAATCCAGGAAATACAGAGAACGCCACAAAGATACTCCTCGAGAAGAGCAACTCCAAGACACATAATTGCCAGATTCACCAAAGTTGAAATGAAGGAAAAAATCTTAAGGGCAGCCAGAGAGAAAGGTCGGGTTACCCACAAAGGGAAGCCCATCAGACTAACAGCAGATCTCTCGGCAGAAACTCTCCAAGCCAGAAGAGAGTGGGGGCCAATATTCAACATTCTTAAAGAAAAGAATTTTCAACCCAGAATTTCATATCCAGCCAAACTAAGTTTCATAAGTGAAGGAGAAATAAAATCCTTTACAGATAAGCAAATGCTTAGAGATTTTGTCACCACTAGGCCTGCCTTACAAGAGACCCTGAAGGAAGCACTCAACATGGAAAGGAACAACCGGTACCAGCCATTGCAAAAACATGCCAAAATGTAAAGACCATTGAGGCTAGGAAGAAACTGCATCAACTAACGAGCAAAATAACCAGTTAATATCATAATGGCAGGATCAAGTTCACACATAACAATCTTCACCTTAAATGTAAATGGACTATATGCTCCAATTCAAAGACACAGACTGGCAAACTGGATAAAGAGTCAAGACTCATCAGTCTGCTGTATTCAGGAGACCCATCTCACACGCAGAGACATACATAGGCTCAAAATAAAGGGATGGAGGAAGATTTACCAAGCAAATGGAGAACAAAAAGAAGCGGGGGTTGCAATACTAGTCTCTGATAAAACAGACTTCAAACTATCAAATTTCAAAAGAGACAAAGAAGGCCATTACATAATGGTAAAGGGATCAATTCAACAGGAAGAGCTAACTATCCTAAATATATATGCACCCAATACAGGAGCACCCAGATTCATAAAGCAAGTCCTTAGAGACTTACAAAGAGACTTAGACTCCCATACAATAATAATGGGAGACTTCAACACTCCACTGTCAACATTAGACAGATCAACGAGACAGAAAGTTAACAAGGATATCCAGGAATGGAACTCATCTCTGCAGCAAGCAGACCTAATAGACATCTATAGAACTCTCCACCCCAAATCAACAGAATATACATTCTTCTCAGCACCACATCGTACTTACTCCAAAATTGACCACGTAATTGGAAGTAAAGCACTCCTCAGCAAATGTACAATAACAGAAATTATAACAAACTGTCTCTCAGACCACAGTGCAATCAAACAAGAACTCAGGACTAAGAAACTCAATCAAAACCGCTCAACTACATGGAAACTGAACAACCTGCTCCTGAATGACTACTGGGTACATAACGAAATGAAGGCAGAAATAAAGATGTTCTTTGAAACCAATGAGAACAAAGATACAACATACCAGAATCTCTGGGACACATTTAAAGCAGTGTGTAGAGGGAAATTTATAACACTAAATGCCCACAAGAGAAAGCAGGAAAGATCTAAAATTGACACTCTAACATCGCAATTAAAAGAACTAGAGAAGCAAGAGCAAACACATTCGAAAGCTAGCAGAAGGCAAGAAATAACTAAGATCAGAGCAGAACTGAAGGAGATAGAGACACAAAAAACTCTCCAAAAAATCAATGAATCCAGGAGTTGGTTTTTTGAAAAGATCAACAAAATTGACAGACCACTAGCAAGACTAATAAGGAAGAAAAGAGAGAAGAATCAAATTGACGCAATAAAAAATGATAAAGGGGATATCACCACCGACCCCACAGAAATACAAACTACCATCAGAAAATACTATAAACACCACTACGCAAATAAACTAGAAAATCTAGAAGAAATGGATAATTTCCTGGACACTTACACTCTTCCAAGACTAAACCAGGAAGAAGTTGAATCCCTGAATAGACCAATAGTAGGCTCTGAAATTGAGGCAATAATTAATAGCCTACCAACCAAAAAAAGTCCAGGACCAGATGGATTCACAGCTGAATTCTACCAGAGGTACAAGGAGGAGTTGGTACCATTCCTTCTGAAACTATTCCAATCAATAGAAAAAGAGGGAATCCTCCCTAACTCATTTTATGAGGCCAACATCATCCTGATACCAAAGCCGGGCAGAGACACAACAAAAAAAGAGAATTTTAGACCAATATCCCTGATGAACATTGATGCAAAAATCCTCAATAAAATACTGGCAAACCGGATTCGGCAACACATCAAAAAGCTTATCCACCATGATCAAGTGGGCTTCATCCCTGGGATGCAAGGCTGGTTCAACATTTGCAAATCAATAAACATAATCCAGCATATGAACAGAACCAAAGACAAGAACCACATGATTATCTCAATAGATGCAGAAAAGGCTTTTGACAAAATTCAACAGCCCTTCATGCTAAAAACGCTCAATAAATTTGGTATTGATGGAACTTACCACAAAATAATAAGAGCTGTTTATGACAAACCCACAGCCAATATCATACTGAATGGGCAAAAACTGGAAAAATTCCCTTTGAAAACTGGCACAAGACAGGGATGCCCTCTCTCACCACTCCTATTCAACATAGTGTTGGAAGTTCTGGCTAGGGCAATTAGGCAAGAGAAAGAAATCAAGGGTATTCAGTTAGGAAAAGAAGAAGTCAAACTGTCCCTGTTTGCAGATGACATGATTGTATATTTAGAAAACCCCATTGTCTCAGCCCAAAATCTCCTTAAGCTGATAAGCAACTTCAGCAAAGTCTCAGGATACAAAATTAATGTGCAAAAATCACAAGCATTCTTATACATCAGTAACAGACAAACAGAGAGCCAAATCAGGAATGAACTTCCATTCACAATTGCTTCAAAGAGAATAAAATACCTAGGAATCCAACTTACAAGGGATGTAAAGGACCTCTTCAAGGAGAACTACAAACCACTGCTCAGTGAAATAAAAGAGGACACAAACAAATGGAAGAACATACCATGCTCATGGATAGGAAGAATCAATATCGTGACAATGGCCATACTGCCCAAGGTAATTTATAGATTCAATGCCATCCCCATCAAGCTACCAATGAGTTTCTTCACAGAATTGGAAAAAACTGCTTTAAAGTTCATATGGAATCAAAAAAGAGCCCGCATCTCCAAGACAATCCTAAGTCAAAAGAACAAAGCTGGAGGCATCACGCTACCTGACTTCAAATTATACTACAAGGCTACAGTAACCAAAACAGCATGGTACTGGTACCAAAACAGAGATATAGACCAATGGAACAGAACAGAGTCCTCAGAAATAATACCACACATCTAAAGCCATCTGATCTTTGACAAACCTGAGAGAAACAAGAAATGGGGAAAGGATTCCCTATTTAATAAATGGTGCTGGGAAAATTGGCTAGCCATAAGTAGAAAGCTGAAACTGGATCCTTTCCTTACTCCTTATACGAAAATTAATTCAAGATGGATTAGAGACTTAAATGTTAGACCTAATACCATAAAAATCCTAGAGGAAAACCTAGGTAGTACCATTCAGGACATAGGCATGGGCAAAGACTTCATGTCTAAAACACCAAAAGCAACGGCAGCAAAAGCCAAACTTGACAGATGGGATCTCATTAAATTAAAGAGCTTCTGCACAGCAAAAGAAACTACCATCAGAGTGAACAGGCAACCTACAGAATGGGAGAAAATTTTTGCAATCTACTCATCTGACAAAGGGCTAATATCCAGAACCTACAAAGAGCTCAAACAAATTTACAAGAAAAAAACAAACAACCCCATCAAAAAGTGGGCAAAGGATATGAACAGACATTTCTCAAAAGAAGACATTCATACAGCCAACAGACACATGAAAAAATGCTCATCATCACTGGCCATCAGAGAAATGCAAATCAAAACCACAATGAGATACCATCTCACACCAGTTAGAATGGCGATCATTAAAAAGTCAGGAAACAACAGGTGCTGGAGAGGATGTGGAGAAATAGGAACACTTTTACACTGTTGGTGGGATTGTAAACTAGTTCAACCATTATGGAAAACAGTATGGCGATTCCTCAAGGATCTAGAACTAGATGTACCATATGACCCAGCCATCCCATTACTGGGTATATACCCAAAGGATTATAAATTATGATGCTATAAAGACACATGCACACGTATGTTTATTGCAGCACTATTCACAATAGCAAAGACTTGGAATCAACCCAAATGTCCATCAGTGACAGATTGGATTAAGAAAATGTGGCACATATACACCATGGAATACTAGGCAGCCATCAAAAAGGATGAGTTTGTGTCCTTTGTAGGGACATGGATGCAGCTGGAAACCATCATTCTTAGCAAACTATCACAAGAACAGAAAACCAAACACCGCATGTTCTCACTCATAGGTGGGAACTGAACAATGAGATCACTTGGACTCAGGAAGGGGAACATCACACACAGGGGCCTATCATGGGGTGGGGGGAGTGGGGAGAGATTGCATTGGGAGTTATACCTGATGTAAATGACGAGTTGATGGGTGCAGCACACCAACATGGCACAAGTATACATATGTAACAAACCTGCACGTTATGCACATGTACCCTACAACTTAACGTATAATAATAATAAATAAATTTTTAAAAAATAAAAAATAAAAATAAAAATTATGATGGTGATATTAATGATAGCTGATTCTTATTAACTGTTTATAGTAATATAGGCAGTATTCTAAATGTACACATGCACTATCTTATTTAATCTTCAAAAAGTATTATTTTAATTTTACTACACATTTAATTTTACATTTAATATTATAAATGAGGATTGAAGACACAGAAAAATTAAGAAACTTTCCCAATGTCACAAAGAGTATTTGAGTCAAGAAGTCAACATTCACAGACCACATAGTATCTCTTCTGGCTCTTTGTATGTGATATGCATATATATTTTACGTGTGTATACATATATATATACAATTTAAAGTATATATGTGCATGCCTTGTAAAATGTATACATATGTGATTATCTTATATAGAAGTATTTTAAATCATGCTTTGATTTTACCACATAAAAATACATCCATATCAGCACATTTAGTTTTATCTTACTTAAAAATATAACTGCATAACATTTCATAGGTTACATGTATCATATTTCATTTAAACTTCCTACAAATGAGGGTCATTTAGCTTTATTTAAGCTTGTGTTCCCCACTGTCACAATCAATGCTGTAATAAACAGCAAACAACTTGTCACTTTTTCCACTCCTTATTGACTTTGTGGAATATATGAATACTGTGAAATGTCTGCGTTAAGGGTATATGCATAGAAGATTTGGATAGGTGCTGCCAAATCTCTCTTCAAAATCTGAAGGCAGTTTAAAATCCCTCCCCAGCACATGATAGTGTCTTTTCCCATGGTGAAGACTTACAGACTGAGTTTGGATCATATTATTTTTTCCACACAAATGGATTTAAATGGTTTATTGGGATTTCATAAGAGCCAGTTTTTTCGAAGTGCTGTTCATTAAATTACACAGAACACCAGGAGTCTTGTTGATTACTTATAGTAACCCTATTATCAGAAGATTGTGGTGTAATTATTGTAATGTTAATTGCATTTCTTCCTTTCTTGATTAACTTAAGAGAAATCTAGCCCATATCCCCTTTCATCATAAGGCAAATCAGCTCCAATATAACCTACAATTAAATCAAATTCATAATCATGTATCTTTTCAAGTAATATTATATTCCTTTGTGTTGATTATTTTAATATGGATACAGTCTTCATTTTCTCCAGGAATTATATTTCGGCAGCATATTCTAATATCTTGACCCACCCACACATTTACACTTTGATTTAATCTTATCTGTATTCATAACCTTGATCCCAATTACTTCTTTCAGGATTCTTTCTTATTTCCAAGGCACACTTTGAATTCTGTTGGCCTCAATAGCATAATATCCCTTTGGAATTTGAAGCATTATTTTATTTGGATGTGCATAGTTGAATACAAGTATGTGATGTTGTTTTCTCAAGAACTATAGAATTTTCATGAAAATGAAGCAAACATAAGTACAAATGCAAGGCTATTCCAGAATACTTAATTTATATTATTTTTAGTTGAAAAATCATAATTGTATCACATTACAGAGTTCAATGTGATTTGATATATGTATGCAATGTGAATTGATTAAATCAAGCTAGCTAATATAACCAGCACCTCACTTATTAACATTTTTTGTGCTGATAGATTTGAAATTTATTTGTTATCGTGAAATATACAATACATTATTATTGACTATAGACACTCTGCTGTGCATTTAGTCCCAAAACTAATTCTTCCTGTATGGCTGAAACATTGTACCCTTTGACCAGTAACTCTCCATTCTCACATTATTTCCACCTTCAATTTTGGTAAACATCATTTCACTCTCTTCTTCTGTGGATTCAACTTTTTTAAGATTCTATACAAGGGGAGATCATGCAGTATTCGCTGTTCTGTGCTTAGCTAATTTTACTTAGCATAATGTTCTCTAGATTTATCTATGTTACCCCAAATGACAGAATTTTCTTCTTTTTTAAGACTGAATAGTATTCCACTGTGTATATATATTATATTTTCCTTATCTATTTATCTGCTGATGGACATTTACATTGACCAAGATTGACAAACTGCATTTAGACTGTATTCAAGTTAATGTACAAAAATATAGATAACAACACTTTGGAACGAGTCTCCACATTGAAACACTCCACCAGTAGTGTTTCATATTCTATGCAATAAAGCTAGGTATATCCATCACTCCATGTAATCATTTTGCATGATTTCCAGCAGATTTAAGAACAAGGTTGGTAGAGCTGTGATTAATGGGATAGCATAGTCCTTATTTATTTAAGTGAAGATTTAATTAATATCTATCACATGGAAATCCCTCTGCAAAGTTTGTGAGTAGATCTACAATCTATAGCTTTCTTATATTTCTTTAAGATTCTTACCACCAGATTATATGTACATGAATAACTCCACTTGTGAATGATAAATGTAAAATGCATCAATGAAATTAAAGAAGAAATTTTCTTACAACAAAGAGAAATATCAAAAAACCAAAAGTAATGTTTTTAATATTATGGACTATTCCTCAAAATATTATTCTCTCTCAGAAAGGACCTGATTTTGATACAATTCATTTCCTATTTAGAAGAACAACCCAATAATTCATTTCATACTCATTTATTGGGATCTTCTTCTATAAATGCACACAATAGATACTGTTCTTCATGTTAAGAATTCAATGATAAAAATTTTATGCACTCATGATGATGTGGGAGAGATAAACAACAATATTAAAAATAAAATGCCAAGTGTTGACATATTTAATGGAGAAAAGAATTTAAGGGATAGGGATGAAGAAATATGAGGCTTGCAACTTTTCAAAGGGTAATTAAAGATGTTCTCCAGCATATAAACAGAACCAAAGACAAGAACCACATGATTATCTCAATAGATGCAGAAAAGGCTTTTGACAAAATTCAACAGCCCTTCATGCTAAAAACGCTCAATAAATTCGGTATTGATGGAACGTACCTCAAAATAATAAGAGCTATTTATGACAAACGCACAGCCAATATCATACTGAATGGGCAAAAACTGGAAAAATTCCCTTTGAAAACTGGCACAAGACAGGGATGCCCTCTCTCACCACTCCTATTCAACATAGTGTTGGAAGTTCTGGCTAGGGCAATTAGGCAAGAGAAAGAAATCAAGGGTATTCAGTTAGGGAAAGAAGAAGTCAAATTGTCCCTCTTTGCAGATGACATGATTGTATATTTAGAAAACCCCATTGTCTCAGCCCAAAATCTCCTTAAGCTGATAAGCAACTTCAGCAAAGTCTCAGGATACAAAATTAATGTGCAAAAATCACAAGCATTCTTATACATCAGTAACAGACAAACAGAGAGCCAAATCAGGAATGAACTTCCATTCACAATTGCTTCAAAGAGAATAAAATACCTAGGAATCCAACTTACAAGGGATGTAAAGGACCTCTTCAAGGAGAACTACAAACCACTGCTCAGTGAAATAAAAGAGGACACAAACAAATGGAAGAACATACCATGCTCATGGATAGGAAGAATCAATATCGTGACAATGGCCATACTGCCCAAGGTAATTTATAGATTCAATGCCATCCCCATCAAGCTACCAATGAGTTTCTTCACAGAATTGGAAAAAACTGCTTTAAAGTTCATATGGAATCAAAAAAGAGCCCGCATCTCCAAGACAATCCTAAGTCAAAAGAACAAAGCTGGAGGCATCACGCTACCTGACTTCAAACTATACTATAAGGCTACAGTAACCAAAACAGCATGGTACTGGTACCAAAACAGAGATATAGACCAATGGAACAGAACAGAGTCCTCAGAAATAATACCACACATCTAAAGCCATCTGATCTTTGACAAACCTGAGAGAAACAAGAAATGGGGAAAGGATTCCCTATTTAATAAATGGTGCTGGGAAAATTGGCTAGCCATAAGTAGAAAGCTGAAACTGGATCCTTTCCTTACTCCTTATACGAAAATTAATTCAAGATGGATTAGAGACTTAAATGTTAGACCTAATACCATAAAAATCCTAGAGGAAAACCTAGGTAGTACCATTCAGGACATAGGCATGGGCAAAGACTTCATGTCTAAAACACCAAAAGCAACGGCAGCAAAAGCCAAACTTGACAAATGGGATCTCATTAAATTAAAGAGCTTCTGCACAGCAAAAGAAACTACCATCAGAGTGAACAGGCAACCTACAGAATGGGAGAAAATTTTTGCAATCTACTCATCTGACAAAGGGCTAATATCCAGAACCTACAAAGAACTCAAACAAATTTACAAGAAAAAAACAAACAACCCCATCAAAAAGTGGGCAAAGGATATGAACAGACATTTCTCAAAAGAAGACATTCATACAGCCAACAGACACATGAAAAAATGCTCATCATCACTGGCCATCAGAGAAATGCAAATCAAAACCACAATGAGATACCATCTCACACCAGTTAGAATGGCGATCATGAAAAAGTCAGGAAACAACAGGTGCTGGAGAGGATGTGGAGAAATAGGAACACTTTTACACTGTTGGTGGGATTGTAAACTAGTTCAACCATTATGGAAAACAGTATGGCGATTCCTCAAGGATCTAGAACTAGATGTACCATATGACCCAGCCATCCCATTACTGGGTATATACCCAAAGGATTATAAATCATGCTGCTATAAAGACACATGCACACGTATGTTTATTGCGGCACTATTCACAATAGCAAAGACTTGGAATCAACCCAAATGTCCATCAGTGACAGACTGGATTAAGAAAATGTGGCACATATACACCATGGAATACTATGCAGCCATCAAAAAGGATGAGTTTGTGTCCTTTGTAGGGACATGGATGCAGCTGGAAACCATCATTCTTAGCAAACTATCACAAGAACAGAAAACCAAACACCGCATGTTCTCACTCATAGGTGGGAACTGAACAATGAGATCACTTGGACTCGGGAAGGGGAACATCACACACTGGGGCCTATCATGGGGAGGGGGAAGGGGGGAGGGATTGCATTGGGAGTTATACCTGATGTATATGATGAGTTGTTGGGTGCTGACGAGTTGATGGGTGCAGCACAGCAACATGGCACAAGTATACATATGTAAGAAACCTCCACGTTATGCACATGTACCCTAGAATTTAAAGTATAATAATAATAAAAAATAAATTAATTAAATAAAAAAAAAAAAAGATGTTCTCCTGAGAAGCTTACATTTGAAGACAGACTTAAAGGTTGCTTAGGTGCCCATCTTGTGGATTACTTTCCCAAGAAAAAGGGTTACCACCTGTGAGAAGGGTGAATGTGAAGAAGCAGATACTCCCTTTGTGAATCAAGGAACAAGGAGGCCAATCTATCCAGGGCAAATTGGGCCAGAGGGAATGTGGCAGGAGATAAATTCAGAGAAGCGGTGAGTAGGAAGATCATATAGAAGCTTGCTGCTAGATAGATTCTGTTGACTTCCATATTCATGCTGTGTGTAATTCCCTCCTTTTGAGTTTGAGCAGAACCTATAATTTGATTTTCACTATTAGAACATGGCAAAATAGAGATGTCACTCGGATATTTACAGTTTCATTATGCCTGTGTGTGTGTGTGTTTATGTGTGTGTGTGTGTGTGTTTATGTATATGTGTGTGTGTGCATGTGTATAATTTTGCTAGCAGACACTAAAGATTCACCATCTTCATTGCTTGCTTTAAAAAGATAAACAAACATGTTCTTAGAGGGCATTTGGAGAGTTATGTGTCAAGGAACTACAAGTGACCTCCCGGAGCACAGTGATATGTTTGTGACAGACAGAAAGAAAACAGAGACTTCATTTCCACAACCAACAACAAAGAAGAGATGCATTCTGTCAAGAGCTTGTGGGAACTTGTAAGCAGATTCTTCCCCAGACAAGCCTCTGATAAGACTACCACCCTGGTCAGCACTAGGGTTTCAGCCTGACAAAATCCTGAAGCGAAGAACTCAGATAACTTGTGTCTAAATGGATTAAACACATGGTGCATAGGAATTTTGAGATAATAAATACCTTTAAACCTACTAAATTTATGCAGCAATAGATAACTAATGGAAGGCTTGTAGGAGTTATAAGGAATTTGTCAATGCTTTACTCAGAGTATAATGGGAAGCATTAGAGGCTTTGCAGCACAGAAGTGTTAAGGTGTGACTTATGTTTTAAAAGGATTACCTGGCTGGTGTGTTGCAAACAGACAGTGGAAGGAAGGGAAAGGGTGGGGATAGGAGCAGGTGGTTAAAAGATATAATAATAATCTAAGCAAGAGATTTGATGGCATATGCTTGTGTGGTAGCAAAGGAGGAGATTGTGTGAAGTGATTGGATTATCAACTGTATTTTGAAAACAACAGTCTTAGATTAGTATTTTTTTTTTTAAGACACAGTCTCACTCTGTCATCCAGACTGGAGTGCAGCAGCACAATCTCAGCTCACTGCAGCCTCAATCTCCTGGATTCAAGTGATCGTCCCACCTCAGCCTCCCATGTAGCTGGGACTACAGGCACACACCACTATGCCCAACAAAATTTTGTATTTTTTGTAGATTTGGGGTTTCTCTGTGTTACCCAGGCTGGTCTCAAAATCCTGGACTCAAGTGATCCACTTCCCAAAGTGCTGGGATTATTGGCGTGAGCCACCATGCCCAGCCAGATGAGTAATTTTGAAAGAAGAGTCAGAAATGCCTCCATGGTATTTAACCTGAGCAAATGAATAATTATGTTTCCATTGGATAAGATGATCCTGATTTATTCATTGTTTACTCCCTGAAAGTGGGTAGCATGAAGTTCATTAATAAACAACTTTATACATGTCACAATCATTTTGTAATTGATAATGTTGCATGCATTAGGGTTCAGATAATCCATAGTATGATAGAAGTGTTCAGGTACACAGTTAGCCCCTTTTATTACTGCTTTCCTAACACCCGACCTCTGTAACCTAAATACCCAGGGTTCTTTACCTAGTGCTATCTAGTCATGTACCTATTGCTAAATAAATCTACTTCCAAGCTCCCTCAAGCTGTTTACAGAAGGCATATCTAGTGTAACACACATTGAAAAAGTGTGCTAAAAAGCAAGTAACATTGTAACTTTTACTCAACATCTACCAAGATATTATTTTATTGAGTAAAATAATTTCACAGATCTCTTAACACCTGTTGGCTTCAAACTGTCAAAAAACAAAACAAAACCCAATGTATGTTACAGAGTTAATATGCATTTTTATATTTTATTGAAACAATAAACTGATAATTTACTAGAGGTTTTAACATCAAACAAAAGAATGAAATTTCCTTTATGTATGAGTTTCTTATGATTGCTTTCATCTTTCTGAAGACTTTTTAAAATTATACATTTATATTAAAACATTTCTTATTTATCTTTAAAATGTTACCATTTTTGGAGATATTTTATTTGCTTTTTATTTTTTATTTTCAAATTTTGGTACTATATTATATGCATATATACTTAAGAGTTACATGAGACATTTTGATAAAGGCATGCAATGCATAATAATCACAGCAGGGTAAATGGGGTATCTATCAGCTAAAGCACTTATCCTTTTTGTTACAAACAATCCAATTATAGTCTTTTAGATATTTTTAAATGTACAATCAAATTGGCTTTGACTATAGCCACCCTGTTGTGCTAGTAAATACGAGGCCTTATTCATTCTTTCTAACTATTGTTTTTGTATCCATTAACCATCCTCACCTCCCGTCACCCCTCACCAACCATCTCAGCCTCTGGTAATCATTCTACTCTCTACTTCCATGACTTAAGTAATTTTAATTTTTAGCTTCCACAAGTAAGTGAGAACATGTGAAGGTTATCTTTCTGTGCCTGCCTTATTTCACTTAATGTAATGACCACAGTTCCATCCACATTGTTGTAAATGACAGGATCTAATTCCTTTTATGGCTGAATAGTACTCCATTGTGTATAGGTAGCACAGTTTCTTTATCCATTTATCTGTCGATGGACACTTTTGTTGCTTCCAGATCTTGGCTATGGTGAATAGTGCTGCCATATACATGGGAGTGCAGGTATCTCTTTGATAGACCAATTTCCTTTCTTTGGGATATATCCATAGAAGTGGAATTGCTGAATGTTACAGAGCTCTATTTTTCCTTTTTTGAGACACCTCCAAACTGTTCTCCATGGTGTTTGTACTAATTTACATTCCTAACAACAGTGTACAAGGATTCCCCTGTCTCCCACCTTTGCAAGGATTTGTTATTGTCTGATTTTAGATAAAACTGATTTTAACTGGTATGAGATGATATTCCACTGTGGTTAGGATTCACATATTTCTCTAATGATCAATAATGTTAAGCATCTTTTCATATAACTCTTGCAATTTGTATGTCTTCTTCTGAGAAATTTCTATTAAGATATTTTACTTACTTTTAACTGAATTATTAGATTGTTTCCTCTGGACTTGTTTGAGCTTCTTGCATATTTTGGTTATTAATCCCTTGTCAGATAGGGAATTTGCAAATATTTTCTTCCATTTTGTGGGTTGTCTCTTCACTTTGTTGATTTTTTTTCCTTTGCTATGCAGAACTTTATAATATAGGATCTCATGGTTGCCTGGGTTTGTCGGGCATTACTCAATAAATCTTTGCCCAGTCCGGTGCCCTGGAGAGTTTCCCCAAAGTTTTATTTTAGTAGTTTCATAATTTGAAGTCTTAGACTTATGTCTTTAATATACTTTGATTTAATTTTTGTATATAAGTTCTAACTTCATTCTTCTACATATGAATATCCAGTTTTCCCAGCACCATTTATTGAAGATACTGTCCTTTCCCCAATTTATGTTCTTCATAACTTTGTCAAAAATGAGTTCAGTGTTGATGTATGGATTCATCTCTGAATTTTCTATTCTACTCCACTGATCTGTGTCTGTCTTTATGCCAGTACCATGCCTTTTTGGTTACTATTACTATGTATTATAATTTAAAGTTAGGCAATATGATTCAGTTTCGTTCTTTTTGCTTAGGATAGCTTTGGCTATTCTAGATCATTCGTGATTTCATATAAATTTTGGGATTGTTTTTCTCTTTCTGTGAATAATGCCTTTAGTATTGTAATCAGGATTGCATTAAATCTGTAGACCATTTTAGGTAGCAAGGACATTTTAACAATATTGATTCTTCCAATCAATGAATGTGGAATATCTTTCCTTTTTGTGTGCCTTGTCTTTGGTTTTGCTATCAGGGCAATATTGGACTAGTAGAATGCATTTCAAAGTATTCCTTCCTCCTCTATTTTTTAGCATAGTTTGAGTAAGATTGGTATTAGGTGTTCTTTAAATGTTTGGTAAGCCACTGGGTCCTGGGCATTTCTTTGCTTGGAGGATTTGTATTAGAACTTCAATCATGTTACTTTCTATTTGTTGTTCAAGTGTGTGATTTCATCATGGTTCTATCTTGGCAGGCTATTTGTGTCTAGAAATTTATAGATTTTTTTTCTAAGCTTTTCAATGTATTGGCATATAGTTGCTTATAGTAGCTACTAGTAATTCTGGAGGTTTCTATAATGTCAATTGTAATACCTCCTTTTTAATCTCTCATTTTATTTTGTTCTTCTTTTTTCCCTAGTTTGGCTAAAGTTTTATCAATTTTGTTTACAACTTTTTAAAACACAGCTTTTTGTTTCATTTATCTTTTGCATTGTTTTATTTCAAATCTACTTTTGCTTTGATCTTTATTATTTCTTTTTACTTAGTAATGTTGGTTTAGTTTTCTCTTGCTTTTCTTGTTAAGATGTATTGTTAGGTTGTTTATTTGAAGGTTGTCTGCTTTGAGGTTGGCACTTATAGTTATAAGCTTTCTTCTTAGTAGCTTTCTGTATAGCATCCTGTATGTTTTGTTATGTTGTTTCCATTATTATTAGTTTCAAGAAGTTGTTTCAATATTTTCTTAATTATTCTCCCACTGGTCATTCAGGAGCATATTGTTTACTTTCCATGTGTTTTTATAGTTTCCAAAATGTATCTTGTTACTTATTTTATAGTTTTATTCCACTGTGGTCAGGGATGTTTAATGTTGTTTCAATTTTTTTAATGTTTTAAGACTTGTCTTGTGATTTAACATAAGGTGTATACTTGAGAATGATCCATGTGCTGATGAAAATAATGTGTATTCTGCAACTGTTGAATAAAATATTCTGTAATTATCTATGAGATCCATTTGGTCTACAGTGCAAATTAAGTTTGATGTTTTTGTTGTGTTTTTTCTATGTGCAAGGTCTAATGCTGAAAACGGGGTGTTGAAGTCTCCAGCTAATATTGTATTTGAGTCTATCTCTCGTTCTAATAATATTTGCTTTATGTATCTGGGTGGTCTAGTTTTGGGTGCATATGTACTTATAATTGTCATGTCCTCTTGCTTAATTGACCGCTTTATCATTATATAGTGACCTTCTTTGTCTCTTTTGATAGGTTTTGTCTTGAAATCTATGTTTTCTAATATAAGTATACCTGTTCCTGATCTTTTTTGGTTTTCATTGGCATGGGATATCTTTTCTCAACTCTTTATTTTCAGTCTGCATGTGTCTTTATAGGTGATGCATGTTTCTTGTAGGCAATAGGACATTGTGTCTTGTTTTTCAAATTCATTCAGCCACTTTGTGTCTTTTGATTGGAGGGTTGAATTCATTTACATTCAATGTTATTATTGATAAGTAAGGACTTACTTCTGTCATTCTATTATTTGGTTTTTGTTTGCTTTGTGTTCTTCTCTTCCTTTTTCCTTTCCTTTCTGTCTTCCTTTTAGTAAAGATAATTTTCTCTAGTGTATTCTTTAAATTCTCGCTTTCTATTTTTTTGTATATTCAATACATGCTTTTGATTCGAGGTTACCATGAGGCTTGCCTATACTCATAACCAATTATTTTATGCTGACAACACTGTTTGCATAAACAAATGAAAAGAAAACTAATATACTCTGCAACTTACTTTTGTCTCTCTGCCTTTAAACCTTTGTTGATTCTATTTATTTGTCTGTCCGTGTTTTAAAAAGTTGTTGTAATTACGGTTTTTGATTGGTTTATTTTTAGGCTTTCTACTTTAGACAAGAATAATTCACATACAACAGTTACAGTGTTATAATATTCTGTGTTTTTCTGTGTACTTAGCATTATTAGTGAGTTTTGTATCCTTAGATAATTTCTTTTTGATCATTATCATCCCTTTTTTAAATAAAGAACTGTCTTCACCATTTCATGTAGAATATATTTAGTGGTGATTAAATTCCTTAGATTCTGTTTCAGAAAACCTTTCTATCACCTCACTGTTTGAAGAATATTTTCATTGTATATACAAGTCATTTTCCTTCAGCACTTTAAATATGTTACACCACCCTCTAGTGTCATGAGGTAGTCTTTGGGTTAAATTGGCTTGGTGTTTATAACCTTCTTGTACTTGGATTACACTAGGTTTGGGATGTCATCTTATTATTCCTTTCAATAAACTTTCTATTTGTATCACTTTCTATGTCTCCTGTTTAAGACCAAAACTCTTAGATTTACCCTTTTGAGATATTGAAGATATGCTTCATTGTTTTCTATTATTTTTTTCTTCTGACTGTATTTTCAAATAGCTTGTCTTCAAGGCATACTAATTATTTCCTCCACTTGATCAATTCTATTAAGACCTTCTGATGCATCTATCAGTATGTCAACTGCATTTCTCAACTTCAGAATTTCTGTTGGATTCTTGTTAATTATTTAAATCCCTTTAATTTATCTGATAAAAATCTGAATTTCCCCAAAACAGCTCTTTGAAATCTCTGTCTGAATGGTCACATATCTTTTTCTCCAGAATTCGTATCTGGTTCCTTATTTAGCTCTTTTGGTGATTTGTTTTCCTGGATAGTCTTGATGCTTAGGAATTTTCATCTGTGCCTGGACAATGAAGGGTTAGGTATTTATTATAGTCTTCACAGTCTGGCCTTATTTGTACCTATCCGCATAGGAAAGGCTTGCTTTCCAAGTATTAGAAATGACTTAGGTGTGGTGATTTAAGCCACATCTGCTTTAGGGGTCATCCTAAGCCCAGCAACACTGTGGTTCTTGCAAACTGCTAGGGGTACCATCTTGATGGTCTTGGATAAGATCTGGAAAATTTCTCTGGGTTACAAGGCAGAAACTCTTGTCCTTGTCCTCTACTTTTGCCCAAACAAACATTTCCTTTTTCTCTGTTCTGAGCCACCTGGAGCTGGGAGTGGGGTAACACAAGTAACCTTGTGGTCACCACCACTGTGACTGCACTGTGTCAGACCTAAAGCCAGCAGAGCTCTGGGTCTTGCTCAATGCCCACTGTAACCACTAGTTAGCAAATTCTCATGTTTTCTAAGACCTGGGGTCCTAATAGCAAAGCAAGCCAAGCTTGTATCCTTCCTCAAATGGTGGCAAGTTTTCCTAGGCCCCAGCTGTGTCCAGAGGTGCAGTCTGGGAGAGGTTCTGGAATCAGAAACCTTATAATTCATCCTGGTGTTCTCTTGTACTGTGGATGAATTAGTATTCATAACATGAGATGCAGTCCTTCCCACTCTCTCTCCTCTCTCTGTCTGTGTCACAGACAGAAGAAACTTACCCCATGCTCACCACCACCATAGGTCAGCAGGAAACACTGCCAGGCTACCGCCGATGTTCCTTTAAGTCAAGGGGCTATTTAGTCAGCGTGCGGTAAATATCTGCCTGACCTGAGACTCCTCATTCAGGGAAGTTGGCTCCCCTCTGGCCCAGAGCAGACCCAGAAGTGCCATCCTAGAGCCAAGGTCTGGAATCAAGGATCCCAAGAGCCCAGATGGTGCTCAACCCCTCTGTGGCCAAGCTGGTAGGTATATAAGGTGCGAGACATATTCCCCTTTACTTTTCCCTTCAATTTTCTCAAGAAGAAAGATCCTTTTTCCACAGCCTTCCCAGGTAGAAATATGCTGATTCTTACTGAAGCCAGCTAGTCTCAAAATCTCACTAAAGACCTAGGACATACTACATGGGTATTGCTTCTGGCTATTCAGGGCTCAAGGCTCTTTAGTCAGGAGATGATGGGTCCTGTCAGGACTGGATCCTTCTCTTTAAGACAGTAGGTTTTCCTCAGTCTCAGGCTATGTCTAGAAATGTTCAGGAACTAGTGCCTGGTTAGTGGGCCTCATGACTGACTGGTGTCCTATCTTTTGGCTGAGCTTGTATCTAATATTCAAGACAAAGTCCCCTTTACTCTTTCCTCTCCTTTCCTCAAGTGGAAAGAAGGGGGTTATTTTGAAGCTAGTTGTGCAACTCAAAATTTTGTGCAGGGCTGTGCAAGCACTCCCTTAGCCACCACAGCTGCTGTCTCAGTATTTTTCATGCCCCTCAGGTCCACTGACTCTGAGCCCACTTCAGCACTAGGACTCACCTGGAAATTGTAGTTCTTGTGTCCTAGAGTGCCTTTCAAGTTTATTTAGAGGTCTAGAGCACTTAAGCCTGCAGTACCAAGGATTGTCTAAACTCAAGTTCCACCTACTGGAATGGCTGACTTCCCCTTACTAGGGCTAGTTAAAATACTCTCTCCAAAGGCATCAGTTGAGTCAAGCCTGAATTTCCTTTCTGCTGTGACAGGGCAGCATTGAGTTTCAATAAAATGTCTCACAATTACTGCTCTTTTTTTCTCCTACGCACCCATATTCTCAGTGCAACATGACTGTTGGCAGAGAATAGTTGAAGAGTGTTGTTATTGATTCAAGACTCTCTTTTCTACCCTCTTTAATGCCTCTTTCACTGATATGAAGTTATGAAGTTAAAACCTCGTACTATGAGTGCTTGCCTGATTTTTATTTTTTATGAAAGTGCTTTTGTTGTGTATATAGATAAATTGGTGTCCTTGTAGGGGATACAAACAGTGGAGCCTTGTATTTGGCCATCTTACTTCTCTCCTCCCTCTGAAGATATTTTTTTCTATAAAGTTTTGTAACAAAATAGAGCAGTAAACAGCTACATGGATACTTGTTACTCTTTATTTCTAACATGAAAAATAATCATTTTAACCATTGAGAATATTAAAAAATTCTGTATGCAGTTAGACATTATTACTAAAGTACCTAATTGATATAAAAATTAGTATGGTTTTTACACATGTCTAGCATAAACATTACCACTTGATGATGTCTAAGAAAATAATAGATTTTATAGATACCAGATTTTAATAGAAAATTTACTCCTTAAAGGAGTAAAAGTTTTCATAATTATGTTAATGTTGGTGTTACCTCAGTATACTATAAAGATTTTAAGTTCCCCACCAAAATTAGTATTTTTAAAAATTCAAAAAAATCTGACTTTTGTTTTTGCAGTGAAGATAACTTGCTTTTTAAGCGTAATATAATATTTTGTAGAAGATCTTACTACCAAAAATAAATACACCTGATATGGTTCGGCTGTGTCTCCACCCAAATCTCATCTTGAATTGTGTTTCCCATAATCTCCACGTGTCATGGGAGACACCAGGTGGAAATAATTGAATCTTGGGGGCAGTTTTGCCTGTACTGTTCTAGTGATAGGGAGTTCCCAAAGATCCGAGGGTTTTAGGAGGGGTTTTCCCCTTTGCTTTTTTCTCATTCTTTCTCCTGCCACCCTGTGAAGAGGTGCCTTCCACCGAGATTTTAGGTTTGCTGGGGCCTCCCCAGTCATGTGAGTACACTAAACATCTTTTCTTTATAAATTACCAGGTCTTGGATATTTCTTCATAGCAGCATGAGAATGGACTAATACAGTAAACTGGTATCACATAGTGGGATATTGCTGTAAAGATACCCAAAAATGTGGAAGCAACTTTGGAACTGTGTAATAGGCAGAGGTTGGAACATTTTGAAGAATTTATAGGATGATAAGATGTGAGAAAGTTTGCAACTTTCTAGAGACTTGTTGAATGGCTTTAAGCAAAATGCTGATAGTGTGATTTGGATAATGAAGTCAAGAATGAGGTAGTCTCAGATGAAAATGAGTAACTTGTTGGAAGTGGAATAAAGGTGACCCTTGTTATGTTTTAGCAAAGAGACTGGTAGCATTTGACCCCTAGAGATCTATGGAAATTTGAACTTGAAAGATATTATTTAGGGTATCTGGTGGTGGAAATTTCTAAGGAGCAAAACATTCAAGAGTTGACTTGGGTACTCTTAAAAGCATTTGGCTGTATGTATTCACAAATATATAGTTTGGAATTGGAACTTACACTTAAAAGGGGAGGAGAGCATAAAAGTTTGGAAAATTTGCAGCCTGAAGATGCAACAGAAAAACCATTTTCTGAGGAGAAATTCAAACCTGCTTCAGAAATTTGTGTAAGTAACGAGAAGCCAAATGTTAATTGCCAAGACAATGGGGAAAGTGTCTCCAGAGCATGTCAGAGATCTTCACAGCAGCCCCTCCCATCATGGGCCCAAAGTCCCAGGAGGAAAAAATGGTATCAGGGGCCAGGCCCAGGGCCTTGCTGCTTTGTGCAGTCTTGGGTCTTAGTGTCCTGCATTCCAGCTGTGGCAAAAATGGGCCAACCTACAGCTCAGGCCACTCCTTCAGAAAGTTCAAGCCTGAAGCCTTTGTGGCTTACATGTGGTGATGGGCCTGTAGGTGCACAGAAGTCAATAATTGGGGTTTGGCAACCTTCAACTAGATTTCAGAGGATGTATGGAAATACCTGGATGTCCCAGCAGAAGTATGCTGTAAGGGTGGAGCCCTCATGAAGACCCTCTGCTAGGGAAGTGTGGAAAGGAAATGTGGGGTTGGAGCCCCACACAGAGTCTCCACTAGGGCACTGCTTATTGGAGCTGTGAGAAGAGGGCCACCATCCTCCAGACCCCAGAAGGGCAGATCCACTGACAACTGGTACCATATGTCTGGAAAAGCCACTGATACTCAACACCAGCCTGTGAAAGCAGCTGGGAAGGGTCTGTACTCTGTAAAGCCACAAGGGCAGAACTGCCCAAGGCCATGAGAGCCCACCTCTTGCGTTGACATGACCTGGATGTGAGACATAGAAGGAAAGCACATAATTTTGGAACTTGAAGGTTTAATGACTGCCCTGTTGGATTTCAGACTTACATGTGGACTGTAGCACATTTGTTTTGGCCAATTTCTCCCAGTTGGAAGAGATGTATTTTCCCAGTACGTGTTCACCCATTGTATCTAGAAAGTAACTAATCTGCCTTTAGTTACTTTCATAGGCTTATAGGTAGAAGGGACTTGCTTTGTCTCAGATGACACTTTGGACTTGGACATTTTGGTTAATGCTGGAATGAGCTAAGACTTTGGGGGACTGTTGGAAAAGCAAGGTTTTGTTTTGACTGTGAGGACATGAGATTTTGGAGGAGTCAAAGGTGGGATGATACGATATGGAATGATATGGTTTGGCTGTGTCCCCACCCAAATCTCATCTTGTAGTTCCCATAATCCCCTTGTGTCATAGGAGAGACCAGGTGGAGATAATTGGATCGTGGTGATGGTTTCCCCCATATGGTTCTCGTAATAGTAAGTGAGTTCTCACAAGATCTGAAGGTTTTATCAGAAGCTTCCCCCTTTCAGTTCTTCCCCCTTCAGTTCTCTTTCTCTCTCCTGCCACCTGTGAACAGGTGCCTTCTGTTATGATCATAAGTTTCATGAGGTCTCCACAGCCATGTGGAACTGTGAGTCAATTAAACCTCTTTTCTTTACAAATTAACCAATCTCAAGTATTTCTTCATGGAAGTGTGAGAACGGACTAATACAATACCTATTTTCCACTGGCAAATTTATTGTGGATATGGCCAAAATTTAAATTCTGTGCTCACAGTAAAATCAAAAAGGTACTTTTTTACTGGTTTACATTAATGAAAATCCATTATTACTTTATACAATTCTAAGCTTATGTTTGATATAATCATGCCTTAGAATTTCACCTATGAATGTAACATGTGAGTACTAGATCTCAGTGAAATAATTCTTCAATTTGAAACATAATCAAAGGTTTCTGAAAGAAATGTAATATTCGAAGAAATGTTTTCAATATTAGAGATTTTTCATGTTCCTCATAATTTTTAAAAAGAAAATTTGCATTTTAGTGTATAACTGTTTCTGCTGCAGCTGCTTCCACTCTTGCAAATATTTTGATAACAAAGTCTAAGCTCTTAAGCATTGTTGAATACTACCTATTTTTTACCCTCGAGAGCAATTTGTGTTGTTTGATGCCTTATATTTTTGTTTGTACTTTCTTCTCATCTGGCTTTTTAAAATCCCTAGTCTGATCTGAACTACTTTCCAGTTCTTGTGTTGACTAATTGAAAATGAGAATGCTGTTAAAGTGCCGTTTGTGCCCCTAGTAGTGACTGGCCGTCTTGAGTGGTAGCTCATCTTTTGGACAGAATAATTTCCCCCCCATAAGCACAGAATGATGGCTCACAGAGAAGATGAAAGGTTAAAAATAAAGACAACGTTGGCCAGGCGCAGTGCCTCACGCCTGTAATCCCAGCACTTTGGGAGGCCGAAGCGGGCAGATCACGAGGTCGGGAGATCGAGACCATCCTGGCTAACACGGTGAAACCCCATCTCTACTAAAAATACAAAAAATTATCCGGGCGCAGTGGCGGGCGCCTGTAGTCCCAGCTACTCAGGAAGCTGAGGCAGGAGAATGGTGTGAACCCGGGAGGCCAATTTGGCAGTGAGCTGAGATCACACCACTGCACTCCAGCCTGGGCGATAGAGTGAGACTCCGTCTCAAAAAAACAAACAAAAAAAGACAATATTTATGTGAGCAAGAATCTTAATTTTTTTTTCTGTGAACCCTGCTCCACAAACAATTACATTTTGTAATTTGTAATTACAAATTACATTTTACTTAATCTGAAAGAGTAGACAATAGACTCTTTTCTTTTCATAAACCTTTTAAATTGGCAAACAGCCATTCTGAACACCAGGCACATTCTAGCCCTTCTACATTGACATGAGGCTGGGACATATTCAGCAAAGAAGCAATAATGCACATTTTCTTCCAAGCACAGAAATCACACTCTTTTCCAAGAAAATCATTTAGGCAGTTAGTCAACCCTGAAACCTCTGGCTTTACTCGAAACTCTCAGATTTATAAACATAAAATACTAATAATGTTCGGCATATGTTTAAGCCATGTCTTTTTGAGATTAGAAAGTAGACACACACACACACACATCGTTGAGTTTTATGAAGACCATTTCAAAGGTCTCCTATACACCTATTATATATCTTAAGCTTTTGGCCTTGAGTTCCCTTTGCACAAATTTAACAACAGTGTCAGGTAAGCATATACATCGATTTGTTGTGATTAATCAAGAATATAGGCAGACTAAGCTCTAATTTCCTTAAGCTCAACTATTTCAATTTATATATTTTTATAGATATTTATTCATTTTTCTATAGATTGGATTAAGCCAATATAATTTCTGCATCAAATTTGTGATATATATAGACAGATTTAGATATGTATATATAATTATTTGTCATCAAATGGATTCGAAACGCATACTTTTTCTATTTTATTTTTCAAAGACTTTTTTAAAAGTGCAATTTCAGGATGACTAAAATTGAGATAAAGTTACAAAAATTATACATATACCCCTGTCTGTAATATTACTAATATCCATTGTTTACACATTGTGATATTAATGAAATATCACTGTGATATTTCTAATATCCAGTGTTTACACACCATATTAGTGAAATATCACTGTGATATTTCTAATATCCAATGTTTACACACAGTGCTTACTGTGATACTCACAAAATGTCACTGTGATATTTCTAATATTCAGTGTTTACACACTGTGATATCAGTATCACTGAGATATTTCTAATATCCAGTGTGTACGCACTGTGATAACAATGAAATATTGCTGCAATATTTCTTATATCCAGTGTGTACACGTTGTGATATTCCTGAAATATCACTTTGATATTTCTAATATCCAGTGTTTACACACTATGACATTAATAAAATATCACATATTTCTAATATCCAGTGTTTACACCCTGTGATATCAATGGAATACTGCTGTGATATTTATAATGTCCAGTGTTTAACCCTGTGATATTAACAAAATACCTCCGTGATATTTACAATATCCAGTGTTTATACCCTGTGATATCAATGAAATATCACCATTTATAGTTTCCAGTGTTTACACCCTGTGATATCAATGAAATATCACTGATATTTATAATATACAGTATTTACAGACTATTATATGAGTGAAATATCACTCCAATATTTATAATATCCAGTGTTTACACCCTGTGATATCAATGAAATATCGCTGTGTTGCATAGCCACTCCCACTATCAATATTCTCAACTGGAGTGCTACATTTGTTACAATCGATAAATCTACTTTGTTACTTCATAATCACCCAAAGTCCATAGTTTACATAAGGGTTTCTCTTGGTATTTTACGCGTTACATGGATTTGGACAAATGTTTAATGAAATATATCCACCATCATAGTATCCTACAGAAGAGTTCACTACCTTAAAACTCTTGTGTGCTCTGCATATTCATTCCTTCCTCCCTCTGATCCTCTGACAACCACTTATCTATTTACTGTCTCTAAAGTTTTGCCTTTTCCAGAATGTCATGTATCTGGTATATTATAGGACATAGCTTTTCAAATTGGCTTCTTTCACTTAGTAATATCCATTTAAGTTTCTTCTATGCTTTTTATGGCTTGTTAGATCAAGTCCTTTTAAAATTCAGTAATATTTCATTATCTAGATGTGCCACTGTTTATTAAGCCACTCGCCTACTGAAGGATATCCTGGTTGCTTCAAGTTTTAGCAGGTTTTTTGTTTGTTTGTTTGTTTTAAAGCTGCTATAAACATCTGTGTTGCAGGATTTTGTGTGGATAAAAAATTTCAGAGTATTTATTTACATACAAAAAGTGCTATTGATGCATCATATAGTAAGGGTATGTGTAGTCTTTGGCCAGATGCCATGGCTCCATGCCTGTAATCCTAGCACTTTGGGAGACTGAGGCAGGAGGATCGCTTGAGCCCAGGAATTTGCAACTGGCCTGGGCAATGTGGTGAAACCTTGTCTCTACAAAAATTACAAAACTTGTCAGGTGTGATGGTGCATGCCTATAGGCCCAGTTACTCAGGAGGCTAAGGTGGGAGGATCACCTGAGCCTGGGGAGGTCAAAGCTGCAATGAGCTGTGATCATGCCACTGCATTACAGCCTAGGTAACAGAGTGAGATGCTTGCTGTTCCTCCCTGCAAAAAAATGATTATGTGTAGTTTTGTAAGACACTGCCAAACCTTCTTCCAAAGTGGCTTTACTATTTTGCATTCCCATAATAAATCAGAATTACTGCTGCTTCATATCTTCACCAGAACTTGGCATTGTCAGTGCTCTGTATTTTTGTCATTGTAATAGGTATGGAGTGGCATCTCATTGTTTTGATTTGCTATTTTCTCTCTCTCTCTCTCTCTCTCTCTCTCTCTCTATATATATATATATATATATATTTGGACATATTTGGATATGATGACTGACTTACATCTTCCTTGGTAAAATATCTGGATGTCTGTTTAGTGGTTTTGTTCATTTTATACTTGGGTTGCTCATTTTCTTTTCTTGGAGTTTCAAAAGTACTTTGTACATTTTGGATTGCAAGATTTTATCAGCTGTGTCTTTTACAAATATTTTTGTCCAGTCTGTGGCTGTTCTCATTCTCTTGACATTGTAGAGCAGGAGTTTTCAATTTTAATAAAATCCAACTTATCAATTATTTATTTCATTGATTGTGCCTTTGGTGTTCATGTAAAAAGGCATTGCTATCCCAAAGATTATGTAGGCTTTCTCCAAAGTTATCTTCTAGAGTTTTACTGATCTGTGTTTTACACTTAGGTCCACGATTCATTTTAATTTTTGTTGTTCCTGTTAAGAATTTAAGATCTGTGTTTAGATTCATTATTTTTTCGTGGGAATGTCAAGTTTTCTAGCACCTTTAGTTGGAAAGACATTTTGCTCTATGTATCACCTTTGATCCCTTATAAAAGATAAGCTGACTATATTTATGTAGGTCTATTTCTGACATCTCCATTCTGTCTCACTGATCTATTTGACTATTCATTAACCAACACCACATTGTCTTGATCATTTTACCTTCATAGTAAGCCTTGAAGTCAGGGTGTGTCAATCATACAACTCTGTTCATTTCCTTCAATATTGAGTTGACTTTTATTGTTCTTTTTCCTTCCTATACAAAGTTAAAAATAAGTTGATATCCATGAAATAATTTGCTGTGATTTTGATTGTTATTATATAGATCAAAATCGTAATGATAGTTTGACAATATTTTCTTAATATTCAATAATATTCTTATCTATGTCTTTATTTAGCTTTGATTTCTTTCATCCAAGTTTTACTTTCCTCATATGGACCTTGTACATATTTTATTTATATCTATTCCATTTTGAGGGTGCTTATGTCAATGTTACTGTGTTTTCAGTTTCAAATTCCCATTGTTCATTGTGAGTTTATAGAAAAGGGAATGACTTTTGTTTATTCATCATGATTCTACAACTTTACTATAATGGCTTATTCCTTCTGACAGTTGCTTTTGTTCATTTGGTTTTCTTTCAGATTTTCTACACAAATGGTCATGTCATTGGAAAAGACAATTTTGTTTCTTCCTTCCCAATTTGTATATAGTTTTTATTTTATTTTCTTGTCCTAGTGCATTAGCTAAGACATCCAAGATGATGAAAAGAAATGGTGGGTAGAGAAAAATTTGTTCTTAATTTTGTAAGAAAGTTTCTAGTTTCTCAGCACAAGGTATGACGTCAGCTGTAGAGGCTTTTTAGAAAACATTCTTTATGAAATTGAGTAAGTTCCCCTCTATCCCCTGTTTCCTTAGAGTTTTTATTAATGATTATTGGATTTTGTCAAATGCTTTTTCTGCATGTTTAATTTATTTTTAACCTGTTGCTGTAATAGTCTAATTGATTTTTAAAATGCTGAATCAGCTTTGTAAGCCTAGGATATTCCATTTGGTCATGGTATATAATTATTTTTATATATTGTTGGATCCTATAATGTTTTGAGAATTTTTGTATCTATGTTCATGAGAGACATTAATCTATAGTTTTCTTTTCTTCTAGTATTTTTAGTTTTTTGTATTGTAATAATGCTGGCCTCATATGATGACTTAGGTAGGATTCTCTCTGCATGTATTTTCTGGAAGAGATTGTAGAGATTTGGCATTATTTCTCCCAAATAAATATTTGGTATATTATATATATTGTTTACTCTTCATATATTTTGAAATTTGCGTGCTTGCTTTCTGTTATTGATTTCTAGTTTAATTCTCATCTGGTCTGAAAGCAGATTCAGATGATTTTCGTTCTTTTAAATTTGTGTTTTTATGGCCCAGATGTGATCCATCTTGGTGAACATTCCATGTGAACTTTAGAAGAATTTACTGTGCTGTTGTTGGATAAAGCTGTTGACACATGTGCATTATACACACGTGATTGATATTTCTTAGTTCAACTCTTTCCTTAATGATTTTCTCCCTGCCGGATCTCTCCACTTCTGATAGAGTGTTGCTGAACTGCTCCATGATAATAGTAAATTTAGCTATTTATCTTTGCATTTCTACCACTTTCTGTTGCACATATATTGACGCTCTGATTTTCGGATTGCATGTGTTCTTGAAGAATTAACCCACTTATGGTTATGTAATGCCCTTCTTCATTACTAATACATTTCCTTTCTTTGAAGTGTACTTTGTCTCAAATTGCTGTAGTTTCTGCTACTTTATAATTATAAAGCTACAATACAATAATTTTGATTATTAGTAATATATTTTTTTCATGCATTTACATTTAATTTATATGTCCCTTTATATTTAAAGTGGGATTTTTTATACTTTGATATATACAACATATATTTTGATCAGCTCTGAAACCCTGTCTTTTAACTGGTGCATTTAGGCTGAGTACAGTGGCTCATGCCTTTTAATCCCAGCATTTTGGGAGGTGGAGACTGTAGGATCATTGAGGCCAGGAGTTAACGAGCACCCTGGGCAATAGTGAGACCCCCATCTCTACAAAACTAAAAAAAAAGAAAAAGAAAAAACCTAGCCATGGCGGCTCATGCCTGTTGTCCCAGCTGCTAGAAAGGCTGAAGCAGGAGTATCCCTTGAGTCCAGGAGTTTGAGACTGCAGTGAACACCACTGCACTCCAACCTGGGCAATGAAGTGAGATCCTGTCTCTAAAAAATAAATTTAATAAAACTCCCCAAAGTGAGTAAACTTAGACCACTGACATTCAAAGAGATTAATGATACAGGTGGATTATCTTCTACCGTATTCTATGCCGCTTTTATCTTGTTGCCCTTGTTCTTTGCCTCTATTTTTGTCTTCTACACTTTTTCTGCTTTTTGTGATTTTAATTGAGAACTTCATGTCTTTTCTTCTTTCTTAGCATATCAGATGTAATTCTTTAGTACTTTTTTAGTTTTTCTTAGAGTTTGCAATATACGTTTACAAGTAATCCGTGTACACTTTTGAATAACACCATATTTATTCACAGGTAGGCTGAGTAGCTTATAATAGGAAAATAATCCTAATTCCTCCCTCCTTTTCCTTGTAACATGGCTGTCATTCTTTTCACTTATATATATGCACATGTAAGTACATATAATGGAATATAAGTTGCTATTATTTTTAATAAACTGTTATATGTTAGATTAATGAAGAATAAAGAAAATAAGACTTTTTATTTTACATTCACTTGTTTCTTCTTTGGTGCTCCTTCTTTCTTTATATAGACCTGAATATCTAAATCCATATAATTTGTCTTCTCTCTAAAGATCTTCTTTTATCACATCTTCCAAAGCAGGTCTAGTGGCAACAAATTCCATCATTTTTTGTTTAGAAAATTTTTATTTCTTCTTCACAATTGATGGGCAATTTTACAGAGTAAAGAATCTTAGGTTGATTTTGTTTCTCTTAACATTAAAATGTCAGTGTACTCTCTTCTTGCTTGCATAATTTCTAAGGAGAATTAGGATATAATTCTTATTTTTTTTTGTCATAGGTAAAATAATTCTTATTTGTTTTTCCTCTCTGACTTCTTTCAGAATTTTTTCTTGATTTTTGATTTCTATGTAATTGACAATAATATGCTTAGGTGTAAGGTTTTGGGGGTTTTGTTGTTGTTGTTTATTGATCTCAGTTGATGTTTTCTGAGCTTCCTGAATCTGAGATTCGGTGTCTGACATTAATTTGGAAAAATTCTCAGTTATTATTCTTTCAAAACTTCTATCCTTCTTTCTTCTCCTTCTGGTATAGTTATTAAATATATGTTATCCTTTTTGTGGTTGCCTCACAGTCC
Source organism: Macaca mulatta (assembly GCF_049350105.2). Taxonomy (NCBI): domain Eukaryota; kingdom Metazoa; phylum Chordata; class Mammalia; order Primates; family Cercopithecidae; genus Macaca; species Macaca mulatta. Next base: position 99,770,110 of record NC_133419.1, on the reverse strand, counting down.
TTTGATATTCTGTTCTTTCTTTTTGCCAGTCTTTCAGAAGAGACAATTTAACTTCTTGCTTTCCAATCTGAATGACTTTATTTCTTTTGCTTACCTATTTTTTTCTCACTAGAACTTTCTGTACTACGTTGAATAGAAAGGCTAAAGCAGGTATCCTTGCCTTTTTTTTCTGATGTTAGAGACAGGGCTTTCAGTTTTCCACTAATTATGATATTTGCTGTGGTATATATATATTATATATACAGCTATATTTATATACTTTATCGTGTCTAGGTGTTTCTGTTTTGCTGAGTGTTTTGATCATGAAAGTGTGCTACATTTTGTCAAGTGCTTTTCCTACACAATTTCAGATAATTATGAGTTTCCTTTTTCTTTCTTTCGTTCTGTTAATGTGGGAACTACATTGATTAATTATTGTATGTTGAATCATTATTAGATTCAATAAATAAATGCTACTTGATTGTTCTATGTAATCCTTTTGGTAAGCTGCTAAATTTTGTTTCCTAATTTTTTGAGACCTTTTGCATGAATGTTCATAAGAGTTATTGATTTTCAGTATTTTCTTCTTACAGTGTCTGTTTTGACATTGGTTGTCATAGTATCGCTGGCCTCATAGAATCAATTAAGAAGCATTCTCTCCTCTTCCACTTTTTGGAAACGTTGGAGAAGGATGGGTGCTAGCTATTCTTCCAGTGTTTGGTAGAATTTATCTGTTATGCCATCAGATCCAAGACATTTCTGTCAGGAGACTTTTTATTACTGAAACAATCTTATTACTAATGATGTCCATTCAAATTTGCTACTTCTTCGTGAATTATTTTTGGTAAGTTTTGTGTTTCTAGGAAATTGTTCATTTCATCTAGATTATCTAATTTGCCGTACAATTATTTAGAGTACACGTTTATAACTATTTTATTTCTGTAGAATCAATAGTAATGTCCTCACTTTTATTTCTGATTTTAGCAATTTGAGTCTTATCTCATATTCTCATTTAGTTAAGGATTTGTCAATTTTTTGATGTCAAAGAATCATCTTTCAGTTTTATTTTATCCTGTTTCTCTGTTGTTTATCTCTGTTCTCTTTATAATCTCCTTCTTTATTCTACCATTGGGTTTAGTTTTGTTTTGTTTTGTTTTTTAACTTCCATAAGTTGTAAAGTTAAGTTGTGATTTGAGAATTTTCTTATTTTTAAAGGTAAGCATTTAGAGCTATAAATTTCTCCTCTGGTATTACTTGCACTTCTTCCTATAAGTTCTGTTGTACTGTGTTTTCCATTTTTCTCTAAGTATTTTCTGATTTCCATTGTTATTTCTTCTTTGATCCATTTTTTTAAAAGTGTTGTTTAATTTTAACAATTCTGTGAATTTTACGGTTTTACTTTTCTTATTAATTTCTAATTTCATTTTTTTTGTGTGGCCAGAGAAGACACTTTATCTAATATCTACCTTTGTAAATATATTGAGACTTGATTTTTTTGCCTAATAAATGGTCTAGCCTGGCATCTCAAGATCATGTACTTGACAGAAATGTATGTTCTGTTATTGTTGGATTTTTTTTTTTTGAAATGTTTGAGAAGGATTGGTGATAGTTATTCTTTAAATGTTTGGCAAAATTTAGCAGTTAAGCCATCAGACCCACGGCTTTTGTCGGGAGACTTTTGATGATGGACTCAATATCATGCCTAACTATGGATCTGAAGTGCTAGTTTATTGTATCACTTATTGTATTTCCTTATCTTGTTTGGTTTGTTTTATTCATTATTGAGTATGGGATATCAAAGTCTCCAACTATTATCATAGACCTATTTCTCCCTTTAGTTTGTAAGCTTTTGTTTTATATATGTTGATAACCTGGCATTAGATGCTTATATTTTTGTAATTACATATTCTTGATATATTGGAACTTTTATTAATGTAGGATATCCTTTATTTTTTGTAACCTTTTTTGTTTTAAAGTCTGTTTGCCTGAAGTCTGGTAGCACAAAAAAGCTGTGCTTTTTTGGTTACTATTGCATGGAATCTATTTTTCTATTATCTCACTTTCAACCCATTTGTGTCTTCGGATCTAAATTGACTCTTTTTTAGCCAGAATATAGTTGGAACATGCTTGTTTTTTAATATATTCTTTCAATCTGTTCTAGAGAACAAGGTAAAATTTCTCCTTCTCCCTCTGAAGGTTCATTGAAAAACAAAAAAACACACAAAAAACCAGATTATCTGGAGAAAAGGCATACAAATTATCTTAATGTGTATAGAAGAGGCTTCAGAATGAAGACCTTGTAAACATCCAAGGAAAAATGTCCATTTCTATGCTTAGTTCAACGAAGTATTGATAGCCATGTATACAGATGATTGGACCAAAAGAATATCATCGAATGTTAATGAACTTAGAATGGAAACAAAGCAAGGCCTCTCTGTCTAGATTTTTGGCCTCTCTAGGCATGCATTTCTTCCCTGTGGGTATGGGGCAAGACCTTATCTGGAATGATTTTTATGACTGCAGTCAAATAAGGTAGGTCAGATAATTCCTTTATGACCATTTTTGGCACAGAAATGCAAAGGGAAATTTAGAGTAATCTGTTTAGGTTTTATAGCGGGCTTTGGGGAAAAAGATTGGTTTCTATGACCTGCCTTGGGGAAAGGGATTCTAGTTTCTTGGGATACAATCTAGCCTTGGGATACAATGGGACTGAGAAAAATGAGGGCAGAAGAACATCAGAGAAAAATTTTTGGTTTTGAAGCTGCTTCTGAGGCCCTCATATTAGAGTATTTTTTGTTTGCTGAGTCCTAAAACTATTTTTTGATTGGTAAGTCTAATCCATTTACATTTAAATATTTACTGACAGGAAGGGACTTACTTGCATCATTTTATTCTTTATTTTCTATATACCTTAAAGGTTTTTTGCCCCTCATTTTCTGCATTACTGTCTTCTTTTGAGTTTAGTTGATTTTTTGTAGTGAAATATTTAAATTTCTCATTTACCTTTGGTATATATTCTATAGTTATTTTCCTTGTGGTTACTATGAGGATTACATTAGCATTCTAAAGTTATAACACCCTAATTTGAATTTATATCAGCTTAACTTCAATAACATACAAAATCTCTCTTCCTTTAATAGTTCTCTCCTCACCCCTTGTGGTTATTGACGTTAAAATTACATCTTTATACATTGTATGCTCCAAAATTAAAATTTGTTTGAAATCATTAGTCTCTTAAACTATGTATAAATAAAATGTGAAGTCCAAAATCAAAGTTAAAATAATATTAGCTTTTAGACTAATAATGGTTGTTTTTTAATGTATTAATTTCTTAAATTATGTAGCAAATAAGGAGTACATTTCAAAATTATTGTTTGAATAAAACTAGTTTTTATAATTGCCCATATACATACCCTATTGAGATGTTTGCTTTGTCATGTGGCTTTAGGTTGTTGTCTAGTGTCCTTTCATTTCATCCTGCAGGAATCCACTGACCATTTCTTGCCGGGCAATTGTAGTGGTAACAAATTCCCTCAGAATTTTGTTCATCTAAAAATACCTTAATTTCTTCCTCACTTTTCATGGACAGTTTTGCCATATATAAAATTCTTGTTTGTCAGTTTTCTTTGGGATTTGAAATGTATCTGCACCCTACCTTCTTATCTGCCAAGTTTCTGGTGGGCAATTTACAGATAATCTTATTAGGAACACTTGTATATAATAAATTGCTTTCTTCTTACTGCTTTCAAAATTATATCTGGCTTTTAAAAATTTGATTATAATGTATCTTTGTGTGCACCTCTTTTTACCTTCATCTTATTTGTAGTTTCTTCAGCTTCTTGGAAGTATATATGCATGTTTTTCATCAAATTTGGAAAGGTTTTCACCATCATTTCTTCACATTTTCACTTTTCTACTTTTTCTTTTCTAGGACTCCCACAATGAGTATGTTTGTCCACTTGATGGTGTCCCACAGGTTTTTTTTTACTCTTTTTCTTTGATCATTTTTCCTTCTGCTCTTCATACACTAATTTTTATTATACTATTTTCAATTTTGTTGATTCTTGTTTATGATGGTTCATATCTGCCTTTAAATCCTTGCAAGGTTTTTTTTTTTTTTTTTTTTTTTTTTTTTTTTTTTCTGAGACAGAGTTTCACTCTTGTCACCCAGGCTGGAGTGCAGTGGCACAATCTTGGCTCACTGCAACCTCCGCTTCCCAGGTTCAAGCAATTCCCCTTCCTCAACCTCCTAAGTAGCTGGGGTTACAGGTGTCCAACACGACACCTGGCTAATTTTTTGTATTTTTAGTACAGATGGGGTTATGCCATGTTGGCCATGCTGGTCTCAATTCCTGACCTCAGGTGATCACCCGCATCAGCCTCCCAAACTGCTGGGATTACAGGCATGAGGCACCGCACCCAGATGCAATGCATTTTTTATTTCGGTTGCTGTACTTTTCACCTCCAGGATGTTTTATTTGTTTTCTTGTTAATTGTTGTAGGCTCTCTCTGTGCCTGAGTTGTAAACTTCACATTTTCTAAGTTTTCTTTTTTTTTTTCTTTCTTTTGTGTGTGTGTGTGTGTGTCTTTGTTTGTTTTTTGAGCCTGTATCTTTCCCTGGGTATACACAGACATACTCTAATTTTCCCCATATATACCATTCCTTTTGAATGCCCTGTTCCTTACATTCTTGCTGCCCAAAAAGAAAAAAAAAAAAAAACTAATGAGGGAGAATAAAGAGAACTAGACCTTTAAATTTCCTCAAAGTCACTTGCTAAAAAATAGAGGAAGGTGCCCACCTTTTTGTCTGGACCTCTGTGATAAGAAACAACAATCAGTGATCACAGCACAGACACTAATATTTGAAGGGCAAGGTTCTTTTTGCCCAGTCTGTCTTCCACAAGCTGTGTTCAGGTTGCTGTAGGAACAAATTCATAGGTTCCTGCTACAGGGCTGGACATGGAACATCAGTGGCTTCTACTGTGCTAAGATTATAATTGATGGAAATTAACCACAATTGGCCTTCCAAGCCTCCTCTGAAAGTTTTAAGTTCTCAGTAGATTCCACAGTTCCAAAATAGATACATCAGACAAAATCTATCTGTGCAATTGTTGTCTAGATGAAGAGACAGATTTCTATTGTTCCTATTCTTTCTTATTCTCTAAATTCTTCTTCACTAGGCTTTGAATGTAAGCTGTACTTTGACCTTATCATGCAATGCTCTACTCTTCTTTGCCATATGGGAAGGGCAGGGCAGAGACTTTTATTATTTCTATTAGCCTCTAGAATAAGAATAAGGAATTATTTACATGTACTTGTGGCATATATCTTACTCCATAATACTGATGCAGGATTTTTTGATCCTTAGTTCACCTAAAAGTCAGGTTGTCTCATGACCAGGAAAACTTAGGCATGTGGACACATTGAAGGGTGAGGAGGGAAGATTTATTAGGCAAAAAGAAAGCTCTCTGCAAAAATAGAAGGGGGGTCCTGCCAACAGGCTCCCACCTCACTGACTGAATACTAGGCCACCAGACATGAGCTGAAGAGGTCAGGCTCCTCCCTTTGCATAAGGTGTGAATTCCCAGTGGCCCCACCCCATTCTGCCAGTGCATGTGGGCCTCCAGTCTGTTGCATGCCCATGCAAGACCTTGTGCAGGTTCCCTTATCTGCAAAAAAATCATGTGGTATAAACCCTTATTGGGCAGGTCAGAGATTCTCCAGAGACCCTTCTTTATCTGCCTAGGCATTTGTCTGCTTCCTGCATCTATCAACACTGTCAAAATAAAAGTTAATTTATAGAAATATCAGTCTTAGAACATAATGATTCTCCAAAAACTTTTTATTTGTTGCTAAGATAGTGTCTTGCTCTGTTGTCCATGCCAGAGTGCAGGGGTGCAATTTTGGCTCATTGCAACCTCCACCTCCCAGGTTCAAGTGATTCTCTTGTCTCAGCCTCCCAACTAGCTGGGATTACAGGAATGTGCCACCACACCCAGATAATTTTTGTATTTTTAGTAGAGATGGGATTTTACTATTTTTGCCAGGCGACTTTTAAACTCTTGGCCTCAAGTCATCCATATACCTGAGCACCCCAAAGTGCTGGGATTACAGCCATGAGTCACCATACCCGGCCAGAAACTTTAGTGTAGCTATATTATGAACTAGAGTACAGTCAGAAATAACAAAAAACAGACTATTTATTAAAATTAAGAAACAGGCAAACAAATTGTTGCTAAAATGAAATTTGATTTGGATCATTTTTCTCTACATATTTAACACTTGCTTCACACAGTAAAAGACTTTACTCTATTGAAATAAACAGATTCATAAGATTATAGAAATGTAATTACATTAGAAATCACCCAGGTTAGGCTTCTCAATTAACCAATGGAAAAACAAATGAGAACAGAAGTTAAAATACTTCTATAGTGTGTGCACACACACAGAGAGGCACATACACACTGTAAAAGTATATGGTTCATTATTTCCTAGAAATTCTGTCTTCTGGTTTCTAGTCCAGAACTCCTTTTTATCACACACCATTGATTGTAGTTTTAAATAACAACTAGAAAATTATGTGTGCCAAATACAGGGTCTTGATTAAATATAAAATAGGGGAAATAGCATCAAATAGAGAAGAAAATAAAAATCTGTCACTAACGTACATCAAAACATCTGATTATTTGGAGTAGGTGGCCTACCATATGGCAGACACTTAATAAATGTTTAATCATAGTAACAATTGCAATAATAGGAGAAACAAATAACAATAATTAAAGCAATCTACCACTGACTGATTCATCTTCTCTAAAATTAGAACAAATATGAGCCCATCACAAGATAGGGATGTTGAAGGGTATGATAAATTATTAAAATTTCTGAAAGCCAGCTTCTGGTAAATAGTTATTAAAATGTTTTTGATAATATGTCATTACTGTTATATATATACATATATATGTGTGTGTGTGTGTGTGTGTGTGTGTGTACTCTGATTTTATTTGTAAATAAACTCCTTACAGAATGACAAATATTTATACCACTTTGTTTTTTGTTTTATCTTGTTTTGTTTGTTTTTCTTTCTCTCATATGTTCTTTGTAGGGTGCATGGATTTAATATTGCTGACAGTTACCATAGGTGTTCATGTTGGAGCCAGTTTGGAGGTAGGCATAGAGCTTAGTACAGCACAGCTGGCAGCAGAAAATCAATATCGCCAGGCAAATTAAGCTACCATAACTCTGAAAAGAGATAGAACCTAGAAAACTAAAGCCATAGAAAAAGCAGGGATGTGGGGTTGGTGGGGTGGGTGAGGTGGGTGGGCTGGGTGAAGTGTGGTGGCAGGGGATATAGATTCTTGGATGCTGCCAAATGTTGAATGAAGTAAGCACTGAAAGTACTATAGAGGGTCTACCCAAACATTTTATTATCAATGGTTTTCTCATATGCACTCATCTATTTAATACCCTATCCTCCTATCAATCTGTCTCATTTTTCGTAAGTCCAAAGCAACTTGCATACATCAGTATACTTCCACTTAAACACTAAGTTGCATCCCTGTTTTGAAAGATCAGGTTTACTTTTCAGTGGTGAAATATTTTCTCAATTACATTTTTAAAAGTTATTTGACTATTTTTGGTTCTGTTATTACATGGGTTAAAGTATTTGGCTGTAGGATATATTTTTCTTGAAGAATTTAATAAGCACTCTTCAAGATTAAATTTTAGTTACAGTTAACTTCTTGGCAACCTAATAATTAAAGATACTTATGGCCAGGCATGGTGGCTCATGTCTGTAATTCCAGCACTTTAGGAGGTGAGGTGGGTAGATCATTTGAGCCTAGGAGCTTGAGCACAGCCTGGGAAACATGGGAAAACTCATCTCTACCAAAAAATACAAAAAGGCCAGTGTGGTGATGAGCGCCTGTAGTCTCAGCTCCCTAGAAGGCTGAGGTGGGAAGATCACCTGAGTGATGTGGGAGGTCAAGGCTTCACTGAGCCATGGTCAAGTCACTGCACTCTGGCCTGGGTAACAGAGTGAGACCCCTGTCACACACACAAAAAGAAAAAAAAACAGGTATTTATGGTACTATAGTGTAAATAAGAATTATTTTATTAACACCAACTATAATGTATGAATAGTTCCATCAACCTATTAAGTTTTCTATATGTTTTATATTAATTTACTTATTTCCCCAAAATCTCTGTGAATAAAATCTGGCAAAAATCATCAAATTGTCCTTATGTGACAAGGCAGAGAAAGAAAACATAGAGTTTATAGTTCAGTGGTTGGAGAATTTCAGACTTTGAACTAGAACCTAAATTCTGTATCATGGAAACTTGGAAATAATTTATTTCATGTAAGGTAATGTACATGGAAAAAACAAAGTATAGTATATAAAAATACATAGCCTAACTAACAACCATCTAAACAGAATAAAGGAGTGCTCTATAGTTGTATAAACTAGATAATTTTTTAGGACAAGCTTAATTTCAAAACATTGAATAAAACTTTTCTTACAGCATTATGCACTTTGTCTTTTGTACATAAATTACTTGATCACACATTATATTTTCCTTATTGGACTATATATTCCCTGAAAGTGAGGGAAGTAAAAGGAGCTAATTGTTATTGGTCATCTGGTTTTAATAGGTGTTTAGTATATGTTACACTAATTTCAACTTACTTGAAACAGTTATTATTATGTTCTTTTTCAAATAAGAAACCTGTTGGTCAGAGGTTAAATAATATGGTCAAAATTATGTGTGTATAGGTGGAGCCAGATAGCCAAATAGAAGACCCAGCACTGATCATCCCCACTGCAAGAACACCAACGTAACAACGATCTACACATAAAGAGCACCTTCATAAGAACCAAAAATCAGGTGAGCACTCACACTACCTTGTTTTAACTTCATATTGCTGAAAGATGCACTGAGGAGGGTAGAAGACAGTCTTGAATCATCAATGCCACCACTACTCCCCTATCCCCTGAAGCAGCCACATGGTACAGAGAAGATCTCTGTGATTGGCAGATGGAGAGGACATGGATTTCAAGATGCTGCATTGAATTGAGGGCTGCCCTGTCACAGCAGAAAGCAAAACCAGGCTGACCTCAGTTGATGCCCTCCCCAAAAGGCAGTATTTAAACTAGTCCTAAGCAGAGGGGAATCGCTCATCCCAGGGGTCTGAACTTGATTTCTGGCAACACTTGCCACCATGAGTGAAAGTACTCTGGGGCCACAAATAAACTTGAAAGATAGTCAAGGCTACAGGACTACAACTCCTAGGTGAGTCCAAGTGCAGAAATGTAGTCAGAGCCAGTAGACTCAGACACCAGCCAGGGTGGCTAAGGAATTGCTTGTGCACCACCGTTCTCACAACCTTATGCTTCACAATTTGTGGCTCTAAAAGAGACCCTTTCATTTCTGCTGAGGAGTGGAGAGAAAATTAGATGTTGTCACTCATCTTGGATACCAGTCAGTCACAAAAGGATAGAGCACCAGTTAGAGTCATGAGGCTCATTTTCTAGGCTCTAGCTCCAGTATAATATTTCTAGATACACCCTGGCCAGAGGAGAAGCAGCTACCTTCAAGGGAAGGACAAAACACCTGTGACTAAAGAGCCACTTGTCCCTCAACAACAAGCAGCAATACCCAAGTAGTATGTTGTGGGCATTGGGTGAGACTCTGAGACTAGCTGGCTTCAAGAAGTAAGACTCAGCACATTCTCAGCTGTTGTAGCTATAGGAAAAAATCCTTCTGCTTAAGAAATGTGGAGGGAAGAGTAAAGGGTATTTTGTCTTACACTTTAGGAACCAGCTCATCTACAGAGGTATGGAGCGCTAAGTCAGCTCTTGGGGTTTCTGATTCCAGGTCTTGGCTCTTGGTTCTTCGATGGTATTCCTGGACTTCTCCTGTGCCTGAGGGGAGCCCACACCCCTGAAGCATGAGTTTCACGCCAGGCTGCAATCACCACAGCTGACTGAAGAGTGCTTGGGACTTAAATTAATATCAACAGTAGCCCGGCAGTACTCCCCATGGGCCAGGGGTGGCAGTCGCCATGGATAAAGCTCCTCTGCCTGTGGAAAGGTAAGGGAAGAGTGGGAACAACTGTGTCATGTGCTTTGAGTGTCAGCTTAGCCAGAGTAAAATAGAATAGCTGGTAAGCATCTAAGGTTTTTGATTCCAGCCCCTGTCTCCTGGACAGAATCTCCGGACCTGCACAAGGCCTGAGGAAATTTGCTATCCCTAAGGGAAAGACATAAGCCTCACTAGCATCACTAACTGCTGATTGTAGATCACTAGGGTCTTGAGCAAACATACACAGTAGCCAGATACTGATTACAGTGGGCCTTGGGTGAAATCCAGTGCTGTTCTGGCTTCAAGTCTAACTCCTCACAGTGACCCAGTGACAGTGGCCACCAGGCTGCTTGTGTCACTTCACTCCCAGCTCTGAACAGAGAGAGAGAATCCATTGTTTGGGAGAAAGTAAGGGAAGAAAGCAAGAGTCTCTGCCAGGTAATCCAGAGAATTCTTCTGAAACTTATTTAAGGCTATCAAGATGTTACCTCTAGAAGTCTGTTAGAACCACAGCATTACTGGGCTTGATGTGACCCCTAATGCATATACAGCTTAGAATACAAAACACAAGTCATTTACAATACTTGAAAAGCCTCCCCAAGAATGATGATTACAAGCAAAGCCAGACTCTGAAGACTACAATAAGTATCTAACTCTTCAATGGCTAGACACAGATGAAAATCCATAAGCATCAAGACCATAGAGGAAAACAAGACCTCAACAAATGAACTAAATAAGGGACCTGGGAACAAATCCTGGAGAAACAGACATATGTGATCTTTTAGAGAATTCAAAATAGCTGTTTTGAGGAAACTGAATTTCAGGATAACACAAAGAAAGAATTCAAAATTTTATCAGATAAATTTAACAAAGAGATTGAAATAATCAAAAAGAATCCAGCAGAAATTCTGGAGTTGAGAAATGCAACTGACATACAGATGAATGCATCAGTCTTTTACTAGCAGAATTCATCAGGCAGAAAAAAGAATTCGTGAATTTGGATACATGCTATTTGAAAATATACAGTCAGAGTATAACAAATAATAAAAAAACAAGCATGCCTATGGGACCTAGAAAATAGTCTCAAAATAGCAAATTTAAGAGTTAGTGAGAATAAAGAGAAGGTAGAGAAAGAGAGAGGAGTAGGAAGTTTATTCAAAGGCCTACAAGAGAACTTCTCAAACCTAGAGAAATATATCAATATCCAAGTATGGATTGATTGTAGGACACCAGGCAGATTTAACCCAAAGAATACTACCTGGAGGCATTAAATAAACTCTCAAAGACCAAAGATTTAAAAAAAATCCTAAAAGCATCAAGATAAAAGAAACAAATAACATACAATGGAGTTCCAATATGTATGGCAGCAGATGTTTCAGTGAAAACCTTATGGGACAAGAGAGAGTGCCATGACATATTTAAAGTGATGAAAACAAAAACTTTACCCTAGACTGGTTTATCTGGTGATATTATCCTTCAGTCTTTATTAATAATGTCTTTATTAATAAAGGCTTTTCCAGACAAACAAAAGCTGAGGATTTCATCAACACCAGACCTGTCTGACAGGAAATATCAAAGAGAATGCTTCATTCAGTAAATAAAGTATGTTAATAGGCCATGAAAAATCATCTGAAGGTACAAATCAAACTGGCAATAGGAAGTACAGGGTAAAACACAGAGTATTATAACATTGTAAATGTTGTTTGTAAATGACTCTTAAGTAGAAAAAATAAATAATAAACCAATAAATATAAGTACAGCCACATTTCAAGACAGAAAGAGTAGAATAAGATAGAAACAGAAACAACAAAACTTTTAGAAGTGAGGGGATGAAGAGTTTTGATTAGCTTTCTACTGGCTTGCTTGTTTGTTCATGCAAACAATGTTAAGTTGTTGTTAGCTTAAACTAATGGATTATAAGATAGTATTTCCAAACCACGTAATAACCTCAAATCAAAAACACACGATGGCTATACAAAAAAAAAAAAAAAAAGAAAGAAAGAAATTAAAGAATACCACTAGAGAAAATTACCTTCATAAAAGACAGGAAGGAAGGAAACAAGGAAGAGAAGACCACAAAATAACCAGAAAACAAATAAAAAATGGTCAGAGAAAGTTCTTATATATTCATAATAACGTTAAATGTAAATGGACTAAACTCTCTAGTCAAAAGACGTAGACTGGCTGAATGGAAAAAAGTGAGAAACAATGATCTGTCCCCTTTCGGAAACACACTTCACCTAAAAAGACACATATAGATTGAAAATAAAGTCATGGAAAAATATATTCCTTGCCAATGGAAGCCAAAAAAGAGCAGGAATAGTTATATCAGACAAAATAGATGTGAAGACAAAAACTATGAAAGGAGTAAAAGAAGGACATCACATAGCAATAAAAGGGTCAATTTATCAACAGAATACAACAATTTTAAATGTATGTGCACCCAACAGTGGAGCACACAGATATATAAAGCACATAGTATTAGAGCTAAAAAGAGAGACACCAAAACAATAGTATCTGGGGACAACACCCCACTTGCAGCACTGGACTGATCTTCTGACAGAAAATCAACAAAGAAACATCAGATTTAATCTACACTATAGACCAAATGGACCTAAAAGATATTTACAGAAAATTTTATCTAATGGTTGCAAAATACACCTTATTTTCCTCAGCACATGGATATGTCTCAAGGATTGATTGTATGTTAGATTACAAAACAAGTCTTAAAACGTTCAAAAAACTGAAATAATATCAAGCATCTTCTCTGATCACAAAAGAATAAAACTAGAAATTAAGAACAAGAGGAATATTGAAAATTATACAAACACATGGAAAATAAACAATATGCTCCTGGACAACCTGTGGGTCAATTAAGATATTAAGAAGAAAATCAACAAATTCATTGAAACAAATGATAATGGAAACATAACATAGAAAACCTATGAGAAACAACAAAAGAAGTACTAAAAAGGAAGTTTTTAAGTGCCTACATCAAAAAGGAGGAAAAACTTCAAATAAACAACCTAACAAATATGTTTTAAATAACTAGAAAGGCAAGAGCAAACCAATATCCAAAATTACTAGAAAAAAAGCAATAATCAAGATCAAAGCAGAAAAAAATTAATTTGAAGAAAAAAAATACAAAAATCAATGACACAAAAAGCTATGTTTTTTAAAAAATAATAATAAACAAAATTGACAAGCCTTTAGGAAGACTAAGAAAAAGAGAGGCCATGCATGGCAGCTCATGCCTGTAATCTCAACACTTTGGGAGGTCAAGGCAGGTGGATCACTTGAGGCCAAGAGTTCAAGACCAGCCTGGGCAACATGGTGAGACATTGTGTCTACGAAAATTACAAAAAAATTAGCTGGGCATGGTCGGGTACACCTGTAATCCCAGCTACTTAGGAGACTGAACCGCAAGAATCATTTGAACAGAGAAGGCGGAGGTTGCAGTGAGCTGAGATCAAGACACTGCACTCCAGCATGGGTGACAGAGCAAGACTCTCTCAAAAAAGAAAAAGAAAAAGAAAAAGAAAAAGAAAGAAGAGAGAGAGAGAGAAAGAGACCAAAATAAATAAAATCAGAGATGATAAAGGAGACATTACAAGTGATACTGCAGAAATTCAAAACATTAGTGGCTACTATTAGCAACTATATGCCAATAAATTGGAAAATATAGAAGAAGCAGATAAATTTCTAGATTTATACAACTTACCAAGATTAAACCATTAAAAAAATTGAAAACCTAAACAGACCAATAAAAAGTAATGACATCAAAGCTGTAATTCAATGACTCCCAGTAAAGAAACCCTGGGACCCTATGGCTTCACTGTTAAATTATTCTGAACATTTATAAAGAACTAATACCAACCCTACTCAAACTATTTCAAGAAATAGAAGATGAGGGAATACTTCCACAGTCATTCTACTAGACCAATATGACCCTGATACCAAAACCAGACAAAGACACATTAAAAAATGAAAAAGTATAGATCAATATCTCTGATGAATATTGATGCAAAAATCCTCAAAAAATACTAGCAAAGTTCAACAATACATCAAAAATATTCATCAGGACCATGTGGGATTTATCCTAGAGATGCAAGGATGGTTCAACATACACAAATCAATGTGATACATCATATCAACAGAAGTAAGTACAAAAACCATATGATCATTTCAATGTTGCTTTAAAAATATGATAAAATTCAACATCCCTTCTTGATTAAAAGGATCAAAAACTGGGTATAGCAGGAACATACCTCAAAATAATAAAAGCCATATACAACAGATCCACAGCTAGTATACTTAAGAGGAAGAACTGAAAGCCTCTAAGATTGGTAACAGGGCAAGGATGCCCACTTTTACCACTATTATTCAACATAGTACTGGAAATCCTAGCTAAAGCAATCACACAATTTTAAAAAAATAAAGGGCGTGTAAATTGGAAAGACAGAAGTCAAACTATCCTTGTTTACAGATGACATAATCTTATATTTGGAAAAACCTAAAGACTCACCAAAAGCTATTAGAACTAATGAACAAAAGCAGTAAAGTTCAGAATACAATATAAACATACAAATATTAGTAGTGTTTCTATATGCTAACAGGGAAAAATCTGAAAAATAAATCAAGAAAGTAATCCCATTTATAATAGCAAATAAAATTACATAAATACAAATGTAATAAAATAAATGCAAATAAAATAAAATATATACAAACGAAATGCAACACATAAGTATTAAACAAAGAAAAGATCTCTATAATGAAAACTATAAAACACAGATACAAGAAATTGAAGAGAACACTATTAGACATTTACATTTCACATTCATGTATTGCAATAATCAATATTGTTAAACTGTACATACTTCCCAATCTACAGATTTAATTCTTCTATATTAAAGACCATTGATATTCTTTATATAAATAGAAAATAAAAACTAAAATATATACGTAAATATAAAAGACTCAGAATAGTCAAAACAATCCTAAGAAAAAAAAAAAAAAAGAAAACTGGAGGAGTTTAACCTGCCTTTAAATTATAGCACAGAGGTATAGTAACAAAAATGGCGTGGTATTGACATAAAAACAAACACATAAAACAGTAGAACAGAATAGAGAGCTCAGAGATAAATCCATAAATCTACAGTGAACTCAATTTTACCAAGGTCTCCAAGAACATACACTGGGGAAAGGGCAGTCTCCTCAATAATTGTAAAAATTGGGTATCAATATGGAAAACAATGAATCTAGACCCATATGTCTTGTTATATACAAAAATCTAATCAAAATGGATTAAAGACTTAAATATAAAACCAAAAACTATGTAAGAATTAAAAAGAAAATACAGGATTAACTCTCCAGGACACTTGGCAAAGATTTCTTGTATAGTACCCCACAAGCACAGGCAACTGAAGCAAAAAATGAATAAATGGGATCCGGGCAAGTTAAATATTTTCTGCACAGCAAAGGAAACAATCAACAAAGTGAAGACAACCCACAGAATGGGAGAAAATATTCGCAGACTACCCGTCTGATGAGGGATTAACAACCAGAATATACAAGGAGCTCAAGCAACTCAAGAGAAAACAATCTAATAATCAGATTTTAAAATGGGCAAAAGAGGCCTGGTGTGGTGGCTCACACCTGTAATCCCAGCACTTTATCCCAGCACTTTGGGAGGCCAATGTAGGCAGATCATGAGATCAGGAGTTCGTGACCATCCTAGGCAACATGGTGAAACCCCATCTCTACTAAAAATAAAAAAAATAGCCAGGTGTGGTAGTGGTTGCCTGTAATCTCATCTACGCAGGAGGCTGAGGCAGGAAAATTGTTTGAACCTGGGAGTAGAGGTTGCAGAGAGCCGAGATCACGCCATTGCACTCCAGCCTGGGTGACGGCCAAGACGCCGTCTCCAAAAAAAAAAAAAAAAAAAAAAAAAAAGGCAAAAGATCTAATAGAAAGTTCTTAAGAGATGACATAGAAATGACAAACATGTATATGGAAAGGTGCTCAACATCACTGATCGTCAGATAAATACATGTCTAAACTACAATGAAATACTATCTGACCCCAATTAGAATGCCTTTTATCCAAAAGGCAGTAAATGCTGGGGAGGATGTGGAGAAAAGGGAACTCTTGTACACTGTGGGTGGGAATGTAAATTAGAAGAGCCACCATGGAGAACAGTTTTGAGGTTCCTCAAAAAAGTGAAAATAGAGCTTCTATAAGATCCAGCACTTCCACTCCTAGGTGTATACCCAAAAGAAAGGAAATTGGTATATCTAAGAGATACCTATGCTTCCATATTTGTGCAGCACTATTCATTATAGCCAAGATCTGGAAGCAACCTAACTGTTCATCAAAAGATAACTAGATAATAAAAATGTGCTACATACACCCAATGAAGTACTATTCAACCATAAAAAATAATGAGATCCTGTCATTTGCAACAACATGGATGTAACTGGAAGTCATTATGTTAAATGAAATAAGCCAGGCACACAAAGACATGCTTCATATATTCTCACTTATTTGTGGGAGCTAAAATTTAATATAATTGAGTATCATGGAGACAGAGGGTTGAAGGGTGGTTATCAGGCTGAGAAGAGTACTAGGGGATAGTGGTAAATGGGGATAATTAATGGGTACCAAAGAATAGTCTGAAAGAATAAATAAGACCTAGTATTTGCTAGCACAATGGGTGACTGTAGCCAAATATAATCTAATTATACATTTTAAAATATGTAAACATATATAATTAGATTATAACACAAATGGTAATTGCTTTTGCTGATAGATAACCCATTTATCCTGTTGTGATTATTATGCATTGCGTGCCTGTGTCTAAATACCTCATGTAACCCATAGATCTGTATACCTACTGTGTGCCCACACAAATTAAAAAAGTTTTTAATAATAAAATAAAATTAAAAATATGTAGGTAGGAGGATATGGGGTCAGAATGTGAAAAGATTCCTATTTAATTCCACAGCCCTAAAATTTGTACCATTACTTGATATTTATCTATAATCTCATTATCTAAGGACTATACTTTTTAAAAAATCTTTCTATATGCCATAGAACCTGTAAGACTTCTCATTGTAAAATGAGAATGTAAACATGCACATCTGTGTTCCCTGCAGCAGTATTCACAATGGCAAACACATGGAATCAATCTAAATGCCCATCATTTGTAGACTGGATAAAGAATATGTGGTACATATACACTATGGAATACTACACAGCCATAATAAATGAGATCATGTCCTTTTCAGGAACATGAATGGAGCTGGATACCATTATCCTGAGGAAACTAAGGAACAGAAAACCAAATACCGCATGTTCTCACTTAAAGGTGGAAGCTAAATGATGAGAAAACATGCACACACAGAGGATAACCAAAGACACTGGGGCCTATCTGAGGGTGTGGAGGGTGGAGGGAGTGAGAGGATCAGGAAAAATAACTAATGGGTACTAGGCTTAACACTTGGGTGACCAAATAATCTATATAATAAATCCCTGTGACACGAGTTTACCAATATTACAAACCTGCACATGTACCCCTGAACTTAAAATTAAAAAAAAAAAAAACAGGAACTTTCTATAAATATATCAGTTTTATCATCTGTTTTGCATATTATCAATGCTTTAGAGTAGGTAATAATACTTGCATTCCCACATACTTGATGCGTTGCTTCATTTTGCCATTCACCACATTTTATAAAGAAAATATTTGTGGGTGTATTTGTATACTTAAATAATTAAATGAAAACCTAATTACAGGGTTGATGGACTATTTTTGAAGTTCAGTGTCCAGTATTTTGTCTTAGACATAATATGTCCTTAGCTTATAATTATTGAAATGAAGATAACTTAGAGGATGGAAAACAAAATAGGTTGATCTCTTGTATTGAGGACAGAGACCAGGTCAACCTTAGATAGGGCAGTGGTATCAAGATAGGCAATCCTATATAAGTGTTAAGGAGTATGGAGTAAGGTATGGTATTTCTTATTGTTGGTTTGTTTTTTTGTCTTTACACATATATTGCAGCAGAATTTATGAATTCAAAAAGAGATGATTCATCCTGTCATCTCCTTGAAAACCGTTGTACCTTTAGTGAACAAAGCTGTCAACAGTTTTAACAGCCCTGTAAACTCAGGCAAAAGTCATTCAACATCATTTCAGCCTGATTCTAACCATTTGTAAAAAGCTTACTGTTCATAATGAACACCTATAAAATGAAAGCTGCTGTTTTCAGAGGAGACTTTAGTCTTCAATATGTTTGTTTATCTCCATTTCCCCATGATGTAAACACAACCTGTTTTTAAGATGTCAAAAACCTATAATGATCAACAGTTTTACGTGCATTAAAACACTTAGTTTCCACAGACCTTAAATAATATATTGCTACAAGGCAAAGAGTGTTCGTGCTGTTGAATTTCATTAGATGGATTACATTTTCCCAATATATGGCTTTACAAATACATCTTAACATTGATTTAACCATGTAATAAATTCTCCTTTGCTTTAAATGCAAGAATATTTTTATAGGAAGCAATTTTAAGTAAATATGTTATTTTTTTGAGTGTATTGGTGTATGTAAATGTAATTCCAGTGTCGCATTTTTACTTTTCTGTCTTAGAGTACTGCATACTTGTAAATATTTTTGTAGATTTTATTAAATTCATAAGACCATAAAATTGGGTTGAATCTAGGAAGAGAGATTATTTTAAGGAAAAATACTTTAGGCAGAGAGTCTTACATCCCTTTGCAAACTGTTTTTGGCACTTATTTTTTGTCTTAAATTTACTTTTGATAAACAAATGGCTTGGGAACAATTTGTTTTGCATCATAGGAACATTAAAGAGGAGACTTTAAAACTCTTAACTGCCTACAACCCTCTTTCACTAGCAGTAGCTACATTAGGAAACAAAATAGTTAAGAAATAAATGCATCAAGCAGCAACACTGACGCAGTCTCCCCTGTGAAGGCTGAACTTACATTAATGCAGTGTCTTTGTCCAGTAATAAAAGAGACAACATACTAGCAATATACATGCAGGAGGAGGTAAAATATGTTATGCCATTTGTACATACATCACATGTATATGTATAATTCATTAATTGTATGTTCATGCTCAAATACACCCTGAAATGAGATTTTAAAAACCTACTTCCAAGACCCAAGCTTCAATTTTTAATAATCATATAAAGAATTGAGCTGTTCATCTGAAAACCATTAACAATATGTATTAAAAATTACTAAATTAAGAAAAAGTAACTTATTAAATGTATAAATGTAAGTGTTTTTATTTGAAAGCAACAGATAATATCTAACTTATATGTGAAAGAGAGTTTACTGAAACTGTGTAAGAGTAAAAGTAATTAAACAATAATGTCCTCAAACTTGTTCCCCACCACTACAGTTCAGTCACCACACAGCAATAACATCAAGACTGATGCTTTTGCAGTATGTCTCAATTGCTTTTCCTTTTGCTTAAAACCTTATTTAATGTAGTTTCCTATTAAAAGCAGAGGAAAATCCACTTATTCTACACAGCTAATACCACCCTACTTGACCTGTTCTCTTTCTGCCTCCCTGACTACATTCCACAACCATAGTACACCATCAACACTGACACTCTTTCTCTTGCTGGCAAATCTCTGTCTTATGCTCATACTAGGCCTTTGAACGTTTTGTTTCAGTTTTCTGGAATACTCTGCTCACAGATCTCCATAAAGCTGACTCTTTCTCATTATCTAGATATCAGCCAAACCACAGTATCCTGGAGAGACCTTTTCTACCCACTCAAGTAGATGATATCCTATCCTTTGTCACTCAAGACCTTATTATTTATTTTAATCTCTGGATAACACTTATTGCTTTTCTCATTTGTATTTTGTTTTTAGGTTTATTATTGCCTCTGTCTAACAGACTATAAGTTACGTGGATGCAGGCTCTTTCTTTGGCTGTTTCATGGTTTAATTACCGAGACTTACACTAAGTTATCTAGTGAATATTTAATAAATATTTGTTCATTCATTTAATATTTTTCCTAAATGCCTACTATGTGACAGGTCCTGTTTAAAGTGCTGTAGATATAGTAGCTTAAAAACAGGAGTAAACTCATAAACTTCCGTTATGTGGTGGTGAGAGATAAATTTGTTGAATCGGTGACGCTGCAAAGCATCAATGAGGACAGGATCCAACGGTTTTGAGTCTCTGTATAACTCTAGTTAATTTTTAACTCCTGTAAGAGACCATCTGATTGGCTTAGCTTTAGGTAGGTATCTCTAAATTAGGATCAAATAGCCACAACCCAGCCACAGACTTGGAGGACAACCTAATTTGTATTTATTTTATAGATATACAAACACCTTTCTCCTACACAGGCAAAAATAATCCTGCCTAACAAAATTTAGCTATTGTAATGCAACGGAAAACACAATTGTCAGGTCTCTGATCAGAGGCCCACCAAATTGTCTCAAGTTGTCACATCCAGATATGAGGTAGTTGTTCTCCTAATCAGACCCAGGAATTGTCTCCAGTAACCCCTGAATGACTCCCATCTTGGCCTACTTATTCTGTAGCATTGCATTTCTTCAAACTACAATGAGTCGTGCGTTTAACACTATTATTTCATAGCATATATAATCTTCAAAAGGGAGGTCATAGTTAACGGTAAACAAGAAGGCCAGGTTTGGTGGCTCATGCCTGTAATCCCAGCACTTTGGGAGGCTGAGACCAGAGGATCACTTGAACCTGGGGTTGAGCCCAACGTGGGCAACATAAGGAGACCTCGTGTCTACTAAAAATAAAAAAGTAGGAAAGCATGGTGGGATGCATCTCTTGTTCCAGCTACTTAGGAGGCCCAGGAGGGAGAGGCACTTCAGTCTGGGCGATCAAGGCTGCAGTGAATGACCATCTTGTCACTGCACTCCAGCCTGGGTGACAGAGCAAGGGCCTGTCTCAACAAATAAATAAATAAATAAATAAATAAACAAACAAACAAACAAACAGGAAGGAAACCTGTTGTACGATCAAACGTCTTGAAGTTCAAACATGTATGACGTCCATTATAAAACGACAGGGTAATTACCTAAAAGTACAGATGCAAAGTGAGGAGAAAATCAGTATCTTCTACTAGGCAGTTTCACAGCACCAAGAGCTATATTGTGTCTCTGCTGGCAAAATGGCTGGATCTCTCTTCTAATAATTATTTTACACAATAGATCATCTCAAACTTACAGGAAAAATGTAGAAAATAATATAAAAGACAACTGTGTATCCTCCATAGAGTTCAAATACATGTACGTTTTATACCATTCTTATTTCAGAGGACTTTTTAAAGAAATATATCTTAAATATATCACTGAATAGTTAACAATAAAAAATGCCATTTTGCAAATTTTAAATTTACAGAAATTGTATCACCTGATATATGGGA
The DNA here is from genome assembly GCF_049350105.2 of Macaca mulatta. Classification (NCBI taxonomy): domain Eukaryota; kingdom Metazoa; phylum Chordata; class Mammalia; order Primates; family Cercopithecidae; genus Macaca; species Macaca mulatta. The sequence goes on along the minus strand of NC_133419.1, from coordinate 99,748,592 downwards.
TTTGGCTATCTCCTTTTCACCTCCAACATTAGGCTGAAATTTATCTATGTTGATGCACATAGATTTACTTTATTCAATTTAATTGCTGATATTCTGAGGAACTCTTATTTTTCTGTCATTGCTCTTAGAAACAATGCTGCTGCAATAAAACATCTCTGAGTTTGTTTTTAATTGCAAGTACCTCTCTAGAGTAGATGTCTGGAGGTAGAATTTCTGAGTTGAAAATAATGAGTTTCCTCTAGCTTAGCATCCTTGATTCTCCAGACACTTCTCAAATATATACTCTCACCAGTAATCTATAAAAACAGTAATCAATCAACCTTGTCTTTAAAAATTGGTACTGTCAGATTTATAAAGTTTTGTACTGTGATGAGGGTCTTACAAGTTTAAATTGCATTCGCCTAATGAGTATCAATAAAAATATCAGGTGTATTGGTTTGTTAGAATGCCATTAAAAATTCCACAGACTGGATGGCTTAAACAACTGAAATTTATTTATTCACAGTTCTGGAGGCTGGAAGACCAAGTTCAAGGTTTTGCAAGACAAGGAAGGAGAGAGGCCTCAGAAGAGATCCTTTCTCCTTCCTTGTCTTGCAAAAGTTTGATTTCTCACTATGTCCTCACATAGTTGCCTCTTAGTCTCTGTGTTCACATGCCTGATGTATCTGTGTGTCCTAATCTCTTCTTCATAGAAGGATACACATGTTATTAGGTTAAGGCTCAACCTAACAACCCATAGTAACTGAATTACCTCTTTAAAGTCCCTATGTCCACATATGGTCATTCTGGGGGATCTGGAGGCTTTGGCTTCAACATGTGAATTTTTCTTTCTCTGTGGGAAGAAGGATAGAATTCAGCTCCTGAAACCAGGGACAAACAGGAGTCAGGAAAAAATATCATGAGAATATGTAATACTAGTGAGAGTTGGAGTGGGGTCAAACCTACAATTTCTGACTAAACAGACAAAATACATACACACACACACACACACACAAACTAAAACTCACAATTATATAAATGCACACACACAAAAATGCCTTCAAACTTCCCAAGTATATTTAGCCCTAGCTTTGGGTACCACTGAGGTACATCCTAAGTACAAACATATGTGAAATCCTATAGATCTGAAGAGTCAAATAACAGTACATTTGTGTTTGGATTTGAGGCATCCTCTCACATGACATGTTCAGAATATAAAGCTTACCTTTTTGACACAAAAGATGCTATATTTTTAGGAAGGAGGAGTGGAAAAGAAATTCTAAAAATTTAACATTTAAACTAAAGAAGACATGTAGCTATTATTGTTTAAAAAATAAAAAGAAACTAAAGCAGACTATTTCAAGTAAGGTCATATAAATTATTGAGGTACCCTAAATTTACATAGTACAGTTATATTAAACACTATTTTTAGACATTAAAATAGTGGTTGGAAAATTCGATTGGTTAAATATTTCTGTTAAACATGTTTTACTGAAGATGTCTAAATATCTTAAATGTGTAAATAAATAAACAGGCAACTTTTGTTTCTAATTAAATCAGTGGATCCAAAATGGATTAATTTCTTCATTGTTTATGGGTTTAAAGTTTCTGGAGAATGTTCTTAATTGACTACTCTGTTTTTAATGTGTACTGTTCACTGGATGAAAGAGTTCCCACTGTTATCACCAGAAGAGAAAAAACAGAATAACGCAAGTAGGATGTATATCCATTTGATTCTCATTTCATGATGCAGTCTCCTCTTCTTCATCTATGTGATAAAACTTTCTTTGAACACAATGAGTGTTCTTCGTGATGCAGTGATGTAAGAGAGTACAGAAGCAATGAGAGTTCAGCACATGGAGTGAACACTAGAAGTCTTTTACCTTCCAAAGAACTCAGTCTTCAAAGTCTTTCCCTTCAACGTAGACTTAAATTCAAAGGATAGAATATCAAAGAAAAGACCAACAAAGTAATTGAGCTAAATTCTCATATTAGAAATAGAGGGGGGAAAGTGTTTACATTTAAGCAACAGAAATCTCAGAATTATTTTCTGTCAAAACAATACAGTTAGATTCAGTCTCAGGACTCATGAAAATAGCTTTCCAGACCAGGCACGATGGCTCACACCTGTAATTCCAGCACTTTGGGAGGCCCAGACGGGTGGATCACGAGATCAGGAGATCGAGACCATCCTGGCTAACATGGTGAAACCCCGTCTCTACTGAAAATACAAAAAATTAGCCGGGTATAGTAGCAGGCACCTGTAGTCCCAGATACTCGGGAGGCTGAGGCAGGAGAGCGGCGTGAATCCGGGAGGCAGAGCTTGCAGTGAGCAGAGATCGCACCACTGCACTCCAGCCTGGGTGACAGAGCGAGACTTTGCCTCAAAAGAAAATAACTTTCTGATTGTCAGAGGGTTAACAAACTCAGACATTTTCACCTTGAGATTCAAAATACAGACCTTAATATCAAAATGCATTATGCAAATAGGTCTGTAGGTAGCGAGGTTCAATTCTTCTTTGATCTCTTGAATATATAAAGAAAGCCTCTTAGAATTGTTTGACTAAATAATGAGAGGTGGGAACATTTATCCATTACTAATCATCTCCCCTTGGTTGAATCTTGACACTTGGGATGTTAATACCTCTGCAAGTTTTATGTATAAGTTCTACCATTCTCTGAAGTGTCTGGAGAGCCTAATGCAAGAAGCACAGATGCAGTTCACCAAGTAGAGACAAAATGCTGGAAAGCCAAAGTGAGTTCAAGCCTCCAAGGTATGGTCTATTCCAAAATACCTGAAATCAGAGGTAGGATTGAGAAGACATGATTCTAGGCAGCAAACAGCAAACGTATCTGAAGCAGTCTACCATGTAAAATATGTATATGCTTGTGTTTTACATATAAAGGTTCCTATGCCAATGAGATTAAGGGGGTGAAATCTCTGCAAAAGAATACAAGTCCTAAGGACTTGGTTGGTGGCTGAAAGGAGAGCTATCTTCTAAAGGTTAGGCTTTCTTTCTGGGAAAGCCTACATTCCAGATGGATCAATGCAGGGGTATAAAGTTCCAGCCACCTCACCCCAAATTATGACAACTCTGAAGAAAATTCAAGCTTTGCAGTCCTCCATGGTAACATGCTAAGACATTGTTCTTACAGTACTGTAGCCCAGTTTCTCTCTCTGCCAAGTTTTCATTCTGAATAAAACTCTGTTTTCATTCCTTTCTCTTGAGATACTAATTTCAAGAACACACTTTAATAAACATGCTCCACACTAACCTTCTACTCAGAGTATGTTTCCTTGGGAACCAATCTGTGGTAATTGATACAAGGTGGTACAAAAACACAGTGGTAGAATAGGATTTGGGAGCTGAACAATATGTTGTGCTGCTGGCATTAGGGGCCATATTACTGGTTGTAGAAGGAGCTCATATAGTACCTGGGACAAGTTATCAGTAGAATTCCCAAACCTTTATTGTAGTAAACTGGAATGTATTCTGTTGAAAGGAACCACCCTGTTGCATAGGAGAAATAGTAATTAAAAGGACAACAGAATCAGTAGAATTGAATAGCTGTTGCTAGGGTAAACTGATGTTTTGAGAAGAGCTAATGAAATGCTGATGATGGTTAGCCTTCAAAGGTCAAAGTCATAGAAACTTGATGGCAGTATATGAGATGTTCTCTAACGCAGCTGTATCACAGAGAATGCTAAGATTTAGCCCCAGGACTAAATAATTAATATAGTGGAGCTCCAGATAAACTTGTAGGACTCATATGTCTGATATGCCAAGGTCAAGGCCCTGATTGAGAAAGAGTGAAACCCTAAAATATAGGGGAAGAAACTGTTCGATGCAATAAAACATCTTCAATCCCTAGATTTTTTTTTAATTGAAGTTATACTTTTGGTGCAGTCTTTCAGATCAGATGCTAACATTTTACCATAGCTTCAATGTGATATATTGAGAAGCTTCTACTCTACAAAAATGATCCCACAAACAAAACAAAAAATGTATGCATCCATCCAGTGTAAACTGGCCCTCTGACATTTTCTCAGGCCAGTTTTCTTATAACTATGGTTGAGTCACAACATAACCCCACTGAAGAAGTGCTGGAATTGCTAGGGAAGCATGGGTTTATATTCTGAAGGAGCAGCAGGACCTAACACATCTATTGGTAGGAGCCCTGGAGAATATGTAAGACCATAATGAGAGAGTGCACAATCAAAGGGTATAGAATGTAAACTTGTGGTCAGGCACACAGGCTCACACCTGTAATCCCAATACTTTGGGAGGTCGAGGCAGGCAGATCACAAGATAAGGAAATCAAGACCATCCTGTCCAACATGGTGAAACTCCATCTCTACTAAAAATACAAAAATTAGCTGGATGTGGTAGTGCGCACCTGTAATCCCAGCTACTCGGGAGGCTGAGGTGGGAGAATGGCTTGGACCTGAGAGGTGGAGACTGCAATGAGCCGAGATCATGCCACTGTACTCCAGCCTGGTGACACAGCAAGACTTCATTTAAAAAAAAAAAAAAAAAGAATGTAAATTGTATAAGAAACATTTCAAGGACTACTGAACACTGGTTACAAACTGACTAAGGACTAATTGCCTCCTTTGTTTTGGGAGAGGTATAACATAATGTTTGCTATTAACTATATTAACTAGCTAGTTTATCTCCTTGAGGGTTGGAATCATACAAAGCAATTGACTCCTAACAGCCTGAGCATTGACCAACATGTGTTTCCATAACTGAGAAAGAAAATCTTATGCTTTTGTGATGAGGTATATTCATCACTGCCACCATGGACACTCCATTCATGGGCTCATTGAGCCAACACTGGAGAGGCTGAGAACAAATGATGTTCTCTATCTACAGATTGGGTTATCATGCCTACTTGCTTGTCAGATATCTCCTTTATGGAAGATGTTTTCGGATGCTAAACAATGTGAGCTACAATTGTCTCCACATTTCATATCATTTTGCCATAGGTTCATTAACTTGCCTCTTCTCCATACTTTCTCATCTCTGATCTTTCAATCTTCCTTCATCCAGACTATTGATACACCAGCGGATTTTCCCTGAAAAGAATTACACACACACACACACACACACACACACACACACACACTTCAAACTATTCTCTCTCCGTGTAATAAATGGCTAACCGAAGTACTTAAAGCTCTACTTACATGGGGAATTTTTCCTCAACTCTGTCCTTTTTGGCCACACCTGAATGGAAGGACCATACATTGAGTGAAACTGTAGTCTACCATACCAATATATGAAGACAACCCATTATCACCCAGACTTAAATGTGTCTTATCCCCCAGAAACTGATCATGGAGGAGTTCTAATAAGGTAATTGATGTACTCTGAAGGAGGACTGTTTCTACAACAGAGATTGGTGATATTAATCTGGGCCAACTGCTTATGAAAATTTTTGATGTTCCCTAAAATAACTGAGAAATTATCTAAAATGTACTATTTCCATCATAAAATGTATTGCTGTTTCACAGATTTGATCTTATAGCTCAGAAAATTGACGATACTATATTTATCATGTGCAGCCCTGGGCACATCATCAGTTAATGACCAGTAGTCAGGTGCTCGGCCTCTACAAAGGCCTATTATTATTTCAAGGGCTCTTGTTCAAATGGCTGTTATTTTATAAATTCCCAAAGCATGATTTTCCTGCAGAGTATTTGGGCATGTTTGATATTTCTTCCCTATATATTCACTCTCTTGCACACATATTTTAAAGGTCACCCAGAGTATTTGCCAATTTATATATACCATGTTCACCTATCATTTCATAACTACAGTGCATCACTGTACTACACATGCACACAATTTTAAAATGATCATGTACTTTATTGTCCCTGAGGCAAAATACATAATGTTCATCACTTTACTTCCTATGTAATAGGGAACTTATTTGACCAGCTTTAACGATGGAAAATAAGGCATTTTCCAAGTCAATAGGCACATATTAAAGAACAGAGGCTATGGATTTTTTTCTGTACATATACCACATTAAGTATAGTATACATACTCCATGATCCATTTGGATTTTAAAGGAACTAAATAGAGAATTGAATGGAGGTATGATGGAACCACCCACTTTACCTCCTTTCCTCTTGTGGAGCAGTAATAATCTCGAAAATTCCCCCTGGGATGCAGTATTGCTACTGATGTACAAACAATCTTGGCTGGGCTTTAAAGAGAGGCATTTCAGGGTCTTCTATCGGCACTTTCAACAGTGTCTTCGTAGACCAGGGAATGAGTACTAAGTTTCTGAAAAGTATCTAAATATTTTCAAATGAATTATTCACATGATGACTGAAGAAACAATCAGGAAAGTGGCATCACTTTAGAATGGAGTGTGGCCAGGACCAGTTATCACCTGGCTTTCACAACTTCCAATTCTAAAATAGAAGGAAAGAATAGTATTTTAGTTTACCTGGTATCAGTCTTATCTTCAACAGACAGTCTTTGAATAGTTTGGATATTCTCTTTTTCCTGATAAAAGTTACTCTGCATATTTTGTCAAACTGCAGGATGTGTATACATGATCTCATGTAATCAACAATCAATGTGCTCTCAACTTTACTATCTGCATCTTTCATTTTGTCTTTGCAGCAATCAATGAGCAGATACTATCATCGCCTTTCAAGGTTTATTTACCTGCCATATTTTTTAATGTTCATTATTTCTACTTCACTAGAACACATTACATTTAATTTTTTAATCTTTGTCTCCATCTTTATTTTTATTTTAGTATTACAAGTAGTTATATTAAATATTCACTGTCAATACTTTTTTTTTTTTCCCAGAAAGAAACATTAAATAAAGGCTTACAAACAGAAGCCATGTCTGGGTCTTGGGGAGTGACAAGACAAGATGGTAAATGCCTGTGTCATTATCCTCCAGACCCAGGATTTATAGGCCATAGGGAAAGGGTTATGTAGGGCATTTAATTAAGAGCAGGATTTATGGTAAATATGATAACATAAAGGTTGTTTTGACCTAAAGGCAAGATTTACAGTAAATACATGCTCTTACACAAGGAACAGTAGATAAAAATAGAAATCTTAGAGGTCTTCCTGGAACTGGAATTAATCAGAAGTCAACATGGTAGATGAGCATCCAAGATAGAGTTGCTCTGGCCTCCACACTCCACCCCGCTCAACCCAGCTTTTACAACCTCATGCACCCTCCTCTTCCACAATGGTCACTAAGCATTTAAGGAAGATGCCTCAAATCGTATAGCTTTAGTAACACTGTGTTGGCAATGAAAAACAGATTGGGTCCAGTGGGTTTTCAAATGTGAGAGACTGACAGGCTGTGTTGAATAATCTCTAATCTTTGAAACACCACCCATGACTTTGGTTTTCTCAGAAGTAAAACAGTGAAATATCTATAATATTAATCATTTGAATAGTAGAAATGTAATGCACAGAATGATTACAATCAAATGTTTTTTTAACCCAGAACAACAATAAAAAAGAACCTCTTCCATTAGGGAGCCAACTGAAAGCATCATGAAGAAAATTAAAACCCCGTTTTTCTGTAGAGACTTCTTACAGCCAGAAAATAATTCAGGATTTAGCCCAAATTGTAGACAAATAATATAAACTCAAAAAATTGCTCAGGGCTATAATCTAAATTTTACTCTCTCCAGTTTCCCCATTACTACCAAAGATAAATCACTGTAGGACCAATTCATTTGCAAAATGCACTTTTCCTTGAAAGGTATGCTGCTCCATTATTATTATAATTAACATATTACCCTGGAATCTGACACCAGTCTACTACCACCGTAATTCACACACATACAATACGAATGTGAGTGTTCATACACATACATATAAATAACAGGAAAAGAAATAAAATCAGAATTTCACATTATCTTCTTAATATTGGTTACTAGTCTTATATTAATAGTTATTGGTATATTCCCTTTAGCCAATTCTTTATATCTTATTAGATCTACTAGTATGTGGAACCCCTTTTTTTGATTTACACAAAAACATTTATGATAATCTGATAACAACAAATGTGCATTTTACACAAATTAAACTAGAATGTAACACAAAGAAATTGCTTTAAGTCACTAAGTTTTATGGTTGGTTATTATAAAGTAACAGCCACCTGATATAAAATTGGGATCTAGAAAAAAATGTTATTATAGCAAAACATAAAATATATGACATTGGCTTTGGGCAGTACATAGGGCCTAGATAAAAGTACTAAAACAATGGCCACCCATATTATATAGTGCTGAAACAATTTGTAATGCAGTCACTTACTGTAATTTAAAATATAGGAAATATATTCAGTGATCTTTTGAAATTGAGCAATAAAATTTTGAAGCAGAATGTTCAAAGTAGCATCTAGTTGTTTGAACAGGTTGAGTACCCCATATGCAAAATGGCTGGAACCAGAAGTATTCTGGCTTTTTATGTTTTTTCAGATTTTGGAATATTTGCAGTCTGTGATCTACCGGCAAGGCAGCAGCGAGGCTGGGGGAGGGGCGCCCACCATTGCAGAGGCTTAAGTAGGTAAACAAAGCTGCTGGGAAGCTCGAACTGGGTGGAGCTCACAGCAGCTCAAGGAAACCTGCCTGTCTCTGTAGACTCCACCCCTGGGGACAGGGCACAGTAAACAATAACAAACACAGCAGAAGCCTCTGCAGATGCAAACGACTCTGTCTGACAGCTTTGAAGAGAGCAGTGGATCTCCCAACACGGAGGTTGAGATCTGAGAAGGGACAGACTCCCTGCTCAAGTGGGTCCCTGACCCCTGAGTAGCCTAACTGGGAGACATCCCCCACTAGGGGCAGTCTGACACCCCACACCTCACAGGGTGGAGTACACCCCTGAGAGGAAACTTCCAAAGCAAGAATCAGACAGGTACACTTGCTGTTCAGAAATATTCTATCTTCTGCAGCCTCTGCTGCTGATACCCAGGCAAACAGGGTCTGGAGTGGACCTCAAGCAATCTTCAACAGACCTACAGCTGAGGGTCCTAACTGTTAGAAGGAAAACTATCAAACAGGAAGGACACCTACACCAAAACCCCATCAGTACATCACCATCATCAAAGACCAGAGGCAAATAAAACCACAAAGATGGGGAAAAAGCAGGGCAGAAAAGCTGGAAATTCAAAAAATAAGAGTGCATCTCCCCCGGCAAAGGAGCGCAGCTCATCGCCAGCAACGGATCAAAGCTGGACGGAGAATGACTTTGACAAGATGAGAGAAGAAGGCTTCAGTCCATCAAATTTCTCAGAGCTAAAGGAGGAATTACATACCCAGCGCAAAGAAACTAAAAATCTTGAAAAAAAAGTGGAAGAATTGATGGCTAGAGTAATTAATGCAGAGAAGGTCCTAAACGAAATGAAAGAGATGAAAACCATGACACGAGAAATACGTGACAAATGCACAAGCTTCAGTAACCGACTCGATCAACTGGAAGAAAGAGTATCAGCGATTGAGGATCAAATGAATGAAATGAAGCGAGAAGAGAAACCAAAAGAAAAAAGAAGAAAAAGAAATGAACAAAGCCTGCAAGAAGTATGGGATTATGTAAAAAGACCAAATCTACGTCTGATTGGGGTGCCTGAAAGTGAGGGGGAAAATGGAACCAAGTTGGAAAACACTCTTCAGGATATCATCCAGGAGAACTTCCCCAACCTAGTAGGGCAGGCCAACATTCAAATCCAGGAAATACAGAGAACGCCACAAAGATACTCCTCGAGAAGAGCAACTCCAAGACACATAATTGCCAGATTCACCAAAGTTGAAATGAAGGAAAAAATCTTAAGGGCAGCCAGAGAGAAAGGTCGGGTTACCCACAAAGGGAAGCCCATCAGACTAACAGCAGATCTCTCAGCAGAAACTCTACAAGCCAGAAGAGAGTGGGGGCCAATATTCAACATTCTTAAAGAAAAGAATTTTCAACCCAGAATTTCATATCCAGCCAAACTAAGTTTCATAAGTGAAGGAGAAATAAAATCCTTTACAGATAAGCAAATGCTTAGAGATTTTGTCACCACTAGGCCTGCCTTACAAGAGACCCTGAAGGAAGCACTAAACATGGAAAGGAACAACCGGTACCAGCCATTGCAAAAACATGCCAAAATGTAAAGACCATCGAGGCTAGGAAGAAACTGCATCAACTAACGAGCAAAATAACCAGTTAATATCATAATGGCAGGATCAAGTTCACACATAACAATCTTAACCTTAAATGTAAATGGACTAAATGCTCCAATTAAAAGACACAGACTGGCAAACTGGATCAAGAGTCAAGACCCATCAGTCTGCTGTATTCAGGAGACCCATCTCACATGCAGAGACATACATAGGCTCAAAATAAAGGGATGGAGGAAGATTTACCAAGCAAATGGAGAACAAAAAAAAGTGGGGGTTGCAATACTAGTCTCTGATAAAACAGACTTTAAACCATCAAAGATCAAAAGAGACAAAGAAGGCCATTACATAATGGTAAAGGGATCAATTCAACAGGAAGAGCTAACTATCCTAAATATATATGCACCCAATACAGGAGCACCCAGATTCATAAAGCAAGTCCTTAGAGACTTACAAAGAGACTTAGACTCCCATACAATAATAATGGGAGACTTCAACACTCCACTGTCAACATTAGACAGATCAACGAGACAGAAAGTTAACAAGGATATCCAGGAATTGAACTCATCTCTGCAGCAAGCAGACCTAATAGACATCTATAGAACTCTCCACCCCAAATCAACAGAATATACATTCTTCTCAGCACCACATCGTACTTACTCCAAAATCGACCACGTAATTGGAAGTAAAGCACTCCTCAGCAAATGTACAAGAACAGAAATTATAACAAACTGTCTCTCAGACCACAGTGCAATCAAACTAGAACTCAGGACTAAGAAACTCAATCAAAACCGCTCAACTACATGGAAACTGAACAACCTGCTCCTGAATGACTACTGGGTACACAACGAAATGAAGGCAGAAATAAAGATGTTCTTTGAAACCAATGAGAAAAAGATAAAACATACCAGAATCTCTGGGACACATTTAAAGCAGTGTGTAGAGGGAAATTTATAGCACTAAATGCCCACAAGAGAAAGCAGGAAAGATCTAAAATTGACACTCTAACATCGCAATTAAAAGAACTAGAGAAGCAAGAGCAAACACATTCGAAAGCTAGCAGAAGGCAAGAAATAACTAAGATCAGAGCAGAACTGAAGGAGATAGAGACACAAAAAACCCTCCAAAAAATCAATGAATCCAGGAGTTGGTTTTTTGAAAAGATCAACAAAATTGACAGACCACTAGCCAGACTAATAAAGAAGAAAAGAGAGAAGAATCAAATCGACGCAATTAAAAATGATAAAGGGGATATCACCACCGACCCCACAGAAATACAAACTACCATCAGAGAATACTATAAACACCTCTACGCAAATAAACTGGAAAATCTAGAAGAAATGGATAATTTCCTGGACACTTACACTCTTCCAAGACTAAACCAGGAAGAAGTTGAATCCCTGAATAGACCAATAGCAGGCTCTGAAATTGAGGCAATAATTAATAGCCTACCAACCAAAAAAAGTCCAGGACCAGATGGATTCACAGCTGAATTCTACCAGAGGTACAAGGAGGAGTTGTTACCATTCCTTCTGAAACTATTCCAATCAATAGAAAAAAAGGGAATCCTCCCTAACTCATTTTATGAGGCCAACATCATCCTGATACCAAAGCCTGGCAGAGACACAACAAAAAAAGAGAATTTTAGACCAATATCCCTGATGAACATCAATGCAAAAATCCTCAATAAAATACTGGCAAACCGGATTCAGCAACACATCAAAAAGCTTATCCACCATGATCAAGTGGGCTTCATCCCTGGGATGCAAGGCTGGTTCAACATTCGCAAATCAATAAACATAATCCAGCATATAAACAGAACCAAAGACAAGAACCACATGATTATCTCAATTGATGCAGAAAAGGCTCTTGACAAAATTCAACAGCCCTTCATGCTAAAAACGCTCAATAAATTCGGTATTGATGGAACGTACCTCAAAATAATAAGAGCTATTTATGACAAACCCTCAGCCAATATCATACTGAATGGGCAAAAACTGGAAAAATTCCCTTTGAAAACTGGCACAAGACAGGGATGCCCTCTCTCACCACTCCTATTCAACATAGGGTTGGAAGTTCTGGCTAGGGCAATCAGGCAAGAGAAAGAAATAAAGGCTATTCAGTTAGGAATAGAAGAAGTCAAATTGTCCCTGTTTGCAGATGACATGATTGTATATTTAGAAAACCCCATTGTCTCAGCCCAAAATCTCCTTAAGCTGATAAGCAACTTCAGCAAAGTCTCAGGATACAAAATTAATGTGCAAAAATCACAAGCATTCTTATACACCAGTAACAGACAAACAGAGAGCCAAATCAGGAATGAACTTCCATTCACAATTGCTTCAAAGAGAATAAAATACCTAGGAATCCAACTTACAAGGGATGTAAAGGACCTCTTCAAGGAGAACTACAAACCACTGCTCAGTGAAATAAAAGAGGACACAAACAAATGGAAGAACATACCATGCTCATGGATAGGAAGAATCAATATCGTGAAAATGGCCATACTGCCCAAGGTAATTTATAGATTCAATGCCATCCCCATCAAGCTACCAATGAGTTTCTTCACAGAATTGGAAAAAACTGCTTTAAAGTTCATATGGAACCAAAAAAGAGCCCGTATCTCCAAGACAATCCTAAGTCAAAAGAACAAAGCTGGAGGCATCACGCTACCTGACTTCAAACTATACTACAAGGCTACAGTAACCAAAACAGCATGGTACTGGTACCAAAACAGAGATATAGACCAATGGAACAGAACAGAGTCCTCAGAAATAATACCACACATCTACAGCCATCTGATCTTTGACAAACCTGAGAGAAACAAGAAATGGGGAAAGGATTCCATATTTAATAAATGGTGCTGGGAAAATTGGCTAGCCATAAGTAGAAAGCTGAAACTGGATCCTTTCCTTACTCCCTATACGAAAATTAATTCAAGATGGATTAGAGACTTAAATGTTAGACCTAATACCATAAAAATCCTAGAGGAAAACCTAGGTAGTACCATTCAGGACATAGGCATGGGCAAAGACTTCATGTCTAAAACACCAAAAGCAACGGCAGCAAAAGCCAAAATTGACAAATGGGATCTCATTAAACTAAAGAGCTTCTGCACAGCAAAAGAAACTACCATCAGAGTGAACAGGCAACCTACAGAATGGGAGAAAATTTTTGCAATCTACTCATCTGACAAAGGGCTAATATCCAGAACCTACAAAGAACTCAAACAAATTTACAAGAAAAAAACAAACAGCCCCATCAAAAAGTGGGCAAAGGATATGAACAGACATTTCTCAAAAGAAGACATTCATACAGCCAACAGACACATGAAAAAATGCTCATCATCACTGGCCATCAGAGAAATGCAAATCAAAACCACAATGAGATACCATCTCACACCAGTTAGAATGGCGATCATGAAAAAGTCAGGAAACAACAGGTGCTGGAGAGGATGTGGAGAAATAGGAACACTTTTACACTGTTGGTGGGATTGTAAACTAGTTCAACCATTATGGAAAACAGTATGGCGATTCCTCAAGGATCTAGAACTAAATGTACCATATGACCCAGCCATCCCATTACTGGGTATATACCCAAAGGATTATAAATTATGCTGCTATAAAGACACATGCACACGTATGTTTATTGCAGCACTATTCACAATAGCAAAGACTTGGAATCAACCCAAATGTCCATCAGTGACAGATTGGATTAAGAAAATGTGGCACATATACACCATGGAATACTATGCAGCCATAAAAAAGGATGAGTTTGAGTCCTTTGTAGGGACTTGGATGCAGCTGGAATCCATCATTCTTAGCAAACTATCACAAGAACAGAAAACCAAACACCGCATGTTCTCACTCATAGGTGGGAACTGAACAATGAGATCACTCGGACTCAGGATGGGGAACATCACACACCGGGGCCTATCATGGGGAGGGGGGAGGGGGGAGGAGGGAGGGATTGCATTGGGAGTTATACCTGATGTAAATGACGAGTTGATGGGTGCAGCACAGCAACATGGCACAAGTATACATATGTAACAAACCTGCACGTTATGCACATGTACCCTACAACTTAAAGTATAATAATAATAAATTAATTTTAAAAAAAATAAATAAATAAAATTGATAAATGAAGAAATGGGATGAAAAAAGAGAAAGAAAATAAATTTATTTGGAGGGAACATAGGAAATAAAGGTTTACTGGGATAAATAAAAGTGCTTAAAAGAGAAACAAAAAAATACAGATTAGTATATTATTTAAATTTACAAAAACACTTTTGAAAGTGATATTAAAAAACAAATTTTGAATGATGTTGTGCACTTTCAATTTAAGCTTTAGATGCAGTCACGAGGTTTTTATGTTCACTCAATGAAAAGACAGTATAAACATATAATGAGCATTTCTAATATTTTTCTAATAAACTTCACAGAAACAATAAAATCTATCATTTAAGTGTCTGAGTCAATGACACTGACAAATATATACACCCATGCAACCATTATCTCAATAGAGATATATAATATTTCCATCTCCCCAAAAGTTTGTTAACTGTTTGATATAATCTCATAAACCCACCAGCTACCACCTCCTGCAACCATTGATTTTGATCTAATTTCTATTGCTATAGGTTAGATTTGCCTGATCTAGATTTTACGTGTTCTCAAGTTTTACATAAATGAAACTATATATCACATGTTCATTTCTTCTAGCTTCTCTCAAAATAATCTTTTGGATTTTCATCAATGTTGTTGTGTGATGCAGAAGTTCATTACTTTTGATTGCTAAGTAGATTTTCTTGCTGGATGATTATACCACAGGTTTTTGTCTTATTCATTCACCTACTGATGGACATGACTTATTTCTAGGTTTCAGCTATGAAAATTCAGGTATTAGAATTTTCTAAACATATTGTGTATATGTGTATATAATGATTTATCTACACATACATATAATAGTAAATTTGTAGTTGTGTCATTCCTAGGTCATATGATAAGTGTATAATTAACATTTTAGGATACTTGCAAAATTACTTTCCAATGTGGTTACACTATCTTATATACTAATCAGCAAATTTAGGAGAGTTCCAATTTTATATCCTTACACCAACATGTGGTACTACCATGTTTTTATTTTTTGCCATTCTAGTGAAATTTAAGTGGTATTAACTTGAATTTATGAACATACTGAGCATTTTTTCATATTTAATAATCTTAAATATGGAATATGGTTTTGTAAAGTATGTCTGCCATTAATTTTGCCCCCTTTTTTGGTTGTTAGTCTTTTATTCTTGACTTCTCAGAGTTATTGATGTACTCTAAAGACAAGAATTTTCTGAGATATATGTGTGCTGAATATTTTTTGTCAGTTATGGTTTTGTGGTTTACATTTTCATTTCTTTTCTTTTTTTTTTTTTTTTTTTTTTTGAGTACAGGCATGATCTCAGCTCACTGCAACCTCCGCCTCCCAGGTTCAAGTGATTCTCCTGCCTCAGCCTCCCGAGTAACTGGGACTACAGGTGTGCACCACCATGCCTGGGTAATTTTTTGTAGTTTTAGTAGAGATGGGGTTTCACAATGTTAGCCAAGCTAATCTTGAACTGTGGTTGACCTCAAGTGATACGCCCGTCTCAGCCTCCCAAAGCTCTAGGATTACAGGCGTCGGCCACGTGCACAGCCAGGTTTTCCTTTTCTTAATGATGCCTTTTAAAGAATAGAATTATTTCATTTTGATTAACTCAAATTATTCAATATTTCCCTTTTTGTTGTTCCTAGAAAACTTTACTTTCTCCAGGGTTACAAAAGCATTCTACTATATTATTTCTAGAAACTTTATTATTTTAGCTTTTATATTTATGTCTATAATTCATTTCAAAATCAAGTATTTTGAACATCATATGTTCTATAAAGCTATCCAATTACTTCAGCACCAAATGTTGAAAAGATTAGCCTTTTGAAAATATGCTGTTTCCATTACCATTTAGTTTACAACGTATTCGAATTCCCTTTGTGATTTTTAAACTGACTCTAGTTTAAATTTGTTTTGGTAAAATAACATACTGTACATAATTTTAATACTTAAAACTTATCGATACTTGTTTTACGGCTCAGTATTTTATCTACATCAGTTAATGTTCAATGAGCACTTTAAAATAATGTACATCTGCTATTGCTTGTCTCACATTCTATAAAGATAAATTAAAGTTGACACTATTGTTCTGGTGTATTCCTGCTGACATTCTCTTTAATGTTATCAATTGTTAAGAGCAGAGTGATAAAATCTTCAATTATATTTGTCGATTTGTTACTTCCTTTAATTCTGTCAGATCTTGTCTTGTATGTTCTGAAGCCTTAAAATTAGATGTAGACACATTTTAAACGACAATGACTTCCTTTATGAAAAGACATTTTGGTTATAAAATATGTCTTTAGTAAATTACTTGTTCCAAATTCCATATTATATATTATTAACATAGCGTTCTAAAAATTAGTGTTTTAGTAGTTAGTGGATAATTTTTTTTCAAGTTTCACACCTTTCTAGTAAAGTGTCCTTCTTGTAGAAAGCATTTTGTTGGATCTCCTGTTTATACTCTGCTTGATGACACCTGACATTTTATTGAATGTTAAAACTAGTTTCATAAATATATTTATATAAGATACTATCATTTGCTATTGATTATACTATCTTTTTACAATTTTTATATGTGTGCATTCTCAAGGATTGAGAACTGTTTAACAGCAAATTTTTAATCTTCTTTATTAGCTATACCTTGTTTTAATTTTTTATTGCTAAACAATTTTTATGAGTTTTATAATATATATCATTAAATTATTAGTCTAACTTCAATAATAATATACCAATTCATATATAATGTAACTAGCTTTAAGCAACATGCTTCCATTTCCCCATCCCATCATTTGTGTTTCTTAAATGTAAACCTTACAAAACATTGTTTTTTTAGAAAACATTTTGAATAAATTTAGGAATATGGAGTACCTTTTCTTCTCTCTCTTCACTGTTTGCTATGTGGTCCAAGTAGGAGTAGCATTAGAATTACTTGGGAGTCTGTTATAATGACAGCTTCTCAGTCCCATCCATATATACTGAATAAAAAACTATATTTTAATAAAATTCTTTTGTTATTTGTATACCTCTTAAAATTCAGAATCAGTCTAATCTATTTTGAATGGCAATTTTCTAGGAAACCTAATGATCATTAAGGACTAACCAAATGAGTCCTTTGGTACTATCAAAGCTACGGCATTTAAGAGAAGGATTTTCTTTTTTTTTTTTTTTGACATTTTTAATTTAAATTTATTTTATAAAACATTGACATAAATTTTATTAATTATAATTTTTTTAAAAATTTATTTATTATTATTATACTTTAAGTTGTAGGGTACATGTGCATAACGTGCAGGTTTGTTACATATGTATACTTGTGCCATGTTGGTGTGCTGCACCCATCAACTCGTCATTTACATCAGGTATAACTCCCAATGCAATCCTTCCCCCCTCCCCCCTCCCCATGATAGGCCCCGGTGTGTGATGTTCCCCTTCCTGAGAGAAGGATTTTCTAGTTCCTTTGAGAGATTTTTAATTTCTTCACTTTAAAAGTAAGCCTCTTTTCCAGATTTATTCAGAGCATTTTCAATTTAACTGTACCTTATATATCATCATCCCTCCTACAATAAATATAGCTAAATTCAATTTCATTACCAGTTTTTCAGAGATAATTATTTACTTTATTACAAGTGAGTCATTAGGTTCTCACATAAATTTGACTAAAAGAAAAAGACTATCTTATTTCTTAAGTCTGAATCAAAGTGCTTGTAAATATCTGGGAGATGGAAGTTAACCATCAAAGATTTATATTCTGCACGCTGGTCTTTCAGAAAGGAGGTAAGCCATCCATAATGCTATATAACTGCAATGAGAAGACTGGTACATTAGTCTCCTGATGAACCAGGGCAGCGACTTATACTGCCTGAATTATAAATGCTGAAGCGGTAAAATAGGACAAGAAGTCATGTTTCTGTAACATTGTGTTGTTGCAACCACACCCCCTGATCGTATCAGGGAAGTCTTTGATATTCGCTCATGTAGTAAAATTTGCAGGAGCAAAACAGGGTTGTTGGCCAATATTCTGCCAGTTCTTTATACCATTGAAAGTACTGGTATTTACCTAAAAAATAGTTAATGCTAATGTGTGCTAGGCTTAATACCTAGGTGATGGGCAGCAAAACACCATGGCACATGTTTATCTATGTAACAAACCTGCACATCATGAACATGTACCCCGGAACTTAAAATAAAAACTGCAAAGCCGGGGTTTAGAACACTTTACTGGAGTTTGACATCTATCTTTCCTTGATTCCTATGTGTTTTCTCAAAGTGTTCTAAGAATAACGGACATTTACTAATGCTCTTCTCTCTATGCCAGTGCTAAAAACACACGGTTCAAAGTGTTTTCTTCGACTACGTCAACTTTTTCAGTTATAAAATATTTTTCCTGTGTGCTATTTGCTCCACTATATAAATTAATATCTTCATTCAGAGAATAATCATTAAGGTTCTATAGATATGTCAGAAACTTTACTGGATATTGAGTAAATTATAGGGTTTTTTTAGACACAAAATTGAAAAGACGATATCTCTGACCTCAAAGTAGTCATAATCAATTGGGGAGATAATAAGAAAATAATTGAAAATATGATGAATGAAAAATGAAAATTAAATTTAAGAAACAAATGATGGGATATTCAAAGTTTATGCAAGTTGAAGGAAATTAAAGTCCAGCCAGATCTGAAGAGTCTATGTCATTTTTTAACATTGAGGAGGTGGTAAGTAAATGTATTGCCATCCCTCCCCAGTTATGATACAGACTTTTTCCTCCCCACAATACAACAGCGACCAAGTAGGCTACACATTTCCTAACAATTTCTGAAATATTAAAAAAATAGAAAAACAAAACAAAAAAGTAATTTGGAAGAGTTATTATGTGACTCTCATACCATATTTTTCCCGTCTTGGTGTAAGGATCCTATTCCTTCATGATTCTTGTCATGTAGCAATGGCAAAACCAATTCATAACAAGGTCATAGGAGTTTTCCATAAAGGTCCAAAACCCAAGAAAACTCCTGGATGGTGCACAGCAAGAAAAACTGAATTCCTTATTTTTTGCCTTGGAATCATACTTCTTGCACTTTCTCTCTGTTCATAGATTTGTTGTCTTGCCTTGAGCCCTAAAAAGTACTTCAGAGAACAATGTTTCAATAAAAACACATTTATTGAGTTCTGATTTATCCTATTTTAAATAACATCATAATAGGTAAAGTAACAATCTAGCTATGCGTAAACCAAGTTAGGCCTATTTCGCTTCATTTTTAACTATTTATTCAGCTCAAGGACAAAAGGGAATATTGGCTTGCTGTCTTATTTTTTCTGTATTTTCTATGAAAAATCATCCTAACAAGAAATCACAGGCAGTCAACCATCCACAACTTTACAGACTTAAACAGACACAAACATACATGTGTTCAAGAATAAGGGTTATACCGGCCGGGTGCTGTGGCTCACGCATGTAATCCCAGCACTTTGGGAGGCCGAGATGGGCGGATCATGAGGTCAGGAGATCAAGACCATCCTGGCTAACATGGTGAAATCCCGTCTCTACTAAAATACAAAAAAAAAAAAAAAAAAATTAGCTGGGTGCACGGGTGCCTGTAGTCCCAGCTGCTTGGGAGGCTGAGCCAGGAGAATGGCGTGAACCCGGGAGGCGGAGCTTGCAGTGAGCCGAGATGGCGCAGAGCGAGACTCCACCCCCCGACAAAAAAAAAAGGGTAATACCAAGACAAGAAAAGAGTCTAAATTCTGTATTTAAGAAAAAGAACTTCAATTTATAATTTTATAGGTAACTATAGTTCATCCAGAACTATAGATTATTTTTACAATTTCCCTTTGCATCTTTTAACTTTGCTATCCCCAAAGTAAGAAATTCTGTAAATTTAGTTCTATGTCATAGTAATTTTATCTTTTAAATTTTGTAATTTAAAAAATACTTTTAAAATATTTTTATTACAGATTAGCAATTATGTAGAATTAACATTAATTTGAACAGCTTCTTTTTACTCAATATTTCCTATACTTGTCTCACTTTCATTAATGTAAATCCTCCAACTTCATCCTTCTTTTTCAAAATTGTTTTGATCATTTGAAATCCCTTGAGATCCCACATGAATTTTAGGACAGATTTTTCAATTCATACAAACAATTTCACTGAGATTTTAGTAAGAATTACAGTGAATCTGTAGATTGTTCTGTTTAGTATTGATATCTTTTTTTTTTTTTTTGAGATGGAGTCTCGCTCTGTTGTCCAGGCTGCAGTGCAATGGCGTGATCTCAGCTCACTGCAAGCTCCACCTCCCAGGTTCATGCCATTCTCCTGCCTCAGCCTCCCGAGTAGCTGGGACTACAGGTGCCTGCCACCACGCCCGGCTAATTTTTTTATTTTTTATTTTTTTTTGTATTTTCAGTAGAGACGGGGTTTCACCGTGTTAGCCAGGATGGTCTTGATCGCCTGACCTCATGATCCACCTGCCTCAGCCTTCCAAAGTATTGATATATTAATAGTATTAAGAACACAGAAGACCTTTCCATTTATTTGTCTTTAATTTCAGCAATGTTTCATAATTCTCAGTGTACAAGTCTTTCATCCCCTGGATTAAGTTTAATCCTCAATATTTTGTTCGTTTCAATGCTGTTATAAATGAAGTTATTTTCTTTTCCTTTTGGTATTGTTCATTGTCAGCATACAGAAATGCAAGTGATTTTTGCATGCTAATTTTGTATCCTGCAATTTTGTCAAATTTGTTTATAGTTCTAGTGTGTGTGTGTGTGGGGGGGGGGGGGGGTGGGTGGGTGAGTGTTATTGATGGTTTTCTAAATATAAGCTCCTGTCATCATCTGGAAACAGATCATTTTACTTCTTCCATTTCAATTTGAATGCCTTTTATGTCTCCTTATGGCTGAATTTCTTTGGCTAGAACTTCCAATACAATATCAAATAGAAGTGGAGAATGTGAGCATACTCTGTCTTGTTCCTGATCTTAGAGGAGAAAGCTTTCAGTCATTAATCATTGAGTATGATGTTCACTTTTGCCCTTTATTATTTTGATGTAGTTGTTTCTATTTCTGTATCATTCAGTGATTTTATTATAAAGGAGTGTTAAATTCTGTCAAATACTTCCCATGCATCAATTGAAATGATCATGTCATTTATTTCCCCCTTCATTCTGTTCACATAATGTACTAAATTGATTTAATTTCATATGTTGAAGCATTCTTGTGTCCCAGGAATAAATTCCAATAGGTGAGTAGGTATAATTATTTTAAGATGTTGCAGGATTTTGCTAGTATTTTGTTGAGGAGTTTTGCATCAATATTAATCAGAAGCATTGGTCTCTAGTTTTCTTGTAGTGTCTTCATCTGGTTTTGTTAAGAGGGTAATGCTCACCTCATAAGATGAGTTGGGTAATATTCCTCCACTTTAAATTGTTGGAAGAGTCTGAGAAGTAATGGTGTTAGTTCTTTAAATGCTTTCTAAAATTTACTAGTGAAGCCATGTAGTCCTTCTCTTGGTTGGGATATTTTTAATTACTGATTTAATTTCTTTATTAGTTGTAGGTATATTCAAGTTGCTTTTATTTACTCATGACTCAGTTTTAATCGGTTTCGTGGTTTTAGGAATATGTCTATTTCATCTAGGTTATTGCTATTATTTGAATATTGTCCCTCCAAAATTAATGTTGAATCTTAATCTCCAATACAACCGTATTAAGAAGTGAGGCCTTTAAGAGTGATTAGGCCAGGAGGGCTGTGCTCTCATGGATGGGATTAGTCCCTTGAGGAAAGGACTGTAGAGAAATAGCAGCTTCCTTTTTTCCCCTTTGTTTTGCCACGTGAGGATACAGGGTTCAAGGTGCCTTCTTGGAAACAGACGGGGCCCTCACCAGACACTGAACCTGCCAGTACTTTGATCTTGGACTTCCCAGTCTCCACAACTATGAGAAATAAATTTCCATGATTTATAAATAACCCAATATTTAGTATTTTGCTGTAGAAGCACAAAGAAAGTAAGAAAATTATCCAATCTGTTGGCATAAAACTGTTCATAGTATACTCTCATGATCCTTCTTAGTTTTATGAAATGGTACTAATGTCTCCATTATTTTTTCTGATTTTAACAATCTGGGTCTTTTCTCTTTTTTGTCTGACAATATGGCTAACTGTTTGTCAATGTTGTTGATATTTTGAAGAACTTTAAATTTTGTCTATTATTTGTTAATGGCTATTTTGTTTATCTGTGTGCTAATTTTTATTACTTCCTTCCTTCTGCCAGTTTTGGGTTTAGTTTGCTTTTGGTGTTCAGAATACCAGTATCAATTCTACTGTCAATATGATGCTCATTCTTCTCTCTCTCTCCTCTCTCTCTCTTAGAAATTTTAAGAGTTTTCTTTATTTTTTTATAAGCATTTAGAAATTTGTTTGAAGCTATTTTTGCATTTTCATTTTTTCTTGCTTTTGGCACTATGCTCTATATTACTTTCTTCAATCCTCTCATTTTATTCTTTCTTTTTGTTTAGGGCATAAATTCTGAAAATTGTAGTTATATATTTATTGGTTTACCTCACATGCACTGTAGTTCTTGATCTTCTATTATTTTATGTATGTGAATTATAGCTTTTTAATGGTAGTCTAATAATTTAAGAGATTAGATTTTCGGATTTTTTTCTGGAGGAGAAAGGCTGCCTTTGTTTCTTGAAATTCAGTAACTAGCTACCTCAGAGAAGCAACTACCCACGCAGGAGTAGACTAAGTAATTTATTTGGGAAAATACCTGTGAAGGATACTGCAGAAGCAATTAGAGAAAGTGAAGCCTAAAAAGTGCAAAGTAGGTATGACAATAATGGAGGAGAGAGATGGAAGGCAAATGGAAGAGACAGGTAGATCACAGACTGCAGCGCAGTTCTAAGAAAGATTTAACAAGGCTGCTGGAAAGTCCTTAAGACAGTATCATCTGGTGGAGGAGTCCTGCCCTGGGCAAGAATGGGCCTAATACCCCTGCTATGCTCAGACATGAGCTGCAAGCAGCTTGCAGAAAGTATGCGCTCAGCCCAGACACATTTGTGAACCCGGGAGGACAACAGCAGACATATCATTCAACAATATTTCTTGCAGCGATGGATATGAGCAGCATATTTCCCCATTTGCCATACCTGGGATAATACACAAACTCATCAATCATAGTGTGACTCTTCTTTCTTTCAAAGAAATTGTAGCTTGAAATTCATGATCAATTCAGCGGCCATTTATCCCACCATATGCTTAGAATTGTAGATTCTCCTGGGTTTGTTTCTGTCTTTATATTGATCATTTAGTTACTTCTTAAAATTTCTTGTCAATTAATGCCTAAATTCTTTTTTTGCATGCATTTATAAATGCGTTACTTTATGTTTGTAGGGTATTTTTTTCTTTTACAGGATTGTATGTGGATACACTAGTATGCTTATACCAATTTTTTGAGCCTATATTTTGAGCCAATATTACATAACAAGTATATCTATCTATCTAAGTATAGATACTTGCTTTTGCATAATAAGGAATGTTCATCTAAACCAATGGGACCTTTTTCAAAATACTCATGGCTGAGACCCATTGTAGAGATGCCTGAAATTGGTATTACTTACACAATTTGTGAGTACCAATGCAAAGCGAAAATGTTGATCTCCTTTAAAAAATAAAAGTATTATAACACAGCAACCACAGAACATTAAACCAAGTGTGGGGGTGCTTTAAGCATGGGTAAGGATTAGCATTTACTTCTCCAAGTGGAATGTGACTATCATCAATTACTCAAGAAATTCAGTTACCCAAAATGTTTAAAAGTGCTTGCTATGAAAAGGAATCAGCCAATGAAAAAAAAACCACAGAAAATAGCTGCATAAAACTAGAGAAGCAAATATCTG
Organism: Macaca mulatta; assembly: GCF_049350105.2. Lineage (NCBI taxonomy): Eukaryota > Metazoa > Chordata > Mammalia > Primates > Cercopithecidae > Macaca > Macaca mulatta. Next base: position 99,724,422 of record NC_133419.1, on the reverse strand, counting down.
CAGGTTAGCCTACCCTTTCTGATATTAACAAGAAAAGTAAGAGTCCATATTCCTAATCATATAAAATAGGAAAGTAATTCCCTTCAAAGGAAAATAAAATAGGATAAACTCCGTATTAAAAAATGGTACATCAGGAATTTTTTCATCAAAGACCAAGGCCTACATAATTAAACTCCAAAAGCCCCAAACTATGTGCAAATTTCATGTGATAAAAACACATATGAAACCAATGGGTTCTATGTTCCTGAAATTAAAAAAATAGTAATTATTATTTCCATAGCCTCACTGCTAATAAATCAAGGATTGAGTGTTTTGACAGGTGTAGTTATGGAATGAATTATATTTATTTATAGTTTTGAAATAAGTTTTGGGCCACTAACTTTAGAAAAGATGGTACAATTAAATGGCACAATCACAGCACTATGGTTGAGGCTGTTTTTCCTCTATCTTTTTTCTGGTGTAGTCACTCATGTTTATTTTCATACTCATCCAAGCCCTAATAATGAACACATTCACAGACCCAGATATATGACTGGGGTTTTTGTTATATGATTTATATTATAGTCTTGACTTTTATTCCCCTGAAATCACTTGCTGGCAGGATGGGCTTCCAAATACACACTGGAATTATTAGGAAGTGTGGATTATGTATAGTATTACCTAAAGCCTATTCCCAGACGTAATATTAAAACGATGGATATTGATGCAAGTAAGAACCACCTCACCTTACCACTTCATGTTTTATTCCAGATGTATGATGCTGCTATGAGTCTGATATACAAACTGGTAAGTTGTTCAAATTCCAAGAGCAAAAGTAGTTTTAATATAAATTTCACTCTAGGCAACTATAACATTAAAATGTACTAAGAATGGGAATGTTAAACTATAAAATTTAAAAGTATTAGAAAGGTAATAAAACCAAATGTTTGGAGGCACAGTATTTCTCTATTTTTATGTATATAATATGTAATAAGAAATATAATACTACAAGAAGGCAGATAACAGAAAAGAGAGTGAAGTAAAATAGAGCTTGCCAGAAAAAGAGGCAATGCATCAGTTTATCAGACACAAAGAAAAATAAAGTAGAAGAGTTTGTGTGTGGCAAGGAGAGGTTTAAACATCAGGAGATAGTGGCTCTATCCTCTAACACATGCAAACCAATCAGTGCCCTGGAACTCAATCAATTGCCATCTATTCTCTGTTCCTGTAAGTATTAAAGTTAAAAGAGACCTCAATCTACAAAGTCTATTCAGTCACATAGTAGGCTGTAGATTCCAGGATTGTTTTTAGAATATTAAATTGAAACATTTTGCAAAGTATGTTTACGAAATAAGTTACCATATAACAAATTAAAACTTCTGTTAAGAAATACCATAAAGAAAACTTATAAACGTATTTAACCTGTAATAACCTATAAATCTTCAAATATGCAATTGATGTAGGCATTTAATAATACAAACTCCCCTATTAGCACTGATTTTGTTGTATTCCAGAGGTTTTAGTATTGTTTCCATTTTCATTCATTTAAAATATTTTTAAAATTTCCATCTTGATTTCATTAACCCAAAGATTCTTCAAAAGCAGGTTGTTGAAACAAATAAAAAGTATTCAAATTAGAAAACAAGAAGTAAAATTATCTCTGTTTACTGACAATATGACCTTTTATCTAGGAAACCCTAAAAACGCCACCAAAAAACTCAGATTTGGTAAATGAATTCACTAAAGTTTCAGGATACCAAATCAATGTGAAAAATCAGTAATATTTCTATATACCAATAACAATTAAATGGAGAACCAAAAACAAGAAGGCACTCATGTATTCATAACCAAAAACAAATTAACTAGGAATATATTTAACCAAGGAGGTGAAAGACCTCCCCAAGGAAAACTACAAAATGCTGATGAAATAAATTGTAGATGACACAAAAACAAATGGAAAAACATCCCATGCTCACGGATCAAAAGAATTAATATCATTTTAAATGACCATATTGCCCAAAGCAACCTACAGATTCAATGCTATTGCTATCAAATTACCAATGTTATTTTCCACAGAATTAGGAAAAACAATTCTAAAATTCTCATAGTACCAAATAAAAGCCCAAATAGCAAAAGCAATCCTAAGCAAAAGAAACAAAGCTGAAGACATCCCATTACCTAACCTCAAGTTATAATGCAAGGCAACACTAACTAAACAGCAAGGTACTACAATAAAAATAGACACATAGATCAATGACACAGAACTGAGCACCTAGAAATAAAGCCACATTTTACAGTCAATTAATCTTTGACAATGTCAACAAAAACATACACTGGGAAAAGAACAATCTTTTCCATAAAATGTACTTGGAAAATCGGACTGCCATATGCAGATGAATAAATGGACTGGACTCTCGTTTCTCACCACAAAGAAACATCAACTCAAGATGGATTAGAGACTTAAATGTAAGACCTGAAAATATAAAAATCTTAGAAGAAAATCTAGGAAAAAATACTTCTGGACATTGGTCTGGGCAAAGAATTGATGACTAAGAACTCAGAAGCACAACAACAAAAAAAAGAAAAATTGATAATAGGGCTTAAACTTCGAAACTAGATAGCTAATAATAATAATAATGATAATAATAATAGTCAAGAGAGTGAAAGGACAACCTGCAAAATGGGAGAAAATATTTGCAAAGTATGCATCCAACATGGGACCAATTTATAAGGAATTCAAACAATTCAACCAAAAATGTATAATAACCTTATTAAAAAGTGGGCAAAGGACATAACTAGAGACATACAAATGGTCAACAGCCATATGGAAAAGGACTCAACATCACTAATTATCAGATAAATGCAAACTAATATCACAATGAAATGAAATATTATATTAAATCAGTCAGAATGTCTATTATCAAGGAGTCAAAAAAAAAAAAAAACAGATGCTGGCAAAGATGTGAAGAAAACTGAACACTTCTACACTGTTGGTAGAAATGCCAATTAGTAGCCTTTATGAAATACAGCAAGGAGATTCCTCCAATAACTAAAAATAGAACTACCATTTGATCCAGCAATCCTACTACTTAAGTATCTATCTAAAAGAAAAGGAATTATGTCATAAAGATACCTGTAACTGTATTTTTCTAACATCACTATTAGCAGTAGCAAATATATGGAATCAACATAGGTGTCAATCAATGGATGACTGAATAAAGAAAATGTGGTATTGGATAGGGAAATGTGGTATGTATTGGATTAAAAACTTTGATATAAATACCAATGGATGATGGGATAAAGAAAATGGAATACTATTCAGCCATAAAAAGGAATGAAATTATGTCTTTTGCAACAACATACAGTCAAGTGAAACTATTCTGAAAGTGTAATACTGCATTTTATCACTTATAAGTGGGGGCTAAATAATGTGTGTACATATGGACATAGAATATGGAATAGTTATAGGAGACTCAGAATGGTGAGAAGAGAAGCAGGGTGACTGATGAGAAATTACTTAATGAATAAAATGTACATTATTCAGGTGATACATACACCAAAAGCAAAGACTTTACCACTACACAATATAATCATATAATAAAATTGCACTTATAGCCTTTAAATTTATACAAATAATAAATACTGTTTCTGTGTCTAGTTTTATTGGAATTCTAGATGATAGATTTTTAAATATTGAGGTGTAACTGTTTTTAAAGCTATCATTTGTTGAACTCTTACTTCATATTAAGTTTGTACTAAAGTTACACTTACATTAGAATAATACATATGTAATTTAATTCTAATAGTAATCCTGAGCATTAAGTATTAACAGGCCTATTGTACAGATGAGAAAATGAAGGCACAATATAATTAAACAAGTCTTTAGGCCATTCTTTGGAAAATACTTTAGCAAATGGGAGTGTTAGAGAAGTTGATCATAACTCAACATTTTTTACTCAAAGACATGTTGGATATTACCAGGGAAAAAAGCAATTGCATAGAAATAAATAGAAAGTTATGAATAAATTATTTAAAAACTATTTATAAATTTTCAATATGAAAGTCTGCTCTGTTGGTTATCTTTTGTTGAATTTAATGTAAAATTCCATATATCTGAAATAGATATCTCTAATTATGACTATATAATGTATTAAAGCTAGAAATCAGATTAATCTTTCTTTAAATTATGACAGAAATGTTGATGGGGAATATTAAGAACCCATGAGACTCTGGGCTTGCTTATATTTCATAAGATAATAATTTTTCCCAAAAAAGATGTATAGTTGAGGTTAATGATTCCATACATTATTCATCAATGCAAGTGCTCTGATGACTGTATGTTAGTAAATGAATATACAATTGGCCCTCAAAATCTGTGGTTTCCAAATCTGTGGATTCAACCAACTATAGATCAAAATTTTTCCAAAAATAAAAAAGGATGTTTGCATCTATACTGAACATGTACAGACTTTTAATTGTCATTATTACATAAACAACTTGATACAACAATTATGGACTGGACTCTTGTCTCTTACCACACACAAACATCAACTCAAGATGGATCAGAGGTTTAAATGTAAGACCTGAAAATATAAAAATCCTAGAAGAAAATCTAGGGAAAAAATACTTCTGGACATTTGTCTAGGCAAAGAATTGATAACTAAGACCTCAAAAGCCCAAGAACAATAAAATAAAATGAAAAATAGATCGTGGGGCTTAAACTTCAAATCTGCACAGCATTTAAATTATACCAGGTATTATAAATAATCTGAAGATGATTTAAAGTATACTGGAGGATGTGGTTAGGTTATATGCAAATATACCATTTTATGTAAGAGATGAGTATTGTAGATTTTGGTGCCCATTGGGGTCCCAGAACCAATCCTCCATGGATAACAATGATAAAGTGTATTTATATTTTCACATGATTTGTAACACAACATATGACTTTCAACTAAATATATGTACAAACATAAAATGCAAAAAGAAAAAGTTGGTTAAAATACATCAAGTTGTTAAATTAACCCACATGCAGTTAGTATGTATTCTGGGTTAAATTATTACATGTCAGTTTGTAAGCACTATGAAACTCATTGTAGATATAAGCAATTTAAAATGTTTAATAAAGCCTAGATTGTGCTATTATAATTAATTTGAGTACTATTTTCTTTCTGAAGATAATGTACAAGGGTTCCTTTAAAAAGTTCATAAAAAATGTGCATTATTAAAAAAAATATATGTATGGGCTTCAAAATGTTTTCCATCAAAATAAACTCGTACATACTTGTTATAACACAACTGAACGGGATCTAGCTTGAGGCACTAAACAGAATAAGACATCACTCTGAAAAGGCTTCTGTTGGAGCAGCACAAATTCTGCTAAAATTGAAGCAAGAATAAACATGAAATTTGGGTGGAAGAGTGGGGAAATAATGCTTTATTAGAAGTTTATAGGGGCAATGCCCCATAGAAATCAGCAGTTTACAGATAGATAACTCATTTTAAGAAGGGGTAAGACAATGTTGAAGATGAATTCTGCAGTAGTACATCATCAACACTAATTTCCAAAGGAATAAGTAATCTTTATAATTCCCTGATTGAGAAGAACGGATGATTAACACCACAAACAGTAACCCACAGCATAGACATTTCAATTGGCTCAGCGTACACAATTGTGTCAAAAAAATTAAAGTTCAGCAAACTTTCCACATGATGTGTGCCAAAGCTATTACATCAAGATTAGCCATAGGCAATAGTGGAGACTTTCATTGAAATTTTAAATAAATAGGGTCAAGATCCTTGAGAATTTTTTCAAATAACTGTAACAAGAGATAAAACATGTTTACCAATATGGTCCTGAAAACAAAAACATAATCAAAGCAATGGCTACCAAGCATGGAAGTTGTTAAGTCAATGCAAAAGTGGATTGTTCAAGAACAAAGGACATGACAATAGTTTACTTAGTATGCTGAAAGCATTTACCTTGATGGCCCTTTAGAGAGCCCAAGAATGATAACATCTGCTCATTATGAGAGTTTTTTGAGAAAGATAGTTAAAGCTTTAGCAGAAAAATGCCCAGATAAACTTCCCTGGAGAGTCCTTCTCTACCACAACAATGCTCCTGCTCATTCCTTGCATTAAGGAAGAACAGATTTGTGAAAATTTCTATTATAAAACTTTAGCTATCCACCTTACTGTTATGATTAGGTTCCTTCTGATTTATTTTTAATTCCTAATATTAAAACAGCTGGAAAGGACACCCATTGTTTTTCGGTTAATAAGGTAAAGACGACTGCATTCACATGATTAAATTCTTCATCTCTTCAGGATGAACTAAACAGCTGGTATCATCACTTACAAAAACATCTTGTCCTTGATAGAGTTTATGTTAAGAAATAAAATTTAGATAGAGTTAAAAACAAAAACCATATGATCATCTCTATAGATGCAGAGAAAGCATTCAATTAAAGTTCAGTATCCAATAATGTTCAAGTGAAGAAGGAAATCAACAAGGTAATCCCATTTACAATAGCCACACACACACAAAATAAAACATCTAGGAATATGTTTAATCAAGAAGGTGAAAGATCTGTATGAGGTGAATTACTAAACACTGCTGAAAGAAACTACAGACAATACACATGAATGAAAAATAATTTCATGCTATGTGTTGGAAGAATCAATCTTGAGAAACGCCCTTAATGCCCAAAGCAATCTACAGATTCAACACTATCTCTATGAGTTTAACAATATTATGTTTCAATGAATTAGAAAAAAAAATCAATTTATATGCAACCAAAACAGAGCCTGAATAGCCAAAGCAATTTAAAGCAACAGAATAAAGTCAGAGGCATCACATTTCCTGACTTCAAACTATACTACAAGGCTACAGTAACCAAAACAGCATGGCACTCGTATAAAAATTGACACGAACACGAATAAAACAGGAGAGACTCCTGAAATAGTCTAGAAATAAAAGCCACACACTTACAACTAACTGATATTCAACAAAGCAGACAAAAACAACAAGGAAAGGACACCCTATTCAATAAATCATTCTGGGAAAACTGGTTAGCAATATGCAGAAGAAAGAAACTGGACACCTACTTCTCACCATACACAAAAATTAACTTAAGATGGATTAAAGCCTTAACTGTAAGACCACAGACTATAAAAATCCGAGTAGAAAACCTAGGAAATACTCTTCTAGACATTGGCCTAGGCAGATAATTTACGATGAAGACCTCAAAAGCAAATGCAACAAAATGAAAAATGGACAAATGGGACTTCTGATTAAAGAGCATCTGCACAGTGAAATAAACTATCAACAGAGTAAACAGACAATTACAGAATGGGAGACAATATTTTCAAACTATGAATCTATGAGTAAAGTAAAGTAACCTAGTGCAGAGAAATAGAAGGCATGGGCCATTGACTCCACACCTCACCAAATAATGACTGATTTCCATATGAAAATATTCTGTCATCCAAAACAAAATATCTATTATAACATTGATGATTTTTATTATCTACATTGAAATGCTTTCCAAGTTATTTCCAAGGATAAAGAAAAATACTAGCATACTATTTTTTTTTTTTCCAAATGATCCTCTCTCTCTCACTTCCATACAGTCCTCCTAAAAGAGACATTGTTGGCAAATTTTTCCTTGAAAATATATTTCACCACATGACCAGAAACACTAGAAGGATAAGAAGTAGAAAGAGGAAATGTAATGTACTCTACTGTTTTTTTTTGTTGTTGTTTTTTTTTTTTTTTTTTTTTTTTAAGATAGAGTTTCGCTGTTGTCACCCAGGCTGGAGTACAATGGTGCCACCTTGGCTCACTGCAATCTTTGCCTCCTGGGTTCAAGTGATTCTCCTGCCTCAGCCTCCCAAGTAGCTGGGATTACAGGCATGCACCACCATGCCTGTAAAAACACTCTTATATTTTTAGTAGAGACTGGGTTTCAATATGTTGGCCAGACTGGTCTCAAACTCTTGACCTCAGGTGATCTGCCTGCCTCAGCCTCCCAAAGTGCTGGCATTAGAGGCCTGAACGACCACGTCTGGCCTTCTATCTATTTTCAACTTGTAAAATGTGCCATCCACAGCAAGGTGTCAATGTAATTACAGTGGAGGGTGGGTTCACAACACAAAAAATTTATTATAAAGAACAAGATGAGAATGTTGGAAATGCAAGATTACTGTAGTAAGTACGTATTTTGATTCCTGTGACTGTTTTTGAGACTGTATAAGTAATGTATATTTCATGTGCACAATCTGAACAAAAATATAACAAAATTTTTAAAGCCAAAAATATTCCCAAATGTTTAATAGATCTTGACTTTTGTAGGTGGGGTGGTGGGGTCAAGGCAGAGAGAATGAATGAGAAAGAGGTCAGATGAATTATTCTTCTCTGAGGAGGCTTAAATTTTGGATTTAGGCTTTGTTTTACTCCTAGCTCTGTGATGTGATCCTTATGTATAGGGCCTGGCCATTTTTTCTAGGGGTTCCTCCTTCTGGAGACTCAAATGAAAGCCAACCGCTCTTAACAAGTCTTTGCCACATTGTCAGGTTTTCAATACTTTTTCTCCCCCAGGATGTGCTGAAATGTCTTTACTCTTCAGCTTCCCAGCTGGAATTTTTTGCTATGCTTTATGAATACTTGCTTTGTACATGGCTGAGCTTATAGCTCAGGTGACTGTAAGCAGGTGGTCTGTAAGCAGCATTCATGGAGCTTTTCTGCATTTCTGTCTTCTCTAGGATTTTGCCCTTTAATTCCAGCCACTTTACCAATTTCCAAACTCTGTTCAGTCCAGTAAAACTGCTACTTTCTAAATGGATTACCTTTCCTTTTTATGCTGAGATTTAGAAAATATGACATTAGGTTTAAAAAAGTAGATGTGAACCTGGAGCTTATTTCAGATGTTGTCTTTTTTTTTTTTTTTTTTTTTTTTTTTTGAGGAGTCTCACTCTGTTTCCCAGGCTGGAGTACAGTGGTGCCATCTTGGCTCACTGCAACCTCTGCCTCCCGGGTTCAAGTGATTCTCCTGTCCCAGCCTTCTCAGTAGCTGGGATTACAGCTGCACACCACCACACCAGGCTGATTTTTGCATTTTTAGTAGAGACAAGGTTTCACTATGTTGGCCAGGCTGGTCTCGAACTCCTGACCTCAGGTGATCCACCCACTTTGGCCTCCCAAAGTGTCAAGATTACAGGTGTGAGCCACCGCGCTTGGCCATTGTCCTTTTTTCATTCATCATAACCTTCAATCCTGCATGCCTTGCTTTTTCTCCAATGTCCTAATTGTTTTATACATTTTTATTATACGTATTTTGACCAATTGCTAACATTCTTCTGTGGCTATGTCAGCCTAATATAAGCTTCTTCATTTTTCCCAGGGCCTAAAAATATTTTTTAAACATTTTAATCTATTTTCTTTCAATTTAAACATTCCATATGTCTGTAATTGATTTTCGTGAATGGCTAGACGTAAAGGATTCAAATTCCTCTTTCCTGATTTTGATAATTAATTCCATCAGCACTATTTCTCATATAATTTATCCATGAATTCCCAACTAAGCTGTAATGCCACTTTTGCCATATGTCAATTTTTCTAATATGCATGTTTGAGCTTGAATCAGGACTTCCTTACATCTTTGTCTTAGCTATCTTAATTTTAAAATATTTATTTCTAAGGTTAAATATATTGTTAGGACATATTTTCTTACCTAGCAATTCTTCAAGAAGAATTCACAAATTTAAATTGAATTACTTCATGTATATTTTAGTTAGTAAGCTAGAGGGTGGTTACATGGGTATTTATTAATTTACATATATTTATCTATAATATTCAGAATTAAAAGCTCTGATATATTTTATGTATGTATATGTATATGTATGTTTGTATTTATAAAATATGTCATTTGATTAACTCAATATACACCCATATATATGTGCATACATTCCATTCTCTTCCTCATTTCAGTATAGCAATTGTCCATGCGATCTATAATTTTTCATACTATTGATGACATTCTAATATTCAATGGTATGCTTGCATTATATATTTACCTATATTCTGTATACATTTTTTTCCACTCATAATAAAAGTGTCAGGTGAGTATGATTTTCACATATATATTTTCTTTGAGGAAATTAAAAGCTATTGTACTATCATATTTGCCATTCCTATTTGTAATGTTAAAATGCCCCCCCCAAAAAATTCAACTAGCAGTATTCAAAAATTGCCTATTTTCTGAGTATTATCTTTGTTGACTTTTCACCAGTATGATTAGCAACAAAAAAATATAGCTTGGATTTACATTATAACTACCTGTGTGGGAAAATTGATTTTCAAATGTTTAGAGATATCACTCTTTTAAATTCTTTTTTCCTGTATAATTATTGATTGTATAGGAAATTATTGTCAAATGAGAAATAAATGCATATAAATACACCATCTCTGTGTACTTGACTCAGTCTATTTTCAGAGACATATCATAGTTGAAAGCACTTCATTTACATGATAGGTCTACACAGTATATTGGACTCTCTTACTCTCAGGGCAGCTTCTGCTGCCAATGTTCATTCCTCAATTACTGTCATCTTTGGATTCAGGCCGTCAGGATCCATAGAACCACTCTGACTCAAGTGATTTCCTCATCAGCTCCTGCTGTGTTTTGTGCATGAAATCTTAATCAGTGTGCTCCATCTTTCTTTATAACCCAAACCTCAAATTTAACATAATTATTCTGTACCATCTCTTGTCTACTGATTAGATAGAAGCATTGACATACAATTTCTTTATAATTATAAAACATGCCACTGAATAAAGAGCGTATATTTCTGACATTATGTATGTAGCATCTGCCCTAACCCATTTCAAAAGTTTAACCTGCCACATCACTAAAATTGTATCTCCTTATAGTACAGTTTGTGTGGGTCCACAATCATCTATTTGCATTTTAAAAAATACAAGAGAAGCACCTGAAAACAGACAAAAAGCCACTTCCCTACGCTTGTCTCCAAAACTCATTTGATGACAAAGCATATTATGAAAGGATATAAATTTATTCATTTTTCTCACTGGGAAAGAATATTTATATTTTGCTACAGAAATAATGTGTTTAATTATAAAGTACCATATTCCACCATATACAAATATCTAATATTACATATTTACATGATAAACATATAATATGATACAAAAATAAATTTCACATATACAAATATATAATAAATGCACAATACTATCCTTAGGAAAAACTAAAAAATTCAAAATTCTGAAATAAATTTGGCCACAAGGATTTCTAAAACAATAATGGTAACCTATATTAATTTTTCTTCCTTTAAAGTGCCAATTCTACCGTTTTCTATCTATGCAAATTTGAGTAACTTACTTTTTACTATAAAAGCAGAACATCAAAATAAAATTAGAATAACAATGGTTCTTCATCACAAGGTTGTTGTGAGAAAGATGCAATGTACACAGAGACATGTAAAACAACTTACCGCAGATAAAAATGTTTAAATGGCATTGATTATTATTAAAATTACTGTTTTTTTCTCTTTTCTTCCCCTCTTTTATTATTCTGTGTCACAACTTGTAAAGAAAACCTGTTCCATCAATGATTTATCATTTTTCTCTACTAATTCTAAACTATATCATTACTATCTCATGTCTCGATATACATTTGTGCTCAATGAATGCCAATATAAACTTCCTTCCATTAACAAATTCTACAGTTTCTAATTGAGTTCTTAATCGATCAAGAAATTAATATAATGTGGAGATGGGAACAATTATATATGATGATTAGGTAGTTTAATGCATTTATATCCAATGTAGATTTTAATAGATTTATTGAGTTTTAGAACAGTCAGTACATTTTGTTATGTTCACTGAGTCTCACTTAATTTGTTATTTTATAAGCAAAGGAGTGATGACAACAGTTAATAATTTGACTTCTTCCACTAATTTTGTGGAAAAGAAAGCTTTAAAAGAAAAATATATATTATGTATTTATACGTATTTTTATTTTATATAAGACATAATTAAGTGTATGTGTATATATATATATTTGAATTATTTTTTCATCAGAGACTTCCTGTGATAGCTTTACACATTGGAAATTTTGATTACTGGAGATGTCATAAAGTAAAAGCCCACAAGGTAAAAAATTTATATTAACTCATGAATCGATAACCTTGATAGAAATGTCAAAATGTGAAAGTAAAAATTATTTTCCATTGCCCCAGGGAGCATTTAACCCCTACTGACAGACTGCTACAAAAGCCAAAACGTAACAAAAGTTGGAAAATTTTGTAATGCTCTCAATAATCTTAAGGATTAAGAGGATAAATTTATCAGATAGCATCATGCCTTTGGAAGAGATTATTTCAGATAAAGATTTAGAATGTTATTGAAGTAAATAGCCATAAGAAGAGAAAGTCAATTCAGGAAGACAAAAAGATAGAATATTTCTAACTCTGCTCATTACTGATTTAAAAGAAGTTACTTAAAGAATAGAAGATGAGAGGAGAGAAAGAGAATGGTATTCTCATTGAACTAAAATTGAGCATTTTCTTTTCCTAAATGCAGAATTCCTTCTCTAATTATTCTTTCTTTGCATGCTAAGCCCTTAAAACTACTATGTACTACCTTTACAGGGTAATCTCTTTGGAATTTATGCTTCTCAGATCCGTTTGTCAGAAACCTGAACTGAATCCTCTTGAAGCAGTTGTCACATAAAAATTACATGTTCTTTTTATAAAGTATACTGTTAGATTTAGTTGCTGGTTCAAGTACAGGGTCAGTAGATACTTGCTGGGGACAGGACTGGATATACAATTTGTGGAACCCAGTGTAAAATAAAAATTTAAGGCATCTGATTTAAAATGATTATGAATTTCAGAATAGATACAGCAGAACATTAAACTAAGCTGGAGCACCTTTCTAAAGGGAGAGGTTTGTGGGACTGCACACTCATGAAACAGGCTCTGCAAACATCTATAACTGTCACTAGCCATGTGTTCCCTAAACAACCAAGCACCCAAAATGTTCCTAGTGCAACTAATAATTTGAACACATAAATTTAAAATTTAAATTTATAAAGTGCAGCAGTATAAAATATTTTTCTTATAAACCAATGTTTTGGAAAGATTATATTTTATTTTAGTCAGTGAAAATTCTGTGTATAAATTGATATGTGATATAAGTGTAAGACTATGCTGGTTCAGAGGCTAATGAAAAATATAGCACAAAAAAGAAGGAAATACTTCAATACATGTTTTATATTAATCTCATGGAATGACAATATTTTGTATATATTAGATGAAGTAAAACATGTTTAAAGCTAATTTTGCCTCTTGAAATTTACTTTTTATATGTGAGTCTTAGAAAATTTTAAATTATACATGTGGTATACATTATATTTCTGCTGGATAGTGCTGACCTCTGGAAAATTTTCTTTGGAGTCTGCAATTCTTTAACAGCATATGTCCTTGAAACTTAACATTTCTAAGCATATCCTATAATTGAGAGGGCAGTTATCAAAATTTAATGTACACTAAATCTCACTGGACATAAAATCCAGAGGCCTTTACTTTCCAAAATAGCCTGTCTGTAAGAATGCCGCTATATAACCCAGCACTTGACCTAAGAATACATTAGTCAAAAATTCGACAGCTTTATATTTTGTTAACTCAGACTGTACATGTTAGAAACATTAGCAATGTACCAAAAGAGTTGTTATTTCTAATTTCTTCATATTTTGATCAAAGGACCAAGTCTGCAAGGAGAAAAAGAAGGAAGAGACAGAAAATTTCAAGAAGTTATTATTGTAAAGAGAAATTAAAATAATAAAGAAAAATAAAAATATTTTTGAAACAATTTTAAAAATCTAGTAAGTATCTAGAAAAACACTTTGAATTAGTGAAATAATTTTCACACAGGCTTTAGATTTCCTTTGTTTGTGTTCTCAGGCAAGTCCACCATTATAACCTACACTTTTGAGAAAGCAGATGCTTAATTTGATAAAAATAATAATGGTATTATTCAGTCAGATGTGATGTAATTACTGAGAAGCCAGACTGTACTTGGTATAGTTAATACATAAAAAGCAGTTTTGGAACTGAACTCTGGCATGACTTGAATGGGAGGGTTTGACAAGACTACTTATTATAACTTCAGGATTCTCCATGGGAAAATAGTGGAGAATGATGAGGACCATAATTCTTCCTACAGTCACCCTTGTATTTGACAGAGAACACTGTCCCATTGAGAATACAAACTAAAGTTTTCAAAAAACCTTGCTTTTCTTTTTTTTTTTTTGGAATTATTATTTTCTAATTATACTTTATGTTCTAGGGTACATGTGAACAATGTGCAGGTTTGTTACATATGTATAGATGTGCCATGTTGGTGTGCTGCACCCATTAACTCATAGTTTACATTAGGTATATCTCCTAATGCTATCCCTCCCCCACAGCAGGCCCCGGTGTGTGATGTTCCCCTTACTGTGTCCAAGTGATCTCATTGCTCAGTTCCCACCTATATTCACAATAGCAAAGACTTGGAACCAACCCAAATGTCCATCACTGACAGACTGGATTAAGAAAACGTGGCTCATATACACCATGGAATACTATGCAGCCATAAGAAAAGGATGAGTTTGTGTCCTTTGTAGGGACATGGATACAGCTGGAAACCATCATTCTCAGCAAACTATCTCAAGAACAGAAAACCAAACACCACGTGTTCTCAAAAAACCTTTTGACTCTTGCCATTTTGAATCCTTGGGGACTGTTTCATTTTAAAAAATTAATTATCAGTACAAGTAGTGGCCAATCAATACTAGCTGTATGAGTTTTGGCTTGTAAGATGAGAACATATTTTAAAATGTTTGTAAATAGTTTTATAAAGTTTATATCAATTTTATTGTTATTCTACATATTATATCATTATCACTATTTTCATTTTCTGAGGGGTTTTTCCCTTTTATTTTTGGTTGGCACATAATTGCTCCGATTTATGGGCTACAGTGATATTTTAATACATGTATACAATGTGTAATGATCAAATCAGGGTAATTCAGACATCCATCATTTCAAACATTTATCATTTGTGTTGAGAACATGCAAAATCCTTCCTTCTAGCATTATGAACATATACAGTATATTACTTTTAACTATATTTATCCTGCAGGACTACAAAACACTAGAACGTATCCTCTTACATAGCTGTATTTTTGTATCTATTAACCAACTTCTCCTTATTCTCCCCTCCCTTTTACCCTTCTCAGCATCTAATAACCTTAATTCTACTACTTCTTTGAGCTTATTTTTAGCTCCCACATGTGAATGAGAATATGTAGTGTCTATTTTTCAGTGCCTGAATTTTTTCACTTAACATGATATCCTACAGGTTCATCCAAGTTGCTATGACTTATAGAATTTCATTCTTTTTATAGATGAATAGCATTCTACTGTGTATTTATAACATTTTCTTTAAGCATTCACATGTTAATAAACAGGCTGATTTCGTATCTTTGCTATTGTGAATAGAGCCGTAATAGACCCGAGGGTTCAGGCATTTCTTCAATGTACTGCGTTCTCTCTTTTGAATCCATTCCTTTCCCTAGAGCAAGAATCCCCAATATATGCTTTATATATCTGGATGCTCTGGTGTTGGGTGTGTATGTATTTATGATCATTATATCATCTTACTGAATTATTCCCTTTATCATTATGTAATGACCTTCCTTGACTCTTTGTATAGCTTTTGATTTGAAGTTTGTATTTTATCTGATGTAAGTATATCCTCTCTTGTTCTCTTTTGGTTTCCATTTGGAAGGAGTATTTTTTTTTTTTTTTTTACATAACTTTGTGTTTTTACTGTAGAAATGAGTTTCTTGTAGTGAGCACAGACTTAAGTCTTTTTTTTTTTTTTTTTTCAATCACTTAAGTCGGTCTTTATCTTTCAATTGGGAATTTTAACCATTTTGATTCAAGATTGCCATTCATAGGTGCGAACTTACTCCTGTCATTTTGTTGTTTTATCATTGTTTTCATATCCTTTGTTCCTTTCTTCCTCTCTTATTCTTTTTGTGGTTTGGTGGTTTTATATAATGATAACATTTTTTTCTTTATCTTTTACATATCTGCTCTACCTTTAAGTTTTTACCTTCATGTGTTTTCACAATTGTAGATATTGTCCTCTTTCAGATATAGGATCCCTTAAGCATTTCTTATAGGACCAATCTAGCAGTAATTAACTTCCTCAAGTTTTTGCTGATGTCTGAGAAAGACTGTATTTCACCTTCATTTATGAAGGACAGCTTTTCTGGATACAATATTCTTGGCTGGCATTTTTTTCTTTCAATATTGAATATACCCATCCTATTCCTTGTGGCTGTGCACCTTGCACAGGTTGGTATCTGAGTTTCCGTATGGTGTGTGGGTCCTCAGTAGCCCACTGCTGGAGAAGGTAAAGTAATCACTGGCAGTGATGGGCCCATGAATGAGACACTCATGCTTTGGGAAGCACATTCTTCAACTCCTTTTGTCCCAGGGCCAGCCTTCCTGATTTGCTAAACTGCCTGTTCCTAGGAATGTAGGGTGCCACATGGGTTAAGGTACTAGGAATATGGCTGCACTGCTGGGTCTAACTGCTGTAAGACACTCCAGCTCTCTGGGTTGATGTGAGGTCACATAAGCATTGCCTCAGAAAGGTGAAATTACAAGGGATATTGAGGTCCAAGGAAAGATGTAGTCTGGTGTTGGCTTTGCTCTCAATGTGGCACTATGCTACAGCAACTTGGGTCCTGGGGGATTGGGAGACACTCAGCATGAATTCTCTCTCTAGAATAATGCACTCCCATTGACTCCAGACAACTCCCCATAGTAAGCTTAGA
This sequence comes from Macaca mulatta, assembly GCF_049350105.2. Classification (NCBI taxonomy): domain Eukaryota; kingdom Metazoa; phylum Chordata; class Mammalia; order Primates; family Cercopithecidae; genus Macaca; species Macaca mulatta. The sequence continues at coordinate 99,707,527 of NC_133419.1, read as the reverse complement.
GCTGTGAGGGCTGCGGGGCTACCCTGTACCTAGAATTATAGGCACCTACGGAAGAATGGTAGTCTACTGGGGATCTTCTACTTACCTTTTCTCCACCAAAGGAAATCTCTCATGGTTCCAAGGTCCATTTTTTTGAGTTTTTAATAGTCAAATAATGACACGGGTATTTAGAGTTGATAACTACAAAATTACAAATAATGATATTGATTAAAGGGTAATACTGTTTTTTTCTTCCGTTGGCAGAATAGTACCCTAACTAATTTAATTTTACCAGGCATAGCACTGCAATAGAAGGCTTAATGATTAAAATAGTAAGTGTTTTTAGGACTTATAGTATTACTTTTGCCTTTTTTCCCAGGTATTTAAGATCACTTTAGCATAGATTTAGTTTGAAAAATATCTCATTTGAAATACTTTTGCATTTCTTCCTTTTATTAAATTTTCACTTTTTCCATGTTTCTTTGAAGACTGTGCAGAGAAATACTGGGAAATAAACCAGTTTTTCTTCTTGTATCTGCAACTTTTGATAAGAAAATAAATAGAAATATGGAAAGAAAGGTTAAATCTTAAATAAGATTATTAAACTTCTGATTATTTCTAACATCAATTTTTAGTAATTATACTGACTCTAAGTATATTGCATTTTATTAATCCTCAATAAATCTACATAAAACTAAAACAAATAGCCCTACAATGTTGCCACAACCAACCTCTTCTCTACACCCAGGAGGCCACTCAAACGTTCTCAAATACACATGAATATTATATGTATACCCAAAGTCTGTCTAGCTAATGTTCTGTTCTATACTTTATTATAGTAGGAATAGTATATATAATATTTTTAATGCAAAAAAATACATTTAGAGGACTTAAATATAAAAACAAATGGCAGTAATTTTTAGGAGTCAGTATAATTCAGATTCAGTGACATAGATGTCAGGATATACATAGCACTGATATAAGAAATTAGAAGATTTAAAGATTAAATTTTAATATTATAAGCTAGGGAAAAGTTAAATATTAAACTATATATAAATATAATATATCTATTCTATAATAAATCTATAAATACATACATAAATCAGAACAGATTACCTCACCATGGGATATGAAGCAAGTTTAGAGAGAGGACCCAAGATTCATTTCGTAGGAAAAATAAAATTCTAGGTACACTCAAATGACAAGAAAATCTAATGTAGCTAGTACTATCTTCTTTACATGAGTAGTCTGTGATAAATTTTTGGTTTCAGTGCAGCTTCAAATGTCTGCTACACAGTTTGGCTAGCATTCAGGTAGAAATGTTCTAGTTGGCATATTGAAGAAAATGGTAGCTACAAGAAGACTGAAGAAGAAAATTTCACTGCCAATAAAGGCTGGCTTCATCATTTCAAAAATTTCAGCTTGCATCGTGCTTTTAATGGTTCCAGACTACTTTGCAATGTAAGGACTGTCTGTATATAGAAAAACTGAATTGCATAATCAACTAATTTTAATTAATTGACATTTATAGATTAATGCATATCTACCCACCAGACAGCAGAATACACATTAATTTCAACTGCATGCAAAACATTTATTAATATAGACTATATTCTGGGACATAAAACAATTATTGATATAGTTTAAAAGGATTCAAATCTTATAAAGTGTATTATTTGACAGTGGTATTAACTTACAAGTTCACAACAGAAATACCTCTACCAAATTTTAATATTAGCAAGCTAAATATAATGCTTTTAGCCTCTGGGTTGAAAAAGCAACTAAAGAAAAAATCATCAGTATTTTGAGGATGTGAAGGGACAAACATATTCATAGATTTCTGGTGGGAATAGAAACTGGAAAATAGAAACTGTTTCTTTTTCATTTGTGTTTTTCGACACGGAGTCTGGCACTGTCACCCAGGCTGGAATGCCGTGATGCCATCTTGGCTCACTGCAACCTCTGCCTCCCGGATTTAAGCAATTCTCCTGCCTCAGACTCCAGAGTAGCTAGAATTACAGGCACTTGCTACCACGTCCAGCTTTTTTTTTTTTTTTTTTTTTTTTGTATTTTTGGTAAAGACAGTGTTTCACTATGTGGCCATGCTGGTCTCAAACTCCTGACCTCGTGATTCATCTGCCTCGGCCTCCCAAATCTCGTGATTCATCTGCCTCGGCCTCCCAAATCTCGTGATTCATCTGCCTCGGCCTCCCAAAGTGCTGGCATTACAGGCGTAAGCCACCGCATTCAGTCAGAAAAAACTACTTTGGAAAACAGCTTGTTACTGTCTTTAAAAGTTACAAATATGTCCACTCTAAGATCCAGGGATTTCTTTTACCCTTAAATAGTTCTCAAGATTAAAAAAAAAAAAAAGCACACGCCCTTGCAAAGAGTTGAAAGACTGGCACATGAATATAACAGCTTTATTTGTAGTGGTCCCAAATTGTAAACAATCCAAATAACCATCCGCAAGTGAACAAATAAACAGATTGTGGCCATTCATCTAATGGAATACCGCTCAGCAACACAAAGAAGTGAGCTATTTATTGCACCATGGTGGATCTCAAAATCATTGTCCTCAGTGATAGAAACAAAACAAAGCAACAACAACAACAAAAGACATACTCTATGATTCTATTGATATACAATTATAGAAATTATAAGCTAATGTGTAGTAATCAAGTTTTGCCTCAGGATAGTAGAGAGTGGGCAGTGTGGAGGCAGGAAATGGTTACTAAAGATCACAGGGGAACATCTGAAGATAGTGTCTATGTTCATCATCTTGACTGAGGAGATGGATTTATACGTGTGTGTGGGTGTGTATAAAACAATATATATAGGCCGTGTGCGGTTGCTCATGCCTGTAATCCCAGCACTTTGGGAGGCCGAGACAGGCACATCACGAGGTCAGGAGATCCAGACCATCCTGGCTACCATGGTGAAACCCTGTCTCTACTAAAAATGCAAAACAAAATCAGGCGGGCATGGTGTGTAGTTCCAGCTACTTGGGAGGCTGAGGCAGGAGAATGGCGCGAACCCAGGAGGCGGAGCTTGCAGTGAGCCAAGATGGCGCCACTGCACTCCAGCCTGGGCGACAGAGCGAGACTCCATTACAACAACAAAAAAAAAAAAAAAAGAAAAAAAAATACATATATATATATATAAAATATATATAACATATAAAATATGTAGTTTAGTTTTTTGCTTAAAAATAAAACTGTCTTAAAAAAGAATTTGGCTTTATCATCTACATTAGAGGCATATGCAGGGTATAGTTAACACACAGAAGCAGCCATACTTAACTCCATGGATCTCACAGAGATGTGAAAAAATGTATGTACTGATTTTTGAAGGACTAAGCAACATGTATGGTATAGAGAAGATATTCTATTTGTAGCCTGCGAAAAGTGAGAAATGTCATGTTTACTTTATAAATGTTCAAACATTATAGATAGACAAGAAAAACATTTAAAATGCTTTTTAAAGGCTATAGGTAAGGGAGAAGTCACACTGCATAGAATGAAAGCAATCAAAATAGCAGCCAATTGGTAGAGGTAGACTGCGAACAATTTCCAGGTAAAAATCACACAATGAGCATCAAGTTAGGGAAAAGTTTAAACACACACACACACACACACACATACACACATACAGAAATAAACACTTAAAAACTATTTTCCCTAAACTTTATGTCTATGGACAGTTGTTTTTTCTGTAATTTTTTTCTGAAGAAGGGATCTCACTGTGTTGCCCAAGATGGAGTTTTGCAGTGCAGGGGCTATTCACATTCACTAGAGTTCCTCCAGTCAGCCTCCTCATTAGCTAGGACTACAGGCAGGCATCATCAGACACAGCTGGAATACTTAAAAATGATCACTGTAGCCTTGCAGTGTATTTTGAAGTCATGTAATGTGATGCCTCTGGCTTTATTCTTTTTGCTTAGGATTGCTTTGGATATTCAGGCTGTGTTTTGGTTCCATATGAACTTTAGAATTTTTTTTTTTTTTTTTTTTTTGCTAATTCTATGAAAAATAAAATTCATTGTTTGATCAAAATAGCACTGAATCTTCATATTGCTTTGGCCAGTATGGCCATTTTAACAATATTGCTTCCTCCAATCCAAGAGCATGGGATGTTTTCCCACTGGTTTATATTGATATGATTCCTTTAAGCAGTATTTTGTAGTTCTTCTTGTAGAGAACTTTCACATCCTTGGTTAGATATATTCCTGGGTATTTTGTGTGTGTGTGGCTCTTGTAAATAAAACTACATTCTTGATTTGGTTTTCAGTTTGAATGTTATTGGTGTATAGAAATGCTACTAATTTTTGTACATTGATTTTGTATCCTGAAACTACTGAGGTTGTTTATCAACGCTGTAAGTGTTTTACAGAGTCTTTGGGGTTTTCTAAGGATAGAATCATGTTGTCAGTAAAGAGAGATAATTTGCCTCTTTTTCCAGTTTAGATGCCTTTTATTTCTTTCTCTTGCCTGATTGCTCTGGCTAGCACTTCCAATACTATGTTGAATAGGAGTGGTGAAATGGGAATCCTTATCTTGTTCCAAATCTTAAATGAAATGCTTTGAGCTTTTGCTCATTCAGTATGATATTGGCTGTGGATCTGTCCCAAACAGTTCCTATTATTTTGAAGTATGTTCTTTTGATGCCTAGTTTGTTGAGGGTTTTATCGTGCATGCTGAGTTTTATCAAAAGCTTTTTCTGCATCTATTCATATATCAAAACAGCATGGTACTGGTAGAAACAAACAAACAAATGCATAGACCAATGGAATTGGATAGAGAACCCAGAAATAAAGCTGCATAACTACAGACTCTTGAGTAACAAGCATGAGGAAAGGACTCCCTGTTCAATAAACAGTCCTGGGATAACTTGTTAGCCATATGCAGAAAAATGACACTAGAATCCTACCTTTCGCCATATACAACAATTAATGCAAGATGAATTAAAGACTTAAATGTAAGACCCAAAACTAGAAAAACCCTAGGGAAAACAACAACTTGGGAAATATACTCTGGACACCAGCCTTCACAAAGAATTTATGACTAAGCCTCCAAAAGCAATTGCAACAAAACAAAAATTGAAGCATGGGACCTTATTAAAGCTTCTTCACTGCAAAATAAACTATTAACACAGTAAATAGACAACCTACAAAATGGGAGAAAATACTCATAAGCTATGCATCCAACAAAGTCTAAATATCCAGAATCTATAAAGAACATAAACAACTGAACAAGCAAAAAAACAAGTAACCCCATTAAAAAGTGCACAAAGGACATGAACAGACACTTCTGAAATGAAGAAATACATACAGCCAACAAATATATTCAAAAATGCTCAAATCACCAATTTAGAGAAATGCAAATCAAAACCACAACGATACACCATGTCAACCCAGTCAGAATGGGTATTACTAAAAAGTCAACAAATAACAGATATTGGCAAAGTTGTGGAGAAAAGGGAATGCTTATACACTGTTGGTGGGAATATAAATTACTTCAGCCCCTGTGGAGGGCAATTTGGAAATAGACATATCTCAAAGAACTTAAAATAGAACTGTCATTTACCATAGCAATACCATTACTGGGTATATAGCCAAAGGAAAATAAATTGTTTTACTAAAAAGGCACATACACTTGTATTTTTATCACAGCACTGTTCACAACAGCAAAAACAGAATCAAACTAGATGCCCATAAAGGATGGATTAGATAAAGAAAATATTGTACATATATACCATGGAAAACTATGCAGACATAAAAAAGAAAAAAAACCATGTCCTTTGCAGCAACATGGATGCAGCTGGAAGACATTATCCTAAACAAATAAATGCAGGAAGCAAATAAAACAGAAAAACCAAATACATATGTTCTCACTTATAAGTAGGAGCTAAACTTTGAGTACACATGGACATTAAGAACAGAACAATATCCACTGAGAATTACCGTGGGGGGAGGTGAGGGCTGGAAAACTACTTATCAGGTACTATGTTCACTATCTGGATAACGGGATCATTCATAGCCCAAACCTTAGCGACACACAATTTACCCATGTAACAAACCTGCCCATGTACCCACAAACCTAAAATAAAATTTTAAAAGAAATAAAAAATTAAAAATAGTCAAAGGGCACAACTTTGTTGATGATTGACTTAAAATATAAAGAGGTATCATCCCAGAGTAATTGCGAATGATGGCCAATACTAAGGTCTTTGTTGATATTGCCAAGAAGATATGCCTGCCTCTAGCTGTGGAAATACATCTATAGACAGATTTTGACCTTACAAAAATTTTGAGTCACATATTAGCCTTGGAACCTTGAGCCATAACTAAATGCTCATTGCTGCCAATTCTTGCATCTTTCTGGTAACATTGCTTCTCCAGTATTTTCATGAATATTGAAATAAAACTGTTTCTATTATTATGAGTACTAGATGAAATCAGTTGGATATTAACATTTTGTATAAACATGTATATAATACATTAAAATATGTTATATATAAATACAATATATCACCGATGCTATATCCATTTCAATACATGCATGTGTATTCTTATATATTTGCACGTGCATATGTAAAATATACTTTAATATATGAGCTCAGACATATGTGTGCACACAGGTACAACTTAATGTGAATATTCATCTAGACACAAGAAGAATAAAACTTAAGAGATTCATGAAATTTTAAACAGATAACTATGGCAACAGAATAAGCACATTATAATCATTATATCTAAGGACAATACTAGGGATCATTAACAGATAATTCTACTCATTGAAAAATGATTTTTTAGTATCTGTTTCAAAATTTCATTTGCATTTAAGATATTATATTGTTTATAATCTTCAGAGCTACAAAGAATATTCATATAATAATCAACTCTAAGAAAAGCCAAAAAAAATGTAAAACAAACAAAATTAATTAAGAACACTTTACTTCAATCTTCTACACACTATCATATTTTGTCTTGGCAGGCCAGTTTTTCATTACAGTAGAAAAAAAAATTATCTAGAGCTACTATTTCTACAGAGACAAGAAGTTCAAGGTGAATTTGATCTGTCAGACTAGGAAAAGGAGTAGAGGTGACACTTTAAGCTAATGACTTTAACAGGAAACTTTGACCAGCTCAATTTTGTAGAATCACAGACATATAAGATACTTTCTATTTTCCTGTAAGCAAAGCTTCATGTAAACAGTTCCATTTAAATAAACATAAATTTTATTTATAGTACATGTCACAAAAAAAGACAATTCTATGGACTCTCCCTGAAACTAGGTTGCTTTCTTTTAATTTCACATTTCCTCCTTCAAGAATTTCTAGAAATATAATTTCCATTGAGGAAGACCAGCATAAAGATATTTTGAATTTGACTGGGCTGAGGTGAATCCCAAGTGAAAAATCTCCAGCAGAAGGTTTTTATTTTTATCTGCTGTTTGACTCAGTGCTTTTATTAAATTCTAATTATGAAATCTAGTTATCTAATATTTAAGTTCTTACTAATTGCTATTTCACTGTAAAGAATGTGATGCTTTCTTTTCCATATCTGCATTGGCATAAGCTTATTAAGGTTGCAGATCATTTATTCAAATACAGTAAATGATGAATCAAACTGAAATCCTACCAGATGTCCTAAAATTCAATTATTAAAAATAGTGACTATTGTTTCTCAAATGCCAATATGTGTTTATATTCATCCTTGGATTGATATTGGTGGATATTAATCCCTTTATTGTAGCACATGAACAAGTATAAGGTAAAAACTCAAAGCTTTTGAATTATAATTTGTTATGACAGTGATTCATTGAATTAACTCTTGGATGTTCTATTACATGTTTTTGTGAATATATACCATATCAATGTATGCAAATGCTAACAACTTATTTACATGGTTTTTCTTTATTGTCACTCTATACCATCAATTGGTTTTAAATTTATTAGCTTTATTATGCCTTTTTTAAATGTGGCATGCCTATTCATATGTTTTGATAATTTTGCTCATGCTTCTCCCTCTGTATGAAATTTTTTAATCACCTTCTTTGGTAATTAAAGTCTATATTTCAAAGTCTCTCACAAATATAATCTACATGAAACCTTTAAAATTCCGCTAGTATGGACTTGATCTGGCCTGTATGTTTACCTCATATTGGATTTGTTTATATACCTATTATAATTCTCTTTATACTTGAGATTATCTACAAAAAATGAGAGTTACGAGTTAGCTTTAGAGGTAAAATTACATAAAAGTTCCTGTAAATGAAATACACATATGTAATAAAGCTTCTTGTCTTTCTCCTTTTGCCATTTTTTTGTTACATTTTTACACCAAATGAACACTCTTTTTTTGTTGTAATTTGTTTTCATAAATGCAGACTAAACTAGGTTCTAATGTGACAAAAAAGGTCAAATAAAAATGTATGGCCTGATATATGTTTATTCTACCAAACTTGATACTTTATTGAGTACATATTTCAGCTACTTTCACGTACATTTCTTTAGTACTTATAAATGAATTAAACACTGTGACATATAGTTTCCTGATGATGATAAAGGGGTACATAGTGTTAAAAATCTTACCAGAGTCACTTAAATGATAAATGGCAGAGTCAAGATTCAAGTAACTCTCATTACATCACAACTGGAGAAAACAAATGTAGTAACAATGGAGTTAAAAGAGTTTTTGTCATTGCTAGACTATTGTGTATATTGTATCATGTTCTTCTGGATTAAAGTTGAAGGTTGCTTGTATGGTTTTGTTTGTTTGTCTTTACCTTATCTCAAAGTAAGGATTTGCTTAGGAAAACAATAAAAAGTGTTGGACTTATTATAGTAACATACTTTTTCCCCACATATATATTTAAACAAACTCTAATAGTTAAAAATAGGTCCCCAAAACATGTATCTATGACTTGTTGTTTAAATTTCTTGGAATGAACGTCGTTTGATATAGGTCCATTATGACAGTACTTGAGTAGTCAATGCACATACTGCTATTACAATTTGTTTGTTCTGTTATAAAATCTTTTGGAAAAAAGACTTACATACCATGGTTATTTACTGTCCAATTGGAAATCAATTAATTATTTTAAAGTGAGATTGGTTTTAAATATCACTATAAGAAATAATTATTATAGATATCTAATTAAAGGAATTATAAATGTAATTCAAAATTTATATAGATAACTGTGAAGGTATTTTCTTAATAAATTATTTTTCTTGCTACTCTCAATGATATCATGCCACAAAGTAGAAGTATACTTGTGTTTACTAGTGCCTCTGATTATTTAGATAAGGTAGAGCTAAAGATAACAGTATAGAGGCTAGAATTAGTTATAACTTGCATAATCAGTTGCCTGTTACCTTGGGAAAAATTCACAACAAAATGTAAATGCCTATTCTTCTTGTGAGTTCAATGATAGATGCATTTTCACTTGAGCATCAATCTCTGAGTGCACAAATCATGGAAGGCAATTCATATAATGGCATGACTGTTCCTCTCATCACCAACAGGGAAACTACAAAACAAATCTCTATTTTTCAGCATTGTTAAACATACCTTTAAAAATTGAGTATAGTTTTAAAACCAATTTTTAGGTCATAATCACTTTTCTCTGAAAATGAGATTTAAAATCAGTTTGGTCTAAACTTTTAGCCTCATGAAACAGTTAAGCCATCACAAATCTTTCCATTAAGTGGAAAATTGGTTTATCCATTCATGGGGCAAGCTGGTGAAAAGTAGGACTTTTATAACGGCAAATTGCACTCTGAGAACAAAATAGCTTGAAAGTAGATAAAACTCTCTGGGGAACTCAAAATCCTTCATTAAATTCAGGTTTTGGTGCAGGAGGTGACTCAATGATCAAAGAGATATAACAAGATTTAAAATTTTCATTTTAAAAGTTGAAAGAAATTACAGGACTAGTAGAGTTTCCTAATAGCCTGAAACTTCCTAACACTGAATATTTGAGTAAAACACTCTTCAAGAGTTTTATCTTTGAGTCCATACAAATATAGCAACCAAAGTAATAATGTTTCTAAATAGGCCTGGAACCAACTCACTCACACAATGAGAATTATAGGTATACGGACTTCAAGTGTAGAATCCAAGCAATGCATATTTCTGTAATGAATTAAATGATTTTTGATTGGTCACTCTGTGATGGATGTCTATGGGAAATCTGTTTTTTCTCCATAGTCATAAATATACATGCATGAAGCAAAAATTAAAGTTGTTTTTCAGCATTCCAATATATGCAAAATCACTTTATTTAATACAGCCATTGGGATCCAACTAGTTTACACCCCCAAATAGTAGATTTCATTTTGTTATATTACTCCCTGAAACTCTCATCTTTTTGGTTCACTTTTTATAAAGTTTACATTATATATAGTAAAATAAAAATATTACAGATATTATCCTCTTTGCACGTAAACTTTAAAGAGGGATTTGGCAAAATCTGATGGTTTTGCCAGGCTCCTTTTTTTTCCCCCTAACTGAAGCAGAACAGGGCTTCAAAAATGTAACTACTATTGCTAAATGTCACCCAATTTCAGAGGATCTCTGAACATTTGGCAGCTGACACGAAATTCATATTGGTCCTGGGAGATTTAAAATAAAAGAAGCAAATTAGATGCAAAAGCTAAACGGAAAGTATTTATATTTCCATATTTTGGTAAGGAAAGAGCAGATGGCTTGTGGAACACTCTGGAAATGTGAAAAAGTTGCGCTGTTTAATAGTTTCACAAGAATAGAAAGTAAAGGAGGTAACAATGTGAGAACCGGTCTCTAATAGAGAAGTTCATTAGACCAGTGGTATTGCCTAACTCTTCATAATCCTGTACTGAGTAAATAAGGGACAAAATAAATGTGTGCATCATGTTTTCCTCCTTCAATGAGTACCTGGGAAACTGCTGACCCTACAGCTACCCTGAATTTACTGACCCATATACTTTTTTTGCTTTCTGTATATTCCTTAAAATAGCCTATATATACAACATCACTTAGCTGGTGCTTTTTAGTTTTATAGGGGCTTGTTGACAGCAGAAAAATTTGACCAGCAAAAACGAGATGGAGAAAAGCAAGGAGAAATTATCTCAATATATGTATTCCTTAGAGACAATCATAAAAATTTGTATCCAGCAGCTAATAACCATCTTGCACTGAACCAATATGAGAATTGCATACTTAACAAAAAGCATTGTTTATCTTGCCACAATAAGTTTAATTTTTTTCATTTGAGATTTCAAAATTTAAAACTAAGTGGAAGATTTATAGAAATCAAGTAAATGTGCGCTGTATCTAATTTTGTGGCATAGTCTTTTTGTTGTTTAGTCTCAGTAATGTATCTGACAACACTGATGTGAAAACGATTCTATTTTCTTATAGGAGTACTAATAATTTATTGTAATGATGCATATTGAATAGTGGGAAAATAGCATGACTCATTTGGTATATATATATAGGGGTTTCAATCAAGTGACAGATTACAAAACTAAATCTATTGGATAATGGACTTTCTTATCTCCTGTAACAGTTTTTATAAAGTAACTTTGCCTCTTAGTTAAGCTTCATCATAACTTCATAGTCTTATCTTCACCTTAAATAGACACGAACTGCACTAAAAAAATAAAATATTGACTCAATAATGGCTGATAGCCAATATTGATAGAATTATGGCATGTACTCAGCCCCCATCATGACTTTAATAAAACTCGGGTAGACCACAATAGAACATATGCAAATAAATTATACTGTAAATCTGAAAAAAAGTCATTATTTCCACTGGAAAAGCATTATCTGTGAGAGCTTTGCTAGCCGAGTTGTAACAGTGACCACTCTGTGAGTCTGGAATAAGATTTACTGGATCTGAATCCTGGCTCTGCCACTCTCTTGCCATTGGAACTTGAGCAAATTACTTGACCCATTTATGCCTCATTTCTCCCTCTATGAAATGTGGAAAATAACAGTATCCATCTCATAGGATTGTTACAAGGATTAAATGAGTTAGTATTGGTGAAATGATTACAACAAAGCCTGAAATATGTTAAATACCATGTAAACATCAAATAAACACTTACTAAATATGGATTGTTTTCCCCAAATAACAGCAACAAATGTGTGCATACTTTGATTGGAGGGTAAGTGAATTAAGTCAATTTTACATTGCTATTTGACTTGATACAATATTTAAGCTAGAATATTTGAGCTAAGAAGGCAAGCTCATTTTCTAAATCATCTTTTAGATAGAAGTATAAGGCAATGCAATTCTTGTTATTCAATTATAACACACTATGTAATGCAATATAACATGCTATAATACAGTAAATTCCATGTAGGCAGTGGACAAGTTATTATAATTATCTTATATTTGAAATACATTTTCTGACAATAATCCCATTTTTAATTGTATATATTTATCGAGTACAATATGTTGTTCTGAAATATGTTTACATTGAATGGCTAAATCAAGCTAATATATGCATTGCCTCACATATGTATCACTTTTTATTGTGACAACACATGAAATGTACTCTTTTAGTAATTTGCAAGAATATGATATATTGTTATTAACTATAGTCACCATGTTATATAATAGGTCTTTTAAATTTATTCCTCTTATCTAAATGAATTTTTGTATGTTTTGGGCAACATATTCCCATGCTCCCGCTTCCCAGTCCCTGGTAACCACCATTCTATTCTTCAATTAGTTCAACTTTTTATGATTCCACATATAAGATCATGCAGTATTTATCTTTCTATGCCTGGCTTATTTCACTTAGGATAATGTCCTGCAGGATCATGTATGATGTCACAAATGAAAAGATTTTCTTCTTTTTAAAGGCTGAATAGTATTCCCTTGTATATATACCACATTTTCTTCATCCACTCATCCATTAATTGACACTTAGGTTGATCACATATCTTGGCTATTGTGAATAATACCACAATGAGCATGGGAATGTAGATATCCCTTTGACATATTGATTTCAGTTCCTTTGGATATATATCCAGAAGTGGGATCAGTGGATTATATTGTAGTTCTATTCGTAGTTTTTAGGAGCCACCACATCATTTTCCATAATGCTGGTACTGTTACATTCTCACCAAAAATATATCCTATAGTTCCCTTTTTCTATATATCCTATCCAACACTTATCTTTCATCTTTTTAATAATAGCAAATATAACAGGTGTGAGGGGATATTTTATCATGGTTTTAATTTGCATTTATCTGATAGTGATTTTTGAGTATTTATGTATCTGTTGGCCATTCATGTCTCCTTTTGAGGAATGTTTACTCGTGTTTTTGCCCTTATAATCAAATAACTCAATTTCATGCTGCTGAACTCTTTATTTCATTAATATTACCTGCTTATTAGATATATGGTTTCAGATATTTTATCACAGTCTGTTAGGTCATCTCTTCACTCTTGATTGCTTTCTTGGCTGTGCAGCAGCTTTTCAGTTTAATTTAGTACATTTGTCCATTTTTATTTTTGTTGCCTGTGCTTTTAGGTTCATATCCAAAAAATTATTGCCCAGACCAATGTCATAGACTTTTTCTTCTATGCGCTCTTCTAGTCATTTTATAATTTCAGGTCTTCCATTTAAGTATTAAATCTATTTTGATATTTTTTGCATAAGGCATGAGATAAGAGTCTTCTTTCATTCTCCTGCCTGTGAATATCCAGTTGTCCCGGCACCATTTACTGAAGAGACTGTCGTTTTCTCATGGTGTGTTCTCAATACTTCTGTCAAAAATCAATTGACCATAAATGTGTAGGTTTTTTGTTAAATTTATTCTTAAGTATTTTTTTCTGATGCCTTTGGAAATACAATTTTTTAAGTTTTAGATTGTTTTTAGTGTATAGAAATACTAATTTTTGTATGTTCATTTTGTATCCTGCACTTTTAGTGAGTTTGTTACTTTCAATAGTTTTTTAGAGCTTTTAGAGATTTCTATGTATAAGATAGTATCTCCTGCACACAGGCAATTTAACATTTTCCTTTCCAATTTGGATGCTTTTTTTTTTTCTCTTGCCTAATTGCTCTGGCTTGGATTTCCAGTACTATTTTGAAAAGTGGTGAGAGTGGGCATACTTTTCTTCTTTTAGATCTTAGAGAAAAAGATTTCAACTTTTCCCTAAGTATGGTGTTAACTGTGGGTTTGTTGTATATGGGCTTTTTTGTATGGAGATACATTCCTTCTATACCTAATTTTTGAATGTTTTTATCATGAGATACAATCTTGTTTTATATGATTAATCTGAGGTTCACAAATGTGAATGATTTGTATAAAGCCATATGGCTGGTTGTAATTGTAATACATGGACTCAGATGTCCTATTTGTAAGTCCTAATTCAGTCAGAGATAACGCTATTTAATAGCTGTGTGATCTAGAAGAAAGTAGTTGTTTTTAGTGTAGCATTTTTTCTTAATCTTTAATATGGGCATACACATATCTATGTTGCAGTGTTATTGAAATCACCAAACTTAGTGTATAAAACACTTGACACATCCAAGGTACAAAATAAATGGCAGCAAGATTTTACTTAATATATATTAGTTTGCAACTATGGTGCAGAGAATAGAATATGTTTATGAAGTGGGTGTTTATAAAGTGGGATGGTGACGGGTGGTGCAGAGTCTTTTTAGAAAACCACAGTAATAGCTAACATTTATTATATTATGATAGATCAGTTACTATTCTAAGTATTACAGATTTACTGCTTCATTTATTTTGACTGCAAACCAAAAAGATAGGTACTGTGATTATATAAATATTACATGTGAGAAAACTATGTGTGCTATGAAATGGTTAAATGATTTACTTATTATTTCATAGTTTGTAATAAGTTGGGAGAGAAATAAATCCGCAGAGTGCTTCCGGAAAGGAAACTTCTAAGCACTATGTACTCTATGCCTTCTCAGCAGACACTAGGAAAGCATTAATGCACAAATACCTACCGTTTATAATCAATTCAATGTTTCTAGATTAAGATTTTCACTGCCTTATCCACTATAAACTCTTTGTTAGGGAGGCGAAACACTGTCTTTGTATTCTCAGTCTGTTTCAACTGGTTTAATGTCAATTTTGCCAGCGAATCAATCAAATTTTCAGAAAAGACTTGATTCAGAACTTTGACATTACGAAAATTAACTGATTCTTTTCAGTTTGCTCTTGTGTAAGTATCTCTTTAGATGTAGCATCATCTGAGGGAGTTCATGCTGTGTTTTTGAATTAAACATTACTAAAATAGAGTCTAAACCTACCTAACTCATGAGACAAGAATACGTTAAATTTTGTATGTCTAGTACTTCTGCCTATTTTCTCCTCACTGATGTATCTTCTGATCCAGTTAGGCCCAGTTAGATACCCTTCATTTTGGAATTCTCAGTCTATGTGTAAAGACCTCGCTTCCTCTGTGCTGTGTAATAATGATAGTCTCTTTAACATTTTATGCTTTCTCTTTACTTATTTATACCACTACATGGTGCCACTGGTCATTTTTCAAGTAAACTTTCTCCAATACTATTGTAGAATTGGTAATGAATTTGAATAATTAACCTGAAACCTACAGTGTAAAAATGTATGTTCTGATGAGAATTGGGAACCACACTGGTTAGATGCCATCAATAATTTCAGCTAATTTTAGTAGCCTGTCTTAGGTGGCTACTTCAATTCCACTTTAAATGTCTTTGCATGATGGACTAAACAACTATTAAATGCACATAGCAAACTAAAATTGGGACACTACCCGTGACATTTTATAGCATAGTTACCAAAGGAATAACCATTTTCAGCAGGCATAAGAAAGATTTTTAAAGTTTTCAACAGCATAACATTTCTTGGCATGTGAGTATCCAAGTTCCTTTGTCCTTTGGTGCCTTTTTTTTTTTTTTTTTTTTTTTTGAAATGTTATAGTGTTTCCTCACAGATGTAAAACAAAGCATGATTCAGCTCCTTCTGACTGAGATATTCATCTTCAGGGAAGCATGTTTTAAAGGTTGAGAAAACTTTTCATTGTGGATACAAAATAAAACACCAAAAGCAACGGCAGCAAAAGCCAAAATTGACAAATGGGATCTCATTAAACTAAAGAGCTTCTGCACAGCAAAAGAAACTACCATCAGAGTGAACAGGCAACCTACAGAATGGGAGAAAATTTTTGCAATCTACTCATCTGACAAAGGGCTAATATCCAGAACCTACAAAGAACTCAAACAAATTTACAAGAAAAAAACAAACAACCCCATCAAAAAGTGGGCAAAGGATAGGAACAGACAGTTCTCAAAAGAAGACATTCATACGGCCAACAGACACATGAAAAAATGCTCATCATCACTGGCCATCAGAGAAATGCAAATCAAAACCACAATGAGATACCATCACACAACAGTTAGAATGGCAGTCATTAAAAAGTCAGGAAACAACAGGTGCTGGAGAGGATGTGGAGAAATAGGAACACTTTTACACTGTTGGTGGGATTGTAAACTAGTTCAACCATTATGGAAAACAGTATGGCGATTCCTCAAGGATCTAGAACTAGATGTACCATATGAACCAGCCATCCCATTACTGGGTATATACCCAAAGGATTATAAATCATGCTGCTATAAAGACACATGCACACGTATGTTTATTGCAGCACTATTCACAATAGCAAAGACTTGGAATCAACCCAAATGTCCATCAGTGACAGATTGGATTAAGAAAATGTGGCACATATACACCATGGAATACTATGCAGCCATAAAAAAGGATGAGTTTGAGTCCTTTGTAGGGACTTGGATGCAGCTGGAATCCATCATTCTTAGCAAACTATCACAAGAACAGAAAACCAAACACCGCATGTTCTCATTCATAGGTGGGAACTGAACAATGAGATCACTCGGACTCAGGAAGGGGAACATCACACACCGGGGCCTATCATGGGGAGGGGGGAGGGGGGAGGGATTGCATTGGGAGTTATACCTGATGTAAATGACGAGTTGATGGGTGCAGCACAGCAACATGGCACAAGTATACATATGTAACAAACCTGCACGTTATGCACATGTACCCTACAACTTAAAGTATAATAATAATAAATAAATTTAAAAAAAATAAATAAATGGCAAACATCCAAAAAAAATAAAAAATAATAATAATAATAATAAAAATAGAGCAACATGAAGCAAAACTTTGCTGTTAGAAAAATGGTTGTGTAGTGTGTGAGACAGAAAATACCTTGTCTATGAAGCAGACAGTTTGTCATAGTGTTCTAGAAACCAAATGAACACAGACAAGTAGAGGTGATTCCACGACGTTACCTGTTCATATTGCTTCACTCAAATCAACAAAGACCTAAAATTATAAAGTAATTAATTTGCTGTAAAAATTATTTTAGCAAAAAGATTTGAGACTGTCAGCAGAAACTCCCTCCAATGATTTACATGAAAACATACACATACATACACACACAAGCATGCATACACAAATATTAAGGAACACACCTGCAAATTAGTTTTAAAAACAAATTCATGTTTGGTAAAAGAGCTAAAATACAGTCAAAGCAAACACTTTTTCAGGATGATAGAAGTTCATGAGTTCACTGATTTTGATTTGACTGTATTTACAGTCTTAGTTTCTGTTACTTTTTAAAGCACCTACATGTTCTCCATTTTCCAGGGTATTTATCTTCAAAGAGTGAATAAAGGTGCAGTTGTGGGTATTTTAAAGAACAGGAATTTTTGGTAGTTAAATTCAGTTTTTGACTTAACCTCCCACGCAACTTTACATACTGTGGTCAAAGCAAAATCTTAGCAGGGAAAGAAAGGACTCAACTTCTCTTTTCACTAATAACATTATTTCAGGGAGTTGATTTTAAAAAATCATCTCTCACTTGTAATTTATCACTTACACGTTTCTTCTAATTATGAGATTTATTTGTCTTAGTAAGCCATAATAATTAGAATTTTTAATGAAATACAGTAATTTCTGTGACTTGGATTTAGAACTGCCACAAAATTAGTTTTTATTACTACCTAGATTTTATCTCTTCACTAAAGCTTTTATTCACTAAGTTCATTGTATGCACCTTAAATCAGTAGACCCTAAGAAATCTCCCAGGCTCCTTTGTCTTCACAAAGCTGTAATGGGCTGGGACAGGGATTTTAGTACTGGATCAGACAGAAGAGATATTTTAACACTTTGAGATGTTTAGCATAGAAATGGGCCAAACTATAGCAGAAGGTTTGTGCGGCTTACCAGTCCATACCAGGGTATGAGCCTAGAGAAGAGCCTAAAACTAGTAAAGAATTCCATACCTGTGGTAACAAGCTGTTAAACCACAAAATGGCACAGTAAGAAAAATTCAAATCAAGAAGGTGAACGTGTCCCCTAGAAACAATCATAGAACAGAGCCTCCACATGCTCAGAGTAAAATGGGATGTACTAACCTAGTCCTCTCAAAGAAAGAAAAACTATTATAACAACTTCAATGCATTTTGTTTCCTTTCTAAATGTAATAGGCATTTTAAAATGTTGTTTTCCTCCTGTTTAATTTTTCTTTAAATGCATTTTTAGAAAATAACCTCTAGCTACAACAAAACTATAGTGGCAAAGATTTTATTTAATTAAAATTTTAACAGGACTAAATGACGGTAACAGCCTTCTTAGGCACGTTTCTGGTTTCTACAGAAGGGAATTAACAAGCTGTTGTTTATATCTTTGGTGAAAAACAAAACTCAGAAACTGCTTTTTCTCAAGCAGGTGTTTCAGCATATAAAAAGTAGAATTACATCTAATAGCCATATCCCAATACAACTTTCTTTGTCGTTAGACAGTTCTCTCTAAGGATAATAATGCCAGGCAAAGACAGCTGCTAAGGTTTATTTATTTTATTTTATTATTATTTTTATATGTTAACCTACTTTTGGTTAAATCACTGTAATTGAATTTGTTGCCTATAACATTCAAAGATAAACACAAGTTGATTCAAGTGATTTTCCCAGAAGTGCTGCCCTGCTGCTGTCCGCTGGAGTCCTCCAGGCCTGTGTATAAAAATAACATAGGGCCAGGCGCAGGGGCTCAAACCTGTAATCCCAGCACTTTGGGAGGCTGAGGCAGGTGGATCACCTGAGGTCAGGAGCTCGACACCAGCCTGGTCAACATGGCAAAACCCCATCTCTACCAAAAATACAAAAATTAGCCAGCTGTGGTGGCGGATGGCTGTAATTCCAGCTACTCCGGAGGCTGAAACAGGAGAATCACTTGAACTCAGGAGGTGGAGGTTGCAGTGAGCCGAGGTTGTGCCAATGCACTCCAGTCTGGGCAACAGAGTAAGACTCCATCTTGGGGCGGAAAAAAGAAAGCACAGATTCTTCTGGTCTGTGTATCTGTATCTAACCAACCTCTTATCTCTCTGTGCTGTGTTTCTCTGTGTCAATATATAAAACTCTTGTTTTGTATATTGATCAATCTTGATCAATTTAACATTTCTTAAATTCTAAAACAATATTTTAAAAAGTAATTTGATTTTTTAAATGTGGGTGTAAATTCTACTTTACTATTTCTTTATTCTGTGTTTGTCATTTTTATTATCACTCTTTTTAGTTTTAAATTTAAGATTCATCATATGAAAGTTTAGATAATGTATTTTCCACTTTTCCTTTTTACTATATAAAGTCATAGATATATATTTCTCTCTAAGCACTGTTTTGGCCTCATTGATAAAGTGTTAACATGTCAACTTTTATTTTATTCTTGTTCAAACATTTTCAAAATGCCAGGTTGATTTCTTATTTCATCAATGGGTTATTCAAAAATAAACTGTATAATTTCCAATAGGTTGGACAATTTTTTAGTTACTCGTTTGCTAGAGATGTATTTTTAATATAAATAGTCTTTACTTATAGTACTTATAAATTTGCAGAAAAATTGAGCAGAAACCATAGAGCAGCCATTTAATTCCTCACTGACTCCAATGTACGTTCCCTATTAAGATCTTATATTAATTTACACATTTTTAGAATTTATAAGCTGATATCAATATATTATTATTGACTAAAGTTTATAGTTTACACTGGGATTTACTTTTTGTATTGTAAATTCAATGGGGTTTGCAAAGATTTTTCTTATTCTGTGGTTTATCTTTTCATTATTAACTGTCTTTCCCAGAAAAGTTTTTAATATTGTTTAATTTATAAATTCAACTTACCAATTTTGTATGCTTTGTTTGTTGGTGTTATTTTAAAAAATCATCAACAAACACAAGACCATCCAGTTTTTCTTCTGTGTATTTTTGAATAAAACATATAGTTTTATATTTTTCATTTAGGTCTATTATCCATTTTGAAGTAATTTTCATAAAAGGTGTAAGGTCCTGGTCTATATTTTTTTTCATGTGAATGTCCAGTTGTTCCAACATTTATTGAAAAGACTATCTTTACTGAAATGTCTTTGCTCTGTTGTGAAAGATTAGTTGACAATATTTGTGTTCATCTATTGGGCTGTCTATCCTGTTCTAGCAATCTATTTGTCTATTCTTTCACCAATACCACACTGTTTTGATTACTATAGCTTTATAATAAGCTTTAAAGTCAGTGTCAATCCTCTAACTTTGTCCTTCCCTTTAATATTGCATTGACTATCGTGCATCTTGAATTTTAAAAAATCTGTTATTTAGATGAACTATTTCATACTCAAAAACATTAATGCATCTATTATTCCATGTTTTATTTGTTCTTTCATTTCTTCATACTGTACTAGCTATGAAGTTTTTTTAATACTTCTTAGGCCTCGAGACTTCCCAGAATCTTCTATGTAAACAATGAGAGGATAACAAAAGAAAAGCCTCCCTCAATCCAAGAACACCTTTTAGTTATTATTATTATTTTATATTTTGTTATTTATTCATAAAGGTCCTCAACAAAGTAGTTTATACAGCTTTTTTTTTCCACCAACTTATTTTCTCATCTTTAGACTGCTCAGACATCATTTATTTTGTTAGCATGTCTATGTCATTTCTCCATCTAGAGATCAATTTTGTATCTTTGTTCCCTTGAATCTCGGCTGGCCTTAGAAACCAATAAATGCACGTGCAATTGCCATTTTCAAGGTTAGTTTACAGAAACCTTGCAGACTCTACACAGGCGACATGGAATATTGCTGTCATATTTAAAGTTAGACACCTGAGATCTCCATGCTTTGTAAAGCCAAGCCACCTGGAAATGCCCTTAAGAATGGGATGCTATGCCAAGAGAAAAAGAAAGGCTAGAGGGCCAAGTAAGCCATTAGAAGAAAATTACCCAGCTCTAGCTGTCTCTACATGAATAAGACAAAATAATAGCCAGTGGAACCTTCCTCACAGCTTGACCCTCAAACTATTGAACAATTTTCTTAAGTATTCCAGGTGATTTATTTAATGACCTTTGCTTAAGGTGATTTATATCAAATCTGATTGATATATAAATCTGGACTTAACTCTCTTCAATACTACCCTTAGGTGGAAAAACAAATAGACAAACCTAAGAAAGCCTGGTATGCTAACCTAGCATAGTAACAGCTGGTTAAGGTCACCTAGAAATTCTCTGAAGTCAGGAAGCACCCCACACTTTCAAAAAATAAAATAAAGTAACAGTTATAAATATGATATGGTTAGGACAGTATGAGAAATTCAGGATGAAATATAAACAAATATTAATTCAAAAAAGTGAATGTATTAGTTCATTCTTACACTGCTACAAAGACATACCTGAAACTGGGTAATTCATAAAGAAAATAGGTTTAATCAGCTCATAGTTCTGCAGGCTTTACAGGCTTCTGGTTAAGGGGAGGCCTCAGGAAACTTAAAATCATGGCAGAAGGGGAAGCAAACACATATTTACATGGCCAGCAAGAGAGAGAGCACAAAGTGGTAGGTGCTACACACCTTCCAACAACCAGATCTCCTGAGAACTCTATCCCAAGAACAGCAAGGGAGAAGTTCATCCCCGTGATTTAATCACCTCCCAGCAGGTCCCTGCTCCAACACTGAAGATTACAATTCAAAGTGAAATTTGGGTGGGGACACAGAGCCAAACCGTATCAGTGGGTCAAAAGCCAGAAATACACAAAGCAGGAGGGACCTAAGATAGTGGTAAAAATGTGTGTAAACACTCGGGGACCAAGGCATCTTCAAGAATTGTGGGAATATATTTTAGGCCTCAATGACAATGGAATACGTATAACTAAGGCCACAGAGTTTCATATATCAGTTTCTTCTTGGAAAGACAATTGGCCAATATCCAAGAATGACTTGATTGAAGTGTACAGCTTAATTAAAAACACCTGGTTGAAATAAAATAGGACAGAGAGGGAAGATAGTTCCTGACATCTGCATTTGAGTTACATGGACACAGCTTTTATTTTGGAATGTTATAAACTGTTTTTAAGGATGCAAAGTACTTAGTGAATACCTATCCACATTTTAGCAGAACGTCCCACATATATGTTAAAATTTTTAGAGTAAATTCACACATTTGTTACACAATATTTTTAAAATTTAAAAACCATGTTTTAAAACTCTGAATACCTTGACAATTTGCTAAAATGTTTTCTCTATGGCTTAAAAATATTTTGAGAT
Organism: Macaca mulatta; assembly: GCF_049350105.2. Classification (NCBI taxonomy): domain Eukaryota; kingdom Metazoa; phylum Chordata; class Mammalia; order Primates; family Cercopithecidae; genus Macaca; species Macaca mulatta. The sequence goes on along the minus strand of NC_133419.1, from coordinate 99,684,922 downwards.
TCTTGCTTATAGAAAAACACCTGGAATTGTAAATTGTTAGCATATTATAAAATCTGCTTGTTTTATCACAGTTCCCTTCTTGCTAATTGTCCACCAAAGCCTGGTAGAGGCTTTGGGTAACTTTTCTGCAATTCAGCAGTTAAGGCAACATTTCCCATAGGTTAGTAGAATAAGGAGTCCCTTGCTTTCTACACCAAAATCCATATTGACAACTTGCCATAGGCCTAAGGGCTAAACCTAATTAGCAGAACTTCATTTCCCAAAATAAATTAATTCAATCTAAACTTGTCTTAAAATGACTAAACTCTTACAGAACGTGCTAAAAAAAAAAAAAAAAAAAAAACAACTTATTAAAGCTCAGTAACTTTGATGACATAGTCTTGTCAGGTTTTCTTGTACTTAAGCAGTATCTGAGAAGCAATGGAAACTGTTGAGACACTTTCAATCTGATTTCCCTTTATATGACACTCAATGCCCTTTATAGTCTGACCCCTACCTCACTAGCCCAGTTTATCCTCCACTTTGTCACACATGACAAAACTACATATATGCTTTGCGGTTGTCTATATGTATGTATTTGTATACCCAGTTACACACTGCCTCTTCCAATTGAAATGCTTTCTCCTCATTAGAATTCCTGGAAATTTGAAAATATTATGATTGTCATTTGAATCTCTGCTCTGAATGGATCTTTTCCTAAAATATTGCTTACTTCCCTTGTTTAAAGTGTCTGTGCTTGTATGTCATCTTCTGTCATAGCAATTATCTTTTATCATTGCTAATGTTTTACAGTTGTCTGTCCAGTAGAATTCAAGCTCCTAGAAGTTAAGAATATTATTTTTCCCTTTGAAACTGACCCAGTAGTCCAATAGATTTTTTTTTTTTGTATAAACATAAAAATGTACCCTTCTGGTCTTAAGGCTTAAAATTTATATTTATTTTATCTGAGTTTCTTCCTCAGGAAAGGATCCCCAAGTCTCTCAAAAAGTATCAAAGAACTGAAACTTACCAGATCATCTCATCCAGATAATGAAACACCAGGCCCATCATTCATCATGATTGCTTCCCTAGGCCTCCAGAGTTCCTGTTTTCCTACACATTGTTACATTTCTTCCCTACTATATTAACACCTAATATTAGTAGGTGGGGAGAAGGATCTAAGACAGGAGCTCCCATTTGCTCAGCTGCAGCACCTGATTAAAGCCTTCTTCCTTGGCAATACTTGTCTTCTCACTCGTTGACTTTCTGTGCAGTGAGCAGCAGGACCTAAACCAAACCCCTGGTTGTTCGGTAACACTTCCATTTCCAAACAGACTATTAAACTTTCAGTACATATTTGCATAATACATAGTATGAAGCCAAAATATTTTCAGAATGCTATAGAACAGGACAGGCACTGGGTGATGAGAACTTCTCTAGGACAGGCACTGCATCTCAATGTATATAGTGTCACCTTGAGGTGGGATAGAGATAAATCTAGTAGACAACATTGTATTGAGTCCTAATTACAACTTGAATGTTAACTATGGAAATGTAAAATTTTCAGATTAATTTAGTTTCAACATTCCTTACTTACATTATCTTTCAAAAGTAGAGTGACAATAGTTGCCGGATTTATACAAAAGTGATTCTAGACCATAAAAATATTTTTTCCACATATAATGTAGGTGTGGAAAGTTTAGTCCCCTATATAAGTGATCTCTCCAATGTGTGGCACATATTCTCCAATTTTATTCCACTGAAGAGTAGGAATAAATTATATTTCTGCCATTCTAAATAAAATAGAAAGAATGAGTCTTTACAAGTATTTATATTACGGATTTACTCTAATACCCTCATGTAGCCTCTATACAAGAAAACCTGATGTGTCTTAAACATAGTGCCTAGTACAGATTTGGTGTTCTGTAAATTTTGCTTAGTTTAATTAATATGCAAAACAGTGTAGCTTTTATTATTTTTGTAAAAGTATAAAATTATTTTTATAATAGTAAATAATGTTCTTAAGAGAATAGGCATGAAGCAATAATCTTATTCCCTATTGTTTTTACTATCCATTTCATTCAAACCTTCACTCACAAATCATTTACTGAGAACTCATGAGTCAGATGCTCCTCTCACAGTGTATGGAGAAACAAAATCCCTAAGATTTATTTCTTAAAGAAGTTACATTCTAGCAAGAATAGTTTCATCAATAAACATGTGTTAGTAAATTATATGATGCATAAGAATAGTAATAAAACTACCGAATACATGAAAATGAAGAGCAGAGTAGGAACAATCATTGGAAGTGAAGCTGGTGGGGTGAAACAGGTTGCAATAGAAAATCTGTGGTGTTTTCTTGCTGCTTTGGTTGACACCATTTACTATATTCAAAATCATGATCATTACCTTGCTAAGTTTTCTTAAATACTAAAAACTATCTTAGTAAGAACTCAGTTCTGTATTTCCATACATCTGTAGAGAAGAAAACAACTGCTTTTACTACTGAATTTTTTGAGTTCCTTAAATGAGATATATATTGGTTGAATTGACCAAATCAACTAGCCCTTTTAAGTAGTATTGAAAACCTCATATTCCACAATCAACTTTGTGAGGCAATAAACAGGGACAGGCTGGGTTATACATTATAAAAGGATAAACTATCTCTCCTTTCTGGTAGTAGTGTAAACTTCTTAGCATTTAGTCAAAGTGACTATTTCTTCAATATGCTTTTTTTCCCCAAAGATAACTTAATATGGTTCCACTAGACATGTGGTTTTCAAAGTACGTTCTCCAGACTTATATGGATTTCAGTTACTATTTATTGAACACTCATTTCTTGTAGGGACATTATGTACTTTAAGTAATTTATCTCATTAATTCTTCAGAATTGTCATGTGGTAATTATCTTATAATCCTTTTACAATCGAAGAAATCAGGTTTCAAGGAAGTTAAGGAACTGTCTACAGTTATACTTAGATTAACGGGGCTGAAACGTAAATCCAGCCTATCTGACTCCAAAGTTAATGGCCTTTTCACTACAGCTTCAAATATTCTTTGTCTTCTACATTCTTCTTTTAATTCTAATAGCAACTGAAATAGTTCTAAACAGAATGGAAGCCTGATCTTGATATATCTGTACTATTCTCATTTTCACACTTTAGGTTCTTATGTAGGACAAAGATAAAAATTCAATTTTTCTTGAATTTTTGCAACAGTTGAGTCATTTTTATATGTGAAGAATACTTTCCTAAAATAAGAAACAAGTGCCCATTTCTTTCATTACTCTTTTGTGGTGTCACAGACTTGCTAATTAGCTCTCTCTCCCAACTCCTGTGACATTTTACTCTGACTTAGGTCACAGTGACTCACACATGAAAGTCAGTGAGTGAAATGGTGATGCCCAAAAAGGATAGTCAATGATGAAATACGGTAATTTTTTTTTCAAACAGTTGAATAATATAATCTTATCTGCATTAATTTTCCAGTGCTATTATCTTTAGAATGAATCACCTGTCAAGGCTCATATGTTAAATTTGACTCTTTTACTGCAAGCTACTACATTCATTTATAATTAATCTTACTAAATGTGGGGTAAAAGGATCAAAAGTTGTATTATACTAGTAATCATATGCCTTGTTTGCAACAAAAAATAGTATAAATTATTTATTCCAGGCATTGTATATATGCATGCATTTGTGTGTACTCTTTTATTCTTACACTTACACCAAAAGATTTTAGTGATGAAGAAAAATAAAAACAGGGTTACTGACCTATATACCTAGAGATACTAAGTTACATGGCTGGAAATCAGACCTACGTTTTCACACTATAAATGTATCATCTACTACACTATCTCTCCTTTCTGGTAGTAGTGTAGACTTCTTAGCATTTAGTCAAAGTGACTATTTCTTCAATATGCTTTTTTTTTCCCCAAAAAATAACTTAATATGTTTCCACTAAACATGTGGTTTTCTAAGTACGTTCTCCAGACTTATGTGGATTTCAGAGAAACTTTCGTGTCCAGAATTGGTGGGTTCTTGGTCTCACTGACTTCAAGAATGAAGCTGCGGACCCTCACGGTGAGTGTTACAGTTCTTAAAGATGGTGTGCCTGGAGTTTGTTCCTTCTGATGTACGGACGTGTTCAGAGTTTCTTCTTTCTGGTGGGTTCATGGTCTCGCTGCCTTCAGGAGTGAAGTTGCAGAGCTTCCTGGTGAGTGTTACAACTCTTAAAGTGGCCTGTCTGGAGTTGTTCCTTCCTCCCAGTGGGTTCGTGGTCTCACTGGCCTCAGGAGTGAGGCTTCAGACCTTCGCAGTGAGTGTTACAGCTCATAAAGGCAGCATGGACCCAAAGAGTGGGCAGCAGCAAGATTTATTTCAAAGAGCGAAAGAACAAAGCTTCCACAGTGTGGAAGAGGACCCCAGGGGGTTGCCAGCTGCTGGCTTGGGCAGTCTGCTTTTATTCACTTATCTGACTCCACCCACATCCTGCTGATTGGCCCATTTTATAGAGAGCTGATTGGTCCGTTTTACAATGCTTTAGCTAGACACAGAGTCCTAGACAGAAAAGTTCTCCAAGGCCCCACTAGGTTAGCTAAATACAGAGTACTGATTGGTGTATTTACAAACCTTGAGCTAGACACAAAGTACAGATTTGTGAATTTACAATCCCTTAGACACTAAAGTTCTCCAAGTCCCCACTAGACTCAGGAGCCCAGCTGGCTTCACCTAGTGGATCCTGCACCTGGGCCACAGCTGGAGCTGCCTGCCAGTCCCACGCCCTGCACCTGCACTCCTCAGTCCTTGGGCAGTTGATGGGACCGGGCTCTGGGGAGCAGGGGGTGACACTCCTCAGGGAGGCTCTGGCTACACAGGAGCCCACTGCCAGGGGGGAGGTTCGGGCATGGCAGGTTGCAGGTCCCGAGCCCTGGCCTGCGGGGAGGCAGCTGAGGCCCAGCAAGAACTGGGGGACCCAGAGCACCCTCCACAGCTGCTGGCCCAGATGCTAATCCCTCCACCACCCCCTACAAGTGCGAGTGTGGGGCCTGCTGGCCCAGGAGCGCGGTGGAGCCCAGGTTCCCGCCGGCACCTCTCCCTCCACACCTTCCCACAATCAGAGGGAGCAGGTTTTGGCCTCGGCCAGCCCAGAGAGGGGATCCCACAGTGCAGTGGCAGGCTCAAGGGCTCCTTAAGTGTGGACAGAGTGAACACTGAGGCCGAAGAGGCACTGAGAGCAAGCGAGGGCTGCCAGAATGTTGTCACTTCTCACTTTCAGGGAACTGCTTTGTCACAATTTTCATAATAACACTAACACATTATTTGTCTTTCTCACTGTGCTAGCATTTACACTAATTATACAAAAGCAACGGTGGAAAAATGGTGCCTTAGGCATCAAACTGTATGATCACTGCATTCTTTACCTCTACACGCTAACAGTAAAAATAATATCAATAAGCAATAAATCAATAAACTGCTAGGTAACTAAACAAGCAAAAGCTACTTATAAGTTGCATACATTGATAAAGAAAGAAAAATGTATTAATCATACCAACTCTTGACTCTTGAGCACTTACTTTTAACATTCTGCTTGAAAAATGGGAAGTGCACAGGAAGCACATCTGCTGCAAACAAGAGTATAGTATTATTCCCCAATAAAGAACTTGTATGATTGTTTCGAGTTGTGAAATGAACTAGCTGCTTTTCTTAAACAGTATCATTTTTATTTGAAATAATGACTGAGAGTCAAACGTTTATTCAGATTTGGGTAATCAGCTGAAATGTTCTTGAGAACAAATGAAGTAAACTTGTCGTTTCACACACAAAAAAACCGATAATGACTAAGGATAAAATTCCAGCTTCTGAGAAAAAGCTCTAATTTGGAAAAATTATCTTTGTCTTAATGAATTTGACAGCTTCCTAAGACATAGTACAAAAATTTCAGATATCAGATTCTACATCTTATCTAATTTTTAAGAAACCACTACTGAGAAAGTTGTTGAATTTTGGTGTAGTATAAAAGTACAACATCCATCATGTTCTAAAAAAGGCTACCAAAATATGTATTTTTTAACTACATATCTGTGTGTCTGGATTTTTTGTTTTTTTTCATGTTGCAGGACTTTCCCTTAGTTCAGCTGAAGACAGCGTCCTTGTCTGTCCCAAAGCAATGAAAATTTAGGCTCACAGATGATTGGAGAAGGTGAGTAAAGCAGGGTTTTGTTGGGTGATAAAGAAGAAAACAGGGAAACAGGGACTCTCGCAAGGCTGGAGTACGTCCACTAGAGCACTTCCCGCCTGCAGTTTGAATCCCAGATTCCACACAGAGAGAGAAAGGACCAGGCTCCTCCCCACTGTAAATGTTGTGAACTTCATGAGACTTCACCTCAGTGGACAGGCTAGTTAGGGTTTCTCCAGGGACCCCCTCCCACCTGGCTGTCTCAATGCCCACTCTGAAGAAGTATATCTAACTGCCTTTAGACTAAAGGTAAAGATGAAGACCATTATTAACTGTTTCCTGCTGACAGGGGGCACTGTTTTGGGGAAATGGCAGTCAGAGCTCCCTCAGAGGCCCAGCAGAAGGGGCCATCGTCACAGGCTCTGGTTGCATGACCGTTTGGAGTTTGATGGCTTGAAGGCAAAAACAGTCAAACCAGGTCATTAGAACACATGTATCAAAATGCAACAAAGGGAGGGGTAAGGACAGTTCAAAAATTCTGAGGCCTTTTACCATTTTGCACAGGGAGAAGGGAGAGAAAAAGCCCAACTGGTTGAAAAAACTTTTACCCTTTTGCCAGCATGTTGGGTTTCTGGGGTCTTTTCCCCTGAGCTCAATCCTAAGCCAACCAGTTTAAGGTTTGGGAAATTAACTCCTAGTTTGGAGGATGCGTGAGGGGAGTGTCCAGTAGTACAGAGACATGATTGCCTATCAGTGAAGAGAGGACAGAAGAGAAGAAAGGAAAGAAAAAAGGTGGTTTTTCAAAGGAGTCCCAGGAGTTCTGGTTGCATTCTAAAGGAGTACAGACTGAAGATCAATGTCTACTCATATAGAAAAAGGGAGGAGACATCACTGGTTCCCTTCTCTTCCTAGCAGATTTCCAGGGTACATGAGACAGAGGGCAAAGAGCGTCGTCCTCTTTCCCTTCTTTTGTTCTTGCATTCCTGAGTCCCAGCGACCTTGGCAGGTCACTTTCTAACAGGTCTAGGAATGCAAAAGGAGCTTGTACCCATGAAACATGGGAGCCTAGCGACTAGGAATTATGTGCTTTCACCTAAATCTCCTTCCCACCTACTGTCAGTAGCCTTGGAGTTCCCTAGACCTCATTTATACCATGGATACTAATGTGGCTTTTATCTATGAAACAGGAAGCTTGGACTTGACTTAATAGGCAGGAATCAGCCACGCTCACCTGTGCTGTGCCTTTTAACCTCTGTTGTCATTTGCCTCTGGGTTCCTCAGATCTAGGACTCCCCGCCCCCAGGGCTTTGACCCGAAGTTTGTAACTGAGTTTTGGACAGAAATATGTCTCAGGGGTTTGCATAGATGCCTTATCATAAGCCAAATACTAAGATGAAACTGTGGAACTGAGTCCTCCTCTAACAAGGGAGAGAAAAGGATGTCTTGTGACACACCCAGCTAACTGGTGGCTATAGTTATGCTTGCTAGGATTTGGGTACATGGTGCTTGTCTTTGGTTAGTTCCCTTTGTTTTACTTTCCCAAAAAGGAAACCTCTGGGTGATGGGCACCCTATTTATTTCCATCACTTGGCAGGATTTGCAGGATAATTGCTCAGAATTATAATATTAATCCAGATTTTTACATTACCCATCCCTCTTGTTCTTTCTGAGCTGCTGTCAGAGATTGCTGGTTGGTTCAAAAGAACAAACAGGGTTCATCTAAGATGTCGGCAAAAACTTAACTAGTGAGTTTAAAATTTAATGATGGCTGGGCGTGGTGGCTCACAACTGTAATCCCAACACTTTGGGAGGCTGAGGTGGGCAGATCACTTGAGGTTGGGAGTTTGAGACCAGCCTGACCAACATAGAGAAACCCCATCTCTACTAAAAATCAGCCAGTCATGGTGGTACATGCCTGTAATCCCAGCTACTTGGAAGTTGGAGGCAGGAGAATCGCTTGAACCTGGGAGGCAGAGGTTGCAGTCAGCTGAGATTACACCATTGCATTCCAGCCTGGGCAACAAGAACAAAACTGCATCTCAAAAAATAAAATAAAATTTAAAAATAATGACAAATGTATAAGTTTTGAAATAGTTTCTCTCTCCAGTCCTGATTTTTGTTTTTTTTTTTTTTTTTTAAATCATAATAGAATTGAGTTGTTTGCAAAACAGACTTTAGTCTTATACTTGGCCTGGTAATTGGTATAAAATGCAGCAAGAGTAACTATTTCTACATAGGCCTTTTGAATTGGCTTTGATGGAAATTTGTTTCATAAAGAATCTCAGATAAGACCTTTTAAATCTGAGACTAACCATGGGTTTGTATTCTCAAACACCTGTGAGTTAGGTGATTCTCTCCTTTTAAGGTCCCAAGATAAACTTAGAGCTCCTAGACCTGTTAGAAAGTGACATTATTTACTGACCACAGGACAGGAACCCTATACAGGGACTGTGTACATGAGAGTATGAGGCCACTTTCCCCACTGGCTTGTTATTGGCTCTGCAAGTTGAGATTGACTCCCTAAAGGGAAGCATACTCATCCAGTCAAAGCCTTGGTAAAGTATCCATTTTCCAGAATTGCATCCTGTTGCTAAAGAAAAATGGATTCTTATTGCACTGATGCAAAGATTTATATTACCATAAAGTTAAGAATACTCACAGATAGGTTCTAAATTCTGGAGGAAGCAGGCAGAGAGAAACAAACATGCTCCGAATTTTGATTATACGAGTATAACTTGCTTAATTATTAAAGGTCATAAATGTTGAAACTAAGTTTGTTTGATGCTAAAAAACAAGGATAAGCAATATTACAAGCAAAGGTTAAAAAGATTGCTTCAGCTTTCTGAGTTCAGTCCACTTAAACTTCTTTTGCTTGACATTTGTGAACATGTCAGCTTTTTATTAGTTCTGTATATTTTCCTGTATTAAAATGTTACAATCTCCTAAGTTATCCAAAGTCTGTATTTGAGAGTACCTGTTAAAGTTCTACAGCTTATTACAAACTATGTTTTGAAAGGTATTAAAATAAGACAACAATTGTCCATGAAGAGCAAAATGTCCAGGGTAATTACAGTTAGAAACACAATTGACAAGCTTTGTTATCGCCGTGGCTTACAACAACATAACAAAAATCTTAATTATATTTGATAGCCTATACTCAGAGATTAGAACTTTAGAAATCCCATATAATTTTGGAACATATTTCAGCATTATTCATCAAGATATAACCTAAAGAAGACTGAAACATCATTTTGGCAATCCCATGTACCTAAACATGTCAAATAATCTTGTTTACCTCTCTTTTCTAAACACTTCAGAGGCCCTCTGAAGTATTAGAAAAGCCAGAAGCCAGGGAAGACAATTTTGAAACTGAAGTTTGATTTTGAGAATCACTTGATATTATGATATATAATTCCAGATTACAATACATTATTTTGCCAAAATGATGACTGAGACATTTTAAAGAAGTAAAAACCTTATATAACCCTTTATAAATTATGCCAAAGAGCAGATTAGTATTTTAAGAATACCCTATCATGCTTTTATTTCAATGCTCAATTTACGGGAAAACCATAAAATACCCTTTTTTTGAATTTAGTCAATATGCTCACACAGAAAACTTCTTTTGCAAGATTAATTTCCACAATTTTTCCACCACTTCTTTGAACTGTCAGCTTTTTCCTCATTTAACTCAAAACCATCATTTAACCCTAGGTAGAAGTTTTTATTTCCATGCCTTCTTACAACATTTTACTAAAAAGACACATTTTACTGTTTTTATACACTTTGCATGCACATCTATTTCTCATAGGTTCAGTTAACTGCTAGCAATTTTTAATTTTAAGGTAAAACTTGGTAAGTTGCTTTAATTGTGTGCTGACTGCAGCCAAGGTTTGTCTTCTTAAGAGTATGGTTAGTTTCCTGTGTTTTCAGGCCTTACCATTTGTGAAGTCAGCAAGTAAAAGAGTTCTCAAAATCTAAAAAGGAGTTTATAACCTTAAAACATTTAACAACCCTGGGCTCTGACCTGCATAATTTAGCCCACCCATTTACACTTTAGTGACACCTGCATTTTACCAATACTCTTTAAGGCTGTTTTATTTCTCAAAGATTAATATCAGGTGAACTGAAAGGTACCACAGCTTTTATCTTTCCTTTAAAAAAAAATACTTGATCCAAGCACTTTTCTTTAGGCCAAGTTAGAACTCATTTTACAGACATCACACACAGTACACACACAGAGAGGCAGAAGGAAGCCCAGTTGCTGGGTGGGGCCCTTTAAGAAACAGGGCTAAGAGAACATGCAGATATCAAACAGAAAGAAACTTATTCTATAAAGCAGGATTGCTAAACAAAGTCTTGCCACCTCACCAGCAGTTACAAGCCATGCCCCTAGGATTCAAAACGAGATGGAGGCTTAGAAGTTTGTTAGAAACCATACAGACATGCAAAGCACACCAGACTGGTCACAACCCAAGACCAGCCCCACAAATCCTTTTTAACAATTAAAGCTTTACAGAACATATAAATAGTGATAGTTGGGGGGCCTGGCCTAGAAAAGGGGGAAAACTTTTAAGGTTAAATGTTGACAGGGTGGAGAAGAAAGGAAAAAAAAAGTTTAAAAATGCCTGGGGAAAAACCTCTTGTTCCTATGGAAGTGGTTTCTCCACCAGGGAGAAAAGTTACTGTCTGGTGGAGCTGAATCTCTTGGCCAGGGAAGGAGAAGGCTCTAGCAGTTCATAGGGGAAAGCACCAGACAGCAGCCCTGGGTGCCTTGGGTCCTTGGGTCCTTGGGTCCTGAGTCTAAGCCCGGCAAGGAGTGCAAGGTGAAGGGGAGCTGCTGCTCACCAGTTAGTCTTGAAAAGGGAAAGAAATGGCCATGAAAAGGCCCGGGAGCTATGGGGGCTGGGGGAATGGTTTCCCCCATCCTCAGAAGTCTGAGGATGAAAAGGCTTAGAAGCAACAGTGAGAGGTTTTGAGCTCACATTTCACTAACAGCTTCTCCAGCCCCATGTTGGGCACCAAAAATGTTGCAAGACTTTCCCTTATTTCAGCTAAAGATGAAGTCCTTGTCCATCCCACGGCTACAAAAAATTTAGGTTCATAGATGGTTGGACAGGGTGAGTAAAGCAGGGTTTCACTGGGTGAAAAAGAAGAAAAGGGAGAAACAGGTATTCTTGCAAGGCCAGAGTCCCTCCGCTAGAGCACTTCCTACTGACAACTTAAATCCCAGATTCCACACAGGAAGAGAAAGGGTCAGGCTCCTCCCTGCTGCAAAAGTCGTTAACTTCCCAAGGCTCCACCTCAGTAGACAGGGTGGTTGGAGTTTCTCTAGGGACCTCCTTCCACCTGACTGTCTCATTCATATACTGCAACTAATACAGCATGATTCAATGGATTGAAACTGGAAGTACCTGTAAGAATTCATCTGTCTTTAATGAACCAGATATTAAAGTGTTTTCCGTAAAAGTAAAAATTGTAGTCAATCTTTTTGTTAATGTTTTGGAAAATATATTAACAAATATATTGTGTATGCTAACATGCAATAAAAAATAGACATTGTTACACTATCAAAGTTTTAATTTTCTATATGATAAACATTGATAGATGCAACCCACATAAACAAAGTCTGCAGTCCCTCAATATTTTTTAAGGTAAATTTAAACTTTTATTTCTGAGAAGCAATTTCTGAGCAATTTTTATTTCTGAGAGCTATTTCTTAGCTCAAGGTAGTAAGCTAAGAATTTACTAACAAAATTTAAGCTCCCTACTAATATCTTAAAAATCCACACAATAAAAATAGCAATATCCATCTACCTTAACAAAGTGATCTATAAAAGAAATAGAGAAACAATTATTACTGGAGAATGGAATCTATTAGGAATATATTCTGTTGGTGCAAAGTAATTGCAGTTCTTGCTACTGTCACAGTTACTTTTGCACCAACCTAATAAGTTTTTACTGAATAAATAAGCACATGTGAATAAAATAAACACAAAATGGGATTAGAAAAGTTAATATTCATTTATAACTTTAGAAAAAGCAAGATTCAATGAAAGATGGAATATTTTATTAATACAATAAAGGATATATATGTAAAAACAATCAAATTATATGTATGTAGAAGAAATTAACGGCTATATCATTAAGGAATACTAAAAGAAAGCTGACAGTTTGATTTATTTCTGAACGTGATAGCCAATGGAATAAGACAAAATATATATTTCAGATTTAGAAAGGAAAAACTAAATATATTAGTCTGTTTTCACAGTGCTATAAAGAACTGTCTAAGACTGGACAATTTCGAAGGGAAAGAGGTTTAATTGACTCACAGTTCTGCATGGCTGTGTACACTTCAGAAAAGTTACAATCATGGCAGAAGTCAAAGGGAAAGCAAGGAACCTTTTTCACAAGGCTGCAGGAGGGAGACTGAATGCAAGCGGAACTACCAAACACTTTTAAACCATCACATCTCGTGAGAACTCACTCACTATCCCAAGTACAGCATAGAGAAAACTGCCCGCATGATTCAATTACCTCCACCTGGTCTCTCCCTTGACCCCATGATACATAGAGATTATGGGGATTAAGCGGATTACAATTCAAGATGAGATTTTGGGTGGGGACACAGCCAAACTATATCACCAAATTATCATTTAGTGAGAAAATCCAAGAAATTGACAAAAATTATTTTTGAATAAATTTAAAATACTAGCCAATAAAGTGAGACAAGAAAAAATAAATAGCTAAAATTTTTATAAATAATTTTATAAGCACTAGTGAATGAAGAAAATTTTTTTTCAAATTTATAGAAGAAAAATTATCATCTACCTAGGAAAAGATTATTTTTAGAGAATTTCATGAGGTTATCGGTTATAAAATATTATACACAAAATCAAAACACTTTCTATATACTTGTAATAATTAAGTATTAAACATTATGACAGAAATTCCCGAGTAAATCACACAACTTGAACATGCTTACTTCCACGCCCTGTCACAATGGAAGTAATTTAATAGTTTACGGCATTAATTTACAGGGACAGAGGAAATGGGATTGGTGAGAGATGAGAGCAAAGAAAAGGATAGTTTTAGAACCTGGAGAGCAGGTGGATCACATAAGAAAAAGATACCTGCTTCTGGTAGAAGCCAAGAGACAAGCCCTGAGGCTGTATGAGTTCAGTCAGGAATGAGGCCTCAGGTGCCACTGAAGGTGAAATGTCAGGTGGAGATGATAATAGGTCTCACTGAATTTCTATTCTTAAAAAAAAAAAAAAAAAAAAAAAAAAAAAGTAAAGCCTGGAATTCCTGGCCCCTCCTCCTATGTGTGAGAAAAGACCCTAATATGGAAAAGGGAACCCAGAGAAAGCAGAGACAGGAAGGAAAAATCATGTTCAAAGGCAATATGATTAATATCCTCAGAGACTTTTTTTTTTAAAAAAGAGATATTGTATTCTTAAAAGAAAAGGATAACATTCAAAAACACTAATGGAGTTGGGCACCATGGCTCCAGCCTCTAATCCTGCACTTTGGGACTCTGAGAGACCAAGGTAGTTGGATCACTTCAGGCCAGGAGTTCAAGACCACCCTGGGCAAGATAGTATGACCCCACTCCATCTCTACACAAAATTAGCTTGACATGGTGGCACACAACCCGTAGTCGCAGCTACTCTGGCTGAGACAGGAGGAGTGTTTGAGCCCCAGAATTGAAGGTTACAGTGAGCTATGATGGCACCAATGCATTCCAGCTCAGGCAATAGCACAAACAATACCCTGTCTCTAAAACAAAACAAAAAGACTCATTGAGGACAGCTCTTATAAAGGTAAAGAAATAAAAGACAGAGGAAAAAGATATTACATGGATTATTTTTTAAGAAGGCTATTAAATAGAACTTTTTAAAAAGAACAATACAATTCAAGAAAAAAAAAAAAGAGAGAGCAGATAGCAACGGAAGTGGAGGAGAGGGAACTATGAGAAATGAAGACCCACTGCATGCTCAGAAGATTTAATAAGGAAAAAGGAAAATTCACACCAAGATACCTCATCATAAAATTTCAGAATACCTAGAGAGGGAAGTTTTCATATTCTGAAATTTTAGAAAGAAAATGTCATTTGCATAGAAGTTATCATTAAAATACCATCCTTTAATATTGTATAACTGTACAGGTGTTTCCATTGAGGAAATATAAGGGAAGAATACAAGGGACTCTTTACAATTTTTGCAATTTCCTGTGGGTCCATAATTATTTCAAAATAAAAAGTTTACAAGATTTATTCAGACACTGCAACAGCAACACTGGAAGCTAGAGGACAATTAAATAACTTAGCAAGGCCTGCACATATCTGATGGGAAATGATTTCCAACACAGAATTCTATACTCAGTCAATCAATTATTCAAGTGTGAAAAAAATTATCAGATGTACAAAGTCTCAAATAATTTTACCCAAACACAAATTTCTTATATTTCTGTAAGAAGTTCCCTCACCAAATCAAGGGAATAAAATCCAAATGAAACCAAATGAATCAAGGGAATAAAATCTAAATGAATAAGACATGAAATCCAAGAAATATGATATCCAGATGAAAGAGATACTTAGCAAATCCTCACAATGATGATAAAAGGGCAGTTCTGGAACACAGTCCTATGGGAAAGCCAAAAAGCAAAAGACCAAGTTGGAAGTGAAGGCTCGAAAAACAATGTCTCCAAAATAAATTTAAAAAATCAACATACTATGTGATACTATGTGATACATTTTAACTCATTGAAAAGAGATTTCTATTTCTGGTAAGACCCTGAGAATAAATTAATAATGATAGTTATACAGAAGAAAACAAGGCAAAAGAAGAATGAATCACTTAGCAACTCAAAAAAATAAAAAGATGATCAAGGAAAGCAATATACAATGGAGTCATCAGTTATAAATAATAATAATATAATAATATAAGCAGTGAATATTAATTTAACTGTTTGGGATAGGTGGCATATATAAGAGAGTATGATAGGAATCTCTAGATAAGATATGAAATTCAAAATTCAAAAATAGCAATGTGATTATGTTTTTTAAAAATATAGAAGTAAAAAGAAAAATAAAAAGCTAGAAGGTTGGAAATGGTTTCCTCCAGATTGGGGCCAAGTGGAGCAAAGTGTTCTCATTTCTCATTTTAAGAGTGATTTGACTCTCTAAATTATTTTCATGAAATGTTTTGAATAATATTAGATTAAATTGAAAATGAAATATAAAGAAACGTTTAAGTTCTCTTGACAGAAAGTGAGAAACACCTAATTCATCCACCCTTGACTTCTCATTTTAATAGCAGTGAAAGCACTTTTTTTTTTAACTATACTTCAAGTTCTGCGGCACATGTGGAGAATTTGCAGGTTTGTTACATAGTTATACATGTGCCATGGTGGTCTCCTGCACCCATCAACCTGTTATCTGCGTTAGGTATTTTTCCTAACGCTATCCCTCCCCCAGCCTCCTAACCCTTGAAAGGCCCCAGTGTGTGTTGTTCTCCTCCTGTGTCCATGTGTTCTCATTGTGCAACTCCCAAGTATAAGTGAGAACGTGCAGTATTTGGTTTTCTGTTCTTGTGTTAGTTTGCTGACAACAATGGTTTCCAGCTTCATCCATGTCCCTGCAAAGGACATGATCTCGTTCTTTATGGCTGCATATTATTCCATGGTGTATATGTACCACATTTTCTTTATCCAGTCTATCATTGATGGGCATTTGAGTTGGTTACATGCCTTTGTTACTGTAAATAGTGCTGCAGTAAACATACGTGTGGATGTGTCTTTATAGTAGAACAATTTATATTCATTTGGATATATACCCAGTAACAGAATTGCTGGGTCAAATGGTATTTCTGGTTCTAGATCTGGGAGGAATTGCCACACTGTCTTCCACATAGTTGAACTAATTTACATTCCCACCAATAGTATAAAAGCATTCGTATTTCTCCACAGCCTCACCAGCGTCTGTTGTTTCTTGACTTTTGAATAATCGCCATTCTGACTGGCATTAGATGGTATCTCATTGTGGTTTTGATTTGAATTTTTCTAATGATCAGTGATGTTGAGCTTTTTTTCATAAGTTTGTTCGCCACATAAATGTCTACTTCTGAGAAGTGTCTGTTCATATACTTTCCCCACTTTATGATGGGGTTTTTCTTTCTCTTTCCTGATTGCCCTAGTCAGAACTTCCAATACTATGTTGAATAGGAGTGGTAAGAGAGGGCATCCTTGTCTTGTACCAGTTTTGAAAGCGAATGCTTCCAGATTTTGCCCATTCAGTATCATATTGGCTGTGGTTTGTCAAAGATAGCTCTTATTATTTTGAAATACATTGCATCGACACCTAGTTAGTTGAGAGTTTTTAGCATGAAGAGGTGTTGAAATTTCTCGAAGGCCTTTTCTGCATCTATTGAGATAATCATGTGGTTTTTGTCATTGGTTCTCTTTATGTGATGGATTACGTTTATTGATTTGAGTATATTGAACCAGCCTCGCATCCCAGCTATGAAGCTGACTTAATCGTGGTGGATAAGCTATTTGATGTGTTGCTGGATTCGGTTTGCTAGTATTTTATTGAAGATTTTTGCATCAATGTTCACCAGGGATATTGGCCTGAATTTTTCTTTTTTTGTTGTGTCTCTAACAGGTTTTGGTATCAGGATGATTCTGCTCTCATAAAATGAGTTAGGGAGGATTCTCTTTTTTCTATTGTTTGGAATAGTTTCAGAAGGAATGGTAAAAGTTCCTCTTTGTACCTCTGGTAGAATTTGGCTGTGAATCCGTCTGGTCCTGGACTTTTTTTGGTTGGTAGGCTATTAATTACTGCCCCAATTTGAGAACTTATTATTGGTCTATTCAGGAATTTGACTAATTCCTGGTTTAGTCTTGGGAGGTGGTATGTGTTCAGAAATTTATCTATTGTTTCTAGATTTTCTAGTTTATTTGCATAAAGGTGTTTATAATATTCTGTGATGATAGTTTGTGTTTCTGTAGGATCAGAGGTGCCATCCCCTTTATCATTTTTTATTGCATCTATTTGATTCTTCTCTCTTTTCTTATTAGTCTTGCCAGTGGTCTATCTATTTTGTTGATTTTTAAAAACTAGCTCCTGGATTCATTGATTTTTTTGAAGGGTTTTTCGTGTCTCCATCTCCTTCAGTTCTGCTCTGATATTACTTATTTCTTCTACTAGCTTTTGAATTTGTTTCCTTTTGCTTGTCTAGTTCTTTTAATTGTGATGTTAGGGTGTCAATTTAGATCTTTCCTGCTTTCTCTTGTGGGCATTTAGTGCTATCAATTTCTCTCTACACACTGCTTTAAATGTGTACCAGACAATCTGGTACATTGTGTCTTTGTTCTCATTGGTTTCAAAGAACATCTTTATTTCTGCCTTCATTTTGTTATTTACCTAGTAGTCATTCAGGAGCAGTTTGTTCAGTTTCCGTGTAGTTGTGCAGTTTTGAGTGAGTTTCTTAATCCTGAGTTCTAATTTCATTGCACTGTGGTGTGAGAGACAGTTTGTTGTGATTTCTGTTGTTTTACATTGGTTGACGAGTGCTTTACTTCCAACTGTGTGGTCAATTTTGGAATAAGTGTGATGTGGTGCTGAGAAGAATGTATATTCTGTTGATTTGGGGTGGAGAGTTCTATAGATGTCTATCAGGTCTGCTTGTTTCAGAGCTGAGTTCAAGTCCTGGATATCCTTGCTAATTTTCTGTCTCTTTCATCTGTCTAATATTGACAGTGGGGTGTTAATATCTCTCACTATTATTGTGTGGGAGTCTAAGTCTCTTTGTAGGTCTTTACAAACTTGCTTTATGCACCTGGGTGCTCCTGTATTGGGTGCATATATATTTAGGATAGTTAGCTCTTCTTGTTGAATTGATCCCTTTACCATTATGTAATGGCCTTTTTGTCTCTTTTGACCTTCATTGGTTTAAAGCCTGTTTTATCTGAGACTAGGATTGCAACCCCTGCTTTTTTTAGCTTTCCATTTGCTTGGTAGATCTTCCTCCATCCCTTTATTTTGAGCCTTTGTGTGTCTTTGCACATGAGGTGGGTCTCCTGAATATAGCACACTGATGGGTCTTGATTCTTTATCCAATTTGCTAGTCTGTGTCTTTTAATTAGGGCATTTAGCTCACTTACATTTAAGGTTAATATTGTTATGTGTGAATTTGATCCTGTCATTATGATGCTAGTTGGTTGTTTTGCCTGTTAGTTGATGCAGTTTCTTCATAGCATCAATGGCCTTTACAATTTGGCATGTTTTTGCAGTGGCTGGTACTTGTTGTTCCTTTCCATGTTTAGTGCTTCCTTCAGGAGCTCTTGTAAGACAGGCCTGGTGGTGACAAAATCTCTCAGCATTTGCTTGTCTGTAAAGGATTTTATTTCTCCTCGGCTTATGAAGCTTAATTTGACTGGATATGAAATTCTGCGTTGAAAATTCTTTTCTTTAAGAATGTTGAATATTGGCCCCCACTCTCTTCTGGCTTGTAGGGTTTCTGCTGAGAGATCCACTGTTAGTCTGATGGGCTTCCCTTTGTGGGTAACCCGACCTTTCTCTCTGACTGCCCTTAACATTTTTTTTCTTCATTTCGACCTTGGAGAATCTGATAATTATGTGTCTTGGGGTTGCTCTTCTTGTAGAGTATCTTTGTGGCATTCTCTGTATTTCCTGAATTTGAATGTTTGCCTGCCTTGCTAGATGGGGAATTTCTCCTGGGTAATATCATGAAGAGTGTTTTCCAACTTGGATCCATTCTCTCCGTCACTTTTCAAGTACACCAATCAAACATAGATTTGGTCTTTTCACACAGTCCTGTATTTCTTGGAGGCTTTGTTCATTTCTTTTCATTCTTTTTTTTTTTTTTCTAGTCTTGTCTTCTGTCTTTATTTCACTGAGTTTATCTTCAATCTTTGATATCTTTTCTTCCACTTGATTGATTCAGCTATTGATACTTGAGTATGCTTCACGAAGTTCTCGTGCTGTGTTTTTAGCTCCATCAAGTCATTGATGTTCTTCTCTAAGCTGGTTATTCTGGTTAGCAATTTGTCTAACCTTTTTTCTAGGTTCTTAGCTTCCTTGCATTGGGTTAGAACTTGCTCCTGTAGCTCGGAGAAGTTTCTTGTTACTCACCTTCTGAAGCCTACTTCTGTTAATTGGTCAAGTTCATTTTCCATCCAGTTTTATTCCCTTGCTAGCGAGGAGTTGTGATCCGTTGGAGGAGAAAAAAGTTCTGGTTTTCGGAATTTTCAGCCTTTTTGTGCTGGTTTTTCACCGTCTTCATGGATTTCTCTACCTTTGGTCTTTGATGTTGCTGATGTTGATACTATTCCTTTCTGTTTGTTAGTTTTCCTTCTAATAGCCAGGACCCTCTGCTGCAGGTCTGCTGGATTTTGCTGGAGGACGACTCCAGACCCTGTTTGCCTGGGTAGCACCAGCAGAGGCTGCAGAATAACAAAGATTGCTGCCTGTTCCTACCTGGAGAAGCTTCATCCCAGAGGGGCACCTGCCAGATGTCAGCAAGAGCTCTCCCGTATGAGGTATCTGTTGGCCCCTACTGGGAGGTGTCTCCCAGTCTGGATACACCGGGGGTCAGGGACCCACTTGAGGAGGCAATCTGTCCCTCATCAGAGTTTGAACACTAACTGGGAGAATGGCTGCTCTCTTGAGAGCTGTCAGGCAGGTACATTTAAGTTTGCTGAAGCTGCGCCCACGGCTGCCCCTTCCCCCAGGTGATCTGTCCCAGGTAGCTGTGGTGGGCTCCACCGGGTTCAAACTTCCCAGCAGCTTTGTTTACACTGTGAGGGTAAAACCTCCTACTCAAGTCTCACCAGTGGTGGATGCCCCTCCCACCACCAAGCTGGAGCATCCCAGGTCAACTTCAAACTGCTGTGGAGCAGCGAGACTGTCAAGCCAGTGGATCTTAGCTTGCTGGGCTTCATGGAGGAGGAACCTGACTAGCCAGGCACCAAAAGGAATCTCCTGGTCTGCTGGTTACAAAGACCATGGGAAAGGCACACTATCTGGGCCGGAATGCACCATTCCTCCTGATACAGTCTCTCACGGCCTCCCTTGGTTAAGAAAGGGAAATCCTCTGATCCCTTCTGCTTCACGGGTTAGGCGATGCCCCACCCTGCTTCGGCTCACCCTGCGTGCGTGAGTTGCACCCACTGTCCAACCAGTCCCAGTGAGATGAACCAGGTACCTCAGTTGAAAATGCAGGAATCACCTGCCTTCTGTGTCGATCTTGCTGGGAGCTGCAAACTGGAGATGTTCCTATTCAGGCATTTTGCCAGCTACCCTCTGGCCCTCAGTATTTTTTAAGAGCAAAAAGCAGTCCTGAGACGAAAGGTTTGAACACTTGGTACTAGACATGAGATCCTTCAGAGATGGTCTTTTTCTTCCCCTTTTCAATTTGATATGTGTATTATAATTTTTGAAAATTGCAAAAGTTAATAAATACTGAGTAGAAAAATAAATACAGTTTTCCCTCAGTATTGGTGTGGGATTGGTTCCAGGACTTCCTGCTAATGCCAAAATGAGAAGCTGATCAAGTCAATGATATAAATTAACATAATATTTGCACATAACCTACATACAACCTCCTGTATACAGTTCTTTAAATCATGTCCAGATTACCATAATACCTAATACTATGCCTACACATCATTTCATTTGTGTGGATTCAATGCAGTACCTGGTGAGGAAGAATTCAAGTTTTGCTTTTTGGAACTTTGTAGAATTTTTTATATGCAGTTGGTTGAATCCATTGATGTGGAACACACACATATAGAGGACCAACTGTATTGTAACTTTAAAAAATGTGTTTCCAATGGCATGTTGTTTTTCTGCATAGGGCTAATCGATCCATTTCTTAAATTGGTATGGCTTCTTGGCAAGATTTAGTTTGTACTGATGTATTCAAAATATAGTAAATATGGGCCAAGTGTGGTGGCTCCCGCCTGTAATCTCAGCACTTTGGGAGGCCGAGGTGGGTGGATCACCTGAGGTCAGAAGTTCAAGATCAGCCTAGCCAACATGATGAAACCCCCTGTCTAGTAAAAATACAAAAATTAGCTGGGCATGGTGGTATGTGCCTGTACTTCCAGCTACTCGGGAGACTGAGGCAGGAGAATTGCTTGAACCTGGGAGACAAGGTTGCAGAGAGCCAAGATCATACTTCTGCACTATAGGCTGGGTGACAGAGTGAGTCTCCATCAAAAATATGTATATGTATATGTGTGTGTGTGTGTGTGTGTGTGTGTATAGTAAAGATGAATCTAATGGAGAAAAATATGTGAATATGTATGTCCCATGTGTGCAGGCATAGGTAAATGCGCTAGCAGTAGGGACCTGCAAAGAAGAAAAGTAAGACAGTTAATAACAACCATGCATATTATCCTACATTAAAGGATTGTCTAAAACCTCAGGAGGAGATTATATCACTAATTCTGTAGTGTTCATAATACTTCATATAGAAGAAATGCTAAAAGTTTGGTTTGTTTATTTTACTTTAAGTTTGGGATACATGTGTAGAAGGTACAGGTTTATTACATAGGCATACATGTACCATGGTGATTTCCTGCACCTATGAACCCATCATCTAGGTTTTAAGCCCACTTGCGTTAGATATTTGTCCTAATACTCTCCGTCCCCTTGCCCCTACCCCCTGACAGGCCCTAGTGTGTAATCTTAGCCTTCTTGTGCCCATGTGTTCTAATTGTTCAACTCCCACTATGAGTAAGAAGAGGTGACATTTGGTTTTCTGTTCCTGTGTTAGTTTGCTTAGAATGATGGCTTCTAGCTTCATCCACAGTCCTGCAAAGGACATGAACTCATCCTTTTTCATGGGTGCATAGTATTCCATGGTATATGTGTGCCACATTTTCTTAATTCAGCCTATCACTGATGGGCATTTGGGTTGCTTCCATGTCTTTGCTATTATAAACAGTGCTGCAATAAATATACATATGCATGTATCTTTATAGTAGAATAATTTATATTCCTTTGGGTATATACCCAGTAATGAGATTGCTGGGTCAAATGGTATTTCTGGTTCTAGATCCTTGAGGAATTGCCACACTGTCTTCCACAATGGTTGAACTAATTTACACTCCCATCAAACAGTGTAAAAGCATTCCTATATCTCCACAGCCTCTCCAGTATCTGTTGTTTCCTGACTTTCTGATAATTGCCATTCTGACTGGCGTGAGATGGTATCTCCTTATGGTTTTAATTTGCATTTCTCTAATTACCAGTGGTGATGAGATTTTTTTCATGTGTTTGTTGGTTGTATAAATGTCTTCTTTTGAAAAGTGTCTGTTCATTTTCTTTCCCACTTTTTGACGGGGTCGTTTGTCTTTTTCGTGTAAATTTGTTTAAGTTCCTTGTATATCCTAGATATTAGACCTTTGTCAGATGGGTAGGTTGCAAAAATTTTCTCCCATTCTGTAGGTTGCCTGTTCACTCTGATGATAGTTTCTTTTGCCGTGCAGAATCTCTTTTAGCTTAATTAGATCCCATTTGCCAATTTTGGCTTTTGTTGCAATTGCTTTTGGTATTTTAGTGATGAAGCCTTTGCCAGTGCCTATGTCCCAAATGGGATTTCCTAGGTTTTCTTCTAGGGATTTTATGGTTTTGGGTTTTACAAGAAATGCTAAAAGTTTTAAGTCTGTGTCACTCTATCATTTCCATTTACTGGAAGACGCTGCACCACAACTTCTGAAATATGACAGATGCTAAATAAATGCTTTTTATTTGTAGCTACCTGAATCAAACTCCCCAACTCTGCATAAGCAAAATTTCTCTTTTCCTGAAAAATACTCCAGTTAAATTTAGTTTGTGCTTATAGAATTTTTTGGTCTCCCCTTCCTCCAGGTTATTTGTTATGTTTATTTGTCCACTATTACCTTACAAGGTCTTGTGAATTAAGAACTACAACTTTCTCACATTTTTATACTCCTGATGCTTTTTGCTTTTAGTGGTCATTTGTTTTACTTGCTTGATACAGATGATGCCAGATGTGGAATATCAAAATTTGAGAGATCAGATAAATGAAAATACATGAGGTTGACTCTCCAGGACATTTCATTTCACCCCAATATTGTCTTTTGATTTTGTAACTGTGGGTAATGAACTCAAGTTAGACATTTCTGGGCAGTCAGAGTGCCAAAAAGACAGCAAAGGAGGTGGAGGACTGATTACATCTTCCATGGCTACTCCAGTAAGTGCTGTAACATCAAGATCAATATTGCAGACTAAAATTCCAAGCATCAATTGTGACAAAACAAAAACAATAACTCTGTTTGGTGGGAATTTAGTCTAAACTTAAGCTGTGTCTATGGTGTGATACATAGCCTAGGTCAACCTGGTGTACAAGTGGAATAACTCCCACCTCAAGAGTTGCTTAATAAGAGAATCTAAAGCTCTTCCATGAGAAAACTCTCTCTAAAGAAAGAGCACTATATGTAGTAGAACATTTTGTTTTGCTGTATAAAGGCCATTCTGGACATAGCATGTAATTTTTTCCTCAGTTTAGCCCCACTCTAGTGAGAATTTATATTGGATCCCAGTGCAATAAAGAGAAGTTGGAGTGGGACTTTAAATAAAGGGTGAAAGTTCTGTTCCACTAAAACCTATTTCGGCTTTTGAGGTATTGATTGGGAGAGACAAAAATATTTTATTTACAGTCTAATACAGTGTAATCAAAAGTGGGGAGAAGCATTCTCTCTCATTTTGTAAAAAAAAATAATAATAAAGAGAGAGAGATGCCTTATGGATTTAGTGAAACACAGCAGTAGTGTTCCACAAAATACCCTACCTTTACCTACTAATTTCAGTGAGGGCCTATAACAAAAACTAATTAAAATAGGGTGGCTGGGCGCGGTGGCTCAAGCCTGTGATCCCAGCACTTTGGGAGGCCGAGGTGGATAGATCACGAGGTCAAGAGATGGAGACCATTCTGGCAGACATAGTCAAACCCCGTCTCTACTAAAAATACAAAAATTAGCTGGGAGTGGTAGCACGCGCCTGTAATCATAGTACTCGGGAGGTTGAGGCAAGAGAATGGGTTGAACCCGGGAGGCGGAAGTTGCAGTGAGATGAGATAGGGCCACTGCACTCCAGCCTGGGGACAGAGCAAGACTCGGTCTCAAAAAAAAAAAAAAAAAAAAAGAGGATATAGATGGCAGATTCCAAGGAAAATGTGACAATATTTGCTTACCAGAATGTATTAAGCACAGCTGGTGATTGCTCGAATGACTCAGGAGGGACTTTTCAGTGGGTAAGTTCCTGCAAGTGGGAACAGAAATAGATTATACATTAAAAGTTGTATATCTGTTTCCATTCTGCATCAGTTCATCTTTTCTTCTCCAACATAATCTCATTGATTTAATAAGATAAAATTAGGCATCCATAATTATCTTTAAGTTTCTACATCTATGGTCCCCTCCAGTGAGCAATTCATAAATAGCTAACACTGGGTTGAAATGTACTGGTTAAGAGATGGTACATCTTCCAGTTAGTAAAACTCACTTGTTAATAAAACATTTCAATTTTTCCAAAAGACACAATTATTAAATAAATTACTACTTTGAATCCGAAGTATGATTATCAAATGGGGCTGAAAAAAACCCACAGTCATGTTGACAAATCTTTCTTCAGTGCTAACTGCTTCATTGCCCTAGTCACTCATTCATCTGTGGTCTTGAAGATTATTTCTTGCAATTGTTTTTTTTCCAACTATTCATATATAAAGACATACTTTCTTGCATTGTCTTTATATCAATTGGTGACTTTGCTTCCAATTTCACAATTAAAATAAAAATAATTGAACAAGAGATTTCAGGATTCCACTATACTTTTAACCTCTTTGTTGTATTGCTAATATGCCTTGTTTTTCTTTTAGTTTCAATGCATAAAATATTCCTTGGCTCACACCTGTAATCCCAGCACTTTGGGAGGCAGAGGCAGGCAGATGACCTGAGGTTGGGAGTTCGAGACCAGCCTGGCCAACATGGTGAATCCCTGTCTCTACTAAAAACATAAAAATTAGCCCAGCGTGGTGGCATGGGGGAAGCTGAATTGGGAGAATTGCTTAAACCCAGGAGGTGGAGGTTGCGGTGAGCTGAAAACACGCCACTGAACTCCAGCCTGGGCAACAGAGTGAGGCTCCATCTCAAAAAAAAAAAAAAAAAGAAAAGAAAAAAATCTTGTTCCTATGAGGACCTCCTATCCACTCTACTAAAATAAATCACTTCAGTATTTAGTCCCTTCCTCTCTCATGTCAATGTAAAGCATAGCACGTCATCAGTCTTCCCTTTCTATTCAATGATTTCCATCAGATTGCAATATGTAGTGAAGTCTATCATATTTTTAAAACAAATCCATTTGTTAAACAGGTTCACTATGTACTGGTTACCAGTTTATGAGTCAAGTGAGACAGAACTCACGCAACAAGTTACCTGACGTGATTTTTTTTACTTACAGATAGAGAACAGAGACAATAGAAACCTAGGATTCATTATGAGCCAGATTGTCAAGGCTCAGAAAAGCTGACTGGGGCTTTGGAGTATTGACTGTGCATAACCAACCTTCTGAGGGACCCTAAAGGCAGTCTGTCCCAGGTCATATACTACAAGATCACATGAGTTACTGGGCCAAAGAGTTGAGGGACATACTCTTCTTGGGATGGGGATGAGAGAGTTGAGGGGGTACCTGGAACAGAGCCTTACCTGTTCTGGCCAGCTCTCCCTTAATCTCAAGATGTTGCATTTTCAGGACATTATGTAGTTATTTTTGAGAGTCATGAGCAAGAAAGGGAGGCAAACTGTGTTAGTCCAAAGCCACCCTGAGAATTGTGCTGGACCATTGACTCCTCATTCTCATTCAAGAAACGTTTATTTCTCTGCCCCTTTCTTAGGAAAATTTATTGAGTTATTTAAACTCAGGGTCTGAATTTTATCTCTTTCTTTTTAAAACAAAATTGTATATGCACTTAAAAAATCTAAACAAATGTGGGTTGTCAAACAAAACAAGCACCTTTGGGTGTTGTACTCAACTTGTCTAATAGATTTTTATTAATAACATTGAATCTAACTGCACGCCTTACATTGCTGTGTGTTGCATTTTGTTCATTCATTTCTACCTATTGTGAAGCATTACTTGTATGAATGGATGATTATATATTCACTCTTCTGTCGATTGTCTTCAGGTTTTGTTTTCCTTTTATTTGTATTGCTATTACAAATAATCTGTGATGAACATTTTTGTGTGTATCTTCTGATCAACATGAACATTTTTTCCCTTAGGATATTTAGAAGTGTAATTGCCAGGATAATTAACCAATTTAGCATTTGTTTTTCATTTTTATTTCTTTGTTTCATTTATAATTGCTTTATGTTTATGGTATAGCATAGAGATAAAACATCTTTTTTTTTTTTTTTTTTTTTTCCCAATATGGACAACAAATTGTCCTAGAAACATTTATCAAATAATTTCTTTGCTTTTAGTTATCTGGAAATACTCCTTGGTTATATGTGTGTGTATGCATGTGTGGGTGTCTGTGTGTTTATGACTGGTTTTGCTTATCTTTGTTACTCATTAATTCTGTTGTTTATAGCTATAATTTGTTAATTTTCCTCAGTGTTTAATGTTAGTTTAACAAAAACATATGTTTGAAAAGCACTGGAGAGAGATGGGATGCTTTTAGGTATGGAATTTGCTGTATAATTAGAAAGCAGATCACATGGTACTTCTGTTAAATGAAATAACATTTTAAAATTACAAGACCCACACATACATAATGGAGATACAAGAGACAACAGAATAATAATAATAGAGAAGAAAAAACAACAGAAACCTAGTATTCATTCCATTTTCATAAAGCAAAATGGCATTTGCTTTATAATTAGCAAGGTCACATGGTACCTCTGTCAAATGAGATAGCAATTTGTTTTTATTATGGGGCCCACACATACGTATAAGCTTCCATTCATTTGCTAGCAGTGTAAAAGTAAATTGAAACTTTTAAATTAATATATCAAAATTCCAAAAACTAAATTCAGCTTATAAATCATATGATCAGCTGCCAAATTTTTTGTTTGTTTGTTTCAAAAGAGCACTTCAAAATCCTTAGGTTTGCAGTAAGTCCTTTTACCTCAGCTTCAGTGTTGGCATTTATATACATTAATACACCTTTTCAAGACCAAGAAATAAAGGAACTATCTGATCTTCTCTTCTATTTCAATTACTATGCCAAAAAAAAAAAAAGACCCATGTAACCTTAAATAGAGAATAATGTGAAATTAAATGGATATTATCAAAAAGGAAGAGGAACTCATAGGAAAGAACATTATGCAACATTACAAATTTCCAAAAAAAGAAACTAAACGGAATTATTTCAAAAATGTATCTCCAAGTGAAGATAAGGCTAAAAAGCTAAACGTTGTACGCCTCTTTAGAAGTATTTAATTTACATATATTTTAAATATTTAGAAAATAAAGGTTTCTAACAGCATTATATTTAAAAGCAAAGGCTCAACTCATACTTACACAAATCACACAAATCAAAGAGCTTACAAAACAGTAAGATTTACTAAGTATTAAAGGATACACATAACCCTGAGGCAAATGCAGGTGGGAGATGTCAGGAACTGTCAGCTTATCTATCCTTCTTGCTACTTTGGATGGACTCTTGCCAACACCAGATATGAAGTTCCCAGATTATTGCATGCAGCTGCATTACTCACAAAAAGAGTTTTGTTTTGCTCAGTAAACCCTTCCATTTTATGCTCAGAGAGTTACATAGCATATGTGATATGTTGCAGAAAGCCATATTCAAGAAATCCATGGATTCCAGATATGTTTACTATGAAAATAACTAGATAGATCAGGTACATCTTTCTAAAAGAGTTCCATAGACAAGGAATCTTCTGAAATAAAAACTACCAGTTTGTTTTCTGGGAGGTCTGACATTAGCAAGCTTACAAGGTTATTTGACTACTTTGTTTTCTTTGTTTATTAGAGTGTTTCCCTGTAGTGGTTGTAAACAACTACTGCCTCACCATTGACTGCATAATATTCCTAAAATTTGAATTGTATTGGACAGAATTTCTAAGGTAAATAATATTTAAACATAATTGCAGATTTGTTTTGTGGATGGTTTTTGAAAGAATAAAATGTAATAGCTTTCTAAAACAATATGATTTTGAAATATTGATATTCTAAGTAGAATATTTTAATAGTAAACCCACATCACCTATAGCATTTCTAAAGTATACTTTACTATCATATTATTTGAAGTAATGCAAACTATGGATAGACAGATAGAGATGATTTTAAACACAAAGATCTTCATGATAGAAATGTGGCATGAACTATTTGAACCTATATAAATGTATACTATAGACTTTATGTCTGAGATTCAGGAATTAAAACATTCAGATCGAAACTTACTGGGATACTTTACAATTACAAACTTGTACTTAAAGGTAAAAAATCAACTTGAAGGTGGAGAAATATAATAAATGATTTCTCATCTTCCTGTACAAACTATAAACCAGATATTTTTGATCTGGAAAATTTACTGGAGATTTGGAACCCTTTCTAAGCCTATTCCTCTTCAACTTAAAGGGCCAGTAGCTTTTGAATGTAATTTATTGAATATTTGAGGAATAAGAAGGCCCAAAGGCATTGGCAGCATCCCATTGTGGCCTTGTAAGTGATATTCTTTCTCAAGAAGACTCTCATAAAACTGAAATTAAACCTGTAGAATGGTTCAAAAACCATAGCATTTTACAAAGAATTTAATTCAACAGTTTCTGGAATTTAGAATTTAATGCATTCTTTACATTTAATATTTTTAATAAATAATATATCTTTTTTCTTTTTTGAGACCGAGTCTTACTCTGTCACCCAGGCAGGAGTGCAGTGGCACAATCTCAGCTCACTGCAACCTCCACCTCCCGGGTTCAAGCGATCCTCCTGCCTCAATCTCCTGAGTAGCTGGGATTACAGGCACGTGCCACCACGCCCGGCCAATTTTTGTATTTTTAGTAGAGATGGGGTTTCACCATGTTAGTCAGACTGGTCTCGAACTCCTGACATCGTGATCCGCCCACCTCAGCCTCCCAAAGTGCTGGGATTACAGGCGTGAGCCACTGCACTTGGCCAAAATCACGTATCCTTCAGCTGCTAGATTGTAGACTGCATATATGTGTGACCGTCCCCCACGCAATATACACATGCACATGCACACACACCTCTACACAAACACTTATTTTAGAAATAACAGGGACCATTTAAATATTAATAAATTCATGATTATACTACATATTAACATTAGAAACAGAAAACTGTAGACCAGAAATAGTGACAAAATGCTGAAGGAAGGAAACAATTGGCAGTCTGCAGTTATAGATAAGGCCTAACCCCATTGTCTAAGGTTTTGTGCTGTTTCGTTTTGTTTTGAAATAGGGTCTCACTTTGCTTCCCGACTGGAGCACCATGGCGTGATCATAGCTACTGTAGCCTCTACATCCCCGACTGAGGTCACCTCAGTCTCCTGAGTAGCTGGGCACAGGCAGAATCATGTTGACTATTTTGGATCCTTATAGTTTTTTTTGTAGAGAGAATCTCACTACATTGCCCAGGCTGGTCTTGAACTCCTGGCCTCAAGCAATCCTCTTGCCTCAGTCTCCCAAACTGCTGGGATAACAGGTGTGGGCCATGGCGTCAGCCTTGTCTAAGGTTTTAGAACTCATATTGGACCACAGAAACAAGGATGTGAGCCAAAGTTATGCTTTTACCATGGCACAAAAGTTAGTGTTTCTGAAGTTGTGCATAACCCAGGATCAGAATCATGCATTAGACAGTGACCCAGAATCAAAAAATGGGCCACATCCCAAAATCAGAAATGAAACACATATTTTTGTGAGGTGAGGCTATGAAATTCTTAGGCCAGACATATATTTCTTGTTATTATTAAATACATTACCCATTTAGCAATTTATTTCATATAAATCATTTAAATTGTAATTATTTCCTTCTTTAAAATGACTTGAAATATGAAACAGATTATTTGCTACGTGCTTCCTAATTAATATTCGTTCCCTACTTAGAACAATTCATGCCTGGATCCAAGGTGAGTTAATTTTTTTCTTGAATAAAATGTTACAGGCTGAAATGTATTTTATTTCTACTTTTAAGATAATTTATACACATCTCTAAGATATCCTTCTTGTACACAATGAAATGGTTACTGCATTTTTAAGACAAAAAGTCTATATCTTGCTTATGTTTGGTAAAGAATGATTTATAAAAAAGTATTTATTAAATTGACAATAGATTGATATAATTGACAGTTCAGAATTTTACAGTTAATCTATATCTGAGAGTATTTGCAAGTAATTATACTTGATTCTACATTTTCAATATCTTCAACATCTCAGTGAAAGTGATGAATTTGCATGCATTACTACGTTGTAAGCCAGCAAACCAGTAAGCTTTTCAACCAGTTAGGCTTGTAAAGTTAACCCTTAGTTGGTAATACTTAAATCATCATAAAAAAGAAGAGTAACCAACAAAGGTGAAAATGCAAATTAACGATAGCCGAAGAAATTTACCTTGATCATGAATATGTCTCTCATTGGAGCCCTGCAGTGATGACCCTATTTCATTCCTGCAGGTCCTCCCCTCAAGTGTTTTTTAGAAAATGGCAGCATTAAAAGAAAGTCCTCATTTCAAAATCAGAAACATTATAAGGAAACTGGCATGGGAATTCTTACTTACAACCAACGTCTCTCAATACTTAACTATAAATTCTACAAAGGATCAGAATATATTTCTTTAAAAATGAGTTTTCTTATATCAAAGAAAATAATGGTGTATCCCAAACTATAAGACAAAAAGAAAGACTAGATTTGAAAGAGAAGATTATAATAACACAGAAAGAGATGAGATGTAAACTGGTAGAGCTCAGGAAATAAATGAAAGTGAAAAGATATTACAGAAATTGGAGCCTCATTTAAAATGTCGATTCTCCCCTGATTACTCCAGTGAGTAATCTGCTGCCAGCAATGTACTGTGCCAAGACCCCCAATCACAGCAGCAACCTTTTTGAAAAGGAAGAGTGATAATCTTGTATTTTGAACAGGTTCTTATTCAAAGGCTATAATTACACGTTGGCAACTTGCATTTCCCTTTCTTATAGCTGCTTCTCCTCCTAGGAACTTCAAATGTATCTCCCCACCAGGAGTGCTTTCTGCCGCTCTCCATGTTCATTTTGAATTCAGGGCGGAGGGATCATGAAATGCTGAGATTTACAGCACTGAGGTCTAGCGATGACACGCTGTGAAACTGTCTCCACATCATCCGGAAGCCAGCAGGCTCCCAGTCGTCCTTAGGCTTGTCAGAAACAGGAACCCTAATAAAAACACCTTGGCAGATGCAACATAAAAAGAAACTAGGAAATAATACATTTGAGAGGAGAAATCTGAGGAAATGCCAAGATGCCATCTTTTTTTTTTTTTTTTTTTTTGACTAGAAGATCTCCTTCTTAAACTATTTGTGCATTTGATAGTAGCACAACTTTATCATGCATCTCAGGCTTACAGAGGCACATAGAACCAAGAAAGACGTTTTCCAAAATTGTTTTAATGTAAAATAACTCTTACATTAGTGGTTTTCCATTTTACATCAAGTCAGACTGAGGATGTAAAATATAAGTGTCAAGTAATGCGTTTCTCCTTGATACCTGCCAGAAGTCGCAGTGCCTTAAGAATCATTACATTCCATTTTATGTCAACCTTTTGGGGAAATGAAGGTGTTTTTGACAATGGCACTGCTATTCAAATGCTACCAAGCAATAAAAATGTTGGAGACATAGCATTAGTTTATTTGTGAGAAGATGTTTTACTTCTAGGTCACCTATAAGTGGCCATGCAAGCTTACTAGAGTAATTTAGAAAAACTTGTCTCTGAGCTTTCTCATTTGTAAAATGAGTTACCAACATCAGCCATGGGGATTTAATGGGGATTTCAAAGATTTCCTTGCACTTTAACAACAGTGTGCTTTACAACAAAAGATCTCTTCCTTCCAGTAATGCACCCACCCACTCTAGCTTATCACCCAGGTACTCGTCTCGTTTATTATTTTCTCTTTATTCTCATCATTTTCCAACTTCCCCAATTTCCAATAAATAATACTTGTTTTATTCTCTTTTATAGTTCAGTGATTTTTACTAAACACGCCAATTCCTTACTTTGAGAGGTTGTTTTACTGGCTTGGTAGAGATCATGACCTGCAATTCTTTAAAAAGTCACTGATGATTCTGATGAAAAAAAAAAAAAATCTTTGAAGTACAATTTAAGAAACCCTCTGATGAGAGCTTCTCTTATGTATTCCTATTACGGTCTTTCCACATGTTAATACAACTGGCCAGGTGGGGTGGCTCATGCCTGTAATCCCAATACTTTGGGAGGCCGAGGTGGGCAGATCACCTGAAGTTGGAAGTTCGAGACCAGCCTGACCAACTTGTTTTTAGGAGAAACCATGTCTCTACTAAAAATACAAAGTTAGCCGGGCATGGTGGTACATGCCTGTAATCCTAGCTACTCTGGAGGCTGAAGCAGGAGAATCGCTTGAACCTGGGAGGCAGAGGTTGCAGTGAGCCCAGATCAGGCCATTGTATCCAGCCTGGGCAACAAGAATGAAGCTCTGTCTTAAAGAAAACAAAAACAAAAACAAAACAAAACAAAAACTGTACAACCAAAAAGAGAGGTCATGTCTTAATTGACACTTAAGTGCTTACAGCATAATAAAGAAAGAAATCAGTAAATTTTTATTGACTGAATTAAGACGAATACAATGCTCTAAATGGTGTTTTGCCGATGCAACTTGTCTTACTGGTTCTGTGTTTTTGGTTGAATGCTGAATATTGAATGCTCTATTATATTAAAAGGCTAAAGAGAAAAAAAAATCACGTTTTCACATCAATGAATAAAAATATTTTTAAGAAAACCATACCCATTTATGGTTAAAAATTTTCAACAAACTAGGATTAGAGGCAAACTTCTTCAACTTGATAAGGAACATCTACAAAATATCTCAACTAAAATAATAATGATGAATAACTGGATATTTCCCCAGTAAAATAAGACAAAGATGCCCACTCTCTCCATTTTATTCAACATAGTATTAAAAATTATTTAGTTGGTGCAATCAGGATAGAAAAGGAAAAAAAATGCATTCTAATTAGAAAGCAAGAAATTAAACAGTCCCTATGTGGAAGTAGCATGATAGTCTATGTAGAAAATTCAAGGATTCTGTAAAAAAATAGAAAACATAAGTGAGTTCAAAAAATTTGAAGGATACAAGATAAACACACAAAAATTATTTGTGTAAAAGCTAAAATCAAAAACACAATAGCATTTGAAATCACTCACAAATTGTTAACCTAAAATTTTACATTCAGAAAAAAGCTTTCAAAGATAAAGTTTAAAGATTTTTGTATGGGACCCAAAACTGAAGGAATCAGTCCCTAAAAGAAATGTTACAGAAAGTTCTTCAGGCAGAAAAGAAAATGATATTAAATAAATCTATATAACAACAAGAACCAAAAATGACAGTAATGTGGTTAAATATACAGATATTTTCTTCTATTTATTTAAATGCCTTTCAAAGACCTTGGACTGGATAAGGACAAAGTATCCAGTCCAAAATAAGGACAATGTATTGTGGGCTCTATAATATTTGTATAAACAGCAATAACATAAAAGAGGTTGAATGAAGACATATACTACTGTAAGTTGTTTAGGCTATACATAAAGGATATAGTAACACTTTAAGGTAAACACTGATTAAAGTTGTGTAATGAGGTCGGTAAGGTAATAGCTAAAATAATAAATATAATATAAACAATGAAGCTATCCTCATAAAGTTAAAGATAATTCTGGACAGAAATATAGTTATGATTAAACATTAATCAGGCTGCATTTTGTCCCACTTCCTTGTAACTAAAGTCACATCGCACTTGATACCGACCACTTGCTTCCCCGTTTTTCCTATAAATAGGGTTTCTGACATTAGAATCATAAGGTTTTTGTTTATGAATTGTTTACAATGTTTTTCACATTCTGAATGCTAATGGAACAGCTGATACCAACCAGTTTGAAGACTCCCAGAGAGCAACCAAATCAGCATGAATATACAATTTCTTCATCTCCTTGTCCCATGACTTCACCCTGCAGCCTTTGACCAATCAAGTTTCCATATTTGGGACCACTTCAAATCTCCTCACAGAGACAGATTTGATATTTCTTTCCATTCCCCTCATTTGGGGGTTATACCATTAAACCTCTTTATCTGTCGCAATCCAGTGTCATGGTATATTGACTTGTCATGTGACAATGAACCTTATTACAGTCACAATTATATGATAATGCAATATAGATATTAAGCCAATAGATTTTTTTTAATTGACTTATAGAGAATACGTATTAATGCTAATGCCTGATGAAAAAAAAAATAAAGATGAGATCAATAAAAGACAAATAGCAAGCAGTTGAATTAATCCTGATCACATCAGTGTTCTTATTATATACAAATGGTCTAAACACCTGATTAAAAGGTTGAAATTGTCAGTTAACATTTAGTAAGAGAGATCTAAGTATGTTCTGCCTACAAGGAATAACTTGATATATAAAAACACAATGTAAAAATATAAAATTAACTTCAGAAATGTTAAAGATCTCAGTGAACTCACTCTCTCATGCAAAAATAACAAAATACTGGCAAAAGAATTAAAATAAACTCTTTCAGGACTCTACTAATTAATGCCACAGAAAGAGTTGGAAATCTTCTACCAAAAGAAACTATGGAACCTCAGTAAGAAAGCAGGGTGTATGATATTTGCCCAGGCCAGTTGTGTGGTAGCTATGAATGAGTGACAGCCTAGCACCTAACAGAGAAGAATAATCTATTGCAGAGCTCTGTTAAAAGCTCCATGGCCAGAAACAGTCAATATTTAATCCAGATTTTCAGGTCTTGGGAAAATTTCTACATGCAAGATTTTGTGGTTATTTATTTTGACTCAGCACTCAGTTCAGGCAAACAAAAAACGACAAGCAACAAATGAACAAACAAAAAACCTACCCTCAGGGTATTACCATAAACTATGGTAATATGTTGACAATATCACAGCTGCTTTAGGCTGTAATTTAATTTGGGACAAAGAAGAGTCTGGCAAAAGCTTAAAATGACATCCTGGTAAACTAGGCAATCATAGGCAGCTTTGAAAAGTTTTGACATTCTTGGGGATAAAAAAGTCTGTGTACATGCTCAAGGTTAGTTTCATACCTAAGACTTATAAATGGTGAAGTCATCAGTCACTCACTTCTGACTGACATAGAGGCCTTCTGCAATCAGCAAATGAAAGTTAAAACTCTCATAGATTACCTGAAGCTTGAAGGTATGCTTTTTCACATATATCCCCCAAGTAAAGGGTGCAAGTTACACAGCTGAGGGGTCTAAGAAAATCATCTAACCTGCCACTGGAGGACCACTAAATTATCTTGATCTTTATGCAGAGGAAGTCAGGCTTAAAGAATAAGAACTTGAAAACAAAACAAAACAAAATCAAAAGGCTAGTAGACAATGCACTGGTCTCACACTGTAAGGAATATATAACCTACAAAATTTGTCAAGCAAAGTTGCAAAATTAACAAAAAACAATAGCATCAAGAACAAAACAGAAACAACAATCTCTGGCCAACTGGTGGGAGGGTGGGGATCCCTCACATCAACATGGTTACAATATATCAATAAAAATGCCACATTTTAATAAAAAATCATGAAACCTGCAAAGAAACCAAAAAGTGTGTCACATATTTAAAAATTTAGCCAGAACAAATATCCTAAGGGACCAGAGGTTGAACTTAGTCGAAAAAAGACTACAAGACAGCTATTATAAACATGTTTATAAAAACCAAAGGAAACCAAGTCTAAAGAATAAAAACAAAGTATGCCAGCAATGTCTCACAAGATGCAGAATATCAAAAGATTGACATTTAAAAATCCAAATCTGCTGGTGAATACCCCTTCATGCTTCTGTATCTGCTGGAAAATTCTGCATATGAAATTCTGTAGTCATTCACACTCAGAAGCTACATTGATGTAGGATTTTTCTTCTTAGTCACTTTGCAGGCTGGGGAGCCCCAGCCGGTGACACCCTACCCAGGCCCCACTTGGCCACACTGGCATACCCCAGCTCACCTGAGTCCAGGATCTTTTATGGACTCAGAATGGGGAGTGCATGCTGATTGGTTTGTGAGTATGCAAAAAATAGTTAAAGCAAAGACACCACTTGTTGGGGTGATCAGACCAAACACCAGGTCATGGGGGCAATGAAATCTGGCAGAGACAAAGGAATGAGAAAAGACAGTTTGAGGGAGAAAGTGGGTCCAGGGGGCCAATGTAAGTATAGGGGCTGCAAAGGCCCCCAGCTCTGGAAGTCCAGACTATTTATTGGTGATCAAACAAAGAAACAGGTGGTGAGAATGTGGGGGTCGAAAGGGAGCATTGCATTAAGCACATGATTTACAGCTGTGACAGTTACCGTATGTTCTGCTACTTGAGAGAATGGAGAGCAGGTTCTTTTAACTCAAGATATAATCAATCCTGGGACAGCAAGGAGCAAGGAGCCAGGAAGTCTAGACACATTCAGCGCCATGAGGGGTTTTATGCCCTGAGCCTTAGATTCTATTCAAGCCACAAGGGGTTTTATGCCGTGGGTTTAGATTATGTTGCATCAGGGTAGCCTTCGACCCTTTAGCACAGAGCTTGGTGTTCCAAAGGTCAGGAGGGGTTTTAGACCCTGGACCCAGGACTTGTTCCAAGGCTCTTTTACATTATGTCAGACATGCAAGCCCTGCCTCAGTTTCTCTCCCAACACCACTCAAAGGTCGGCACAACAGAGGAGAAAAATTAATTAGGAAAGGGTATGTATATGTAAAATAGGTGAAGGGTGGAGACCAATCAGAGGAAAGTGCACCAAACAAGAAGACAAGTTCTTAATCCAGTCCAAGTTTTTTACTTGTAGCTTGGCTTTCTGGCTCTAACTTGCCTTCAGCTTGGAGGCAGGGTTTCATCAGGGACCCAGCCCTATCTATCTAGGCATTTGGCTGCCTCCTGTGCTCTCAACATCAACTTCAAATAGTTGAGATGGCACAAAGCCCTCAGAAAGTGTGGTGATACTCCTTATTTTTAAAAGCATTATCAGCTTAAATAATTCTTTAACAAGATATTTGGATAAACTGCCAGAAGAGGAAAGAACTTAATTTCGAATACTTCACATTGCTTA
The DNA here is from genome assembly GCF_049350105.2 of Macaca mulatta. Classification (NCBI taxonomy): domain Eukaryota; kingdom Metazoa; phylum Chordata; class Mammalia; order Primates; family Cercopithecidae; genus Macaca; species Macaca mulatta. The sequence continues at coordinate 99,647,387 of NC_133419.1, read as the reverse complement.
ACTCAACTCAGCTGATTCCTACTCTGGTTAATAGGTATTGGCATCAGTCTAGAGTTTTCCAGCGCATGTTGAATCAAATTATGAAAGAAGATGACGTTCTAGTTTCAGGGAAAATTAAAATCATAAGACAGTCAAGGAATTAAGGAAGAGCACATCATGAACCTAAGGTGATTGTATATTCATGAAATCTCAGAGTTGGAAAATAATTTAAAGGCCATCATGAATAAAAATATCACATTTATTATCTGTTTCAAGATGATTTTTTCTTTTATGCATATCTGAGACAACATAAAGCTATTAAAATATATGAAAGAATAGCCTTATTAGGAAAATTTGGGTATAAAATAATCACCAGCATAATTTCATTTCATTAAACATTTTTATAATATTCAGGCAGATATTAATGCTTATGAATACTATTTGTTTGCTAAATCAGTAAACAATATTGCTTGATCAACTCATCTATCATCCAGATTCAGACAGCCTGTACATGCATAAAAAGGATAAAATAATGAAGTCTGGAGAATAGAGGAAGTAACATTATATGCTATTCAAGGCCAGGTGTGGTGGCTCATGCCTGTAATCCCAGCATTTTTGGAGGCCAAGGCAGGCAGATCACATGAGGTCAGGAGTTCGAGACCCGCCTGGTCAACATGGTGACACCCTGAGTTTACTAAAAATACAAAAGAACTAGCAGGGCATGGCAATGTGCACCTGTAATCCCAGCTACCTAGGAGACTGAGGCATGAGAATAGCTTGAACCTGGGAGGCAGAGGTTGCAGTGAGCTAAGATTGTGCCATTGCACTCCAGCCCAGCCTGGGTGACAGAGGGAGACTCCATCTTAGTGTAAAATAAATAAATAAATAAAAATAATAAATAAAAAAATATGCTATTCGATTGTTAACTAAATAAATAGTTTTTGGGTACTATTTTGTGTCCAAAAACATTCCTGGATGTTTAATGGTGAGCAAAATGATGTGAGCTTTCTCTCCTCTCAATGAGTTCACACTATCACACTATAGTTTATTAGGGAACAAACAAATAAATAAATAATCTCATAAGAGAATGTAGAAAATAAAATTGAGAAATGAGCCAGGAAGGAATGAAAAATTTAACAAAATAATCTGAACAAGACTGAGTCTAGAGAGAAACATTTCTGAAGTAACGCTTGAACACGGTCTAGAGCATAAACGTGAGTAGGGTAATACAGATGGACAGAAGTTAACTGGGCCAAAAGAACTGGTCACACATACTTGACCTGACTCCTTCCCATCTCTCAAGTTAATCTCAAAACATGCTTTTACTTGCTCTTTAAGAAAAAAGTCTTGACTGACGGACTCAACAAAGGAAGAGGGAGAAAACGGTTTTGAAATAGAACTAATAACGTAAGTTAGGATCATGAAGGTACTTGTAAGTCATCCTTACTAAATTTTAGAAGCCACAGAATAATTTTTTGAACAATGTGAGTTTGGTGAGAATGAGATTTGCTTTCTTTAGAAGATCACTCTGCATGTATCATAGAGCAGATAACTGATGATATATAATGTAATTGGAAGTTCTCAAAATATACTTGTGTGACTAAATGTAATGTCTCTTGAATTAAGGAAACACACATAACAAATGCATATCTATATAATACCACACATAGACGCATACATTCACATGATACCCAAAATACACACAGCACAGCTACATGCATTAATAAATTTATAATATATATATAATGTAAGAATGTCAGACGAGCTCAACTTCTAAAAGCTTTGTGAACTTTTTATTAAACTACTGAAAAAAAGATTATAAAACTCAAGACAGATATACATAGGTACATGTATGTTTTCTAGCCTTTTCAGGTTGATAATTTCAAGGTTCCCAAACTAGTCTCTAACCAGTATAACATGTGACTGGATACGCTAAACTCTATTTCCATTTTTTCCTATCGCTTTCCATGTGACCCACTTGCTAATTGTCTATTATGAGGTGATCATCAGGTCAAATGTGAAACTTTCACTCAGGAAATGATGCACTAGGAAAAAGTGTCTGAGGCCCATGTTCTTTCATTTGCTTGAAGCTCATCAGAAACTTGAATTCAAACAAAATGCCACTTATTTTCTAAAAATATATATTCCTTAGTAAAATTCTTGACACTACATGTATTGGTACAATGAAGATGACTTTTTTCCTTAGGAAATTAGTATTGAGAACTAATCTGATTCTGGATTAAAAACAATAGCAATAAACATAACAACAACAAAAATTAGACAGTGTAATGAAATGTTCATGGCTTTTCATTTCATTCAGTCTTGAGGCATGATTAAAATTGGCTGTGGCTGTGTTAATGTATAGCCCATCCTTTTTCTTTAGAATAGGCTTGAATGTATTTTTCCCACTTTGGCTACTTATGCTGGAGCAATAATATTCCATGAGAAACGTTGAGCTCTGGACTAAAGAACTTTTAATCATGATTAAAGAAGCCATAGATAAGACACAAAATTAGCAAGCTATCATTAGCTTTGTAATTGAGAGACTATAGACCTTCTTCTAGCTCCTGATCTGCTAATCTGCTTACACATCAGGACTATTTTTTAAAAGTGTCCTTAGTGTATTATAAAATGTATTAACAGAATTACCTATTTTTCATGGAGTTATTTTTTTTGTTTGTTTAATATATGACCCCTTTGATTCCTGACGTTTGAGTCTTACAGAGTCAATAACTATTCTATTAGTATCCTTATAGACTGATATACTTATAGACTCAATATGTATTCTATTAGTAATCTAATTAGTATTTTAATACTAAGACTTAGAGTACATATTAGAATACTAATTAGAATTAGTATTATACTAATTTTTGTGTCCAAAAATATTAGTATTATACTAATTCTAATTAGTATTATAATACTTATTCTATTAATATTCTATTTATCGCAGTGTATTTTAAGTGTTCAAAAATATCTTTTGAATTCAGTTGGACATATCACTGATAAATAATTAATCTTATCTGATTTAAAAATACGTTTCGGCTGGCGGCAGTGGCTCACACTTGTAATCCCAGCACTTTGGGAGGCTGAGGCGGGTGGATCACCTGAGGTCAGGAGTTTGAGACAAGCCTGACCAATAAGGTGAAACCTGGTCCCTACTTAAAAAAAAAAAAAAAAAAAAAAATTAGCCAGGCGTGGTGGTGCGCACCTGTAACCCCAACTACTCTGGAGGCTGAGGCAGGAGAATCCCTTGAACTCAGGAGGCGGAGGTTGCGGTGAGTCGATTTCGCACCATTGCACTCCAACCTGGGCAAAAACAGTGAAACTACGTCTCAAAATAAATAAATAAATAAATGTTTCTAAGTCTCTGTTAAAACCATGTATGTTTATTTGAATAGGTACAGATAAATTGTGTTTATTTTCACCATATATTATGGCATGAGAGGAAGCATTTGGATGGCATGAAAGACATATGTTTCTTTTATTCTTCAGCTTAAGACTTAGAAACGACCAGTTGTTTAGTGTTCCCCACAGGGTTTTTAGAATTTCACAAAGAAGACATACAAATGACCAACAGATATATGAAATGTGTTTAATATCAATAATCATCAGGGAAATGCAAATCAAAATCACAATGCTATATCATCTTACACCTGTTAGGTCAGATATTATTGTTATTATTATTGTGATATGGTCTTGCTCTGTTGTCCAGGCTGAAGTGCAGTGATGCAATCTTGGCTTACTGAAAACTCTGCCTCTCAGTTTCAAGTGATCCTTCTACCTCAGACTTCTGAGTAACTAGCACTACAGTTGCACACCATCACGTCTGGCTAATTTTTGAATTTTTTGTAGAGATGGTGTGAAAGTTAATATTGAGTATCAGTCAACTTGATTGGATTGAAGAGTGCAAAGTATTGGTTCTGGGTGTGTGTGTGAAAGTGTTGCCAAAGGAGATTAATATTTGAGTCAGTGGACTGGGAAAGGCAGACCCAGCCTTAACCTGGGTGGGCATCATCCAATCAGCTGCCAGTGTGGTTAGGATAAAAGCAGGAAGAGCAATGTGCTGAGCCTTCTGTTCTCCGTCTTTCCTCCATCCTGGATGCTTTCTGTCCTTGAACATTGGACTCCAAGTTCGTTAGCTATTTTTATTTTGGGCCTACACCAGTGGTTTGCCAGGGACTCTCAGATGTTCAAGCACAGGTTGAAGGCTGAACTGCTAGCTTCCTTACTTTTGAGATTTTGGGACTCGGACTGGCTTCTTTGCTCCTCAGCTTCCAGACGGTCTATTGTGGGACTTCACCTTGTGCTTGTAAGTCAATTCTCCTAATAAACTACCCTTCATGTATTTATCTATCCTATTAGTTCCGTCCCTTTAGAGAACCCTGACTAATACAGATGGGGTGTCACCTTGCTGCACAGTCTGGTCTTAAACTCCTGGGTTCAAGTGAGCCTCCCAAAGTGCTGGGATTATAGGTATGAGCCACAGCGTCTGGCCTAGGTCAGCTATTATGAAAAAGATAAGAAATAACAAGTTCTGGTAAGGATGTGGAGGAAAAGGAATCCTTGCACACTATTGGTGGGAATAAAATTGGTAGAGCCGTTATGAAAAGCAGTATGAAAATTCCTCAAAAAATTAAAAATAGAACCATCATATGACCCAGAAATCCATTTTCTCAGTGTATACCCAAAGAAAATTAAATCAGCACCTCACAGAAGTAACTGCATTCCCATGTTCATTGCAGTGTTATTCAAAATAGTCAAGATATGAAAACAACTTAAGGGTTCATTGATGAATTTATGGATAAAAAATTGTAACATATATATAAAAGTGAAATATTATTCAGTCTTAATAGGGAATAAAATACTTTCCTTGTGACAATGTGGAATAATATTGTATACAGGAAGTGTGATGTGAGTGTGGATTTTGGAAGCTCTTACCCAAGCGCGCGCGCACACACACACACACACAAACACCTATGGAGGTGATAAATATGCTAATTTGCTTGAGAGCAGTGATTTCTTTACTATGTATGTGTATAACCAAACGTCATGTGGTATGCCTTAAATACAAACAATAAAAATACATTTTTAAAAGGGATAAAAATCCATTAGGGCTTCCCCATGCTTTAATTGGTCCCCAATGTTGAAGTATTTTAAACCTTAGCCATTAATCATGTAAGTCTACAACTTTTATTAGCTACATTCCTGCTATCAGTTCAAATATATTTTTCAGCAAAAATAGAAACCACCACCAAAAGCAAAGCAGATTCTATCCATACATAGTATAGAGGAACTTTTTGGATAGAGGCTTTTGATGACTATTCACTAACCCGGTTTAAATGAACAATTTTTCAAGATGACAATAGAGACGTTAAATATAATTAATCTTTCAGGTTATGCTGAATGTTTCACTTGAAAAGGGGAAAAGTAATTGATGTGGGAATGAGTAGCAAACTATACTGGAAAACATGATCAAAGATTATGAAAATGGAGTTTATTCTCTGGCATGCTGCTCTCAGTTATATTCACTGAGTTGTCCATTAGCTTATATTCTAGGACATAATTTTTATTTGCAATTTTTCATTAGACATTTTCTGCACCCATTTTGTTATAGTTCAAAGACAGTGTTTGTTGTTGCTGCCATTAAGAGTATCATAGAATGAAACCTTATTACTTTGAAATGCAAAACACAGGAAATAGGAGACTTTGAATCAATCGCTTCAGGACTATTTAAATATGTTGTTAAAATATTAAAATATATTTATTTAAGAGTTAAAGCAGGTGTTTCAAATTCCACTGTTTACATTGACAAGTTTAATAAAGCTTTAATGAATAAAATTTATTTTTCTATTTATTCTAAAATCTTCATTCTTCAAAAGTTTGTCTGTATATTTTATTCTTTCTCTTTGTCACTTGACTAATAAACTTTTACTTTACTAAGGGTCTTTGAAATATGTCTAGCAACCACTATTTTTAGTAGTATCCTATTTGTCATATGCATGCAATGATTGTTACTGTATTAGAGAAAACATATATTTTACTGTTTCTATAAAGATTCAGTTTCTGAAACTAAAGAAAGTTATAAAAGTATGTGACTTTCTATTAGTTTACATACGTTAGTGTGTTTTATGCAATTATACTAATACAAATAATGCAAAAAGAACAATTTTCTATAACTGCAAATAATCTACATACCTATCTTTCTTATTTTTTCTTTCTTTTCTTTTTTTCTTATTTCTTCTAGCAAAGCGTTTTTGTAGCCAAACTTACTATAGGTATGTCTATTTTCTTATATGAATTTACTTAAAATTAGCATAAAGTCAAAGAAAACAACAACATGAAAACTTGTGTGGCTATGTAGGAAACCCAAAAATTTTCTGCCAACACTGTATACTTTTATTACAAAGGTAGAATTTTTTCCCCAACTCAGGCAACTACAAAATATTTAGATATAGAGTTTCATAAATTGACAAGATTTCATCTGATGGCAGCTGTCTAATTATTATATTTTTCCTCATTAAGAATATTGAATTTTAAATTTCTCAAATGTTAGGAAAAATATTGACTCCAGTTTTGCAAAACGTTTGTACAGTTTTTTTGGATTACACCTTCAGAACAGATTAAGCAATATATAATATACTTATGTCCTAGATTAACACAAATAAAATAATTTTGAACCTGGATTCTAAGTTTATAAGATATTCAACAATATTGATATTTCAAAAAGTGTCAGCTGAGCTGTAAGCTTTAGTTTCAGACAAATAAAAAATCCAGGGGACCCAGGATTCATTTAAAATCCTGGCTAAATGTCCACATCAGAAAGCTAGAAAGATCTCAAATCAACACCCTAACATCACAATTAAAAGAGCTAGAGAACCAAGAACAAACAAATCCAAAAGCTAGCAGAGGACAAGAAATAACTAAGATTAGTGCAGACTGAAGGACATAAGAAAATCTTCCAAAATATCAATGAATCCAGGAGCCGTTTTTTTTGAAAAAATTAACAAAATAGATAGACTGCAAGCTAGACTAATAAAGAAGAAAAAGAGAAGAATAAAAAAGACACAATACAAAAATCTTGAAGGGGATATTATGAATTACCCCACAGAAATACAAACTGCTGTCAGAGAATATTATAAACACCTCTATTCAAATAAACTAGAAAATCTAGAAGAAATGGATAAATTTCTGGACACATACACCCTCCCAAGACTAAATCAGAAAGAGGTCGAATCTATGAATAGACCAAAAACAAGTTATGAAATCAAGGCAGTAATTAATGGCCTACCAACCAAGAAAAGCCCAGGACCAGATGGATTCACAGCCGAATTCTACCAGAGGTACAAAGAGGAGCTGCTACCATTCCTTCTGAAATGATTCCAAACAATTTAAAAGGAGAGACTCCTTCCTAACTCATTTTATGAGACCAAAATCATCCTGATACCAAAACCTGGAAGAGAACAACAAAAAAAGAAAACTTCAGGCCAATATCCTTGATGAACATTGATGCGAAAATCCTGAATAAAATACTGGCAAAATGAATCCAGCAGCACATCAACAAGCTTATCCATCACGATCAAGTTGGCTTCATCCCGGGAATGCAAGACTGGTTCAACATACACATATCAATAAATATAACCCATCACATAAACAGAATCAATGAAAAAAACCACATGATTATTTCAGTAGATGCAAAAACCCCTTCAATAAAATTCAACGTGCTTTCATGTTAAAATCTCTCAATAAACTAGGTATTGATGAAACATATCTCAAAATAATAAAAACTATTTATGACAAACACACAGCAAATATCATACTGAATGGGCAAAAACTGGAAGGATTCCTTTGGAAAACGGGCACAAGACAAGAATGCCTTATCTTATTGCCCCTATTTAACATAGTATTGGAAGCTCTGGCCAGGGCAATCAGGCAACAGAAAGAAATAAAGGTATTCAAATAAGAAGAGAGGAAGTCCAATTGTCTCTGTTTGCAGATGACATTATTCTATATTTAGAAAACCCCATTGTCTCAGCCTCAAAACTCCTCAAGCTGATAAGCAACTTCAGCAAAGTCTCAGGATACAAAATCAATGTGCGAAAATCACAAGCATTCCTATACACCAACAATAGACAAGCAGGGAGCCAAGTCATAAATGAACTCCCATTCACAGTAGCTACCAAGAGAATAAAATACCTAGGAATACAGCTAACAAGGAATGTGAAGGACCTCTTCAAGGAGAACTACAAACCACTGCTCAAGAATATAAGAGAGGACAGGCCGGGCACGGTGGCTCACGCCTGTAATCCCAGCACTTTGGGAGTCCACGGCAGGTGGATCATGAGGTCAAGAGATTGAGACCATCCTGGCCAACATAATGAAACCCCTTCTCTACTAAAAAAAAAATACGAAAATTGGCCGGATGCAGTGGCTCACAATTGTAATCCCAGCACTTTGGGAGGCTGAGGTGGGTGGATCCTGAGGTCAGGAGTTTGAGACCAGCCTGGCCAAGACGGTGAAACCCCATCTTTACTAAAAATACAAAAATAAGCCAGGCATGGTGGTGAGTGCCTGTAATCCCAACTACTCAGGAGGCTGAGGCAGGAGAATTGCTTGAACCCAGGAGGTGGAGGTTGCAGTGAGCTGAGATCGTGCCACTGAACTCCAGCCTGGGCAACAAGAGTGAGACTCCATCTTTAAAAAAAAAAAAAAAAAAAATCAGCTGGGCATGGTGGTGCACAGCTGTAGTCCCAGCTACTCGGGGGGCTGAGGCTGAAGAATCGCTTGGAACCTGGGAGTAGAGGTTGCAGTGAGCCAAGATCAGCCACCACACTCCAGCCTGGTGATAGAGTGAGACTTTGTCAAGAAAGAAAGAAATGAAGAGAGAGAGAGAGAGAGAAAGAGAAGAGAGGGGAGGGAGGGAGGGAGGGAGGGAGGGAGGGAGGGAAGGAAGGAAGGAAGGAAGGAAGGAAGGAAGGAAGGAAGGAAGGAAGGAAGGAAGGAAGGAAGGAAGGAAATAAGAGAAGGCCACAAACAAATGGAAAAACATTTCATTCTCATGGTTAAGAAGCATCAATATCATTAAGATAGTCATACTGCCCAGAGTAATTTATAGATTTAATGCTATTCCCACCAAACTACCATTGACATACCTCACAAAAGTAGAAAAACTACTTTACATTTCATATGGAACAAAAAAGAGCCCATATAGCCAAGACAATCCTAAGCAAAAAGAACAAAGTTGGAGGCATCACACTAGCTGACTTCAAACTATGCTATAAGAATACAATAACCAAAACAGCATGGTACTGGTACCAAAACAGACATACAGACTGATGGAACATAATAGAGTCCTCAGAAATAACACCATACATCTACAACCATCTGATCTTTCATAAACTGGACAAAAACAAGTAATGGGGAAAGGATTACCCGTTTAATAAATGGTGCTGGGAAAACTAGCTAGTCATATGTGGAAAACTGAAACTGGACCCCTTCCTCATATCTTTTACAAAAATTAACTCAAGATAGATTAAATACTTAAATGTAAAACCCCAAACCATTAAAACCCTAGAAGAAAACCTAGGCAATACTATTCAGGACATAAGCGTAGGTAAAGACTTCATGACTAAAACACCAAAAGCAATTGCAACCAAAGCCACAATTGACAAACTGGATCTAATTAAACTAAAGGGCTTCTGCACAGCAAAAGAAACTATCATCACAGTGAAGAGGCAATCTACAGAATGGGAGAAAATGTTTGCAATCTGTCCATTTCACAAAGGTGTAATATCCAGAATCTACAAAGAACTTAAATTTACAAGAAAAAAACAACCCCATCAAAATTGGGCAAAGTATATGAGCAGACACTTCTCAAAAGTAGACATTTATGTGGCCAACAAACATATGAAAAAATGCTCAACATCACTAATCATTAGAAAAATGCAAATCAAAACCACAATGAGATACCATCTCATGCCAGTCAGAATGGTGATTATTAAAAAGTCAAGAAACAACAGATGCTGGACAGGATGTGGAGAAATAGAAATGCTTTTATACTGTTGGTGGGAATGTAAATTAGTTCAACCATTTGGGAGACAGTATGGCTATTCCTCCAGGATTGAGAACCAGAAATACCATTTGACCCAGCAATTCCATTACTGGGTATATACCCAAAGGAATATAAATCATTCTACTATAAAGACACATCCACTTGTATGTTTGTTGCAGCACTATTTACAGTAGCAAAGACATGCAACCAATTCAAACGCCCATCAGTGACAGACTGGATAAAGAAAATGTGGTACATACTCACCATGGAATACTATGCAGCATAAAAAAATAATGAGATCATGTCCTTTGCAGGGACATGGATGAAGCTGGAAGCCATCATCATCAGCAAACAACACAGAAACAGAATACCGAATACCACATGTTCTCACTCATAAGTGGGAGTTGAACAATGAGAACACATGGACACAGGGAGGGGAACAACACAAAAAAAGTACAAACATGTACCTCCTTATACATTTTCTTACAAATATTTTACATAAATATAGCAAAGTTTTCCTTCCCATTTTTTATGTTTTCATTGTTTATATATTTCCTTATTCCTGGATTAAATATGCAAATTTTATCATCTAAAAATGATTTTATACATCCATTGAGCTATTTTTATCCTTTTTTTTCTGAGCCTTGTTAGTTTATTTCCTGATTAAAAATAATTTCTTCTTTCTCTAACCAAAAACTAGAAATTTCAGTTCTGGGTTTATTCATCCAGTATATTTTTATACATATTCATTTTTCAGTAAAAGGGACAATGATACTGATATTATTTTAGCTTGTTAACTTACACATATTATAAACTGATTTCTACACCATAAAATATATAATTTTGAGGAGTTCATATGTTTAGTGAATAACAATAATAGTTTCTAGGGGTAAAATCAAATGGAAATAATCTAAATGTACTATGACATAATACCTTTTGTATGTAAAACCTTTAAGTATATTTAAAACTTTATTTCTTTAGAAAAAAAGCAGGATTTTAAAGTTAACAGCTGGCCATTTTTTGATGTCACAAGTTGTATAAAAATTTGGCAATTTTAAAAATCACAAAGTGATATTTAGAAATATAAAAAATCCTTGAAACAATACCATCTTTAATACCATTGATATATAAATGAGATATTTGCAAAATTGTTGGAATTCTTTTTTGTAATGTCTGTTATATGGGGAAATATTTGTGCTTATTCTTCAGATTAATCCTTGATATTCTGTAGTAAGCATTGTTGCATGTCCAGTAATATTTTTGGTTCTTACTGTTGACTATGTATTTCTAAAACTATTCTCAATATTGGGGCTGAGCTGAGTTTAATGAGAAATTATAAGGAGTTTTGTTTCAAATTTTCAGAGATGGGTAGAAAATAGTGGCACTCTTCAAAATTGTTAAAATTTTGTTTTTCCTGGTCACGGATAAACATAAACAAAAGAAAAAGTTGTCTTGCATTTATAAGGAGAAGGCAGAAGTAACAATAAACTAGAATGTAGAGATTCTCAACCTTAATACATAATTGCTATAATTGTTATTTTGAGTCCACTGGTGTTTTATGTTTTTGAACACAGCCTGACATTGACTGTGATGGTGAGCCCCTTTTTGACTGTAATGATTTCAAATGTTAACAGTAAACGACAGCACTGTACCCACTTTCCTAAGTCATCTGATAAAATTGAGTGCTGGGTCATGAGTTCTATTAAATACACCTTATGTATTTCTCAGAATAAAAATAGTCATTTGTTTATTAATTCATTGTTTAAATACTCATTATAAATCTAAGTTACACCAGTAAGCTTCCTAGGAACTGATGACCTAGCAGTGAATGTGTCAGATAATCTCTCTCATGGATCTTACAATAAAGAAGTTAAAGGAGTGGGCAAAGAGAGGATAAGCAAAAAATATGTAAACCTTATGTCAGTGGTAAAAATTTCTGTGTAGAGGGGAATTAGGATAAGGGCAATAACAGTACAGTTGGAGGAGTTGAGGATGTTGTTTGGGTAGTCAGACGGAACTTCTTTGATAAAATGACCTCTGAGAAGAGAACTAAAGAACAGGAGGGGGAAAGGCATAGCTTTGGAGGAAGGTTGGCAGTATAGATATCAACTGCAAAAGACCAAAGTCAGATCCTGACTTCTGTTTTCTTTTTTTTCTTTTTTTTTTTTTTTTTTTGAGACAAGAGTTTCGCTCTTATTGCCCAACCTGGAGTGCAATGCCACGATCTTGGCTCACTGCAACCTCCGCCTCCCTGAGCTTGAGCTCCTGCCTCAGCCTCCCCAGTAGCTGGGACTACAGGCATGTGCCACCACGTCCAGCTAATTTTTTGTATTTTTAGTAAAGATGGGGTTTATCCATGTTGGTCAGGCTGGTCTCAAACTCCTGACCTCAGGTAATCTGCCTTCCTCGGCCTCCCAAAGTGCTGGGATTACAGGCGTGAGCCACCGTACCCAGTGACTTCTGTTTTCCAAACAATAAGAGGTCAAGGGAGAATGGAGTGAATGAGAAGTACAGAGAAAGAAGTGAGTTCAGAGTTACAGTGGGAAAATGTGGGGGCAGACTTTTCTGGGACTTCTAAACATCTTGAAAACTTCTTTCTAATTTGAAAAAAAAAAAAAAAGACGGACAGTCATTGAAAGATTTTGAGCAAGAAACGACATGATATGAAATTTTGAAAATTTTTAAAAACTAATATTAGACTAAAATGTTAAGAGACAACTGTAGGACACAGTATTAATTTCAGTTTTTTAATGCTGCTATAACAAATTACCACAAATTCAGTAGCTTACAACATGTTTCTCATTTTACAGTTCTGCATAACTGTAAAATTTAACACCAGTTTCACTGGGCTAATATCAAGATGTTGTTAGAATGCACTTTTTTTTTTTTTTTTTTTTTTTTTTTTTCTTTTTTCTGGAAGTTCTAGGGAAGATTGTATTTTGCTAACTTGCCTTTTCCGGGTTCAAGAGACTGCTCACATTTCTTTTTTCACGGACTCTTGCCCCCATCTTCAAATCAGGTAATGTTGGCCCAACTCTTTCTCAAATTGCCATCTTTCTCATCTTATTTTACCTCTTCCTTGTTTACTTTTAAGGTACCTTGTGATTACATTGGGTTCACCGCTAAAAGATCCTACTGTATGTTAAGGTCAGCTAATTATAAACCTCGATTTCACCTACTATCTTAATTCTCCTTTGCCAAGTAATCTAAAAGGTTCATAGACTCTGGGATTTAGGATGTGAAGTTATTTGGGGCAGGCATTGTTTTATCTCTCACAGACGGAATAAATATCGCAACAGAGACTGGCAAGAAGGCTATTGAAATAGTGTACAGAAAGATAATGGTGACTGACAGGGTGAAAATGAGGGAGAGGAAGAGAAGTGATTGGATTCTGGAAACATTTTGAAAGTATAAGAGGTCATTTCCTGATGCACTGTCTGAGTTTGTGTGTATGTGCGTGTTAGTTATTAAAGAGGGAAACAGAAAACTTTTTTTTGTTTGTTTTTGAGATGGAGTCTCGCTCTGTCACCCAGGCTGGCGTGCAGTGGCGCATCTCAGCTCACTGCAAGCTCCGCCTCCCAGGTTCATGCCATTCTCCTTCCTTAGCCTCCCAAGTAGCTGGGACTACAGGCGCCCACTACCACCCCTGGCTAATTTTTTGTATTTTTAGTAGAAACGGGGTTTCACCATGTTAGCCAGGATGGTCTCAATCTCCTGACCTCATGATCCGCCTGCTTCGGCCTCCCAAAGTGCTGGGATTATAGGTGTGAACCACCGTTCCTGGCCACTATTTTTTGATAAACAAATTTTAGGATGCCTATTAGACAACAAAACAGAGATGTGGACTAATCAGTGGGCATGCAAATCCAGAGATCAGAAGTTAAAGGATTCATATATTAATTATTAATCTGATAGCTAATATGGTTTGTTTGTGTCCCCCAAATATCATCTTGAATTACAGTCCCTGTAATCCTCACATGTCACAGGAGGGACCTGGTGGGAGGTAACTGAATCATGTGGGTGGTTTCCCCCATGCTATTTCTCATATTAGTAACTTCTCATAAGATCTGATCGTTTTATAAGGGGCTTCCCCCTTTGCTTGGCTCTCATTCTCCTTCCTGCCACCCTGTGAAGAAGAACATGTTTGCTTCCCCTTCTGCCATGATTGTAAGTTTCTTGAGGTCTCCCCAGCCATGCTGAATTGTGAGTCCATTAAACCTCTTTTCTTTATAAATTACCCAGTCTTGGGTATGTTCTTATAGCAGTGTGAGAACAAATTAATACAATAAATTGGCATTGCAGAGAGTGGGGTGCTGCTATATGGATACCTGAAAATTTGGAAGTGACTTTGGAACTGGGTAACAGGCATAGGTTGAAACAGTTTGGAGGACTCAGAAGAATACATGAAATTGTGGGAAAGGTTGGAACTTCCTACAAACTTGTAGAATGGCTTTGACCAAAATGCTGATAGTGATGTGGACAACCAAGTTCTGGCTGAGGTGTCTCAAATGGAGATGAGGAACCTGTTGGGAACTGAAGTAAAGGACGCCCTTGCAAAGGGACTGGCAGCATTTCAGCTCTGCCCTACTGATCTGTGGAACTTTGAACTTGAGAGAAATGATTTAGGGTATTTGGCAGAATAAATTTCTAAGTGGCAAAGCATGCAAGAGGAAGCAGACAGAGCATGAAAATTTGAAAATTAACAGTCTGTCATCGTGATAGAAAAAAACACACACATTTTCTGTGGAGAAATTCAAGCCTGCTGCAGAAATTTGCATAAGTAACAGGAAGCCAAATGTTAATCACCAAGACAATGGGGAAAATGTCTCCAGGGCATGTCAGAGGCCTTCACAGCAGCCCCTCCCATTACAGGCTGGGAGGCCTAGGAGGGAAAAATGGTTTTCTGGGCTGGGCCCAGGGCCCTACTGCCCTGTGCAGCCTCAGGACATGGTGCCCTACATTCCAGCTGCTTCAGCTTCAGCTTTGGCTAAAAAGGGCCAATATACAGCTTGGGTCATTGCTTCAGAGGGTGTAAGCCCAAAGTCTTGATGACTTACATGTAGTGGATTAGGCCTGTGGCTACACAGAAGTCAAGAATTAAGGTTGGAGAACTCTGTCTAGATTTTAGAGGATGTATGTAAATGCCTGGAAAAAGCTTGCTGCAGGGGCAGACCCTTAAGGAGAACCTCTGCTAGGGTGGTACAAAAGGGAAATGTGGGTTTAAAGCCCCCACTCACAGTCCCAAATGGGGCACTGCTAATGGAGCTGTAAGAAGGCAGCTACTATCCTCCAGACCCCAGAATGGTAGATCTACCCACAGCTTACACTGTGCACTTGGAAAAGCTGCAGACACCCAAAGCCAGTCCATGAGAGCAGTTGGAAATGGGGCAGTGCCGTGCAAACCCACAGGGGAAGAGTCACCCAAGGCTGTGGGAGCCCATCTCTTGCATCAGAATGACCTGGATGTGAGACATGGAGCCAAAGGAGATTATTTTGGAACTTTAAGGTTTAAAGCCTGCCGTATTGGATTTTAGACTTGCAAGGGGCCTATAGCCTCTTTGTTTTGGCCATTTTCTTCTATTGGTAAAGGGATATTTACCCAATGCCTGTACCTCCATTGTATCTAGGAAGTAATAAACTTGCTTTTGATTTTACAGGCTCATAGGCAGAAGGGATGTGCCTTGTCTCAGGTGAGACTTACGACTTGGACATTTGAGTTAATGCTGGAATAACTTAAGACTTTGAGGGACTGTTGGAAAGGCATGATTGTGTTATAAAATGGGAGAATAGGAGATTTGGGAGGGGCCAGAAGTGAAATAATATGGTTTGGCTGTGTCCTCACCCAAGTCTCTTCTTGAATGGTAGTTCCCATAATCCCCATGTGTTGTGAAAGGGACCCCGTGGGGTGGAATTGAATCATGAGGCAGTTTCCCCATGCTATTCTCGTAATAGTGAGTAAGTACTTATGAGATCTGATGGTTTTATGTGGGGCTTCCCCCTTTGCTAAGCTCATTCTCCTCTTTCTTGCTGCCCTGTGAAGAAGAATGTGTTTATTTCCTCTTCCATGATGATTTTAAATTTCCTGAAACCTCCCTAGCCATGCTAAACTGTGAGTCCATTAAACCACTTTACTTTATAAATTACCAAGTCTCAGGTTTGGTCCGTAGCAGTGTGAGAACAAACTAATACAATAGCCTTTAAATAATGAGACATGATGAGAACATCTGAGAAGTATGTATTGATTATAACGGGGAAGTTGTTCAAGGTCAGAGCCTTGGAGCACTCCAACATTCATTGAGAAGAAAAATGAGGAGAAACATGAAAGGAAAATAACTTGAAAATTCACAACCAGTGAGGTGGGAGGAAGACCAATATATTGGTGTCACAAAGACCAAACAGAGTGTTTTAGGAACAGTCTTTTAGTTAAATATTGCTAATAGTCATGAGGAGAACTGATAAATCACAATGGATATTGCAATTTGAAGGTCATCACTACTTTGACAAGAACTGTTTCTATAATGAAATAGTAGGCTCTAAAGTCTAAATGAACTGGATTCAGAAGAGAATTGGATGAGGGAAAGTGAAGACAACATGCATAAAGACTCTTCTAAAAACTTCCATTACTATGAGAAAGGGATGGATGAAATACAGGCAGGAAACTAATGAGCTATCAAAAATTTTCAAACTTGCCCCTTTTTTCTTTGTTTCTATTGTGAAATATATTTCTAAAAGAAGTTATCTGATATATTTTAATACCAAATAACAAACATAACCATAACACCACCACATCCAGCTAATTTTTGTATTTTTAGTAAAGATGGGGTTTCACCATGTTGGCCAGGCTGGTCTCAAACTCCTGACCTTAAGTGATCTGCTCACCTCGGCCTCCCAAAGTGCTGGGATTACAGGCATGAGCCATCATGCACAGCCTCTCTTCTTCTTTCTTTATCTAGTTTTATTCGTCTTTTTGTATATCTGAAATATGTTTTATTTATGTTTAAACTTTATTAAAATAAAGTCATGCTGTACGAAATCTTTTGATGATTTCTTTATTTCATATTATATTGCAAAAATTCGTCTGGATTGTTGCTTGTACCTGAAGGTACTTATTTTAAATGTGAAATTATATTTTATCACGAGACTATACCTAATTTTTAAAATTGTTCTGTGGATGGAAATTTTGGGCATTTCTGAACATAGAAATGGATCCTTCTGCTGTTAAAGCTTGAAACTTACATTTGTTTTATCTGAGTTTCTTCCTCTGAAAACAACCTTCAGGCCTCTCACAGAAAGTATCAAAGAACTGAAACCAGATCACCATGCCAGATGCCAGACCCCTCATTCACCATGATTGCTTCCTTGCCCCTCCCAAGTTCATGTTTTCTTACACATTGTTACATTTCTTACCTGCTATGTAAATCCCTGGTTTTAGTCAGAGAGATGGATTTGAGACTGAGCTCCCATCTCAGCTGCAGAACTCAAAGCCCTCTTCCTTGGCAATACTTGTCGTCTCAGTGATTGGCTTTCTGTGCAGTGAGCAGTAAAACCTAGACCAAACCCCTAGTGTTTCAGTAACCTTTATAGGTATCTGTTATTGTTAACATTATTTCTGACCTTCTTGTACAAGTCTCCCATTGTCCTGTGTAAGAGTTTTCCTTGAACGTATTCCTAGGAGTGGAATTGCTGTGCTATGGGTTATGTGATTGGTCAGTTGCAGGAAATAATAAAACTGATCTAACCAATTTACTTCTCTGTCTGCAATGTATAAGTTCCTGTCAATTTATACATTTTTCAATAATTTTTAAGCCTTTTAGTTATTTTCTGTGTCAATAGCAGACTTGTCTCCAAGAAGGAATGGAGACTGATGGCCTTAATACTATTATGGACTGAGCTGTTTTGAGACTGGATTGAAGTTTCATTAACGGTTAGTCTCCCTCTGGCTCAAACTTGTTTAGAGGGAAGAATACCCCCATGGCTTTCAAGTGAGATCTTGGTGTTTCAAGAGGTCCTCTTCCCTTGGTAGGGAACTCTAATATGTATTCCTCAGCACTGGAAGATGAACAATAACACTCATTCTCATTTATAGAGGTCTTCAATTTAGCTTTGTCAACCATTTGTTATATGTGGCTTCAGGATTTCATAAATTGGATAAATATCGTTTTGCAAATTTAATGGAAACCATGTAGTCAAGGCCCATTAAGTTTTTGATCTTGTTTTCTCTGTGTTAAGCAACTACACAAAACTCTGCTGTTTCTCTTTCTCCAGCAGCATCCCTGAGCAAAAGGGGCGCCTCTGTGTCACAAATCTGCAAATGACACCCAAATAACACTAGGTGAAAATATTAGCTATTTTATTTCTGTTTTCTAGGTCCCTGTGGTCCCCATTGCTTCTGTAGTTCTTCAATGCCACTGAAATTGGTTTTCACATTTTCTGGCTTTTATAACTGTTTAGACCTTTTGCAAACAACTAAATCCAACACAGACTAGGAAATCTCCTTTTAATTTTAAGGTTTATTATGCTAATTTTACATTATGTTCTGTGATTTTAATATCCAATATATATATTTTTGTCCTTTGTAAGGTGTTTGCTCTTCACAAATATCACATACTTTGGTCTGTGAACTCATTTTCTTCCAGTAGAGTGTCAGCTTTTGTCAGCCATATTTATCAGGAAATGTTTGACATTTGTGTCATCCCATAAAGTGCGTGATGGATAAACTGCAGGAAAAGATCTATAGTAATAAGTCTTTGAGCTTCATAAAAATACTGAACATTCCTTATCTGACTAAACTAATCTAGCCAGGGAGATTTTGAATGAAGAGACATTTCTTAGATTGTAATTAACCATCCCTGGGAGTTTAGACCTTCAGAATAAGTAAGCATCTGCCTGTGGTAACTAAATCTCCACTTGCTTTCTTGGTTTCTGATAATTGTCCTTAGTGAACCTGGACCATGCATAATTTAGAGAATAGTACACACACTGTCTTTCTCATGGCAATGTCAAAGACTAGGATGAATAAAGGAGGAACAACAGTTACAACATCAAAAACAAAAACAAAATTCACAGATCTTATCTTCCCCTTACATAGCTGTTCAAAATTGTCTCTGACTATATTGCTCTAGGGTTTTCTCACATTTTCTTTATTTTTTCTTAACTGCAATTCCTCAGAGAACCATCTTGATGGAGATGGAGAGAGATGGCAGCTGTACTAGTTTGGAGTTCTGGTAAGATCCTTTTTAGTTCACTATTTGATTTATGCTGAATATGATGCTCCTGAGATTCATTCTTGTAGATGAGAGAGTTGTATTTGTTTTCTTTTCCTCCTGTAAGATATTCCAATGTATGACTTTAACAATAAGTGTTTCTACAGTCTCCCGATTGATGAAATGTTTGTTTTCTTCCTCCTTTTAAAAAATATACTTCAATTTGGGAGGCCGAGGCAGGCGGATCACGAGGTCAGCAGAAGGAGACCATCCTGGCTAACACAGTGAAACCCCATCTCTACTAAAAAAAAATACAAAAAATCAGCCGGGCATGGTGGCTGGCATCTGTAGTCCCAGCTACTTGGGAGGCTGAGGCAGAAGAATGGCATGAACCCGGGAGTTGGAACTTGCAGTGAGCCGAGATAGCGCCACTGCACTCCAGCCTGGGTGAAACAGCGAGACTCCGTCTCAAAAAAAAAAAAAAAAATACTGCAATGGACAATCTTATGTTTCTATTTTGGTGCACGTGTCTATGTTCAGGCATTTCATAAGTTATCTAGAACTGGAAGAGCTAATCTATGGTATGCATGTAATCAACTTTATTTGGCACTGGAAACTTGTATTTCCTGGCATCTGTAGCAGTTAACATCTTGCCCATGCTATGTGTGCAGAAAATTTCCTCTTCTCCATATTCTTGCAGATATTTGGGGGTTGATTTCAATTTTCAGCTCATTAACTCATTACTTGACATTATCTCATTATGATTTGATTTTGCATTTCCTAGTTAATAAGAAGTTTGATCATCATGATATCTGTGTATTACCCGATGTATTTATTTTTCTGAAAAGAGCCTGATCATTTAATTTGACTGTTTTATTTTTGGATTATGTGTGTGACTCTTAACAATTTGTGGGATTTTTAAGTATATTTTTATGGTGATTCTATTTTTAAAATTTTTTGTTACTTTCAATTTTGAGGGCACATAGGAGATACCTGAATATATGGGGTACATGCAATTTTTTGGTGCAGTCATGCAATGTGAAATAATTGTATTACGGAGAATGCGGTATCCATCTCCTCAAGCATTTATCCTTTGTGTTACAAACTGATATGGTTTGGCTCTGTGTCTCCACTCAAATCTCTCCTTGAATTGTAATAACTCCTATGTGTCAAGGGCAGGACCAGGTGGAGGTAATTGAATCATGGGGGTAGTTTCCCCCACGCTGGTCTCGTGCTAGTGAATGAGTTCTCATGAGATTCGATGTTGTTATAAGGGGTTTTTCCTGGAACTTTGTGTGGCACTTCTCTTTCCTGCCACCAGGTGAAGAAGGATGTATTTTTCCCCTTCCGCTATGATTTTAAGTTTCCCAAGGCCTCCTCCGCTGAGTCAATTAAACCTCTTTTCTTTATAAATTACCCAGTCTTTGGCAGTTCCTTATAGCAGCATGCTAATACACAACTAATAAACAATCCAGTTACACTCTTTAAGTTATTTTAAAATACAATTAAGTTATTATTTACTATAATCACCCTGTTGTGCTGTCAAATAATAGGGCTTATACATTCTTCTATTTTTTTTTTGTACTCATTAACCATCCCTACCTCCCCTTCTAGCACCTACTACCCTTTGTAGCCTCCAGCAACCATTCTTCTGCTCTCTATAGAGCATGAGTTCAATTATTTTGAGTTTAGATCCCACAAATGAGTGAGGACATGTGATGTTTGTCTTTCTGTGTCTTGCTTCTTTCCCTTAATATAATGACCTCCAGGTAATCCATACTATTGCAAATGACCGAATATCATCATTTTTGTGGTAGAATAGTACCCCCATTGTGTGTATGTATCACATTTTCAGTATCCATTCAACTATTGATTGACACCTGGGTTGCTTTCAAAACTTCACTATTTTGAACAGTATTGTAATAAATAGGAGTGCAGACACCTCTTTGATACACTGATTCTCTTTCTTTTGTGAATATACCTAGCAGTGACATCCCTGGATCCTCTAATAGCTCTAATTTTTTTTTTTTTTTTGGTTGGGGGGAACCTCCAAACTGTTCTTCATAGTGGTTGTATGAATTTACATTTTCATCATCAGTGTTTGAGGGCTTGTTATTGCCTGTCTTTTTGATATAAGCCATTTTAACTAGGGTGTGATGATATCTCCTTGTGGTTTTGATTTGCATACCCGTGATGATAAATGATGTTGAACACCTTTTCATATGCCTATTTTCCACTGATATGTCTTCTTTTGAGAAATGTCTATTCAAATATTTCACCCATTTTTGATCAGATTATTATGTATTTTTTTCCAATAGAGTTGTTTCTTATCCTTGTATATTCCAGTTACTACTAA
Organism: Macaca mulatta; assembly: GCF_049350105.2. NCBI lineage: Eukaryota > Metazoa > Chordata > Mammalia > Primates > Cercopithecidae > Macaca > Macaca mulatta. The sequence goes on along the minus strand of NC_133419.1, from coordinate 99,625,801 downwards.
TCCCTTACCAGATTTGTTTGCAAATATTTTCTCCCAGTCTGTGGTATGATGAAAGTTCTTGAAGAGTCTTATCCTCTGCAAATATCTCTCCTGATGGGCCCCCTTATTCTTCATTCTTTTCTGGTATCTGTCAATGAAATAAATTTTTATGGAGTCACTTCCAAGATGGCCAAATAGGAACAGCTCTGGTCTACAGCTACCAGCAAGATTGACACAGATGATGGGTGATTTCTACATTTCCAACTGAGGTACCTGGTTCATCTCATTGGGACTGGTTAGACAATGGGTGCACCATATGGAAGGCAAGCTGAAGCAGGGAGGGGTGTCACTTCACCCAGGAAGCACAAGAAGTCAGTGTATTTCCCTTTCCTAGCCAAGGGAAGCTGTGAGTGACTGTATCTGGAGGACTGGTACACTTCTGTCCAAATATTGCATTTTTCCCATGGTCTTGGCAACCAGCAGGCCAGAAGATTCCCTCCCGTCCCTGGCTCAGTGGGTCACACGCCCATGGAGCCTTGCTTGCTGCTAGCGCAGCAGTCTGGGATCAACCTGGGATGCTGACGTTTCGTGGGGGAAGGAGCATCTGCCATTGCTGATGCTTGAGTAGCTGGTTCCATGCTCACAGTGTAAACAAAACGGTAGGGAAGCTTGAACTGGGGGGAGCTCATCACAGCTCAGCAAGTCCTACTGCCTCTCTAGATGCCACCTCTGGAGGCAGGGCATATCTGAACAAAAGGCAGCAGACAACTTCTCCAGACATAAACATCTCTACCTGACAGCTCAGTGGTTCTCCTAGCATGACATTTGAGCTCTGATAACAGATGGACTGCCTCTTCAGGTGGGTCCCTGACCCCTGTGTAACCTGACTGGGAGACACCTCCCAGTAGGAGCTGAAAGACACCTCATAGAGGCAGTTGCCTTTCCAGGATGAAGCTTCCAGAAGAAGGATCAGGCAGCAATATTTGCTGTTCTGCAGCCTCTGCTGGTAATAACCAGGCAAACAGGGTATGGAGTGGATCTCCAGCAAACTCCAACAGACCTGCAGCTGATGGGGTGGTCTGTTGGAAGGAAAACTAACAAACAGAAAGGAATAACATCAACATCAACAAAAAGGACATCCACACCAAAACCGTATACATAGGTCACTAACACCAAAGACCAAAGGTAGGTAAAATCACAAAGATGGGGAGAAACCAGAGCAGAAAGGCTGAAAATTCCAAAAACCAGAACGACTCTTCTCATCCAAAGGAACACAACTCCTCACCAGCAAGGGAACAAAACTGAATGGAGAATGAGTTTGATGAACCGACAGAAGTAGGCTTCAGAAGGTCAATAAAAACAAACTTCTCTGAACTAAAAGAGCACGTTCTAACCCATGAAGCTAAAAAACCTTGAAAAAAGGTTAGACGAATGGCTAACTAGAATAACCAGTATAGAGAAGAACTTAAATGACCTGATGGAGCTGAAAACCATAGTATGAGAACATCGTGAAGCACATACAAGCTTCAATAGCTGATTCAATCAAGCAGAAGAAAGGATATCAATGATTGAAGATAAAATTAATGAAATAAAGTGAGAAGTTTAGAGAAAAAAGAGTGAAAAGAAATGAACAAAGCCTCCAAGAATTATGGGACTATGTGAAAAGACTAAATCTACATTTGATTGGTGTACCTGAAAGTGATGGAGAGAATGGAAACAAGTTAGAAAACACTCTTCAGGATATTATCCAGGAGAACTTCCCCAACTTAGCAAGGAAGTTGCAACATTCAAATTCAGGAAATACAGAGAACACCACAAAGATACTCCTCGAGAAGAGCAACCCCAAGACACGTAATAGTCAGATTCACCAAGGTTGAAATGAAGGAAAAAATGTTAAGGGTAACCAGAGGGAAAGGTTGGGTTACCCACAAAGGGAAACCCATCAGACTAACAGTAGATTTCTTGGCAGACTAACAGTAGATTTCTTGGCAGACTAACAGTAGATTTCTTGGCAGAAACCCTAGAAGCCAAAAGAGAGTGGGGTCCCATATTCAACATTTGTAAAGAAGGAATTTTCAACCCAGAATTTCATATCCAGCCAAAATAACTTCATAAGTGAAGGAGAAATAAAATTTTTTACAGAAAAGCAAACTCTGAGAGATTTTGTCACCACCAGGCCTCCTTTACAAGAGCTCCTGAAGGAAGTACTAAACATAGGAAGGAAAAACTGGTACCAGCCTCTGCAAAAACATGCCAAAGTGTAAAGACCATCGATGCTATGAAGAAACTGCATCAATTAATGAGCAAAATAACCACCTAGCATCATAATGACAGGATCAAATTCACACATGACAATATTAACCTTAAAGGTAAATGGGCTAAATACCCCAATTAAAAGACACAGACTGGCAAACTGGATAAACAGTCAAGACCTATCAATGTGCTGTATTCAGGAGATCCATCTCACGTGCAGAGACACACATAGGCTCAAAATAAAGGGATGGAGGAAGATTTACAAAGCAAATGGAAAGCAAAGAAAAAAAAAAAAAAAGGCAGAGGTTGCAATCCTGGTCTCTGATAAAACAGATTTTAAACCAACAAAGACCAAAGGAGACAAAGGCGGCCATTACATAATGGCAAAGGGATCAATTCAACAAGAAGAACTACCTATCCTAAATACATATCCATCCAGTACAGGGGCACCCAGATTCATAAAGAGAGTTCTTAGAGACCTACAAAGAGACTTAGACTCCCTCACAATAATAATAGATACATTAGCACCCCACTGTCAATATTAGACAGATGAACGAGACAGAAAATTAACAAAGATATCCAGGACTTGAACTCAGCTCTGGACCAAGGATAACTAATAGACAATTATAGAACTCTCTACCCCAAATCAACAAAATATACATTCTTCTCAGCACTACATTGCACTTATTCTAAAATTGACCACATACTTGGAAGTAAAACACTCCTCAGCAAATGTAAAAGAACAGAAATCACAACAAACTGTCTCTCAGACAACAGAGCAATCAAATTAGAACTCAGGATTAAGAAACTCACTCAAAACCGTACAACTACATGGAAACTGAACAACATGATCCTGAATGACTACTGGGTAAATAACAAAATGAAGGCAGAAATAAAAATGTTCTTTGAAACCAATGAGAACAAAGACACAACATACCAGAATCTCTGGGACACATTTAAAGCAGTGTGGAGAGGAAAATTTATAGCACTAAATGCCCACAAGAGAAAGCAGGAAAGACCTAAAATTGATACCCTAACATCACAATTAAAAGAACTAGAAAAGCAAGAGCAAGCAAATTCAAAAGCTAGCAGAAGACAAGAAATAACTAAGATGAGAGCAGAACTGAAGGAGATAGAGACACAAAAAAAAACTTCAAAAAAATCAACGAATCCAGGAGGTGTTTTTTTGAAAACATCAACTAAATTGATAGACCACTAGTAAGACTAATAAAGAAAAAAAGAGACAAGAATCAAATATATGCAGTAAAAAATGATAAAGCAGATATCACCACCATTCCCACAGAAATACAAACTACCATCAGCAAATACTGTAAACACCTGCATGCAAATAAATTAGGAGATCTAGAAAAAATGGATAAATTCCTGGACACATACACCCTCTAATACTAAACCAGGAAGAAGCTGAATCTCTGAATAGACCAATAAGAGGTTCTTAAATTGAGACAATAATGAATAGCCTACTAGCCAAAAAAAAGTCCAGGACCAGATGGATTCACAGGTGAATTCTATCATAGGTACAAAGAAGAGCTGGTACCACTCCTTCTGAAACTATTCTGATCATCAGAAAAAGAAGCAATTCTCCCTAACTCATTTTATGAGGCCAGCATCATCCTGATACCAAAGCCTGGAAGAGAAACAACAAAAAAAGAGAATTTTAGGCCAATATCCCTGATGAACATCGATGTGAAAATCCTCAATAAAATACTGGCAAACCGAATCCACCAGCACATCAAAAAGCTTATCCACCACGATTAAGTCAGCTTCATCCCTGGGATGCAAGGCTGGTTCAACATATGCAAATCAATAAATGCAATCCATCACATAAACAGAACCAATGACAAAAACCATGTGATTATCTCAATAGATGCAGAAAAAGCCTTTGACAAAATTCAACAGCCTTTCATGCTAAAAAATCTCGATAAACTAGGTATTGATGGAATGTATTTCAAAATAATAAGAGCTGTTTATGACAAACCCATTGTCAATATCATACTGAATAGGCAAAAACTGGAAGTATTCCCTTTGAAAACTGGCATAAAACAAGGATGCCCTCTCTCACCACTCACATTCAACATAATATTAGAAGTTCTGGCCAGGGCAATCAGGCAAGAGAAAGCAATAAAGGGTATTCAAATAGAAAGGGAGAGTGTCAAATTGTCTCTGTTTGCAGATAACATGATTGTATAATTAGAAAATCCCATTGTCTCAGCCCAAAATCTCCTTAAGTTGATAAGCAACTTCAGCAAAGTCTGAGGATACAAAATCAATGTGTGAAAATCACAAGCATTCTTATACACCAATAACAGACAGAGAGCCAAATCATGAGTGAACTCACATTCACAATTGCTACAAAGAGAATAAAGCACCAAGAATACAACTTACAAGGGACGTGAAGGACCTCTTCAAAGAGAACTACAAACCACTGCTCAAGGAAATAAGAAAGGGACACAAACAAATGGAAAAACATTCCATGCTCATAGATAGGAAGAATCAATATGGTGAAAATGTTGTTACTGCCCAAAGTAATTTAAAGATTCAATGCTATCCCCATCAAGCTACTACTTTCTTCACAGAATTGGAAAAAAACTAAACTTCATATGGAACCAAAAAAGAGCATGTATAGCCAAGACAATCCTAAGCAAAATAAACAAAGCTGGAGGCATAATGCTACCTGACTTCAAACTATACTACAAGGCTACAGTAACCAAAACAACATGGTATTAGTACCAAAACAGATATATAGAACAATGAAACAGACTGGAGGCCTCAGAAATAACAGACACATCTACCACCATCTGCTTTTTGACAAACCTGACACGTACAAGCAATGGGGAAAAGATTCCCTATTTAATAAATGGTGTTAAGAAAACTGGCTAGCCATATGCAGAAAACTGAAACTGGACCCCTTCTTTACACCTTATACAAAAATAAACTCAAGATGGATCAAAGACTTAAACGTAACACCTAGGACCATAAAAATCCGAGAAGAAAACCTGGGCAATACCATTCAGGACATAGGCATGGGCAAAGACTTCATGACTAAAACACCAAAAGCAATGGCAACAAAAGCCAAAATTGGCAAATGGGATCTAATTAAGCTAAAAGAGATTCTGCACAGCAAAAGAAACTATCATCAGAGTGAACAGGAAACCTACAGAATGGGAGAAGATTTTTGCAATCTATCCATCTGACAAAGGGCTAATATCCAGAATCTACAAAAAACTTAAACAAATGTTCAAGATAAAAGCAAACAACCCCATCAAAAAAATGGATGAAGGATATGAACAGACACTTCTCAAAAGAAGACATTTATACAGCCAACAGACACATGAAAAAATGCTCATCATCACTGGTCATTAGAGAAATGCAAATCAAAACCACAATGAAATACCATCTCATGCCAGTTAGAATGGCAATCATTAAAAAGTCAGGAAACAACAGACGCTGGAGAGGTTGTGGAAAAATAGGAACACTTTTACACTGTTGGTGGGAGTATGAATTAGTTCAACCATTGTGGAAGACAGTGTGGCGATTCCTCAAGGATGTAGAACTAGAAATACCATTTGACCCAGCCAAGTCAAGATTTGGAACTAACTCAAATGTCCATTAATGATAGACTGGATTAAAAAAATGTGGCACATGGAATACTATGCAGCCATAAAAAGGATGAGTTCATATCCTTTGCAGGGATATGGATGAAACTGGAAACCATCATTCTCAGAAAACTATCACAAGCTCAGAAAACCAAACACCACATGTTCTCACTCATAAGTGGTAGTTGAACAATGAGAACATGTGGACACAGGGAGGGGAACATCACACACTGGGGCCTGTGGGTGGTGGACAGCTAGGGGAGGGATAACATTTGGATAAATACCTAATGTAGGTGACGGGTTGATGGGTGCATGGCACTTGTATACCTATGTAACAAAACTGCATATTCTGCACACATAACCCAGAACTTAAACTATAATAATAAATTTTTAAAAGTTTACATTTATTCTATACATATTTATCAGTCTCTTATCCTTTATCATGTACATTTTTGTCTTCTGAAAAATGTTTCCTATATTAAAATTAGAAAACATTTTCTATGATTTTTCTAAATATTTAAAAATGTTGCTACCCACATATAAGAATTTGGTCATTCAATAATTTATTTTTATATTTTGATTGAAGTTATAATGGTCATTATTCTTTTTAAATTTTTCCATACAAGTTAAAAAGAAATCATCCCACTATAATTTATTAGCGACTTTGCCTTTCTCCACTAATGCACTGATTGTCTCTGATTTAAAAATATCAAAGTATATATCTCACACACACACACACACACTCACAAACACACACGTACAACTTCTAGAATTTAGGTCTATTGTACTTATCTTTTTGTTGCTTCATTAATAGCATATTATACTAATTAAAAGGACTCTATAATAAACATTTATATCTACTAGAACTAGTTTCCCCTCCTGGTTAATTTTCAGAATACCTTGAAACTTTATAACCCTTTGATATGCCATAGCAATTTTAAAATCTAATTATCTAAGTCCATAAAAAACACACAATGGTAGTTTGCTTTAAATTGCATTAAATCTATACATTGTTTTGACATGTAGACAAATAGCAATTTGATTTTTATGATATTGCATTTTCTACTCTATGAACATCATATATCTCTTATCTTTTAAGGTTTTATATCTTAAAGTCATTTATATTGTTTTACTGTATTTGCCAGGTTTCTAGATATGGTTATGTACCCCTCATTTCATTTTGATATTTTGAATTCTATATATGTATGCATGTATCTGTGTATGTGTATGATGCACTCACTTTGTACTGGAGAGGCATATATGTATACGTGTGTGTGTGTGTGTGTGTGTGTGTGTGTACAAATTTCTTGTTTGTTACCAGGGTATAGAAAGGCAGAAATTCCATTTAGATTTGCTAAACTTTGTCATTCATTAGAACTTGATCTTATAACTCCTTTGCTTTTCTGTATCTATAGGATCATACAATAAACCAGTAAGGGTCGTTTTAAAATTTCTTTCCTTTAACAACACAGAAATTCATGTATATTGAATTTCTAGGATCTTAGCTTTAGGTCTCTTAGCTGCCTTCCAAATCTCAGGCCTAGCCTTTGCAGCACGGCCAAGCACTTAGCTAGTTAAAACCATGGCTCTGGGCCAAGAAAGACTGGCAGACAGTCCAAAGAGAAACACACAAAAAACTGGCTTCAACACTAGGTTACCCCATCGGGAGTTTTTTTCTTCCTTGTTATTTTTGGCTTCCAATGAATTTCTTTCCATTCCCTGCAATTAAAAACACCTTAAAAAAAGAATAATGTATGATGCAGGAATGAGGGTGAATAACTGAATGGCAATATCCTGGTTGGGTCTGAAAGAAAATGGTATATAAATAAAAAATGAAGGAGTTGTCCTTCTACAGATGTACAGATATTACATCTTAAAAAAAAAACCCAAGGAAAGGTGAGAAATAGGGATATCAATATGCTGATTTACATAATTGATAATCAGAGCATGGCTGGAACCTGTGGCCTTTTTCTGTGGCCCTTGCTGATTTCAGCCTGTGGATTTTCACGGAATTACCTTGAATCTCCCTTCTATTTGGTCTCTTGTAGGGTTTTTCTTCTCTTGTGGTGATTTTCAGGTAATAATTTCAGGCCACATGTCTTAAATTACCTGAAAAATGATGGTCATTATATATTTGGTTATCAATACTGATATGGATATTTCCACCTTAGTGATATATTTTTAAAGCTTTTCAAAAAAAAGAAAAAACTAAAACCTAGGAGTAAAGTCACTTAAATGTGTGAGTTTAAATAGTTAAATCACATTTGTTTTCTACTACACTGATCTTTCCTCATGGGACTGAGTAAACATAAGTTTCAGTTCAGCATAGTAGAAGACAGTTGGTCCCAGGACATGCAGGACTGAACATTTTTGTCTTCTGAAAAATGTTCTCCTGTATTAAAATTAAAAGACATTTTCTACAGTTTTTCTAAATATTCAAAAATGTTGCTATCCACATGTAAGAATTTGGTCATTCAATAATTTATTTTTGTATTTTGATTGAAGTTATAATGGTCATTATTCATTTTAAAATTTTCCATATAAGTTAAAAAGAAATCATCCCACTATAATTCATTAGCTACTTTGCCTCTCTCCACTAATGCACTGTCTCTGATTTAAATATATCAAAGTATGTATCACACACACACATGCACACACAAACACACACATACAACTTCTAGAATTTAGGTCTTTTTTTATCGTTGTAGGAGGAGCATATAATACTCTAGTGACTATGGAACTTTGTGCATTGCATTTCACATCTTTACATCTTGGTTTCTCCATCTGTAAAATGTAATATTTTAGCTTGATGATCTTTAAAATTGCTACTAGATCTCACATTCACAAAGGCATGTAATTTTGGAGTTGGAATTCAAAGCCAGATTTGTTTGATTCTAAGTCTATATCCCACTCTGCCCTGCTGTTCATTCCTTATGGAATTTGGTAAATAAACCAACTGCAATCAAGTGAAATTTGTAAATGAATGTCTGAAGCTAAATTTTGTGCCAACCTTTTGAAGATTATAGTTTGAACTGTTTTGTTAATTGGTCAAATATACTCTAATTTATAATTATTTCAAAGTGAGACCATCTGTTTAATGAATTAAAAAATAAAATACAAGGCAAACATAGTTCTTTCATCTCCTTATTTCTGAAACTTTTTGGGAGATGATTAAGTCCTACAACTTGCAAACCCTTTGTAATTCTTGTCTTAGTTTCCTTTTTTTCATTTTTTTCTTGACCGTTCTGTCTCCCAGTAACAAAATGACCAATTCAGATTCTAAAAATTTCAGCCATTATACACTGAAGCAGTACACATTTATTTAAGAATACATATAATTGATAATTTACATTTCTGAAAGAACACATATAATTTCCTGTAGCTTTAGAATGAGAGCAAGTTGCTCATATTAGTTCATATGAATAGCATTTTGTCTTTCTGACAAGAAATAATTAATTTCACTTCCAACATTTTTGATAAAATATTCATTAGTCATTTATTTCAGGTTTTAATGAGTCAGGAAATTGGGCCTCGTTTGTTAATGTTAAGCATTATTTAAGCACAGGCTCTTGAACAGAAGAGAACTATGTAAGTTCACTCCTATCGTGACTAAGAACAACTTCTTGAAGCCAGTATGAAGTAGAAGTTGTATGAAGTACAAAGAGTCACGAGAGAGGAGTTCATGACTAGGTCACTCAGCAATCATCCCACTGTGCAAGCTGCACCTCTTTTTAGAAAACTTTATTTTCTTAAGTTTTAAATGTTTGTTTAATCAGTGGCACCTTTTTATTTTAATCTTAGATACTAGTGGTTTCTTAGAGGTATGGAAAAGCCCATTTACTAGCCACATAGGATCTCATATGCCAGAAACCTGAGTCAAAACAAACCCTTTTCTCATTCATCGTGAAAAAAATATTTCATTATTTTCAGACCAATTTTACTCTCAGGTTTTTTGTTTTGTTTTGTTTTGTTTTTGTTTTTTTAGACAGAGTCTCGCTCTGTTGCCAGGCTGAGTGCAGTGGCATGATCTCGGCTCACTGCAACCTCCGCCTCCCGGGTTCAAGCAATTCTCCTGCCTCAGCTTCCTGATTAGCTGGGATTACAGGTGCGCTCCACCATGCCCAGCTAATTTTTGTATTTTTAGTAGAGACAGGGTTTCACCATGTTGGCCAGGATGGTCTCGATCTCTTCACCTTGTGACCCGCCCGCCTCGGCCTCCCAAAGTGCTGACATTACAGGCGTGAGCCACTGAGCCTGGCCTACTCCCAGTTTTTATCTGATCATACTGTTGAAATTAAGAATATGATATTTGACATCTGCTTATTTCTTAAGCAGTAGAGTACTAATATTTCACCTCTGCTTGTCCTCCCCTGGCAAATCTTCCCCTTGTGAAAAGGGAGTAGTTCTTTCCTTTAAACAGAAAGTTTCAAAGGGTGAGGGGTGGAGGTGTTTGGTGAGGCAGGTAACGCAGCCTTCATTCCAAGATCCAATTTATCCTTAGCTCTAGGGGAAGAATTTAGGTTCCATGGCTACAACTGATGAGGTTGGCTGTCTCATTATGTTTTAACGCCAACTGTAGACACATAGAAAATTGCTACAGTTCTCCTTAGAAGCTAATCTCTGGCCTTAATTAGTGACTCTAAGTAGGTAGGGTGCTTAAATTGTTAAGGCTGGACAGTTTAGGATAAGACAATCTTATTATATTTCCAAAGAAATAGAAATGTTCATTTAATACTTTACTTCATCTCTAATTTTCTATCTTCTCCTTTTAATGAAGAATAATATTTCTGAAAAGTTATACGTGAATTATTTTTTAAATTTGAGAATTCAGTTGCACTAAATAGCTTATAATTTAAAAGAATCCCTCTTCAAAGTAAGAATTGATTTTGAACAATCATCTTCTGTGTGTCTCTTCTGTCCGAATATTCCCAGGTTAAGATTAATAGGGCTTGACATTCTATTTTTTAATTTCCTCAATTATGGAATTAGTCTGAATGTATTATAAAATTAAGCAGTGTATCTCCAGGTAAAGCTCAAAATAATGGCTACAGATCGATTATGATCATCACATACAACATTTTCTCAAATTAATTACCTAAAATTACTATGGCTAAAAATAGAATTCTCCAAAAGAGAAAACCATGATTCACATGCAAATAAAAATGAATATGTATCAAAGATTCAGTTCAACTTAATATTAAAGAAAATAATTAGTATGGGTTACTAATAAATTACTGAATTTGAGATGAAACTGGTTTATGTTCATAGCACCATAAATATGCTTTTTGGGGTTATCTGTTCCATTGAATAGAACTTCGTTGCATCTCTGTTAGACAAAAGTGCAGAAATTAAATTCTATCTAGAGAATTGTAAAATAACCCACAAAATAGGAAATCAAGTCCTGTCATTCAGTGAAAGAACCCAAAGTAATCTTTTATTGCCTATTTCTAAGGACTGAATTGCTTTCTGGAAAATTTCTTTTATATAACTTCTAGAACCTTCAAAGCATCAGATAACCATGGGGAGAATATAGATTTAGTATACAAAACCTTTGAGAAATAGAAAAAACATAAAAAATGAGAATAACAATAATACCAATTCCATTTGACTTTGGTGAAGAATAAATGAGAAAATGAGTATAAATATCAGTGCATTCATTGGCATATACTGAGCACTCATTAAATATTAGATGTTTAATACTTGGACAAATGTTGTCAAAATTCATTGTTTTGCCCAGCTTTACATTCAAATACTGTTTATATTCTTAATAATCACGTATAAGGAGTATATATGATAGATTGTTTTATCCCTATTTGCCCAAACTTGATAGTAGTACTTTATGTGTTTTTAGACTTATTATTAGTTGATAAATCAAAAAAAAATGTCTATTTATCCTGTAAGAGAAGGATGTTGAGTTCTAAGATTATGAGTTGGCCAGGCGTGGTGGCTCCCACCTGTAATCCTAGCACCTTGGGAGGCCGAGGCGGGCAGATTGCCTGAGCTCAGGAGTTCGAGACCAGCCTGGCAACACAGTGAAACCGAGTCTTTACTAACATACAAAAAATTAGCCGGTCATGGTGGCATGCGCCTGTAATCCCAACTACTTGGGAGGTTGAGACAGGAGAATCGCTTGAACCTGGGAGGTGGAGCTTGCAGTGAGCTGAGATCACACCACTGCGGCACTCCAGCCTGGGTGACAGAGCAAGACTCCATCCCCCACCCCCCCAAAAAAAAGATTGTGAGTCATTGACATTAGGCTTGCAAATTATTTAATTATTTATTTATTTTTACTGAGTAGCAATAGATCACTTAATATTAAATCTCAGAGGCCTTGTTTCAGGTTGGTTATAACTTATATAGCAGCCAAACAAATAACAGAATTTTATTTTTCAGTAGCAAGTTATTAGTAAGATGATTAATTTGTGCAATGTGAAGTCCTGGTTTCTGTACGATAGCACAGGTCACTGTGCTTGTGTATGTGTGTATTTTTTCCATAGAGAAAAAGTTAGCAGACATATGTTTCACAAATTGCTAGGACTACCATAACAAATATACAATAGACTGGGTGGCTTAAACAAGAAAAATATATTTTCTCACATTTCTAGAGGCTAGAAGTCCAAGATCAAGGTATCAGTAAGTTTGGTTTATTCCGAGGCCTCTCTCCTAGCTTGCAGCTGGCCACCTTCTCACTTTGTTCCCAGAAGGTATTTTCTTTGTGCACATGTACCTCTGATACCTCTAATTTTCTCTTCTTGTAAGGATACCAGACATATAGAATTAAGACCCAACAATATGATCTCATTTTATCAAAATCCCTTGTAAAGGTTCTATTTCCAAATGCAGACACCTTCTGTAATACTAAAGGCTAAGCCTTCAACATATAAATTGCAGACATACAATTCAGCCCATAACATATATATAAGGATCTTGAATATGTGTGTGTGTGTGTGTATACCATACAAATATACCATCGACAAATATATAAAAATATGGCATAGACTGGGTGGCTTAAACAACAAAAATATATATTTTCTCATAGTTCTTGAGGCTAGAAGTCTAAGATCAAGGTGTCAGTAGTTTGGTTTATTCTGAGGTCTCTTAGAATATATGTACACACACATACACACACAGTGATATATGTACACACATTTTAAAAATTTTAAATATATATATAAATATATAAAACAACTATATATTAAAAACAAATGTATATTATATATATATACACACACACATATACATATAATCTCTTTGGAGATATTTTCCATATTTCTTTAGCAAGACAGTGTATCTCAATAGAAAAGATGATGGTCTTTGAAGCCATGCTGCTTGACTTTAATTGCTGCCCTGCCACTCCATGTTCTGTCACCCTGGGTCCTTAACTTCCCTGTCTCTTTTCATTTTTAGTTTTTACATGGTGGGAATTATAGTACCTACCTCATAGATTTGCTGTGGAGGGTAAATAAGTTAAATCATATATGGCATTTTGAAGAATACCTATAAGTATTCAATAATTTGCAGCCAATATTAAAACACTCCTTTTAACTAAGTAACATATATCACAATTAAGCCCAAAGAATGTCAAATAGAAATTAAGAAGAAGCATTTATTAATTTGCCACTATAGAAAGTGTTGAAAATATGTCTATGTATGTAGATGTATACCTTAGGTATTTTATATATATATAAAAAATTTAATTTCTCTCCGATGTACTGTATTTCATAAGTGAATAACTAGAATCTCTTCAAATGTTTGTTATCAAGTTGAACATTGAACACTCTGATATTTAAGAACCAAGAGTGAAGAGAAAGAAGTCCATGTGAACTTGTAGTGGAAAAGGCCCAATACTTTCTTTTTTGTTTTTGAGACGGAGTCTTGCTCTGTCACCAGGCTGGAGTGCAGTGGCACGATCTGGGCTCACTACAAGCCTCCGCCTCTCGGGTTCACACCATTTTCCTGACTCAGCCTCCTAAGTAGCTGGGACTACAGGCACCCGCCACCATGCTCAGCTAATGTTTTGTATTTTTAGTAGAGACGGGGTTTCACCGTATTATCCAGAACGGTCTCGATCTCCTGACCTTGTGATCTGGCCTCCTCGACCTCCCAAAGTGCTGGGATTACAGGCATGAGCCACCGCACCCAGCCGGCTCAACACTTTTTATTTAGTGATCAATCCGACACATCTGTGTATACACACACACACACACATTTATATGTATAAATATATATATAAAATTTGGAGAAAACATATATTGTCCTCTTTTACATAATTAATATTTAAAGTAATATAGTGTATTATACTCACATACTAATTTTACATGGCAAATAATACAAAATTTGATGTTTTTATTCCTGGTGGGGAGCTTGCTTCAGTGCATGATAAAACGGAATTAATATTCAATATTTGAAAAACTGAATAGAGAGAAAAGAATGATGGTTAAAAGAAATACTTGGTAACTGTCTACAGGCACATATTAAATTATGAGTTTAGAATATTCAGATGAAAGGCTTAAAAATGAATAGAAGCTAATTCTGAAAGAGTTCTTTTAGAATCACATATTTAAAACAGGACATACATATGTCTACTTGGAATGTGAAACACAGCATTGTACCGTGGATTACATGATTTCTCAAAGATTTCTTCCACTCTCTGACCCCGTGAGTCTGTAGAAACTTTACAGACCTAGCAGCCGTGAATACTCATGATGCGTCTCAGCACACTAAGTCACTAGTCTGACGTGGCCTTCTTCTGGATACGGTGTCAAGTGTATAGGGCACTTTTCTTCTATTTTGGCTCTAAATTACGATGACAACTTCCTATTTTGCATCAAGTGGTTTTCTTATTTTCATTGTCACTGAAGTTCACTTGAGAGGTGGAAAACAATCCTGTATTTGCTAAATGCCAAATTCAATTGTTTCAACCTTTTGCAGCATACACTTGAAATAGTTTTCCTTTTTTTAACCAAAAGCTATCTTAATAATTCATATCTAAGTGTGGGTGAAAAATTACTGATGATCTTGAAAAGGGGCAGAGCCCTGTTTCCCAGTTCCTGATTATGGCCCTGATCTGACAAGTGAAAATAAAAGGTAAGATTTACTGGCAGCAAAGAATAGCTATGAAATTCATGGGCTTGGAAAATTTGACTTATTGATTTAACTGAGTTTGAAATGAAATATACAGTATAGTGCAAGTGAGGGTCAGTGGGAAATTAAATACGAGATCGGGGAGTGGAAATATTACCTAAGTTTGATTGAATATCAAATAAACACAATATATATTTACTCAGTTCTCTTGAGACTATTTTATTAAAACAGCTTTCTTCCTATTTTTAAATAAATAAATAAATAAATATTATTTTTCATTGGGAGAAAGAAGATACTGGCAGGACACCTGTATTGGAGCTCGAAGACACGATGAATTTGTATCAGCAAATAGGAATCTCATTGATTGTCCCAATCAATGTGTTTTCCTAATTGATAGCATCATTGCTAAGTAGATTAGGTTAGCTAGAAATGCCTTTTCTGTAAATTTATTAACAATATAATACTTGTATAAATGTTGTATGTTATTTGGAAGGCAAAATCCCAAAGTTTGTTTATATGAAAGAATACAAAATGAACTATAGAAATTATTCACAGGAGTCACTAACACAAATCTTATATCAAACTGCACACAAAGGAAAGGTTTCATTAAGACAGAAATCTAAATATCATCTCCAATTTTCCCTGTAACTAAAAAACTGGATAAGGTGATAAATGCATACGAAGAGTAAACTCACCAAAGATAAAACACCATCCTTGTCAGCCACATAGCCAAGTCAAGTACTCCCACTCTACGTTTTTGGAACCCACAATCCTACTAAATTACTCACGCTGGTTTCTGTATATGAAAGACAGCCTAAAAATGCTTTTTACCTTAAGCAGTTACTTTCCAAGGAGGGGTAGTTTGGCAACTAGATATTTTGATTGAGATTTACAATTATTGTGTTCAAGTCCCTTGCAATATATGAGTGTCTTTAGGCTTAAAATATTGTATGCTTCTTGGCAATGCATGGTGGCTCATGCCTGTAATCCCAGCACTTTGGGAGGCTGAGGTGGGCAGATAACCGGAAGTCAGGAGTTCAAGACCAGCCTGGCTAACATGGTGAAACCCCCATCTCTACTGAAAAAAAAGAAAAATACAAAAGTTAGCCAGGCGTGGTGGCTAGTGCCTGTAATCCCAGCTACTTGGGAGGCTGAGGGAGGAGAATCGCTTGAACCCGGCAAGCGGAGGTTGCAGTGAGCCAACACCGCGCCATTGCACTCCAGCCAACAAGAATGAAACTCTGTCTCAAAAAACCCCAAAAAACAAAAAAAACAAAAAAAACCTGTATACTTCTTCTACCCATCTATGAATAAAATACTGTTTAGAGAGAAAAATAACTAAAAATACATCATTTTGTTTTTTCAAATTTACTTAGACTTTCTGGAAGGTTTTACATGTCAATGGGCACTAGTGAGAATTTTGCATAATTGGAAGACATGAACATCTTGTTTTAAATACCTAGTGACACATTAAAAACTGATATGCAATAAATTCTGATATTTTGCAAATGTCAATGTATTTTTAGGAGCAAACAGATTAACAAAAGTTTTAGAAAGTTTTCTTGTAAGGATACATCGAACAAAATGTTTGAAATGGCAAAGTAGGTAATTCAGTTCTACTTGTTACATATAAAAAATGTGTGTAAGATACGTATTTTAAAATACAAATGTTTTTGAAAAGTTTTCATTAATTACTAATATATTATGATTGTTTTGTGAGAAAATAAATATACACGCACACTGTAAAGTGACTGAACTATCACTGTGAGGTAGTGCATTGTTAGGTGAAATGACTATGGAAATCTGAAATGTATAGCCTGCTTTAACGTTTCAATATAAATAAACATTTTATTTTACAGAATACATACAAGAATATAAAATAAAACTGTTCTGTTGGAAACTGGTGTACAAAATCTAGATAGAAATTCAGAATATTCATGAAAGAATGTGTACTGGGAAGCCAGATAATACAAATATTGATGAAAACATTAAGTGTTGCTATCCTAACGTTTTTTTCAAAATTGAATGATAGAATGACACTTAAAATTGAATATTGTAGTCTCATTAGCAAAATGGCTGACTAGAAAGCTTCAAACATTTGTGTCCCATGAAGATTTTAAAACACAAACAAAAATCAACTAAAATAACCACATATGAACTCTGGAGTTTTCTCAAAGGACTACAGCAATCAAGTGAACACCTCATCAGAAAAAAGCAACATTGAAAATGTAGGAAATGTTACAATGGTTTTCTTCATTGTTGCCTTATTTTATCCATTGCATGATGTGGTTTTGGTCTGGAGGAGGCAACAGCCCAATTCTTAGTTTATTCTCTGATGTAAAAGAAAGGCAGAAAAGACTTTCTTTGCAATGTTTTAACCTGTCTGGGGCTGGTGGAAAGATGGCTTTTCTTTTTTTCACAAATAAATAAAAATATTTATTTTAGGATTCCAAAATTCATATGGAAAAATGATAATTTTTAGCCCTATATCTGATTTATATGCCACTTTAATTTTTTTCCATTATAGTGGTATTTTCCAAAATTTTTACACAATACCACTTTTACAAATCCTGTTGAATGCAAGTTCTCTTTGTTGGTAAGATAATTATTGACTTCTAATTTTTTTTTAATACTTTAAGTTCTGGGGTACATGTGAGAATGTGCAGCTCTGTTACATAGGTATACACGTGCATAGTGGTTTGCTGTACCCATCAACCTGTCATCTGTATTAGATATTTCTCCTAATGCTATCCCTTTCCTAACCCCTCATCCCCCGACAGGCTCTGGTGAGTGATGTTCCCCTCCCTGTGTCCATGTGTTCTCACTGTTCAACTCCCACTTATGAGTGAGAACATGCAATGTTTGGTTTTCTGTTCTCATGATAGTTTGCTGAGAATGATGGCTTCCAGCTTCATTTATGTCTCTGTAAACGACATGAATTCATCTTTTTTATGGCTGCATGGTATTCCATTGTGTATATGTGCCACATTTTCTTTATCCAGTCTATCATTATGGGCATTAGGGTTGGTTCCAAGTCTTTGCTATTTTAAACAGTGCTGCAATACACATACATGTGCGTGTGTCTTTATAGTAGAATGATTTATAATTCTTTGGGTATATACCCAGTAATGGGATTGCTGGGTAAAATAGTATTTCTAGTTCTAGATCCTTGAGGAATCACCACACTGTCTTGCACAATGGTTGAACTAATTTACACTCCCACCAACAGTGTAAAAGCTTTCCTATTTCTCCACAACCTCTCCAGCGTCTGTTGTTTCCTGACTTTTTTAATGATTGCCATTCTAACTGGTGTGAGATGGTATCTCATTGTGGTTTTGATTTGCATTTCTCTAATGACCAGTGATGATGAGCAATTTTTCGTATGTTCATTGGCTGCATAAATGTCTTCTTTAGAGAAGTGTCTGTTCATATCCTTTACCCACTTTTTGATGGTTTTTATTTTTTTCCTTGTAAATCTGTTTAAGTTCTTTGTAGATTCTGGATATTAACCATCTGTCAGATGGATAGATTGCAAAATTTTCTCCCATTCTGTAGTTTGCCTGTTCACTCTGATGATGGTTTCTTTTGCTGTGCAGAAGCTCTTTAGTTTAATTAGATCCCATTTGTCAATTTTGGCTTTTGTTGCCATTTCTTTTGGTGTTTTAGACATGAAGCCTTTGCCCATGCCTACGTCCTCAATGGTATTGCCCAGGTTTTCTTCTAGGGTTTTTATGGTTTACGG
This sequence comes from Macaca mulatta, assembly GCF_049350105.2. Classification (NCBI taxonomy): domain Eukaryota; kingdom Metazoa; phylum Chordata; class Mammalia; order Primates; family Cercopithecidae; genus Macaca; species Macaca mulatta. The sequence continues at coordinate 99,607,129 of NC_133419.1, read as the reverse complement.
TCTTAAGTTCAAATATTTAATCAATCTTGACTTGATTTTTGTATAAGGTGTAAGGAAGGGGTCCAGTTTCAGTTTTCCAAATATGGCTAGCCAGTATTCCCAATGTCATTTATTAAACAGGGAATCTTTCCCTCTTGCTTGTGAGTGTCTGGTTTGTCAAAGATCAGATAGTTGCAGATGTGTGGTGTTATTTCTGAGGCCTCTGTTCTGTTCCATTGGTTTATATATCTGTTTTGGTACTGGTACCAGTACCATGCTGTTTTGGTACCAGTACCATGCTGTTTTGGTTACTGTAGCCTTGTAGTATAGTTTGAAATCAGGTAGCATGATGCCTCCAGCTTTATTCTTTTTGCTTAGGATTGTCTTGGTTATATGGGCTCTTTTTTGGTTCCATATGACGTTTAAAGTAGTTTTTCTCCAATTCTGTGAAGAAAGTCAGTGGTAGCTTGATGGGGATAGCACTGAATCTATAAATTTCTTTGGATAGTATGGCCATTTTCATGATATTGATTCTTCCTATCCATGAGCATGGAATGTTTTCCCATGTGTTTGTGTCCTCTCTTATTTCCTTGAGCAGTGGTTTGTAGTTCTCCTTGAAGAGGTCAGTATGGGCTGACAAGGACCTCTTCAAGACTGCTTTTCTTAACTCAGATCTCAGACAGGGAGAAACAGTATCTGCTGCTCAGGAAAGCTGCAGGGACACTACAAACCCACAGATGCCTACGAGAGGAGGTTACTGGTAGAGACTTACAGTAGACTATCTAAGGTCCCAAGGAGAAGATGATGTGAGACTTTTTGGGAAATTATGACATTTAAATGTAGCCTTGCATACTGGGAAATGCAAAAGCCCACTGCTATGATTTGGATGATTGTCCCCTTAAAATCTCAGATTGGAATTTGATCCCCAGTGCTCCAGGTGGAGACTAACGAGAAGTTTTTGGTCATGGGGGCAGATCTCTCAATGATAGATTAATAGCCTCCCTGGACATGGGGTGAGTGCTTTCTCACTCTATTAGTTCCTGCAACTAATAAAAGAATCTGGCACCACCACGTCTAGTAAAGTAATGTGGCACCATTGCCTTCTCTCTTTTGCTTCCTCCCTTGCCATGTGACCTTTGCTTATGTTAGCTCCCCTTTATTTCTGCCATAAGTGGAAGTAGCCTGAGGCTTTCACCAACCACATGGCCAATCTTCCAGGCAGTGGAATCATTAACTAAATAAACCTCTTTTCTTTACAAATTACCAAGCCTTGGGTATTCCTTTGTAGCAACACATAGAAATTTAGACAGAAAACTGGTACTGAGTATTGAGTGTTACTGTGTGGATAACTGAAAATGTAGAAATGGCTTTGGAATCTGGTAATGGGCAGAGGTTGGAAGAGTCAGGAGGGTACAGAAAATGACATAAACATGAGGGAAAGTATGGAACTTTTCAGAGATTGGTTAAGTGGTTGTGACCAAAGTGCTAATAGAAATATAGACAGCCAAGGCCATGTTGATGTGTTCTCAGATGAAATGAGGAGCTTACTGAGAACTAGAGAAAGAGGCACCTGTATAACAACTAAGCAAAGAACTTGGAAGCATTTTGTCTATGCCCTATGGCTTGGCAGAAGGCTGAATGTAAGAGTGATGACCTAGGTTATCTAATAGAAGAAATTTCTATAGAAAACCCTTCAAGAGGTGGTACAGCTGTTTTTAACAGTTTAATATCAGATAGGGCAGCAGAGGACTAACCTAGAGGTGTAGTTTATAATTAAAGGAAAAGCAAAATGTAGAAATTTGAAAATTTTGCAACCTGCCTATGTGGTAAAGAATGAAAGAACATTTTTTAGAAGAAAAATCCAAGAGTACTGCAGAGCAAACACTTGCTGGAGACATTAGCATGGCCAAAAGAAAGCCAGATGCTTACAAGACAATGGGTAAAAGGTGTCAAAGGCATTTTAGAAATCTTCAAGGTTACACTTCCCATTAGAATCCAGAGGCCTGGGAGGACAGGATGTTTTTTTGGGGATGGAGACAAGCATTGCTGCCCCACACCACTTTGGGATGCTACTCAATGCATCCTAGCCACTGTAGCTCCAGGGGTGGTATAAAGGAACGTAAGTACTGTTAAAGCAACAGTTCTAAAGAGCAACAGTGATAAGCATTGGCAGTTTCCATACCTTAAGTCTGCAGACACTCAGAATTCAAGCACGGTGGAGGCTTGGCCACTTCAACATAGATTTCAGAGGATGTATTGGAAAGCCTGGGTGCCCAGAAATAATCTTTCCACGAGGATAGGGTCACTAGAGAGACCCTCTACTAGGGGAGTGCATAGTGAAAATCTGGGGGCAGGGTTACTGCCCTTCGGACACCAGAATTATAAAGCCATGGAAAGCATGCCACCTCAGCATGGAAAAGCCTCAGACATCTAACTGCAAACAGGAGAGCAGTCCTGGCAAAGACAGAACTTAAAGACAAATGTATGAAACAATTATAGGGCTATGTTAATGGTACACAACATAGAAAGATGGAATCTGTGGCATTAGTAATATAAAATAAGGGGAGACACAACTATATAGAAGTAAATATTTTGCATGCAATTGAAGTTAAGTTGCTGCCAAATCAAAACAGATTGTTACAACTTTAAATTGTTATATGTCATTTCCATGATGACTACATAGAAAATATAAAATATGGAAATCAAAATATGACCCATTTATCTTGTACCTTCAAAAATATATATTTACTGGCATTTTCTCTTTATATTTTTGCATTTTGTAATTTTTTCCCATCACTTCAAAACAACAACAACGTCATTGGTAAACCCTTATTGACTTTTTTGAGCTTCACTTCACCTATTGCCTTGTCATATCTTCTCTAAAAAGTTGTTTTCTTAACAGAGATTAAAACACTTATTCGTTCTTCATTACCCCATAACCCAAAGAGTCCTACCCACATATACAATATATTTTTTGTTACTGAAATGAATCAGTACTTTTCAGACTTTATTTATATATCTTGCAATTTTTTCCTACTACTGCCAATTCTCTTTTTTTTCCATAGATTATTTTTTTTTTCCATTTGTTACTGTGTCTTTTAATTTTCTCTAACTCCCCTGGACAAGTCTTTCTCAGTCTCCTTCATGGACTATTTTCTACCCCTCATTTTATTATTTTTTTTATATATATATATATATATATAACTAATATATTTAATATAGTTATATATTGTATAATATAGTACACATATAATATATATGGTTATTAATCTAATCATATTATAATTAATAATTAACTAATAATGTTATATATTAACATAATGTATGATATATTAATATTAATAACATTATATATTCTACATAATAGAATATATAATAACATATTATATATATGAGTGGTATATATATGGTGTGTGTGTATATATATATAATTTCCAGATATCCACCTCACTCTTCTCTCTAGACACAAGTAATTGGTAATCAGAAAAAGAAATATAACCTATGGGCTACTTGCAAATGTGTTGGCAATAAGTTTTGGTGCCTAAAATTAACTTGGAAAACTATTGATATTTACTCATCAGGGAATGAAGATGGTAATTTCCCTAAAACATTTGAGATAGTACTTTACAATGAGGAATATTCTCCCCAAAACATCAATAATTCAATTTTTGTAAAACATTGCCCTGTAAGACTTTCCTGAATGGCCCATGACGGCAGAAGTTCTATCTTCATTGTATATAATTATTACCAAGCCTATATTCCTTGTTTTCGTTGTTTAATGGATGTGGTGAACTTCAAGACCTAACTGTTACAAAGATAATTCAAGCTAAATATTGTTTAAAACTAAATTAATCAGCTCTCTCTTTAGAATGTTTTTTCCTATTATATTTTCTATTTCAGTGAGTATCAATATCATAAGCCTCATTGCCTAACACAAAAACCTGGTAATTGTCTTTGAATACATTTTTTTCTGATTGCCTCTTATGAAAACCAAGATCCAGGCTCCTCTAAAAATAGACGAATGAGTTTATAGTAGAAACCATTCAACTGGTACTACACTGTGGAAATCCATTTTTATTCCCTAATGATTGTTATTGATTTATTTATATGATTCCAGAAAATATGTATGTCTTTAAATAAAAACTATCATATACACATTTACACTGTGTTCGCATACGTTTTTTAAACAAAAATTGAATCGTTGTATGTAATTGAACCTGAAACGTATTTTTTTTTACATAATATGTGATAAATATATTCTAGGGTAAGGTATACATTCTACTTCATAATTTTGTAATTGTTAAATTCCTTCTCATATGCATTTATCATATTCTAACTCTTCCCTACAAATAAGTCATTTATAAATCTTCTGATTTTTCTACTTTTGTAAAACAGTGCATATTAACATCAGAGCTCAAATATCTTTACTCATGAATGTGGTTAATGCTATAAGACATAATGTTTAAAAGAAATGTTATTTAAATGTTTTATGTGCTGATATATAACAAAAGCACATTATAAATTGGTTTTTACCAATTCATTCTTAAGCCAACAGTATGTCAGCATCGCCAAATCCTCATCACCAACAAAAGATGGTATTAACATTTTTCATGTTTATAAGATTTAATAGGCATACACATAAACAGGCACAAACATACACATTATATATCCATTTTAAAAATTTGGATTGTATTAAGTGGTAATATTTGGAAAGTTTCATAGAATAATTTACACTTGATTTTTTTATTATGTGCATCACCTGTTCCTGTAATTTTCCTATGTATATTCTAGAGTTGTCATATATATTTACAGATGTTCTTTTTTATATTGTAAATCTAATTATTTTGGCTGTTGGTTGTGTTATAAATATATTTTCTTACTCTGTGGTATCTTTTTCTACGTTTATATTCACTTTTCATAATTTTTATTCCTCCGATTTTAGCCTTAAGATTAATCCAAAATATTTGAGAATTTGCTTTCTAAGAAAGGCTTCTAACATTATTTTCAAATATGTTTTACCACTGGGCTACAACAGCTAATTACTAACTCATTTCATCATTAATTTATAATATTATACCTTTACAGAGGGTGCTTTCGTGTATACTAGGGTCTGTTTCAGAGCTTTCTATAGGGAATAATTGGTCTTTTGGTCTGTTCTTAGACCAAAACCAAACCTATCTATCTATCTACACACACACACACACACATATATACACATATATCTGTAAATAAAAGGAATCCTTTTTCACATAATATTAAATGTTTGCTGAGAGAGACTTTTCACATGAAAATGTGAGAAGTTCTGCAGATGTAAAATAATTTATAAAAACCTTTTGAAATGGTCCTAAGGATATTCAGCAAACAAGGAATCATCTGATGAAAACTGTCACTGTTTGGTAAGAAAATTATGACTACGATATTTGAACTGAGCCCACTCCCTCTCTGCCTCCCTCATTCCATCTTGGTGAGTTCCAATTCCTACTTGAGGCTGGTGCAGAAAATAACATATGACAGTTTCTCCCCCTAGCTCCAAGTTGTAGGTCTTTTTCCTGGAAGAAGCAGAATGTCAAGACTCATCATTTTATCCCTAGCTACATGTTACTGAGCCTAAGTTCCAGGCAAGTGTAGCCATTAAACGAGAAATCCCTTTGTCTGCCTATCTCTCACTCATGGAGTGAAGGTGCTACCTAAGGAATTGTACCATTGAGAATACTAAAACCCTGATTGCCCTTAACCCAGTTTTATCCTAGGAGAGGCAAGTTGAGAGGATTTAAGGCTACCACCATGCATTAGTCTGTTCTCAGACAGTTGTGAAGATACTACCTGAGACTGGGTAATTTATAAAGGAGAGAGCTTTAATTGACTCACAGTTCTGCAGGGCTGGGGAAAACTCAGGAAACTGACAATCATGGCAGAAGGCAAAGAGCAAGCAGGCACCTTCTTCACAAGATGGCAGGAGAGACACTGAGTGAAGGGGAAACTGCCACTTTTAAAACTATCAAATCTCGTGAAAATTCCTTCGCTATTATGAGAACAGCAGAGGGGAAGCTGCCCCCATGATCCAGTTATCTCCCATTAGGTACCTCCCTCAACACATGGGGATTACAATTTGAAATGAGATTTGGATGAGATCACAGAGCCAAATCATATCATTCTGCCCCTGGTCCCTTCAAATGTCATGTCTTTTTCACATTTCAAAACCAATCATCCCTTTCCAACAGTCCCCCAAAGTCTTAACTCATTCCAGCAGTAACCCAAAAGTCCACATCCAAAGTCTCATCTGAGACAAGGCGAGTCCCTTCCACCTATGAGCCTGTGAAATAAAAATCAAGGTAGTTACTTCCAAGAAACAATGGGAGTACAGTCATTGGGTAAATCTTCCCATTCCAAATGGGAGAAATTGGCTAAAACAAAGGGCCTACAAGCCCCATGCCTGTCTGAAACCTGACCAGGCAGTCATTAAGTCTTTAAGCTCCAAAATTCCTTTGACTCTATTTCTCATATCCAGGGCATGCTGATGCAAGGGGTGGGCTCCCACAGCCTTGGGGAGCTCCGGCCCTTTGGCTCTGCAGGATACAGCTCCTGTGACTGCTTTCACAGGCTGGCATTGAGTGCCTACAGATTTGCCAGGTGCACATTGCAAACTGTTGGTGAACCTACCATTCTTGGGTTGGAAGGATGTTGGACCTCTTCTGACAACTCCACTAGGCAGTGTCCCAGTGAAGACCTTGTGTAAGGTGACTCAACTCCATATTTTCCCTCTGCACTGCCCTTGTAGAGGTTCTCCATAAAAGCTCCACTCCTGCAGCAGACTTCTGCCTAGACACTGAGGCATTTTCATACATCCTCTGAAATCTAGGCAGAGGCTTCCAAAGTTCAATTCTTGTCTTCTGAGCACCCACAGCACCTTCTGAAGCAACAGCCTGAGCTATGCCTAGGTCCTCTTTAGCCACTGCTGGATCTGGAGTGGCTGGGACACAGGGCACTAAGGTCACAAAATCATTTTTCCCTCCTAGTCTCCCGGCCTGTGATTAGAGGGGCTGCTACAAAGATCTCTGAAATGCCCTGAAGACACTGTCCTCGTTGTCTTGGCTACTAACATTTAGCTTCTTTTTACTTATGCAAATTTCTGTAGCAGTCTTGAATTTCTTCCCAGAAAATGGGGTTTCCTCTTCTACCCCATGGTCAAGCTGCAAATTTTCCAAACTTTTATGCTCTGCTTCTCTTTTAAACATAAGTTCCAACTACAAATTATCTCTTCGTCAATGCATGTAAGTGTATACTGTTGAGAAAAGTCAGGTCACCTCTTGAATGCTTCGCTGCTTAGAATTATTTTTTCTGCCAGATACACTAAAATATCTCTTTCGAGTTCAAAGTTCCACAGATCTCTAGGACAGGGGCAAAATGCCACTCGTCTCTTTGCTAAAGCTTAGCAAGAGTGACTTTTGCTCCAGTTCTCAATAAGTTTCTTATCTCCATCTGAGACCACCTCAGCCTGGACTTTATTGTCCATATTAGTATTTTGGTCAAGACCATTCAACCAACAAGTCTCTAGGAAGTTCCAAACTTTCCCTCATCTTCCTGTTTTCTTCTGAGCCCTCCAAACTGCTCCAGCCTCTACCTGTTACTCAGTTCCAAAGTCACTTCCACATTTTCAGGTTATCTTCATAGCAGTGAAGATCCAGAATAACACAAAAAGAATTATATACCAGGATCAGTGTCATTGATCTGACAAAAGCAATGTTGATTTATCATCTGAAAATCAATTAATGTAACACATTCTATGAATAGATCATTTTTAAAAAACCAAAAAAGCACATAGTTATCTCGACAAACACAGATATGGAATTAGAAAAATCTAACACTTTTTTTATGATAAAAACATCCAACAAACTAGAAACAAAAAGGAACTTTCTCAGCTTGATAAAGGGAATCTACAAAACACCACAGCTAACATCTTACTTAATAGTAAAATAATGGATGTTTTCACTGTTAAGATCAAAAGCAAATAAGTATGTCCACTCTTGCCACTTCTATTCAAAATTGTACTGCAGCTTCTAACCATGGCAAGTACACCAGAAAAGGAAGTAAAACCCATCCAGTTGAAGAGAACAAGTAAAACTATCATCATTCACACATAAATTAATTATTTTTATAGAAAACCCTAAAGAACACACTAAAAAAAACTACTAGTGCTAATAAATGCAATTGGCAAAGTTGTAGAATACAAGATCAATATTTACAAAGTATTGTTTTTCTATACACCATCAATGAACAATTGTAAAACAAAATAAGAAAAAAAAAATCCCATTTGCAATATCATCAACAAGAATCAAGTGAAAAAATGAATTTAAGAAAAAAGGTAAAATATTTTGTGAAAACTACAAACCACTGAAATAATTAAAGAAGTTATAAATAGGTGGAAAATAATTTCATGTTAATAGATTGAAATACTTAATATTTTTAGGATAGCAATCCTCCCCAAATTAATGTACAGATTCAGCACTTTCAACAGTCACCTTCATAATCACAGCTGACTTTCTTTGTTGAAATTGACAAGCTAAGGATAAAGTTTATATAAAATTGTAAGAAACCCAGACAAGTCAAAACAATTTTGAAAAAGTATAAGGTAGTAAGACTTAGACTTCCAAATATAAACGTTGGTAAAAAGCAACAGTTATAAAGACAGTGTCATACTGGCTAGCCAAGGATAGACAGGGAGATCAATGAAATATATTTGAGAATCCAGTATGGTCAACTGATTTTTGACAAACATACCAAAGCTATGCAATGTGGAAAGAAGAATTGTTTCAATAAATGGTCCCAAGACCATTAGACAGCACATGGGGAATAAAATGAAAAGTGAAACTTTACCTCACATAGTTTTAAACATTTAACTCAAATGGATCAAGCAAGACCTAAATGTCAAACTATAAAACTCTTAGAAGAAAATATTTGGATAAATCTTCATGACATTGAATTTGATAAAGTATTGTTGGATGTGATGTCAAAAGTATAAGCAACAATAGAAAACATAAGTGATTTGGACGTCCTCATATTAAAAATTTTATACATTAAAGAATACCATCAACAGAGTGAAAAGACAACTCACAGAGAGAAAATATTTGCAATTCCTGTGCCTGATTAATAACTTATATTCAGAATGTATAAAGAACTTCTACAAATCAACAATAAAAAGACAAATCACTTGGGAGGCTGAGGCAGGGGAATTACATGAACTCAGGAGCTGAGGTTGCAGTGAGCCAAGGTAGAGCCAATGCACTCCAGCCTGGGTGACACAGAGACACTCTGTCTCAAAAATAATAATAATAATCAGCAAATAATCTGAATAGATGTTTCTCCAAAACCAAAAATATATATATAAGCAAATGATAATGTGCTCATCATTTGTCATCAGAGAAATGCCAATCAAAGCACAGTGAGATTCCACTTTATAACCACTAGGATTGCCATAATCAAAAAAGTCAGATAATAAAAAGGGTGATGAAGATGTACAGAAATGAGAATCTTCAGCCAGGCGTGGTGGCTCAAGCCTGTGATCCCAGCACTTTGGGAGGCCAAGGTGGGTGGATCACAAGCTCACGAGCTCAGCTTGAGATCAGCCTGACCAATATGGTGAAACCCTGTCCCTACTGAAAATAAAAAAATTAGCTGGGCATGGTGGCGTGCACTTGTACTGCCAGCTATTCAGGAGCCTGAGTCAGGAGAATCACTTGAACCCAGGAGGCAGAGGTTGCATGAGCCAAGATCATGCCACTGCACTCCAGCCTGTGCAACAGAGTAAGACTCCATCTAAAAAAAAAAAAAAAAGTATCTTCAAACACTGCTGGTAAGATGTAAAATGGTGCAGCCCCTTTGAGAACAATATGGCATTTCCTCAAGTGATTAAGCATAGTTACCAAATGATCCAAAACTCCATACTTAGCTACATACTTAAGGGAACGGAAACAAATGTACTGTCAAAAACTTGTACTTGATTCTTTATGGCACCGTTATTTGTAACAGCCCAAAGGTGGAAACAACACAAATGTCTATCAATTAAGGAATGTATAAATAAAATATGGCCCATCTATACCATGAAATATTATTTAGCCATAAAAAGAAAGTGCTGATACGTGGTACAATGTAGATACACCCTGAAAACAACATGCTGAGTGAAAAAAGACAGTCAAGAAATATCACATATTATGTGACTCCATTCATATGAAATGTTCAGAATAAGGAAATCTATAGACAGACAATAGATTAGTGGTTGTTTCGGGCTGAAGGTTACGGGACTCTTTTTTACTTAATTGTGGTAAAAAATGATTAGCATAAATTTAACCTCTTAATCATTTTTAAGTGTACAGTTCAGTCATGTTAAGTATTCCATTGTTGCATAACAATTCTCTAGAACTTACTCGTTTTGCAGACCTAAATCTCTGTAGCCATACAACATCAACTCTCCATTTCCCTTTCTTCCAAGCCCCTGGGGGACCACCATTCTACTTTCTGTTTCTAAGATGTTGACTACTTTAGATATCTCTTATAAGCAGAATCATATTCTTTTTGAATTCATGAAAATGTTCTAAAATATACTGTAGTGATGGTTGCACATCTCTGTGAATATAATAAAAATGATTACATCATTTAAAAAAATCTTCTTCCCTCGAATTCAACTTCTTCATATTAAATCTGCAATTTGACTCGTTCAGGTTTCAATTCAATTTATTTTGCTTTCAGCTTAACATCTAGGAAAAATCATGCTAGCATAATGTCTCCTTTTAAATTCATAACAAATAACCGAAAGTGAGCTCAACAATTATGTTATTCTTTTCTTACCTATTTATTCATTCATTCTCCTAGATAAAAAGTTCATAATTTCTCAGTTTTTCTCAAAACTCTATCATCTCTCTTCTCTTTCTTTTTCTTACTGGTTGCCATTTCTCACTCTCACTCTCCTTTTCTAACTACTAATGTTGGAAAAATCTTGAGCTCAGTGGTCCTTTATGTTTCCGTATACTACTCTCTCGATCCTGGGCTCGTTGTTGTAAATACTCTGTAAATGTCAAGAATTTTAATATTTATCTCTCCAGCCCAGATCTCTCAACATTTCAACATATATATCTCTCTATGCAACCACTGCGGTTGAATGTTTAATGGATGTATCTAAGTACCCGATCTTCTAGTTAAATTTGCTATACCTCCAGTCTTCCTTCAGTTGATGGTAATTCCATCATCCCAGTTTCTTGACCCCCTCCATAAAAGTGAATCATTATTGACATCTGTCTTTCTATTGCCAGTCTATAAGGAAATTATATGGGCTCCATCTCAAAAATATACCCCAATTTTGACCACTTCCCATATCACCTCTGCTTCATTTCCGTTTCTATAATCTCTCTCTTGGATTATTGTAATAACCTGTTAAGTCATGCTTTGGCCATTATACATATCCTATAATCTGTTCTCAAAACAGCAAGGCCATTTTAAAAAAAATTTTAAGTCAGTATGTGTATTGCATCCTTTTGTTATAAACCTTCTGATGGATCTGTCACTTTCATTCAAAGTTAAATTCAAAATTCTTGATCTGGCCTTCAGTTGCCTCTTAAAACCTCTCACTGCACTCTTCATTTTGATGCAACTTCAGGCTCAGGGCTCTCCTGTTTCCTATGCCTGACAAGCACCTTTTTGAGCTAGGCTCTTCCAGCTAGCTGTTGCTTCTGTCTCAAATGCTCTCATACCATACATAGTTGCAAGCTACTTGTCTTCTCTACTCCTAGTATTTGTTTAAATGTTACCTTCTTAGTAAGTTTTATATGAGTTACCATTCAGAATATAAATTTTAATAATCCACTTACTCCAGCATTTTCAACTCTGTTCACATGTCTTCATTTTAGCCATTGCTCTTACCATCTTTTTTTTTCTTTTTTTCTTTTTTTAAATTACACTTTAAGTTCTAAAGTACATGTGCACAATGTGCAGGTTTGTTACATATGTATACATGTGCCATGTTGGTGTGCTGCACCCATTAACTCATCATTTACATTAGGTATATATCCTAATACTATCCCTCCCCCCTCCCTCCTCCCCCAACCCCACAACAGGCCCTGGTGTGTGATGTTCCCCTTCCTGTGTCCAGGTGTTCTCATTGTTCTATTCCCACCTATGAGTGAGAACATGTGGTGTTTGGTATTCTGTTCTTGGGATAGTTTGCTGAGAATGATGGTTTCCAGCTGCATCCATGTCCCTACAAAGGACATGAACTCATCCTTTTTTTATGGCTGCATAATATTCCATGGTGTATATTGCCACATTTTCTTAATCCAGTCTGTCATTGATGGACATTTGGGTTGATTCCAAGTCTTTGCTATTGTGAATAGTGCTGCAATAAACATGTGTGTGCATGCGTCTTTATAGCAGCATGATTTATAATCCTTTGGGTATATACCCAGTACTGGGATGGCTGGGTCAAATGGTATTTCTAGTTCTACATCCTTGAGGAATCGCCACACTGTCTTTAACAATGGTTGAACTAGTTTACAGTCCCACCAACAGTGTAAAAGCGTTCCTATTTCTCCACATCCTCTCCAGCACCTGTTGTTTCCTAACTTTTTAATGATCGTCATTCTAACCGGTGTGAGATGGTATCTCATTGTGGTTTTGATTTGCATTTCTCTGATGGCTAGTGACGATGAGCATTTTTTCATGTGTCTGTTGGCTGCATAAATGTCTTTTTCTGAGAAGTGTCTGTTCATATCCATTGCCCACTTTTTGATGGGGTTGTTTGTTTTTTTCTTGTAAATTTGTTTGAGTTCTTTGTAGGTTCTGGATAGTAGCCCTTTGTCAGAGGAATAGATTGCAAAAATTATCTCCCATTCTGTAGGTTTCCTGTTCACTCTGATGATAGTTTCTTTTGCTGTGAAGAAGCTCTTTAGTTTAATTAGATCCCATTTGTCAAATTTGGCTTTTGTTGCCATTGCTTTTGGTGTTTTAGACATGAAGTCTTTGCCCATGCCTATGTCCTGAATGGTATTGCCTAGGTTTTCTTCTAGGGTTTTCATGGTTTTAGGTCTAACATTTAAGTCTCTAATGCATCATGAATTAATTTTTGTATAAGGTGTAAGGAAGGGATCCAGTTTCAGCTTTCTACTTATGGCTAGCCAGTTTTCAAAGCACCATTTATTAAATAAGGAACCCTTTCCCCATTTCTTGTTTTTGTCAGGTTTGTCAAAGATCACATGGTTGTAGATGTGTGGTATTATTTCTGAGGGCTCTGTTCTGTTCCATTGGTCTGTATCTCTGATTTGGTACCAGTACCATGCTGTTTTGGTTACTATAGCCTTGTAGTGTAGTTTGAAGTGGGCTTCATCCCTGGGATGCAAGGCTGGTTGAATATGCACAAATCAATGAATGTAATCCAGCATATAAACAGAACCAAAGACAAAAACCACATGATTATCTCAATAGATGCAGAAAAGCCCTTTGACAAAATTCAACAGCCATTTATGCTAAAAACTCTCAGTAATTCGGTATTGGTGGAACGTATCTTCAAATAATAAGAGCTATTTATGACAAACCCACAGCCAATATCATACTGAATGTGTAAAAACTGGAAGCATTCCCCTTGAAAACTGGCACAAGACAGGGATGCTCTCTCTCACCACTCCTATTCAACATAGTGTTGGAAGTTCTGGCCAGGGCAATCAGGCAAGAGAAAGAAATAAAGGGTAATCAATTAGAAAAAGAGGAAGTTAAATTGTCTCTGTTTGCAGATGACATGATTGTATATTTCGAAAACTCCATCGTCTCAGCCCAAAATCTCCTTAAGCTGATAAGCAACTTCAACAAAGTCTCAGGATACAAAATCAATGTGCAAAAGTCACTAGCATTCTTATACACCAATAACAGACAAACAGAGAGTCAAATCACGAGTGAACTCCCATTCACAATTGCTTCAAAGAGAATAAAATACCTAGGAATCCAACTTACAAGGGATGTGAAGGACCTCTTCAAGGAGAACTACAAACCTCTGCTCAATGAAATAAAAGAGGACACAAACAAATTGAAGAACATTCCATGCTCATGGATAGGAAGAATCTGTATCGTGAAAATGGCCATACTGCCCAAGGTAATTTATAGATTAAATGCCGTCCCCATTAAGTTACCAATGACTTTCTTCACAGAATTGGAAAAAACTACTTTAGAGTTCATATGGAACCAAAAAAGAGCCCACATTGCTAAGACAGTCCTAAGCCAAAAGAACAAAGCTGGAGGCATCACGCTACCTGATCTTACCATCTTTTAAGATTCTATATTATTTTTCTACCATTAAATAACTTTTTCAAACATCTACTTTTTTCTGAAAATGATAGATACCCCTACTACTCTATCACTTTCTATTTGTTGATTGCTTACATTTTTAAATGTATTTTTGACATATTTTGTGCTTTCTATTTTTCTTGATTTGTCTTTGTTTCTGTCTTACTCTGTTATTTTCCCCCTATTTTTATTATTAATTTATTGGTGATGCATTTTATTTATATCGTAGTGTTTTAAAACACTGAAAAGTTTGCATATCTCAACAGGTGCTGAAGCTCATCTATAGCAAATCAATAAAAAGACCTTAAAATAAGATTACCCCATTTTCATTGTATATCTTATTTTTCACATTTTTCTAATTGTATTTTTATCTTCACATCACCAATTTATTATGTTTGCTTAGCTTTAACCAGTTTTATGTCAATATCTCACATTCCTTATGTAATCATGTCTCATTCTGTCCTTCTGTAATACATGTCCTTCTGTAATACATGTCCTTCTGTAATACATCTCCTCCTTCTGTAATACATCTTTTTTTTTTTGGGCGGGGGGGGATGGAGTCTTGCTGTACTTCTCAGGCTGGAGCACAGTGGTGCGATCTTGGCTCACTGCAATCTCTGCCTCCTGTGTTCAAGCAATTCTCCTGCCTCAGCCTCCCCAGCAGCTGGGATTACAGGTGAATGTCACCATGCCTGGCTAATTTTTGTATTTTTAGTAGAGACAGGGTTTCACCATGTTTGCCAGGCTGGTCTCGAATTCCCGAGCTAAAGTGTTCTTCCCTCCTCGGCCTCCCAAATTGCTGGGATTACCACCATGCCCTGCCCTGTAATACATCTTATAAAAGTTTCTTTAGTGGTAAACCTTTAGCATTTGTTCCACTACTTTGCAGTTTCTATTATTGAAACTGGGAAGTTGGTTATAAGTGTAATTTTTTTCATTTGTGGGTAATGTCTAACAAATTTTATGACTATTTGTATGTTCTATAGATTAACTAAGTTGTGGCTTGGTATTTGTTTATTATTATTTTCTGTCATAATTTATTAGGATTCTTGAATCTGAAGTGTCATACCTTTAGTTTTTTTCTGGAAAATCTCAGACATTAATTTTCTTATACTGCCTCTTCTCTATTTTTCAATTATTTATGTATGCCACTCTATAATTACAACATTATAGAATGTTTCATTCTATCATCTATATTTCTTAATATCTCTTGCATATTTTCTATCTCTTCTCTCCCTGTTACACTCTCCACAATTTTATATAAATTCCTAAATATTTATATTTAATCATTTCTTTAGCTCTAATCACCTGCTCAGTCCCATTTATGATTATTAATTATACGGAACATGTGTTTGTGTGTTAGAGATAATTATAACTTTATATGTTTTTAGATGTTTTAGTTGGTAGTTTTAAAATAAATACCAAATATTTTACCTTTGTAGGGTATGTTTTTCTTTGCAAATATCTTTGATTTGTTGGTGAAACTCATCATGCATCTGGGACTTTGCAGGAGTTTCAATTTCTTCTCTCTACTTTGTGTTTGTGTCTCATTCTCTACGTGGACATTAAAACTAATGGCTATATGTTGATTGTCACATGCCCTGTAAATATCAATGTCTTCACTTCATGCTAACATTCTATTTGTGTTCTCTTCCTTCTTTGGCACCTGGATTTTTTCCGTACGTTCTTAAAAGCTCAGCTACTGATGTTAATGGATGTTTGTTTTGTTTGTTTGCAGCATTTCTAAATGTTTCTATCAAGGGAGTTTCAAGTTAGCTAGTGGATCAGATTGCTAGCAGAAGTTTGCTCTTTTACTATCAGCAAATGACTTTGGTTTTATAGTACACACTATCAGTTAAAAATACATTTTTCCCAATATACAGATAATGTCATAAGCTTACCTCCATTTGAAACCATATTTTACACTTTGTAAAACAGAGAAATTTTGTCCTCCTATTAAAGGCCAATTTTTCACATTTATTTGGGATCTCATCTTTTACTTGTTCAGAAACCTTGCTGAAGTTTTTTTCTCTTTCCTTTTTGTCTTTGTAATCTCTTACTCAATAGTATTTTCCCTCATCAGCACTCGGTCATACTCATAATTTCATATCAAAAAAATTTTATCTATTCTTTTCTTATCCCTTTTAGTTTTCATTTCTCTTTCATATCCAAAGTTTTCAAAAATCAAAATTACTTTTCACACTTTTGTAATTTAGTATCCGCTTTCATTTATGCTAAAATCATCAGTAATATTCAGGTTGTGAAAACTAATGAATGATTTTCATGCCGTATCTTACTTAACATCTTTGTTCAACATTTTGTCGATTATTTCAGCATATAGTGTATTGGCTAGTGTGAGGCCACATTTTCTTGGATTATCTCCTGATTCCCCTGCATGTTCCTTCATATGTTGAAAGATATTTTCATTTTTATACTTTATTGTTTCGGGATGAAAAACAGCTGCCATGGGCTGGGCACGGTGGCTCATGCCTGTAATCCCAACAGTTTGGGAGGCCAAGGGAGGTGGATCATGAGGTCAGGAGATGGAGACCATCCTGGCTAACACAGTGAAACCCTGTCTCTACTAAAAATACAAAAAATTAGCCGGTTGTGGTGGTGGGTGCCTGCAGTCCCAGCTACTTGGGAGGCTGAGGCAGGAGAATGGCCTGAACCCAGGAGGTGGAGCTTGCAGTGAGCCGAGATCATGCCACTGCACTCCAGCCTGGGTGACAAAGCAAGACTCTGAGAAAGAAAGAAAGAGAGAAAGAAAGAGAGAGAGAAAGAAAGAAAGAGAGAAAGAGAGAAAGAAAGAAAGAAGAAAGAAAGAAAGAAAGAAAGAAAAGAAAGAAAGAAAGAAAGAGAGAAAGAGAGAAAGAAAGAAAGAAAGAAAGAAAGAAAGAAGGAAAGAAAGAAAGAAAGAAAGAAAGAAAGAAAGAAAGAAAGAAAGAAAGAAAGAAAGAAAGAAAGAAAGAAAGAAAAGAATGAAAGGGGAGGGGAGGAGGCAGGAGGAGAGGGGAGGGGACAGGAGACAAAGCCACCAAACCAATATTGCAGGTTTCAGAAATTGAACTTCACTATTTCCTTTCATTCATTCCCATTTACACAGAAATTTAAAGTTTTTAAAAGTTAAAAAAAATTAAAACCAGGCAATTCTTTTTGGAGTTCATAATTTTCCTTAGTCACTATGTCAAATATTGCTAACAAAAAACAATGCTCCTTCTTAGTATTTGCTTTTTCAATTTCTTCTGCTACAGCTACAAATTTATCAGGTTCATTTTCTGCCTTGTAACTTATGACACGCAACAATTTCATCAAGAATTTCCATTGCATGTTATACATTATTATCCTTTAAGTCTCCAATATCAGTTTACTTGCTTTCTGGCTCCTAAATACTTTTGAAGTTTGCAACTGCAGTACTACACCAATCTAGATGCCAATCTCTGTGTCAATTCTGGTGAATTAAAACAACAGATTTTGTTTTTAATTCATGCTACTTGTCCATGAATGCAAGTAGAATCTTGTTTGGAATCATTCTTATAATTTGACTGGCAAGTCGTCATTAACTATAATGTTGCCAGGTTTTGTTAGAGGGAAAGAGTGCCACACTTCCTTGAACTAGTTTTAACACCCAGACCTGGAGGTGGACATATATCTCTTATTCCCAACTCTTTGACCAGAACTAGTCTTATGTCCCTACCTCAAAACAAGAAGCCAAGAAGTTCAATCAGATTATATGCTGATGGAATAAAGAGCTAAGTACAATTTTAATATAAAAGAAAGTATATTTTATGATATTGTTATATATAATTCCATTTTATACGTGTTTAATTTAAGAGGGAGAAAGAGAGAGAGGTACAAATAATTCCATAATTCAATTATTAGTTTTTTTCTGGAATAATGGTAACAGAAAGGCTTAGAATTGTACTTAGTAGTGTTTTGAGAGAGCCAATCTATAAATCTTGCTTTTTCCTCCCCACATACAAAACAAAAATTAAGACATGAGCCAAGAAGAGAAAAAAGTTTTCCTTTTTTGTTGATAAGAAAGTTTATTCTAGAGATCATGTTTTACAAATGAGGGTAAACATGCTTCTAATATTGAATATCAGATTTATAAAAAATTATACTAGTGGAATTTGGCCCATGGGCCTTGTTTTTCTCCATGAAGTTCTTGCTGAGAAAATCAACTTGTATAATGGAACAGATCAGTGCAAGATTTCCATGGGAAACTAGCTTCTAACACAAAAAGTGAGGAAGATTTGGCTCTGCATGTTTAATTTCTCTCTGAAACTTAAAAATAAAATAAAATGCTAAACCTGAGGGGTGATAAGGAAGCATTTTCACATTAATAATTCACAACTATTGAAGCTGTGTTCTATTAGGAGTGTTTAGATCCCTCCAGGGAATTCGATCACAGTCTGGCAGGAATGTTGCATTGCCATCCTTAACCACTCTGTTTTGGATTCTCCTGGATCAGTGGTGGGAAGTTCTGGTTTTTGCTCCCAGAGGCTTCTGTAATGAGCCTGAATAATGTACTAATTAATTCCAACACCACACTTTTTGCAAGGCTCAAAATTCAACTCCCATTCATTACCCACTCCCAATTATGTTCAGACACATTATCCCAGATAGATCATTAGAAGACATGCAATGAAGTTCAATCAAAAATTTTAAGGTAGTCCAATGATAAAATTACAAAAAGACGTCTCAAAGTTTAATATATCATTCCCTTTAATTAATTTCTCAAGAAAAGATAAAATCAAAAATTTAAATTTTTTAGAAAGTTTATATTTTTTAAAAGCCAAAACCCCATAAAATTTAAATTATTAAATCAAAAAATTATTCACAATAAATAAAAGGTCGAGGATATCAAAGACCAGAGTCATTAAGTTATCCTCTCCTATTGCTTACTATGCTGTTTCAGCCAGATAGATTTTCAGTGTTTATATTGAGTCCTGCAGTGGATACAGTTTGAACATTTTTCAAGAGATGGAATACCTTAGGTACTCAAATATGCCTCAAGTTATGAGTCTTCAGGACTAAGACAACAGTGAAATTATTATAGCCCTGCCCTTACACTCACCAAATTTGGAACACAAGCCAATCCAAACTCTTAGAGCAGTTGCCTGGTCGAGACTACGTCCCCAGAACATATATTAATGTTTACAACAGAAATAACATGGTATGTGAAAAAATGTTCAGATGGAAAAAAAAATCTTGGTTTTAGGTTCATGAAACACCTGGTCAGTATCTGTAGCTATTCTTATTCTATCACTAGTGAACGTAAACTTGATTCAGAGATTCAATTTGCATTGAATCATTGAAATGATCATATCTGGGGAACAGTTATAACAGCCTTGCACTGGATACAATATGTCTGCTTACAAATTATAATTATGTTTCCATGATGACAGTCCCACTCACCAGCTATAGCGTAAGTGCTGTTTTCCCTGTTACCCAGGATATTCAAAACCTCCCATTTACAATTCGCTTTGACCCCATGTGTCTGGTATTCTTCCTACTTTAGAATCTGGAGACATAATACTATGGTTTACCAGAATAGGTTTCTTCAGTTTTGGGTTAGTGACTGCTTCTGCTGCTTCTTACTCAGGCATTTCTCATGTGAGTTAATTCTCCTTAATAAACTCCCTTTCACATATACATATATCCTGCTAGTTCTGTCCCTCTAGAAAATCCCCAATACTTACTTTGTTCTTTGTATGTTTACCAATTTTTTTTTTTTTTTTTTTTTTTTTTTTTTTTTTTTTTTTGAGATGGAGTCTCGCTCCCATTGCGCAGGCTAAAGTGCAGTGGCACAATCTCAGCTCACTGCAAGCTCCACCTAACAGTTTCAAGCAATTTTCCTTCCTCAGCCTCCCAAGTAGCTGGGATTATAGGTATTCACCACCATATCCTGCTAATTTTTGTATTTTTAGTAGAGAAAGGGTTTCGCCATGTTGGCCAGGCTGGTCTCAAACTCCTGACCTCAGGTGATCCACCCGCCTTGGCCTCCCAAAGTTCTAGGATTACAGGCATGAGCCACTGCTTACTAAATTTATTTTTATTTATTTATTTATTTTTTAAATGGAGTCTCATTCTCTTGCCCAGGCTGGAGTGCAGTGGCGTTATCTCGGCTCACTACAACCTCTGCCTCCCAGATTCAAGTAATTCTCCTGCCTCAGCCTCCCAAGTAGCTGGGACTACACGCATGTGCCACCATGCCTGGCTAATTTTTGTATTTTTAGTAGAGACGGGGTTTCACTATGTTAGCCAGGCTGGTCTCAAACTCTTGACCTCCTTATCTGCCTGCCTCAGCCTCTCAATGTGCTGGGATTACAGGCGTGAGTCACCGTGTCCAGCCTACTAATTTTTTGTGTATCTCAGATATTGTGTGTGTTATGTTTTGGAGACTCTGGATTTTATTGTGTTCCTTCACAGAGTGTGGATGTTTTGGTTTTATCAGGCAATTACCTTAGTCAGTTTTAAACATTAAACTCAGTCTTTAGTGGATGAGCGCTAAAATGTCAGTTTAGTTCTTTTAGCTTTATCTGTAATGTGCTTTTAGCCTACCTTCATGTGTGATGTAGAGATCAGAGACATGAAGGGAGGCTTTGAAATCTCCAAATCCATGCTCTCTGTGATTCCCACTTCAGTTTCTTTGAACTGTGATAATCTTGAGTCATCTTCTCATTTCTGAGGCCAGAAAGATCACAGATTTTTTAAATAAGATCATTAACTGTCTTACACTGTACCATGAACACAGCTCATCCTGGGGTCAAACTGCACAAATAGAGGATTTATGCAAAAATGGTTCATGACATGACCTCCTAAGAAACTTGCTTTACTTTGATCACTTTATTAAACTTTCGAGTATTTTTGTTTTCCTTTACAGTTTACAATTGTCATCTGAAAACTAGTCAATTTAAAAAAAAAATCTTACTCCACATGCCTTTAGCAATGCTCTTTCCTGACTCCCTTTTAGTGTATAGTATCTTTGCTTAATATTCCTTAGAGTTCTAATTCTGAAATTTTCTTAAGAATGTCCCCTAAATTCACACACAATACTCTAATTCTCATTTTAAAAAAAACCTGTTATCACCAAATAACTCTTCCATCAATTAATTCAATAATATATGCTAGTCTTATTGGTATTCTTGAAAGTGTATGAAATTTTACAATAACTTGATATTACTAACCCAACTTTGTCTCCAATATGTTAACATGGACCTATTTTTTTAGGTTTTATTGGGGTACTTTTAAACAGTTCTTTAGTGCTAGTTTTTCTTCTGAGATAATTCCAGACTGCTCATATACCTTGCTTCTTTCCCTTTATTAAATTCTGTCAGGCTTGGTCTTGGTTGTGTTAAACCAAAAAATAAGACATTTGTATTTATTTTTGATATTCTCTTAATATCAGTTAAACCTAGATCAATTATTTTCTTTTATACATCCTAATATTTCTCTTTAGAATTTGCTTTTCTTTAATATCTGTTAAGTTTATATCTTCTAAAAGTTCAATCTCCATCCTTAGAAACTCCATTTTCATCCTTCAGTAGGATAAAATATTTATGAAAATAAACGTTTTTATTATTTTTTCTTTGCTTAAAATAAAACAAAAACATACTTTTTATGCAAATCTAGTAACTTCTTAACTTTCAGAGCAAATTAATTCTTATATGTGGTTTTATTTGTGTTTCTAGGATTTGTATCTTCAATAATATTATGAATTTATTTTCTTTTACCCAAGAACATTGTCCACTCTGTTTAAAGTTTAAATATCCATTATTATTAGTTTATCAAAAATCCATCGTTCTTCTAGAATCGAAAACATTTACCATCTCAGTATTCTAAAACAGTGATTAGAATTCATGTCTTTAAACAGAGAGTGAATTTTTTTTTCTTTTTTTTTCTTTTTCTTTTTTTCTTTTTTTTCTTTTTTTTTATTTTTTATTATTATTATACTTTAAGTTCTAGGGTACATGTGCATAACGTGCAGGTTTGTTACATATGTATACTTGTGCCATGTTGCTGTGCTGCACCCATCAACTCGTCAGCACCCATCAACTCGTCGTTTGCATCAGGTAAAACTCCCAATGCAATCCCTCCCCCCTCCCCCCTCCCCATGATAGGCCCCGGTGTGTGATGTTCCCCTTCCTATGTCCAAGTGATGTCATTGTTCAGTTCCCACCTATGAGTGAGAACATGTGGTGTTTGGTTTTCTGTTCTTATGATAGTTTGCTAAGAATGATGGTTTCCAGCTGCATCCATGTCCCTACAAAGGACACAAACTCATCCTTTTTTATGGCTGCATAGTATTCCATGGTATATATGTGCCACATTTTCTTAATCCAGTCTGTCACTGATGGACATTTGGGTTGATTCCAGGTCTTTGCTATTGTGAATAGTGCCGCAATAAACATACGTGTGCATGTGTCTTTATAGCAGCATGATTTATAATCCTTTGGGTATATACCCAGTAATGGGATGGCTGGGTCATATGGTACATCTAGTTCTAGATCCTTGAGGAATCGCCATACTGTTTTCCATAATGGTTGAACTAGTTTACAATCCCACCAACAGTGTAAAAGTGTTCCTATTTCTCCACATCCTCTCCAGCACCTGTTGTTTCCTGACTTTTTAATGATTGCCATTCTAACTGGTGTGAGATGGTATCTCATTGTGGTTTTACAAATTTACAAGAAAAAAACAAACAACCCCATCAAAAAGTGGGCAAAGGATATGAACAGACATTTCTCAAAAGAAGACATTCATACAGCCAACAGACACATGAAAAAATGCTCATCATCACTGGCCATCAGGGAAATGCAAATGAAAACCACAGAGAGTGAATTTAAGATCACCTTGAATTGGCTGACAATTTATTTTGTAGTTAAATCACTCAAATTCCACATTAGTTTTTACTTACTCATCTTTATTGCCATTAAAGAATTAAAACTTGAATTTGGGCAAGCTTACATATACTGCCCACCTAGATTTAATTTAAACCATAATTTCAATAATACTCTATAAACATGTTGAACATAGATGCCTTAAAGTTTAAACACAGCAAATATTGTTTTATCTATCTTGGTTACAACAATCTAATTCTGCCTCAGCCTACCCCACAATTCCAAGTTAAGTGTGTATAAGTATCAATTGAGATACAAATTTATACAAGCATATTTAACTATTAACTATTAAAATGTCTAGAGTTTTTCAAAATTAACATACGCAAGAACAGAGCACAGCCTTTGAAAAGTTTTCCATGAAAATTAGTACATAATCTTATAAGAAGCAAAGTAAAACTTTGCAAATTGAAATAGGGCCTGTCAATGATGTAGATGTTATCTCATTTGATTATCAGGGCAACAAAGACTTAGTAAGCTAGATATAAATTTTAATTTCCATATCTGATTAATAAATTCCCTAAATTCACAAGGACATCTATTCCATGTCAACCTAGAGGCAAAATTCAGTGTCCTTGATTCATTCAAGGATATTTTTATGGAGTCTCAAGAAATGAATGTAAATTCTTCTGTTTTCTAATTGTTTTTGTTTTGTCTTGTCCTTCTCAATCTACTCATAAATAGAAATGATACATCTAGAGAAACGTATGTTGCAAATCAGCTAAAAGTATTGGTCCAATTCTATAGAATTAGTGCAGACCATTTTAATTTCTGAATAGCTACTCATTATTAATACCTAGTATCTCCTAGTTGTCCACATTCTACATCTTTACTAATGTTTTCCTACTTCAGAAGACCAGGATCCTGGTTTTATAAATACCTCAGAAATACTACTCTCATTCCACCTTAAATTTTAGCTCACATAGATGTTCTCTGGTACATGTACCACTATATGTCTAAAGAAATACTTCTACACCTTTGGACTACCTAGAATATCTCATCCACAGGGCAATCACATATTCTGTTTTATTGAACATTTTGGAGGAGATACACACACATACACACATAGGCAGATGCACAATCTGCTAAGAAAAAAGATGGTAAACATCTTATATGATTATTTATACCATTATTTTCTGGCAAATGATAAGGCGCCTCCATTCCTCACATATTCCACAAAATTATACCATTTAACAAGTACCTAAAAATTAAATGTAGAGGTTAAAAAAAAGTTCAACATGTGTAATCATCAGGGAAGTGCAAATTAAAACCACAATGAGATATCACTTTGTACCTGTTGTAATGTCTATTATAAAAAAAGACAAAAGATTACAGGTGTTGAAGATGTGGAGAAAGGAAATCCTTGCACACTATTGGTGGGAAATGAAAATTAGTATAGTCGTTATGGGAAAGGATATGGAGGTTCTCAAAAAACCTACAAGAGAACTGCCATTTGATTCAGCAATGCCACATCTGGGTATATTGCTAAAGGAATTGAAGTTAATGTGCCAAAGAAATATCTACACTCTCATGTTAATTGCAGCCTTATTCACAATAGCCAAGATACGAAACCCCCTAAGTGTCCATCAATGGATGAGCAGTTAAAAATATTAGGTATAGACATTCAATAGTACATTATCTATCATTAAGGAAAAAGAAATTCTGTCATTTCTGATGACATGAATGGACCTGGAGAGCATTGTGCTAAGCGACATAAGCCAGGCACAGAAAGACGAATACTGCATTGTCTCACTTAAGTGTGGAATTTTGAAAAGTTGATCTCGTAAACACAGAAAATAGAAAGGCGGTTTATATAGGCTGAAGGTAGGATGGGGAAAGAGGAGATTAAAGGGTACAAAGTTTAAGTTGTGACTAAAGGCATATGTTTTTGTGATCTATTGAACTGCATGGTGATCACAGTTAATAATGGTGTATTACATATATTAAAATTACTGAAAGAGTAGGTTTGTAACATTCTCACCACACACACCAAAATAATTATTGGTGAGGTAATGAATACATTAATTCATTTATTTTAACCTCCCTACAATATATGCATATATTAAATCACACTTTATCCTATAAATGTATAAAATTATTATTTGTTGGCCGGGCAGAGTGGCTCATGCCTGTAATCCCAGCACTTTGGGAGGCAGAGGTGGGTGGATCACAAGGTCAGGATCAAGACCAGCATGGCCAACATGGAGAAACTCCATCTCTATTAAAAATACAAAAAAAAAAAAAAAATTAGCCAGGCATGGGGGCATGCACCTGTAACCCCAGGTACTTGGGTGGCTGAGGCAGGAGAATTGCCTGAACCTAGGAGGCAGAGGTTGCAATGAGCCAAGATGGTGCCATTGCACTCCAGCCTGGGAAACAAGAGCAAAATCCTGTCTCAAAAAAAAAAAAAAAAAAAAAAAAAGAAAGTTAAATAGTGATTCTGGAAAAATAAAATATTAAATGTATTTTAAATATATATTTATTTTAAGTGATAAAATGTGTATTAATATATGGAATTTTTTAATCTCCTGATTAGCCTTTTTCTAAATATTTATAAATGTTTAACATTAATTTAAATCACATAAAACATGATTATACCTTTTAAAATCTTGTATGCTTGAAATTTCTTTTATGACAATTATTGAATTTATCCTACAACTTAAGTTTGGTGTGTATTTTTATTCAAAATATACAAATAAAGCAAACTGATTAGAGAAGTTGAATGTCTTTCTATTTATTGCATAGTGGTTGCCCTCTAACTCAGGAACAAAACCAAATTGTTTTCCCTCAATGAAACTAAGAAAATACACAAATGTAAACTAGTCCCATTGTAGACTTATAATAACTACTTAAACTGATTTGCTGGCCTTCTTTATTCTTTCTGTATTCTCAGAATTTTCCCCACTAAAAAATATTTTTGCTTTGTTTTTATCTGCTCTTCCTCTACATATATTTAACAATGATATACGTGTCAGGACCTTTAATATGTACATTCTTGTATGTTTTTATTCTACTCCTTTCTGTAAAGTTATAGTACGCTTTGTGTTGATTTGTTTCTCATTTCTCTAATATTGTGTAACTCTTTAATCTGTATTTCACATATTCTGTTTTATTGAATATTTTGGAGGAGATACACACACATACACCCATAGGCAGATGCACAATCTGCTAAGAAAATAGATGGTAAACATCTTATATGATTATTTAATACCATTTTTTTCTGGCAAATGATAAGGCTCCTCCATTCCTCACATATTCCACACAATTATACCATTTGACATTTAAGTGATAAAATGTTTATTAATATATGGAATTTTTTGGTATGGTATTTTTTTTGATATCTGGGGTTTTTTTTTCCTTTAGGTCAAGTAATTTTTGGTTAAATAAGGAACATTCTTCATGACAACCATAGGGATAATTTGAGGGTCAAGATCATGAATTGAAAAACTATGGCCTGCAAGCCACCACCTGTTTATATTAAAAGAGTTTATTGAAACATAGTGGTTTTTTTTTTTTTTACATATATCTGTGGCTGCTTTTGTGTACAAAGCAAAGGTGAATAGCTCCAACAGAGATCAACCCACAGAGCACTATATATTTATTTTTCTTACACATAAAAGTTTACATATACAATTTTCCTTTATAGAAAAAGTTTGCTGACTCCTGTTAAAGATGAATATTTATTCCTCCACAGATGAATTTATTTTTATTTCTATTAATCAGTAAAAATTGGGGCAAACTATATAATTCCCAACAATATTATGCTGATTTGATGCTGGATCTAATCTTTAAAACCTTATATTTCTCATTTGCTTTACTCTTAAAGTAAAATGTAGCTCTTCTGGAGTTGTAGCTTAACACTTAGTATTTCTTTAATTTTACTTTGTTTTTTCATAAGTACCCTTCTCTGGGAACGCTCTGCGTCCCAATTCTTGTTGTTCAACCCCAGATTTTACTTAACATTCTTCTTAGCTCCTCTTCTGCTAAACTAAATTTTTCTTTTTGGGATATTTGTGAACTAGAGATTGCAGGTTTGTTTAATATAATGTTTATCTTATTCTTATATTACACTGTGTTAGTCCATTTTCATGATGCTGATAAAGACATACCCAAGACTGGGTAATTTATACAGGAAAAAGGTTTAATGGACTTAACAGGTCCACGTGGCTGGGGAGGCCTCACAGTCATGGTGGAAGACAAGGAGGTCACATCTTCCACCGAAGGCAGCAGGCAAAAAGGGAGAGCTTGGGCAGGAAACTCCCCATTATAGAACCATGAGATCTCATGAGACTTATTCACTATCAGGAGAACAGCATGGGAAAGACCTGCTCCTATGATTCAATTACCTAACACCAGGTCCTTCCCACAACATGTGGGAATTCAAGATGATATTTGGGTGGGAACAAAGCCAAATTACATCATTCCACCCCAGCTCTTCCCAAATCCTCATGTCCTCACATTTCAAAACCAATCATGCCTTCCCAACAGTACCCCAAAGTCTTAACTCATTCCAGCATTAACTCAAAAGTCTACAGTCCAACAACTCATCTGAGACAACGCAAATCCCTTCTGCCTATGAGCTTGTAAAATAAGGCAAGTTAGCTACTTTCTAGATACAATGGGGGTACAGACATTTGGTAAATACAATCATTCCAAATGGGAGAAATTGGCCAAAACAAAGGGGCTACAGGCCCCAAGCAAGTCCAAAATCCAGTGGGGAGTCAAATCTTAAAGCTCCAAAATGATCTTTTTTGACTCCATGTTTCACATCCAGGTCATGCTGATGCAAGAGGTGGGCTCCCATGACCTTGGGCATCTCTGTCTCTGTGGCTTTTCAGGGTGTAGCCCCCCTCCTGGCAGCTTTCACAGGATGATGTTGAGAGTCTGTGGCTTTTCCAGGTGTATGGTGCCACCTCTCAGTGGGTCTACCATTCTTGGGTCTGCAGGACAGTAGCCCTCTTCTCACAGCTCCACTAGGTGGTACCCCAGTAGACACTGTGTGGGGGGCTCTGACCCCACTTTTTCCTTTTGCACTGCCCTAGGAGAGGTTCTCCATAAGGTCCTCACTCCTGCAGCAAACTTATGCCTGGGCATCCAAATGTTTCCATATATCCTCTGAAATCTAGGCAGAGGTTCCCAAACCTCAATTTTTGACTTCTGTGTACCTGCAGGCTCAATGCCACATGAAAGTTTCAAAGGCTTGGGGCTTCCACCCTGTGAAACAACAACCTGAGCTGTACCTTGGCCTACTTATGTCACAGCTGAGATGTCTGGGACACAGGGTACCAAGTCCCTAGACTGCACACAACAGAGCGACCCTGGGCTCGGCCCACAAAACCATTTTTTCCTCCTAGTCCTCCAGGCTTGTGATGAGAGGGGCTACTGCAAAAATCTCTGACATGCCCTAGGGACATTTTCCCCTTTGTCTTGGTGATTAACATTTGACTCCCAGTTACTTATGGAAATTTCTGCAGTGGGCTTGAATTTCTCCTCAGAAAATGGGATTTTTTTTTTCTATTACATTTTCAGGCTGCAAATTTTCCAAAATTTTATGCTCTTTTTACTTTTTAAAACTGAATACCTTTAACAGCACACAAGTCACCTCTTGAATATTTTACCCCTTAGAAATTTCCTCCACCAGGTACCCTAAATCATCTTTCTAAAGTTCAAAGTTCCACAAATCTCTAGAGCTGGGGCAAAATGCTGCCAGTCTCTTTGCTAAAACATAACAAGAGTCACCTTTGCTCAGTTGCTAACAAGTTCCTCATCTCCATCTGAGACTACCTCAGCCTGGATTTCATTGTCTATATCATTATCAGCATTTTTGTCAAAGCCATTCAACAAGTCTCTAGGGAGTTGCAAACTTTCCCACATTTTTTTGTCTTCCTCTGATCCCTCCAAACTGCTCCAAACTCTGCCTGTTTTGTATGACCAATGCCACCCTTCTACCATTCCCTGGAAATGGGTGTATGACACAGAGAGGGAATCTGTGTAATTTGGAGAGGGAGAGCGCAGCAATTGTCAGACATTGCATTGAACTCAGTGCTGCTCTGTCACAGCAAAAAGCAAAAGTGGGATGAATGGAGATGACATCCATGCACCAAGGGAGAATTTAATCCAGCCCTAGCCAGAAAGGAATCACTCATTCCACTGGTGGGAACATTAGTTCCAGCAAGCCTTTCTTCTGTGGGTAAAGGACTCTGGCTTCTTACATAAATTTGAAGGGCAGTTTTAGTCCAGAAGGGGTGCAACCACTAGGTGAGCTATAGTTCAGAAGTGGATTCAGAGTCAGTGGACTTAAGGGGCACGCAATGAACTGAGACGCCAGCCAGCTAAGAGAGTGTTTGCATCCCTCCACCCAAAACACAGGCTGCACAGTTCATGCCTCCCAAGAACACCCCTACATTCCCCTTAAGGAGAGGAGAAGGAAGAGTAAGAGGATATTGTCTTCCATCATGGATACAAGCTCAGCAACTGTAGAGTAGGACACCAGTCAGACTCATGAAGCCCCCTTTCCAGGACTTAACTCATTTCTAGACACACTTTTGGCCAGAAGGGAACCTATTGCCATTAAGGGAAGAATCCAGTCCTGGCAAGACCCATTGTCAGATGACTAAAGAGCTCTTTGACCCTGAATAACCAGGAGTGATATCTGGGTAGCATAACTTGGGCCTTTGGTGAAACACTGAGACTTGCTGGCTTCCGGTGAGTCAACACATCCCCAGCTGGGGTGGCTATGGGGAAAGATGCCTTATGCTTGACGAAAGTAGAAGAAAACCTGAAGGAGACTTTGTCTTGCACTTTAACTACCAGCAGGCCCTTGGGATTCCCTATTCCAGGCCTTGGCACTTCTATGGCATTTCTGGACTGCCCTGGGCCAGGAGAGAGCCCACTGCCCTGAATGGTGAGTCTGAGGTCAGACAGCATTTACCACAAGCTGATTTAAGTATCTTTGAGCCTTAAGGAAACATTAGTGGTAGCCTGGCAGTACTCTTTTTGGGCCTGTGGTGGTAGTAGCTATGAAGTGAAGCTTCTCTTCCTGTGTAAAGAGTAGGAAACAGTAGCAAGGGTTGCATCTATGGTTTGAGTGAGGGCTCAGTCAAATTACATTAGAAAATCATATAGATTTCAAAGGTTTTTGACTCCAGTCTCTAGCTCCTAGACTGTACCTCTGGACCTGCCCAGGACAATGGCATAACCCACCACATTGAAGGGAAGGATACAAGATTGGCTGGCTTTACCACATGCTGACTGTAGACTCCCAGGGCCATGAACAATCATAGGCAGTATCCAGGGTGAGGATACAGCCAGCTTTGCTTGAGACCCAGTGCGGTGCTGGCTTCAGGTCTGACCCAGCACAGTTCCAGTGGTGGTGGCAAGAGGGGTGCTTGTGTTGTCCCACTCCCACCTTCAAGTGGCTCAGAACAGAGAGAGAGAGAGAGAGAGAGAGAGAGAGAGAGAGAGATCTCATTAGTTCATTAGTTTGGGAGAAAGCAAGGGAAGAGAATAAGACTCTGCCTGGTAATCCATACAATTCTTCCAGATATTATCAAAGACCATCCAAGGAAGAATGTCTACAAGGCTGCAAGAACCACAGTGTTACTGGATTTGGAGTGTGCTCTCAGGCAGATATGGCTTAGATTAATTCCACCAAGTCCTTTCAAAATCCTGGAAAGCCTTCCCAAGAAGGCTGGTACAAAATAGCCCAGACTGCAAAGATGACAAAAAATACCTGACTCCTGAATGCCCAGACACAAACAAATATCCATAAACATCAAAACCATCCAGGAAAACATGACCTCACCAAATGAACTAAACAAGACACCAGGGACAAAACCTGGAGAAACAGATATGTGACCTTTCAGACAGAGAACTCAAAATAGCTCTTTTGAGGAAACTCAAGGAAATCCAAGATAACAGAAACATAATTCAGAATACTAAGGGATAAATTTAACAAAGACACCAAAACAATTCACAAGAATGAAGCCAGATTTTTGGAGTTGAAAAATGCAGTTGACATAGTGAAGAATGCATCAGAGTCTTATAAAAGCAGGATTCATTAAACAGATGAAATAATTAGTGAGCTTAAAGATAGCTATTTGAATATACAAGGGAGAGGAGACAAAATAAAAAAGAATAAAAAACAATGAAGCATGTATATAGGATCTAGAAAATAACCTCAGTGGGCAAATCTAAGTCATTAAACATAAAAAGGAGGTAGATAAAGAGATAGGAATAGAAGGTTTAGTGACAGGGATTTAAAAAAAAGGCAACTTACCAAACCTAGAGAAAAATATGAATAATTAAGTGCAAGAATGCCAAGGTGACTGAACCAAAGAAGACAACCTTAAAGATATTGAGTATTCAAATTCCCAAAGGTCAAGGATAAAGATAGGATCCTAAAAGCAGCAAGAGAAAAGAAACAAATCACATACAATGAGCTCCAATATGTCTGGCATCAGACTTTTCAGTGGATATCTTACAGTCCAGGAGAGAGTGGCATGATATATTTGAAGTGCTTAAGAAAAAAAAAAAATTACCCTAGAATAGTACATCTGGCGAAAATATTCCTCAACAATGAAGGAGAAATAAAGACTTTCCTAGGCAAACAAAAGCTGAGGAATTTCATCAATACATGTCCTCCAAGAAATGCTAAAGTGAGTACTTTTATCAGAACAAAAGGATATCAAGATCAATAAAAAATCATCTGAAGGTACAAAACTCACTGACAATAGTAAGCACATAGAAAAAAGCAGAATATTATAATACTGTTAATGTAGTGGATAAACTATTCTTAAGTAGAAAGAGTAAACATTGAGTCAATCAAAAATAATAACTACAACAACTTTTCAAGACATAGTCTATACATTAAAGACATGAATGGAAACAACAAAAAGTTAAAAAGCAGGTGGACGATGTTGAGATGTCAAGTTTTATTAGTCTTCTTTTGCTTGCTTGTTTGTTCCTGCAAACCATGTTGCTATCAGCTTAAAATAATAGATTATAAGAGAGCATTTGAAAGCCTCATAGTAACCTCAAATCAAAAGGCATACAATGGATACACAAAAAACAAAAAGCAAGAAATTAAGTCTTACTGCTTGAGAAAATCACCTTCACTAAAAGAAAGATCAATTAATTATGTTTCCTTATTTATTTTCTCTCTGGAAATTGTGCCCAATGTTGAAAGTGGGGTGTTGACATTTCCAGCTATTATTTTACTGTAGTCTATCTCTCTCTTTAGTTCTAATAAAATTTGCTTTATACATCTGTGTGTTCCAGGGTTTGATGCATGCATATTTACAATTGTGATATCCTCTTGCCCCTTTATCATTATATACCGACCTTCTTTGTCAGGGTTTTTGTCTATCAGTGTAGCTATTCTTGCTCTTTTTTCATTTCCAGTGGCATCTAGTATCTTCTTCCAATCTTTTGTTTTCAGTCTATATGTGACTTTATGGGTGAAATTAGTGTCCTGTAGGCAGTAGACAACAGATGAGTGGGTCTTGTTTATGTTATCCATTCAGCCACTGTTTTTCTTTTGATTGGAGAGTTTAGTCCATTTTCATTCAGTGTCATCACTAATAGAGACTTATGCCTGACATTTTGTTATTTGTTTTCTGGTTGTTTTGTTAACTACTTTTCCTTTTCCTTTTCCTTCATTCCTTTCTTTCTGTTTTTTTTTGTTTGTTTGTTTGTTTGTTTGTTTGTTTTGTTTTGTTTTTTGAGATGGAGTTTTGCTCTTGTTGTCCAGGCTGGAGTGCAATGGCAAGATCTCAGCTCACCGCAACCTCTGCCTCCTGGGTTCAAGCGATTCTCCTACCTCAGCCTCCCAAGTAGCTGGGATTATAGGCATGCGCCTCCACGCCCGGCTAATTTTGTATTTTTAGTAGAGACGGGTTTCTCCATGTTGGTCAGGGTGGTTTCGAGCTCCTGACCTCAGGTGATCCGCCTGCCTCAGCCTCCCAATTTTTCTGTCTTTCTTTATTTCTGACAAAGGTGCCACGGACATACACTGGGGAAAAGGTAGTGTGATAAATAAATGATGCTGGAAAAATTGGATATCTATATGCAGAAGAAAGAAACTAGATCCCTTATTTCTTGCCATATACCAAAATCAAATAAAAATGTGTTACCTACTCATATCTGACTTCAATCTGTGGAATTACTAAAAGAAAACATTGGGAAAATGGGATTCTATTAAGTTAAAATGCTTCTGCACAGCAAAGGAAATGATTAACAAAGTGACAACCCACAGAACAAAAGAAAATACTTGCAAAATGCCCTTCTCTCAAGGGATCAAAAACCAGAATATAAAAGAAGCTCAAACAACAACTGAAGAGGAAAAAATTTAACAATGCTGTAAAAAAAATGGGCAAAATATCTGAACAGACATTTCTCAAAAGAAACATACCAATGGGACAGGCATATGAAAAGGTGCACATCACTGATTATCAGTTAAAAACATCAAAACCACAATGAGATATCAACTCATCCCAGTTAAAATGGCTTTGATCCAAAACACAGGCAATGACAAATGCTGGTAAGGATGGGGAGAAAATGGAACCCTCATACACTGTTGCCATTATCTGTCTTTTGGATAAAAGCCATTTTAATTAGGATTAGTTGACGTGTGGGAATGTACATTAGTACAACCACTATGGAGAACAATTCAGAGGTTCCGGAAAAAGCTAAAAATAGAGTGACCATATGATCCAGCATTTCACTGCTTGGTACATACCTAAAAGAAAGGAAATCAGTATATTGAAGAGACCTGTATTCCCATGTTTACTTCAGCATTATTCACAATAGCCAAAATTTGGAGGCAACCTAGGTGTCCATCAAGAGATGAATGGATAAAGAAAACGTGGTACATATACACAATAGGGTACGCTTCCTTCACAAAAACAATGAGATCCTGTCATTTGCAACAACATGGATGGAACTGGAGGTCGTTATATTAAGTGAAAAAAGCCAGGCACAGAAAGACAAACTTCGCATGTTCTCACTTTTTTGTGGGAGCTAAAAATTAAAACAATTGAACTTATGGAGATAGAGAGTAGACAGGTGGTTACCAGAGGCTGGGAAGGGTAGTGAGGGGGGAATTCATATGGTTAATATATACAAAAATACAGTTAGAAAAAAATGAATAAGACCTAGCATTGCTACCACAACAGGGTGACTATAGTAAAATACAATTTAATTGTACATGGAAATATATATAAAAGAGTTGGCCGGGTGCAGTGGCTCACGCCTGTAATCCCAGCACTTTGGGAGGCCGAGGTGGGCAGATCACCTGAGGTCAGGAGTTCAAGACCAGCCCGACCAAAATGGTGAAACCCTATCTCTACTAAAAATACCAAAATTAGTTGGGCGTGGTGGCAGGCGCCTAATCCCAGCTACTCGGGAGGCTGAGGCAGGAGAATTGCTTGAACCTGGGAGGCGGAGGTTGCAGTGAGCCGAGATTGCATCATAACACTCCAGTCTGGGGGACAAGAGCAAGATTTCATCTCAAAAAAGAAATATATATAAAAGCGCAAAATTGATTATTTGTAATTGTTTGTAACACAAAGGTTAAACGCTTGAAGGGATGGATACCCCATTTACCCTGATGTGATTATTGCACATTGCATGCTTATATCAAAATATCTCATGCAACACGTAATTACATACTATATACACACAAATTAAAAATAAAAAAGAGAAAATGAAATCATTCACCGTACAGCTTTCTTTTTTTTTTTTTTTTTTTTTTTTTTTTTTTTTTTTTTGAGACGGAGTCTCGCTGTGTCTCCCAGGCTGGAGTGCAGTGGCGTGATCTCGGCTCACTGCAAGCTCCGCCTCCCGGGTTCACGCCATTCTCCCGCCTCAGCCTCCCAAGTAGCTGAGACTACAGGTGCCCGCCACCACGCCCGGCTAGTTTTCTGTATTTTTAGTAGAGACGGGGTTTCACCATGTTAGCCAGGATAGTCTCGATCTCCTGACCTCGTGATCCACCCGCCTCGGCCTCCCAAAGTGCTGGGATTACAGGCTTGAGCCACCGCGCCCGGCCCAGCTTTTTTAATTATAACTTTTTGCAGATGAACCCTTTAACCTTATTATGATAAAGAGCATGATAGGAGCAAACTTTTTGATGAGCTATCTTGGTATAAACATTTTAAAGACAATAAAAAGCATGATGTACTAATATCATTTATCTATGTTGCTTTCTTTTGTTGTATTTACATAATTTTGATGAAATCTACCTTAAAGTTTGTTGAATAAACAACTCCAACAGATGTTTAAATCTTATTTTTTATCTACTGAATTTTAAACGTATTGTAAAATTTCCATGTTTATTCAACTTTGTCTCCACAATGCCTAATATAAGGAAGGAACAGAAGTAAAAAATATAGGGCAGAAAGAAATGAAATGGAGTCAGAAATTAAATGATTTGAACACCTAAAACAAAACAGACTTTCTCTTAATGTAAAAATCAAGTTGCATTGCAAGATATGCATTATTAAAATGGCCCAAATAAGGGGGAAAGTACATTAGAATAAATACAATGAGTATTCTAATGCTGGTGAAAATATTTTTTAAATTGAGCAACCTGGTTTCATACATTTAAAACTCAATACTGTGGCAAAGTTGTTTTGCACTTGAAATCCTCTAGTTATTTATTTATAGAAAATAAAATTAAGTATAGTTTTATTAATTTTTACACGACTGTGTTTTGCTGTTTCTCATAGATGACTTTTCTAAATTGTTTACTGTTTATTAGGTTCCCTAGCATTTTAGATATCTCCAAAATATTTCAGAGTTCTGTGGTATATCTAATATTTAGGATAAACCGAGAAAACTAAAGAGTAGGAAAAGCAAAGATAATAAGTTCTGTGATGCATTTCTAAGATAACTCTAAAATCTCAAAAGGCAACCTTTCAAAGGAGTTGTGTTCTCCCAGATGTTGATTGTGCTTCCTTTTGTACCTAGAAGATAATTCCTTAATTGCATACAGTCATTTATTTCCACCAGAGGCAACATAGATTGCCTTAAAGGTTTTCCACCTTGTTCCTGATACTTGCCCTCTGCTCTCTTATTTTTCTCTTTTTCACATCTTCTATTAGTAAGGAAAAAGTCTATTTGTCTATTTGTAAAAATTGTTGAAATTACTAATGCAAGTGAGGTTACATAGGGATGTTGATTTTCTCAACTCTTATTAACAACCTAACCACTGAGGAAAAAGTTCTAATGAAATATTTTGCTGTGAAATTTTACTTTTCTTCGCCTTTTGGTGACCTCACTTGGATAATTACAGCATATGGTCCCAGTGAGTATGAAAAGTGAATATAAAATTTAACTGTTTTAAAACATGCCAAAAGCTAGTATAACAAGAATTCTTCCTAGTGTTTTCTAATGAACAAAATGATAATTTACCAGATGTTTTAGATTTACAATAATTAGAATCATAAAATCTTTCCAATAGTATTGAGCAAAAATGTAAAACATTGTATATTATATACTTCTGCAGTGATTTTCTAGCCCAAATTAATTTATCAGGCTCTTTGTTAAAAATGTACAAAGTTATATCATTGATTTTAATTCTGAACTATGGCTTAAAAAATTGTGTTTTTTATCTATCGCAATCACCCTGTTATAATAATAAGAGTTTTCAGAAGTCAAATGGTGGAAGAGTTTATCCTTTTAAAAGAAAATAGCTATCCTTAGTGAATTATACAATAGTTTGAAGATCCATATTCTTAGAAGTTCATGTGAAAGGCAGTCAGAATGTTAAATATATTATTCACACATGTTTAACATGAGCTTAACAGAAGCAACATTTTCAATAACAGTATAATACTGAGTTAGTATAATCGACTTATACAGCTTATGTATATTTGAAAATGTAACGTATTTTAAAATAAAATATCTAGGGCGTTTCCAGTGAGGGTTACCAGTTAACAGGGAGAAACAATCTTGTATTATGTCTAACTCACTGTTACATTATGTGTTAAAAGCTCACTGACCACCTCAAAACTATTTCTATATCTACTTCTTTTGGAAGTGAATAATGGTCGTCTTGAGAATTATTACTAATTATCAGGACAAATTAATGATAGTATCTAAAATATGTATTTTGCTTCTGCTGTACACAGGGTGAATATTTAAGATAATTATATCTTGTTGACATATACAGAAGCAAGTTAAAAACCAAAGGCATTTTCTGACAATATGTCCAACTACATGCAGCCAGAAAGCATCACTCCCACCAAGAAAGACCAAATTATTGAGTAAACCAACACTATCTGGGCAGATCTTCAGAGAGAACACCGAGAGTAAAAGGGGAGGTGGCACTGACACCACAGCGAAAGAGAGAGGACGCTGGGAACCCTGCATGAAATATCTGAATGCTAAGTCTAGTTCCTGGCCCTGAATGGCTCCTGGGGAAGAGATGTGTGAGGGGACAGAGGAAGAGCCTACTCTCGCCATGGGCCTCTGGGATCCTAGCTACAGGTTATCCCACACCCCACCTCATGGGCCTGTGAGCTGGCAGGAGCATCTGCCCGGGGAGTAGGCAAAAACGGCTTTGGTCAGCAGAGTCCAGCAGCATTTGTGCACAGTGTGGCTCTGGCAGAGCATGGCCACAAGTGTCCATTCCCCAGGTCTCCCCATCTTCCTCAGATAGGCTGTAGCCCCAGTTGACTGCTGGCCCAGAAGAAAGTGCAGCTAGGCCTGGGGCGCAGTTGGCTCATGCCTGTAATCCCAGCACTTTGGAAGGCCAAGGCGGGTGGGTTACTTGAAGTCAGGAGTCCAAGACCAACCTGGCCAACATGGTGAAACCCCATCTCTACTGAAAATACAAAAACTAGCTGAGTGTGGTGGCACCCCCCTGTAATCCCTGCTACTGGGGAGGCTGAGGCAGAAGAATTGCTTGAACCCCAGAGGTTGTGGTGAGCCCAGATCACGCCACTGCACTCCAGCCTGGGCAACAGAACAAGACTCTGTCTCAGACAAAAAAACAAAAAACAAAACAAACAAATAAAAGTGCTGCTGGCTTCTTTGTGGGACTGAGGCATGTCTGTTCTGCAGGCCCACCAGCCCCTGCAGGGTCCCTGCCTAGCCACTGCACAGTGCACCCTCTGCTGACTGCCCTGGGTGCTTTACTCTACCTAAATACTTTCCCAGCAACCTGTAAGCACTTTGGATCTCCCATGAAGCTACAGCCTGGCCCAGCGGCAGACCATCTGGTTGCCCCAGGGCTGTGGCAAGCAGCTTGAGAGTGCTGAGCTGAGAGCTGTGGTAGGCATTTGAGTGGGACTGGAACCCCTCCTCTCAAATCATGGAGAAGGACAAGATGCACAGCAGGTTCAGGGACCAGCGGGAGCAGGGATGATCCAGAAAGGATGTGGTGTGTCCTATCTCCCTGCCCCAGCTTCTGCCTGAGAAAGCCCCTTGGCCCAGAACATCAAACTAACAAATTCAGGTGCAGCACCAGTGATCAAAGGGTGCTCCCCCAAGGCCCAGGGGCAGACCTGATGACCGGGTTATCTCTCTCCCCATCCCACACTGCAGAGCATGCCTGCAAGTGCAAAGAAATACAAAATAGCCATGCAGCTAAGTGCATGTCCATCAGCAATTATTCTTAATCACGATCTACTAAATCACATCCCAAACTAAAACACCAAAAAAGTCATTATGTTAATATACATACCTGGGAAACCAGGAGCAAAGATTGACCGGGAAATAAAGATCTTTTACAGGGCCTTGGCCCTCTGAAAGTATCTAGAAATGAACCCAACTGACTATACAGAACTTATACCACAGTCAAAGGAATACCAGCACCCGCCAGATGAGAAATGATCATCACAAGAAAAGCCAGAATGTCCCCTTACTTCCAAAGAAGCCCACTACCCTCCACCCCCACCCCCACCCCCACCCCCAAAATTGTACTTAACCAGACTAAAATGGCTGAAATAACCAACAGAATTTAGAATCTGGATGAAAAAGGAGCTCATTGAGATGCAGAGAAAGTTGAAACCCAATCCAAGGAATCCAAGGAATCCGGTAATATGATCCAAGAGGCGAAGGGCAAAATAGCCATTTTAAGAACCAAACTGAGCTTCTGGAATCAATAATTTCACTACAAGAATCTCACATTACAACTGGAAGTATTAACAGCAGAATAGACTAACTGGAGGAAAGAAACACAGAGCTCAAAGAAAAGTTATTTGAATCAACTCAGGCAAAAGTAAAGAGAAAAGAATGTAATAAATTGAACAAAACATCTCATAAATATGGGATTACGTAAAGAGATGAAAATTAAAACTCACTAGCACTCCTGACAGAGAAGGAGAGAGAGCAAGCAATATGGAAAATATATTTGAGGATAAAGCCCACACAAAATTTCCCTAATTTCACTAGAGAGGTTGACATGCAAATTTAAGAAATACAGAGAACCCTGGCTAGATACTATACAAGACAACAAATTTGAAACCACAAAGTCATCAGGTTCACCAAGGTCAATGTGAAAAAAAAAAAACAAATGTAAGGCAACTAGAGAAACAGATCAATACACCTACAAAGGAAAACCCCATCAGGCTAGCAGCGGATGTAACAGAAAATGTACAGGCCAGAAGACATTGGGGACCTAATTCCTGCATCTTTAAATAAAAGAAATTTTAACCAAGAATTTCATATCCTGCCAAATTGAGCTTCATAAGCAAAGAAGAAATAAAATTATTCTCAGACAAGCAAATGCAGGAAATTTGGTAACTCTAGACCAGCCTTATGAGAAGTTCATAAGGAAGTGCTAAACATGGAATCAAAAAATGACACCTGCTACCACAAAAACACATTTAAGCACATAGTCCTCAGACACTTTAAAATAACAACAAAATTCATTCTACATAATCACCAGGTAACAACACAATTATGGAATCCAAATCTCACATATCAAGGCTAACCCCGAATGTAAATAAGCTAAACACACCAATTGAAAGACATTGAATGGCAACCTGGATAAAAAGACAAGAGCCATCTGCTATCTTTAACAGACCCATCTCATGTAATAACACCCAGAAGCTCAAAGTAAAGGGATGGAGAAAGATCAAGGATACAAATGGAAAACAAAAAAACAGCAGGAGTCACTATTCTTATGTAAGATAAAACATACTTTAAACCAACTACTATTAAGAAGGACAAAGAAGGGCATTGCATAATGTTAGAGGGTGCATTGCATAATGTTAGAGGGTGCAATTCAACACCCTCTAACTATAGAGCTAACTATCTTAAATATATATGCACCCAACATTGTACCACCCATATTTATAAAACAAGTTCTTCCTGACCTACAAAAGACTTAGACAGTCACACAATGAAAGTGGGAGACTTCAACACCCCATTGAGAGAATTAGATAGGTCATCTAACAAGGCAATTCTGGATTTAAACTTGACACTTGACCAATTGGACCCAATAGACAACAACAGAATACTCCACCCAGCAACCACAGAACGTACATTTCTCTCACCTGTACATGGAACATACTCCAGGTATAAAGCATATCTCAGCAAATTAAAAAAAAAAACAAATTATATCAAACACATTCTCAGACCACAGTACAATAAAAATATAAATCAATATCAAGAAGTTGTCTTAAAACTATACATATACATTTAAACTAAACAACTTGCTGCTGATTAACTTATGGGTAAACATCAAAATTAAGTCAGAAATAAAAAAATCTTTGAAATTCATAAAAATAGGGAAAGAATTTGCCAAAATCTCTGGGATACAGCTAAAGCAGTATTAAGAAGAATGTTTATGGTACTAACCGCCTTCATCAAAAAGTTAGAAAGATCTCAAATTA
This sequence comes from Macaca mulatta, assembly GCF_049350105.2. Taxonomy (NCBI): domain Eukaryota; kingdom Metazoa; phylum Chordata; class Mammalia; order Primates; family Cercopithecidae; genus Macaca; species Macaca mulatta. The sequence continues at coordinate 99,566,085 of NC_133419.1, read as the reverse complement.
ACAATGTAGCTTTGCATCTGGAAGAACTAGAAAAAAAAGAACAAACCAACTCCTAGATGTAGCCGAATAAGAGAAATAACTAGGCCAGATTCAATGGCTCATGCCTGTAATTTCAGCACTTTGGAAAGCTGAGGCAGGAGGACTGCCTTAGGTCAAGAGTTTGAGACCCACCTGGGCAACATAGCAAAAACCTAACTCTACAAAAAAGTCAAAAAATTAGACACGGTTGGTGGCAGGCAACTGTAAGTCTCAGCTAGTTGGGAGATTGTGTCAGAGGGATCACTTGAGCCAAGGAGTTTGAGGCTGCAGTGAGCTATGATCATGCTACTGCAGTCCAGCCTGAACCACAGAGTGAGACCCAATCTCAAATTTAAAAAAAAGAAAGAGAGAGAGAGAGAGAGAGAGAGAAAGAAAGAAGCTACAATTAGAAAAGAACTGAACAAAACTGAGAAGCAAAAATCAAGAATTGGTCCTTCAAAAGAATAAACAAGATTTATAGACCACTGGCTCGATCAACAGAAAAAAAAAAGAAAAAGAAAAAAAAAAAAAGAAAGAAAGTGACGATCCAAATAAGTGCAATTAGAAATGACAATGTTTACATTAAAAATGATTGCACAGAAGAACAAAAAGATCTTCAGACACTGTTATAAACAACTCTATTCACACAAATCAGAAAAATCTAGTGGAAATGGATAAATCCCTGGAAACACAACCTTCCAAGTTTGAACCAGGAAGAATGTAAAAACCTGAAAAAATTAATAACAAGCTTTGAAATTGAATAAGTCGTGAAAAACCTACCAAACAAAAAATGTGCTGGACAAGATAGATTCACAGCCAAATTCTACCAGATGTACAAGGAAGAACTGATACCAATCCTACTGAAATTATTCCAAAAAAGTCAAGAAGGGGCTCCTCCCTAACTCATTATCTGAAGCCAGCAACAGTCTGATATCAAAATCTGAGAGAGACACCACTAAAGAGATATTGAATCTTCAGCCAATATTCCTGATGAACACTGACACAAAAATCTTTAGCAAAACACTAGCAAACCAAATCTAGCAGCACATCAGAAAGTTAATACAAGAGCAAGTAGGTTTTATTCCTGAGATGCAAGGCTGGACCATCAATATATGCAAATCAGTATAAACACATAAACAGAACTCAAAGCAAAAAACATATGATCATCTCAATAGATGTAGAAAAAGCTTTTGATAAAATCCAGAATCCCTCTGTGATAAAAACCCTCAACAGACTAGGCATCAAAGGAACATACCTCAAAATAACAAGAGCCATCTATGACAAACACAGAGCCAACTTCATCCTGAAGAAACAAAAGCTGAAACTGTTCTCCTTGAGAACAAGGATGCCCACTCTCACCACTTCTATTCAAAATATTACTGGATGTCCTAGGCAGAGACATCAGGGAAGGGGAAAAAAAATAAACAGCATTCACGTAGGGAAAAAGAAGTCAAATTATTTTTCTTTGCTGACAATATAATTCTATACATAAAAAACCCTAAACACTTGGATAAAAATCTCTTAGAACTGAAAAACAACTTCAGTAAAATTTCAGGATACAAAATGAATGTACAAAACTTAGTAGCACTTCAATACACCAATACCACTCAAGGTGAGAGTCAAATCAAGAAAACCTCATTTACAATAGCTGCAAATAATTGAAATACCTAGAGATACAGATAATCAAGGAAGTGCAACATCTGTATAAGAACTACAAAACTCTGCTGAATGAAATTAGAGATGACATAAGTAAATGGAAAAACATTCCATGCTCTTGAATTGGAAAATGCAATATCATTTAAATGGCTGTACTGCCCAAAACAATTTATAGATCGTATTAAATTACTAATGTCATTTTTCACAGAATTAGAAAACAAAAATTCTAAAATTCATATAGATTTTTTTTAAAGTCCAAATCACCAAAGCAAGGAATCCTAGGCAAACAACAACAACAACGACAACAAAAACCATCAAAGCCAGAGGCATCACACTAACTGATCATACTACTTGACTTCAAATTATACTAGAAGGCTACAGTAATCAAAATGGCATGGTACTGATACAGAAACAGACACATAGACCAATGGAACATAATAGAGAACCCAGAAATAAAGCCATGAACCTACAGGCGTCTGATCTTTGACAAAGTCAACAAAAGCAAACAATGAGGAAAAGACTTCCTATTAAATAAATGATGCTGGGATAACTGGTTAGACATATGCAGAAGAATGAAACTAGACCCCTACATTTCACCGTATAAAAAATTAACTGAAGATGGATTGTAGATTAAAATGAAAAAATCTCAAATTGTAAAAATCCTAGTAGAAATCCTAGGTAATACCCTTCTTGACACTGGCCTTGACAAAGAATTTTTGGCTAAGTTCCCAAAAACAATTGCTACAGAGACAAAAATTCACAAGTAGTATTTAATTAAACAAAGGAGCTTATCCACAGCAAAAGTAGCTGTCAATAGAAGGAACAGAAAATCTACAGATGAGAGAAAATATTCACAAACTATGCACCCAACAAAGACCTAATATCAGAATCTATAAAGAAACTTAAACAAATCAATATGCAAATCAAATAACCCCATTAAAAAATGGCAAAGGACATGAACAGACACTTCAAAAAAATGGCATTCAAGTGGCCAATGAACATATGAAAAAATGCTCATTATCACTGTTCATCAGAGAAATGTAAATCAAAATCATAATGAGATACCATGTTACACTAAAGAGAATGGCTATTAGTAAAAAGTCAAAAAATAACAGACACTGGTGAGGCTGTGGATAAAAGGAAATACACACTGTTGGTAGGAATGTAAATCAGTTCAGCCACTGTGGAAAGCAGTTTTGCAATTTCTCAGAGAACTTAAAACAGAGTTACCATTCAACCCAGTAATCTTATTACTGGGTATATCCCCACATGTGTGTGTATACGTCCAGCACCATTTATCAGAATACAAATGGTGCTGGGAAACTGGTGCTAGGATTTTCCCAAAAGTACATAAATAATTCTGTCAAAAAGATACCTGAATTCATATATTCATCACTTTGCTACTCACAATGGCAAAGACATGGAATCAACTTAGGTAACCATCAATGGTGAATCGAATAAAGAAAATGTGATATATATGCACCATGGAATACTACACAGCCTTGAAAAAGAATAAAATCATGTCCTTTGCAGCAACATGGTTACAGCTGGAGACCATAATCCTAAGATAACTAATACAGGAACAGCAAACCAGATACCATATATTTTTACTTATAAAGGAAAGCTAAACATTGGGTACTCGTGGATGTAAAGATGGGAACAATAATACTGTGAACTACTAAAGGGGGAAGGGAGGGAGGGGACTGTAGTTTGAAAAACTACCTATTGGGTAGTATGCTCAATACCTGGATGATGGGACCCAGACCCTAAACCTCAGCACCACACAATAAACAAATAAATAAAGGTAACAAACCTGCCTGTGTAACCCCTGTATATAAAATAGAAGTTGAAATTATCTTTAAAAGATGACATGCAACAACAGCAGCAATCACAAAATATTAAAACACAAAATATAGACTTAAGACAGCTTATCAAAGCACAATCAAAATATGATATAAACTTGAAGCAGATAAAACAAGCAATGAAAAATGAGACTGAAAAATGAAATTGAATAAAGAATAATTTAAAACCAAAGGGATGCTTTGAAATTCTGTACATTTTTCATGAGTGGGCCACAAATTTGGCACTGATATATTTAGTGATCGCTTCCCCTGTTCTTTAGTGTTATTCTACTATAATTTCAAAATGTTGTATTTGTTAGGTTAAGATATTTGTTTGTAGAAACCCCAGAATAACACATTTCCAATTGCTTATTTGAAGGAAGCAAACAGGTATAAGAAAAGATAGATCCAGAGGTCTTTGACCAAATCTGAAAGATGGATTGACTCATTTGAGAAAAGTGATGGGATTCAGTAAAGTACTGTGCTTCATGGCCTTCTTAGTGTAGGTAAATTTACAAAGAAGGCATTAAAAGATGAACTGATGGGAGTTATACCTGATGTAAATGACGAGTTGATGGGTGCAGCACACCAACATGGCACAAGTATACATATGTAACAAACCTGCACGTTATGCACATGTACCCTAGAACTTAAAGTATAATAATAATAAATAAATTTTTAAAAAAACTGTACATCCAAAATTAAGTGGTAAATTTAATAAAAATATGTTATATCCAAAAAAAAAAAAAAAAAGGTGAACTGAAACCACAGATATAATCCAGGGAAGTATCAAACAAAGCATAGAAAAATGTGAACTTGCTAAAGACTACAGAAATTACTTAAAACATTGTTTTTGTCCTCAATTCCAGGGATAACTTTCAATTTCAGGCTATGTGCTTATGAATTGATTTTCAATTATAACACTTGCCATATAGAGTTTAGGTACTTTATTAGCAGAATACAATAAAAGTTAAAATCTATTATTTAAAACAATGTGTACCATATTCAAATTAGAATACACCATTTTTCATAGACAATGTAGCCATTTATATGAGTATCTTCAACTTAGTTACCTCATGTATTTTATATGCAGATAAGTCTTTGTAATACATTTTACCCAATACTGCATAAAATTAAATCACATTTTCTAGCGAGTTTTTAATATTTCAGCAGTACCTAATAAGTCATAAATTAAAACTAAAATTGAGTAGTTATTAAATCCACCTTTATTTCTAAAGTAAAAATATTATTAACCCAAAGTAAAATGCTGCATAAATTAGCATTTCTACTTTAAAATGATTTTTAAAATCTTCACTATTTGACCATATGTTTCTTCTTTGATGTGAGTATATCAAAACTCTTTTTAAAAAATGTGAATATTTTAAGAAACTATCAAATTATTATATTTCACCTAACATTCCACATAAAGACAAAAGTTTAAGAAAAAGTTTTTTTGGCAGTAGACTAATAATTTCATTGAATTTCACATTTACCAGTTCATCAATTTCTTTCTCTGAATCAGAAATTTCGCCCCAATCTCAAAAACAATAGCCCTAAGTTGGAACATCTTCGATAGTGGAACGTTAGAATCTCTAATATTTACAGGTGCATTGATTATTTTACAGGCTTGTCTTGGAGATATTGCAGGTTTGGTTTCAGACCACTGCCTAAAGCTAACATTGCAATAAAGTGAGTCACACCACAAATTGTTTGATTTCCAAGTGCATATGAAAGTTATGTTTATACTATAGTATGTTACGTGTGTAATAGCATTATATTTTAAAACAAAGTATACACCTTAAATAAAAAATGCCATTTAAAAATGATAAAGATCATCTGAGCCTTCAGTGAGTCATAATCTTTCTGCTGGTGGAAGGTCTTGCCTTGACATAGACAGTCACTGACTGATTAGGGTGGTGATTGCTGAACATCGGGGTAGCAGTGGCAATTTCTTAAAATAAAACAATGAAGTTTGCTGTGACTATCTCCTTTCACAAAAGATTTAACTGTAGTATGTGATGTTTTTTAGTAACATTTTACCCACAGTAGAACTTCAAAAGAGGAGTTAATCCTCTCAAACCCTGCCACTGCTTTGCTGAGAAATTTTATATTATCTAAAACCTTTATTGTCATATCAACAATGTTCATAGAATCTTCACTAGGAGTAGATTCCATCTCATGAAACCACTTTCTTTGCTCACCTAGAAGAGGCAATACCTAATCTGTCCAAATTTTATCAAGAGATTACAGCAATTTGATTACATCTTCAGGCTCCATTTCTAATTCTAATTCTCTTACTATTTCCACCATATCTACAGTGACTTCTTCTACTGAAGTCTTGAATGCCTCAAAGTTCCCCATGAATGTTGGAATCAATTTCTTTCTAAGTTCCTGTTAATGTTGATGTTTCTGCTTCCTACAATAAGTCAAAAATATTCTTAATGAAATTTAGAATGATGAATCCTTTCCATATTTTCAATTTACTTTGCCCAGATCCATTAGAGACATCACTATCTATGGTAGTAGTCTAGAATTTATTCCTTCTGGTGGGTTCTGGAGTGTGTTCCTTCAGATGTTCAGATGTGTCTGGAGTTTCTTCCTTCTGGTGGGTTCATGGTCTCACTGGCTTCAGGAGAGAAGTCGCAGCCCTTCACAGTGAGTATTACCCCTCTTAAAGGTGGTGCATATGGAGTTGTTTGTTCCTCCTGCTGGGTTCATGGTCTCGCTGACTTCGGGAATGAAGCCACCAACCTTCGCAGTGAGTGTTACAGCTCATAAAGGTAGTACAGACCCAAAGAGTGAGCAGCACAAAGATTTATTGTGAACAGCAAAACAACAAAATTTCCATAAGGTGGAAGTGTACCCAGCAGGTTGCAGGTGTTGGCTGGGGTAGCCAGCTTTTATTCCCTTATTTGGCCCCACCCATGTCCTGCTGATTGGTCCATTTTACAGAGCACTGATTGGTCCATTTTACCGAGTGCTGATTGGTCTGTTTTTACAGATTGCTGATAGGTGCGTTTACAAACCTTTAGCTAGACACAGAGCACTGTTTGGTGCATTTTTACAGAGTGCTGATTGGTGCATTTACAATCCTTTACCTAGATATAAAAGTTCTCCAAGTCCCCGCCTGACCCAGAAGCCCAGCTGGCTTTACCTCTCAGTAGCAAGGCTGTTATGAAATGGATTTTTTAAAATAATAAGTCAAAATTACTTCTTGATCTATGAGCTGCAGAATGGATGTCATGTTAGCAGACATAAAAACAACATTCATCTCCTTGTAGATCTCCATCAGAGCTCTTGGGTGATGAAGTACATTGTCAATTAGAAGAAATATTTTGGAGAATTTTTTTTTTTCTTGAGAGAAAGATCTCAACAGTGAGCTTAAAATATTAGAGAAATCTACTGGAAACACTTATCCTCTAGACTTTATTGTTCCATTTCTAAAGCACAGACAGAGTAGACTTGACCAATTATTAAGCACCCTAGGATTTTCAGAATGGTAAATGAGCATTGGCTTCAAGTTAAAGTCGCCCAATGCATGAGCCCCTAACAAATGAATCAGCCTGTCCTTTAAAGCTTTGAAGCCAGACATTGGTTTCCCCTCTCTCGCCATGAAAGTCCTGGATGGCATCTTCTTACAATGACAGGTTGTCTTGTTTACACTGAAAAATCTGTTTAGTGTAGCCACTTTCATCAATGATCTTAGCTACACCTGGATAACTTGCTGTAACTTCTACATGAGCACTTCCTGTTTCACTTTGCACTTTTATGTTATAGGAGCAACTTCTTTCCTTAAACCTCATGAGGCAACCTCTGCTAGGTTCTACGTTTTTTCTGCAGCTTCCTCACCTCTCTCAGTTTTCACAGAATTGATGAGAATAAGGGCCTTGCTCTGGATTAGGCTTTGGCTAAATGGAATATTGTGGCAGGCTTGATCTATCCAGAATACTAAAATTTTCACCATATCAACAATAAGACTTTTTGACTTTTTATTATTTGTGTGTTCACTGGAGAAGCACTTTTAATTTCCTTTCAGAACTTTTGCTTTGCTTTCACAGTCTGGCTAACTGTTTGACACAAGAGGCTTTGCTTTCAGCCTACCTCAACTTTTGACATGTCTTTCTCACTGTTTTATTATTTCTAGCTTTTGATGTAAGTGAGAGATATGCAACTTTTTCATTTGAACGCTTAGAGGCCACTGCAGTGTTATTAATTGGCCTAATGACAACATTATTGTGTCTCAGGGAATACAGAAGCTCAAGGGGAGGCAGAGAGATAAGGGAACGGCCTGTGAGTGGAGCAGCCAGAACACACCAGTTTATAGATTCAGTTTGCCGTCTTATACGGGGGCAGTTCATGGCATCCCAAGACAATTACAATAGTATCATCAAAGATCACTTATCACAGATAAACATAACAGATCTAATAATAATGTATTATAGATCTAATAATAATTTAAAATATTGAGAGGATTTCCAAAACACGACACAGAGACAGAAAGTGAGCAAATGCTGTCAGGAAAATAGCACCCATAGACTTGCTTGATGCAGAGTTGGCACAAACCTTCAATTTGTAAAAACTTCAATATCTGTGAAACAAACTAAAGCAAAGCACAATAAAAACAAGATGCCTGTATTGATTTATTTTATAAGTAGATATTTATTATAATTATTGGAATGTGATAGATGCTGGACTTACTGGAGCGAATAACAAATGCTCAATTTCATGCCCAAGAGATCCTTTATTCATAACAGGACATTATCGGCTGCAGGCCTACTTTGGAATGCTAACCTCCAGTACCTCAGAATTTGACGGCATTTAGAGATGGAGTGTTTAAAGAGGTAATTAAGTTAAAAGGACTTTATTAAGGTGGACCCTAATCCAATATGACTGGTGTCCTTTAAAAGGAGAGGAAATTTGTACACAGCCAGATAGAGAAATGATAATGGGAGAAGACAGCCATCTATGAGTCAAGAAGAGAGGTCCCAGAAGAAACCAACCCTCCTAACTCCTTGATCTAGAACTTCTGGCCTCCAAAACTATGAGAAATTGAATTTCTATTGTTTAAGCCACCCCTTCTCTTGAATCTTAGTAAAGCAGCCCTAGAAAACTAATACAAGTATATAAAATGTAATATTTGCTATGCTAGGTAAAACACAGTGTGTCATAAGCTGAACAAAAAGGGACACTTAACTTGGACATAGACGCAGCTTCATGAACATGCAGACGTTGCAGTCAAACAAAGCTTTGTGTTTAGATGGGTCCTGGGATTGGTGTGATGCATTGCTGTCACCAACTTAAATTTTCTTTCTTTCTTTTTTTTTTTTCTTTTTAACCAAGGAGGCTCACATTTTTATTTTGCACTGGGTTGCACAAACTATATAGCTGGCCCTGTTTTAACTGTGGGCTTACAGGATACATCCTAGAGAAACTTAAAGGATGAGTAGATTAGTAGAACTAATGTGTTCAGCACATTGACCATACATGTGAGTCCTTAATTGTGAATTGTGTATGTGTGCATGTGTATATGTGTGTGTGCATGTGTGTGTGTGTTGGAGGGAGAAGGAAATATTAAGTTAAATGAATACAAATACAGTAATTTAAATTCAATTTCAAACATAATCCTAGATATAGTGACAAGAAATTGATTTTCAGCACCATATTTTTCTTTCAGTTTAAGGTTGGGCACATAGAATTAAAACTGAGGAACAATTGTCCATCCAGCAAATTTTAGTGATGTAAAAATGTATGAGGCTGTTGTTGGAATTAAATGACTTACCACATGCAAGGTATTGTGTGCATAATAGCCTTTATACTCTTTATTTACTCTCCCTTTTATTTAGTGATTTTCATAATTGTGAAAATTTTATTGCACTCTCCAATTTTAGCTTCTTACTAGAAAAAATATTTTTAGAGTATAAAGATTTAAGAAATCCTTAGCCCCTTTCCTCATTTTTCAGGGTTGGTCAATCAATCCTGGTTTATATACATATCATTAATAGAGCTTTTAGAAACAGAGGACAGAGAAAATGCATGTGAGGTGATTGTCAAAGAAATAATACACTTTCCAAATTGTGGCTCCTTAGATTGCAAGGGTTTACTGATTTTCTTATCAAAAATATGGAATATCATTTTTGAAGTTTCAGTACAAAATTAATTTTAAAAATTCTGAAAGATGAGACCAATGGAGATACGAGGAATTTTACTACAAAATCATGAAAGCAGAGATCTGACTGGTGAGTACTGAAGAATGTAGCAGTGTATGCATTATTACGCCCCCAAATATTTTTTTCCAAACTAACTTTCAGGCCTCAGTTAGTATGGATTTACAATACAAAATTACATGACTATTCCCACATTTCGGTCATTTGGGCTGTATGTATTTTACACCATTTATCACACCATATTAAAATTGACAGTAACACCTCGTTTTATTGCTAGGTAGAGAATTTCTAAAGTGTAAGATTTATATATTTCATTTCTGTTTCCTGAGCACTTAGTTCAGTGTCTAGCAAATAATGACTAAGCAATGAATAGATTTTGAATAAATGGAAGACTAATGGGCATTTAGATGGTTCTATGGCATTATAATTAAACGATGGCAATCTAGAAAAAAAAAAAAACATGAAAGATACAACTCAAGGAGCCATATATTTTTAAAGGAAAATTCATATTTAAAATGAAAATAAAATAAACATCTCAAACAAAACATGATTTTGAATAGTGTTTTAGAAGACACTATTAACTACTAGATATGTATCATTTGAAGTATGTTTGAAAGGGCAGAAATTTTTAAAAATCGCTATTAATCAGGTGTTTTCAATCAAATGATTCTACTTACAAACTATACAATTAAAATCTGTGTATATTAAGTAAGTACAGAAATGCTTCCTGCTGGTTACTAAACTGCTTTGTTAAATTAGTGTATGTCTTTTCTCTGAAACAATTTTGTAAAACTCAGTTTAGAAAAAACATGTAAAATAACTTCAAAAACGTGTTACTTGGAGGAAAAAAAGAATGAGACTAATTCAAAAACTAAATTCAAATGGTTTTTAAACCTACTTAAGATGAATAATTCCCTTGGAAAATAGAGTTTATACAATCTGATTATAGTAGAGAGGTAAGAATTTTAGAAAGAAACATAACAAATATTATGCAAAATACATGCTCACAGATTATTATATAAATAATAAGGTAATGTAAGACAATTTCCAATTCTTGAGAGATACGAATCTCCAGATCGAAAAGGCTCACTGCGGCTGCGAGCGGTGGCTCACCTGTAACCCCAGCACTGTGGGAGGCCGAGGAGGGCAGATCATGAGGTCAGGAGATCGACACCAGCCTGACCAACATGATGAAACTCCATCTCTACTAAAAATACAAAAATTCATTGGGCATGGTGGCAGGCACTTGTAATCCAAGCTACTCAGGAGGTTGAGGCAGAAGAATCTCTCGAACCCGGGAGGCAGAGGTTGCAGTGAACCGAGATCGAACCACTGCCCTCCAGTCTGGGTGACAGAGCAGACTCCACCTCAAGAAAAAAAAAAAAAAAAAGGCTCACTGTATGCCAGCACAATGGACCTTAATAAAATCCACAGTTAGGTGCCACTGAAGGTGGTGCAATCTCTGATATATATTTGAAGATAGATAGATATGCACACATAGAATAATAGATTACTGATGGATGGATAGGTAGATGTAGTATAGATTTATAAATATATCATATTTTATTTTATTTATTTATTATTTGTTTGTTAATTTATTTATTTTTGAGACAGGGTCTGACTCTGTCACCCAGGCTGGAGTGCAGTGGCATGATCTCGGCTCACTGCACCCTCTTCCTCCCAGGCTCAAGCCATCCTCCTCCTGGGCTCAGGCCATCCTCCCAAGTAGCTGGAACTAAAGACACATGCCACAATACCCAACTGATTTATGTATTTTTTTTTTGTAGTGATGGGGCTTCACCATGTTGCCCAGGCTGGTCTTGAACTCCTGAGCTCAAGCAATCCACCCACCTTGGTCTCCCAAATTTAATATATATTTTTAAATATTATGTATGCATATACATATGTATATAATATATATTTATTGAAATATATATCTCCAAAAGTGTAAAAGTGCTGACATGATATCACAGTAATCTTGAACACATTTTTTTTTACTGTATGAATGGCAAGTCATATTTTTTTTAATTAAGTACTCATGTGTGACTAAGTGTAAGAAAGTAATTGCTTATCAATAGCATATACATTCAGAATCAGGGATGATGGTGATGTCAAAAAAAACACAGTTTGCCCTAATGAGTGGCTGAGATGACTGACACCTTTGCCTTCTGATGGCTCAATGTATACAAACTTTGTTTAATGCACAGAATTATTTATTTTATTTTATTTTATTTTTAGACAGAGTCTTGCTCTGTCTCCCAGGCTGGAATACAGTGGCTCAATCTTGACTCACTGCAATCTCCGCCTCCTGGGCTCAAGCAATTCTCCTGCCTTAGCCTCCCAAGTAACTAGGATTACAGGTACTTGCCACCATACCTGGCTAATTTTTTTTTTTTTTTTTTTTTAGTATAGACAGGGTTTCACCATGTTGTCGAGGCTGGTCTTGAACTCCTGACCTCAAGTGATCCACCTGCCTCAGCCTCCCAAAGTGCTGTGATTACAGGCATGAGCCACCACATCTGGCCTAATACACATAATTATTAATAATATTATATACAATTACCTTTAGGCTATATGTATAAGAGAAATATAAAGCATATTTTTTTTTGTTTAGAGTGGGGTCTGATGCCCAACATATTTCATGTATATGCAAATATTTCAAAAATCCAAAATAACTCAAAATTCAAAACATTTCTGGTCCCAAGTATTTTAGATAAGGGCTACTCAATATGTGTTATAACATGTTATACATTATCTGAACCTGACATAGGATGCCGTGGTACTCAAACACCTAATAATAGAAAACACCTGGGAAACACATTAATATATTTATCATTTTGGTTCTATTTGAGGCCTACTGAATCAGAATCTCAAGAAATAAGCATAGAAATCTGTATTACAGATACATTTTTGAACCTATTTACAATAGAAGGTTTTAAACACTTTTGGGCATGGACAATAAAGGATTATTTATGAAAGACTACTATGACAATAATGAATAACATGTATTAGCCATGGAAGAAACTGATGATAGCAATATATGCTGTTTTGGCATTATTCTGGAAAATATTTAACGATTCCTTTAAATGGAGGGACTGTAACTACGGAGAGGTGAATCAGGGCAAATAGAACATAAATAAAGAGAATCATCAAGATATAACGATGGAAACCAAATCATTTATAATATTTCCCAAAGTAATCTTCGTATTGAACATTAATTATTTTCTGAGGTATTCCCTGAGTAAGACACAATTATGTATAAGGTCTGAACACTTGTTGATGTTCTTAAATGATCACTGATACAGGTTCATCAATTTGAACTGGGATTAGCATATTTTTTACCTGCAAATGTCTAGACACTTGGGTGATATAAAATACAATTTTCAGGGAAATATAGCTTTTGAAAATTTATTGTCAATATATCAATTCAGTACATTGCTAGTGTAGGAGACCACAACACGCCACCCCGAAATATGCCTCTTTTGCATGAAGATTGTTTTGAGCTGAAAAGAATTAAGAAAAAACAGATGCAAGAAAGCTCTCTGACCTTCATTTGCCTAATATCAAGACATAAACTCACACAGACAAAAGGTATTACTAGCCTACCTCCTACAAGGAAGAAAAAGGTTAACCACTCAAGGCAACTTTAGACCCCCATGGGCCTGAAGATGACACCAGAGGAATCTACATTAACAAGGTTCACTAACAAGCCTTTATCTGCCATTTAGCTGTCACAATCTGTTGCCCCCAGAGAGATTCACAGTCCTTTTTCTTTGTCATGTCACTTCTCTAAAAATTTACTGTTCTTTTTTTGTGCTCCAATTTAGAACTCATAAGGGGTAAAGAATTATTTTTTCTCCCCTATACTGTTACTTCAATTCAACACCTACAACAATAAAACAGAATATGTAAAGCACTATGCTAATCATTAAAGATCCACTAAGTAAATAATAACAATCTCTGGTCTCCAGGAAAGTATAAACTGCATATAGTTTTAGAAATACCTATTATTTTTGATTACTTATTTTGCAAAGATAGAATAAAACCTAATTAAAGAGGGTCTTGAATTCTGGCTCAGAAGTTTGTACCTAATTTAGCAGACAATGAAGAGCATTAACGCACAATGAGCAAGGAAGAAAGGTCTACAATTCTCTTTTGGAAGCTCAATGTGATAAAACAAAATTGGGCAGAGAAGGAATAGGAGTTGCAGCTGGGTGCGGTGGCTCATGCCTGTAATCCCAGCACTTTGGGTGGCCAAGGCAGGTGGATCACGAGGTCAAGAGCTTGAGACCACCCTGGCCAACATGGTGAAACCCCGTTTCTATTAAAAATACAAAAATTAGCCAGGCGTGGTGGCACACACCTGTAGTCCCAGCTACTGGGAAGGCTGAGGCAGGAGAATCGCTTGAACCTGGGAGGCAGAGGTTGCAGTGAGGTGAGATCACAACACTGCACTCCAGCCTGGGTGATAAGAGTGAGACTCCATTTCAAAAAAAAAAAAAAAAAAAAAAAAAAGAAATCATAATAAAATCAGTGATAATCAGGTGTCTCAGATCAGCATAGTGATAACTGGAAGAAAACAGAAGATAGGTATGAATTTAAAACATGTTTCAGTTATAAAATGTGCATGACTGACACATGGTTGAGTTTGGTATGCAAGTGTAAAGGAACAGTCAAAATGTAAATTAACATAAATCCAGAGATTAACAGAAAAGAGGTAAATGGTTTTATTGTGTCTGTTTTACATTCGCAGGCAGATTAACCATGAAACTACTGAAACTTAAGCTTCAGAAATACCGAAAAAAGGGGCTTCTTTTGATGTCTTATGAAAGGACTTAGAAATTTGTTCCCCAAACCATATGTTTTTGTAAAATTTTTAAAAGTGAGATATTTTAATCATACTCAGTTAAGACTGCTGCTTCTTTCCATTCTGACTTTCATCTTATCAAACATGTTGGGTAACATCAAGTGGCTGCAGGCATTTTTATGATCTAGCTATGGGGAAGTTCACTTGCTGAAATATTTAATTTAAATTGTATAGAATATATTCTCTTGCTTTGCTGTCAGTTTCCTGTATATGTATAATTAAGTTATTCCTACTCATCTTGGTATTAGAATGGCTTCTAGGATTACATGTACTTCCCACTTGGCTGATTCAATCAGCATCAAGATGGAGAAATGCAAAGTCAGATGTATGATTCAAACATACTCTTTGGAATTTGTGGGGGATAAAATAAAGTATTTGAAACGCATGGCCCTGGAAGACAGTCTATGGAAATTCTGTCTGTCTTCGGATGTGTAAAATTGTAAGCAGTAAATATTAATTGATGATATGAAAATGGAAATTTCCACCTTTGATAAATATATTTGATCATGTAGCATATCCAGTTATAAAAAGTACTAAATATTTATTTGTTCTTAATAGAAGTGCATTATTTATTAAGCTTGTTGATAAGCCATTTTAAGTGCAATTTGGAAAGATGTTTTGGAACATTTCAATAAAACGACTGAGAAATTACTGATGTCTGATTTGGACATAAGAGGGAAACTTTCAAAAATAACTCTATTAGATAATGTATTAAGCAGTTAAATGCTCATTAAATAATTAAATAACAGAAAATTCAGATTAATATGATTATGAAATAAGGACTACAAATAAGTAGAAACAAGCAATAAATATTTTGATATCTATACATAAATTTTAACCAAAATAATAGATACTATCAATCCAGTAACTCAGGTAATCCGCCCTCCTCAGCCTCCCAAAGTGCTGGAACTAATCCCAACACTTTGGGAGGCTGAGGCGGGAGGATCACGAGGTCAGGAGTTTGAGACCAGCCTGGCCAATATTGTGAAACCCCATCTCTACTAAAAATGCAAAAATTAGCCGGGCATGGTGGTGCATGCCTGTAGTCCCACCTACTGGGGAGGCTGAGGCAGAAGAATCGCTTGAGCCAAGGAGATGGAGGTTGCAGTGAGCCGAGATCGTGTGACTGAACTCCAGCCTAGGTGACAGAGCGAGACTCCATCTCCAAAAAAAAAAAAAAAAAAAAAAAAAGAGAGAGAGAAAGATGTATGTTTCAAGAAAATCAAGAGAGTTAAGCCAAATGTGTAAACTACTTGGATATTTTTGGGGATTAATACCTGATAGTATGCATACTCTATGAATCTTTAAAACACATCTTTAAGAATAACCTACATAACATTCACTTATCATAAGTACATAAAACTATTACATTTACACGCACACAATCACCGTCAATGTCAAGATACATAATACATCCAGTTTGCACAGTTATTCCTTAACTCCTAGAGGTAATCACTATTTTAACTTCCACCAAAAATTAATTGTGCTTGTTGTTTTAAACTAGCCTTTGGTTACCAGTTCCTTGAAGGATAAACTTCCATGTTTGTTTCACTGCTGGTTTCCCAGAATCTCAATAACTGTTGGTTGGGTTAAAATATTAATGAAACATTTTTCACACTTAACAGTTAATTGGGTCTTGCTTTAAAAACAACAAACTATGTACTAACATAGACTACTTGTCTCTAGTTTGAATGTGCTTGTGTCTATGTCTGTTTGGTATTTGCGTGTGTGTGTGTTATAAACCTGTGAATGTGTGTTTGTGTGCGTGTGTATACATGTGTGAACTGGTACCCTGATATGTAAATTTTCTCAAGTTGAAAGTCTAATGAAAGCAGAAAAAATGTACTATACCTAATTGGCCTAGTTTATCTCTTCGTTATAACCCTTTAGTAGAATAGGTATAAAATTATTAACTTAATTCTTTCAGATCAATTCAGAAAGTCTTTTTTGAAGACATAAGTGTATAGGTATATTGGGAAGTGTGAGAACATTAGAAATAGTTAGAAAGGGAGAGAAGTGAACATCCAAACTGGATGAAAGGAACATCCCCAATACAAGCACTGGAAGAAGCAGATTATACAGTGTAAGCATATATTCAGGTGTGTGGGTAGGTGATGGGGAATGGAGGGAAAAGACAAAAAAGGAAAAAACAAAATTAAGGTAAAGGGCAAATAAGTATGCTTAGCCCAATATGAATTAGAATGAAGGGCTAATGAAACCTGAATTCAGTGGAAAATCATAACCAAATAATGGAGGTCTTTTATTATTGGGTAAGAGCCTTCCTTTTATACAGTTGGTAAAAAGATAACCTATATGTTTTTGACCTGTATTTGTTTTGTTAGGGGATCCTAATTTGTGATGCTTTAAACAAATACTTCATAAGTGCCTTCCTCTGCCATGCCCCTTTTGTTGTTCTTTTGCTTTTATTTTTGCTTTGGTGCTTGATATCAGATAAACACTGTCAACGCAATCCATTACTCCAAGATACAAAGTAGCATTATCATTTTTATTTTATGTTTCCCTGAAACATCTGAATTATTGCATTTTGCTTTTGGATCCCAGTGTCTGACTGCAATCAAAGCAGTCGTCTGAACTAACTCCATGTTGGAAGTGTTTTTCTTGTTTTCTCATTGAGCCAATAGTTCTCCCTGCTACCTTAGGGCTTGACATAAATGATGAGAGCAGGAGGCTGCTAAAACGTAGATGTTCCTCAGTTAATAAACAACAGCATTTAATTTTATCTTTGTAAACTAAAAAGACAGTACACAGCAATATCTCTTTCTCTACGTTCCAAAACAAGAATCTCCATTTATCAGGGGCACTTTCTGGAGCTGGCTGTCCGATTAACCTTTAATAAAGGGGGTGACACGATGTTTTCATCAAATGATTCTTATTCCAGAAAGATGACTGGCTCAAACTCTAACTCTATAATTTGCTAAATCTGTATCTTGGGCAAATTACTTCCTAACTACCTTCCTCTATAAAATGGAGATAATAGTAAAACCGATTCCAAGGGTTGCAGTGATTATTGAGGTAATTCATGTGTCAGTGTTGACAATGTGGCTCTTCTCAAGTAATTTCTGTCAGTTTTCCTTATTTCATTTGGTATTATACTGCTTTCTCTGTCTCCTGAAAGTTTTTTTCTCCTCATTTCATTTCCTTTTATGGGCCATCGATTCTCAGATTACTTAAAATCTATTACAAGAAACCAGTCTTCTGAAAATTTAGATATACCCATCCTACATCATGCAAGCGCAGCTCATAAATTGCTGCTTTACTGTTGATTTTTGCATTCATGCTGCTTGCTAGACAAATCTTTATCTTCTTTAACTTTCTTGGCACACAAAAAATACTAAAGTGTGTTTCGAATCAGAGATCTATGACTTCCTTAGTGTCAATTTGAATAAATTTGCACCCAATGCTGCTGAGACTACTGTTCAGATTATTCACTAAAATGGACAGTTTATCACAGTTAACTTCAAGCAGCCTTAGAGCTATATGAATAATAGCAAAATTTAAGCTTAACTCCAGATATTTAGACCTTGGGCAGACATATTATCCACGAAGTTTATGGAGTGTGCCTTGATGGAGAGGAGAAGCAATTGGTGTCATTATCTAGACTCTTGGGAAGGTTCCAGGAATGCTCCAGAAATGTAATAAATCAACATACTTCTTCAAATTATGCAAATGCTCTTTTTTTTTTCCTAGTTCAAGGGCCTTTATACTTTCAAAGGAGTTTTTTTGAAGACCAGTATTACTTTAATTATTTTAATTCTGAGTTGTCAATATATTGAACATTTGGACTCATAATCTCACATTTTTTAATTACCTCAGTATATTACAAAAATTCAAAGATAATACAGGATTTCTGAATATCTATTTGTAGTGGTTTTATTAAGTTTGCCTCTCACTTTCTAAAAATAAATAATAAGAATGGTAATAGCCAGTTCAGTATGCAGTCATGTGATTCTTGGCAATGGGGATAAATTCTGCGAAATGTGTCATTAGGTAGTGTTGTCATTTTGCAGACATCACAGAGCATGCTTACACAAGCCTAGACGGCAGAGCCTACTACACACCTAGGCCATATGGTATAGTCTATTGCTCCTAGGCCACAAACCTATACAGTATATTCCTGTTTGGAATATTGAAGGCAATTATAACACAATGGTAAGTGAGTATCTAAACACATCTATGCAGCAAAGGTCTAGTAAAAATGCAATATTATAATTTTAGGGGACTACCATTGTATATGTGGTCTATCCTTGACCAAAGGGGCACATGACTATTGACAACTTTTTGTTTCATTAAAGGCTATGCTAGGTAACTTATATTAAATGTTTCATTTTATTTAAGTCTTTCGGATCATCTCCATAGTACTTAATTAAGATTAACAGACAATAAGTCCCTTAGAGGTGTATGCTGAAATTATTAATACATATGAAGGAGAAGACTTCAATTTTTATTCTAGCTGAACTGCAACTTGTGTGATCATTCTCTTTCACAGAGAGCATACGATTTAAAATTACACAACATGATTTTTTTGTTCTCATCTTCAAAAGGAATGAGCTAGACTATATGTTATTTCCTTTGAACTTAAATTTCTAGTAGATCATATAAGTAATCTAGTAACTTTAAAAGGTAAATACATTTATTGTTGTATAATCAGTTTTTTAGAGGTAAACCTTGATATCAATAATAAAACTCTTCCAGAAAAGTTACTTTTCTTTTGCCTATTTCTGCACCTAGGGAATTGGCAGCTATCTTATTATTTTGTTCCTAGTGTCTCCCACAAGTCTAGTACCTGAAGGTACTTAATAATTATTCTTTGAAGGAATCACTACTCAGCTGACTACATCTATTTTTAGATGTTCAGTCTCTGCAAATATCTTAAAGCAGCTTTCGTGCCCCGGATTCTCCCTATGAATCATATTTCCACCTTCTAGTTTAAATATACCTGTTTTTCAATCACTATATGTAAGCATGACTTAACAGAAAGCACACTGAAATTAGGCTTTAGTCTAGCTCAGTAAATTAAGTATAACCTAAAGCAACTCTTTAAACATTTCTCAAAATGTTGCTACAACAAAATACCATAAACTGGGTAGCTTATAAACAACAGAAATGTATTTCTCACAGTTCTGGAGTCTGAAAAGTCCAAGATGAAGGCATCAGAAGATTTGGCGCCTGGTGAGAATCATTTTCTGGTTCATAAATGACACCTTCCTGCTGTGTATTCACATGGTGGATGGGGTAAACGAGCTCTCTGGGGCCTATTTTATAAGGGAACTAATCCTATTCATGAAGGCTTCTTCCTCATGGCCTAATAACCTTCCAAATGGCCCCAACTCCTAATGAGATCACATTAGGGGTTAGGATTTCAGTGTATGAACACAGCATTCAGACCACAGTAGCTATAAAATACTTACACTTTACATCTGGTAGCAGATTTACTTCTGACAACAATACTTGAATTGTTTATTGCTATCAGTTTTTAAAATTATTTGATAACTCTCTGAAGTCATTACTCTAAATGAATACTTGGCATTATTCTGTCAAAAATGTGGTGTTGAGACAGGATCTAATAATCTAGGAATTTCTGTACTTAATAGACTACTGTAAATTTCTCACAGGGTCACTTCTATTAATGAACATTAAATATATATACTTTGTCTACTACACTTCTCAGATCTATTAGCCTGATCAAAAACTAAATTAAAAATATTCTGATATGACATATATTTAAACAAAAGCATCCACTGATAATGCATTTTGTAATAATTTGCAATCTGGTTGCTCTTTAATTTTGCACCTCAAATTACACTGAGCATCAGTATCAAGCTTAACAACCTGTAATTATCATTATCATATGCATTCAATTCAAAACCTTGGGACCTTTTTTATTTGATGCCAATCTTTTTTGAACAACTCACATTAACTTAAATTTTATTAATGACTTGGTGTGTTACATTTTGGCCTGGAAAAATGCATTAATTTAACATATCTAAGTCACCTTTTACTATTTTGGAACGTGATCCTCTCTTTCAAATTTTTCCCATATTTTAAATTATCATACAGTAAAATTGATACTGTTTAATGATTCAGCTGGATGTATTTTAACACAAATAGAGATTCATGCAATGACCACTACAATCACTACAATTAGAATGGAGGAGCTCCATCATCCCAAAGCTCCCTCATACTATCTCATTTTAGGTACACATTTTCCTAACCCTTACCCTGACATCTGCTGATCTGTGCTCTATCACCAATCACTTTGTTCTTTCAAGATTGCTTTATCAATGAAATCATATGACATGAAACCCTTTAAGACTGGCTTCTTTCATTCAGCAGACAGCCTTCACAGTTCATGTTAAGTTATTGTATGCATCAATAGTGTGTTCCTTTCAACTGAGTAACACTCCATTGCATGTAGGTACCATAATTTGTTGAGTTCCCTTACCCGTTGAAGATATTTCAGCTGCTTCCAGTTGTAGGGATTATGAATAGAGCTATAACAAACATTGCTGTAGGTTTTTGTGTGAATATAAATTTGTGTTTCTCTAGAGTAAATACTTAGGAGTGGGATTACTAGGACACATAATGTATAGTTAACTCGATTAGAAATGGTAAAACTGTTTTCTAGAGTGAATACTATTTTGCTTTTGCAGAAGGAATTTGAAAGAGTTCCAATGTCTTCATATACTTGAAACTTCATATTGCTAGCATTTTATATTTTAATGCTAATAAGTATGCAGTGATATCTCATCATGGTTTCAATTTGTATTTTTAATGGCTAATCTCTTTTCATATTCCTATTTGCTAACCTTGTATCTGTTTTGGTGGCGTGTCCAAGCCTTGTGTCTAATTTGAAACTGGTTGTTTTCTAACAGTTGAGTTTTCAGAATTGTTTATACTCTTGAGATAAAAATAATTTTGTTGCAGATGTGATTTGTCCATGTTTTATCACAAGCCATGGGTTATCTTTTCATAAGTTTAATCCTGTCTTTAACAAAACAAATGTTCTTAATCTTACTGATGTCCAATTTTTTCAATTTATTCTTTCATAGATTGTACTTTAGGAATAGTGTTTAAAAATTATTTGCCTAACACTAGGTCACAAAGATTCTCTTCTAAAAGTTTTATAGTTTTATGGTTTGTATTTAGATATATAAGCCATTGTATTTAATATTTATGTAAAAACAAATTGGTTAATAATTTCTAAGACATGGTTATTTTATTTTGCACAAGGATGTCCAATTGTTATTGGTTAATAATTTCTAAGTCATGGTTCTTTTATTTGCACAAAGATGTCCAATACTTTTTTTTTTTTTTTTTTTTTTTTTTGAGACAAAGTCTCGCTCTGTTGCCCAGGCTGGAGTGCAGTGGTGCAATCTAGGTTCACTGCAAGCTCCGCCTCCAGGGTTCACACCATTCTCCTGCGTTGGCCTCCCGAGTAGCTGGGACTACATGTGCCCGCCACCACGCCTGCATAATTTTTTATATTTTTTATTAGAGATGGGGTTTCACTGTGTTAGCCAGGATGGTCTCAATCTCCTGACCTTGTGATCTGCCTGCCTTGGCCTCCCAAAGTGTTGGGATTACAGGAGTGAGCCACTGTGCCCGGCCAAGGATGTCCAATTTTTTAGGCCAAATGCCT
The DNA here is from genome assembly GCF_049350105.2 of Macaca mulatta. Classification (NCBI taxonomy): domain Eukaryota; kingdom Metazoa; phylum Chordata; class Mammalia; order Primates; family Cercopithecidae; genus Macaca; species Macaca mulatta. Next base: position 99,543,879 of record NC_133419.1, on the reverse strand, counting down.
AAAAAAATTATTCTATTTACATTGATGCTTCTGCAACTTTGTCAAAAATAAATTGACCATATTTCTATCAGTCTATTTCTGATCTCAATTATGTTCCATTGATCTATGAATATAGCATTTTGCCAAACCACACTATCTCAATTACTGAAGTTTAATAGTAAGTCTTAAAACCAGAGAGTGGTTCAACTTATGTGTCTTTTTTAAAAGTTTTGAGAATGGAAGTTTCCTTTTCTGCTCTTCAAGCCAAAACTAGAGGGCTCCTCTTAGGGCCCGCTCTGTGCCCTACTGTCCATTTTCAGGTATTACTTCCACCTAGAGTATAATAGAGGAGAGAGGGGAGATGAAACACATTGCCCATTGGGTGACACATTGATTTCTGGTCTTCATTCTCAATCCACCTGTTTTTTTTTTTTCAAAACATTCAGCTACTTACTCTGTCTTACTGGTAATCAAAACTCTCCTTTAATTTTTCTCTTAAGCAGTTATTTCAGAAGAAAAACTAGGATGTGGTATTTTTATAGAAATAAAGGGTATGTATTCTTTTCCTAAGAGTACATTTTCATAGGGAGGGGTAACAAAATCAAGTGTTTGAGGTGGAGGATATACATGGGAAATAGAGTGGGTATATAGTCAAAATAGTAAGACAGAGACATAAAAGAAAGAGGAAAAAAATGCTAGTCCTATAAGGAGTGAAAATAACACTGATCCCAAAGCCAGAAAGCCTAGCTTCTTCTATGTTGGGAGAGATTTTAACTAAGCAACCTTTAAGGTTCAAGTTAAACTACTATAATGTAGCTCTAAATTAGCTTGGCTCTCTGGTTAGTACTCATTTATTTTAATATAACTTAAGAGAACTGTCTGTGTTCTCAGGACTATGGAGCTGGAGACTATAATTAACTACTTTAATGGTGTGTAGAGTAGGCATCAGGTTTTAGAGCACTTATTTAATAGGAGCTTGAGTTGAAGTGTCAGAGAACTCATTTCAGGTTAAGTGATTTTTACCAACTGATATTCCTCTCATTCAGTTTTGATTTAAAAAATGCACCTAAAACTAAGGAGTTTCCACACTTTGTGTACTACTAAGAATATATTATTTATATAAAAGGCTTTATTCTTATAATAAATTTACTTATTATCATATATATTTGTACATTATATATTTTTTATAAACCTCTTAACACAACATAAATTGTCATATTTGAAGTGTCCTGTAAAAGTAATGATCTAAAACTGTTAAAGCATAACTTGAGTCTCTGATTCAGAAAGAATATATCTTTTTTTCTTTTGGGGGATATTAAACTTATGGCTAACAAACTTTGGGAACTTCCCCAAGCCTTCTCATAACACCATAAGAGAACCATCAAACTTTCCAAATTTGCAATAAATTAGGTAAGCCTTTTTTTAGAATAGGAAGACAAATCATGGTGGAACCAAAATTATTTAAACTGGGTTGATAGCTTTTCAATTTACACAAAGCTTTTAGCCTGCTGTTATCTTTGCTTTTACCAATTTAAGTACCTTAACTCCAAGGCTGGTTTTAAATTGAACGTTTAAATTAATGCATTGTCAATTTGTTGTTATAGTAAAGGAAAAAATTAAGTTAGAAACATGGATGTAGAGAAATAATGATACACACTCAATTTGCTATTTTAATCCAAATATACTCTGCCATTATCCATGTTGCCATTACCCATGTAAACCTAATGACATCTGAAGCAGTATTGGCAAAGCCCATTAACAATATGTTCTTTTTTAAAGCTAGAGTAAATTATTGTTCAAAAACAAACGATGTTATTGTGTATGACTGACTTGGTATGCACCTAGTACCTCTGATCACTTTAGCTAAAAGAAAAAAAAGGAAGGAAACATAATGATGTTAATTAGCATCAGGCCCATGCTGAAGTGATTTTCTTTTAGATATTCAACTTCACCTTAAATGAAATATGAGATAAATGGTTGGCAGAGTATTTAAACATGAATGAGCTGCAAAGAAATTGGTTTCTCAATGCTTTTTTTTTTTTCCTGAGAAGAATTTAAATGATATATAAACAACACAGTGCAAGCCCAATTTCTTCCTCCCTTGGGCTTAAATGTCCTTTGGCAAGGAAGTCAAAATAATCACCATATTTTTTCTGTCCTCTAGTCTTATGCATTAACCTGTATAACTGGAGTTATAGGTGACCTGTATAGCCGGTCACCTCTAGATGACCTTGAAGTGCTCATTTCCTAACCCAAAACAGGGATGTTTGTGAAAGTGCATAAATGCATAAATTGACAGACTAAGGCTGTTGACATGGTGAGGCTGTTTAGTTTAGGACAGTCGAATAACCCCCTGCTGTAGAAGCCTAGACAGACATGTGCATAGCATGAGCTAGTACTTTCTTCTCCTTCATTAAGTGTTTTTTACTACTGTGTAGGTACTGTCTTGGCTAGAGGGAAAAAGCTAACTTAAAAGAAAAAATGATTCCATCAGAAATCTATGGAACAAAAAGATGTGGTTAGCCTGAGTTTTAAATGGTCACTCCCACATACTTCTGCAAATTTGAATTTGACCTCACTGGTATACCATTGGATATACAGCAGAATATATAGGGTTTTGTAGGACACATAGATCTTTGTGTAGTTTTTCAGAAGGAAATGAGTTGTAAGGCATCACAACTCTATACCTAATCAATTAATTTTTCTACCAGTACTTTGTTTTCTCCTGCATATTTTTGTTTCTGTCTGTTTATAGAACACCTGATTTTCTTCACTTCTTGATATCTGGTTTACGTTTTAAGTAATGCTAAAACAGAGCATCTAGGATGGATTCCTTGGTAGAGATCACTTCTCTTCTGAATTTTCTTCTTAAATCTGTTCCATACATATGAAACTTGCTTTCCATGTGCCTCACATCCCTTTCTTACATTTTAAGACTTATAAGTGCAAGCAGTCATTGTGTCCTATCATGGCTTATGATTTTTTTTTTTTAACTACAAATCTTAACACAATCTTGCCTACACAGGTGGTCAGTACATCTAGGCTGAATTAATTTAACAGGGAAAATGTTTCTACAGCAGGGTAATTCAAATATAAAAAAATTTCTAATTTTCCTGGGAGGCAGTTTGTGTCATTTGGACTTAGATCAGATACAATGAAGAGACATTCTGGGGGACATTTTTGGGAAATGGGAAAACCATTTCATGAAGAACCTTTTATGACATTGAAAAGGAACAGCCCTTAGTATCAATCAAATCTACCCTTCAATGTCCATGAGTATTACTAACTGGCTTCCCTCTTGATATTCTTACCTTTTTCTCACTTGCAATACACCTTCCACTTTAATCCTAGAAAAAATTTGGGAATTCCACATGTGATATATTCATCTTTGCCTAACATTCTCCCAAGCTTGCTCACTATATTCAAAACAATATTCAAACCCATTAGCATAATACATAGTGCCCTTTCATAAATTTCTCCATACTTTTCTCTCTAAAAAATTCCATTTACCACCATACATTTGTCCCTAAAATATTTAATTCATCATATATCCTCCTGCCTTGTGAGTCCTGTGCCTAGAATAAACTTCTCTTTAATTTTGGCCTGATCATCTTTCAAAATTTCTAATTATGCTATCTCTCCCAAGAAATCAGTTTTTGCTCCTGAGTTGGATTTGTATTTCTATAGAAGCTCCTGAAGCACCTCCACCATTGAACTGGTTTGTAAGCTCCTTGAAGGAAAATCCAGTGCTCAAAAATAATGGAAGATAACTCTACATGTCTATACTTGTCATAGATACTTCCGTAATAAAAAATTAGGACATGTCTTGCAACAGGGAATAGATAGTGAACTGAGAAAGGCTGGCAAATCACAGGGTAGAAAAAAAATTGTTATGGCTTTTATTCTGTCCCTGTTTTTAGCTTTTCAGTCCCTACACCAACCTTGAGTTCTGAGCTCAAAGATCCTGTAAAGAACCTAGCTACCTTCAACTTAATTCTGCTTCTATTATTTGACATTTGAAATGTTTTGCTGGGAGGCAGTGTGAAGCTACTGACCTCCATACAAAATTTGATAAAAAGCTTAAAGTGTATAGAGTAATGGTTAAGAGAATTCACAGGGGGGAAATTAAAGAGCACTAATAATGAATCTAAATTAGCAACATTTGATATGTAGAAAGTAGGTGAGGAGGTAGAACCTCTTCTTAGGTAGAGAAAATGAACAGACGAAGAAGACGGAAAACTTTTCTCCCTTTTGTTTCTGCCAATGCTCAGGTCTGTCTTTATAATGAGTGGCTAACGTGACTGCTCAGGCTGAAGAGCAGCTCAAACATCACCCCTTTTTTTTTTTTTTTTTTTTTTTTTTTTTTTTTTTTTTTTTGAGACAGAGTCTCGCTCTGTCGCCCAGGCTGGAGTGCAGTGGCCGGATCTCAGCTCACTGCAAGCTCCGCCTCCCGGGTTTACGCCATTCTCCTGCCTCAGCCTCCCGAGTAGCTGGGACTACAGGCGCCCACCACCTCGCCCGGCTAGTTTTTTTTTTTTGTATTTTTAGTAGAGACGGGGTTTCACCATATTAGCCAGGATGGTCTCGATCTCCTGACCTCGTGATCCGCCCGTCTCAGCCTCCCAAAGTGCTGGGATTACAGGCTTGAGCCACCGCGCCCAGCCTAACATCACCCCTTAACTTGCCCTCTGAGACTCCCAAATCAGAAATCTCTATTCCTGAGAGTTCACATTTTTCCCTGGAGCTGCTACACTCTTAATTTGTTTAACGTATTCCACAGCATTTAACTCAAATCTATATATAGCAAATTGGTTGCCCTAAAAATCAGAAAAGGATATTCTTCCCATATCAAATAGTTATTATATGTAGAAGAGATTCCATGCAATGCCTGGTGTGCAGAAAGCCACATTCTCTAATCTTCATAGCTGGATAGAGAACAGGGTATCACAAAACTATTTTTGTTTTCAGAGTTACTTGATCTTACAGAATTTCATCACAGATCAATTGAGTGATGTCATATGAGTAGTTAACTGTATGTTCTGAGATAGCTTCTAAAACAAAGTATATTAGAAAAAGTAAAAAGTGGTTATTAGAAAAAAATGCATTTGGGTTTTAGGACCCTATTGCTGATTATTATTATTATTATTATTATTTTTTTTTTGAGACGAAGTTTCGCTTTTGTTGTCCAGGCTGGAATGCAATGGCACGATCTCGGCTCACTACAACCTCTGCCTCCCGGGTTCAAGCGATTCTCCTGCCTTAGCCTCCTGAGTAGCCAAGTAGCCACCACACCTGGCTAATTGTTGTAGTTTTGGTAGAGAGGGGGTTTCACCATGTTAGCTAGGTTGGTCTTGAACTCCTGACCTCAGGTTACCCACCCACTTCAGCCTCCAAAAGTGCTGGGATTGCAGGCATAAGCCACCGCGTCTGGCCTTAAAATTTTAAGTTGTCCGTTTCCCTCAGTTTTTTTCTCTCTCCACATAAACTAGGGTATTGTCAAAAGTTCTTATATTGAAATCATAAGTAATTGTATACCACACCCCTTGAAGTGACTCAACATCAAACTGTAGCATGGACGTTGTTTGAATTTGTGAGCTGTGGTACAGAGGTGATTTTTCTTTTAATACTTTATTGGTTACTTTATAAAATATAATTTCTAGGGATCATGTAAAGACTAAACATCATATCAATAGAGAGTTTTTTTTTGAAACTTATGATTCACACATTACTATATTAATAAGATTAAAATAAATAAAAGGACATCAGAACCAGTACACTCTTCTTGTTCAATGACTATTTTGTGGTAATGATAATGATGATAATGAATTATTGGTTCTAATAAGAGAGTGCCTAAAGAAATTAACACTAAATGGATTTAGAGAAACTATAGCTATTTTTCAAAACGAAAAAATTAGAGACCTAGATTAAAGAAATATTTTCATTATGTTTAAACTAAGTTATCTGTAAAACTGAGGTAGTAGTTATGTGGCATGGTCAAGAAACAACAGGAAATTTCGACAATGTGTTTTGTAGTTCTATATTTAACACTTTTTAAAAGGTTGTTCTTTTAGACTCTTTGTCAAAATCATTCATCATCCCTAAGTATATTGTAAACTGATAAACATTAGTCTTGGGTTTTTTTTCTATTTAGGCCGAAGCAATGTCTGTATTCAGGTGAAAAACAACATAAAACATTGCCAGAGGCATGTCTCATCTAACATTTCTGCTTCAAAATGCTCAGAAATATCAGTCGAAATAAAGTTTCTTCTAGCGATATATTTCTCCTCCTACATCATATCCTTATAAGTAAGAAGTGGATGAGATTGTCTGTGCTTAGGCTGATGGAAGCCTTGTAGGAAATTTGGTAAAAGGAGCATAGCCACAGCATTTGTAATTTTTAGGCAGTGACCTAGAGAGTGTGCAAGTACTGGCATTTCATCCAGCTGGCACAGAACTAACCTTCCTTCCATGTACACAGTTGCGAAGTTTATTGGAGAGAAGGTTGGCATATATATCCTGTGAAGCCCTTCACATAAAGGGGAGAACATGGCTTATCCAGAACTAGAGATCTTCAACTCAACCCAAGAACTATGTTAAAGATTTCAAATACAGACAGATGCTGTGTTTGGCAAAAAATGAATTTCCAAAATAGCACTGACATGATTTTTTTTCCTAAAATAAATCACTGAGGACTAAGCAATCTAGTTAAAAACAACACTTTGACTTGATAAATAGGAGTCTCAATAATATTCACTATGCATGATGTATATTTTTAGTTGTACATGAAGAACTTTTTAATTCACATGATCGATTATTGTCTTCTATTTGAAGATGAATATCAAAGTAGAATAATATATTTGTACTTTTCTTTCAAGAAATAATTTATTTAGAAGATAAGGTGCATATTATTTTATTTAGTGAGTAAATAATATCATATATTATATCATAGTTTGAAGCAGAGGAAAAAGCTAGAAAGAGAATGAAGTGAAGTTGAGTAGCTACTCCTGTGTAGTTTGGATTCAGTTGTAGTGTGATGAGATGCCACTCACGAAGAATTTGAAGAGGGACATTTATATTCTACTATATGTGTTTCCATAAGGTCATCATGTAACCCTTCATTAGTGCAAGGAGGGGGCCATTTATGAGGCTATTGCAGGTGAGTAATTATAGTGTTATAAGCCAGTATACAAATGTGTACATAGATTACATATATATTTCCAAATCCGAACCAGTAAGTCCTCATGGCAGCACACATGTGGATGTGAGAGGAGGAAAATAAAAGAAAATATATGAACTGGCTCTCTGGATTGAGATAATGCTACTGTTTACTGAGATGTGGAACCCTAGGGAAAGAACAGATATTTGTTGGTGAAAAGAGACAATAATTACATTTTGATCATGTTTAATGCCAGATATTGATGAGGTTCTTAAATAGATGAAAGTAGACAAAATTTATGTGGAAGCTGGAGGAGACATTTGAACTGGAGATTCATAGCAGGGCATTATCAGCATATAAATGGTAACACCTCAGGGTAAATTGTACAGGAAAGAAAATAGACAGCACGGCCCAGGAAAGTCCAACATTAGAGGTGCAGTAGAGGAGAAAATCCCAGCACGATAGGTAAAAAAGTCAGTTTGCAAGGCAGAATGATAAAAGGAAAAGGTTATATTTAGAAATGCAAGAAAAAAGGATATGGTTAATATCAAATAATAGTAAAGGCATCTGTCTTTTTGTGCTGCTATAACAGAATGCCACAGACTGGCTAATGTATAATAAACAGAAACGTATTGACTTACGGTCCTGAAGGCTGGGAATCCAAGGTTGAGGAGCTGGTGTCTGGTGAGGGGTTTCTTGTGTTGGCCCATGCAGAAGAGCAAAGAGAGGTTGAGAGAGAGAGAAGAGAGCAAAACTAATCTGTTTGTAAGTAATCCACTCCCATGATAACAGCATTAATCCATTCATGAGGGCAGAACCCTCATGACCTAATCATCTCTTAAAGGTCCTACCTTTCAATACTTACACTAACTACGAAGTTGTGGCAATTAAATTTCAGAAGGAGTTTGTGAGCGGGTAGATATTTAAACCATGAAAGCATCCATTTCAAAAACACAGATAGAGTTTTATTTAAAATGTATTTCTTCATTTAGTACTTCTCAGTAGTTTTTGTTTATAGATAAAAGGAAATTCTAATTTTGTTACTAGGTAGAAGTTTTTAAGGTTTTGCCAGCACAGAACCAAATTACCAACACGCCTTGGGGACTAGAATTGCCAAGTTGATGTCATTAACCGGCATTTTTTAAAACTCACTGCTTTTGGAAGTGATCATTTCTTCCTTTAATGGAGATGGTCTTAATGCCCTTATCGAGTGAGAATACAAGCATATATAAAGTAAATACACCCATGATCTAAGCCTCATTTGTAAAGAAACAATTAGTAATGTAACATATTTGGTTTGAAGATACAGAAAATATTCAGTCACAAACAAATCTATTGCTGTTATAAAAGAATTGTTTGACTCATTTATGTAAATCTCTATTATCTTTGCAAAATGCATAAAAAGTTCTACAAAGGCATACCCCAAATTATTAATAAAAAGCACTACTTCATCCATTTGACCTAATTTTTTATTTCACCCTACAAAAGCTCCTAGTAAGTGGCAACGCCTAGTTTTTTATTTTTATTATTTTTTATTATTTTATAAAAATAAATAAATATTTTATTATTTTTATTTCTTTTTCTTGCCTTTTAAGACAGCACTTAAAAGTGAAAAGGGCTTTGAATAACCTGAAGATTTTTTTAAATTTCCAAATTCTGATTTAGTACCTGTGAAATATTGTCTGAAATTCTGTGTTGCTAACAAATTCTAAGGTGATACTATTTTTCTATGTCGTGAGCCACATTTTATATAGAAATGATTTTCAAAATTTGCTACCTCTGAGCAGCTTATGGGACAGCTGTAATTAGCTTTAAGAACCACAATATATACACATATATACATAACTTGGTTTATGCATTTGTCATCCATTTCTGTATAACAAATTATCCCAGGCCTTATTGACTTAAAGCAATAAACACTTATCTCACAGTTTCTGTGATTCAAAAATTCAGAAATGGTGCGGTCAGGTAGTTCTAGCTCAAGGAATTTCACGAGTTTGCAGGCAGGATGGTTAGGGGTGCAACCATATAAAGGCTTAACTGGGGCTGCAGGATCTGCCTCCAATGTGTATTACTCACATGTCTTGCAAGAGGCCTCAGTTCCTCATCAGGTAGGCCTGCCTATATGGCTAGTGTCTTTACAACACAGCAACTAGCTTTTCTCAGAGCAGGCAGTTCAAGAGACTGTAGGGTAACACCCCCATTCCCAAATTGAGACAACTAAAATTATCCTTAAATATTTTCAAATGTTCCTGGGGCAGAGGGAAATCACCTGCTATTGAGAAGCACTGGATTACACAGTGGTATAGATAGTAACAGTTGCAAATCCCTGGTGGCCACTCCAAAATGGGGGCTGGTTACCTCATTACATAAAGCAGATAATCAAAAGTTGTTTTACTTGTTGACAAATTTATATCAATGCTCTTTTAAAGAATGAAGTTAACTATTACATCTAAAAAGGATTTGATGCACACATGGCTTTAATAATTAAGTATAGAAGTGGTAATTTTATTATGCATGTATAAGGCCTTATGCTATTAACATTATCACTAATCTGTTATTACATAAAAAAACTCTGTAATTCCCATATAGAATGCTTAGCAGAAATCTGTTTATTATGGTTTATATCTTGTGTGATTTGTTCTTAAATTCAAAAGGCCAAAGACCAGAGCACATCTTCTGAATTGAAGCAACATGAGTCACACACACACACATACACACACACACACACTTACACACTTCAGTGTGCTGGTGCTCACAACGAATGAAAGAGTTCACTGCAGGATACAAGAGTCATGCCTTTTTTCATTTAACATAGATTAGCCTAAAATATAACAAGCTTTGTGCCAAATTCTGAGACTGCTCCAAATTTTTAGGATTGCTGACATGATAAAGTGATGCTCAAAATATCTTCCTTGCATCAAGCATTCCCAAATAGCTGGGAGATGAAATATTTTTAATGATTCTAAAATAATTAAATTTAAAAGGTTTTGAAGAATGATAAAACAATGTTTTGGGTAGTGAAGACAGCAACCTGAGAGCACTGGGGTATAAATCTGCTGATTTGCTACCTTACATTTCCTGAAAGGTATTTTTCCGTTATCCAAATCTTATTGATTCTTCAAATCTCATCTCTAGCTACAGCTATTCCAGGAAGAATTCTGAAACTTTCTGTTTATCATCTTTGAGATCCAAAATTAGAAATTATTGGGCAATAAGACTGTGTTCCTCCTATGGCCATGCATCTAGATAGGTATGTAATATCTTTTGGATGTGATTATGATTTATTTGACAGCAAGAATGACATTTTTTATGCCATTTGATTTGTTAGCTTTGTAGGTTTTCGAAGACATCTATTAACTGAACTTTCCCATTGCTATGGTCTGAATGTTTATGCTCCTCAAAAATACATATTTTGTTATCCTCACCCACAATGTGATGGTATTAGAAGGTGGGTCTTTGAGAGGTAATTAGATCATGGGGGCAGAGCACTCATGAGTGGGACTAGTGCTTTTATAAAAAAGACCCAAGAGATGTCCCTCACCCCTTCCACCATGTGAGGACACAACAAGAAATCACCATCTGTGAGCCAGAAAGTGGGCATTCACCAGACACCAAATCTTTCAGTACCTTGATCTGGGACTTCCCAGTCTCTGAAACTGTGAGCAATAAATTTCTATTGTTTATAAACTACTCAATTGATTGACATTTTTTATGGAAGCCCAAATAGAATAAGACACAAAGTGACTAAACCTTTTTCTATAATTATTTCTGATCATTATACAATCATGATACAAATTTTGTGTCAGCTGAATCATATACAAATTGGGTAACCCTTTTTAAGAAAAATAATACAACATTGGAAATACTTAATGAGATCCAACAATACGAACACAACCCTAAGGCTCCATCCAGGGCATTAAAAGGAGTCCCTATTAAAAGGAGTCCCTATAAGTGAATTAAACTTAGCAGAACCACAGTTTAATCTAAATAATAATAAAATAACTTGTTCCATTGAAACCTTGAGAGTGAAATATAAATAAGTACATGAAAGAGGCTAAGAAAAGGGCCTGGAACACAGTCAACGCTCAATGAATTATTAGTTATTCATGGCTTTTGACAGTAGGCAAATGGGAGAATTGGAAAGTTTTTGTTTGTTTCCCAAAGAAACATACCCAGATTCCTCTGTTTCAGAATTAAGCAATTTAATAAAGGAAGAGGATATTCAAACCACATCTCTGCCATGGATTCCATATTAGAATGCATTAATTTATCCTGTTTGTGGATTTGCCAAAGACATGAAAGCAATCACATACTAATTAAAGCATTTTAGAATGACACAGATTCACTCATTTTGTGAGTCCCCAAAGTGCCCTGCAAACTTCTTTCATACAGGGATCATTTCACCACTGAAATGAGGCCATTTCCAGGGCTGATAGCAGCAGCCAAACAGACAATCTGCACAGAACATATGGCACAACGGTGGGGAGAGGAATGATTTTGGTGAAGAAGAGCAGATCAATTCTCACACTTGTTAAATATATTTTGCATGTCTTTAAGACTTATTCGTAGCCAAAATAACATGAAATATCAAGGCTATATCTACCCAGATCAATAAGCAACACAGCTTGGAGTTCCACATGGCATATATGAAAATCATCATCTAATATTGAAATGATGTCTTCTGGAAGGTTTATCATTTCAAGATGGATATGTTCAAGAAGGTATCCCTTATATCTACTTTCAGAAGTTCAGACTGCCTTCAAAGCAAGGTGAACTCCTCTGTATAAACGTGGATACAACATTATTTTCATTGGTCCCAATGTACTGTACCAAGAAATTCTTTGCCAGCGTGTCTGCATCTTTTCAGTGCAAAATGACAAAGGTAATAATATAACTTTCAAGTTATGTCAAGACATCAGTGTGGTAATGGTAAAACTTGAAGGTGATCTCATTCAAGTTGAAGGATATTGTGCAGCATACTAGAGTACAGCACACCCTAATAGGAGAATTCACTTACTTTGAAGTGAATTGAGGTGTTTTTCTCTCCCCATAAATTTATGTTTGGATGTGAATCAGTAATCATACTGGCAGCCGCAGTATGCATTTGTTATGGGAATCTTCAATGTCATGCATTATCTGATTTGTATCCTCAAATAGTTTCAAATAAAAGTTGTCTGCTGCTTTCTGGTAGAGTGCCAAGCGAATGAATACTCGTTTGATTTGCTATCTGTACATATAGTTTTACATCTTCTATAATTAACCTGTCAATCCAGTGTCTCCTGAAAAACTGCTGCCAGATATTGTGGAGTGTATTAAAAGCTAAAAATTCAGGTAGCAATATTGGTATTTCTTTCATACCTGTACCCTAATTTTTCTTAATAGACTAAGACCAATTTAATATTATGTGTCTTGTTTAATTTCCCACCTGAGCTATCATTTCACATCCTAGAAAAATAAAATAAAACCTATTCTATTATAAAATTCATGAAAATAAACAATCAAACTTTAGTAGGGAGGAATGTATTGAAAAGAAAATGAGGTGCAACTTTCTATTAACTTAGACTGAACACAGAATTCATATATTAACCTGTTCTCAACTGCAAAATTACTGTTATCAAATATTATATTTATAATGAGGATAATGTATCCAGTTAATTAAGCTTTCTGTTTTAAATAACAGTATTTATTAAATGCAAGTACTTCAGTGTTTGAGCTTCTTAACATGAATAGCAGGTTAAAATAACACGAATGTTCATTAAGCTTTTATTGGAAACTATCATTAGAGAATCTACATTGTGTAGGTTACATAAGGAAGAGTCTGAGCAACTACTTTGTGACATTCAAAAAATTTACCTAAATTTCCTGAGTCTCTGTTTTTATGGAGGAAAGCATAAATTTGCTTGTTTACCAGTTGTGATAAACTCTACATGGCAGGTGACTTAGAAGCAGTGACCTAGCTGAAATGGGAGGCTAGAGGCTTGGTAAAGTTTTTACTTAGATTTTATGTGTGTATTTTGAATTTGTTATACAACTAATGAGGAAAAGCAATTGAATCTTCTTTACAATCCCTAATTTGTAAGAAGACAAAATTTGGCAATATATCTCACAGAGATTTTTTGATGGTAAAACATGACTTTCCATAAATTTAAATGATTTGCATATTTAACTGGTATCATTGTGAGTTTTCTGACCTAAGTCAGTTCAAATGAATTTATGGATGTGCTATGTATGCATCACAAAGCTTGCCAAAAATGGAATAGACTATAGAAGCATAACTCTCCATTTTGGTTATGGGAAAAATTTGCATTTACCAATCAGTTGATGCAAGATTGCAGAGATATGATAATTGAGAGGACTGATAAACCTGCACAGATAACTGACATTTAAGATTGTAATCAAAATAAAGGAATGAAGTATAGTATAAGAGCAAAACCTCAGGCAAGTATCTCGGACCCACGAAACCCACCAAGTTCAGCTCTTCCTGGTCCTTTCTAAGTTTCACAGGAAGTGTTTCATCACTGGATTATGAACTATCAAGAAGTACAGAAGCATATTCATTTCAAGAAAGCTGCAGCCAAAGTGTTTAGGTTTTTTGTTACTGTTGTTGTTTTAATGCACCACTGCTTATGAAGTCAAACTAGGTTGCCAGATATAACCCATCCATCTACACATCTCCAAACCATGGCCCTGGGTTCTGCAAGAGGACTTTTAAGCTTTAAAGAAGAACATATTAAAAATCACTAGCTAGCTCATTTCATCTTTATGACAGACACAAGTCTATAACTAACTTCCAGGTAAACCCAGAAACAATCACAGGGCTATCCTTTCAGAGTTCATGAATCAGATATTTTTCTGGCTACGAAGACATAGACATTCATGAGTACATTAGATTTTAAAAAATTATTAGAATTTAAACTAAGGGCCAGGCACAGTGGCTCACGCCTGTAATCCCAGCACTTTAGGAGGCTGAGGTGGGCGGACCACTTGAGGTCAGGAGTTCCAGACCAGCCTGGCTAACTTGACGAAACCCCATCTCTACTAAAAATACAAAAAAAAAAAAAAATCAGTCAAGCATGGTGGCATCTGTCTGTAATCCCAGCTACTCAGAAAGCTGAGGCAGGATGGCTTGAACCTGGGAGGCGGAGGTTGCAGTGAGCCAAGATGGCGCCATTTGCACTGCAGCTTGGGCTACAAGAGCGAAACTTCGTCTCAAAAAATAATAATAATAATTGATTAATTAAAATTAGGACTAGACTAGTAAAAAATCAATGGTACTTTGATTAATATTGCCTTGGTAATAACACTGGTGCTTTTGATTCAAGATCATGTACCTTGAATATACGGTCATTTTTAATGAATTATGTATAAGCAAATGCTTTATCTAAAATTTTAGCTGACTCAGTTGTCATCAAATTTGAGTCCCAGAGTGGATTAACCTCTAGCAATGTGTCCGTTAAAGAATCATGTTTTCCCTCTCATTCTGTCATCAAGGAAAGCTAACTAATGTTTAGGCTAGTAATAGATTATTGAGAATCAGGCATGCAGGTTATATTCACCAGCTATAATTTATGTCTTCGAGCTTATCCAGAATTCCCAGGGGTAAAGACATCTCTGAAGCCTCCAAAGACAACTGCGAGTTATCTGCAGAATTGTTTTAGTGTCTTCTGAGACACCTACATTTGTTGATGTACTATGTAGATTTTGAGATCATATTATTTTGACCTCGAGCTTTCGTTTATTTTTCAAAAAATAAATGTGGGTGGGTTTTTTGTTCGTTTGTTTGTTTTTGAGTGGGGGCCTCACTCTGTTACCCAAACTGGAGTGCAGTGGTGCAATCATGGCTCACTGCCACCTCAAACTCCTGGGCTCAAGCGATTCTTCCTCAGCAACCCCAATAGGTGGGACAACGGGCACATGCCACTATGCCTGGCTTTTTACAATTTTTTTTAGAGATAAGATCTCGCTATGTTGCTCAGTCTGGTCTGGAACTCTCAGTCTCAAGCTGTCCTCCCACCTTGGCCTTCCAAAGCACTTGGGATTATGGGTGTGAGCCACTCTGCCCCCACAAAAAAAAGTTTTTTCTTTGTTTTTTGAGTCAGAGTCTCACTTCTTTACCCAGGCTGGGGTACAGTGTTACAATCTCGACCCACTGCAACCTCCACCTCCCAGGTTCAAGCAATTGTTCTGCCTCAGCTAATCCAGTAGGTGGGATTACAGGCACATGCCACCATGCCTGGCTAATTTTTGTATTTTTAGTAAAGACAGGGTTTCATCATAATGGCCAGACTGCTCTCAAACTCCTGACCTCAAGTGATCTGCCTGCCTCACCCTCTCAAAGTGCTGAGATTACAGATGTGAGCCACTGCGCCAGGCCAACATATGTGTTCTTAATAAAAGCTTTTAAAAATGCACGAACAAGTATCAATTAGAATTGCCAAGGGGCTTCTTACGAATATTTTAGCATAAAAATTTCTATTGGCATCTCCAAAGTTGCTTCTAATAAAAATGCAATATAAACAAAGCAGCTTTAAGACAAATTTCCTTTTCAAGTAGGTTGTTGCTCCCAGGAAACTCCAAATATAAATTCTGAAGTCTTCAGTGAGAGCTTGGTTTTCTTATCTGAATTAATAATATTTCATTCAATAAATATTGTTGAGTGCTTCCTAAACATGAGTCTTTGAGGTCAGCTCTTGCAGAGATAAAAGTGATAAGCAAAGCATAGTCCCTGACCACAAAAAGCTAACAATACAACAAGGAAGATAAACAATACAAAAATAGCCATAATAGAAGCTAGAGTGAGAAAGCTGCTATATCAGAGATTCTGATAAACTATGGTAATGGTTCAAATAAAAGAAACAGAGTTTAATGTTGGCCAGTCATATGAGCATAGCACAACAGACAGCCAAGAAAAATGTATAAGGAGTAATTCATTTCGAGTAATTGGAAGACTAATGACCTCATTTCCAGATCCATTTATATGTTCTTACTTCCACTGATGCAATATGATTTAGACATTTAGGTAACATTCATTAGCATCAAACAAAATCAGATTTTACATTTGTCAGGTTTATTTAATCCATGGAGATGACGAAATCAAACAAAATGAACCCAGTGTGAATTTTTAGTTTAAAATATCTTTCATTGTAGAATAAGACACAAAAATGCACTTAAGGTAGTCATTTCCTCATGATATTTTTGCAATATTTTAATTAATCTTTTTATGAAAATAGAAATATTATATGCTCCTTTTTATAGTTAAACATACATTGATGATATCAAAAAAATGTGGTTTTAATGATCTTGACTATAATTTTTTCTTGTGTTTTCTTGTGTTTTCATCTTTAAGGAAAATGAGAATTTTATATAAACAATGAGTTTTATCAATAAAAATATTTGAAAGCATAGTTATGGGAAAGTACATTTTATTTAGAAATTTTATTGAAGATAAAATATATGCATGTATCATGTTTAATTCAATAATTTTTCACAAATTGAACAATACCATGAACATGTATCATGGTCAAGAAACAAAATATCAATTTCCCAAAAGTCTCTTCTTCTATCCTTTTGCAGTTACTATCCCACATGGCTCAAGGATAAATACTATTCTGACCTCTAATGATATAGATTAAATTTGCTGAATTCAACCTTATACATATTATTGAGTAGTATATGTTTGTATTCAGCTTTCCTTACTCAAAGCTTTGCTTATGAAACTAAATTATATTGTTCTATGTAGTTTTTATACATTCTGTCTCACTGCCACATATTGTTTTATTGTGTGAACATATAGCAATATTTATATTCATTTTACTGTCTTTGAATTTTCCAATTTATGCCTATTTCAAATAGTACTGTTACTAAGATTCAAAAAGATGTTTTTAGGCATACACACACACACACACACACACACACACACACACACACGGTAAACTGAGGACTAGAATTTCTAAGTCATACAGTGTGCATTTATTTAATTTTAGTAGATAACGCCAAACATTTCGAAGTTGATCATCACAATTCACACTCCTGAGAGCAGACTGTGAGAAACCAGGATGCAACATATGTGCACCAAAGCTGCTTCATTTTACCCACTCTGGTTGTTACATTTAACTAAAAAAAAAAATTACCACCAATTAATTATATATTATTTTAGAAGTATTTTTGCCTTATCAATTTGTTGATAAAATTCTGCCAGATTTCTCAGGTATCCAGGGGATATCTATTGTATCAACTTATAATAGAGATTTTAAAAAAATATTTTAATCTAAATTACATCGATGTTACCTATTTTAAATTTTAATTTTTCTGTCATATTTCTAGAACTTATTGACTTCTTAAATAACTTTTTTTGGCAGTATCATTCATAAATTGTTACCAATCTATTTTATTTTATTATAGCAAAGTGTTTACGTAATTATGAAGGAAATGCATGCTTAATGTTACAGTTTTCTAATAATAAAGAAAATAATTGTCTATGAAAATTGTAGTGGGTTTTCTCCTAGTCATTATGATAACTTATGTTTTTAACAAACTGATAAATTCAGAAGATTATAAAAAGAAATTTTAAGGAATTACTTAACATTTTATAATCAAGAAATATGAAGCAGAAATAGTACTAATGATTTCTTGAATTTCCATAATAATTTACAATTCAGCACAGGTTATTATTTATACTCATAATACATTTATATTAAAATACGTATTGGACCAGGCGCGGTGGCTCACGCCTGTAATCCCATCACTTTGGGAGGCCGAGGCGGGTGGATCACGAGAACAGGAGATCGAGACCATCCTGGCTAACACCATGAAACCCCATCTGTACTAAAAGTACAAAAAAGTAGCCGGGCATGGTGGTGGGCACCTGTAGTCCCAGCTACTCGGGAGGCTGAGGCAGGAGAATGGCGTGAACCCAGGAGGCGGAGCTTGCAGTGAGCCGAGATCGCGCCACTACACTCCAGCCTGGGGGACAGAGCAAGGCTCTGTCTCAAACAAAACAAAACAAAACAAAACAAAACAAAACAACAAAAAAAAAACTTATTGGAATACAAATTTTTGGAAGAGGCAGTTAGAGCAAGGAACAAAACATGGAACAAAATTCATTCTATTGCACTTACTTAAATTGTTGACTTTTATTATTTGCTATGAAATTCATCCTTTTATTAAACCATCTCACTATATAAAACTTCACTATTTATTATATTTTGTATTTTATAATTCATTTTATTTTGGTAAGATATATATATTGTTGTTTGCTTGTTTGTTTCAAAATGTTATCATGAAGTTGAGAAATAAATTTTTATATAGCTAAGAGACAGTAAAGATAGATGATAGAGAGATGGATAGCTAGATAGATATTCAATGATTGCTTGCCTGCAGTGTAAAAAATAACCTGAAAAATACACATGACCCGATCTAATATATAAAATGAGAATCTTCTGACAAAAAGTTACACATGAAATAAATTGCTCAGAGTAAATGTTGAAAGTGACTTCCCCCAGCCCCACAAAAAGACTGCACTGCTGTGACATGAGTAGTAGGTAAAATAAAGCCATCAATCTGCCATACGCCTTCCTCTTTTATTGTTTTGTGACCTCAGACAGGGAAGTTTCAAAAGGCATTATTTGATCGCACTCTTGGGAGCCTTCCATTTTCACCTAGTGAACTACTTGATCATTTTCCGGGCAAAGAGAAGACAAACAAAGAGATGTTTGAACAAAAACAAAGCTACTGGGCTATAACTAGAACTACTTGTATGAGCTTGAGGTAGTAAGGGCTAGAAGTAGTTTCTTTCATTAAATGTTTAATTTTAAAATCATCTCTTTCTCTTTTATTTTTGGGAATCATATATCTGAGACAAATGTTGTTAACGGAAATGGGGTCCAGATTCAGACCCCAAAAGAGGGTTCTTGGATCTCTCACAAGAAAGAATTTAAGGTGAATCCATAATGTCAAAGCAAGTTTATTTAGAAAGTAAAGAAATAAAGAATGGCTACTCCATAGACAGGGCAGCTCTGAGGACTGCTGGTTGCTTATTTTTATGGTTATTTTACATGCTGAACAAGGGATGGATTATTCATGCCTCCCCTTTTTAGATCATATAGGATAACTTCCTGATGTTGCCATGGCATTTCTAAACTGTCATGGCACTGGTGGGAGTGCAGCAGTGAGGATGGCCAGAGGTCACTCTCATGGCCATCTTGGTTTTGGTGGGTTGTAACCGGCTTCTTTACTGCAACCTGTTTTATCAGCAAGGTCTTTATGAACTGTATCTTGTGCTGACCTTCTATCTCATCTGTGACTAGGAATGCCCCAACCCGCTAGGAATGTAGCCCAGCATGTCTCAGCCTTATTTTACCAAGCCCCTACTCCAGATGAATACTCTGATTCAAATGTCTCTGACAATATGACCAATTATTAATCATTGATTATTTACATGTTTTAACATATTTGAAGGCTAATAGCACCACGACTGTGGTCCAAGTTACAAATCAATTGTTTTTAAAGTTTTAATAAAATATCAATCAACATACTCAATAAAATATGAAATAATCAAATAATATTGATTGATTGATATTTTATTGTTTTAGAGGAATGTCTAAGCCCATGAGTCTATAAAGAGTTAGAGAGGTGTGGATTAAAAAATGTGCTTTTCCTCATCCCACCATTTTCTGGTCCTACCTAATCTAATTACCTATATGATTTTAGCTCAAATATAATTTCTTCAGGGAACATTCTTTAACCCTACATTAACTCAAATTTATATGCAAATACCATCTCACTTATTGTCTTTTCTTTATACTTTTTCATAATTAAAAATGTATAATTTAAATAAATGTTTGACTATTATCTTTCTTACCAAATGGTTAACTGTATATAGAGAGAGCGAGCTTACTCTCCAATATACTATAAATGCTGAACATAGTGAGTCGCATATAGGAAATAATCAATATATATTTGTTGAATGAATATATCTCCTTGTTTATGTTTCTACAATGACAGTGGAAGATAGATATATTTTATTTTTGTAAAATATCCAGTGCTGGAAAAAATCCCATTTATCATAATTATGTCTCACATTTGCAACATCCTTTCATCGTAAAAAGCATTTTCATATTTCCCTTAAACGTGAGAATTCTCAGAAAGGCTGTGGTGGGATCTTAACAAAATGGGGGTCTCTCAGTGTAACAAGACTCAAACTGTTGATCAAGATTGTGTCATAGAGAAAATGTCTTAAAATAATATTAATTAAATTAAAATTTTTATTAGTAAAATCAAAACTTTGGTCAATAAAATGAATTAAAATTAAGTGATACAGAATAATCGGGAAATTATAAGAAAAGAGTTCATACTGAAAACATAGGTAGCATTTAGTCAAATTAGGCTACTTGTTTACACATGAATCAAGAGAGTAAAAAGTGTATAAAATATGCATTTATTTTGACAAGGTGAGTCTTCCAAAAGATTTTCTTTGAAATAACACCAGTCTAACCAATAGTAGAGCTCAATTAGCTTTTCTTCTATCTGTATTTCCAGTTTATCTAACCAGCTCAGCAAGAAAGCCCTAGATTACTTTGTGTAAGCTGAGAAGTTAATAATATACAGAATAAACAAGGCTTTTAATAATTAACTGAATTATGTAATCTCTTGTCAAGTATAACCTAAATGTCTTTCATAAACTCATGAAAAAAGTATAATCTAGTTCACTATTATAGTTTTTCCTGGTTTTGAGTTCAAGTAAAAGCAACTCTGGTAGCAGTTTTCAGCTTGTAATTTTGATCAAGATTTTTTTGCAAAATCTCTACCGATTTTTTTTTTTTTTTTTGCAAAAATCAGTAGTTCTCTATTTTCTGAAAAGAATTTGTAAAGAAATAAGAAAATAGAGAAATATTAAAATACTTTTTTATGAAAATAAGAAATAGCTAACCCCAAGACACCAAATTTGGTAAAAAGGTAACTATGTTCCAGTGAAGCAAAGTTTTAGCACCCACACTAAATGGTAATGTGTTGGGGTTCAATCAGGCTGGTGGGAAAAGCATTAGAGCTAGTTATAGATTCCAATCTTCTTGGAAGGCTGAGAAGCCGAGAAGTTCACATAACTTCGGTAATAGATATTGTTGAAGACAATCTGATATTTACCTTTAGTTAAACAAATTTAAGTAGTAATAAAGGAAGGCAGAGTAGTTTACCTAGCTTGCTTGTTTACTCATATGATCTTAAAACTAACCTTTGATGTACCGTGGGTGCTTAAGTGCTTTTTCCTTGGGAAGTCCGCAATGTCAATTACCCTCTAATAGTGTTGACTCAAGGTTTTGTTAATTAATCTTACTGAATAAATGTGAGTCTGACTAGCCGATCAAAGCCAAATTGCAACTGTTTACAGAACTCAGCAGGGAGTGTGCAAGCAGCTCAGACCCTCAGCTGGACTGGGAAAGCAGAAAATCTGCATGTCAGTGTACTTTATTTATCCATCGCCGAATCAGGAGTCTGCAAGGGAGAGACTCCCCACAGCCGGGGCCCGCTCGAGAGGAGCGCTGCCACAGTAATGTGACTAAGAAGCTTACACAGAGACTCAAAAAGCCATACCGTCAGGATGAGGAACAAAGTCTATATTGCCCATCCTAAATTTTTTTGCCATTGTGAAAAGGAGATACAGATAATGATAGCAGGAGAGAGCCTGGCTCTGATACTGAAAATGAAAGGAAGTAAGGTTAATGATGAATCAAATGGCAAATTCCTATCTGGAAGACGCATTCTTACAGTGGTGGGGGAGGAAATCAGTCTCATTTACTTATGAAAATAAACTCACAGTTTTATTTTTCCTGAAGACCAAATTCAAGTTCAGAATGAAGGCTAATCATACACACAGAACCTAGGATCGTAAGAATAGTTCAACGTCTCCTGAAACAATCCTTCACAAATCCTTGAAAGATCTTGCTTTAAACTGATGGTCTTGTAAATTATCACTGCCAATTATAATGAATACTTACAAAAAGAAATAGCTCATGATGTAAACAACTATGCTACTTAAATAAAGAGAATAATAAAAATTGATCAGTTAGTATTCAGTTTTGGAACAAGGACCTAAAAAGTAATGACCTAAGATCAAAATAAATTTCTGTAGCATTAACAAATTTGGAGGTTAGCACACAGATCATTTAGACTATATATTTTATACTATGTTTTTATTGTATCTTTTCTATGTTTAGATACATTTAGATATATGACATGGCTTCGCTGTGTCCCCCCCAAATTTCATCTTGAATTCTAGTTCCCATAATCTCCACATGTGGTGGGAGAGACCAAGTGGCAGGTAATTAAATCATGAGGGCGGTTACTCTCATGCTGTTCTTGTGATAGTGAGTTCTCACCAGAAGTTCTGGTTTTATAAAAAGATTACCTTTCCAACTTTTGCTCAAAATCTCACCCTATGAAGAAAGACATGTTTGTTTGTCCTCTAGCATGATTGTGTTTCCTGAAGCCTCACAGTCATACTGAGCTGTAAGTCAGTTAAACCTCTTTCCTTTATAAATTGCCCATTCTCAGGTATGTCCTTATAGCAACACGAGAATGCGCCAATAAAATATATAAATACCATGATTTTACAGTTTGCATACACAGGATAATTGCAGAGACTCCAGTAATATGTCATTGTATAACTGGAGAACCTATAAAAACTTCAGGTAAGAAGCAGAATAGGCCAGGCACAGTGGCTCACACCTGTAATCCCAGTGTGTCTGGAATTGGTGGGTTCTTGATCTGGCTAACTTCAGGAATGAAGCCATGGACCCTCGCCCTCAGTGTCACAGTTCTTAAAGATTGTGTGTCCTGATTTTGTTCCTCCAGATGTTCAGATGTGTCCAGAGTTTCTTCCTTCTGGTGGGTTCGTGGTCTCATTGACTTCAGGAGTGAAGCTGCAGACCTTCATGGTGAGCGTTACAGCTCATAAAAGCAGTGCTGACCCAAAGAGTGAGCAGCAGCAAGATTTACTGCAAAAAATGAATGAACAATGTTTCCACAGTGTGGGGGTTGCCCCTGATGGCTGGGCAGCCTGCTTTTATTCCCTTATCTGGCCCCACCCACATCCTGCTGATTGGTCCATTTTACAGAGTGCTGATTGGTCTGCTTTACAGAGAGCTGATTGGTACAATTTTACAGAGCACTGATCAGTGTGTTTACAAACCTTTAGTTAGACACAGAGCGCTGATTGGTGCATTTACAATCCTTTAGCTAGACAAAAAAGTTCTACAAGTCCCCACCAGCTAGACACAGAGTAGACATAGAGCACTGACTAGTGCCTTTAGGAACCTTTAGCTAGACACAGAGCACTGATTGGTGCATTTACAATCCTACAGCTAGACACAAAAGTTCTCCAGTCCCCACCAGATTAGCTAGATAGGGAGTGCTGATTGGTGCATCCACAAACCCGGAGCTAGACACAGAGTGCTGATTGGTGCATATACAATCCTCCAGCTAGACTTAAAAGTTCTCCAAGTCCCCACCTGACTCAGAAACCCAGCTGGCTTCCCCTAGTGGATCCGCTCAGGCCGGGGCGGAGCTGCCTGCCAGTTTGGCACTGTGCACCCTCACTCTTCAGCCCTTGGGCAGTCAATGAGACTCTGAGACCAGGAGCAGGGGGTGGTGCCCATTGGGAAGGCTCTGGTCCCACAGGAGCCGCCCACCAGGGCGGGTGGGCAGCAGGTCCCGAGCCCTGCCCCTCCCAGAGGCGGCTGAGGTCCACAGAGAATTAAAGCAGCACCAACGGGCCGGCAGTGCTGGGGCACCCGGGCAAACCTCAGCAGCTGCTGGCACAGGTGCTAAGCCCCTCACTGCCTGGGGCGCTCTGAGTGTGGCCGGCGGAGCCCGCGCCCACCCGCAAGTCAGGCTGGCCCAAGAGCGCTGCGGGCAGCCCCAGTTCCCGCCCTCGTCTGTCCCTCCACATCCACCTGCCAGCAGAGGGAGCCTGCTCCAGGCATGGACCAGCCCCAGAGAGGGGCCCCCACAGCACAGCGGGGGGCTGAAGGGCTCCTCCATCACAGCCAGATTGGATGCCCAGGCCCAGGAGGCACCCAGAGCAAGGGAGGGCTGCTAGCACATTGTCGCCTCTCAACAGCTCTTTGAGATGCCAAGGTGACCAGATCACCTGAGGTCAGGAGATCAAGACCAGCCTGACCAACATGATTAAACCCCATGTCTACCAAAAATTCAAAAATTAGCCATGTGTGGTGGCATGCGCCTGTAATCCCAGCTAATCCCAGCTATTCGGGAGGCTGGGACATGAGAACTGCTTGAACCTGGGAGGTGGAGGTTGAAGTGAGCTGAAATCATGCCATTGCACTCCAACCTGAGCAACAAGAGCAAAACTCCGTCGCGCGCAAAAAAAAAAAAAAAAAAAAAAAAAAAAAAAAAAAAAAAGAGAGAGAGAGAGAGAGAAGTAGAATAAATATTTGTAGGTGTAACCCAAAATAAAGGCTTCCTTTAATAAAGACGATCTGAATGCACAAGGATACAGAAGAGTCAACCCTAAGCCAGCAAAGGTAATTGGCTTCAAAGACATATAAACAGAAAACTTGTACTGCAAGGCAAGAATACTATTTTACTTACAAAGAATAAAAAGAATGAAAACTGATCTGACACTGCTCTAGAACAATGGCCAAAGCTAAAGAGAGTGGAACATTTTATTTTAATTTCTCAAGGAGAAGAGAAAATTCACCCAAGAATTTTATACATTAACAAATATAGTCATGTAATGCATTATAATGTTTCAGTCACCAACAGAACATAAATACAACAGTGGGCCCACACAATTATAATGGAGCTGAAAAGTACTCATTATCCTATGATATCCTAGCCATTTTACCATAATAGCACAATGCATTATTCATGTGCTTGTGGTGATGTTAGTGCAAACTTATTGTACTGGCAGTCATATAAAATGATAGTACATACAATTATGTACAGTTGACTATATTACTGGTTTACACAGTTTCTATACTATACTTTCATCATTATTTCAGACTTTACACCTACTTACAAAAAAAAAAAAAGTTAACTGTCAAAGAGCCTCAGGTAGTCCTTCAGGAGGTATTCCAGAAGAAAGCATTGTTATCATAGGAAATGACCCCTTCGTGCAAGTTATTTCCCTTGAAGACCTTCCAGTGGGAGAAGATGTGGAGGTGGGAGCCAATAATATCGATTATACTGACTCCATGTAGGCCTAGACTAACATGTGTGTCGTGTCTTAGATTTTAAGGAAAAATTTTGAATCTTTAAACAAATTAAAAATGGGAAAAGTACTTACAGAAGAATATACACAAAATTTTGTGTGGTTGTACAAATGCTAAGGTTATTACAAAAGAGTTAAAAAGTTAAAAAAGTAAAACTCTAAAGTTAGGGACTCTAAAGTAAAAAATGTTACAGTAAGCTAAGATTAATTTATTATTCAAAAATAATTTTAAAAATACATTTAGTGTAGCCAAAGTGTACAGTGTTTGTAAAGTCCACATAGTGTACAGTAATGTCTTAGGCCTTCACATTCACTCAGCACTCACTCACTGACTCACCCAAAGTAACTTCTAGTCCCACAAGCTCCATTCATAAGTGCCCTATGCTTATGTACTATTTTTTATCTTTTATACTATACTTTTGCTGTATCTTTTCTATGTTTAGATAAATTTACATATACAGATACCATGATTTTACAGTTTGAATACACTATTTAGTACAATAACATGCTATACAGGTCTATTGCCTAGGAACAATAGGCTCTACTATATAATCCAGGTGTGTAGTCGGCTGGACCATCTGCATTTGTGTAATTGCACTCTCTATCTGAACAAAGAAAATCACCTACCAATGCTTTTCCTAGAATGTATCCTCATCATCATGTGATGCATAACTGTACACAAAAGCAACAGAAAATAGTTTTCACTCTGCTAAGAACATAGAACCATTATTCCCAATAAACTTTTAGTGAAACTCCTAGAAGAACCAAGCCAAGCAAGATGTAACTTAAAAAATCAACAAAATGGTTGAGTGCAGTGGCTCACACCTATAATCATGGTGCTTTGGGATGCCGAGATGGGTGGAGGGCTTAAACCCAGGAGTCTGAGACCAGACAGGACAAGGGCAACGTTGCAAACCCTATCTCCACAAAAAATACAAAAACTTAGCCAGGCATGGTGGCATGCACCTGTAGTCCCAGCTACCTGGAAAGCTGAGGTGGTAGGATCACCTGAGCCCGAGTGGATGAGGCTGTAGTGAGCTGTAAGCACACCACTGCACTCCAGCCTGGGTGACAGAGTGAGACACTGCTTCAAAAGAAAAAAACAAAAAAACCAAGAACAAAAGACTGGCTGTGGCCAGGTGCAGTGGTTCACACCTGTAATCCCAGCATTTTGAGAGGCCAAGGCAGGCAGATCACCTGAGATAAGGAGTTTGAGACCAGCCTGCCTGGCCAACATGGAGAAACCCTATCTCTACTAAAACTAAATTAGCCAGGCGTGGTGGCAGGGACCTGAAATCCCAGCTACTTGGGAGGCTGAGGTAGGAGAATCACTTGAACCTGGGAGGTGGAGGCTGTAGTGAGCTGAGATCATGCCACTCACTCCATCCTGGACGACAGAGCAAGACTCGGTCTCAAAAAAAAAAAAAAAAAAAGATAGAAAGAAAGAAAAAAGACTGCTTGTAAGTAGGCAGTTTACTTAAGGAGCAAGACAAAAACGCTGTGATTTTGTTTGCAGAATACAACATAAGAGGTATATTCTCAGACGAAATAAAATGATATAACAAAAAAATTGGGAGGGGAGAGAAAGAATAATATGAGAAGTAGAGAAAAAAACTTATTCTACTTTTTGCTTTTTGCTTGTCTGTGTTTCTGGAATCTGTGGCTGGTCATTAATGAATTTTGGGAATCCTCATTCTGTTTCCAAAATATCAGGAGTTTGGCTAAGTCCTGCTGCTCACCACACAGGAACCCAATCACTGAGACAAAGTGTATTCCCAAGAAAGAAGCCTTATCCAGGTGTTGCAGGTCAGGCAATGGGAGCTCAGTCTCAAATCCATCTCCCTGACTGACTAAAACTAAGGGTTTATATAGCAGGGAAGAAATGTGTAAGAAAACAAGAACTTGATGGTGGGGGTGTGGCAAGAATACATCTGGTGCTGTCATCTGGTGAGTTTCAGTTCTTTGATACTTTTATTGACAGGCATGAAGGTCCTTTCCTGAGGAAGGAACTCGGATAAAACAAATACAGCTTTTAACAGCAGAAGGGTAAATTTCCATTTTTATCCAAAAGAACAGTCTATGAGACTATTGGGCCAGTTTCAATTATCTTTTCAAACACAATTTTTTACTACCTCATCGTTTTCCATTCATCTTCTGGGTTATAATGGCATATATGTTAGATTATTTGATATTTAAAAATAGTACTTTCTCATGACAGAGCCTGGAAGTTTCTTGATTCTCTTTGTTCGGTATATGATAGAAAGGTTCCATGAGTTCTGCCTCAGGAATGAGGTTTTCTTAATACTGCTGCTCCAACCTCTGTCTCTATTCCAGGGCAGAATCTAAGGTACAGGTAAATTCCCTTCACCTCCTCCTGTAGCAGTTGAACTCTTACATGTGTCCATGGGTGCTTGTGGCCAGCCAGTTTCTAGTCCATTTTCCAGAACCTGCATACTTCAATTTGAATCAGTGCAAGAACCTCAGCATGAAAAGATTGTCTGCTCATATCCTCCCACCATATGACAGATGAATTTTAGATAATATCATTATAGAGCATGAAGGAGTGACAGCTGACCTTTGCCTGGGATTAGGTCAGGAACTGGGATGTGGGTGGAATTTTTTCTTCCCTCCAAGTTGATCTTCACTTTTCAGGAGAGCAGGCCCTGATCTGGGGCATGGGAATGTTGTTTGCTTCTCCTCCTGCATCCCATGTAGTTTAATTCTTCTTGAGAAGGGTCTGGGGCACCAGCTGGTTTTATGCCAATATTTCAATCATGCAGAGCTCAGAAGACATTTGGCCTTCTACAGTTACTCCTGCTCTGTCTTCAAGTCATAGCAAGCCTTACAAAACCACCACAGGCAGCTCCCTCAGGTCCCCTGACCTTCCTCCAGTCTTTTTGTTTGTTTGGATTTTTGAGCGCTTAACAGAAGCCTGTGGGCAAAAAGCTAAAGAGTGGAGCCTTCTCCCCTCGTCTTTGAACTCCCAGGGATGCTAATCTGACACTGTAGCTCACAGTCGGTCTTTAAATATTTGTTAATATGTGAGCTGTTTTCTTCTTATCCATAATAAAAATAAATTTTATACCAGAACTTATTCATTCATTCTTTTTAAGATTTCTAATACAAAATAAAATCAATAATATAAGAAGGAAGCTAATATCCTACTAAAGACTTTTTAGAGTGTTTATTAAGCTCATTATTTTGAAATAATTTTAGAAGTTAAAAAGAGAAAATAGTCCAGAGTGTTTTCATATATACTCTGTACCTACCCTGTTCTAATGTTCACATCTTACATAACAACAGCACATTGGTCAAATACTACTAATTAAACCTTACATATTATTTAGGTTTCTCCACTTTTCTACTAATGTCTTTTTTACATTTCCTAGATATAACATTGTATTTCTCTTAGTCTCCTTAAACCAACACGTGTGTAACAATTTTAACTTCTATGTCTGTAATTGATAATATTATAGACATGCTACTCAGTAACTAAACTTGATATTTCATAAGTTTTTCTTTTAAAGCTCTTGTACAAAATTTTATCTCAATCTGTATTTTTCTTCAAATTGCATCTTTTGTTTTAGCATTTTTAGTGTTCTATATTATCACAAATTATTACTACTAATTTACATCTAGTTAATTTAAAATAACAAAGCCTAACTTTAAAAATAAATCACCCATTTTTTTCTTTCGTGAATTAAAAAAAATCAAAAATATAAAGATTAATTTGAAGAAACGTAAGGTTATCTCAAGTACCTTTTGTTTTAAGACCATCTGGCAAAAAAGGTATTTTTAGTTTAAAAAGGAGGAAAAAAGCTCACTAATTTTGCACATTTTACACCACATACTGTGTATCATTAATATCTCATACAGTAGAAATTTCTAATATCTTAAGCATTAGGTAATAAAAGTTATTGAAAGATTTTTTTTTTCAATTTTACAAAAACACCAGCTTATCTTTCAGGATATAATGGCATAAACTTCAGTTTACCAGTTTTTCCCCTCTAAGTACAACTAAATACCCTGAAAAAATTTTACTTAATTTAATAGAGAGTCATAAATGGAATCTGAAAGGTTTAAAACTCTACTGTATAAGGACCTCGGGACCTGAAGAAACACATGATGAGTTACCTTGGTTTTATCTTTATCTCCTAAATATCCAGGCTGGACAATATGGGCAACAAGGGAAATGACAATCCAGAAATACTAGTAGGTATAGACACCCCCCAGCCCGACACACACACTCCCCTAAAGAAAGAGAGAAGGAAAGAGAGGAGAGGGAGAGAAGAAATGTCTACATTCTCTGACTAAAAGTCCTACGAAAGGGAAAGCCCAGCCACAGCAGTGCTAGCAGAGGAATGGGTGCTAACCCATCCCTCCTTCACATCTATTGGCAGCAGCAGGCCAATCTTTCACAGTGATATGGGTGAGGCAGGGAAGTGCTGGGTAGAGAAAGGTAGGGCACCTGGCTAAGGGTCCACCCTCAGGCCTGTTCCCACAGACCGATGTGAGGACAGGCATTCCTGTTTTCATGCCCAAATGCTGTGTTTTCCAAGACCACTCTGGTCTGCCACGCCCCCATACCATATCTATAAAAACCCTGAGACCCTAGCAGGCAGACACAAGCAACTGAACGTCAAGAGAAGTAGAGGAGCAGAAGAACACATCAGCACAAGAACACACGTACAGACTCCAGCAAGCCGTCAATGGCAGAATGATGCAGACAATGTAGAATTCTGCCAAGTGTGGTCAGAAGAGAGTCTGGCTGCTGGGCAGCCTAACTCCAAGGAAAAACCACTTTCCCACTCTATCCCCTTTCTGGCCTCCCCATTCACCTTGCTGAAAGCTACCTCTACTCAATAAAACCTTGCATTCATTCTCCAAGCCCATGTGTGATCCGATTTTATCGGTACACCAAGGAAGAACCCAAGACACAGAAAGCCCTCTGTCCTTGCAATATGGCAGAGAATCTAATGGAGCTGATTAACACAAGCCACCTGCAGATGACTAAACTGAAAGAGTGCACTGTAACACATTCCTAATGGGGCTTCAGGAGCTGTAAACACTCAACTCTAGATGCTGCCTTGGGGTCAGAGCTCGTGCTCCCCATGGCCTGCTTGTCCGCCTGCTCCCCCTAGAGGTTTTGAGCAGTGGGGCATCAAAGAAGTGAGCCACACTGCCATTGCATGTACTGAGAGGGAGACAAGGGAACTTTTCCCATTTCGACAGCAATGGCATCAATGTAACCTGGGCAGCCAGCACATTTCCTTCCCACAACCACTCGCAGTAGCAGTCCCAATTCACCCACAGCAGTGGCAACCAGGACCCAGACAGTCTTACCCAACTTTTGTCCCATAAACTTAGTAAGCAAGAGGAGCCCATCTGCCTACACTGGTGGCACCAGCAAGCCTGCATGTCCCTGTCCTTTACTCAACAGCAGAAGATCTATGACGCGAGTTTCACAATCTTCCAGCCAATAGCATAGAGCCAGCCAGACTTGAAAACATATTGTCCTCCACTTAGAAGCAGCAAAAGATCAAGACCAGGAGTCTTTCAGCTCTTTGATAAATAGCAGAAGGGAACTCAGGGTCAGTATATCTCAGCTCTTTACCAAGTGTCAAAAGGTGGCCTAAGTAGGCACTTCTCTCCCATGCTGGCATCAGCAGACGTATAGTGGGAACACTCCCTACAATAGGTGGTCAAAAAACAGGCCAGAGTGAATGCTTTCCATCCATGAGTCCAAGGGTCCTAATTCCCCAAAGCCACATAATGACAATGGGTGGCTAATAATTGTCTTCTGTCTCTGTAGATGACACAGCAGGGATCTAGCAAGAATTCAAGCAGAGTTGGAAGAATTAAACAGACCAGAATAGCATTTCAGAGGCCCAGAAAACTAATTTTTTATTGTAACTGCCATCCGCAGCAGTAGGTCACAACCTACGAGCTAAATCTGAACAAAAAGGTTAGCTTGTAAAATAGAATTAAACAGTATGAGGAGTATCCCAAGATAATATTCAAAATGACAGAGAATGCAATAAAAATGACTCATTATACCAAGAACAAGTAAGATTACAACTTGAATTAGAAAGATATTCAACAGATGCCAATACTGAGATGAATCAGATATTGAAACTCTCTGACAAAGATTTTAAAGAAGACATTACAAACTGCTTCAATAGGTAATTATGAATTCCCTTGAACGAAAGGTAAAAATACAAAGTTTTAGCAAAGAAATTGAAGCTATAAGAAAAAGCCAAATAGAAATTTAAAAATTTAAAATAATAATAATTGGGGAAAAAAACATTGTCTTTTCAACAGATGGTGCTGGAACAACAGGATATCCACATGACCAAAAAAAAAGAAAGAAAGAAGGGAGGGAGGAAGAGAGGGAGGAGGGAAGGAAGGAGAGAAGAAAAGAAGAAATGAAGGAAGGAATAAGGGAAGGGAAGAAAAGGGAAGGAAGGGGAAGGGGAATGGGTGGGGGGAAAAGGCGAAGAGGAAGAAGGGGAGGAGGAGGGGAGGGAAGGGGGAGGGAGGAAAGGGGGAGAGTTAGGGGAGGGGAGGGAGAGGAGGGGAGAGGAGGGAAGGGAAGGGAGAGACACAGACACAGACCTTATACCTTTCACAAAAATTAACTCAAATAAATCATGGACCTGAACGTTACGTTAAGGAACTGAATCCTGCCAACAACCTAAATGCACTTAGAAATGGATTCTTTCCTAATTAAGCCTCCATAAGAGAATTCAGCCCAACTGATATCTTAAATTTAACCTTTTGAAATCCTGAGCCTAAAAATTATTTGAGTTATGCCTGAATTTCTGATGTACATAACTGTATTGTTTTAAATCACTGTGTTATACCATAATAGAAAACTAATACAAGCATCTTTATATACATAAAACAAATAACTATTAAAAAAATAAACAACTGCTGTTTATTTAGCAATTACTAGCCCAAAACTACTAAGTGAAAACAGACAAATTTGGACAGTCTATTTTTTTCAATTGTGTGACTCTTATGCATTCTAATGTAATTCACTAATAAGGTAGACACAAAAATTTATTTGGCATATTGAATCATTGCATTTATAGTAAATATTAGAAAATTATAAGTTCCTCTTCCATTTTAATTTAAGTGGTTGGTTATAAATAACTTTTAAGTTTGATAACTGGGCAATTTACAAAAGAAAGAGGTTTAAAGGACTTAAAGTTTCACGTGGCTGGGGATGCCTCACAATCATGGTGAAAGGCAAGGAGGAGCAGGTCATGTCTTATACGGATGGCATCAGGCAAAGAGAGAGAGCTTGTGCAGGGAAACTCCCAATTTTAAAACAATCACATTTCATAAGACTTATTCACTATCATGAGAACAGTATGGGAATGACCTGCCCCCATGATTCAATTATCTTCCACAGGGTCCCTTCCCACAATACGAAGGGAATTATGTAGGAATTAAGGAACCTGCAAGATGAAATTAGGGTGGGGACACAGAGTCAAACAATATCATTTCATGCCTTGCCGCTTACAAATCTCAAGTCTTCACATTTCAAAACCAATCATGCCGTCCAACAGTCCCCCAAAGTCTTAACTCATTCCAACATTAAATCAAAAGTCCACAGTCCAAAATCTCATCTGAGACAAGGCCAGTCCATTCTGTCTATAAGCCCGTAATATCAAAATCAAGTTAGTTACTTGCTAGATACAATGGGGGTACAGGAATTGGGTATATACAGCTGATCGGAATGGGATAAATTGTCTAAATAAAATGGAATGAAATAATAAATAAATGGGATAAAAGTCTAAATTCCTTTGACTCTATGTCCTACATCCAGGTCACGTTGATGCAAGAGGTAAGTTCGCATGGTCTTGTGCAGCTCCGCCCTTGCAGCTTTGCAGGGTACAGCAGCCCTCTCAGCTGCTTTCATGGGCTACCGTTGAGTGTCTGCAGCCTTTTCCAGGTGCACAATGCAAGCTGTCAGTGAATCTACCATTCTGGGGTCTGGAGCATGGTGGCCCTCTTCTCACAGCTCAACTAGGCAGTGTCCAATAATGACTCTTTGTGGGGACTCCAATCCTACATTTTCGTTCTGCATGACCCTAGCAGATGTTCTCCATAACGGCTCTGCTCCTGCAACCAACTTCTGCCTGGGCATCCAGGCATTTCCATACATCCTCTGAAATCTAGGCAGAGGTTCCCAAACCCCAGTTCTTGACTCTTGTGCACTCACAGGTTCAACAGCACATGGAAACTACCAAAGTTTGGAGTTTGCACCCTCTGGAGCCATGGACCAAGCTCTACATTGGCCCCTTTCAGCCATGGCTGGAGTAACTGGGACACAGGGCACCAAATTCCTACACTGCACACAGCACAGAGACTCTGCATCCAACCCATGAAACCATTTTTTCCTTGTAGGCCTCCAGGCCTGTGATGAGAGGGGTTGCCATGAAGACCTCTAACATACCCTGGAGGCATTTTCCCTATTGTCTTGGGGATTAACATTTTGTTCCTTGTTTCTTATGCAAATTTCTGCAGCAGGCTTGAATTTCTTCTCAGAAAGTGGGTTTTTCTTTTCTATCAAATTGCCAGGCTGCAAATTTTCTGAACTGTTTTGCTCTGCTTCCTTTATAAAACTGAATGCCTTTAATAGCACCAAGTCAACTCTTGAATGCTTTGTTGCTTAGAAATTTCTTCTGCTAGATACCCTAAATAATCTCTCTCAAGTTCAAAGTTTCACAAATCTCTAGGGCAGGAGAAAAATGTCACCAGTCTCTTTGCTAAAACATAACAAGAAACACCTTTGCTCCAGTTCCCAACAAGTTCCTCATCTCCATCTGAGACCACCTCAGCCTGGATTTCATTGTCTATATCATTGTCAGCATTTTCATCAAAGCTATTCAACAAGTCTCTAGGGAGTTCTGACCTTTTCCACCTTTTCCTGTCTTCTTCTGAGCCCTCAAAACTGTTCCAACCCTTGCCTGTTAGCCAGTTCCAAAATCACTTCCACATTTTCAGGTATCTTTTCAGCAGCACCCCATTCTACTGGTACTCTACTGGTACCAATTTACTGTATTAGTCCATTTTCATGCTGTTGTTAAAGACATACCAAAGACTGGGCAATTTACAAAATAAAGAGGTTTAATGGACTTACAGTACCATGAAGCTGGGGAGGCCTCAGAATCTTGGTACAAGGCAAGGAAAAACAAGTCATGTCTTACATGGATGACAGCAGGCAAAGAGAAAGAACTTGTGGATGGAGACTCCTGTTTTTAAAGCCGTCACATTTCATGAGACTTATTCAGTCTCATGAGAACAGCATGGGAAAGTCCCATCCTCATGATTCAATTATCTCCTACCAGGTCCCTCCCACAACCAGTGAGAATTATGGGAGCTACAAGATGTGATCTGGGTGGGGACACAGAGTCAAACTGTATCAGAGGTGATTGGAGCATGAGGGCAGATTTATCCCTTGCTGTTCTTGTGATAGTGAGTTCTCATTAGTTCTGATGGTTTAAAAGTGTGTGGCACTTCCTGCTTTGTTCTCTGTCTCTTCTGCCACCATGTGAAGATGTGCTTGCTTCCCCTTCACCCTTCCACCATAACTGTAAGCTTCCTGAGGCCTCCCAGACATGCCTCCTGTGCTGCCTGTGGAACTATGAGTCAATTAAACCACTTTTCTTTATACATTACTCAGTCTTTTGTAGTTCTTTATAGCATTGTGATAACAGCGTAATACAGAAAACTGGTACCAGGTAAGTGGGGCACTGCTACAATGATGCTGAAAAATGTGGAAGCAACTTTGAAACTGATTAACAGGTAGAGGTTGGAACAGTTTGAAGGGCACAGAAGAAGACAGGAAGATGAGGGTAGGTTTGGAACTTCCTAGAGACTTTTTGAATGGTTGTGACCCAAATGCTGATAGTGACATGGACAATGACATCCAGGCTGAGGTGGTCTCAGATAAAGATGAGAACTTATTAGGAAATTGAGTAAAGGTCAAATTTCTTTAGCTTTACCAAAGAGATTGGCAGGATTGTGCCTTTGCTCTAGGGATCTGTGGAACTTTAAACTCGAGAGAAACGATTTAGGGTATCTGGTGGAAGAAATTTCTAAGCAGCAAAGTATTCAAGAAGTGGTCTTGTTGCTTCTAAAAGCCTATGACCATCTGCATAAGCAAAGAGAATTTATCTTTAAAAGGGAAGCAGAGCATAAAAGTTTGGAAAATTTGCAGCCTGATCATGGGGTAGAAATGAAACACCCATTTTGGGGGGGAGGA
Organism: Macaca mulatta; assembly: GCF_049350105.2. Taxonomy (NCBI): domain Eukaryota; kingdom Metazoa; phylum Chordata; class Mammalia; order Primates; family Cercopithecidae; genus Macaca; species Macaca mulatta. The sequence goes on along the minus strand of NC_133419.1, from coordinate 99,508,239 downwards.
AGTCAAGGCTGCAGAAATTTGCATAAGTAAAAAAGAGCCAAATGTTAGTAGCCAAGATAATGGGGAAGATGCCTCCAAGGTATTTCAGAGACCTTCATTGCAGCCCCTCCCATCACAGGTCCATAGGCTTAGGAGGGAAAAACGGTTCTGTGGGACAGGCCAAGGGCCCCACTGCTCTGTGCAGCTTCAGGACATGGCACCCTGAATTCCAGACACTCCAGCACCAGCTGTAGCTAAAAGGGGCCAACATACAACTTGGGCCATTGCTTCAGAGGGGCAAGCTTCAAGCTTTGGCAGCTTCCATGTGGTGTTGGACCTACAGGTACACAAAAGGCAATAATTGATATTTGGAGCCTCCGCCTAGATTTCAGAGGATGTATGGAAACACCTGAATGTCCAGCAGAAGTCTGCTGCAGGGACGAAGCCCTCATGGAGAACCTCTACTAGGACAATGCAGAGGGGAACGGTGAGGTCAGAGGCCCCCTGACAGGGTCCCCACTGGGGCACTCTCTAGTGGAACTGTGAGAAGAGGGCCACTGTCCTCTAGACCCCAGAATTGTAGACTGACCCACAGCCTGTACCATGCACCTGGAAAAGCTGCAGGCACTCAATACCAGCCCATGAAAGCAGTTGTGAGGGCTGTACCCTGCAGAGTCATGAGGTAGGAGCTGCCCAAAGCCTTGGAAGCCCACCCCTTGCATCAGTGTGCCCTAGGTGTGAGCAGTTGAGTCAAAGGAGATTATTTTGGAGGTTTAATATTTAGTTACTGCCCTTCTGGGTTTTGGATGTGAATGGGGCCTGTAGCCCCTTTGTTGTGGCCAATTTCTCTCACTTGGAATAAGAGCATTTACCCAATGACTGTACCTGCATTGTTACTTGGAAGTAATTAACTTGTTGTTGATTTTACAGGCTCATAGGCAGAGAAGACTTTTCTCAGATAAGACTTTGGACTTGGAATTTTGAGTAAATGCTAGGATGAGTTATGACTTTGGGGGACTGTCAGGAAGGCATAATTTGTCTTTTGAAACATGAGAAGAACATGAGATTTGGAAGGAGCCAGGAGCAGAATGATATGGTTTTGCTCTATGTCCCCACCCAAATCTCATGTTGAAATGTAATTCCCAATGTTGGGGCAGGGACCTGGGGGGAGGTGATTGGATCATGGGGGAGGATTGACCCTTTACTGTTCTTGTGAGGTTAACTTCTCATGAGATCTGCTGGTTTAAATATGTGTGGTCCTTCCTCCTTCCTTTCTCTCCCTCTTCTACTGCCATTTGAATACCTGCTTGCTTATACTTCTCCCTTTCACCACGATCTTAAGTTTACAGAGGCCTCCCCAGCCACGTCTCTTATATAGCCATTGGAACTGTGAGTCAACTAAACCTATTTTCTTTATAAATCACCCAGTTTCAGGTGGTTCTTTATAACAGTGTAAGAACAGACTAATACACCATTATATACTGTATATTTTTATGATCATGGGTTTTCAAATATTACATTATAAAAATGATCCTATTTTATTACATCTTCTCCATTTCAAATGCTACTTTACAGTGCTTTCCCATGGAATGCTTATTACAAGCTTGTACTCCCATTTCTAAAATCACTAAATTAGTAGTAATTGTATTACTTTTTAAAGTTTAAATCAGCTTCACCTAAAATGAATATATCATTTTGACAGGTCCCAGGTTTGCTACTACTCCAATTGCATCACTCTTTAAATAGACTTGTGTTGCTCATGTGAGACAAAGAAAGAAAGTTTCTTTCCATCTATAATTGAACTCTCATTAGAGGGGAAATCATCTTAGATTTAGGCACCTGCTGTCAGTCACAGATATCCTTGGGTTTATGCTAACATATTTAAGCAGGTTAATTATATTGGACTATGTTCTCTGTTAGACTCTTGAAAAGCTTAGGGTCACAATTATTTCCCCATCTCTGATCAGCTTCCTTATGAATTCTTGCTATTGAGCATGACTATCTAGTGAAATAAATCACCATTATTAGTACTGAAATATTTTTTATTTGCCATTATGATACTGGGGAACAAATATGTTCAAACTTTATAGATTAATTCACCAAGTAATCCTGCATTGTGTGAAAAACAGCATTAAATCTGACAGGCGGCCAGGCACGGTGGCTCACACTTATAATCCCAGCACTTTGGAAGGCTGAGACGGGCGGATCATGAGGTCAGGTGATCGAGACCAACCTGAATAACACAGTGAAACACCGTTGCTACTAAAATTACAAAAATTAGCAGGGCATGTTGGCATGTGCATGTAGTTCCAGCTACTTGGGAGGCCAAGGCAGGAGAATCGCTTGAAATCGGGAGGCAGAGGTTGCAGTGAGCCGAGATCACGTCACTGTGCTCCAGCCTGGGTGACAGAGCGAGACTCTGTCTCCAAAAAAAAAAAAAAAGATAGAAAAAAAAAGAAAAAGAAAAAAAGAAAAAAAAATCTGACAGGCAAAACCTTGCTTAAGGTTTCAGATCAGCAACATACTGTCATTGCGAAGTAGTGAATTCACTTAAAGGGTTATTACATTTCAATATCCTTCACTTTTTGTAAAATATAGATAAAAATACTTTGAGGATTTCAGTAATTTGTAAATTATAAAGAACAATATGCAGTTTAGTAATTATTCAGACAAGAAATTATGGTCATATATACTTTCCAGATAAACGAAGGGTAGAAAAGAAAATATGGACTAGAATTTGCATTAATATAGAGGTTACACAGATAATCCTATAGAATATAGTGTTACTCAGATTAGTAAAATATGAAGTAAAACAGAAAAAGATAATAAGAACTTGTAAGCATTTTGGAGAGGTGGAGTGGGAAGATAGCCTGAAGGGTTCAAGATCAGCCTGAGCAACATAGAGAGATCCCCATCTATACCAAAAGTAATTTTAAAAATTAGGTGGGTGTGGTGACTCATGCCTGTGGTCAGCCATTTAGGAGCCTGAGGCAGGAGGATTGCTTAAGTCCAGGAATTTGAGGCTGCAGTGAGACATTGCAGTGAGACATTAGAGTGCAGTGACATCACTGCACTCCAGCCTGGGCAAGAGAGTGAGAACTTGTTTCTGAAAATGAAAAAAAAAGGAAGAGTTTGGAAGGTTATGTAATTGTGCAGATTCATACTGGGGAATGAGAAAATGAAAAAAAAAATTCCTCAGTGTAATTCTGTCTTTCAGATAAAGTAATGCTCTTACTTAAGAGCTAATAATTAAGAAAAAACTGGTCAGTCTTTTCACTGGAGATATTTTCTTTTTTTACAGTTCTATTGAAATATAATTGACAAAAATTATATATATTTAAGGTATATGGTGTGAGGATTTGATATAAATATAATTTTGAAATGATTATCACAATGAAATTATGAAAGTTACTTTAAAATTTAAAAACAGAACAACCACATGACCCAGGGATTCCACTTGTAGATATTTCTTTAAATTTAATAGAGGCATTCTAATACTTATTAAAGGCTAGCCTGAGATAGAATGAATGTAAGGTAGAGAAGGGAATTTCAAAATAATTGTATATTTTTTTCCTTAACTTAAATATTTAGAATTTAACTGAGAATAAAATCCTTAATGATGAAATGGAAAATAATAATAAAGAGCAGCATATAATTACTGATAATTATGTTTTACAACTTCTGTAATATTGGATCCTATTTTTCTTTGTATCCAAGTATTTTATACTACAAGGTTTTCTACAAAAATATTTTTATTTTTAATTTCTAGTTAGAAGAGTTTTCGGTTTTAGATTTTGTTACCAATTTCTATTTTATGCATTGTGATGAGTGCTGTTTGTAATATTTTTAACAATTTATTTGCAATAACTCTAACTTTACTGATGTTTATGTTGTGATCAAATATTTTATCACCTGTTGAAATATCCCATGTTTGTTTGAGAAACAGGTATATTTTCTATTTTTGATATGTAAAGTTTGATACATATTAGTAACATCTATGTTAAATTACCTTGTTTAGGTTTCTACATCTTCTGAAGATACTAAACTTTACTAGATAAAATTCCTGTGTGTATGGCTCTTCACCTGGAGACATTCTTCATTTGAAATAATGTGGACTGGACTTAAGCAGAAAGTCACAGTATAACTTGCTTGGGGAGTTACAGTACAGAGTATAGGCATTCAGAAGCAGCTTGGACAGAAAGAATAAAATCATGGAAAATGAAGCTATAGAAAGAACAGCCCTGCCTGGGCACCGTGGTTCATGCCAGTAATCCTAGCACTTTGGGAGGCCAAAGGGGGCGGATCATCTGACATCAGGCGTTTGAGACCAGCCTGGCCAACATGGTGAAACTCTACCTCTACTAAAAATACAAAAATTAGCCGGGTATGGTGGCGGGCCCCTGTAATCCCACCTATGTGGGAGGCTAAGGAAGGAGAATTGCTTGAACCGGAGAGACAGAGGTTGCAGTGAACCAAGATCACACCACTGCGCTCTAGTCTGAATGACAGAGTGAGACTCTGTCTCAAAAAAAAGGAAGGAAGGAAGGAAGGAAGAAAGGAAGGGAGGGAGGGAGGGAGGGAGGGAGGAAGGCAGGCCCTAATTTCCTACCAAAAACCAATCATCGAAATGCTAAAAGAATAAAAAGTTGTTCTCACTGCCATTGTAGGGATGTCAGAGTTTAAAGTTTTAGTCCAGGAAACTTAATTTTGAGCTGAAGCAAAAATCAATATTTTTCAGAAAAAGATAAAAGCAGTAAGACTCTTGACAACATAGCATGGACGACGTCCAATATGCGATAAAAAATACTGGACTTGCAAAGAAATTGAAAACTTATCTAATTAGCAGTTAATAGAAATCTACAAGAAGGTGACTCAGATGTATTTACAGAAAAATAAATTTAAATAATATATTTATCTTATATATTTATATTACATATGAAATGGAAAATAATAATATATAAATATATAAGAAATATATATTATTTAAAGTTCTTTTTCTGTAAATAACTATATAATTATATAATAATAATTAATATATTATATATGATATATAACTAATAATTATATAATAAACATATACTATGAATATATATTCAAATGTGAATACATAATATTTGTATTATATATTTATACTAACATCTTAAAGGAATTAAAAGAAAATATAGTCAAAATAAAAAGATGATAGAGAAATGAAAACTATAAAAATGAACAAATGTAGATTCTTTAGATAAAAATAAAATACAAAATTCAATAGTTTGGCTTAACAGCAGATTGAAAAATGGAATAAATGACTGGTGAATCTGAAAAATGCATAAATATTATTTGTACAATTGAAAAACAGAGAAAACAAGACTAAAAAATGCAGAGTGTACCAATGACCTGTGAAATAAAGCCAGATAGTCTAACAAATATGTAATTGAAGACACAGAAGCAGAAAAGAGAGGAAAAAAAAAATGTAAGACTGAACAATGTAGAAAAATTGTATAAACTTTATGAAAAAATAAACTCAGAAATATACAATGTTCTGATGAATACAAAGATAATCGTCTCTGGAAAATCATAGTGTACTATGAACCACTGTTCCAACTTTTCTGTAAATGTGAAATTGTGTTAAATATTTAGATTCCTCCAAAACAAAAAAAAAATTGTTTTCTTTCTGTATGCCTCAGGTAGGAAGTCATGCCTATAAATCGAAGACAATGTACTCAATTGAACAAAAGATAATCCACATAAAATTAAATTTTAAAAATATTCTAAACACATTTGAAGTATATTAATACTTTAACTCATATTAAAGAACATTAAACACCATCTACACAAATGGCAAATCGTAATCCGGTAATGGAAGGGAAAGAGAACATGACAGAATATTTATATTTTCTTACTTATCACATGTATGTGATTATAATATGAAATTAAGAAAATATGCAATATGTTCTACTTTTAAAATAGAATGTACTTTAACTTTATATGAAAAATAGTTAATATTTGAGAATAATAAAAAACTTATGACCTGGCATGGTGGCTCATGCCTGTAATCCCAGCACTGTGGGAGGCCGAGGAGGGCGGATCACGAGGTCAGGAGGAGATCGAGACCATTTTGGCCAACAGGGTGAAACTTCGTCTGTACTAAAAATACAAAAATTAGCCAGGTGTGGTGGCACGTATCTATAATCCCAGCTACTCAGGAGGCTGAGGCAGGAGAATTACTTGAACCAGGGAGTTGGAGGTTGCAGTGAGCCAAGATCGCTCCAGCCTGGTGACAGAGCAAGACTCTGTCTCAAAAAAATAAAAATAAAAAAATAAAAACTTATGCAACTGTAAAAATGGATTAGTGTGAGATTATATTAAATATTCTAAAATTATATGGTAATCAAGGGTATTATTTTTTTTAACTCGACAGAGAGTTCAGTGCAAAACAATATGTCAAAATAGATGACAGTATATATTCGAATTTGATATGTGAAAATAGTATTATTTCAATGTACTGAGAAATAATGGTTTATTTCATAAATAATGAAAACAATAAAATTGATCTGTTTTCATACTACATACAAAAATAATTTTTGTATAGATTAAATTTTAAGTAACATTTCTTTGCATGTAATGTTTTGAGAAAACAAGATCATTTTGGTTTGGGGAAAGCTTTCAAAATAAGAGAAGCACTCAAAAACTGTAAAGTTAAAAATGTATTTTATTACAATTAAAAACTTATAATAAAACTTCCTCCTATTAAAAGAAAAATGAATACAAATAAACCTAAAGCACAAGTATGTAATCATTTAGGCCAAATGTAAGGAGTGGCAAAACCACTCAGAATCTGTAGAAAGCAGCACAGATTCTGTTATAATAAACTATGCTTAAAGATGTCATGTTGTCAACGAGGTTATTTACATATGATTGGATTTCAGGACATTTGTATTTTATTTCTTCTATTTTTTTTTTTCCAAAATATTTTTTAAGTAAGTAAAAAAAAATTAAGATATTTCTAAAATACACAAGCTTAGACCATAAAATGGTCTAAGAACTTATCTAGCAGATATTTTGGCTGATTCTACATAAGTTTTATTATTTAATGGTGGCTGTAATTATGTAATGTGTAAATCTAGAGATTCTTTATTACTGAAATATTGATCCATTCCACCCATTTATAAATTGTATTATAAAAACAACTGCCAACTTTTTCATTTTCAGAAACATTTTAATATATCTAATAATTTTAAAAACCCCAAAAATGGGTTTTTTTGATAAATCAGAAAAAAATTGACATAATTTTGGTGTCTGTTGATCTAAAGTCACTTCATGATTTGTTTTTTATTCATGTCCCCTGTTATTTATTTATTTTTTTTCTCTATCATGAAAATAATCTGTAGTGGTTCTTGCATTGGAGCAGAAATCTCATTTCATGGGTTGAGTGAAACCTTACTTAGCAATACTATTTCTGTATGTATTTGATACACTGAAGTCTTATTCAGTCTCCCATGCATTGGAGCTCTATCATCTGTAAAATGCATTTCCTATGCCGGGCTCTTCTTTGGTCACCAGAGTTTGCTGATTAGTACTAGTACTGATACTTCTATTTGATACTTTTAGGGTATTTTTTTCTCTTTTCAGTTTCAATTATTATTATTTCTTAAGATTATTCATTCTATTATTCTCAATGTTTACTTTCACCTCACACTGCATTTAATCTTTCTTCTATTATTTAATTATTTTTTCTATGACAGTTCACTGTTCTTACTCATGGTTCCAGCTCCTCTCAAGTTTATCAAACTTTTAAATCTTTGATTAGTAAAGTAAGCCTAAATTTGGTTTAAACATTCACAAATATATATAGCTCTTATATTTGTAGTCACTGTATTAATTGACTGCATGAGGTAATTGTTTAAGATTATAAAGCTTATTTTTAAGTACTAATATGTCAGAATTCAGAAATACAAATTATTTTATACTTGGTAACTAATTTCATGTTACTCTAGTGGCAGATTCTATTAATTATCAGGAACAGTTTGCATTTTGATCACTGGGTATAGGTGCATTACTTGGCTGTGGTGATTTAATCACAACCAGCTTGAACCTTGAGGAAAACCACCTGATATTTTATAAAGAATTTTGTCTTCAAAAATGTGTTTTTGTGTCTTACTAAACATGCATAATAAGAGAGTAATTTGTTAAGGGCACAGATTCTGAAGAGAGAATTCGATATTTCCTTCATCTATAAACCAGGTTAATATTATCTTAATTTAAAACACATAGACTAAGCAATACCTTTTATTATCTTTAAACAGAAAGAAAAAAATAAAAATGAAAAAAGAATAATATCAGTTACTAGCTTTGAGAACTTTGACAAATTATTTATGATCCTTAATATTATAATCTGTACTATTGGGATTATAGAGACTCACTTTAATAGTTTCCTCACAGGATTACTGTGAGGATCAAATAAGATAAAATGTGTGAAATGCTTTAGGAAGTATAGGTACTGTGCAAATATTAATTCTTACTATTACTTATGTAATTTTTGCCTTAGAGATAATAAAACTCATTCTGTTTATTCTAAAGGAGGTATATAAGTATTTTAAACAAAATTCAAGCAATATTTGCAGAGGAAATATAGTTTTATTTTTAACTTTATAATGTAATATAGAAGACTATGAAGACTTAAGAAAATTTGAGTTTTTTAAAAAAATTAAACAAGCTATTTTAAAACTTTTATTACTATTAGCAATATCACTCATTTTCAAATAGTCAATCTTAAAATGCTAGTTTTTTTACATTTAACACAAGTAATATTGGAGACCCTTATTTAGTTTGGCAGAACATGAAAACATTAACAGAGTATTCTGTCTCTCAAAACATCAGAATTTATGGCAATATGTTTCCCAGGCAAAGAGAGCAGTACATATATATGAAGATATTTAGAGTGCATATTATTCTGTGGCACTAATGCTGGTAAAAGTTTTAAAGCCTAAGAACTGAGAATAACTGTATTCATAAAATTGCAAGTTTTCAAAAGATCTTGTTTTAGTAGTAAACTTTAGACCTGCAAAGCTCAAGTAGGATTAAAATTAATTCAGTCTTCTTACCTTCTTAGTTGGTAAGATAGTCTTCAAAGCAATTTATATGCAAACATTTATTTGAAAAAAGTACAAGATTATTGGGATAAATGCCTAACTCTGTTGCATGTCAGTAGCATTTTAAAAACTAAACTAAGACTCATTCGGCATGCATAATAAGCCTTGTTTTGTATTTACTGGTTATTTTGATCTATAAGGTGGTATCATCCAGATTTCTAAATTTTCATTAGAATTGACTTATTCAGACAAATTGAGGATCAATGTTCATTTTATTAAATATACCTAAATATCCTGCCTCTCTGGAATTTGTTGAACAGAGTGGTATAAAATGTCCAATGCTTTGCACAAAGTGTTCCATAAGTTCTTTTTAAATGGACTTGATGAAAGTATCTGACTAAGAGTATTGCAATATACTCAGGGGTATCTTGCTACTGAGTTGCCTTCAGCCCCTGTAGCTGGTTTTGAGAAAGCATATGGATTCTAAAAGTTGATTATATTACTCTCAATTTATTATTTAATTTAGGAAATGCAACAGATTGTCCAGGAATAATGTACATTTGACATATATTTGGTTGAGTATATTCTTTCTTATTTTCTACAGGCTTATTTGTTTCATTTGGTGGTTAATGTTGGTGAAAGATTAAAATCTCCAAGGGCATAAACTGAAGGGGCCAGTTCTTCCTTTACTCACTGCTGTCCTTTTATGGAACAGTCCCATGACTTAATGCTGATTAGTTAGAAATATTCTACATGTAGGAGTTTTGGTATGTCATTTCTGACTATTTTATTTAAAACTCCCCTACCTGTCCGTCACTCTATTTCTCCATAAGCTGAAATTGTATAGACCACACATTTATTTGTTTATTGTGGACTCCCTTATGAGTATAAAAGTTCCTTCTTCACTGATGTATCCCCAGTACCAAGTAAAGTCACCAGTATGTAGTATTTCCCAAAACAATATTTGTTAAATACATGAATAAATAATAGCTAATGACATTGGTAAAGATAAAAGCATCCTGTTAAGTCTTAATGCCATAAGATTATGTCAGAACTCCTGTTTCTTGGTCTCCTAAATGCCTTGATTTTTATTAGTTTATCAACTTCCTCATTTATCTTTCCATGAATTTCTATTTACTTAAATGTACCAGAATAAATTTTATTTCTTATAAGGGACAAAAATAGAGACCTAAAATCCTTCATTGCTCTAGGAAATTCAGCAAAAGAAGGAGTATATGATATTGAGAATCTTATTACAACAAGTCTATACATGAACATAAATATAAAGATATATATATAAATATATACATATACATATGTTTTTTGAGACAGATTTTCGCTCTTGTCACCCAGTCTGGAGTGCAATGGAGCAATATCTTGGGTCACTGCAACCTCTGCCTTCCGGTTTCAAGTGATTCTCCTGCCTCAGCCTTCCAGGTAGTCGGGATTACAAGTGCCCGCCACCACACCTGGCTAATTTTTGTATTTTTAGCAGAGACAGGGTTTCACCATGTTGTCCAGGCTGGTCTCGAACTCCTGACCTCAGGTGAACCACCTGCCTTGGCCTCCCAAAGTGCTGGGATTACAGGTGTGAGCCACCATGCCTGGCCCAAACATATTTTTTGATATTGTATCATATAAAAATGGGACATATTTTTCCCATGTATGGAGGGTGTGTTTCAGATTATATGACCTTTAATTTAAGCATCATGGTATTTACAAGTTCACCTTCCAGACCAGTTGGAGTAACAGGAGATAGTTATTCATAATCCAGAGTACCAAGTAGTGATGATTTAATGTCTGTTTTTCTTAACAAGGTCTGTGCAGTAACCTAATCTTGGGTAGGAGACAAATGGGAATTTTTAAATTACTATCTTTGTTTGGGTGCCAAAACAAAATACTATAGACTGGTTAACTTAAACTAAAGAAATTTATTTCTCACAATATGGAAGAGTATGAAGTCCAAGATCAAGATGCTGATTCAGTTTTGATGTACTGCTGTCACAGCCTTTCCTCAATGTATGCACATGGAGAGAGAGAAAACTGTGGTCTTTCTTCCTCTTTTCATAAGTACACAATTCTACCTATTCAGGGCCTTACTCCTAAAGCCTCATTTTGCCTTAATCACTGCCATCAATGCCCTTCTTCCAAATATAGTCACATTGGGCTTTTTTTTTTTTTTTTTTCTTTTTTTTTCTTTGAGATGGAGTTTTGCTCTTGTTGCCCAGGCTGGAATGCAATGATGCAATCTCAGCTCACCGCAACTTCCACCTCCCGGGTTGAAGCAATTCTCCTGTCTCAGCCTCCCTCCTGAGTAGCTGAGATTACAGGCATGTGCCACCATGCCCGGCTAATTTTGTATTTTTAGTAGAGATGGGTTTCTCCATGTTGGTCAGACTGGTCTCGAACTTCCGACCTCATGTGATCTGTCTGCCTCAGCCTCCCAAAGTGCTGGGATTACAGGCGGAGACACGGTGGCTGGCCCACATTGGGCTTTAACATATATAGTTATAACTCCCAATGCAATCCCTCCCCCCTCCCCCCTCTCCATGCCTGATATAAATGACGAGTTGTTGGGTGCTGACGAGTTGATGGGTGCAGCACAGCAACATGGCACAAGTATACATATGTAACAAACCTGCACGTTATGCACATGTACCCCAGAACTTAAAGTATAATTAAAAAAAAAAAAAAACATATATAGTTAATGACTATTCCAGGCTATCAAGAAAAAGGCTGCTGGTATCTTATATTTATAAACTATTTCACAAATTGTTTTTACATATTTGATCAGCAAAACATCTCAGAAGTAGATTGTACAGATAGGAGCACAGGACTTAAATTATCATTGAGGAAAAAGAGTCTACATTGTAGACATTTATTTTAAAAAAACTGAACATTTATATTGGTGGTACAGCAATGGATTCTTGGTGTTTTGACTCACTTTTCACAATATCTATTTTTTCTCAATGCCAGAAGAACTGAAATAACTCTCTGAGCTCTTCTTATCTCATTTTCTTTCTACTTTCAGTTCCTCTCTTGACTCACAGTGTCTTTACTATGCCCCAGGTTTGCTATATGTCCAATTGGATTTCTATGTTTTTCATTTAACTTCTATCAGAAAAAGTTCCTGAACACTTATTATTTTGTGACTCATATTCAAAATTATTCAAAACTATTTTAAACAATAGAACACAATTTACACATAAATGTGTAAATCATAAATTTTCTTGGTATTGGCATTATGGTATATGGAATATAAAAATAAAATCAGCAAAGCAAAAAACATTATATTGAAGAAATTAATTACATATAGTTTATAACTCAATAGGAACAGAATACTATCCAATAATAAAACAAAAACAACTTTTTCTCAGCAAGTTATTTTGGATATAAACAAACCAATTGTAAATTCTCTTTGGGGCAGAAAAAAACCTGGAACAACCAAAAAATATTCAAGAGAATAACAAAGTTAGATAATTGATACTACACAACTCCAAGACTTATTATAAAAAAGAGTGTGTTGTTTGAAAAAAAAAAAAAGACAAATAGGTTAATAGAACAGAAATAGATTTGCATAAATATAGTCAACGAATCTTTGGCAAAGGAGGAAAGGCAGCATAATGGATGTCTTAACAAGTGGTGCTGAAACAATGGATATTCATACACAAAAAGAAAATGAATTTAGACACTAATGTTACACCCTTCACAAAAACTAACTCAAAATAGATTACAGACCTAAGTGTAAAACAAAAACACTATTAAACTCCTGTAAGATAACATAAGAGAAAATCTAGCCTACCTTGGGTTTGGCGAAAATGCTTTAGATACAACACCAAAGGCACAATCCATGAAAGAAAGCATCGATAAACTGGACATCATTAAAATTAAAATTTTTGTCTGGAGGCAGAGCAAGATGACCAAATAGAAGCCACCAGTAATCACCCCTCTCTGTAGGAACACCAAATTGAACAACTATCCCCACAAAAATCACCTTTATAAGACCAAAAATCAGGTGAGCGATCACAGTACTTGGTTTTAACATCATATTCAAAAAAGAGGCACTGAAGAGGATTGGAAAGACAGTCTTGAATCATCTGCACCACCCATTCTGTATTTCTTTCACTGTGGCACTGAAAGAAAATCTGTGTGCTTGGGAGAAGGAATGCGCAGTGATTGTAGGATATTGCACTGGAACTCAGTGCTGCCCTGTCGAAACAGCAAGTAAAACAGAGAGGAACTCAGCCAGGGACTATGGAAGGAGCATTTGGATAAGCTCTAGCCATACGGGAATTGTCCATCCTGGCAATCAAAACTTGAGTTCTGGCAAGCCTCACAACCGTGGGCTAATGTACTCTGGAGTACTAAGTAAACTTAAAAGGCAGTATAGGCCGCAAGGACTGCAATTCCTGGGCTCTGTGCTGGGTTTCAAGCCGGTGGACTTGGGGTGCATGTGACCTAGTAAGGTACCAGCTGGGGCAGCCAGTGGAGTGACTGCATCGCCCCTCCCTTAACCCCAGCAATGCAGCTCCCAGCAGGAGGAGACACTCATTTCTTCTGCTTGAGGAGAGGAGATGGGCGAGTAAGGAGGACTTGCAGCTTTGACACCAGTTCAGCCACAGTAGAAGAGAATAACAGGTAGAACTCTGAGGCCCCAATTCCAGGCCCTAGCACCCAGACCACATTTCTAGAGACACTGTGGGCCAGAAGGGAAGCCACTGTCTTGAAGGGAAGCACTCAGTCCTAGCAGAAGTTATCGCCTGCTGACTTAGGAGCCCTTGGGCCTTGAATAATCAGTACTGGTAGCCAAGCAGTACTCACTACAGACCTTGGCAAGACTCAGAGCCATGCTGACTTCAGATATGATTCAGCACATTCCCACCTGAGATGGTTACAGGGAGAGACCTCCTCTTCTGTTTGAGGAAAGGAGAGGGAAAAGTAAAGGGGCATTGTCTCCAGCTTGGGTACCAGCTTGGCCACAGTGGGGTAGAATATCAAGTGGGTTACCAGGGTCCCTCATACCAGGCCTTGGCTCCTGGATGGCATTACTGGACCTTCCCTAGGCCAGAAGGCAACCTACTTCCCTCAAGGGAGAGACAGGATGGACAGCATTCTCCAAAAGGTGACTGAAGGGTCCCTGGATGTTGAGTGGACATCAGCAGCAGAGACGTATATGTGGACCTGGGGTAATAGTGGCCACATAAAGAAAATCATCTTCTTGAGGAAAGGGGAGAGAAGAATAGGAAAGACTTTATCTCATGGCTTGGGTGCCAGCTCAGCTGCAGTAGAATAGAGCACCAGGTAGATTTCGTAGGTTTTCAACTTCAGGCCCTGGCTCCTGGGAGGCAACTCCAGACCTACCCAGGGCTGAAGAAACTTGCCATCCTGAAGGAAAGGACACAAGCATGGTTCCATTTGTCACCTACTGATTGTAGAGGCCTTGAGTAAACAGGTAATAGCAAGGTAGTGGTCACTGCAGACTTTTGGCAAGACCCAGTGCTGTACTGACTCAGCATAGTTTTTAATGGCAGCCACCCTAGTGCTTTTATCACCCTTCCCCCAGCTCTAGGCAGCTCAACACAGACAGATACTCTGTCTTTTTGGAGGAAAAGTAAAGGAGCAGAACAAGATTCTTTGCCTGGTAATTCAGATAATTCTTCCAGGTTATACACAAGACCATCAAGGGAATATTTCTGAGTCTGCAAGGGCCACAGCATCACTGGGCTTTGGGTGTCCCCTGAAGCTGATATGGCTACAGTGACATGTGACCTTTCAGACAGGTAATTCAACATAGCTTTTCTGAGGAAGTGAAATGAAATTCAAGATAATGAAGAGAAGGAATTCAGAATCCTACTAAAAATATTTAGCAAAGAGATTGAATTAATTCAAAATAATCACGGAGAACTTATAGAGTAGAGCAATGCAAAGGACATACTGAAGAATGCATCAGAGTCTCTTAACTGCAGAATTAACCAAGCAGAAGAAAGCTTTAGTTTGAAGACAGGCTATCTGAAAATACACAATCAAAGAAGACAAAATAAAAAATGATGAATAATAATAAAGCATGCCTGGAGAATCTAAGGAATACCTCAAAAGGGGAAATCTAAGAGTTTTGGCCTTAAAGAGGACACAGAGAGATTGGGGTAGAAAATTTATTCAAAGGGGTAACAATGGAGAACTTCCCAAACCTAGAGAAACATGTCAATATTCAAGTACAAGAAGGTTATAGAACACCAAGCAGAGTTAACCCAAATAAGACTACTTCCAGGAATTTAATAATCAAACTGTCAAAGGTCAAGCATAAATATAACATCCTAAAAGTAACAAGGGAAAATAAACAATAACATGCAAAGGCATTCCAATATGTCTGGAGTAGACTAAGTCCTTGTTTATCAATAATGGCATTGAATATTAGTGGACCACACTCTCCAATAAAAAGACATAGAGTTGCTAAATAGATTAAAAAAAAAAAAAAAAAAAAAAAAAAAAAAAAACAAGCCCCAATGTCCTGTTACCTACAAGAAACACACTTTCTCTGTAAAGATACATATAGGGTGAAAATAAAGGGACAGAAAAAGAGATTTCATGCCAATGGAAACCAAAAAGGAGTCAGAAAAGCTAAACATATCACAAAAAATAGATTTCAAGACAAAAACTATTAAAAAGACAGAAAGAATGTCATCATATAAGGATATAAGGAAAAAGTGGTCAGTTCAGCAAGAGGATATAACAAGTATAAATATATATGCACTCAACACTGGAGCACCCAGATATATAAAGCAAATATTATTAGAGCAAAAGAGAAAGACAAAAGTCAATATAAAAATAGCTGGAGAATTCAACACCACACTTTCAGCATTGGACGAATCATCCAGACAATATCAACAAAGACATATTGTACTCAACCTGCACTAAAGAACAAATAAACCTAATAGATATTTATAGAATATTTCATGCACTGGCTATAGAATATATATTCTTCTCAGCCCATGGGTCATCCCCAAGGATTGAGTATATGTTATGCCACAAAACAAGTCTTTAACATTTCAAACATTGAAATAAAATCAACTATCTTCTTTAAACATAATGGAATAAATCTAGAAATCAAAAACAAGAGAAATTTAGGAAACTATACAGACACATGAAAAGGAAATAATATGCTCCTGAGTGATCAGAGGGTCAATGAAGAAATTAAGAAGAAAATTAAGAGATTTCTTGAAACAAATGAAAATGAAAACAAAACACTCCAAAACCTATGACATACACAAAAGCAGTACTAAGGGGAAAGTTTATTTCAATAAGTGCCTACATCAAAACAGTAGAAAACCTTCAACTAAACAATCTTAAATGATTGAACTTAAAGAACTAGAAAAGAGAGCAAACCAAACCCAAAATTAGTAGAAGAAAAGAAATATTAAAGATCAGAGCAGAAATAAATGAAATTGAAATGAGAAAAACAATATAAAATATCAGTGAAATGGAAACTTGGTATTTTAAAAATATAAACAAAATGACAAAAACCTTTAGCCAGACTAATTAATACCAAAGTGAAAATCCTAATGCAAAGTATGGACTTTAGGTGATAATGATGTGTCAATGTAAGTTCCTCAGTGATAACAAATTCACTCATCTGGTAAGGGATATTGATAATGGGGGAGGCTAAGCATGTTTCAGGGAAGAGGTTATACAGGACATCTCTGTACCTTCCACTCAATTTTGATGCAAATTTAAACCTACTCTAATAAATAAAAGTCTATTAAAAAGAAACTCTTGATTTCCATGCTTTTGTTTGAAGGAGTTGTTGCTATATATAATAGAAGGAATATATGCTTACAGAATATTTCATGCACTGGCTACATAATATAATTTCCATGTTTTTATTTGAAGGAGTTGTTGCTGTATATAATAGAAGGATTATATGCTTTATCAAGGGACCTATTGAGATTCAAATTTTGTTTCAACCTCTCACATCAAGTAGTATAATTTCTAAGTCAAATTCCACTTTTGTAAACTGTAAATGATTATACCCATCTCATGAAATTATTGTGAAGATTACAGAAAAGCATATATGAAAGCTGCCTTGCATGTTATACTTTTGTGTAAATACAAATGCTTCCACCAGCACCCTTAATTTGCCTCTTATTCCTTAAAAATCTGCCATTGGGCAATAACTTATATCATACACAATAACTTCCTATGTGACAGACTTGCTGTACTTTTTATTATCTAAAAAAATACACACCAATGTAATCAATATCGCTAGGGAAAAAACAAATTGTGTGGGATTTCAATTCCTGAGTGTAAATAGTAATTTGCAAGGTCGAGTCCATCTACAAAATAGTTTTATATGCAGGAGGCCCATGAATTAACAAAAAAGTGTATTTTGACTCAAAGAAACTTAATTCATCTTTAAGGCAAATTAATTATGTGCACCTCAGATATATTTCCAACGAAAATGGGACAACAAAAACTCTCATTTGTTACCAAGCACCTAGCCTGCTTACTATCTTTCCATTTCTCTTCTGAAAGCCTGGTCGGTATTTTGAAACTTTTGTTTCATATTTAGCATTAAATTTAAAATTACTTTATCAATAAATGTACAAAAGGCAAAAAAAATGTATGTGTAGCAAAATTCTTAAATTTGATTTATTATCAATAGATGAAATGAGAAAATTAGTAAAGGTTCATCTTTTAATTCTCAACTGTAACAGAATTAATCTAATTTTGTACCCTTAAGGTACATTTTAATAAACATGTTTCTAGTAGCAGTAAAACATTCATTAATAAATTCATGCATATTATAAGAGTGTATTATGGCAATGTATTAATTTGAAAAAGATAAGCATACCCATTAATCTACCACCCAGGCAAAAACATATTAATAGAAACTTAGAACCATCTCTGTGTACTCTCTCAATTTCAACTTCCTTGATTCTCATCAGTAATGATTATCCTGCTAACATCACTAAATACTTTTGCCTATTTTAGAACTTTGTGTAAATTGAATCTCATACGTCTATAATGTTTAGTTTATCTTGATCAATATGTTTTGAGAGAGCAGATTCAGTTTTGCTGAGTGAATCTTTAGCTTCTTCATTATTATACCATAGCAACTGCCATGGTGACCACATACTGGATAAGTTTATAGAAGTCCACTAAAAGGGATTTGAAGATTTAAAAAATCATATTACCATTATTCTCTCAGACAGTTCATCAACCAAAATCCACTGGATTTCTGGGGATAACAGAGAAGTGAACTAACCATGGATGTTATAAGACTACTACACCTGTATGTTTGATGATGATTCTGATGTTGCAATTCTCCCTACATGTAATATTCCTTTTGAGTTAAAATGTTGGGAAAGACAGTTGAGACCACTCAAAAACTGTCATTTGTCTGTTACTCCAAAGATAGGGAACCAATATGAGGTTCTATCAATGTCCATTTATTTCTATACCAATTCTGAAATTAAAGGCCAAGAACATAATCAGAATTACCCATGACTCACTGGGCTTAAGTCTAACCCCCCCCCTTTTTTTCTTCCACCCAATCTCTGTAAGTCTCACTCTGAAGATTATTGTATTAGTCTGTTTTCACACAGCTATAAAGACATACCTGAGACTGGATAATTCTTAAAGAAAAGAGGTTTCATTGGCTCACATGGCTGAAGAAGCCTCAGGAAACTTACAGTCATGGCAGAAGGAGAAGAAGCACATCTTACAGGGCAGCAGGTGAGAGAGAAGGGTGAGGAGTGAAGCTGTAACAACCCCTTATAAAACCATCGGACCTCATGAAAACTCACTCACTACCACAAGAATAGCATGGGGGAAACTGCTCCCATGATCCAATCACCTCCCACCGGTTCTCTCCGTAGATACATAGGGATTATTGGTAATAAAATTCAAGATGAGATGTGGGTGGGGACACAGAGCCAAACCATATCAATCATAATGTAACTATTGTCAGCTTAGAACGCCGTTATCTCATAGAGGGACTTTGAAAAGGGTTAGGAATATTCTTTACCTAATTCAATGCAGTATTCTATGGTCTACCAACAAAGCGAGGTTTGTCCTTCCCTTCTGGCAAAGAAAAATGGGCTATCTCTCATAGTCAGAATATCTCAAAAATTTTGGATTCCAAGATTATCAGGTTAGCTTCTCCATGCCTAAGTCCAGGTCTGAGCCTCACATCATTTTTCCCCCAGAATTTTGTCTTTAAAATCATTTAAAGTGGCTATCTACTAGCAAAACCCTCATAACAGTCATTGTTTCCATACTAATTTGGTGCAGTAGCCACTTGATTGCCCAATGCTTTCTATCCAGCTGCACCTCCTGTAAACCAATTAAAGTTGAAATTTGTCGTGATTATGATGCTGCTGTGTGTCAACGGTTGTTACCGCCAACCGTAACATTTCTACAGTAAGGGCTTCCATGAATCCTACTAATGCCTATATTGGTACTGAAATTTCTGTAGCTTCAATCACAGCAGTCATAATAGAGGTTATTCCAAGACCCAATATTTACTTCGGGAGATCTTTAGTAAAACAATCATGGAATCATTATGGATTTATGTCACAACATCAGAGTGAGCTTTGCTAAGGCAGACACAGATGGAAATCAAGAAAAAGTAACCAATTCCAGGTGAAAGTGGAAACAAGTAGAAATAGAGAAATATGTAGATATCGGAAAACAAACAAATCATCAGTCTAATTAACTTAGTCAATGTCATATGAGTATAGTAGAATATTATAATGGTGTTTTGCTTGAATTTCCCATATTAGAATTTTATAAAATTTCTAGTTAAGTCTCTACCATTTTTGATAATTGAATTTCTAGTAGGTCTTTTAAATATAAATGTACAAGCATTTTTAAAAATTATATTTGGCATAATCACATACTTCTTGTGGATAATTTGAAGGTGAATTGAAACACATACATTGAACATTTCAGCAAGGCAAAAACACTTATTAGTTTATCAATTTAGGGAAATTTCTATTCAGTTATTAGCTCACTACAAAGAAGCCAAATAAATACTTCGATGACCTCACACTACAAAGAAGATGGATATTAGTAATTGGTCCAGAAATGTCATTAAATAAACAAATATCTTCACCATTACCATCAAGAAACTCTGAGATGGGAGGGGAGATATTATTTCCAAAATTTACACATCATATTATTTACAATATCAAAGGTTAAAAAAATTTTGATACACACAAAGAATGAAAAATGTGTATTTCATACATAAGAAAAACAACAAAAACAGTCAATAGAAACTGTTACTGAGAAACTCAGGTATTAATTGGACTCACTAGACAAAGACTTCATATTGGCTTTTATCATTATATTCAAAGGACCAAAGGAAACCATTAAAGGAATTAACGGAATGCATACAAATTCCCACCAAATGAAGAACAATGATACAGAAATTTTAATAAGGAGCCAAGTAAAAGTTTTGAAGTTGGAAAGTAAAAGTTTAATGAAAAATATATTAAAGAGATTCAACAGCAGATATGAACCAGGAGGAAAATAAATCAGCAAATTTTAATATAGGTCAGTTGAAATTTTTCATCTGAGGAACAGAAAGAATTTTTTTAAATGAAGAAATTATAATCACAGAGACCTTTGGGGGCACCACCAAGCATACCATCATGTATGTATGCAATGGGAATCTCAAAAGGAGATGAAAGAGAGAAAGGGATGGAAATGATACTGTATAAAAACTGGTTGAAAACTTCTGAAGTTTGATGAAAACTTAGAGTCAAACTTTCAAAGACAAATATTAAAGAAAAAGAATCTTGAATGAAGCAAGAGAAAAGTAAGCTGTTATGTACAAGTGGTCCTCAACTAAATGAGCAGTTCATTTCTCATCAGGACCCATGGAGGTAAGAGGCAGGGAGAAAATATATATTCAAAATTTGAAAACAAAAGTAAACAGTTGAATTTATAACTGTGATATAGCTGTTATGGAGGTAAGAAGCAGGGAGAAAACATTCAAATTTTGAAAAAAAATGTCTACAGTTACATTTATAACTGTGATATAGCTATAAATGCCTTGATAACAACAACAACAAAATGACCTAGACTTGATAAACTAACTCATTATCTTAAGAATCTTAACAGGGAAGAGCAAATTTAACTCAAAGCAAGCACAAAGAAGAAAAAAAAATGAGTAAAGTAGAAACAAATGAAATAAAAACAGAAAAACTACAGAGAAAAATCAATGAAACTAGAGCTGATTCATTGAAAGGATCAGTAACATTTACAAACCTTAGCTGGATTTACCAAGTAAAAGAGAGAAAAGTTAAATAAAAGTCTGTGTGCAGGTTATGGCTGATATTTTATTTTATTTTATTTATTTATTTTTGAAACAGAGTCTCACTCTGTCATCCAGAATGGGTGTAGTGGCTGCTGTCTCGGCTTACTGCAACCTCAGGCTCCCAAGTCCAAGCGATTCTCCTGCCTCAGCCTCCCGAGTAGCTGGGATTACAGGCGTGTGCCATCACGCCCAGCTAATGTTTGTATTTTTAGTAGAGACAGGTTTTCATTATGTTGGCCAGGCTTGTCTCCAACTCCTGACCTCAGGTGATCCACCCCTCTCGGCCTTCCAAAGTCCTGGGATTACAGTCATGAGACACTACACCTGGCCTGATATTTAAAACGTAGTCAATCCACATTTAATTTTAGTTTACATTTAGTGCACTTAATGGTTTAAGTTTGTCATTTTACTGTCTAATCCTTATTTGGCCCCATATGTCTCTAAGGATTTTTTTGTTCCCTCGTTTTTCTTGATTTATTGTGCTTTTATTTTTGAATTTTCTATTTTAAATTTATTGTTTTATTTTTCCCCATTAACAGATTTTATTTGTAAATTAACTTGTTGTATTGTCGTTTCTCTCTATATATGTAAAATATACACACATATATCAACTACACACTATTATTAGGTCAAATTCATTTATCTTTAACCACATACTAATTTCCTTGCTCTTTCTTCCTTTCTGAATAAACAAGCTTTCTTCTGATAAGAAAAATATTTCTTATGACAGAATAAATGCTTTCGTGTCTCTGTTAATGTGTTTGATAACAAATTTCCCTAATGATTTTTTGTTTTTATTTTGAAAATGTCTTATTTTCACTTTACTAGATATTTTACTAGACATTTATATTTATTGGATGATTTACTAGATCTATCAAACATATATTTGAAAGTAAGGCATTATATTCAATTTACTATTTATTTTATTTAAATTATTATTTTATTTCATTATTTTATTTAATTCAGGTTGTATTTACTATATTTTATATTTACTGGACTTTTACATTGGCAAATATTTTCTTGTAGCACCTTGAAAATGATACATCTACTATCAGTGAGAAAATCATTTAACAGTCCTGTTGCTACTTCATTAAAGGTAATGTGTTTCATGTGAATGTGTGTGTGTGTGTTTGTTTGGTTTACGTTTCTTTGCTACTTTTGAGATTGTCACTGGTGTTTGATTTACAGTACTGTAATATAAGGTGTCTAGGAGTAGTTCTCAATTGCAATTTTCCTGGGATCTATATTTTTCATGTCCTTCTTGTGTCTTCAAATATTGGTTAGTTACCAGTCTATCTCTACTCCATTTTTGACATTCCAATTTAATATCTTAAACATTTTTACCACATTTTATGTTTCTATATTTTCATCCATTTTTCTGTACATTAATCTGGAAATTTTCTTTTGCTATGAATTCCAGTACAATAACAGTCTTTTTATAAAAAATCTATCTGTAATATGCTTCTGACTTCTTAAATTCAGTTACTATATTATGTAGTGTGGGATTTCTCTATGAATCTTTCCGTTAATTTTCAGTTTTTTACAGAAATTCTCCATTTTTAAACTTAATTGAATAAATTGGTCATAGATATTTTAACATCCAGGTCTTCATAACTCTTATCATCTAGAGCTAAATTGATTATCTGCATATTATTTGCTTTTTAAAAAAAATCTTTTATTTTTTATCTTTTTTTTTTTTTTCTTGTTTGTGTGCTTGTTTCCTGGTTATTTTTCACTGAGTGGCAGTCGGACAAAAAATTACATCCATAACTGGAGACTTTTTGTGATGTTATTGTCCTCCACAGAGTATTTAATTTTCTCTGGAAGGCAACTGCAGCGGGGGCAAGTTAGCTTAATCAACCAGAGGTTGACATGATCTGAACCTGGGCTTCAGTTTATGTGAGGATTTGTTTATTTCCAATTTACTCTTAATTCGGGAGTGCAGCCTCCCAAAGATATCATCCAACATCCTGGGGGTTGTAGAATTGCTTTTCCTTTTTCATGGGTTCTGAACTTCAGCGTCCCCTTAGCCCTCTAAGACTGACAAAAGCTCTATTTAGCTTTTCAACTTTTCGATGCAACTTTCAGAACTGACAATTCCCTTGGGGGCAGAAGCACTGCTAAATCTGTTCTCTATTCTCCACCTTTTCCTCTGTCCAGATTTCAGTACCACATAATTTCATGACTCTCTAATGGAAGTTCTATAATGGCTTCAAAGACAATTTTTGTATTTAGCCTAATTTTTCTAGTTATTTCTTAGCATGTTTGCCTTTCCTGAAGCAGAACCCAATCTACTTCCTCTGTAATATTTTGTTATTGTGCGTTGATAATTGTTATGTATGCTACCTACTAAAATGGCTTTATTTTGCTATATTTCAAACATATTTCTTCTCTATCAGATAGTATCATACTTAATTATACAGGATGCCTAAGGCGACATGTATTTTAAAAGTTATTGAAAATTATTTTCATTAGTACATTAAAGTCCAATAAGGAGCAATTCTTACTCATAATTATTTTCAGATATCAAAATAACTATAAGAAAAAAATAACACTGACAAAGTTAAAAAGGAAACCAAAAAACTAAGGACAGCAATTTTTGTTTACAACATAGGAAGGTAAATCATTTTATCCAAAAAGTCAGTTGGTATGGGAACTTGACAATACACAAATATATATATTAAAATATGTTGGAAGTACTATTACCTATGTGATTCATTTATTTTTTCTAAATTAATTAAACAAAAAGTCCACTTTCTTTTCTTTTTAAACATTTTATTTTAGATTCATGGGTAAATGTGCAGGCTTGTTACAAGGGTATATTGGGTCTTGTTGTGGTTTGGGCTTGCAGTGAACCCGTCACTCAAATTGTCAACAAAATAGATTGCTTTTCAAACTTTGTCTATCATCCTTCCTTCTCATTTTTTAAGTCCCCAGTGTCTACTGTTTCCGTCATTATGTCTATGTGTACACATTGTGTACGCATAGTCTAGTTTCCACTTGTTAGTGAGAACATAAAGTATTTGATTTTCTATTTCTTCATTAATTCACATAAGAAGACTATGGCAAATGTAATATGTTTGTTGATTTCATATATAACTTTAATTTAAATTTTTCACATCTTAAAAATTTTCTTTGCTTGTCATTTTCTTTGCCTGACAGTTCAGCCAGTAATAGTAATAATTACATTTATTAAAAAAATTAAAAAACTTAAATTTCATCTAGATATAGAAATAAAAGTAGAAATATTAGCTAAAATATAGCAGCTTACATTATACCAAAATTTTGCCAGACGATTTACTTTAAATGCACCAATGTGTTTATTTGTCAGTTAGTAACTTTGTCTTTACCATCAGTCCTCATTGACTTCTAATTTGAAATCAAGACAGCTGATTTCTGTTCACTTTGCAGGTATTTACATGGGTGGAAATTTCCTCCACATAAACCATTTTCAGTATCAGTAAATTGGAAATATATACACAATTTTTCTATTCTTCCTAACATATAAAAATTATGTCTATTAACCTGTAGCATCCCATACATGTTCATATAAACCAATTCTGGATACTGTGGGAATACTTAATAACTTTATTAAAAATGATGATCTATTCCTGTGATAGACAGATCTGGTCAAATTGATGGTAAGCTCATAAATATTACTATCAAAGGACATTAGGTTTAAGTCCTGATTTGGACACTTACTATTTCAGCAAATTTCAGCAAGTTACTAAATTTTTCTAAGTATTACTTTTCTTACCTGTTAAATGGTAAAAATAATAACATCATTACTGCATAATTCTCAAAAAAGAAAATATGTATCTCTAGTATGGCAAGCAATAGGCATTCAATAAATGGTAGCTACCATTCCCTTACTTTTATAAGGGAGGTGAGTTTACCCCCAAGGAAGTCTACTTGGCTTTGTCTGTCTGTTTCAATTTAAACTACAACTGATACTTATTGTATACTAAAAATAATAACAATTTCAACGTGGCATCTTTTGAAACCCTGGGAAGCCCAACCAACAAAATGCATTTTCCATTCCAGCACTGAGAACAGGAACCGTGTCTTACTTGATTTTTTTTTTTTATTCCCCAGAAACCTGTCCAGTGACTGGCTAATGTGTTAGTTACTCACATTTATTGAAAGACATATAGGAATTTTCTAAGTTCTAAAATGTTTCATTGTTCTATTTTTCTTTTTTTTCCTTTCTACAGTTAGAACAGGATTTCTTGGGCTTGAAATTGTTTGCTATTTTCTTTTTCTTTTTCTATGTTGTTTCTACAGTTAGGAAAGGTGTATGTATGTATTTATTTATTTATTTATTGGTACATATATGACAAAACATTCCAAGGAAACAAGTATAATAGTCATATCTCTGAAGATGTTTATCTTAGATGATGCTTTCCTTTAGAGTTTACACAACTATAGAAACGTAAACACTTATAGTATGTATATTTATTCTGTAATCCTTTTCTTATACAAATTAGTCCAATAGTTTAGTTACATTTGTTCTCAATACATCTATAAAATTTTAAATAAATTATGCAATTTTTTAAAGATCTATGAAATGTGTTTACTTTTAATGTAAAACTTATGTCTCCAAAGTGTAATATGTGCTATAAAATAAATGCTAATGGAAACATTTTCCTATCATTGTGACTCATTGTATTCATTTAAAAGCCAAAGGGTTATTGGACTTAATTTTTTTTGTTATTCAAATAAATGGCCTGGAGAAATATATTCTTTTTTTTAAAATTTATTTATTTATTATTATTATACTTTAAGTTCTAGGGTACATGTGCATAACGTGCAGGTTTGTTACATATGTATACTTGTGCCATGTTGCTGTGCTGCACCCATCAACTCGTCAGCACCCATCAACTCGTCATGTACATCAGGTATAACTCCCAGTGCAATCCCTCCCCACTCCCCCCTCCCCATGATAGGCCCCAGTGTGTGATGTTCCCCGTCCCGAGTCCAAGTGATCTCATTGTTCAGTTCCCACCTATGAGTGAGAAGTTTTTAGTTTTCTGTTCTTGTGATAGTTTGCTAAGAATGATGGTTTCCAGCTGCATCCATGTCCCTACAAAGGACACGAACTCATCCTTTTTGATGGCTGCAATAGTATTCCATGGTGTATATGTGCCACATTTTCTTAATCCAGTCTGTCACTGATGGACATTTGGGTTGATTCCAGGTCTTTGCTATTGTGAATAGTGCCGCAATAAACATACGTGTGCATGTGTCTTTATAGCAGCATGATTTATAATCCTTTGGGTATATACCCAGTAATGGGATGGCTGGGTCATATGGTACATCTAGTTCTAGATCCTTGAGGAATTGCCGTACTGTTTTCCATAATGGTTGAACTAGTTTACAATCCCACCAACAGTGTAAAAGTGTTCCTATTTCTCCACATCCTCTCCAGCACCTGTTGTTTCCTGACTTTTTAATGATCGCCATTCTAACTGGTGTGAGATCATATCTCATTGTGGTTTTGATTTGCATTTCTCTGATGGCCAGTGATGGGAAAGGATTCCCTATTTAATAAATGGTGCTGGGATAATTGGCTAGCCATAAGTAGAAAGCTGAAACTGGATCCTTTCCTTACTCCTTATACGAAAATTAATTCAAGATGGATTAGAGACTTAAATGTTAGACCTAATACCATACAAACCCTAGAAGAAAACTTAGGTAGTACCATTCAGGACATAGGCATGGGCAAAGACTTCATGTCTACAACACCAAAAGCAACGGCAGCAAAAGCCAAAATTGACAAATAGGATCTCATTAAACTAAAGAGCTTCTGCACAGCAAAAGAAACTACCATCAGAGTGAACAGGCAACCTACAGAATGGGAGAAAAGTTTTGCAATCTACTCATCTGACAAAGGGCTAATATCCAGAACCTACAAAGAACTCAAACAAATTTACAAGAAAAAAACAAACAACCCCATCGAAAAGTGGGCAAAGGATACGAACAGACATTTCTCAAAAGAAGACGTTCATACAGCCAACAGACACATTAAAAAATGCTCATCATCACTGGCCATCAGAGAAATATATTCTTAAGCATGTAAACCAATAATATAATCCAAGGTCCCTAACTGATTGAACAGACTACTTCTTGACCAAGGAGACCCTAGAGAATCTTGAAAAACTGAATTCCCAACCATGACAGGAAGGGAGGTGATGTGGTTTGGCTGTG
This sequence comes from Macaca mulatta, assembly GCF_049350105.2. Classification (NCBI taxonomy): domain Eukaryota; kingdom Metazoa; phylum Chordata; class Mammalia; order Primates; family Cercopithecidae; genus Macaca; species Macaca mulatta. Next base: position 99,480,660 of record NC_133419.1, on the reverse strand, counting down.
TCCTCATGCAAATCTCATCTTGAATTGTACTTCCCATAATCCCCATGTGTTGTGGGAGGGACCTGGTGGGCGGTAATTGAATCATGGAGGTGGTTTCCCCCATGCTATTCTCATAATAATGTGGAAGTTCTCACAAGACCTGATGGCTTTATAAGGGACTTCCCCCTTCGCTCAGCTCTAATTCTTCTCCTTGCTGCCACCATGTGAAGAAGGACATGTTTGCCTCTCTCTCCTCCTGAGTCCTCCCCAGCCATGCTGAACTGTAAGTCAATTAAAACTATTTCCTTTATAAATCACCCAGTCTTGGGTATGTCTTTATTGGCAGCATGAGAATGGACTAATACAGGGGGTTAGATACACCTTGTTATACTTGCTCCCCACTGGAGTTTAGGAACAACTGACCAGCATTAATGTTAAAATAGACATCATAAGACTGAGAAAACAGACTCTTTGAGGCAATAAGATAACAAATTTCAGCCTAACTCTGGTATATCATCACATGACAGATAGAAGACCGTGAAGAAAATAAAAATATTTTATACCAAAGTGTATCTCTTTGAAATGGCCTTGCAAAATCATCTTTCATGGGGGACATTTGCATCTGTAGAGAATCTCCATTAATGCAGCTAAAGCTTTCACAGATTTCAGACAGATTAAGAGTCTAACACCCTTTAAGGCCTAAAAAGAAATATTTACTATGTATTCTTTCTGAAGGCTGATACCTGGAAGTTTCAGCTATGCAAAAAGAACTTTGGTTTTCACAAACTCCCATATATTAACTGAATAATTTCTTTCTATTGACTTAAGACTTTAGACAAAGCTTAACTCTTTCAATCAATTGGTAATCAGAAAATCTTCGAATCCACCTATGACTTGTAAGCCCCCACTTGAAGATATACTGCCTCTTTAGGCTGAACCAATGTGCATCTTACACATATTGAGTTATGTCTTTGCTAGTAATTTCTATCTCCCTAAAATGTATAAAACCAACCTGTAACCCCACCACCTAGGGCACACTTTCCCAGAAGCCTTTGAGACTCATCGCTGGGCTGTGATTATTCTTATTGTCTCAGAATTAACCTCTTTAAATATTTTACAGTTTGTTCTTTTCAACAACAAGCAGAAATTAAGTATAGATACAATAAATGATAGCTTTAAAATTTCCCAATTAGATTAAGTGATAATCTAAATAAATGTATAATAGTATACTATTCAGGATAAAATGTATAATAGTCTCTTCTCTTTCTGTGGTGTTGACACAGCCTATTGCTGTACATGTATTAGTCAAAATGAGCAAGCAAATTTTGTTCATTTTTTAAGGAACAAAAATAAGTTCAGTTTACATTGATCTTTCATCCAGAGGTTTTTCTTTAAGTGTTAAACTGATTTCCATCTCTTATGGTATGCATTCAATAACAGCTAGGGCTTTAAACACCTTGGTTAGCAACACCACCATGGTGATAAAGTAGTAGGTGAGACTGATTATTATGAGTTATATTTGGAAGGCTGATTTCCAAAGCAACACACATTGCATTAATGTAAGTCCTGTTATTCACTTCAAATGCATGTGGAAAGTGGCAGCATTATTTTTATGTTACACAATCAAACCTAAATAACACTGGCCTTCTTGTTGTTGAATTTTTTTACCACCTTATAGATGTCATTGGAATATGAATGCTATAATTAAGCATGCAATGAATTGCCTAATCATGGAGTAGGCTTTCACTGAAGTGATTTTCATTTATTTAGATAGAATTTTCAAATTCTGTTGACTTTGGTTCAAATCTCACAAGAGAGTGTAGATTTGTACTTGAATTTTTAAATTTCCATTTGCCTTTATACCCATTAGGCAAACATCTACAATTTGTTCTCTTTAAAAAAGCTGTTTTTCTAGTGCTGCAAAGAAATTCCAAAATCATAGGAACTGTTCTAGTAAAACTCAGATTTTTAGACTTTATTATTAATCTTCTCAGTTTAAGCTTATTGCTTTCAAAGCAAGCTACTGAATAAGAAGGCCTCTGTAGCGAGCAAACACACAAATAAATCTGCTTCGGGTGATAGACAGTTTCTATAAAACAAATTCTTGATATTTTGTAAACTGAACATTTTCTTTCCATATTTTTGTATTTTTTTTTTTACCATAACAAGAACTTTATTAGTCATATTTACTCTAAGTTAGGTGTGTCTATCCTATGATTAAAATTCCCAATCCTACTATACATGGTTGATGAGGTATTGAGGGATATTCTATTTAGTCAAAGTTTAGTAATGAAAATACAATAATTAACTATTTATAACTATAATATAAAATGTATTTTAAAAGGCCTAAAGCAATTTGGACTTTTTTCACCTGCTGAAGGTAGACTATAGACAATTAAAAATCACAAACTTCTGGTGGACATTTCAGTCTTGCTTCAAAGACTAATTATTCTTAGCCTGATAATTATTTTTATGGTAATTTAAGAACTTCTTTAGATCCAAAACATTCGCTATTCTTTAGCTTACCTGGTGATTGTGTGTGAGAATTTTACAATGAATGTTCCTTGTGTTCTGCTCTTTGAGTATATATAAAGGTGATTCTCAGGGACAGTCATCATGCTACTGAATGGAAGCTAGTTTTTAACTTGCATTTTTAAACAGAAATTAATAATTTGATTTTCTTTTCCTGAAACAGGGTTTTAAAACATCTTCCTTTCATTCATTACAGTGTATGTGGAGTAGGAAATACCTGAATTAAATATGTGCCATAGAAGAAACTACAGATCACTCAAGTTAAAAACGTAGGGCAGCAACCAGATGTAACCACTTTTATTCATAAGTTGAAGATACAGTCACCTTTTCAAGAACATATTTAAGGAAGGCAAACGCACATTAACTAAATATTCAATATATCATACATGTCTAATGAATATAGTTTGAGAGAGTCTATGAGCAAAGCCTAAAAAATATTGCCATTTAAAAATAAGGACCCTGAAAATATATGGAATCCTGGGAGACTGTGAATGGAAACGGAAAAGACTACAGATAGACAAATCAATCCTGAGCAAAAAGAACAAAGCTGGAGACATCACACTATGGGACATCAACATATACTACAATGCTATGGTAATGAAAACAGCATGGTGGTAGCATAAAAACAGATACACAGGCTAATGGAACAGAATTGAGAACCCCAAAATAAATCCACACATTTGCACCCAACTGGTTTTTGACAAAACTATCAAGAACACACATTGGGAAAAGGAGAGTATTTTCAATAAATGATACCAGGAAAGCAATATCCACATGTGGAAGAATGAAACTAGATGCCTATCTCTCTGCATATCTAAAGAGCAACTCTAAGTGGATTAAGATTTAAATGTAGGACTCAAAACTATAAAACTGCTAGAAGAAAATATGGTGGAAATGTTTCATGAAATTGGCCTGGACAAAATTTTCTGAGTAAGACTTCAAAAGCACAGGCAACAAAATCAAATGCAGACAAATCAGATTATATCAAATTAAAAATCTTCAGGCCAGGCGCGGTGGCTCACGCCTGTAATCCCAGCACTTTGGGAGGTCAAGGCAGGTGGATCATGAGGTCAAGAGATCGAGACCATCCTGGCCAACATGGTGAAATCCGTCTTTACTGAAAATACAAAAATTAGCCCGGCGTGGTGACAGGAGCCTGTAATCCCAGCTACTCAGGAGGCTGAGGCAGGAGAATCGCTTGAACCCAGGAGGCAGAGTTTGCAGTGAGCAGAGAATGTGGACTGCACTCCAGCCTGGGTGACAGAGCGAGACTGCATCTCAAAAATAAATACATAAATAAAAATTTTAAAAAATTCTTCAGCATAGCAAAGGAAATATCCTCTGTTTTCAATGATGAGACAGCATACAGAACAGGAGAAAGTATTTGCAAACTATGCGTCTGACAAGGTGTTAATATCGAAAATACAGACGGGTCGCAGTGGCTCATAACAGTAATCCCAGCATTTTGGGAGGTCGAGGTGGGCAGATCACCTGAAGTTAGGAGTTCCAGACCAGCCAGGCCAACATAGTGAAACCCCGTCTGTACTAAACATACAAAAAAATTAGCCGGGTATGGTAGTGTGTGCCTGTAATCCCAGCTACTTGGGAGGCTGAGGCAAGAGAATCACTTGAACCCGAGAGGTGGAGGTTGCAGTGAGATGTGATGGTGCCACTGGATTCCAGCCTGGGCAACAGAGCAGACTCAGTCTCAAAAAATATAAATAAATAAATAAATAAATAAATATCCAAAATATATAAAGAACTCAAGCAACTCAATAGTAAAATCAAGCAAATAACTGAATTAACAAATTGGCAAAAGATGTGAATAGGCATTTTTGTCAAAAGAAATCATCAGGGAAATGCAAATCAAAAGCACAATGAGATATCATCTTACCCATGTTACAATGGCTATTATCAAAAGGACAAGAAATAACAAGTACGGGTGAGGATGTGGAGAAAGGGGAATTCATACACACTGTTGGTGGGAATGTAAATTAGTACAGCCATTATAGAAAACAAAATCTAAGAGAATCTAAGATCCTCACAAAATTAAAAATAGAACTATCATATGATCCAGCAATCCCACTACTGGGAACACATTCGAAGGAAATAAAATCAGTTACGTTGAGATATCTGCATGCCTACATTTGTGGCAGCACTAATCAAAGCCATAATTGGAATCTGCCTAAATGCCCTTCTACAAATGGATAACAAATGTGGTATTATACAATATATACATGCACTGAAACATCACACTGTCTCCTGTATATAAATATGTTATCATGTTGTAATAAATGGCAGTATCTCCTGTTTTATGTATGTGTGTATATATATATAACAAATATTCATACCTTCACATACATATATACACAAACACACAATAGAATACTATTCAGTCATAAAACAGAATGAAATTATGTCATTACGGCAACATTAATGAATCTGGGGGACATCACGTTAAGTGAAATAAGTCAGGCACAGAAATACAAACACCTAATCATCAAAGGTCTTGGTTTTTAGCTTTGTTTGACCAATAAAAATTGTATATATTCAAGGTGTAAAATGTGATGATTCGATATATGCATGCATTGTGTAATGATTACCACGGTCAAATTAACACAACCACACTGCTATACGTACCATTGTATATGTGTGTCTGTATACAGACACAACACAATACTATTAATAGTACTGTTAATAGTAATACAATACTATTAGCTATAGTCATCATGCTGTATATTAGATCACCAGAATTTATTCATCTTTTTTTTTTTTTCTTTTTGAGACAGAGTCTCGCTCTGTCACTCAGGCTGGAGTGCAGTGGCAGGATCTCAACTCACTGCAAGTTCCGCCTCCCTGGTTCAAACAATTCTCCCTGCCTCAGCCTCCTGAGTAGCTGATATTACAGGCACCTGCCACCATGCCCAGCTAATTTTTGTATTTTTTAGTAGAGATGGGTTTTTGCCATGTTGGCCAGGCTGGTCTTGAAATCCTGACCTCAGGTGATCTGCCCACCTCGGCCTCCCAAAGTGATGGGATTACAGGCATAAGCCATCAGGCCCGGCCTTTATTCATCTTATAACTGAAAATGTGTATCCTTTAACCAGCATCTCTCCATTCGCTCCTCCTGCTCAGCCCATGGTACTCTCTGATTCTATAGTTCAACATTTTTAGATTCCACTGAAAAGTGAAATCATACAGTATTTGTCACTGTGTCTGGTTTATTTCAGTTAACATAATGATTTTTAGGCTAATGTATCATGTTGTTTTAGACTTATGTTACCATGTTGTAATAAATGCCAGTATCTCCTCCTGCTTTAAGGTTGGATGATATTCCATTATGTGTGGAATTACGCAATCACATTTTAGCATCCAGCCTTTAATCCCTCCCTCCCTCCCCCCTTCCCTTCCATCCCCTGCCTACCTCTCTTTCGCTCTTTTTCTTTTTCCCTTTCTTTCTTTCTCTCTCCTCTTCTTTCTTTCTTTTTCTTCCTTTTTCTCCTTCCCTCCCTCCCTCCCTCCCTCCCTCCCTTCCTTCCTTCCTTCCTTCCTTCCTTCCTCTCTTTCTCTCTCTCTCTCTTTCTTTCTTTCTTTTTTTTTCTCTCTCTCTCTTTCTTCTTTTTATTTCTCTCTCTCTCTCTCTTTTATTCTTAACACATAGGGCTTCACTATGTTGCACAGGCTGGTCCCAAACTCCTGGGCTCAAAAAATCTCCCCCATAACAGCCTCCTGAGCAGCTGGGACTACAAGCAAGTGCCACCTGAGCCAGCTTATATATACCAACTTTTTTTTGGACACAGGTTTTTTTCTTATCTTGGCTTTTGTAAATAATGATGCAATGAACGTGTAATAAAGATATGTCTTTGAGGTACTGATTTCATTTTCTTTGGTTGTATACTCAGAAGTGGGATTATTGGATCATACTGTAGTACTGTTTTTAAATTTTTGAGGATCTCTGCCTGGATGTTGGTCAGAGATTTTGCTTTCATTTCGATATTTTAAAAATTATTCAAAATTTGGTAACCTCTGTGTGTTTGCAGACTGAACCATATTCTTAATCAAGTAAAAGCAGCTCCCATTACAATTAATTATATACAATATCGCTGTTATTTTTGGTTCTTCTATTTATTCCATATTAATCCTTTTCTCGATTTTTCTGCATTCTAAGGCCTCTCCAACTTCTCCCTTCAAAAGAATTTTGTTAATTATTCATTGAATTTTATATATTTAGTGGCAGTGAGATGAGACTTGTTTGTAGATTTTCTATTGGGCAGGTAGTAGTACTTTTTCAATTTTCTGTATATTTATGGATACCTTAGTAGAAAGTTGAAAGGAGGCATACTAGGTCCTGTTTAAAGTTTTGCTGCCTTTTTGACCAGAAAGATGTTATGAAGAATAATAATGCTCATTCTTTGTTGAAATACTATAAGAAAGTGATGTCATGTAAGTGAGCAAACACAAAATACGTCCTCACTTTTCCTCTTGATTAGAGATAATTCACTGAGTACAATTGATTTTTGTATATTGCAAGTTATTCCTACTTTAGTTTTCCTCCAAATATATATTTTTTTACTGCCGTAATAATAACTGCATTATCTCTATCTTTTCATCATTCTCTGTTGTAAATTTTCTTATGTTTGGGGACTGGGAAGAGGGAGTTGGTAACTGTTTTCTCAGTTAATTAGTGCAGTCAGGGAAATGTATTTTCTTAGTTTAAAAATACTAGTTAGTATTTTAACCAGCCTTTTAGAAGGAAAATATTAATGAATGGCCATAATTTATTAATTATTTTTGCCAGATTGGTTTGAGCCATATGGTAGATTGAGAACTAATGTTATGATTTTTCAACTTCCAAGAACAAAAAATTAAGCAAAACAAATAACTAAAAGTGTAAAATTTCAACAACAGAAAATGGATGTTGTAGGACAAATGGAGTTTTTATAACTTATATAGCTCATTAGAAAAAAATCAAGTTTTGCCATAGAACTCTAGAGTGATTAAGAAATTGAGAAGATAGGATTTGAGGTACTGCTTTAACAGGAAGATCTTTTGAAAATCAATTTTAAGAAGCAATTTGACATTCAGATTTCCTCTTCCAAAATTTCTGGTGAGGTGATTGGTCATTCCTCATCCCAAGAAAAACAAAACATTGTGTTCTTGTGAGGTTGATACAGAGATCTCTGTACTTTCAGATACCAGAGACACCTGAAAGCAGGAGTGATGCTGTTCTGAAAACAGGCTCAAGTGATGGATTGTATATTAACTATTCAGATACTTCTAATTATCTCTAAGATTCTTCCTCTATCAACTATGAGAACACTGGTACCAGGATTATGGTCTCCAGGTACAATTATATATATTCTACATATATAATCTATATATATTTTATATAATATATATATATATAACTTATTTCTAAATTCATAGTGAAAAAAAAATAACAGATTCCAAGTTAAAATGTTAAGTTTCTACCAGTTCACTTTGAGTGGTGTATGAACTGACAAGCTCTACACATGCCATAGAATTGCCAATAGGAAAATTAAGGAACAAAACAAAACAAAAGCATTTAAAAAATAAAGTAAAATAGAGGTAACAATGACAGAGACAATAGAAGAAATAATATGATAACTAAAATCACCAAATAAGAAAATATATTAAGACATAACATAATTTAAAAAAGAAGAAAGCCAGTTGTGGTGGTGCATGTCTGTAGTACCAGCTACTTGAAAGGCTGAGGAGGGAGAATGCTGTTAGCCTAAGAGTTGGAGGTTGCAGTGCACTTGATCGTATTTATGATTAGCCACCACACTCCAGCCTGGGAAACATAGTCAGGCCCTGTCTCCAGACTAAAAATGAATAAATAAAAATAAATTTCAAAAACGATCAACAATCACCCATCAAAATAACACATGACACAAAGAAATCTACAAATAGAAAAGTGAAAAAACAGCAATGAAAGCCTATCAACAAACAAAAATCAACAAACTTTCCAAGAAGAGCAAATGCTGAAGGCAATGGCTTTCAAGTAGAATTATACACCAGCTTTATGTCAATCAAAGGTAAGTATGAAATATAAAATTAGAACAGTATGTTCTCAGGAAAAAAAAAAAAAACAAAACTACCTCCCTTTTTGTCTTACTCAAGGAGCTAGTTAAAGATGTAACTTGTAAACCCAACAGGTAAAACAAGCTAAAGATGTAACTTGTAAATCCGTCAGGTAAAACAATTACAGGAGATCTAGAAAACATGGCGTCCAAAAAAGGGAAAAGATGTTGGTAGAAGGAATTTCAGGAAAACAGCAATGCAGCAATCACAAAACAAAACTAGTTGAAATTGGAGCAGCAGAAGAGAGATCTACAGGTGGTATGTCTTAAAAAATATAAATCAATAAAAAAGGAAAAAAGAGAAACAGAAATATTGTAAGAAAAAAGAGAAACAGAAATGTTGATTTCACTGCTTGAAAATGCTGAAAATGAAGTTGTGCTATACATAAAACTAACCAAAAATGTAATCATTACTCAGAAAAAAGGAAATATATCATACAAGCTACAGATAATATTTTCTAATCTTAATGATCTTCAGGATATAAATGCTTAGTATTCATTTAGAAAATATGTGATGAATTTATATTTCAGTTATAAAGCAGAAAAAGTTCATGTGGGATGACATGTTGTTGTTTATTATAATCTTCCTGATTAAAAAATGATATCTATAATATATAAACTTGGAAAATCAATAATAACATACAAATATCATTTAGAAATACATATTAATAATTGTTTTCAGAAGAAAAAAGTAAAAACAAGAATTAAACATACGAGGATTGTGGTTTTAGTTGATTTTTTAAAATTTTAAATATTTTAGTGCTATTTGTTTTTCTTAAATGTGAATATGTATTAATTGTAAAGACAATTTTAAATACAAAATCTCTTTAAGTAGATTTAATTTGTGACACTACAGGTAAGAATCAGAAATTATCACATAATTCAGTGATTAATAATGGAAAATATGTGTAAGGGAAAACTTGTACAAATACATTAACACAAACATAAATGTACACATAGGTACACCATTTCTTTTCTAAATTTCTTTTTTTTTTTTTTTTTGAGATGGAGTCTCGCTCCTGCAGTGTAGGCTTGAGTGCAGTGGCACAATCTCAGCTCACTGTAACTTCCACCTCCCAGGTTCAAGCAATTCTCCTTCTTCAGCCTCCCAAATAGCCGGGATTACAGGTGTGTGCCACCACACCTGGCTAATTATTTTATTTTTAGTAGAGATGGGGTTACTCCATGTTGGCCAGGCTGGTCTCGGACTCCTGACCTCAGGTGATCCACCTGCCTCAGCCTCCCAAAGTGCTAGGATTACAGGCGTAAGCCACTGCGCCTGGCCAAGGTACACCATTTCTTTATAAATATAAAATTTATATTTTTTAATATAAATTTAAGGAAAGTAAGGAAACATAAACTGGTAACCTACAGGACAAAAATGTACTACCAAATATGCTTTGTTTTCTCAAAACCTTTTAAATAAATTTGAATTATTTGACATATTCACTTCACTCATTCTGTTAACTACACTCTCCCAATCACTGGTATTCAGTCCTTAGAGACATTTGAATATACAATGCTATGACTTCTACAGGTGTATTTTTTAAATAATTGTGCTTTATCTTCACATTTACTAACTTATTTTCTGTATGATATTTTAGAAGTTATTGAAATGGCTTAAAATCAATATGCATCATAGTAAAATATTTAACTTAAAACTATAGAGAACTCTCAGTATTGGGGGCATCTGGGGTTAACTTAATTAACACTGTGAAGTTTAAAGAAGAGACTTTAGGATGCTACTGTTACTTTCTTTGAGCTTTTAAAAAAATAGGAAAAGAAGAATTCAAATTCTGAAAGCTGAAAATTTTTGCAATATTAATGCAATTAATTTTGCAATTAATACAATATTGTTGATTCTCTAGCATAGGCAATTTCAGTTAAGAGAAAATTTAAAAATAACTAAAAATGTGTATTATCAGTAATCTATTTTACTATATTTATCTCTACCAAGTATTTTATTACTAAAAATACCACCACCATTTTATATAGCTGTATTTATATAGTTGTATATATAATAAATACATGCCTATTTCCTCAAGTTTATAAAACATTATGTTATAAGCCTCCCTGATAAGTAAAGTCTAATTGATTTAACCATGGTCTGCTTGATAATTTTATACGTGAAAAAAATGCTTATTTGCAGGATTTTACAGCCCCAGGTAAAAGCCCCTCATATAAATATTTTCACCTAATGACCTCGTCGTTCATTGTTTTAAGATGTTTTTGTAACTTTTAGAGGAGCTTTCTAAAGGCACTGCCTGATAATTCAATTCAAGTAAATGTATATTACTATATATCAGGAACAAACAATTTGAGAGCAACCATGAACAGTGTCTTTCATTTTGCTGTAGACATAAGTTTGCAATATACTTGCTTATTCATTAATACAACCAGATCATTTCAGATTTACTGTGCTTCTACTCTATATGTGGCACCTTGGGAATTCTGGATTTACATTAAATATGATGCCATCACTTTTTCTTATGATTTCACTGTCAAATAGGAAGTGAGATACAAAACTATAATTGTGCCATATAGAATATGTATGTTACAACCAAATATTGAGTATGAACCAAGTGCTCTGTAATTATTATACAGCATAGAAGAAAGAGTAAAAAATATGCTTTATGTTGTTAAAAAGGATTCATAGGAAAGGAGTTATTTTGATTCTTATGTGCCAGGTAAGTATCATCAGGTTACAATATAATGCATTTTATATGTAATATGGTGCTAGGCCATGGCCTGATCGTCCTCTGAGAAGATTTCCCATTGCTTCTAAACCCTTATGTTATGATTTATTAGACACTTGGGTACTGTGAACATTTCAATATCCAGGACTTCATTTATTTTTCCAGTGATATGAAGAAAAAATGATTTTTAAAAAAATGTAACACAGTAACAACATGATCTCTTGGTTGGTAAGAGAGAAAGTATCCTGTGAAGAGATACGCGTGCTCTCCTGATTTCTGTCCCACACGATTATTAACATTGATCAGCAGCACAGTTATGAGGGGAATGTAGGCCTTTGGGGAAGCCTGTATGCTCTATGATCTATTTTTTTCCTTTGCTCTAAAGTGTTGAAATATTTCTTTTGCCCAAGATAAACACACACCTGCTCACTTTAATGAAAAGAGGTTTATTTTACTTCTGCTGAATTAATAACTTTCAAGTCTACTAGGAATCCCAAAATTGACAAAATAATCCAGGCTATATGAATTAGCTACATGGTTTAAGGAATAAAAATTAGAATCCAGGAAAGTAGAATGGTAAGAATAAGCCATACATACCCCACCCCCCCAACCCCCGCCTTTTACTAGGATGTGTGGCATGGCAGATGTATTTTCCAAGATGATCTCAACAAGATCTCCCATGTCAAATGCTCTGTATAAAACATGGTGTTAAAGTGGAATCTATATTTCCTGTGTTTCCTACTCGTGATTTTGAGTGGGTCTGTGATTAAGTAAGACTTGGTGCTGTCTGATTTCTGAGGTTGAGTGAGGTCACCTATAGGTTAGAAACTGGAAGACAGCCAGAATCGACCTCCGAATGTACTAGCACACAAGCCATCAGTCATGTGATGCCTAAGATAGTAGCCACTAGGCACATATGACTATTTAAATTTAAGTTTAATTGAAAATAAAGTAATGTGGTGCTAGTCACATGTTCAATAGCCATATGTAGCTAGGACTACTAAATTGAGCCATGCAGATAGAGAATATTTCTGTCATCATAGAAAATTTTACTGGAAAGCACTGCTTCAGATGGTTCTAGTCCCAGCCATGGAGTCCCTTCATGCCTTCAATACTCCCAGCTGAGTCCCCAGATATCATGGGATGAGAAAAGTTACCTCTAATGTGCCCTTTCCAACTCCTAATCTATAAAATTTATGAGTATAATAAATGGATGTTTTAGAGGCATTAATTCTGGGATGGTTTTATGCAGTATTAGGTAACTCAAACAGATTTTGGAAATTGGAAGTGTGATGTTGCCATGACAACCACCTAAAACACGAGACACTGAGTTTGACATCAAGTTACACGTGGAAACTGAAAGGGCATTTGGGAGACTTTTAATAAAAACTTATAGTTTTCTAAAGAACTATAGAACCTAAAGAACCTCAAGCAGGTCATGATTAAGTGGTCAAAGAAAGCAGGGGAATACTGTTGCAAACTAGAGTAAAAGGGACACTTGTAGTGGCAGAAAGTTTAGTAATAGTGTCACTTCCAGTAATGTAGAAAGTAGGAACAACAATTAATGAAGCTGATGATCTAGAGGAGATTTCCAGTTAGAATATTAAAAGTGCCATCTTGCTTCTTCGACTCTTCTAGTTGCCTATGATAAAATACTGTAGGATAGATATAAGCTAAAAACAGAATAGTTAAGTATAAAGGAACCAAAGCTTGTTGGGTTTGAAAATAAAACTCATTGTTATTCCCAGCCTCTATAGTCAGCAGGAAATTCTCAAAATAAGAAAAGATCTCAGAGTAGAGGTCAAGCCCATGCACTTTTAGGAAAACATGATCTAAAGATGAAGCCAAGGGCATGACTGTGAAACTCTTTGTTAAGGCTTCAGAAAGATCGAAGGCTGTGCCTCATAGACCTTACACATAAAAGGTCCTCTTAAAAGCTTAGGAGCATGCCTCACAGATATTCTCCTTAAACAATAGGGCTTCTTAGAATCTTAAGGGTTTTCAGCTACAGCTTCACAGCAAGTGTGGTGTTGAGGAAGTCCTGTCTTGCAGAGATCTATGGTTGTTATCTTTTTTCCTAATGCAGTGAAGATTCATAAAGGAACCACAAGCTTTCTTTTTAAAGAAAACTGTACTGATAGAAGCATGATCAGCTTGGATTAAAAGAGACAGAGACAGTACAAAGTGAAAAGAGAACTGTGGATGCCAAATTTCTTATGAGTAGATTGAAAAGGCAACTTCTTCGTAGTTGTATTAAATAATAGGATGATTCAAAAGGTAGAACCAATAATGTAAAAAGCAGAAGTAAGAAAGAATCATTCACAGGTCCTGAGTCAAGAAATTGGAAATACGTATGTGTATGACTCACTTCAGAACTTCAGTGGGTCAGAGAATGCTCGATGCCTCTGGTTTCTGTCCTTTTGAATGTCAGTGCATAATGGGTATGTAGGGAGCAGATAACTTGTCTCTTTAATCCTGGGGTCATAGTGTCAAGAGGAAGTGTTTTTGAGCAGTTATACCAGAGAACACACAGAAGGAGTCTTATTTATACCCTGGCTTGATAAAAATGACAAAGTTCTGAAACTCAACCCTGAGACAAGTACTTTAACAGAATGAGACTTGTGGGGGACTACGGTAGTCTTCCCTTATCCATGAGAGATACATTCCAAGCCCCTAGTGGATACTTGAAACCACAGATGTTACCAAACAGTGTGCATATTATGTTTATTTCTAGATATGCATACCTATAATAAAATGTAATGTATAAATTGGGTACAGTATGAGATTAACAGTAACTAATGATAAAAAAGAACAATTATAATAATAAATTGTAATCAAAGTGATGTGAATGTGGTTTTTCTCTCCCTCTGTCTGTCTCTCTCTCTCTCTCAAAATATCTTATAATACTATACTCACCTGTATTCTAACCACAGTGGACCACGGATAAATGATACCTTAGGAAGTGAAACCATGGCTGAATGAGGACTGGTGCATTGTCATTGGATTAGTGTATTTAGTATGTAAGAGGAATATAAATAATATGTTACTAGAATAAGTACTTGACCAGTTAGGACACATGGACTCAATATTTTCTGTCATTCCTCTTTCCTCTCCCCTGGAAGCTGGGCTTTACAATTATCGGGCCAGTGGGAAACAGAGTGATACACTGCCATTTTCTGGATCTAGGCTTTAAGAAACTGGCAATTTCCATTTATTGTATCTTCAGATGTTTGTCCTTTGAGTCTAGCCACCCTGCTGTTAGGAGAGACTGTGTATATATGTTCTCGCTGATGGCCCCAGGTGATAATCAATCTTGACGTCCAGAACCTGAGCAAGGCTTGAGATCAACTCACACCTCCAGTCTCCAAACTACCTCTTATGACACTATTTTGAGCAGGAGGTATGATGCATTCACTGAACTCTACCTGAACTGTATATTTCTTAGCAATTTATGATTATTGTTGTTTACAGCAGTAAGTTTGGGAGAGTTGTTGTACAGCAATAAATAACTGAAATCTACCGTATAGAGCCCTAAAGAGCTCAGTGATGCCAACATTATGTGTTAAATGCTCAAAATTCTTTCGGTGGGACAAAGCAGTATGTGAGGTGAGTCAAATGTGATTTCCATTAAATAAAAAAGGGAAGTAAAAGATAATGATATAAAATATCCTAAAGTTTGTGCTTACCTATGAGAGAAATTAGAGGAGGAAAGCCATCTACTGAAGAGAAGATGCTTTTTTTTTTTTCCCCAACAAGGAACAGAAAAGACAGAATTGATCTGGCAGAGGATTTCAGTATTTCAGAAATATTTTGTTCCATTTAGTTGTAAAGGAAAATAACCCACCTTTAACAGAAATTAGAAGGAAGAAAGACAATTGCTCTTACAGAGATTAAAAAATTGTCTACTACATTGTCAGAGAGGTAAGACTAGGTTCATCTTCAGAAGTGAAAACTATATCCAACCCTTCTCCTACAGGGAGTATTTGTAGGACCTTCCATGGCCAGGCAGCTAGTTAGACTGATAATAATTTAATAGTCTACTTGCAAAAGTAGTGAGCCAACTCTAGTAGTTGCTCTATTGGAATTCAACAGAACTCTTTGATATATTGATAATCACAATGTGACAAAACAGAATAGAGGACATAGACTTGCTGAGTACAAAACTCTTAAGACAGTAATGGTGTCCAGGAACCTGTTTTTTTTTTTTTTTTTTTTAATCCAATTGACATTTCCCCCAATCTCCTTATACTTTAAGGCATCAACACATTATACATAAAGCATTTAGGATGATTTCCCAACACATCTCATGATCAAATGTATCTTGAGATGGGTTGAGGTTGACTGAGAACACTCATGAGATAACTCAGTTAACACCAGCATGCCCACCCTCCATATCAGTTGTTTTATTTTTAACTAATACAATAATCATCTAGGAGTTACTAACCAAATGTCTTGTACTTTTGTGCCTCATATCAGGCTTCTCTTGAAATCTTCAGAAACGATAAGAGAATTGAGTGTTGATGTAATTAATAATAGAAAAAGAGGGAGGCTGAGGCAGGAGAATTGTTTGAACCTGGGGGGACAGAGGCTGCAGTGGGCCAAGGTCGCGCCACTGCACTCCAGTCTGGGTGACAGAGTGAGACTCTGTCTCAGAAAAAAAAAAAAAGAAAGAAAGAAAGAAAAAAGAACATGCTCTGAAAGTGCAGTCTGGAGTCTGGAGTCTGGAGTAGGTAGAGAGTTTAATCTCACACTTCCATGACAGCAACATGGTGAAGAAAAGTATTATTCAAAATAAAAGCAAAAATATTTTATCTTTTAGAGAAAATAAGAAAATTACAAGAGAATGTAAGAAAGTGTCACATTTCCGCTTATACTGTAATTCATGGAGGTCTCACAAAAATATTTGCACTTCAATTACTTATATCTGATTCTCTCTCCATTATAACTGTGGATCCTAATCTTTTTTCTGACTCAACATATTTAAATTGTCACTCTTGAGTTACTTTAATTCCTTGCCTCTCCTTTTGCCACTTGACCACCTGTTCTTGGAAGGGACCTCAGTCTGAAAGAAAATGGGATGCAAGATCTAGAGGAAATGACTAGTCTCAAAAAGGAGAGAGCCAAGGTCTTCCTTTTAACTATATGAAAGGAAAGAAGGAACAGTGTGAAAGCAACATCCACCCTGTGAATTCCAGGGAGGAAAGACATATAAGAATAAATGAGTAAATATATAGAATGCCAGATGATTACTATGAAGGAAAACAAAGCAGGGTAAGAGGAATGAAGAGTGATGGGGCTGAGTATGTACAGTGGTCATTGTTACTGTATGTAAGCAGTCAGGAAAAGTCTCTCTGAGAATGTGACCTAACAGAGAGATCTGAAGAGATTTACAAATGTAGCTACATGAAACAAGTGCATTTTAAGTAGAGGGTCAAAGGCAGGAGCAGGCTCATGTTTTGTCAAATCAACATCACTCAACATCTGGCACTTAGTGATAGGTGCATAATGAATAAGTTTTGAAGAGATGAGTAATTAGAATCCTTCTAAGATTAACAAAATACCTACTCATAGAAATGTCTTATATTTCCAGTTTAAAAATGTATCTAAATTACTTCTGTAGTTTATATGTCCTATAATTTTTCAGCAAATTTTTACTCTCAGTTTTCGATCGCATTTTAACTTCAAGTTCTATCTTTTGAGTTTTACCTACATCCTTAACTCCAAGAAAACGTCCAAATAGGGCCAAAGCATATTGCTATAGTCAAGCATTATATATTTACTATCTAAATGTTTAAAGTTAGGTTTATAGTAGTTAATTACATTGATGTGTCCCTTTGAAAGCTATCTTTGCCCAGGAAACATTGTTCCATAGTTAATTGAGTCATTTTAAGGAAGCCCTTATGGTGCATTTGATACAAAGTCAGAGGATATGTGTGAATTTAGTTAAACCTATCTAGAGTGACAGCAAATGTCACATAATGTCACTTCTGCCACAACAAATTCTGTGTCATTTGGATGGAAGTGCCCTAATGAGGGGAATAAAGCAACTCTTGCAGTCTTAGGAAAGTGGAGTTGCTATATATTTATATCTACTTCTCTATCCTCATTTAGTTCATACTGCTAATCATGGTTAGTTTTAAATGCAGCCCTATTTAATATATCATACAAAAACCTGAATAATATGACCCCTAGTTTTACATTATTTTCTTATCTTTTCCTTTACTCAGTCACATCCATTCTTCATCTTCATTGTGCTGATTGTAGTTCCCAGATTTATGAGGCCATTGCATGCCTCTGTGCTTATGGGTTTTTTTGCATACACTCTGCTGTAAAGAGCCCCTCTCCATTATAATTAATTTTGTAAGACTGCATTGAACGTTAATTTCAAAGCTCTATTGCCCAATATAAAGTTGACTACTTCTTGTTTTGTACCTTTATAGCACCAAATACTCACTTCTAGTAATGACCCTATGTAATAATATTTTGTTGCAGATTATTATTTCTTCAGTTCACCCTTTTTATCTGTCTCTCCCTGCTGGACCAGGACCCTGTGAGAGGTAGGCCTTCATCTTATTTATCTTCAAACCCCTAGCACTAACGGAGTATCTGAAGAATGGTAGATATTTATGAATATTTTTGGTGAATATTTTGATCAATGAAGTCAGACATTTAACAATAGCTATCAATATTGAGGAGCTATAAATAAATTCTAATTTTCACAAAACTCACCAAGGTATATAATACAACCTCTGCTTTACAATGAGAAAATAAATCTTACTGATTTGTTGAATTAATCAATATCAGAATTAGTAACCTCTTTTCCATTAAAATTGGTCCTTTAGAAACACACCTGTGACTGGACACGGTGACTCATGCATGTAATCCCAGAACTTTGGGAGGCCGAGTTGAGCAGATCACCTAGGGTCAGGAGTTCAAGACCAGCCTAACCAACATGGTGAAACCCCATCTCTACTAAAAAAAATACAAAAATTAGCGGGGCATGGCAGCACATGCCTGTAATCCCAGCTACTCGAGAGGCTGAGGCAGGAGAATCGCTTGAACCCAGGAGGCGGAAGTTGCAGTGAGCTGAGATCCCACCATTGTACTATAATCTGAGCAACAAGAGCAAAAACTCCATCTCAAAAAAAAAAAAAAAAAAAAAAAAAAGAAAGAAACACACCCGCAAACAACCCCAATATTTCAACAGCTATACCTGTGGATAACTCCTCTCTCACATTTCCTCCAACTCTTTATTTCACTCTTCAATTTCTTCTCTTTCTGTGCTAACACCCCTTTGTTTTAATCTCCTCTCCCTGATTATTTCAAAGTGTCAGATTTCAACAATGTATTACTAATGCTTCAGTCTTGGCATCACTTTCTGGTTCAATATTCCAACAGCTGTCTCCTATTTCTAATCGTCTGCTCTCTTGCACAGGGCTGAGTCTTGCAGGCAGTCTGGACATCATGTTACAACAGCATACTGATAATACCCTTCTTATTTGGTAATGTTCAAGAAAATCATACTTACTTTTCTATGGCAATCAATCTTTCATGACTTTTATCAGTTATTTTTTTCATTTCCTGTACTTCTGTTAAAATCCTACTCCTTAGCAAAAAAAAAAAATATGTGTTTATATGTTATTACCTAGTACATTTGTAATATTATAGTAAAGATGATTTATTTCATTGCATCTTCTTCTAGATACTATCTGTTATCCTATATTTTAATGTCTCTTTTGATTATTTTGTGATGTATTACTCTATCTCAAGTTCAATTTTTCTTGATTCCAAAGTCATTTTAGAATATTATATTGCCATTGCTTTTTGTCACACTAAGTCAAATTAAGGAATCTTCAATATATGGATCTTTACTTGAAAGAATCTCATAGCAAAGTTTCCAAAATGTGTTCTCAGTGATATAAAACTCTATTTCTAAAGCAATATTTATGTGCCTATGTTTTATATCACAAATTTTATAGGATATTGATAACAACTCAAGTGCAATACTCTAACAAGAACTATCTTGTTTTTAAGCCAAACAACATATATTTTTAAGCATACCAATATATAAAACTGCAGATATGTTTCAGTTGCATATAAGTCACTCACAGTGTAGGTGGCTGTGGGTCATCCAGATACAAATTAAATTATGTGCTTTAAAACTATCGGAATAAAGGGCACCGCCATCTTTTTTCCCCCAGCCGGCTGAATAGAATGCCACTGCGCTGTGTTGGCCTTGGCTGGGCATCTGACTTTTAAAGCTTACGTGGTTAGCCCAGAGCTGTTGAGTGTCCCTCGCAACGAAGAGAGAAAGGCATTGAGGTGGTCAAGAGTGATTTCCACAGCCTTTATGGCCGCTTCTGTCAGAAACACTGTGGTGGAGGCAGCCGTGTGACCCGCAGAGCAGCGACCGCAGTCGATCCCCGGCGAGCTCCGTGGCCCTTGCCTGACTCCATCACTCCATCGTTGTCACCGCTCAGCGTCCCTTAGGCCGTGCAGGAGCGCGTCTGAATAGGAAGCGGTTTCCTACGTGGATGCGGTGTTTTGTGGCTGCCAGTAGTGTTTGGAGAGGTTCCAGCACAGCCCTCAATTCCCGGCTCCCAGAAGCAAGAGAACTCAAGTGAAGCAATGAAGGAAGAAGGAGGAGGTTGCTGGCCTTGGATATCATCATTTCTGGGGACAACTTTACCTGGACACTAATATTTCTGACTAGGAAAACTTCATGGCAAATGCAGAAGAGACAAAGATGTATTGTCCATGTTATCCACTATTTTCTGAGCACAGAAGAAAATGATCAAGACCCAGGAATAACTGACCCTGGAGGATGTGGCTGTGGAATTCAGCTGGGAGGAGTGGCAGCTCCTGGAACACTGCTCAGAAGGACCTGTACCAGGATGTGATGGTGGAGAACTATAACCACTTGGTATCACTGGGGTATCAAACTAGCAAACAAGATGCACTCTCCAGGTTGGCACATGGACAAGAACCATGGATAACAGATGCTAAAATCCAGAATAAAAATTGTCCAGGAATCAGGAAAGTTGACAGTCATCTGCAAGAGCGCTCTTCAAACCAATGATTTCTGAAGAGCATGCAGCAATGCAGTGGACAGAATGCATTTAGAAATATTGTACATCTCAGCAAGACACATTTTCCTCTAGCGCAAAATCATAATACATTTGACATGTACAGAAAAAAAATGAAATCAAGTTTAAGTTTAATCAACCAGAAGAGAAAACATGGAATAAATAACCTTGTTGAGTTTATTGGAGGTGAGAAAACCCTTCTACATGGTAAGTATGAACGTACGAATACCAAAACTAGATTTTCTGAAAATGCAAAATGGATCCATTCTAAATTCCAAGTCTTTAAGCATCAGAGGACTCAGAAAATTGAGAAACCCCATGCATTCATTGAATGTGAGCAAACCTTCCTCTGAAGTCTCAGCTCATTTACCACGAGAACATTCATATAGAAGAGAATCCTGGAAGTGGTCAATGTGAGAAATTGTCCAGAAGTGTCCTGTTCACTAAGCTTCTGAAAACTAATACAAGAGACAAAATCTGTATACACAATGAATATAGAAAAGGCTCTGCTGTGAAGTGTATTCTCATTGCACATCAATAAACTTACACAGAAGAGAAATCCTATATGTGCAGTGAGTGTGGAAAGGGCTTTACAATGAAGCGCTATCTAATTGCTCATTGGCAAACTTGTAGTGGAAAGAAACCTTATGTGTGCAATGAATGTGGAAAAGGTTTCACTGTGAAGATCAATCTCATTGTATATGGGCAAATTCATACAGAGGAGAAACCCTGTATATGCAGTGAATGTAGAAAAGGCTTCACCATGAAGCACTACCTTGTTGTACATCAGCAAACCCATACTGGAGAGATACCCCATATATGCAGTGAATGTGGAAAAGGCTTTACTGTGAAGAGCAACCTCATTGTACATCAGCATACAGGAGAAAAATCTTGTATATGCAGCGAATGTGGAAAAGGCTTCACTGTCAAATGCACTCTCATTATACATCAGTGAACTCACACAGGAGAGAAATCTTACATATGCAGTTAATGTGGTAAAGATTTCACCACAGAGTACACTCTTATTATATATCACTGAACTCATACAGGAGAAAACCTGATGAATGCAATGAATGTGGTAAAGCCTTCATCCAGAAAATATGGCTCATACAACATGAGAGATGTCATACAGGAAAGACTCGCTTTGTATGGACTGAGTGTGGAAAGTCCTATTCACACAAATATAGTCTCATTATCCACTGATAATTCACACAGGAGAGAAACCTTATGAGTGCAACAAATATGGAAAAGGCTTCACCACAAAGTACTCAATGTACATCAAACAACGCATACAGGAGAGAGACCCTATGGATGCACTGACTGTGAGAAAGCCTCCTTCTACTCATCAAACCTTGTCAAACATAAGAAGATGCACACAAGAGAAATGGGTAGAATCAGTCAAGTTGAAAATTCCTGTAATGGAGAGTCACAGCTCCTTCCTTACAAGTGAACTTATGCAGAATGAAAACCCTACTCGTGCAGTGACTATGGAAATGCCTTTTGTGGCAACTCAGACATCATTAAACATCAGTGTGTTTCTAGCAAATCAGAACACAAACATGGTGCTGCCTGTTGTCAGATGTGTGCCCTCAGGAGGTAAAATAATTTGCCCTAGAGATAAAACTTGATGAATACAGTAAATAAGGTAGTGCCTTTAATGGTCTTTTACCTCACATTTTCTGTCATTGAAAACATGTTGGATCAACTATAATGTATTCATGTGGAAAAAAAAAAAAAAAAACTATTGAAGTCTAAGAAGTAAGTCAATTGCAGACTCAAGTGTCAGTTGTTCATAATGAATCCAAATAACAGAGGAAGGGCCCAGTTAGCATCCTTATGAAACTAGTAGTCCAGTAAATTGTCAGGCAGGGCAGAGCAGTCAGGTAAAAGGGCAACTGTGTTCTTAGCATTTAGGAGAAGTCTCAGAAAAGACATTTTGTGACAGATACACACTTTGAAATGTGTGCTTGCTTTTCCATTTAGCTGTACTATACATAGTTGGCTTTTTTGTTGTTGTTGCTGTTGTTGTTAAAGGCAGCACTTTTCTAGTCTCTGACTAGTTTGTCATAGACAGAATTATCTGACAAGGACATCTACTCTGAATGGTCTGAAAAACATAGATAAGGACTTTGAGGCCCTAATTATTCTGAGCTAGTCCTCTATCCTCTGGAGCCTTGCTAACAGATATTGTAAACCATTAAGTGGTAAATGAGAGTGTGTGTGTGACCATGTGTTGTGTGTATCATGTGTGTTTTCCTTTGTCCTTATTTTCTACAGGGGTCTTGATTATAAGAATTTAGAGGTTTTCGCTTTAATCAAACAACATTTTATAGATATCCTTGACAATTTTTTTCAGAAAAACAAATTTTTACCAACTTTTAATACACATATGGTTTATGTAGAGCATGCATTATGAAGAAAATCAGAACTTTTCTGACACTGTACCGAAAAGTTAATGATTCACTCAGTACTTTCCAATTAGTTATTTTAAATTGTGGAGACAGAATTTATGAGTATAAAATGAATTTTCAGATTTTTGAATAAAATATTTCTTGAAAAATTATTACAGTGAGTAAACATTTATCATTGTAAACATAATTTTAGGTATTAAAGAAAAATATAAAAGCATAACTCTGCCAGTTTGTAAAGAAAGAAATAGTTCCCAGTTCATCAGTTTATTTCTTATTACTGTTCTCTGTGAAGTGATATATCAATGGAATCATTTTACAGAAGCAAACTACTCAAAAACAACTACATGCTGAGGTTTCATATATTTGCAAATAAAAAGTAATTTATGAATCAACTCATTTTTATGGAAAGTCTATTTTTTGCCAAGTATTTTCCACGGGCATACACAAGATTGACATGGTCACTGCTCTCATGAAAACCCAGATAATTAAATGAGATGTAAAGAGTACTATTATGGAATTTTTCATAATGCCCCCAAACAGGTACTGAACTTATCCTATAGCGTTACAGTAAGATTCTCAGGAAAACAGTTTTGTTATATTTTGTTTTTATTATGTTTGGTTATTACTGCTTTATTAGGTTTGGTTATTATTTTGTCCCAACCCCATCCCAGTATATAATAAATAAAAGTAATAGCAGCAAAAGAATAAATGATATAGAAGTGAAAGACAATATGAATGTTCTAGATAGAGACCAGTGTAGAAATAAATAGAACAAAAATGGATATTCAAAACACTGTAAGTAGTAATACATGATGGCAACTTATCATGAGAAGCAAAGTGTGAGGTAGTGATTACCTCATAGTAGGTACTCACTGAAGATGTGCTGCTGTCCTTCAAGTCCTGGTGATGTAGGCTGAGGAGTTAAAGACATGAGGTTTGAGACAAAAATAAGTCAGACTCTCAAAGATATTCCAAACAATATGTCTTAGTCAAAATAGATAGACTGTACTGAAGTAACATATAAAACCCCAATTCTTAAAAGATTAACACACTAAAAATATATCTCTCACATACACCTGTCCCCCACATACCTCGGAGTGCCCTTCCTTCTTATACCTTGCCATCTGGAATACAGGGCTTCAAGGTAGCCACAGAAGAGAAAGGAAGCTGGATGGTTGTGAGGTGTTTAAGTAGCCAAGCCTTGAAGTGGCTTGCCTTAGTTTCATGGCTTCTGTCCACCTTCTAGTCATCAATACAATATTACTTCACTTGCTCCACATATTGCAAGAGACGACTGCGAATGTATTCTCTATGCCCCCAAAATGTGGTGTGAACACCAAGCATTGTCTGCACCAAACCATGTTAGGTCTAAATGTTGCTATTAATAAAGTTGATGAATTATGTGCATTTATAATGAGACTAGCATGGTGAGGAACAGAAAATGCAGTCTAAACACTAGAGAAACTCTTTTTGATATGATCCTCCAAATAAAGAGTTTAGTCACCCCATTTAGGAGTCTCTTGCTATAGAATAATTTAGTAAAAGCATTTATAAGTAATTTTTAGAATAATTAAAGTGATGTGAAGATGTTTATATGAGGACTAATGAAAAGCTTGAAATGATCAAATTAACAGAAGTATTAACCTGAAAATCTTTCTGGTACTAATAATTTCTTAGAGCAGTTTTCAAAGAAGAAATGGGCATTATTTCAATAAGCATAAATGATATATTTTACAAATCAGCCTCAGTATTTCATAGTAAAACTGTTTATTCTTAGTTTTATCTTTGTACATTTCTTTTTCAAAAGATACTATAAAGTTTTCTACAGGAAGCAAATTAATTTTTAAATCAAGCTTATATGGTTTAATGTAACCAATGCCAAACAATATTTTTATACTTACTAATTATTTTTCTTAATTGGACATATATTGACACTGAATAAGGATAAATAAGAAGATGTATTTTCACATTTGAGAGTGAAATTTATACATAACCACATCAAAGTCTGGCAAGAATGTGAGTGAGTCCTAGAAGAACTAATATATTCTTCTAGGAGATTAATGACTGTATATAGTTTGGGGAATGTAGTATGAAAATATATTATGTAATTATATCATAGCAATCCTACCCTTCAAAAATCTATCCTATAGAATTAAAAGCATCAGTATGTAAGGCAATATGTACTAAGTTTGCAGTGGCAATGAAAGAATAATAATAATTGAGTTTAATAACCATCTTAATAAATTTTATTACACATATACTATGGAATAGGATACATCTAATAAAGAGAATTATCCTTTTCTCTTTTGCTCTAGGAGGATATTCATTATGATGCAGGACGTTTTGCTCCTTAGCTCAGCTAAAATCTGGGTTCTTGTCTCATGACCAGGAAAAATTAGTCACGTGGACGCTTTGAAAGGTGAGGAAAGCAGAATTTATTAAAAGAAAGCTCTTGGCAAAAAAAGAGGGCACCTGCTGACAGGCTCCCATGTCACAGATTGAATACCAGGCTGCCACACACGAGCTGAAGAAGCCAGGCTCCTCCCCACTGCTTAAGGCACAAATTCCTGGTGGTTCCATCCCATTCTCCCAGTGAGCAAGTGGGTCCTTAGTTTGAGCCACTCCACATTGATTTATTTCCCTTACTGGCATGTGTTAAACTACAGAATTTTTCACCATGGGCATGTTTAGGCAAGCCTCCTGTGCACAATCACCTGGGCAGCATTTGGTTGTATCCTGTCTCTGTCAATAGTTTATAGTGAAACATGAAAAGGGAGTTGCTGGGAACCTAAACAGTAGAATAGACTTTTATAAGTAACTTGATACAAATATATCTGTGCATACACATGATTAGAATTGTATATTCATGATATAAATTGTAGAGGGTGACATTATACTTGACTCTTAATACCTATTAATTTAAAAGGCTGAGATTAGGAGTGAAAAAGATAAAATGTAGCAAACCAAAAAAGGTGGCAACATTGTAGCAAACAGTATTTTATCCAGTGAAAATGCAATACAAGATCCAATCTATCATATTGTCTGAAATATATTAATATGGTTAAGAACAAAATCTGGAACATTACATGTACAAACGAACATTTATTTCTTTAGCTGACTGAGAGGTGAGGAGTATATATCTTGAAATTTTATTGCTTTAATTTTTTCAACAATCAAGTACCATTATTTTCTTTAAAAATAAATACATCAAATATTAATGAAAACAATTGTACATTATGATGCATGTTTGAAACTTTGTGCTTTTTATATACTCTCAGTGTGGGAACCTTGTTTTTTAAATACATTCTACTATTGCCCTGAAATATACTAGTATCTTGGATTACACCCCACTGTTATTTAATACTAGCTCAGTGGCTGTCGTAATGACGAGGAGGTAAAAATTTGACTTTTCACAAAACTTTCAAAATTTTGACCCCCTCAATCCCCCATCAAAATCTGTCGAAATTGTTGCCTCCTTCAGGTCCCTTTTTATATTCTATCAGTAAATCTGTCAAAACCCAGTTTGTCTTATTCATATGAATTTGCTGAAGACATTTCCCCAAGCATCTAGCTCTGAGTTCTGTTAGATAAAAAAATCACAGATATGTGAACTCTGAGTAAAATACAGCACTTTTAAGTAATTTTTTTTTTGTTTTTGTTTTTTTTAGTGAGAACCTATCACACAAAAACATATAGAGAGCAAAAGCTAAGGCTGTTAGGCTATCAAAACCTCTTCCTCTTTTTAGAAGCACTTTCCCCAACTAAATACTTTCGCACCAGTGGCACAGTCCCTAAAATAAGGGACTTGAAGGCGATACTGACCTTGTGTGCTCCTGCTCAAAGGGACCTTCATTTCTTGTAAATCTCAGAACTAAAAAATGCAAGAATGTCTGTCCCCAGTAATTCACATTATAGAAGGATCATCTGTGCCTACAGGTGCCTGTGAGTTTACAGCATACTTCAGATAGTGCCTTTTCAAAGACCAGCTGCCTTCTATCAAGGCTTTGAAGAAAGGTTCTCAGAAACTGCCTGAGAGTAGTTTCCAGAAAATCTGTTAGTTATCAGCCCAGATAAACAATCTGCTTTCTCAATTCTTATGCTGCTAGTTTTCAGAAAGCAATTAGTTAGTTAACCTATCAAAACATCTGTTGAATACAATTAGATAAAATAAAATGTACTTAGATGCTTCTAAAAATTGTGATATTCTGTTTCCAGGGTATATGTTTTCACCTCAACAAACAAATTTTGAGCTCATACAGTGGGAAAGAAATAGCCGAGTCCTTAAAAAGGAAAGGAAAGAATACATTATTGATGAGTGCCCATGGTTCATAATATTAAAGTTTACCTGTAGTGACTTTTCCTACACATTTAAGATATTTCTGCCATGATCATTCCAAGGAATAAATCTAAGTGAATAATGCAGTTCCACCTTGTGCTCTGATTTACCCAGATGCACACACACACACACACACACACACAAGCATAAACACATATAAATCATATACATTGAGTCTTACATGCAGATGATTGTTTAAAAGAACAGAAGCAGAAAAAAAAAAAAACGAAAAAAGAGTCTTGAAAATCTAAGTTTAAATACGAAGGATTAACAATTTGTTAAATGAGCATATAATCGTATTTGTTACTGCTAATCGCCAGCCCCAGTATCTGATAAACTGATGAAGACCGGAGTAGCTCAGTTCTTTAAGAGTTCAGTTACCCAAAGTGATTCATCTCCCAGGAACAGAAGAGTTTGACACAAAATGAAAAATAGCAGCGGCATGCCAAACCAAGGTTAAAGGGACAAAAGATTGATATAGAGAAGAGGATGAAATAGGGAAGAAGACAGCTATCCCAAGCCTGTGCTTGGCTTTTCTAGGTAGGCATTCCATATGAACTTTCCTATCATGAAAAAGTGAGATTGAAAATTATCTACTCTAGGTCATTATGTATAGATTTCTTATTTATCTCTATGTGATTAATTCTTATGTGAAAAACTGAAGTGAATGCAAATAATTAACGCAAGTTAAACAACAATCATTTTTATGTACTGCACATAATTTGGACTGATATTATTGTAGCCCTACAAGAATAATTGTATCTACAAAATACCTTAGTGTGTTATTCCATTTATAATAATGAGCAGGAGGGTATTGAGTTTTCATCATGCTTACACATCTGGTTTAAACCTGTATAAAATCTGATTTAAAATAAAAGCACAAAAGTTGGCTAACATTTTAAAAGGAAAATCTGCTGGTCTATCTCTGCAGTTCACCTGCCTTATAACTACAAATGTCTAGACTTTTGACACTTCTTGTATCAAATATCTTGATACTTCTTGTATATGCCTAACTATTCTTTATGTATGTACTGAACTTTGCTATTACAGAGTATTAGATTAAAGTGTCATCTTGCAGAGATCTATTACTATTGACTAGTTTCTATCCATCTGCACATTACATACCACCCTCTATCACAGTGTATTGACAGGCCATGTTGAGGATAATCATAATTTAGAAAATGTTAATTATCATTTCTACTTCTAATCTAAAATGTCCCAGAGCCATGGTTGCATTGATACAAAAAAAAAAAAAAAAAAAAAAAAAAAAAAAAAAAGGTGAACACTAAAATATAACTGCATTCTGTTCTGTAGATGAATGTAACATTTATTTAAAAAGAGAAATAAAATTTATTATAGAAAATCCTGGTTAGTCTCAAGACAACTAATGAGTACCCTGTGAAATAATGTTGTGTGCTAATCTTATCATATTTTCAGTGAAGAGTTTTCTTCTTCTTTTTATACTCTTAGAGCTCTCTTCTCCTATTGCTGAGGAAATGAAGAGTTGCTGTCTTCTCCCCTCTTGCATACCATAGTTTGGGGAAGAAAATTCTGAGATACTGGGATATGAAGTGGAGATTAAGATGAAGGCCTGAAAATCACTGCAAAGAGAAGCAGATTAGTCTTCTTAAAAAGCTCTCCTCCCGCTACTTCCTCTGTAATCCTCTTCCATTAATTAATGAACTGAATGACTGTGTTGGTAGTGAAAGTGTTCTTCAACAAATATTAATGAATAATTCCACTGGGCCAGGACTTAGGCTAGATTCTAGAGTATGAGGAATAATCAATTAATCTCCAGGCAAAAATAAGTTCTGCCAATTGCGCAAATAATGCAACATCACATATATTATGGCAGGTAAATTAACACGGTATATAGTAGAGAGGCAAAGTGCTGAGATAGTAGAGATTTATTCATAAGAGTTGATTTAGACTATACAGTATATGCCCTTCAAATGTAGATGAGAGGAAAGACTTAAAATTAAATTTCTACTTCTGCCCTGTCCAAATTTTAAAAAGAAGAATATAATTATTTTCAAGTGTAACATGATAAATTATTTAGGGAAAAGTACTCTGTCACAAGAATTAGAGGTCAGCATTTACTTTTCCCAAAATTCCATTAAGGAGAATTATTCTAAATTTTCGCTTTAAGTATGTGGTAGAAGGAAGAAATAGCGGGAGATACTTTGAGTAAGTAAAGTAAACACTGCTGGAGCTGAGGGTGAGTTTAACTTACCCTGACACTAAAGAGAAGTTTAGGAAAGAGATGCTGGTCAGAAGTATTTTGTGATGAGATCTCTTGGTGGGGAAATTTTCATGGAATGCTAAATCAGGGTCAGATAAACAGAGTCCTGGAAGGGAAGCTCTGAAGGTACCCAGAAAACAGAAGATAGTCATGAGAAACATTTAGACTGGGATCTGGCTCTTTCTCTAGATTTTTAGAACACAAAAATCTGAGATACTCTGATGTGGCTGTGGAGGAGTGAATCAAGTTTGGAGGAGATGCAATTTGATTAAAACAAAGGAATGTGACATATCATATATCCATATATATATACACACACACACTATACACACACTACACACACACACACACACACACACACACACACACATATATGTAAAATTTTATTTTATATGAGAAAAGGTCTCGTTCTGTCATCCAGGCTAGAGTGCAGGGGCATGATCTTGGCTCACTGCAACCTCCATCTCACAGGTTCAAGTGACCCTCCTGCCTCAGCACCCCTGCCCAGTAGCTGAAACTACAGGTGCATGCCACCTCACCCAGCTAGTTTTTGTATTTTTTTGTTTCTCCATGTGCCCAGGCTGGTCTTGAACTCTGGACTAAAGAGATTCACCTGCCTCAGCCTCTCAAAGTGCTGGCATTTCAGGCATGAGTCACTGTGGCTGGCCCATATATTATAAATAATATTATAACTATAATAATTCTGTAAGATAATGACTGTTTTTAAGCATGAAAAAGTAAAAGTGTGTTCCAGCATCTCAAAATGCTATTCCTCATATTTATTTTTACCTTGCAATTTGCAGGGAAAAGTCAAAGCCTTAGATTTTACTGAAGGTATATATCTATTCATATAACACTGAAGAAAGGAATTCCCTTCAAGGAAACATCAGGAAACTTAGGCAAACTTGCAAATTATTTGATTGGATTGGTTATGAGTACTGAGGAAAATACTGAGTATTAAAATTGATAGGAAATTCAATAGAATCAAATTCAACCTTCTTATATTTTACAGAAGAAACAAGAGAACAAGGGAGTCATATATTATTACGTAGACTGAAAGATTTGAACTCTATGTTCCCTGATTTGCATCCAGTGTTTAGTTCATTAACCCAAGCTATATTTTTGGGAGTAGGCATCACGGGCACCTTACTCCAACAAGTCACTAGTTTCTAAATGGAATGAAAAGTGAGGCTAGAAACTAATTGTGTAAGAGTGGAAAGATTACTTCCAACAATACCAGAAGAGTGTCTCATAAAGTAACAGTAGAAAACTAAGCACCATTTCTATGGCTACCAATTATTCTCTGTTGATTTGGATTCGGTAGGGGCTTAAGTATATCAAGACTAAATTAATAATAACAAGCACAAGTTTGAGAGTTTGTGAGAAGGTACAGAAGATTTCCTGGTAGGAATTTTAAATTCAAAACAGACTATATGTTAATCATAGGCTGTCACCACAGAAGGTCACCATGAGTTTCTCAGAAATGACTGTAATATGACATTACATCAGATAATTCATCAAAGCCTAAATAATGGTGAACAAACTTGAGACTTCAGCTAGTGTCTCACAGTTGATCAAACTAGAAAATGTTGAACCATGCTTAGATCAATGTACCTGAGAATTTTATCTAAAACTACAGTACCCTTATTACTTTGTCATGATAGATAAACTTGGCAGGCTGACATTAGTTATTTTCAAGCCTAATTAGCACATATTTTCTCTCTTATCTAAGTATCTCCTTCACAAAAAGAAGAGAGCTTCAAAATCTTGCATGACAGTAATGGCACAAAGGAGGGAAAGGGGTTAGGAAAAGAGACATAATGTAGCATATTTTCTTCCATGTTATTGAAATTAAATAGAGTATTTTATGTTAAAATGTTAATGGCAGTGATATTCTCATTGTTGCTTGGTGAGCATAGAGTAAGTCTGAGTATATATTAAATGACTTTAAAGCTTCTTTATAGGATTCTGGCTGTAAAAAATAATAGTAATGGAAATAACACTTCTGCCAAAGACAATGATTCCCTCTTGAGAAGGTAAGACAAACAAACAAAAATTATTAAAGAAACTGGGGGATATTTGAGCTTTGAAAGAAGGAAGCAACTATGACTGAGTACCAAGATACACATTTACACAATATCCCTTAGAACACTCTCCAGTTCTTGTGGTGGCATTTCAAATAGAGCTCAGAAAGAAAGCCTCATCCTTACCTGTTTGAGAAGTAAATTAACAGAGTTCAGGGCTGTCTGACCAGCTAAAAATTAAAGGGGAAATCCCAGAACAGAGAACCAGTGAAGGAGAGTTTCAAAATCTTATATGACAATAATAGCACAAAAGAGGGTCTAGAAACATCTATATTGGATGGATTATTCTTTTGCATATTACAAAAATTAAGTAGACAAGGTGCTTTATGTTAAAATGTTTATTGTAGTCCCACAGGAAGCCAGTGGCAAAATAACTCAGAAACATAGTAACAGAAAAAAAGAATTAAAATGCTATGCTAGAGAATCCCTTTTTAATGCAAAAGGAGGCAGTAATGGAGAAATGTGAACACAAAATAAATAGGATATATGTAAAACAGGTACAAAAATGTCAGATATAAATCCGACTGATTCAGTAATTACAACAACTACTGAATAATTACATATTGGTGAAATATTTCAATCAAAACCAGAAATTTTCAGAATAGAATTAAAAAAAAAAAAAAAAAAACATGGCCCAACTGCATGCACTGTAAAAAAGACAGAGATATACTATAGATTCAGAGAAACAAATGAGATAGAAGAAAGAGGATGATAAAGATTGATACCAATTCTTCACAGATTCTTCCAAAAAATAGCAGAGAAGAGAGCACTTCCCATTTCATTTTTGAGTCTCTGATGCAATAACCAGGAAAATATGTATAAGAAATGATAACTAAAGACCAATATTCATTTTGAATATAAATTTGAAATCTTAGTAGCATAAATAAAAAGCATTACACATCATAACTAAGTAGGATTTATCCCAGAAATGCCAAGTTTAACATATAAAAGTCAATTCAATACATGATACATAATATTAAAAAGAAAAAAGAACAAAATTACATTATCATGTTGATTGGAAGAGAAAAAACGTTTGATAACATTTCATACCCCTCTCATGACTTAAATGTTTAAAAACACTTAACAAGCAATAGAAATGAACTTCTTCCAATTGATAAAGCATATTTATAGAATTTAGCAGCTAGCATTGCATTTGGTGGTGAAACACGGAAAGCATTCCCTCTGAGATTAGGAAAAACACAAGGATTTCTATTTTTATTACTTCTGTTCAACATACTACAGGACCTAGAAAATGTAATTAAGCAAGAAAAAAAAAGGTACTTATGATGATAAAGAACATGAATCTATCTCTATTTGAATATGCTATTTTGCATATAGAAAATCCTAAGTAACATACACACACACACACACACACACACACACACACACACACACCTGGAAAATAAATGAATTCAGTGAAGTTGTAGAATTCAAGATTAATATACAGAAATCCACTCTTTGTCTATGTGCCACTAATAAATGAAACATGAGTGAAATTAATAAAACAATGACCTTGCAATAATATATGTATCCCCCAAAATTCATATTTTGAACCCTAAATTCCCAATAACATGATTTAAGAGGTAAGGCCTTTGGGAGGTAATTAAGTTATGAGAACTGAGCTCTCAGAAATGGGATTAACGCCTTCATAAAAAGAGGAGACACAGGATCTCTCACTCTGTTCTTCACCGTGTGAGGTTACAATGAGAAATGGCCTTCCACAAACCAGAAAGAGGGCTCTCACCAGAATCAACTATGCTGATATTCTGATCTCTGACTTCCCAGCCTCTAGAAATGTAAGAAATAAATTTCCATTGTTTAAGTCGATGATACTCTGTTATAGTGACCTAGACTAACTGAGACTCCAAACAGTGCAAGATTTGTGCCCAGAAACAAGATAACAGTTGACAGCAATTAAAGAAGACCTAAATAAGTGGTAAGGTATTTTATAGTCACAAATTATTTAAGAGAACACTCAATATTGTTAATATGGAAACACTTTTCAGATTAATCCACAGTTTCAATGTGATCCCTA
This sequence comes from Macaca mulatta, assembly GCF_049350105.2. Taxonomy (NCBI): domain Eukaryota; kingdom Metazoa; phylum Chordata; class Mammalia; order Primates; family Cercopithecidae; genus Macaca; species Macaca mulatta. Next base: position 99,447,155 of record NC_133419.1, on the reverse strand, counting down.
AAACACAACTTTTAAATAAATATTGACAAATTAAATCTTAAATAAATATGAAAATGCAGACCAATGATAACTTGAATAAGAAGAAGAAAGTCATAGGACTCTTATCTCTGTTTTGAAATTTACTACAAAACTACAGTATGCAAATCAAGATATTGTGGTAGTGGTACTGGTATACATATAAACATACAGATCAATGGAATATAATTGAGTTCAGAAGTAAACCATTATGTTTATGGTTAATTGATAATTGGCATGCATGCCAGGGCTACTCAGTAGGGGAAAGAATAGTGTTTTCAACTAATGGTTCTGGAGAAAATCAGCATCAACATGGAAAAGTGTGGTAGAGGATCCCCACCTCACATCATATACAAAAATTAACTCAAAATGCATCCTAGACCTAAATATAAGAACTAAAACTATTACACTCTTGGAAGAAAACATAACAGTGAATATTCATGACCCTGGTTTGTCAATGGTCTTTGATATAAAAGCAAAAGCACAAAAGCCAATAGAAAAGCTAAATAAATTATTTTCGGAAATATTAAAAGAGGACTTTGGAAAGAAGACTTTGGAATGTCATAATAAGTGAGACAAATAATTACAATTCTTCAGAAACACACTATAAAATATCTTGAAAGACTAATCTATGGTTCCTTTATTAACTTTCTTTCCTTACCTACTTTCTTTAACTTATTCTAATTAATCCTTTTCAAGCCTTTTACTCCAGTTTTTCTTTCCTCTGTTACCATCAACAATTTATATTGTTAAAGTCAATAGCCCTTTTCTCATTTATTATCTTGGTTGACTTGACAGCAACTTTCAACAACTTTAATGCTCCCTGCTTATGTATTGAAAGATTTTTAGTCTGGGCTTGAGTAATGCCACACTCTTTAAATCCTAACTGAATCACAGGATACTTCTTAGTTCTTTTGTAGACCCGCCTCCTTATATACCTGTCTAAATATGTAAAGCTGAGTCCTAGTTTTTCACTTCAGGATTAGAGGGAATATTTGCTTTCCTGCTTAAAAAATTTTCAGAACATATCGCCAGTCAGTTTTTTACACTGCTTAAAACACTAACCTTATCTAGGCCCAGGGAACCCTCTGCCAGGTCCCATCTCTACCAAGAAGGTCCTTTTGTGAAAATTTGTAATAATATTTTTGTAAGTCAAGATGCAATCTACTGAGGATTTTTTTCTTTCCTTTCCTTTCCTTTTTTTTTTTTTTTTTTTTTGAGACTGAGTCTTGTTCTGTCACCCAGGCTGGACTGCGATGGCATGATCTCGGCTCACTGCAAGCTTCACCTCCTGGGTTCACGCCATTCTCCTGCTTCAGCCTCCCAAGTAGCTGGGATTACAGGCACCTGTCACCATGCCTGGCTAATATTTTGTATTTTTAGTAGAGACAGGGTTTCACTGTGTTAGCCAGGATGGTCTAGATCTCCTGACCCGCCTCAGCCTCCCAAAGTGCTGGGATTACAGGTGTGAGCCACCGTGCCCAGCCCTACTTTTAGTTCTTTAAGGAATCTCCACACTTTTCCATAGTGGTTGTACTAGTTTACATTCCCATTAGCAGTGTAGAAGTGTTTCCTGTTCACCACATCCATGCCAACAACCATTATTTTTTGATTTTTTGATTATGGACATTCTTGCAGGAATAAGGTGGTATTGTATTGTGGTTTTGATTTTCATTCCCCTGATCATTACTGATGCTGAGGATTTTTCATATGTTTGTTGGCCATTTGTATATCTTATTTTGAGAATTTTCTATTCTTGTGCTTAACCCACTTTTTGATGGGCTTTTTATTTTCTTGATACTTTATTTGAGTTCATTGTAGATTCTGGATATTAGTCCTTTGTCAGATGTATAGATTGTGAATATTTTCTCCCATTCTATGGGTTGTCTGTTTATTCTGCTGACTGTTCCTTTTGATGTGCAAAAGCTCTCTTAGTTTAATTAAGTCCCAGCTATTTATCTTTGTTTTTACTGCATTTGCTTTTGAGTTCTTGATCATAAAATCTTTGCCTAAGCCAATGTCTGGAAAGATTTTTTTCAATGTTATCTTCTAGTATTTTTATAGTTTCAGGTCTTAGATTTAAGTCCTTGATCCATCTTGAGTTGATTTTGTATAAAGTGAGAGATGAGAAACCAATTTCATTCTCCTGCATGTGGCTTGCTAATTATTTCAGCACCATTTGTTGATTATGGTGTCTTTTCCCCATTGTATGTTTTTGTTTGCTTTGTCAAAGATCAGTTGGTTTTAAGTATTTGGTTTTATTTCTGGGTTCGCTATTCTGTTCCATTGATCTCTGTCCCTGTTTTTATACTAGTACCATGCTGTTTGGTGACTATGGCCTTATACTATAGTTTTAAATCTGGTAATGTGATGCCTCCAGATTTGTTCTTTTTGCTTAGTCTTGCTTTGGCTATGTAGGCTTTTTTTTTTTTTTTTGGTCCCATATGAATTTTAGGATTGTTTTTTCTAATTCTGTGAAGAATGATGGTGGTATTTTGGTGGAAATTGCATGGAATTTGTAGATTGCTTTTGGGAGTATGGTCATTTTCACAATATTGATTCTACCCGTCCATGAGCATAGGATGTGTTTCCATTTATTTGTGTCATCTATGATTTATTTCAGTAGTGTTTTGTAGTTTTCCTTGTAGAAGTCTTTCACCTCCTTGGTTAGGTATATTCCTAAATATTTTATTTTACTTTGTTGCAGCTGTTGTAAAAGGGATTGAGTTCTTGATTTGATTCTCAGCTTGGTCGCTTTGGTGTATAGCAGAGCTACTAATTTCTGTATGTTAATTTTGTATCTAGAAACTTTACTGAATCTTTTGTCAGTTCTAGGAGCTTTCTGGAGGAGTCTTTAGGTTTTCTAGGAAAACAATCATATATTCAGCAAACAGTGACATTTTGACTTCCTCTTTACCAATTTGAATTCCCTTTATTTCTTTCTCTTCTGAATGCTCTGGCTAAGACTTACAGTACTATGTTGAAGAGGAGTTGTGAGAGTGGGTATCCTTTTCTTGTTTAGTTCTCAGAGGGAATGCTTTCAACCTTTCCCTATTCAGTATTATGTTGGCTGTGGATTTGTCACAGATGGCTTTTATTACATTGAGTTATGTCCCTCGTATGCCGATTTTGCTGAGAGTTTTAATTATAAAGTGAAGTTGGATTTTGTTGAATGCTTTTTCTGCATCTATTGAGACGATCACGCGATTTTTGTTTTTAATTCTGTTTATGTGGTGTATCACATTTTTTGACTTGTGTATGTTAAACCACCCCTGCATCCCTGGTATAAAACCCACTTGATCATGATGGATTTTTTGATATGTTGTTGGATTTGGTTAACTAGTATTTTTTTAAGGATTTTAACATCTGTGTTCATCAGAAATACTGGTCTGTAGTTTTCTTTTTCAGTTATGTCCTTTCCTGGTTTTCATATTAAGGTGATACTGGCTTCACAGAATGATTTAAGGAGAGTTCCCTCTTTCTCTATCTTGTGGAATAGTGTCAATAGGATTGGTATCAATTATTTTTTTTTTAATGTTTGGTAGAGTTCTGCTGTGAATCAGTCTGGTCCTGGACTTGTTTTTGTTGTTAATTTTTTTATTATCATTTAAATCTCACTGTTTGCTATTCGTCTGTTCAGGGTATCTAGTTCTTTCTGATTTAAACTAGGATGGTTTTATCTTCCCAGGAATTTATCCATCTCTTCTGTTTTCTAGTTTATGTGCATAAAGGTGTTCACAGTAGCCTTAAATGATCTTTTGTATTTCTGTGTCAGTTTTAATATCTCCCGTTTCATTTCTAATTGAGCTAATTTGGATTTTCTGTCTCCTTTTCCCAATTAATCCTGCTAATGATCTATCAATTTTATCTTTTCAAAGAACCAGCTTTTTCATTTATATTTTGTGTTTGTTTGTTTGTTTCAATTTCTTTTAATTCTGCTCTCAACTTCATTATTTCCTTTCTTCTGCTAGGTTTAGGTTTGGTTTGTTCTTGTTTTTCTAATTCCTTGAGGTGTGACCTTAGATTGCCTGTTTGTGCTTTTTCAGATTTTTTAATGTAAGCGTTTAGGGCTATGAACCTTCATCTTAGCTCTGCCTTTGCTGTATCCCAGAGGTTTTCATAAGTTATATCACTATCGTCATTGAGTTTAAAGAATTTTTAAATTTCTATCTTGATTTCAGTTTTGACCCAATGATCATTCAGGAGCAGGTTATTTACTTTCCATGTATTTGCATGGTTTTGCAGGTTCCTTTTGGAGTTGATAGTGTTTTATTCTACTGTGGTCTGAGAGAGTGCTTGATATAATTTTAATTTTCTTAAATTCATTAAGGCTCGTTTTGTAGCCTATCATATGGTCTATCTTGGAGAAAGTTCCACGTACTGTTGTGTAGAATGTATACTCTGCGGCTATTGGGTGGAATGTTCTGCATGTATTTGTTAAGTCCAGTTGTTCCAGGGTATAGTTTACATCCATTGTTTCTTTTTGATTTTTTGTCTTGATGACCTGTCTAGTGCTGTCAGTGGAAGCAATACTGAAGTCCACCCCATTATCGTGTTGCTGGGTATCTTATTTCTTAGGTCTATTAGTAATTGTTTTATAAATGTGGGAGCTCCAGTGTTAGGTGCATATATATTTAGGATTATAATATTTTCCTGATGAACAAGGCCTTTTATCATTATATAATGTCCCTTTTTGTATTTTTATTAATTGCTGTTGCTTTAATGTTTCTTTTGTCTAATATAAGAACAGCTACTTCTGCTCACTTTTGGTGCCCATTTGCATGGAATGTCTTTTTCCACCTCTTTCCCTTAAGTTTATAGGAGTCCTTATGTGTTAGGTGAGTATCTTGAAGGCAGCAGATAGTTGTTTGGTGAATTCTTATGCATTTTGCAATTCTGTATCTTTTAAGTGGAGCATTTAGTCCACTTACATTCAACGTTAGTATTGAGATGTGAGGTACCATTCCATTCATCATGCTATTTGTTTCCTGTATACCTTGTTTTTGTGTTTTTTGGGATTTTTAAGTTGTATTTGTATTTTATAGGTCCTGTGAGATTTATGCTTTAAAGAGATTCAGTATTGATGTGTTTCCAGGATTTGTTTCAAGATTTAGAGCTCCTTTTAGCAGTTCTCATAGTGCTGGCTTGGTAGAGGCAAATTCTCTCAGCATTTGTTTGTCTGAAAAAGACTATATCTTTCCTTCATTTATGAAGCTTAGTTTTGCTAGATAAAAAATGTTTGGCTGATAATTATTTTGTTTGAGGAGGATGAAGATAGGGCCCCAATCTCTTCTAGCTTATACAATTTCTGCTGAGAAATCTGCTGTTAATCTGATAAGTTTTCTCTTATAGGTTGCCTAGTGCTTTTGCCTCACAGCTCTTAAAATATCTTCCTTCATCTTAACTTTATTTTTTTATTTTTTATTTTTTATTTTTTTGAGATGGAGTCTCGCTCTGTCATTCAGGCTGGAGTGCAGTGGTGCAATCTCTGCTCACTGCAAGCTCCGTCTCCCGGGTTCACACCATTCTCCTGCCTCAGCCTCCTGAGTAGCTGGCACTACAGGCGCCCGCCACCGCGCTCGGCTAGTTTTTTGTATTTTTAGTGAAGACGGGGTTTCACTGTGTTAGCCAGGATCGTCTCAATCTCCTGACCTCGTGATCTGTCTGCCTAGGCCTCCCAAAGTGCTGGGATTACAGGTGTGAGCCACCGCGCCCAGCCTCATCTTAACTTTAGATAACCTGATAACAGTGTGTCCAGGTGACGATTGTTTTGCAATTAATTTCTCAGGTGTTTTTTGAACTTCTGGTTTTTGGATGTCTAGGTCTCTAGCTGGACCAGGGGAGTTTTCCTCAATTATTCCCCCAAATATGTTTTCAAAATTTTTAGATTTCTCTTTTTCCTCAGGACTACCAATTATTCTGAGGTTTGGTCATTTAACATAATCCCAGAGTTTTTGGACGCTTTGTTCTTATTTTCTTATTCTTTTTCTTTGCCTTTGTTCGATTGGGTTGATACAAAGACCTTGTCTTTGATCTCTGAAGTTCTTTCTTCTGCTGGTTCGATTCCATTGCTGAGACATTCCAGAGCATTTTTTATTTCTATAAGTGTGACCATTTTTCCCTGAAGTTTTGATTGTTTTTTATGTATGCTATATATTTCATTGAATGTTTCTCCCTTCACTTCCCACATCTTTTTTTTTTTTTTTTTTTCAATTTCCTTAGATTGGGCTTTGCCCTCCCCTGGTGCCTCCCTGATTACCTTAATGACTAAACTTCTGAATTCTTTTCGGGTAAATCAGGGATTTCTTCTTGGTTTGGAGCCATTGCTAGTGAGCTAGTGTAATTTTGGGGGGGTGTTAAATAATCTTGTTGTGTTATATTACCAGAGGTAGGCTCTGTCAGAGGGAAGGTCTAGGGCTCAAGGCTGTTGTTCAGGTTCTTTTGTCTTATGGGGTGTTCCCTTGATGTAGTACTCTCTCCCTTTTCCTAGGGATGTGGCTTCCTGAGGGTCAAGTTGTAATGATTGTTATCTCTCTTCTGGATTTAGCTACCCAGCAAGTCTACCAGGCTCCAGGCTGGTACTGGAGGTTGTCTATAGAGTCCTGTGATTTAAATCATCTGTGGTTCTCTCAGCCGTGGATACCAGCACCTGCTCCAATAGAGGTGGCAGGGGGGTAAGATGGACTCTGCGAGGGTCCTTGGCTTGGATTGCTTAATGCACTATTTTTGTGCTGGTTGGCCTCCTGAAGGGAGGTGGCGCTTTCAAGACAGCATCAACTGTGACAGTATGGGGAAGACCAGGCAGTGGGCAGGGCCCTAGAACTCCCAAGAATATATGTCCTTTGTCTTCAGTTACCAGAGTGGATAGGGAAGGACCAAGAGGGGCAGGGCTAGGCATGTCTGACCTCGGACTTTCCTTGGGCAGATCTTGCTGTGGCTGCTGTGGGGGATGGGGATGAGGTTCCCAGGTCAATGGAGTCATGTTCCTAGGAGAATTAAGACTGTCTTTGCTGTGTCATGCAGGTTGTCAGGGAAGTGGGATACAGCTGGCAGTCACAGGCCTCACTCAGCTCCCATGCAATCTGAAGGGCCAGTCTCACTCCCACCATGTCCCCCAAGACAGCAGTAAGTCTGTTTCCAGACAGTGGCTGAGCAGGGCTGAGAACTTGCACCAGGCTACCCTCCTCCCAGCTGTGAAAGCACTTAGGACTTTCCTTCTTCCCCGGCCTGTGGAGTCTGCATATCAGATTCAGGCCCTCCCCAGAGTTCTGGCCAGGAGACTTCTCAACCAGTTCAAATAGTTAACAAAGTTCAGCTGGAGGTTTCTTTCTCCCTGTGGCCTTTCTCAGTGCCTCTGGCTGTCCTCCCCAAGGACCCCTGTGAGGCAGGGCAGAAATGGCTTGCTAGGGGACCCAGCACACCCACAGGGCTTTTCCCATTGCTTCCTCTACCCTTGTATTTCACTCTGTTCTCTAAATTGACTTAGCTCCAGGTAAGGTCAGAATCATCTCCCATAATCTAGGTGTTCAGGTTCCCCAGTGGGGGTGTGTGTTCCAGGGTGGATGAGTTCCCTTTCCTGCCTCCATAGGTTGGGCATTCACAGTATTTGGTGTATCTCCTGAGTCCTGCAGGAGCAATTCGCTTTCTTCAGAGGATCTGTGGGTTCTCTTGGTTTTCCTAATGTATTCCTGCAGTTGTTCTGGAGCAAAAGTTCATGATGCAAGCCTCCACACGCTGCTCTGTCTTGTCTGAGTGGGAGCTGCAATCTAGTCCTGCCTCCCATCCACCATGATGATTCCCTCTCTCCTGAGGTTATTGAAATTGAGATTAATAAACCCATTCAAATATTAGCAGTATGTTAGAATATGTACACTGAGAGAGAATATGACAACACAATACCAATCTTCCCATACTTGGGGTTAAAAGCATAATGTATACGGTGATATTTTAACATCTGTGCATATTATGGTTATTTCCAGTATGTTAGTTAATTGCATTAAGTATTTCTGTTTTCATTACTGATACAGTGTATGGAGAGTATGAAGCATAATAAAATACAGGCTTACTTATACTTTGTCCCCAAAATTTATTTTTCTAGGTTATCAATATCCTTATAGCCTCAATGAAGTTGAGTTTAAAATATAAAACAATAAGAACAAATGGTCTCTTCTCAGCATATGTAAAAAAAAAGCATTTTTTAAAAATTTTAATGGTTTAATTTAAGGTTATGCAATCCTACCATTGTTTATACCTTATATTGCAAATTGATGTACTAGATCTCTGTTGCTGTCAGGTCTTCTTAAGCTGAATTTCTTTACATAAATTAAGTGGATTCTACATTCAACTCAGACATCACATGTAGATATTGACTAAGCTTCATTTGTTTCCCAATAAGCACACAAAAATAAATATGGATGAATAAGTTGATCAGTTTGAATGAATAATATCCTTAATTAAATCTTGGCTCATTTTCACATAAGTGGTTAGGATTTGATGTTATATGTGCAGGTGATTTTTATAGAGGCTCAATTTGTTTTATTAAGTTTGACAAAGAAAAGAGTTCTGTTTTGGCCATTTGTATTCAATATGAAAAATGTTCAATATATTTAATAAATAACTTTACCAAACAGACCTAGATCAATTAAAAACATCACATTGTGTGAGAATAAATCCCACAAAGAATATAAAAAATATTTATAATGCGACATTACTTTCAATGTAGAAACCATCACTGAGTAAAATATACATTATATTTCATAATACAAAATTTTTCTTAAAACTATTCACTTAATAGTATGCTTAATTTTATGATCATATTTAGGTAAATTTTCATCTATGTGACTGTGTACTTTAATTTGGAACAATAGAAACTAAGCTATTAAATGCATTTGACTAGTACCACATCTAATTGATTAAATGAGTTTGAATTTCAAAATTAGTGATTTAACTGGCCTTTTTTTTTTTTTTTTTTTTTTTTTTACAATTTCATTCTGGTCTTTTTAAGAAACCATCTGTGTAGGTATGTACAAGAGTCATTATATTTAGTCTAACATTAAGTTTTCTTTTTTCTTTTTCTTTTTTTTTTAATTTTCCAATACTGTAGTCAAGACCAAGAGAAGTTATGTAACTTGCCCAAGTTACAATACTGGTTAATAGCTGAAAGGAGATCAGAATTCAAGATCTTTGCCATAATGTTTGGTTATCCTTCAGTTGTGCTAGTCTTCTATCTTTTTGCCTTACAACCAGTCTGTTAAGTTGAAAGAATTCTCCAAAATATACCTACATAAGATGCTCTCTAAAGTACTGTCTAATTGCTATTATTGGCATTACCATTTTAAATATGGTGGATCTTTGGGCTTTATGGATAATAAAATGAAGTGTGAGAAGTTCTATCACACAGACTCTTAGAATATTTTATTTATTCATGAAGCTTATTGTGTTATGAGAACTAGCTTAGGTATACAACTTACCAAATTTAAGGGGGTGTATTTTGAACCATGTAAGTGCGAGAAGTCATCAGTCCCACTGTGAATGGTAAAATCTATTTATCTAAGAGTATTATTTTGTTTAGAGAGATATCCCATGATCCCTACAACTTTAGTCTCAAATTTGGAGAAGCTGTGAAAGTATTACCCAGTCTTCTCACTATAAGCCTTAAATATCTTATTACAGTCAGAAATACATCTGTATACCACAGGTGTTGTCTTCCTCTTATTCTTCACCAATAGGTCAGATAAATAACAGAAGTGTGTAATTATACATATTAACTGTTTAAAGATTTTTCAAAACAAACGCTATTGATTTCAAGGTGGTTTAACAGATACCAAAATAACAAAATTTCCTATTTCTGAAGACAATGGAAATGTCTCAAGAAAGTCAGCCACAACACTGTCATCATAGTAACCTACAAAGTCTCTCTGATGTGATAGTTGCTCATCTTTCCACACCCGCTTTCCACTACACTGCAGCTTTCTCACCCAGCTCCAGCCACAAGGTCTCTTTTTAGCTCCTGAGAAGCGTCTCATTTTTCCTATCTTAGAACATTCTATTTTCTTCTCCTTGCCTTTCACATGGCTAAATCCTGCTCATCTATTGAATAGCAGCTTAAATGTCACTTTTACAGAAAGTCTAAATTAAACCTTCTTGTTATTATATTTCATATTACATGCATGTTTTATTAGTGGAATTTGCACATATGTTTTTATTAATTTACTCATGGCAAAAGATAAAATTTTGACAAATTTTAAGACACTGACTTTTTTGTTTGTGATTCATGAATTGGGCAGCATCTCATTTTATAAAATAGAATAGGTGCTCTGTTAAACTAAGCGGAGAAAGTGGGCATTATAGGTAAAGGAAGAGATGAAGAAAGTGGAAAAACAGGACAAAAAGTGGATTGGTCATTTCAGAGCTACTTTCCTCATAGAGTTAAAAATGAGGGGACTTTCTTATGATGCTGGATCAATTAAACTGGGCCCTTTTCAACTGGTTGCTGCAAATCTCCTGTTTTTAGGAAAAGCCTGGCTTCTTTTACAGTTGTTTGATTGGCCAGGCACAGTGGCTCAAGATTGTAATCCCAGCACTATGGGAGGCCAAGGCGGGTGGATCATGAGGTCAGGAGTTAAAGACCAGCCTCGCCAACACAATGAAACTCTGTCTCTACTAAAAATACAAAAAAATTAGCCAGGCATGGTGGTAGGCACCTGTGATCTCAGCTACTTGGGAGGCTGAGGCGGGAGAATTGCTTGAACCTGGGAGGTGGAGGTTGCAGTGAGCCAAGATTGTGCCACTGCATTCCAGCCTGGGCGACAGAGCTAGACTCAGTCTCAAATAAATAAATAAATAAATAAATAAATAAATAAATAAATAAATAAGGTTGTTTGATTATGTGGTACCTAGCATGACTGACTCCATTCGGGTTTTCCTGGTCTGTTGGAGCCTAGTGCAAGTGCTTAGTCCAAAACAATCACCTCCTATAAATTATACTTAACATTCATAAAAATTATTTAACATTTGTCTTTTTCACAGACTATAAGTACTAAGATGGCTTGAGATAGATATCTTTACCATTCATATGAAGATTTTACACTTGGTAGCATACACTCAATTTTTGCTGTTCTGTGAAATGAAACATGACTATACCCAATAATGGATTTTGAAATGTGTATCTCTGTTACTTCTCCCTCTAACTTCTAAAATTTCCCCAATGCCTTGACTCCAGTCCACCTGCTTAGTAAAACAATGTTATGTCGTTTGTCCAAATATATGCCAAATCTCATACCAAAGTGTGTCCTCTGAAATAAGCCACTTCACACACTAAAAAACACTTAACAATTAGATGATTCCTATTTGTGTTTGTTTACTTATACTTTAATTATACATTATATTTTAAAAAAGGAAGTATATGAATAATTTGTGAGTAGTTTATAGTATGAAAATACATTCTCTTTTGTTTCCTACATTTGCTATGTCAAGGTTCAATTTATTTGATTAATTCTATTAATCAAATAAACTATATAAAATTGAAGAGTTTATGAATCTAGGTACGAACAGATGCCCAGTAATAAATTAACATGTCATCTTCCGGAAAATTTTAATCCACACTGATTATCTCTAAAAAAGACAATGGAATATTTAGTGTTATAGCAATACACTAGAAATGAAAGACACAGGCGGGGCGTGGCAGCTCACGCCTGTAATCCCAGCACTTTGGGAGGCCGAGGTAGGTGGATCACCACCTGCAGTCAGGAGTTCAAGACCAACCTGACCACCATGGAGAAACGCTGTCTCTACTAACAATACAAAAACATTTCCTGGGTGTGGTGGTGTGTGCCTGTAATCCCAGCTACTCTGGAGGCTGCTGCAGGATAATTACTTGAACCTGGGAGGCGGAGGTTGCAGTGAGCCGAGATCGCGACATTGCAATCCAGCCTAGGTGACAAGAGAAACTCCAACTCAAAAAAAAAAAAAAAAAAAAAGAAAGAAAGAAAGAAAGAAAAGATGCAAAATTTTACTTTCATTAAACCTAGGTTTATTGTTAAAAGCAGCTAATTTTGCTGCAAGACAAGGTAAGAAAGCAAGTTGCTTACAGACTAGAACAGGTACAAAATGGAATTTGCTTCTGTCCTTTTTTTGAAGTGAGACAAAGTTTCCAGATTTTCCTTCTTTAAAATATATTTTTCATAAAATTAGAGAAGTTTTTCAAACACTTTTCAAAAACATGAAAGAAAAGTTATTTGCCATCTTCATCAGAAAACAGTCTTGATTTAGGATGAGGAAATATAATTAGCGATTCCATTCATCAGTATTTCCTATCCTTTTAAAAAAGGTAGTGTCCTTAATTCTACAAAAAGATATTGTCTTTAATTCTACAAAATATGCAAGGTCTGTAGAGTAGACATCCACAATGATGTGTGGATCCTCCTTTTGAATTTCTTTTAATTTGTAAGGTCTTTATTATGCTGTCTAAGATGAAATAAAAGGATATTTAATGTAAACATTATTACCTGTCAAAAACCATGCAGTGTTTCTTTTGATTTATGCAAAATATTTGTCAAAAAATGTTTGTCCAAGATAAAATAAATAAGAGAAGGGGAAAGGAGAGGTAAGCAACTATCAAACCAAATATATAGTAAGTTTAAGACAACTAGAGTGTAATCAAAACAGGACATTGAATCCTATTTACTTTTTTTCAATATAGCTTCCTTCATTTCTAATTATCTCTTTCTTCCCAGGTATTTTTACCTGGTAACTGAAAGCTAGGCTGTTAGATTTCTCTCTTTCTCATCAGACATTGGGTAATATAGTTCTTGTTGGTTTAAGGCTGCCACGATATTTCCCCCTGGGGAGAAGATACCATTTTCAACCCAGAAGGTTAGCAGAATGTGAAATCATTTTTGATTACTGTTCCTCTATTTCATCCTGGTTCACTTAGTATAGGATATTGTATTTGTGAATTACCTGTCATCCAAGGCTTCCTGGTGTGTTTATAATGGCAAATGAACTATAAGCTAAGAATTTTCTATAATGTGAATGTAAAGCTGTTTATTATGTGATCCACAATGATTGCATTGGTATATTAGCTAAGAAAGGAATTGTGTATATTAAGTCATTTTACAATCACATTATTTTTGCTATGCCATCCCCTTATCCACTCCAAACAAAAAGTAAAGTAAGAATACAGATTATATTCATTGGTAATTCAGATAAGATCCTCAACGTTACATAAAATTATTGGCCTTAAGGTGGTAGAAAAGTAGACTAAAACTATCCATTTTCAGTTTATTTTAGCTGTACAGATAACTTATTAATAGAAGAAAAGTAAACAATTAGAGAATCTTAGAGAATCTCTTATTGTAACTGATTCCTACAGGTGACTTAAAATTTTTAATAATTTCCATTTTAGTAATTATTGAAAGAAAGCCAAATTATATTAGTTTCTGTTTCATCTGGTTATATGTGAAACATCAGAATTGCAGCCTATTAAAACACCATTTCGTTCTCCAGAGATTAGAATCTTGATATCTCAAAGGGTAAATTTAGCCCTTTGTATATATTCACGGTAAAGTAATACTGAGAGCTAATTTAGCATTACTGTGTTATAGCAATCAAAATATCCCCTGTATTTTTAACATTATAAGCAACAAAAGTCATTTTTATATATAAAATGAATAGAAAACTAATCAAATGAATAGAAAACTATGACAGAGAAGAACACGAAAATTATTTGAACATCTCCAATATTTTACAAGTCAAAGTATATGTGGTCTAAAGAGGAAATAATCATGTATATTCTCCAGACTTCCAGACTTTAAGTACTTGTCTGATATATTTTCATTTTTTGAAGAACAAATTCCTTTCTCTCTCTTTTTTCCCCTTCCTCCATTCCTTCTTTCCTCCCTTCCTGTCTTTCTCCCTTTCTTCCTTTTTTCCTCTTTTCACAGGCAGATGAGAAATAGATATGCAACAACCTAGTGTAATGATATATGTATGATTAACATTGAAGTGATTATATTGTGTATATATGATGAATATTGAAGTGATTTTATATATAAAGAAACTATAAACAACTGAAGATATAGCAGACTGAAGCCTAACCTAGATATAAGTTACATCCCATTGAAAAATAAAAATGTATTCAATTTAAAGCACAGCTCCATATCATTATATTAAAAACCTCTTTACTGCCTCATTTCACTGAGTAAATCTAATAGCTAAGCAAGAATAAAACCTTCTCTCCTTAAACTGGCATCTTTATTCCCTTGAGTCTCAAATTCTATTTGCTCCTCTGAAGGATTTTATTTTATTTATTTATTTTTTGAGACCAAGTCTCACTCTTGTTCCCCAGGCTAGAGTGCAATGGCGCGATCTCAGCTCACTGCAACCTCCACCTCCCGGGTTCAAGCAATTCCCCCTGGAGGATTTTAATAGTTAAAATACGTATTTCCTTTCTTTGATTCTCTCAGACAAATTTCCTATTTGGTATTTCACTCAGTTTTAATAAAACAGAGATTAAATTGTGAGTTTTGTTTTTCCTTGTTCTGTTATGCAGCCAAGTAAACTCTCAGATCTTCAGTTATACGACTGCAATATTGCAATTAATCCCCTTTTCAAAGGCAGGATGATAGTCAATTCTCCATAAGAAAATATGAACTAAAGAATGACATTCATGTTTATCATTGCAAAACTGCAAGTCAAGAATATCTAATTTTTCTGTACAAAGTAATACGTATTTTAATTCTCCACATTTATATTCCTCAGTTAAAAAAAAATGGAGAAAATAATCTCTGGGCCCTGTCCTTTTCTTGTGAGTTGGCACAAATTTGCTTAGGTAGATATTAACAGTGTGATTGGAATTTCTGTGTTGTTAAGAGATTAGCAAGTTAGCTTTCTTTGGTATGTATTGGTTTGATTAGGTTTGGGATAGGGGAAAGTGCCCATTCTCTTAAGTGCTGTTATCAGTTAATTGTAATATTCAAGAATATTAGGAGTTAAAGATGAACTTGTAAAATAATAGAAAAAAATTGAAACAACATATTTTCTAATATGATAGCAATTCTTACTCTAGCTGTAAAATTTACAATTTTTTTTTAATTTTTTATCAATTGAAGTAATGCATTTTACACTTATTTAGGACTACCCTACTATATGGCAGGCAAAGTGCTAATGTCATCAGCTCTGGAAGCATAGGAGAGAGGAAGACGGAAATCCAAATCAATGACTGTGAACAGTATGGTAATTGCTTGATAGAAATATGTAAAGAATGCTAAGAAAATATATTACGGAGGATAAATGAAACCAGACTGATCTTTTTTTTTTTTTTTTTAGAGGGACTCGCTCTGTCACCCAGGCTGGAGTGCAGTGGTGCAGTGGTGCAATCTCTGCTCACTGCAACCTCCGCCTCCCAGGTTCAAGCGATTTCTCTGACTCAGCCTCCCGAGTAGCTGGGATTACAGGTGCCTGCCGCCACGCCTGACTAACTTTTTGTATTTTTAGTAGAGACAAGGTTTCACCGTATTAGCCAGGATGGTCTCGATCTCCTGACCTCGTGATCCGCCTGCCTCAGCTTCTCAAAGTACTGGGATTACAGGCGTGAGCCACCGTGCCCAGCCAGGCTAATCTCTTAAGTGTCCAGCTAGTAGTTAAATTTTGCCTTGGTTTTAGGCCTGAGGAAATAACATATGTATTTGGGACAACATGACATCTGTAGAATTTACTGGTATTAAAAGTAATGGCAAAACCACAATTACTTTTACACCAACCTAATATTTCCATATGACTGGACTAGAGGGGGTGGATGGGATTCATGAAAAATGTGACTAGAATGAGAGAGTGGAGCCAAAATATATAGGACCAAGTGTGCTTGGTAGGCAGTATTTTATTTATTCTAAACACACCAAGAAGATCACCATTAATGAATTTTACACTGGGAAGTGATTAAATGAGGTTTATTTTGTTTCCCCAGGAAATTATTTTGCTATTTGGGCATTTAAGGATATTCTAGGATATGGACAAGACACATGAAGTAACATAAATGGTATACAAACCAATTATTATAGAAGAAATTAATAGCAAGCCTTATTGTATCTCCCAAATTGCCAAATTCACAAACCTATGTGATTTTATAAGTGAATATGAACAAACTCTCAAAATTACACAATTTCAATACCATTTAAAATGTTTTAGTAAAGAGAACAAGGAAATATTTCAAAGATCTGTCCTTAACAAAGGCTGGGATGTTATTAACAAAATGTGACAAAACCAGCATTAAAAAACAACTAAAAATATATACTCATGTATGTATTCAAATTTATTTTAAATAGCAGAAAAAATCTGGTAGTATATCCATATCATGACTTATATAACTCATTCTAGATTTGTAAGAACACTAGAATATTAGAAAGTCTATAAGTATAAATCATTAATAATAAGTCACAGAAGAAAAAGAAAATGTTATCTCCATAGTTGCAGAAAGGCATTTCATTATATTCAATAGCCATTAGTGCAAAAAACTTACACAAACACATACACAAAAACAAAGACAAAAATAGCAGCTACCAAAAATACTGGCAAAATAATCATAAATGAAGATATGGAAACTGCTGTATCACAATGACTGTGTGTATGCGTGTATAAATAAAAAGCCATCAGTATTACTGACTGCTGAAATTTTAGAAGAACTTCCATTAAGTCAGGATGTAACTATCACATTATTATTTGATATTTTTCTAACTGATGCAGTTGGGAATGCAAAGGGAAGCAGAAAGCAAGCTAATCAATGTTCATCAGAAGAAAATTAATAAGTTAATTGTGAAATACCCATACAAAGTACTGTTAGTCAGCTTTGCAGTAATGAGATAAGAGGAATGAAATAAGTTTATATGTGGTATTATGAGATGATCCATATGGTAAGTGCAAATAGCAATAACTATTATAGAAGAATATGTATAAGCTCTTATTTCTGTAAAAAGATATATATATGTTTATATGCTTATACATACATACAATTTTGGGATGATATACACACACCTGTAAATGAACAGACCAGTGTCCTTTCTCTTTGCTTTTGGTAATGGGATTATGGTTACTTTTTGTTATGTACCGTGTTTTCTTTCTGGTATGTATGTATGTATGTATTTATTTATTTATTTATTGTGAGACAGAGTCTCTGTCACCCAGGCTGGAGTGCAGTGGCACTAGCTAGGCTCACTGCAAGCTGTAAGCTGCAAGCTCTGCCTCCCAGGTTCATGTCATTCTCCTGCCTCAGCCTCCCCAGTAGCTGGGACTATATGTTCCTGCCACCATGCCCAGCTAATTTTTTTTTTGTATTTTTAGTAGAGATGGGGTTTCACCGTGTTAGCCAGGATGGCCTTGATCTCCTGACCTTGAGATCTGCCTGCCTTGGCCTCCCAAAGTGCTGGGATTACAGGCATGAGTCACTGCACACGGCCTTGGTTTTTATTAACCATAGGCATGAATAATCCTTTTTAAAGAGGTTACTTTAAAAATCTATAGAAATTATGTTCCTTAATTTTTAAAAATTATTTTCATATTTAAAAATTGATCTCTTTAAACCAATCAAATCACAAACTCCCTGTTCCATATTTATCCTCTTTCACAACACAGCTAATTTTGATTTTTTAGTATCTATTTTTAAAAATAATATTTTAGTTATTGTAGTTTAAAATTAGTGCTACATCTCTTATTTCCTACTTCTATGGAAAGATATTGAGTCATAAGACTTGACGACTAAACTTTTAGAAGAACTATTCTATAAAAAGTTAATCACAAATAGTTCAAAGTGAAGTCAATTAAACTTTTAAAGGCGTGGTCTACAGTAGCAATACTGATTTACAAATGAAGGGGTGTACATCATTGCTTCTAAACATTAGTATGAGTATGGCCTTTAATGGTCTCTAATAAAATAGGTTAATTCTATTTCTACTTTAGCTTAGGGCAAAACTCTTCTCTCATTATACAGGATACGAAATCTGAAAACAAAGTAGATCCATGGATATTTCATTTAAGATTTGTGAATTGGAGGATGTTTTTGAACGGGTTGTTTCTGATGAGATAGAAAGGCAAAGATGATAAAAAAAGAAATAAGGTACTTAAAACTAAAATAAAGTGAATAATTGAACATTAGCCATTGAAATTAGCATAGGCTTCTCTCCAGATTGTGAGGCTAAAAGAAATAATCTTCATTCACAAATCATCTTGAAGGCTTAAGTCCATATGGACTTTTAAGTATAAATAATCCAGATTGATTTACACTGAATGAAGAAATTTTTAACTCTTTATTTTTTTATATGGTTTTATATGATACCTTTCACTTCCTTTATACTGAAACAGTAAAAGGAGTCAGATAATCTCTTAAAACAACTTACTCCAAAATCATCAACATGAGACATGTGAGGTGTTAATCTGGAACACAGACAAACTGAGGTGATGCAGGAGGAATTTTAGTATTGTCCTGATAACCCAAGATTAAGAGGAATCTTGGAGACAGAAAGCTTTGTAAATAAGCTGCTGTTTCTTTCTTCAATTGCCTCTGATTTTAAAGTCTACTAATATACATGTCAATGGAATGAAATAGAGAATCTAGATTCAAATAATTTTCAGTAAATGGGAAGTATTCTTACCGTAATTATAACTGATATCTTGAGCTCTAAACAAATTATTTATTTTATTGGCTTTGGCTTCTGTAACCTCTCATTGATTCTTAACATTATTTTTACTTTTTGAGGATGCAGATTCAGTAATTTAAGTAAGGTTTTATTTTTGTTATTTTCTTAATCTCTATTTGCTTGCTTTTTAAATAGTGACAGTCAAATACATCCAGCAAATTACCTAGTATTTATAAATTTTTATTTGTTATTTTACTAGAAAGTTCTTAAACATTATAATTTTCATAAAGTCATTACACAATTTTAGCTAGATATATACTTTGCAAGATTATGTATTAATATATTTGTTTATCTTTATGTTTTCACAGTAAATAATTTCCCTTACTAAAATAATATCACTAACAGATATCTACTCACATTATTTTTTACCTTTGCTCCAGTGCCATTTTATTACTTTGTAAAACTGACGAAGTAAATTTTTTTTTCTATGACATATGAGGTCTTGCCAATTTGCTTTTTCTGTGACATTCTCCTAGCACATTGTGCATCAACTTATCGATTAAAAAGCCTAAGCATTTATTAAATAAGAGAAGCGAATTAGTTGATAATAGAAATAAAGTAGAAACTATCTCATCTACATGAGTCTATGTAGATATGAATAACAAGGAATAAAGAATAATTATTAAGGTAGTTTTAAATATAAAATGTTGCTATAATTCATTTATTTCTTATATATAAATCCATTCATTATTTGTACACATAACTGCTGTGCTTACAAGTCTTGCCTTTAACTCCTCCAAGTAATAAAGAATAAGTAAAATAATGAGTAATATAAGAGTAAGTAGAAGACTTTGCAGCCTCAGATATTCATGGACCACACATGTGAGCATTATTTCTTTAGTATAATCTATCAATTTCAAACAGGTGTTTAAAATTAAAAGCTGAGCGTTAGGTTGAATATTATGTTAAAAAAAAAAAAAAAAAAAAAAAACTTAAAATACCACGTGCTTCTTGATGGGTTTACCAAGAAAATAGTCTAGTGATTCACAAGCTTTAGAATGTGGGGCTGGTTAAAAACATAGATGATAAAAGTTCAGTGGTAAAGTCAGATTTATTATGGATTGCAAGAATCTGCATTTTCACTAGTACCACATTTCCATCTAATGTGTTATTACAGAAATACTAACCTAGGGATTTTTCTCAAATTTATCTCATGTAGTAATTGCTTTTTTACACTGCCCACAGATAAAGAGGCACGGAAGACCTATTCTCACGAACCAGATTCACGGTAAACAACCGAACAAAATGCCTATTAATTAATAATAAGAAGCAACTGCCAAACAGGTTACAATGTTTGTGTTGTCTTTAAAGAATATTCCTCCTAGGAAACTAAATTATTTCATGTGACTATATTTCTTGGAATATGGAATTACACACGGGGGAGAGGTTTATTTGATCACATAGATTTAAGAAATTGTAAATGGATGATTTACTCATCTGCACTACAGGAGTTATCAAAATACAAAATTTAGGTATGAATTCCAGAGTATCTTGTTGAAATGTAGATTTTGATTCTATAGATGTTGGGTGGGCTTTCAATTTCTGAATGTTTAACAAGCTCTCAGGTGATATAGATTCTGATGTGGCTGGTCCAAGGACCACATCTGAAGGAACAAAGCACTAGTAAGCCCCTGGAAAATCAAAGATTCTAGTTAGCTGGTCAATATACTTTTCTCAAGTTTCCGGTTT
Organism: Macaca mulatta; assembly: GCF_049350105.2. NCBI lineage: Eukaryota > Metazoa > Chordata > Mammalia > Primates > Cercopithecidae > Macaca > Macaca mulatta. The sequence continues at coordinate 99,426,765 of NC_133419.1, read as the reverse complement.
TTGCCTAATAAACATTTCCAAGAAAAAATACATTTCAATTAAATATGTAAAAAAAATTTACATATACATATAACTGATATATACATATATGTGTATCAATGCTCTTTCAAGAATATTCTTTGGGAATAGGTAAGCTAAATAAATACATGCAATTATTGAATTTCATAGACTATATATATTCTGATACTTAGTATGTTTATTAATCTTTTCTTTCTTTCCCAGCAACCTTTAGATGAACTTATTATTAGTCTATATACTGACTAAACTCCATGTATTTCTTTGAAAATTCATTGATTCCTTCAACAATAACAAACTATCATTTATGTGCAAGACACTGCCAGTTTATATGAAACTACGAAGACTATTAAATTTGGACTACTAGTAAGAGTTTTAAAATTAAGTTTGGAAAAACCCCAAACAAGATAGAGTAGGATTAGTTCTTTAATACAAATACGGATCAAGTGCAAACTAGGTCTTATTAACCCCATGTTATAAATAGAGAATTAAAAACTCATAGAGATTAAGCTACTTGTTTACATTCATATAAATGGCAGAGCTAAGAATCTAAACCACAACTATCTTAACGCAAATTCTAACAACATGTCATCATATATGAAGTTGTAGGAAAAACTATTCAGAGTGAAGATGAGAATGAGTAATTGTTACTATAATGGATCCATTACTCAATGCGCAAAACAAGTCAATAGGCTGAGTAACCAAGTTACAGCAAAGAAACAGGTTCAATCATAGGGCCACTGAACAAGGAAACAAGATAAAACCTAAAATCCATCTCCCTAGGAGTTTAATCACTAAACTAAAGGGAAAAGTCAAGTTGGGAACCGCTCTGGGCAAACCTGCCTCCATTCTTTTCAAAGTCATACCTCTGTTCACTGAGATAAATGCATATCTGATTGGCTCCTTTGAAGAGGCTAATCAGAAACTCAGAAGAATGCAACCATTTGTATCTTACCTACTTAAGAACTGGAAGCCCCTCCCCACTTGAGTTGTTCCACCTTTGCCTCGAGTTGTCCCTCCTTTCTGGAGGGAACCAACGTTCCTCTTACATATTGATTGATGTCTCATGTCTCCTTAAAATGTAAAAAACTAAAATGTGCTCTGACTACCTTCGGCACATGTCATCAGGAACCCCTGAGGCTGTCATGAACACACATCCTCAACCTTGGAAAAATAAACTTTCTAAATTAACTGAGACCTGTCTCAGATATTCAAGATTCACACAGGTATACGGATATCTGACTTTTTATTTGTGTTTAATATCATCTTTTTGAGAGATGGCTAGATTGCTACACAGCTATAAATCATAGATTGCTATATAACATCCATTATATAAATATACCATATTTTATGTATCCATTATACTGAGATAGTCAGTTTTGTTGTTTTCAGATTTTTCTATTAACTAAAATGCTTCCGTGATCTTCTTGCCCGGTAAATGTGTGCAAGAAACTATCTTCTCTAGAAAGTGAAGAGTATGAATATTTTCTACTTAACCAAATAAAATTAATTACATACATAAAGTTTTACCAATATGGGCTGGGCATGGGGGCTCACACCTGTAATCTCAGCACTTTGGGCTGTGGCAGGTGGATCACCTGATTTCAGGAGTTCGCGACCAGCCTGGCCAACATGGTGAAACCCCGTCTCTATTAAAAATACAAAAAATTAGCTGGGTGTGGTGGTGGGCACCTGTAATCCCAGCTACTCAGGAGGCTGAGGCAGGAGAATTGCTTGAACCCGGGAGGCAGAGGTTGCAGTGAGTCAAGATCGTGCCATTGTACTCCAGCCTGGGTGACAAGAGCAAAACTCAGTCTCAAAAAAAAAAAAAAAAAAAAAAAGTTTTACCAATATGCTCTCCTATGAGTAAAGTATACATGTTAAACAGTAAATGTTTTATTTTAGTTTTCATGAGAATTTCCCATTTCATTAACAAGACTGATAATTTCTCATATGTATCTTGGCAGTTTTCTATTTCTTTTTCTGTAATATGCAGTAACATATTTTGCCCATTTTACTATTGATTTGTCATTTCTCTTATTAATTTGTAGTTCTTTTTAAATATAGTCTGGATACTAATAACTTGTCAGTTAGTAATGGCAAACGATTTTCCAGTTTGTGTTTTCTACTTTTTCCATGGTAGACTTTAAAGAGCACTATCATTACTGTCAATGTTGTTCATCTCTATCTATCTCTTTTTAGTAATTTTCACTTTTTGTAATTTTCTTAAGAACCACTCTACACCAAATTAATATAGTTTCTAATATTGATTTAAAACCTTTAAAGTTGTATCTTCCACATATATTTTCATTCTTCCAGGAATTGAAATTTTGTGTAAAGCAAGAATTTGATTTCTCATTCCGTCTCACCTTGATATGTATTACAATTTGTTCACAATGTGTTGAATAGTCCATAATTTCCCCCTACGTATGCATCATTAATTCTGCTATCGATCAAGATTTCATGTATGAGTGGGTCTGTTAGCCCCACAAATTTCATCAGACAATTTATCAATTCCACAGTGTCTCCATTAATATAATTGATATGAGTTAGGGTAGTTCTCCCCACTAGTTTGTGCTTTTCTGGGAATGTCCCAGATATTCTTTACTCTCAGATGCATTTCTAATCAACTCTTGAAAATATAATCATGTACCACACAACCTTCTGGGGAACCACCAGGAGCAGAACTTTGTTCAGGCCCATGCAGCATCTAGGAGTTGCCCACAACCCTTGGAGATCCAGAGGGTGTGTGTTGCAGTGCACTCTCTTAGCTTGACATCCACGGATAGCTTAAGGGTTAAACAGCTCAGTGGAGGGTCAGTGTGACAGCCTCTTGCACCCGCACCCAGGTCTTTGTCTAGTGTCCGGGAGGAATGAGATTACATGAACAAATTGGAGGGTGGTGAATGCAGACTATTTTATTGAGTGGTGGAAGTGGCTCTCAGTGGGATCAGGATCTGGAAAGGGGATGGAGTGTGAACGTGGTCTTCCCTGGAGTTTGGCCATGCTTGGCTGAACTCCTCTCTGACCATAGTCACTGATGTCCAGCTCCTTATTCTCAATGTTCAGATGCTTCTTTTCTTCTCTCCTTCTCTGCCACACCACCCCACTGACAGTGGAGCTTGGGGTTTTCATGGGTTCACGAGGGAGTTGGGGTGGGCCAGGGGGGTGTTGGAAAAGGCAACATTCGGGCAGGAAAACAGTAATACTTGTTTCCACTTTGGGCTGCGTGTCCCAGTTTGAGAGTGGGGCTTCACCAGGGACCCTGCCCTCTTCTACACAGTATTTCCCTGCCTACTGTCCATATCATAGTGACACACATTTTAATAACAAACAAAATTGATATGAATACAAGTCAAAATTCACAAGTACATAATAAAGACTTTTCCTATTCCTCTGTTAGATAAGTCAGGCATAAAATCAGTAGAGACATAGAAGCTTTGAAAAGCACAAGTAACAAAAGTCACCCAAGACAGTGCTCCTTAAAGTAGCCAGGCTACTACCTATTTGTAATATGAAGTGAAAAATGAAACACATCAGAACCAATCAATGTATTATTCTTGATACAAAAAAGGAAAAATGTCCTGGCCTGTGCACCCACTCACTGGCAGCCACCATTCTACTTTCTGTCTCTATGAATTTTTGACTACTTTAGATACTCATGTAAAAAGAATGATACAATGTTTATCCTTTCATGACTGGCTTCTCTCACTTAGCATATGTCTTCGGCTTTCATCCATGTTGTAGCGTGTGTCAGAATTCCTTTCCTTTTTGAGACCAAATAATATTCCATGACATGTACATATACCACATTTTGTTTATCTGTCTGTTTGTCAATGGGTATTTAGATTGCTTCCACTTTTTGGCTATTGTGAATATGCTGCCTTGCCTTCAGTTTTTGTGGGTGTTTATCAAGAAGTAGAATTGCTCGATATTACATATTCTTAATTGCATCCTTTTAAGCATTCTAATTTTATTTTCTAAATAGACTTGTTTACAGTTTTGTAGTAAAAGATGCAACAGCATTTGTCCTGGCCTCTGCACCCACTCACTGGCATGCTCCCCTTCTTGCAAGGAGTTGAAAGCTCTGGACTAAGTAAACGAGCCAAGCCCTTTGCGAGTACTGCATAGGGGTCAAGGGAACTATCCTGTTTCAACTACATTTAGAATTAACATCTACTCCTGGTGAAGTGGGCAATGACCACCTTTAATTCAGTGTCCTTCTTTCTTTTTTTTTTTTTTTTTTGAGATGGAGTCTTGCTGGAGTGCAGTGGCATGATCTTGGCTCACTGCAAGCTCCGCCTCCCGGGTTCACCCCATTCTCCTGCCTCAGCCTCCCAAGTAACTGGGACTACAGGCACCTGCCACCATACCCGGCTAATTTTCTGTGTATGTATGTGTGTCTGTGTGTGTGTGTGTGTGTGTGTGTGTGTGTGTGTGTGTATATTTATATATATATATATATATATATATATATATATATATATTTTTTTTTTTTTTTTTTAAGTAGAGACAGGGTTTCACTGTGTTAACCAGGATGGTCTCGATCTCCGGACCTCATGAACCACCCGCCTCAGCCTCCCGAAGTGCATTGGTGCCAACAGTTTTTATTAATTTGCTTAGAAATTGATTGCTATAATTTTATTATTCAGCTTATATCTACTTTCTGTGTCTTTATGTTAAATACGTATCTTCTAAACAAAACATAATTGAAATTTTAACATTTAATTCAGTCTGATAATGCTATTAAATTAGAAAATTAAGACTGCATTTTTGCTACTATTTGTATATCTAAATTTGTTTCAATCATCTAATTTTACAGTGATTTGTTAGGCAGCAATAGATAAGTTATATGTAACAGTAATGTGCTGACAGTTATAATTATTATTTCACAAGGTCAATATTTGTTTAGATTTGTCCACGTTTACCATTCTTGTGCAGTTCTTTGTCTTACCTCTAAGTCTTACTTTCTGGGGAAATGTTTCTGCTTATGGAAGTATATGTCTTCAAGTATATGTTTTCTGTTTTAGTTTACTGATAATTGCACTATTTCATCCTAAAAATTGAAAGGTAGTTTGTTGGATTGCCATTTAATTTAACAGTGTATTTCTCTTATAATTTTAAAATAGCACATTGAGATCATCTGCCTCTTTGCATTTATACATTAAACATTTATAGGTAAATTTTTTCCCTCTGGCTGCTATTAAAATCTTCTCTTTTCTTTTTTTGATATTCTGAGTTGTCTAATGATAATCTAGGTATAGATTTCTTGTTATATTTCCTGATCAGAATGATTTTGCTCCCTGAGCCTATAGATGTATATATGCTTTTTTTGTTCAAAACAAATAAAACAGCAAAAAAGCACATCCTTAATTTATCTTTTTAAAAATATCTTAGAAACGCCATAACACTTATTTTACCTTCTCACTTTATGATCCATGTCTCTTAACTTCACCTTCATATTTTATGTCTTTGTCACATTGTACTGCATTCTGCATAATTTCTTCAGAAACAACATTCAGTTCACTCCTTTTCTACTCAGCTATATATCAGCTTCCATTTAATAAGTATTAGACATTAATTATAATTTTGCCTTTTTTTCCTTTAAATGTTTTACCGGTTCCTTTTTATAAATTTTCATATACATATCTTACCCTTTGGCAGGCTTTTCTCCTTACTTGTGATTTTGATTTCTTCTACTTTTTTTTTTTTTCTTGGTCAGGAACATTTACACTAGATCTGGTATAATACTTCAAAATTTTAATTTTTTATGGATCTCATTCCAGTTTTAATTCTGCCTGTTCTTGTTCATGATCCATGTATATTTTGCTTTCTCTTTTTGCATTATTAATTTATTGTAAAGTCTAGTTTGTCCTAAGTTTATCTGAAAAAGTTTTGAGGATCAATTGAATTTTTGTTGTTGCTGTTGTTTTAGTTTTTGTTTGTTTGTTTTTCTACTTCAGATAGGATTGGAGTTTATGTCTATTTCAGTTGCAGTGTTTGAAGGCACCACCAAAACAGGTCTAATTTGCATAAAATTATAGACTTTTGGCTAGTTTTACTTGCTCGGAACATGAAAATAGAGTGAATTTCACCCCCAAGCTAATGTGAGGCACATCTTATTATTCAAATTCTTAAAATAACCTTTTATAATTTTCCCTACCCACCCAGTCACATCTAAAACAAACATATTTTGTTTTTATTTGTTTCTTTGTTTGTCTTTTCTCTGAGTATGAAAATAGTCAAGAAACTGACCTTTTTGGTCTAAATCAGATGTATTGCATTGTGTAGATGCAAGGCTTTATCTCTAAAAAGACTTAGGTCTTGAGGCCATTAAAACTGAAGTTCCAGGCTATTGCTGAAGCATTATTGACTCTAACGTCTGCTGTCTTGTGTTTCTATTAAGTCTTTCAGCTACAAAAGAGTTTCCCGGCCTTGAGCCACCGCGCGGTGGCTCAAGCCTGTAATCCCAGCACTTTGGGAGGCCGAGACGGGCGGATCACGAGGTCAGGAGATGGAGACCCTCCTGGCTAACACGGTGAAACCCCGTCTCTACTAAAAATACAAGAAAATTAGCTGGGCGAGGTGGCGGGCGCCTGTAGTCCCAGCTACTCGGGAGGCTGAGGCAGGAGAATGGCGTGAACCCGGGGAGGCGGAGCTTGCAGTGAGCCGAGATGGCGCCACTGCACTCCAGCCTGGGGCACAGAGCAAGACTCCGTCTCAAAAAAAAATAAATAAATAAATTTAAAAAAAAAAAAAAAAAAAAAAAAAAAAAAAAAAAAAAAAAAAAAAAAAGAGTTTCCCTCTTGTCAGTTCATCCACAGAATTTAAAAAATTGTTACAATATTTGTTCCAACATTTTAGTGTTTGTTGTATCCAGTACATTTGATAATGTTTGATTTCTGATTTTGCAAGAAACAGAGTCCAAGACTTTGAAGCTTTTAAGATAGGTAATGATATACTCTGTTGCATATTTTCAGAAAATCAATATGGCAATGTTAATAGAAAATGACTTGGAAAAAGAAATAAAAATTAGATTCAGGAATTTCCACAAAGAAATTTCAAAAAAATGATGAAAGCAAAAGCTTGAGTACTATATATTTTGTGACTTAGGTGATTTGTAAGTGTAGATAGTGAATGCAAAATAGTTTTTTAAAAGTTTGGAGAATAAGGCTAGAAAAGAGAAAGAAGAGAATGTGAATAAAATAATATGGTAAGTTAGACATTCTAGAAATTTGTTTTAGGTGGATTCTATCCTCTCCATAAACTTTGCAATGAGGAAATCTATGGAGATGTAAAGTAGTAGAGTTAGGACAATATGGATGTTATATCCCAGTTACTCTAAAGACTGTTTTAGCAAACTAACTAGAGATTAATTTAAAAGTAATGGTACTTCCCCAAGGCCTAGTCAAGGTTGCATGAAAGAAATGTGTTGTAGATTTGTTTAGGTCACGGCCATGCTTTCTCCTCTTTGTAATTCAGTAGTCATTGCAATAGAGTAAAATCAGAAAAATATGAAAGTAAATAGGGTCATATTTTAATATCAGAAATTGTTAAGGTAGAAATGTCAAGGTTAAAAGGAAGTGAAGCCTCCAATCATAGACCACGACATTGAATTGTACAAGCTTAGTTTAACAATAATGTATTTGCAGTTGAAGAGTTTGTGTCCAGCTGTACACCTAGCCTGAGTGAACAATGTAAAGGTTAAAATTAGTCTGGGGAATACAATTACTCTTATATTTTATTAAGCATAATAATAACCTAACATTCTACATTTTACATTTAAGGTACTAAGATCTCTTGTTAAAATTCCGATTGATTTAGGTGATAAAAAGCAATAAAATCTTAAAAGTCTTAATTTCTTTAGTTAGTTATTATGAATTAGAGTCATGAAAACACGGCAAGTAGGAGTTCAGAGAAAAAGAGTTCCCTGGCATGACAGAAGTTCTCTTGTCTAATAGACAGCTTATATGAAAATATTGAATTAAAAAAGAATGTTTTCCAATAAATAGACTTACATGAAGACATGTTTTGCATTATAATCATAGGAGGTCTGCTTATAAAATAAAACTTTTAGTCACATTTGCACATAATAAACATTCTCACTCTCTCTAATACTCAATTTAATTTATTCAGGTGTTGGGGAATTATGTATTTTCCAAGTAGTGTTTTAAATTTCCTTCAATGCATCTTGTAAATCTCAAAAATCAAAACTTCTCTCCCAATGCCTAATGAAAGCTTCAGGTGGACTAGAGCTTTTTTGGTTTTGCAGAAGAAAAACAGAATTAGAGTTTTAGTAGGGTAAGATTTAGATATGATTCCAAGTTCTTGCCTAAGGAAACTGAAGGTAAAATGACCAAAGCATTGACTAAATGAGAAGCTGAACAGAAGTTTGATAACTCAATGAAAAGCAAAAACTTAACTAGAATAAAACTTCCTAGAAGGATCAGAATTATGTATCTAGATAAGAATACAGAGCCAAGGACGAAGAAGCATGTGAAAATAAATATTAACACGAGTGCTATCGTATGTAGCTTTACTTTGGGAACTTGTAGACTCTTAGTGCTTTTTGATGTTTTTCTTGATTCAGTAGAATTTCTCTTTCATCTGTGAAATTTAAGTTCAAGCAAGGAGTTAAATCCCAGCCTAAATATTTTAATTTGCAAATGCAATGATAGTTACCACTGAAAGAATAAAATTGTCACTAAATAAACTCCTCTACATTAGGCCAGGTTTAATTTTGTATTAATTCACTTATTTTATCATATATTTACTTGACAAGTTATATTTTTATATATTAATAGAGTATAACATGATGTTTTGATGTATGTGTACATTTTGGAATAGCTAAATCAATCTATTTATTACCTCACATACATTTTTAGCAGTGAGTACACTTAAAATCTACTGTCTTATTAATTTTCAAGTATACACCGTTACGTGACTACAGTCACCATAAAATACAATAGATTTCTTGAACATATTCCTTCTAACTAAATTTTTAATCCTTTGACCAATATCTCCCCAATCCCCATACCCTCTAGCTTCTTGTAAAAATCATTCTACTCTCTGCCTTTACGAATTCGGTGTTTTTAGAATCCACATGTCAGTGAGATCATGCTATATTTCTTTTTCTATGCCTGGATTATTTCACTTAGAACAATGATCTTCAGGTTTATCCATGTTGTCACAAATGATGGGGTTTTCTTCTTTATTATGACTGAACTGTGTTCCATTGTGTATATGTACACATACCACATATTTGCTTGATTCATTCATCTGATAATGGATACTTAAGTTGATTTCATAGTTGGCTATTATGTATACTGCTGCAATAAACATGGGTGTTTAGACATCTATTTAACATACTAATTTCATATTCTTTGGATAACATACCTGATAAAGGAACTGCTGGATCATATGGTAGTTCTATTTATAGGTTTGTTTAGGAACTTCCATACTGTTTTCAATGATAAAAGTTCTAATTTATATTCCCACCAACAGTGTACAAAGGTTCCCTTTCCTCAACATTATCACCAAAATTGATTATTTATCTTGTTGATAATAGTAGTTATAATAGGTGTGAGGTGACATCTTGTTGTTTTAAATTTATATTTCCTGATGATTGAACATTGTTTACTATGCCTGTAGGCCATTTGTGTCTTCTAGTGAGAAATATTTATTCAGATATTTTGTCCATTTTTTTAGTTGTGTTGTTTTCTTGCTATTGAGTTGTTCAAAATTCTTATATATTTTGGATAGTAACCCCTTAACAAGTGTATGACTTGCAAATATGTTATTCCATTCCATAGGCTGTTTTTTCACTCTGTTCATTGTTCCCTTTGCTGTGCAGAAGGCTTGTAGTTTGGGTAATCCCGTTTGTCTATTTTTCCTTTTTCACTTGTGCTTTTTGGGTCATATTAAAAAAAATCATTGCTCATACCAGTATCATGGAGCTTTTCCCCTATGTTTTCTTTCAGTAGTGTTACAGTTTTAGGTCTTATGTTTACATCTTTAATCCAATTTGAGTAGATTTGAGTACATAATGTCAGATAAGCATATAATTTTATTCCTTATATGTGGACATCCAGTTGTCTGACACTACTTATTGAAGAGACTGTCGTTTCCAAGTACGTGATCTTGACACCTTTTTTTAAACATCAGTTGAGTATAAATGTGTGGGCTTATTTCTAGGCTTTCTGTTTTGGTAACAATACCATGCTCTTTTGATTACTATAGCTTTGAGGTAGATTTTGAAACAAAGTAGTGTGATTCTTTGGCTTTGTTATTTTGTTCAATATTGGTTTAGCTATTAGGGTATTTTGTGGTGCCACATAAATTTTATAATTGTTTTTTCGATCTCTGTGAAAAATTTCATTGGAATTTTGATAGGAATGGCATTGAATCTGTAGATCACTTTGGGCAGTGTGGACATTTTTTACAATATTACTTCTTCTAATCTATGAACACAGTGTATCTTTTTAATTATTTGCATCTTCTTCAATGTTTTAAATCAATGTTTTACAGTTTTTAGTATATAGATCTTTCACTCCCTTTTTTCAAGTTATCACTACGTATTGTATTTTTTTGTATAGCTATTGGACATAGAGTTGTTTTCTTGATTAAATTTCGGATAGTTAGTGTATAGAAACACTATTGATTTTTCTTTGTTAATTTTGTATCCTGCTACTTTATTGAATTTGTTTGTTGTGTCATTTTCTGGGACACAGGCATACAGGTAGCTACAGCATCTCCAGGTTTTGGCATGCAGGCAAGCTCTCTTTGGCAGCTGAGCTACTGACTGGGGTGTGAGCACACTCAGAGAGACATTGGCTCTGGGGCCAGGGGTAAAAATTGGTTTGCGATGGTGATGGCTTTGGTTTCTGAGGCATAGAAGGGCACAGTGAAGCCACAAATCTGGAGTCTGAAGTGCGGGAACTTGCAGTATAGCTAATACTCAGGGGGTCAGTGGCATGCATGAGGTTGGGAGAGGTGGTGGCTTGAGTCCTGGAGTGGCACAGGAGTGGAGTCTTACTGCTTCTTAAAGGGTGGGGTATGCAGCCACATTTTCCTCTCTAGGGCTCTCTAAGAATGGCTGTTGTTTACCTCAGTGGCAAAGCATGTTAGTGTTGTCTGTGGAGCAGAACACTGGGAATGATGGTGGCTCCCACCACATTTCTGATGCCAATAGCCTCTGTCTTTTGTCTTTATCCCTGTTGTCTCCTGGAGTCTCAGGTATTCCAGTCTCACCAACGATCTTTTCTTTGTGAAAATTCTGGTTCCACTGTATTGTTGCAGATTCATAAATGTGCCCAGGAACCCTCACTGGGCTATTCTGGCTTGTGGATATCTGTCTATATTTGTTTTTGTTTTGTTTTGTTTTATTTATTATGAGAGGATAAAGGCTGGCACTTCACCATCTTGGTAATGTCACTGGCTCCATCATTTTTTGTTGTTGTTATTCTTCATATCGGAATGTGCTGAACATCTTCTGGCTGCAGGGTGCTAATTTATCTGAGGGCATGAAAATAATATGAAGCATAGATTTTCAAACTTACTAGTGTTCTTTTGTTCAAGCTTTGAAATTAATGGCAAAAACTTGATTTAGAGTATGTTTGATCAAGTAAGATAAAAAAGAGGGTAATCAGACTTAAAAAGCTTGCATTTACCTGTTGCCAGAAAATGATATTCTCCAACTCCTGCTGCCTTTTTGTGATTTCCTATATATCTGCCAGAAATATTCTCTTTTGTAATTGCAGTTTAAATCATTTGTGCAATGATTATTCATAGCACACAGATTTAGTATTTTTTCACTGATGATGAAGGCAATGCTTCATGACAAAATGTTTGAAAGAAAAAAGGAATAACTAAAATCAGAGCTGAACTGAGAGAAATGCAAATGTGAAAACAACACAAAATATCAGTAAACCCAAAAGTTAGTTTCTTGAAAGAATAAATAAGGTTGATAGATCACCAACCAGATTAATAAAGAAACAAGCGAGAAGACCCAAACAAACACAATCCGAAATGACAAATGGAACATTACCACTTACCCCATAATAATAATAATAATAATAATAATAATAATAATAAACACCCTCAGAGACTCTTCCAGACACTACAATGCACACAAACTAAAAAGCCTAGAATAATAGATACATTCCTGGAAGTATACAACTTCCCAAACTGATTCTATAGGAACAGCATCATTCTGATAACAAAACCTTGCAGAGAAACAATGAAAAAATAAAACTTCAGACCAATATCCCTCATTAACATACTTGCAAAAATCGTCAACAAAATACTAGCAAACAGAATCTAGCAGTTCATCAAAAAGCTAATACACCAGCCGGGCATGGTGGCTCATGCCTGTAATCCCAGCACTTTGGGAAGCTGAGGCGGGTGGATCACCTGAGGTCGGGAGTTTGAGACCAGCCTGACCAACATGGAGAAACCTTGTCTCTACTAAAAATATCAAATTAGCTGGGCATAGTGGTTCATGCCTGTAATCCCAGCTACTAGGAAGGCTGAGGCAGGAGAATTGCTTGAACCTGAGAGGCGAAGGCTGTGGTGAGCCGAGATTGTGCCATTGCTCTCCAGCCTAGGCAACAAGACCAAAACTCTATCTCAAAAAAAAAAAAAAAAAAAAAAAAAAAAAAGGCTGATACACCATGACAGAATAGCCTTTATTCCTGGGATGCAAAGCTGGTTCAGCATGTACAAATGACTAAATGTTCTTTATCACATAAACAGAACTAAAAACAAAAATGACATGATCATTTCAATAGACACAGAAAAAGTTTTCAACAAAATTCACCATACATTCCTGTTGAAAACCCTCAAGTAACTAGGCATCTAAGGAATATAACACAAAATAATAAAAGCCATCTATAGCAAACCCACATCCAACATCATACTGAATGAGTAAAAGCTGGAAGCCTTCCCCTCGAGAACCAGAACAAGAAAAGGATGCCCACTCTCACCACTTGTATACAACATAGTTCTGCAAATCATAGCCAGAGCAATCAGGCAAGAGAAAGAAATAAAGACATTGAAATAGGAAGAGAGGAAATGAAACTCTGTCTCTTCACAGACAATATGATTCTATGCCTAGAATACCACATAGTCTTTGCCCAAAGGCTCCTATATCTGATAAACAACTTCAGCAAAATTTTATGAAACAAAACCGATGTACAAAAATAAGTAGCATTTTTTATACACCAATAACATCCCAACTGAGAGCCAAATCAAGAATGTGATCCTATTCACAGCCATAATAAAATAAAATAAAATAAAATAAAATACCTAGAAATACAGCCAACCAGGGAAGTCAAATATCTCTACAATGAGAATTACAAAACCCTTCTGAAAAAATCAGAGGCAACACACACAAAAAAATAGAAAAACATGCCATGCTCATGGACAGGAAGAAAAATATTGCTAAAATGAGAATACTTCCCAAAACAATTTATGGAGTTAATGAGATTCCTATCAAACTATCAATGACGTTTTCACAAAATTAGAAAAAAATAATTCTGAAATTCATATGGAACCAAAAAAGACCATGAAAAGACAAAGAAATCCCAAGCCAAAACAACAAAGCCAGAAGTATCAAACTACTTGACTTCAAAGTATTCTACAAGGCTACAGTAACCAAATAGCATGTGGTCCTGGTACGAAAACAGACACACAGACCAAAGGAACATGTTAGAAAACCCAGAAAAAAAGTTGCACACCTACAACCATCTGATCTTCCACAAAGGTGACAATAACAAGCAATGGGGAAAGGACTTCCTATTCAATCAATGACTCTGGGATAACTCACTAGCTATGTGCAGAAGATTGCAACTGGACCCCTTCCTTTCACCATGTACAAAAATCAACTGAAGATGTATTAAAGACTTAAATATGAACCTAAAACTACAAAAACCCTAGATGAAAACCTAGGAAATACCATTCTGTACATAGGCCCTGGCAAATGTTTCATGACAAAGTCTCCAGAAACAATTACAACAAAAAACTTGATAAGTGGGATTTAATTAAACTAAAGAGCTTCTGCAGAGCAAAAGAAACTAACAACACAGTAAGCAATCTACGGAATGGGAGAAAGTATTTGCAAACTATGCATCCAACAAACTTCTAATATGTACAATTTCTACAGAATGTAACAACAAGAGAAAAAACCATTAGCAAATGGATAAAGGATATGAACAGACACTTCTCAAAAGAAGACATACACACAGCCAGTGCACATATGGAAAAATGTTCAACATTACTAATTAATATAGAAATGCACATCAAAACCACAATGAGATACCATCTCACACCAGTCAGAATGGCTATACTGAAAACAAAGAAGGCTGGGCATGGTGGCTCACACCTGTTATCCCAGCACTTTGGGAGGCCAAGGCAGGTGGATCTGAGGCTGATCAGAAGTTCAAGACCAGCCTGGTCAACATGGTGAAACCCCGTCACTACTAAATATACAAAAACTAGCCGGATGTGGTGGCAGGCACCTGTAATCCCAGCTACTCAGGAGGCTGAGGCAGGAGAATTGCTTGAACCCAAGAGGCAGAGGTTGCAGAGAGCCAAGATAGTGCCATTGCACTCCAGCCTGGACAACAAGAATGAAACTTCGTATCAAAAAAAAAAAAAAAAAAAAAAAAAAGCAAAAAAACAAAACAAAACAAAAAAACATTTAGAAGAAACAGATGGTGGTTTCAGAGAAAGGGAATGTTTATATACCACTGGTGAACATGTAAATTAGTTCAGCCACTTTGGGAAGAAGTTTGGAGATTTCTCAAAGAACTTATTTAAAACAGAACTACCATTTGACTCATCAATCCCATTATTGAGTATATATCCAAAGGAATATAAATTGTTCTATCATGAAGACATATGTACTTGTATATTCATTGCAGCACTGTTCACAATAGCAGAGACATGGAATCAACCTATGTGCTCATCAATGGTGAAGAGAATAAAGAAAATGTTATACATATATGCAATGGAATACTCTGCAGCCATAGCAAATAATAAAATCATGTCCTTTGCAGCAACTCGGATGCAGCTGGAGGTGATTCATATCCTAAGCAAATTAACATGGGAATAGAAAACCAGATACCACATGTTCTCACTTACAAGTGGGAGGTAAACATCACGTGCACAGGGATACAAGGAAGGGAACAAGAGACAATAGGGTCTACTTGAAGGTGGAGGGTGGTAGGAGGGTGAAGATCAAAATATTACCCGTTTGTTACTATGCTCACTACCTGGGTGACAAAAGAATTTGTAAACCAAACCCCTAGTGACACAAAATGTACCTGTGTAACAAATCTGCACATGTACTCTCTGAACCTAAAATAAAAGTTGGAAAAAAACAAAAAAACAAAACTCTAAGAAACAAAAGAAATATTTTAGAAGAGAAGAAGATAGAATTTTTGTTGTTGCTGTTATCAGTTGCCTACATATTTGCATACAATCATGACTGTATTATTTCTTAATAAGATGAAGGTAAAGATTAAGAAAAAATACATAGTATACTTCTAAGAGTCTCAGTATTGTATTTCACCATATTTAGTTACACTGAGAAGCGTATTTAAACATGTCTACCCTTTATGTATATCATAATGACTTCCAACAAAAATAAACTGAGCATAACCTAAAGGGTTTTAATAAATGACTTCTCTTTTTTCATACTCCTGTATCCAAGTGCAGGGAATAGACAGATAACATAAGGATTGAGTCCAAAGTATTCCAGATGGCCAGCATCATTTTTACAATTCACAATTTCTAATTTATATAAACAGAATCACAATAAGGTCAAACTAATCAGCGTTTTAGTTTAGTGTTTGTTTAGCATTTTGTTTTTGTTAATTTAATCGATTGATAGGCACATGAAGCATATGTTCCACTCATTTTATTATTTTTTAAAGGCACCTGAGGAATCAAAGATGGCCAACATATCAATATCTTTAACACTATCTAGTTTTTAAAATGTTTAATATTCCTATTTTCTTCTAATGTGTTTTACTATGGAAAGGTATCATGCAACGTCACTTCTTAGTGCAACAACTGACTCATGTTGCTCTCTTCTGGGTTGTCATCTGTTGTGCATTGGAACTCAGAAGTAACTCTAAAATGTCACACTAGTTAGGGAGAGGTTTTAAGGTAAAAAGGAGAAAAAAATACATTAAAACATGTCAGAGAGAAGAGAAGAAAAAATTTAAATCCCTTATCCTTGCATTATTTTATGAGCATGCAAAGGCCTGGTGCATTTGCTAGATAAATTTAGTGAGTGGGTTTGTATTCAAGTGAACTGGTACTTTCCCACTCCCCTGTTGGTCTCCCTTCTCATGAGGTAAATATAGAAGCAACTTCTTCAGTGCAATAAACTTAAACTCTGGCATCAGGAAATCTGGATTTTTGTGGCAGCTACTGATAGTTGTTTGAACATGTCAACTGCCAAATACCTAGAGACACTGGGCCCAAGTGAAGACACACTTTCCACTCCTGGCATACTGGAAGCCACAACTTTCATGAAAATCTGAGTTTGGTACAACACCCTTAATGGGCTGAAGGTGTTGGACCAAACCCAATCATACTTCCTGTTTTATAATAATTTTCACAGGGTACATCCACCCCCTCATTTGTAAATGCTTCTTTCTCTGTTCTTCATGTTCAAGCAAACCAATGGGCTTATCAAATAAAAAGGAATTGGTTCACTTAAAAGATAAAAGAGTCACGTAGTTAATCACATCCTTACGTAAGTGCCCACAGGGGGAAGAAATGCAGAAGCATATCACAATCATAATACAAGACCTAACATCTGGATACACACACTTTTTGAATATAATTGAATACACACACACACACACACACACCCCCCTCACTACACCAGATATTACTTAAACATCATTCAATACTTGTTCCATTCAGATATGCATTAGATGTTTTTTCTTCTCAATTTGTTGTTGGATCTTAAGTATGCACTACATAGATTTTGCTGAATCACAAGCAAAAATAAAAGCTATGGATAACAAGCAAAAGAGTCCAAATATAAAACAGAAAAAAAACAAAACAAACAAAAACAAACTTGATAAGCCCAGTGGCCTACTTGAGCACACAGAACCAAAAGAAATATTTATTAACATCTCTCCTCCTCCTTTCAACCTTATAATAAATACAGTACCAACAAAAATTCAACAGCTGAAATCTTGTTGCTCATTCAGGTTTGCTTGGTTACCGAGGTTTCCAGCATATATTAGCTTTTAAACTCATGAATCTCAGTAGGAGAATAAACTTACAATTTGATTAACATACACTCGGGTTTTCTGTTTAGCAAAAGATTGCTACATACCTCTGGCTGATACATAACCTGTCATTCCAGAAACTCCCTTCAATTCTCAATTAGAACATTTAATTTTAATTTTGTGAGAGGACTTTCTATGGGTAAAGTTGTACTTCTTGCAATTAACTTATCAAGTCATTGCTATGTGTCAGGAGGTAATCTTTGCTGATTATCTATAAATTGAAAAGTACAGTTTTAGGTATCTTTAGGATGGGAGAGTGATATTCAGAAGAGAAAGATAACTGGTGAGAGTTAACTGTGATTAAAAAGAAATAACTGTATCACAATCACACTTTTTAAAAGAGCAAACTAGTGCTTTTTTCAAATTACTAATCCCAGCTACCCTATACCATAGATAAAATAATTTCATTATTCTGTCTCTTTCTGTTATCCATAGATGCAAACGCATGCACGCGTGCACATGTGTGTGTGTGTATGCGCACACACACAATTTTTGCATAGGTTATATATATTGAGAGAAAAGAAAAAGGAGCTATTTAAAATAGCAGCTATTGACTTTTGGGAAGTTAATTACAGTATTACATCAATTTTAAGAAGTGGAATTTAAAAAATTAGATCTCTTTAATAAATGACATTTTACAATAGCTGTCAGCCAAATGGCTGTAGTATTACAGTTTTTATTCCTGATAGCATAACCAGACAATTGTACTCTCAAAAATTCAGTAATCAAAGCACTTAAGAATGATGAGTTTAAATAGGAGTACTGTTTGTTTCTGAAAACCTCCAATAGGATACTTTGAAAAGAAAACCACAACTTCAAAAGTTTGCAGATTTATCAGGATCTTGGAAGAATATCTTTTAGACTTATACTGTGTAGTAGTGAATATTGAGCACTTAAAATGTGGCTAGTATAAATTAAGACAGTTTGTAAGTTAAAAATACAGAATGTCAAAATACAGTACATAATAGTACGTAAAAATAACATAAATATTTCAGTACAACTTTTTAATATATATTACATGTTGAAATGATAAAATATTGAATAAATTTGCTTAAGTAAAATATATCATAAAATGAATCCCATCTGTTTTACACTTTTATATGTAGTAATAAGAAAACTTAAAATTACACACATAGCTCCCATTATATTTCTATTCCACAGTTGCTTTAGACTATATGGATCATTTTTTGCAACACTGCTGCATCAGAAATATTTTGATGGGCCAAAAGATATTATATGGAAAATATAGACATTTATGGCTGTGAGCCAAATAATAATTCTGAAGATTCTGAATGTGAAAGTAATTTTTGAAAAAATTTTTTTTACCTTAAGGGTTTGCTAAGTATGGTCCTTGATCTAAATCCATCTTCCACTTGTTTTAATAAATAGATGTTTACTTGAACACAGACATATATATGATGGCAGTTTTGAGGAGTTGTAATGGAGTCATTATGGCTGCACAGCAAAGTATATTTACTATGACTCATCACAGAAAATGTTTGCTGGACTCTGCCTTCAACAATTGATTTTGTTTATATTTTACTTTTTAATATTTGCATAGAAATGATACAACTGTATGTAAACACATAAGTAGATAATGAATCCTAAATAATAAAATATGATTAGGCAATTATTTCATCAGCATTTTTATGTTAGGTCTTATAAGACAATGTTTTGTGTAACTTCATGTCTGAGAATTGATTAATAATACTTATGTCAAGAAAAGATTACTTTCTATTTCTATAAATAAATATACAAGTTTTATTTGCTTAGTAAATACTTACTGAGACATTTATATATATTAAGCATTTTAAAATAAATACATAAAATAGATTTTAGGGAACAAGTTTCTATATTTCCAGAAACTTGCAATCTAGAAGGAGAAAAGCAGAACACACAATTGCAGGGGGTTAAATGGCATGTAAATTAAAATGCAAGTGTAAGGAAAAGGGGGTTTCCTAAATTTGGTGATGGTTAATAACCTTAATGTCTCAGAAAGAACACTAGAAAAAATTCCAGTAGACTCAAAAACAGTAGTATGGAATAAAAAGAAAATAAAAATGTATTAGAAAGTATGACATCAACAGCACAGGCAACGAAAGAAAAGATGGATAATTTGGTCTTTATAAACATTTTTTAAATTGTGTATTAAAACACTATTAACAGAATAAAAAGGCACCCCACAAAATAAGAAACCTATTTTTGCAAATCATGTATCTGATAATGGGTTAATATCAAAATATATAAAGGACTCAAAACTCAGTAAAATAAACAGTCTGATTTAAAAATAGGCAAAGGACTTGAATAAACATTTCTCCAAAAAATAAACACAAATATCCTAGAAGCACATTAAAAGATACTCAAAATCATTGATCATTAGGGAAGGGCAAATCAAAAGTACAATGAGGAATCACCTTACACCAATGAGAATGTCTGCTACCAAGAGAAAAGAAAACATAAAATAGGTGTTGAAAAGACTATGGAGAAATTTGAAGCCTTGTAAACTACTGGTGAGGAGGTAAAATGGTACAGAAAGTTACGGAAAATAGTATAGTGGTTCCTCAACCTTTTAAAGTATAATTACCATGTGATCCAGCAATTCCACTTTTAGGTATGTAGTCATAAGATGTGAAAACCTGAGCTCAGAGGGATATTTGCACACTCATGTTCGTAGCAGCGTTAATCACAAGAGCTAGGATATGGATGCAGCCCGAGTTCCCACTGAAAAATGAATGGATAAGCAAAATGTGGTACATATATAGAATTGAATATGATTTATCCTTAAAAACAAAAACAATTCTGACATATCACAACATATATGAGCATGGAGAACATTAAACTAAGTAAAATAAAACAATCACAAAATAAAGTAATTACAGTTAAATCATAGAGAAATCATATAGAATGGTGGTTTCCAGAGGATGGTGGGAGTGGAAAATGGGCAGTTGTTATTTAATTGGTATGGAGTTTTAGTCTTGCAAGTTGAAAGGACTCTGGAGAGGAATGGTGATTATGTTTGCATGAAAATATGAATGTACTCAATACCACTGTACATTGTACACTTAGTAAAGGTTCAAAATAGCAAATGTTATTTTATGTGTTTTTACTACAATAAAAATGGAAAATATATATGGAAAAAAATGTGAGAATTTTTAACTATTTTAGAAAGCAGAAATATTTTCTAAGACTCAAAATCCATAAGGCATAACAAGGTTAATAAACTCAAATAGAAATTAAATGGAGGCATTTTCTTAAAGAAAAATATTAATACACAGTCTAAGAATGGTTGAAATTGGAAAAAATATTTACAGCTATTACTGTAAAAATAATTAAACAATGGGTAAATATTTACAACAATTTATAAAACAGTAAATACCCAAATGGCCAATAAGTAAATGGAAACTTAAATAACTTGATTGGTCATAAGAAAAATGAAAATCAAAATCACAATCACAGTGTGATTTAACTATCTATTTTCCTCAAGGACTAAATAGAAAAGACGAAATACACTAAGCATTGACAAGCATGCCAAAAAATTAAAAACTTCATACTATTAAAATTCTAGAAGAGAACTTCAGAAGAACCCTTCTATACATTGAGTTAGAAAAAAAAAAAAAAAAAAAAAAAAAAAAAAAAAAAAAAAAACACAACCAAGAACCCAAAAGCAGATACAAAAAAAAAAAAAAAAATTAAATAGGTAGGACTTTATTAAACTAAAGAGCTTCTGCACAGCAAAGAACAAACAGAAAACCAGTCAGCAGAATAAACAACCCACAGATTGAAAGAAAATCTTCATAATCTATACATACAACACAGGACTAATATTCAGAATCTATAGTGAACTCAAACAAATTAGCAAGAAAAAAAAAAACAAATCTCAAACAAATCCCAGCACTTTGGGAGGCCTAGGTGGGCAGACTACCTGAGGTCAAGAGTTTGAGACCAGGCTGGCCAATATGGTGAAATCCCAACTCTACAAAACTACAAAAATTAGCTGGGTGTTGTGGCGGGTGCCTGTAATTACAAATATTCAGGAGGCTGAGGCAGGAGAATCACTTGAACTCCGGAGGCAGAGGTTGCAGTGAGCCGAGAATGTGCCATTGCACTCCAGCCTAGGCAACAAAGCAAGACTCTGTCTCAAAAAAAAAATCAAAAAGTGGGCTAAGGACATGAATAGACAATTCTCAAAAGAAGATATACAAATGACCAACACACATATGAAAAAAAACTCAACATCACTAATGATCAGGGAAATGCAAATCAAAACCGCAATACGATACCACCTTACTCCTGCAAGAATGACCATAATAAAAAAAAAATCACCTATAATAATGTTGGCGTGGATGCAGTGAAAAGGGAATGTTTCTACACTGCTGGTAGAAATGTAAACTAGTAGAACCACTATGGGAAACAATGTGGAGATTCCTTAAAGAACTAAAAGTAGAACTACCATTTGATCCAGCAATCCTACTATTGTATATCTACCCAGAGGAAAAAAAGCCATTATATGAAAAAGATACTTGCACATGCATGTTTATAGCAGCAAAATTCACAATTGCTAAAATATAGAGCCAGTCCAAATGTCTATCAAACAAAGAGTGGATAAAGAAATTGTGATATATATATATATATATATATATATATATATATATATACACACACACACACACATACACACACAACAGAATACTACTCAGCTATAAAAATGAATGAATTAATGGCATTTGCAAACTGGATGGAACTGGAGACTATTATTCTAAGTGAAGCAACTTAGGAATGGAAACCAAACATCATATATTCTCACTCATAAGTGGGAGCTAAGCTATGAGGCTGCAAATGCATAAGAATGATACAATGGACTTTAGGGACTCAGGGGAAAGGGAAGGAGGTGATGGAGAAAAGACCACAAATTAAATTCCGTATATACTGCTCAGGTGATGGGTGCACCAAAGTCTCACAAATCACCACTAAAGAGCTTACTCATGTAACAAAATACCACTGGTTCCTTAAAAATCTATGGAAATAAAAAGGTTAAATAAACAAATAAATAAATAAACTTTCATACATTGTTGATGGGAGTTAAAATTAGTACAACCTGCCTTTATTTGTTTGGGCTGAGTAAACACAATACAACACAACACAACAAAACAAAACCATAACTGGGTGGTTAAACAACAGACATTTATTTTCTCACAGTTCTGGACACTAGATACATGATCAAGTGCCAGCAAGTTTAGTTTCTAGTGATGGCTTTTTTCCTGGATTTTAACAGTAGCCTTTTCACAAGGCCTTTTCTTGGTGAGTATGTCTGGAGACAGAAAAAGCAAGCTCTCTAGTGTCCCTGCTCATTA
This sequence comes from Macaca mulatta, assembly GCF_049350105.2. Classification (NCBI taxonomy): domain Eukaryota; kingdom Metazoa; phylum Chordata; class Mammalia; order Primates; family Cercopithecidae; genus Macaca; species Macaca mulatta. The sequence continues at coordinate 99,404,087 of NC_133419.1, read as the reverse complement.
AGACACTAATTTTCTGTAAAATAAGGGCTCTATGCTTCTAATAATCCCAGATAACCTTCATTCCTTCCTTATACAAATACAACCACATTGGAGGTAAGGGCTCCAATGTATAAATTTTGAGGGTACACAACACACAATTTAGTTCAGTGCACAACCACCTTGAAAATTTTTTTGGCATTGCATAAAGAAGCAGATTGCAAATATTGTCTATGATTCAGAAATTCCACTTCTTAGTGTATACTCAATAGATAAACTTTCATTTCATTAAAAGCATACTTTAATTATTCAAGAAAGCAATTAATGATAATCCTAAACTATAAATTAACTGAAATGTCCATCAGCAGTAAATTAGACCAATGAATTTTGGTCTCTTCACATAATGGAATACTGTAACTCAATTACAATAAATTAGCTACCACAAAAAGCAAAATTTCAAGAAACTACAAATATAAATTCAGTGATAAATGAGAGACAACTGAGTACATGTGATATGGTTCAACTTTTATGAGATCTGGAAGGTGTAAAAACAAATCTGTGATTCTAAATGTCATCATAGCTCTTGTGATTCAGGTGGTAAGGGGAAGTTGATAAACCATGAACATTGATCTAAAACACCTGAGGTAGTGTTTAATATTGATGAAACATACACCACCACATCTAGTTCGTGAAAACTTTAAGTTCTACACATGTGATATAGGCAATTTGTTGTATTTATATGATATTTAAACAAAATTGTTTCTTTAATTGTTAATGCAGTAAAGAAATATTTTATGTTATACTGTACTTTGTGTTTAATTACTATGCATTCAAAATTGTTGATCCAATTTATTTCAGTCAATAGTAAAATTTTCATTAAGAAATAACATTATGAGGAGGTAGAGTAAGATGGTGGAAAAGAGCCCTCCAGTGAGTGCCCCTTTTCCCACATACACAAAAAAAGAACAATTTGAACAAATATCCATGTAATGAAATACATTCACAAAAGCTAGAAAACAAAATGAGGGATTATGGTACCTGGTTTTAGAAAAATAGTAAGAAAAGGCACATTGAAAAGGATAGAAAGGACAGTGTAACGCTGCCTACATAATCCCTGACCAGCCCCAGGAAGCACAGTGAAGAGAGAGACTCCCTCCACTTGATGGAGAGAAAGGAAAATGAGAGAGGGACTTTGGGAATCTAGTGCACTTTCTCCTGGTGTCCCTGCAGGCTCATTGATTTAGTGACCTCACATACTGTGAGATAATTTCATAAACAAGGTCTTAGGGCATCCTCCAGGGCTGAAACAGCAGCAGTGATCATTGACTTAGGAAACTAAACAGTCAGTACCCTATGAATTCCTGGAAAGTTCTTTGAAGAAGGACAGGTACAAACAAGGACAGACTGTGAAGACAGGAATAAATGTAAAATTCTTCAATGTTCAGACATTGATGTACACCCATAAGCATTAAGAATATTTAAGAAAATATGCCCTAGCCAAACATACTAAATAAAGTGCTAGCAACTTACCCTTAAGAGATGGAGATATGTGATCTGTCAGATGGGGACTTTAGAATAAGTATTTTAAGAAATTTGATGAACTTCAAGAAAGTACAGAGAAATCTTTCAGAAATTTATTAGAGAATTTAAGAAAGAGATTAAAATGATTTTTAAGGTATCAAACATAATGAAAAATAGAGCAAATAACTGAAAAATGCATTAGAGGGTCTCAATAGCAGAATATATCAAATAGGAGAAAGAATGTGTGAGCTTGAAGACAGGCAATTTGAAAATATACAGTTAGAAGAGAACAAAACAGAACAAAGAAAGCTTATAAGATCTATGGCATAGCATCAAAAGAGCAAATTTAAGAGTTTCTGGCCTTCAAGAGGAAGTGAACAAAGGAAGGGTAGGGATAAAAAGCTTACTCAAAGAGACAACTTTCTGAACCTAGAGAAACGTGTGTGTATATATATATATATATATATATGTGTGTGTGTGTGTGTGTGTGTGTGTGTGTGTATATGTACAGGAAGGTGAAAGATTGCCAGTCAAATTCAAACCAAAAAAAGACTACTTCAAGAGCATAATAATCAAACTCTCAAGGGTCAATGAAAAACACACGATTCTAAAATGAGCAGGAGAAAAGAAGGAAATAACATATAAAAAAGCTCCAATATGCCTGGAAGCAGACTTCTCAGAGGAAGGACAGGAGACAGTGAGACAACATTCAGAATGATGAAGTAAAATAAAACAACAACAACAAAAAAAAAAAGAAACACCCCACCACAGATAATGCTGTATCTAAGAAATCTATCCTTCAGTCATGAACGAGAAATAAAGACTTTTCCAGGCAAAGAAAAGCTGAGGGAAACCATCACCACCAAACCTCTCTTACAAGTAAAAGCCAAAGTTCTTTATTCTGAAAGAAAAAGATGATAAAGTGTATGAAGAAAACATCTTCGGGATACAACTTACTGGTAAAAGTAAGTATATAAATTCAGAATACTCTCAGTGTAATTGTGGTGTGTATATCACTAATATCTTTACAGTATAAAGACTAAAAGGCAAAACTGTAATTATAAAAAAGACAATAATTGAACAGATAAACAATATAAATATGTGAAAATTGAGACAAGTCAAGATGTAGGAGAAATGGAGTTAATGTAGAGGGTTTTTAAATAGTTTTTGTTTGTTTTCTTTATATTTTGTGATCAATGGTAAGTTGTCATTAGTTAAAAATAACTTGTTATAACTCTAAGATGTTTTCGGTAAGCCTCACTGTAACCACAAGGGAAAACCTATTACTGTTACATCAAGAATAAAAAGGAAGAAAATAAACCAGATAAAATCACTTAAGCACAAAAGAAGACATAGGAAGAAAGAAGTTACAAAGCAACCAGGAAACAAGCAACAAAATGACAGTAGTAAGCCATTACCTATCAATAACGACCAATTAAAAGACACACAGTGATTGAATAGATTTGAAAAAAAAAAGACTCAACTATATGCTGCCTACAGAAAATTTACTTTACCTATAAATATGCAAATAAACTGAAAATGAAGGGATGAAAAGGGTATTCCATGCAAATTAAAACCTAAAAGAGCAGGAGTAACTGTACTTATAGCAGATAAAATAGACATTATGTAAAAAATGGTAAAAAATCAAAGAAGGTCATTATATAAAGATAAAAGAGTCAATATAGCAGTGGAATATAACAATTGCAAATATATATGCACCCATCACTGGAGCACTTAAATATATAAAGCAATTATTAACAGACATAAGGAGAAAGATTGTCTGTAGCATAATAATAGTAGGGGACTTTCACATCCCGTTTTCAGCAATGGACAGATTATCCATATCAAAAATCAGCCAATAAATATTGAAGTTAAACTGCTCTAGACAAAATGAACCTAACAAACATTTACATAACATTCCACCCAAAAGCTGCAGAATACCCACTTGTCTCATCAGCACATAGAATATTCTTCAGGATAGCCATATGTTATGCTACAAAATAAGCTTTAACACATTTTTTAAAAATCAAAATTATGTCAAGAATCTTTTGTAACCACAATGGAATAACTAGAAATCAATCATAGGATAAGCTTTGAAACTATAAATATATGAAAATTAAACAATATGCTCTTGAACATATGCTCATGAGTAAATGAATAAATTAAAAAAGGAAACTTAAAATGTCTTTGAGTATTGGAAACACAAAATACCAAAACCTATGAAATGCAATAAAAGCAGGTCTAAGTGGAAAGTTTGTAGCAGTAATCACTTACATTAAAAAAATATAAAGATCTTGAATAAATAACCTATGCTTCACCTCCAGGAAGTAGAAAATCAAGGCAAAAACCTAAAACAAGGAGAGGAAAATTTATAATAAAGCTTAAAGCAGAAATAAATATAATAGAGACTAAAAAATATACAAGGTATCAACAAAATGAAAAGCTGGGTTTTAAACAGATAAAATTGACTGAAAATATCTATGAGTAAACTTAACCAAGGAACTGAAAGATCCCTGCAATGAAAACTATAAAACATTAGTAAAAGAAATTGAAGACATAAAGAAATAAAGAAATCCCACATGTTCATGAAATGGAAGAATTAATATTGATATAAAGGCCGTATTGCCCAAAGTGATCTACTGATTCAATATAATCCTTATATAAAAATCTTAAAATTTATATTGAAAATACAAAAGACCCCAGATAGCCAAAGCAATTTTGAGCAAAAAGAACAAGAAAGAAAGTATCGCCCTACCTGACTTCAAATTATATTATAAACATATAGTAATAAAGCTGCATGATACAGGCATCAAAATAGACATATAGACCCATGGAACAGAATAGAGAAACCATAAATAAATCCATACATTTACTGACAACTGATTTTCAACAAAGGTACCAACAACAAACATTGAAGAAATAACAGTCACTCAAAAAATAGTGCTGGAAAAACTGGATATTCACAAGCAAAGGAATGAAACTAGACCCCAATCTCTCAGAGTAAACAAAAATCCATTCTAAATGGATTAAAAACTTAAATGTGACATCCAAAACTAAGAAACTATTAGTAAATAACAAGAGAAATGCTTCATGGAATTAGACTGGGGAAGAAATTATCGGCTAAGACTACACAAAAGCATACGCAGCAAAAGCAAAAACAGACATATGGAATTACTACCAAATTATTAACTATGACATTATTACAAACTAAAAAGTGTCTCCACAGGAAAAGAAACAAACAACAGAGGGAAGAGACAACCTACAGAATGAGAGAAAATACATGCAAAATATACATCTGGTAAGGAATTAATATCCACAACGTATAAGGCACCCAAATAACTCAACAGCAAAAAACCAAAAACAATCCAATTAAACAAGGGCAAAAACTCCTAACAGACATTTATCAAAGAAGACATAAAAAATGGCCAACAGGTATGTACAAAATTCTCAAAATTGTCAGTCACCAGGGAAATGCAGATCACAACCACAATGAGATAGGACTTTACTCCTGTTAAATTTGCTATTATCAAAAATATAAAGGATAAGAATTGTTGGCGAGAATGTAGAGGAAAAGAAACACTTCCATACCACTGGTGGGAATGTAAATTATTATAGTCATTAGAAAAAAACAGTAAAGAGGTTCCTCAAAACCTCTTTATTTTTATTTTAAAAATAAAACTACCATATGATTCAGCCATCCCATTAGTGGGAATATATTCAACGAAAATAAAATCAATATGACAAAGAGCTACTTTACTCCCACATTTATTGCTTCACTGTTTACAATAGCCAAGATATAGAATCAACCTAAGTGCTCATCCACAGATTAATAGATAAAGATATACATGTATATTTGGAGACGGAATCTTGCTCTGTCACCTAGACTTCAGTGCAGTGGCACAATCTCAGCTCACTGCAACCTCTATCTCCTGGATTCAATCAATTCTCCTGCTTCAGCCTCCCGAGTAGCTGGGGCTACAGACGTGAGCCACCATGCCCAGTTAATTTTTACATTTTTAGTAGACGGGGCTCTATTAAATATATATATATTATAAATATATAAATATATATATATATATATGGACAACAAAACACTATTCAACCGTAAAACAGAATGAAATCCTGTCAATTGCTTCAACATGGATGAACCTGGAGGACATTATGTTAAATGAAATAAGCCAGGTAGAGAAAGACAAACACCACATGATTTCATTCGTAAAACTGATCTCATAGAAGTAGAAAGTAGAGGCCAAGTGTGGTGGATCACACCTATAATCCCAGCATTTTGGGAGGCCAAGGCTGGTGGATCACCTGAGGTTAGGAGTTCGAGACCAGCCTGAGCAACATGGTGAAGCCCCATATCTACTAAAAATAAAAAAAAAATTAGCTGGGCATGGTGGTGCACACCTGTAGTCCCAGCTACTCAAGTGGCTAAGGGAGGAGAATCGCTTGAACCTGGGAGGTGTAAGTTGCAGTGAGCTGAGATGGTGCCACTGCACTCCAGCCTAGGTGACAGAGTGAGACTCCATCTCCCTAAGAATAAAAAAGAAAAAGTGGAGAGTAGAATGGCGGTTACCAGAAGGTGAGGAGGAGAGAATGAAAGGGGGCTGGAGAGAGGTTGGCAGACGGATACAAAGTTATAGTTAAACAGGAAGAATATGTTGTGGTGTTCTATTACACAGTAGGGTGACTATAGCTAATAATGTCATATTTATATTAAGATTCCTAGAAGAGAAGATTTTGAACGTTTCCACTGTAAAGAAATGATAAATGTATAAAGTAATAGATATGGTAATTGCCCTGACTTGGTCATTATACAATCTATGCTTCACACTAACCCCAGTAAATATGTACAATTATATGTCAATTTTAAATGAAACTTTAAAAAGATACAAAAGAACATTATGACTCTCAATAAAAATAAACGCTAGCTTTGGACTCATTTAAAGTTCCATTAAATTTGTGTTAATGGTATTTTCATAAGCACAAAATGGATTACACAGATAAAGGAAACAGTCAAGTATAATACAAATGTAAAAATCAAGCAATATTTTATAAAGTAGAAAAAGATGGAGTAACTGATATGGTAACCTAAGTAACAGCAAGAATACTGTAATCAATAAAATTATATTGCAGAATGCCACAAATAGAAGAAAATTACAGAAGCCAGGTATCACTGTAGATAATAGTAAACTTGGGGAAGATAATCATAAATAATTTCTGACTATATGAGAAGCCAGACTTCAGGACACTCCAAGCAGCATGGAATTCCCCATCTGCTTCTTATTTCAAAACCATAAGAAGTAGGTTTATCTGGTGAAAGGTTATACAGAATTATTCTAGTCATTTTGGAACTATGCTTAACTGAGTACTATAAAACTCTACGAGAATAAAAAGTAATAAAATAAAGGTCTACATCCTGAAGTGTGGGATCTCATCACTATTGATACCACTTAGCTCTCAGAAAAGTTGGAAAACCAGGATTATACCACATAGCAATATACTAGAAGATTTATCTTTCAGAAAGTAAATAAGAAAAATGCAAATACATATTATAACTGGATCTTATACAATGAGGAGTCTAGCCAGATGATGAGACTTATCCTTGTACTAGACCCCACACATAAACATAAAATGTTAGAACTCCCCTTTTTTTTCTTGGCACTACATCCCCAAATATAAACAGACACCAAAGGATCCTCAAATATGTGACAAAATTTCTAACCTTAATAATAGTAATAATAAAATACCAAAAATAAAGCCCTCACCGGATTTGATGTGTGTATATGTGGGTTTAAGTTTTGAGGAGATAAGATAGTCAACTGAATTTGTAATATAGAATGTTGGAGTCAAAGGAAGAACACAGAGAAAGTCCATAGTATAGACTAAAATGCATATATATCCTTTTGATTCTTTCACTGAACGAGAATTAATGCCTACACATTACAAAATTCAACAATGTTAGGCAAAGAACAAGAGAACTATAACATCAATGAATACCAGAGCACACAAAAGATCAGGAGATGTTCAACTGCCCATTAGATTAGAGAGATCACATTGAGTACCTGGCCCATTCTCTGGATACCCAGAGATCACAGTACTTTATCCTTCCTAGAGTAAAAATTATTCAACAGCTGCCAATAAAATGATCAAGCTGGTTCTCAATGAAATTAAATGCTTTTTCAATACAAATTTTAACATTCTTAATTCAGGGTGGCATTATTTATATACTCAAAACATAATATTCACATGAATGAGATAATGAAATTAGCAAACAGTTTCCAGTAGCCCTTAGAAATATGCTTAAAGATTTAAAGGAAATTATGAACATAAGGAGGAGAGAATTAAAACACTTAAATAAAGAAACAAATGAAATATAACTTCTAATATATTGGAATGACACCAGTAGCTAGTGCTGTATTGGAAACAGAACATTGAATTCCGCTACTGGCAGATTGTGTGTGTGACTGTATGTGTGTGAAGCATAATATTCAACAGTGATTGTGACTACTGTTATTTTACCTAGATCTACTATTACATTGGGCCCACTGTGATGTACATCAACAAAATAGATGCCTTGGGCCATATGTTTTACAATAAGAAAACTCATGACTGGACAAGGATATACCTGACAATGCTATAGAAAGTCCAAAGCCTTCTAAGACCATGCTTAGCAGTAAAAACAGAAAGAACAGTTTAAGTAGAGCCTCCTGCTGTCTAAATTTTACAAAAAAAAAAAAAAAAGTGAGTAAGATTGGTGAAATAAAAACTATATCCAGCACCGTCTCTACAAAGGGGATCTGTGAAATGTTTACAGCTTTTCAGGCAGAAGTGAAGTAATGGGAGCTACATTAGAAGGTGCTGAAAATAGACACTGAATAGTGCCAATTTACAATATCCACTGCCCAAAATCTCAAAAATAATCTTATATTCATCCCTCCCAGGAAAATACTTTGGGATATACTTTATCAAATGAGAAACAAACAAAGAGAAATATTCATGGCGTTATAAGACAAAAAAAATAACATAGCGGAAATGATAAGGAAATTCCCATGATTATGTTGAAGGGAGATCCTATTAAACATAGAGAGGAAACAGCCAGATTGAAGTGGAAAGACAAAGACCCAAGAAGAGATGTCTCAAAGAAGTGTTTAATACGATTCGGATATTACCTCAGAGAAAATAAAAGGTAGCATAAGAAAATAAATATACCCAAAGTGTCAAATGTAACTGATATGTGACTAATATTTATGTAGTCACAATAATATATAACCTAGGGGTTGATTTGACTAAAATATCTGATGTAATCCCTATGTGTGCACAGAAAAAGGGAAGTGTTTTTTTGTTTTGTTTTGTTTTTTGGAATGGGTGTCAGGGAACTGACTATAGATCTTGTATAAAGGGAAGCCAAAGGAATTCTAAATCAGAGAAGTCAAGTAATGACAATACAAAGATACTATTGAAAACATGGAAATAAACATCTAAAAAGTAGTTAAAAGTGTGGAATGCTATTGTCTACATAGAACAAGAAACCCAGAGGAAATGGACTGGAGATTATTGATTATTAGGAGAAAATGGTCTAGTGGGAAGGATGAATTCAGACTCTGACATATAGGAGGAAGGCGGCATAATCTGTGGGACCTTGTGCAAAATGAAAATGCCCTTGTGGCTGTGGGTCCCTGTGTGAATGCAGAGTTCATTTGTCTATGAAACAAACCCAGACCAATACTTTGAATTCTCTCTGGTGTTTTGTTAAGCATCCAGTTGTATAGTTTTGCCTAGAACTCAGGGAAAAGAACTAAGGAGGATCATACATTGTAATGAAATCAGTATACAAGCAAGAGTTAAACCTAGGAGAAAAAATAAAATCTCCTTGGAAAGTATTTGGTAGATAAAGAAGAGAAAAAAATCTAAAGAAGAATCCTAAGAACAACATAATTCATTTTACCCTGATGGTTTCTAGGAAAATCAATTTTGTGTAGAGTAAAATATTCCTCCTCTGGCCTTATGGTCTTTTTATTGGATCTGCTGTTCACAACTCTTAACTTTAAACTTCTCTTTGGCTTTGAATTTAGGCACATTTTCAGATAACCTCTTAACTGCCTCATGTTTTCATAAACACCTTAGAAAATGACTACTGTTTTATAGAAAACATGAATATTTATGAATTTTTAAAGTAAATGACATTCTTTTAGATAAATGCCTAATAAAAGAAAATTTATAATTACCATACATTTACAACACAATTTCCGTAAACAGAGACAAATTCATGAAGAAATTACAAATAAGAAAACTAAGGGGTGAGAGGAGGGGGGAACCCTACATATTATCTTTCATGCTTTCTTTTTTGTAAAATACAGAAAGTTTATTTTTATATTATGGTAATTTTTAAAATAACCTTCAATTGTGTTTTATTATGATTTCTTACTTTAAAACAAATCAATTTTTATACTTTACTGTATATGGCTTACACAAGTTAAAAAAGTATGTAATTTTCTAAAAGAGTACTACTGGTGAATTTTCTGCTATTATATTTACTTACTGTAGATTAACATGTCTGAACCTTGGCACTTTTGGCATTTAGGGCCAGAAAATTCTTCATGTGCAAGAGACAATGTAGGATGCACTTAGGGTTGTAATGTTTAGCAGCATCCCTGACCTTTATCCATTTGATGTCAGTAACATCCTCCACCAACCCCAAGTTGTGATAATTAAAAATGTCTCCAGACATTTGTACTCTGGAAGAGAAAATTGTTCTTGTCTGAGAACCACTGTTCTACATTTAAGAAAAATTTCAGGTCTACTCAGAATTAAAATCAAACTATTAGGATAAAAATCACTATAACATGATTTATAATCCATTTTGGGTATTTATATGAATGCTTATTAATATTTTGTGAATTATCATAACATGAGGTTTTTTCTTTTACTATGAGTGACTATAGCTCTTCTATATTAGAAATAACACTGGTAATAGTTCTTGCTGGGCTGCAAATGAATAACAGAAATTAAGTAGTGGTATTGAGCAAAGGGTATGATTTAGATTTTTTTTTTTTTTTTAAGCAGAAGCTTGCTAGTAAAACATTAAATTAACTTGATTCTCCTTCCTGCAGGCCTTTGTGAATCTTTCAAATTAGTTAAGTGATTTAGGGCTGGAAAGAAGAGACACGAATGGAAACAGCATCTTCTTTTCAGCAGTTTTGGAAATCAGGACCCCAGTATTTCTTAGAATTGAGAGGTACAGGAACCACTTTAGTGAGTGTCATCTGGGGTATCAAGGAAATGGTGAATTACATGTTTATTCAGTATTACATTTCCAACTCAAAGGATGACAATATTACATTTCCCACTCAAAGGATAAAACTTTATCAATTGTCATCAAACAACATAAAGTGCCCTTAAATGAGATCACATTGAGCCCAGTCAACAAGTATTTTTGATACAATAGATAACAAATACTCTGAATTAAGCTTGTATTTATGTAGTCAAGAAACAATAAAATCACTGTGGATGGAACAGAATAATAGAGGGAAAAACTGAAGGCAACTCTTCCTCTTAATAATTGCTAGGACTAGTTTGGATAAACAAAAATGAAAGCAAGAGACTAATTGAGGATGCTTCAAAATTAAGGCTTAAGGGTGATCAATTTACTGGGTAAATGGTGGTAGGGCGAATGGTGTTGCAGCTTAATGAGATAGGAATCCCTAGCGTAGGAGGTATAATTGACAAAAAAGGGAATCAATTGTATACCTTTGGGAACTTTTAAGTTAGATACACTGATCAGAAATTCAAGTGGAGATTTCAACTAGTCAGCTGAATGCAGTATAAGGCTCTGAAAGGTAGGTAGGAGGTCAGAGGTGGAGATTAAAATTTACCAATCACTATTATATGACTAGTATTTAAAGTAGAGGAAGTAGGTAATGAGCTTACCTAGGGAGTGAATATGTTTCTAAATGGGAACATGACAAAATCCTAAGGCTTTCCACTGCTTCAAGTTGAGGAAATGGGTAAAAACAAACTAAGCAAAGATGATTAAGAAGGTGCTACCACCGAAGTAAAAAGAAAATTCAAGAGAATGTGTTATATCTGAAGCCAAGTGAATAAAAGGAAAGTTTATAAAAAGAAGTGCAGAGCTGGGTTAGAGATGAAATAAGACACAGATTGGTGACTGAAAAAAAGATACATATGCTGTATTTTAAACGAATAAAGTTGCTTTCTATTATCCCCTTGTCCAAGGTTATAGCCTTATAAGAAACAATTATCATATAATGATCTTGCTACTATAAAACTAATTTCCTATTTCAGCATTGATGTGAACATACTTAGTTGATTGAAAGGGATGGAGGAAATACAGGCATAATTTTTTTGTAATGGGTTGAGTCTAGAGAGGCTACCTCTCATAAGAAATAATAAAACCTGAAATGAAAGTTCACAGAAGACTCCAAAAATCTATAACTCAGACACATGGGGATTAGAATTTGTGCTACATATGGGTAATATAAACCCCAATAAATGTATAGCTTTGGTTATATTAGACAATTTGTGTTAGATGATGTCAATGTAAAAACGTATTGAAATTTACTATCTATAGTCTTAGTATTTTTCCTCTTACAAAAAGTACATCTATATAGGAACAACCAATTTAATAATTTATCTGTAATTAAAACTCTAATACAACAAAATTTACAATAAGAAAAAATACGGTTTGTGAATTCACAAAGTTTAAATGCAGAGGCTTATTAAAGGAATCTGGGACTTCAGCACTAGGTTGTGGCTCCACTGTCTGAAGAAATTAATTCTTCAATATCATGTATCAGGTAAATGCTAAAATATCTTTTGAACCATGTTGACAAAAATTGAGCTATAGGCAGCATAGGGTGACAACATAGGCAATTTTCTACCTGTCCTGCTGAAAAACAAGCATGCAAATTATTTAGTTTGATGCTTCCTTGTTAAAGAAGTTGAATCAAAAGTAGAATTCATAAATTCTAACAATTATTTACTGGACTTTTGCTATGTTTCAGATATTTTGCTATATTTATGATCAAAATTGAGTTTGAAGTAGTATGTAATATAGGAATGCTTTCTGATCATTTGCAATTCATAAAGAATAGATATGACCTACAGACAAGATTAGCATACTTAAGGAATTAATTATTATTACATTTGCTTCTCTTCATTGAGTCCATCCTAAAAGCCAACCACTGGTAATTCTTACACGTATTACCTCATTGAATCATCATAACAATCCTGCAAGATAATTACACTCATTTATAAATGTGAAACTAAGGCTATGTGACTTTAATGAGGTCATTTCACTAAGACATTAAAGTGTTTCAATAAGGTAGAAGTAATGATTTTGTCAAAGCTGCTGAGAGTTCAACTAAGAGTAAAACATATAAATGATTAAAGTGGGAAAAATGGTAGTCACTGATAAAGCTGAAAAGATGGTGTTGGTAGAGTCAATCATTGGTGAACTTTCTAAGAATGGTACATTTAGTGTCAGGATAGTAATTAAATAGAATAAAAATTAAATAGAATGGCTTCAGTAGAGAGTAAATACCTAATTGGAGATAATTAACAACAGAATAGGACACAGAGACTTAAAAGCAGTAAGTATAAACAACTTTCCTGGCAATTGCCTATAAGATGGGATAGATAATCTGTCAATTGTCTAAAATAATAGTGCAAGGGAGTGAGGAAGGAAAACAGGGTCTGGAGGCAGGGAACATAAGGCCAATTCACACTTCAGCTGTAACAGGAAATATCTCCATAGGGTATAGACCAAGTAAACGACTGTGTAACTTTACTTCATCTTCTCCATTTACATAGGGCATACCTCAAGTAATGAATGGAATCCTAGGGGGTATTTTAACTTCCAAAAATTCTGTAACGGGGCTTTTGAGCTCCTATGCTTGGGCCCACTCTCACACTGTGGAACGTAGTTTCATTTTTACTAAATCTCTTCATTCCTTTCTTGCTTCGTTTGTGCATTTTGTCCAATTCTTTGTTCAACACGCCAAGAACATGGACACCCTTCACTGTTAACATATTTTTGCGAGCTAGCTAGGAGGAAGAGGTAAGCCCAAAGTTTGGGATTTATTCTTTTCCTTTCTCCTTCTCCTTTCTGCTCCAAACAGGGGAATCTCTTTCTCTCTCTTTTCCTTTCCAACCTGGGACTTGGTGGGCAGCGCCTAAACATAGAAGCAACTGCAGGTTTCTGGCCATGGTAAGTGAAACTAAGGGATTTCCACAGGCAAAGCTTAACCACCACTGCCCAATTTGCTTAAGGAATCTGGGTCTTTTTCATTTTTTTACTCCTTTGTCTCTCTCTCTCTCTTTTTTTTTTTTTTTTTCTTCAGTCTTTCGATGACTGTTTTCTAGTAGCTCCTTGGAAATTGAGGACAATTGGCTGAGATCACTCCCCGGAATTGCCTGAAGGCCTAAGAACAAATGAGAATAATTGCCCTGCCAGAAAAGGAAAGGGCTTTCTAAAAATTTTTTCCATACATGGTCCCTGATTCCTAGGTGTGGTGCAGCTTGGAGCCAACTCCTACTTGTTTCAGGTGACTCAAACCTTCTTTTCTTATGCTGAATTCTTCCCTTCCCCTATTCAACTGGCTAAGGGCAAAGGAAACCCACCAAGCCTCCAGTTCCTATCATTAAAGTTCATAGAATAGGAAGCCTGGGAAAGCGTGGCCTTATCAAATTACAAGGATGCTAAAAATCTGGGATTACACCCAGGTAACAAAGGACAGCTCATAGTAGGCTCTGGAGGGAATGCATGCAAAGTGGCACTGGTGCCCACCTAAGGCCAAGAGACATCTGGAACTCTTAAGACTGAACCCCATAGGAGGCTACTCGGGGGGATCATCCGGACCTCAAACTCTCCAGAGAAGATGCTCTCTGCAGAGGTTCTGAGGTATAGTAATGAGCCCTCCTTAGAATTTTCTCTCGCAGTTGCAATATTGCTTGGCCCTAAAATTGTTTAGAATCTGAAGTTTACTGTCTAATGGGAAAGTGGGATGGCATTGCATGTATCCATGCTTTTGTGCTGCTGTTCTAAGCAGGGTTCCTGGTTAACATGTAACACCCTCCTTTGGGACTCTTTGGCCCCAGTGCTCCTGGGTGTCTGGGGAGTTTAGCCTTTAAACATCAAACTGCCACGGATACCGCTGTACCTGAAATTTTGGTTCACAGCCTTCCTTAAATTATCCATTGGGGCAAAGTAAAACCGGAAAGCTTGTATTGCTATCTCATGGCTAACATTCCAAGCTATCGGATCTTTGTATATGAGTGTATACATGTCTAGATATGTTTCCTTGTACCTACACTTATATGTTGTGTCTACCAAATTGGCTTATAGCGAGCATTCATAAATTAAGTAAATAAGCAATTTTCAAGTTCATGTGACCTAAGTATAACTTTACTAAACAAGCTAGCTTTAACATTATTGGTGGAATAAAAATAGAAAGGCCTTCAGAATTATCAGCACACTTTTTTTTTTTCTGAATTTTTTGTTTATCTTTGCTAGATATTTTAAAATGTCAGTGTTAATTTAAGCCGGGAGATGCTTGGGGCAAGCCTGCCTCCCATTTTACTCAAAGTCTCACTGAGATAAATCCATGTCTGACTGCTTCTTTCAAAAAGACTAATCAGAAACTCAAAAGAATGCAATCATTTGTCTCTCACCTATGATCTGAAAGCCCCCCAGCCCCCTCCTTGCCTCAAGTTGTCCCGCCTTTCCAGACCAAACTAATGTTTAATGTTTTACATATGTGGATTGATGTCTCATGTCTCCCTTGTTAAAAGTAAAAATTAAGTACAGTGAATGGGATAAATGTTTTAGGTAAACTTTTTGGGTAAATTAAAATGTTAAAGTTATTTTTGATACTCATTTAACATCTGAGTCATTTCCAATTAAGAAAGGGTTGTGATAAGGGAAATACGTTTCTAAAATTGTGGGATTGTTCTTATCTATAAATGCCCATATCTGACAGTTCAGGACTTCTTGCTTTTTAGGGTTTCACTAAAGTTTTAGGTTACTAAAGATACAAATTTTAGTTAACATGTAATTCTGTATACAAAATGCACCAGAAAGCATTGTTATTAGTGGAAAAAAGAATAATTTTGTCTAATTCAGAAGTTATCTAAAAGCTCAAATTACAGATTTGAAAATGTTATTTATGAAACCAGTAAGAAATCATTAAGTAGGGGAGAAAGATGTGGAAAGAGTTTAAATAATAAAATATTATTTAAATCCTGATAGAGAATTAGAGACATTTGGCTAATAAATATTTTCATAGTTAAAGCTCTTAAAGTAAAATAAGAAATATTGTAAAGAAAGACACTGACAGTTTGGCAATTTTTTTTAAAGACAGTTAAGCATGAAGATGAATTTAGTGTGGAACCAAATTTCACATCCATGCTTGTATTGCTTCACACTATGTTTCCTCGTTTGCATGGAGAGTGCTAGAGTACTAACTGGTCATGTGCCTAAGGTGAATTTCTTGATTACACAGGATGTATGATGATATTAGTAAACTTAAGAATAGTAAATTGTATATCAGAAATAAGATATTCAATATGTGGGGTTTTGGAGGCCTTAGATAACACTGCACCCTCCAGGATAAATTGCATACGGAAATTGAGGGTTGGTTTTCTGTTTATTTGTTTTTGCTTCTATTTTTAATTCTCTTGCTCTTCATTCTTCTCTGGCTTTAGCTTGTGTATCCATATATATAAAACCATGGTGCTTTTTAGTTTCTAGTGGAAGGCTTTTATTTCGTTCTGCAAATAGTTATTTTGTTTTCTATGCATTTCTGGCAAGTCATCATCCATTCCATTTATCTGGAATTCCTAAGCTACCTTTGTCAGGCTGCAGGAATTAATGGAGCACACCAGCTTTTTACCCTTAAACTAACTTCTTGGATTCTAGGCTTCCTTATACGTTAAGTGTGTTTAGTATAATGTTACAAATAGAATTTAAGTCACATCTCTCTTTTGGCCTAGTTTCTCCAAAATTTGTAAACTATCTATGTGTATTCTTAATTCATGGCAATGTGTTTGTTTGCATATTGTCAAGCAGGGTCTCCAGGGCTACTCAGGGAGAGAGAACCCACAAACCTAGCACGTCGGCAAAAGGGCTAAGAATTTCTTACCACTCAGTCTCTGGCATCTTTCTCTCTGTGCAAACTGGTTAATTTCCTCTGCAAAGTTTTAAATTAATGGTTTAATAATAATAAGAGATTAAATCAAGTATTTTGTCAGAAAAGCAGAAAGTGTAATGCCTTTTACTTCATGTGGCTTTAGCAATCCTTGGGAAATAAAGATGGTTTTCAACATTATTGGTAACATACAAATGTCTTTAAAATGTAAACATGTGGTCTAAATTTGTTCAAATATTAGGTTTGCTAAATGCTTTAAGGTTATAAACTGCTTTTTTGACTTTTAAAATTTAACTTGTCTGCTTTTCAACTAGGTAAGACTAGGGGTCATGTGGAGTTGGCCACACCCCTACCTATGCTGGAAACAATCAAGCCTTATCAAAACATGACTTACTAGGCCTTCCATTAAAATCCTCCATTATAACATGCAATTAAGACTACTAAAAACAATTTTACATGCAAAGTGTGTAAGAATGGTAGAATGTGTGTGTGTGTGTGTGTGTGTGTGTGTGTTAAGGTTATAAAAGGTTTTTGCTTCTTTAAAATTTGAGTCATTGTTTTGGCAAAATAAATAATTTATGGTAATCTAGAATTCTAAAATCAAACTACAGTTTCAAAATTGTCTTTCATAAGGCCTGGCTTTCTGGATGAGGGCCCCTGAAAACATCTAGAAGAAAAGTAAACAGGATTATTTTATGTGTTTAGCTACATGGGTTTGCTAAAATGATGTTCAATCTTCTTTAGGTTATATTTTTGTGAATAATACTAATACATATTCCTAAACTATATAGGATTTCTAAAATTCTAATGCTTAAGTATATGCTATCAATTATAATTATAGTTATTGTGTTAAGTTATTGTAAACCACAAAAATAACCAAATTTCCTTGAAAGTGCTATGCAGCTAATTTGGAAAAACCACTGGTATCCAAGAGGATATACAACAAATGTTAATTAAGCATGGACTCACAGAGAAACAGGATGGCCACTTTGTCCTTCCTGAGTCCTTAAAGCTTTTATTATTAAAAGTTCTGCATTCCATGACTCATCATGGAAAAGATACAATGATCCAGATTGAATACTTTGGTGTAATGATTTACAAATTATGAGAATAGTTTATAACCAATGCTTGATTCCGTATTCCTGGAAAAACAAAGCTTCAGGTACATCTGGTCACCTGGTGGGACATTTAAACATTTTATAAAGGGATTTCATTCAATTGTTATTTTCAATGCATGTTTTCTGGTTGTATAAAAGCTTTCCCATGGAAGAGGGCTGATGTTATAAAAGCAGATTATTATGCTATAGTGTATTTTCTCCAGGTAAAAAAAGCTTTTTATGGTTTGGATCTTCTGAGAACATTGGAGAAAGACTGTCCTTGCCATCCACATTACAACAAAACTTCATTCAGGACCTTGGGCTTTCAGTTCATGGTCTTGCAACTGAGAAGGTTCCCTCCACACTTTTGGAACTATGCACCCACTGGAACCCTTGAGGTAAAACTAACCAGGGAAATTTCTCCCAAGGAGAAGACACCATCCTTGTGAACAGTTTTCCCAAGTTTACAGATTAAGACTTCTACTGTCATGAAACTCTTATCTTTGAATGTTTTTTCTTGTTTGTGTCTCTGTGAACAATAGAAGTGGAAAAGGTGTCGGTTGTGTGCACTTACGGGGTATACTTTTATTTGTGAAGGAGTTTGCAGCCTGCCTTATACATGGGTAACCTTATACTTTGATAGATAAAGGATAAAGGCCCAATGTAGGTAAGATACTTTAATGGTACATGTGTTGCCTCATAATCAGTCAAAAACAAAACATTGGTTCACTCCTCTTAACCCACATCATGGGTGAAAGGGAACATTGCCAGAAGGCCTTCACTCTTCTGAAAGGGCCTCATTTGTGAGGTCCTTTTTCCATGGTTTAAAATGAAAAAGCAATGATCAGAAATGTACCCCTCATGATAGGTTTTGTAGCAAATTCTACTGTAGAGGCTACAGTCACACAACAGACTTTAAATTCTCTTGTGAAAGCTATGCTAAATAATAGAATTAGCTAAACAGAAAAAGTTACCTGTGCAGCTGCTGGCATTTGTAGCCTATGGGGAAATACATCAAGTGAAGATTATAGAAACTCAGTGGTAGGAGATTGATGAAGAAATTGCTTAGTTAAGTGAGAAAACTCTTTAGTTTAATTTTAGGAGGTTTGGTTTATGGGACCTTGGGTAAGGAGCATACACCAAACGCTTGGTATTATCCTCCCAATAGTCTTAATAATAGTCTCCCTGGTGTGCTATATTCTCTCAAAGGTTTTAAATGTTTGTATGCAGCCATCTCTAGAATGTCATATGGTCTCTCTTCAACTGGAATAACAAGAGCTGAAAGAAACGTGCAACTATGAGGACATTGTAACTTATGAATGACATGCTGAGACCAGAAACCCAAAATGATATGGTAACTGAGAGTGGGGCTAAGGCCATAAATTTTAGTCACACTCTCGTCTAAGTGAGAACCTGACCAAAAAAGGGGAATTTTTTTAAACAAAATTATGAGAGGTCATTGTTTTGGATTGAGCTCATGCACTAGGCCCCAAAAAACCAAACCAAACCAAACCAAAATGGAGTTGCTCATGCTAAGACTTTAAGGAAACACATGGATTCTGGAACAGACCAGGGTTTGTTTTTTTTTTTTTCTTCTGCAAATCTCTGTAACAAACATCTCTGGCATCATAGGTATCCACCCCCTGAAGTTCCCATGAAATCTTTTAACCAAATTCATTTCCTCTCTCCTACAGACCATCGAGCTTCAGATGATCACTCAACAAAGGCTCCAGCAAGTTCCAAGTGAAGACACCACCCCTGGCCATCAAGGAGCTACCCTGCCTCTACTAGACACAGCAGGGTGAGCGTTCCATGATCCCCAATAGGTAGGGAGTACATCCCAAGCCAGCATGAAGCAGTTACAGAAAAAAGATCATTGGCCCCTCTGCCTCCCATAAAGATTTATGGGGATCACATCTCTCAGCAGGGAGATGAGGCAGGAAAATGAGGTCTGGAGGCAGGGAACATAAGGCTGATTCACACTTCAGCTATGATAGGAAATATCCTCTCCATAGCGCACAGGCCAAGTAAATGACTTTGTAACTTTACCTCATCCTCTCTATTTACACAGAGTATACCTCAAGTAACCAATGGAATCCTCTAGGGGGTATTTAAACTTCGCAACATTCCATAACAGAGCCTTTGAGCCCCTATTGCTCAGGCCCGCTTCCACACTGTGACTGTGGAGTGTACTTTCATTTTGAATAAATCCCTTAATTCCTGTCTTGCTTTTTTTTTTTTCTTCTTTTTAGATGGAGTTTTGCTCTTGTTGCCTCGGCTGGAGTGCAGTGGCGTGATCTCGGCTCACTGCAACCTCTGCCTCTCAGGTTCAAGTGATTCTCCTGCCTGAGCCTCCCAAGTAGCTGGGATTACAGGCATGCACCACCATACCAAGATAATTTTTGTATTTTTAGTACAGACGGGGTTTCACCATGTTGATCAGGCTGGTCCTGAACTCCTGACCTTGGGTGATCCACCTGCCTTGGCCTCCCAAAGTACTGGGATTATAGGTGTGAGCCACCATGCCCGGACTTTCCTTGCTTTGTTTGTGCCTTCTGTATAATTCTCTGTTCAAGATGCCAGGAACCTGGATACCCTCTACTGTTAACAGGAGTGTTTTACAAAACTGAAGAATTATTTTGTGTTTATGCTAAATTTAATGTGTGTGGTAGAAAAGAAAAATGGTGATTTAAAAGGAAAGGGTATAATAGCTAGAATGAAATCTTTGAGTAACCAGATGCAATGGGATATAGGGAACAATTTAAATGTGAACTTAGGAAGCAGAAAAGTTTTTATCTTTGAAAAAAAGAGGAAAAACCAACTATATAGGGACCTATCAAAATGGAGATAGCTTTTTTATGAACAATGGGGTTGCTTTTGTTTTCTTAGAGAAGTAAGATAATTGACTAAGAGTTAAATACTGAGCAGGGATAGGTTTTTTTTTTTTTTTTTTTTTTTTTTTTTTTTTTTTTTTTTTTTTTTTTTTTTTTTTTTTTTATATTACACCTTTATCAGAGTAAGAAAGTAAACCTACCACGATAATATTTATAGTTTAGAAAGCTTACTTAAAAGCTGTGGCTTTAAAATTTCAGTCACCATCATTGTGTTTTTACAAATGCATTCATCAAGGTTGGTGTAGGCCTTGTTGCTGTATTCTACAGTTTACATTAAAATTTTAGTTTAGGCTGGGCAAGGTGGCTCATGCCTATAATCCCAGCACCTTGGGAGGCCAAGGTGGGTGGATCACAATGTCATGAGTTCGAGACCAGCCTGGCCAACACGGTGAAACACCGTCTCTAGTAAAAATACAAAAATTAGCTGGGTGTGGTGGCGGGCACCTGTAATCCCAGTTACTTGGGTGGCTGAGGCAGGAGAATCACTTGGAACCGGAAGGTGGAGGTTGCGGTGAGCTGAGATTATGCCACTGCACTCCAGCCTGGGTGAAAGAGGGAAAATCCTTCTCAAAAAAAAAAAAAAAAGTTTAAATACAGTTGTTTCTATAAGTAAAAAAGGCCACTGAAATAAGAATACTTTCAATTAATTAAATGGCTATAGTAACAGTCTATAAAATCAAGTGGTTTAAAGATAGAAGAGAGGACATAGGTAATGGTGGATAATGACTGAAAGTCGCCAGAAGTTTGAAAAAAAATTGACGTGGGAGAAAGATTAAAAGATAGCTTGAAAGTTAGGTGGTGTTATTAACAGAGTGAGATACTTAAATTATGAATTTCAGAGGTAGTATACCTATATTTTGTTGTCAGTAAATAGCAAATCACCAAATGAGGAATAAGAGGCTGACGTTAAGAGAAGGAAAAGGTCTTTGGAAATGAGGAATTGAAAAGAACACAGACACCACATGTTTGTTATATCTTCTCCATCGATATTGAAGTCATAATGAATGACTTCAACCTAATTGGACATGTTAAGTGAGAAGAGAGGAATACAATGTGTAAGTGGGTAATACAAAGGGGGAGGAGCCACAGAGAGCAAGCAGCACATCTTTGGGTTATGTGGCATATAACGTGTAGGAGAAAAATAGAAGTATCACCTTCAGAAGCTGGGACCCAGTGTCTTCACTTGGCAGCCTGAATTCAGTTATACTAAGAACAAAAAGAACTTTGAAGAATGAATATAGGAGATATTATAGCTAGTATATTATGACTTCCTGAAGGCATACTGTAATTTTTTTGAATATATGTATCTCCCAGATACGTAAATGATAGGGTCTGGTAAGACAATAAAAAAAAAAATGTAGAGTTATACGAGATAAGATCATGATGAATGACCTAGAACGTTTATAATTCTAATGGTAAGATATAAAAGCATACGTAAAAGATGATGGTCTGAATGGCCACTTAGAGGAATTAGTTTATTTTACTCTTTTAGCATGTTTTTAAATAAATCATTAGTGCTAAGGCAGGGGCAAGAGGAGACACTTAAGCATGTGGGTGGGTGCAGGAAGACAGGAAGCCAGTAACAGTGAAGAAGAGAACAAGTGTGGTATTAACAAGGCCAAGAACCCATATCATCCAAAGTAGTAGTGATGCCAAAATAGTACTGACTTGATGATTTCTTGCCAAGTTATTTTCCTAAAGTTGTCCATTTTATGCATAGAATTCCAACATTGAAAATGAACTGCTTTCCCATATATAGATGGGCTCATTAATGCACCATTTTTCTCTATGCCTTGCCAACAACTTTTTACCAATATTTGAGGACAGAGTGGCCTTTGCTGGGGATACTAGAGTAATGAAGAAGTAACTCATATAATTCAATTTCCATGTTCTTCTAAGCCCTTTTACTAGAGTGCCAGTGAACTGCTGTTCTAGATAATCACCATCACATTCATTGTCATCTTGCTATCTTGCCCAGTGGCAAATTTGTATTAAAAATACAAACATATTGAGATATGTACAGTTAATAATTAATACTATAGCATATACTATAATTACTATGCAAATCAAAAGTTTCTCGCTTATTAGATAAGTTTTTAATTAACATTTTTCTCTAAAAATTTTAACTCTTTTACAAAACAAATACAGTTATCTCTTAGCATTCACCAGGAATTTGAACCAATACCTACCATGGATGTCAGAGTCTGCAGATCCTTATCTCTAAAGTCAGCCCCCTGCTTCTGCAGGTTCCACATCTGCAAATTCAAGCAAATGCTGATCAGAAGTATGTATTTAGTCCACAGTTGGTTGAATCCATGGATGTAGCACCCATAGATACAGAGGGCTAATGGAAATGATGAAATAGTGTTATTTTAATGGCATACCATTTAAAAGAAACATAATATTTAGTTTGTGACTGTATTAGGATGCTCTAGAGGGACAGAACTAATAGGATAGATAAATATAGGAAGAAGAGTTTATTAAGGAGTATTGACTCATATGATCACAAAGTGAAGTCCCACAATAGGCCATCTGCAGACTGAGGAGAAAGGCAGCCAGTCTGCGTCCCAAAACCTCAAAACTAGGGAAGCCAACAGTACAGCCTTAAGTCTGGCTGAAGGCTGGAGATCCCCTGGCAAATCACTGGTGTAAGTCCAGGAGTCCAAGAGCTGAAGGACTTGGAGTCTGATGTTCCAGTGCAGGAAGCATCCATCACTGGAGAAACATGTTGGTTAGAAGACTCAGCAAGTCTGCTTTATTCTAGCTGCAATGCCAATTATTAAATGGTGCCCACCGAGACTGAGCATGGGTCTACCTCTCCCAGTTCTCTGACTCAAATGTTAATCTCTTTCGGCAACACCCTCACAGACACATTCAGGAACAATACTTGACATCCTTCAATCCAATCAAGTTGACACTTAATATTAACCATCACAATGTTGACTACAACTATCTTCAAAATGATCAATTTATATTTGAGTAAAAATATTGGATCACAGACTGAGCACGGTGGCTCACATTTGTAATCCCAGCACTTTGGGGGGCCGAGGCAGGTGGATCACCTGAAGTCGGAGTTCAAGACAAACCTGTCCAACATGGTGAAACCCTGTCTCTACCAAAAATACAAAAATTAGCCCAGTGTGGTGGTGAGCACCTATAATCCCAGCTACTCAGGGGGCTGAGGCAGGAGAATTGCTTGAACACAGGAGGCGGAAGTTGCAGTGAGCCAAGATCATGACACTGCACTCCAGCCTGGGTGACAGAGCAAGACTTTGTCTCAAAAAAAAAAAAAAAAAAAGATCACTTAGGGTTTTTTTGTTATCAGTAGTCTATAATTTGAATTAATAGCATTTACTTAATGAGTGGGACTGTTACTTTTATGTGTCAACTTGACTAGCCCAAGTGATGTCTGAATAGTTGGTATTCCTGGGTGTGTCTGTGAAACCAGTCCAATTGTCTCATAGAACTAGTGATTATGGTTTCTTTTGAACAAACATAGAAACTGATCCTCCCAGACTTAAAACTTAAAGTTACATTTTTCTTATCTGAGTTCCTTTTTCAGGAAACCAATCATCAGGTCTACCAGATATGAAGGAACTATAAGTTCCAATTTTAATTGTTCAGGGAGATGGATTTGAGACTGATCTCCCATTCTCCTCAGCTGTGGAACCCAAATAAAGGCTTCTTACCTGGCAATATTCTTCATCTCAATGATGGTGCAGTGAGCATCAGAACCTAGACTGAATCCCTGGCGTATTGATAAGAGCTGTGAAAATATTTTTAGAAGAGATTAGCATTTGAATTGGAAGAATGAGTAAATAAGATCACCCTCACCAATGTGGGTGGGCACCATTCAATCTGTTGATGCCCTAAACGATAAAAAGACAAAGGGTGAATTTCTACTCTTTCATTCTTTTATGCCTTTGGTCAGGCCATTGGCACTTCTGGTTAATGGATCTTCAGAATCAGACTTACACCAACACCCTCAGGTTCTGTTTCTCTGTAGAATTCTGACTTAATACAATCAGTGATTTAATATAACTATGAGAATACTTTAACAAATTTAAATTTATTTACATCTTGATTAATGAACACAGGTTTTTTTCTTGTTATTGTTTTACTTTGCGAAAGTCAAAATGGAGTCACTTCTGTTAAAAACAAAACAAAACAAAGCTAGTCATGGTGGCTTACACCTTTAATCACAGATGTTTGGCAGGCTGAGGCTGGAGGATTGCTTGAAGCCAGGACTTCGAGACCAGAGTGGGCAACAAAGTGAGACCTATCTCTAATAAAAATTTTCAAAAAGTAAGCCTGGCATGATGGCATATGTTTATAGTCCCAGCTACTTGGGAGGCTGAGAAAAGAGGATCACTTGAGCCTAGGAGTTGGAGTCTGCAGTGAGCTTGATCATACCTATGTACAGCCACAGACTTTAGCCTGGATAACAGAGTAAGATCCCGTCTCAAAAGAAAACAAAAACAGAAACAAAAAACCCCAACCAAATAAGCAAACAAAACCTTGAAAAATTAAAATGAACTCCAGGAAGGCCACAAATGGAAGGTTCTCAGACACAAATGTCTGCAGCAAAAACTATCACGAAAAAAAAAAAAAATCACAAAAAATTCTGGAAAAACCACAACCTTGCACAAAGGCCATGTCAACCTTACACCAAAAAATAATTTGTGTGTGAGGACATCTGCTCAGCAACTTCCTGTTCAACCTTTGACTGACACCAAACTTGCTACTGATTCTTGTGGGCAAGGATAATCTCAAAACAATTATGTAATCCTCCTCATTTTTCCTCTAAAAACATTTGTCTTTCTTTACCTCCCTGAAATGCACATACTTTACGATGGCACCTGCCATTCAAATGCAGTGCCTATTCTCAGGTAAATAACATTTTCTTTTAGAAATAACATTTCTAAAATGTTACAATGACAATATTTACAATGACAAATTTGTTCTTTTCAATCAGTTTTGCATCCAATTGATTCTGTTTTTATAGTTAAAATACGTAACAAATATAAATTTCTGCTTATAAATAAATGCAAATAAATTCATTCGAAATAATTTCTACTTATAAGTAAATGCAAATGATTTCATTCTAAATAATTTGCCTTATCTAGCTATGTAAACAACTGTGAAAGCTCAGAAATAATATAGCATTAATTTTTCAATTAAAATGTATAAAATTTGTTAGACCATAAAGCTCAGAGAAAATGGACTTCAGACATAAGAGCATTCAAAATGAATTATAACTTACAAGAAAATTTTTAAACATTCTAATTTTTATTATTGGTTTTATATTATTTAATGCAGTGATTGGCCTAAATTGGTCTTAATTTAAGTGTGTGGGACGTGGGTTATGATTAAGTATCCACTTTTACATTTTTATATTAGCAGATATGTACAGTTTGGAGTTATAACATTTGCATATTTACAAAAAAATTAAAATATATGCTCAGAAGTGACATCATTTTATCACTCACACCCTATGCTTCTGAGCATATAATTATTAAATAGTCATATCTGTGCTGCCTTCTGTGTTGGGTGACCTGATAGGAGTCTTCGTAGAGAATTTCAGGTCCATCTTGGGTTCTCCACTTCACTGTCAGGTATTAGAAGTCAAAGTTCCTCCATTGTTAGGTGATATATCATTTGTTATTGACTGAATTACAGCCTTAATATATATTAAAGAGGAACAGCTTAGAAGAATACCCTTTACTCTTCTCATTTGATAATGTTTTTAACTTTTGTTACTATATAGGGTCTGTATGATGGTATGTATAATTTTGACATTCAACTGGGGAAGTTAAGGTTTACTTGTTAAAGTTAAAGCAACAAGTTGTCTCATAGAGCTTAGAAAGATAAACTATAAATACATAAGTAAAGAAATACACATAATTTGTTATAGACAAATTTTATATGGGTATACAGAGAAATTTTTCACCTAAATTCATACATTTTCTTCTAAGTCACCATTTAATTTGACAACTTCTCCCAGTGTGTCTGACCAAGAAGTTATTTTGCAGAACACTGGTTTAAATGAATATGTGTGCTATTTTATCATTACAACAGCTTTTACTTCAATTCTATTATTGTTCTTGATTTGCTGATAAGAAAACTAAACCTCACATGAGTAAAGTAACTTGCAGGGGGTACAGAGATAGATCCATGCACTAGCTCTATCTTACTTTTTGGCTAACTTCATGCTTTAGGCATTATGAAGTATTTTAAAACATGAAAATGATCTGCTTTGTGGTATATCTATTAGCCCCACTCATAAATTTATGCTTAAAGTTATAATGAACTTAATCTACTAGTTTATCCCTTTTTATCATCTCCTTTTACACGATAATTTCACACTGAGAAAATTAAAGGAAAAAGTGTTTTAATTAGTTTAACATATGGGTTTGTTTTGTCACTTATCCTTATACATTGTGAGAGAGAGAAGACAGTAACTATTAAACCACGCCTATGAATAAAAGCTGCTTAAGAAAGGAGAAGTTTAATCCCAGTTCTTATATACATGTAGGATAACCACATATCTTCAAAATGTTGTTTACTTCAAGCATCTGGCAGCACTAAGCCTAAAAAATGAAACACTGCAAAGAGCTTTTCAACTGTCATAAATTAAAACACAATGCAACAAGGCATTTAAAGTAATCATGAGGTCAATAAAATGTTACTCTTTTAAGTTCCAGAAGCCCAGACCATAAGTTCTAGGTTTTCAGAAGACAGGAATTTTTTTTTTTTTTTTTAATAAAAAACATGTTATATACTGGTCTAACTGTTATAACACTGGTCTCCAGTGGACCGCTTCACCAAAAATTGTGAAAGAAAAAGAAATGCTTGAGAAATTTAAATACAGAGTTGTTTGAAAATAGTCCAATAAATAATTGAAAAAGTTCCAGCAACCATAGAGGTGTATTATAATTAAATTAATTAACAAATTAATCTATTAAATAGGTAAAAATATTTCAGTTAGAGATAAAATTTGAAGGACATATCAAATTTCATAGTAGATAACAATTTGTCTAATCTAATCAAAATATTGGTGTTACAGAATTAAAATTGCATTGGAGAAGTTATTTTAAGAACACTAATGAGGAACTTAATGAAAATAAAATTCCATAGCTTAATTGAAATTGTTTCTATGAACTAGTTTTTAACCTATTGTGTTCATTTTAGTTCTTTGATCGAGTTAGAAATACTGGATTAATTTCTTCCTAGAAAACAGGTTTAATGTAAGAATATAAAGTATGTAAATAGAAGTAGCATATATCTTTAATATATATAGAAAACATTATCCTTGATTTTTTAGAAAATGATTAACTCACAATTAAATCTACAGGTCAGAATTGCTTTGATGTACAAGAAACCTTCAAAACTACTTTAAGATGTAAATGCTATTGTATGTAATCCAATAACTAGATAAGTTTCTATATTTCTTTAACTTTTTAAAACACTTCTGTCCTTTAGTCTACCCTATTTGTTAAACTCATGTTTTTCCTTTATGCTACTCAAACCTGTGTCTTTTATGAAATCTTTTCTGTTACTTCTGGTCTCAGTTATTTATGACACCGTCAGTTATTCTATTGTCATTTATGTGTACATACGAATTAATAATTGTTTTGGTCTATTTTTGGGGAGGAGTGTTTAGTTTTTTAAAATATTTATTTAAAATGTTATTGTTATTTGACAATAATAATTGTGAAATAGCCAGGAAAAAAAATACCACATGATTTAACTTATATCCAGAATCTTAAGAAGTCAAATTTATAGAAGTAGAGAGTAGATTGGTGGTTGCCAGAGGCTGGGGTTTGGGGTGTGGAATGGGGAAATGTTTACCAATAGGTAAAAAGTTTCAGTTAGACCAGAGTAATGTTTTACAGATCTGTTACATGTTACTCGATTTTAATAACTTAGTTTCAGGTCCTTTCCCACCATTTGGTGGTAAATAATTTTAGGGCAATGTACACATCCTATTTATTATTATTAACTAAAATATGTAGCATAGTTGTTTGGCATATAGTAGACACCCTCTGATTAATGAATGGGTTCAAGCAAACTTTGTAAGGTATTTTATTGCCAACAGTTATGTTTCAATGTACCAGATAATCTTCTAAAACCTGCATAAGCACACAGGTGCATGCATATACACACACACTGTAACAATGTTATATTCCTGTATATTTCTGTTCTGTGATTATTCCCATATTCCAGATGAAAAAACAAAGGCACACAAAGAATACAAAGAATGTGTAACTTTCCAGCAGACATGCTCCTAATAAATGGCAGGCTGAGAACAAGATTTGGGCAGTTTACCTCCCAAGTGCATGTTCTTTGTTCTACATTATATGACTGCCCTGTTGAAATGCTTTTAAGCATTCATTGATAAATTGGTACATTAAAATTGCATTACCTCCTGTCATTGTCATTCTTTTCATTGGAAATGACAGCATCTCGCCTTATACTAGTTTAATAAAATACAATATAATAAATAGGCTTACAAAACTTTAAAAAAGATAATTTTGTTTTTTTAAAAAAACTATGTACTCAATCACTTCATAAAACAATTGCACAAATCAGTCTCTAATCTCACTTCCTCACTCTGCTTTCTATTCTGATATATTCATTATTAGATGCCTCTCTATGTTCTTAAAATAACTCCCCAGCAGCTGTAAGCTACAAATGCTCTTTTCACCAGAACTATAAGACGGAATTAGTGCCTCCCGCCTACAATTCCAACAAAGTTCCTAGGGAAATCATCACATCAATTTCTTATCAATGACCCATGAAAAGAGAGCTTTGTTTCCTTTTTGGTCATGTAAAACTCCTTGTCCCATCACCTGAAATTAATGATGTGAATGAGAGATGGTTGTTTTCCAAAGATGGTGACCAGAAAACAAACAAAACCTTATGTTAATAAACAATGTGAAAAGGTTAGTTTGTAAAAGATGTATGACATTAAATACTTTGTTCCTAGGCTGGGCACAGTGGCTCAAGCCTGTAATCCCGGCACTTTGGGAGGCCAAGGTGGGCAGATCACTAGAGGCCAGGAGTTCAAAACCAGACTGGCCAACATGGTGAAACCACATCTCTACTAAAAATACAAAAAATTACACAGGTCTGGTTGTGTCCACCTGTAATCCCAGCTACTCAGGAGGCTGAGGCATGAGAATAACTTGAACCCAGAGGCAGAGGTGGCAGTGGGCTGAGATGGCACCAGTGCACTCCAGCTTGGGCAACAGAGCAAGACTCTGTCTCAAAAAAATTATATATATATACACACACACACACATATACGTGTGTATATATATGTATACATATGTATATATGCATGTGTACATATATATGTGTATATATGGTTATAGTTATAGTTCCTTTTGAATCTACCTTTTGCTCTCAATTATAAATGTGAGCAGATGACCCCTTGAAAACCCCTTGAAATACACAGGGCAGTTCACTATGTTATGCTTTCTTCAGCATGGGCTCAGTACTTTCACATTCTAGCCTTAAAAATCTAACAACTAAAACAAGTACAAAAACTAAAAACAATCATAGTTGCAATATAGTAAGTACTATACTAGTACTGTGGCAAAAATGCTTTCAGTTCACAAAGAAAGAATTAGTTAATTTTATAAATGCTTCACAGGGGCGTGGGATTTTGAGCTAAACCTTGAAAACTAAGTATTTATTTGTTTATTGTATTTGTTTTAATTGTGTCAGAATGAAGAGAACAGAATTTAAGAAGAACAAATAATAAAAAGCTTTTAAGCATTCATTGATAAATTGGTACATTAAAATTGCAATACCTCCTGTCATTGTCATTCTTTTCATTGGAAATGACAGAATCTCACCTTATACTAGTTTAATAAAATACAATAAACAAATGCCTTGAGATCAAGATTTTATGACTTCTTAGACAATATTCTACCATAAATAAAAAGGAGGGTGCAGTAGGAGGTGAGATTGGATCTACAGGTGGAAGCCAGTAGCTTGTTTGAGGTCTTAGTAATTTTTTGTTGTTGTTGTTAATGAGTTTTGAAATAGGGATACTATTTCCAGACAGTTATCAGGCAAACTAAAGGATATGACTGGGACTTGTTTAAGTTTTTATTGTAAAGATAGATAAAAAGAAAAAAGTGGAGGAGAGAGGAAGAAGAGAAAAAAAAAGAAGGAAGAAAATGAAGAAAGGAAGGAAAAGTAGATTCACAAAATCCTGATACTATTACTTTATTTATTCAAATTACTTGTAATTTGAAGTGGAACTTCTGCCTTTATATGTGAGACAAAAAGCTTTTATTTACTGAAAAGCCTATGGAGAGTGTCAAAATGAGTGTCAAGTTAATATTACTTTGGAAATCCCAGCCCTTATTTTCCCTGTACCACCTTAATTCATTGCAGACCAATTAATTTTAGCCTGGAGAATTTAGGTATTAGCATTTTTAACCAGTATGAATAATGTAGACATTGTTTGTATGTGAAATAATATAATAAAACTTATAAATACCTACCAAATTAATAATGTGATACTCACTGCATGGTAAGAAGATCAGGCAATGATATGGTTTGGCTCTGTGTTTACTCATATCTCATCTTGAATTTTAGTTACTATTATCCTCAAATGTCATAGGAGGAGCCCGGTGGGAGGTAATTTAATCGTGGGTGCGGTAACCCTCAAGCTGTTCTCATGATATCTGATAGTTTGATATGGGGCTTTTCCCTCTTTTCTTGGCACTTATCTTTCCTGCCACCTTGTGAAGAAACATGGGTTTTCTTCTCCTTCTGCCATGATTGTAAGTTTTCTGAGGCCTCCCCAGCCATGCAGAACTGTGAGTCAATAAAATCCCTCTCCTTTATAAATCACCCAGTCTTTGGTATTTTTTCATAGCAGCGTGAGAAAGAACTAATACAGGCAGATTCCAAAATCTCTAATTAAGATATTATCCTTATAGAAAGCAACCTCCAAAAGGTCCTCTATAATCCATGCCTTCTGCTTTCGACACATTTAATTAATCCTTTACCCTTGAGTGTGGGCTGGAATTAGTGACTTAATTATAATGAACTCAATATGATAAAAGGGGTGAGATTGAGTTACAATAAAATAGATGACTTCTGTTTTGCTTACTATCTCCATTTCCCATTATTTGTTCCGAGAAAAGCAAGTTACCATGTTTTGTGTAACGTGAGAGAGAGAGAGACCCACATGGTAAGGAACTGATGTCTTCTGCCAATAGTCTTGCCAAAAGTCACTTCAATAAGTTTGAATGCGAATCCTTCCTTAGTTGAGCTTTGAGATGACTGCAGCCCTGGTGAAAACCTAAACTGTGGCTTCCTGAGAGGCCTTGAGCTAGGTGAACCTAGCCTAGCAGCACCTAAATGCCTGACCAACAGAAACTATGAAACCATAAATGCCTGTTGGTTTTAAGCTGCTAAATATTGTCGGTTTTTATGATCTGATCTCTACTTACGAAGACACCCATCATATTGGATTCAGGCCCATCCTAAAAACCTCACTGTATTTTAATTACCTCTGTAAAGGCCCTGTTTACAAATACAGTCACACTTTGAGGTACTGAAGGTTAGGGTTTCAACATATGAATTTCGAGGGGGCACACTGGAACCAATAAGAATGGAGCAACAGATAATGAAAATGCCTTTCTTACAAGATGCCAATAATGACATTCATTGCTTCCCTCCCATCCCCCCGCCACAACTCTGTGTGTTTATCCATTTGCTCTTGGCCAAGGACTAAAAATGGTCATCACTTAGCCAAATGAAGTACCAAATCCATAATCAGTGTGTGGCAAGAAACATTTGGATACATACAGTAGGAATGGCTTTGGGCAATGACAAACTCAGAAGGCCATAGAGAAACAAAGGGCTGAAAACTTTGCCATTTTGGAAATTGAATGCTTTTTTCCTACTAAAGACATTATGATGTGATTTTTTCATAAATTCTTTTTTTAATTTTTTAGTTTTTTTTAATATGCTTTATGTTCTAGGGTACATGTCCACCACGTGCAGGTTTGTTACATATGTATACATGTGCCATGTTGGTGTGCTGCACCCATTAACTCCTCATTTATATTAGGTATATCTCCTAATGCTATCCCTTCCTCCTCCCTCCACCCCACAACAGCCCTGGTGTATGAAGTTCCCCTTCCCATGTCCAAGTATTCTGATTGTTCAACTCCAACCTATGAGTGAGAACACGTGGTGTTTAGTTTTCTGTTCTTGTGATAGTTTGCTGAGAGTGATGGTTTCCAGCTGCATCCATGTCCCTACAAAGGACATGAACTCATCCTTTTTTATGGCTGCATAGTATTCCATGGTGTATATGTGCAATATTTTCTTAATCCAGTCTGTCATTGATGAACATTTGGGTTGATTCCAAGTCTTTGCTATTGTGAATAGAGTCGCAATAAACATACATGTGCATGTGTCTTTAGAGCAGCATGATTTATAATCCTTTGGGTATATACCCAGTAATGGGATGGCTGGGTCAAATGGTATTTCTAGTTCTAGATCCTTGAGGAATCACCACACTGTCTTCCACAATGGTTGAACTAGTTTACACTCCCACCAACAGTGTAAAAGTGTTCCTATTTCTCCACATGCAATCCAGCACCTGTTGTTTCCTGACTTTTTAATGATTGCCATTCTAACTGGTGTGAGATGGTATCTCACTGTGGTTTTCATTTGCATTTCTCTGATGGCCAGTGATGATGAGCATTTTTTCATGTGTCTGTTGGCTGCATAAATGTCTTCTTTTGAGAAGTGTCTGTTCATATCCTTTGCCCACTTTCTGATGGGTTTTTTTTTTTTTCTTGTAAATTTGAGTTCTTTGTAGGTTCCGGATATTATCCCTTTGCCAGATGAGTAGATTGCAAAAATTTTCTCCCATTCTGTAGGTTGCCTGTTCTCTGATGGTAGTTTCTTTTACTGTGCAGAAGTTCTTTAGTTTAACTAGATCCCGTTTGTCAATTTTGGCTTTCGTTGCCATTGCTTTTGATGTTTTAGACATGAAGTCCTTGCCCATGCCTATGTCCTGAATGTTATTGACTAGGTTTTCTTCTAGGGTTTTTATGGTTTTAGGTCTAACATTTAAGTCTCTAAACCATCTTGAATTAGTTTTTATATAAGGTGTAAGGAAGGAATCCAGTTTCAGCTTTCTACTTATAGCTAGCCAGTTTTCCCAGCACCGTTTATTAAATAAGGAATCCTTTCCCCATTTCTTGTTTTTGTCAGGTTTGTCAAAGATCAGATGGCTGTAGATGTGTGGTATTATTTCTGAGGGCTCTATTCTGTTCCATTGGCCTATATCTCTGTTTTGGTATCAGTACCATGCTGTTTTGGTTACCGTAGCCTTGTAGTATAGTTTGAAGTCAGGTAGCGTGATGCCTCCAGCTTTGTTCTTTTGGCTTAGGATTGTCTTGGCAATGCAGGCTCTTTTTTGGGTCTATAGAAACTTTAGAGTAGTTTTTTTTCCAATTCTGTGAAGAAAGTCAGTGGTAGCTTAATGAGGATGGTATTGAATCTATAAATTACCTTTTGCAGCATGGTCATTTTTCATGATATTGATTCCTCCTATCCATGAGCATGGTACGTTCTTCCATTTGTTTGTGTCCTCTTTTATTTCAGTGAGCAGCGGTTTGTAGTTCTCCTTGAAGAGGTCCTTCACATCCCTTGTAAGCTGGATTCCTAGGTATTTTATTCTATATGAAGCAATTGTGAATGGGAGTTCAATCATGATTTGGCTCTCTGTTTGTCTGTTATTGGTGTATAAGAATGCTTGTGATTTTTGCACATTAATTTTGTATCCTGAGACTTTGCGGAAGTTGCTTATCAGCTTAAGGAGATTTAGGGCTGAGATGATTGGGTGTTCTAAACATACAATCATGTCATCTGCAAACAGGGACAACTTGACTTCCTCTTTTCCTAATTGAATACCCTTTATTTCTTTCTCCTGCCTTATTGCCCTGGCCAGAACTTCCAAAACTATGTTAAACAGGAGTGGTGAGAGAGAGCATCCCTGTCTTGTGCCAGTTTTCAAAGGGAATGCTTCCAGTTTTTGCCCATTCAGTATGATGTTCACTGCGGGTTTGTCATAAATAGCTCTTATTATTTTGAGATATGTTCCATCAATACCGAATTTATTTAGAGTTTTTAGTATGCAGGGCTGTTGAATTTTGTCAAAGGCCTTTTCTGCATCTATTGAGATAATCATGTGGTTTTTGTCTTTGGTTCTGTTTATATGCTGGATTACGTTTATTGATTTGCATATACTGAACCAGCCTTGCATCCCAGGGATTAAGCCCACTTGATCATGGTGGATAAGCTTTTTGATGTGCTGCTGGATTTGGTTTGCCAGGATTTTATTGAGGATTTGCATCAATGTTCATCAGGGATATTGGTCTAAAATTCTCTGTTTTTGCTGTGTCTTTAACAGGCTTTAGTATCAGGTTGATGTTGGCCTCATAAAATGAGTTAGGGAGAATTCCCTCCTTTTCTATTGATTGGAATAGTTTCAGAAGGAATGGTACCAACTCCTCCTTGTACTTCTGGTGAATTTGGCTGTGAATCCGTCTGTTCCTGGACTTTTTTTGGTTGGTAGGCTATTAATTATTGCCTCAATTTCAGAGCCTGTTATTGGTCTATTCAGGGATTCAACTTCTTCCTGGTTTAGTCTTGGGAGGGTGTATGTGTCCAGGAATTTATCCATTTCTTCTAGATTTTTTAGTTTATTTGCGTAGAGGTGTTTATAGTATTCTCTGATGGTAGTTTGTATTTCTGTGGGGTCAGTGGTGATATCCCCTTTATTTATTTATTTTTTATTGTGTCTATTTGATTCTTCTCTCTTTTCTTCTTTATTCATCTTGCTAGTGGTCTATCAATTTTGTTGATCTTTTCAACAAACCAGCTCCTGGATTCATTGATTTTTTGAAGGATTTTTTTGTGTCTCTATCCCCTTCAGGAGTTCTGATCTGATCTTAGTTATTTCTTGCCTTCTGCTAGCTTTTGAATGCGTTTGCTCTTGCTTCTCTAGTTCTTTTAATTGTGATTTTAGGGTGTCAATTTTAGATCTTTCCTGCTTTCTCTTGTGGGCATTTAGTGCTATAAATTTCCCTCTACACACTGCTTTAAATGTGTCCCAGAGATTCTGGTCTGTTGTATATTTGTTTTCATTGGTTTCAAAAAACGTCTTTATTTCTGCTTTTTTTTTTCATTATGTACCCAGTAGTCATTCAGGAGCAGGTTGTTCAGTTTCCATGTAGTTGAGCAGTTTTGGTTGAGTTTCTTAGTCCTGAGTTCTAATTTGATTGCACTGTGATCTGAGACACAGTTTGTTATAATTTCTGTTCTTTTACATTTGCTGAAAAGTGCTTTACTCCCAACTATGTGGTCAATTTTGGAATAAGTGTGATGTGGTGCTAAGAAGAATTCTGTTGATTTGGGGTGGAGAGTTCTGTAGATGTCTATTAGGTCTGCTTGGTGCAGAGCTGAGTTCAATTCCTAGATATCCTTGTTAACCTTCTGTCTTGTTGATCTGTGTAATATTGACAGTGGTTTGTTAAAATCTCCCATTATTATTGTGTGGGAGTCTAAGTCTCTTTGTAAGCCTCTAAGGACTTGCTTTATGAATCTGGGTGCTCTGTATTGGGTGCATATATATTTAGGATAGTTAGCTCTTCTTGTTGAATTGATCCCTTTACCATTATGCAATGGCCTTCTTTGTCTCTTTTGATCTTTTTTGGTTTAAAATCTGTTTATTAAAGACTAGGATTGCCACTCCTGCCTTTTTTTGTTTTCCATTTGCTTGGTAGATCTTACTCCATCACTTTATTTTGAGCCTATATGTGTCTCTGCATGTGAGATGGGTCTCCTGAATACAGCAAACTGATGGGTCTTAACTTTTTATCCAATTTGCCAGGCTGTGTCTTTTAATTGGAGGATTTAGGCCCTTTACATTTAAGGTTAATATTGTTATGTGTGAACTTGATCCTGTCATTATGATGTTAGCTGGTTATTTTGCTCATTAGTTGATGCAGTTTCTTCCTAGCACCGATGGTCTTTACATTTTGGCATGTTTTTGCAGTTTCTGGTACTGGTTGTTTCTTTCCATGTTTAGTGCTTCCTTCAGGGTCTCTTGTAGGGCAGTCCTGGTGGTGATAAAATCTCTCAGCATTTGCTTGTCTGTAACGGATTTTATTTCTCCTTCACTTAAAGCTTAGTTTGGCTGAATATGAAATTCTGGGTTGAAAATTCTTTTCTTTAAGAATGTTGAATATTGGCACCCACTCTCTTCTGGCTTGTAGAGTTTCTGCTGAGAGATCTGCTGTTAGATCTGATGGGCTTCCCTTTGTGCATAACCTGACCTTTCTCTCTGGCTGCCCTTAATATTTTTTCCTTCAATTTAACCTTGGTGAATCTGACAATTATGTGTCTTGGAGTTGCTCTTCTCGAGGAGTATCTTTGTGGTGTTCTCTGTATTTCCTGCAGTTCAATGTTGGCCTGCCTTGCTAGGTTGGGGAAGTTCTCCTGGAAAATATCCTGAAGAGTGTTTTCCAACTTGGTTCCATTCTCCCCATCACTTTCAGGTACACCAATCAGACATAGATTTGGTCTTTTCACATGGTCCCATATTTCTTGGAGGCTTTTTTCGTTTCTTTTTACTCTCTTTTCTCTCAACTTCTCTTCTCACTTCAATTCATTCATTTGATCTTCAATCACTGATACCCTTTCTTCCAGTTGATCGAATTGGTTACTGAAGCTTGTATATTTGTCACGTAGTTCTCGTGCCATGGTTTTCAGCTCTGTCAGGTCATTGAAGGACTTCTTTACATTGGTTATTCTAGTTAGTCATTCGTCAAATCTTTTTTCAAGGTTTTTAGCTTCTTTGCGATGGGTTTGAACTTCCTCCTTTAGCTTGGAGAAATTTGATCATATGAAGCCTTCTTCTCTCAATTCGTCATAGTCATTCTCCATCCAGCTTTGTTCTGTTGCTGGCAAGGAGCTGTGTTCCTTTGGAGGAGGAGAGGTGCTCTGATTTTTATAATTTTCAGCTTTTCTGCTCTGTTTTTTCCCCATCTTTTTGGTTTTATCTACCTTTGGTCTTTGATGATGATGACATACAGATGGGGTTTTGGTGTGGATGTCCCTTCTGTTTGTTAGTTTTCCTTCTAACAGTCAGGACCCTCAGCTGCAGGTCTGTTGGAGTTTGCTGGAGGTCCACTCCAGACCCTGTTTGCCTGGGTCTCAGCAATGCAGGTTGCAGAATAGTGAATATTGCTGAACAGCAAATGTTGCTGCCTAATCATTCCTTTGGAATCTTATCTCAGAGGGGTACCTGGCCGTGTGAGGTGTCAGGTGTCAGTCTGCCCCTAGTGGGGGGGTGTCTCCCAGTTAGGTACTCGGGGCTCAGGGACGCACTCAAGCAGGCAGTCTGTCCATTCTCAGATCTCAAACTTCATGCTAGGAGAACCACTACTCTCTTCAAAGCTGTCAGACAGCGACATTTAAATCTGCAGAGGTTTGTGCTACCTTTTGTTTGGCTATGCTCTGTCCCCCGAAGTGGAGTCTACAGAAGTACTCAGGCCTCCTTGAGCTGCAGTGGGCTCCACCCAGTTTGAGCTTCCCAGCCACTTTGTTTACCTATTCCAGCCTCAGTAACGGTGGGCACCCCTCCCCTAGCCTCGCTGCTGCCTTGCAGTTAAATCTCAGACTGCTGTGCTAGCAATGAGGGAGGCTCTGTAGGTGTGGGTCCCTCTGAGCCAGGTGCCGGATATAATCTCCTGGTGTGCCATTTGCTTCCAGGTGTCGTGTGTCACGGTTTCCTTGGCTAGGAAAGGAAATTCCCTTCCCCCTTATACTTCCTGGGTGAGGTGATGCCTCACCCTGCTTCGGCTCTTGCTCAGTGGGCTGCACCCACTGTACTGCACCCACTGTCCAACATGCCACAGTGAGAGGAACCTGGTACCTCAGTTGGAATTGCAGAAATCACACATCTTCTGTGTCACTCATGCTGGGAGATGGAGGCTGGAGATGGAGCTATTCCTATTTGGCCATCTTCCTTTTTTTTTTCTTTTTTTGAGACGGAGTCTCGCTCTGTTGCCCAGGCTGGAGTGCAGTGGTTCGATCTCAGCTCATTGCAGCCTCTGCCTCCTGGATTCAAATGATTCCCCTGACTCAGCTTCCCTGAGTGTGCAGATATCTGATGTCTCTCTCTCAGTGTCTTGATCTCTGCTTATGAAGACACTCATCATATTGGATTCAGGCCCACTCTAACAACCTCAGTGTATTTTAATTACCTCTGTAAAGGCCCTATTTACAAATACAGTCACATTTTGAGGTACTGAAGGTTAGGGTTTCAACATATGAATTTTGAGGGGGCACACTGGAGCCAATAAGAAGATAGTAGACAAATGTTCAGGTTTCTTTTTGTTTTTAATCATTAGGCCGTACTGAGCCATTTAGTTCATATGCTTCCCTATATCTGTTCTATGAAAGAGGGCAATTTGTAGTCTTAGTTCAGATCCAGACTTAGCCTTACTTCTCAATTATCTTTACAGTATGATGAATGAGCCATATTAATTAACAACATTTGTAGAGAACCAAGTTTGTTCAAAACACATACTTACTCAAGCATTAGAGCTAGAGCAAATATATTACTCTCTCTTTTTAAACAACTGTTACTGGAGATTTTGACAAAATCAAGATGCTGATGCAGTATTTTTGAGATGCTAATTTGTTTGTAGTTTCATATGTCTATACATAGTTACTTAAAATAAATACATCCTTTCTATGTCCTGTGTTTACTTGGTAGAAAACACGTGAGAAGAACACAATCCAAGAAGAAAAATTGTATTGTTGTATATTTATAGGTAAATTATATATATCCTTTTCTACTTATTTCTCTTTAGGCTTTGAAATGGTTTGGGGGTTGAAGAGACTTGGTGTCTGATCCTGATTTGATTATTCATAAATTGTATAGTCTTTAACAAGTAACTTCATTTCTCTGAATATCTATTTTAAAATTGTTTTGTAAAATAATTTAACACACATGATATGTTGTAATTTAATGTTATATATAATTATATGAAATAGATAATATACACACATATACATTATATAATATGTAGATATATGTATGCACATATATAAATATATAACATATTTTAACATATTATAGTCATGTATAAAAATGCATTGTGATAAAATTAGTGAAAATAAAAAGCTTATAACTCCTATTTTCCTAGTAGAATTAATAAAGCATTTTCTATTCTCCAGAAAATACTGCCTTGATATGCTAAGTAGAGAAGCAATATATTTAAGAATCATTAATCTTGATTAGCTTTATTTTCCACCAGAAAGTTGTTCAAATGACCTTACCTATGCAAATGATGCCTAATTATTTCCACTAAAGGATCTAAGTTCAATTATCTGGTATTTTGGAGTTCAGCCAGTGTGTTTTGTTCCAAATATTTCAAACCTTCAGGAACTCATTTAACGTGTCTTTTAACAAAATACCCCTTATGGCACCTAGAATTTATAGAACTGGTGATATAACTTAATTTGTAATTTACTGTGTTTTGCCTTATCAACATATCTTAATTATGGCTTCACTTTCAGCTAAATTGGTATAATCAGAGGTCCTGCCTAAAGTAGCAGTACAACTTTAAAACTAGAATACAATGAAATGAAAATCATGAACGTGACTGTCTCTAATATGATTTGGCTGTGTCCCCACCCAAATCTCATCTTGAGTTGCAGCTCCCATAATCCCCATGTGTTGTGGGAAGGACCTGATGAGAAGTAATTGAATCATGGGGGTTGATTTTTCCCATGCTGTTCTCATGACAGTGAATAAGTCTCACAAGATCTGATGATTTTATAAAGGGCAATTCCCCTGCATACACTCTCTTGCCTGCTGCCATGTAAGACATACCTTTACTCCTCCTTCACCTTCAACCATGATTGTGAGGCCTCCCCAGCCATGTGGAACTGTGAGTCCCTTAAACCTCTTTTTCTTTATAAATTACCCAGTCTTGGTATGTCTTTGTTCATAACAGGAGAATGGACTAATACGGTCTCATAAAATAAAATAAAGATACACAATTTACAAATCCAATCATATTTAATGGTTCTGGCATATTGTTGATCTTCAGCATCAGCAGTTAACACCAGGGTCTGAGCTAGGCATGGAACACTGAAGCCTTAAAAATGCATACCAGTTGTGTGGATGTTTTTAGATTTTGGACATATATGTGTTTGTGTGTGCATATGTGTACATGTGTGTGTGTAGAGGATGGAAAACAAAAATTCCTATGTGTTAACAATAGACATTCATGGCTTTACATGCACCGTTATTAGGTATTAGTGGTATAAATAGTAACATGTTAGCCTCAGTTATGTCATATTTGAACTTGAGACAACAATAGTGCCTGCTTTTCAATCAGAATTAAGTGTGGTGTTTTGTTTTTTTTTTTTTTTTGAGACGGAGTCTCGCTCTGTCACCCAGGCTGGAGTGCAGTGGCCAGATCTCAGCTCACTGCAAGCTCCGCCTCCCGGGTTCCCGCCATTCTCCTGCCTCAGCCTCCCGAGTAGCTGGGACCACAGGCGCCGCCACCTCGCCCGGCTAATTTTTGTGTTTTTAGTAGAGACGGGGTTTCGCCGTGTTAGCCAGGATGGTCTCGATCTCCTGACCTAGTGATCCGCCCGTCTTGGCCTCCCAAAGTGCTGGGATTACAGGCTTTAGCCACCGCGCCCGGCCAAGTGTGGTGTTTTAAAAAAATGTTTAGTACAGTATTTTCTACAGGAATTATTTAAATAACGTACCATGATTATTGATGTTTATCATCCTTCTTAAGATCAACTAATGCTTACCTTTATTCCATGAAGCATATCCTGAAGGAGCATAAAGTTGCTGAGCACACTTAAGAGTTCATCAAATACAAACACATAAAATATACCAGCTTCTTTAGGACCACTTGATGCCCTTAAGGATTCAAATAAAAAAAAAAAAAAAAAAACTACTGAAAATAAACAACTCTCAATTCCTTTAAGCCAATGTTTTGGCACTGGTTTTGTAAAATACAGACAATTATACTGTTGCCAACCCAATAGATAATTTTGCATAAAAATTTTGAGCCTCCTTAGCATTTCTTCTAAATCTAAGAACTGCTCAAAGATTGTATAGTAGATGCCAAAATACTTTGTAATCAGCTTTGATTTCACTCTCCTAAAAATAATGCTGTTACTGAGATTAGTAACAATGAAATGGGATTCAGGAGAAGTTGTTTCTTGCCAGATAAAAGATTACAACTAAAAGCTCTTAAATCTCTGCAATGTATTTCATGTATTTGGATTATCAATTTATACTTTCCTTTAGGAAAACACATAACACAACGTTTTTTATTTTTTTACAGAAAAATAAATCTCATCATGTCTTATTGTCATTTTGTAGCTTACTATGACAGGCAGAAGAATGTCCCAACAAAGATGTCCATTCCCTAATCCTCACAACCTTTGAGTAGGTTACACTACCAAAGGAAATTTGTGGATGCATTTCATATGCCTAGTGTTCCATTATTGGAGTGTTAAGCATATGGGAGTTATTTATATTCTACTGCTCAAGGCCGTCGCCAAGGTCGGATTTTTCACTCATGCAAAAATTCAAAAAAATTGCAACCTCAGGCATGGGTTAAGGTTGTGCACTAGGTGTAGGGAAATTATCCTGGTGGATGCAATCTAATACTAGGAGCCCTTAAAAATCCAAGAGCTTTTTTTT
This sequence comes from Macaca mulatta, assembly GCF_049350105.2. Classification (NCBI taxonomy): domain Eukaryota; kingdom Metazoa; phylum Chordata; class Mammalia; order Primates; family Cercopithecidae; genus Macaca; species Macaca mulatta. The sequence goes on along the minus strand of NC_133419.1, from coordinate 99,361,636 downwards.
TTTTTTTTTTTTTTAAATTTTTTTTTTAACTCAAACCAGAGAAGCAGGGAGTTAGAAGGAAGATCAGAGAGATATGAATCATGTGAAGGACTTGACCCATGCTGCTGGCTTTGATGATGGAGGAAGGTAAACATAAGCCATGGAATGTGGGTAGCATCTAAAAGCTTGGAGTCCTCCCTTTGCCAACAGCCAGCAAATGGAAACTTTATTCTTACAATAACATAAACAGAAGTCTGCCAACCACCTAAATAAATTTGAAAGGGATTCATCCCCAGAGCATCCAAAGAGAAGCACAGCCATAGTGACACCTTAATTTCTGCTTTGTGAAACCTAGAGCAGAGAATGAGAAAAGTTATGCCGTGCCCAGACTTCTGACCTACAAAATGTGAGACAATAATGGATGTTAGTTTAAACTGCTGAATTTGTGGTCATTTGGTATGGCAATAATAGAAAATAAATACATTTATTTATTTCCTTTTCTGCATCCATGATGCAAATATTTATGAAGTCAGAATTTGGTAGAATAATAGGGGCTTCTGTTTACATTTTATTTATTTATTTATTTATTTATTCATTTATTTATTTTTTTTGAGATAGGGTGTATTAGTCCATTTCACACTACTATAAAATACAATCATGGCAGACAGTGAGGAGGAACAAGTATGTTCTTCACAGGATGGCAGGAAAAAGAAAGCAAGCAAAAGGGAGAAGAGCCCCTTATGAAACCATCAGATCTCGTGAGAACTCACTATCATGAGAACAGCCTAGGGGAAAGTGCCCCCATTATCCAATCACCTAGCACTAGGTACCTCCGTTGACACATGGAATTACAGTTTAAGATGAGATTTGGGTTGGGGACAGAGCCAAGTCATATCACGGGGTCTTGCTCTGTTGCCCAGCCTGGAGTGCAGTGGTGTGGTCATGGCTCACTGTAGCCTCAGCCTTTTGGGCTGAAACAATCTTCCCACCTCAGCCTCCTGAATAGCTGGGACTAGAGGTGCATGCCCCCACACCCAGATTTTTTTTTTTTTTTTTTTTTAATTTTAGAGTTGGGGCCTCACTACATTGTCCTGGCAGGTCTTGAACTCTTAGGCTCAAGCGATCCTCCTGCCTCAGTCTCCAAAAATGTTGGGATTACATGCATGAGTCACCACACCCAGCCCATTTTCATTTGTAACTGCCCGTTTTTGCTTGATTTCTGGATATTGTTTAATTTTTTTCATTTTTCTAAAATACTTCATGCTTTCCACAGATATTTCTTTATTTATTATATTTATAATATTTTGGGCTAATTGGGTCTGTCAGAAATAGCATCGATCAAATCTCTATTGGAAAACATTTGCTTCATAGAAGCACTTACTTCTAAGATTCGTGTCTGTAGCCTAAGCATGGCAGACATTTGATGGTTCCCACGTCCCAAATTTTTGGTATTCATGTCCTTGTATGATCCTTTCCTTTTGATTGAAGTGAGACCTGTAGCTTCCTTACAAAAAATACAATACGATAAAGGTGATTGAATATATGTAATTACATTACATATCAGACATGACCACAGCCCCAACCAGGACCTAGATTATAGGGTTATACAAACCTCAGAAAAGGAAAGAGCTAAGCTATGTTCAAATTCCTGACCCACAGAAACTGAGTTGATAAATGTGTATTGATTTAAACTGCTAAGTTTGTGATAAGATTGCTACACAACAATAGATAGCTAATATAACGCATGTACTTTAATTAGAAGTAATGTCAGAAATGCCCCTTGCTGATACTCAAAAGCACTCAGAAGGTGACGATCAGTAGAGATATTCATTAAGACAATTAAGTAGTTCCATCATGAATTTCCAAATCAACAGAGGTGGTAGTCAAATTTTCTAAATATAATTAATATGTGGTGTATTTTTATTTTCTTAGCAGCTGAGATGCCCATTATTTTTTATTGTATATGGTTTGTTTAGTACATGCTTTAACTCTCAGCAAGTTTTAAGGAGCCTCCAGGGCCCCTTGAGCAGGTCTACCTTGAAGTTCTAGAAAGCATATCAAAGCTATCCTGCTAAATAATTCAGAGAACAGGAGAAGTGGATCCAAAGATCACTTGGAGGAAGAAATAGAAAGACCCAAAGACAGGAACTAGAAGGGCCTTGAGAAAAAAATACTTAATGAAAGATTTTTAAATAAAATTATATGTGTTTTCTACGACTTCACAAACATTCAGTAACTCCTTCAAAACTAAAGATAGGCTGGGTGTGTTGTCTCACTCCTGTAATCCCAGTATTTTGGGAGGCTGAGGCAGGCAGATCACGAGGTCAGGAGATCAAGAACATCTTGGCTAACACAGTTAAACCCCGTCTCTACTAAAAATACAAAAAATTACCTGGGTGTGGTGGTGGGCGCCTGTTATCCCAGCTACTCGGGAGGCTGAGGAAGGAGAATCGCTTGAACCCAGGAGACGGAGAGTACAGTGAGCTGAGATCGTACGACTGCACTCCTGCCTGGTAACAGAGCGAGACTCCATCTCAAAAAAATAAATAAATAAAATAAAATAGAAAAAAATAAATAAAAAATAGCAAGGTGTGGTGGCAGGTGCCTGTAATCCCAGTTACTCTGGAGGCTGGGGCAGGAGAATCGCTTGAACCTGGGAGGCAGAGGTTGCAGTGAGGCGAGATCATGCCACTGCATTCCAGCCTGTGTGTCAGAGCAACACTCTGTTTAAAAAAAAAAAAAAATATATATATATATATATACACACACACACACACACACACACACATATATACACACACCACATTTAATGGCTAAAAAAAAAAAGCAAACTGAATTTTTTCCTGCTAAGGTCAGGATGGAGGAAAGGACATTCACTTGGAGGTTTTAACCAATATAGTAAGTAATATAAATGTATACACATGTATATTTATCACTAACAACAACAAATTGTTTTCAATATATTAGCTAAAATATTATATAATTGATACAAGAATTTTATCTGTAACACATTTTTAAATTTTTGTAATACAACATATATATGTTATAATATGTCGCAAAATGTATGTGTCTAACAGTTGTTTCCAAGCACTGATCAATTTTACTTCTATATTTTTCTTTCTAGTCTGAAGTAGTATAATTAGTAAAGTTATTAACTTGATATCCATTATTATGCACTTAAAAACTTTTTGAAATTGTGTGTGTGATCAATCAACCATGAGCCATTTCAATACAGATGTAAATTTCCTCGTCTTTGATTGGCTTATAGATACTGCCAAATATCTGCAGCAAAACTATTAGAAAAAGTTCAACATACACTCATGATTTATAAAAACAAAAACCAAACCCAAAACAAAAAGCATCAATCAGTAAACAGGAAATAAAAGAGAACTGTTTTACTTTTATAAAGAATATCTTACAGGTTATGGAGGGAAACACAAACACTAACATCACACTTGATAGTTACTGACTGCAAATACTTTCCCCATATAATCAGGAAAAAGGCAAAAACAGTCATTCTCTTGTTTACCTTCAATGTGTTCTGAATTTCCTGCACTTTGCAATAGGGTAAAAAATTTCTAAAAGGGCAAGAAAATTGCAAATTATAGTGAGGGAAAGCAAAAATATGTTTGTCACAATTGTCGCAAACAATTGGACAGTTTACTTGATCAAGGGCAGGAAAGAACGTTTGGAGTGATAAAAATGTTTCCTATGTTGATTAGGGTAGTGGTTATACAAATGTACGCATTTGAGAAAACTCATCAAATTGTACATCTAAACTTGGTAAATTTTATTGCATGTAAATTATACTTTATCATAGCTAATTAAAAACATAAAATTTTTCTCAACATCTTTCCCCAAAATAGAAACACAAAGCTCAACCACTCTATTTCTGGCTAATAATGTTAATTATTTTTTCTTGTTTACTTCTAATCCCAGCTATATTTATTAACAAGTACTAAAATTACTTAGAATAGTGAAGAGAGAATAAAATTGGTTTATATCTAACATATATAAGATATACATAATATAATATTATATATAATATATATTAGATAATATATTACTAGCTATAAGTTAATAATATATACTATATATCATTCAAGATGTATTATTGCAGTTATCACTCAATATATCATTCTATATATAAATTGGAGACATCTATATAGATATATATCTCCAATTACCTCTTAAGAGGTGTTCATTATGATTATGATACATACAGTCAGTTTAGTTATTTTGTGGTTATATAATATGCAGTTTGGGATGAAGAGTTGGGGGCTATATGATTCTTTGGTGTCTTATGTTTAAGTAAGAAGCTATTATGCCAAATAATAAAAGTGATCTGTAGAAGACTGTGATTTCAGTAAAAGCTCTCTTGGTTTTTATACCTACTTCTATTATTGAGGAGTGTCAAAGGCTTTATACAGAATTCCTATCTGCAGAGAAAATTTATGCACCACTAAAAAGGGGAACTCTGGACTAGCTCCAAATTTTTATGTATTTATTTGTTTTTATGTTGGACAGTTTTAAAGATAACACAGTAAATAAGTTATAACAGAGTCAGGAAACCATGACCCGTGAGCTGGCCATCTGTTCTTGTTAATAAAGTTTTATTGTAATATATCCATGCCCGTTTGTTTATGTATTGTTTATGACTGCTTACATACTACAATGGCAGAGTTCAGTAGTGCTGACAGAAACTGTATGCCAACAAGTTTAAAATATTTTCTCTCTGGCTAACAAAAAAACAAATGATTGACCCCTGAGTTAGACCTCAAGGTAAAATGTAGTACATAACCCCTGCAAAGAGGCCTATTATGTGATATATCTCTCTCTAAGTATTTGGTGAGGAAATGTTCTTTTTTTTTTTTCCCCACTTTGGAGAGACTATTTCAACATTGCCCACTTAGAAGGTCCTGTGAAATTTTACCACCCAGGGTCATAATTTTGCATGGCTAATGATAAATATACAATCCAATTCAGAGGCAGAGATTCTAAGACTGGATAAAGAAACAAGACCCAACTGCATGATGTCAAAAGGAGACACACTTTCGCTTCAAAGATATAAATAGATTCAAAGTAAAAGGATAGACAAATAAAAAGGATATATCTTGCAAACAGTAATAGGCTGAAGTGGCTATATTAATATCAGACAATACCGAATTTAAGACAAAAAATGATTAGAGATGAAGGACATTTATGATGATAAAACGAGCAATCTACCAAACAGGTAAAATAATTGCAAAGATATATGAACCTATCAAAATAGATGAGACAAAAACTGACAGAAATGGACAGAAAATGGACAATTCCATAATAAGAGTGAGAGATTTAAATGTCACACTTCCAAAAATTAATAAAAAAGGCAAAAGTCAACAAGAAATTGAAGAGTTGAATATCTCTATAAACCAACTAGACCTAACACTACACCCATCAACAGCAGAACATGCACACTTTTCAAGGGCAAATGAAACATTTTTCAGTACAGACCATATGCTAGAACAAAAAACAAACCTCAAAAAATTTAAAAAGAAACAATACAATATGTTCTCTGATTACAGAGGAATAAAATTAGAAATCAATAACAAAAATAAATTTGGAAAACTGACAAATATGTGCAAATTAAACAACACAGTCCTGAATACCACTGGGTCAAATAAGAAATCAAAAGAACAATTAAAATATACTCTGAGATGAATGAAACTGAAGATACAACACACTAAAATTAATGGTATGCATCTGTTAGCAATGGTTAGAGGTAAATTCATACTGGCAAATGCTTATTTTTATTTAAGTAATTAATTATTATTTCAACAGCTTTTGGGCTACGGGTGTTTTTATGTTACATGGATGAATTATACAGTGGTGTATTCTGAGATTTTAGTGTACCTGTCACCCAAGTAGTGTACATTGTATCTAATGTAGTTTTTATCCCTAGCCCCCTCCCATCCTACCCCTTATGAATCTCTAAAGTCCATTATATCCCTCTGTATTCCTTTGCATACTCATAGCTTAGCTTTCACTTATAAGTGAGAATATATCGTTTTTGATTTTTCACTCCTGTGTTATTTCACTTAGAATAATGGCCTCCATCTCCATCCAAGTTGCTGCAAAAGACATTTTGATCCTTTTACGTTATTTCAATTCTTTTAATGGCCAAGTAGTATTCCATGGTGTATATACCATATTTTCTTTATCCACTCATTAATCAATGGGCATTTTGGTTGATTCTACATTTTTGCAATTGTGAATTGTGCTGCTATAAACATACATGTGCAAGTGTCTTTTTTCATATAATGATTTTGTTTCCTTTGGGTAGATACCCAGTAGTGGGATTGCTAGATTGAATCTTCTAGTCCATTTCCTCTGACCTCTGGAACTCGAATAAAACACATGTTAAATTGTTAAAAATCTAGCAATTCAATCTAGCAGTCCCACTACTGGGTATCTACCCAAAGAAAAAGAAAGTTCATGGCCGGGCGCAGTGGCTCACGTCTGTAATGCACGTCTTGGCCACTTTGGGAGGCCAAGGTGGGCGGATCACGAGGTCAGGAGTTTGAGACCATCCTGGCCAACACGGTGAAACCCTGTGTCTACTAAAAATACAAAAATTAGCCAGGCCTGGTAGTGCATGCCTGTAGTCCCAGCTACTCAGGAGGCTGAGGCAGAAGAATTGCTTGAACCCAGGAGGCGGAGGTTGCAGTGAGCTGAGATCGCACCACTGCACTCCAGCCTGGGTGACAGAGTGAGACTCTGTCTCAGAAAAAAGAAAAAAAGAAAAAAAAGAAAGTACACTGATAGCTCTTTAAGGAATCCCCATACTGTTTTCCATATAGTTTGTATTATAATAATTTACATTCCCACCAGCAGTGTATAAGCATTCCCTTTTCCCCAACATCCATGCCAAAATCTATTGTTTATAGACTTCTTAACAATGACTATTATTGCAGGACTAAAGTAGTATCTCACTGTGGTTTTAATTTTTATTCCTCTGATAACTAGCAATAATGAGCATTTTTTTCATATGTTTATTGGCCATTTGCATATCTTTTGAGAGATATCTATTCATGTCCTTAGCTCACTTTTTAATGGTATTATTTGTTTTCTTCTTCTTGCTGATTCATTTGAGTTTCTTACATATACTAGATACTGATCTTGGTAAAATGCATAGTTTGAGAATATTTTCTCCCATTCCATGGGTTATCTGTTTACTCTGCTGATTATTTTGCTATACAGAAGTTTTTTATTTTAATTAGGTCTCATTTATTTATTTTTGTTTTATGATTTTGGCAGCTGATGCCAGGGAGAGGCCATTTCCTGATGGTCTATACCTGTTATACTAAAGTGTTAATTGAATGCAGATGCCAGGAAGAAGCAATTTCCTGGGTATGTGCATTAAAAGACAAAATGGTCAAGGATGACCACATGGGGGCACACCACAGGAAAAGAAAAGAAAGTCTCAGATGGGCAAGCATACAATTCCTAAACACACTGCACGTGCTCACCTTCCAAGGAGAAGGAGGACACTGAGCATGTGGGCAGCCCACCTTAGGGAAGAATCACGGGAAAGGGTCAGCCTATAAAGTCCTAAAGTCCTAGGATCAAGGGTAAACACCGCATGTGACCTTCACGTGCCTTCTTGGGTCTCTTCCAAGCATACTTGTATTTCTTTCCTGTTCTAAAGCCTCTTAAAATAAACTTTCACTCCTGTTCTGAAACTTGCCTTGTCCTCTTTTTCTGCCTTATGCCCCTCAGTTGAATTATTTCTTCTGAGGGGGCAAGCATTGAGGTTGCTGCAGACTCATACAGATTCACCACTGTTAACTCGGATACCTTCCACCAGTAACATGCTTGGTGCTGTCTGACTTGGATATTTGCCACCAGTAACACCACATCAGTGCTGATTTTGTGACTGCCTGTCACGAGATGGTGCAGGCTGGTTTGTTTTCTTAGTAATTAGACATTTTTGTCAGCAGGCCCTTCTCCTGTGGGCTAAACCTATGTATATTAATTCAGACCTGACTATTCTCTGTGGGCCAGTCTAAAGAAGATTAGCATATCTTTCAAGATTCAAATTCTCCAATCATCTGTATAAGCAATAAAGTTGTTCTTTTTTCGCTGTTATATTTCTCAACTGATCACAGATTTGAAAGAAGCCTCCAAGAGTTGTTGAATAATTTTTAACAATTTAACATATGTTCTATTCGAGTTCCAGAAGTCAGAGAAAATGGACTAGGAGATACATTTGAAGAGATAATGACCAACAATTTTATGAAATTAATGAAAGCTACCAGGGTCAAGAATTCATATATATGCATGTGTGTACCCTATAGCACATCAAATTTTTTTCTAGAGGTATTGACAAAACAACTGTGCAAAAGTATGATAAAATTTATACACAAGAATGCTCATAGTAGCACTTTTAATAGCAAACCAACACTGAAGAAACCTAAATGACCAACAGGAAGAAAGTGAATGGTTAGATTGCCGTACATTCTTGCAATGGAACAATATACAACAACAAACAGAAAACTGTTGTGTGAAAAAAAGAGTATCAAAAAGTGGATCAAAATATTTAGATATAATTTATGAAAAATGAATCTTCCGTGTTGACAATAAGTACAGTGTTTTTCCTCTTCAGGAGAGGGTGATTGACTAAACTTTGTCATAAAGATGACTGTATAGTCATGTTTTTATGCTTTTTGTATATATGTTATAATTCAATAAAAAGTTTATTATTTTGCATACATTTACTTATTCTCTTCCTTTGTATTTATGCTAGCTTAAAATTATACATTTTATTTTGATATTAGTAAAAAAAACTTTGGCATTTATTGATAGATTTATTGTTGGTTTTCTAATTCATTTGGTTTCTACTTTATCTTCATTTATCTCTTCTGCATTCTTACTTTATTTCTAATTGCCTTTTAGTATCTGAAATGGAATTAATTTTATATATATATAAATATATATATATAGAGAGAGAGTATAAAAGAGTTTTCCTGTCCTTTAGAGATGATATTAGCAGTTTAGTCTGCTGTTTCATTAAAAATCAATATTTCAGTAAGAGGTTGTAGTAAAATGGCTCTTAAGTTTCAAGAGATTATTTTCTTCTAAATATGTCATAAGTTATTTTTCCCACTAATTTATAATTTGTAACTTTCTTATAAGTTTAATTCTGCCTTGATGAGAGAAAAATCTTCCATTACTTGTTCAAATCAAAGCAGATTCCAAGCAAGGTTTTCCTGCCATTTCCCAGATTTCTAGGATCTACAAGCTTTTATTACGCTAGAGAAAACTAAGAACATTTGAACTGGAATGTTTCATTTGGAGGTATTAGATGAAAAAAAAAAAATCAAGATATAAAATAGTCATACTTAGCTAAATAAGTTCCAGATGATATGGTTTGGATTTGTGTCCCCACCCAAATCTCATATTGAATTGTAATCCCCAGTGTTGGAGAAAAGGCCTGATGGAAGGTGACTGGATCAGGGGAGCAGACATGGCCCTTGCTGTTCTCATGATACTCAGTGAGTTCTCATGAGATCTAGTTGTTCAAAAGTGTGTAGCACTGCCCACTGCCCCCTTCTCTCTTCCTCCATCTCCAACCATGTAAGACATGCTTGCTTCCCCTTCACCTTCCATCATGATCATAAGTTTCCTGAGGCCTCCTCAGCCATGTATCCTATAGAACTCGCAGAACCATCAACCAATTAAACCTCTTTTCTTTATAAATTACCTAGTCTCAGGTAGTTCTTTATAGCCATGTGAGAACACCAGAGTCTTAATTATAAGTTTGTAATTTTTCATGGTCATGATTCAAAGAAAAAATTCAGACACTTAAAACTTTTCTGTTTATGAATTACTAGTATTTTCCCAAAGGTTTTAAGATAATTTTAATGTATAGGATTCTTAATAAAAATAATAGCCCAAAGAATTACTACAGATCAAACATATACACATTCACATGATATTTACGCCATGTAATATTAAGCATGAAATGTAGTCTTCTAAGAAGTACACAATAACTGCTGTTAATATAATAATTATAGTACAATGAAAAATAACAGCCATTTTAGTCATGCTTGTCAAATTAAAATATAATCCAATCTCACGCTTCTCAGAATACATTAATTTATAGTAAATATTCCTTTAGTGCTTAGTATACATTTTGAATTAAACTATGCTTGTTATTTTCCAAAACTGTTGACCTTTAAGAGGAAGAATCAAGATAGACTTTGAGACATAAAGCATTAATTAAATTTCAATATTTAAAAAGCTATGTTCATTATTCTAGCATCATCCCTATAAACATTTAATTTCGTCTACAATATTGTTTTCTTAAAATGTAAAGTGAGCAAGAATTTTAGAGATTATCTCCCTCAACCAACATATTTTGTAAATGAAGAAATTTTAGTCATTCTAGAGGCTATAGTTTTAAATTTTTTGTGAGCTCGATCCTTTTTACATGTACTAATTGGCCAGGCCAGCAACACATTAATTTCCTTAATAATTAAGGTGATGTTCAGATATTTTATGTTTTTCTACATTAATTTGTATACATAATATATTTCAAGAAAAATGTAAATTTTATTGAAGACCTCAAATTTGTTGGCATAAAATTGTTTAGAACTTTTATTATTTCATAGTTACTTTCTTCAGAATTATTGGTGATAACTCTCCCAATGCTGAATGGGTGATTTATGTTTATTTTCTTTGCTATGTGATCAGCAGAGCTGGATTTTCCTGATTTTGTGGATCTATCAAAATATACACTTCTGGCTTTACTAACTTTTTCTACTGTCTTATTATTTTAATTGTCATTAAATTTCAGCTCTTATTTTAATTTGATTGCTTTCTGTACTTGGGTTTATTTTGAATTTACTTTTCTAGCTTAATAAGGTTGAACCTAACATTTTTGGTTTAGATTTTTGTTTTAGTTCCTAACATAAGTATTTAGAGCTATAATTCCCACTCCTAGAACAACATTAATTATATCTTACAAATTTCACAACTGTTTTTGCCATTTAGTTAATTTTTTAAAATTCCTTTATGTTTTTACCTTCACGAGTTATTTAAAGTATCTTCTGTAATTTAGTGTTTTCCTAGATATTTTCTTATTATTTATAATTTAATTTCATTTGGGCTTGATGTAGATAATTTTATATATATTGACCTTTTTCGTAGTCTAGCAACGCAATTCCTCAATGAATGTACACTTGAAAGAAGTGGGTATTCTGTCACAGTTATATGTAGTTTTCTATGAATATTATTGGATCAAGGTGGCTGATGGTATTTGTCTTAGCAGGGTTGGCCTGCTATAACTTGGTATAGGCTGGGTGGCTTAAATAACAGAAATTTATTTCTCACTGGTTTGGAGGCTGGGAAATCTGACACATGAGTGCCAACATGGTGGGTTCTGGTAAAAGCAGACAATTCCTGTTTTGCAGATAACCATGCTATAACTGGATCTTCATGTGGTGGAGAGTAGAGAACATCTTCCCATGTTTCTTCCAGCAGGAAAAGAATCTCATTCATGAGGGCTCCACCTGTAGGACCTAATGACCTCCCAAAGGCCCCAGCTCCAAATGCCGTCACATTGGGAATTTAGGCATCAATATATAAATCTGGAGGGACGCAAAAATTCAGTCCATAGCAGCAGTGTTCACATATATTCTGTCTCCACGAATTTCGTGTAGTTTTTCTATCAATTACTGAGAGAAGGTATTAATGACTTCTACCACACATGTAGAACTATTTATTTCTCCCTTTAATTAATTTTTTGCTTCATGTATAATTCAAATCTTAGTTGTTAGTACATATACTTTTTCAATTATACCTGTATGTCTTTTTCACGTGTGTTTATGTTTTTATTGTAAAGTGTCCCTCTAGCTTTGGGTAATTATTATTATTATTATTATTATTATTATTATTATTATACTTTAAGTTCTAGGGTACATGTGCATAACGTGCAGGTTTGTTACATATGTATACTTGTGCCATGTTGGTGTGCTGCACCCATCAACTCGTCAGCACCCATCAGCTCGTCATTTACATCAGGTATAACTCCCAATGCAATCCCTCCCCCCTCCCCCCTCCCCATGATAGGCCCCGGTGTGTGATGTTCCCCTTCCCTAGTCCAAGTGATCTCATTGTTCAGTTCCCACCTATGAGTGAGAACACGCGGTGTTTGGTTTTCTGTTCTTGCGATACTTTGCTGAGAATGATGGTTTCCAGCTGCATCCATGTCCCTACAAAGGACACAAACTCATCCTTTTTGATGGCTGCATAGTATTCCATGGTGTATATGTGCCACATTTTCTTAATCCAGTCTGTCACTGATGCACATTTGGGTTGATTCCAAGTCTTTGCTATTGTGAATAGTGCCGCAATAAACATACATGTGCATGTGTTTTTATAGCAGCATGATTTATAATCCTTTGGGTATATACCCAGTAATGGGATGGCTGGGTCATATGGTACATCTAGTTCTAGATCCTTGAGGAATCGCCATACTGTTTTCCATAATGGTTGAACTAGTTTACAATCCCACCAACAGTGTAAAAGTGTTCCTATTTCTCCACATCCTCTCCAGCACCTGTTGTTTCCTGACTTTTTAATGATCGTCATTCTAACTGGTGTGAGATGGTATCTCATTGTGGTTTTGATTTGCATTTCTCTGATGGCCAGTGATGATGAGCATTTTTTCATGTGCCTGTTGGCTGTATGAATGTCTTCTTTTGAGAAATGTCTGTTCATATCCTTTGCCCACTTTTTGATGGGGTTGTTTGTTTTTTTCTTGTAAATTTGTTGGAGTTATTTGTAGGTTCTGGATATTAGCCCTTTGTCAGATGAGTAGATTGCAAAAATTTTCTCCCATTCTGTAGGTTGCCTATTCACTCTGATGGTACTTTCTTTTGCTGTGCAGAAGCTCTTTAGTTTAATTAGATCCCATTTGTCAATTTTGGTTTTGTTGCCGTTGCTTTTGGTATCCTGAGACTTTGCTGAAGTTGCTTATCAGCTTAAGGAGATTTTGGGCTGAGACAATGGAGCTTTCTAAATATAAAATCATGTCATCTGCAAACAGGGACAATTTGACTTCTTCTTTTCCTAACTGAATACCCTTGATTTCTTTCTCTTGCCTGATTGCCCTAGCCAGAACTTCCAACCCTATGTTGAATAGGAGTGGTGAGAGAGGGCATCCCTGTCTTGTGCCAGTTTTCAAAGGGAATTTTTCCAGTTTTTACCCATTCAGTATGATACTGGTTGTGCGTTTGTCATAAATAGCTCTTATGATTTTGAGGTACGTTCCATCAATACCGAATTTATTGAGCGTTTTTAGCATGAAGGGCTGTTGAATTTTGTCAAAAGCCTTTTCTGCATCTATTGAGATAATCATGTGGTTCTTGTCTTTGGTTCTGTTTATATGCTGGATTATGTTTATTGGTTTGCGAATGTTGAACCAGCCTTGCATCCCAGGGATGAAGCCCACTTGATCATGGTGGATAAGCTTTTTGATGTGCTGCTGAATCCGGTTTGCCAGTATTTTACTGAGGATTTTTGCATGGATGTTCATCAGGTATATTGGTCTAAAATTCTCTCTTTTTGTTGTGTCTCTGCCAGGCTTTGGTATCAGGATGATGTTGGCCTCATAAAATGAGTTAGGGAGGATTCCCTCTTTTTCTATTGATTGGAATAGTTTCAGAAGGAATGGTACCAGCTCCTCCTTGTACTTCTGGTAGAATTCAGCTGTGAATCCGTCTGGTCCTGGACTTTTTTTGGTTGATAGGCTATTAATTATTGCCTCAATTGCAGAGCCTGCTATTGGTCTATTCAGGGATTCAACTTCTTCCTGGTTTAGTCTTGGGAGAGTGTAAGTGTCCAGGAAATTATCCATTTCTTCTAGATTTTCTAGTTTATTTGTGTAGAGGTGTTTATAGTATTCTCTGATGGTAGTTTGTATTTCTGTGGGGTCTGTGGTGATATCCCCTTTATCATTTTTTATTGCATCTATTTGATTCTTCTCTCTTTTCTTCTTTATGAGGAAAGGATTCCCTATTTAATAAATGGTGCTGGGAAAATTGGCTAGCCATAAGTAGAAAGCTGAAACTGGATCTTTTCCTTACTCCTTATACGAAAATTAATTCAAGATGGATTAGAGACTTAAATGTTAGACCTAATACCATAAAAACCCTAGAAGAAAACCTAGGTAATACCATTCATGACATAGGCATGGCGCGGACTTCATGTCTAAAACACCAAAAGCAATGGCAGCAAAAGCCAAAATTGACAAATGGGATCTCATTAAACTAAAGAGCTTCTGCATAACAAAAGAAACTACCATTAGAGTGAACAGGCAACCTACAGAATGGGAGAAAATTTTTGCAATCTACTCATCTGACAAAGGCTAATATCCAGAACCTACAAAGAACTCCAACAAATTTACAAGAAAAAAACAAACAACCCCATCAAAAAGTGGGCAAAGGATATGAACAGACATTTCTCAAAAGAAGACATTCATACAGCCAACAGACACATGAAAAAATGCTCATCATCACTGGCCATCAGAGAAATGCAAATCAAAACCACAATGAGATACCATCTCACACCAGTTAGAATGGCGATCATTAAAAAGTCAGGAAACAACAGGTGCTGGAGAGGATGTGGAGAAATAGGAACACTTTTACACTGTTGGTGGGATTGTAAACTAGTTCAACCATTATGGAAAACAGTATGGCGATTCCTCAAGGATCTAGAACTAGAAGTACCATATGACCCAGCCATCCCATTACTGGGTATATACCCAAAGGATTATAAATCATGCTGCTATAAAAACACATGCACACGTATGTTTATTGCGGCACTATTCACAATAGCAAAGACTTGGAATCAACCCAAATGTGCATCAGTGACAGACTGGATTAAGAAAATGTGGCACATATACACCATGGAATACTATGCAGCCATCAAAAAGGATGAGTTTGTGTCCTTTGTAGGGACATGGATGCAGCTGGCAACCATCATTCTTAGCAAACTATCACAAGAACAGAAAACCAAACACCGCATGTTCTCACTCATAGGTGGGAACTGAACAATGAGATCACTTGGACTAGGGAAGGGGAACATCACACACCAGGGCCTATCATCGGGAGGGGGGAGGGGGGAGGGATTGCATTGGGAGTTATACCTGATGTAAATGACGAGTTGATGGGTGCTGATGAGTTGATGGGTGCAGCACACCAACATGGCACAAGTATACATATGTAACAAACCTGCACGTTATGCACATGTACCCTAGAACTTAAAGTATAATAATAAATAAATAAATAAATAAATAAATAAATAATTTTTTCATGAAATTTAATTTGTCTAATTTTAGCTTTAGTGCTTTGGCCACTGGTGTCATATCCAATAAAGCATTGCCAAATATTAAAAAAAATAAAAAGAAGAAATCCTGCTGGCAAGCAAATTTATACATACTTATTTTGTGCCTTGACATGCTCAAAGTGTTCACATAAAATAATATAAGGCTTCTATAGCCTTGATTATTTCTGAATACTGCAAAATCTTACACTGGTATTGCAAACACACTTTGAAAACAGCTGGGGTAATCATGTTTAGTTTCAGTCTGTGCTGTCCAATACAGTGGCCACCTGCCACATGTGGCTAGTGAGCACTTAAAATGTGGCTAGTTCAAACTGAGGTATGTTGTATGGACTGGATTTCTAAGACATGGTATGAAAAAATGAATATGAAATGTATCATTAGTAATTTTTTGTAATATTGTATGTTGAAATGATATTTTAGATATATTGGGTTAAATAAAATGTATTATGAAAACTAAAATAAATAAATAAATAAAATAAAGTGCTGGGAAGTCAATATATCTTTAATACAAAAAACAAAAACTAAAATTAAACAAATTGTAAATCAGTGACTTTTTTTGAACCAGTTATAGAACTTAGGTTTATGACAAACTGCCTGCCAGAAATCTGGAGAGACAAGCAAATCCAGAGTCAGAACTTATCTGGAGCTGAAATGACTAGAAATATAAGCTTGCAGTAACATGTAAAAAGGTAATTTTGAGGAATAGCTGGAGGCCACATGTGGACTAACATGAGAGTGAGAAACTCCTGGGAGATGTAATCTGAGGGGACCCTACATTTTCATGAGTTTTATCTTCAGTAATCTTATCAGGATCTCACAGTAAAGAGCTAAGAAGTATTTTCTCCTGGGTCTGCAAGTTGAAAAGTAACCACTGTAAACCATGCCCAGAGTGTTCTCCAAAGCAAACATCTATCCACCAAGGAAACACACTTTACTACAGTCTTATTCTACCTGAAGGTGGAACAATTTTCCCACTCCAGCTTGTTCTGCTTTTCCTGCCTCAACCAAGGGAGTAAACAGAAACTTAAGAAATTTGTGAGGATCATATGCCAGGGGACAGTTCTACCAAAAGTCTGAGATTTAATAATGAGATAATAGAATGGTTTCCCTTTCCCACATCTCTCCACTGCACAAAGAAAGCTTCAGCACAACAACAGTGGCTTGCAGCTGACTAAGCTACAAAACACACATACTCTCTCACGAGGAGTGCTTAAGGAGGCCTGAAGTCAACAAGGTAGACCAAAAAATCACAATAAAATAAAATTAAATAAAACAAAAATAACGTTTTTAAAAAAGACATTATAGAAATTAAAATCCAAAGGCATGTAAATCTATAGCAAATAGTAGAAATGGGCCAACTCTTAGACAAGTGAACATGAAACCACACAATAAAAGCGTATTACCTCTGTTTCCATTACCTACTACATCATTTGGGCTTTCAACAAAATATGAGTCATGTTAAAAGACAATAAAAAAGTATGAAAAGCTAAAACAAGCATAAGAACAAGACTCAGGTGACACAGATGTTGGAATTATTGTTGCAGAATTTCTGCTCCTTAGTATGCTAAATCCGGGTTCTTGTGTCACAACCAGAATAACTTAGGCACACAGACACATTGAAGGGTGAGGGGAGCAGAATTTATTGGAAAAAGTGGGGAAACCCACAAAACTGTTAGCAAAGCTAGAGGGGTTCCTGCTAGGGGGCTCCCATCTCACAGAATGATTCCAGGCCACCAAACAGGAACTGAAGAGACCAGGCTTCTCCTCCTGGCAAAGGCAAGAACTTCCTGTGGCTTCTCCCGGTTCTCCCACTTCCCAGGCTAGTCACAGATTCCCCAGGGACACTCCCCCTAATCTGCCTTCTGCATCTGTCATTATCAAACAGAAAATTTAACATAACTATTATTAATATGTTAAGAGATTTAATGGAAAAGAAAAAGTCATGAAAGAAAATATGGGTAATGAAAGCAGAGGTGGAAGTCCTAAGAATCAAAATAAAATAATAAAAACTCTGTAGCAGAAATGAAAAACACTTTTGATGGGATCATCATTGGACTTAACACAGCTGTGGAAACAATAAGTGAACTTAAAGATAGATAAAAGGGCTTGTAATCCCAGAAGTTCGGGAGGCTGAGGCAGACAGATCACAAGGTCAGGAGATTGAGACCATCCTGGCTAACACGGTGAAACCCTGTCTCTACTAAACATACAAAAAATTAGCTGGGCGTGGTGGCAGGCGCCTATAGTCCCAGCTACTAGGGAGGCTGAGGGAGGAGAATTGCTTGAACCCAGCAGTTGGAGCTTCCTGTGAGCCGCGATAGTGCCACTGCACTCCAGCGTGGGTAGCAGAGTGAGACTCTATCTCAAAAAACAAAAGATAGATGCAAAGAAACTTCCCAAACAGAAATGGAAAGAGAAAAAAAAAATGAACAGAAAAGAACAATATATTTGAGAACTGGGAAACAATTTTAAAAGGTGTATAATATGTACAATTAGAACTCATGAAAGAAAGAAAAGGATAATGGAATAGAAGTAAAATTTGAAGTAATATTATCTAAGGTTGTTTGAAAATTATATCTAAGACACCAAACCACAAATGAAGGAAGCTTAGAGTACAGCAACCAGGATAAACACTAAAATGTCTTCACTTAGGAATATCAAATTTAAACTTCAGAAAACCAATAATAAAGAAAATGTCTTGTCAGAACTCAGAAGTGAAAACATCTAACTCATACAGTTGAAAGGTAAAAATTACAATGGACTTGCAAACTTCAGAAAACCAATAATAAAGAGAACGTCTTGTCAGAACTCAGAAGTGAAAACATCTAACTCATACAGTTGAAAGGTAAAAATTACAGTGGACTTATCAGAAACCATATAAGCAAGAAAAAAAATACAAATAAAATATTTAAAGTGTTGAAAGGAAAACCTACCAGGCTAATATTATGTATCCAATAAAATTGTCTTTCAAAAATGAAGGAGAAACAAATACATTCTCAGATAAACAAAAAGTTATGGCATTCAATTATTATCAACAGACCCACTATGCAAAAAGTTTTAAAAAGTCTTTCATGGAGAAGAAAAATAATACAAATTGGCAACCCAGATCTACGTAAAGAAGGAGAAATATAGGAGAATGTATACATGAGGTTCAAGTTTAAAAAATATTTTTGTTATTGATGCAAAAGATGTAATAATAATAATGTATTGGGTGATGGTAGCATATGGTTAAATGGAATGAATAACAATAAATTATAACGGATTAGAGAGATGAATTAGGTGTAAGTTGTTATAACCTACCCACACTACACATGAAATTTTATGGTTTTTTATTTTACCTAAGATTAGTTTAGAATGCATATTAAAAACACTATGACAATTAATGAAACATTTTAACAACAGTCAATTTCCTAAGAGATAAAATGTAATCATATAAAATGCACAATTAAAACCACAGAAAGTCAAAATATGCAAATAACATAAGAGCTGGGCTGATCCAGGTGGTAACGAATTAGAGATGGAAATAAACTCCTCTTTACTTTAATAAAGATACCTATTATTACGTATAGAAATACTTATAGATATGTGTGCATTTATATTTACATAACATACACATACATAAATATGGGTTGGTATTCACATATACATTTCCTTACTTTGCCAACTGAGTGTCTAGATCTGTCAGCTAGAAGCAATGGAATCCAGTAACAACCAGTACAGCTAGTAGTCAGATTGTGTTTTCTAATACTACTGTCCAATAAAAGAAATCAGAGATCCATGGAGAAATGGCTGATTCTAAGACTGAGGCCGGATATATGCAGAAGCATTTTATGGTACTAGAAAGTTGTGTCAAACAATAACAGAAACAACGACAAAATCACCACTGATAAGTGTATGTCAAAGGGACACAGGATCCAATGTAAAGAATTTCCAGTGACCATACCTGTAATAATTTGGGCAACGAAATAAGTACAATGGTATTAGATGATAGCTTAGACTAACATTAGTATATTTTAGTCTATACTGATATAAGTAAATTATATCAATAAGTAAATAGTTGAAAGAAAACAAATTTCCTATGCAGGAAAATTTAATTTATACACATATGCCTTCCATAAGAAGTTGGACTACAATCTCTCACTCCTCAAATGCACATAGTGACTTTCTCTGAATATGCACAGTATGGAGAGTGGGGGATTAAGAATGACTTCAGAGTGGATAAAACCAACCAACAATCTTACCTCAGCCAAATAATTAAGGTAAATATAAACAGAGATAAGTAATGTTAATAATACTTACCACTTTACCTCCATGGTATTTTTCTTAAAACATTGTTTTTAAATCAATTTGTCTTTGCTCATTTGTGCTGCTATAACAAAATTTCAGAGATGTGGTAATTTATAAAGAACAGAAGTGTATTTCTGACAGTTTTAGAGTTGGGAAATCCATGATCAAGGTGATGGTATTTTGATGTGTTATGAGGGCCTTCAAGTTATGTCATCACATGGCAGAAAAGATGAAAAGGGCAAAAGGGATGAACTCTGTTTCCTCACATAATAGGAGAACAGAAGAGACTGATCCCACTCCTTCCAGCTCTTCCATAAGGGCTTTTATCCTATCCATGAGGGCTCCACATTTATGATTTAATCACATACTAAAGACCTCACCTCTGAACACTATCACACTGGAAATTAACTGAAAGCACATTATTTCAAAAACTTTTTTTTTAAATTTTACTTTAAGTTCTGGGATATATGTGCAGAATTTACAGGTTTGTTACATAGGTATACATGTGCCATGGTGGGTTTGCTGCACCCATCAACCTGTCATCTAGGTTTTAAGTCCTGCATACATTAGGTATTGGCCTAATGCTCTCCCTCCCCTGCCCTCCATCCCCCCTGGTGTTTGATGGTCCCCTCCCTGTGTCCATGTGTTCTCATTGTTCAACTCTCACTTATGAGTGAGAACAAGGCACATGAATTTTAAAGGACATTCAGACCATAGCATTCCACCGATCATTCCTCAATTTATGTCATTCTGGTATGATGTACATTAATTCTATCCCAATAGCCTTGAAAGTCTTAACTTGTTCTAGTATTAACTTGAAAGTCTGATGTCCAGAGTCTCATCTAAATCAGACATGGGCCAGGCATAGTGGCTCACATCTGTAATCCTAGCTTTTATGGAGACCAAGACAGGAGAATCACTTGTTCAAGGCCAGCCTTGGCAACATAGTGAAAACCATCTCTGGAAAAAACAAAAAAAATATTCGGATATGGGTGAGACTGAAGGCATGATTTATCTGAGATAAATTGCTCTTCAGATGTGAACAAGTTAAATCAAATAACATAGACACTTTCAAAATGCAATGGTGGATCAACCATAGGATAAACATTCCCATTCCAAAAGGCAGAGGTAGACAAGAAGAAAGAAGTAACAGGTAGCAAGTAAGATCAAAACTCAACAGGGCAAAGACGGCCAAATAGGAAGAGCTCTGGTCTGCAGCTCCCACTGTGATCGACACAGAAGAAGGGTGATTTCTGCATTTCCAGCTGAGGTACCTGGTTCATTTCAATGGGACTGGTTGGACAGTGGGTGCAGCCCATGGAGGGCAAGCCGAAGTAGGGTGGGGCATCGCCTCACCCAGGAAGCACAAGGAGTTGGAGGATTTTCCTTTCCTAGCCAAGGGAAGCTGTGACAGACTGTACTGGGAAAATAGGGACACTGCTACCTAAATACTGTGCTTTTCCAATGGTCTTAGCACATGGCACACCAGGAGATTATATCCCGCACGTGGCTCAGCAGGTCCCATGCCCACAGAGCCTTGCTCACTGCTAGCGCAGCAGTCCAAGATCGATCTGCGAGGCTTCAGCCTGGCTGGAGGAGGGGCTTCCACCATTGCTAAGGCTTGAGTAGGTAAACAAAGCGGCCAGGAAGCTTGAACTGGGTGGAGCCCACCACAACTCAAGGAGGCCTGCCTGCCTCTACAGACTCCACCTCTGGGGGCAGAACATAGCTGAACAGAAGGCAGCAGAAATTTCTGCAGACATAAATGTCACTGTCAGACAGTTCTGAAAAGAGCAGTGGTTCTCCCAGCATGGTGTTTGAGCTCTCACAATGGACAGACTGCCTCAAGTGGGTCCCTGACCCCCAGGTAGCCTAACTGGGAGACAGCTCCCAGTAGGGGCAGAATGACACCTCATACAGCCAGGTGCCCCTCTGAGATGAAGTTTCCAGTGGAAGGATCAGGCAGCAATATTTGCTGTTCTGCAGTATTTGCTGTTCTGCAGCCTCCACTGGTGATACTCAGGCAAACAGCGTCTGGAATGGACCTCCAGCAAACTCCAACAGACCTGCAGCTGAGGGAGCTGACTCTTAGAAGGAAAACTAACAAACAGAAAGCAATAGCATCAACATCAACAAAAAGGACATCCACACCAAAACCCCATCTGTAGGTCACCAACATCAAAGACCAAAGGTAGATAAAACCACAAAGATGGGGAGAAAACAGAGCAGAAAAGCTGAAAATTATAAAAACGAGAGCACCTCTTCCCCTCCAAAGAATTGGAGCTCCTCGCCAGTAATGCAACAAAGTTGGATGGAGAATGACTTTGACGATTTGACAAAAGTAGCCTTCAGAAGGTCAGTAATAAGAAACTTCTCTGAGCTAAAGGAGGATGTTCGAACACATTGCAAGGAAGCCAAAAACCTTGAAAAACGATTAGACAAATGTCTAACTAGAATAGATGGTGTAGAGAACACTTTAAATAACCTGATGGAGCGAGAATTACATGATCCTTGCACAAGCTTCAGTAGCCAATTTGATCAAGTGGAAGGAAGGGTATCAGTGATTGAAGATTAAATTAATGAAATGAAGATTAAATTAATGAAATGAAGCAAGAGGAGAAGTTTAGAGTAAAAAGATAAAAAGAAACGAACAAAGCCTCCAAGAAATATGGGACTATGTGAAAAGACCACACCTACATTTGATTGGTGTACCTGAAAGTGACGGGGAGAATGGAACCAAGCTGGAAAAGACTCTTCAGGAGAACTTTCCCAACCTAGCAAGGCAGGCCAACATTGAAATACAGGAAATACAGAGAACACCGCAAAGATACTCTTTGAGAAGAACAACCCCAAGACACATAATTTTCAGATCCACCAAGGTTGAAATGAAGGAAAAAATGTAAAGGGCAGTCAGAAAGAAATGTCGGGTTATGCACAAGGGTAAGTCCATCAGACTAAGAGCGGATCTCTTGGCAGAAACCTTACAAGCCAGAAGAGAGTGGGGGCCAATATTCAACATCCCTAAAGAAAAGAATTTTCAACCCAGAATTTCATATCCAGCCAAACTAAGCTTCATAAGCGAAGGATAAATAAAATCCTTTACAGACAAGCAAATGCTGAGAGATTTTGTCACCACCAGGCCTGCCCTACAAGCTGCTGAGGGAGCACTAAACATGGAAAGGAATGACAGGTACCAGCCACTGCAAAAACAGGCCAAATTGTAAAGACCATCGATGCTAGGAAGAAACTGCATCAACTAACGAGCAAAATAACCAGCTAACATCATAATGACAGGATCAAACTCACACATAACAATATTAACCTTAAATGTAAATGGGCTAAATGGCCCAATTAAAAGACACAGACTGGCAAATTGGACAAAGGGTCAACACTCATCAGTGTGCTGTATTCAGGAGACCCATCTCATGTGTAGAGACACACATAGGCTCAAAATAAAGGAATGGAGGAAGATCTACCAAGCAAATGAAAAAAGCAAAAAAAAAAAAAAAAATAAGGAGGGGTTGCAATCCTAGCCTCTGATAAAACAGATTTTAAACCAACAAAGATCAAAAGAGACAAATAAGGCCATTACATAATAGTAAAGGGATCAATTCAACAAGAAGAGCTAACTATCCTAAATATACATCCACCCAATACAGGAGCACCCAGATTCATAAAGCAAGTCCTTAGAGACTTACAAAGAGACTTAGACTCTCACACAATAATAATGGGAGATTGTAACAAACCACTGTCAATATTAGACAGATTAACAAGACAGATGGTTAACAAGGATATCCAGGAATTGAACTCAGCCCTGCAACAAGCAGACCTAATAGACATCTACAAAACTGTCCACCCCAAATCAACAGAATATACATTCTTCTCAGCATCACATCACACTTATTCCAAAATTGACCACATAGTTGGAAGTAAAGCACCCGTCAACCAACGTAAAAGAACAGAAATCACAACAAACTGTTTCTCACACCACAGTGCAATCAAATTAGAACTCAGGATTAAGAAGAAACTCACTCAAAACTGCACAACTACATGGAAACTGAACAACCTGCTCCTGAATGACTACTGGGTACATAATGAAATGAAGGCAGAAAAAAACATGCTCTTTGAAACCAATGAGAACAAAGACACAACGTAACAGAATCTCTGGGACACATTTAAAGCAGTTTGTAGAGGGAAATTTATAGCACTAAATGCCCACAAGAGAAAGCAGGGAAGATCTAAAATTGACACCTTAACATCACAATTAAAGGATCTAGAGAAGCAAGAGCAAACACATTCAAAAGCTAGTAGAAGACAAGAAATAACTAAGATCAGAGAAGAACTGAAGGAGACAGAGACATAGAAAAACCCTTCAAAAAATCAATGAATCCAGGAGCTGGTTTTTTGAAAAGATTAACAAAATAGATAGACCCCTAGCAAGACTAATAAAGAAGAACAGAGAGAAGAATCAAATAGACACAATAAAAAATGATAAAGGGGATATCACCAAAAATCCCACAGAAATACAAACTACCATCGGAGAATACTATAAGCACCTCTATGCAAATAAACTAGAAAATTTAGAAGAAATTGATGAATTCCTGGACATATATACCCTCCCAAGACTAAACCAGGAAGAAGTTGAATCCCTGAATAGACCAATAGCAGGCTCTGAAATTGAGGCAAGAACTAATAGCCTACCAACCAAAAAAAAGTCCAGGACCAGACAGATTCACAGCCAAATTCTACCGGAGGTACAAGGAGCAGCTGGTACCATTCCTTTTGAAACAATTCCCATCAATAGAAAAAGAAGGAATCCTCCCTAATTCATTTTATGAGGCCAGCATCATCCTAATACCAAAGCCTGACAGAGACACAACAAAAACAGAGAATTTTAGACCAATATCCCTGATGAACATCGATGCAGAAATCCTCAACAAAATACTGGCAAACTGAATCCAGCAGCACATCAAAAAGCTTATCCACCATGATCAAGTTGGTTTCATCCCTGGGATGCAAGGGTGGTTCAAAATATGCAAATCAATAAACGTAATCCATCACATAAACAAAACGAAAGACAAAAACCACATAATTATCTCAATAGATGTAGAAAAGGCCTTCAACAAAATTCAACAGTCCTTAATGCTAAAAACTCTCAATAAACTAGGTATTGATGGAATGTATGTCATAACAGTAGCTATTTATGACAAACCCACAGCGAATATCATACTGAATGGGCAAAAACCGGAAAAATTCCCTTTGAAAATGGGCACAAGACAGGGATGCCCTCTCTCACCACTCCTATTCAACAAAGTGTTGGAAGTTCTGGCCAGGGCAATGAGGCAAGAGAAAGAAACAAAGCATATTTAATTAGGAAAAGAGGAAGTCAAAGTGTCTCTGTTTGCAGATGACATGTTTGTATATGTCTCAGCCCAAAATCTCGTAAAGCTGATAAGCAACTTCCGCAAAGTCTCAGGACACAAAATCAATGTGCAAAAATCACAAGCATTCTTATACACCAATAACAGACAAATAGAGAGCCAAATAATGACTGAACTCCCATTCACAATTGCTACAAAGAGAATAAAATACCTAGGAATCCAACTTACAAGGGATGTGAAGGACCTCTTCAAGGAGAACTACAAACCACTGCTCAGTGAAATAAAAGAAGACACAAACAAATGGAAGAACATTCCATGCTCATGGATAGGAAGAATCAATATCATGAAAAAGACCATACTGCCCAAGGTAATTTATAGATTCAATGTCATCCCCATCAAGCTACCAATGACTTTCTTCACAGAATTGGAAAAAACTACTTTAAATTTCCTATGGACCCAAAAAAGAGCACACATTGCAAAGACAATCCTAAGCAAAAAGAACAAAGCTGGAGGCATCATGCTACCTGACTTCAAACTATACTACAAGGCTACTGTAACCAAAACAGCATGGCACTGGTACCAAAACAGAGATATAGACCAATGGAACAGAACAGAGCCCTCAGAAATAACACCACACATCTACAACCATCTGATCTTTGACAAACCTGACAAAAACAAGAAATAGGGAAAGGGTTCCCTATTTAATAAGTGGTGCTGGGAAAACTGGCTAGCCATATGTAGAAAGATGAAACTGGATCCCTTCCTTACACCTTTTACAAAAAATTAATTCAACATGGATTAAAGACTTAAATGTTAGACCGAAAACCATAAAAACCCTAGAAGAAAACCTAGGCAATACCATTCAGGACATAGGCATGGGCAAGGACTTCATGACTAAAACACCAACAGCAGTGGCAACAAAAGCCAAAATTGACAAATGGGATCTAATTAAACTAAAGAGCTCCCGCACAGCAAAAAAAAAAAAAAATTACCATCAGAGTGAATAGGCAACCTATTCACTTTTCATGGGAGAAAATTTTTGCAATCTACTCACCTGACAAAGGGCTAATATCCAGAATCTACAAAGAACTTAAACAAATTTACAAGAAAAAATCAAACAACCCCATCAAAAAGTGGGCAAAGGATAGGAACAGACACTTCTCAAAAGAAGACATTTATGCAGCCAGCAGACACATGAAAAAATGCTCATGATCGCTGGCCATCAGAGAAATGCAAATCAAAACCACAATGAGATACCATCTCACACCAGTTAGAATGGTGATCATTAAAAAGTCAGGAAACAACAGGTGCTGGAGAGGATGTGGAGAAATAGGAACACTTTTACACTGTTGGTGGGACTGTAAACTAGTTCAACCATTGTGGAAGATACTATGGCAATTCCTCAAGGATCTAGAACTAGAAATACCATTTGACCCAGTGATCCCATTACTGGGTATGTACTCAAAGGATTATAAATACCTATCTAACAAGCCTACATGTAGTGCACATGTACCCTAGAACTTAAAGTATAATTTTAAAAATTAAAAAAAACAAAAACAAAAACAAAACTTCAACAGGGCAAGAAACATTAAGCCTTAAGGTTTCCGAATAATCTTCTTTGACTCCATATTCTGCCTTCTAGACACACTGGAGTGGGTGTTGGACCCCTAAGTCCCTCAGCAGTCCTGCCTCCCTGGCTTCAGTGGGTACAGTCCAAGCAACAGCATTCACGGGTTAAAGTCCAGTGCCTGCAGCTCTGCTAGGCTGGTGTTGTATGCTGGTGGCTCTATAGGTCTGGGGTCTTAGCGATGGCCCTGCCCCTATGGCTCCATTAAGCATTGTGTTAGAGGGGCCTCTGTGCAGTGACTCTGATCCCACAGCTCTGCTGGGCATTGCCTTAGGGATCTAGAAAATATCACTGCCCCATGCAGCAGGTGTCCCTGTAGCACTGTCTCTGCCTCAGCCCCAATACTCACAAAGAAATTCCTTGAAATCTAGTTAGAGGAAGCTAGGTCTCACAGCTCTTGTATGCTGCATGCCTGCAGAGTTAATGCCATGTGGATGTTGCTGGAGCTTGCCATATGTGCCCATTGTGGGGTGGCCTGAGCTCCAGCTGAGTCCTCTTGAGCCATAGCTGGAGTGGCCAAGGAACACTGCATCAGAGTGCAGGGAGCAGAGATGTAAAGTGGTACTGGGTAGTAAGCTCTGAAGTCCCAGGGATGCACTGGCTGCTGGTACTCTGGGATGCTTCCTGGAAACCATTCTGCTTAAGACCCTGGATATCTGAGGCTGTGATGGACATAGAAGGGTAGATCTCCAAAATGTGTTTCAGTCATTCTCCCATTGTCTTGATGAATAGCTTCTGGCTTCCTTCTACACATCATAATTTCCTTATCACATGCTTGCTTGACCCCACTCTTGGTTTTCTGTCCTAAACACACTTTTTATTCTTTATATGACCAGGTTGATAATTTTTCAAAATCTTTTTATTCTTCTTTCCTTTTCATTGTAAGTTTCATCTCTATATTATTTCTCTCTTCTCATATTTTTTTAAGCAGTAAAGAGAAACCACGCGGCAACCGAACATTTTGCTTAGAGATTTGTTAACAACATATATTCTAGTTCATTGCTCTTAAATTCTGCCTTTACAAATCCTTTGGGCATGGACACAATTTAGCCAAGTTCTTTGCAACTTCGTAGCAAGAATGGCCTCCTCTCCAGTTTCCAGTAAGATATTCCTCACTTCCACATAGGACTTCACTGGAATGACCTCTACTCTCTATATTTCTACTAACATTTTGTCCATGATCACTTCAACAATCTCTAAGACTGAGGTTTCTCTACAGTTCTCATCTTCCTTGGACCCCTCATCAGAATCACCTTTACTGATCTGTTCAGGGTAATACATGTTTTCCCAGCATTCACTTCAAAACTATTCCAGCCTCTACCCATTATGTAGTACTAACGATGCTTCTACATTTTCAGGGATGTTGTAGCAACATTCCCACTCCTTGGTATCAATATCTGTCTTAGTCCATTTACACCACTACAACAAAATACCTGATCCTACATAATTTATAAAAAAACAGAAATTTATTTTTTATGATTCTGGAGGACAGAATAAATCCCAGATTAAGGCAATGACATTGGTTTCTAGTGAGGATCTTCTTATTGCATACCACAAAGTGGAAAGAGTAAAAAGGTAAAAAAAGAGGCAAACTCTTTGTATCCACATAGCAGAAGTGCAGAAGGAAGTGAACCTACTCCTTCACATTATTTTTAAGGGCTCTCATCCCATCCATGAAGGCAATGCCCTCATGACTTAATCATCTCCTAAAGACCCCACCTCTTAATACTGTCACATTGGCAATTAAGTTTCAACACATAAATTTTTGAGAGAAATGGAAACCATAGCCGTATCATGAGAAAGACATCAAACAAATTATAAATGAGAGATATTCTACAAAACACCTGACCAGTACTTCTCAAAAGTACTCAAAATAGTCAAGATCATCAAGAATGAGGAAAGTTTCAGAAATTTTCACAGCAAAGAGATCCCAAAGAGACATGATGATTAAATGTAAAGTGATACTCTTAGTTGGTATCTTGGAAGCTACTCGGGAGGCTGAGGCAGGAGAATCACTTGAACCTGGGAGGTGGAGGGGTGGAGGTTGCAGTGAGCTGAGATCGCACCACTCCACTTCAGCCTGGGCAATGGATTGAGACTGTAGCTCCAAAAAAAGAGAGAGAGAGAAAGAGAGAGAAAGAGAGAGAGAGATAGAGAAAGAAAGAGAAAGAAAAGAAAAAGAAAGAGAGAGAAAGAAAGAAGAGAGAGAAAGAAGGGAAGAAAGAAAGAAAAAGAAAGAAAGGAAAGAAAGAAAGAAAGAAAGAAAGAAAGAAAGAAAGAAAGAAAAAGAAAGAAATTTATTTTGGTTAATTAATTATAACAAATATGTGATACCAATATAAGATGTTAATAAGTTAATAACAGAAATGGTGTGGGGTATATAAGAACTCACCACTATTTTTGTAAATTGTATGTTTGTCTGAAATTATTCTGATATTAAAAATGTTGAAAACATCTCACTCTAGCCTTTTTGTATTTACTGCTAGCATGGTATAAAGACTTTTACTTTTTCCTTGTGTCTCTATATTTAAAGGTATCTCTAGAAGGAGGCATAGTAGAATCTTTCTTTTGTAACCACTCATCAATCTCTGTTTTATTGGAGTGCGTAGATCTAGGATGTACAATATACTAGCTTATTAACTAAATGTGGCTATTTAAATTTAAGGTAATATAGTTAAACAAAATTAAAAAGTAATCCCTCAGTCTCACTGGAAATAAGATATATTTCAAGTACTCATTAGCTATTTAGACTTTAACAACTTTAATAGATATAATTATAAAATTTTCAACAGTCATATTTGTATTTTTAAGAACTTAAAGCAAAAGGTAAAGTTTTATATTTATTCAGTTATCATTTGTTTTACATTTTTAAAAATTCATGTCATTCATGAAGATCTTTATCTTTTAATTTTCCTTCAGCGTAAAAATATTTTAGCATTTTCTTTAAATTCATATGCAAGTGATAAATTATTTTAGATTTCCTTCACCTGAAAATTTATTTTCATCATGATGCCTAGAGAATATTTTTTAACCAGCTTTTTACCAGAGCTTGCAAAGATATTCATTATCATACTTATCATTCTACATTTCATTTTATCATGTCTACCTTTCTAAGTGTGAGTTCTTTGAAAGAATTAACAATACCTCATTTATCACAGAGTGACCTACTATATGTTATCTCTAATAGCGATTGTTCAATGAATTCTGTTAAGTGAACCAATATGAATATTAAGGCTGATGCCAGCACCACATGCATCAAAGAGGATAACATGCACCCACATAAGCCACAATGTCATTTAACAAAATGAGTATTTATTTTTCATTCATCCTATAATTTATTATGTGAATATGCCAAAGGACAAATAAGGTTGGGAGGCAAAAACAAGGTTCTGTAGCAATCAGAGAAGCAGGGATTTTCCATGTAGTGGCTGCATTATTAGGTTTTAGATTTTCCACCAGATTATCTGCATCTAATTGGCCAATAAGAATAGATAGAGAGTGCAGAGTATAACCCCAAAGATTTTAGAAGCCAGGACTGTGAGTGGTATACAACACTTGTGTCCACGTATTAGTCTGTTCTCACACTGCTATAAAGAACTACCTGAGTGAGGTGGCTCACACCTGTAATCCCAGCACTTTGGAAGGTCAAGGCAGGTGGATCACCTGAGATCAGGAGTTTGACTACAGCCTGAACAACATGGTGAAACCACATCTCTACTAAATACAAAAAATTAGCCAGGCATGGTGGCACATACTTATAATCCCAACTACTCAGAAGGCTGAGGCAGGAGAATCGTTTGAACCCAGGAGGTGGAGGCTGCAGTGAGCTGAGATTGAGCCATTGCACTCTAGTCTGGGGCACAAGACTGAAACTCTTTCTCAGTACAACAACAACAACACAAAACTACCTGAGACTAGGTAATTTATATTTAAAAAGAGGTTTAATTGACTCACGGTTCTGTAGTCTGTACAAGAAGCATGGCTGGCAAGGCCTCAGGAAACTTACAAATGTAGTGGAAGGGGAAAGGGATGCAGTCATGTCTTACATGGCAGTAGATGGAGGAAAAGAGAGAGAAGAGGAAATGCTGCACACTTTTAAATAATCAGGTCTTGTGATAACTCACTCCCTATATGAACAGCAAGGGACATATCTGCCACCATGATCCAGTCGCCTTACACCAGGCCCCTCCTCCAAGACTGGGGATTACAATTCAACATTAGATTTGGGTGGAGACACAAATCCAAACCGTATCACTTAGTTTCATAGAAATGTCTTTGTTCATGTCTTTCTATTCTATCTCTTTTCAAAATGAAATTGAGGGACTTCTGCCTTAACCATAATTGTCCAGGAATTGCTCTCCCATTATAAACAACCAGAAAACTACAATCTACTGTTTTAATATATTGGACATCACAATACGCAACATAGGGATGTAGTCACTGAGGGAAAATAAACAAACAGTAAAAACTATGATTATCCAAGCTCATTGTCTGGACGCCATTTGCAAGCCACAAGGCAAGAAGGAAAGCCATAAAGAGTCTAAAAGTCTCACTGAGTCTCCTTAGGAACCTACTGTTTCCTAAGGAGCCCAAGAAGCTACATTTTTATGACAGTACTGCAGAAGAGAGAACTGCACAGAGAGAGCTCTAAAGATCTTCATGGAGGGTGAGGGAGTGATATTTCCTTCAAGGCTTTGTTTACGTACTGATCTGCTCATGTGTAAGAAAAAACTACATCGTATTGGGAGAGAACTACCAGAAAGCAATAGACTAAATAATTCTAGTCACTACAGGCAACCTACAGAATGGGAGAAAATTTTTGCAATCTACTCATCTGACAAACGGCTAATATCCAGAACCTCCAAAGAACTCAAACAAATTTACAAGAAAAAAACAAACAGCCCCATCAAAAAGTGGGCAAAGGATATGAACAGACATTTCTCAAAAGAAGACATTCATACAGCCAACAGACACATGAAAAAATGCTCATCATCACTGGCCATCAGAGAAATGCAAATCAAAACCACAATGAGATACCATCTCACACCAGTTAGAAGGGCAATCATTAAAAAGTCAGGAAACAACAGGTGCTGGAGAGGATGTGGAGAAATAGGAACACTTTTACACTGTTGGTGGGATTGTAAACTAGTTCAACCATTATGGAAAACAGTATGGCGATTCCTCAAGGATCTAGAACTAGATGTACCATATGACCCAGCCATCCCATTACTGGGTATATACCCAAAGGATTATAAATCATGCTGCTATAAACACACATGCACAAGTATGTTTATTGCAGCACTATTCACAATAGCAAAGACTTGGAATCAACCCAAATGTGCATCAGTGACAGACTGGATTAAGAAAATGTGGCACATATACACCATGGAATACTATGCAGCCATCAAAAAGGATGAGTTTGTGTCCTTTGTAGGGACATGGATGCAGCTGGCAACCATCATTCTTAGCAAACTATCACAAGAACAGAAAACCAAACACCGCATGTTCTCACTCATAGGTGGGAACTGAACAATGACATCACTTGGACTCGGGAAGGGGAGCATCACACACTGGGGCCTATCATGGGGAGGGGGGAGGGGGGAGGGATTGCATTGGGAGTTATACCTGATTTAAATGACGAGTTGATGGGTGCTGACGAGTTGATGGGTGCAGCACAGTAACATGGCATAAGTATACATATGTAACAAACCTGCACATTATGCACATGTACCCTAGAACTTAAAGTATAATAATAATAATAAAGAATAATAATAATTCTAGTCACTGATGCATAGCTGGAAGTATTTTATATTCACATCTAGCCAGACTGAAGAGACTTCATCATACATAGACAATGAGCACATTCCTCAGAAAGGTCACACCATAGTATGGAGCTAAATTAAATATGTAATAAATGCTGCTCTAGATCTACCCTAAGCAAGCAAGTCTCAATTTTAGCCAACTAATTGCAATTAACCTAAGTGTGAGCCAGAACAAGTCCAACACTCTTTAAACAACTTCATTAAGACTCAGATCCCACTGATGAAAACATCAAAATATCCAATATTCAATCTGAGTTTTTGAAAACAGCGTAGCTCAGTGCAGGTTAGAGATTCATTAAATGTGGTAAATTGTCATTTACTTTTTTTTCAGAAAATGTTGAAAACATGATTTAACATAAAATTTAACAAATTGCAATGCATATACTTTTTAGGTAAATGCTTATAAGAATAAAATTTTACAAAACAAATTTAGGAGATATAAGAAAAAAATAAAATTATGGTAAACTGAAAGAAGACAAGAAAGAAGGATAAAAATTATAAACAAATGAACAAAAATGGAAAGCAAAAAAGATTGTGATTTAAACTGAATTAATGTTAGTGAATTCATTAAATTTCTACAGTGTAAGATTTCCAAGTAATATGCAAAGGTTATCAGAACAGTTAAATAAAGCAAAATTTTCTGCTATACACAGGGGGCAACTTTTTAATATGAGAATAGTAAATGTTTAAAAGATAGAAAAATATATCCCATAGAAATGGCAAACAACAAAAAGCTAACATAGCTATATTAATACCAGCCTCTCTCTCTATATATTTTTTATATATATATGTATAGAACAGAGAAAAAAAGAATCTTAATGATAAGAGCATGTGATAAACAAAAAAAAATCTCTATCACAATCTTGCGCCAAAATTCTATAGAAGTACAAGTGACACAAAAATGGAGAAGGGAAGTGCTGGGAAGGAAAGGGCGTGGTTCCTTTAAATGATACAGAAGTGGGGAAGGGCATGATCCCTGGCTAGGGCTCCACCCCCAGACCTGCGCCCATGAACCTAGGTGAGTACAGGCATTTTTGTTTTTCTGCCCAAATGTTGCATTTCCCAAGACCACCCTGGCCTGCTATGCCCCCATCCTGTGCCTATAAAACCCCCTAGACCTTAACAGGCAGACACACAGGCGGCTGGATTTGGAGAGGAGCACATCAGCAGAGGTACACACCGGCAGCTGGATGTCGATAGGAGCACATCATCAGGCACTGGCATGTTGGCAGGCCACCAACTGGCAGAACAACATGGAGTTTGGCTGAGACAGTCAGAGGAGAGCCTGGGCCACTGAGCAGCCCAACTCCAGGGGAAAACTATCTCCATTCTGCCTCCGCCATCGGCTGAGAGCTACTTCCACTCAATAAAACCTTGCACTGGTTCTCCCAGCCCATGTGAGATCTGATTCTTTCAGTATAGCAAGGCAAGAATCCCACCATACAGAAAGCCCTCTGTCCTTGCAATAAGACAGGGGTCTAATTGAGCTGACTAACACAAGTCACCTGTGGATGGTTAAACTAAAACGGCACCCTGTAACACACGCCCACTTGGGCTTCAGTTTTAAACATTCACCCCTAGACACTGCCGTGGGCTTGGAACCCCATGGCCTGCTGGTCTGTATGCTCCCCTAGAGGTCTGAGCAGTGGGGCACTGAAGAAGTGAGTCACACCCTCATTGCACGCCCTGCTAGGGGGACACAGGAGTTTCTCCCATTCAACTGGGGGCTCACGTGGGATCTTGGAGGTTGAATGTGAGCCAATGCGAAACTGTTGGGTCTGCCTATCTTCCAAAACCCTGCCACCTCGCTCTCTTTCCGGCAAGTAAGAGGCTCTGTTTTCCTTTCATCTTTTTTCTCTCTCTCTCATGGTTTGAAATGGCTCTTAACTTTTCCTTTATAATGTTATGAGTTTTGCTATAGGCTGCAGC
The DNA here is from genome assembly GCF_049350105.2 of Macaca mulatta. Classification (NCBI taxonomy): domain Eukaryota; kingdom Metazoa; phylum Chordata; class Mammalia; order Primates; family Cercopithecidae; genus Macaca; species Macaca mulatta. The sequence goes on along the minus strand of NC_133419.1, from coordinate 99,327,221 downwards.
AATGTTACTAAGTAAAATAAGCATTTGGCTCAGCTGCCAAAGTTGCAAATTAGACCAACTGTTCCCGGAGGTGTCACGTATGCCTCCTCCTGGACAGCCACCGGCACACACAGCTCAGGGCACCTCTCCTTATTCTTTCCCCTCCCAGATCAGGTGCCTAGGTGTGCCCACAGCAGGCAAAAGGCTGAGCCCAACAGCCACGAGAGGGACAGGAGAAAACCTGCGGCAGCTGGGACCCTACAGGCTGCTTCTTGCTGGTCACACCAACAGAACCTTTCCTCCTCTGGTCAAGGAATTCAACCTGGTCTCAACCAGGGGAAGGATGGGAAAGTTATAAGGACTAGAGGGGCCCATTTGCACTAAGCAAGGGGTTCTTCCCACAGAATCTCTCCCCTTTTGCCCCATAAACTGATTTTCTCTTTTTTTTTCCTTTTCTAAGTGAGAAGGCACCCCCTCAGCTCTGTTTCTGATAGAAAAGTTAACGAAGGAGAGACTCCTGCTGGCTGATAACTGCAAATTCAGCAGGGCTTATTTGGGACACTAAATGGATAACAAAAAGCCTCTGTAATACCTTTTCAGTCTCAAACTCGATTCCAGTCTTCAGGCTGAGACCCTAGAAAAAAGGACCAGTTCTGAAGGATCCAAACCCAGGCAACAGGCACAGTGTAAACGGGAAGGACCAATTCCTGCTGACTGAACCTCACCCAATGGAAAAAGGCCATGCTTCATGGCATAAACAGGCCCAGGGTACTCAAAATTTGCTAACAGCAAGGAGAAAGGGAGGCATAGGTGAGGGTAGTTAATTCCTATTCTCCAGGTTTTCCTGGTTTCATGGTTACATACCACATTGGTACCTATAGCCAACACTTGTCAAGGTTGCCGGGGCTCGGCAATCCAGATCTTTCCTAACAATGTAGGATTGATCCAGCCCTCCTGTTTGCCATCTCAGGGAAGGCTGCAAGGGGCAAGCCCAGGGAATTAAAAATAGGAATCCCAGAAGTACTCCCAGCAGGGGAGCCAGCTCCCTCAAGCCCTACTCCTCCAGGTCTACCACAACCTCCCTATACAGCTTCAGCCTCTCACTTGCCTGCTCCTAGAAATCCTCGCTCCAAACAAGTCCCAGTTTCACTCTTGCCCCTCCATCAGATGCCCATTGAATTTGGGCCCAGTAAGGTTCAGGTCCCCTTCTCCGTACAGGACTTAAAGCAAATTTAGGGGGATCTTGGCAAGTTTTCAGATGACCCTGATAGATATATAGAGGTTTTCCAGAATTTCACCCAAATATTTGAACTCTCCTGGAGACACACTATGTTACTTTTGAATCAGACCCTGACAGACACTAAGAATCAGTTCACTCTGCAAGCAGCAGAGAGATTTGGGGATGAACTTTGTATCACATATAGCGTGAGGAAAGGGGTGAATATTATCCAACTAGAAGAGAAGCAGTACCAGGAAATGACTCCAAATTGGATCCCAGTGATGAGATAGAAACCTGGAAGAGGAGACACTTTCAGGTGTGCATAATGGAGGGTTTATGTAGGACTAAAACCAAGTCTATCAATTATACTAAGCTGTCGATGACTGACCAGGTATTTGATGAAAATCCCACTGCCCTTGTAAAAAGACTAAGAGAGGCCTTGGTAAAATACAACTCTCTATCTCCTGATTCAGTCAAGGAACAGCTAATCCTAAAGTTTATTACTCAGGCTGCTCCTGATATCAGGAGGAAGTTGCAGAAATGGGCCCTGGGACCAGATAGTACATGAGAGGACCCTCCTGAGAGTGGTACTTTGGTCTTTTATAATAAAGACAGGGAGGCCCAGGAAAGAAAGAGGAGATACAGGAAAGAAGCAAAAGCTTTAATGGTCACCATGCAAGCCCACAAAACCCAGAGTTCCCGAGGTACACCTGTTAACTGCTAAAATATGGCAAGAAGTGTTATCTCTCTTCTAAAGTTTATCCACTCCCATACAAGGTTTAATTTCTTTCACCAGGGTGAAACAGCTTGGGGTAGAATGTTGTTATTAGTATATTTCACTTTTTTTCTCTGTAATCGTTGCCACTACGTTCTTGCTTTGTATAATACACATGTTTAACCCATGCATACTTAACCTTGTAAAACTTGTTTTTTTGTTTGTTTGTTTGTTTGTTTTTTCTCTCACGCCTAGAAGCCATTGGGTCCTCTTTGCATGGAATCCTTAGATAGACCTCTAGAAGGAATCTGACCACTGTTTTCCACAAAACAATACCCCCTGTCAGCAGGAAGCAGCTAAGACCAGTCGTCATTTATATTTTAAAGACAGTTACATGTTCTTCTTCAGAGGGGGAAAATGATATGGAAGGGAGGAAGGGAAGTGCTGGGAAGGGAAGGGCATGGTCCCTTTAAATGATGCGGAAGGGGAGAAGGGCATGGTCCCTGGCTAGGGCTCTCCCCACTCTGCCTGTCTCGGGGCCTGTAACCATGGACCTAGGTGAGGACAGGAATTTTTGTTTACCACCCAAGTGTTGCATTTCCCAAGACCACCCTGGCCTGCCACACCCCCATCCTGTGCCTTTAAAAACCCCAAGACCCTAGCAGGCAGACACACAGGCATCCGGACGCCAAGAGGACCACATCAGCAGAGGAACCTACCCGAAGCTGGACTTTGAGGGGAATGCATCAATAGGCACCAGCATGCGGCAGGCCACTGACCGGCAGAAAGATACAGAGTTCGACCAGGGAAGTTGGAAGGGAACCCAGGCTGCCAAGCAGCCCAACTCCAGGGGAAAACCATCTTCCTTCTGGCTCCCCCATCTACTGAGAGCTGCTTCCATTCAATAAAACCTTGCACTCATTTTCCAAGCCCATATGTGATCCAATTCTTTCGGTACACCAAGGCAAGAACCCAGGGATACAGAAAGCCCTCTGTCCTTTAGGCAGGGGTCTAATTGAGCTGATTAACACAAGACACATGCCCACCGGAGTTTCAGCTGTAAACATTCACCCCAAGACACTGCCTTGGGGTCAGAGACCCATAGCCTGCCCATCTGTATGCTCCCTTAGAGGTCTGAGCGTCAGGGCACTGAAGAAGCGAGTCACCCCCATCGCACACCCTGCTAGGGGAAAAAGGGAACTGTTCCTATTTCACAGGGTAACCCTAGCAATACAAATCAAGATATATATAGAAAAATTCAACAGATTGAGCATTTGAAAGAGAAATCATCTACATTCATGGTTGTATATTTTTAACTTACATCTTTGAGTAGATGATAGAACAAAAGAAAGTAATTCATTAAGAATAAAGTAGATTTAGAAAACAAAATTAACAAATTTGACCTAATTGACTTTTTAATACATGTATCTATGTGTTTCTATAAAATGATATAATGTCCCACTAAACAAGTCAAGATTTTATATTTTTTTCAAGTGAACAGAGAATTATCAAAAGTGACTACAAATCTGCTCATAAAATGTGTCTTAAAAATGTAAAATAATTGAAATTTCACAGACTAGTATCTCTGAGTACAATAGAATTAAACTAGAAAATAACAACAAAATAAAACTCTCATATCATCCCAAATTTGCTAATTAGGTTACACATTCCTAAATAATTCACATGTCAAAGAAGAACTCTTGGGGAAAATAGTTGAAACAAAATAATACTGAAAATATATCAAAACTTTGTGAGGTGGAAATTGAGTTTGGGAATGGCAGTGTAAATAAAATAAAGTCATTCTCCTTTGCTGATTACAACTAAAACCTCTAGGGAAGAAAGGAAAGGAAAGGCTGGGCTTGATGGCTCACACCTGTAATGTAGCACTTTGGGAGGCCGGGAGGTGGAGGATGCAGTGAGCAGAGATCGCGCCACTGCATTCCAGCCTGAGTGACAGAGCAAGAGACTCCGGAAAGAAAGAGATACAGAGAGAGATAGAGAAAGAGAGGGAGAGAAAAAGAGAGAGAAAGAAAAGGGAGGGAGGGATGGAGGGAGGGAGGGAGAAAGGAAGGAAGGAAGGAAGGAAGGAAGGAAGGAAGGAAGGAAGGAAGGAAGGAAGGAAGGAAGGAAAAATGGAAGATTGTGGACATCAACACTTGAGTTGGCAACAGAAAAATATCAGAAATATTGGATATCTGGGAAAAGTTTTTCAGAGAAATATATCAAGAAAAATATTGAAAATAATAAGTATAAGTAGAAAAGATTCAAGATCAAATAGTCACAGTTGCTTAAAGCAAAAACTTAAATCACTATTTAAAACAAAAATCATAACACAGGCATGTAGGGTTTAGATGTACACAAATACAATTCATCTGACAGTGATAAAATGAAAGATGATGAAGAAAGACTTAAATGGAAGTTTTCTACATTTTATGACAAGTGATGCAATATTAATATTTAGAAGACTGTGAAAATATTAGGTATGATATTGTATTTCTTAGAGACAGCATTAAAACCATATACAAAAAGTAGAAGTAAAATGATGAGACACTAGAATGGCTAAACTCCAGAATACTGACAATTACAATTGCTGATGAGCATGTGGAGCAGCAGAAACTCTCATTTATTGCTGGCTGGAATGCAAAATTAAAAAAAAAAAAAAAAAAAAAGTTTGGCAGTTTCATACAGAACAAAACACACTCTAACCATATGATCCAGTATTCATGTTCCTTGATATTTACTCAAAGGAGTTGAGTTCATATGTCCATATAAAACCAATACACAGATACTAATAGCCTCTTTTTCATAATTGCTAATACCTGCAACCAAGATGTCCTTCCATAGGTGAATGAATAAATAAAATGTGCTACATCTAGACAACAAAATATTATTCAGTGCTACAAAAATGTGCTATTATGACAAGGAAAGACAGGGTAGAAACTTAAATGCATATTACTAAGTAAAAGAGGACAATTTAGAAACCCTATATACTGTTCCAACTCTACAACATTCTGGAAAAGACAAGAACAACATATTGCCTTCTGCTTTGAGTCCTGAGTGCATACTATTGTTTCTCTCTGAGACACTCTCTCTTACTCTTCACTTAGCTAATTCCTACATTTGTTTCTCATCAAAATTTAAATATTGTCACTCAGAGGAATCTCCCCTAATCCCCAGTGAAAATTAAGCAATGTTTTTATCCTTATCACAATTTTTGTTATACATGCATTTGTGTATTTATATATGTCCAAGAATACATCGTCAAACAGCTATACTTTTAAGTGCCTGTAAATTACAATCTTAATTCATTATTTTTACATAAGCATAATATTTCCTTTAGTACCTAATAAATTGCACCAACAAAATTTAGCACTTTAACTCTTAAATTCTAATTTGTAAAAAGCTGTGGCCCACCGTACTTGTGCCAAAAATATGCTCTTTAAGGTAAAATTTTATCCTTGTTATTTAGTCTTAATTATTTCACTGTGAACCCTTTAACATATCAGTAAAACAATTGTATGGAACTACAGAAATCTTCCAAGTTTATTTACACATAAAATTATTCGACTGCTATTTTGGAAGCTTTTAATTTATTCGTTTGAAAAGGAAATGAAAGATGAGGGGAGATATCTGAAATAGTTTCTGGGGGTATTAGAAAAACTGACACATAATTTATTCATATTGTTATCTCTTATATACTCATTTATTTTTTTCCCAATTTTTTCTTTTTTAGTCAATTGATTATCCCAAAATTTTAGATAAAATAGTGCTAAATGTAAAAGAATATCCACAATATAAATTTTTCAACACTTTTGTTTCCTAACCACTCATCTACACCAACATATGTGCATGGATGCATGCCATGATTAATTTTATGTGTCATCCTGACTGGGCTAATGGATGCCCAGATAGCTGGTAAAACATTATTTTGGGGTGTGTCAATGAGGATGTTATCGGACAAGGTTAGCACTTGAGTGGATTGAGTGAAGAAAGTCACTCAAAGTGTGCATCTTCCAATTCCTTGAGGGCCTGAATAGAACAAAGGGTGGAGAAAGGGCAAATTTGCTTCCTGTTTGTGCTTGAGAAATCCATCTTCTTTTGCCCATCCTTGCACATTGCTGCTCCTGGTTCTCATACGTTCAGACTGACTGAATCATGCTACTGGCTTTCCTCTGTCTTCAGATTACATATCTATCTATATCTATATCTATCCCTAAATCTACATATCTATATCTGTATCTATATATATATATGTCATCTATCTATCATCTATCATCTGTCTATATATAGGCTCTGTTTCTCTGGAAAATGTTGGCTAATTCAGTACATATATTACATATACCCTTCAATATACATATGCAAGCACACATATATATGCATGCACAGACTCACACGCACACACACACAGAGCCAAGCTTTTCACTCACAACATTAAAAAACGTTTTGAATAAAAAATTCTTAAGAAATTCAATTTAAGTATTTGCCAGAGGAATTTTTTTTCAAATGTCAAAATATTGCAAAATAATAGACCTTAAGGATATAGGAAAATCAGAACAAAGCCCGCTATATTTGCTCTTATAATTCTACCTAGGAGAATCTAATAAACTCTACAATAAAAGCATATGTTACAAGCTAAAGCTAATATCTGACACCACAGAGATGCAACCAATGAAACACTACCTACATTTCAATGAAGAGACCTGTTCTGTCATTCATTTTATACAAAATTACTAACTGGCAGAAATTATGTACTTATGATGGATGCCAATACACTGGCAAAATACAGTGAGTATTTTAATCTCAAAACCACCAGATATTTTTTTACAGCTTGGTTTTGCCTTCTTTTAAGGATTCATTTTATCCTTGGTGATACAATGCTGTTTCAGCAAGAAGGATCACTTATCAGGCAAATTAAATTCCTACTCAATTTCCTTACAATAACTCAACAGCATGGAAATCAGCGCTTTGGGATTCAAGGAGAATTAATTACAAGTGAGAAAAAAGTTTTGTCTGTATATGTAACACATTTTGATGAATACTAAAATATTTGTAAAAGATTATAGGGTTCATTTCAGCTGTAATATACTTAAAAGTATATGAGGAGCAAACAAATGTCTCTAATTTCAATTATCAGTTATATATTGAATATTTTTCTACCAAGAAAAAATCAAGTTCTACAAAATTATTTTAAGTTTTATTTTCTCTGTTGATGATCACTGGAGCAAACAAGCACAGACAAATGTAGTGTGTTCCTTATTTCTTTACATGACTATTTAAAAGAATTGAGTCAATTATTGGGCATAAAAAAAAAAAAAACAAGAAAATTGTTTTATGATAGCTACTTGAGTTAACAATTCACTGAAACAGATAATTGAGCACCAGTAATATACTAGGTCTTAAGCCTTGGATCCAGATTTAGATGCATAACCGTAGAGTATGCAAGTGAAAGATTGTGCCCTCAAAAGATAATGTTTCTTAGGATGTCAGCTATAAGAAATGAAAATAAAACTCTCTTGATTCGGAGTTGGTAAGGTCTATCAAGCTATCAACTATCCATCTATCTAAAGTTAACCATAATATAAATGTCTTTCCTAGGTCCTTTAGAGTTAATATTGCTTTAAAGGAAATTTGAAAATTTACTGAAATCAGATTTTTTTTCTTGCTTTTATTCCCCTGGTTCAGTATAGTACAGCTTAGACAAAATAGAAAGATTCATATATTTGGGCTTATTCAGATTTCATCCTAAAATTAAATTACTTTGAATTATTGAATGTACTTTAAGCAGTACATTTGTAGGAATCCTCAATGCCCGGGTTCTTTAAAACTTTTATTCTGTTAAAGTTATAGGAATATTCCTAGTTCCAATATAATATCTTACTTTTTGTTTTTAAAATGCTTGTAAAATGTTAGCCTTACTTGGATTGTATAACTAAGCCATAATAGCATGATTTAATTTTACTTATAAGGAGAGCTGGCTTCCCAACTAAGCCCTAAGGAAACATAACACAGGATTGTTGTGGGTTAGGGACAGTAGTCTTGGTTCACATACCAGTTTATCCCTTTTACACCACGTTTTCAAAAATTTTTATGAATCGATGCTTCTTCATTTGTTATTTGCTTTAATGACCATTTCTAGAGACTTTAAATGTGTATGTGCATGTGTGTGTGTGTGTGTGTGTGTGTGTGTGTATTTTCACCAGTTCAATTGGAGAGTGAGTCAGCAGAGGTACTCACACTGTCATGCTAGAATCCTCCGAGTTCTTTATCAGAAGCAGTTTTTCCAATGAATAACGTTTATTTTACTATGTATAGAAGGTAAAGCTTGCCACCATCAAGAGTTATACTCTCTTGTCTAGGAGTTTTACCGGTTTATATGTTCATAAATTCAAACGGCCTTTTTGTTTCAGTCTCATGTTACTTTTAAGACATGCTTCACTATTATGCTGAAAAGTCATATACTAGTAATGTAGCCTGTTCATTCATTTTTTAAGAAACCAAATGAAATACTGTTTTTTCATCTTTTTTATGTTGTTCTCAAGCTTTATTTTTTTCCAGACTATTTATCACCAACCATCATTTCCTTACCAGGATGTATGGAAGTAGATATAACTGACTTTATTTAGAAAATTTGTAGTAATTACTGTGGAAGATAATAGTAAACCTTGTTCAAGAACCAACGAATGAGAAATATTTAGCACGTGTAAATAGCACATGTAAAACTGAATACTTTAACAGGCATTTTCCTCTATAGTGAGAGGGCTGGAGTGTTAATATAACACTTGCCCCACAAATGCAATAAAGAATTATTGGTTTTCGAGTCTGCATTGAACACTTCAGACACTTCAGGCTCTTTGTGAAAAATTAAAAACAAAGGGGAAGTCTTGACTAATATAAATCCAAGCAGATTTAACCCAAATAAGATTACCTCAAGACATGTAATTATCAAACATTGCTCAGTTGCTGGATCTGTAATATACTTAAGTGAGAACAGCTTCAATAGAATGCAATTCCAACCAGTTTGAAACTCAGATAGTCCTTGGTGGCTCCATCTAATTCAGCTACTTACTTATCAGAAGGATTTTTTTTTACGATGAGATATTTAAGTAATATTTACATTGACTATTGAACATTATCCTCTGTATTTCATCAAAAGAGGAGATGGCTCAGCTTGATTTCTTAAGTTGTAGTCACCCTAGAATTTTGATATGTCATGTGAAATGGACATTCAGAGGGACAATTTACTTGAGTTACCGTAAAACTTGATAAAGAAATTCATCAAAGAGATGAAAAGTGTGGATTTATGTTGTGCAAACTGTGAAATAAAACACAATATTATAGATCTCTTCCATTGTGCCAGGTATACTGAAGTACTATATTTTTATTGTACATTTAACACTAAAACAAAGATAAGATTAAATAAAAACAAATACCTAATGAATTGATAGAACTGTTAGCTTATTTGCACAATGAAGGAATAATGTAGGATAAGAAAGCAGTGATTTTAGAAAAGATGGTCAGAGAAGTATTTTCTGAAGCAGTAGCATATAAACAACGACTTAAATTGAGGATGCTATAATGAAAATGTCTTATAGACTATTATACCAAGCAAAGAGAACAGTATCATTAAGCTGTTGCTATATAACAAAGCCACCCCAGAACTCATTGACTCAAAACAATTGGCATTTGTTTAGTTCATGAGTTCATGGGTCTTTGGATCATTCTTTAGTCTAGGACAAATTTGGATGACACTATCTAGGTTGGCTCAGCTATACACCTGTTTCAGCTGCCAGGTAGATATGAGTTGACTAATCTAGGATTACCTTGCCCAGAATATATCAGCTCTACTCCACCTCCAGCTCCCTCATTCTTTATCATGCTAGCTCATTATTGGGGTTCAAGAAAGAGAGGAAGGTACTCAAAGGTTCTTGAGGCCTAGATTTTTAACTAATCCTCCATCACTTTTGTTACATTCTTTTGGCCTAGGAAAATCATGTCAGCCTAAAGGCATGGGCTGAAGGAAGGAGATTATGTTTTGCTGGAATGAGTGGCAGAATCATTTTACAAAGGGTGTGGATACAGATAGGAGTTAAGAATTATCATTATTTTTATAATCAATCTACTATTTTAAAAAAAAAAAAAAAAAAAAAAAAAAAAAAAAAAAAAAAAAAACTACCTGAAAAGTTATTGAGTCAAAAATACAATTCACATGTCCAGAAACTATCAATGAGATAACTGTGACTAGAATACAGTGATCAAAGTGTATTAAGGCATAGTTCAGAGAGGATACCAGAGGATGTAAAGTCTCTTGTAATCAGTTTAGATTTTATTACAAGTGTTACAGGAGATTGTTGAAAGTTGAGAGTAGGGATTAACCTGATTTGATTTACATTTTTTAACTTGCATTTTTGAAATATCATTATTGCTCTTATTTGAAAAATTTTCTGTAAGGGCCTAGAGTGGAAGCAGTGAAACTAGTTGAGAAATGATCACATAGTATAGACAAGACATTAGAGAAGATGGGAAACAATGGACGATGCAAGGAGAAATCATGTTGGGGGATAAATTTTACACGTGAATGTGAAAGACAATGTGAAAGAAAAATCAGTCAGGAATCACTAGTTTATAGTAATTACCTCTGCTCATCACTTGTTCCTTCTTTAAATCACTTTGTTCACTGGCTTTTGTTATAACACAAGTTCCCCTTTATTTGTTCATTTGCTTTTTTTTTTTTTTTCTCATTCTTTTTGTTTCACTAGCTGCTCTGTTTCAGCCATTTTGCCAACGGCTACTTATCTCACCACTCCTTAAATGTTTAATTTCCACCAGATATGTCCTAGATTATTTTATTATCTACAACTAATATCCTTTCCCAGATTACATACCATTTTTATAGGTTTGTTGTTAATCTCTTTTATTTTATATTTTCACTAGCCCTGACATTTCCTCACACTGTCAAAAAAAAAAAAAAAAAAAAAAAAAAAAAAAGAATCCTAAGCCTATTTTATATCCTCATTTAGTTGTCTTATAAGCCCTTTAAAACTAATGTGAACAGAACTACATTCATTTATTCCCCCTACAGACCTAATTCTTTTCATTTATCCTGTGTACTACCTTAATCAATATATTTCCTTACACCAGAAATCCGAATGTAATAATTAATCTCTTTATCTTTTACCTTTGAGTCCACAGCTAATCAACTCCATATTATGTTCATACTATGCCACAAAATCTCTATAATCCATTCATTTTTCTCCATTTATACTTTTACATTTGATAGTCTTCAGCAATCACCAGTAATAAAACACTAATTTCTTTACAAATTATTCTTAATTCCACTATATTCTATATACTGTGGCAGGAATAATTTTACCATTATAAATTACCTAAGTCAATCCCATGATCAACATATGATGTATTATTATATACATAGATTATATGTAATGGGTAATCAATGTATTAAACAAAATCTCATTCTTTAAGAATAAATGCCATAGTCTACAAGAACAGCTTCACAGTTTCAATGTGATCTATAATTTCTTTCATGGCCTTATATCATGCCATGCTTCTCATTAGTCTGTATTCTTCACACCATTGTACTTTCGTTTTCTTAGTTTTGTTTAGATCATGTGCATCTCCACCTCTAGGTTTTGTCATGTTTTCTTCTCACTATATGAATTAGTATTTTTCATATTTCCCATCCCCTAGCCCCACACAAATACATAATGTATACAACTAACTTCTATTAACTGGTAAAAACTATTTAGCATAAATTAAGTGGTAGAAATGTGAAATTTTGACACACACAAAAAATACAGCATATTATAACACTGTAATTGTAGTGTGTAAACTACTAATATCTTGAGTAGGATAACAAAAAGAGAAAACTATCAAAATTAATACCTATGACAACTTTTAAGACACAGACAGTATAATAACATTTAAATAGAAACAAAGACAGTTTAAAAGCGGAGGAAGATGAAGTTAAAATGTAGTTTCCATTAGTTTTTCCTTCTTGTTTGTTTGTTAATTTTTGCATCAGAGTTTGTTATCAGTTTAAAATAATGGATTATAAATGGTATTTGCAAGCCTTGTGGTAACTTCAAATTAAAAAAAATAAAAACCTACAACAGATACACAAAAGCTAAAAAGCAAGAAATTCGATAATACCATCAGAGAAAATCACTTTCCTAAAAAGGAATATAGGAAAGAAGGAAGAAAGAAAAGATCACAAAACAACCAGAAAACAAGTAACACAACAGCAGGAGTAAGTCCTTATTATCAATAATATCATTGAAGGAAAATGTGCTGAACTCTTTAATCAAAATATACAGAGTGGCTGGATGAATAAAAAAGCAAGACCCATCTGCTCCCTTCAAGAAGCACACTTCACGAATAAAGACACACACAGACTGAACATAAAAGGATGGAAAATATGTTCCATGCAAATGGAAACTACAAAAGGAAGGAGTATGTATGTGTGTGTGTGTGTGTATGTGTGTGTATCAAATAAAATAGATTTCAAGAAGAAAACTATAAAAAGAGACAAGGAGGGTCATTATATAATGATAAAGGAGTCAATTCAACAAGAGCATATAACAATTGAAAATATATATGCACCCAACAATGTAGTACCCATGTATACATAAAGCAAATATTATTAGAGCTAAAGAGAGAGAGAGACTCGCATACAATCATAGCCAGAGTTTCCAATGCCACATTTTCAGCATTGGAAAGATCATCCAGATAGAAAATCAACAAAGAAATATTGAGCTTAATCTGCAATATAGATCAAAAGGACCTAAGCTATTTACAGAAGATCTTATCCAATGGCTGCTGAATGTGTACCCTTCTCCTCAGTACATGGATTATTCTTAAGGAGAGACCTTATGTTATGCCACATAAAAGTTTTTAAAAATTCAAAAAATTTGAAAACATGTCACATATCTCCTCTGACCATAATGTAAGATAGCTAGAACTCAAAACAAAGAATTTTAAAACTATACAGATTCATGGAAATTAAACAATCTGCTCCGGAATCATCAGTGGATAAAGGAAATAAGAAGAAAAGGAAATCGTTTTTTGAAACATATAAAAATGGCAACACAGCATACCAAAGCCTAAGTGATACAGCAAAAGCAGTACCAAGAGGAAAGTTTATGGCAATAAGCACTTACAACAAAGTAGAAAAACTTTAAATAAACAACTTAATTATGCATTTTTAACAACTAAAAAAGCAAGAGCAAATGAAACACAAAATTAGTAGAAGAAAAGAAAGTAATAAAGATCAGAGAAAAATAAATAAAATTAATATATGTATAAAAGATCAACAGATGAAAAGTTCATTTATTTGAAAAGATAAATATAATGAACAAAATTTTAGCTAACTGAGAAAAGAAAGAAGACCCAAATACATACAATCAGAAGTGAAAAAAGATACATGACAATTGATACTACATAAATTCAAAGGAATATTAGAGACTACTATGAGCAATTATATGCCACTAAATTGAAAAACCTATAAGAAATGAATGAATTCCATGGTATATACAACCTACCAATATTGAACCATTAAGAAATCTAAAACCTGAATGGACCAAGCAAAGCGATTGAAGTTTATAATAAAAAGGCTCCCAACAAAAATAGCCAGAATTTGATGACTTCCAGGCTACCAAACACTAACAGAAATATATATCCATCCTATTCAAACTATTCCAACACACAGAGGAGGAGGGAATATTTCGAAAATCATTCTATGAGTCCAGTATTACCCTGATACCAAAACCAGAAAAAGACATACCAAAAAAACAAAACTACAGACCAATATTTCTGAGGAAGATTGTGGTAAAAATTTTCAACAAAAAACTAGCAAACTGAATTCATCAACACATTGAAAAAATCATTAATCATGACTAAATAGTATTCATCACAGGGATGCAAGGATGTTTCTGCAGATCAATCAATGTGATACATCATATCGAAAGAATGAAGGACAAAAATTATATGATCATTTCGATTGATGCTGAAGAAGCATTTGATAAAATTAAACATTCTTTCATAATAAAAACCCTCAAAAAAAAAAAAAAACTGGGTATAGAAGGAACATACCTCAACAAAATAAAAGCCATATATGACAGAGTCAGAACTAGTATCATACTGAATGGGGAAAAACTAATGAAAGCCTTTTTTCCAAGATCTAGAACAAAAAAGGATACCCACTTTTCCATTATTCAACTTAGCGCTGGAAGTCCTAGGTAAAGCAATGAGACAAGAGAAATAAATAAACAGCATCCAAAGTGGAAAGGAAACCAAATTATCCCATTTGCAGATAATAAAATTTTAAATTTGGAAAAATCTAATGACTCCACTAAAAAACTATTAGAACTGATAAACAAATTTAGTAAAGTGGAATAAAAAATCAATATACAAAAATCAGTAGTGTTTCTATATGCCAACAGCAAACAATCTTTAAAAAATCAAGAAAGTAATCCCATTTACAATAGCTGCAGTTAAAATAAAAGGCCAAGGAATAAACTTAATCAATGAAGTGAAAGAGCCCTACAATAAAAACTAAAAAACATAAATTCAAAAAATTGAAAAAGATACAAAAAGTGGAAAAATATTTCAAGTTCATGAATTGGAAAACTCAATATTGTTAAAATGCCCATACTACTGAAAGCAATTGACAGATTCAATGCACTCTCTTCAAAAATACTAATGACATTCTTCAAAGAAATAGGAAAAAAAACTCCTAAAATTTATATGGAAATGAAAAAGGCTTGGAATAGCTGAAGCTATTCTGAACAAAATGAACAAAACTGGAACAATTACATTTCTTGCCTTTAAATTATATTACACAGCTATAGTAAACAAAACAGCATTGTCCTGGCATAGAAACTGATACATACAATAGAATAGTGAACTCAGCAATAAATCCATGCACCTACAGTGAACTCATTTTCAACAAAGGTGCCAAAAGCATACATTGGCAAACAGTCTCTTCAATAAATGGTGCTGGGGAAATTGGGTATACATATGTGGAAGAATAAAACTAGGCCCTTATCTCTCACCACATTCACAAATCGAATCAAAATGGATTGAAGACTAAGACCTCAAACTATGAAACTACTACAAGTAAACATCAAGGACTCTTCAGGGTATTGGTCTGGGATTAGATTTTTTGAGCAATACCTCAAAAGCAGAGGCAACCAAATGAAAATGGACAAATGAGATCACATAAAATTAAAAAGCTCTGCACAGAAGAGGAAGCAATTAACAAAGTGAAGAGACAATACACGGAATGGAAGAAAATATTTGCAAGCTGTCTATCTAAGGGATTAACAAGCATAATATATAAGGAACTCAACTCAATAGGGAAATATCTAATAATCTGAATAAAAAATAGGCAAATGAGGCTGGGCCCAGTGGCTCATGCCTGTAATCCCAGCATTTTGTTAGGCCGAGGAGAGCAGATCATGAGGTCAGGAGATCGAGACCATCCTGGCCAACATGGTGAAACCATGTTTGTAGTAAAAGTATAAAAATTAGCTGGGCATAGTGGTGCACACCTGTAGTCCCAGCTACTCGGGAGACTGAGGCAGGAGAATCACTTGAACTCGGGAGGCAGAGGTTGCAATGAGCCGAGATCACGCCACTGACTCCAACCTGGTGACAGAGAGAGACTCCGTCTAAAAGAAAAAAAAAAAAAAAAGCAAATTTATAAGCATCCTGAATAGGCATTTCTGAAAAGAAGACAAAAAAACAGCAACCAGACATATGAAAAGGTGGCCAGTATTACTCATCCTCAGAGAAATGCAAATCAAAATTACAATGAAATATCATCTCACTCCAGTTAAAACGGATCTTATCCTAAGATAGGCAATAATGAATATTGGTAAGAGTGTGGAGAAAAGGGAACCCTCATACACTATTGGTGGGAATGTAAATTACTACAGCCACTATGGAGAACATTGTGGAAGTTTCTCAAAAAACTAAAAATAAAACTAAGATACAGTCCAGTAGCCCACTGCTAGTTATATACCCAGAATAAAGAAATTCAGTATATCCTTTGCTGTACTCCCATGTTTATTGCAGAACTATTCATGGAAGCCAATATTAGGAATAAACCTAAGTGTCCATCAACTGATGCACATATTACGAAAATATGGTATGTATACACAGCAGAGTTCTATGCAGCCCCCCAAAAATAAAAAGGAGATCCTGTCATTTACAACATAGATATGGAGCACCCTATCTTAAGTGAAATAAGTCAGGCACTGAAACACAAACTTTACATGTTCTCAGTCATGTGCAGGAACTAAAAATTAAAACAGTTGAATTCAAGGCCATAGAGAATTAAAAAAGGATAGTGAGAAGGCTAGTGGGAAGGGAGCAGGAGGTGGTGATGATTAATGTGTACAAGAATATAATTAGATAGAATGAATAAGATCTAGTACTTGATAGCACAACAAGGTGACCACAGTCAACAATGATTTATTACAGGGTTAAAAATAATTAAAAGTATAATTGAAATGTTCATAACACAAAGAAATAAAAGTTGCTTGAGGTGATGGATACACCATATATATATAATTATATATATTATATTATATATATATTATATATAATATATATAATATATAATATATAATTATATATATTATATATATTATAATATAATTATTATATATTGATGCCTGTATTAAAGTATCTCATGTACCCCATAAATATATATGCCTACTATGTACCCATAAAAAAAGAACCAAAAAACCAAATAACCAGATTATTATTTGGTTCAGAGAACATTATTGGTTGGAAAATACTTCAACAAATGGTAATGTGAAAGGCTTAAATGAATAGGTAGTTTAGAGAACTTTTTGAAAACAGATAAAGCAAAAATATTTAACATTGATTAAGTCATCTTTCATGATACTATGATCACATAATTGCTAATATATGTAGGTATAATAAAACATTAATACTCAAATAATAATAGTAAATAAAAAGTGGTAGATAAGTTCTATTTCTGAGAAAGATACAGCAAATCCTAGCAGGCTATCTAAAAAAAAAAAAAAAAAAAAAAAAAAAACATTATCTTTAAAGACATTAGAGAGCTGTGAAAAAAAATGAGGAAAAGAAGTAAATTTAATGAAAAAAATGACTGTTCTGAGATAAGCTTTTTAGTGCAAGCCACTTTTCCTTACAGACACTGTCTTTTGTCTCTGCAGGCTTGGGAGAATTTGGTCTAGAAAGGGAAAATAGAAATCATTAGCATGAGCAGTTTTCTCCACTGAATATCTGCTATGTGTAAGTGCTTCATAGGAAATAAGTGGGCTCAGTCAAGAGATTCTACAGGAAGAGTGAAATATCCTTTAGGTTTGTAAGCATCAAAAATAGCACATACGTACATGTTTTTTATCGAAACTTAAAAACATTTAAAAATATATAGGACAGTCGGGAGCAGTGGCTCATGCCTGTAATCTCAGCGCTTTGGGAGGCTGAGGCAGGCGGATCACCTGACAGGCTGGTTTGACAGAACAGCCTGTCAAACATGGAGAAACCCCATCTCTACTAAAAGTGCAAAATTAGCTGGGTGTGGTGGCGCATGCCTTTAATCCCCGCTATTTGGGAGGCTGAGGCAGGAGAATAGCTTGAACCTGGAAAGTGGAGGTTGCAGTGAGCCAAGATTGCACCATTACGCTCCAGCTGGGCAACAAGAGAAAAATTCCATCTCAAAAAATAATATATATATATATATATTATTTTATATATATATTTATTATTATTATATATATATTTATTATTATAATATATATATTATATATATGTATACAAATATAAATTAAATATATATATAAATATATATATATTTAATTTATATTTGTATACACACATATATGACAGTATCTTAAATAATTTTGAGTAAGTATAATTTCTAAATATTTTAGTGAATTAAAAGTTAGGTGTGGGAATAAATATAATGAGTCTTTATCTACAAATATTGTTAAAAATAGTTTTCATATCTAGAGGAAAAATGTTTAGTTTTAAATTCTGTATCCAGTCAAAATTTATTGAATGAAGACATTTTAAGATCTACAAGAACTCAGAAAATTTGTTAACAGAAGCCTCCTAGATCATAAATAAAAAATGTATTCTTGTAAAGACAAAATTAAACCCAAAAGGAATTTGTTAGAGCAAAAGCAAAACTCAGAAGAGGTTAAATTTCCATATGTGAAGGAATAAAGAAGTCGGCAATCCTATCACACACAAAAAAGGGGGTGGGGAAGGAGAGAAAAACATACACACAAAAGAAAACAGAAGTGTAAAATGGAACAGAATTTCTGATAACAACAATTTCAAGTTTCTAGAAATTAACGAAAGGCATACAATAAACTTAGAAGTATTTTTAAATAAACTGGTAATTCTTAGGGTAAGAGAAAATGGGAATCAGCTCATTCATTGCTTGGGCTTGTTACTATTCTTGATCTTTACACCAAATTGTGAAGAACTACAGTTTTACCAGAGCAGATTTGGCTGCAAAAGCAGGCAGCTGTGCCGCCAGAGTGTGCAGATTCAATTTGGCATGAGGGTTGTAGGCAAAAGCCCAAGGTTTAGTCAACTAAAAGTGGTAGAAAATATATGGGGAAAACACCTTGCTTCTAGTATCCAGAGTTAAGACCTTGATTAGGATAAATAGTGGACCAACCCGGAATAGATAGAGATCTTGGAAAAAAGAAGGAGCCATAGTGTATCAGATTGAATTGTATCCTCCCAAAATTTATATTTTAAAGTCCTGACTTTTAATACATCTCAGAATGTGATGTATTTGAATATACGGTCTTTAAAGAGATGATCACTGTTAAATAAGGTCATATAGGCCGGGCGCGGTGGCTCAAGCCTGTAATCCCAGCACTCTGGGAGGCCGAGGTGGGCGGATCACGAGGTCAGGAGATCGAGACCATCCTGGCTAACACGGTGAAACCCCGTCTCTACTAAAAAAAATACAAAAAACTAGCCGGGCGAGGTGGCGGGCGCCTGTAGTCCCAGCTATTTGGGAGGCTGAGGCAGGAGAATGGCGTAAACCCGGGAGGGGGAGCTTGCAGTGAGCTGAGATCCGGCCACTGCACTCCAGCCTGGGCGACAGAGCGAGACTACGTCTCAAAAAAAAAAAAAAAAAAAAAAAAAAAAAAAAAAATAAGGTCATATAGGTGGGCTGTGATCCAATAAGATTAATGTCCATATAAAGGAGAGAGAGACATAGAGGATGTGTTCACACAGAGAAAGGGCCAGGTGAGCACACAGCAAGAAGGCAGCCACCTGCAAGCCAAGGAGAAAGGCCTCAGGAGGCAATAAACAAACAAACATAACAATACTTTGACTTTGGACTTCTAGCCCCCAGAACTGTGAGAAAATAAATGTCTGATCTTTAAGCCACTCGGTGTGTTATTTCTCTATGGTAGCCCTAAAAAACTAATATATACTGAATTAAATAAGCTCTAAGACATCTTTGGTTTTTTGAAAACTATACTGCTACAAAAGGAAGACACTAAAGAGAACAGTGAACACTGAAGTCAAATAAGTTTTAAAGAACTGGATGAATTTTGAATGTTTCTCAACCCACATATATATCAATCAGCATTGGATAGAAGCCTCTCAGCTTTGATGAGCTTGAACAAAACTTCAGCTCAAAGCATTAGCTGACAACTAAGTAATGTGATATATTGGGTGCTGCTTCACAAGTTGGCCTAAGAGATAAAAATAAAAAGCAATAATAATAATAAATAGCAGGGGCTATTTTTTTTGGAGAGGAGGAAGATTTTGCAGTTTAAGTCCAGGCAAATTACTTAAGAAATAAAAATAACTGAAAAAAACAATTTAAAATATGGAGTTGCTTTAATGGATTATCTAAAATGTCCAGTTTATGGGAAATGGGCAGTATGGTTGAATAGGAGGTTTTAGCCTCATATTGCAAAGGAAACATCAATTTTGACAACCAGCCATTGAGAAGAATAACTTTGTGGACTCCGGGTTCTAGCTTAGAGGTTTTAAGCACCACATTGGAATCAAAAATCTGAGTAAATACATAACAAAGGTACTAATTAACAGAGCAGTTTCATTTTACTCACATTACTCCTCCCTCAATGTGGTAGAGTTTGATACTGAGAGAGACCCCTTTGGCCTCCAATTTCTCCCACAGGGAAAGGTGAGTGCAAAATGAGCACCCAGCTCACCCAGTCTTTTGGGAAACCGTCCAGGAGGCCCACTTCTGTCTCGTCCCCACATGGAACACTGAGAGAATCAGCAAAGTTGAATGTCTAAGGGATGGCAATTTCCTGAGGTTAGGAAGAGACAGAATGGGTGCGAGTACACAGCAGGCAGTGTGCAGTTGTAAACAGCAGGCCACAGATTCTGCTAACTGGGTCATAGACACCAAGAGGTGTCACCTACAGTGGACTGTTCTCCACATATTCCTATGTACAACCTATATGAAGTTCCACAGATAACACATAAATATCAGGAGCAGAAAGGAGAAGATTCACCACCATAAACATTTCAGGGCACTGACTCAGGAAAAATAAATGGAAGACTGACAGCACTGGGCCTAATTTTGTGTTCTAGAGAGCCACACAATCCTAAAACTTTCCCCTAGAACCCTAGAAGAAAACAAGAAGAGTAGAGTGGGTGCAACCATAGAAAATATCTAAAAGACCTTAAGAATCTCTTGCTGGGATCACTAGTGAAGACCTTTCTCTCTCAAAGCCAGTCAGTAAAAAATGGAGGATGTGACTGCTTTTTCAAATACAAAGACAGAAATAAAAGGAACATGAAGTATCAAGAAAATATTACACCCACAAATAAACAAGATAAAGCTCCAGTGGTTGGTTTCAAATAGGTGGGAGTCTACAAATTTCCTGAACACAAATTTAAAATAGTAGTCTTAAGGAAACTCATATAGACAACTGAATATATCAGAAAAAAAAGGAGATAAAAAGAGATGCTCAATGAAGAGATAGAAACCATAAGGAAAAAATGAAACATTTATTCTATAGATAAGGAATATAATGTTTCAACAGAAAATTTAACAGAGAGCTTCAACATTAGATTTGACCAAGCAAAAGTAAAACATCAGAGACAGACTGTGTGAAATAAACCAGTGAGAGGAACCAAAAGAGACTAAAAACAGTGAAGCAAACATGCAGGAATGATGAGATATCATCAAGCAAACCCATATGTGCATTATGTGACTCTCAGAAGGAACAGAGACAGTCAAAGAGCAAGAACGCTTATGTAAAGAAATATATAAGGCAGAAAACTTTCCAAATATGAGAAAAGATATGAATATATAGTTACATAAAGCTTGTAAGTTTCAAATGGTCAAACTAAAAGTGGCTTTCACTAAGACACATTATAATCAAATTATCAAAGTCAAAGAGAATTTTGAGAGCGGCAATTGAACAGTGATCATCATATAAAAGTGAACCCATGTGGCCAGGTGCAGTGGCTCATGCCTGTAATCCCAGCATTTCGGGAGGCCGAGGGGTGTATCACGAGGTCAGGAGTTCAACACCAGCCTGGCCAACATGGTGAAACTCCATCTTTACTAAAAATACAAAAAATAGCTGGGCATGGTGGTACGTGCCTGTAATCCCAGCTACTCAGGAGGCTGAGGCAGGAGATTTGCTTGAACTGGGATCTGGGAGATTGATGTAGCAGTGAGTGAGATCATGCCACTGCACTCCACTGTTCCCCAGCCTGGGCTACAGAGCAAGACTCTGTCGCTCACAAAAAAAAAAAAAAAAAAAAAAAAAAAAAGTAAACCCATGCAACAAAAACTTTGCAGGCCAGGAGAAAATGAAATGCTTCATTCAAAGTTCTGTAAAACCAAGAATACAAAAAACAAAACTGTCAAACAAGAACACTATACCCAGCAGAGCTGTTTTTCAGAAATGAAAGAAAAAAATATTCCAAGGCAAACAAAAGATGAGGCAATTTATCACTACTAGATCTACCTTACAAGAAATAAGGAAGACAATTCTTCAAGTAGAAACCAAAGGACACTGATTATAAATAAAGATATATGATAAGCCGGGCATGGTGGCTCATGCCTGTAATCCCAGCACTTTGGGAAGCCAAGGTGGGTGGATCACCTGAGATCAGGAGTTTGAGACTAGCCTGGCCAACATGGTAAAACCCAGTCTCCACAAAAAATACAAAACTTAGCCAGGCAGAGTGGCACACACTTGTAATCCCAGCTACTCAGGAGGCTGAGGCAGGAGAATTGCTTGAACCCAGGAAGCAGAGGTTGCAGTGAGCTGTGATCATGCCATTGCACTCCAGCCTGAGCAACAAGAGTGAAACTCTGTCTCAAAAAAGAGAGAGAGAAAGAGAGAGAGAGAGAGACTCGCTGATAAAGTGAGAAAAAACTCACTGATAAAGGTAAATATATAATTAAATTTAGAATATTTGAAGGGACTCATGCAGGTAGGTTCTCAAGTGATGCTCTTTTATCCAGGCCTCTGACAGCTGCTGGGAACAGTAGCTACTAGCTAATTTGGTAGTTTCATTAAAAACAAAAGTCAGTAAGAAAACACTGGGCTTAAACAACACTTTAAATCAAATGGACCTGAAAAACATACATAGAACAATCCACCCAACAGCAGCAGAATACAGATTCTTCTCAAGCACACATGGAACATTCTCATGGATGGGTTTTATGTTAGGCCACAAAAGTAGTCTCAGCAAACTTAAGAATATTGAAAACATATCAGATATTTTTTCCAATCACAACAAATAAAAGTAAAAATCAGTAACAGGAAGAAAGTTAAACAAATCATAAATATATGAAAATTAAGCAACATATCTCTAAACAATCATTAGGCCAAGAAGAAAATCAAAAGGGAAATTACAGAACATGCTGAGGCAAATGAAAATGTAAACACATAATACCTAACCTTATGGGATGCAGCAAAAGTAATTATAGGAGGAAAGTTCATAGCAATAAACACCTACATTAAGAAAAATAAGATCTCAAATAAACCAGCAGTCTCCAACTCTTTTAGCACCAGGGACCAGTTTCATGGAAGACAGTGTTTCCACAATCTGCGGGGATGGTTTTGGGATGAAACTGTTCCACTTCAGGCATTAGATTCTCATAGGAGTATGCAACCTAGATCCCTTGCATGCACAGTTCACAACAGAGTTTGCCCTCCTATGAGAATCTAATGCTGGTCCGTGGCCCAGGTGTTCAGGACCCCTGAAATAAACAACCTATATTCATAACTCAAGGAACTAGAAAAGGAAAAAAAAAAATAAGCTTAGTGTTAGCAGAAAAAAGGAAACAACAAAAGTTAAAGCAGAAGTAAATGAAGTAGAGACTAGGAAAACAATAAAAGAGATAAAATTAAGTATTTTTTGAAATCAAATGGATCAGTTAAGAAAAAATAGAGAAGATTCAAATAAATAAAATCAGAAATGAAGGAGCAGATATTGCCACAGTACCACAGAACTACAAAGGATCATAAGAAATGATTATAAATAATTATACACTAAAAAAATTGTATAACCTAAAAGAAATAAACTTCTAGAAACAAACAACTTACCAAGACTGAAATATGAAGAAATTGATCATCTGAACAGACAAATAATGATTAAGGATATTGAACCACTAATCAAAACCCTCCCAACAAAGAAGAGCTCAGACCAAACATTTAAAAATAAAAATTTTATTTTTCTAATGAAAATTTTAAAAATTAACACAAATCTTTTTGAAAGTCTTCCAAAAACTTGAGGAAAAAATACTTTCACACTCATTTTATAAAGCCAGCATTACCCTAATTCTAAAGCCAGATGAAGACACTATAAGAAAAAAAAAAGTGCTATGAGTCAATATCCCAGATCAACATAAAGGCAAAAATCACCAACAAAATACTAGCAAACCAAATTCAAAGCATGTGAAAAAGGATCATTTACCACAGTTAAGTGTGATTTATCTCTGAAATGCAAGGATGGTTCAACATAAATCAATAAATGTGTTATACCACATAAACAGAAATAATAGCCTGAGCACAGTGGCTTATATCTGTAATCCCAGCTACTCAGGAGACTGAAGTGGAAGGACACTGCACTGTAGCCTGGGCAACAAAGTGAGACCCTGTCTCAAAAAACAAACAAAAATGAAGAAGAAATATCATATAGTCATCTCTTTAGATCAGAAAAAGCATTTGAAAAAATCAACATTCTTTCATAAAAGAAAAAACTTTAAAAAATTACGTATAAAAGAAATGTATCCCAACCCAATAAAAGTTATATGAGTCAAACCTATAGCTAAAGTACTCAGCAGTGATTGGGAACAAGGTAAGGAGGGCAACTCTTGGCACTTCTATTTGACATATGACTTGTAGTGCTAGTTAGAGCAATTAGGCAAGATAAATAAATAAAAGGCATTCATATCTGAAAGGAAAACTTAAAATGTCTCTGTTTGCAGATTACATGATCTGCTATATTGAAATCCCAAAAACTCCACCAAAAAATATCTTGGAACTAATTAACTAACTCATTAAGGGAACAGAACACAAAACGAACACGTAAAAATCAGTTATATATCTATATGCTATTAATGAACCATAAAAAAAAAGAAACTAAGTAAGCAATTCCATTTACAACAGCTATGAAAAACTAAAATAAAATATTTGAAAATATATTTATACAAGGAGGTGAAAGATTTATAAACGGAAAACTGTAAAACATTAATTTTAGAAATTGAAGATGGCTTAAATAAGTGGAAATATATTCTGTGTTCATGGATTAAAAGAATTAATATTATCAAGGCAGTCATATTACCTAAAGCAATCTACATACTGAATGCAATTCCTATCAAAATTCCAATGATAGTTTTCTAAAAAATAGAAAAATCAATCCTAAAATTTTTATGGAATCAGAATAACTAAATACCTGAAGACCTAAATAACTAAAGCAGTCTTGATCAAGAAGAACCAAGTTGGAGAAATATTGCTTTCTGATTTCAAACTACATTACAAAGCTATAATAATCAAATCAGTATGGTATTGGCATAAAAATGGACACATAGACCAACGGAACACAGTAGAAAGCCAAGAAATAAGCCCACCCATATTGGGAAAGTAATCTTTGATAAAGTTGCCACAAATATATAATGGAGAAATAATAATTTCTTCAATAAATGGTTTTAGGAAAACTGAATATCCAAATGCCAAAAAATATATAATTAGATCCTTATCTTGCACCATAAAAAATTAACTACAAAAGGATTGAAGAATTGAATATAAGAATTGAAAATTATATTTAGTAAAAAATTTATATATTTATTGTGGACAACATTATGTTTTGAAATATGTGTACATTGTGGAATGGCTAGATTGAGTTAATTAACATAGATATCACCTCACATATTTATTGTTTCAGTAAGATCATTTAAAATATACTCTATTTGTGACTTTCAAGAATACATTGTTATTAAATATAGTTGCCATGTTGAAATAAAATTGATAAGATTAAAAAATAGTAACAGCATTACATATCTTTTAAATTTATTCCTCCTATCTAACTAAAATTTTCTGGGTTTTCTCACTAATCTCCCTAACACCACAGTCTACACCTGGGAACAATCATTATACTCTGTTTCCCAGTTTAAGTTTTTAGGTTCCACATGTAAGTGAGATCATACCATATTTGTCTTTCTGTGCCTGAATCATTTCAATTAAAATAATGTCCTACAGGCTCATACATATTGTAAATGACATAATTTCCTTCTTTTTTAAGGCTATAATTTTTCTATTGTGTATATGTACCACATTTTCTTCATTTATTCACTAATGAATACTTGGGTTGATTACTTAACTTTTGGCTGCAATGAACATAAGAATGCAAAACCCTCTAACATAGTAATTTAAGCTCTTCTAGGTTAATATATTAGTGGGATTTCCAGATCTTGTGGTGGTGTTATTTTTAATTTTTTTTTCAAAAACCTCATACCATTTTCCATGATAGCTGTATCAATTTTCATTCTCAAGAACAGTGTGAAAGGATTTACATTTCTCCACATCCTCAACAACACGTGTTACCTTTTATCTGTTTGATAATCGCAGTTTCAGCAGGTGCAAAGTGTATCTCATTGTGGTTTTCATTTGCATTTCCCTGATAATTAGTGATGCTGAGCATTTTTTCATATACCAGTTGGCCTTTTGTGTTTTCTTTAGAGAAATATCTATTAGGTACTTTGCCCATTTATTTTAATTAGGTTGTTTTCTTATTATTGACTTGTCTGCGTTTCTTATATATTTTGGATATTAACTCTTCATCACATGTATGGCTTGCAAACATTTTTTTCTATTCTGTAACTTGCTTCTTAACTCTGGTGATTGTTTTCTTTGCTGTGCAGAGACCTTTTAGTGTGATGTAACCCCTTTGTTTGTTTTCACTTTTGTTCCCTGTGCTTTGAGATTCACATGAAAAATTTTTCCCAGATTTATCTGATGGAGCTTTGCCCCTATGTTTTGTTCTAGTAATTTTACAGTTTCAAATCTTACCCTTAAGTCTTTAATCCATTTTGAGTTAATTTTTGTAAGTGGTATGAGATAAGAACAAGACCTGAAACTTTCAAACTCTTAGAAGGAAACATAGAGGAAATACTACATAAAATTGTTCTTGGCAGTGACTTTTTGAATATGACATCAAAAGCATAGGCAGCAAAAGCTACAATAAACAGTAGTACTATATGAAATTAAAATGATTTTGCAGAGCAAATAATTTTAAAAAATGAAAAGGCAACCTATGGAATAGAGAAAATATTTGCAAATTATATACCTGATAAGGAGTTAATATCCAAAATACATAGCCAAAAATCTCAATAGATAAAAAAAAAAAGAAACAAAACAAAACAAAACCCTATGACCTAATTAAAAATGTGCAAAGGACCTGAAGAGACTTTTTTCAAAGACAGCATATGAATAGTCAACAGGGCAATAAACAGGTGGTCGACATCACTAATCATCAGGAAAATGACAACATAACTCACAATGAGACATCACTGTGGAGCTGTTATGATGGTTACTATCAGAAAGTCAAAAGATAACAAGTGTTGTCAAGGATGTGGAGAAAAGGAAATAGCTATTGGTATTAGCTATTGGAGTAGCTATTGGTACATCCATTATGGAAGAACAATATAGAGTTTCCTCAAAAAATTAAAAACTACCATATGACCCAGTGCTCCTACTACTGGGTACATATCAAAAGGAAATGAAATAAGTATGTCGAAGAGAAATCTTCATTCTCTTCTTTATTGCAGTATTATTCATAATAGCCTAGATATGAAGTCAACTTTTGTCCACTGGCAGATAAATGAATAGAGAAAATGTAAAAAATATGTATCATGCATACATAGCATATTATACAGCTACAAAAAGGGGAGAAAATTCTGCCAGTTGCAACAACACAGACAAGCCAGGAGAATGTTAAGCTAAGTGAAATTAGCAAGATACGGAAAGACAAATATTACATTATCTCACTTGTATGTGGAATCTAAAAAAAAGAAAAGAAAAGAAAACCTCAAACCCACAGAAACAGAGAGTATAAGGTGCTTACCAGAAGTCATGGGTTGAGGTAAATGAGCAGATGTTGGTAAACAGTTGTAGACTACCATTTCTAAAATGAGTAAGTTCTGGAGAGCTAATTTATAGCATGGTGACTATAGTTAAAAATAATGTGTTTTATACTTTTAATTTGATGAGAGCAAATCGTTGTTTTTGTTTTGCTTTGTTTTTGTTTTTGTTTGTTTGTTTTCTTTTGAGATGGAGTTTCACTCTTGTTGCCCAGGCTGGAGTTCAGAGGTGCAATCATGGCTCACCGCAAACTCTGCCTCCTGGGTTCAAGCGATTCTCCTGCTTCAGCCTCCTGCCTGAGTAGCTGGGATTACAGGCATGTGCCACCACATTTGGCTAATTTTGTCTTTTTAGTAGAGACAGGGTTTTTCCATGTTGGTCAGGATGGTCTCAAACTCCTGACCTCAGGTGATCTGCTTGCTTTGGCCTCCCAAAGTGCTGGGATTACAGGATTGAGCCACTGTGCCCAGCCCTGAGAGCAAATCTTAAGCATACTCACAACAAAAAAATGTAACTAAATAAGTTAATGGATATGTTTCTTAGCTTGATTGTGGTAATTATATTTCAATGTTTAAGTATATCAAGACAGTAAGATGTACACCTAAACTATGTATATTTTAAAATTTTCAATTATAGCTCAATAAAGCTGGGGGGAAATCTTTGCTTCTGCTAAAAAAATTTAAACAATCAAGAAATATATAATAGGAAAGAATAGTCAATTTACAATAACAACCAAAACCTGAAGAAACTATGAATTAACTTAATCCCTTTGAAGAAGTTGTAAAAATATACTGAAAGACGTAATAAATTTCCTCAGGTACATTTACAGCTTGCCCATGGATCCACTCAATTCTGTGAATCTTTCAGTACTATTATATTGTAAATTTTGCTGCAATTAACCAGCCAATGCAATGTTATTTCCATAAAAATCCAGGTTGAATTTTCTTTTTTTCTGAGACAGAGTCTAGCTCTGTCACCCAGGCTGCAGTGCAGTGGCACAATCTTGGCTAACTGCACCCTCTGCCTCATGGGTTCAAGCAATTCTCCTGCTTCAGCCTCCCGAGTAGGTGGGATTACAGGCATGTGTCACCACACCTGGCTAATTTTGTATTTTTAGTAGAGATGGGGTACTCCACGTTGGTCAGGCTGGTCTCGAATTCCTGACCTCAGGTGATCTGCCTGACTTGGCCTTTGAAAGTGCTGGGATAACAGGCATGAGTCACCATGCCAAGTCCATGTTGAATATTTTTGTATCTTGCCAAGTTAATCCTAAAATGTATATGAAAAACATATTCAAGAATCATAAGAATAATTTAGAAAAATAAGAACAAAGATATGGGAGTTGTTTTTCTATTGAGATGCCAAAGCATCTATTAATCTATGAAAATAATACAGTGTATATTGGTACAGGACTAGATAAATGGGCAGAACATAAAAACAAGAGTTTAGAGAGTTCAAAAATAGGTACTTACGAGAGGTGAAGCCAGCTGGACTTCCTGGATTGTGTGGGGACTTGGAGAGCTTTTCTGTCTAGCTAGAGGATTGTAAATGCACCAATCAACACTCTGTCTAGCTAAAGGATTGTAAATGCACCAATCAGCACTCTGTAAAAATGCACCAATCAGGACTCTGTGTCCAGCTAAAGGATCATAAATGCATCAATTAGCACTCTGTAAAAACCCACAAATCAGCACTCTGTATCTAGTTAAAGGATTGTAAAATGGACCAATCAGCACTCTGTAAAATGGACAAATCAGCAGGACATGGGCTGGAACAAATAAGGGAATAAAAGCTGGCCACCCCAGCCAGCAACGGCAACCTGCTCTGGTTCCCTTCCATGCTGTGGAATCTTTGTTCTTTGGCTCTTCACAATATATCTTGCTGCTGCTCACTCTGTGGGTCTGCCCCAACTTTAAGAGCTGTAACACTCACTGCGAAGGTGTCTGGTTTCATTCTTGAAATCAGTGAGACCACGAACCCACTGGAAGGAAGAAACTCCAGACACATCTGAACATCTGAAGGAATAAACTCCGGACACACCATCTTAAAGAGCTGTAACACTCACCACAAAGATCGTAACTTCTTTCTTAAAGTCAGCAAGACCAAGAACCCACCAGAAGAAATAAATTCTGGACAGATTTTGATGACCACGAAGGGACTATCACCTATTGCCAAGCGGTGAGTAC
Organism: Macaca mulatta; assembly: GCF_049350105.2. Lineage (NCBI taxonomy): Eukaryota > Metazoa > Chordata > Mammalia > Primates > Cercopithecidae > Macaca > Macaca mulatta. Next base: position 99,297,491 of record NC_133419.1, on the reverse strand, counting down.
CATTGGACCCCTTTCGTTCACTATTCTGCCCTATTTTTTTTTCCTTAGAATTCAGGGGCTAAATATCGGGCACCTGTCGGACAGTTAAAAGTGACTAGCGCAGCCACCAGACTAAAGACACAGGTGTCAGGCTTTCTGGGAAAGGGTTCTCAAACAACCCCCAACTTTGGAGTTAGGAGCGTTGGTTTGCCTGGAACCAGCTTCCACTTTTCCCATACTTCCGGGTTGAGCTGAGGGTCTACAGAGAGAAAAGCCATTCAGCTCTGGGGTCCTGACAACAAGTTGGTTGACCTGGCGGCCATGAGTGGAACTCTCAAAGTCATGTCACCTAAGCGAGACTCACCTATCTATCCTATCTGTCCTGACCCTTGCCCCCTGTGTCATAATGCCTGTCAGAAAAACTTTGTCTCACCTCTCTTCTCTGAGGCTAATCCCACTTCTAGAAAACACTCCCTGTCTCTCGTGCTTTTCTAGCTTCTCCTATAAGGGAATTCTTATAGAAGCAGTTAGGACAATTGCCTAATAATTGGTCTGCTCAAATGTGGGAGCTGTTTGCACTCAGCCAAGCCTTAAAGTACTTACAGAATCAGGGAGGAGCCATCAATTACCAATTCTAAGTTAATATGGATTGAACGAGGTCTTATTAATAGCAAAGAATAATTGAAATCCCAAGCTTACAAGGTTTTCAACAAAAGTAAAGTCTGCTAAAAGCTAACAGTGTAACATGTATTATCCTACTACCACACACTCTCAAAGCATTTCTCAGACAGTTTGTAAGAAACTACAAAATCTATCCTTACTCTACAATCCCAAATAGACTCTTTGGCAGCAATGACTCTCCAAAACCACTGAGACCTAGACCTCCTCACTGCTGAGAAAGGAGGACTTTGCACCTTCTTAGGGGATGGGTGTTGTTTTTACACTAACCAGTCAGGGATAATATGAGACACTGTCTGGCATTTACAGGAAAAGGCTTTTGAAATCAGACAATGCCTTTCAAACTCTTATACCAACCTCTGGAGTTGGGCAACATGGGTTCTCCCCTTTCTAGGTCCTGTGACAACCATCTTGCTATTACTCGCCTTTGGGCCCTGTATTTTTTACCTCCTTGTCAAATTTCTTTCCTCTAGGATCGAGGCCATCAAGCTACAGATGGTCTTACAAACGGAATCCCAAATGAGCTCAACTAACAACTTCTACTGAGGAGCCCTGGACCAACCTGATGGCCCTTTGACTGGCCTAAAGAGTTCCCCACTGGAGGACACTACAACTGCAGGGCCCCTTCTTTGCCCCTATCCAGCAGGAAATAGCTAGAGTGATCATCACCCAATTCCCAACAGCAGTTGGGGTGTCCTTTTTAGAGCAGGATTGACAGGTGAAACCAGCTGGACTTCCTGGATCAAGTGGGGACTTAGGGAACTTTTCTGTCTAGCTAGAGGATTGTAAACACACCAATCAGCACTCTGTGTCTAGTTAAAGGATTTTAAACGCACCAATCAGCACTCAGTAAAAACACACCAATCATCTATCTGTGTCGAGCTAAAGGATTGTGAAATGGACCAATCATCACTCTGTAAAATGGACCAAAGAGCACTGTGTAAAATGGACCAATCAGCAGGATGTGGGTGGGGACAAATAAGGGAATAAAAGCTGGCCAACCCCAGCCATCAGCAGCAACCTGCTCAGGTCCCCTTCCATGCTGTGGAAGCTTTGTTCTTTCACTCTTCACAATAAATCTTGCTGCTGCTCACTATTTGGGTCTGCACCACCTTTAAGAGCTGTAACACTCACTGCAAAGGTCCACAGCTTCATTCTTGAAGTCAGCGAGACCAAAAACCCACCGGAAGGAAGAAACTCTGGATACATCTGAACATCTGAAGGAATAAACTCTGGACACAGCAACTTTAAGAGCTGTAACACTCACCACAACGTTCCACAGCTTCATTCTTGAAGTCAGCAAGAGCAAGAACCCACCAGAAGGAATAAATTCCAGACACACATATACATATTGATATGCAGTGTATTGTAAAAATTTGTATGGATAGCACAAAGATGAATTCTTTATTTTGATATTTTGAGAAAAACTAAATTATTTCAATTTATTACTATTTATAAAACTAAATTTCAAATGTATTATAAGACACAAAAATGTGTTTATAACCCTGTGATTGATAGAACATACCCAGTTGACCTTGATATGAATCTTTTGTCATGTGCTGACCTTGTATCAACACGGTTTCCAGAAACACGGAGTACCTTTAAAGGCATTGGGAAATAAAAATAATATTTGATCTTTAAAAACATAAAATGACAAATTGAAAAAAGAATAACAAAATAAGAATTTAATTAGCTGGTCTTGATACCAAATATGAATTAAATATTTTACATGAGTTGTTAAGATTGTTTTATTTTTATTTTATTTAATTTGATCAAAGACATGCATAACGCATAGAAATTTGTCATGTGGCAAATCTAAGCTTTCTCAATCTAAATAACACAGAGAGACTCTCTAACAGAAAATGGCATTTACCTGCGAATGGTCATTGCAATAGAAATATATGTGCCATAGTAAACTATGTGCATTTCAAAGAGGTAAAGGAAAACTAAGATGTTTAAAAGAAAAATGAGCAGGATTTCAAAATTATTAAAGTTATTGTCATTGGATACAGTGGTCAATAGCAAGGCTGGTAGGAGTCCAAGGTTGAACATGCAGTTGCTGGGAAGATGTTCCTGTAGAAGTATAATTTTTATGTAATGTTGTGTTGGTCTTTGTACAAAGTTGTGATTTTTGCAGAGATTTTAGTGACAGTTGTTATCAGGCATTTGTGCATGAGAACCCCGCCTTCACGTTCTTCCCTTGCTTTATTTGTCAGGGTCTTTTACACAGTTAATTCTGACAAGTTTTACAGTCTCTTATATATTCTCTTAATTATTTTGGAATGAGTAAAAGTATTGTGTTATAGTTTTTTTGTTGTTGATAGTTTTTATTTGTTTCTGCTACTTTTTCTACTAAGAGAATTATCTTAAAAAAAAAAAAAAAGGAATATTTGAGATAGTTTTATAAGCTCAGGCCAGCTTTTGCCAAACCATGTTCAAACCATCTCTCAATAGGTTAATTTGGAAAACATACTCAATGGTAAAAGGTTGAGAACCTTGGGGTTAAACGTAGTTTAAATCAATGTTAATGAGCATTGTAAATCTTTTTAATTATTTTTTTTAGGGTTTCCCAAACTTACTTACCATTGAAACTTATTTTATAAAATGTATTTTATGGAGCATATTTTGAGAATATGCAATTTATTGCTAAACACTGTTAGTGTGTTTAATAGTGTAAAATAATAGACCCTCAAAACACAATTTGTAAAAACAATCAGGAGCCCCAGGAATTAGTTATTAAGTAGATATGAATTATTTATTCTAGAATTAAAAAGGATTTCAAAGTTTACTTCTTTAGATACTATTTCTCTCTCTTTTAAGTTCTATATAGTCATTCATTTTCATTTCTATAATGAATCTTCTCAAGTAAATAACAGGCATTATTAGATGAAAGAAATCCAATCTAGTTTTAACAAGCTATGGCTCTTCGGTTTATCAAATTAATGAACATTAATTTCAGCATTTCCAATTAACCTTCTCTATTCCCAAAGTCCCCTAGAGTTCCCAGTTGTCGCTACATATTAATCTTCCCCAGCTATGACTAGAATCATACTTTTGGTAATGCGCCATCCTCTGTGACAGTGATTAGTTGGAAAGGGGCATCTCATTAAGAGGTTGAATTTCAAAGTACCACCAGATATAACAGTCATCTGTCAGTTCATCTGGCAAAAAATTATATCCTTGCATCCACAGAAAAATAATGCAGGCTCATCAACACCAAGAACTCCCCTTCGCTTGTTGTATTCATTACAGATCAAACTGTTTCTGCATAGATGGAAAGTACTTTATTCCCTAGTTCCTGACATCTCTCCATAAAATTAAAATAAGTATAAGATAACATCATATTAGAGGATGAAACCTTAATGTAAGATACAATTTCATTTGAAAATAAATGATAAAGTACAGTGTAGCCACTAATATAAAACCTGAATTTTTAAAAAAATTAATAATGTCAAATGTGAAAAATAATAATTAAATATTGCATGCAGGTACAAAAACTCCTTTCATAGGGAAAAAACTCATAAAACCCATAATTTTGATTTCCATGATGAAATGCTGTGTATTGACACCTAATTATCTTTTAAACAGATGAAAGTGATAATAGTAAAACTTCGTCAGTAAAAATTGATTCATTAAGTATGATCACTATAGTTCTTACTTCTTAAAAAAATATGATTTTTCCTGTAATCCCAGCACTTTGGGAGGCTGAGGAGAGCTGATCATTTGAGGTCAGGAGTTCGAGACCAGCCTAACCAACATGATGAAACCCTGCCTCTACTAAAAATACAAAAATTAGCTGGGTGTGGTGGTATACCACTGTAATCCCAGCTACTGGGGAGGCTGAGGCATGAGAATTGCTTGAACCCAGCAGGCGGAGGTTACAATGAGTCAAGATCATGCCACTGTACCCCAACCTGGGCTACAGAGCAACACTTGGTCTCCAAAGGAAAAAAAATAACAATAATTGCAATGATTGTTCACATTTAAATCATACTACCATATTAAATGATGAATTACATCATTGATAAATTATTTTTGCTTAATATATCTTTATTTCAAAACCTTAGTAAAGAATATTGTGCTTTTTTTTTTTTTTTTTTTTTTTGATACAGTCTTGCTTTGTTGGCCCAGGCTGGAGTGGCACGATCTTGACTGACTGCAAGCTCCGCCTCCCAGGCTCACACCATTCTCCTGCCTCAGCCTCCTAAATAGCTGGGACTACAGGCGCCCGCCACCACATCTGGCTAATTTTTTTTTTTTTTTTTTTTTTTTTTTTTGTATTTTTAGTAGAGATGGGGTTTCACCGTGTTAGACCTCCTAACCTCATGATCTTCCTGCCTCGGCCTCCCAAAGTTGTGCTGTCTTTTTAATAAGGAAAAATCCCTATTGACTGTCCAACTGTCCTTTCTTTTAATAGGAATACTAAACAATATTTCAACTTTTTTATATCTACTAAATCCATGTGGCTCTCTAGAATGGAAAATGGGAGACTGTGTTATATTCTGTTGTGAAAACTTTTAGTATAGATATCCATGGCATACCAAGCAGTTTTCATAAAGCTGCTCAGTACTTAGTGGCTTCCTAAAAATATTTCAAGGCTTGCCACTGCACATATGGTCAAAAATGATCATTCCCACAAACTGTCTCATGGAAAGTAAAAATGGTGACTTTGAACCTTCTTATTTTCTTTAGTAAAAACATCATTTGGTCCCTCTCATTTAAGACTGAATAGAAGGCTCAGGGACACAGAAAAATAAGACACTGTTTGTGTGTTTGTTTGCTTGTTTGTTGTTTGTTTTTGAGTTGGAGTCTTGCTCTGTCACCCAGGCTGGAGTGCAGTGGTGCGATCTCGGCTCACTGCAAGCTCTGCCTCCTGGGTTCACGCCATTCTTCCGCCTCAGCCTCCAGAGTAGCTGGGGCTACAGGCGCCCGCCACCATGCCGGGCTAAGTTTTTTGTATCTTTAGTAGAGACGGGGTTTCACAGTGTTAGTCAGGATGGTCTTAATCTCCTGACTTCGTGATCCACCTGCCTTGGCTTCCCAAAGTGCTGGGATTACAGGCGTGAGCCACCGTGCCTGGCCATGATGCTGTTTTAAAGAAGTCTGTGCTCAATATTTACTAAAGATGAATTTTATGAAACTATTTTTAGAATCTAGTAAAATAACAAGTAATTTCAAAAATATGTCTTGTTAAGATTCACAAGGCAGTTATATTTTAATGTTAAGAAAATGTGCTAATGCAGTATATACAAATGTTGAAATCTCAAGCAGATATTTGTTTCATGGTTATTATATAATACTTATTTAAACAGAACAATATATTCCTTTTTCTGTTTCCAATCAAATTAAAAATCAACCAATCAAAAATATAAATTATGCCCTAGATTAGAGCAACCTGCATCCAAATACTCAAATAATCCCATTACAAAGTTGGAATGGACATCAGTCTGTCCATAGCCAGTGAAAATAATAGAACGTAGAATTTCGTTAGAATAGGAAATGTTTTACTTTCAACTTGTATAACTACAAATAAGTTACCTAACTTTTCCGAAGCTTAGTTATCTTATCTGTAAAATGTAGTTCCAGTGTGACTGATGAGAGTTCATGTTTTCTTCAAAGCACTTAGCGAGAAAAGAAAGCAGTATTTGAAAGCACAAACTTTGGAGGCTGATTGCCTTGTTTGACTCCAGCTCTACCAGTTATTGACTATGTAACTTAGGGCAAGTTACTCAATGTGCCTCAGTTTCCTAATCTATATAATGGTGATAATATTTGTACATATCACATAAGGTAATTGCAAAGAATGAATGTCAATATATGTAAAGCATTTAAAATCGGGGTTAGTGCACAAGAAATGCGTGTTTTTTTTATGAATAGTGGCTATATTCTGACATATGTAACAAGTGAATATCACTTTTGACAATCTATAGATACTAATGGGGATCAATAATACAGTGTTAGTAACTAAAGAATTTCGTGTATCTTTTTCTTTAAAATATTGAACCATTTCGTTTTGTATTTAGGAAATATGGCAGTGCACTAATTGTTAACACAAAGATTATCTAAAGAGGCCTGAGAGAGAGAGAGAGAGAGACAGAGAGAGAGAGAGAAAATTATCCAAGATTTCTTCCACAACAAAATTCTAATCAAACCAATTTGATTAGTGTTGAGTTGGAAAAATGAAGGGACAACAATTATTTGTACAATTTTTCTCAAACTTTTATTCATTGTTGAATTAAGAACTAATTTAACAGTTTGGGCACGGTGGCTCATGCCTGTAATCCCAGCACTTTGGGAGCCTGAGGTGGGCAGATCACGAGGTCAGGAGGTCAAGATCATCCTGGCTAGCACGGTTAAACCCCGTCTCGACTAAAAATACAAAAAAAAAAAAAAGAAGAAAAAAAAAATTACCTGGGCGTGTTGGTGGGCATCTGTAGTCCCAGCTACTCGGGAGGCTGAGGCAGGAGAATGGCGTGAACCTGGGAAGCGGAGCTTGCAGTGAGACAAGATCTCGCCACTGCACTCCAGGTTGGGCCACAGAGTGAGACTCTGTCTCAAAAAAAAAAAAAAGAACTATCTTCCACTTTAAAATACATCTATCTTTAGTCAAATTTTTTGTTGGGTGAGAGTAAATAAGGAAAAAAGAGTTCTGATTAGAGTAGCTAATTACCTAAGTATATGTGGTTATGGTACCTTCATATGTAACTAAATTCATAGGACATGTCTTGAAGCTGTACAGCTTCTAGTTTGATTTGTCAAATATAAAATAGAATTGTTTTTCTTTTATCTGTCAGAACCCACCTCAGAACAACAAAGAGAAAAAGAACCAGAAAAGCAATTGCCATTGTCCACAAAAGTAAGCAGCTTCTGTAACACAAAAAGGGATAGAAAAAAAAAAAAAAATTCTAAATGCAGTGAAGCTCAAACACAGGGGAGAAAAGATATTCAGAAAAGATGATTGTAGTGCAGACCTCAGACCAAGTCAGTTCTTCAGCAAAGATGCTGGTCCTTTGTTTATAACAAAAAGAAAGGGATTCACAGGCTGGCAATGGATCCTCCTCTTGAGTTTGTTTTGAAAGCAAGATTGAACAAAAACCCATGAAGACGTATAATCTTGGAAGCTAATAAAGAGCAGGTACGTTGCTAGTGCATAAAGGGGTTATGAAGCAATACACTCTCTATAAAACAGATATTTAAAGATATCATCATTGGAGCAGTGTTTATAATAGAAGAAAACCTAGAACCACAAAAACATTCTTCCAAAGAGCATTTGATAAATGAATTTGATACATCATAGGAGGAGAATTTTATTCAGCTCTTAATGAACAAAGAGAAGCTTTATAAATAATGATATAAATAATGCTTTAAATGTAGAGTTAATTGATATAGCAATGCACAGTTATCATTTTTAAAATGACTGATAATGAAGTGGGTGAGGTGGTCACGCATGTAATCCAGCACTTTGGTAGGCCGAGGTGGGCGGATCAACTGAGGTCAGTAGTTCAAGACTAGCCTGGCCAACATGGCAAAACCCAGTCTCTACTAAAAGTAGAAAAATTAGCTGGGCGTGGTGGTGGGTGTCTCTAATCCCAGCTATTTGGGAGACTGAGACAGGAGAATCACTTGAACCCGGGAGGTGAAGGTTTCAGTGAGTTGAGATAGTGCCACTGCACTCCAGCCTGGGCGACAGAGCGAGACTCCGCCTTAGAAAAAAAAAAAAATTACAGATAATGACAAAAATTAAGATGAACATTAAACCTGGGAGCCATACCTAGGCTTACAGCATAACACTGGGGAAGGGCTGTCAAATTGAGTGAAGGTCAAGAAGGAGTGCAGGGAGATACTAAGCCAGAGCAGAAAAAGAGCATAAGTTGATTTGGGGTCTCAGACAAATAGCATAGCATATGCATTTAAAGTAGGGGCAAATAAACTCTTTTTTGTAATAATAGGAGCAACCAACAAAGCTTACCTACAACGCAGGAATTTTAGTAAACACAATGGACATCATAGGGAAATACAAAAGACAGAAACACACACACACACAGAGTCTTTCAAGCATGTTGGAGGGAAAGAAAAGGCTCTGTATTTTGAAAAGACCTGAAGTTTCTAATCTCTGTAGAGTAGGAAGATGCAAACTAACTTAGATGCTCATAAAATTCATTGTGAGTCAAAGATAATTATTTCTAACACAACAGCTGGTAAAAGAAGTATCAGCTTCATTAAAAGTCAGTTATTACTTTAAAAATAATCAAAATGTATAAAAGAAGCCAGTGGATGGAGGGAAAAAAAAGATAAACCAACAAGTCAGTTATCCAAATGTTTTCATTAAGCTGGTGAAAATTGTTAACAACATTTTCGCAATAATTTAATGTAACAAAAAACATGCATTATCTCATAGTTTCTGTGGGTCAGGTATTCAGAAGCTTAGCTGGGTGGTCTGGCTCAGGGTTTCGCTTAGGATTGTTATCATTACGTCTGCCTGTAGCACAGTCTTCTGAAGGCTTGACAGGAGTTGCGGATCCACTTCCCTGTGCATTCATGTGACAAAGATGTCAGATTGTCTCAGTTGCTCACCACTTGGGCTGCTTCACAGGGCTGCTCACCAGGCAGCTTACATCCCCCAAAGTGAGTGATGTGAGAGAGTTAGAGAGTTCAAGAGAGAAATGCTAATAATAGTGCCTGTTGTGATCTAGTGCTTAGAGTTGCATGCTGTCACTTCCACTTTATTGTATTTGTTAAAAACAAGTCACTAAGTTTAGCAAACAGCCAAAGAGAGGGGGTTAGGTCCACCTCTTGAAGAAAGAAGTATCAAAAATGTGTGACTATATTTACAAAACCAGCACATTACCTATTTTAAATCTAAACTCAAATCACAACGTAAGAGCCCAGAAAAGATACAGGGAGATAAAGATTAACATGGTAGACCTCAAAAAATTTGAGAGAAAAATTTTTATAGAAATAAAAGCTAAATTGAAAACAAGACAGAAGAGCTAGGTACTGATAAATACATAGTAAAAGCCCATGGAGGACCTGGTACTAAGAAAAATAAAATGAAAATTATTAGATATTTTATAGTATTAAAGAGGAAATGATTTTGATTTTCATTAACGATGTTTAAAACTATTGGCATTCTCACTCTGTGTAAATCATAGGCTTCATTTCTCCGCAAATAAAACTCAGGCATGAGCCTGTTACTTCCTGTTGTCAGCGAAATATGAACCAAAGTGATACATACCCTTCTGTATACATGCCATCTTCAAAATGATAAAGATTTTTTGGGGTAGCAAGGTGAAAAAAAATATATATATATATTTATATTTACATATATATTTATATATATTTACATATATATTTATATATATATTTACATATATATAGTTTTAAGATATGAGAAATATCTGAATGCTGATGGGAAAATCTGTTAGAGAAAATTTAATCAAAAAGAGAGAGAAAACCTAGAGGAGCAATGATCTCTATTAACCTAAATATTTGAAATCTAGGCACCAGTGAAAGACAAAGAGTTCAGCAAAAGGGCAAAATACACAACTATATATGCCAGCAGGTGGGAGCATGGTGAATGGAGTATGTGCAGATTCTCTACTCATTGTTCTAAGTTTTTCATAATAAAGTAAGAAAAGTCCTTAACTAAGAGTGAAGATAGAAGAGGGGTTCTTGCAAGTTTTAGGATTAAGGAGAAAAAATGAGTGGTCGTCAAGGAACATAGGAAAGTGAGTGAATTAGAGAAATATAGTGTAATTGCTAAGTAGACTTACGAGTCAATCTGAGGCAATATTAAGAGCCCACTTGACATTTAGGTTGGAAGTTTCTGGTTTATCTTCTATAGTGCCTGTCCACATCTCTCCTAGACATCATCTGTTTTGCCTTTTAAGGTCCATTTCTCACCCTTCTCTACCATCCTTCTCCACTCTACTCTTTTCCCTGGAAAGGTGACCAGTACCAGCTCCATCAAAAGGCTTCCTTGCCTTCAGATTTGTGGTTTGCATTCAACAGTAGGAGGCATAGCCAGGAAATAGGAGGCATAGCCAGGTATAGCCAGGTATATAAATATATATATATATTTATACACACACACACATATATATATATATATATGTTTTTTTCCCTCTGTCCGTAATAACATTCTGCTCCTTCCGTTTCAGTCCTAGAAATCCAAACAGTGTCTCTGCCATTTCTAGTCTCAAGATACACCAACAAACTTTGGTATTTTTCCTAAACCCTGTCCACAACTTTGTAAATAGACCTTTTATTGAACAATCTTTAATTACTCAGTTTGAGTGTTTTATGTTTCTGACAGGGACTCTGCCTGAAGCACTATTAATGACCTGCTTTTCTTTTGAAATTTCTGTTACTTTTCTTAATTTGTAGGACTTCCTGTCATATTTTAGACATTAATGCCTTGTGAATTTTAGATATCACAAAGATAGTTTTTAGTTTCTGATTTTCTGCTAGTGTTATCTATGAAGTCCTTCACTGAAGAGAAGTACATAATTTGATGTTGATTTTTCAAAGTGATAACTTCTATAAATAATGACACTATTATTTTCTCCTCAACGATTCCTAAAACTCTTCTGAACATTTTCTTCCCTGTGTTCTTGACTATACCATCCAGTATCAAGTCAAAACGTTGGGCTTCCCTGAATGTGCTGGTTCTTGCAATTGGACATGCCCCATACTGGAATGCTAAAATTTGTGCTCATGGGCTGTTATAATAAATAATGGTTCCGTTTTTAAAATGTATGACTTTTGAGCAGGGTGGCTTTCATAGCCACCTTGTAATATAGTTGCTATACTAGTGAGTATGTTACTGAGTTTCCCGAAGTATAAGTGTGTGGAAAAGGGCAAGAAATTCGCCCCTTGACTGAAATGGGAACTCCCATTTTGGAGATGCACCTGATGCAATCTTGCTGGCATGCAGTTTTTCTGCCCTGATTCTTGGGGCCTGCTATGACTTCTTGAGCGTCTCTTGAATGTCTCATTAATGCTAATACTTCAAAGTTTGTATAGTGCAGTGTCCAAAATGGGATGCTCTTTATAACCTGTAACTCAAGAATATGCAGTAAAAAGCACAAATAAAGAGATGCCAATGGGAAATCAATGCCACAGTGAGAGATTAAACCTACCTCTGATTGATAGTGAAAGGTGTCTATAGCAAATAACAGAGGATAAATCTCCTTCGTCTCAGTAAATAAAGTCTGTAGGGAGACAGGATCATTGTGGAGGAATACTGCCTTTTGCCTTCACTGACCAGATATAAACTTGCTCAAACACTCAGGTGTAACTAGGTGGTTTATAATGAGCTTGTCCTTAGTGTGATTAATGTCTTTGTACTAAATGCCATTTGTAGAGGTGATGATGTTATTGGTTATGGCAGAGAAAGGCCAACACAGGTACTGATATATTGCTGACTGGTGAATGCAGGCACATGAGCCAATACACTCCATGCTTGTGACTTGGAAAGCACTTGTCAGAGGAAGATACATTGGTTCCAACCTGACAGGGTTCCTATCTTCTCTGGGAGATGTGTGTAAGGTACTTATACAATAGCCTGCAGGAATAAACAGGTCTACACTGCTGCAACAACTCGGCATATACCAGGGCTTTGGCGAAGAATTTGCAGAGACTCCTAAGTTTCAAATATAACACATTATAGACAGATAATAGATAGATGGATAGACTGATAATCATATATCTGGGTCTTAGCAGTGACGTGACCAGAGTCCCAAAGGGGCAGTGAAGTCAGTGTTAGTGATCTGGCTGTGAACCTGTACCTGAGTAGAAACTTCCATCTCCACCAATGCAAGGACCAGTTTAAACCTATATTAGAATATGAATATTGGTATTGCAAACTCAAAACCTCTCTGAATTTCAAATTAAAGTTAAGACATAGCAGAAGATGGAGCCTGTGTGTTTAACAGTTTAACCCAGAAAGATTCTCATTTTCAGTTCTGTCTGTGGTATAAATATATATTCAGATTAGATAAAGCCCCAGATTAACTGATGGTATATAAAAAAGATATTTTTTCTAAAAGGACTAGATAATATTACAGTACTATGTTTGATATGCTTGTCCAGTATAGTAACGACTAGCTTCATGCAACTACCAAGCACTTGAAAAGTTATTAACAAAGTTGAAAAGCTGGTTGTCAGATTTTATTTAATTTTAAATGCATTTATTTCTTTAGTTTATACATTTAAATTTAAATGTCAGTAATCATGTGGCTAGTGGCTAACTACACTAAGAAACTGATAGGATAGAATATTTCAAAGTACCTAAATTTTTTTGTTTGTTTGTTTTGTTTTGTTTTTTTGAGGTGAAGTCTTGCACTGTTGCCCAGGCTGGAGTGCAGTGGCGCGATCTTGGCTCACTGCAAGCTCCGCCTCCCGGGTTCACGCCATTCTCCTGCCTCAGCCTCCCGAGTATCTAGGACTACAGGCGCCCGCCACCATGCCGGGCTAATTTTCTGCATTTTTAGTAGAGATGGGGTTTTCTGGTGTTAGCCAGGATGGTCTCAATCTCCTGACCTTGTGATCCACCCGTCTCGGCCTCCCAAAGTGCTAGGATTACACGAGTGAGCCATCACGCCCAGCCATACCTAAATATTTTTTAATGCTGCATTAGCAGTATGTCACCATTTCACAATTAACATATTCATTTTTATTTTATTTAGTAATTTAGTAATTACTTATTTAGTAATTTAGTAATCTTTATAACACTTGGTTTATAATCAGTGGTTTTTTAGTAACATAGCATTTCTAGTTTGTGATAATTTTATGTTTAGAGTGTTATTTTCTTATTTATAGCATTCCTTTAGATCATAAAATGCACCATAGGTTATGATTAGTTTCACTTGTATTCTGAAAAAGATGAAAGCTATTAAATCTTTGATCAGCAGGTAGTGACATGGACAGATATGTTTTATTAGGTCATTTTGACAATATACTTATTGGACAAGGCTAAAGATAGAGTCAAGTAATCTAGTTAGAAAACTGTTTCAGTTTTCAAAGCAGGAGAAACTGAGTGCATAAAGTTTGAGCAGTGAGGCCGGGTGCAGAGGCTCACGCCTGTAATCCTAGCAATTTGGGAGGCTGAGGTGGGTGGATTACCTGAGGTAAGGAGTTCGAGATCAGCCTGGCCAACATGGCAAAACCCCGTCTCGACTAAAAAATGCAAAAATTAGCCTGGCATGGTGGCGTGTACCTGTAATCCCAGCTACTTGGGAGGCTGAGGCTGGAGAATCTCTTGAACCCAGGAGATGGAGGTTGCAGTGAACTGAGACCATGCCACTGTACTCCAGCCTGGGTGACAGAGAAAGACTCTATCAAAACAACAACAACAACATCAAAAAAGTCTGGGCACTCATATTGATAGATGGATTTGAAAGATTTTTCTGAAGATAAATACCAGTATTAGTGACCACTTGAGTAGTCTTCTAAAAATTTACATCTAGATATGATGTACCTCTTAGTCTATGAATATAGCATTGCAAATCTTTCAAATGGAGGCAACTCTAGTTTCACATTTTAAAAAGTTGAAAATGATTGCTATGTATGATTCCCTTTGCTGCCTCACTGGCTCACGTAAACAATACTATTATTATAATTAGTCATCCTTAAAAGCAAACAGCTCTGAGCATCAAAGTATCTTTTGGGAAGCTTATTATTTTAAGTGACATAAAATCTACCTCACTGCCTGTTAGATAGTAAGAGGAAGTTTTATCTGTCACAACCAAAAATTCCAGAAGTAAAGCTAGATCAGGTAAGGTTTGGTCCATCATCTCAAATATTTTCAACAAGGATGATGATAATTTTGGTCTGTTTTGCACTGCCTTCTCTGTGAGAAAAAAAAAAAAAAAAAAAGGTTTTCTTCACATCCATTTGCCAGCTTTGCTTTGCAGTTGGAAATAAGGTGCAATTTCAGATTTTATACCTTCAATAAGAAGGTTGATAAGAGTCTATCTATGTCGTAACCAAGGAAAAGACAAAGAACTTTGCTTTGCCGGAATCCATAGAAAATGTATTTTTTTCATGGGCCAGCACTAGTTTCTGTCTCTATTTTTGAAAAACAAAAAACAAAAAACTATTTTGCTTAGGGTCATCAAATAAGCTTATTGAATTAAGTCTTTAGTGTCCACTTATGAAGAGGACGGGAATTGGCATAAATAACAACTAACCCACATTCCCGAGATTAGGTAGTAATTAACAATCGTTTCAAAATTCCAGATAGTATTATTTTTAAAAGAGGTTGAAAAATGCTGAGTGCCAATATCATTGTTACCTGGCCATGGAATAGTTATAATTTCAGAAATCTTTAGGAGATATATTTTCTGCCAAAAGCAACATTGATGATATTCTTATAACTGTTGCCAAATATCGGGGGTTAATATACTGAAACAGATTTATCTCAGGTTTTCAGCACACTAAAAAATTCTTTCATTCTGATTATTAAAGATCTATCAGTTAAAACAATAAAAACACACAGTAGCTCATGCCTGTAACCCCAGCACTTTGGGAGGCCGAGTGGGTGGATCATTTGAGGTCAGGAGTTCAAGACCAGCCTGGCCAACATGGTGAAACCCTGTCTCTACTAAAAATACAAAAAAATTAGCTGGGGGTGATGGTGGGCGCCTGTGATCCCAGCTGTTTGGGAGGCTAAGGCAGGAGAATTGCATGAACCCAGAAGGTGGAAGTTGCAGTGAGCCGAGATTGCACCATTGCACTCCAGCCTCGGCAACAGAGTGAGACTCCATCTCATAAAAACAAAACAAAACAAAACAAAAAAAAAACCAGAAAATAAAAAATAAAAACATCAACAATGAAATGATTGACATAAAAATGTGTCTAATAATATTTTAAATTAGGAAATTAATTTTGGTATGCTTCATAAATAAAACATAATCGATTAGCGTTACAATGGGCAACTTCATTTTTAATCGTAAGCACTTGAATACATTTCAAGGGTTTATCTGTGATGTTGTATCAGTGAAGCATTAGCAAAATGTTTCTGTAATTTGTGTCATCTGAGAAAAATTAATTTAAAGCAAAGTGTTGGGTTAAGAGGTCAATCTAAATTTAAATTGAAATGTTAAGGACCCACACAAAGCTTATACCCAGAAGACCAACTTCTACTACATTATTTCTTCAAATTTTAACAGATTCTATTCTGAGACAATGAATTCTGACCTTATATTAATTGGGAAACCAAAGTTTGGTTTTGTTTTTCTTTAACAATATCAAAAGAGAATAAAGAGAAGAATGCACTGAAGTAATAGAGAATATATATATATATATGTATATATACATATAGAAACAGGCACACACATAGACACATGTATCATAGACTCTATATATAGAAAGATATAGATATCTATATAGAGAGAAATATGTATATTATGTCTACATCTATCTATATATTTATATCTGTAAGTCTATCTATATCTCGAGAGAGAGAGAGAGAGAAAATGTGTGTGTGTGTGTGTGTGTGTGTGTGTGTGGGGACGGGGGAGCTGTCCTCATCCAGGATGTTGTTTCCATGTGGGCCAGAAGTAACTAACTTAAATCCTTTTTTGGTGAAAATTATGGTAATTCCTTAAAACCAAGAAAGAATCTCTAGAAATCTGAAGGCTCACATAATTAATAAAAAATACATAAAACCACAAATAAGATAATACGTAAATATGGTGACTTCTTAGACAATAGTATCTTGCAAATTTAAGTAAGTATAATTCTTCATGGTAGTCACCATGAGAGTTTGTATAGTTTACCAACGCCATTATTAAAATGGAAGAATTTCTACTTTGAATGAATTTTTATTCGACTTCTGCCTTTGAATATTCTCAATTATTATTTCTATCTTTTGAAAGCATTCATCCACTAATTCATCCATGCATTAATGTCCAGGGCAGCCCTGATGAAATAGCTGGGAAAGTTCTTTTTTTTTTTTTTTTCTCGAGACAGAGTCTTGCTCTGTCGCCCAGGCTGGAGTGCAGTGGCACGATCTTAGCTCACTGCAAACTCTGCCTCCTGCATTGAAGCAATTCTCCTGCCTCACCCTCCCAAGTAGCTGGGATTACAGGTGCTCGCCACCATGCCTGGTTAACTTTTTGTATTTTTAGTAGAGATGGGGTTTCACCACATTGGCCAGGCTGGTCTTGAACTCCTGACCTCAGGTGATCTGCCTGCCTTGGCCTCCCAAAGTACATATTACCTGTAGTAAAGCTGATTTATGCTGAGGAAAGTTTATTTTTTCTAAAATGGTGGTCATGACAATCATTGCATCATAGTAAATCTTTTAACAATTCTATATTATAATGTTATTTGGCACCAGGTCGGGTGAAAGGATAGGCAGGTTAGAAATGTGTCATACATTATCAGTATGAGCCTAACTGAAATATACCTTGGACCTTTGTGTTTTCAAACTTAAACTTCTCTGGATAAATCAATGTATGCAGTATTTATGTAGTAGAACAAAAATATCAAATGTATTCAATAAAATACATGATGATTTTTACCATCTGCTTTATTCAATCTTATTGTATTATTAATGTTTAGTGTTGGTTATACATACTGTGGTTTACCTGTCTAAATTACTTTCGGAGGTAGTTACACAATTTGTTAAAAGTATTGCCTACCACTTCTTTGCCCATATCTATATTCTGAAATAAAAAATGAAATATGTTTACACATGTGTGTACACCATACACACACACACACACGCACACATAGAACATATATATTAACTATTTTTATTAAGAAATCACGGTTCTAATAAAACACTTTGGAGTACCATAATGGCCAGATATTGATACAGATGTAGATATATTTGTAAAGAAAAGTTATTTAGGACATTGATCATTTAAAAGTGCACAATGGACTAAATTGACGCTAAGATAATTGTGGCTGTCTGTATCTGACTCTATGCAAACATTAAAAATTAAAATAAAAAACTCTACAGTTCATATGATAGATAAAAATTGCATATAAATCACAACTTCAGCACCATGTGAATGAAGACACTATCATAGTCCTCAAATTACCTATCAGTAGACAACAGGCTTACAACAGCAAAATGTCCAGTAGAATTATAGTTCTGTTGTAAGCTTGTGGGAAGAAGTCTAAAGATATTCCACAGAAAAGAAAAATGATGAAGTCATAGATGAAGCACAAACAACACCACTCACAGAAAGAGAGCGTCAACGCTAAGTGTTAAAATAGAGAAGACACGTATGACATTTGCCAGTTTACAGAATTAAGTGCAGAGAAGAGCTTCAAAGCAAATAGATTGAAAATGGTAACCTTAGGAAAACATTATTTTGAGAAGATAAGAGAATAAATAAAGAAGGGAAGAGGTTTTTGTTGTTGTTGTTCTTGTTGTTTTCAGGTTTGGCAATGCAGTAAAAAATAAGTAAACATAAGACAAGATGAAAAAGTTACGGATCACACACAAACAAGAGGAAATACAATACAGCCCCAAATCTCTCCATTCCCACCAGTGCCACCATAAAGTAAGCCACTACAGAAATTAAAAAAAAAAAAAAAAAAAAAAAAAAAAAAAATTCTCAAGCTAAGCACACTACCTGTACAAATGACTAAAACTAGGAAAAAAGAGACAAACTTCATGAATCATTAATGGAGGAAAAATTAGAAAATGGGAATTGAAATAATTAAGTTGAACCCTATTTGAGAGACAATATTGCAGCAGAATAAAACTGTTACACAGCATACCAAATATTATTTAATATTTTCAAACTTAAATTTAGAGTTATATGTTAAAAATAGAATCTTAAATTCAGAAACTAAGAAGAGATATAAATAATAAGTAAGAGGAAATAAGAGAGTAGATCATATTCAAACCAGAAAATCTTGTTTAAAAAAAACAAAGCAGGCTCAGAAATGAGGATTACATTACAAAGTTTCCATTGGAAGATATTTTAGAATCAATATCTAAGAAGTCATATTGAAGAGAGCTTGGGAAGTTATTAAGAAAATAAATATGTGCTACAGAAAGTAGAAAGGGTCAGAGGGAAAGAGTTATGACGGAGTATAGGCAAAGATGGTCCAACATATATAAAACTGAATTCTTTTTGAAAAAGCACAAAACCATGGAAGATAATTAATATTTAAAACTAAAATTCAAGAAATTGAAATATAAGTGAAATCCTAAATCCACATACTGAAAATTTTCACTATACACAAGAAAATTGAGAAAGAATTATGAACCCTGATAAAAAGCCTCACAAAAATATTAGATGTTAAAAATAAGATAAAAATCTTCAAGGCCTCTGTAATTAGGTTGGTGTCACATTTCTCACATGTAATACATGAAGCAAGCTTACTGTTGAAGCAGCATGAAAAAAATACAAGAAAGTATAAGTTAAATATTTTATACTCTAGTCTCACTACACTTTAAGTGTCCAGTATATTTTTTTTTTTAAAAAAAGGTTTAAATATGGAAGAACTCAGGTAAAACTGTACTGATGAGCTCTTCTCAAGGAATTAATTGTGGGATGAATGCCAATGAACTAAGAGATGACTAGGGTAACCTTAACAAAAGAGTTGATAATGAGCATTTATATATAATTATTTATCTAAGACTTTTAAAAAAGGTACAGAAAATGGTGGAAAAGTAGTAGGTCAAATATTAATGTTCTGCCAAATTGGAAAGTACATATAAATCTTATTAGAGAAGAAAGAGGTGAAGAGAAGAGTAAAATAAGAATAATGATAGCTCTACACATAATAGGCAGAAGTAAAATATAATAGTTTTAGATAAACATAATAAAATAAAATGATAATAAATGATTACATTAGCCAAAAAGAGGATTATAGGCACTAAAAATGTGAATACACAAAAGATGTGATGGGACATCTGGGTGAACATTCGTAAGTATTTTGCCAAGCAGTCCCCCTTAAACCCTACAAACTCACTGGAATAGACCACCAACCCCTAATAAAAGCACATCTGCTGACTGAACTGATGGCTAACCTTGTCAAGGCCTATCCATTAAAAAGTAAAGATAGCCTGTATTGTATTAGGTATTAGTCTCTTAGTCTGAGTTTTCCAGAAGACTAGAACTAATACAATAGATGGATGAATAGATAGAACTAGATAGACAGATACAAAAAGACAGATATAGATAAATAGATATAAATAGATATAGATAGGTAGGCATATATATTATTATATTTATTACATGGATACATATTATATATGTTACATATAAATATTACTATTTTATTTATATATATATATATATATATATATATATATAGCTATAAGGGATTGCATCATGCAATCATAGAGTCTAAGATCTGCCATTGGTAAGCTAAGCTGGGTGTACTAGAGACCCAGGATAACTGACAGTGTGTGTTCCAGTGTAAGTCCAAAGACCTGAGAACCAGTACAGCTAATAGTGTAAGTTCTAGTTCAAGTCTCAGCCCCAAAGCAGAAGAGCAATACTCTCACCCTGAAGATAGCAGGACAAATAAATAACATTTTCTTACCAACCTTTTTTTTTTTTTTTTTTTTTCTATTCAGTCCTTCAGCAGATTGGACGATGTCTTCCCACCTTGGGGAGGGCAATAGGCTTTACTCAGTGTACCAATTCAAATGGTAACCTCATCCAGAAACATCCTCACAGACATACCCAGAAAAAAAAAAAATGTGTCAAATATCTGGGCACACAGAGGCCAAGTCCAATTGACACACAAAAATAACCATCTGATACTCTTTCTTTAAGAGCTACCCCTATCTTCTCTTTTCCGCCAAACTGATAACTAGGTCTAGATTTCAGAATTTAAAAACCACCTGGACACGTATTAAAATAGAGAAGAAAATAGACACTAAAGGTGCTACAAGAATTTGCTAGCATGTAGCAACATAAGCTAGGGAGTTCCATTGGAACTGGATTTTGCTGATAACTTGATCAAGTGGCCAAACAGTAAGAGTGGAAAAGCAAAATTTTATTAAATTGTGATCACTTTCTTAGGAAAAATAACTCCTTGGTAAAGACCCAGAGCATGGGGTGAACTAACTGTTAGGGTACTTTTAAGAAGCCTGGAGAAAACTATTTAGTTTGGGCTACTATAATAAAGCATGATAGACTGGGTAGTTTATTAGACACAGGAATTTATTTCTCACAGCTCTGATGATTGGAAGTACAAGATCATTGTGTCAGCATGGTCAAATTCTGTTGAGGGCCCTCTTCGAGGTTTGCTGATAGCTTTTGCCCTGTTTCCTCATATGCAGGAAAGAAGGTGAGATAGCTCTCTGGGATTCCTTTTATAGGGACACTAATTCCAGTCATAAGAGCTCCATGCTCATGACCTAATTATCTCCCAGAGACCCCACCTCCTAATACAATCACACTGGGGGTTAGAAATTCAACATAAGAATTGTGTGTGTGTGGTGCGGGGCGGATACCAGCATTGAATCCATTGTAAAAGTTATGGTCTATGCTGAGTGAGGTGAAAATATCTGAAATTCCCTAGCAGATTATAGAGGAAGGAATACAAAAGTCAATTTTGAACCATATTTGTTATGTGAGGCCGGAAGACACACCAGATGTTCACGGAAGAGTTCAGAGGACACATTATTCACAAAGACCACTGAGAACATTCTAGTGAGAGGCTCTAGACAGCTAAGCAGTTCAGTGCTGACTGTTTTCTGCAGCAGAGCTGATGACGGTAGAAAAGGTCACATAAATGGGTCTATTAATATCCATGGGGATGATGGAGCCCTGAAATACAAAGGTTAGGTAGCAGTCCCTATCCACCAGAGACAATAGGACCACTTTTACTATAATGACTGGCAAGGGTACAGTGGCAACCTAGGAGATCTGACCCACAAATAGTTATGGAGATAGTTAATAAAACACGGTCTCATGACGTATGGCCTAGTAACAACAGATGAGCAACAAAAAGGTGTTTTGTTTGTTTGCTTGTTTTTAACATGTTGTTAGATAGGAGTTTTAAATTTCTTTTCAAAGAATCAATATGTCAGTATGTTCAATTCTTTGTCTTCTACTTTTAAACTTAACTTCCTCATAAAGCAACCTTTTTGGATTACCTGCTCCACCCTGATTCATTTCAATCACCTGCTCCACTCTGACTCATTTCGATTACCTGCTCCACCCTGACTCATTTCGATTACCTACTCCACCCTGAATCATTCCGATTACCTGCTCTGTCACAACCATTTTTCCCGCCAAACCACTCACCCCATCGCTCTCTTTAAATTTGCCAATCGGAATTAGTTTAGCCTGTGTGGTCTAACCCCAGCCAATAGGGGAACAACACAGCAGCAAGGATAAGTGCATCAGGGATAAGAACCCCTTTCCTTCCCTTGTCCAAGTGGGCTCTCACCATGGCTCCATCTGTAAGGGCACACCCTTCTATAGAAGTAACTTGCCTTGCTAAGAATTAAAAATAAAATTTTATATTCAAGTGCTGTTTCTTTTGCAGCACTGAAACTTTATTTATAACAATTTGGGGGCTCACCTGTGATTACATTCCCCTCCGGGGACAGTCTCTGTTTCTCTCTAATGAGGAGGGATGCCCCGCCCCTTTGTGGAGGCCTCAGGGGTAAGAAATCAACACCCATCCAGCGCGAGGAATAACCCAAGTTCTCAGCAATGTGGAAGAAAAAAAAAGAAAAACTGGTCAGCAACCTAGCTTACTGCGGCAATGACTCTGTGCACAGACCAAGGAAGGAGAAGCCATGGGAGCTGGTAAAGTATTTTCTTGGCGGTCAGGACTAAGGAAAAAGCTGCAAGGCAGTAAACCATTCCTTGGTTAGGACATACCAAAAAGAGAGAAACTACAGGGATGGTAAAGCATTCCTTAGTTGGAGCTAGAGAAAGAAAGCTGTGGGGGGGCGGTTAAATATTCCTTAGTCAGGATGTCTTGGAGGTTAAAAAGAGGTGAGAAATCCCCATGGCGGGGGTTGAACCTCAGAAAGAAGTGAGAAATCCCCATGAGCAGGGGTTGAACCTTAGAAAGAGGTGAGACATCCCCATGGGGGGGGGTTGAACCTCAAAAAGAGGTGAGAATTCCCCAAGAGGGGGGTTGAACCTCAAAGAGGCAAGACATCCCCATGATGGGGGATTGAACCTCAAAAAGAGGTGAGAAATCCCCATGATGGGGGATTGAACCTCAAAAAGAGGTGAGAAATCCCCATGAGGGGGTTTGAAGCTCAGAAAGAGGTGAGAAATCCCCATGGGAGTGGTTGAACCTCACACAAACCTCTGGTAGTAAGAACAATATTCAGGACTCCCCTTTCCTTTCTTCTCAGGGGAAGAAAGAGTAGCTCCACTCCTGCTGGTCCCTCTAGGCGAAGAGGAAGGAGAGGGGAGAAGAACTACATAAGTGGTGGCAGAGGCAGGGAAAGAACAGCAGAGAGGAGAGAGAGAGAAAGAGAGGCAGAGAGAGTGAGGAAGGGACAGAGAGACAAAGAGGGAGTCAAAGAGAAAAAGAGAGAAAGAAAGGCAGAGAGAGAGGAAGAGACAGACAATGAGGGAGTCAAAGAGAGAGACAAAAAGTTGAAGAGAGAAAGAAAGACAAAGATAGAAGTAGTAAAGAAAAAACAGTGTACCCTATTCCTTTAAAAGCCAGGATAAATTTAAAACCTGTAATTGATAATTGAAGGTCTTCTCCATGACCCTATAACACTTCAATACCACCTTGTTGTCAGTGTAAACAAGGGTGGAGCCAGAAAGCACTGAAGCCACTGACAACCCGTAGCTTTTCTATCAAAAATCCTTAACCCAGTAACCCATGGATGGCCCAACTGCATTCAATCTGTAGTGCCAACTGCTTGGCTAGCAGAAGAAAGTAGAAAAATAGCTTTTAGAGGAAACCTCATTGTGAGCACACCTCACCAGTATGGGTGAGGTAAAGTTGGGACTATTCTGTTGGAGGAAGATGATTTAACATTAACCACTGATAATTCCCTTAACCCAGCAAGTTTCCTAACAGGGGATCTAAATCTTAATTAATTACCATACAAAGGTCCCACCAGACCTAGGAGGAACTCCCTTCAGGACACAAGATAGATGGTTCCTCCTGCGTGATTGAGGGAAAAAGACACAATGGGTATTCACGAAGTGATAAGGAAACTCTCCCAGAAGCAAAGTTAGGAAAATTGCCTAAAAATCTACTCAAATGTGCAAGCTATTTGCACTCAGTCAAGCCTGAAAGTACTTACAGAATCAGGAAAGAGCCATCCATACCAATTCTAAGTTAACATGGACTGAACAACGTCCTAGTAATAGCAAAAAATAATTGAAATCCCAAACTACAAGGTTTTCAACAAAAGTAAAGTTTGCTAAAAGTTAACAGTGTAACATGTATTATTATTCTTGTGGCCTTAGACAGTCTAGTCCACAGACATGAAGGAAGTTCATTTTGGAAAAGAATGGTTACCATCTTTGAAAAAAAAAAATAAAGTGGGGGAAAATTTATGTAAAAAGGAATGTTACATGGTGCATTCTTGTCCTAAAATAAATTAACTGGTTGTTAAAGAAAGAGATGTTTGCAACAAGTCAGAAAATTGGGGCATGTCGAAGAATTGCCTGTAAAAGTCATGAAAAAACGTTATAAAAGGGAATTTATGCAAGAAATATTGTATAATTTAAAAGTAATTCGGCCTCCTGAATGTAAAACTATTGAAGAAATAGTTTATGTGCAAGGTCTATAAGGAAAGTAAAATATACCTTTAATAAAAGGATTATAAGGAGGCATAAGAATGTGGGTTTTTACCTATATTAAAAGGTTTAAAAAATATATTTTTTGTTTTAAAGGTTTAAGCAAGTTTTGAAACGTTAATTGTAAAGGAAATTCTGTGTGTAAACATACTGGATAAAGTTAAAGGAGTATCATCCAGTTCTTCTGTGAACTGGACATTGAAATAAAAGCACAACAGGTTTTTTTTTTTTTTTTTTTTTTTTTTTTTTTTTTAAAGCACTAATCTGCTCTTCAACAAAAATTATAAAAGGTTAAAAAGAGCCTATAAAAAATCTTATTTTATGGTCAGACATTAAAAATTGAATACATATGCCTATAAGGTTTTATTAAAATTAAGTTTAACATTAATAACACACTAATATAAAGATTAAATTTAGCTTATCCAGTATAAAAATCATACAGGAAGCATTATCAAATATAAAATGATGTTTCACTTTTTTGGTCTAAAAACTAATGAAAATAGTGCTAAAAGAAATTTCTTAGTAAGAAGGCAGCAAGGACTGTAAAGTTCACTGCTGATGTCCCCACATTTAAAACAAAAGATCAATTTACTAGAAATTATATACTTGGTTTATCTTCCACTTTCCTTTCCCTCAAAACTAGAAGTCTTTTAACACAGGTACCACCCCTAGAATTTCTGGTAAACCAGAACCAGCCTAAGGATCATGTTCTCATCAAAGGTAGAAAGAAGGAAAACTCAAGCCATCCTGGGAAGGACCCTACCTTACCCTGCTAACCACCAAGACTGCTGTTCGTACAGCAGAATGGGGATAGACTCATCACACCTGAATCAAGAAAGCAACACCCCCTCCAGAGTTGTGGGCCATGGTCCCAGGGGAAAACCCTACCAAACTAAAGCTAAGAAAAATTTAACTCTTTTCATCTATTCTATTACTCTTTCTTCTTTCCCCGCTCTATTGCTGATCATCTAGTTATAACATAACCAAGTCAATTTTGCCTAAAACTATTGCATTTGATGCTTGCCTTGTTATACTCTGTGGGGACTTGCCAAGTCAAAGACAGCTCTCTACTTCAGAAAAGTACCTCTGTCCCTCATGACTCTCCTCAGACTGGGCCTTAGCAAATTGGGGCCATGTAATCTGGGGAGAATTCAATAAAGACCCCAGTGTCAACCAGGAGTCTTGCCCCCAGATGTAGAGCTTTTATGCCTTAATTGGTCCAATGTTCTGTGGACCACTAAAGAGCAAGGATGGGTTGCCCCACCCAGTTTTTGTAATTTCCTATAACCATACATTAATTTTACTAGAGGACAGTAGAAGTTAAAGACTTAAAACAAACTTTGGCAATTAAGACAGGATACCAAGATGCGAATGCCTGGTTGGAGTGAATCAAATATTCTGTCCACACGTTAAGCAAAAGCAATTGCTATGCTTGTGCGCACGGCAGGTCAGAGGCGCAGATTGCCCCCTTTCCACTAGGGTGGTCCTCCAGTCAACCAGGTGTGGGATGCATGGTAGCTCTTTTCCAAGATTCTACAACCTGGAGTAATAAGTTGTGCCAAGCTCTCTCTCTGCTATATCCTGAAGTCCGGCACCCTACAGGTCTGCCCTCGAGGGCCTTCCAGCTTCCGTCTCCCAACACTAAGTTCACTTTGTGTCTCTCACAACAGGAAGGAAACTTAGCGTTCCTTGGATACCTGAAGTGATGCGATAAGCTTAAGAATTTTCAAGAGCTTATCAATCAGTCAGCCCTTGTTCATCCCTGAGTGGATGTTTGGTGGTATTGTGGTGGACCTTTACTGGACACTCTGCCAAATAACTGGAGTGGCACTTCTGCTTTAGTCCAATTGCCCATCCCTTTCACCCTGGCATTTCATCAACCAGAGGAAGGAAAAATAAGACATTGTAAAGCAAGAGAAGCCCCTTATGGGCCTTTCGATTCTCTTATTTATTTAGACACAATTAGAGTCCCACAGGGAATATCAGATCAATTTAAAGCCAGAAATCAGATAGCTGCAGGATTTGAGTCAATATTTTGGTAGGTGACAATTAATAAAAATGTAGATTAGATAAACTACATCTACTACAGCCAACAGTGATTTATTAACTACCTTAGAGGTGCTGTTACAGGAATAGCTGAGCAATTAAGGGCTACCAGCCAGATGGATTGAGAAAACAGAACATCCTTAGACATGATATTAGCAGAAAGAGGAGGAGTTTACGTTATAATTAAACTGAATGTTGTACAACACTGCCCCTGATGGAAGTATAACAGACATCGCAAGTTCAGACTGCCCTGTCCAATGAGTTAGCCAACAACTCAGGGGTAAACGAGTCCTTTACAGGATGGTTAGAAAAGTGGTTTGGTAAATGGAAAGGAATAATAGCCTGAATTCTTACTTCCCTCACAGCCGTAATGGGTGTACTTATTCTCGTTGGGTGCTGTGTCATACCATGCATCTGTGGGTTGGTGCACAGGCTCATAAAAATGGCACTTACTGAAACTTCCCTTAACTATCCTCACCTTATCTAGAGAAGCTTCTTTTGGAAATCAAGCAAAACGACTAAGCCAAGATGTATTAAAAAAAAAAAAAAAAGTTTGAAAAGAAAGCTGCAAGGAAAGGCAAGAGGAGGGGTTGTTAGATATGAGTTCTAAATTTCTTTTCAAAGAACCAATATGTCAGTATGTTCAATTTTTTGCCTTCTGCTTTTAAATTTAACTTCCTATAAGGCAACCTTTTTCGATTACCTCCTCTACCCTAACTCATTTCAATCACCTGCTCCACCCTGACTCATTCAGATTGCCTACTCCACCCTGCCTTATTCTGATTACCTGTTCTGTCATAACTATTTTTCCCACCAAACCACTCACCCTGTCATTCACTTTAGCCAATCGCAATTAGCTTAGCCCATGCTGTCTAACCCTAGCCAATAGGGGAATGACACAGCAGCTGGGGCAACGTGTGTCAGGGATAAGAACCCCTTCCCCTCCCTTGTCCAAGTGTACTCTCACCATTGCTCCATCTGTAAGGGCTCATCCTTCTATAGGAGTAACTTGCGTTGCTGAAAATTAAAAGGAAAATTTTATATTCGAGTGCTACTTCTTTTGTGGCACTGAAACTTTATTTATAACAATGTACAATCAAAGGAAGACAGAAAAGAAAGCAGAAAGCTGAGGACAGTTGCTATAAGAAAAAGTCATATTCTTTACTCAGTTCCTGAATCTGAGCCACTCTTCTAACTCTGACCCTTTGGCTAATGGAATGGTCAAGGCTAAAGGAGGAAGGACCCTGCTACATCATCACCAGCATATATTGTAATTATATCCCTGGTAATTTTCCTAAAAGTATCTAGAGTCATTCATAAGAGTGAATATACACTTGGAAATTTGAATACTGAGACATTTGGAAGACTCTGAGACATAGGATCTGAGTTGAAAATGATATACCAACATGTAAAATATGATTTCTTATAAAGAGTGGGTAATACATATAATTCTGGCTAAAATCCAATTTCTAGTAAGTCCTGTGAGTCTGCAAAGATACTCAATGGTTATTGTCTCATTGAGTGTACAATTTAGATTAACATACTTGGCAGTAAACGGAACCCTACATGGTCTATGGCTTATGGAGTAAGCACTATCATACTGGAGAACGCCAAGTGGAAGCCTCTGAAACTGTTGTACACTTAGCTAAGAAAAAAACAAATATATATATATATTTAATTGTACTGATTTCTTGAAGTTGTAGAGATCAATGTTCTGGGATACACGTGCAGAATGTGCAGGTTTGTTACATAGGTATACATATGCCATGGTGGTTTGCTGCACCTATCAACCCATCATCTAGGTGTTAAGCCCTGCGTGCATTAGGTATTTGTCCTAATGCTTTCCCTCCCCTTACCCCTCAACCCCTTACAGGCCCCAGTACGTGATGTTCCTCTCCCTGTGTCCATGTGTTCTCATTGTTCAGCTCCCACTTATGAGTGAGAACATGCGATGTTTGGTTTTCTGTTCCTGTGTTAGTTTGCTGAGAATGATGGCTTCCAGCTTTATCCATGTCCCTGCAAAGGACAAGAACTCATTCTCTTTTATGGCTCCATAGTATTTCGTGGTGTATATGTACCACATTTTCTTTATCCAGTCTATCATTGATAAGCATTTGGGTTGGTTCCAAGTCTTTGCTATTGTAAACAGTGCTGCAATAAACATATGTGAGCATGCGTCTTCATAGTAGAATGATTTATAATCCTTTGGTTGTATACCCAGTAATGAGACTGCTGGGTCAAATGGTATTTCTGGTTCTAGATCCTTGAGGAATCACCACACTGTCTTCTATAATGGTTGAACTAATTCACACTCCCACCAACAGCGTAAAAGCATTCCTATTTATCCACATCCTCTTCAGCATCTGTTGTTTCCTGACATTTAATGATTGCCATTATAACTGGCATGAGATGGTGTCTATCTCATTGTGGTTTTGATTTGCATTTCTTCAATAACCAGTGATGATGAGTTTTTTTTCAAGTATGTTGGCCACATAAATGTCTTCTTTTGAGAAGTGTCTGTTCATATCCTTCACCCACTTTTTGAAGGGGTTGTTTGTTTTTTTCTTGTAAATTTCTTTAAGTTCTTTGTAGATTCTGGATATTAGCCCTTTGTCAGATGGATAGATTGCAAAAATTTTCTCCCATTCTGTAGGTTGCCTATTCACTCAGATGATAGATTATTTTTGCTGTGCAGGAGCTCTTTAGTTTGATTAGATCCTATTTGTCAATTTTGGCTTTTGTTGCTATGCTTTTGGTGTTTCAGCCATGAAGTCTTTGTCCATGAGGCTTTCATCTCTATTTAATTTGTGAGAATGGCCATAAACTGACCTAAGTTTAACCGCTTAGTCCCAGTTGTGGTTGTTTTGCCAGATGCAGTGTTATTACTAGAATAGACCTGAGAGAGTATTTTCCTCTAGTCCAAAAAAAAAAAAACAAACAAACTCATATTCATGGGACAAATACAAATATTCCTTCATAAATTTGCTCAAGGGTAGATGAACTCTTCTACTCTCTGTCACAATATAATATGAAGAGGCCTAGCCTATCTGAAGTCTGCAAAATATCTTATTGATTTATTACATTGATGACAGAGATGGTTGGACAGGATGAATACAAACTGGCTAGTTCTTTGAAAGCACTGTACTTGAAGTAACACCATAGCCATCATAGATAGGGAGGTAAATCTTCATAGATAGGGAGATAAGTAGTTTCTTTAACCTCTCACTTCAGGATATTTCAGCAAGCTCCGGGACCAATAGTCAGGAACTTGCTGAAATATCCCTTTTAGAGGGTAAGAATAATTGCTATATTGTGATTCTCCTACCACAAAGAAGAAAGTGAAGTTTCTGGTGATAATATGGAGGCTGAATGCAACATATTTCGCACGTGGAAATATTGCACTGATCCATGTACCACCTGGCATAAAAGGCTGCCATTACTGATTGCCACCTAGAACAGGAAAAGATTCTAGGGTATGTTGATAACACTTCTGGTATCAAATCTTTATGAATAAGCACAAAGCATATTAGAATTACTCTCAGAAGTCTTTACAATATATGGAGATTACTAACAATATCTTAATTATATACAGCAGTGACTGTGTAGCATGTAAAGTCTTAATTAAATCTGTCTTTCAAACTTCTTCTCCTTAGCCAGATCCTCAGAATCCTTCTGGTAGTCAATATTACCTAACACAGAGAAAACTGTGATAAAGAGGAAGTTAGAATGAAAATAGAAGTTGAAATATCTTACATTTGGAAAAGTCATTAAAATATATATTTTAAAACACTTTGCTAGCACCCCTTTCAGAGACTCAGATGGCATCCATTTAAGTTAGCTGCCTTGGTTTAAGCCACACTAGTTTCATGGAAAATCTGCCTCTGCCATTGTTTTTTATTATTTAAAGCAAGCCATTATCCTCTGAAATGATTTGATTTGTTGTTTAAAGGAAGGAAAAAAGAAATGTGACCTTGAGGAATATTCCTTTTTAAAAGATTCACAAATAAAAAGCTGTAGTTCTTATTTTGAGATCAATATTTTAATTAACTTTAATTTTCATCTATGAATAATATAGTTTGAGGCAAATAACTTACTAGTCTCCCACAAATGTATATCCTATATTATTAGTGTGGCTTTTTATTTTAATTTGACCTATCATTATAAGTACAAATTAATCAAAATTCAATAGGTCAAGCGATTCATAGAGAACTACCACCATAAACAAAATAAATCCTCAAAATAAATTAACATGCAACTAATAAATATGTATCTCAAACTTGTATCCAATGCATAGCACTGTGAAACATCAAATATAATAAATACATGCCAACTTTAACCCCAATAGAGAAAAAAAACTAATGAAGTACTGTAGGTAATAACCTATATAACATAGCATTCCAAACATGCTAACATAACCAATCAAGAATAACTTTCAAATCTATCTAAATGATGAAAGGATTCTAAAACGAAACACAATTGATATAGTGCTTTAGCAAAGTAGTAATGAATAACTGTCACTCTAGTAAGAGATCTGTGTTTGGGACAGCCACTCTCTTACACATTCTAATAAATTAAAGGCAAAATTGGAAGCAGATATTTTGGTGCATCAAATTTAGAATTAGTCTTACACACAGAAAATATATAATACACATGCTAAAATTGCATATCACTGGTCTCAGTCAGCCAGAATTCACAATCTTAGCTATTTACCAATCATTTAAAAAGATGGTGTATAAGAAAAGCATACTGTCTCACATCTCCAAAAAAACAAGATGGTCTAGTCAAAACATATCCTTATTGTAGCTGTAGGACATATTTTCTTCATCGCTGGCTAGCTGACAAATATATTCTAACCTACTTTGGAAAAACAGATGAAGTTTAAATGGATTGAATGATGTATTTCTGTATACTTTACGCCTCTACACATCTCCAAAAAATTTTTTTGGATCTAATTTTCAAGAAAAGATTGTTGCCTTATTTCCATGGGCAATTTAAATTCTATGTAGAATTATGGTTTATTTTTCATTTAAAACAAGAGAAACAGCATCAAGTTTATATTTAATTTTAGTAGAATATTTCTCGTGATTTCCTGGATTAAGAGCAATTAAGAGATTCTCAGTTTATCTCCCTAGGGCATTTTCTTGTTAGAAAAGTGTTTCTTGTAACTATTACTTAACTATTTCTGGCATCTGCTTTTCCATTGGTAAGACTGCAGACAGGTTCTGGAATTCTAAGTTATTTTTGTAAATGTGTCTTCTCCTCTAACATTCAAAGCCATTCGTATGCTTGAAGGGCACCAGGACTAATTACTTTTAGTGAGTGCTGTTGAGTATTTCCCAGATACTATTTAAGAGCGTAATTACTGCAGCTGCTTGGAGTATTGCCTGCTGAATTCTCATAGTCAACTTCTTCTCCAGCAATAGTGTCAAGCTGCTTCACCTAACATCTTGCCCTTACCATATGGGAATCCCATCTTCAGTGATTGTGTGACGAAGGTGTACAGAGGTCCACGCCTCTCACATATATTCAGGGTATCCCTGAAAACCCATCTCATTTCGAAAGTCCAACTGACTGATGCCTCAGTTACAAGTAAATCATAATTCAACTTCTCTCTATACCCGATCCTGATTGATTCACTCTCTTACAAATAGTGTTCTCAGTAGTACCCATCAACAAAATCTCTGTAAGCAAATCTTTATTTCCTGGGGAAAGTGACTTATGTCTGTTGGTATTGGACGCATTCCTAGGAAACTAATCCTAAAATAAAACAGAATAAACCACCAGCAAGATGCTAATGAGTACTCAGTCACTGGTCAGGTTTAGTAGTAAATGTCCCTTACATGCTATAGAGATGCAATTCTTAAAAATTCATCCAGTATGCCGGGCACAGGGGCTCATGCCTGTAATCCCAGCACTTTGGGAGGCCAAGGCAAGTGGATCACCTCAGGTCAGGAGTTCGAGACCAGCCTGGCCAACATGGTGAAACCCCCATATCTACCCCCGTCTTAAAAGTACAAAAATTAGCTCGGCGTGGTGATGCATGCCTGTAATCCCAGCTATTAGGGAGGCTGAGACAGGAGAATCGCTTGATCTCAGGAGGCAGAGGCTACAGTGAGATAAGATGGCACCACTGCACTCCAGCCTGGGTGACAGAGTGACACACGGTCTCAAAAAAAAAAAAAAAAAAAAAAAAAAAATCATCCAGTAGTGAATTGTGAAGGGATAACATAAAATGGAATGGGTGGACAGTATAGTATTTCTAGCATTTGGGAGGTCCAGAAGAAATGGTTATAGTAAGTAATATGGAACGGATGACACTTGCTAGATGCTATTGATTCATTAGAGAAATGCAATACAGGTTTATGAATGATTAATAAACGAGAAAGTCTAGTTAGCATTGTATAAAAGAGTGTTACCTCATTTAGCTGGATGCCAGAAAAAGCTTTGGCAAAGGTTAAATTCTCAACCCAGAAAATGTGCTCTATGAAATTAGAAACTTAATTAGGAAATTCTGGGACCATTAGAATTCTTAAGGACACTTATGGGACCGTACACTTCAGAAATCTTTAATTCTTAGGTTAGTTAAAATCCTTAGACCTGCAAAAGTGACTCACTCTTCCCTGTTTAAGGCAGTTCACTCTATTGCTTGAAGACCATACAGGAGTGCCTTCCTTGAAATAACACATACAGCCTCCCCAGGATCTACCATTATCATTCCCTCTTGGTCACTGGACTAATAACTAGGGTCAAGTCTAGTTATTTTGCTGGGAAAACGGTAGGTCTTCTATGTGTGTACAAAGATTTGATACCAAAGGAACTGTAGGCTCCAGTTTAGCTACACCAGCACTTCAATCCTACTCTCAAATGAATTAACACTCTGATATTCTAGGTTGGCATGAATTTCGAGGGGATACTATACAACCCAGTATCTCCCTCATTTTGCCTCCCCCCATAATGCACATGTCTTCCATACAATATAAAGTGATGTCATCCAAATATCCTCCAAAGAATTAAGAACTAACCTACTTCATTACCACCTTCAAGTCTCCAGTATCCCCTAAATATTAATTCAAATAGTTTCAAATCTCATCATCTTAATCAAGTAAGCATACAATCAGGCATGATCCTTCCTGGAGTGAAATGCCTCCCCATTCACGGACCTCTGAAACTGGGAAATAATTGACTTCTTCCAAAATACAATGGTAGGGCAGGTACAAGAAAAAATTCCCATTCTTAAATAGAGAAAATAGTACTGATCCAAAGCAACTTTGCAACACAAGACACATTTTATTAGGTTTCAAGACCTAAGAAACCTCTGTGTTTGGTTAGAAATGTTTATCCCCTGTGGTTTGGTGCTCACCCCATTAGTTCTCCAGGGCTGCAACTATTCTCTCTCCGATGACCTATTCCTCTGTAGCCCTGCTCTCAGAGTCAATCTTCTATTTTGCTACATCCATGTCCCTTTCAGTCTAGGCTAGCAGTGTTTCAGCTGGGAAAAGTTGTCTAACCTTTGTGAGTGTTAATGGAATCCATGTCTTAGACATAAAAGTTGTCCACAGATCCATCTGTGATAACCCCATCCCTATTCCTGGCATCTGCTAAGATGGTTGTTTAGATGCAAAAGGTCACATGACTAATCTCTTTAGCAAAAGATTGTCCAGCCATATCTTTGACAATTTTTCAAGAGTATGCATGAACATCTTTTGTAATATTGACAGGCTGAGAATTTTCTGCATCAACAAGCTCTGTTTTTTTTTTTTTTTTTTTTTTTTTTTCTGTTTAGCAGTTCTTTCCTTAATGTATCTCTTTTCTCTCACATTTGACCATAAGAAGCAAGCATACATCAGGTGACAACTTCAGCATTATGCTTGAAAATCTCCTCAGCTTCATGCTCAAGTTTTTCACTTAAAAATTCTACTTTTTATACAATAAAACCTAATTTGGCATTTTTTTTTTGCCTTTTCTTTAATAAAGATCACTTTTTCTCCAGGTTCTAACATGATGTTTCTTTTTTCAGTCTGAGACCTTACCAGAAGCACTTTTGCCATTCATATTTCTGGAAACATTCTGTTCATGGTGATATGTATATTTCCTAAGGTGATAGAAGCTTTCTCTTGCAGCTCCCTTTCTTTCTGAGCCCTCACTCAAATCATCTTTAACAGTCGTATTTCTACCAGCAGTTTCTTCAAAGAAATCTAGGCTCTTTTTCTACCATATACTTCAAAACTTTTCCAGCCTTTATGCACTACCCAATTCCAAAGCCACCTCTACATTTTTATGTATGGAGTATACTAGGACCCAGTTTCCCATATTTAAATCTAAATATTAGTTTCCTAGGTCTGCCATAACAAATTACCACAACCCAGTGGCTTAAAATAACAAGGATTTTATAACAAAGAATAATGTATAACAACATGTATTGTAAACACTGCACTACATTCCAATTAGCTTTGCTTTAAATTAGCAATTGTATGATAGAAATAGGCTGCCATTAACAGAATCTGGATGTCTAATTGTTGATTTGATATAGTAACACATTTACAGGAATATTCTAGCAATAGCGGTTACTTTTTTACTATATTCACCAATTGTTTACATTTGGTCTTATTTGCTTTCTTTTCATTTTTTTCTGTCTACTACTTTTTTTTTTTCCTGTGTGCTCTTGGTACATCATCATCACTTTATGAGCACTTCATTACTTTGTGTCACAATGGTGTGTTTAAGACGCATCCATTCTGTATCCCCGACATAAAATCAACCTCTTCAAAGAATCTTGGTTTGGTTTGGTATTTTCTAGTGAGAATGATATTTAGAAACCAAGATATTGGTGCTTCGTATTACTTTACTAGTAGTATGACATGGATTTGAAGGCCTCTAGGAAATAAATGAAGATTGATAGATAGAGACTGTTTGAGGTTAGAGATCTGTATACAGATTCTCTGTTAAAAATCATGACTACATTAATTTCCAATTATATTTCAATACTTAAAGGTAAATTTTAGTCTTCCTCTACATTATTATAATACTTTTTTTCAGCAGTGAGAAATATTACTCATTTCATCCTCTTTTACTAATTTATTTAAATGTGGAAAACACAAACATTAATTTGCATTTAGCATATGACTACTGCAATTATCAAATTCAATAACTAGAGTTCAATATTTGTTTAACTTTTTTAGGCAAATTGTGCTTACAGTATAGACTAGATGTCAGAAAAGATTGGTTGTTTATGAGACTTGAGGCTCAATTTCTTCAACTAAAATTTATCATACCAACAACACCTGACTATCTCTTTCACCTTTGCTGTAATGAAAATTTGTAAACTGAAGATAATGGTTTTGATAATAACGATCAAAGAAATAACAAAATACCCATTTAAGTATTGCAAAGGAAATTCATGTCTATCATCTTTTGATACCATGTCCAAAAAAGTCTCTGTCTAGAAGTGATATCATCTGTGTGGTTTACTTAATTTTTTTTTTACTTCAATTTGATATCTTATAGGACCCAACTTATGGAATCTATAAGAAAAATACTGCTGAAAATATTTTTTAACATCACAGGAGCAGCAGTTGGGAAAAAAAAATAACCTTCACTCTTAACATTCTCTGAATGTCTGCATTAATTCCCATCTTCCAGCAAGTCAGTGACCTCGTTCATGAAGTAGTTTAGTGATGAAGAGCACATCAAAAAGACAAAGAATTTAATGATCAATGTTAGTGAAGCAGAGGAATGAAAGATAAAGGAAGGCAAGTTGGGAAAGAAAAAATTGTAAAACATCACATTGGATATAAAGGTTATCAATGAAGAGTAGACATTAAGGAAAGAACAGACAGATTCTACTAAAAGGAAATAAAAACCTTTAAAATAAAAGCAATCAATACAAATTTTGAAATCATTTCTAAATCGGTAAAATCGTTTATGGCCATCCTCCTGAATAATCAATATTATAATCAATATTACTGTTTGCTGAACACAGGCTAGCTAAAATGGATATTTTATGACAAATTTCATACACATATTTTTCTTAAATTATATTTAAAATTAATAAATATTCTGGCTGGGTGCAGGGGCTCACACCTGTAATCCCAGCACTTTGGGAGGCCAAGTTTGCCCGATTGCTTGAGGTCAGGAGTTCGAGACCAGCCTGGCCAACATGGAGAAAACCCATCTCCACTAAAAATACAAAAATTAGCTGAGTATAGTGGAGAGCACCTGTAGTCCCAGTTACTTAGGAGGCTGAGGTATGAGAATCGCCTCCACCTGGTAGGTAGAGGTTGTAGTGAGCTGAGACCACACCACTGCACTCCAGCCTGAGTGACAGAGTGAGACCCCCTGTCTCAAATAAATAAATAAATACACCAACAATAAAATTAGTAAATATTTCAAGTATATTTCAAACATTGAAATGTAATTGAAAATATCTGTTGATTTTTTAGTGTTATAAAAAATTGCACACTTAAATTGTCAAATGCTATACCCAAATGCTTCTTTTCACCCAATAAAAAAATTAAATATACATTGTAATAGCTATGAGGGCCAGGATATTATATATTTTTAACAATTAAGATATTTTTGTTTCCACATTTTATTTTTACTGTACATGAATTAAAAAAAAAAAAATTCTAATATATGACCTGTTCACATTATTGAGCCAGTAATTGAAAAATAAATAGTTAAATTTCCTTTCTTAATTGCTTAATTTCCTTTCTTTGGTAGCTGTGGTATATTTCAATTTCACTGAAAGATTTGTTAATGTTAAGGCAGATGAGAGGTTGAAATTCTATGTACATAATAAATGCTAAAATTCTAAATAGAATACATAATAATTCTTCCTTTGATTGCCATCAAAGAAGGAAGTTGACTGTTAACAATTTCCTTTTTATCAAACCCTATCACTGTTTCCTTTTACTTGTCCAGATACTTAATCATTGTCAATCCTACATAAAGTGACTCCCTTTGAAAATATAATGAGCCTGTGAGATTTTATTCCTGAGTCAAACAGAATTCTTCTGTCATCACCCTGCTTGATTTTCTTCCTTTGTTTGTATGTTCATGCTAATAGACTACCCAGAAATGAAGTTCAATATAGCTCCACTGTGATAGACACACAAATAAGAGAAGAAAAGAATACTAAAAGGGGGAAGGTATTTTTGACTTTGGGAATAGGAAAGGACAAGGAGCAGCCATTTTCAGTTGTAGCATATGTCAATAATTTATACACACCTGCAAAGTATCAGAGTAAGAAACAAGCTTCCTTTTTTGCAATAAAACCATTCAATGTTAAAGTTTTACAATACCATTTATTCTCCTCAATCTTCTCTCCTGACTCCTCCCTCTCCCCTATTTTGTCTCCTATTACAACAAACATAGTACATTTTTTAGTGTGTATGTTTGTGTTTATATTGGTGTGTAGAAAAATGACAACACTGGTTTTTATATATGTAGTCCATGGGTTGGATAAATTGGAAAAATGTAAAAGACCAGGAATTATTTAGAAAGGTACTTCAATATCTGAAGAAAATAAAATGAGGCTGGTTTAGTAGTAGAGAAGACTAGGAAAACAACCACAGTGAAAAATATTATAGAGGATGAATTAAGATTAGCAATTTAATGTGGGAATGTGGGAGCAAAGGGAAAGGAGGAAGAAGGA
This sequence comes from Macaca mulatta, assembly GCF_049350105.2. Classification (NCBI taxonomy): domain Eukaryota; kingdom Metazoa; phylum Chordata; class Mammalia; order Primates; family Cercopithecidae; genus Macaca; species Macaca mulatta. Next base: position 99,259,415 of record NC_133419.1, on the reverse strand, counting down.
GCTAAAGATTACTCTGAAGAAGAGATCAAAGAAAACAAAGGGACAAAAACATACTGCCTCTACTGTGAATCAGAATGGTAAATCACAGTGTTATGTCTTCCAGCTTTCTGTTTGTTGTACATTGGTCTACCTCATCTACGCTAAGTCCCATTTGCATTATCTGTAAAATGTTGATGTAGTATCTACCTACTATCTACCTACCAAGGTTGACTGCAGTAGGGATTATATGAGATAATGTACTTAAAATACACATTAAAACATATGCTGATTAATCATTGTTTCACAACTAGTAGTTATAAAATTCCAAATTATTATGGTGAAAAATTGAATTTAAAGCAAACACTAATTTCTAAAAGGTGATGACATCCACCTTAAGACAGTGCCTTATTCATCTCATTCACTATAAAGAGCACATACCTTTATTGATTTAATAGTACAGTAGTTAATAGAGTTTACTTCACATGCGGTTAACAGTTTATATCACTGTGTTTTTATTTTAACGCCATAGATTCGTGTTCGTTTCACATGATATTGTAGATATTTTTAAAATGGCTTTTACATACAGCAAAATAATCGAACAAAATTAACAAAACATAATCAAACAAAAATGGCTTTTAAATACAGCAAAATATAAGATCAAAACAAAATTAAGAAGCAGTATATAACTGTCTGAAGAGCAGTACATGCTTTTGATAGCAAATATTTACATTATGTTGGCTTACTTAAAGTAAAACTAAAATGCATATAAAATAACTATTCTATTATTACAAAATAAAGACAAAAGTAAAGACACCAATGGACCCAAGGTAATCAAGCTTAGCTTGTCATTAGTAACTATTATATGCCCAGTTTAAAACTATTTGATGTGAATCACAAAATGATAAAAATAAAAAATGGCCTTTCCAAATGTGGTTAAAGTAACAAATTGAGTAACTGATACCTTGGCGACTGTGGACTCTTCCAAGTCTTCTATTTCTCTAGTAGTTAAAAAGTTACAATAACCAGCTGGGTCCAGTGGCTCAGGCCTGTAATCTCAAAACTTTGGGAGGCTGAAGCGGACAGCGGGCAGATCGCGAGGTCTGGAGTTTGGGACCAGCCTGGCCAACATGATGAAATTCTGTTTCTACTAAAAATACAAAAAATTGGCCGGGCGCGGTGGCTCAAGCCTGTAATCCCAGCACTTTGGGAGGCCGAGACGGGCGGATCACAAGGTCAGGAGATCGAGACCATCCTGGCTAACACGGTGAAACCCTGTCTCTACTAAAAATACAAAAAACTAGCCGGGCGAGGTGGCGGGCGCCTGTAGTCCCAGCTACTTGGGAGGCTGAGGCAGGAGAATGGCGTAAACCCGGGAGGCGGAGCTTGCAGTGAGCTGAGATCCGGCCACTGCACTCCAGCCTGGGCGACAGAGCGAGACTCTGTCTCAAAAAAAAAAAAAAAAAAAAAAATACAAAAAATTAGCTAGGCACAGTGGCGTGCCCCTGTAGTCCCAGCTACTCAGGAGGCTGAGGCAGGATAATTGCTTGAACCCGGGAGGCAGAGGTTGCAATGAGCAGAGATTGTGCCACTGCACTCCAGCCTGGTAACACAGAAAGACTCTGTCTCAAAAAAAAAAAAAAAAAAAAAAAAAGAAAGAAAGAAATAAAAGAAAAAAAAAAGTTGCAATAACCAAGGAGGAAGCAGCACTTCCTTTTGCAATTAAGAATGCTGGAGAGGACGTGGAGAAATAGGAACACTTTTACACTGTTGGTGGGATTGTAAACTAGTTCAACCATTATGGAAAAGAGTATGGCGATTCCTCAAGGATCTAGAACTAGATGTACCATATGACCCAGCCATTCCATTACTGGGTATATACCCAAAGGATTATAAATCATGCTGCTATAAAGACACATGCACACGTATGTTTATTGCGGCACTATTCACAATAGCAAAGACTTGGAATCAACCCAAATGTCCATCAGTGACAGACTGGATTAAGAAAATGTGGCACATATACACCATGGAATACTATGCAGCCATCAAAAAGGATGAGTTTGTGTCCTTTGTAGGGACATGGATGCAGCTGGAAACCATCCTTCTTAGCAAACAATCACAAGAACAGAAAACCAAACACCGCATGTTCTCACTCATAGGTGGGAACTGAACAATGAGATCACTTGGACTAGGGAAGGGGAACATCACACACCGGGGCCTATCATGGGGAGGGGGGAGGGGGGAGGGATTGCATTGGGAGTTATACCTGATGTAAATGACGAGTTGATGGGTGCTGACAAGTTGATGGGTGCAGCACAGCAACATGGCACAAGTATACATATGTAACAAACCTGCACGTTATGCACCTGTACCCTAGAACTTAAAGTATAATAATAATAAAAAATAAAAAAAAAAGAATGCTCACACATTTTCCAAAGATTAAATATATCGTTTTAATTCCTTTTTTTGTTCGTTTTAAATTTAATTTAACTTAATTTAATTTTAAATTCTGAGATACATGTGCAAGACGTGCAGGTTTGTTACATAGGTAAACATGTGCCATGGTGGTTTGCTGCACCTATCAACCCATCACCTAGGGATTAAGACCCACATTCATTAATTATTTATCCTGATGCTCTCCCTCCCCCCGACCCCAGTATGTGTTGTTCCCCATCCTGTGTCCAAACTGCTTTTCCTATATAGTCTGAAGCAGTAATGTAACAGGCCTAGAATCTGGAGCCTGTCTCTTATAGCAGGTACTCAGCAGCTGAAATCTGCAAGTGGGATTTCTTCCTTTCAGTACTGTCAGCATTTGGTTACTTACCTGTGACATTTCTGACCTGGTTTCTAAAGAAACCCAAAACAAGGTTTTTATTGTTAGCTCTGAAATTTCATACAACGGTCAGTGTATTTTTAAACATATAAGTATAAAAAGGAAACAATAAAATAAATAAATGCTATCGATTTATTTAATGTGTTTTTCTCTGTTCTCCCTTTCTTAAGACAGTTCAATTTCTACATGTATTTTTAGAATTTTATAATTTTTATTTAGACTTTGAAATTGAAGCAGATATTTGGCGGTATCTATAAGCTAATCAAAGATGAGGAAATCTACATCTGTATTTAAATGGCTCATGGTTGATGGATCGCACGCACAATTTCAAAAAGTTTTTAAGTGCATAATAATGGATATCAAGTTTAATAGCTTTACTAATTATATTACTTCGGACTAGAAAGAAAAATATAGGAGTAAAATAGAACAATGCTTGGAAATAACTGGTACTTAGACACATACTTTTTATGACATATTATAACATATGTATGTCATATTATAAAAATTTAAAAATGTGTTACAGATAAAATTATATCAATTATATAATATTTTAGCTAATATATTCAAAACACATTTGTTGTTAGCGATAAATATACATGTATATATATTTATATTACCTACTATATTGGTTAGAACCTCCAGTGAAACATTGCATAGAAGTGAATGTCCTTTCCTTGATCCTGACCTTAGCAGCAAAGAGTCCAGTTTTTTTTTAACCATTAAATGTGAGATATATATCTCACATTTACATACATATACATATATCGATATATACATATATATCAATATATATGTATATTTATATATGTAATATATGTATAATAATTATATATGTATAATATATATGTAATACATATATCAATATATATTATATATGTATATATATCGATATATGTAGATATATATGTGTGTATATATAGATAGATCTATCTATATCTATGTAGATATAGATATTTTTAAACGGAGTCTTGCTCTGTCACCCAGGCTGGAATGCAGTGGCGTGATCTCAGCTCACTGGAAACTCTGTCTCCCGGGTTCAAGTGATTCTCCTGCCCCAACCTCTCCAGTAGTTGGGACTACAGGTGCCCGCCACCACACCTGGCTAATTTTTGTATTTTTTATTTAATTATTTTATTTTATTTTATTTTATTTTATTTTATTTTATTTATTTATTTATTTATTTATTTTGATATGGAGTCTCGCTCTGTTGCCAGGCAGGAGTGCAGGGGCACGATCTTGGCTCATTGCAATCTCCGCCTCCTAGGTTCAAGCGATTTTCCTTCCTCAGCCTCCTGAGTAGCTGGGATTACAGGCGCATGTCACCACACCCAACTAATTTTTGTATTTTTTGTAGAGACAGGGTTTCACCATATTGGCCAGCATAGTCTCGATCTCAATCTCCTGACCTCATGATCCGCCCACCTTGGCCTCCTAAAATGCTGGGATTATAGGCATGATCCACCATGCCCAGCCCATTAAATGTGATACTAGCTCTAGGTTTTTTAGTAAATGACATTTATCAGATTGAAGCAGTTGACTTATATTTCTAGTTTCCTTAGTTTTTTAAATTCAAAATAAATGCTGAATATTATTAAATGATATTCTTTGAAATTTACTTTGACTGATATTCTAACATTAAATCAATCTTGCCCCTGCAATGAACACTTGCTTATGATTATTATTTTGTTATATTGTTAGATTCAATTTATTGCAGTTCTGCTACAAATTTTAGAGTGTGTTTTTGAGGAATATTGGTTTGTCATTTTATTTTTCTTTTAACATGTTATGTCACTTGGTTACACAGTCATATCAGCTGGGCACAGTGACTGTAATCTCAGCAGTTTGGGAGGCCATGGCAGGCAGATCACCTGAGGTCAGGAGTTCGAGACCAGCCTGGCTAACATGGTGAAACCCTGTCTCTACTAAAAATACAAAAATTAGCCAGGCATGGTGGCAGGCATCTGTAATCCTAGCTACTTGGGAGGCTGAGGCAGGAGAATTGCTTGAACCCAGGAGGCAGAGGTTGCAGTGAGCCAAGATTATGCCACTGCACTCCATCCTGTGCAACAGAGCAAGACTCCATCTCAAAAAAAGAAAAAAAAAACAGTCATGTTGACCCTGTGGAATGAATTGAAAAGTAGATTAATATGTATAGTACTATTTTCCACAGCTGCTCTGATCCTTTTCATTTCCTTCTGTTTGTTTCTTCTTAAGATAGAAACTGATCTCTAATATAAGCATTTGGCGCCATAATTTTCCTTTACTGGCTTAGTCAAATCCCAAAAGCATTCATCTATTGGAGGGGGAAGAGGGAGACTGGGGCTTGTCTAGAGCAAGGATTTCTAGGAGGGGCAAGTGAGAGGCTGCAGATGGATAGGGAGGTCATGGTGGACTCAGAAGAGCAGGGCTTGAGGGAGCGGGTTCCTCTGCTGGGGTGCCTCTTGCAGCCTTCCCTGAGATGGCAAACAGGAGGGCTGGATCAATCCTACATTGTTGGCAAAGGTCTGGATTGCCTTGCAAAGTATAGAAAACTTGCACATGTGGGGCCTCAGACCATCTATCCTTATGTGTACAGCAAAGTTACAATTGCCAGATGGTATAGAAATGAATGATTTCTTCCTGAAGCCAAACTAGTCCTTCCTGTAAATCATAATTTGGCCAAACCTTTGTACAGAGGGCTATGAGGCACTTTTCCTCCAGATTCTGAGGGTCAAATCAGTCCCAATGGTTCAGGATACATTCCAGAGTATTATAAGCTGAAGGTGGTGAAGAGAACTGGTTGCCCATCCTGAAAGACAGGGAATAGAGTCATCCCTCATTCCCTTCCTTCTTTCAGTGAAAACTCAGAGTGTGACAGAGAGAGAAAGTGAGCATCCTCCCTTCACTCTCCACCCCTTATCCCTGAGTCCTGGTGACCTTGCCATATGCCGGCCATAGGTACCAATATGCTATGTACTCATGAAGCAGGGAAAACCTGGGAGGTTTCTGTCTGTGTAGCTCTTATCTCGGAATGCTTCCCTGTTAAAATCTAGTCTTCTTGGCCTCACCATACATCTAGCTTTCTCATCATTTCAGCGAAAAGACCAGACTCCTCCTTGGTTTTCTTATACCACAGCCTAAAAACTCTCTCTAGGCAATCATAAGGCTTGTTTCTGTTTCTTTATTTGTGTGTTTCCTATCTATCAAGGATCACTGCCCTCTATGCCTAATATCCAGTGTCTGGAAAACATTTGTTTTGTATCTTCTCATTCATTTTTTAATTTTGTTTGGATAAGATGGTAAATCTGGCCCCTGCTACTCCATGTTTTTTCAAAGTCTGAGTTATTTGTTTATATTCATCCAAATAATGTATATGTTTTCATTAGACAATTGACAGGCACAACAAACTATAGATTATTTAAAATTAAATTTTAATCTTGGCTTTTTAGGACTATACACAGTTAAATCTAATTCTGATAAAGCCAAATATATCGGCTATCTTCCTCTACAGTTCTTTGGTGGAGAACTCAGCATTAGAATGGGAGAGAGATTAATTTGACCTTCCACCCTGCCGGTATCCAACTTTGCCTCCTAATCCTCCACTATTTATTATATGAAATTCTAACTCCGTGTCATTTAGGTTTCGAAAATGTTCTACTAATGAAATGTATTAATTCCTCCTCATTTATTCTCAAATTTAATTTTTTAACATGGCCATGTGACAATCACTAAATGCTACACACACACACACACACACACACACACATTATATGTATACATATATATACATAAAATATATGTATATATTGAGTTTTCACTGAAAGAAGGAAGGGAATGAGGGATGCTTCTATTCTCTGTCTTTCAGGATGGGCAACCAGTTCTCTTCACCGTCCTCAGCTTATAATCCTCTGGAATGTATCCTGAACCATTGGGACTGATTTGTCCCTCAGAATCTGGAGGAAAAGCGCCTCATAGCTTTCTGCACATATATACACATATAATATATATAATCCACTAATATATGTAATATATACATATACACATTATGTATATTACATGTATATATATATATATTACATATATAACAGCATTTTAATAATTGTGGACAAGATACACTTTCCAAATATCTAATCTTCCAGAGAGCCATCAGAAAAGTCTTACATTTCTATGTTAAATTATCCTGATTCTCATGGGGAGATATAAGGGAATGGCACTCTTATGAAAATTTGTTTTATTTTTAGACACTGTTCATTTTTGCTTCCTAATTTGTCAAGTTTGTCAAGAATTTTACATCTATTTCCAATTCTGAAATTACTCTTGCCTAGTTTGGTATCAATACCATGTTCAACTCATAAAAGGTTGTATAAGCTTTGATATGGTTGATACTTCATTTAGCTTCAATGTTAGAAAGAATTTGCTTGGAAATCCTTTTATTTGGATTTATTTTTATCTATTCTGTTGAGGTTCATTGTGTTAATTATAAGATACTTTTTTATCTCAAAAATAGATCTCATCCATTTTTTAAGTTGTTATTTATCTTCAATTGCACTCTTTCTCTATATACGTGCAATATATATATCCAGTTAAAGATAGCTCAATATCTTCACTTTGATCTCATGTAAGTACTGTTAAATTAATATGATAATTACTAAACTTCAAGTACTCTCATTACTTATGACATGCTGATTTACATCTCAGAATAATGTAGCACTTAATTGTTCAACACAGAAATATGAACATTTCTCTCTCTCTCTTCATTCTTTTCCTCACACTTATGCTACTGCCAAATTTTACAAATCTCTGAAATATTTTTCAAATTACTACTTATACAAAATCCCTATAATTTTGTTCATCATCACTGTCACTGCTTATGACTTGTTTTCTAATTACCAACTCATCTTTAAGACTACAGTTAGAGAGCTCTCCCAAACTATAAACATCATCAAATCATTCACTTCACTAAATTGTTCAGAGTTCACAAATTGCCCTTTATATCAAATCATGATATCACTCTGAGTTGCCTCTCCAGCCACATTCATGTTCCTGCTACTCTTCTCATCTTATAGTTCCTCACATTTGTCATAATCCCTCCCAAACCTCAGCCTTCTACCAGGTTCCTTCTCCTTCCTGGTACACTATCTATTCAAACACTACCTTACTCATTTTTTTTTTTTATTTAAACTGTCTTATTTCTTAAATGTCTCTATAGAAGTCTAGCTTATGCTTTACATATTTATGTTTATGTTTACATAATTTAAATTAATCCCCTTAACATAATACCAATCATACTTCAGCATTATTACTTGTTCCACATCCATCTGTTATGCTATGAGGTGAGGTCTATAACAACATGGAGCATATGCATCTTACTTAATAATCTATCTTCTATGCCTACATTTTATCGTACCTAGACTATAAAATGTAGGGATTCTTGAATTAATAGGACATAATTAGTAACATAATAGAATCACAGTTAAATTGATATAATAGTAGAGGAAAAGTATTTATTAGGAGATAAGTTTTTAGGAAGGACTTCATGAGAATATATTATTTTTATTTGCATGCTGGTGCTTGAAAGATCAGTAAATTATAAAAATGAGGACATGGAAATCTGAGAAGAGAATTTATGAAGGTATGAAGTCTGTATAATGTATTTCATAAATGGAAATAAAAAATGGAATATGGAAGTTTATCGGGGGAACCTATCCCCAGTATTTTAATGTAGGTTCTTTCTATTTTCCACAAGTATTGGCCAGCTAAGAAATAAAGAGAGTATAAAGAGAGGAATTTTACAGCTGGGGCTCCAGGAGTGACATCACATATGACTAGGACAATGATGCCCACCTGAGCCTTAAAGCCAGCAAGTTTTATTAAGGATTTCAAAATGAGAAGTGGTGCAAGAACAGGGAGTAGGTCACAAGATCACATGCTTCAAAGGGCAAAAAGGAGAATAAAGATTACATGCTTCTGAGGGAACAGGACAAGGGCAAATTCAGAACTACTGATAAGGGTCTATGATCAGCTGTGCATGTATTGTCTTGATAAACATCTTAAACAACAGAAAACAGGGTTCAAGAGCAGAGAACTGGTTTGACCTCAAATTTGCCAGGGTGGGGTTTCTCAATCCTAGTAAGCCTGAGGGTACTGCAGGAGACCAGGGTGTTTTTCAGTCCTTATCTCAACCGCATAAGACAGACACTTCCAGAGCAGCCATTTATAGACCTCCCTCCAGGAATGCATTCCTTTCCCAGGGTCTTAATTATTAATATTCCTTGCTGGGAAAATAATTTAGTGATATCTTCCCTACTTGCGCATCCATTTATAGGCTCTTTGCAAGAAGAAAAATATGGCTCTATTCTGCCCAACCCCACAGGCAGTCAGACCTTATGGTTGTCTTCCCTTGTTCTCTGAAAATTGCTGTTACTCTGTTCTTTTTCAAGGTGCACTGATTTCATATTGTTCAAACACAAGTTTTACAATCAATTTGTACAGTTAACCCAATAGTGGTCCCAAGGTGACATACGTTCTCAGCTTATGAAGATAACAGGATTAAGAGATTAAAGTAAAGACAGACATAAGAAATTATAAAAGTATTAATTTTGGTAACTGAAAAATGTCTGTATTAAAATGAAATCTTCACAATTTCTGTTTGGAGATTGAAGTAAAGACTGCCATAAGAAATTATAAAAGCATTATTTGGGAACTGATATATGTCCATATTAAAATGAAAGCTTCACAATTTATGTTCCTCTGTTGAGGTTCCAGTTGGTCCCTCTGTTCAGGGTCCCTGACTTCCTGCAACAGAAGTTTTAAAAGGAAGTAGTGGAAAGTAAATTTGAAAAAGAAAGATTTTCTTTCCACATCTTGAAGATTATTAAATAATTAATAGAAGGGGGTATTGGTAGGAGTAAGGTGAAATTTTTGGCAATGGGTTGAATTACATCAGTATCAATTTAATGCTACAAAATAGTAACATAAGACTATAAAAATTCATATATGTATATATACACATACATACACACAATAGGTTACAAAAATTATTTTTAAGAAGTAATATATATGGGCAAGTGCAGTGGCTCACCCCTATAATCCCAGCATTTTGGGAGGCTGAGGTGGGTGTATTACTTGAGGTCAACAAGGTGAAACCCTGTCTCTAACAAACATACAAAAATTAGCTGGGCATGGTGGCAGGTGCCTGTAATCACAGCTACTTGGGAGACTGAGGCAGGAGAATCACCTGAACCCAGGAGTGGGAGGTTGCAGTGAGCTGAGATTGCCCCACTGCACTCCAGCCTGGGTGACAGAGTGAGACTCTATCTCAAGAAAAAAAAAAAAAAAAAGGTAATATATGTGATGCTATATGATGTATAATGATTCTTTACCTATCTTATGCTGAAATGAACTATTTACTTCTATCTCCCATCTTCCCAAATTTCTGTCCAAACATTAGACAATTAGTGTACATGTCTTCTGGCTAAAGGAGATGTCATATTTAAAAATAATCTAGTAACCCTCCAAGCTTAAAATATAATAAAGAATATAATAAAGAAGTTTGATATAAACTGTAAAAATCATTGGCGAATTCCTCACTGTAAGAAATCTCTAGTAAACTACGAAGTCAGAAATTTCAAATTGTTTGAACAGTAATGAACAACTAATAAGCATTGTACAGATAAATCCAAAAAAGGAAGCTACTCTAATGATTTCTATTTTCCTTGGCCAAACAGTCTTTGGAAAAACAATTATCTTAATTAGCTCAAATGACAGTTTGCAGGTGTCAGAACCTAAGGCAGGAGGGATGTACTGGGAACACTCAGTGGAGGCAGCAGTGCATATTTTAACTAAAGCATATTTTAACTAACAGCAGGTGTAATATGCAGAACAATGTTGACCAAACAATTGGGCAAGATGAACTAGAAGGCCTGAGATCCATCCTTCAAGCTGAACATTGATATAAATAATGATATTAAAAATTGACTTACATGACAGCTTCTATATAATCCAACTTTTGAAGTGTTTTGATGAAATTTTTAGAAATAGTAAACAATAATGCTTTCTCTTTAACAAAACTTTTGTAAGGCACTCATTTGGAGTTCTTGAAATAAATTAGAACTTCAGATTGGAGGAATGGTATGTAATATATAAATAGCTTGAGATAGAAAAATTATCAATATATAGATATATGAAAGAACATTAAGTACAAAATACTGAACTATCACTCTAAGACATAGAAATATAAATCAGATATTACCCTCTCAAAAATCATTCAGTAAAGAGCAAATAAAAGGCTATAAATTCATGAAAAAGCAAACCTCAATAAAAATTATTTCAAGACTACAGCATGTCTTACAATATAGCATCTGATTAGTTGGGGTTAATACACAAGCGTAAAAGGAAGCATTTTAAGATTTGGGAAAAGTATGCTTTAATTATTTGTTTAAAGTAATATTTCTTTTACTATCTACGAGTTACTATAAGTTAACGACACTTCCAAAAACATATTTTGTATTTATGCCTTCGTTTAATGTGAAGTGCCTGGCACATACACATTAAACGAAGATGACATATAATACTCATTTTCTTTTTTTCTTATTTGTTGGTATCTATTTTGTACTAGTGACTAAAACAGATTACATACTCACTATATAGATATGCTGTGTGAATTAAAGAAGCAGCAGCTAGGACAAATAAAAAAAAAATTTCTTTCATCTTTATATCCCCAGCACCCCATGCTTCCCATATTGTCATAATACTTTTCTTTTTGGAGAAAGTAAGGTTCTTGACATCAAGCAGCATATCTAGCTTTGTAAAAACGGTATTCTCAATTCTGAGCATACAGCCTGGCATGTTATTGGAGTGTAGTTAATATTTGTCAAATGAGTGAAATGTAGCAGTTTAGGTGTGTGAGTTTATAAAAAAAAAAAAAAAAAAAAAAAAAAAAAACTAAGGCTGGTAACAAACTAACAGAGAAACTGGGCAGGCTTAATAACGATGTTTGACCTGATGTTATACAAGACTTGGAAGAAAAATTTGCTAAAGAAAAGGCAATATTTAAAATATGCAGAAGTATAAGGATTATGATGTTACTCACATAAATACAGTAATAATGGAAAAATGATTATATGGTATGATGTGATATTAATTAAGTGTAAAGACAAGTTTTGGGCATCTTGTTAGATATAGTAGTGAGATATTTAGTGGAAATGCCCTAGAAGCATGAAGATAGGAGTGAAAATACAAATTTAGATTTATGAGTTTTATTTTTTAATGTACTAAAGAATGTGTGAAGTTTAAGGACAAAGTGACGTCTTAAAAGAGAATGGGAATATAGCAATACAGGGCTCAGCATTGAGAAAGTCAACGCCTGGGAAGCAAAGGGAAAAAAGCGAAGGAGACTGAAATGCTGATATGAAAGGAATGGGGCAGATGCAGAAAGCACTGAATGATTCTACTTGGCTCCTGTGGAAAAAGAGGTCAGTTATATAAAAAGACACCAAGTAGAAGGATTTGGATTAAAAATTTCAAATATGATGATTCTAATCATTTTGCCCTGGGCATGAAATATTTACTGTCAATATGTGTGACCTCACAGTCTGTCAGCATTTTTGTTTTTTTCAAGGTCTAGAAAGAGCTGAAACAGATGAAAGAAAAAAAAAAAGTACCATTTTGTGAACTAGGCAAAATGATTTTGTTGTGACCGAATTTGGCATGGAATTTGCATTACTTTTGTCTCATTCAATTGCATATCTTTAATCTTCAAATCAATGTGATTTTCAGCCCCCCTGCAGCTCTGATTGCCTTTTTCTCTTTTGTACTTCTAAGCTCTTTGACTGTGGGGATTTTGTTTTAGATAAGCCCCAATTCCTTTAAAATACACAGTGAATCAACAAAGTATTATAAATAATGACATTCTAATTTCTTTGAGCTTCATTGGAGGAAATGTTTACTTGCGGAATTTTATTTAAAAAAAATTCATCTTCCTGCAAACACTTACAATGGACTACCATTCAATCCCAAGTTGTAACTTTCAGTAAATTTCTACTTTTTATAGAAATATTATAAGATTAATAAAAATAATTGAATGCATCAAATTTCAAATAGAGCTTTCTTATTAATTTTATTAACACATCAAAGATAGAAGCATACAAAACTATGCCGAATATTTTGCATAAAAAAACACAAATAATAAATATGTGTTATAATTTATAGATTGCTTTATAGCCATTTACCATATATTAAAAAAGCATCATATGTTGATTCTCCAGGACACACTAATGCAGTTTTGTGCGAGATTTTTTTTAGGGTACTCTCAAAAAAATAGCAGTGAGAAAAAGAAGGAAGCTAGTGTAGACAGGAGGAGAAGTTGAGCTGTTTAGATCCTCAAGGAACTGCAGAGCTGGAATAGCAACTTAGTATTGTCCCAAATTGAACTGAAAGGCAGCAGGTCCAGGTACACCATATTGACTAGTCATTGGATGTAATTGATCTCATGGAAGAAGGGAATTTTGAGTAAGGAAGCTTCCTTTGACTGAGAGCAATTCACAGACAGGGATTCATCTATAAGCAGGTAATATTTCCTGCAGTACAAAAAAGTCCCTCAATCTTAAAGGGGAGATCTAGATGATACATCACAGAATCTCCTACAGAGGAAGGTTGATAACACTGTATTACATGGGAATACTCCTTGTTACTTTCAAAATTCTGGCTGTCAAGACTATTTTTAAAGAAAATTTTCCCTTCATTTTTCTTTCTGTGGTGAATTAAAAAGACTGGCAATTTTTCGATATATCTTCCATCAGGAAGTGAGGCTCTTTTCCCGATCCTTTGAATGTAGACTAGGCTGTAGCTACATTGATAAATCAAACACAGGGGGTGTGACAACATGCCGATTCCAGGCCCAGCCTTTAATAAGATGGGCAGTTTCTATCTTGTTTTTCAAAGGCCTGAGCTGCCATGTGAGAAGTCTAACTTACTGAGGAAACCACATGGAGTGGCCCTGATACCTCAAAGGGAAGATGAAGATGACAAGCCCAGTTGAGGCCAATATTCCAACTGCTTCCACCAAAGATCTAGACATTTGAGCTTGGGATCCAACTTGGAAATGAATCTCCTGGCCCCTCCCAGCTAGAGGTAAATTGCCCAGCAGAGCCCTTCCTGAACTCCTAACTAACAATATTGTAAGGAAAAGAAAATTATTGAGTTTTTCAATCTCTGTTTTGGGGTAGTTGGTAGTCAACAGATAATGAAACACTTCCTCTTTCTTCCATCTTTGTAGCCAATTGTTAGCATTGCCTTTATGACCATCAGCTATTGAGAGACTGTGCTAGGCCAGGCTTGATAACTTAATACAAGCCTTTTCAAACTATATAGGCTTGGTGAGTATATATTTACTGATGCATTGTCAACTTTAAGGCCTTTGGCACAAATTAATGCATTCATGCTATTTTGACAATCTTACTCATTGAAAAATATTTACAATTTACTACTTTCATAAATCATTTTTAACTTTAAAGAATCGATTTATGTTATGGCTTTAATTGTACAATGCTAAATACTTAAAATTGCTTACTGAATCAATTTCTACCTACTTTCTGCTAGTTCTAAGCAAATGAAGTATGTTTGAGTATATGTGTTTATATGCCTACATACATATTTGGAAATTTTGCATAGTCAGTTGAGGAATGAGAAAAAACAAACAAAAAAACCCCTCTAATTTTATTACCCTTGTGTAGACAAGGCAACTTGGTGACTTTCTTTCTACTTCTGAATGTTGGCACCACATTCTCTAAACATAGTGTTAGGCACAAATGTGTTTTATCCACCATGTTCTCATGAATTTTCTTTCCCATATTAATTCAGAACCCAGTAAATAATTTCTGATCAAGAATTATAAAGGTATGCCAAGAAGAATACATTATAATTATGCCTCTCTACCCTACTCCTGGCCTTTCTTCACATCCACCCAATAAAAGACATTGCTAAGGTGTGCACTTAGGTTTGACAACAATTAAATTCAACAAACCTTTAACAAGAAGGTTTCTTTAGGTGGCTATCTAATAATGAAGTAATCAAAACTTATTCAAAGTTTTATTATACAAATTAAGCCTCTGTAGAAATTATTTTAATGTAAAATAAATAATAAGTATAATTAAAATGCTTGGATAATGATTGATACTGAACTGTTGGCTGAGAATTAGTGACATATTGAAAATCAAAGGCTAAAATGAGGTAGGAGGTACAACTAACTCTTCCTAATTGCAGTGTGAACAAGTATACCAGTTGTTTCAACCAATTAGTATTTACAGAATTCTTATATACATAATGAGCTAGTATAGGATTATTTAAAGTTGTGTATAATGTCAATACTTGATATAATTTACAACCTGTTATAGCATGTTTTATGCAATGAATATGTTTGCAAATTAATGAGAAAAATATGTTACTGATAGTTGATTTACAAAATGTTAAGAAAGATGAAAAGATTTTAATTACAAATGGGATAAAATTTTAGGTAGCAGGAAATTTATGAGGTTGGCAGTAGATGCAATGCATGCAAGGAAAAAGGACTCTGATCAGCTTTGATCTAAAAGGAGTAAAAGTTAAATAGTGGGCCGGGTGCGGTGGCTCACCCATGTAATCCTAGCACTTTGGGAGACCAAGGCGGGTGGATCACCTGAGGTCAGGAGTTCAACACCAGTCTGGCCAACATGGCGAAACCCTGTCTCTACTAAAAGTACAAAAATTAGCTGGGCGTGGTGGTGGGTGCCTGTAGTCCCAGCTACTCGGGAGGCTGAGGCAGGAGAATTGCTTGAACCAGGGAGGAGAAGGCTGCAGGGGGCCGAGATCGTGCCATTGCACTCCAGCCAGCCTGGGCAACAAGAGCAAAACTCTGTCGTTAAAAAAAAAAAAAAAAAAAAAAAGAAAGTTAAATAGTAAGTGAGAGAGGCACAAATACACACACACATACACACACACAGAGTAGGGAGAACGGAAATTATAGTTGAGGATAATTTATTTGTCAAATGATATACTCAGAAAGAATGAAGAACCACTATAGGTTCATGAACAAGATACCCAGTGCACTAAAGAGTATTCAGTATTAAATTCAGAAATAGAGAAAACCTAGATGCAAATCTCCACTTGCAGATCAATGTTAAAGCCTCTGAGCTTTTCGTAAGCTTTTCATAAGACTTTAAAGATAAATAAAGTTTGTGAGATCAATCTAATGTATTTGAAAATACTTTATAAATAAAAGAAAATTAAAATATAATTAATTGTTAGTAATGTAATATAAGAGCATTTTAAAAAGAATTGTGAGACCATAGTGTTTGGTCTTCTGTGGATATGGAAAAACTTAGATACAAGAAAATTAATGAAGAGACAGTAATTTCAGTCTAAAAGCCTAGGATTTGGACTAGGCAATGGCAATAAAAATGGAAATTAATTATGAAACAATCAAGAGATCTTGTTGAGCAATTTGGAAACAAGAGTAGAAGAAGTGAAAACATTCATGTTTTTAAGATTTTTACCTTAGGTAAGTAGAATTAGTTGGGGAATGGGGAAGTTAAGAAAGAAAAAAGCTGATTTGAGATTGGGAGTCAAACAGAATAAAAAAATACATTTTCTGTTATGGAAGAAAACTGGGCTTCAAGTCATCATATGCTAAAATTTACAGAAACTTAACTTTGAACCATACAAAGAATTCAATGATTTTTGATGAATTTTATTAATGAAAATGATTAATTCGGAATAAAATGCCTATTGTATCATGATTATATCCTTAGCTTCATTCCTATCAAAACCCTAAGAGTAATTAGATTAGCTATGAAGGCCCAGTAAGGGTAGTAGGGGGAGAAATACAGAGAGAGAGGAATTTTATTCAGTTTCTCGATTTATTTTCTGATTTTTATTCATTCTGTCCCAATTCATTTTATGTGCTAGATACATGGCCTCGCTTTGCACAGTCATGAGTTCAAGATTCACATTGAAGTTAATTTATTTTCAAGTTTTCAATTTACATAACGTTGCCATAAACCTTAATGTGCAAGAAGAGTGATATTTCAAGTAAGATACAAAAAGTCATTATCTCAATTTCGATTTATAGTAGTATAATGTCCTAATTATTTTTTGTTTTTTCAGACGGAGTCTCACTCTGTCCACCCAGGCTGGAGCCCAGCGGTGTGATCTCGGCTCACTGCAAGCTCTGCCTCCTGGGTTCATGCCATTCTCCTGCTTCAGCCTCCCCAGTAGCTGAGACTATAGGCGCCCGCCACCACACCTGGCTAATTGTTTTGTATTTTTAGTACCGACGGGGTTTCATAGTGTTAGCCAGGATGGTCTTGATATCCTGACCTGATGATCCGCCCGCCTCAGCCTCCCAAAGTGCTGGGATTGCAGGCGTGAGCCACTGTGCCCAGCTATGTCCTAATTCTTATAGTCACTGTAGACCTATTTGTCACTGCTTGGGATTGATATGAATTGGAGCTATGTCAGTGTCTTTGGGTTGAAAGCCAACAATAATGTGTCACAGAGGCAGGGTAAAGGAAAACTCACTTTTTATAAGTATGTATATAATCCTTTTATTAGAGATGAAATATTTGGTAGCAGAAATTGATGTGTAATAATCACCATTGTATTGTATTAAAAAATATATCGGCTGGGTGTGGTGGCTCAATCCCAACACTTTGGGAGGCCAAGGCAGGAGGATCACCTGAGGTCCAGAGTTTGAGAACAGCCTGGCCAACATGGTGAAAATCCTATCTCTACTAAAACTACAAAAATTAGCCAGGTAGGCACCTGTAATTCCAGCTACTCCGGAGGCTGACGCAGGAGAATCGCTTGAACCTGGGAGGCACAGGTTGCAGTGAGCCAAGATTGCACCACTGCACTCCAGCCTGGATGACAGAGCCAGACTGTCTCAAAGAAAAAAAGGATATATCACTAATACTACCAACTGTTTAAATGCATATCAAGTTTTTTGAAAGATTATTTGAATAGTTACATTAGAAAATATTACTTTTTAACATTTTATTATAGAAAATTCTGATCATATGTAGAAGTATTAATAGGAAAAATAGGTTAATAAACTTCTTATATCCATCACAAAGATTCAAAAATCATCCATTTCAGCCATTCTTTCTAATTTATATTCCTATGTACTCCTGCCCCAGATTATTTTGAAGCAAATCCAAGACTTCATGTAATTTCATGCATACATATTTCAGTCTGCATCTCTTCAATAGTTTCTTCTTAAAATGATAGTTAACATCATCATTATATCTGAAATAACTATATTGTCTAAAACTAAGGTCCCTAACCCATGGACCACAACTGCTCAGTGGCCTATTAGGAACCAGGCTGCACAGCAGAAGGTGAGGGGCAAGTGAGCAAGCATTATCGCCTAAGCTCTGCCTCCTGTCAGATCAGTAACAGCATTAGATTCTCCCAGGACTGCCAGCTCTATTGTGAACTGCGCATGTGAGGGATCTAGGCTGCACACTTCTTAGGAGAATCTAATGATAAATGTAATGCACTTGAAGCATCCAGAAACCACCTCCGCCCCCAGCTCCCCATCCCCAACCCCTACCTCCTACCACCCTAACCCTGGTCTGTGGAAAAATTGTCTTCCACAAAACTGGTCTGTGGTGCCAAAAAGTTAGGGATTGCTAATCTAATATTAAGTAGTGCTCATATTTTCTGATTATTACATAAATGTTAGAGTTTTTTAAAGTTTAGCTGGATCATAATTCAAGTAGTTTAAATGTATCTTGAGTCTTTTAAATCTGCAAGTCTTCCCCACCTCTTTCTCATGTTATTTGTTGATGACGGATCATTTTCTCATAAGAATGACACTTTTGCCTTAGAATAAAATGAAAATGACTTCTTAGGTCTGTAATTCATCCATTCATGTATTATACAAACACACACATATTGTAATGTGTATCAGTTACTATGTTAATATCTGCACAGAAAAAATAATTACACAAAACTAAGAGCAATAGTACATTTAAGTGACATGATGAGGTTTGTATTTGTGAAAGCAAACAAATTATTGCAGTACAAATATTCCTAGGCTTTCCTTTAATTTAGTCAACCGAGAATCTATTTTTGACATGATATTTTTCTTATTTCTCAAATGCTGAGAATAGTTACTCTTGACAATGTTTCTGAAGAAAATCTTTCTAAGGTAGAATCTGGAAAAAGTTATAAACTGTAAAAAAAATGTTCAAGTCTAAGGATAGAAAGAATGTAATCTATGTGATGGATTATAGGGTCTCAAGTAAGTTAGAAAATTATTGAATACAGTAGGGCAGTTTATATAAGCCAGTATATATTGATTAATTGGAGAATATCAAGTAACTGCTTTATGTGATGAATTTTAAGGACATATTTAATGGAAGTAAAGAAATGAAAAAATATGTTTTTATAGTCTGAAAGATATATGTTTATGGAAGGGAATGCTTTTTCTTGTATAAGAGGAAAAGCAATTTTCTAAGACAAAATAAAGATTCAAGTGGAATCTTTACCTGAAGCTAAAAGATTGGTTCCAGCTCCTTAGGTTT
Organism: Macaca mulatta; assembly: GCF_049350105.2. Classification (NCBI taxonomy): domain Eukaryota; kingdom Metazoa; phylum Chordata; class Mammalia; order Primates; family Cercopithecidae; genus Macaca; species Macaca mulatta. The sequence goes on along the minus strand of NC_133419.1, from coordinate 99,240,065 downwards.
TGAAATTTCAAGAAATGCATATTGATTGGAACTGAGCTTGCCAGAGAAATTATTTGTAGAGCTTCAATTCAGAATCTAAGCTATAGAGTCCTAAATCAGATGCTGCTCATCAGAATAACTCTGGTATAATTATTTTCCAGATTCCATGAATTATGAAACTTACATGTATATAAAGTCTGGAATACAAATAATTTAGATTGAAACACATTGGATACTTAGCAAAATCACTAAGAAATGGATTATGATGCTGTTTATTTCTTTTATTACATAATTTACAATTTTCTATATTGTAAATGCTACCAGGATTCTAGATCGTTGATCTTACATATTCTTCAGATAATATCATTTACTCTTACAATTACCACTTATCTCTAAAAGTAGTTTGATCTGTGCCTTTAACTTTTAGAATTTATCTTTTGCCTTGTTTGCCATTGTAGAGTTTTCAGTTTTCTCTTTAGATACAGTGTGACAAAAAGGGAATACATAATTTGTGACCATTTAAGATGTTAAGATTTTCTAAGAAAGGGTATAGATTATTGTGACCAGCAGGACCTTCACAATAATGTCTAAAGATACAAAGACTGAGTAGATCCCTTAGTACTCTTCTCTAAATTACAAAATGCATTACCTAGGCTTTAATACTTAAAAGCTGGGATTTACTGACCTTCATCTACTTGATTTCATAACACACATTGATTTTAGTATATTGCTGTTCTGTTATCTTAACCAACTCTGGAGTCAAAGTAATATACTTGGAGTTCCGGACCAAAAAAAAAAAAAAAAAAAAAAAATCAACAAATCTAAGTTTAAATTCAGCATGTCACTTCTAGGTGAAAACATATTTATCTCATGTTTATCTTATCTGAGTCTTTGCTCCTTGCTTGTAAAATGACAATATAAATACATTTTTATATGATTGCTGTTAAAAATAAATGCTATAACATATGTAACATAAAGTAGTATTGTGCTTAGCATTTATTAAATGTTTGATATTAAATATATATGCAGAAGTGAAAAAAAGGGCTAAGTTATAAGGAAGGGTAAGCAATATAGATTTAGAGAAATGTTTGCCAAAAGGTTGTTAACTTAGAAAATATTTATAAAATATTTATACAAAGAACCATGTTCTCATGAAATTAAGCTCTAGTAAAAACAGAAAATGATCATGCAATCATGCAAACAAATATATAATTGTAAACTCAAGGAAAGTATTATACAGTGAAGCAAAGGTTTCTATAACAAAATAACAAAGGAAATTGAAATTGCACTATGTGTGGTGAATCAGAACTCTTCCGTAAGGAGGCAACTCTTGAATAACACCTAAAGATGAGTAAGTTCAGTAGACAAAGGATTCTGTGTGTGTCTGACAATGTGTGTGTGTGTGTGTGTGTGTGTGTGTGTGTGTGTGTGTGTGATAGTGGTTTCCCCAAACAAACTTGTTTTGACTGGAAAAGAATGGAGAACACTAACAAGGGCAAGACTCTGATGTAAGTAAGTGTAAATATAAGAAATATGAAGAGAGAAAAGCAAAATGAAATTCATAATGAGAAAATACAAGTTAATCGTATATAAAGTGAAACCATTTTAAATGTGCATGCAATGAATTTCTTGCAAATTGATGGAAACAAAAATCTAAATACTTGGCAAAACTTACAACTCTAATTTTACATGACTTGAGGAGGTTGCATATCTATACCTTTCATGACGTGGGCCTAGGTATCATTTTCTTCTAAAATTTATCTCCATTTCAAAACACTTTGTTCAATTCCTCCTACTCATTGTCTTCAAATAAACATATTATCATTGCATGTTATTCAGGAAAATTACTTATTATTTTAAAACTTGATTGTTAAATGGGTTAGGTCATGCAGATTCTGTACAAAAAGATTGTACAATATGTATAAGATGTTTATTCAAGCTCCTGAGTTTTATTAAATTCAAATAAATAAAGAAATAAGAAAGAGCCATTTCCTTCATCACCAAATTGCAATTATCACTGTCATAACATGTGGCAGCTGTTTAACAGCTCTGCAGACTAAAACCTACAGGGACAAGTTTGGCAGGTGGAATATAATTACCCAAACTGGTCCTTATCAAGGTCTATATGGCAAACAGCTCCTACCCCACTTATATATTGCTTTCACATATTGATGATCATAAAAAGATCAGTGATCTCTTTTTTATATCATTCAAAATGTATGTAGCTTAGTGTATTGAAAGAAAACTATAATTTTCTACTTAAAAAATAACTATAATAATAGTATTTCATCATTAAAAGACATTGATATGACAAAGAACAGATGTATTTTATGCTTTTAATAAAATACTGAACCTTGTTATATATATATAGTGCATGATATAATTACATGTATACTCTACATATATAGTTTATAATGAATTAAAATTTCCCTTCCTTTTCCCAGGTTCTAATATAAAATATTCATTGAAGGCATTGCCTCAAGAGGTATATTTATTTACCTGAAATAAATATAAAAATATGTTTAAAATTATATGGTGCTTATATTTACTTTATAGTGGAAATTTATTTAGGTTTTTATTAATGGTTTGATAGACTGTTCATTCTGTATAATCATTTTTTTCTTCATCTATACTAATTACTAACATAATTCTAATTCAGAGAATAAATCTCTGATGTCTGGATTTTGAAAGAAAATAGGCCCTGGCTTTGGTCCAGCTTCTGCCACAATAAGGTTAGGGCAGATTTTTTAGATTTCATTTCCACTTTACCATGCCACTTCCTATAAAAAACTTTCAGACTTTCATTTTGTGTTCTAAAGCCAATATTTTGCTTAATTCCAGTGTCAGAGTATTACTGCTGTTGGTTTATTTTTGATTTATGGTAAATACACAAATAATTATTTGTGTCTAACAAAATTTTAAATTATTCTTGGAAATTATTACAATTAAGGATTTCATACAGGTACTGGGTTCCAGATGGAGTTTAAGTCAAGTGGCTGTTCTTTTTTTTTTTCTCCTGTGTAATATCTAATTGGTCTAACCGTATTTCACTTAGGTTTCTTTGGACATTGTTTTACACAGTTTTCTGTCCCTAATTTTATATTAATTAAAAATTATATTAAATCTGATATGTTATCTCTTACTTTCTCAATGTGAATTTAATTTTGTTTTCTCTGCTCACGTTTTTATCTTTAGACTTACATCATATCTCTGTCTTTCTCAGTTTCTTAATTCTTCTCAATTTAATATTATCTGAAATTTGAGACAGGCTTTTTATTCTTCCAGTTTAGTACAGAGGTTATAATTAAGTTCAAATTTGATATTATTTCATCAGCAACTTCCCAAAAGTTTCCTAAGATGACTTCATTTATAGAGATTATTATTTGTTGTTTATATTCTGATTCCACATTGATTACATATGGCTAGTCGTATCACTTAATCTTCTACATAACTATATATAAATAGAGGCTATTTTAATATTTGAATGATGATGGTACTGTGCATAGTCATTGCATTACAGTGCAAAAACTAAGGGAATAGATGAAATGGTGTTTTCTTATCAAAATCTATTTTGAGTTTGCTCCTGATGGCACTGTCCTACCTCACTATTTTCATATCTATTAATATCAGCATCACACAGAATTTTTTCTATTAAAAAAGAAACTGATTGCATATTTATATTTTCTCAACGTTATGCTGTTTTTAAAAAATTTTGACCAGTTTGTTTTTTCTTTGAAATAATTTTAAGTGGCCCAGAGTGTTTATCTCTTCCCTTAATAGCCTAAGGTGTTTGTCATCTGGACCTGCTGATTTGCATATGTTGCGTTTCCCAAGTATTATCTTTGCCTTTTTGTCAATAGCTGTTTTGTAAAGTCATGATTACTTTCATGTTTTCTTAGTTATTGTCAGAAAATCACACAGTCATAAATAAGACCATCATTCCTTCCAATCCTAAAATAATCACAGTGAGTTTCATAAATAAATATTCTAGCTGATTTATGAATAATTGTAAACAACAAAATTTGTTTCTTAAGTGAGGACCTTGAACAATGGTAAAGGAAATAGATCTTCACACCATATATGTCTTAGAACATGTTAAAAAATACTGGCCAGATCACTTTGAAATGGATATTTTTATTCAGTGCTATATGAAATTATGTTAGATACAAACAAATATCTCTTTGTATGGCTTTTTTTTTTTTTTTTTTTTTTGAGACGGAGTCTCAGTCTGTTGCCCAGGCTGTAGTGCAGTGGCGTGATCTCTGCTCACTCTAACCTCCATCTCCTGAGTTAAAGTGATTCCCCTGCCTCAGCCTCCCAAGTAGCTGGGATTACAGGTGTGCGCCACCACTCCCGGCTAATTTTTTCTGCCTCAGCCTCCCAAAATGCTGGGATTTACAGGCATGAGCTACCACTCCTGACCTATTATGGCATTTTTAAAAAACAGTTGAATTAGGATTATTAAAAATAATTCTAAACTGTTTCTTATCTGGAAGGAATTATATCGTTGAACAAAGGTTTAGGGGAGCTTACTGCTTATGAATCATCCATGAGTCAGGGATTTATTATTAAGTCTTTAGTGTATGATAGATTATGTACTAGGCAATAAAGAGTCAATGAAAAACACATACATTTTAACAATTATTCTTTTGGATGAGACAGATAATTAATAAGTAAATAAAATGATAATATGTAGTTTATCTGTCTATCATCATTTATGCATGTGTCATTATTACACAGATGCTGCATTTGAAGGATAATGTTTAAAAGAGTGACTGCTGCACATGATTTTACTCTTTTGGGTAAGATTTCAACAATGACCTCTCTAAAAAGATGATATTTGTATTATTTTAAAAGAAAGAAGGAGGTTTTGAGGTGGTGGGATCATATTGGGTATCCTTAAAATAAGAAAGAGCTTGATGTATTCTAGGAACAAAGGGACTCTCAGATGTGGATGGACCTTAGAGTGATTAAAACAACCAAAATTTGTAGAAAGAGGCAGAGATGGATCCATCACTTGAATTACATTTTAAAGACAGTTCTGACTGCTCTTAGAAGAAAATAATAAGGGGCAATAACTGCAGGAAGAAAAAAAAAAAAGTTTTAAAAAGGTTAGCGTAATCCAGATGAAAACTTAACCAGGCTTGGGCTAGGGTAAAAAACATTTGGACCTCAGTAAAATGGACAATTTTGTCTGATGAACTTGATGTGGCAGGATAAGGTAAAGCAATGACTGAGAAGAAGGCCAGCTTTAAGCAAAAATTGAGCAAATGAGAAAACAGTGCCATAGTTTTGCCTTTTCTTGGCTTTATTTTAATAGTGAAAAAAATTAAGACTGAGATCATTTTATGACATGAATCAAGAATTCCAGAATTCTGTTTTGGCTATGGTAAATTTGAGATGTCTGAAACACAGCCCAGCTTCACTGGAGGTCTGGAGAGCAGTCTGAAATATAGATGTAAATTTGCGAGTCTTTTAGCATATAGATTCTGTTTTCCATCATGATATTGAATAACCCATTTAAATTAGACATTTTAACAAAAGATAAATGGATATAGATGGAATCCAAAGATTAATATGAATGGAAACGTTTGCATTTTATATTTTATCAAGCTTAATTAACTAGCATTTTCTTTAATTATTCCCAGAAGCAAAAAGTAATAATAATAATCACCAACAGGAATTATAGCTATCATTTTAGTGTTTGCTGATATCTCAAAATGTGGTTTATACTAAATCAATTTCAAATTTATTGTAGTAGTAGGCATACCATCAGATTTTCCTATTTAATATATAAAGAAGCACATATATTACTTGAATACAAACCTTTTAAAATATATTTTGATGCTTGATTTTCTTTACACTATTATATATCTTATGCATAAAAACAATATTCTAAGAATGAGTCCTGATGTTTTGCCAGGCTACCAAAGAGATCCATGTCATACACACAAAAATAAAAATCTTAAATTACCTTAAAAGGGGAGATTGTAGGGCCTAGGAGGCTTGCCAAAAAAGAAAAAGTAGATCAAAGAAAAGGAGTCAGCAAATGAGATGAGGAATGAGTGATCAATGAGGCAGAAGATAAATCAGAAGTGTCTGGCATTATTAAAGGGAAGATTAATTGCATAAATAAGAATATTCTTTATTTCCATTATGAGTACATCATCTAATAACTTACTTTATTAAGTTAGGCCATTGTAGGCCAAATGTAGCACTAAACATCTGGGATTAAAAGACGTGAAGTGCATGTTGACTGCTTCCAAGTTGCTCATAATCTGCCTGATTTGGACTCAACTATACCCTCATTTATGTTGACTTAAAAATGCATCCTTAATGTTATTGTGTAGTATAAGACAATAAATAGGTTGACTGTTTTTTGTTTGTTTGTTTGTTTTTGATACAGAGTCTCGCTCTTTCCCAGGCTGGAGTGCAGTGGCACGATCTTGGCTCATTGAAACCTCTGCCTCCTGGATTCAAGTGATTGCTCCTGCCTCAGCCTCCCGAGTAGCTGGGACTACAGGTGTGCGCCAACATGCCCAGCTAATTTTTGTGTTGGTTTTTTTAGTAGAGACGGGTTTCACCATGTTGGTCAGGATGGTCTCCATCTCTTGACCTTGTGATTCACCCACCTCAGCCTCCCAAAATGCTGAGATTACAGGCATAAGCCATCACGCTCAGCCGGTTGACTCTTTCCAGGAGACATAAGTAGATGCCCCAGTAGAGTCACATTTATTTAAAAAGTTGCATGGAGCTATGAACAATCTAGGAATGCTGGCTAAGATAGATAAGTTAGCTTACATGGGGTTGGAAACAATGAAAACAAACCTACTTACTGAATTGTGTGAATCTGGTCCCAGAACAAAATCTCTAATAAATGCCTTCAAGCAATTATGTCACTATTTATTTTTCCGGGAACACAAATTTCATTAAATAGATGATCATCCTAAAATATTGAAAACAGTTACTAATTGAAAGGTTTAAAATAAACATAACTGTCAGGCCAATGGTCCTTAAAAATTATCTCCCAGGCTGGGTGCGGTGGTTCCCGCCTGTAATCCCAGCACTTTGGGAGGTCAAAGTGGGCAGATCACTTGAGGTCCGGAGTTCAAGACCAGTCTGACCAACATGGTGAAACCCTGTCTCTACTAAAAAATACAAAATTAGCTGGGTGTGGTGGTGCATCCCTGTAACCCCAGCTACTTGGGAGACCGAGGCAAGAGAATCGCTTGAACCCACAGGCAGAGGTTGCAGTGAGCTGAGATCGCACCATTGCACTCCAGTCTGGGCAACAAGAGTTAAACTCTTGTCTGAATAATAACAATAATAATAATTTCCAAATAGGTTGTGGGCTGGTAAAAAAAAAAAAATTATAGGTTTTATAGGCAAACCTGGGTTTAAATCTTGGCTTTGTCAACTAGTAGATGAATTCTAATAGAAAGTGACTTCACATTGGTATGAGTTAATTGAAGAGACGTTAGGAACAAGTTTTTTCTTTTTTTTTTTCCCAAAAAAGGTAGGGACCATATCAAGAAAAAAAAAGTGGGGGAGGGGTTGGGTGCGGTGGCTCACGCCTGGAATCCCAGCACTGTGGAAGGCGGAGGCGGCGGATCACGAGGTCAGGAGATCAAGACCATCCTGGCTAACATGGTGAAACCTCGTCTCTACTAAAAATACAAAAACAAAATTAGCTGGGCGTGGTGGGGGGCGCTTGTAGTCCCAGCTACTCGGGAGGCTGAGGTGGAAGAAAGGCGTAAACCGGGGAAACAGAGCTTGCAGTGAGCTGAGATCGCGCCACTGCACTCCAGCCTGGGTGACAGGCTGGGTAACAGAGTGAGACTCCGTCAAAAAAAAAAAAAAAAAAAAAAAAAAAAAAAGAAAGAAAGAAAAAAAGAAATAACAAACATTGTGTAGGTCTCCAAAGGTTAGAAATACTGGAGAACTTTTGTCACTGCTAGGCCTGATAAAGTGCGAGCGGGAGTATAACGTAATCCAGATAGGGGGATATAGCTGTAGAAGGAGCTGAAAGGTAGGAAATGCGGCTTTAGGTATCAGAAAGCACACTTAGATAGAAGAAAGCAGCCAAGCAGAGAGAGCACTGGAGGACCATTTACTCTGTCCTCTCTTTCTTACTGTTTACTGATCTTCCTCTGTTATCTTCCTTTGGCTGAACCCATACAGAAATCAAAGTGCGAGAGATCCCTTTGAAGTAGTCCATAGAGATTAGTCATCTGGAGAGCAAAGTATCTTGAATGAAAGGTTGATAATGGACAAGAGGGATTAATGGTGACTACTGAGAATACAAACCAAAGAAGGCGATGTCTCAGAGACATTTTTTTCTTGTCTAAAAAAGGCAAATAAAACCTCTCCTAGTTTATAGAGAGTGTGAAACAGAATAAACCCAGTTGCCACATCATAGGTTATTAGCACTGCTTCCCTCACCTTTACCTTCTCTGTGCAGCACACGGCAGCACAGAAAGAAGATTCCATTGTAAGAAGCTCTACAAATAATATCCATTTGATGAATTCTTACTCTAGTTATCTGTTTCATTTTTTCTTGTTACTATGTCAGTTTTATTTCACCAGTCATTTCTCATTCCAAGAATGTCTGTAAGTTGTTGGTTGACACTGAAAACTACCACAAACCACGTCACTTTTACCAGTGTTACTACCTCTTACATTTATTTCTCAGCAGTCAGAGACATCCTTCCCTCCTTTTTCCCTTCGTCTCTTTTATCTCTTCCTCTACACCCCTCCTTTCCCTTTTATTCCTGTACCCACACCTTTTCTCTCTCTCCTCATCTCTGTTTTATTTTTGTTTTTCCAGGTGTGAGAATAATGCTAACCGTTAAGAAGTGATTGAAAAAGTTTGAATATTATCAGGCTGTGAGGAAAAAAAATGATTTTTTTCTGTAAGTTTGCCAAACTATAGCCATGGGAGTAATAAACTCCAAGCCTTCATTTTTATTTTTTTATTTTTTTTATTTTTTATTTTTTTTTACTGTAAAGCCATTTTCTGATTGAGCTAATGGAAACTTTAGAGTGATGGCTTGTCAGGTGAGCATATTCCTGCTCTGTGTCAAGTCATTTTTCTTCTCTAAAAATGCTATGGATTAGTTATGCAGTTTCATTTGTAAAATCAGTGAGAAGAGGAATGATGATAATTTTGATTCATATGAAGGAAAAAGGATATAAATATTTTATATGGCAGACTGTGAAGCCCTCCCAAAAAGACAAATATTGTGACTATGAATCAGTCAGATTAAAGTTGAAAATAAATTTCAGCCATGTAAAATAAACTACTATATATATAGTAGTTTATATATAGTAATATATATGTATATATATGGATCTTTTAACATAGCTTCTAAGTTTCTGTGTACCTAATATTTTTATAGACCTGTGTTGTCATTCAAATTCTACCTCACTGTGCAAGTTTTTTGAGATTAACACTGAGGTTAAAGCAAATATAAAGGATGATTTCACCTTATGGGGCATCAGTAATGGAAAAGTCCCCTTAAAATATCTGAGTATAACAATTTGAAATTTCTATTTTTGTGAGTTGAATCCAAGATATAAAGTAGCATTCCTTTATGTTATGTTTATAATCAAAGCTAGAGTTCAATGTACTATTGTAGATGTAGATAATTAGTATCAGTAAATCCACATATAACTATCAAATGTCTCACTCTTCTCTCTCCTTCCTTGACTCTCCATAAACACTGCCCCAAGTACCTCTCTCTGTTTTCACATATACTGTCAATCCAGATTGGCTTCACAACCTTTACTAAATACACAAAGCCAGTTTCACAAATTAAAAATAAATAAATAAATAAAAACTACCAGTTAACTCTAAGGAACTCCCTCAAAAATACACAACTGATTTTGAATCCATGTAATGTTATAACATGGACTGATGCTTATAGTTAACTTTTAACTTTTAGATTAGATTAATTCACTATATGTATGCTATAATATAGACCTCCTGGTAGATATTTGTTAAACTTATTGACCAGAATACCCAATTGTATAACAAATGGATCAAATGGATCTCTTCTTTTCTCATTTTCTTCTTAGCTGATGAGCTGAACTTGAAGGCTAACAAAAACTTTTACTTACGTCGCCATTTTGTAAAAATAAAAAAGATGAACATAAATACTAGATTAATAAATTTGTATATAAATATGATTATTTAATAATTCATTATTATTGTTCAATAATCATTGTTACATAATTCAGTTGGATTATTCTACCCTAATATAAACATGAAAATGATTAGAGGGGCCGGGTGCAGTGGCTCACGCCTGTAATCCCAGCACTTTAGGAGGCCGAGGAGGCGGATCACAAGGTCAGGAGATCGAGACCATCCTGGCTAACATGGTAAAACCCTGTCTCTACTAAAAATACAAAAAAATGAGCCGTGGGTGGTGGTGGGAGCCTGTAGTCCCAGCTACTCGGGAGGCTGAGGCAGGAGAATGGCGTGAACCCGGGAGGCGGAGCTTGCAGTGAGCCGAGATTGCACCACAGCACTCCAGCCTGGGCGACAGAGTGAGACTCCATCTCAAAAACAAACAAACAAACAAAAAAGACTAGAAATTCAACTGTACAATTTTAGAATATCTCTTAATTTCTCACAATATCTCTGATTTATACGACTATGGGCAGCTATCTTAACCCCTTCTGGACCGTAAGTTCCAGCTTGGTCTAATTTAATTCTGTCTATCAATCTTCCAATACTACTAGATTTGCTGCCATTGTTCCGCATTGGGTAGATCCAGTGTCTTTCTTTAATTAACCTTTTTTATTGATAAAATTCAATGTATATGAAGTATTAAATATATACAATGGCTTTGAACTATAGAAATAAAGTCAACTTTAAATTCAGGATCAGATGTACCTGTTCTAAATGATCACTGAACAGTCCCATCCACAGAGTTCACTAGCTTGCCGTTCTATACTATATTGCTGCTGTTTTTGGATTCTCTCATTTACCCTCTTACCTTACCCACCCATGGCACCTCTCAGTAGCTCTATTCTGACTTATGCCAAGGAACCCAAGGCCTGTCTTACTCCACTTTGAAAATCCAGTTTTCTGAAGCCTTGAATCTGAAACACAGATCCAGATCCCCATTCCCATATCTGAAACCTGCCAACATGCATATCTGATATCTACTTAGCAACCAAAAGGAGCAGCAGAAAACAAAAAATTTACTAATAGCATTTTTGCATTATATATAATAAAGCAGCCATAATAACTTAAAAAGACTCAGAATAATAACTTTAAAGAGCAATGCCGATTATCTGTCTTGTAAATCCTGTTTTTTACAGAGTTTGCCTTTTCCATGATTGAAACCCTGTGAAATGAGTCATTTCCGGCTTATTCATGTAGCAAATGTTAAAGCCTACCACGGCCCAGTTACTAAATCAGGAACCAATGAGTATAAGAGAGACATAATACTATACATGTTCATTGAACCTAAAGTGAAAAAAAGTTATCAAATCAATAATGAGAACTGGATGAGATTTCTGAGAGAAAAGTACAGAGTGATGGTTGTGAATAGGGACTTCACATGGTCTAGAGGTCATGGATATCAAGAGATGTACAGTGCAGGAATGTTTTGATTTAGTGGAAAAAGATGGGTAAAGTTAACAGCTGATTTTTACAATTCTCAATTATTTGAGCAGCATATTCATAATTTTGTTATATGATTTGACAACTTTTATTATTATTTAACATTTTATTTAAATCAACTCATTTTTAAATTTTTCTTTATCCAAAACTGTATTATCCATTAAGTCATGGTAATCATGCAATAATTATATTATGCAATAGAGTACTTACATAGCCATTAAAAGTAGTTCATCCATGCAGCTACTAAAAGTATTTTTATTGGCTGGGCGCGGTGGCTCACACCTGTAATCCCAGCACTTTGGGAGGCTGAGGCAGGCAGATCACGAGGTCAGGAGATGGAGACCATCCTGGCTAACACGGTGAAACCCTGACTCCACTAAAAATACAAAAAATTAGCCGGGCGTAGTGGCAGGCGCTTGTAGTCCCAGCTACTGGGGAGACTGAGGAAGGAGAATGGTGTGAACCCAGAAGGTGGAGCTTGCAGTGAGCTGAGATTGCACCACTGCACTACAGCCTGGGCGAGAGAGTGAGACTCCGTCTCAAAAAAAAAAAAAAGAAAAAAAAAAAAAGTATTTTTATTATCACCAATTCAGGATAACAGTGGAGTGTATTATAGAAGATTATAAGAGCATGTGCTCAGGGTCTAGCTGGGCTAACCTCTTGCCCTTGAACCAAGTCAGGAACCAAACAAAGGATAAGTCATTAAATGTGCAGAATGAGCCATGTTGTTATTCCTCCATTTAAAATTGTCCCCCGCTAAATTGATGCAATTGTATACTTCCGATAGGTCATGAGATAGGGCATTCTTCTTCAACACAGAAAACAATAGGGTCACTTGGATACCTGAATACAATAATTTGCCTTTCCTGGTGATCAAACGGAAGAGTTCAAAAAGCATCATATGTGAGGTTTGGATTAAGACTACCCATAGAACAATTCTTAAAAGTGGATGCTTAAGACAATCTGAAAAGAGTCCAAATACTTAATAGTCACTAAGTAATAAAACTTGATCAACTTCTAGGGAATAAGGCCAACCAACATATCAGTAGTGGAGATGGAATGGAAAAAAACAAAACAAAACATTAATCTACAATATTGAAAGCATAGTGAGAACATGCAAAGAAAGAAGATAATATGGGTGAGTTCATCAGTGATTGGTGGAAAAGTAGAGTCATGCTGCTCCTTCCTATTTATAGGCAGTTTGAATTCTAGATTTTAGGTTGCAAAGTTGCCATGAAATAATGTAAGCAGGAGAAAAGAAGGCAATTGTTGCACATCTGGAGTAATCAAGCAAGCCAACGCTGTGAGGTGTGCAAACCAAGATTATAATTTTCAAAGCAGCTTAATAAATTTCACGTGAGGCATAAGATTTTGGCGAGTGGTTCAGGAACACTCAGTGGTCAGAAAAGGATTAGTAGGATGGAACATTTCTGCCTACTAAAATTTTTCTTTTTGCAACCTCTCAAAGTTACCAAAATAGGAATAGATAATATAATAAAAGCCATAATGAGTGGCTTGGAAATGATGCCATTTACCTACACCTGACTATTCTCCCATCATTGCATATGGTTTCCTATTCCATCTCTCCTTTATTGAGACTAATTGCATATGTGTCATTGTCCACGATATGCTGGACTTTTAACACCTCGGCCAGTACCAACTGCTTTCTGCCCCAATCAAGTTGCAAGTTACATCAAAATATGGTGTTTTTGTATTCATATTTTTATCCCTAGTGCCAAGCACATTAGCCTAATTGTATTAAATACAGATATATATAAAATAATGATCTTCAATGCCTTAAATAATCAAATGCTAAATCTACCAATGTTGGAGATAAATCTGCCATTACATCTTGTGTACTTGTTTTTCTAAATTTAGAAGAAATAAACAATATCTTAAGCAAGTTAAAGACAAAACTTGTGCCTTATTTACTTGTTTCTCTCTAGGAAAAAAGAGGGGTTTAACCATAAATATGAATTGATAGCATTTAAGAAAAAATACTGACTTGGGAAAACTTTCCACATGAATAGTAATTTAATTTTTACAGTCATATATTATAGATGAGGTCTAAGGTTATTTGAATGAAACTTGACTAGAGTGGTTTAGTATTCTCAAGGTCACATAAAAGAAACCAGGATTTACATGCAGGTGTGTCTCATTTCAGTCTATGGCCTGATACTTTCCTCACATATGCAGAGTGGCTCAGATATAGTAATCAACAATCACATGAAAACAAAGACATGCTCCTATTTAGATGGCTTCATATATTCAATAACATTAATTATACCTTGTCAGAACTCTCCTGTATTTAGGTCTAAGCCCTTTTCTCAACTTATTTAATGACTTTGCACTATAGATTCGTATAGAGCTACCAGCTACAATAACTTTGTCAAATTTATTTTACTTGTTTGTCCCTTAATTTCTTTAATAAAAAAGAAGAGAAACACTCATAAGGGATACATTATCCTCATAAGTGCTTCAGACTGTTAATGACAATATACATGCTGAGATAGTCTTTGGCATGTAGAAGATGTCTCATATATATATATGTGTGTGTGTGTGTGTGTGTGTGTGTTCTTTTTCTAATTTCTGCTCTTTATGTTGCTTTTCCTCTTTATATTTAAAGAAGTTTTTTTTTCTTATTTTCATTATTCCATTCTCAATGATATACAGCAGGTAGGAAAATAAGATTCATTACAATTTATCAATTGAAATTAGCATAGTTATTTTAGTGTGTGCTTATGGCAGGGGCTAATATTTGTGAGTGATTGAATCACAGCTAGTATGACTCTGGGGACTGCCTTCATCTCACTTAAATAGTGGGTCATAACTCCATGAATCTGGCAAAAGAGTGATACAAATTTGTAGAAAACATGTACAAAATAAATATTCTATATTTAAAGACAAGCATTCTGATATTTTTACTACTATTATTATTCTACTTTAAAAGTTTAAATAGCAGCTTTTTAAAAATCACAGATGACAAAAACCTCAGAAAATATAAATAATACATATATTATATGTTTTATAAAATACCAAGAAGGAGCCTGGTAGTGTACCTGGTTGTGTTTCTGTAGAACTAACCATTTTCAGGTAAAAAATATATAATAATTTATTTTCAGAAAATTATATAAAATAAGAATAGTTCAAGGAAGAAGGCAAATATTACATGAAATCTCACCACACAGATATAGTCACTATTAGCAGGTTATTGGTAATTCTCACATTTTTATGATACACACATACACACAGAATGGTGTTTTATTGTTGTTATGTTTCCTTTTGAAAATCAGAATTGGTATTTCCCATCTCTCTCTTCTTTTGTCCTCCACCTTTTTACCCCTCACAGCTATATTAGTGGATGAATACATTTCCCAAATTTTCTACTTATGTGTGTGTATGTGTGTGTGTGTATATATATATGGGGGTGTGTGTGTGTGTTTCCAAAAAATTATAACTTAAAATATCAGACATGTATAAATATATGTTTAACACACAGTGTAATATGGAATATATGCTATGATCTTTCTGGTACATCTTTTAGGATTAGTAGCTGTGAGGTTTTAGAAAAGTTTAAAGTCCTCATGAAAGCTCTGTAACATAATGTTGCTTGATTTGATGGAAAGATACAGGACTCAAAATATACTCCTGACAAAAATTAAATTCATGATCAATTATAGTCATATGTAAAAATTAGAAAAAAATAAAGAGATCATGGCCTATAGAAAATAAAAATGTAAGAGCAGTAAGATTTAGTCAGGAAACTTCATGAATTTTGAAGTATCTGAAGCTCAGGCTTGTACAGAAATGGAAAAGAGCATCTCATAGAATTAGAAAGAAAATATTGTTACATTTCTAGATGCACTACTTCAACTGTTCTGTCTTCCCCTTGGAGGGAAGGCAGCACTGAAAATCATAAAGGGTAATACACAAATACACACACACATACACACACACACACACTCAAGAATGAAAAAAAAAAAAAAAAACAAATATTAACAAAATGTTCATGGGTGGAAATTAGATGTGTAATAGTAAATTGAATATTGGCAAACAGATGAAACGTGCAAGTAAGAAAGGGATCCTAGAAGTTGGTTCATCCATACCACAGGACTTCAAACAGCTTTAGTAATTTTGGAAACCAGAATCATTGAAAGTAGAGTGATAAAAAATAGGAGTATTTGAAAATCCATAAAAGAAGTATAAGAAGAGGCCAGGCACATTGGTTCATACTTGTAATCCCAGCACTTTGGGAGGCCGAGGTGGGCAGGTCACTTCAGGTCAGGAGTTTGAGACTAGCCTGGCCAACATGGCAAAACCTGTCTCTACTGAAAATACAAAAAATAGCCAGGCATGGTGGTACAAACCTGTAATTCCAGCTACTTGGGATGCTGAGGCACAAGCATTGCTTGAACCTGGGAGACAGAGGTTGCAATGAACAGAGATAATGCCATTGATGGCAGCTGCTGCAAAGATGCCAGCTGCAGCATAGGAGGTGTGGCCAGGGATGCAAGTTCCATGGAGCCAGAGGCAGCTGGGAACAGGCAGGAGCCTCATCCTCTTCTGAGTTGGTAGGGCAGGAGCCTCATGCTCCTGGGCACAGTTGAAGTCACCCAGTCTTGACTGTGAACCTGGGCATCCCTGTGCTCTTGGGGTCCAGGAAGCCCCTTGGCCCTGCAGGCTTCAAAATGCATGCTCCCACTGCCTAGTCTCTACATGCGCCTGGCACCTGCTCAGATTTTGGAGGAAAGTTGTGGGCAAGCCCAAGTGCTGTCACAACCCAGCCAGGTGTGTGTGCACTGGGGCCAGTGCTGACTCTCCAGCCCCCTGGTGGCATCAGCCCCATGCTTCCTCAGCTCTCCCTGGACTTTGGGCACTGATGAGCATGGGAGGGAGATTGAGGGAGGGCTGAGGGCAGCTTGGCACAGGCCTGCAAGCTTCCATTGGCACAAAGAGCCTCGGCACTATGAATGGCAGGTTAATGGCAGCAGATGGCAGACAGGCTCCTGGATGGAAAGGAGCAGGTCCCCGGGGATGGCCTGAAGTCTGGGGGTTGAGCTACCAGTTCTGTGGACTAGTGTAAGAACTTATGGTGCTTTTCCTCTGCCCACCCATGGCTGCCCATGGACCAATCAACATGCACTTCCTCTCCCTCTGAAAGCCAAAAAAACCCTGGACTCAGCCAGACTCTGGCAGATGTCAGGAAAATCTGCCTGCAGAGAGGAGCTACCCACTGTGGGTCTCCTCTCAGCTGAGACCTGTACACTTGTTGAGATGACCTACCTGTGGATAGGAGCTACACACTCTGGGTCTCCTCTGTGCTGAGAGCTGAACTCGTTAGGTGACCTATGGAAAGGAGCTACCTACTTCAGGTCTCCTAAAAGCTATTCTGTCACTCAATAAAGCACGTTTTAGCCTTACTCACCCTCCAGTTGTCTGCATATCTCATTCTTCCTGGACACAGGACAAGAACTCAGGACCCACCGAATGGCAGGACTCAAAGAGCTGCCACACAAACAGGGCTGAAATACTGTCCTCACTCACCACATTGTGGGTGATGAGAAAAAGAAGAGAGAAGAAGAGAGCTGCTTCCCTTCGGGGAGCCCTCACCTAGGAGCTCTCTGAGCCAGGGCTGTGACGCCCTCTTTGGTGCTCTGCAGTTGCTGGCATCTCCAAGCTTCTGGATGCCACGGTGTTCCCAAGTGCTAGCAGTGGAAGCTGCCTGTACTATGCCTGGTCTAGCTGCAGCCTCACAGGGACCCAGCACTGATGCCAGCACCTGGAGCTGCCTGCTGAGCCACAGCCAGCATGCCTGGCTGTGTGCAGGGGCTTGACCCCAGGCCTGCTTGCTCATACACCCCTCATCACTCTGCACCTGGCTCGCCCTTGGCAGTCATGGGATCTGGGCTGGTAGCATGAGCTGAGTGCAGTCTGCTAGGCCAAGTGCACAGAACAAACCTAGCATGCTCAAGCAAAACTTGGGTAAAAGTGCCATTGGCCACTAAGATTTCTGGCTGGCTAAGTGACACCCTAAGGATCCTGTGACTCTACTGTGCTCCAGCTTGGGTGATGGAGTGAGACTCTGCCTCAAAAAAAAAAAATTAAAAACTAGCATCAGAATCCAAGCAAATTCCTTGCCACCTGTGTCTAGATGACTACTCCTCCCCATCCTGGAATAAACAAGGAGTTTATTCTCTGAAGAGGTTGATCCTAAAAGATTGGAGGTAGGTGAGGATTGCACCTGCAGAGTACATCTGAAAGCCAAGTAACTTTCTGAAATGAAATCCAACCAAATGATGGGGTCTTAGCCTGTGTTCCTTTGTCCTTTAAACTCATGGGTCATTTACTCATCTAAGACAAAATGATAGTCTGCTGCCCTAAAACTATCAGAATTTCTTTTTATTTGAAATACATGGCATAGTCCTTATAGAAAAGTTTGCAGTATCGAATGTATGAATTTATGTAAGCTACATTAGCAACCCATATAGGCAAGGTTTTGTAAAAGGAAACATGCTAGATTATACATATATATGTCTGTGTGTGATAGGACATAATTTTTGCCCTTGTGATTCTTAAAAGTTAGATGAGGCATTGGAAAATAAGTGTTGCAAGTTGGAAACAGACTTCAGAAGAAATTTCAGAACAATATTTGATGATTTCCAAGGGAAGTAATCAGGATTTTGCCTTAAATATCCAGCTAAAATCACCTTTAAAATGAAAAAGATATAAAGAAATAAAAAATGCTGGTATTTTATGAACAGAAAGAAAGAATAATATGCAGAGAAAGAAATAATTATAACAGAATGAATTATTGATTTAGTTTAGTCCAAAGCCACTTTCTTATATATTTTAAGTTCAGCCTATGGATTTCTCCATACATAGTAAATGGTAAACTAACAGGATATGTAAAGAGACTTCTCATACCAATCATGGAGTTGTAGCATTCACAAGTGGCCAACTGTTCAAACTGTGTTAAAATAAAGCAAATACAATAAATAACTAAAATAAATAAATAAATACAATAAATAAATAAAATACAAAATACAATACAAAAACAAATACAATAAATAAATAAAATAAAGTCCTAACCAATTCAGTTGTTTCCGTACCTTGCTTCTGCTTTCTGTAAGTCTCTCTTTTTTTTTTTTTTTTTTTTTTGTCTGTCCATAAATATTATTCAATCATGTGGCAATCCAGGAGTTGCTCTGAACATATTCTGGTTTGGGGAACGTCCTGATTTGCAAATCATTCTCTGCTCAGTTAACTTCTGTTAAGCTTAATTTGTCTAAAGTTTTTTGATTAAGCGCTGACATTATGTTGAGAAATACAGAAGCTTAAAGGAGCCTTCTTCTCTGGAATGTCACTTATTATGATATAAAACTGATGCTTTACTAGCAGTCTGTTTTCTCCAAAAAAAAAAAAAAGAAAAGATCTCATGTTCACCAAAGGGCTATATATGTAACTTTACACCCAACAATGTACCAATAATGTCAGATTCAAAATTCATGAAACTACTTGGAAATAACCATTAAAAATAATGTTATCAACAATAACGTTATTATATTGGTCTAGTAATTGCTTATGGAGCCAATTTATTTTTTATCTTTTAGGACATTATATGAATAATAAGAACAGTACTTATTGAAGATGAGCAGAAAGCATAAACCATAATCATGTGTAATCTGTCTATTCTGCTGCGGAAGTACGTGAATTATTTCACTTCTGTACCTTCAACAACCTCAATATAACTGTGCACATATGCACTTTCAGAAACAAATCTTCAGTTTAGGAGATGCATAGTACTTCAAAATCATCTAGAAAATGCTCTAATATTTTAGCTCTTAGGGTTATAAGTTATATGGTATAACTGGAGGACAAAAACATAATAATGGTGATTATTTTTATTTTTATTTATTTTTTTGTGACAGAGTCTCGATCTGTCACCTACACTGGAGTTTAGTGGCACGATCTCAGCTTACTGCAACCTCCACTACCCAGGTTCAAGCGATTCTCCTGCCTCAGCCTCTCAAGTAGCTGGGATTACAAGTGTGCACCACCACGCCTGGCTAATTTTTGCATTTTTTTGTAGAGACAGGGTCTCACCACTTTGGCCAGAATGGTCTCAAACTCCTGGCCTCAGGTGATCTGCCCACCTTGGCCTCCCAAAGTGCTGAGATTACAGGCTTGAGCCACCTCTCCTGGTCTGGTAATTATTTTTAATAGAGAGCCTAAGAACATGTAATCTCAAAGAAAGAAGGAATTGGGCTTGGCCTAAGTTATGTCATATCACTTAAACACTACTGAAAAATACCGAGTTAGCACCTCCTAGAAGGATATTGAAGTATTCCAGCATGTACAAACTAATGAGCCCAAGAATAAAAACCTAAAGATATTGACAGTTGTGATTTCTTCAATTAAATGGTTTAGTTTCATGACAGACAATACAATCAGGCTTAATACTTGATGAGCCTGCCACATGCATACAAAGCTTTTATCTAAGGATCATGGGACATCTGATGAATGTCATAACTTGAAAAAGAGAAAAAAGAAAACAATTGTAATGAAAATAACGTAGAAGAAATTGAAACACTGAAACAAGAAGGGTTGGGGAAACCATGTGTCTTCTTGACAACTGGAGATGCTGAAAAATCCCTCCCTCCAAAAGAAGCCTAAATGTTTAAAATAAAATAACAAGAAATATCCATTTTGGAAAATTAAATGACCTTCAAAAAAGTAAACAGATTCTTTGTGGTCAGGAAAACAGCAGGAGTATGAAATCTAGAAGAAGTGAGACTATTAAGATCTTCAGCTGTTTTAGGGACAACTTGGTAATTCTGTGCCTGGAGGTTGCTAATAAATTGTGTCTTAGGTTTATGTGTGGGCAGATTCAGAGAAGAAAGGCACATATGAGAAATACTCTAAAAATACAAGATTTAGAATGGGAAGATGGACTTCAAAGAAAATGCATTCTCTTGGGCTTAGCTCTGAGAGGTTACAACAGATGTTTTTCATGGTAATTTGTGAACACTGGGGAGTATGTGGGTGGGTTTGAAATTGTCTACAAAATTTAAAAAGGGTCAAGAAGTGAATATATGCCTCAGTTAATATGGAAATAAATCAATAATTGAGCACAAAAAGAAAAATAAACTTAGGATCTGATCAAATTCAACACCAATTCTTTCTAAAAATTCTTAGCAAACTAGCAACAGGAGAAAATGTAATCTGTTAAAGCTTTATCCTAAAATAAACAAGTGAACAAAAACAAAAACAAAAACAGAAACAGAAAAGTAATAATGAAATATCAAACGCTTTCTTTCTGAGATCATAATGAGGCAATCATGCCAGCTATCACAGCTTCTTATTAACAACGTGCTCGAGGACTGAGTCAGTGAAATAACCTCCTTTGTGATTTTAAGGTAGAGAATGATTGCTCAAATGTGACATATGTATTCCTTTACGTCCAAATAAATCTGTATGGAGATTGGAAAAGAAGAAATGAAATTCTAATTGTTTAAAGATAACATTATTATATATGTTAAAATTCAAAGATAATATATAGAAAATCAATTCAAATTAATAAATATATTTAGCACAGCTGATGAGACAAGTTGTTTTTTAGAAATTATTTATACTTCTACACCTCAGCAACTAACATTTATATAAGTTTCTACAAAATTGTACCATTTGTGATAGATAGCATTAAGAATATTATATGCCTAGGAATAAATGAAATACCTAGGAGAAATATGTTAAAGATTTGTATGAAAGTATAAAATGGCCACGTATTATTAGATACTTTTCCCAGCAAGAAGTTTTGTCTATTCCTCTTCATGCTTTGAGCAAGACAATGTGGCAAAAGTAACATTTTATCAGCTTGGGGACTCAGACCTTAAGAGACTAGCAGCTTCTACTTCTCCTCTCAAGGAACACTTGCTACTGGAATTTAGCATTCATGCTGGGAGAAAAAGCAAGCATCTCTATGGAGAGGTGCAGATACAACATCATCAACAGATTCGCCTGCCTGACAGTCATCAACCAACTTTTCAGCCATACGAACCAGCCATTTGGAAGTGGCCCCAGCTGAAGCCACACTGAAGAAAAACAAGCTGTCTTCACAAAGTCTTACTCTAATTGAATTCACGAGCTAGACAAAGTATTGTCTTAAGCCACTAAAGTTGAGTTGATTGGTATGACACAATAGATAACTGGGAAAATGTTAATGGCTTGAAACAGTCAATATGGCAACAAAGTCAGTTCTCTTCCATTAATTATTTTGATTTGTTACAATATCAGTTAAAATTCAAGACACAAAAATAGTACATATGAGATGACTATATTCATTTAATGTTTAAAATGAGTCAAAACAAATCTATGGTGTTAGAAACATGATATTGGTTACTGTTGACAAGGAGTGACATGGGAAAAATTTGGAGAACACGGAAATATAGCTCCTTTGTGGATGGCAATATTGTATTCATTGATTTGGGTGTTGTTTACATGGGTGTATTTGCTGTGAGAAAAATCAAGCCAAACCTGTACAATTGGTGCAAATTTCTTTGTTCTTAATACTTACGGAAATGTTTACCAACTTGAAAAAAGGATTAAAAGTAGCATTTACAAAACAGAGAATATCCATACAGGATGGCAATGATTACATAAAGCTTTGGTTAGGAAAAATAATTGTATATATAATCTTATTTTGGAATATATAGACATGTAATAAAATAATATTTTTGTGTGGGTACAATAAAAAGCAAATTTGTCGTAATAATACTTAAAAGCAACATTGGGTGCATAAATTAGTTTTCAATGGTTTTATTAATATTTTATTTCTTGAAAATGACCTAAAAGAAAATATGAAAGAATTACCAGAATTGATAAAGTCGAAAAATGGTTAAACAAATGTTAGTCTATTATACAGTATAATTTTCTATAAGATGCATGGGCTGGGTGTGGTGACTCATGCCTGTAATCCCAGCACGTTGACAGTGCCGAGGTGGGTGGATCACAAGGTCAGGAGATAGAGACTATCCTGGCCAACATGGTGAAACTCTGTCTCTATTAAAAAAAAAAAAAAAAAAAAAAAAAAAAAAGAGTAGCCAGGCATGGTGGCATGTGCCTGTGGTCCTAGCTACTCTGGAGGCTGAGGTATGAGAATTGCTTGAACCCAGGAAGCAGAGTTTGCTCTGAGTCAAGATCATGCCACAGCACTCCAGCCTGGGTGACAGAGTGACCATCTGTCTCAAAAAAAAATTCTATAAGATGAATAATAATTCATAATTTAAGAAAACATGATATATGACTGGAATCTCCATCTTTTAATTATCAACTAATTCCAACTGAGAAACTTGAATCCTACTTCTGAATTCTGGCATTAGAGTGAATTATGAATACTAGCTCCAAACTTCAGTCTCAATTACTATCCTGCACATAAATATTTATGTACCATACAATATTACTATGGTAGATTTCATAGATCTTGTATTTTCACATTTCACCACTACAACTGAAAGACAAAGGGAGAAAAGACCAAAAATAAAAGGTGTTTAGACAGTTTTCTTCTTGCCTGCTTCAGTAAATTATTTCCATTGTCTTTTATTCTGTTGAAAATGAGAGCCCATCACGGTGGCTTACACCTGTAATCCCAGCACTTTGGGAGGCCGAGGCAGGTGGATCACTTGAGGCCAGGAGTTCGAGACCAGCCTGGCCAACATGGTGAAACCCTGTCTGTACTAAAAATATAAAAATTAGCTGGGTGTGGTGGCGGGCGCCTGTAATCCCAGCTACTCAGGAGGCTGAGGCAGGAGAACTGCTTGAACCAGGGAGGTGGAGGTTGCAGTGAGCTGAGATTGTGCCACTCCATCCTAGGTGACAAAGCGAGACTCCATCTCAAAAAAAAAAAAAAAAAAATTACCAGAAAGAGGAGACTCTCCAGAAGTACTTTTTAAAAAATGGCATAGTCTTAATTCAATTCTTATTACACTAGTATCAAGGGAAAAAATTCCCATGCAAAATGATGTCAAAAATTCTAGTAGAAGAAATGTTCAAACATACAATTCCTTTGGTCCTTCTTTAGAAATTCCAGGCCTACGTTTCCATTGTGTCCTATACTTTCCTTACCTGATCAAGCCTAATGTTCTTCAGGGATGAAATATGAGGTAGGAGAGGAAAAGTAGG
The DNA here is from genome assembly GCF_049350105.2 of Macaca mulatta. NCBI lineage: Eukaryota > Metazoa > Chordata > Mammalia > Primates > Cercopithecidae > Macaca > Macaca mulatta. The sequence goes on along the minus strand of NC_133419.1, from coordinate 99,216,277 downwards.
AGGGGGTGAGACTTGTAGTGTTACTAGGATTTGAACATGTACCTAACATATTAGTAATTTCTCAGTATATATTTAATAAGCTAGACAGAGATAATTTCTCTGTCATAGGCATTGCCGCTTATCATGGAACATTAATTCTACATATACCAATCCCATAGATTTGTTTTGTAGAATTCATATATTTATTGTTAAACTGATTTCCAAGAATATTTGGTAATAAATCAATAAGCTGACAATAATGTTGTTTAAAATTTATTAGTTCTGTAAACATATTTCTGAGAAATATGTTTTTGTTAGACTGATTTTAAAAATACTTTTCTTTTTATTATTATTATCAAATTAGTTTTAATAATGATTTTATGTCAGCTTAACTACACCTTTTAAAATGTTGTAATTATGCATTTTGCTCAGTACACTTGATATATAAAACTGTATTGATGTAAAAGACAGTCTTATAGTCCACAATAATATTCCATAGAAATATTTGAAGTGGCAATTTTCAAAACATATTTTATTTAAAAATTATTCACAGTAGGCTGTAAAGATGATGGAGTAGGAAGACCCAGGAATCTGTACCACCATGTGCCTATTGCATAGGCATAATGTGTCTTATGTAACAATTTTGGAACTCTGGAGTCTATTGAAGCCTTCTAACTTCCGGGGCAGGGCCTGGATGGTAAGTTGCAGTTATTTATTTATTTATTTATTTATTTATTTTCAATTTCAGCTCTTAGCACAGTAACAGTTACTCATCCCCACCCTCTGCCCTATGACAGGCAGTTTTAACACTTGTCCCTAGGGCTGCCTGAACACAGTTTTCAAGAGCCAGGACTGGAAAAAGAAGGGACTCTGTCCTCCAAATATTAGAGATCTTTGCTCTAATAATTGGTTGCCATGTCTTATCACAGAGATGCAGATAAAGGGACTGGCAGCCATTGTTGTTTTACCTTCCTCCATTGTTGCAACACGGCCCCCTTTTTCGAAAGTGACTTCCAGAGAATTTAATGACTCAGTGACAATTTTTTCACTCTTGTATTTTCTCTTTCCCCCTTTTGGTAACCGGACATTAAAGAACAAGAATTTAAGAACAGTTTTATATAAGAAAACTAAAAAGTGATTGTGTGTGCCCAGAGAAAAGTGCAGGTTCTTAAAAGACCTACGAAGACCCTAAATGTATAATTCAGACACATTATTGGCACAGACAATCTAGAAAATGTTTTTTAAAACAACAACAACAACAACAACAATAAATAAGTAAAAACAATTACAAAGAACAACATACCCTAGGTAAGGGGGAGAATCCAATTTATACAGTACAAATTTATTAGGCTCAAATATTCATTTTTTGAGAAAAAATTACAAGGCATACAAAGAGAATAGAAAGCATGGCCCTTTAAATTGAAAAAAAAAATCAATAAAAACTGCCTCTGAAAATGATAGATCTACCAAACAAAAACTTTAAAATAACTTTCTTTAAGATGCTTGAAGAACTAAAGAAAAATGTGGAGATCACATTTATAACAATAAACAAGAAATAAGAAACAATTAGAGATATTAATAAAAAGATAGAAATCTTAAAAAGAAACAAAAAAGAAATTCTGAAACTTAAAATTGCAATATTTGAAATAAAAACATTCACTAAAGGAATTCAAAGGCAGTTTTGAGAAAGCCAAAAAAAGAATTAGTGAACTTGAAGATAAGATAATGTAAATTATTGGGTCTGAGGAACAGAAAAAAAAGATTGAAGAAAAGTTAACAGAGACTAAATGACCTAAGGGACACCATGAAACCGACTAACATGTATTTTTGGAGTCTTAGAAGAGAAATAAAAAGAGAAATGATAAGAGAGAATATAAAAATAATGGCTGGAAACTTTCCAATTTGATGAAAAACATGAATATAAACCTCCTAAAAATAAGATGAACTCAAAGAGACCCATGAAAAGACAAATTATAATTGAACTTTGAAAAGATAAAGATATAATCTTGAAAGTTGCAAGAGAGAAGTGATTTTTTACATATGAATACTCTTCAGTAATAGTATCAACTGATTTCCTTCCTTCCTTCCCTTCCTTCCTTCCTTCCTTCCCTTCCTTCCTTCCTTCCTTCCTCCTCCTTTTCTTTCTTTCTTTCCTCCCTTCTTTCCTTCCTTCCTTTCTTCCTTCCTCCTTCTTTTCTTTCTTTCCTCCCTCCCTCCCTCCCTCCGTTCTTTCTTTCTCTCTCTCTCTCTCTCTCTCTCTCTCTCTCTCTTTCTCTCTTTCTCTCTTTCTCTCTTTCTTTCTTGAGTTTTGCTCTTGTTGCCCAGGTGGGAGTACAATGCCATGATCTCAGCTCACTGCAATCTCTGCCTCCCAGGTTCCAATGATCCTCCTGCCTCACCCTCCTCAGTAGCTGGGATTACAGGTTCCCACCACCATGCTCAGCTAATTTTTGTATTTTCAGTTGAAACAGGGTTTCACCATGTTGGCCAGGCTGATTTTGAACTTCTGACCTCAGGTGATCCTCTCACTTTGGCCTCTCAAAGTGCTGGGATTACAGGCATGAGCCACTGCACCCGGCCTATCAAGAGGTTTCTTAGTAACTTTGGAGACTAGAAGACAGTGGTCTAATATACTCCAAGTTAATAATAATAATAATAATAATAATAATAAAGAACTGTCAATGAATAATCCTATATATAGCAAATCTGTTCTTCAAAATTAAGGAAGAAATTAGGATGTTCTCAGATAAACAAATGCTGAGGAAGCTTGTTACCACTAGACCTATCATTCAAGAGATGCTTAAGGGATTTCTACAAGGCAGAAATGAAATCACAGTTGATAGTAACTTGAAACCACATGAAAAACTTTAGATCTTAATAAAGGTAAACACATGGGCAATTATAAAAGCTAGAACTCTTATAACTTTGGCTTGTAACTCAACAGGTTTTTGGTATATAATTTAATAGACAAATGCATTTAAAATAATCATTAGTATATATTTTGGCGCACACAATGTATAAACTTAATGTTTGATATCAATTTTCAAAAAGGGTGGAGATGAAGCTTTTAAAAGAGCAGAGTTTTTGTATGTTATTAAAGTTAACATGAATTCTAATTAGAATATTATAATTTTAAGATTTTAAACTTAATTTCATGGTAACTACAAAAAAAATACTATACAAAAAGACCTGATACATGAATTTAAATATTTTACTCCACAATACAAATAAACACAATAGCTGACAGCAATGCAGGAAACAAGGATCCAAAAAGCAATCAGGCATATAACTAACAAAAAGAAAAGTAACAAAATTAAGACTCAATTTATCAGTAATTACTTGGTGGAAAATGTATTACACTCTTCAAACGAAAGACACAAATTGGCCGACCAGATTTTAAAAAATCCTTTATCCGGCAAGGCACAGTGGCTCACTTTGGGAGGCTGAGGTGGGTGGATCACGATGTCAGGAGATCGAGACCAGCCTGGCTAACATATGGTGAAACCCCGTCTCTACAAAAAATTTAAAAATTAGCCAGGCATGGTGGTGGGCACCTGTAGTCCCAGCTACTCTGGAGGCTGAGGCAGGAGAAAGGCGTGAACCCGGGAGGTGGAGCTTGCAGTGAGCTGAGATCACACCACTGCACTCCAGCCTGGGCAACAGAGCGAGACTCTATCTCAAAAAAATAAAAATTAAAATTAAAAAATAAAAAATAAAAAAAAACCCTTTATCCAACTATACACTGTATATAGATGACTCACTTTATATTCAATGACACAAATAGAATGAAAGTGAAAGAATGTAAAATTATGTAACATGCAAATAGTAAAAGAGAGCAGGAGTGGCTATATTAACATAAGACAAAATAAACTTTCACGAAAAAAGCATACAGGAGACAAAGAAGGATATTATGTAATAATAAAAAGTTCAATATAGCAAGAAAATACAATAATTATAAACATTTATATACCTAATATATACTATCAAAATATATGAAGCTAAAATTGACAAAATTAAATGGAGAAACTTCAGACAGTTGTTCAACGATAGTTGGAAATTGCAAAACCCCACTTTCAATAATGGGTAGAACCAGCAGACATAAGTAAGCAAGTAGAGTACTAAAACCAGCAGATCTAACAGACATATACAAATTATTTAGTCCAGAAGAGCATACACTGTTACATCAGGCATATGGAACATTTTCCAGGATTGACCATATGTTAGGCCAAATATGAAGTCTCAATAGTTATTATGCAGTATCTTTTCTAACCGAAATGGGATTAAGCTAGAAATCAATAGCAATAGTAAAACTTTAAAATTTGCAAAATTTAAGAAACATACTCTTACACATTGCCAATGAATCAAAGAATTCACAAGGGAAATTAGAAAATACTTAGAGATGAATTAAAATGAAAACACAGCACACCAAAACATGGAACAGAGCAAAAACAGTATGCAGGGTGAAATTTATAGTTATACATGCTTACATTAAAAAACAAGAAAGATCCAAAATCGAAAACCTGATTTACAATTTGAAAAATTAAAAAAAATAAAAAATTAAAAAAAAGAATCCCAAGGGTAATAGAAAGAAGGAAATAAGTAAGATTAGAATAGAGAGAAATGAAATTGAGAATAGAGAAACAATAGAGAAAATCAATGAAACCAAAAGGTAGTTCTTTAAAAGGTTAAACAAAATTGCTAAACCTTTAGCTAGATAAGTTAAGAAAAAAAGAATGACTATTCGAGTTACTAAAATCAGAAACCAGAGTGAGTACATTACTACCTATTCAACAGAAATATTAAAGATTATAAGAGAGTACTGTGAACAAATTGTACACTAACAAATTGGATAACCTAGATAAAATAGACAAATTTCTGGAAACATGAAAGCTACAAAGACTAATTCAGAAAAAAATGAAATATCTGAATAAAGCTAAAACTAGTAAGGAGATTGAATCAGTAATCAAAACTCTCCCAACAAAGAAAGGGCCAGACCTATTGGTTTTACTGGTGAGTTCTACCAAATATTTAAAGATAATTGAACACCAATTTTTCTTAAACATTTGCCCAAAACAAAACAAAACAAAACAAAACAAAACAAAAAAAAAGAAGAAGGAGAAAAGAAGGAGCAGTAGCAAAGAGCAAAGGAAACACTTCCTTATTCTATGAAGTCTGCATTACCTCAATACCAAAATTCAGACCTAGACACTACAAGAAAAGTATAGACTAATATCTCTTCTGAACATTGATGGAAAAATCCCCAACAAAATACTAGCAGTCTGAATTTAGCACTACATTAAAATGATTATAAACCACGACTAGGCTGGGTGTGGTGGCTCATGCCCATATTCCTAGCAGTTTGGGAGGCCAAGGTAGGTGGATCACTTGAGGTCAGAGGTTCCAAACCAGCCTGGCCAACATGGTGAAACTTCATCTCTACAAAAAATACAAAAAATTAACTGGGCGTGGTGGTGGGTGCCTGTAATCCCAGCTACCTGGGAGGCTGAGGTAGGAGAATTGCTTGAACCCAGGAGGCAGAAGTTGCAGTGAGCCGAGATTGCAGCACTGCACTCCAGCCTGGGCAACCGATTGAGAGTCTGTCTCACAACATAACACAACAAAACCAAACAAAATGACTAAATGGCATTTATTTCTGGAATGCAACAAAGACTTAATGTATGAAAATCAATCGATATATACACCATATTGATTAAATAGTGGGAATAACCCACATGATTATCTCAATTGATGCAGAAAATGCATTTGACAAAATTCAACATGCTTCCATGACAAAAACTCTCATCAAACAAGGAACAAATGGAAAGTACCCCAATCTAATAAAAGACATATATAAAAAATCCATAGCAAACATCATGCTACAGGAACTGACAGGTTTTTTTTCTAAGTTCAAAAACAAAGCAAACATTTAACTTTTACCACTTTGGTTCAACGGAGTACTATAAATTCTAGCCAGAGAATTTAGGCAAGAAAAAATAATAAAAGGCAGTTAATTTGGAAGTAGAAAGTACAATTATCTCTTCACAGATGGTATGATTATCTACATGGAAAATGCTAAAGATTACACACACACACACACATACACACACACACACACACACACACACACACACACAGAGTAAGAAATAATAAATGAATTCACCAAAGTAGCAGGATACAAAGTCAATGCACAAAATGCAGTTTCGTTTCTATACACTATGAACATACAACCTGGAAAGAAATCAAGAAAAACTTCTATGTATAATAGCATCAAAAAGAGTAAAATACTTAGGAATTAATCAATGAGATGAAAGCTTGTTTAATGAAAACTACAAAACATTGGTGACATAAATTAAAGAAGGCACAGATGAATAGAAACTCATCCCATGTTTATGGATTGGAAGGCTTAATATCATTATATCAATGCTATCCAAATCAATTTACAGATTAAATGTGATTCCTGTTAAAATCCAAATGACTTTGCAGAAACAGAAAAACCCATCTTCAAATTCATGTGGGATTTCAAGGGATGTTGAATAGCAAAATCATTTTGAAACATGAAGAAACTAATAAGACCCACCCTTCTTGATTTCAAAATTTACTACAAAGCTAAGTATTCAGAAATGTGTGGTACTGGCATAAAGACAGCCACATAAATCAGTGAAATATAATAGAAAGTCCTGAAATAAACTCTTACATATATCGTCAAATAATTTTTGACAAGGATGCTAAGATCATTTCATGAAGAAAGGACAATCTTTTTAACAGAGTGTGGCAAAAACTTAATATCCATAAGCAAAAGAATGAAGTTGTCCTTTACCTGGTACTATATACAAGAATTAACTCAAATGGAATCAAAAGCATAAATGTAAAATCTAAAACTATAAAATAGTTAGAATGAAATACGGAACAAAAATGTATGACATTGGATTTGCCAGTTTCTTGGACATAACACCAAAGACACAGGCAACAAAAGATGAAATAGTCAAATTTTAACCCTGTAATTTTTTTAAAAAATATGTATATCTAAGGACAATATCAACAGAGTTAAACAACATTCCACAGAATGCTAAAACATATTTGTAAATCATATATCTAGTAAGTGATTAATATCCAGAATACATAGAGGACCCCTGAAAGGAACAACAAAAGCCAAACAACTCAATTCAAAAATAGGAAAATGACTTGAACAGACATTTCTCCAAAAAAATTTTACAAATGGCCAACAAGTACATAACAAGATGCTCAAATCACTAGTCATCAGGGAAATGCAAGTCAAAACTACAAAGAGATACCATGTCACACCCATTAGAATACCTACTATGAAAAAAAAAAAAAAAAAAAAAAACCAGAAAAACAGAAAATAACAAGTTTTGGTGAGGATGAGGATGTAGAGAAATTGGAACCCTTTAGCACTGTGTGTGGGAATGTAAAACATTAAAGCCACAGGGGAAAACAATATACAATTAGAAATGCTATTATCATATAATTGATCAATTTCTCTGCTAGATGTATATCCACAAGAATCAGAATTAGAGTCTCAAAGAGATATTTGTATTCCCATGTTCTAAGCAGCATTATTCACATAACTAAAATGTGGAAATAATTGAAGTGTCCATCGATGGATGGATGGATAAACAAAATATTGTATATACACAGTGAAATATTATTCAGCTTTAAAAATGAATAAAATTCTGACATAATGCTACAACAAGAATAAACCTTGAGGACATTATGCTAAGTGAAATAAGCCAGTCACAAAAAGACAAATAACTTGTGATACCACTTACATGAGGTACTGAGAGTAGTCAAAATAAAAAAGACAGAAAATAGAATGATGGTTGCCAGGCACTGGCAGGGGTAATGGGGAGAACAGGGATTTATTGTTTAATGGGTATAGAGTTTCAGCTTTACAAGATGAACACAGATATGGAACTGACGGTGGTCATGGTTGCACAATATTATGAATATATTTAATACCACTGAGCTGTACAATTAGAAATGGCTAAAATGATAAATTTTGTTATATGCATTTTACCACAATAGAAAAAGAAAGAAAAAAATTATTAACAGTAGACTTTCATATGCATATTAAATAAGGTGAGCTATAACTACACCAAGATTATTTATAAGAAATATTCTGGGTTTGCTTTCTATGTATTTTTGTAAAATTCCCACCATTACAATCTATCAATTGGAAAAATATCTTATTTAATCTGATTTACTGTTACATAGCTAAAAAAAATACATTATGAGACGTTTTTGGTTTGCCTCAAAATATGAAGGATTGGTCAGTGCTGCAGGCAGCAAAGCAGACTAAGAGGACTAAAGATTTTTCCAAGGAAAATAATAATGTATCTTAAACTCAGTACAGGAACTCAGTGTCCAGAATTATTACTCTGTGGCATAAAATGTAGTTATTGTTCAAAGAAAACATAGTTCATTGGGTTAGATAAAAGCAAAATATTTAACAATAAAGCACCAAGCATTCAACTAAGAATACTTAGGGGAAGAAGACAACTCAATGCAAACATTTATGCATTTGTTAAATTATATAGAACTTTGTAACTCAGAGTGAAACTTAATGTAGTAAAGTAAAATATCATAATAATTTAGAGGGTCAAGGATTCTATCATGGCATGCAGAATGTGACAAACAATATAACTGTATTGCAAATGTATGAAGTAATATCACTGAAGGAAGTAGGGAAAAAGATGCTGCCATAAATAAATTCTGAATTGTGGGGTGTCTGAGAGACCACAGGAAAAAGTGAGTATAGATAAGCATTGTGCATATACCATACGACATGTTCTTTACTACAGGATTGCGTGTTAATTCAGACACCAACACTCATGCATACTAAATCTGAGCAATTAAGTAAAAGAATGGTGGAAGCCTGTTCTCCCTGCTGTAGTGGGAGTCTGTGGTTAAGCAAGAGGAGGAAGTAGAATGATAGATGTGGTCATTGATTACAGTTAAGGACACCAGTATGTGCTATGGTTTAACTTACTATAGATACATAATATTGAATTTGAAATATTTATAGATATTTATATATTGCTACATGCATTTTCTTGCTCTGTCAGCTGAGAGACTCTAGATAAAATAACACCCCAGCAAGTTAGAAATAATGACTTCCAAGGAGTACAGTAGGGGAAGAGAAAAAAAGAATAATTTTACAATAGAAAGACCCAATGAACACTGCCTCAATCAAATTGATCAGGTTTCACATCCGCAGTGATGTCATGTTAAGAGTATGTACCCTTAATATGATGTGATGAAAATGACAGTGTCTCTCACATCTTCCTCCCCAAGACACATAACCTCACTTTAAACAAGAGAGGAACACCAGACAAATCCCAATTAAGGCACATTCTGCAAATATCTGAGCAGCACACCTCAAAACTATATCATTAAAAGTAGGGAATGACTGAGAAACTGTCACAGCCAAGAAGAGCCTAAGGAGATACAATTAGTAAATTGTATCATGGTAACTCGCATGGGATCCTGGATAAATGAAAGATATTAGATATAGAGGAAATTCAGTGTAGTATAAATGGAACTCTCTAAACTATCTTGGCAATTCAAAACTTTAAAAAAGTTTTTAACAAAATCTATAAGGCCTTTTTTTTTTTTTTTGAAAAGGAGTCTCATTCTGTCTCCAGTTTGGAGTGCAGTGGCACGATCTCGGCTCACTGCAACCTCCGCCTCCCGGGTTGAAGCAATTCTCCTGCCACAGCCTCCCTAGCAGCTGAGACTACAGGCACATGACACCATGCCCAGCTAATTTTTGTATTTTTAGTAGAGACGGGGTTTCACCATGTTGGCCAGGATGATCTCGATCTCTTGACCTCATGATGCCCCCACCTCAGCCTCTCAAAGTGCTGGGATTACAGGCATGAGCCACTTTGGCCAGCCAAGGCTTAAAGTACATAATGTTTTAGACCTTGGTCTGTGATCACCAAATACCTGATCACACAAATGTGAATAAAATAGAACAAAAATAGAATCCATTAACTAAAAACTTACTATAAACTAAGCTATGTTCTGGGAACATCATAAGCAGAAATCAATTCTTCAAAACAACTTTTCAAAAATAAAATTATCAAAATACTATGTATTGATATTTTAATGTATTTGAAGAACTGTTGTAAGTGCTCTGTATACATTATCTCACTTATTCTTCACAGCATTTTGAAGTATATATTATACTTTTATTAAATGAAGATACTAATACTCTGGAAACTTTCATATCCTAACATTGTGCAATGTGCAAGTAGATGCACATAAGTCAAATGAAGCTGCTTGATTTTACTTTATTCTTAAAAATTATACAATACTATCTATCTCATTTAATCTTCATGGAAGTACTTTCACATAGATGTCAATATTAACCTCAACCTATAGATTAGTAAAATTATGTACACTTAAAAGTTAATAACCCAATAACACACCCAGTAAAAGACCCACTGTATCTGGTTCTGGAATCCTTATTTTTTCTTTTGATGTTTGGATCTTGCATCATGATGCAAAAGCCAAATAACTCAAATCAACAAACATTCTGCATGTACTTTGAGGGATACAAAGATTTGGCCCTCATAAAACATGTATATTGATGTAAATGTATGTGTTTATACACTTAGATATATGTATGTATATATACATATGTTTAAATATTTTAAATACTATATATGTGCATGTGCATTTAGTGTGTATATATAATATATATATAGTGGGTGTGTATATATATATATGTATAAATATATCTGTTAGAACAAGGTCCACCTGATATCTCTTAAAATAATAGCAGCATAAACAAGATAGATGTATAATGTCTCTCAAGTGGAAGAAATATAGGAATAAACAGTCAAGGGCTAAATAACTCTCAGTAGTATGACAGTTAAACCTTCCTTTCATTTTGCTTTTCTCTCATCTTCAGCTAATATCACAGTAAAAACATTTTGGCTCAAGTATTCACATTCCATATTCCAATAAATTGAAACTGGGTACAATAATAGAAAGACACAATGCTTTAATTTAAACATATGTGTTGAGTTTCAGATGATTACAGTGCATTCATGTGGGAGGAGTCAGTGCTTAGTGGAACTCAGGAAACAGTTTAGGATTAGTAACATAGATGTAGAGATGGGCCTAAGTCTCAGGCATTCGCAAAAACCCTGTTTAACAAAGTTGACTATAAACTAAACTTAGAGAAACTAAAATGAACACAGGCAAGTTAAAGAGATGTGGCAAGGCAAGGTTTCTTCAAAAAATATGCAGTGTAGCTTTTGGAACTTTCGGACTTCAGGTTCTCTGTGGTTTCAAGATTTCCGTCAAGAATGAGGGGACACAGCTTAATAAATCTGATATAACAAAACTGACCCGATATCTAATTTATCCAGCCATTTTCATCACTCATTTATCCAACAAAAATTACTTTTTTACCTCCTATGTGCTAAGAAATATAAAAATAAATTAGAGAAATTAACCTCTAGTTTTTAATGTTCTTATTCTTAAGGATATATAGATAAACATTAAATAAATAAAAGATAACTTCTAATATAAATTCAAGGTAGAATATAAGACAGGGTAGTTGGACAGAAAGTGACTAAGGATACTAACATTAAATAAGATAAACACACATCAGTGAAAGTGCATGCAACTGCAAGAAATGAAAAAAATATACAAGTAAAATAATGACTAATTCTAAGGTCAAGGTGGACCTCAGGACGACTTCAAATCAATAGCTTAATGATAACTTCAGGGGGCTCAGATTTAGTATTACTTTATTTATTTATTTATATTTTTTAGACAGAGTCTTGCTCTGTTGCCCAGGCTGGAGTGCAATGGCGCGATCTCGGCTCACTGCAATCTCTGCCTCCCAGGTTCAAGCTATTCTCCTGCCTCAGCCTCCCGAGTAGCTGGGATTACAGGCATCCGTCACTATGCCAGGCTAATTTTTGTATTTTTAGTAGAGAGGGGGTTTCACCACGTTAGTCAGGCTGGTCTAGAACTCCTGACCTTAGGTGATCCTCCCGCCTCAGCCTCCCAAAGTGCTGGGATTGCAGGTGTGAGCCACTGCTCTTGGTCTACTTTCATTTTAAAGTAGATTTTCTATTACTATGGGTCCGTCAAACACTTCCCACACTGTATGTTTCCTTGATCTTGACTAAGTTGAGAGACACAGAAAGAACAAGATAATTAAAATCTTGTGTTTAAAATATTTAAAAAGTTATTTCTGTGAAGACCCTAGCATATGTTTGCCTGGATCACATGGATCTGAAATGGGGCATTCTGAAAAAGAATGACTGTGATGAGAATTTAGTGTAATTATGATGAAAGTAGAAAGAAAAATCATCATCTTTAGCCCAGAGTGAAGTCAAATTTCCACAAAGTAGAGATGGGTACTGGAAACTATATTTAAGTTAAAAGCAAAACGGGAATTGCTATTGTGACAGCAACTGCGATGCTCACGGTCAATGGTGGTCAAGGTTACCCGAAGAGGTGACATATAAATTAAGATCTGAATTACAAAAAGGAATCAGTATGTAAATATGAGTTAAAAGGGGCAGAAAGAAGAGTTATTCTCATCAATAAGGTAAGAAAGTGTCTGGTGTTTTGAGTAACCCAGCAAAGAGCAGTATAGTGAGTGAGAGAGAGAACAAAGTCAGAGGAATAAAAAGAAGTTGGAAATGCAGGAAAGGCATAGGTCAAAGGAGCCATAGCAAGTTGGGATTTTTATCCTCTTTGTAAGAAGAAGTCACTGGAGAGTTTTAAGTGAACAATAATAGGAGCTAACAGGTACTTTTAATAGATCACCCTGTTCTATGGAAATAGTGACAAATCCCAAAAGCCACATATCGCTTAAGAGGTGAAATAATCATCTGAGGAGTGACTATATTCAGAAAACAAGAATTAAAAAGAAAAAAAGCTCTTCTGAAATTAATTTTTCTATTAATTTTAGCTTTTAAAAATAATATTGATTTTTTAAATTGTAAACTAACAGCCTCTCTGATTCCATACAAAATCATTATTAACTAAGTATTAAAAGAACTTGTGTTGAAAATCTAAGTATACTTAGAAAGTCATGACTTGCTTTCTGCATGAGTTCAGGTTTTTTTTTTTAATAGAGACCTGTAAAAATCTAACTTTTCCATGTTTCAGCATGTGGTTACATATAATTAATACAATATAATATAATGAAAGTACAAGAAACTACCTCTCATTTTTATGTAATGGAATTAATTTTAGATTTTTCCCCTGTAAACACCTTGCAAAAAGAATCAAAGTGGGAATTAAAATCAACAGAGACTGCTTTGAAGTCATCTTGTCATTATAAGAACAAATATAAACAGCCTACCAATTAGAGATTTACCATACATTTGCCAGTGATACTAAAAGGATTAGCTCAATGTAATTTGATTTTTCTAAAGTCTCACAAACAGATATCTATTCTAGATAAATTATCAACAAGAAACTAGTTTCCTTCTAAAAAATACATAAATGCTTAATGCTCTAGGGGCTGAAAATGAATATAATGGAAGCTAGGCCACTTTGAGGACTTTTCTGTGTCTTTTCAAAACAGATTTAAGATTTAGACTTTGCAGAATTTTGTTGTAAAAATGTAGCACTCTCAAGATTATGTTATAGTACTTAAATTGATTCACACAAAATACTTTGTCAGTATAAAACATAAATTCAGATTATATACCCATATAATTTTGAAACTTGTATTAATTGGTTATATAAAAGATTCCTTTTTAGTCAAAAACATAAATAATTTATAATTTGAAATTATGTGATTGTTAGTACTAAAAATACATTATTAAAGATATGCTTTAAATATTCTTGAAAATACAATACCCTTTAATGATAATACAATTTTTAGATTTCCAAAATAAAAAGAATCATAAATCAAACTAGAAATAACTAAATAAGAAAGGTAATAATGTTTTAACTTCTATTAATTTGATACAATAGTTTACATATAATAAAATATTTAAATTAAACATTTATCAAAGTAATATTTTTATGTATAAAATATTCAGCACAGATGTTAGAATGAATATGTTGTACGAATCTGAACTCCCCATTCTGTTCACACAACATAACTTTTCCTGTCACTGAAGTTGTCTTCAACACAGACTTCCACATTTTGCTGTTTTTGACCCAAGGACTTTCTTTTGTTTCCACATGCAGTTAATGTGTAGTAATAAAATGTGATGAGGGAAAAGCATGGCGATTAAGAATGAGTTGATATAGTAGACAAACCTACTAACTGCATATGTATTTGTGTGGAGTACAATCAAACATACAGTAATAGAAACAGAAAGACTCCTAAACAACTCTTCATAGATGTCTCATACTTCTTTGGCTACTTTAAAACTACTCAATTTTTGACGCTTACAATTAACTTACGAAGACCATCAGATGCCTTCATTTTACTTCATTATGATCATTTTGATTAAAGTTATGCTTCACTTTTTACCAGTCTTATACCAAGTTGGTAAAAAGTGGTGAAGTCTAAGGATTCAGTTAATCTTGAATCACTCTAAACATTGTTTAAATGTTTGCAAACTATATAGGAACAATGTATCATTAGTATAATAATTTTGCAACGCTATCTCGATGTATTTGTAACTTGAGAATAGCATTGAAATAGTCACTGGTTCTACATTGGTTGTGTGGTTAAATGTCAGAAGTTTGTGTCTGACAGACCTGAGTTCAAATTCCCAATGCTTCATGTAGCCACATACTCTGTAGCCACTCACATAACTTATGTTATCTCAATGTTTTCATGAGTGAAATGGGGGTGAATTCTAGATACTACAAAAAGTAATGAAAAAGAACATAAGACATTCATATTGAAATGGAAAAATAAAATTATCTCTATTTGCAGATTTTACTGTATAAGACCCAAATAATTTACTAAAAATAAATAAATAAATAAGTTTAGCATCAATAATTGAGTTTGGTAAGATTGTGGGATTCAGTTAATAAAATAAATCCAAATTTATTTGTATGCACTGGTAATGAACAATAGGAAACTACTTCTTTTAAGTGACATCAAAAATAGCATCCAAAACCCAATAATGCTTATTCATAAATATAATAACTGAAATATCAGTTTGCTAAAAACCAAAAGTCATTGGTAAGAGTAATCAAAAGATCTAAATAAGTGAAGAGGTTTATTGTGTTCATGGTCTGGAAAACTCAGTATTATTTCTTTGGCACAAATTGACATATAAATTATATTAATTTGTAATGAAAATACCAGGAAAATTTTTCTGTGGACTTCCATTAGATAGTTTTAAACTTGTTTGGAAAGTTAAATGAACTATAATTGCTAAAGTATGTCTAAAAAAAATAAAGTTGAAGGGCACTCTTACTGATTTCAATAAATACTATAAATATAATTAGTAATGACAATATTGCATTGGAAAATGGAGAAACACATAGCTCAACAGAAGAGAATAGTCAATTGATTTTTGGCAATGGTGCAATGGTAATTTAGTGGAGAAATGCAACATTCCACAAATGCTACAGAAACAATTGGACCCCTATTTGCAAGAAATATAATTTCACATCTTCCATTCATATCTTGCATTATACATTATGGTCAAAAATGTTTTCCAATGTTATAACACCAAAAAAGTGAAGATTTTAAATTTTGTTTACATGGTTATTATTCATCAAATATTATAAACATCTTGAAGGTAGGTAAGTAATTGTTCACTTTAAACTTTTTTTAGAGATACTTAAAACTTTGGAAATAGAAAGAATGCATGAAGCAATAAACATTATTTTTTAATTTGTATTAGTATAATTTGCTTCTAAGTACCATTAATTTCAACATAATGGTAAGTATATTATAGTTTCTAAAAGTGAAGTTTATTGAAGTTTAATTTGTATAGAGTAAAATACACAGTTTTCAATATAGAGTTCAATGACTTTATACAATTGAGTGAAGTTGTGTAGTTACTGACATTATCAAGATGAAGGATCATTTTATAAACAAAATAGATGCCCTTTTGCCTCTTTGTATTCAACCCTTACACATACCAGCTGAAAAGAACTAATAAGTTTCCTGTTTCTATTGTTTTTCCTTTTCCAAACCAAATAGAACAAAGTTCAATTTGCATAAACTTTTCAGTCCAATATTCATAATTTCTCCTAAAGCATTTGGGTTTCATGCAGTCACAGATGTCAGCAATATTTCCCATATCATCAATGAGTAATATTCCATTGAATACTTTTAACACTATTTGTTTATTCATCCAACAGTTTAGATTACTTCTGTTTTTTGTCAAATATAAGTAAAACCATTAAAAACCTTTGTACACTTAATGTATGTGAATGTAAGTTTTAATTTATCTTAGATGTATAACTACAAGTGGGACACAGCAGGATCATATAATAAGTGCATATTTAAATTAAAAGAGATTGCCAAAAGTGTTTTTCAAAATGCCTACCATCTTTCCTCGCACATGTGAAAATTCTAGCAATATAAAAAATTTCTTGTTAATTTGCATTTTCAACAGCATTTGGTATTGTCAGTATTTCTTTGTTGTTGTTTCGTCTTTCCATGCTTATAGATATCAGGTGGTATATCATTGTGGTTTCAATTTGTGCTTCCTTGATGACTAATTGTGTATAGCATCTTTTCATTTGTTTATTTGATTTCCGCACATCCTCTTTAGTGAACTCCTATTCAAACATTTTGTTCATTATTTGGCAGTCTTTATCAGATGTTTTAAAAATAATTGTAAAAAATATGTTGTCTAAGTTTATGATCTGTTTTGAATTAATGTATTCATACATTCCAAAGTTTTATTTAAAATCTTAATAATTTCTAGATGAAATTATATTATACTAAATGATTTGACAGTTGTTAAATTTCTTTGACAGACACGTCTATGGACATACTTCATAGGACACCATTGGTCCTTCAATAAGGATTTTGTTTAAAAACATTAAATTAATTTTATATATATTTACTGTAGATATTAGAAGGAGCAGAGTGGAATGGACAAAGAGGTATGTCATTTGTAAACTTTGACATTCAGAAAGTCACTTAACCTGAGCCTTAAATTTTCGTGTATGAAATGAATATAATATTTTAATGGCATCATTATAAAAGTTAAATATTGCATTTGTACCCCACTAATGGTGGATCACGTTATTATTTACTGAGCATGTATATTAATATTACACTTTCAATTTTAATAGCATTTTCATTGCTTTTCTTGTATTTTTATTTTTAATAAAAATGTAATTAAAACAAGTCAGAAACTTCCACTAAAATACCTGAAACAATTGATTAATAGTGCACACTATACTCAGATATTTTTGCTAGCAAAACAATAATAATCATACTCACAATATTTTACTGTGTGATTCCATGAAAGGAAGTTATTGCAAATATATTTAAATGTAAAAACTTACAGCCATTTTAAGAAAAATGTATCTAAATAATCACAGATATTTCAGTGAAGTTGTTCTTCTTGCTATTATTCTCCTTTTCTTCAGGGCCCTCTGCTGCTTTCACTTCTAAGATGCTCAGGTCCTTCCATTTCTTACATCTGTATGGAAGCTTCACTCTCATGTTGTGCCACAACAAAATAATTTTTTCCTTTCCATCTCTTTTTCTTCCACATTGTGATGGTAAATGAGTAGGTGAAGGGTAACTATTGCTTAAGAAATGCTATTTTTTTTAAACTATGTATTTTCCTAGAAAGTTATCTAGTTATCTATGGTAAAAACCAATTCTCTCTTTAAAACATCAACTGGAAGCAAAATAATAATAATAATAATATGCTTCTCTGTGTGTGTGCATATGTGTGTATGAACATTAAGAGATTTATAAAAATATATTTGAATATGAATTTCTATATCTATATGAGCTCTCTAAGCACCTATGGACTATAAGGTTTTACTTACACATAAAGTATCTTTACTTACACATTAAATATCTGAGTTTCTCAACAACTATCAGCTAATCACTCACTTTTTTCAGAAATACTTAGCCTGTATCTTCCATATTTTAGAATATATCATATATTTGTTAATCTGCATAAAACAAATTTTATCTACACTGGAGTGCTTTAGTAAATAGAATATTTCAGTGGGAAAAAGATTATAATAAAGGACAATGAAAGCTTTCTGAAAAAAAAGAAAATGACCTGGAAAGAGATTCCAGCTGAAGGAAGAACTTGTGAGGAAAACACAGAAAGATAGCAATCCATATTCAGATAATTTGTTTAAAAATCAGGTCTGAAAGGAACAAGCAAATGGCAAATCGTGGGAGTTAGATATAAAAATAACGTGTCTTTAACACATGATAAATGGTTTCAGATGCTAAATGAAGGAATTTACGATCCACTTTATTAGGCATTTAAAAGTTTTTGAGCTGGGGAAGACAACTGAGCACTGACATACACTATTACAAAGTCTTTGGAAAATTAGAATACACTATGCTTCAGAGCATCCTAGAGCGGAAGGAGGAGTTGACAGGCTGACTATTTAGTAATTATGATTATAACCATAAACAGCAACAAGTAGCTTTGCCTTGTACTTACAATCTGCAAAACATTTTCTCACAAGTTGTCCCAGTGCAAATTCATATTGGAGGTATATTTCTCATGTATTTTAAAAAAGACATGAAGTCATTTGCTCAAGGTCAAAGAAACTGAGTATGACAAAATTAGGATGGACACATGGTTTCTCCTTACTTTACCCCTAATTTATTCCCCATATCCATAGATTCTTCCACCATACTTATATTTTTAAAAGAAGAGAGTAAGTCTTGATTTTTTTTTTGGTCTCAAAATCTCTATTTGCTTTTCTGAAAAATGTTTCCAGAATGGAACTCTTGCTTTAGTCATTACAGCAGTAGAAGAATTTGTATCCTTGGGAGAGCATGGATAGCCAAGCATTTTAGCCAAAAGTCCCACAGAACAGCTGCCTCTCACAGGCTGGATGGTGGTAACGTTTGTAGAAAAGTAACGTGTACAGATGAAACAATACAAATATTGTCAGGAACACTGTATGTTGCAATTATGATGGCAGTCAGCCTTCTCCATGGACAGTTCTTGCACCTACAGAGTTTTATTCCTGTAACATGATTTTAAAAGCTCTAGAACATATTAAATTCTCTGTAGAGCTATGGAAAAAAGGGGAGCTACATTTATCTAAGTCTTTTTCCTGACAGTGGTAACACATCTTTGAAAGTACCTTTGGTAGACTTGATATTTGCAGAATTTTAACTGAAAAGCCAGTTGAAGTTCAAAGGTAGTTTTTAAAAACCAGTTATCTGTTGAAAACATTAGGTATAACTTCATTTCCTTGGATTTTTCTCCTGGAAAATATCACCTCATAATTTTATTATTTCTTATGACAAATATTTTGAAGGCATTTCCCTAATCTATTGTGAAAAATACTGTGATTCAATATTACCTTGGTGCATACGTATATATATATATTCAATATTACCTTGGTGCATATAGATAGATAGATAGATAGATAGATAGATAGACAGATAGATAGATAGATTCAATATTACCCTGGTGCATATAAATATATGTATATTCAATATTACCTTGGTGCACATATATATATATATATTCATTATTACCTTGGTGCATATATGTGTGTGTGTGTGTGTGTATATATATATATAAATAAATATATTCAAGAAAGGAAATTAAAAGACAGAGTCAGAACACCTGCCAGATCTCAATGAAGACAGTGAAAATGATTTAGCATGACTTAGTACTTTTTACTTAGGCCTACATAAATCAGAGCTAGTCAACCTACTTACATATTATAATTTGAATAGTCAGCCAAATTTGGTGGATAGTTTGATAAATTCAGATTTCTATTGTATACGAAACTACTAGTTTTCAGAAGTTTAAGTTTACTTAGATTGTATATTCTGCTAGCAATACATATGCAAGTGACTGCTGAAGTCCAAAAACTTTTTAAGGGATTATCTATCATTTAGTATAATTACTAGAAATAAGTCTACTTTTCTCCTTTGTAGGAGGTACTACCTCTTTCCTAAAGGTGACAGAGTTACAATTTGGAAATACAAATTTTGAAAGTAGTAACAGTTCCAATTTGTGTGTGTGTGTGTGTGTGTGTGTGTATACACACATTTTGACTCTTAGATAAAAGCTACGTGCCCAGTACTCAGTTCTGTGCTTTATAATTTCATAGAATATTGATCAAATTGAGAAAAGTGGGAGGAGAGTAATGAGAGTGAATGAATTTTAAGTCTCACACTGAATTTCTTCAGTGTCATATCCTAAATGTGATCAACACAAGAAATATCACTGGGACAGAGGAAAATGATCTGATTGAATACATTTTTTATACTCTGAAAATCTGAACATTTGTAGAATTTTTGGTTACATGGGAGAAAGATTAATAGAGCTTTATGGTTGGAAATAGTTGAAAATGTGGAGTAGTTGGTTTTGAGGATTTTACTTGTTTTGCTCTCAAACAAACTGAAATTAAGAAAAGTGGGGAGTACAGGTCATAAGATTTCTGGTGTGTCTCTATCATTTTAGATATAATGCAACTGCAAGGGAATAATTGGGGGGTTAAATACTCAGTTTCTGAATTATAGCCCCCCGCCCTGCATTTTGTTCCCTCAGGACAAATGTGATCCAGTCTCAGCAAGGGTCCTGGATTGTATATGCAGACTTTCCGTTTTAGCTAGAATCTTGAGAAATACCTAGGAAGACAGATGATGGTCCAGCCAATAGCCTAATGTGGAAATTTTAGTAAAAGTATCCAGATAGAGAATTGATGCTTCCTAAAAATATTGAAACAGCAAAGTGCTATAAATGTTCATAGCAAAATGAGGAGATCAATAAAAATTTAAAATAATTTGAAAGGATCAAATCATAAAACAACCACTTCAAATTCTAATTTTCATCACTAAACAATATGATTTAAGCAATACACTTTCTTCATTTATGTAAGACTTCTTGAACTTCACAGTCATAGAAGAGTGGACCACAAATGTATATATGAATTGAGATAATCTGCCAATCATTTTTCAGTTTTAATATTTTGCAAAAATCCCCAAGAGTAGTATTAGAATAGAATAAATTCAGGTCCAAATTATAAAGTTGGCTCTTCCCATATGGAGGTGAAAACACTGGAACTAATGGTTTTATCTCTCACAAACTATTATAAACTAGTAGCAAGTCACAATTGGGCAAATATATATGACACAAACATACACACAGTGTGAAGCATAAGCATAAGTATCACATAGAGATGTGAATCATAAAGGCTAGTAAAAATACCCTGGTGAGTCAGAAGAAAGTAGCATATAGATTAATTCCTCTCAGTATTGAATATAGTCTCCTACAGAGGCTCAAAATGTTGTACCAACAAGCATTTATTAAATCCCAAATCATTAGGTATTGGTAGCATGTTTTCTTCTCTGTATTTTTTTCTATGTTGAAAAAATGGGCTATTAAGAGACAATTTGGTGGTAAAACTAGGAAAGAGGAATGTGTTTTCTGAGTATCTGCTGAGTACAGATGATGAAGATTTTGTACCATTATATTATCATGGCTATCTGAACAACACCATGTTTCTCACTCCTGTATCATTCACTGGTCTTAATGGAACACTACCCTCTTTCTTACTTCTGAGGCTCCTCATTAATTATCTCATGTCTATTCAATCAACAAAAAGCAATTAATGGATCATCTGCACTAAGATGGCTCCTCACACCCCATATCCCCAGCTCCTTCTTTAGCTGGCTATCTAAAAGTACTAGCTCTGGGCCAGGCACAGTGGCTCACACCAGTAATCGCAGCACTTTGGGAGGCCGAGGCGGGCAGATCACTTGAGGTCAGGAGTTCGAGACCAGCCTGGCCAATATGCAGAAACCCTCTCTCTACTAAAAATACAAAAATTAGCTGGGTGTGGTGGCATGCACCTGTAATCCCAGCTACTCGGGAGACTGAGGCACGAGAATTGCTTGAACCTGAGAGGTGGAAGTTGCACTGAGCCGAGATCATCACCAAGGGGAGGGTGCTCATCAATTGCATTAAAATGATCAAGAATAATGTTAATATTATTAGATGGAGAAATGTGTCCCCGGAAGGGAGACTTGCTTGTAACAGGTTTTTAATCCATTTGTGTAAAATGTCCCAGCATTGGTTAGACCTGATGTACTGTTCTCTTTGCTATCTTCTTCATCCATGGCATTTGTAACTCTCTGCTTCGAAATGTACTCCTCTGATGTTAGAAAATCCTAATGAGAGTGATTTCTTTGTCAAATAAAGACGCTCAAATACAATGAACTGTCTTTTTCACGTGATGATTAATAGTTTTCCATTAAAGCCCTTTTTAATTACATTGCTTTTGTGATGTGTAAATGTTTTCCATGAAGTCCACCTTGCCTTATGCTTTTATATTAAAGCAAATTTATATTAAATTTATTATATAAATATAGTCAATTAGTCAATATTCTTTGTAGTATTTGCTTGCAACATCTGCTAGCTCGGGCCAATAAAAATACTCACACATTTTTGCCATTTTATGCTGATTCTCCAAAGATAAATGAGTTGGTTGCATTTGTATTATCTTTTAAAAAAATCAATAGCCATTTAAACGTTGATACAGAAATTTATTTCACTAATGTTTTTCAACTAACTACTCTTTCAAACACTGTGCTAGGCACTTAGCATAGCAGTGAACAAACTGAAAAACTTTTTTCTTCCATATTAGCTTACATCCAGGGGAAGACAGAGACAGTAAATAATCAGCACAAATAATAAATTCTCCTTGACCCACCTGTATTAAACAGAGGCTTAGAAATTTGGTTTGTAAAAACAAAACAAAACAAAAACCTATTAGCCAGTTGTTGACTGTAGATGCTTTTTGTTTAAGTCTTTAGATTTACTTTTTCTTATTTTCCTAACTATATTTTCTTGATGAACAACAATAATGTTTCCCACATGATCTCTCTCTCACACACACACACACACACACACACACACACACACACACACATAATATTCTCTAGTCTGAGACTAGATCTGTTTTCTAACAGAGTTTAGTAACTACTTATATCAAAAAGCATATAAACATATTTAAAGCTATAATAAGTTGAAGTCATGTGCTTTTGAGTGGCTACTAAAATATCCTAAATAGTAAGAGAAAATTTATTTCAAACGTGTGGTGTATTTGTGTGTGTTTAGCTCCAAGAAACATTACCGTTTAAAAAGCAGCTTCCTGGTATAAAAGAACTAAAGATATTTTCTCACCAATGGAAAATTAATAATATATTGTGTTTATATTGTTTATTCCCTTTCCTCATGCAGAGAGACCCCCATTCTCAAAAAAAGTGCCTAAGTAATTAAACTGATAAGATGAAGAATGTAGTACCCATTTACTTCTGTGTTAGGTTGACCTTTGGACTTTGAAAACCCTTTGGTAGCCTTTTGGGTTTTGCACATTTTGCCATCTTTGCTATAGCATTATGCCATGTTATCATCGCCATCACCAAGGGGCAAGATAGCAATGCTAAAAGTAGTATTTAGTTTGCGAATAAATGGGTTATTAGAGAAGATCATGACCATCAACACATGGTAGAAATGTTAACAGGCCTTACTAAAGTCATGAAATAGAGATAACTGCAAAAATGCAATTCTTACCTGAATGAAGAATTGACAATGGGAAAAAAAAATAGCTGGAAGTTATGAATTCGCTAATAATTCTGCACCTGTCCACAACAGAAATGAAAATAGACTGTAGAATTTCAGAACTCAGAAAAAGAGAACTAAAACTATTTCAAAGCAAATTTTTACACTTAGATTTTAACGTGAGAGAGAAGCAAAAGAACATATTTCTTTAAAGTTATTTGGTGTTTTAAACAGAAATGTAATTTATTATTTAGTTTTCATTAAAGAATTTTTGCCATAGTAGAGTTATAATACAATAAAACAACATTTTAAGGGATTTCATGTCAGATTTAAAGAGATTGAAAAGGGATTAAGTATTATAATTGTTAGAATGTTGGAGCTCACATGCTAGGAAAAACTAAAAGAATGGCCCTATTATTTCTGAAACAAATCTATGATCTTTTATTTAATTATTTACGTACAGTGAAGGCGACTCTCCCAAAAAAGCAAAATATTTGACATGATGGTTGAAATTGATTCAGGTAGAGAATTAATTAAATTATTGGAATTTCATTGATTGTTAAGATAATAAAACCAAAGATTCTTTTTTTTTTCTATTTCTAATTCTTAAGAAATTTTATTTTCTGGAGGGCTATCAGAAAAAAAATATTCCATCAATTTAATTTAAAAATACATGCTTTCTAATGTGTTTCTTTTTGGCTTTTTGTTTTTGTTTTGTTTTTGTTTTGAGATGGAGTCTCACTCTGTTGGCCAGGCCGGAGTATAGTGGCACGATCTTGGCTCGCTGCAACCTCTGCCTTCTGTGTTCAAGTGATTCTCCTGCCTCACCCTCCCAAGTAGCTGGGATTACAGGCACGCATCATCATGCCTGGCTAATTTTTGTATTTTTGTAGAGATAGGGTTTCACTCTGTTGGCCAGGCTAGTCTCGAACTCCTGACCTCAGGGGATCTGCCCGCCTCAGGCTCCCAAAGTGCTGGGCTTACAAGCGTGAGCCACTGCGACCGGCCTCTAATATTTTAAGTAACAAAGTTTGAGGGTAGTTTGTTGACAATAATAGATAATCACAACACTTGGCAGGGAATGGAAAAGAACATGTAATGGAAACATAAAACTTGCTGACAAGAATTATAAATTAAAATACAGGACATTCTAGCTTTGCTTTTATAAGGGAAGAACTGGTTATTAGGTGAAGATATAAAATTGACAGGGTGAAAAACTACATTTTAGAACTCAAACATAAAAAAATTATAATAATTAACTTATATTGAGAACTTTGATTTCATAACAGAACTAAGTTTTTTAATCTGTTATCTCATTTAATTCTCACAAACTCTGAAATATTCCTATTTTACAGATGAAGTAGTTGAACATGGAAGAACTGGCAGATAAGAATGGCAGAGCTGGGGTCATTCCAACCCAGATATTTTGAGCACAGAGCCTTTCCTCTTTAATCAATATACTGTAACAGTTTTATAAGATATAATTAAAATTGTTAAATATGTATATATCTATATACATATACACACACATGCACATGCAAACACATATACACATACATACATATATAGGCTGAGTGATTATGGTCTTATTTTCCAAATTCTCTACCTAATAAATGTATCATAATATTTATAGAGCATTTAATATGATAGAAAGTCAGTGGTGAAGAAAACAGACAAGGTCTGGAATGCTATCGTAACAATCACATCAGAGAGACTCTTGCAGAAAGGCACTAAATTAGTTTAGGCATTGAGCTCTCACTTAGAACACAGAATATTACAAGGTTGTCAGTCTAGTGTTGTATACATGAAAGCAATTTTAATATGCTAATTTTCAAGGAAAAGTTTTAATAAATATGAAGAGCAACAGTGAATATCAAATCTGCAGCAGGCATATAATATCCTACAACTTCTTCCACCTTAATACTAGCAAGACAAAGTTGTCAGCATCTTCACCGTTACAGTGGAATCCATTCCCTTCCTAACTCTGGCCTTTTTTTTTGCTCATTATTGTTAAGGACTTTCCATAGAAAAAAGAAAAGAAAGAGACAATCCGTTTAAAGTGTATTTCCTGTAACTCCTCCTTTTATGGTTCTCATTTTTGTTCTGTTTCATATACCCCACCCTAAGTGTTACAATTGTCTCTTTCTATGTGTCAAATTAGCCTAAAACTAGTGATGACTTAGGAAACAAAGATGATGTTTTTTGCTCAAGAGTTTGCACTTTGAGCAGCACATGATAAGGAAGGTTATTAGCTTGGCAGCAAAACTGGAATTGGAAGATCCATTTTTAAGATTTCTCAGTCACATGGCTGGCAAGAATGTGCTGGCTGTTCACTACAGTGGCCCTCCTTCCTCACAAACACTTTTCTCTTCAACTACCTAGATTTCCTTGTAGCATTATGACTGAGTTCTAAAACACAGTAACAGGAATGTAAACATGTGACGTTACTCAGAGCCAGTTTTTTGAGGCCTGGGGTCAAAAATTGGCAGTGGGATGGGCGCAATGGCTCACGCCTCTAATGCCAGCACTTTGGGAGGGCAAGGTAGGCAGATGGCCTGAGGTCAGGAGCTCGAGACCAGCCTGGCCAACATGGTGAAATCCTGTCTCTACTGAAAATACAAAAACTTAGCCAGGCGTGGTGGCAGGCACCTGTAATCCCAGCTACTCGGGAGGCTGAGGTAGGAGAATCACTTGAACCCGGGAGGCGGAGGCTGCAGTGAGCTGAGATCGTGCCATTGTAGTCCAGCCTGGGCAACAAAAGTGAAACTCTGTTTCAAAAAAAAAAAAAAAGGCAGTGGATTGCTTTTATCATATTCTAATGATTAAGTAGTCATGGAGTCCACCCAGATTTACCTGTAGAGTACACAGACCACTCATTTTGAGGAAAAAAATATCAAACCATTCAGACTTTACTCTATTTTAGTCCACACTGGGGTCACAAAGTATCTACTTTTTTGTTTGTTTATTTTACACTGACCCTTGCCAAGGCCCACCCACATTCCATTTCATTAAATCTAGGATATTGTTGTCTAAATCAAATTCAGACATGGATGAGCCTTCTTGGGTGCAGTTCATATTAATATAAAAATAGGTGAGTTAATGTAAACTGTTGTCTGCCATTCCCACACCCAACACAAAGTGTTGAAATCCTGGGGAAGTAAGTTAATCATGATATTTACTACCATTCCAAAAAGGAGTAGGGAGGGAAGACAAAAGCATATAGTACCCATGGGTTCAGACAAATTTCTAAATTTGTATGGCTGCATGTTGCCAGTTCTTTCAGTGGGGCCCAGTCCTGCTATCTATGATTGTTTGTAAGTATTGACTTGGTTGTAGAAGATTTTCCTTGCTGCTCATAAGTTATATTTCCTTTCCCACAAGAAATGGCCCGCATGTTTGCAACTGAATAGCCATTTTATTCTGCTCTCTGCCCACAGAAAGTAGGGAATCCAAAGGCCTTTTGTTTATTTATTGAGTTATTTATCTATTTATTTAAATTTTATAATCTCTCTTTTTCCCATCCCATCCAAGAGGGTACAATTCAAAGGTTTTAGGTTTTTCTTATGGCAACATATCACATTCAGGGACAAAAAAAAAAGAATTCTATTTATCTATTGCCATGTAAAAACAATGAATCTGCAGCGTGGGCAGGTTTTCCTAGAGATGACAGCAGTTTGCTTGATGGGGTGTCATCTGGGACAGGTTGCTTTAAAGATAGCTCAATCACAAGGGCAGGAGATATAAGCTGGCTGTTTTCTGGGAACTCAGCCAGGTATGTGGGCTTGAGGCCCTCCCTCATCCTCTACATGAGCCTCTCCATGTGAAGCATTTGGTCTCTTTTTAGAGTATGGTAACTCATTTCCAAAAGTGAATTTTCTAAGACACAAGAAGTAGAAACTCAGCTCCCAGAGCTCCTAAAACTACTCTGGCAACAGTTCTGAAACTGACCTGTGAATAGTAAATAGCATCACTTCCATCATACTCTATTAGTCAAGGAGTCACAGAGCTGACTCTGTTATAAAATGATGGTACCTAAACTTTGCCTCTTGGAAGAGTATCCAAAAATTTGTGGTTATCTTATTTTATGCCACTAGTTGAGATTATTTCAACTTTCTTGTAAAACTTATATATCTGCAGGTTTCTATAACTTTAATACATTCCATTGTTTCATCATTATAATTCTATCTGCTTCGTTGTAGAGCTAAAGCCTCAATGAGGTGAGCTTGTATTCTAGTTTGGACAATTACAACACTGCATCTCTTCACTGGGATTGAATCCAGCCTGGTCGTATGAATCCATCAAAGCCAAAGTAAATAATACTAAAAGAAGTTGATCAAATACTGGAAAAGATGTTCTATGCAGTATAACCTGTGTGTGGGATTTCTTTTCCTTCCTTTCTTCCTTCCTTCCTTCTTTCCTTCCTTCCGTCCTTCCTTCCTTCCTTCCCTCTTTCCTTTCTTTCTTCTTCTTTTTTTAAATTTTATTTTTGAGACGGAGTCTCACTCTGTCATGCAGGCTGGAGTGCCATTCTCTTGCCTCAGCCTCCTGAGTAGCTGGGATTATAGGCACACACAACCATCCAGCTAATTTTTGTATTTTTAGTGGAGACAGGTTTCACCGTGTTGGCCAGGCTGCTCTCTGAACTCCTAACCTCAAGTGATTTGCCTGCCATGGCCTCCCAAAATTCTGGGATTACAGATGTGATCCACCGCGCCTGGCCTTTGTGTGAGATTGTTAAAAAATATTTGTGTAACTATTTGTGGTGTCTATCTGAAAATTAGAGCAACACAGAGCAAAGTTGAGGCTAGAATTTAAATTATTGTATCAGCGTCTAGATTCAACCATGCCTGACATAAAACTTCACTGTAGATTCTTTCGTTCTGTGAATATATATATTTACATTGTGATAGTTGGTTAAGCTTGCTTCAGTTAGGTTTTCTTTTACTTTCAAGAAATGAGCCATGACTGTATATTTTTTTCTTCCCGCTCTCTATCTCCAACATGTTTATTTACAATAACATTGTCTTTTCTTTTCTTTTCTTTTTCTTTTTTTTTTTTTTTTTTGAGACAGAGGCTGTGGCCCAGGCTGGAGCACAATGGCGCGATCTCGGCTCACTGCAAGCTGCGGCTCCTGGGTTCACGCCATTCTTCTGCTTCAGCCTCCGAGTAGCTGGGACTACAGGCGCCAGTCACCATGACCGGCTAATTTTTTTGTATTTTTAGTTGACTCGGGGTTTCACCGTGTTAGCCAGGATGGTCTCCATCTCCTGACCTCGTGATCTGCCCGCCTCGGCCTCCCAAAGTGCTGGGATTACAGGCGTGAGCCACCGCGCCTGGCCTACAATAACATTTTCAAAAGTGTTTCAGAAGATATATAAAACTTGTCTAAGTTTCACTGCAGCCTACATCTTCAGCCTCATTTTTTCCTGTATCCATTCCTTGCCCCTAAAGTACAGCTATGTTGAATTGCATGAAGTTTTAATTATTCAATGAATTTTCCCAAATTTCACCTTTCCCTCAGACAGCTCTATTCTTCCTACACATAAGACAAAAACTTACTAACTCATTTTTCAAATTTTGGCTCAAATATCAGTTGCCTGTGAAGCAGTTAATATCCCACAAAGGGGAGTAGAGCATTTCATCTATGTCATTTTATTATAATTCTGTATGTAAACTACACTTTAGATAGCACACCTAAAGTGTTTTTATTACTATCATTTCTTCATGTATATATTCTGTTACTAGATTCCATTCTTCTCCTAGAGAGACAATATGTAATTAATTTGTTCTGTCCCTACACTAAGCATATAAATTCAACATATTAATGCAAACTAAAATGTTTTAAATGAATAAAAGATTAGTTGGTGAAAATTAAGGTAACCATAAGGTTTTAAATATTTGTTTTTTAAACTTTGATTTGTTGACATCTTGGAAGACAACTTTTTTTCTTATTTTTTGTTTCCGATTGCTATAATGCTTCATGTAAGGAATAAATTCAAGGTGAAAAATAGAGTTAGTAATGTTGGACAATACTTTATATATATATGCTATATATATACTATATATACCCACTACGTATATATATACACACTATATACACACTAGGAAATTGTAGCAATAAAATAATGTTTTAAAAATGTAAGTGTGTCATAAAAAACTGAAAATTATTGGTTTAATATTAATAGAGGTGTGGAATATTGGTTCATAAACCAAATTATTGTTTCCCTTTCTTATCAAGAGAGTCTCTAAAAATTATATTACCTTACATGCCCCATTTTTCTTTCTAATCTCAATAATTTCAGTTGCTATATCTTTTATTTGTATATTTTTAAAGTTTAGTATTTTTGCAGTGTTACACACATCAAATTTTTTACAGTCATTATAAAGTTAAGTGCTTCAGATAATATATCTCAAATACTAGTATGACTAATATCCATTACAGTGGGAAAATAATAAAACTACATTCATGCCACTTTTTGATTTATATATTTAGATGACAATGTTAAACAAGTAAAGTTATTGCTTTAAGACTAATACAAATACTGCAGATTTTTGTGAGGTGATTGAAAACATTTGCACATGCACTGTTGTATGTCTGGAATTAGTTTTATAAGTCTGCATTTAAATATTACAAAATGTTATAACTTCAACTGAGAGAGAAAAGAAGCAGAGGACAGGGCTTAAGGAAAAGAACAGACATTCTGTCTTTGTCATAGAGCATAGAAAGACACTTAAGTAGAGATGTCTGGGAGACAGAGAGAGATAAGAGACTAGACAGAAAGAGATCAGAAACCAGAAAGATTGTTCTATCAGGATAGATAGAAAGCTGTAGGGAAATGAAAGCTCTAACTACTATGATTACAGAGAGGTAAGAAACCTGAGAAAGTACATAAAACATAAAAGAAATTACCAGTGGCGCCCATCAAAGCAGACTTTTTGCTACTAATATCATTTGTATAGCTTTTTGTGATTTATGAAAAGCCTTCACATGCATTATATAATTGTGATAATGTTTGCAAGAATGACAATTACCATACTTTTGTAGACAACAGTGGTCTGGTCTATTGATTTAGTGGCTATATTTTTAATAAGGTAGCAGTGTCTCTTAAGAGGTCCCAGACTTACCTATTCAATAAATATTATGATAGGCAATATATTTGAATAAAGGCAGTACAACTTTTTCTTCATTTAACATCCTCCTCCCTCAGCCAAATAATTAGCCAAATTCCCTCGTTTTGTCTGACAGCCTAAGTTTCTTGGTCCATCTCCACTGTAAACAGCAATTG
Source organism: Macaca mulatta (assembly GCF_049350105.2). Lineage (NCBI taxonomy): Eukaryota > Metazoa > Chordata > Mammalia > Primates > Cercopithecidae > Macaca > Macaca mulatta. The sequence goes on along the minus strand of NC_133419.1, from coordinate 99,185,343 downwards.
TCAAATTTTCCCCACATTTCTGAGCAAACCTCATTTTCACTCATCCAAACCTCTCGACTACAATAATAACAGCAGGCGATTACATAACAATTAAATTCCCTAGGACTACTCTGTATTTTTGAAAATGATGAATTATTTAAAATTCACAGCAACTAATGAGTAAGAAGTATTATTCATATTTAACAGATGAAGAAACTGAGGAACAGAGAGGACAAGTGATTTTCCAAAGATATATAGCCAGTAAATGTCAGAAATGAAAATTGAATCTAGGTTTTTTGAGTGTATGTGTCCATTGTGTTGAAAGATGGTAGTTCTTGAACAACAGGGAGTAGGCAATTTACTGTTCAATAGCTTAAAATGTTTGTTTTATGTATATACTGATTTAGTCTAGAGGTAACTAGTAAGCATGTATTATGTGACAGACATTCCTCCACACATATTGGATATGTTCATAAATAAGACAAAGGTTCATATCTGTGTAGGCCTAACCTGATCTTCGGAAATACTCTGAAGGGAAATTATATATTTTAGCAAATAATTTATATATAATATAAATTTTATATATATATATATATCTGGTAATTAATTAATTGCCTAGCATAGAATATATATTTGCTTGACCATAGTAATGTCCACAGAAGAATGTTTTTAAGAATTAAACTGCTTTTGAAAAATGTAATTTAAAGGGACAAATTTTTGTAAATAATTCAAATTATCAAAGTAATACTCAAGACACAGCTACAAAACAAAAAAGGGGTGCTTATTTTCACCACTTTTATTTTACACCACACTATATCATTAATGCAAGAAGCAAACAACAACAAAGTATTCAGATTTCAAAAGAGCAAACTAAAACTGTCATTACTTTAAAAAATATGATTATATAGGTGAAGATAAAGTAATAAAACAAATAGGAGAATTTAGTAAATGCGTTAAATGTAAAGTCAATTTGCATAAATTTCAGTCATAATGCTCTACAGTTGCAATATTTTTAATAGAAAAATTAAAATGTAAAACAATTTTAAATTGCTTGAATATTATAAAATACCCAGAAATAATTTTAACCAGGCCTGGACACATCCTCTACACGATTCCAAAACACAGAAACCCTGAATAATTCTATTACCATTAAAATTATTAGATCAGTTACTAAAAATATTAGGAAAAAAAGTCTATAGCCAAAATCATTTTATGTCAGGTTACAAAAAATAATTCCTCCAGGAAAGCATAATATATTCTAGAAAAAGCTAAATAATATCAAATTTAATGAAGACATGCTCATGCACTGAACAACTCAATATTATTATTATGCTTATTTTCTACAAATTGATCTATAATTCCAATGCAATGCCAATAAAAATCTCAACAGTTTCTATGTGTTTACTTGTTTATATGTATATGTATGCCAGTATAACTGAAAATTCTGATTCTAAAGCTTCATGGAAATGCAAAAGACCAAAATGTTGCATTTTGAGAGAAAGCAAGATTGGAGGAGTCACTCTACTCAATAATGACACTTGTGAAGCTGCATAAATCAAGGCAGTGTAGTATTCATTCAAGCAGAAACATAGAACAAACGGACTCAACAAAAACCCATAGGCAGCCCTATACGTATGGACACTTTATGAAAATAAAGTGTATAAAATATTTTTTAAAGTAACTATCGGCATAACTCGTTGGTCTTATTAAAAGAAGAAAAAGGAGGAGGAGGAAGAACAAAAAAAGAGGAGAAGAAATAAGAGAAAAAGGAATTTAAAAAAAAGAAAAATTACTCCAAATTTTACTAAACAAATAAGCAAACAATAAAAATGAATCATATACTTAAAGATAAACAATGACACTTTTACCACATAATATAGAAAATATCTTTATGTCCTCAGAACACAGGAAGCTTTCTGTCATGGACCTTTAAAACAGAAACCATGAAGTAAGAAGCTTCATGAAAAATAAGTATTTTAGAAAAGCCCTTGTGCTTGCAGAGAGGCACCTTGACAGAAATGGCCAATAAAGCTGTAAAAATATTTTCAACTTGTTTAGCAATGAGAGAATTGTAAAATAAAGCCAAAATGTAAAGCTATTACACACCCAACAGATGAGCAGACATTTAAAAATCTGCAAATCCCAGGGATTGGCTACTGTTGGAGTAAAAGGACCTTTTATAAACTGCCCTCAGGGGTGAAAATAGGAACCACCACATTAGAAAATGATTTATCATTACCAGTAAATATGAAGATGTGAATGTTGTATTACCCAGCCATTCCAATCTTAAATATACACAAAATATTGGTACATTCATAGATATGAATGTGTATATATGTACACAAACACACTATATATATATATACACACACACATATGTATACAAACACACACATACAAGATTCTTATAAAAAATATTAATGGCATGTGCATAGAAAATGATTTGTCATTACCAACAAATGTGAAGATATAAATGTATTACCCAGTCATTCCAATCTTAAATACATAAAATATTGATACACTATACACTATACATACACTATATATACACACACGTATATATGTATACACACACACACACCAGATACTTATATGGCATGTGCATTAAAAACACATTATTTACTTTGTGTTTGATTTTTTAAGGGACTCATGTTGCTCAGTTTATACTAATGAAAAACTGTTTCAGGCAAATGCAGGAAAAATATATCATTGAAAAGGGTCTGGGGATCTTAGGAGTAAACTTTTTTGTTCTCCCACCATTGCATTACACAGGAAATGCTTGGTCTCTAGGTCATCATGTGCCATAACAGGCATCAGGATATCTTGGTACCAAGAAGTCAGCAGTCTGTTCATGGTGATTCTTATGGTGAGCTGGTCATGTAGTCGAATTCCAACTACGTGCCCAAACTTAATTGTCAAAATCCTACACAATCTACCAAATCCAGGTACAAATCATTTACAACAATGCTGACAAGCTGGTATTTCATACTTTCTGAAATATCTCGCAGACCAACGGTTAGAGAACATTTATCTTTGGTTAACATATTTTATTGCATTAGTGGAGTCAACATCATGCTCTACACAGCCCTGAGGATAAACAGAAGTAAATCTAGATGAACTGAGATGAATAATGCTTTGCAGGAAGATTGGTGATAGTACAATGAAACTGGAAGCAACCCAAATGTTCAACAGTGGAATATCTGGCACATTTGTACAACAGAACAGTTTATAGCAACAGAGGTAGATGAATGACAAACGTGCAACATGTGTGTATCCTAAAAATTATGTAAAGTTAGCCAGATACAATAAAATATTTACTATGTATTTTTACATTTATTAAATTCCAAATAAATAAATAAAACTTTACCTTGGTGATGATTATTCAAGGTCATATGTTGTACGTATTCTTTATGTTTGTGTTTGTTGTAATTCATAATAATGTTTCAGAAAGTCAAAATGCAGAACTGTACATCCTATCTTCTGTGGAAAAGTAAATAAATTAATGTATATTCTTGATTTGATTTTATACACATAAAATGTCTTTATAAAGATACACAAGAAACAATGTTCATTGACTGCATGGAGAACTTGTGCTGTTACACACAAGTGGCTAAAAACAGAGAAAGGCTTCTTACAGTTGTCTATTTTATATTATTTGGATTTTATTCATGCGAATATACTACACATCAAAAATAAAACCTATCTGCAAAAAAATGCCAAAAAACAAAATGAACATGTAAGGTAAAAATCCTACCATTTTGAGAAATCTGACATTCTCAACCTAGAAAGGGATTATTAATTAGAACAACGATAACACTGTGTGACATTCTTGGTAAGTCATAATATATTACTTTTTATAAGTACCTAATAAGGCATATATTTCACTTCTATGAGACAGGAGTAAAAAAAAGACAGAAAACTACCTCTATCAAGCTTTCATCAAAGGCAGAAAAATAACTATAATTAAAAAGGGAAAGGGTAAAAAACTTAGCAGATGTACAAAAAGGAAGGTACAAAAATGGCCAGTGATCACAGAAGAAAAGATACCCAACACCATTAATTATTAGAAAAATGTAATTAAATCCATAATAAGATACCACTTTAACTCACATTAAAAACAAATAAAGTGGATAACAGCAACAGTTGGTGAGGATGTGGAGCAAGTGGGACTCTAATACCTTGCTGGTGGGAATGTCACCAAATAAGATAACTGTTCAGCTATGGAAAGGAAGACAGATATATTTTTTAAATGCACTGGAATTCATATAGCAGCCTTATTCATGGAAGCCAAAAATTGGAAACTATCCAACTGTCTCATAGTACTACTCCTTTCTTCCCTCAAAAGCACCCTTGCTTCTCTCTAGGCTTGGTTCAAATATCAACTTCACAGTAAGATCTATCCTGCCATAAAATTGCAGCCAGGCACTCCTAATTTCACAATACCTGCTCAGTTTTTATCTTCTGTGTTGACCTTTAATATCCTAGATCATTTACACATTTATTGTATTCATTCTTTATTCTCTGTCATCTCTTGTTTAGAATATGGCTTTATGAGGGCAGAGATAACTGTCTTTTCATTCACAGATGGATATCCCATGTGCCTAAAACAGAAGACACTTTATAATAACTATTAAATTAATAAATGACAAATGAATCCTGCAGACTACAGGTGTGAAGTGTCCTTTGTGATTTGTGGATGAAGGTCATGAGAAATAAGGCATAAAGAAGAGAAGCATAAAATGCATCACGGCAAGGTCAGGAAAAAAGATATACAGACTACCTTCTTTCCGAGAATGTGTATGCATTGAGGGGCATATAATATGAATTCATGTTGAAATTAAAAAGATAAAAAATAGAAAAACAATAAAGTCAAGGAAACCAGTTTTTTTAAGGTTTACAAAATAGATACATCTTTAGCTAGACTGGCTAAAAAATGTTTAAAAAATTATAATGGAATAAAACAGTTATGACATGGTTGGATTATGTACCCAAGAGAAATATTTTTTTAAAAAATCCACATAAAAACATATACATGAATGTCCATAGCTGCATTTATAATAGCTAAAATTTGTAAGTAACCCAAATGTTGATCAACTAATGAATACAATGTGGTATACCCATGCAATGGTATATGATTCAGCAATATAAAGAATTGAATTGTTATGTGCTATGCCATGGAAAACCTTGAAAACATTATGCTAAATTAACTAAATCGGCACAAAAGAGTACATAGATTATCCTACTCATATGAATTACCATGGTAGGCAAATCTACAGAAAGAGAAAGTAGATTAGTGGTTGTCTAGAGCTGTGGGATGGGGGTTGTATTAATCAGGGTTCTCCAGAGGGACAGAACTAATAGAATATATGCATATGTAAAAGGTAGTTTATTGAGAATTAACTCATATGATCACAAGATGAAGTCCCAGGATAGGCCGTCTGTTTACTCAAATGCTAATCTCTGGCAACACCTTCACAGACACACCCAGAAACAATACTTTGCATCCATCGGTCCAATCAAATTGACACTTAATATTAACCATCACAGAGGTTGTGGGGTAATGGCTAAGGCTAAGTGTACTTTTTTCGCTTCTGTTTCTGTTTTTTCTAATGAAACTACTCTGAAACTGATTGTAATAACTGATGCACTATTCTCCAAATATACTAAAAGCCATTGAATTGTGCTCTTCATGTGGATGATTTGTACGGTATGTGAATTTTATCTCAATTAAACTATTTAGAAAAAATATATCTAAAACCGTATTAATAAAATATTCCCATTTTAAAAAGCACATGCGAATATTGTAACATGAAACAACAGATAAAGATGTTTGCCCATTATGGGGAGATGGAGTTTGAGGGGAGATCTACAGATAAAAGGAAGTTAAAAAAGAGTGAAACCTTGCTAAGACAGTGATAGCACTGTGTGGTGATCTAAGGAATGCAATAATCTCAAACCTCTCCAACTAAAGCCCAAAGAGACGCTAGCAGGTTATCTGTATTTGGTTGCTGTGAAGATTTAATGAGCTGCAAAATGTCCGACGCAAAGGAGATACTCAAGAGATAGGAGCCAACATTCTTTTTTATATTTATTTATTTATTTGATTATTTAATTATTTATTTTTGAGACGGAGTCTCGCTCTTTCGCCCAGGCTGGAGTGCAGTGGCGCGATCTCGGCTCACTGCAACCTCTGCCTCCCAGGTTCAAGAGATTCTCCTGCCTCAGGCTCCCAAATAGCTGGGACTACAGGTGCCTAATACCACACCCGGCTAATTTTTTTTTTTTGTATTTTTAGTAGACTGGGTTTCACCGTGTTAGCCAGGATAGTCTTGATCTCCTGACCTCGTGATCCGCCCGCCTCAGCCTCCCAGAGTGTTAGGATTACAGGCGTGAGCCACCGTGCCCCGCCGGCAGCTACCATTCTTATTAATCTTACTGTGAAAGCAGGAGAGAAGACAGAATGGGCTTCAGCTTCTTGATGCCTTCATGATCTCATTCTTAGCTAAGAAGAAGGACTGCACCCTCCATTTTGGTGGTTTTTCCACCAAGAAGCCGGGGAATTAGCACTTCAGCAGCTGTATAGACAAGCTATAGCAGTAGCAGTCATGACAAGAAGGGATCTCTACTTTTCAGATTAGAGGTCTGGTTTTCAAACTTTGACATGCATCATCTCTACCTAGAAGGCTTGTTCAAATGTAGATTGCTGGGCCGCATCTGAACTTCTAATTCAGTAGTTCATCAGTGAGGCCTAATGATACAATTTTATAATAAGTTCCAAACTACTGCTGCTATTGCTGTCAGCTGGGAGACCACATTCTGGGAAGAACTGCACAAGAATCTTGAAATTCAGCACTCATGAAGGTTATCCAAAGAGAGATGATGAGACAGGTCAATGATAAGATGACATCGAGGGCATTACTCAGGATGGAGATATAATGTGAATCTGAAGATTACCACCTACCTTTCCCAGAGTCCCTAAGAAATCCTAAACGACAAAAACTGAATCCTGAGTATCTACTACTTAGGACATTCATAGAGTTTTCCAAATGAAAGTGGTAGAAACAAAAGTTAACCTCAACAAAAATTAGGCTTCTGCCAGACTATACAAAATTACAAAATTTTTCCGATGTGCACCTTCCCTTCTTCCCCATAGCCAATGAAATAGTAAACCATTAAAAAAAAAATCCTGATGTGTACATTGCATTAATTCTTAACTGTTAACCATAGCGTCTGGGTTATTGAACAAAAGCTTATTGTAATTTGAATATATGTATATATATACACACACATATATGTATAATATATATAATATATATTATATACATACATACATATATACACATATATGTGCATGTCATTTTATATCATCTTATTGAGATTAATAGCAATTGGGGAATGCCCCAAAATGGTGTGTAATTATAAGACTTAGTAGTTAACTTAGGAGTTAAATTTGGGCTCCATTATATATTAGTCATGCATCTATTTATTGGCTAATCACTTACTCCTCTAAGATTATTTAATTGCCTATAATTTTGGCAAAAAAACTACTTACTTTGAGGATTAGAGAAAGTTGTATGTTCTGCTCTTATCACATTGTAAGCACTTCATAAACACTTGTATTGTGCCACCATCTGACTGCAAATTGTTTTGAAATGCCTAGTATTTCACTTGTGGCAAACAGTACATCTGTTAATTATTTGCAGAAATACAGTAAGACATTGATGTTCAAATGAATACAACATAACAATTTTTCTTGAGTGAAGCCTCAATTTTGAGGCATAATACATGGAAAGATAGTTATTCTGCAGAAAACACAAATAAAAACAAATTATAAAAAATAGAGATGTAAAGAAATTGTGAGTAGAATGGAATTATAAATCCAGATTAGAATGTGAAAAGTTTTGAAAATAGTCAATATAACAAAACCTTTCATCATATAACATCTAACTACTTTCATATTCATATTTATACTGATAAAACTAATGAGCTTTATAATCAAAAGTGACAGTATTTTGCCTACCTAAGATGACTATTGCTCACTACATACGGATTTTTCTCTGAAGCCACGTTTTTAAACGTCCTACAATATGCTTTGAAATGGTTTATTTCTCTCTCACAAAATGAATACCCTTTAAAATCAGGATCTAAAACAGCTACATTTTATTAATGATATTTAATAATTCTCTAACATGCATGCATGTGTGCATCCGTGTGTGTGTCTATAGGACATGTGCATATATGTACACATATACACAGATATATTTGTGTATATATGTGTTTATGTATATATACAAACCACAATAGCCCCAAACACAGGTAGTCTGATAGAACTATCTAATCTCATCCATCTCTGGTTTTCATATTGTGCTTTATGACACACTAAGAAAAGATGATTGACTTATACAGAAATACTAGGAGAGGACTAAGTTTGTAGGTTTCTGTACTTTTATTGCCCTTAAACAGAGCAATAAGGTCTTGCTTTTCTATTATCTGTTTGTTTATTTTTATACTTTACATGAAATTACTTGAAGAAAAAGTACAAAGATAAAAAATTATGTTAGAAAATTACCTATTTTAGAAGATTAACATCCTTGCTGCTAGCATACACCTGCATCTTACCACATTCTAGCATAAAGTGAACAGAGTCTTGAGAAACACTAGCTTCTTTACTGGCAAGCAGTAGTACAGCAAAACTCTTGAGGGATAGTTTTCATCATATCACTAATGCTTAAGCAAGGTACGGAAAAATTACAGGCCTTCTTAATGAGAAAAAATAAGCAGACAATAAGGGGGAAAATATCATGTGGAAAATGTTTATCTTTAATCAAAATTATAGAAAGGTAATGTTAGTAAGATTTTTATAGAATTAAAAATAAAAGTCCAGACCTGAGAAATACATAAGAATCATTTAGTTTCATGTTAGGAAGACCTGTCTAAGGATGACATTTTAACCCCCTTTTTGCCCTCCAGAAAGCATGTGGATTAGATATAAGGTAACTAACTAAATTCTGCATAAATCTTTTTAAAGGATAATTATTTTAAGAATTTTTTTAAACATAAATACCTGGATTATCATTATATATCAAAGAAGCAATAATCCTGAGAATCATGAGTCATGAAAATGTGCTTTGGAGGGAAAATTTACATACTAGATGAATATTCAATTTATTCTGCGTGAATCTTTGTATGTGATTCCATCAGTTATGAGTTCACTCTATGCCATCAAGAGACGAAATAATTATTTCTTAATTTAATGTTCAGCCATGTGTAGGTGGCATTATATGCAAAACTGAATCAACTTTAAAGACTGGCATAGGGTAACTTCTTTAATTAGCTAAGGCTAGGATCTCTGTAGAAGGTCTGTAAGAAGAGTGTGTCAACTGTAGTATGAACTTGGCACCTGTAGCCGATGATAAGGTTATGGTGTAGCTGTATTCTAATTTGACAGTATAAACACCTGCCATTAACAGGACTACGACACTAAAAGCCTGTGCACATGTGTTATGGCCTTAGTTTGGCCTTTTAATGAATCTAGAAGTGTCAGTGTCAGAAACTGTCGATTTCTAACTCTGACCCTCTGAACAAAAGCATGCTATAACTCACATTCCTACTCTGAAAAACATAGTCAATTAACTGCCAAGAAATATGAAGGAGGTTTTTGACCTCAATTCCACAAGCATTTTCACTTTATTTCTGAAAGCATACCACAATCACCAGGCTGGCCGCAGAATTCTCTAGCAGGTGCTTTATGGTGAGCTAAAGCCTGGCTGGTAAGACAGAGAAGCCGTTTAAGGGCACTAAAGCAAAAATTAAAGTGGCACAGTATAGTGGCTTGTCTGCTGGGAGATGAGAGAGTAGCAGATGGAACAGTCTAGAAAGCAGCAATCAAAGCTGTGTACCATCAGAAACATGGGGAAGATATTGTTACAAAGCAAGGGAGAAAAGCAAATTCTGCCAGGCATGGCAAAATGTGACTAGCATTGATAGACAATTCTCATAGCTTATTGTGTTACTTTTCACCATTGATTATGCTAGCATAGCATTGCACAGATAGATGAGGAAAAGGTTGTTTGAAATCCTATTTAGTACTTTAAATGCAGAAGGCACTGTGCTAGATCTTGGGAGGAATCAAAATAAGAAGCAGTCTTTATTCTTAAGTATAATCCAAGGGGAAATGCAGTTTCCACTTGAGTATATTCAATATATTCATAGATTATTTCTTCAGCCATGCATGTAGACAAGTACTGACACAAAGAGCAAGCACGAAAATGCATCTCAGAAATTATAATATATCATAGCCAGTCACATGGACCATTATTTATAAAACATACCTAGCTTTCTAAAAATAATTATGAAGACAACTACGGCTACATAGCTGGATTTCTGGAATAAACCATTTCATACAAAACAGAAGTCAGAAAGACTGCTCTTAAATACTATATGCAGAAGCATTTTGTTAGGAATGGAGGAGAAAATAAAGGTAAATATGTCTGGGTTCTAGATTTAAATGAATATAACATTCAGTGATAAGTATAAATATGGAAATTATCATTACAAGAGAGCTATAGGTGAACTTTCCACAAAATATAAAGTATAAAAGAAGCAATATTTGGAAAGCACAAAGAGATAATATTTAAGGTATTTCTTGAATAACGGGCAGCAATTTGATAAACAGAAAAGGGAGATGGCATTCCAAGTATGTTTAACAGTAAGTAGAAAGACACAAAATATTAACTATGCTGCCATTCGATTGTTCAGTATACTTCTAAAACAGTGTCCTTTCCTATTAGTAGTCTATATTATGTTGGATTTTTTTGGCTTCTAAACTGTCTAAAATTTCTCTAAGCTTTCTAAACTATCTACAGAAATCGTTGTATTCCCCGTATCTAATGCAATGTTTCTAATTTAATTAATATATAACAAATATTTTAAATGATGACTAAAAAAGTGAAATTTTTGTTTTGGTGCCTCGTGTTTGACTGCATTATGATCCATATCCATATAACCAAACTGGCTTACAAGATAATATAAATTCTAGATGTTTTAATGGATAAATCCCAAACTATCTGTGGCTTCACAGAATTAAAGTTCATTTCTACTCACAACACACATTTCAATGCAAGTGTACCTGATCTCATAGTTCACCTCCAAAAAATGACATAGGGCTTAGGCACTTTTCATGTTGTGGAGGTTTTGATGTCCTCTCCTCATGGCTCTTCTAGATGGCAGACATGTAACTACATCCATTTCTTTGCTTCTTATAGATGGCAGATGTATAACTAAATCCCACCATTTATAAGAAGCATAGAAAATGGAGGATTGTGTGAGTTATTTTTTTTTTTTTTTAAGCAAAAGGATTAAAAATGATGTATAGTCGGCCGGGCGTGGTGGCTTATGCCTATAAGCCCAGCACTTTGGGAGGCCGAAGCGGGTGGATCACCTGAGATGAGGAGTTCAAGACAAGCCTGGGCAACATGGTGAAACGCCGTCTGTACTAAAAAATACAAAAATTAGCTGAGCGTGATTGAGCACCCCTGTAATCCCAGACACTTGGGAGGCTGAGGCAGGAGAATCGCTTGAACCGAGGAGATGGAGGTTGCAGTCAGCCAAGATTGCACCACAACACTCCAGCCTGGGAGAGAAAAAAAAAAAAAAAAAAAAAAAAAAAGATGTATAGTTAGTTAGTTGTTAGTTTACAATGATTCACTGTGCTTGTCTTTTTCTACCTGTATATTCAGTTTATGTTGGTAGTTTGAAATTGGCCATGGGAGAGTATTTAAGCGACAGAGATTGGCAAGCTCTACAAATCCAGGTTGTTATCATCATTATTATTACTGTAATTAATTTATTTTATACTGAGCCAACCTACCAGCAAAGCAGTCTAATATTTCCATCCACTTTCCATTGATTTGACATTGTAACATTTATAAAAGGACATCCAATTATATTTGTATTTCAGATAAACAATGATTGTATTTTTTGTATGACTATATAACAAATATTTGAGGAATTAAACTTTTATTAAAATAAGTATCTGTTGTTTATCTCAAATTTAAATTTAATTGAGTCTCCAATTTTTATCTGTTCAATCTGTCAATATATGATGATTCAGACTACTGTAATATGACCACATAAAAGAAGCCTGAAACATGTATTTTACCTGCATTTTTAAGGAAAAAAAAAAAACTAGATTTTAGTTCTTTTAGTGTATTTTTTTATAGCTATAGCAGAATATCTGACAGTTGGTAATATATGATGAACAGAAATGTATTGACTCACTATTCTGGAAGTTGGGGAGTTTAATATTAAGATGTTAACATCTTGTAAGGGCCTTCTTACTGTGACATCACATGGCAGAAGGTAAGTGAACTAGAGAGAGTAAGGAGGCTGATCTCACCCTTTCATCATGCATCAATTGCACCCATGAGAGTGGAGCTTTCATGGCCTTATCACCTCTTAAAAGTCTTACCTCCTAATACTTTTACAAAGGCAATTAAATGTCAACAAAAATTTTAGAGCAATATTTAGAGTATAGCATTAACACATAGAAATATGTGTCACACTAACTTAAGTTTCCATGTAGCTATGCAGGCTGAATATCTTTCTTTTGTCTCTCCAGATACAATCTCCTTCTTTCTTCACCTTGCCCTGTTCCTGAATTAGCTATCCTGTAACAACTGCATCAAAAAACTTCTTTACTCTCCATCATTTGGCAGCATAGATAAGAAACTGAAAAATCAGAGTAACTTGGGGTCCAGAATACTTATTCCCTGCCATGTCATCATATCTTGGCCATACCCCCAACCCCATACTAAAGACCACAATCCTTTCGGGATTACTTTTTAATATATATATACTTTAAGTTCTAGGGTACATGTACACAACATGCAGGTTTGTTACATATGTATACATGTGTCATGTTGGTGTGCTGCACCCATTAACTCGTCATTTACATTAGGTATATCTCCTAATGCTATCCGTCCCCCCTCCCCCCTCTCCACAATAGACCCCAGTGTGTGATGTTCCGCTTCCTGTGTCCGAGTGATCTCATTGTTCTATTCCCACCTATGAGTGAGAACATGCGGTGTTTGGTTTTCTGTTCTTGTGATAGTTTGCTGAGAATGATGGTTTCCAGCTGCATCCATGTCCCTACAAAGAACACGAACTCATCCTTTTTTATGGCTGCATAGTATTCTATGGTGTATATGTGCCATATTTTCTTAATCCAGTCTGTCACTGATGGACATTTGGGTTGACTCCAAGTCTTTGCTATTGTGAATAGTGCCTCAATAAACATATGTGTGCATGTGTCTTTATAGCAGCACAATTTATAATCCTTTGGGTATATACCCAGTACTGGGATGGCTGGGTCAAATGGTATTTCTAGTTATAGACCCTTGAGGAATCGCCACACTGTCTTCCACAATGGTTGAACTAGTTTACAGTCCCACCAACAGTGTAGAAGCGTTCCTATTTCTCCACATCCTCTCCAGCACCTGTTGTTTCCTGATTTTTTAATGATTGCCATTCTAACTGGTATGAGATAGTATCTCATTGTGGTTTTGATTTGCATTTCTCTAATGGCGAGTGATGATGAGCATTTTTTCATGTGTCTATTGGCTATATGAATGTCTTCTTTTACTACAAGGCTACAGTAACCAAAACAGCATTGTACTGGTACCAAAACAGAGATATAGACCAATGGAACAGAACAGAGCCCTCAGAAATAATATTACACATCTACAGCCATCTGATCTTTGACAAACCTGACAAAAACAAGAAATGGGGAAAGGATTCCCTATTTAATAAATGGTGCTGGGAAAATTGGCTAGCCATAAGTAGAAAGCTGAAACTGGATCCTTTCCTTACTCCTTATATGAAAATTAATTCAAGATGGATTAGAGACTTAAAGGTTTGACCTAAAACCATAAAAATCCTAGAAGAAAACCTAGGTAATACCATTCAGGACATAAGTATGGGCAAGGGCTTCATGTCTAAAACACCAAAAGCAACGGCAACAAAAGCCCAAATTGACAAATGGGATCTCATTAAACTAAAGAGCTTCTGCACGGCAAAAGAAACTACTATCAGAGTGAACAGGCAACCTACAGAATGAAAGAAAATTTTTGCAATCTACTCATCTGACAAAGGGCTAATATCCAGAACCTACAAAGAACTCAAACAAATTTACAAGAAAAAAACAAACAATCCCATCAAAAAGTGGGCAAAGGATATGAACAGGATTACTTTTTAATAACTATCATGAGATATTTATTTCTCCATATGTGTAGATAAAACTTTGTAGGTCTTTTCCTCTCTGTGGCTGTTTTTTTTTTTTTTTTTTTTTTTTTTTTTTTTTTTTTTTTTTTTTTTCTGCTCCCTTTGTTGATATGTTACTTTCTGAAAAGGTTTGCTAAAATTTAGAATTAGGTTTTCAATCATTATTGTCCCAGGAACATTGATCATGTGGCTGACAACATTGAACACTTCAAGTACCCCTGACATTTTTTTTTTTTCCGGAGAGGAAAATGACTCCACTCCTCTGAAAATAAACTAGTATTGCCTTGAAAAACATATCAATGACTAAATCTGAGAGAATTGTCCAACTTTCTGAAGTTTCAGAAATTCTCTCTGTTATGGTTTTTTATTTTTATACCGTTTTGGTCAGAAAATATTCTTTATAGGATTTCAATTATCTTAAACATTTTAAGACTTGCTTTGTATCCTAACATATCCAACTTTAAGACTTGTTTTGTATCCAACATCCAGGAAAAAAATTCCATGTGCAGTTAATAATACTGTGTATTTTACTATTGTGGGATGAAATATTTTGTTAATTTATGTTAGGACCATTTGGTCTAGAGTGCAACTTAAATCCAATGTTTCTTTTTATATTTTCTGTATGGATGATTTGTCCACAGCTGAAAATGAAGTGTTAAAATTCTCTACTATTATTGTACTATTACTGTCACTTCCTTTAGATTGATATTTTCTTTATTACATTTAGGTGCTCCAATGTTGAGTGTACGTATATTTGCAATTCTTATGTCTTCTTGCTGAATTGACCCTTTTATCATTATATGATGACCTTCTTTGTCTCTTTTCACAGTTTTTGATTTACAGTCTATTTTATCTGTTAAAACTATAGCTACTCTTATTCTCTTGATGTTTCCATTGCATGGAATATCTTTTTCCACCCCTGCACTTTTCAGTTCTACCTGTATGCTTACAGATTAAATGAGTCTCTTGTAAGCATAATTTAGTTGATTCTTAACTTTTTATCCATTCAACTATTCTATGTTTTTAAATTTAATAATTCAATCCATTTAGGCTCAAGGTAATTGTTGATAGGTAAGGACCTACTCTTGCCATTTTTTAAAATTGATTTACATACTGTATTGCAGGTAATTTCTTCCTTTCTGTCTCTCTTTCTGTCTTCATTTTGGCCAAGTAATTTTCTGTAGTAGTATATTTTAAATCCTTGCTTTTATTTTGTAGTGTATATTTTTTAAGTTTTCGCTTTGTTGTTTGCATGAAGCTTACAAAATACATCTTATAGCAAGTTACTTAAAGCTAATAACAACTTTGATCGCAAATTAAAAAAAAAAAACAAAAACAAAACAGGCAAAATGTCTCCACTTTATCTCCACTTCCCACCCACATTTTGAATTTCCGATGTCACAATTTATATCTTTTGACATTTGATGTTACATAATTTAACAGATTACTAAATTATTATATAAATAAAATATTATTTTAATAGTTCTGTCTTTTGTTTGTTGTTATTGTTGAGAAAGAATCTCGCTCTGTCGCCAGGCTGTTCAGTGGCACGATCTGGGCTCACTGCAACCTCCGCCTCCCAGATTGAAGCGATTCTCCCGCCTCAGCCTCCCGACTAGCTGGGACTACAGGTGTGCGCCACCTCGCCCAGCTAATTTTTGTATTTTTAGTAGAAATGGAGTTTCACCGTGTTAGCCAGGATGGTCTCGATCTCCTGACCTCGTGATCTGCCCACTTCGGCCTCCCAAAGTGCGGGGATTACAGGCGTGAGCCACCGCGCCCAGCCAGTTCTGTCTTTTAAACTTCATACTAAAGATATAAATGACTACTGTGCCACTATTACCTTTATTATACTGAATTTGACTATGTACTTACTTTTACCTGTAAATTTGATACTTTCAGCTGTCTCCATGTTACTCATTAGCATCCTTTTTGTCAACTTGAACAACTTCAGATAAACTTGCTAAGTATTTGCTTGGAAAACTTAATAGCTCTTTATTTCTGAAGAAGAGATTTCCTGGGTACAGTACTATTCATTGGGATGTGACAGGAGTGAGCTTCCTTCAAGGTGTCCCAGAACGGTGAGGAAGCTGAGTGTCCACCTCTAATTCACATTTTCCATTGCACAAATTGTGGGTCTAGGATATTTTGTGCCCGCGTCACTGTGCTGGCTTGGAGTATGGCCAGCATGGTAACAGACAACCATTCTCTTACTATTTGATCACATTTATCTTATTTCTATGGTCCAAGTAGGTATCTTAGGCTCACTCCCTAGTACTGGGATATTAAGAGTGATATTCTTGCAAGTGGATAATAGCAAGTTTCATTTCTGCGTGGGAAAGTGAAGCTGGGAAATTTTTATTTTGCTATCTTGCTTATGTCACTTTTTAGATAGTAATTTAACTTCTGTAAATAAAGAATGGAGGCAAGTATGCGGCCAAAGGGTGTTACTCCATGTTATTAGTGATATTTTCTCTATTAGTAATTGAGTTAAATATTTTTTCTTATTAACTTTGCGACACTCATGCTTAAAAGTTTTAATATTGTCATGCAAAAAAACCGCATCTTATTTTCTAATATTTTATAACTATATTTTAAGCAAGATGCACAATAGGTTTATAATAAGATATAAAACTATGACATAAAATAGCTCTCAGCTTCATGTAAAATATAATACCATGAATTTTGGAAGAAAAAATTCAGAAAATGAACACTTAATTACTTATGAGAGAGAACTATATTGAAAGAAATGATCCGACATAGTATATTAGTAGTTTATATGAAATGCAATTATAATGACCACACATCAGAATTGTATAATTCAGAAAAATCTATTCCTTATTTCTTATGATTATGGTTGGCTCTATTTGCAGACTCTACACATTTTATGAAATATCAATCTTGAAAGAAAATGGATTGGGCAACCTTGAAAGAAAATAAGATCTCAGTATCTAGCGGTATTTAACTGTAGACTTGTGACCACTGCAGGGAAAATGCTTCATCCACAGTTCAAATATTGATTGTTTTATTGATCTTAGCTGTTTTTAAGATCAGTCTCCTGAAACCCTGAGGTTTTTTAAATTCCTCCTTCCATGGTCCCTAAATAAAATTTAACGAGTATTTGAATAGGCATTACTGATCTTACAAATATTTACTCATAATCATTCAATACAATTTAGAAAAATACTATAAGGATATATGAAATTATTAAGTTGCATGCACTGAAAATAAAATAATTATAAGACAGTAAAATTTATTAAAAATCATATGTAAAAACTTGAACTTTTATTCAGCTAAATTAAAAAAAAATCACACACACAACTATTTTCTATTTTGGATGTTCTGTTACTTATGCCTATATATTCAATTAATCATCAAAAGTGTATGTATTGAACCTACTATGTACAGTGAAGTTTGTATATATTATGAGAATAAATAAGCTATAGTCTTTCTTCAGAGCACTTTATATATATATAAAAGAATTCTTAATAAGTATAGCTCAGGAGCATATTCACTAAGAAGACCTCTTATTTTTTTTATTTTTTTCTAGATGGAGTCTTATTCTGTTACCCAGGCTGGAGTGCAGTGGCATGATCTTGGCTCACTACAACCTCCACCTCCTGGGTTCAAGTGATTCTCCTGCCTCAGCCTCCTGAGTGGTTGGGATTACAGTCACACACTACCACACCCTGCTAATTTTTGTATTTTTAGTAGAGATGCAGTTTCACCATGTTGGCCAGGCTGGTCTTGAACTCCTGACCTCAAGTGATCCACCTACCTGGTCCTCCCAAAGTGCTGGGACTATAGGCGTCAGCCATCATGCCCTCTTAACTTATGATGAATTATGCAGGTTTATTTTGTGCTCTCAAAGCAGATCTTCCATAGTTCTATAATAGATTTGCTATTTTACATAGAATTATGTATTGATTTGTCAGTTTCATCAACTAACTTGTTTCATCAAGTATCTTGAGAACAGGGGCCATATTTTATGTCTTTAAAGTTTTAATAACCTAGAACATATGATAGAATTCAGTACAATCTAAATAAATATTCATTGATTTCAATTTTTAGACTGCTCTGTAGTATCAATGATAGTTTCAGCAGAAAGTAGATGTCACACCTAAGCTAAGGGATTTCAGAAGTTTTTAAACACAGGGCAATTATAAAACCTGTAAGGAGGCTGAGGACACTCCACTAAGATTAATGCAGTACCCTGGGATTAACAGCAAAACTCCTTTACTCCAATACCTGAAAGGCAGAATTGGGACACAGTTGCTGCCAACCCAAGAAAACATCTTGATGATAAAGTTTGCCTCATATAATTTAGGAACCAAGAACCAAAGGAATAATATTTCTATTACATAATCCCTCAATTCACCACGTTCTTTCCAGTTGCTACCATTTGCTAAACCCAAATAATAGCAATAGAGCAAGCTTTTTGGGTCTGCCTCCTAAAGAAAACAGCAGAATGGAAAATGGTGAAATGTGAATAAGGAGAGACAACAGATGATGATACCCATCAAATATACGTCAAATATGGCATGTGAATGTCAACATAACCCAAATTTCAGTAAAAAAGAAAATACAAATAAAAGCTAAAAAATGTTCAGAAACCAAAACAAAATAAATTCCACACCTGTAATCTTTTGTTTGAGAAACAATCAATATGAACTCATTTATTTTTCATAGTAAAATACTGCATGTTGGCAGGCTCTGAACACAAAAATGGATTACAAACTAGGACAACCTCATATCAGTGGAGACCCTAGTGTTTAGATTGTTGTCATTAATACCATTTTTCCACTGACAAAAATTTGAGCTCTTTAGCAATGTGACTAATTTCAGATGTGATGCACAGAGAGTATCAAATCATCCCTGATTATATTGTTGGACCAGAAGGGAATGGAAGCAAAGATTGCTGGAGTTTCTTGAAAAGGACACAAAAAATAAGGTAGATGAATTACATCAATGCCAATTTTTATTGTGGTATAGAATTATATAGGTATGTAATATGTTACCATTTGGGGAAACACGTTAAAAAGTATATAGGATCTCTTTATGTTTTAAATTTCTTTCCACTGCATGTAAATCTCCAGTGATGTCAAAATTCAAAAAATTAAGAAAACCATAAGGCCGGTAGATATCTAGATATCCATTGCAAATAAAAAGACAATAGCCGGGCGCGGTGGCTCAAGCCTGTAATCCCAGCACTTTGGGAGGCCGAGACGGGCGGATCACGAGGTCAGGAGATCGAGACCATCCTGGCTAACACCGTGAAACCCCGTCTCTACTAAAAATACAAAAAACTAGCCGGGCGAGGTGGCGGGCGCCTGTAGTCCCAGCTACTCCGGAGGCTGAGGCAGGAGAATGGCCTAAACCCGGGAGGCGGAGCTTGCAGTGAGCTGAGATCCAGCCACTGCACTCCAGCCCGGGCTACAGAGCAAGACTCCATCTCAAAAAAAAAAAAAAAAAAAAAAAAAAAAAAGACAATAAAGAAAATAAACAGAAGCAAATGCTCGAACGGAATTTAACGGCTTTTGAATTAATGAGCAGAATAGCTTGACCATCAAAAAACAGTAATATACACAGTATATTAAAAGACATGAAATATCTAGAGATCCATAAGTTCACAATGATATTTAAAGAAAACCTGTAATATGCCATGCACTTTGTTAGGATGCCAATTATCTTGAAAATTCATAAATATAGGAAAAGATTTAAACATTTATACTACTTTCCCTGGTAACCTGTATTTCAGGTTTAACCAAATAATTCACCCAGAAAACTTGGTTTATATAGAGATGAACTGAATCTAAATTTTTTTGATATTATTATTATTATTATTTAAGCTCCAATGAAATAATAGACTCATGCAATTGGTTATAAATGCAAGCTAAACTGTCAGGTAAATGATTACTGGGGCATTTATTATGAATATGTCAGGTTGATAATACCTGATACAATTGATGTAATTATTTTAGGAAACGAAAAGTGCGGAGGATGAAAAAAAAAAGGCAAAGGAAGAAAACAACCAAAATAAAAAGAATAAGAAGGAGAAAGAGGAATAGCAGAAGGAAAATGAGGATGAAGAACAGGGTGCAGGAGGAGGAGTGGGGAGGAAAGGACAAGGGGCAGTGCTGGCAGAAAAATACCAAAACATACGTAACCCAAATTTACCATTAGATATATACACTGTAACCACTCCAGCAAGGTAAATGTCCCCCAACTCATTCAAGAAAGAGGGATGTTTAAAGCTGAAAAAACTGTCAGTTTCCTTCCTTCCTTCCTTCCTTCCTTCCCTCCCTCCCTCCCTCCCTCCCTCCCTCCCTCCCTCCTTTCTTTCTCTTTCTCTCTTTCTCTCTTTCTCTCTTTCTCTCTTTCTTTCTTTCTTTTTGACTGAGTCTTGCTCTATTGCCAGGCCGGAGCGCAGTGGCGCGATCTTGGCTCACTGCAACCTCCCCCACCTCCTGGGTTCAACAGGTTCCCCTGTCTCAGCCTCCCAAGTAGCTGAGACTACAGGCACATGCCATCACGACGGCTAATTTTCTGTATTTTTAGTAGACACAAGGTTTCACCATGTTGGCCAGGATGGTCTCGATCTCCTGACCTCGTGATTCCCCTGCCTTAGCCTCCCAAAGTGCTGGGATTACAGGCGTGAGCCACCGCACCTAGGCTTAGTTACTTTTTGAGAAAATAAGATTGCTCTTTACTATAACTTTCTTTGCTTTTAGGTTTTAGGGCAGATAAAGAAAAATAGTTTAATCCTTTTGTGAAAATGAATTTTGATAGGTTTGGAGTCATTTCATATATTCCTCTTCAGATATTTGGGCTAAACCATAATTCCAAATATCTGAGGTCAAAGTAAAGATTGTTACTTTTAGCTAAAATAAAGGTTTCTCACAATGTTTAAAAGATCATGACATATTTTATTATGCCCCTTAAAAAAGCAGTTTGAACATTCTTGTATTAAGAAAGTGATAATTATCAGTCATTCACAGTAGCTTTTCTATTCCTACTCAATTTTGAAAACGTTTTTATGCCTCCTTTAACTGAGGATCATTACTCTTCTAAAGGGATTATTTCAATTCTGTTTGGTTTGTTCTACCAACATATAAAATAAATGCCATCATGACAGCATTCGTGGCTTGTTATTTTTCATAGGGAAATTATGAGCACATCACATAGAAACTATCTATTTTACCGCCAATTTTTCTCACATTGGTTCTCTCAAAAATATAAACTCTCAATTTTGCCATCTATTTCTCTTTTCTGAACAGTCTCAAAATTAAAACTACCACTACCTCCAAGGATGTCTTAATTATATGTGTGGATTTGGACGTTTTGCTCTCTAAGGACAGTACCTCATTTTGTCCATACAAATGAAGCTAAAGACAGTAGATACAAGATATTTCTTTATGTATATATCCAATGATCTTATGCCATTTTATCTCAATTGTTTTCCTGTTAATATTTATAGTTTTGTACCATAGTTTATTATCCACTTCCCTTGAAAATTAATTTTATATATTCACCAGCAAACTTTTTTTTTTTTTTAGTTATAACTTTGACTAATAAATCTTATCGATCTATGGAATAGAAGAGGAAGGGGCAAGTAGAACTTGCTTTTTTTGTTTCATAAAGCCAGTATTTTCTGTATCTGTCTCTGTTTCTTTCTTTTCTAATTACTGCATAATTACTTCTTAATGAGACTTGAGTATAACTAGAAGTTACATTTGCTGCTCTTCCCCTTTATCTTATAAGTTGTATCTGCAGAAGACAATATATTGCTCCATAATATCTAATTTGAGTGGGTTTAGTTACAACAGTACCTGGCTTGTCAGAAACTATCTATTCTATTATGATTTGTGCCTAATATCTTTCTTTGAATTTTAAAATAAAGTAATTTCCTTTCTTCTATGTTTACTACTTCAGATATGCCCTCTTTCCCAGCAGTCAGTCCTAGGTGATTCTTCCCTTACAGATGCTTAACTCACCTGTTTATTTTCTTTACTATAAGCTCTTTATTCTGTATTACTGACTTATTATCTAAAATTTTAACCTAATTATTTCCTCACCACAGCAGCTAAGAGTATAATTGTCTGTCCAAAATTTTAATTCCTGACATATGTGTCTAATTTGTGCTGGGCATGTTCTAAGCATTTTACAAATAAAATAGATTAAACCTTAAAAAACTATGACAGAGACATTTTTGATAGGCAGTTCATGTATTCATCAATATTTTGTTTCATAGTTTTGGGAACACAGATTATACTTCCCCACTATGCGATCTGCTTTGGCCAATTAATTGTGAGCAGGGATTCTTTCATTTGAGGATAGGAGTGTTTAACTGGCTCGGTTCAATTCCCCAAGGCCCTCATGAGAATTATGGGATCATGGATATTGTGTAGATGGCTTGACGATGAAACCTTCTGAGTTGTAAACCTATTCATGGATGAAAGCTGACCTCATCAATCACTCAGACTGGCAGCAGACTTTGCATGAGTAAATAATAAACTTTGGTTGTAGTAATTCACTGAGAGTTTGATACAAGATTCTAAATTCCCTAGTTATTATCAAAGAGTTCTCTGAAAAAATATATATACACACACATACATACACAGACTGATTAATGTATAGAGAATATGTAAAGTCATAACACTAAAGGAGATTCTCAAGAGGAAAAGGTAAAGACTGAGTCATACAAACACTCCCAAATTTAAAAAAAAATAAAGAAAAGAGCAGAGAGCAGCAAAGGAACAATGGAGAAGGAAAACAAAAAGAGTGTAGTTAACCATTGAAAGCTCTGATAAATAAATTTATAACTGTGATTTGACAATTGCATTTAGCAACATGTGGAATATGGTGACCCTGACAAACAATTTTAGAAGAGTGATGTGATAAAATTATTTATTTTAAAATAAGTGCACAGCAACACACTATATCACACAGAATATTAAAGGACTCATTTCATTAACAAAAGTGAATTGTCTAAATGTAAAATATATTTTGGCAACATCATGTATTAGTCTGTTTTCACACTTCTGATAAAGACTTACATGAAACTGGGAACAAAAAGAGGTGTAATTGGATTTAAAGTTCCATATGGCTGGGGAGGCTTCAGAATCATGGTGGGGCACGGTGGGGAAAGGCACTCCTTACATGGCGGTGGAAAGAGAAAATGAAGAAGAAGCAAAAGCAGAAATCCCTGATAAACCCATCAGATCTCGTGAGACTTATTTACTATCACAAGAATAGCATAGGAAAGACAGGCCCCCATGATTCAATGACCTCCCACTGGGTCCCTCCCACAACATGTGGGAATTCTGGGAGATACAATTCAAGTTGAGATTTTGGGTGGGGACAAGCCAAACCATATCACACCACAATTTGAAAATGTGTAATATTAAATATTATTTTTAGTCACTTGAAATGCTGAAAGGTCTACTGCCTTAAACACACCAATTTGAGAACGGACTCAGACTATAGACAAAATTATTTATATACAACACATTTTATGTGATTAATGCAATTTGGAAATAATATTAGCAGTTGCGATAGGTTTCACATCTTACTGAGGTATATTTTCCGGTGTCCATTTATTAATTATATCTATGATATTTAGCATACTAACCTCTTTCACCCTAGCAGCAGACTATATCATAAAAACTAAACACTACCCTGGATTCTCATAATTTTGTAGATTAAAAAAACAGTCTATCATCTAATCTCTTGGTCTAATGACAATATAACAAAACTAAATTATGGAAATGCTGGCTCAAAGCTAGACTAATTCATTCATGCATGCTTCTGATTTGGAAGGCAGTTTGATAAAGAAAAATTATTCTAGGTCATTATTAGAGACAAAAAGTTTTAATGCACTAAGTGTGAGATTGACTGCTGTTTAATTAAGTAAAACATAAAGCACCTTTTATTGACTTGTGATAATGAGATCACTATTTATACTGTCATTGCCTTTATTTTCAAGTCTTCAAACTTTCAACTACTTTTACACTATTGGTGATGTAATAAAAGTAAAAATCTTATTTATTTCAGCATGAATTCTTGAGATATGCATCATAGTTGTAAGAAGAACGTGCATGTTTCTGAGTACATTGCAGCAAGTAATAGCAAGTAATAGATCTTGAACTAGTATTTATTTATTCAAAATGTGTATCAGTATTCATTTATTCAAAATACCTATTATATGCTTACATCATATCATGTTTGCTAGTATTTGCATAAATAAGCATTTCTATTTTAATTTAATAATGTTCAACTTTTTGCAAGTAAACAAATGATTCATCATTTGTCACCAAATATCATCTATTTAAAAAAATTATAATAAGAATTTAAACATTGAAAATCTCTTATGTCTGATCAGCCCATTCACAATGTTGTTTTCTCCATTTCACCACAAATTAAAAACTAGGAAATTCTTAGAATCCTGATAAAAGGTTTAAATGTTAATATAATAATA
Source organism: Macaca mulatta (assembly GCF_049350105.2). Classification (NCBI taxonomy): domain Eukaryota; kingdom Metazoa; phylum Chordata; class Mammalia; order Primates; family Cercopithecidae; genus Macaca; species Macaca mulatta. The sequence goes on along the minus strand of NC_133419.1, from coordinate 99,160,607 downwards.
TTCCTCTGAGCTATTATTACAGAAGATGTTAAGTAGAATAAAAGATATTCATAAGTATTAATACCAATTTTCACCAAAAATAATTACATCTATGAACTTCTAATGACGAGTTGGAATTTTAACTGACAATGTTTTTGCCCCAGTACAGGTTATTATTCTTAAAAGTATTACTCTATCTAATGCATTTTTTGGTAATTTTTATTCTATTTACAAAGGATGTAGTATCTCATTTGTCTTGAAAATAGCTCAGTGAGAATTCTTAACACTAGTGACCAGATATTTTTCATCAGAGTTATAAATAAATGACAAGGATTTATAATCAGAAAAACTGGTGCCAGGTAAGATATTGGAGATAATTGAGTAGGAAGAGTCAAGGATCATAAGACCTACAGTTCTATGTTAGATAATTGTATGAATGTATATATTGAACATTCATTGATAAAAGAAGGCAGAATAATGAGACACAGATTGTTATTGGAAATGGGGACACTAATAATGTAAATATTTGAGTTCATGGCCTTCTAGGCAACAAGAGTCAGTCATTTTGGCAGCTAAAAAGTTAATGAGACTTTTTGATGTATAATTCTAAAGATAATATTAAGATTAGGTTTCTAGTATTCACCTAAGTAGGACATTATATTTATAAAAAACATAATCACCATGTGACTAAGACAAAATTAAATGTTAATATTGCTTCTTTCTAGCACAATAATGAATGAAGATAAAAGGGTAATATCCCTATCTTATTGGGTAGTAAAATTTATAGTGTACTTCCCTGGAATTTAACTTCTGCAACACAGAATTTCTTGGTGGGTGAAAGCAGGAAATGAGAAAGGCTAGTGATTATGTTGCAGATATTAAATCCAAGTAAGTATAGCCCAAACACAAGGCCTCACTTCTTCTATCTAACATCCAGGTATGGCAGGTCAAGAATACCAGGAACCTGATTACTGTCACTCCAACTTGCTCATAAGGGTAAAGTTCCACACTAAGAGAGACAAGCCAAGAAGAGCAGAAACTGTTGCCCATGCAAAGCACTATTCTCTTAAAGTAGAGATACCACTCCAAGAGAAATAGGTCATTATTCCTGCACACAGCTCTGGAGCAGTGACTCAGAGGTTTTATCCAGATGGAGAGGCAGACCATCAGAATTGAGAGCTCCAAAGATTTCCCCAAGGTAACTGATATTATTTGAAACAGTGGGAAAAGTTCAAGCCTAAGGGTGCACTCAATAAAAAAGATTTTAAAAGTAAACAATTAAAAAGAGGCTGGCAGATCCATGAGGGCAATAAGCTAAGCAACATACCAGCAAATTTATTGAGAGAACCAAGAAAAGATATAAGTAAGAAGAGCTTTCCTAAGGTCAGAACAAATCAAGAAGACTGGCCTCTAATATTGCCTTAATAAAGGGGCCCAAATGTAACTAAATCAGACTTTGGAGAACTTCATGCCCAAGGGAATTCATGAAAATGTCACCCAAAAGACCACTAATATGGCTATATTGTAGAAAGGAGAGCTGTATTGGCTATACTAGTGTGCATGCTGGGAAGAGAAAGTCTCCAGCATGCACCAAAGATGCTCTTTCTTTGAAGAGAGTAAGGGCAGATTGGGTTTAATACCTCACAGGGCCAGTATCTCATATATTCAGCAGGTTTTGGGAAAAAAGGACACAAAAATGGTGTGTGTACAGCTTCTAAAAGCTGGCTGAAACTGGTTTAAGATCTGTAAATAGCTTATCCAAACAAACAAACAAACAAATGGCTGTAAAATAAGTCCTCTGTCCAATCAGAGTTGCAATTGTCTGGACTGTAAATTAGCCTGATTGCTCCATTTGTTAGGGAATTTAGCCATAGAAATTTAAAAACTGGCCATGCCAGCCAGATTGTATCTCGGTTTCCTTAACCTAAGGCTCCATCTGAGTTGATAAAGAGATGTCTACTTTAATCCCCCAGATCTCAAGGACTATATATCAATCAGCAAACATTTATAGATCCTAACAGCTGGGTGACAGCAATAAAGGGAACCAACTTAATAGAGAAGTCAGAGAAAAAACATTAAAGGGAATTCTGCTAAACTATTGTGATTCACAATGACTGTCCCCAGAAACCAGTAAATGGAGAAACCAGTAAAATCATTAAAAAAACACTTATTGCAAAGAGTAACTATAAGAAAGCTGGAATGGTTATATTAACATTCAAACAAGTAGAATTAAAAAAGGACTAGAGATAGAAAAGAAACATTTTTTAATAATGATAGGGTAATTCATAAGGAAGTTATAACAATTATAAACATATATGCAAATAAATAGATAATGCCACAATGATAATCAGAGATGCAAATAACTAATTTTCCATAATGGATACAATTGTGCAGACCATCAACAAGGAAAGAAAAGACTTGAAAATACTATGCACCAAGTAGTTCTAACAGATATCTATAGACCACCCACTGAATAGCAGCTGAATATGAATTCTTCTGAAGTACAAATGGAACATTCACAGGATAGACCATTTACTAGACAATAAAAAGCCTCAATAAGTTTAAATAATAAAATCAAAGTATGTACTCTTAAACCACAATAGATATAATTGTAAATCAAGAATACAAAGGCGTTTAGGAATCACAAATGTGTAGAAATAAAACAACAAAATCTTAAATAATCAAGGGATTTGATATGGTTTGGCTGTGTCCCCATCCAAATCTCATCTTGAATTGTAGTTCCAATAATCCCCACAGGTTGTGGGAGGTACCAGGTGGAGATAATTGAATCCTGGGAGCAATTTTCCCTATTCTGTTCTCATGATAGCAGGTTAGTTCTCATGACATTTGATGGTTTTATAAGAGGCTTCCCTTGCACTGTGCATTCATTCGCTCCCCTGCCACCACGTGAAAAAGGATGTGCTTGCTTCTTCTTCTGCTATGATGGTAAGTTTCCTGAAGCCTCCCCAGCCATGCTGAACTGTGAGTCAATTAAACCTCTTTCCTTTATAAATTACCCAGTCTCAGGTATGTCTTTATTCACAATGTGAGAATGGATTAATATAGTAAATTGGTACCAGTTAGTGGAGTGCTGCTTCAAAGATACCCAAAAATGTGGAAGTGGCTTTGAAACTGGGTAACAGCAAAGGGTGGAGCAGATTAGAGGGCTCAGAAGAGAGGAAAATGTGGGAAAGTTTGGAATTTCCTAGAGACTTGTTGAATGTATTTGACCAAAATGCCGATATTAATATGGACAATAAAGTCCAGGCTGAAGTGGTCTCAAATGAAGGTGAAGAACTTGTTGGGAACTGGAGCAAACTCTTGCTATGCACTAGCAAAAAGACTGGTGGCATTTTGCCTCTGTCCTAGAGATCTGTGGAACTTTAAACTTGAGAGAGATGATTTGGGGTATCTGGAAGAAGACATTTCTAAGCAGCAAAGCATTCAAGTGGTGACAGAGCATAAATGTTTGGAAAATTTGCAGCCAGACAATGCAGTAGAAAAAAAAATCTGGGGAGAAATTCAAGCCAGCTGCAGAAATTTGCATAAGTACTAGGAGCCAAATCACCAAGACAACGGGGAAAATGTCTCCAGGGCATGTCAGAGACCTTTGCTCCCATCAGGGGTTCAGAGGCCTAGGAGGAAAAAAATGTGACTGAGTCTGGGGACCCCCTGCTGTGTGCAGCTTAGAGACTTAGTACCCTGCATTCCAGCTGCTCTAGCCATGGCTAAAAGGGACCACACAATTTGGGCTGTGACTTCAAAGGGTGCAAGCCCCAGGCCCTGTCAGCTTCCACATGATGTTGAGCCTGCAGGTGCACAGGAGACAAGAATTGAGGTTTGTGAACTTCTGCCTAGATTTCAGAGGATGTATGGAAACATGTGGATGTCCAGGCAGAAGTCTATTGCAGGGCAGAGCCCTCATGGAGCACCTCTGATAAGGTAATATGAAAGAGAAATGTAGGGCCAGAGCCCCCACTCAGAGTCTCCACTGGAGTACTACCTAATAGAGCTGTGAGACGAGGGCCACTATACCCCAGACCCCATAAAGGTAGATCTACTGATAGCTGGCACTGTGCAGCTGGAAAAGCCACAGACATTGAATGCCAGCCCATGAAAGCAGCTGGGAGTGGGGCTCTACACTACAAAATCACAGGGGCAGAGCTGTCCAAGAATGTGGGAACCCACCTCTTGCATCAGCATGACTTGGATGTGAGACATGGAGTCAAAGGAGACAATTTTGGACCTTTAAGAGTTATGACTGCCCTATTGGATTTTGGACTTGCATGGGGCCTGTAGCCCCTTGGTTTTGGCCAACTTATCACATTTGGAATGGATTTATTTACCTAATGCCTGTACCTCCATTGCATCCAGGAAGTAACTAACTTGCTTTTGATTTTACAAACTTGTAGGGGGAAGGGACTTGCCTTGTCTCAGATGAGACTTTGGACTTAGACTTTTGAGTTAATGCTGGAATGATGTTAAGATTTTAGGGCACTGTTGAAAGGGCATGATTGTGTTTTGAAATGTGAGGACATGATACTTGGGAGGGGTCAGTGGTGGAATAATATGGTTTGGCTATATCCTCACCCATATCTCATCTTCAATTGTGGTTTTCATAATACCCATGTGTCATAGAAAGGACCAGGTGGAGATAATTGAATCATGGGAGTGATTTCACCTATCCTGTTCCAGTGGTAGTAAGTTAGTTCTCAGTACATCTGATGATTTTATAAGGGGCTTTCCCCTTCACTGGGCACTCATTCTGTCTTCTGCCACAATGTGAAGAAGGACATATTTTCTCCCCTTCTGCCATAATTGTAAGTTTTCTGAGGCCTCCTCAGCCATGCTGAACTGCGTGAATCAATTAATTCTTTCCTTTATAAATTACCCAGTTGCAGTTATGTCTCTATTAGGAGTGTGAGAGTGGACTAATACAGGATTTGAGAGTAAATAACAAAAAAAAGTTAAAAACACTTTGCAAATTAAAAAAAATATATGGTTGCACCTAAAGCAGTGCTTAGAGGGAAAGATATATCTGTAAAAGACTAGAAAAGAAGAAAGTTTACAAATCAACAACCTAATTGTACAGGTTGTAACAGTGGAAAAAGAAGAATTAATGACATAGAATTCATCAAAATGAAGGAAATTGTATTATTAGAGCTTAAATTAGATTGGAGAATAGAATAAACAGAGAAATATATGACAGTAAGTGTTGGTTCATCAAAGCAATAAAAAAAATTGCAACTATTTACCTACACTAAGTAAAAACAGGGAGAAGTGGCAGATTACTAGCAATGGAATTGGGACATAACTGATACCAGTGGGCTGGGAGACATTCCCAAAATGTTGGTGGGACATCAATTTAGCCAGTGTCCATGCCCTTGACACTATGATGAGAAGAAGTTCAAGGATGAGTCAGAAAATAGTGGAAGTGCAAAGATTTATTGCAAAGGGAAAAATACACACACAAGAAAGGGGATTGTGAGTCAACTCAAAAAGTTGTGCAATAGAGTTTATGATTTCTACCTGTATAGGTTTATTTAACTAAGGGGTGGAATATTCATGAAAATTCCTTGAAAAGGTGGAAATTTCTCAAAACTGTGGTGCCATCAATTTTACATCAAATATGGGTGTTCTCAGGACTTTCATGGTGCTTGTAGGTCTGTGATTTAGTATGTTAATGGGTGCGTAATAATGTCATGGGGGAAACCTAGGTCAAATCCAGAGCCATGTTTGGTCTGGAGCCATGTTTGTTCTTAGCCAGCTTGGTCCACACACTTGTTTTTTAAGGTCTTATCAGCCCCATTACCTTTAGTCATGTGAACCTGCTGCTTGAATTTTTTTATTCTTCTGTGATGACCTGTATTATTCCTATCTCATAACTAGTAACATAAAATAAATTTTTGTTAAAATAGACTATAATGGAATCCTATATAAGTGAATACTATGAATGACTTATAGAAACACATTAAATAGGCTAGATGTAATAAAACACATTCTAGACTGGCACAACTACCAAATCAAACCCAAGAAAAACTAGAAAACCTGAGATCCATTCCTTAAATAGCTAAAAAAAAAAAAACTGATTTGATAATTTAAAAATTTCCCACAAAGAAAAGCTCAGGCCCAAGAAGGATCACTTATGAATTCTTCCAAACATTAAGGAAGAATTAATACCACAAACCATTCAAAAAGTTAAGGAATGTAAATCCTTCTCAATGCATTACATGAGGTCAGTGTTACTTCTCAGCTCATTATATAAGGTCAGAATTAGACTTCTATCCAAACCTGAGAAAAATATCACAAGAAAACTACCAATCAATTAGATGGTATATTATACATCTACTAGGATGGCTACAATAAAAATAAAAACCAATAACAAGTGTTAAGGATGTGGAAAAATTGAAATCAATTTCTCATTCATATTTAATTTCTCAATTTTATATACAGCCAATGTGGTTGAAGCCACATTGGAAATCTGTCTGGTAGTTCCTCAAAATTTTAAAAATAGGGTTGTCATATGATCTCACAATTCCACTCTTAGGTATATGTTCAGGAGAAATTTTTAAATATTTATATAAAAGCTAGTACATCTATATTCACAACATATTATTTATCACATACTACAGCCAAAAGTGGAGAAAAAACGTAAATGTTAATCACCTGATTAATGAATAAGTAACAATATATATTCATAAAATTGAATATTATTTTACTATAAAAATGAAGTATTGATAGTTTTACAGCATGAACCTGGAATAGATTTAGTAAGTAAAAGAGTCAAGCAAACATGACCATATGTTATATGACTATATTTATAAAAGCTGTCCAGGACTGTAACTTTCCTGTATTCTCCTTGTCTGGCTTTGATATCAAGGTAATACTGATTTAACAGAATGAAAGTATTTCCTCTCTTCTAACTTTTTGGAAGATTTTGATAAAAATTCATACTAAGTTTTTAAATATTTGTTAGAATTCAGGAATAAAGCAATTAGGTCCTGAATTTATCCTTGTTCGGAGAGCTTTAATTACCAATTCAATCTCTTTAATCACGACTGGTCTGTTAGATTTTCTCATTCTCCATGATTCAATCTTGGTAGATTGTTTGTGTCTGAAATAATTTTTGTTCTTCTAGGTTATCCAATTTTTTGGTGTATGTAATTGTTAAGAGTATTATCTTATTATCCTTCCTTTGTATTTCTATACTATCAGTTATAATATCTCCTTTTTCATTTCTAATTTTATTGAATCTTTCTCTTTTTCCTTAGTCTAAATGTTTGTTGATTTTTCTATATTAAAAATGGCTTTTAACTTCATTGTTTTAAAATTGTTTTGTGGTCTCTATTTAATCTATTTTCTGGTCTTTATTATTTATTTTCTTCTACTAAGTTTGGGTTTAGTTTGTTCTTTTTCTAATTCCTTGAGGTGAACTTAGTTTGTTTATTTGAGATCTTTCTTCTTTTAAATGTAGGCATTTATTGCTATACACTTTCCTCTTAGAACAGCTTTTGTTGTATCCCGTATGATGTGGTATGTTATATTTCTATTTTATTGTCTCAAGATATTTTTAAATTTTCCTTTTTTGTTCTTCATGGAATCCTTGGTTGTATAGAACAAGGTTCTTTAAATTCCATAGATGTCCGAATTTTACAAATTTCCTCTTGTTACTGATTTATAATTTCATCCCATTGCAGTGGAATAATTTGACAGATACTTTATAGAATTTTAGACTCCTTAAATTTGTTAAGGCTTCTTATGTTTCCTAGTATTTTTTTCTATCCTGGAAAATGTATGTAGCTGAGAAAAATGTGTACTCTGCAGCTATCGGATGGAAAGTTTGTATATATCTGTTGCATTCATTTTGTCTAAAGTTTAGTCCAAGTCTAACATTTTCTAATTGATTTCATGGCTGGATAACCTGTTCAGTTTTGAAAGTGGTGTATTGAAATTATCTACTTTTATTGTGTTGCAGTCCCTCTCACTCTTCATATATATTAGCACTTGTATTGTACATTCAGGTGCTCCAATTTGGGGTGCATATATATTTAAATGTTATATATCTTGATAAATTGACTCCTTTATCATTATATAATGATTGCTTTTGTCGCTTTTTACAGTTTTTTACTTAAAGCCTATTTTGTCTGATATAAGTATATTCACTCCTGCTCTCTTTAGCTCCATCTGCACAGAATAACTTTTTCTATCATTTTCAATTTATATGTGTTCTCATGAAGGGTAATGTAAATCTTTTGTTGGTGGCCTATTTTTGAATATTTTGTTTTGTTTTGTCTTAATCTATTTAAACTTTGTGTCTTTTAATCGGAAAATTACTTCATTAATATTTAATGAAATTTTTGACACATAATACCTTACTACTGCCATTTTGTTAATTGTTTACTGACTCCTTGAAATTTCCTTTATTCCCTTTTTTCAATATTGCTTTCTTCCTTTATGATATTTTAAATTTTTGTAGTAGTATGCTTTGATCCTTTTCTCTTCATCTTTTGTGTTTGTACTTAGCCTTTTATTAGTAGTTACTATGGGGCTTACATAAAGCATTTTATGATATTCTAGATTGCAAAACCTCTACAATTTTACTTCTCTCCTCTTTTTTGTTTTATGCTATTGATGTCAAACTTGACATGTGTTTTTATATTGCACATCATTAACTAATGATTGTAGCTATTTTTTAAAAATACTTTTGACTTTTAGGTCTTATACTAGAGCTGAAAGTAATTTACACACCACAGTTACAACATTAGAGTATTCTGAATTTTGACTGTAATTTACTATTACCAGTTATTTTATAATGTCATGTTTTATGTTGGCGCTTAGTGACCCTTTGTTTCAACTTGAAGAACTCCCTTTAGCATTTCTTGTAAAGCTTGTCTTTAGTGATGAATTCCATCAGCCTTTTTTGTATTGGAATGTTTTTATTTTTTCTTCATATCCTAAGGACCACTTTGCCAGTTTTGGTATTCTGGCTTGGCAATTACTTTCTTCTTAACAGTTTGAATATATTATCCTACTCTTTCCTGGCTGCCAAGGTTTCTGTTGAGGAGTATGCTGATAGCCTTATATGAGATAGTTTATATGTCACAAATCTCTATTATCTTGCTATCTGTATTTGATTTTTGATAATTTCATTATAATGTGTTTCAGACTATTATTATTTGGAATTATCATGCTTCAATTTTTTTTTGAGCTTCATGGTTATGGATGTCAATATTTTTTCCAAGATTTGGGAAGCTTTCAGACACTATGTCCTTAAATAAGTGTTTGTTTGTTTGTTTGTTTTCAGAGTTTTACTCAGTTGCCCAGGCTGGAGTGCAGTGGTGCAGTCTCAGCTCACTGTAACCTCCACTCCACTTCCCGGGTTCAAGTAATTCTACTGCCTCAGCTTCCCAAGTGGTTGGGACTACAGGTGTGTGCCACTACACTTGGCTGATTTTATATTTTTAGTAGAGACGGGGTTTTACCATGTTGGCCAGGCTGGTCTCAAACTCCTGATCCTCATGTCTCGGCCTCCCAAAGTGCTGGGATTACAGGTGTGAGCCACCCCACCCGGCCAATAAGCATCATTTTTTTTCTCTCACTCTTATCCTTGGAGAGTGCCATAAATCATGTATTTGTACATCTGATGGTGTCTCAATGGTCCCTTATGTTTTCTTCATTCTTTTTCATTTGTTTTCTTTTTATTCCTCTAATTATTTTATTTCAAATGACCTGTCTTTGAATTTGCTAATTTTTTGTTTTGCATGATCAAATTTGCTGTTGAAGGTCTCCAATGAGTTTTTCAGTTCCACCATTGTATTCTTCAGCTCCATAATTTCTGTTTGGTCCTTTTTAATGGTTTCTCTGTCCATAATAAACTTCTCATTTTGTTAATGCATTGTTTTTTCTTTTTTTATTTAGTCATCTGTGTTTTCTTGAATCTCATTGATTTTCTTTAAGATGTCTGTTTTGAATTTTTTCAGAGATTCATAGATCTGCATAGCTCTGGGAATGATTACTTGAGTTTTATTATTTTCCTTTGGTGATATCATGTTTGTCTGATTTTTGGCATCTGTGGACCTTTGTGATAGTTTCTGTGCATTTGAAGGAGTAAATACATCCTAGTCTTTAAATACTCGATTTAACACTTTAGGGCTTTCTTCTGTTAGGACTGAAAGATTGCCTCACAATTCTTGTGGAGGCAGGAGCATGAACTACTGCACCCAGCCAATATCATGCTATTTTTTACCACAATAAAAAATATACACCAATCAAAACAGTCAAAAATAAAGAGATGAAATTACAATTATATCTGGATATTTAAAAACTCATATCTTAATAATGTACTGAATAAGTATTAGAAAGAGAATAAGAATTGGAACAATATTATTAAGCATCTCGATCTACTTGACATTTACAGGAAACCACACCTAAAACTGCAGAATACACATTCTTTTCAAAGACTCATGAAACATTGACAAGGTAGTCTGTATTTTGCAGAATAAAACAAGCCTCAATAAATTTCAAATGACTGAAATAATTAAAATCTTTCTTCCTAAGTCTTAGGATATTACTCTATTCCTATCAGGAAACTGTGTCTTCAGCTTGTTTATAACTCTGTTACCTTATGAGTATATGCTATTCCTCATTTTCAGTCTTTTGAGGCCTGTGACTTCAATAGATGATCACATTAAATATTTAAATAAAAATATTCTAATTTGTACAATGTCTTGAGATGATAGATAGTGTGCTTAGAATTTTGTAGTTAACAAAATTCATCCAACCACAATTATCATTGCCCTCATACCATTTAAATTATAGAATTATCACATCATTTAACAATTGATGATCTGGAAGGATGCAGTGGCTCATGCTTGTAATCCCAGCATTTTGAGAGGCCGAAGCAGGTAGATCACCTGAGGTCAGGTGTTCGAGACCCGCCTGGCCAACATGGTGAAACCCCGACTCTACTAAAAATACAAAAAATTAGCCATGCGTGATGGTGTGCACCTGTAAGTCCCAGCTACTCGGGAGGCTGAGGCATGAGAATCACTTGAACCTTGGTGGTGGAGGCTGCAGTGAGCTGATATTAGGCCACTATACTCCAGCCTGGGCAACAGAGTGAGACTCCATCTCAAAACAAAGCAGAAGTATTAATGTTCTACTTGCATTTTATCAATCCTGTACATGTGATTATCTTAGCAAATATGAAACTGTTAAATGACTAGCTACTTTCACCTCCCCACTTCCTCCCAGCAATATGGACTTCATTGTTGTCTCAATAAGCAATCCAGATTCAAATTCCTTAATGATGTTCCACATTTAAGGTTCACATTTGGTATCCCTGTTATTTCTCAGATCCTTTCAGACTTAGAGCTTGAAACAAAGGTTTGCGCAAAGCTAGTTTATTGGAGAAGTGATATCGTGGAGTAGGAGTGAGCAAACGGAGTGGAGAAGAAAATAAGGTAAAAACCAATGCACTTACGCATTAAAAAATTGACAATAGATATGCATGACAGGTGCTACAGTTACTGGAAAATTGTAAAAAACCTTATGAAATGCATCTCAGAATTGCCTGCCAGGGGCACTAAATAAAGAAGCATTATCTCTTAGTTCCCATACATCATTGATTAAAGATAAATTTTGATATGTTTTAAGATTTTGTCTAAGTTAGTCCTGAAATGTGTTCTCAGGTTGTACCACATCACAAAATCAAAGAAATCTCAGGACAGAAAGCATACATTGCAAGGTGCTGCCTTCCTGCATCTATGCAATGTAACTAGAAGATTGCTTAGTCAAGAACAAGAGATGCTGGCGAGGTTGCAGAAAAATAGGAACACTTTTACACTGATGGTGGGAATGTAAATTAGTTCAACCATTGTGGAAAACGATGCAGTAATTTGTCAAAGATTTAGAACCAGAAATACCATTTGACCCAGTAATCCAATTACTGAGTATATATCCAAAGGAATATAAATCATTCTATTATAAAGATACATGCACGCATATGTTCACTGCAGTACTATTCACAATTTGGTACACATACACCATGGAATAATACTATGCAGCCATAAACAAAAAAATAAGATCATCTCCTTTGCAAGGACATGGATAAAGCTGGAAGCCATCATCCTCAGCAAACTAATGCAGGAATAGAAAACCAACACTGCATGTTTTCACTCATAAATGGGAGCTAAACAATGAAAACACATGGATACAGAGAGGGAAACAACACACACTGGAGCCTGCTGGGTGAAAGCCAGAGGGAGGGAGAGAGCATTAGGGAAAAAAGCTAATGCATGCTGGGCTTAATACATAGGTGACAGGTTGATAGGTGCAGCAAATTATCAAGGCACATGTTTACCTATGGAGCAAACCTGCACATCCTCCACGTGTATCTTGGAATTAAATAAAATAATTTTAAATAAAAGAACTGATCACGCAGAAGAAATTGGGACAAGAGGTGCATGGAGGAGATGTATAGTTGTGAATAAGAGAAGTTTCGTATAGGCATTCATTTTAATAAAATCTCCTGGAACTTAAAATGACAAATGATGATTCCTTGTCCATCATCCAAAGAGTTCTACCATCCAAGTGACTGTAATTCCAGAAAAAGTTGAGTACAGGGGAAGAAATTAATACTTTTAAAAGTCAAGGATGACAATGCTTCCTTTGGAATTTATTTCTCACTCTTCTGCTAGCATTTTGAGTTGAGATTTTAGTTTATTAACATTATAAGTTACTAAATTTTCTGTGCCTCTTACTTTGTGGAGTGCCTTTTTTGCTTTTTAAAAATTATTTTGGTATTGATGAGCCTTTATAATTTTTATTTATTCTTTCTCTAGTGCCTGATTTTTCTTATTCTCGTCTATTTATTATTGAATTTGCCTTTTTAAATCACATTCTCTGACTTTTACCTGTTATCTGTAAACATCCAATAATCTTTTTCTATTACTGCTTTATGCATCTTTTCTGGTCCCGTGTTTTTTGTTGTATTCTTTCTACTTTGTTCGAACCTGTAATGTTTACACATTATTCTTCCACTCACATTTCTGCATATTTTTACCCATATCTGAAAATAAATATATTAACTGCTCACTATATTTACTTTTTCTGCAATTTCCCTAATTATCTCTTGGTCAGATGAAGTTAATTCTCTAGTCTAGTCTACAAAAATGATTTTTATGTATACAGTATTCCCTATTGTTTGTTTTGCTGTTGATTTTTGTGTTTTTTAATTTGTTGCTTTGTTTTTCTGTTTGAAAAAAATGGGTGGCTCTAAGGCAGACAGAGAACATACAAAATTAGCCTGGAATATCTTCTGCCAAAAGTAAGTGAGTGCTCAAGAACAAGATAGAGGCATGTGAAAAGGAGAGAGAAGCCAGCATTAAGGAGCATCTATTGACCAAATATTAAAAATTTTTAAACTGAAAATCAGTAAGATCAGTAATAGATTACAACCTATTGAATATAAAATGGAAATGCATGTGTTCATACCACTAATATAATGATAAATAAGTACACAAATATGCAAAATAAAAGGGAGTGGAATGTTGACTGAAAATGAGAAGAAAGTACTGGAGTTAGACAATCACTATATTTCAATAATTAGTAGATTGGTTTGGGCAATACTCATCAGAGGATACTAAGCATAATGAGTAAGAATGTTATGGGAAGCAACATATTTTAATGGAATGGTTCCAAAGTATCTCCCAAAAGATTGCTAATTAGATGTTTAAACAAAAAACACGTAATAAAAATATGATGAAGAAACCGGAAACACTTTTACTTGGGTGATCAAAAGTAACAACAACATATCATTTGCCAAAAACTGTGATACAGTTGTGTCCTCTAAAATGGATACAATAATATCACTTTTGCAGTATTTCAGACTGAAATATTATCCCCACATTAGAAAATAAATTTAGAAAGGCTTCATGGTCCAGGAATGCACCAGTAGAAAGTGGCAGGGCTAAAATCAAAGCTCAAGTATGAGTACCTGTTTATCTGTGTTCTTAACTATTAGGCAGACAAGAGAATGAGACTTCCCTTTTATTTAGGATTGGGTAATGTTCTGCCTAATTTTCTTTCTCATATTTGTTACTTTCTAACTTTGAGATCATGGTCTCACTTACTTTTCAACTCTCAATCCTTTCTGATTATTAAACTGCTTTTGCATTCACTATTTTCATCTCAACTCCTCAAATGGACAATTTACCTATAATTATTTCAATTCTATCTTTCCATTGGCTAAACAATTACCCTAAAAATATGTCAGTGAAGAGACAAAGAAAGACAGATAATATGATTTCAAAAAATGATAACAAATCACAGCCCAAAGAAAAATCTTAGAAGTAGAATTTAAAGGGCTATATAAATTTTTCTTCTGTGAATCTCAATCATTATTCTCTTGGACAATAATCTTTTAAACAGAAGAACAACATTGGCTCTAAGGAAGACTGTTCAGATGAAAATGTGATAAGGTAACAATGTAAACTATCTTCTACTTTTGTACCGAGAATAGGACTAAAGAGCAAGAATATTGGACGTTCAGTTACATTTAACAAACATTCCTTGATGCCCTATTTTGTGCTGGTACTGTTTAGGCTCTGGAACTATAAACATATAAACAGACACAATCCCTTCATTCAAAATGGTGGCTTAGGATCACAAAGTCCTCGTGTTTCTGCCTGCATATTTTGTGTAGTTGTGTAATGGCATGGCTCTCTTTAACAAAAGTTTCATAATTCAGGATAAAGAAGATTCTAAATTATATTAGCAATTTTAGAACTCATAACAATATATGCTGAAATTAAATTTGTTTACTGACCAATGAATATAAAGTTAGATAATTCCTTCTGCAGAGTTATATCCCCAGAGTTATTATTATATGGAATAAAATAGATAACTATAAAACTTCATGGACTTAAACGTGAAAAAAATTAGGCTCTAGAGACAGAAACTTGGCAAATTTTTTAAGCTCAAACTAAGATGTTCAAAGCATGAAATCAAAACAACCTTCCTTCACTACTACTTTATGAAAATAAAGATTTTTTTCAATTTATGTAGAATATCTCTCTCTTTATTTATTTCATTTATTTATAAAATGTGTTTTTGGAAAAATGCTTTATAGTGGAATTTTTTAACTTAATCAGGATTTAATTTATATTTACAATCAGTGTTTAATAATCATTCTCAATTTTTTCAATTAACAGCAACAAATAATCTTGTCACCTATTATGTACCTATTTTTGAGATGTAAACAGGGATAGTAGAGAAGATAACACATAATGTTTACTTAAAAGAGTCTTTTTATTTAGTTTAGGAAATAGTTAATGAGAGTTTTCAGATTTTCAGCTTATCCATTATTAATTACCACATAGGCATATATATTGACGTGGATACATGCCAGTAAACTCACTTTCACACCATCTACTAGTTGTATAACAAATTAATATTTACTATTATTTGTTCAGTGGTCCTAGTGAGGCTAAAGTCTAATTCCGAGTTGTGTGAAACAATGTGTCCTCTGAAAATTACATGTTGATGGCACTTCCACACCATCCAGGACATAGGCAGGGGCACAGATTTCATGATGAAAGCGCCAAAGCAATTGCAACAAAAGCAAAAATTGACAAATAGGATCTAATTAAACTAAAGAGAATCTGCATAGCAAAAGAAACAATTAACAGAGTAAATAGACAATGTATATAATGGAAGACAAGCTTTGCAAACTGTACATATGGCAAAAGTCTAATATCCAGCATCTATAAGGAACTTAAACAAATTTATGAGAAAAAAAAGGAACCCGATTAAAAAGTGGTCAAAGGACATGAACAGACACTTAAAAAATGAAACATATATATGCAGCCAACAATCATATGAATAAAGGATCAACAACGATCATTAGAAAATGCAAACCAAAACTACAATGTGATTCCATCTCACACCAGGCAGAATGGCTATTGTTAAAGAAATGTCAAAAATAACAGATGCTACTGAGGTTGTGAGGAAAAAAGATGCTTATACACTGTTGATGGTAGTATAAATTAGTTAAAAGATTGTGGAAGATAATGTGGCGATTCCTCAAAGACCTAGAGGCAGAAATACCATTTGGCCCAGCAATCCCATTACTAGGTATATACCTGATATGGTTTTGTTGTGTCCCCACCCAATCTCATTTTGAATTGTACTTTTCATAATCTCTACATGTCAAAGGAGGGAATCAATGGGAGGTAATTGAATCATGGGGGTGGTTACCCTCATACCATTCTCATATTGACAATGACTCAGTTATCATGAGAGCTGATGGTTTTATAAGGGGCTTTTCCTTCTTTGTTTGGCATTATTCTCTCCTGCCACCACATGAAGAAGGACATGTTTGCTTCCCCTTCTGCTGTGACTGTAAGTTTCCTGAGGCCTCCCCAGCCATGCTGAATTGTGAGTCAATTAAACCCCTTTCCTTTGTAAATGACCCAGTCTGGAGCAGTTCTTTGTAGCAGCATGAGAATGGACAATGACAATAAAGGAATATAAATCATTCTATTATAAAGATAACATGCACACATATGTGCACTGTGCACTATTCACTATAGCAAAGACATGAGATTAACCCAAATGCCCATCAATGATACACTGGATTTAAAAATGTGGTACATGTACACCATGGAATACTATGTAGCCATAAAAAATGAAGGAGAAAGTGTCCTTTGCAGGGACATGGATGGAGCTGGAAGTCATTATCCTCAGCAAACTAATGTAGAAACAGTAAATCAAACACCACGTTCTCATTTATAAGTGGGAGCTGAATGATGAGAACGCATGGACACATTGGGGAAAACAACATAACTGAGGCTTGTTGAAGGGCAGGGGGTGGGTGAAGGAAGAGGATTAAGAAGAATAGCTAGTGGATGCTGGGCTTAATACATAGCTGATGGGTTGATCTGTGTAGCAAAGCACCATGGCACACACTTACCTATGTAACAAACCTGTGCATCCCGCACACGTTCCTCAGAACTTAAACAAAAAGTTGAAGGAAAAAAAAAATGCAGAAAAGCGTTTTTCCAGTTTCATTCTTACTTAGATGTAGTAAATTATAACCCCAATAAATCTCTTTCATATTGTACCAGAGTATTTGATTTCCACGTCTTTCTTTAGCCTGATTTGTTCCTCATATACAAACTGTATAATTGTATATAGGAATTTGGTGAAGTATAGAGAAGAAATACTGGAGGAATATTCAGCTTATTATAGTCTGAAGTAGCTCTATTTTGGCACTAATCTTATTCATTCAAGTCAACCAAAACAAAAATCTTGCAAAAAAACAACTACTCTTTTCAAAGTTTGGTATAGTGATGCTAATATTTCCTGTATAGGTTTCATTGGAAGGAAGAATAAGATCCTTACTCTTTTATCCTATTCAGATTATCAAAATATCTCTTCTACCCTCATGCTATACTCCAGAAATGTTTGGTTAAATAAAATCTCTTTAACTTTCCAGATAATTTTTGATCACTACAATGACGTTTTAATACATATTAACTGGTCCTGGACATGTCTGCACAGGCCAGTCTCTTTATCTGCCTTTGGAAACATTACATTGTGTTTTACTGCATGCATTTATATTAGTGTCTTCCTTAACAGAGTATCTGGTATGTTTAAACCTGAGGAATATGCCTTACTCATATTCCCACCTGCCTGTCTAATTTAGAAGCTAGTCCACAATAGACATTCAATAAAATGTGTTTAAGACTAAATTAAGAATCAGTCATTAGTATTAGTTAAATCAATATAATTTTGCTTTGGTTTACTTAGTGTAACCTTAATTATCACTGAAAATTACCTTACAAGTTAAACAGAAGTATTAATATTGCCTCTATAATTCATCATTATTAATCACTGTCACTTTGATAAAATTATAACAATTGTGGATATAAAAGATCACTTTGGCAATATTCATTATTAATTTACTTAGATTCACGGAGAAGTGTCTTTTGAATTAGCCTGTATCATATGCTGACACTCTTCTCAGGTTTAGATTTCTTTCTTCTCTCATCTCTACCATTGTAAATTTTACCTACATTTCAAGATTCAGCACATCAGCTCTGACATAAAATCTTTCTTTATTACTAAAGCTCATTTTAATCTTACCCTTCCCTATATTTTGAAATTCCATATTCTAATAGCAGCAATTATTGTGCCCTGATTATAATCAACTTATCTGCATAAGGAAATTCTGGCTATTTTATGACAAATTTGCATCAAAAAATTTTTGAAAATCCCACAGTATTTTTAAAACTAATAAAAATGTTTTATATTTATTGAGCTATGTTAAACAAATTACCAAGTATAGCATTTTATTAATATACATAAATAGTATCATAGTAATAATTCAATAATAATTTTTTCACATGGCTTGAAAAATATATTCTCTTCATGTTTATAGTTTACAAATTGGTAAGATGGAATGTTACTATTGATTAATATTCATGTTTTCTCTATTGGAACATATTTCTTTTTATTTTTTCTAATATAAATAAGATATTTTTAAAAATTGTTTATGATTTGGAGGATAATTATTAAAAGACTCAGTTAAGACTTGAATCAAAATCAAATCAGATGCTTTATCTTCAAAAAACGCCCTTAGTGAAGCAGGCTGCCATATGTTAATTACTTAAACTATAAAAATAGTAGCATAGATAAAGATTCCATGTGTGATGTACATTCCCAAATGGTAAGCTTAGAAAATACATCTATAGTATTGAAGCTGTCTTCTTTGACTAATGCTTTTATAAAGGCAATTAAAATTATTAGCTGGAAAAGACAAAAAAATGCAACATGTCTTTGGTTCTTTTTCGATAAATGACAAAGCCCAACTTTAATACATGAAGGCTCATTATTAAAAAGATATAGAAAAGCCTAAGTAGGTAGGGTTTAGATTTGAAATGCATTTAATAATTTTAAGAACAGAGATATTTAGTAGAAATCTCTTTAGTAAGCTTAGAAAATAATCAGAGAACAGATGATACATACAAGAATAAATATAAATGCCAGTATCAGAAAATACAGTTATTGTCTTTCTAATCTCATGTACTGCATCTATAAAGCGTAACTAATTCTTACTTTTAGATAATTCTCAGTCTTACTTTACATTTATTTTCAATAAAATGGTACAAAAAGATATAGGGATTGGAGAAAATTTTTCTGACATTCTGAAATAATTATACATCTCACACAACAGATTTTATAATAACACTTGTCTTTTCATTTAATTTTCTCTGCCTGTTATTTTGTTTTCCTAATATTTTCTATCTCAGAAGTATCATCATGATAATGAAGAACAGATAAGGCTGAGGAACATCAGCAAGATGGTAGAAAAGAAGATTCCATGGCATGACTCCCCCAGCAAAAATATAAAACGAAATTATTCAAATAAAAAGATACAACCATGAATTAACCAGAATGCAGAGAAGAAGCGGAAAAGCTCCCTGGGTCACAGAATTTAGAAAAAAAAAAAACATCATGAGTAATTTCAGACTATAATGGCCACTCCTCCAAGCCAGCATAATGCCACTCACAGAGAATTTTCTAAGACTCATGGTTTCTGCGGTGAGAGGAGGAAATTTTAGGTGGACATTTTATGTCCCTATTGGTCTGGGAATCTTTGCGGTAAGCCAACTTTGGTCCCATCTCATGAGAACTAGTGAGAGTACCAGGAGGGCTGCCCTACCTGGGATTAGTTACATACAAAGAGCACAGCAATAATTTCAGCCTTTGGCACACGGATCTTGATGGCTATTCCATGCTGAGATCACTTGGTATGCCAAATTGAAGAGACTGACCAGCACCATATTGCTGCACAGACACAATAGACAGCAAGGTATGAATCCCTGGTTGTATTTTTCACAAAGCCCAGGTGCTCTTGTGGAGGTTACTCCTGACTCAGAAACAATTAAAGGGTCAGGCTTAAGCTTCAGTGCCCACTTAAGTCTTCCCTAGAATGGGGAAAATAAAATGGCAGTATGGCAATATTCCTCTGGGGCAAAGTTTAAGTTTTGGTGCTCACCAGATAAGCCTTCCCCAGATTAGGAAAAAATAGGAAAGAAGTGATTTAGTTCCAGAGCAGTATTTAGGTTTCCATGAGCACTGTAAGTTTTTCCCAGACTGGAAATAACATATCAGGGCAAAAGTCAGTTCCAGTGAAGTGTTTTAGTTCTGGTGTTCACTATTAGTCTTCCTCAAAATTGGAAGAAATCGCAGGCCAGAGTTCATGTTCCAATACTAAGCAGAAAAAAAAAAAAACTACCACCACCAAAGAAGAGCTGCAAAACTAGAAGTGATTATTGTAATGCACAGGCATCAATGGAAAGTCACAAGGATTGCAAAAACTCAAGAAAATGTGACACCACCAAAATAAACCAATAGAGTTCTAGCAAAGAACCCAGAAGCAGTAAACAATTATGCAAGGTCAGAGAATTCAGAATAAACCTCTTAAGAATTTCAGGGAATTACACAAAAGTGCAGATAGAAAATGAAATGAAATTTGGAAAACAATCCAAATTTCCAGGCTTGACAAAGATATAGACAAAATTTGGGAAAACACAAACAGAAATCCTAGAAATTAAGAATATAACAATTAATCTGAAAAATTTATTAGAAAGCTCTAACAGCAGAATTGATCAAACGGAAGAAAGAAAATCATGTAACAACTAGGGAAGACAGAAAAAAGAAGGATCTAACAATAAGAAACAAGTAACAAGATGACAGTAGTAAAGCCAGACCTATCAATATAAATAATTTAAATTATCCAGCTAAAAGAGTGGCTGATGGATTTTTTTAAAATCCAGATATATAATGTATACTATCTACAAGAAACTCACCTCACATATGTTGGCACACAGACTGAGAGTGAAGAGATGGAAAAAGTTACTGCATTAAAATGGAAATAAGAAAGAATAGGAGTAGCTATTCTTATATCGCACAAAGTAGAGTTCAAGTAAAAAACAAAAAGGTAAAAAGAGCCATTATATAATGAAAAAGTATCAACATAGCAAGAAGACATAACAATTATAGACACATATGCACCCAATACTGGAGCACCTAAATGTATGAAACAAATATTAATAGACTTAAAGGGAAAGGCTGACTGCAAAACAGTAATAATAAGGCTGTTCCACACCTCACTTTCAGCAGTGGAGAGATCATTCAGTCAAAAAAGTAACAGACACTGAACTTAAACTGCACTATAGACAAAATGAAGTAGATGTATTTAAACAAACATTTAAAGAACATTCCAACAACTGCAGAATACACGTATTTCTCAACATCACATGGAATATTCTTCAGGATAAACCATATGTTAGGTAAAAAGCAGGTCTTAGTAAATTTAAATAAATGAAAATCATATCAAGTATGTTTTCTGACCACAATGGAATAAAACTAGAAATAAATAACAGAAGAATATTGGAATCTGTATAAATCTATGGAAACTAAACAACATGTTCTTGAATGACAAATGGATCAAGGAAGAAATTTGAAAGTAAATATTAAAATTTCTTGAGATAAATAAAAATGAAGTCATAACATACCAAAACCTATGGGATACAGTAAAAATAGTTCTGAAGGAAGGCTATAGCAATAAATGTCAACATCAAAAAAGGAGAAATACTTAAAATAAACAAACTAATGATATACCACAATGGATTTAAAAAAAAAAAAAAGAACAAATGAAAAGAAAATCTTCCAAAACCAGTGAGAAAAAAAAATAAATAAATAAATATCAGAGTAGAAATAAATAAATTTTAGACTAAAAATAATGCAAAAACATCAATAAAAGTAAAAGTTGGACTTCAAAAAATAATTGAGTAACTAGAATAACTAAAAAAAGAGAAGATACAAATTAACAAACTCAGAGATGAAAAAGGAGACATTGAAACTGATACTGTAGAAATACAAAGGATCATCAGAAACTATTAGGAAACTTAGAAGAAACAGATAAATTTCTGGACATACAACTGACAAAGATTGAACCGTGAAGAAACAGAAATTCTGAAAAGACTGATAATAAGTAATGAGATCAAAGCAGTAATAAAAAATGTCTCATCAAAAAAAAAGCCCAAGGCCTGAAGGACTAGCTGCTAGATTCTACAAAACATTAAAAGCATAATTAATATCAATTTTTCTCAAACTATTTCAAAACATTAAAGAGGAGGGATTACATCCAAATTCATCTAAAAGGTCATAACCCTGATACCAAAACCATACAAGAACATAACGGAGAAAGAAAACTACAGCTCAATAAACCAGATGAACATAGATGCAAACATCTTCAACAAACTACCAGTAAACCAGATTCAACAACACATTGAAAAGTTCATTCATGGTGATCAAGTGGATTCATCACAGGGATTCAAGAATGATTCAGTGTAAACCAATCAATAAATGCCACATATTACATTAAAAGAATCAAGAACAAAAATCATATGATTATTTCAATAGATGCTGAGAGAGCATCTGTTGTTTTGGCATTAGGGTTATGCTGACCTTTTAGATGAGTTTGGATGTAATCCCTCCTCTTTAATATTTTGAAATCATTTGAGAAAAATTGGTATTAATGATGTTCAGTAAAAATTAATGTCCATTCTTGATTAAAACTCTCAAAAAACTTGGTGTAGAAGGAACAGATATAAGAACATTTAAGGCCATACATGGTAAACCCACAGTTAATACAATACTGAATGGGACAAAATTAAAAGCCTTTCCTCTAAGATCTCAAAAAAAGACAAGGATGCCCACTTTCACCACTTTTATTCAATACAGAACTGAAAGACCTAAACAGACTAATTAAGCAAGAAAAGGTGAAATTGTCCTTGTTTGCAGATGACATAATCCTATATTTAGAAAAACCTAAAGATTCCACCAAAATACTGTAGAACTAATAACTGAATTCAGTAAATTTGCTTTTTTCAAAATTAACATACAAAAATCAGTAGCACTTCGATACACCAACAGAGAGCAATCTGAAAAAAGTCAAGACAGTAATCCCATTTACAATAACTAAAAAATACATAGGAATAAATTTAACCAAGTAAGTGAAAGATCTCTACAAAGAAAACTATAAAACACTGATGAAGGAAATTGAAGGGGTCACAAATAGTGAAAATATATCCTATTTTCATAGATTAAAAGAATTAAGATTGTTAAAATGACCACACTACCAAAAGAAATCTAGAGATTCAATGCAATCCCTATCAAATTACAAACGCCATTCTTCAGTAGAAGAAGGAAATGTAGAAAAACAATCCTAAAATTTCTATGGCACCAGAAAAGACCACATATAGCCAAGGCAATCCTGATTAAAAAGAATAAAGCTGGAAGCATCACACTACCCGACGTCAAAATATGCTCTAAACATTGTAAACAAAACAGCACAGTACTGCCATAAAACCAGACACATGAAATCTGGTTTTCATTTTTCCAATGAAATTAAATAGAAATTCAAGTATAGAGTCACACATTTGCAGCCAACTCATTTTTAACAAAGATCTTAAAAACATATATTGGGGAAAGGAGAATCTGTTTAATAAATGGTGCTAAAAACACGGGGTATCCATATGATGAAGAATAAAACTAGACCCCTATCTCACACTATATACAAAAAATCAACTCAAAATGGGTTAAATACTCTAATGTAAGATCTGAAACTGAAATTACTAGAAGAAAACACTGGGGAAGGGCTTCAGGACATTGGTTTGGGTAAAGATTTTGGGGGTAAGATTTCAGAAACACAGGCAACAAAAACAAAAATAGACATAAGGGATTTCATCAAGCTGCAAAGCTGCTGCACAGCAAAGGAAACAATAAAAAAGTGGCAAGCCACATAATAGGAGAAAGTATTTGTAAACGATTCATCTGACAAAGGATTAATAATCACAATATAAAAGAGACTCAAACAGCTCAAAAGTAAAAAAAATAATAATCAAATTAAAATGGGAAAAAAGATCCAAATAGACATTTCACAAAACATACAAATGACCAACATGTATATGAAAAAATGTTGGAGATCAGCGATCATCAAATAAATGCAACTGAAAACCAGAATGAGATATCATCTCATCCCAGTTAAAATGGCTACTGTAAAAAAAAAAAGGCAAAAAATAACAAAATGCTGATGAGGATGCATTCAAGTGAAAAACACACGGGTGGTGGGAATGTAAATTAGAACAACCGCTGTGGAAAACAGTAAGAAAGTTCCTCAAAAAGCTAAAAATAGATCTACCATATGATTCAGCAATCTCACTGCTGGATATATATCCGAAAGAAAGAAAATAAGTACATGGAAGAGCTACATATTGCAGCTATATTCACAATAGCCAAGATATGAATTCAACGTAAGTGTCCATCAATAGATGAACAGATAAAGAAAATGTAGTATACATACACAATGGAATATTATTTAGCCATTACAAAGAATAAAATTCTGTCATTTGTAGCAACATGGATAGAACTGAAGGACATTATGTTAACTGAAATCAGGCACAGAGAAACAAATATCACATGTTCTCACTTATATGTGTGAAGTAAAAAAACTGGATCTTATGGAGGTAGAGAACAGAATGATAGCAAAGGCTAGGAAGTTTAGATTGGGAAGTGAGGATGATGAGAGGTTGGTTAATGAGTACAAAACTAAAGTGAGATAGAATGACTAAGTACTCCTGTTGGATATCACATAGAATGACTGTAATTGACAATAATTCATTGCATATTTCAAAATACCTACAAGTGAAGAAGGAAATGATATATGTTTGAGGTGATGGATATTCTAATTATCCTGATTTGATAAATGTATATTATATGCATATATTGAAATAACATATGCACTCTATAAATATGTACAATTATTGTATATCAGCAAAAAAGAAAATAAAATCTTAATTAAAAAAATAAGGCAATCAAGACAGAGGTATTCCTCTTATTAAAAAAAAAACATTATTTTATAGATGCATCTTGTGGGCTCTGGGAGATTTTTGTCAATTTGTGCAATAGAGAATCTATCTGGGAGGTTTATTAATCGTTGTTCTAGATGTACAAAATTGTATATATTGCTCGATATATGAAATTCTCATTAAGGTTCTCTCTAAAGTAACATGAGCATCAATAATAGGTCAATTTGGAAACTCCTAAAAATGTCAAAATTACATGAAGTGCCTTTCTTCACACAGAGGACTATGTCTCACCATATTACAGATTAAACAATGAGTTGAAGCTTAAAAAAGAAAAATTAATACAGTGCTTTCTAAGCTTACACATTCTCCCTTTCTCTACCTCCCTCACTTCCTTTTTCCTTCCTTTCTACCTTTCCCTCTCATTTCCATTAATTCAAAGAACATTCACTAAGTGACTGCTCAGTGCCAACTACTAATGATGAAAGGAATGTGAGCAATACAGTCAAAATTATTTCCCTCATCAAGTTTACATTCTATCAAAGCAAAATAAAAATCAAACAAAAACAAAGTAAGAATCACAGAGTAGAATAAATGCTGTTGGGTAAAATATATAAAGGCATAAAACATGGTATAACTGAGGGAAGGCTGAAATGCCTTTATATTGTATGGTTACAAAATGTCTCAGTGAAATTTAAGTTAAAAAATTGAAAGAGATATTTGTACGTTTTAAAGATGGTACTGTGGAGTGTAGTGTCACAAAGATAGCAATGCATAAAAATGGAGTAAGTCAGGCCAGACCTTGGAGTTTTGGAGGCATTTAGAAGACAGAGTACAGGTCTTTTGAGCAGGAGGAGTGAAACGTGAAGCTGGCTCGGCTTCTGGGGTGGGAGGGGACTTGGAGAACTTTTCTTCTAGCTAAAGGTTTGTAGCTCCAATCAATGGAGCCAGTAAATGATCCAATCAGTGCTCTGTGTCTAGCTAAAGGTTTGTAAATGCACCAATCAGCACTCTGTAAAAACAGACCAATCAGTACTTTGTAAAACGGACCCATCAGCCTTCTGTAGAACAGACCAATCAGCACTCTGTAAAATGGACCAATCAGCTCTCTGTAAAATGGACCAATCAACAGGATGTGGTTGGGGCCAAATAAGAGAGTAAAAGCAGGCCACCCAAGCTTGCAGAGCAACCAGATGGCTCCTGTTCCATGCTGTGGAAGCTTTGTTCTTTTGCTCTTTGCAATAAATCTTGCAGCTGCTTACTTTTTAGGTCTGTGCTATGTTTAAGAGCTGTACCGCTGACTTCAAAGGTCTGCGGCTTCACTCCTGAAGCCAGCGAAACCACGAACCCACTGGGAGGAATGAACAACTCCGGACGCACCACCTTTATGGACTGAAACACTCACGGTTGAGGATTCACAGCTTCATTCTTGAAGTCACCGAGACCAAGAACCCACTGGAAGGAACCAATTCCGGACACAGGATAATGTAGGCTATATTGGAAGCAATGGCAAGGATCAGTTCATACAAGGCTTTGTAGAAAATTTAAATTGTATTATATGTTGAAAAATAAGCACTAAAGAATTATTATAATCAAAGGCATGATATGACAAAATACAGATTTTGTATAACCTACAGACAAAACCAGTTCAAACTAAGTATTTTTTTATATTAAAACATGCATAATTTTAAAATTATCAACGTAACAGGACATAGACTATCTTAACCCAAATTGTATAGAAACCTTAAACCATTGTCATTTATTCTACTTGATTTGAAAAAAATTAAGAACCCAAACCTTCACTGAAAACAGGACACTGAGGTTTCTTAACATATATTACCACTTGTGTTAGAAATAGAGCTTGTAATACAAAAGTCGGTATGCAAATTTCACTTTGTTTGGTTCACTCAATTGCAATTCCTTTGCTGTTTATCATGCAGTGTTCTCCAGCTGATCACTTCTTTTGTTCAGCCTGAGGGAATGCAGTGACTCATCTCCCTTTTGGGCTCTCATTGTCTGTCCAAATAGCTCTCTAGGCATGATCCAAAATGCCTAATGTATTTTTTTCTCATAAAAGACTCGCACATGTCCCATAGTATCTTTTATCAAAACAAATAGGCGAAATGCCATTTAGCATCATATTTTTCTTGTCAGAGTATCAGAAAGAATGAGTTGCTAACTCTCTGACTATATATCCTAAACACAAGTCACACAACAAACTACTGAGTAGCAGAAACAATACATTACAAAAGTTATCTGAGTAGTCTCCTTAACTGATTTTCCAACAATTTGGATAAATAGTAAAACAATCTTTTTATTTTCCAGTGGTGGAAGGGGAAAGCAAGGCATTGCAGTTCAGTAACATTCCTCTATTCGTGTGTTTATACATGGCCCTGCCTTTTTAACCTTAAGTTACTGAAGGTTAGAGTTAGGTCATTCAATTAAACACGGAAAATAGGTGCTTAAAGGTGATCACTTATCCCACGTTGGTATGTTATGTACATTAGAGCCTCATTTGAAAATAAAATTAGGCCGGGCGCGGCAGCTCACGCCTGAAATCCCAGCACTTTTGGAGGCCAAGGCGGGTGGATCACGAGGTCAGGAGATCAAGACCATCCTGGCTAACATGGTGAAACCCCGTCTCTACTGAACAAAACACAAAAATTAGCCAGGCGTGGTGGTGGGCACCTGTAGTCCCAGATACCGGGGAGGCTGAGACAGAAGAATGGTGCGAACCCAGGAGGCGGGGCTTGCAGTGAGCAGAGATCGCGCCACCGCACTCCAGTCTGGGCGACAGAATGAGACTCCATCTCAAAAAAAATGAAACAAAATCAAAACTAAAAGATGTCCATTTTAGCATCAATTTAAAGCCAGATGTAATGGTGAATGTTTAAATAAAGGAATCTTTCATTCTAGTTCGCAGATCATGAATGACTATGACAGAGAACTGAATTTCATTTATATTATTTATTTACAAATTAATATTCATTTAAGCAGAAATCAAATACTAAGTTAATTGGAATTGTTCTGGACACTGGAAACACATAAGTAAATAAGATTTCAATTATATTCATTCTGAAGATTTTAGCAAATGTACATGAAGTGTTTGGATGTGTGTGTGTGTGTTCCGTTCTCTAAGATTAGGACCATGAAAGGGCAAAAAATAAGTGCTTTAAAATCTTTAAAATAGCATACTTAGGTATAATCGTGACATGCAAGGCCTTGAAAGAAATTAACCTTTCCATGAAGACTATTTCTATAAACACATTGTTAGTTCATTGGCTACCTATATTAGCCTTTATTATGTTAATATTAATACTGAATTATACTTATCTACTCACTTCTAGCTATTTTATCATTATTAAATAAAATCGCTGGGCTAATCTGATTAGCAAACTGGTGAGTCATGTTCGGTGCCATTGTAAGATGACAAAATACAGATAGACCTATAAAGTGATTTTTAAGATGCATTAAAGTAAAAATATTTGAAAAATTCAAAATAATTAAAAAGTAGTGGTTGTGGAAAGGATAGAGATCAAAAACTTTTAAAAGATGACTATATTAAAGACAAATTATTCTCTTTGTGATCTTTTTCTAGCTGACATCTGTTCACTCTTTGGAACTCAGTTGAAAATCAATTCCTTTGAAAAAACACCTCTGAAGTCTTGGTGCCAGATTGGTCTTTCTTTCTTCATGCTTCTGTGTCCAGAATTGGTTCCTTCTGGTGGGTTCTTGGTCTCACTGACTTCAAGAATGAAGCCAGGGACACTCGCGGTGAGTGGTACAGCTCTTAAAGATGGTGCGTGTGTCTGCAGTTTGTTCCTTCAGATGTTCAGATGTGTCCAGAGTTTTGTCCTTCCAGTGGGTTCATGGTCTCACTGACTTCAGGAATGAAGCCGCAGACCCTCCTGGTGAGTGTTACAGCTCCACAGCTCAGAAAGGTAGTGCAGACCCAGAGTGATCAGCAGCAAGATGTATCAAGCTTCCACAGCATGGAATGGGACCCCAGCCGGTTGCTGCTGCTGGCTTGGGCAGCCAGATTTTATTCCCTTATTTGGCCCCACCCACATCCTGCTGATTGGTCCATTTTACAGAGTGCTGATTCATCCGTTTTTACCAAGTGCTGATTGGTGCATTTACAAACCTTTAGCTAGACACAGAGCACTGATTGGTGTGTTTACAATCCTCTAGCTAGACAGAAAAGTTCTTCAAGTCCCTACCCGACCCAGAAGCCCAGCTGGCTTCACCTGTCACTTCTGTCACACCCTAACCAGATATTCTTTAGCAGCTATTATACTCCATAATTGCCTCTGTATTGTATCTCTCCCTTGTAGGACCGCAGCTCTTAGGGCAGAAGTGCTGCTTATTCATTTATGTGTTACGTTTTTAATAAATATGTATCAAATGAATAAAAACTATATAAAGTTCTAACTATCAAACTTCATAATAAGCATTCTTTGCTCCATTGTCCGTTTTATGTGACAAGTTTTAGTATCTGATTCATAGATTATAGAAAATGTACTAAAATTTTAAAGCACGTTTGTGACCCGTGTTACATATGCTTTCATCAATAAATTGTTTTTAAACTCCAAACCTCCTTTTCTGGTAATAAAAAATGATTTAATGTAAATAAATTCAAAAGCAGCATAATAATTATGGCAAAATATCATGCAACTTTTTAAAGAGTTGTAATTCTGGAATTTAATATTTCTAGACATGAAGCTGGGGCATCTTTCCTCTTTGTTTCAAAACGTGCTACTATAAACCTTTAACAACAAAACAAAACAAAACAAAATCCAGAATCAGTGTTTTCCTGACTTTCACTTCTCTACCACCACTTCCTGGTCTCCTCCAAAACATCACTTTAAATTATTTTAGATGTTTATGATGATATTTTCTTCCACATTCCCATCTTTAAGAATTATTTTAGATTCAAGGTGTACATGTGCAGGTCTGTGACATTGGCATATTGCATAATGCTTGAGTTTGGGATTCTGTTGAACATATCACCCAAAGAATGAACATAGGGCTTAATAGTCAGTTTTTCAACCCTTGCCTCTATCCCTCCCTCCCCCTTTTTGGAGTGCCTAGTGTCTGTTTTTTCCATCTTTATATCCATATATTTCCATTGTTTGGCTCCCACTTACAAGTGAAAACATGTAGTATTTGATTTTCTTTTGTTAATGTTATCAAGCTACATCCATGTTGCTGCAAAAGACATAATTATATTTTTTATGGCTGTGTGGTATTCCATGATATATATGCACTACATTTCCTTTCTTTTTTTTTTTTTTTTTTTGACATGGAGTTCACTCTTGTTGCCCAGGCTAGAGTGCAATGGCACGATTTCGGCTCACCACAATCTCTACCTCCCGGGTTCAAGCAATTCTCCTGCCTCAGCCTCCCGAGTAGCTGGGATTACAGGCATGTGCCACCACGTCTGGCTAATTTTGTATTTTTAGTAGAGACAGGGTCTCTCCATGTTGGTCAGGCTGGTCTCGAACTCCCAACCTCAGGTGATCCGCCAGCCTCGGCCTCCCAAAGTGCTGGGATTACAGGCGTGAGCTACTGCGCCTGGCCGCACCACATTTTCTTTATCCTATCCACCACTGATGGGCATTTAGATTGGTTCTATGACTTTGTTTTTGTGAATAGTGCTGCAATAAGAATACAAATGCAAGTGTCTTTTTAATAGCATGATTTATTTTCTTTTGGGCACATACCCATTAGTGAGATTTCTGGGTTGAATAGTAGTATTTTTAGTTATCTAAGTTATATCCATACAGTTTTCCACAGGGTTTAACTAACTTACAATCGCACTGACAATGTATATGTGTTCTTTTTCTCTACATCCCTGCTAACAGCTGTTATTTTTTGACTTTTTAATAATAGTCATTCTAACTGGTTTGAGATGGTGTCTATTAATAATTGTTATTTTAATTTGCATTTCTCTGATGATTAGTGATGAACATATTTTCATATGCTGTTGGCTGCTTGTATGTTTTCTTTTGAGAAGTGTCTATTCCTTGTCCTTTGCCCCCCTTTTTTTGTTTGTTTGTTTGTTTGTTTTGAGATGGAGTCTTGCCTTGTTGCCCAAGCTGAAGTGAAGTGGTATGATCTCGGCTCATTGCAACCTCTGCCTCCTGGCTTCAAGCAATTTTCTTGCCTCAGCCTCCTGAGTAGCTGGGACTACAGGCTTGCGCCACCGTGCCTGGATAATTTTTTGTATTTTCAGTACAGACAGGATTTCATCATGCTGGCCAGGCTGGTCTCGAACTCCTGACCTCAGGCAATCCACCCGTCTGGGCATCCCAAAGTGCCGGGATTACAGGCGTGAGCCACAGCGCCTGGCCCTGTGCCCAGTTTTTAATGGGCTTGTTTGTTCTTTTCTTGTTTATTTATTTGTTCCTTATAGGATCTGAAAAGCAGTCCTTTGTCAGATTCACAGTTTGCAAATGTTTTCTCCCATTCTTTAGGTTTTCTGTTTACTCTGTTGATTGTTTCTTTTGCTGTGAAGAAAGCTCTTAGTTTAATTAAATCCCATTTGTCAATTTTGTTTTTGCTGCATTTGCAAATAGCTGTTTTTAATATATATTGTTAAATTGAGATATTATATAAGGTGGATTTAATCATAAATACACAACCTGTTCAACAACCATCTTTCACTATGACTCTATTCAATTTTATATATTGTCTAAAAATAATACCCTATAGTTATATAAGCTCTTCCTCTCCCTACTCCACAACAGACTCGCATAGATGTTCTAATTAGTTATACAACATCATTTGTATGTGTAATGCTCTATGTTTATAGCATCTTGATTTTAACATGATTCTTTTCTTGCACCTATAGTATATTAGTATAATTTATTTTTATTGTATGCTATTTTATTCACCTTGGAGTTAATGATCCCACATTTTGGCATAATTTTCTATATACTTACATCCCTTTTTTTCTTCCAACACTCCTATAGAATTGCAAATTACTTCTCAATACTTTAAAGTATATGAGAAAACCTGTTAGTACTCTTTTTCTCATTGAGGACATCCCTCTTGAAGTCGTTGCTTTCATGGGGCTTTTCTCCTTATTGTCCTCAAAATTCCCTGTGCCTCCTTTCTGTTCTATAACTTCTCTTTTCTAGATACCAGATATGACTTTTCTTGATTTTCTACAAGAAATTTGTTAATAAATCATTTATTAGCATCATAATAAGAATGAGACATAATACTCTGAGACCTACACAATTGAAAATATCTACATTCTAATCTTATGATTGGTTGATGGATTGGATGAATAGAGAGGTCTAAGTTAGAATTACTTTCCCCTCAGAAAGTTAAAAGCCTTACTACATTACTTTTATATTTCAATGTGAATTTTGACAGGTTTAATTTGTAGAAGAATATCTGATAATTGAGAAAATTCTATTGTATTACAAAGAAACAACAAAATGACATTACTTACAAAAGACATAAGTGGTAGTGCTTGTATAAAATGTTTTAAAACCAAAAGATATTTGTACCAAAAATGTCTGATTTTCTATATTTATTTATAATAAAATAATCTCATACTGGATTACAAAGGTTTGGAAATTGAATTATATCAAATTTTAAGTGAGCATGACATTTCTACTTAAATTATTATTACCAAATGTTTGAGTGTTGATGAATTACTTCTGGTAACAACATATAATGTGATTTTTAATTTAATAATTTTTGTTTAAGATTTACTTGATATTAATTCAGCTGTGCTGTAAGCCACTCTTAATTAGCTTTTAATCAACTTGGCTTAAGTGTTCGAAACCAGCCTGAGAAACACAGTAAGACCCTGTCTCTATTTAAAAAAAAAAAAAAAAAAAAAAAAAAAGACAGGGTCTTGCTATGTGGCCCAGAATGGCTTCAAACTCTTGGGGTGAAGTGATTCTGCTGTCTTAGCCTCCCAAGTAGTTTGGATAATAGGTATGACACAGCTCCCCTCTTTTCCTATTTGAAGGTCTTTAGAGATTAGTTTCTATACTAAGATATGGTTGATAGAGGGTAAAGAATTCCCACAATTTCCATTAATATAAGATGTAAAGAGAATTTCAAACAAACTCCATGATCTTCATCATGTGTCTCTAGTTTACCTCATTTTCTTTTTTTTTTTTTTTTTTTTTTTTTTTTTTGAGACGGAGTCTTGCTCTGTCGCCCAAGCTGGAGTGCAGTGGCGCGATCCTGGCTCACTGCAAGCTCCGCCTCCCGGGTTCACGCCATTCTCCTGCCCCAGCCTCCCGAGTAGCTGGGACTACAGGCGCCCGCCACTGCGCCCGGCTCATTTTTTGTATTTTTAGTAGAGACGGGGTTTCACCGTGGTCTCGATCTCCTGACCTTGTGATCCGCCCGCCTCGGCCTCCCAAAGTGCTGGGATTACAGGCGTGAGCCGGCCAGTTTACCTCATTTTCATTATTCAGTAATTGTATAGTAAATAATCAGAGACATTATGTCTTTTTATGCTTGTGTATTCTTTATTCTTCTCTTTGAGAGAGATTTATTTTCCTTCAATCAGTAGACGCTCAAGTGATTCTGATATATGTCAGACAGTCTCTTAAGCCTGACAGAATCCTTAGTCTATTGGAGATAATCTAAGAACCTACAGGTTTCATGGGTGTGTGTGAAAGATCAGGAATCTTGTACCTCATTTTTAGGAGTAGGTTTCAATATTTCCTTTCATTATAATCTCTTTTTAAGTTGCTATATCATTTTCTATTAAATAAACCTTGGAGTATGTAAGTATTGATTTACATCTTTCATTCAAAAGATCACTGGTAACCATTCCTCCTACAGCAAACTCACAGACTTATAATTTGTTCTTACATTTTATTTCCCATCCACACCCCTGAAAAGGCATGGTGTCTATAATTACTAAGCCTGATTAGGGTTTTGCAATGTATGTGGGCTTGTTTCATTTTGTCTTTCATTGTATAGTCATTTATATTTCGACTATTTAAATCTTCACTTTGTAATTACAATTTTTTTCAGCTACTTTACATTTTCAAAAATGTTGTTCTTCTCTTGTCTACTACTGCTCTTGTAGTGTACTTCTTTTACATTACTTAACCGTAATTCTGATAAGGTTTGAATGAAAAATGATAATGTATATACATATCAATCCAATCATGTTTAGTGCATAAGAGTTTTTTCAGATATAATTGCATCCACTAACCCCTTTATCTCCCTCCTAACCCAGAAAATACACAATATCCTAAAATTAATATTTAATCTATTTGTCCAGATTTTTGTCCATTTCATTATTTATATAAAGTTTTAATAAATGGTGTTTGCCCTTGACTTGAAATGTAAACATTTCTCTATAACATATACTAAGGCAGAATGACCTTCCTCTGTTACAAACTTTTAACAGGATTCATAGCTGCCCAAGCTAGAGATAGATTTTCCTGCCTCTTTTGTGGCTCAAAGTATGACCGTAAGATGTAAATTTGAGCAGTGTGTTCAAAATTCTTTTTTAAAATAAATCTTAAAATTGTCTTGGATTTCTCTTTACTGTGTCCATGAACTGAGATGTAGAAGTGAAGCTTGCCAGGCTTCATGTCACATGATGAATAAAAACAGCATTGTATAGTAGCAATTAGCTACATATGTGATCTATAGGAGGCAAGACTTGACCCCAGGGCTGAGACTTAGACACTGGACCAGATTGACAACTAGCTAAAACAGAGCCAGAGTAAAAGCAGCTTTCAATTAGACAGTCTGCTGGTGTGTCATGTTCAATTTACTGTTGCCATGGCAACATACAGGCATTACTGACCCTTTCCACGGTGGTGACCCAATGATTACTACCCCTTCCCGAGAAATTTCTGCATAAGCTGCACCTTAATCTGCATGCAATTAAAAGTGGATATAAATTTGACTGCAAAATTGCCCCAAACTGCTACTCTCTGCCTATAGGTTAGCCCTAGCTTTGGAGCAGTCACGAATCTGTAACACCACTGTAGCTGTGACGCTGCCTCTTCAATAAAGCTGTTTACTTCTACCTCTGGATTACCTTTGAATTCTTTCCTGGGCAAAGCCAAGAACCCTGAAGGCAAAGCTGCACTTTGGGGCTTGCCTGCCCTGTATCACATATGGCAATTAAATACATTTAAAATTTTAGTTTTCAGTTACACTAGCCATGTTTCACATGTATGATAGCCACATTTGTCTAGTGACTATCATAATAGACGGTGCAAATATAGAGTACTGTCATTATCTCACAAAGTTATTTTGCTTGCTCTCAGGAATCAGAAATGGGAACAATGAAAGTAACCCAGGTCAAAGTCAGCTTATCCTACAATAGTTTATGCAGTATATCTCTGTATCCATCTTACATTTCCCGGCTAACTTCAGATTACTGTGTGAAGGAGAAATAAATGTCTATCTTTTTTGAGTCAACTTTGTTGCGAGGTTATTTATCAAAGCAGGGTAGCCTATACATAGATATATATTTATATACACATATACGTATACAGATATACGTACATAAATACACATTAATATATTGACACATACTTACACCCATATGTAAATGTTTGAGAGAAAAAGAATGAGAGAGGGAGAGAGACAGAGAGACAGAGAAGGCACAGATATTATAATTTTGAGTATAGTATCTGGAAGACTTCACTACAGTAAGCTTCACCAGATAATTTCCAAGTTGGTTATATGTGTAACTCCCATTGGTGGTTTTTGAGAGCCCTTGGCTCCCTACACCTTTGCTGATACTTGACATTTCTAGTGAAGACAGATTTTCTCAGACCTCTCATTATTCTATGTAAAGGTATTTCAGTTACATTAACAGTACTTTTCATTGGAGAATTTGTGACAGGTGGAGAAGGCACTGAGCATGCTCAGATGATCTTTCCTATTGTCCGATCTGTGTGCTTGAAGAGAAGGGAAATTTTGCTATCTCAGAGATCTGTGAAAGACGTTGTGAAGTTGCCCTTTTGCATGTGGCCTATCTTTGATCAGTGCTGCCTCTGACTGGGCAGAAAAGATTATTTAATTTAGAATGTGATACTAAATATGTTTGGCTGCACACTTAGACCATGCTTTTCAATTATGCTTTTAGCAGTCACTGAGCTAAAATTTAGAAATCTATTATTTGATTTTATATTCACACCTCAGGTGAGAAAGCAATGATTTTTTTAAAAACTGACCTCTTAAAACTTCAATTGACATTATAGAAATGTGAATATTTGGTTAATCTCATATTATTTTATTTTGCATCTATGATTATTGATAAGGTTGAGTATATCTTTAGTTTATTAAACATTTATAATTTTTTAATGGCCTGTTTATATCTTTTATCTAGCAAAATTAAATTTGTGAATACAGAGAAAACAGTTTTAAGAATTTTCTTTTTTATGAAATGTTATTAACTAAAACAAATATCCCATATAGGTAATAAGTTTTAAGGCAATAATATTTTTTAATCCATCCAAATAGACTAAGGAAATTGTCTACAAACGGTAAAGTGAGTTGCTCCCTCCCCCAAAAATAAATATTTTTGTTGTAATATTCAATAACAGAAAATAATATTTATAAAGTTAAGGGAGAAAGAAAAGATATACCGACAATATTATATCCAGCCAAGATTTTACTAAAAGTGTAACTACAATACGTAGAAATTTTCAAACCTGAAGGAATTTGGCTATAAAATACCTGAGACACTGTTGAAAAAATTAAGATGCAGCTCAAAATAAAGAATTTAAGAATTGCAAATTCACAGTGGAAGGACTAGAGATTGGTGGAGATGTTATTTAAATAGATAAATACTGAACAATTGACTAGTTATGGTTACAAAATAACCAAAATAATAAAACAGTAGTTAGCTATTTTGCTTACTTAGTGAGGCAGATATACTATTATTCAATAGATGAAGAAACTGAGGAAGAGAAAAGTAAAATAATGAGATAAAATTTAGATAGCCATATGGCAAAATTTTGATTGAATCTGAGCAATCTGAATCCACAGTCTATGCTATTTATTATCATACTATATAGAGCAGGAAGTAACGTCTAACCCTGAAAGGGAGGAATAATTATTAAAACGATTACTGGGAACAGTGAGATGAGAGAAAGCATTAGAAGATTATACTAATTTATTCTAATAAATGATCAGTAAATACTGCCTAAAATTTTAAAAGTTTAACTAACTGAATTGTTTTCTTAGTTATGTTTTTCATAATTATTTTCTTAGTCTTCCAGAAATCTTTTAAGAAATTGTCTTTCATAAAAATTGAGTTTCAGATATTCCTTCAATGTAAATTCAGGATGTTTTTCTTTTAAATATGTAAAAACTTTAATTTTATTTTATTTTGTAATTTTTAATAAAGTATAATCTCTTACATAGTTTTCATTTTCATATATGATGTATATCTTATAATCTGTTTTCTACCTGCATATGTGTAGTAAGATGCCAGGGGCTGGCTGGTATTAAACTGACTTAAATGATGGTCTGGGTAGAGAAATCCAACATATTTGGTTTTATTTTTATTAAATTTTTATTAAGAATTATTTTTATAAGCTTGTGATATTTTTTATTGGTATAGGATTTTCTTAATTACATTTATTACTCTGTATTTGTAACTTTTATCTATGTAAACATCTATATCTCTATTCTGCAGGACTAGGTTTACAATTTTTTCCTGATTAGTTATGCATTGTTTGTTACTTCACATCCACTTGGCATTTCAGCATTCTATCTAGGATATGTGTATCTGAATTTTTGTTTTCAAAGTTTGAATTTTTTATTGTTGATTGTATGCATTTAGTTTTCCCAAAGAGTTTGCATATTTGCTAAGGACTCTCCCATGGTCCTGCTATGAATTGAACAACTTGAGAGCAATTAATAAAATATAAGTTTTCTTATATCACAAAACAATCAAAATAAACTTTTCTAGTAAACACATTATCTTCACAGTCAAAAATGTAAAAAGAAAACAGTCTAATTTAAAGTATTACAATCGTGTTATCCTCTAATAGCCTCCCAAATTAGGTTCATAAAGTTATTTAAATAATTTCACTAGGGTCATCGATACACAGCATATTACATTGCCTTCTCCAAATTAAGGTTTATCAAGTATTGATTATGTGTCAAACACTATGTGAAGTGCTCCATACATATCCTTCAATTTATTTCTCATAGTAATTATATTAAGTAAATATAATGGCTGCATTTTACAGGGAAAGTGAGGCATAATTACTAAGTAATTTGCCTAAATTTATATATTAAATAGTTATTAAATAGACAGGAGATACTGAAACCTATGTCTGACTCCAGAGTAAGTAATTTTAACCAGTACAATATATTGCTTCATAAATTGTTGAAGTTTATGCGTGTTTTGTCCTCATAAAGACATTAATGAAAGACAGCCACAGCAGCTTGCAAACTCTGAAAATGCACTGGAGCTCCTGGAATGTTCTCAGTATGGTAGAGTGCATGTTTGTGACTATGGCAAAGAAGAATGGGAATTTGAGCCTGTTCTGTTACAATTAAGGGACTACTTCCTTCGTATGAAGTGATGGCTGCTCTTGAAAGTTAATAGAAATAATAGAGACTTTGATCTTCGGAACATATGAAAAAAATCATAGTTTCATAAAACAGATCAACCTGCATATTTTGAACATTCAAAAAAAAAAAAAAAAGAAAAATCTGATTTTCAACTTCCTGTTTTCTTAGTATTTATCCATAGTCTGAACACTGGTGATAGAAAGAGCAGAGAGGAGAGTGCACAGAAAGTGGCATCATCCACAACTTTCATGGAGATCAATTTTGAAGGCTATAATTAATTTACTGCTATTTTGTGGCATAAATGACAACTTTAGCCAGGAGGAATAGGTTAGTTGTTAGGCAATCATGGAACAAAAAGCAGTATATTGTAGAGTGATTACCCCTTTATGCCTTAGGTGGCATACTATAGCATTAATTCCGAAAAACATTCTTACCAACAAAGAATTGCATGAAACTTTGTGCAAATTAGTTTGATGACACTTAATTGATATTAAGAAATTAAATTTGTAAATAAACATATGGGAATTAGTCAGTTTCATGCTGTTTGTGACTAATATTGGTAGAATATTATTATAGTCAATTATAAAACATTAAGAATTCACTATTCCTATTTTGTTGTCTTGAAAATTTATGTTCATATAAAATGAGTCAGTCATCACAATTGTGAAGAAAATGTTTAAAAATATTCTCCAGTCTAATGGACGTTTAAGAAAATGTCTCTCCTTTTTGTAATTTCCCAGCATCTTGTTTTTGTAATGAAAGTTACACAGAAAGCTGAGCTCTGATATTGAGCATATAGGGCATTTTCTGAAAATTTGCCAGCTTAGTTTGAATTCTGTGTATTTCAGACTGTCTTCTT
Organism: Macaca mulatta; assembly: GCF_049350105.2. Classification (NCBI taxonomy): domain Eukaryota; kingdom Metazoa; phylum Chordata; class Mammalia; order Primates; family Cercopithecidae; genus Macaca; species Macaca mulatta. The sequence goes on along the minus strand of NC_133419.1, from coordinate 99,121,289 downwards.
GTGTAGTGTTATCTGAGTAAGAAGATATATGAAATTTCAGATATTACTGTGGTACTATCTGTTACCAATTCCACTTTTATGGGAACTATTAGAAAGTTTTATCTCTAACAGGTGCATATATAAATTACTGATAAATGAAAATTAAATACTGCTTTTTATCACTTTTTTAGTAAGTCTAAAAATTAAAGATTGGAGTAGAGAAACTAACTTCTTTGAGAACTATGTTTATAACCATTCAGATTTTAAACCTACGTGAATGACCTCTAATAATGAGATGAAAATGATACTTGCATAAAAGATATTGTGATCATATAAGTTTACCATAAGAACTTAATATTTATTCCTAATTTTTGAGATTGGTCTCATGAGTAAAATATGAAAGTCTCATTTCTTCTATTATTCAATCATATGACATATATGTAGAGGGAATGTGTGTTGAGTTATACGGGCAGTGAAATAAGCAGAAAGAATTATGCATATAGCATTGTATCTATCTATCTTTAGAAACATAATTCTCCAAAAGTGAAATTAGTCATGTTTAAATTTTGAGAATTCGAACATCTAATCTATCTTAAGGCAAGGTTATTTGCAGCTACAAACCAAGAAATATAAAGTATCTCTTTATTCACATTGAGTAAAGAACTATGCTTTGAGCATTTATTAATAAGAAAAATTATTAAGTTCTAATATACAAATATGTTAACCTTTACTAATAAAGTCAGAGTCCATGGAGTGAGAAGGAAAAATTAAAACTATTACTCTCAAAGAGGAAACCACGAACTGGTATTGATATTACAAGAATGTCTTTAATTCAACCTGGTGACTCTGGTCACATCTCAAGAGTGAGACTTCGGTTTTAACATCTCTTTTCTTTTACTAACTATATAATATTGAGATAAATTATTTACTAACTATGTCTTGATTTCCACATGCTATGTTTTGAACAGGTGTCCTTCACCCCAAAAATTATATGTTGAAAACTTAATTATTAATGCAACAGCATTGAGAGGTAGGACCTAATGGATTAATAATGTTATAAAAGGAATTTGCCAGACTAGGTTTGCACTCTTCTATTCTTCCATGTGTGGATGTCAGGAGAAGAACATCGCCAAATAACACCACCATGATCTTGGACTCTCTAGCCTTCAGAACTGCTGTGATAAATACCTCTGCTACTTATAAATTACCCATTCTCAAATATTTTGTTGCAAAATGGACAAAGACATCATGGAAAATTGAGGTAATACTCATAATTATTTAATATAATTGCTACCAGGACTAAATATTCAATGTATAAAGTACTTGTCATGGTCCTTTGCACACAATCAGAGCTTAATAAATCTTAAGTTGCTTTCTCTCTTGGTAATAATTATCAATCTTAAAATACTCCCTCTCCCTCTCTCATTCTTATATCTACACACACACACAAACATATATTGAAAGTCCTCACATAACATTCTGTCTTCCCATCCCAAATTTTTAGTGCCCCACCCCTCATGCCAGTTTACTCTTCAGACTATCTCTGTTACAAAAAGTTTTTGAATAGTATTTCTACTTGTATAACATGGAATATTAGGGTCTAAGTCAGAATCAAAACAAATGCTAGATTACTGAATTTTGCCAGGGATAGAAGTAGATGAAGATTTAGAAGTTAATAGTAAGGAAATGGAATGAAAGTCGAGGGAATATCCAGGTTTGAAATAGCCAGTGTTCAGTGTTGACAATTTTATTATCTCTTTCTCGCTTCTTTTTAGTCCCTAGAAAATAAATCTCTATTGCTTGAGTCATTGCCTGAGTGAAAGGAGAAGGAATAGTTCAGAAAAGATAACTGAGCCCCTCTTTCCATTCAATACCACCTTCTCCCTTTGCCTCCTAAAAGGAAATAACAATTTACTGCAGTGGAAGTGCATATAGGGGTAACATAGGTATAATGTAAGATATTGTACAACTAAAAGGCTCCTTATATCCTTGAAAAACAGAGAGCCAAATCATGAATGAACTTCCATTCACAATTGCTTCAAAGAGAATCAAATACCTAGGAATCCAAATTACAAGGGATGTGAAGGATCTCCTCAAGGAGAACTACAAACCACTGCTCAGTGAAATAAAAGAGGACACAAACAAATGGAAGAACATACCATGCTCATGGATAGGAAGAATCAATATTGTGAAAATGGCCATACTGCCCAAGGTAATTTATAGATTCAATGCCATCCCAATTAAGCTACCAATGACTTTCTTCACAGAATTGGAAAAAAACTGCTTTAAAGTTCATATGGAACCAAAAAGACCCCTCATTGCCAAGACAATCCTAAGCCAAAAGAACAAAGCTGGAGGTGTCACACTACCTGACTTCAAACTATACTACAAGGCTACAGTAACCAAAACAGCATGGTACTGAACAGAGATATAGACCAATGGAACAGAACAGAGTACTCAGAAATAATACTACACATCTACAGCCATCGGATCTTTGACAAACCTGACAAAAACAAGAAATGGGGAAAGAATTCACTATTTAATAAATGGTGCTGGGAAAATTGGCTAGCCATAAGTAGAAAGCTGAAATTGGATCCTTTCCTTACTCCTTATATGAAAATTAATTCAAGATGGATTAGAGACTTAAATGTTACACCTAAAACCATAAAAAGCCTAGAAGAAAACCTAGGTAATACCATTCAGGACATAGGCATGGGCAAGGACTTCATGTCTAAAACATCAAAAGCAATGGCAAGAAAAGCCAAGATTGACAAATGGGATCTAATTAAACTAAAGAGCTTCTGCACAGCAAAAGAAACTACCATCAGAGTGAACAGGCAACCTAAGGAATGGAAGAAAATTTTTGCAATCTACTCATCAGACAAAGGGCTCATATCCAGAACCTACAAAGAACTCAAACAAATTTACAAGAAAAAAAACCAAACAACCTCATCAAAAAGTGGGCAATGGATATGAACAGACACTTCTCAAAAGAAGACATTCATACAGCCAACAGACACATGAAAAAATGCTCATTTGCCATCAGAGAAATGCAAATCAAAACCACAATGAGATACCATCTCACACCAGTTAGAATGGCAATCATCAAAAAGTCAGGAAACAACAGATGCTGGAGAGGATGTGGAGAAATAGCAACACTTTTACACTGTTGGTGGGACTGTGAACTAGTTCAAGCATTGTGGAAAACAGTGTGGCGATTCCTCAAGGATCTAGAACTAGAAATACCATTTGACCCAGCCATCCCATTACTGGGTATATACCCAAAGGATTATAAATCATGCCACTATAAAGACACATGCACACATATGTTTATTGAGGCACTATTCACAATAGTAAAGACTTGGAAGCAACCCAAATGTCCATCAGTGACAGACTGGATTAAGAAAATGTGGCACATATATACCATGTAATACTATGCAGCCATAAAAAAGGATGAATTCATGTCCTTTGTAGGGACATGGATGCAGCTGGAAACCATCATTCTCAGCAAACTGTCACAAGATTAGAAAACCAAACACCACATGTTCTCACTCATAGGTGGGAACTGAACAATGAGATCACTTGGACACAGGAAGGGGAACATCACACACCAGGGCCTATTGTGGGGAGGGGGGCGGAGGGAAGGATAGCATTAGGAGATATACCTAATGTAAATGACAAGTTAATGGGTGCAGCACACCAACATGGCACATGTATACATATGTAACAAACCTGCACGTTGTGCACATGTACCCTAGAACTTAAAGTACAATAAAATTAAAAAAAAAAAAAAAGAAATTGCATTTATGGGCTGGATAGCCTTTGATTATAAGATCATATATTTGAAAGTTTAAAACTGAAATAATTTCTTCTGAATACATCAAAATTTCTTTCTACGCTAACTCTTTATATTTATAATAATGTTATAATAAAATAATTTACCATATAAATATGAGGTAGATAGATTAACTAAATTGAAAAAGAAATAGAAAATGCAAGAATCAAAATTTTATAGTGTAAGAATTTTTACCTTGGACTAACATTGTTGATGTTTACAAAAATCTGTTGCTATTTACATATCTATAGTCTGTCAAATGTAAAATGTGTAGGAAAATATTCCATGACTTGCTGAATATGAATAAAATACTTTAACAGATGCCTCAATGAATAAACCTTTCTGTCCAAAGCTAGGGATTAGTGTCTCGTTGCTTAATTTGAACACGACAAGTGAGAGAGAAGTAATTAAGTCTGGAATATAATCAATGAAGGAAACTATCCAAGTCAATCTAGTTTCTAAATTATCCTTTTTCCATTAGCAATATTTAGTTTTGGGTGTTTTTCCCCCTCTGGAGAATAGAGGAACATACATATATCTAAATGAAGGTACCTACTTATCATGGTTGCTTCACCAATATAGATGAAATCCTTCCTAATTCACCCACAGAGACAATATCTATGTCTCTGAAATACTTCATTTTAAAATTTTTAGATGAGGTTAATGAACAAATACCCTAGGGGACTACAGATTGCATCATATATTCCAAACACTGTGCCAAGTAACTCTAAGCCTCACCTTTTACAGTAGGAGGGAATGTCTAGATGCATCTTTATTTTGATTATCTAAATTACAGATACACAAGTAAAATCATGTGACTCACAAGTTTTTTCCAGAGCATGAAACAATAGTTTCTTCTATTTTAAATTAATATTATTAGCACTTAGAACAAAAAAGGTAAATTTAAAAAATGAACTGAACGGTGAGGGTCACAATTACATAGCACTGCCAAATCAAGTTCTTATAATCATTAAAGGGCTGAGAAAATGTAAACTAAACTAATTCCTCACAGACAGCAATCTGGAAAGACAATCAAAAAATTTAAAGGTGATGATTTCTAAGTTATGACAATTTATCCTGGCCAACGAAAGATGCTGTGCTTTCTCTGTTTTTGTAATGCATGTAGAAAAGTTTTCCTTCAGAAATATTATTAGTATGATTAATTTTAATCTCTGGCTCTAATACAGTAGCTATGCAGGCTTGTGTTATCATTGTTTTCTTATCTGTATGAAAGAGACATAATAATTTCATGCTTACAATGTTTAACATAAATAATGTTTTTAAAGTAACATAATGTCCCTGTAATCCCAGCACTTTGGGAGGCCGAGACGGGCGGATCACGAGGTCAGGAGATCGAGACCATCCTGGCTAACACGGTGAAACCCCGTCTCTACTAAAAAATACAAAAAACTAGCCGGGCGAGGTGGCGGGCGCCTGTGGTCCCAGCTACTCGGGAGGCTGAGGCAGGAGAATGGTCTAAACCCGGGAGGCGGAGCTTGCAGTGAGCTGAGATCCGGCCACTGCACCCCAGCCTGGGCGACAGAGCAAGACTCTGTCTCAAAAAAAAAAAAAAAAAAAAAAAAGTAACATAATGTCTGGCACATACTAAACAAATGCTGGTTTATATGACATAAATTAATGTTGGCTTATGTATAACAAAGCTTAGTTTATTAAATAAACCTTCACTGACAATTTTATTTTTTCAAAAACAATAAAAGCAAGCATTGCCCGTAGATTTAATTTTTCTTTCAAAACATTTGCTATAAAAGAGTATTCTTTTTTATTGATAGGTTGATGGAAAATGAACTGAATATGTTAATCAAATTTATCATTTTTGCTGCTGAAATATGGGACTTGGGTATTAGATATAAAGTGTAATGTCTTGATCTGTCTGGGATATCTTTATCAATATCCGGTAGAAAGCCTGTCTCACACTTTCATCCATCCATGAGAAGGCAATATTAATTACATATTTTTAGGTCAAAATGGAATGCCTTTCTCTAAATACATTAAGGGAACCTAGAAAATGCTATATATAGAATGGTGACATATTTTTCTCCCATAAAAGTGTATAGATAAGTGAAAATTGATAATTTTTTTTGGCAAGTTACTTATTACAAATGCCAGACTTTTTATTTATGTGTTGGCTACATAAATAAAATAGAAGTAAGAAAATAAACATAGATGTTTTAAAAGAGACAAAAAAGACTGTTAGGCAATGGAAGGAAAGATATGTAAATAAGGAAGCAAAAAAAAAAGTTTATTCTACTTTAAAATATTCATTTATTGAGTGTATTTTAATAATAAGTAGTGCTTAAATAGTCAATTAAAATTCAGAAACTTTTTTTTTTTTTTTTTTTTTTGAGACGGAGTCTCGCTCTGTCGCCCAGGCTGGAGTGCAGTGGCGCTATCTCGGCTCACTGCAAGCTCCGCCTCCCGGGTTCCTGCCATTCTCCCACCTCAGCCTCCTGAGTAGCTGGGACTACAGGCGCCACCACCTCGCCCGGCTAATTTTTGTATTTTTAGTAGAGACGGGGTTTCACCGTGTTAGCCAGGATGGTCTCGATCTCCTGACCTAAACATTTTTAAGAAATACTTTGTCTAAAATGATTACTTTGTAAAATCTATTTCTTCTGTAGGAACAAATATTCTAGAACATATTAGAATTAGAATATTTTAGAATATCATAATTAGTAGAATATTTTTTCTACTCACATTCTAGTTAACTCCGTATTTCCCAGATTATTTGTTTTTCACCTTTCTTTACAGAAGCATAAATTACTCACTTTATCACTTACAACTAACTATTGGTATGGAAAGAGTAGTTTGTAATATCTGAGCTTCAAGTTATACATCAATGGTATTCAATAATATTATACAGCATAGAAAAAAGCTGCTAAAAATGTTAAGGGCATGGAAAAATTTTCATGGGCTAATCAATTGAATGACCGTCTTTATAAGAATCTTTGAATAATTAATCACACTTTCTTCAAAATTGGCTAATATCTAACAGAACATTATTTCTTGACTGCTAAATTGAGGTTTATGGGGTTCAATATTTACTAAAAAATTAAAGACCTCTGCTTTGCTATTTTCAATTGAAAGTTACATCAGATAGCCTTTAGATTGGGAAGAAGACATTTTACCCATGTGTTAACTGTATAAAATATTTATCCAAGAGTAGAAAAAAAATGGTCAATTTTCTTCATTTACTCTTATAAAAATTGGCTTTAAAAATGTTTTATAAATTTTGGAAAAGCAGTTTGACAGTATTCAGTGGCAATAGAAGTTCTACTTACATCAAATACACCATACGTTCTGTTTGTTTGTTATTTAAGGCAGTATACACAAGCTTAAATCAAGGGACGCTTTTCCAAATATTTCCCTAGTTAAACACTTAAAAGACTTGCCAAGATTTTGACCATAACCGAACATTAAAGTAATTGGTGTAATGCTTCCTAACATGTCCCTAAAGTGTTTTTGGAATGGTATCATTACAGCTACTTTTCAACTCTGAACCGTGAAAGCTTATACAAATATTTCCACAAGCTGCTCTCTTTCACTTTCATTTTCTTGGCATCTTGGAGCTGTATATTTTCTAGCCCTATACATTTGTAGCCCTGTACATTTAATAACATCGTGATATATCTTCAGTGGTTTTGAGTGTTAGAGGAGATATGTCTCAAGATTGACCATCTAATCCCATGAAATTTAAATTGCAGTGTAATTTTGCCATAGCAACGTATCAATACACTGGTTTTTTGGGTGTGATGATTTATACGGAAAGTTTCATGAGAATAGAAAGGGACAAAAATGAGACTAACTGATGACAGGCTTGGTGTTATTGATCATGCGTATAATTTTACTCCTAAGGAAGTAGATAAATGAAGAGATGGAATGTCAAAATATTTACTTTTCACAATGCTATTAAATATCACTAAGAGGAGTACAGACAGTTCTCTGAGATGTGGATATTTGATATCTAGATAGCATGAGAAATAGTAAGTAATGATCATTCTGACTCAAGGTACTTTACTAATTACATGTAGAGATTATTGACCACATATTATATTAACACATGCTAATTAAGTACACATGGCCATTAAACACATTCCTTTTAAAGTTGAAGATTTTTGTACAAACAATATTTTTGTAATTATAAATGTAGGTTTGCTATTATAACCCACCAATTAAAAGCTTATTTTTTCCCAGTTGGCTGGAAGAATCCAACTACAGAGATGTTTTAATTTAAATTTGCTGTTTGATATTAATCTTCAATTTTATCAAATTAGAGATATTAGAAAAATACCAAATAGAAAGAAAGAATGAGAAAGAAAAGTCTTACTGCTTGAGACACCTTTAAGGTACCACAATTATTTTTAAATCTTACTCTATAAATTTATCATCAAGTCACTGAAGAAAATCCAATCAATACTTTGGCTATAAGTGCATTTTAGAATGTTATTAAACTGGTTACATCAATATTAGTTAAATTCAGGATTTGATGTGTGGTCTAGTTGAAAGATTTTTTTATATATTTGGATTTGACTTAGCAGGGGTAAACTTTTCTCCAGTATTTAATTCATTAAGCTTTGTTATTGAAAGTTTGCTTGTTTGTATCCATAAAATGTTTAATGTAATATAATGTTCATTTTGAATTAGCTGAACAACATAGTTACATAGTTACATCATTTATATATCATATTAGATGATTTCTTCAATGAAAAAAATTCTCAAAAATGAAAGAAAATGTCTACTTCGTGAGAATAAATTTCTACTTTGTGGGAAGAAAATTTCTACTTCATCATACTGAAAAAAAAATTAAAAATGGGCATGGGCTGAGGCTGGCGGACCACCTGAGGTCAGGCGTTTGAGATCAGTCTGGCCAACATGGCGAAACTCCATCTCCATAAAAATACCAAAATTCGCCGGGCGTGGTGGCGGGCGCCTGTAATCCCAGCTACTCGGGAGGCTGAGGCAGGAGAATCCCTTGAACTGCAAGGCAAAAGTTGCAGGGAGCCGAGATCACGCCAAGGCATGGAGCCTGGGAGACAGAGCGAGACTTTGTCTCAAGGAAAAAAAAAAAAAAAAAAAAAAAATTGGGCATGGTGTTCCTTGTTAAAACACATGTAATGAAACGAGTAGTGCTACATACTATTGCCGGAAAGACACATATAAATCACTTTTTAGAATGGATATGTAGCAGTAAGTTTTTCAGAAATTAAGTAGCTAGAATTTTACTTCAAAAATACACTTTTAAGTCTCTACTGTGCTCAATCACGTACTTAAAGGAATAAGTACAAGCATTTTACATCAACATTCTTGAATAATTATTTTTTCTACCGCAGGGTAAATATGAAGAGATAAATGAATAAAAGAAGGTTCATCTACAGTGTCGAGCCATTTGAAAAGAAGCAGACATTTACTAAAAATATGTGATTCCCAGCATGTATATTTAACTAGACATGTTTCTAGGCTGGTAATTTACTACTTACCTTTCCTTGTCTCATTTACTTATTTATTTTGCTACAGAATTAACTTTTCGTATTAAGAATAAAGAACATTATTGTTATGGTAACTAAAATCACAAGATTTGTAATTTTTAAATAATATTGATTAAATATTTGAAATTCTACTTTTAACACATTAAAATAGACATCTTTTCAAATAATGAATTAGGTTAAGATGTCAAATAAGTGTTCGAGTATGTTAGCTCATGACACATAAAAAATGATGTATTAATTTTTAATATCAATTTGAAATTAACTTTTTATTAATATATACAATATTTTGCTCTCTGACTAAACCAAATGCTTTGGGGAGATTTAAAAGGGAGGAAATAGCTGCTATATATGTAGATATATACAGTAAATGTTTTATTAAAATATAGGTAATTAAATGTAGTTCCATATATGTATATATGTTCTCACCTTTTTTTGAAGGACAGAAGTTATTTTGGCATATGATAGATTTGGTTGTTATATTTCATTGCAGTGCTAATTGACTCAGTTTTCCTCAAGTTAATTATAATCTTATTTGCCTATGCTTCAATTTTATTACTATTTGATTAATAACTGTTAGTCTTTTATAGTGGAACTATAGAACAGTTTTTGTATCATTTCTCTACAGTGAGCATCAAAACTTTAGTCATTCCGGTTTACTAACTTAAATATCACTATTTTATCTGCATAGACACTTTCAAATTGTAAACATTTTATATATTTAAATACTATTTAAAGTATCTGCTTGGTTACAAAATAACATGTAAAACAAGATTGAAAAAAGTTGCTTCTATGAATGGCTGAGTAGATTTATTTTTGCACTAACTCTTCTGTTTGAAAAAAGTGAGGAAAAAATAGACAAAAGCAATGTCTCTTCTTGTATGAAACTCTTGTCAAATAAGGGATAATTTGTTGCATTAAGAACAAGGAAGCCGAGTGCGGTGGCTCACGCCTGTAATCTCAGCACTTTGGGAGGCCAAGGCAGTGGATCATGGAGTCAGGAGTTCAAGACCAGCCTGAGCAACATGGTAAAACCTGTTTCTACTAGAAAAAAAAAGAAAAAAAGAAAGAAAAGACAAGAAAAAAACATTAGCCAGGCATGGTGGTATGCACCTGCAATCCCAGCTACTCAGGAGGCTGAGGCAGGAAAATTGCTTGAACCCGGGAGGTGGAGGTTGCAGTGAGCCAAGATGGCGCCATTGCACTCCAGCCTGGGTGACAGAGGGAGACTCCGTTTCAAAAAAAGAAAAAAAAAACAAAAACAAGGAGATATGCCTAAAACATTAAGACCCACATTTAGGACTGATTTAATCTTTAGGAAATATTCTAACCCCTAAAATGGTAGCGTAGAAGATGAGAAAACAGAGTGGTTTATAGATTCATGTGTCAGACACCAAATAGAGTTCAGGGTTCACCAAAGTGGAAACCTGCATGTAAAATTTCTTGCTTTTTTTTTTTTTTTTTTGTATGTGTGGGAGCCTGAAGAAGTACAAACTAGGAAAAACAATAAGATGCCACTAAAGTGTCTCTCCTGAATTGACACATATATTAAAATAATTTTCTCTTCTGAGTGTATTAAAAAACTATTAAGTATGCTAAAACAAAATGTAACCATAAACATAGTGGGCAATGCACCGTAAAAAATAATCTAATATCTAATAATAATTTCAAAATAACTATTTTAAGACATAAATAGTAAATTTTAATATTCTCATAACTAACAGAAAACAATGAAAACTATAGGAAAGAAAATAACAAAAAATCCTCAATTAAAATGTAGTACAAAGCACAAAAATGGAATTATTCAGTAACAGATTTACCAAAAGATTAAGCAGATCTGTAGAGAAAATTATAAAACAGATAGATAAAATTGAATAAATATCCAGAATGAAGTACAGAGAGATAAAACTTGGGAATATATAAAAAGTGTGCAAGATTGATATGAACTACCAATTTATGTATAATTTGAATCCCAGAATGAGAAGAAAAAGTATAAATAGAACCCAAAATAGAATTATCTGGGAGCTAGTTTGCAAAATAACTTATACGAATATTTGCCTGGAAATTTTTAATTAGTTGTTAAAATCCAAGCATTGGCTAATGCGTGAGTAGGAAGGCCACAGTGACCCTGGACTCAGGGAAGTTTACACACTTTTGTAAGCTTTTTTTCCCCGACAGCCCGTATTATATGAAAGGTAAGGATAAAAGTAGAGCTTGACTCCTTTTCTTTCGAAAGTGCACTTCTAGTGACCGTCTTCTAATAAACAGATTGGAGAATTATAAAAATAGTAACCTTAGAATGGAAAAACCTGATAGATATTCCTTAAGCCAAATAATTAAGGTGAACATCACTCATAATGAATTTTATGTATATCACATAGCCCCGACGTGTTGTAATGAAAAGAGCACATAACTTTTGTGATATTCTTTTTAAAAAACATAAGCTTAGCATAATCATGAGAAAACTTCAAATAAATCCAATTTGAAGAACTTTCTTCAAAATGCTTGGTCATTACTCTTCAATAAAAATGTCAAATAGAAATGCTAATTTTTAGTCACAGAAAAATGGTTATTTTGAGGACAGAATATGGTATTGATTGTGAAGGAACATGACTAAACCATGTACAGTGCTGCAAATATCCAGTTTCTGATGGAGGTGGTAATGACGGGTATGTTGGTTTGTACAAGTATATACATATATATGTGTAAATTCACCATATATATATGTATAAATTCACCAAGCTGTACAATTAAAACTCATTTACTTTAGTCATGAAGGAACATGACTAAAGCATGTACAGCACTGCAAATATTCTGTTTCTGATGGAGGTGGTAGTGGTGGATACATTGGTCTATACAAATATATACATACATATGTATAAATTCAGCAAATATATATGTATAAATTCATCAAATATTTATGTATAAATTCACTAAGCTGTACAATTAAGATTCATTTACTTTACATATCTCAGTCATTTAAACACAGATAATTTTATGCTTCAATGAAAATGTTAAAGATAGTAACAAAAGAATGTTAAAATGAAACACTCCTAAAAGACACAGAGGTCACCTGAGTAAATGAGAAAACATCTTCATTTCTTCAATAGGATGACTTAGTCATGTAAAAACTTTTCTGCAAATGAATATACAAATTGGGTATAATCCAAATATAAATACAAAGTTTTATTGTCTGTGTTTTATTGTCCTCCTAGAAGTGACAAGATGATTGTAGAATTTATATAGAAAAACAAGCATTTCATGTAATAAAATACATTTAATAAAAATGCCAATGAAAAGGTAAACACCCTTTCCAAATATTAAAATATTCATACGGCTTCCAAAATTGATGTGGTGCACTGGTATATAAATAGACAGACAGACCAGGGGAACAAAATATAAAGTCCAGAAAGGGAAATAAGCACATTGCAAAATCCAATTCACTGGATCTTGTAATAGCCATTTGGAAATAATAAAACCTGACTCGTGGCTCATGTTAACACAAAATTTTCGCTACTGGCAAGAGATCTGTATATTAAAAACATAAATATGTTAATTAAAACATGGATTGGCTGACATATCTGAATATAGAAAAAGCTTCCAACTATAACTTAAAATTGAGATGAAATTTTTAAAATCTTGATAAAGTTTTTTACAACTTATTAAAAAAGGATTTCATAATGAAAGGAAATCACAAGGAATGTCAAAGTGAAATATTAAATGAGATTTCTCACAAACGAAACAATATAGGGCAAAAGAAATAGAGTTTACATCAAAGCATACAAATCACTCCTACACACATGAAAAGTAAACCACAATAACTTACAATAAGAGAAAAGCAAATTAAGTTATACAGAGGTGCCACGTCTCAACCCTTTCTTTATAAATATGCAAACACTTGGGCCAGGAGCAGTGGTTCACGCCTGTAATCCCAGCACTTTGGGAGGCCTTGGCGGGTGAATCACGAGGTCAGGAGATTGAGACCAGCCTGGCCAACATGGTGAAATCCTCGTCTCCACTAAAAATACAAAATTAGCCGGGAGTGATCCCAGCTACTCAGGAAGGTGAGGCAGGATAGTTGCTTGAGCCCGGGAGGCAGAGGTCGCCGTGAGCCAAGATCTCGCCATTGCACTCCAGCCTGGGTGAGAAGAGGGAAATGTCGCCTCAAAAAGAAAGAAATATCCAAATACTTGGCCGGGCGCGGTGGCTCACGCCTGTAATCCCAGCACTTTGGGAGGCCGAGGCGGGTGGATCACGAGGTCAGGAGATAGAGACCATCCTGACCATCCTGGCTAACACTGTGAAACCCCGTCTCTACCAAAAATACAAAAAAAATTAGCCGGGCGTGGTGGTGGGCACCTGTAGTCCCAGCTACTCGGAAGACTGAGGTAGGAGAATGGCGTGAACCCGGGAGGCAGAGCTTGCAGTGAGCGGAGAACGCACCACTGCACGCCAGCCTGGGTGACAGAGCGAGAGTCCATCTCCAAAAAAAAAAAAAAAGAAAAAGAAAAGAAAAAAATATGCAAACACTTGACAGTAAACAATTTTAGTGAGACAGTGAGGGAAACAAGCACTCTCTCATACAATGCCAGTAAAAGTAAAAAGTGGTAAAACACATACGGAGGCAAATTCGCAATATATAACTACATATTTTTTTGACGGAGTTTCTTTTTCGTACCCCAGGCTGGAGTGCAATGGTGTGATCTCGGCTCATTGCAACCTCCATTTCCCAGGTTCAAGCGATTCTCCTGCCTCGGCCTCCCAAGTAGCTGGATAATTTTTATACTTTTTAGTAGAGACAGGGTTTCACCATGTTGGCCAGGCTGGTCTCAAACTACCGACCTGAGGTGATCCGCCGGCTTTGGCCTCCTAAATTGCTGGGATTACAGGCGTGAGGCTCCATGCCTGCCCACCTATATATGCATTTTACCCTTTAAGAAAATAAGACAACCATCCCAAATCTTTTTTTTTTTTTTTTTTTTTTCCTTTTTGGAGGTAGGGGTATCATTCTGTTGCCCCAGGCTGGAGGGCAGGGGTGTGACTGACTATGGCTCACTACAGTCTTAACCCTAGGCTGATGTGATCCTCCTACCTCAGCTTCTCCAATAGCTGGGACTACAGGCACACAGCACCATGTCCGTTCAATTATCTTAAAGTTTTTAAAATTAAGGACATGGTTAAAATTTGATAAATAGAAAGGGAAATTTATAGTACTAAATGCATACAAGAGAAAACATCGAAACCAATAACCCAAGCTCCTATCTCTAGATACTAGAAAAAGAAAATAATTAAAAGCAGACAGAAAAAAAAAAAAGTAAATAAACATAAAAATTAATAAATTAAAAAATACAAAAAATTAATGACACAAAAATTGACTCTTTAAAAAATGAATACAATTGGTGTAAGATTACCAAGAGACAGATGTAGATAGAAAGAGGGAGATAGAGAGCTCAAATGATCAATATCAGGAACAAAACAGAGGATATTACTACAGATGCTGCAAACATTAGCATAATGAAAAAGAAACACTGTAAACAATTCCACCTAAACAATTTTGACAATTAGGTGAAACAGAACAATTTCTTGAAAAACACAAATGCAACCCACCCAGTAAGAGAGAAAATTTAAATAGCCCTATAATAAATAAAGACATGTATTTGAAATTAAATAAATATGTTTCAAAAAATAAATCTTCAGTTTCAGATTGGTTCATAGAAGGATTATTCAACATATGTAAATTGATAAATGTGATGCATCATACTAGCAGAATGAAAAACAAAAAAATATGGTCGTCTCATTAGATGCAGAAAAAGCACTTGGCAAAATTCAACACATTTGTAATAAAAGCTCTCACCAAATTAGGTATAGAAGGAATGTAATTCAGTAAGTGAAGACCATATACGAGAAGCCCATAGCTAACATTATACTCGATGATGAAAACCTGAAAGTCAGTCATCTATTTGGAACAAGATACCAATGCCCACTCTGAGCACTTCGAATCAATATAATTTTCCAAGTGCTTGCCAGAGAAATTAAGCATGATAGATAAATAGAAGGCATTCAAAAAGAAAAGAAAGAAGTGAAATTGTCACTGTTCGCTGATAATATAATCTTATATTTAAAGACCCTAAGTAATCCACTAAAAAGCTTTTAGAACTAATAAACAATTGCAGTAAAGTTACAGGATACAACAACAACCTACAAAAATCAGCAGCATTTCTCTATACCAATAAATAAATTATTTGCAAAAGAAATCAAGGGAAAAATCCCATCTATAATAGCTACGAAAAATAAAATACTTAGGAATAAATTTAACCAAGGAAGTGAAGGATCTACACACCAAAACCTATAAAACATTGATGAAAGAATTTGAAGGAGACATGAATAAATGGAAATGTATCCCATGTTCATGAATTGGAAAAATTGCCATTGTTAAAATATACATACTACCCAAAGAAATCTGTAGGTGTTATATTATCCCTATCAAAATTCCAATGTCATATTTCTTAGAAATTAGAAAAACATCCTAAAATTCACATAGAAACACACAAAAAACCTGAATAGACAAGACAATCACATGCAAAAAGAACAAATCTGGAGTCATTACACTACCTTATTTCAAACTACACTACAAAACTGCTAATTAAAACAACATCATGTTAGTAAAAAAAAAAAAAAAGATAGCTACATAACTAATGACACACAACAGAGAGCTCAGAAATGAATCCACACACATACATACAAACAATTGGCATACAACAAAAGTGCCAAGAATATACAATAGAAAAGGATAGTCCATAAAACAGTTTGTAGAAACTGGATATCTATATGCAGAATAATAAAATTGGTCCCTTATCTAACATAATATATAAAATAATGTGGATTAAACACTTAAGTCCAGAAACTATAAAACTACAAGGAAATAAAAAAGTGGTGTGTGGAGATAAAGTACATAACATTTGTCTGAGGCAATTATTTTTTTGATTTGATACCAAATATAAAGGCAATAAAACAAAATGTAGTCAAATGAAATGATATCAAACTAAATAGTTTCTGCACAGGAAAAACAAAACTGTGAAGAGAAAACCTATGCATTGAAAGAAAACGTTTGAAAAACAAAATTTGATAAGAGGTTAATATCCAAAATACAAGCATCTCAAAAAATTCAATAACAAGAAAACAAAGAACATAATCAAGAAATAGGCCAGAGGCCTGAACAGATATTTCTCAGAAGAAGACATACAAATGGCAATCAGATATATTAAAAAATACTGGCTATTGCTAATAATTAGGGGAATGCAAATTAAAACTACAGTGAGATATCTCACAATTGCCAGAATGGTTTTATCAAAAACACAACAGATAATTGTTGGTGAGGATATGGGAAAAAGGGAACGCTTGTACACTTTTGGTGGGGGTGTATATTAGAACAGCCATTATAGAAAACATTTTGGAGGTTCCTCCAAAAAACAAAATAGAACTGCCATGTGATCCAGAAATTCCACCTTTGGCTATTTGTTCAATAGATTTGAAAGCAGTTTGTTGAAGAGAAGTATGCACTGTCATGTTCATTGCAGCACTATTTATAATAGCCAAGTCGTGAAATCAACCTGAGTGTCCATCAAAAAATAAACGAATAAAGAAAATGTGGTATTTATACACAATGAAATACTATTCACCCTTAAAGAAGAAGGTAATTGTCATTTGTGACAATATAGATGTAATTGGAGAACACCATGCTGAGTGAAATAAACCAGACACAGAAAAACAGTATCTGATTTTCTCACGTATATGTGGAATCTAAAACAATTGAACTCATAGAAGCAGAGAGTAGAATAGTGGTTACAGCAGATAGGGGTGGAGGAATGGGAAGATGTTTGTCAAAGGTTACAAATCTCATCTAGGAGGCGTAGTTTTATTTTTTTTGAGATCTATTGCACAGCATGGTGAATACCATTAATAACAGCATATTGTGTATCTCAAAATTGCTGAGAGTACATTTCAAATTTTCTCACCACACACACAAACACAATAACTAGGTTAATTTAATTATTTCACACTGTATTAATACATTATGACATTATCCCATATTCCACAAAGACATACAATTAGAAATTATCAATTTATAGTAAAATTATTTTAAAATAATAAACACTAACTTGGTAATGTTAATGTTAACTTGCCAGACATTTTGAATGTATCAGTAAAGCTTTCATAACAAAGAAAAATAAGCACATGAGTGGTTTCTCTGAGGAAACACTAAGATGTAGAGAATAGAAATAGAGTACTCTATTATATAACTTTGTACACATAACAATCTTCACACACAGCACAGCCAATTGGAATCTAAGCTGTTCACTAAAAGATTATATTTATGATATGAATAAGATCCATCACCTAGAGGCTATCAGTCATTTTATATAATAGGGGAAAGAAAAGGAGTTCTAGGCATGAGGAGATGAATATTTAGAGAATGTAAGTCTCAGAGAAATATCTTCTAAATTTAGATCAAGTTTTGTTGCCATTACTTTTCCACATGGGCAGGTGAGATTTTGAGAAAGCAATGATCTAGGAAACAACCACCTGGATAGGCACACAGTGAAAGAAAACAGAATTTTATTAGCTCCGAAATTGCTAAGTTACAACAGAAAATTTTGCCTTAAAACAGCCTGCATGCCATCACAATATTAAAAGATTTCCTCAGAAACTAGTTTGACGAAAAATTAAAGATGATAGCAACATATAGACAATAGATATATGGAAGATAGATAGATAGATAGATAGATAGATAGATAGATAGATAGATAGATAGATAGATAGATAGATAGAAAGAAGGTAGAGATGGGTAATTAAATTGTCAACCGTATTTGGCCACAGAGTGCCCAGATAACTTGGTCAGACATTTTTCTAGATGTTTCTATGACAGTTTTTCGGTGAGATTAACATTTTAATTGGTAGAGTAAAACAATGCTGTCAGAATGTAGAAGGGTCTCATTCAATCATTTGAAAGTCCAGCTAGAACAAGCAGACCGACTCTCCCTTGAGTAAGAGGAAATTTTTCAGCAGGCTGCTTTTGAACTTTATCTCCATCATTAGTTCTCCTGAATCTCGAGATTTCTGGCCCAAACTACACAATTGATCTGCTAGTCTCTATAATTGTGTGAGGCGATTTAGTATAATAAATATTTTTATATACATACACACACATCCTGTTGTTTATTATTTTCTCTGAGGAACCTTGACAGATAGTAGATGGTAGATAGATAGATATATAGATACACAAGTACACTATTTCATGGCATAAAACTATGAAAAAAAAAAACAAATTTGAGGTCATAAAAATGTAATTTTAATGACAGTTACTTGTAATTATGGCATATAAATACTATAACTATACAAGTGTTGAAAAGCTGAAAAATGTTATACAAGAAGTGGGAGTGGGATGTGTAACAAGGAAAATGCAAGCATATCAGGAAATAATATTTAAATATTTAAATTACCTAGGTTTACAAAAGATGTTGAGATAAATTTAATTGTCACATATTTAAGAAAAAGTAAATAATTTACCGTGTGACTTTGAGTATGTCACACAATCTTTCTTACCTCTGTTTTCTCATCTATAAAGTGAAAATAATAATTATTCTTGGGTCATGGGAAATTTGTGAGAAATAAATGATTAATAATGTATATGTCAAGGAATCAGAACAGAGTCAAAAGTATGTGCAATGTCATTATTAATTATTGCAACAATAAATTGGATTCTTATTTTGTCAGAAATTTTGATAATATTGAAGTGTCTAGAAACATGCGATCATTTAAGTCTCTTTCCAACACTGTAATCTATGATTTTGAAAATGAGCTCTGAGTAATTTTGACAAACACAATTCCCTTAATCAAATTCAAATATTTGGATGAGTACATAGTCTCATCCAAATGGATGAGACTCATCTCATCTCTTTGGATGAGTACATAAGAAATAAGTATATATTTCTTATAAGATATTACACATTATTCTAAGTTTATTTTCTTGACTTTGTAGGCGCTAACAAAATATTGCATGTTCAGCCAAATTTGAGCTATCTCTTTAGTATCCCTTACTTTTATGTTTCAGCATGAATGGCCATTCATACATTTCTGTGTGCAAATGTAGCACACATGGGCCAAGCAAATACAAACATCTCGCCTTGCTCCAAACACTGATGCTTTCAAGTGTAAATGAAATGCATGAGTCAAAATAAAGAGTCTGACACCACCCCATATGCCGCAGTGCTATTTTCATATCATAATGTCAAACTCTGAGTTCTAAAATATACTCTGATTTCTCCTCATTAATTTTTGCCAACCCCATGAATATGCCCTGCGTACGTTTGCTTTCTCTAAACTTTTCTCAGCTCATTACCCATTTGACAAATACATACTAAGCAAATACTATGAATGAGGTAATCTCCAATGTACTACAAAAATAGACAAAATAAATTTTGCTTTAAGTTCAGTTGCTGAAAACAAAACAAAACAAAAATGATGAAAGAAATCACAGACATAAACTTTTAAATGTAATGTGTTCAATGATTGTAAGACACAATATTAATAAGATGTCAATTTTCCTCAAATTCAAAATAGAGTTAATGCATTTCCAAATAAAATCCCAGAACATTTTTTATAAATCAATGTTTATTATAAAATTAATATAAAAAGTATTTTTGCTGTATAGATTATTAGACATTTAAAATATTGAAGATTATAATAAAACATTTTAAATAACACTGTATATAGCTCTATACCCAAACTGAGAATATGCACATTGTATTATGTTAAAAAAATCAATTAGCAAAATTGACAACTAAATATAGAAATTCTGCATCGAAACTATAATAGTTTTTTAAATGTAAAAATCACAAAAAGATGAATTGCCAGATAAATTTTCAGGTAAATTATTTTAAGTATCAAAATAATACCTGCTATATAAAGTTATACAGCTATACACAAATATAGAAATTTAACGAATCTATTTGCAAAAGGACAGCACTGAACAAAAACAACACATATAGACTTACAATTCCCAAAATATACAAACTTTCTACATACATATAGGCATAAAAATATTAAGGACAATATTATCAAATAGTCTTGAGAAAATAACTAATGAAAAAATATGGTTAGTTCAAATCAAAAGCTCTAGATAAATAGAAAGCAATATATGAGTTCAAAAAATAAGAAATATGGCCGGGCGCGGTGGCTCATGCCTGTAATCCCAGCACTTCGGGAGGCCGAGGGGGGCGGATCAGGCGGTTAAGAGATTGAGACCAACCTGACCATCCTGGCTAACACGGTGAAACCCCGTCTCTGCTAAATATACAAAAAATTAGCGTAGCCCGGTGTGGTAGCGGGCACCTGTAGTCCCAGCTACTCGGGAGGCTGAGGCAGGAGAATGGCGTGAACCCGAGAGGCGGAGCTTGCAGTGAGCCGAGATGGCGCCACTGCACTCAAAACTTCGTCTCAAAAAAAAAAAAAAAAAAAAAAAAAAAAAAAAAAGAAAGAAATAAATATTAACATTAAAATTTCTGTTGGTATAGAAGAGATGCTGAGAAATCTAATATCTTTTCCAAATTAAAAAATAAAATTCTAAAATGTGTATCTAACATGTAAATTAAAGAAAGTGACTAATATTAAGTAACCTGTTAAAAAAGAGAGATATATTATGGCTAAAAATAATAATCAAAATATTCAGTCAAGAATGTCTGATATCAAAAACAATAAAAATTTTCTAAGGTCTTTCCAGTGTATAAATGCAGAAGAAATAAATAAACCTACTGAAAAATGAGTCAGAAAGTTCTGTAAGTTTGAAGATTACATATATTAAAGGATTATTTTTAAAATATATCAATAATGAAGCAGAAGATAAACTGCTTAATTTCTGAGTCTTGCATTATTAAAAAAAACCTTGATTAACGGGAAGTCTGTTTACCTTTCCATCACTGTAAACGATCAGTAATTTTTTCAGGGATTTTGCCCTCAGAGGAAATTCTAATTTGAAGGACTCTAACCTTAGAAAAAGGAATACATAATGGAGGATTTATCAAACTAGGAAAATCTGATCCTCTTAGGATAAATATAAACAATACATATACATATATACATATATACTCATATATATATGGCGAGAGAGAGAGAGTTGGTGACTTTCCATATGTACAGGTTTCATGTCTGTGAATTCAATCAACCATAGATCAAAAACAGCCAAAACAGAACATAAAAAATAACAATACAACAATTAAAATAATGGAAATTTTAAAAACAATACAGTATAACAGCTACTTACAGAGCATTTACATTTATTGGATATTATAAATTATCTGGGATGTGTAGGTTATATGTAAATACTAGACCATTTTATATAAAGGACATGAGTATCTGTGGATTTTAGTATCCATAGGGAGTCCTGGAACAAATCCCCTGTAGATAACAAGGGACAACTATATATACATAGCACAGGGGTAATGAAGATCTCAGCTTTTATCTCCTTATTTCTCACAGATCTACATAATATAAGGCAAGAAAAATATACTTTAAAAAAACAAATTCAAATAAAATGAAATATTTAAAAAATCAAATTCAAATAAAACGAAATAAAACCAAATACTAAGAAAAGCAAAACTGGAGATCCACACAGTGATCAATATCTAAATATACAAAACGTGTCAGATAGGAGGTGATATCCAAAACATATAAGAAACTCACAAAACTCAATAGCAAAATAAAATGAATAATTTGATTTTAAAATGACCAAAGGACCAGAATAAATATTTCTCCAAACAAAACATAAATAAGGCCAACAGTATATGAAAATGTTCTCAACACCTTTAATCATCAGGGTAATGCAAATCAAAACCACAGTAAGCTATCACCTCACAGCTATTAGAATGGCTTTTATCAAAAAGACAAGAGCTAGACCCAGTGACTCACACCTGTAATTCCAACATTTTTGGAGTCTGAGGTGGAAGGATAGCTTGAGGTCAGGAGTTCAAGACTAGCCTGGCCAACATAGCAAGACCTTGTCTCTACAAAACTTTTAAAAAATAATAGTAATAACTTAGCTGGGTATGGTGGCATGCACCTGTAGTCTCAGCTACTCAACTCAGGAGATAAGAGACAACAAATGTCGGCAAGGGTGTGGAGCAAAAGGAATCTTTGTGCACTGTTTCTTGAAATGTATATTAGTGCAGTAATAGTGGAAAGAATACGAAGGCTCTTGGAAAATATAGTTTGGATATTTGTCTCCACCCAAATCTCATGTTTAGTTGTAATCCCCAATGCCAGAGGTGGAGTCTGATGGTAAGTGTTTGTGTCATGGGGGTGAATACCTCATTGTTTGGTTCTTTCTTCAAAATAGTAAGTTCTCATGAGATGTGGTTGTTTAAAAGTGTATAACACTGCCTCTACCACTCTCTCTCTCCCTTGTTCAGGCTTTCACCATGTTATGTGCCAGCTTTCCCTTTGCCTTCCACCATGATTGTAAGCTTCCTGAGGCCTCATCAGAAGTCAAGAAGATGTCCGGTGCCATGCTTCCTGTACAGCCTACAGAACGGTAATCCAATCAAAACTTTTTTTTTTTTTTTTTTTTTTTTTTTTGAGATGGGATCTTGCTCTGTCACCCAGGCTGGAGTGCAGTGGCGCGATCTCAGCTCACTAAAACCTTCACCTCCCGGGTTCAGCCATTCTCCTGCCTCAGCCTCTGGAGTAGCTGGGACTACAGTCACCCTCACCACGCCTGGCTAATTTTTTTGTATTTTCAGTAGAGATGGGGTTTCACCGTGTTAGCCAGGATGGTCTGGCTCTCCTGACCTCGTGATCCGCGGGTCTCAGCCTCCCAAAGTGCTGGGATTACAGGCATGAGCCACCGAGCCTGGCCGAAAACTGTTTTCTTTATAAATTACCCAGTCTCAGGTATTTCTTTATAGAAATGCAAGAATGGAAAAATACACCAGATAAATTAAACACAGAACTATCATACGACCCAGGAATCCTTCTTCAGGTATTTACCCACAATAAATAAAATTAGCCCCTCATAGAGACAGTTATATCCCCATGTTCTTTTCAGCAGTATCCACAATAGCTAAGATATGGAAACAACCTAAGTGTCCAGTGATGGATAAATGAATAAAGAAATTGTGGTCTATATATACAATGGAATTATTTTCAGTTTTATAAAAGAAGGAAGTTGATGGCGGCAGCACCCTATCTGGGGCGGCCGCTGTGAGGAAGACGCCAGCTGCAGCAGGAGAGGTGCAGCCAGGGCTGTATGCTCCGTGGAGCCAGTGGGGGCCAGGAAGAGGTGAGATCCCCACCCTTTAGTGAGTTGGTAGGTCTTGAGCCCCATGTTCCCAGGAGCAGCTGCAGCTCCAGACCCGGGCATCCCTGTGCTCTTGGGGCCTGCGAAGTCCCTTGCCCCTGCAGGTTTGAAGTGCCTCCTCCCA